>NC_064618.1:718332862-721197862 GCF_023898315.1 Schistocerca nitens
TATCCATTTGAGCCACCAACGACACACAGGATAGTGCGACTGCAGGGACTTATCCCTTGCACGCTCCCCGTGAGACCCACATTCCCAACTTAATGTCCACACACAACATTCGTAGTGCCCCTGCCCATTACACTCATTACTCGCGGCAGACAGTCTTACCGAGTCCCGTAAGATTTCGGGCAATACGTGTGCATCCGCACAGGAGAAGAAGGTCAATGGCCGGTTAGCCTCAACTATATATGAAGATGGTGAAGATGGTATCAGTTCTTTCGGAAGAACTGATACCATCTTCATATACTAGTTAGATTCTGCGACGTGAGAAACTAATTAGAAGAATCGTCACTTTTGCCCTGGGTGGCAACAACAGGTGCCAGGCTGGCGGTTAACACTCCAAAGCGCACATGCTGGTGTTTGGTGTGCAAAGTGTCGGTTAAATTTTTGAAATTGTTTGCGAATAGGGACGGCGACTGGAAGGTACCTCGTGAGTCGCTTACTTCAGATTTCCTCATAGGAATGGGAATTGCTGCGATGGGCTGCTCTCATCTGTTTGGGTTACGGCGGATCACGAGCTTTTGTCTGGTCGATTCCAGTATAATTGAAATTTTTCATGGGCTGTCAGAAAATAAGAGAAGCGAAGTTTTTCGTCACTCTGCGTCTGATTCTGCCACTGTCCAGGCTGATTTTCTGGATGTACTCAGGGGTTGGACTTTAACTAAGTCTGGAGAGTATGTAGTCGATCATGCACCGTTTGATTTCTCGGAGCGTCACCGTCACGTTTCATTTTTGTTTAGCACCATTTCTCATTATTTCCTTATTTAGTTATTTCATTTTTGAGCTATTAGTGATTGGATTCGTACTACAGTGAATCCTGTATTTTCATCTTTTGTTCATTACCATGCCAAGTACATTTATTCATTTGAATACCTGAGTAGCACTCCTCTTGGTTGCATGGATATTGTGATTATTTCTGCTACAGCGGTGGAAACAGACTCAAGGGCTACCCTGGAGATAATATTTATTCATTCCATTTTCCCCAGTGTGGAATCACTTATCAGTACCACACCACAGGCGTCAACGTTGACAATGTAATTGTAAGTTTCCGTTAGACGCTGATATCAGTCGTGCAGGATCTGGTGGACCCAATGGACCACGGCTGCTGACCCACGCCATCAGTGGGTCCATACGAGTGCCCTCTGCTGCCGGAATATAGGACGGCTGGTGGCAGCCAAATCACCCGCTCGCTCTCAGAGCCACTTCGCTGTATGACGCTACGCAGACGCTTCCTAGTCGCATCTCTGACACCATCATTTGTCCTTAGTTCATAGAGCCTCATCCTTGTCGATATTAAGAGCTGGACTCTGTTTCTTGCTGCATTATTTTTAATGAATCTTCATTTGCTTGGAGAAATACAAGTTAAGTAAATCTTCTGTTAATTGTGTTAACCTGTTCTAGCGGGTAGATAGCACTCTTGTTGGCCCTTTTCTGTATAGTACGCTGTAGCTCATAAAATGGCAGCGTATGAGAAATTTCATTTTTCACTAAAGTAATAAGATCTTGTAATTAAATTTTCCCTTAGACATTTAGGTCTCGTCTTTATCTACGATGATGTTGAAAGCTAGAGAAATTAATTAAATTTTGCGCTGCGGCCGGGACTCGAACTCCTGTGCAGATTTCCAAGTCGCACCGCTCTGTAGCCCACCTCTCCTTACCATTGCGTATGAAGTCATGCCCAGTAGGTTGTCCCTCACTCATGTGCCTAAGAAGTGTAACTTATACTCTTTAACGCTTTCACACGTGTCTTTAGATTTTCTCTATGTCCAGTTTTTCCCAGATATTTAGATGTCCAGAATGAGATTTTCACTCTGCAGCGGAGTGTGCGCTGATATGAAACGTCCTGGCAGATTAAAACTGTGTGCCCGACCGAGACTCGAACTCGGGACCTTTGCCTTTTGCGGGCAAGTGCTCTACCAGCTAAGCTACCGAAGCACGACTCACGCCCGGTACTCACAGCTTTACTTTTGCCAGTATCTCGTCTCCTACCTTCCACACCTTACAGAAGCTCTTCTGCGAACCTTGCAGAACTAGCACTCCTGAAAGAAAGAATATTGCGGAGACATGGCTTAGCCACAGCCTGGGGGATGTTTCCAGAATGAGATTTTCACTCTGCAGCGGAGTGTGCGCTGATATGAAACTTCCTGGCAGATTAAAACTGTGTGTCCGACCGCGACTCGAACTCGGGACCTTTGCCTTTCGCGGGCAAGTGCTCTACCATCTGAGCTACCGAAGCACGACTCACGCCCGGTACTCGCAGCTTTAAGTTTGGAAGGTAGGAGACGAGATACTGGCAGAAGTAAAGCTGTGAGTACCGCGCGTGAGTCGTGCTTCGGTTGCTCAGATGGTAGAGCACTTGCCCGCGAAAGGCAAAGGACCCGAGTTCGAGTCTCGGTCGGGCACACAGTTTTAATCTGCCAGGAAGTTTCATTTAGATGTCATTGTAAAAACTTGCAGTGACTAAACTTTCTTTTGCTATTAAATCTGTAGTTAACTAATCTCTGCTACTTTTGATTAGTGTAATGGAAAGCGTCAGGTCTGCCAGAAAATCCATCCGGCGTCGGACCGCAAACCGTCACGTCACGTCAAGGCAACACAATGGAGAGTTGCGTTTGCCTCCCATGTCAGGACCCTACAGTTCATCAGTCGTTGGTAAATCTGCATCTGGTTCCCTTTCCCACGATTTCTATAAAAGAGAGGATTTTGCAGTATGTCCCTGAATGCACTTGGAACGTAACCATTTGACCTGGCTGGAAGGCAGAGAAATCTTTATTTATTCGTATCGCCATGAAACAAACCATTCGTCAGTTTTATGAAAGATTTTCTAATAATACTACAGTTCCAAAGGAGCTTCATCGTATCCACCCGCTGTGCCTCACTTACACGGTGATAATCCGTGCTCAGGAGGTATCACAATTGCTAGCAAAAAGTGGCACTTGTGAAAGTACGTGTAGTAAATAAAGCAAAAACACTCAGTAAACATGAGTCCGAAAACGACCCGTTTGCGAGATAATAGCCATTATGTGGGTACGAGTCGTCACTTTCATTGCTGACTATTGTCCTGGTTAGCACAATTGTTTTTTGAATGTAAACTTTTCGATGTAAAACTGGGCTCAGGTCACACCCAAGGCCTATGTTAGAGGGACTGAATTTCACCCACGATGGAGCAGCGGCACATTTGGCAAGTGCCGTAAGACGACATCTAGCGTACCAGGGCAAGAATGGTTCAGCAGTGTCTCTACTGATACATCATCTGACCTCAGTCCTCTCGACTTTCTTCTGTCTGGCGCGATCCCGGAAACGATATGCACAGCGTTGCCAATGATGCAGTTGAAGATTTGTACCATCTTCTCAAGATATACGGGATTTTCTTGGGGTGTCAAAGAATTCGTAGCTCACTGCAGAGATGAGTGGACTGTAGTATCCAGATCCGATGACGAGGTGTGAGAGTAGCGTAAATTGTAACACGCTGAGATCTACATGCAGTTTTATTTTAAGTGGTATTAATTCAATCACCCACTAGTAACGTTGTTTCCCAAATCCACTACTCCCGCGGGTACAGTCATCTGGTAGTACGGGTTCGTACGTGCACAGCTTGCTTCGTACTGGGTGGTCATAATTAAAGTGCAGATACTCCCGGAGGTCCAGTAAGGCCTATAATTATCGTATGACAGCGAAACTTGGTGGATATGGTAATACATTGACGCGGGACGGATTTACGGTGCAAAAATATAGTTCCAAGTTTGGCCATCACGTGCAAATTTGGCGCTGAACATCATCTCTTCGACGTGTCCGTTGCTCATATTGAACAAACTGTATAAGCGGCGGTCATAAATAAAAACAACGTGATGCCTTTCTCCCTCTGATCTTTTCTACCCACATCCCGTTCCTAATCCCTTACATATTGGAACATTGCTATACGTCTTTCGTGCATTTACAGCACCAGATCTGTACCTAGTGACCAAAACAGGATCAACCTTCTTACAGCGTAAATCGCTTCCGCATTAACTCATTAGAATATCTGTCAATTTTCGCTGGAATACTATAATTACAGCCCACACTAGGCCTCTGTGAATAGCTGTACTTTAATTACAACCAACCGGTACGTTTGAGGTGACTTTTTAACTTCATACATGGCAAACCAAAACTCCGAATAACCTTGGTTTATTATTGCTCTGTAGGCATTGCTGCCTCATTGAATGAGTGTTGCCATCTTCACACGAGGCAAAAACAATACAGCACCATCTTGTAAACATACGCACATTGTTTCCTGCTACACTGTCTGCCAACTCTCACCAGAAACACTGGCCACGCAACTGCTGCTACCAAAAAACGTCAGTGTGTCCTTCATTAACTGAGGCTCCTACTGCTGCTCTAGTGGCTAGTGACTCATTCCCATGGCATCAGACATGACATAGAGATGTCTGATGATTCAAATTAATTTTTGTGTACATTTATGTTAATGGCTAACAACACAGATATAGGGTTAACTACATTTACACTAATGTAGATGTAAAACGTCGCGTCTGTCTGAATACCTAACTAATACACGAATTTTCATGGGGTTTTCATAGGTAACTTGAGTGTATCTTGGAGCAACGAACAGGCTTTATTTCATACAAATCGGCTGAAGAAAAATATAAATACATCGTAATTTAACATTTTATTGAAAAACGCCCGGGGACCTTCGACCTCGCTGTTTGGACCCTTGAGAAACTCCGATCTGTTGGGAACATGTTGTTTCTCGATTTCAAATTGTGGCATAAAATGGCGGACAGCGTACTGAACAAGTCTTGCGCCAGTCTCACAACAGTTAATAATCGATTTCATTGTTGCTTTTTATGAGATTTTTTACCTGAGTACAGTTAAAAAACAATTTTTCCTCTCCAACGTGTTACGATCTTGTTGTGGTGGATGGATATAACTACTAATAGTACCACATCTGTTAAATGTCGAACTTATGCGGTCGTGCACAGTGCAAAGTATTTTTGTTTAGTGCGCAACTCCCTCTATAGCCGTCGTATTGCGGTTTATCCTGTTTACGTTATGCAGCTTTCAGCGTCATCTAGTGGTAAAATTTTCGTTAATATTTTTATTTCCATAACGTTTGCCCCTTCTTCAATAATATTCCATTCAAATTTGACATTACTCTGAGCAGAGGTTCTTTTTTTAAGGCGTTTTGAATCCGGAACTTTAATTATAATTACTCTGTAGTTCAGTGCATGGCATAGGGAGTTCGTCACTAAATTTCCGGTTCTGGTCGCATGACAATTTTTTTTTCTAAAATACTGATTGAACCGGATTGAAGTGGCGGAAAGAGTTAAAATACACAGGGTGAGTCACCTAACATTACCGCTGGATATATTTCGTAAACCACATAAAATACTGAAGAATCGATTCCACAGACCGAACGTGAGGAGAGGGGCTAGTGTAATTGGTTAATACAAACCATAAAAAAATGAACGGAAGTATGTTTTTTAACACAAACCTACGTTTTTTTAATGGACCCCGGTAGTTTTGTTAGCACATCTGAACATATAAACAAATACGTAATCAGTGCCGTTTGTTGCATTGTAAAATGTTAATTACATCTGGAGATATTGTAAACTAAAGTTGACGCTTGAGTACCACTCCTCCGCTGTTCGATCGTGAGTATCGGAGAGCACAGAATTACGTAGGGATCCAAAGGGAACGGTGATGGACCTTAGGTACAGAAGAGACTGGAACAGCACATTACGTCCACATGCTAACACCTTTTTATTGGTCTTTTTCACTGACGCACATGTACATTACCATGAGGGGTGAGGTACACGTACACACGTGGTTTCCGTTTTCAATTACGGAGTGGAAAAGAGCGTGTCCCGACATGTCAGGCCAATAGATGTTCAATGTGGTGGCCATCATTTGCTGCACACTATTGCAATCTCCGGCGTAATGAATGTCGTACACTCCGCAGTACATCTGGTGTAATGTCGCGTCAGGCTGCCACAATAATTTGTTTCATATCCTCTGGGGTTGTAGGCACATCACGGTACACATTCTCCTTTAACGTACCCCACAGAAAGAAGTCCAGAGGTGTAAGATCAGGAGAACGGGCTGGCCAATTTATGCGTCCTCCACGTCCTATGAAACGCCCGTCGAACATCCTGTCAAGGGTCAGCCTAGTGTTAATTGCGGAATGTGCAGGTGCACCATCATGCTGATACCACATATGTCGACGCGTTTCTAGTGGGACATTTTCGAGCAACGTTGGCAGATCATTCTGCAGAAACGCGATGTATGTTGCAGCTGTTTGGGCCCCTGCAATGAAGTGAGGACCAATGAGGTGGTCACCAATGATTCCGCACCATACATTTACAGTCCACGGTCGCTGTCGCTCTACCTGTCTGAGCCAGCGAGGATTGTCCACGGACCAGTAATGCATGTTCCGTAGATTCACTGCCCCGTGGTTTGTGAAACCCGCTCCATCGGTAAACAGGTAGAACTGCAACGCATTCTCTGTTAATGCCCATTGACAGCATTGCACTCGATGATTAAAGTGATCACCATGAAATTGCTGATGTAGCGAAACATGAAACGGGTGAAAGCGGTGACGATGCAATATGCGCATGACACTACTTTGACTCAGTCCACCGGCTCTCGCAATGTCCCGTGTACTCATGTGTGGGTTCATGGCAACAGCAGCTTACACACCAACTGCACCCGCTTCTCCTGTGACGGGCCTGTTACGGACCCGTTTGCATGCTACGACCATACCTGTTGCATACAGTTGGCGGTAGATGTTTTGCAATGTGCGGCACGATGGATGCTCTCTGTCCGGGTACAGTTGTGCATACACCCTGCAGGCTTCAGCTGCATTTCGTCGACACTCGCCATAGATGAGTATCATCTCCGCCTTTTCAGAGTTCGAATACACCATGGTCACAGTTCCTACAATACTACACTATCACAGATGTCTGGTAACACGGTGTACTACAGTTGGTCTGCGTGCGGAGACGAATGCAGAATAACAATAGCAGCAAGCTCTACATGCGGACACTGCGACAGCTAGACCAAACCACAACAATGCACTACCGTCACTCTCGTAAACTCGGTCGTCATCGTAAACAAGTCCCTGCAGATGCTGTTCGCCGACCTTGGCCCGTGTTTGTTACAACACGCAACTGAACGTCAGAGGTTTCAAGCGTCAACTTTAGGTTACAATATCTCCGGATGTAATTAACAATGCAACAAACGGCACTGATTACGTATTTGTTTATATGTTCAGATGTGCTAACAAAACTAACGTGGTTCTATTTAAAAAAAACGTAGGTTTGTGTTAAAAAACATACTTCCGTGCATTTTTGTATGGTTTGTATTAAACAATTACACTAGCCCTTCTCCTCACGTTTGGTCTGTGGAATCGGTTCGTCAGTATTTTATGTGGTTTACGAAATTATCCAGCGGTAACGTTAGGTGACCTCACCCTGTATAAAAAGAAAAATCACTAGAGAAATACTAAAAAAATTAAGCAGAGTGTTATCACTATGCCCATCAACGAACCCGTTTTGGTACAGGAATGCAAAATCATAAGTGGATTTCCCCTAGGCAAAGTATTATGAAAGTTACTGATTTATCTTTATCGATGTTTTAATTAATTAGCAGGAATTAAATCTTAATATTTTAAGTGCAACTTTTTGTCAGAAACGACGTATTTTGACCTCCTTCTATTGAAATACGCCTATATATTCAAAATATTACTTCTAAATAAGTGTCGAAATTAAGACAAGGTGTGTTTTCATATCAAGCATTCCATTGCATTGCAGTTTGTTGAAGTTGCCCGCACAGAAACTATAATGCCACTGCGAATACGAGGAGATCCTGATTTCTGATACATATTGGTAAAACTGCGGATAATTTCTAAAAAGGGAAGCCTAATACTAAATCTTCAACCACATGAGGAATGCTAATCAATTAAATATAAGTAAAAAGATCGATATCGGGAGGGGTGGAAAATTTCAAGCAATCTTGTGCAGTGGCCGAAAGTGTCTATTACGTTAGATCAGAAACACATTTAATTACGTAGAATTTAGGATATGACGAACAAGCAGTTTTCATCTGAAGCAATCATTTTAAAATCCATAGATTACTCACAATCGTTGTCGGATTTATGAGAAGCCTACCGAGATGAATGCAGTTATTTCTCCAATGTACGAGCAGCATTCTGAAACAGTTTTATATTTCTTGTTTGGTTATGCTATTGGTATTATCTGAGCCCAGGTTAGATGATGACTTTATCCAAAAATTATTTCAGTAACTTTGCACTATCTCGGACAACATTTCAAATTTGTCTTAGAGGCTGCTCAGAATTTACTAGCGAACGGTTCGTTATCGAAATCATGCTTACTGTGTCGGTCTTGCGGTGTACCTTCACCCCTGTGAGTTTTCCCTTGTATACGACCTACCATTTGCAAAACCTGTGTAATAAAAAATTGCAAAATTAGCGTAAATCATCTTTTACCATTCCCTCTTGATAAATAGTAGCTTCTATTCACAAATTTCATTAAATATAAAATCTGCCCCGTCTTGGTGCAGTTCGAAAGGGGTCGGGTGATCCCTTATTATGAAGAACACAAATATGACAGTTCAGTACAGACGTGCTGATCAGTCACCTGCAGGAAACAGTTACTCTTAATACACTTGACAAGCAAGCAGCCCAAGTGGCTTGACCAGTCTGCAAGAAACACGAGTCAGTAATTATCACAGGGAAAGACGACAACTATCATATCCGCTATGTACCGGTCTTTCTCGCCTCATGTTTCACGAGTATCACATCATAAAGTACGCTTTTCCTCCTCGAAGACCTATATTTTACTGTAACTGTTAATAAATTGCGTCCGTATGCTCCAGTGTTTCTCGAGCCACTTTTCATGAATTCAGTAAGGTTACTGCGAGATCGGTCGTGGATAATTCCACCCGTAAAGTTAGTCAAAAGCGACAAGAATTTCCCCATCTCTCTTGCGATCGCTATTCCGCCAGTCCGCTAAACAGCAATTTTGTCGCCACTGCCACCAGCGGCTCGTAACGAGTTCTCCCGGCTCTGGAATGCCGGCTCTCCGGTCGCACAGATAAACAGATGGCTCGCGGCCGATAAGGGCCGGCCCGTGACTCTAATTGTGGCCGACGGGACGCGGTCGCGCACTTTGCAGGCTGTTTGCGCAACGCGAAAGCTGCGGCGGCGGTGGCAGTGGGTGGTGGGTGGAGGGTGGCGCGCGCGTGCGCACGCCCGCTATCGGCCCGGAGATCGACTGCCGACGTCGACTGCGCGTTCGCGGCCAGCCGGGTGGCCGGCTCAATTTGTTTAGGCCGGGACAAGCGCGCCAGGTAGCGGCGCAGGCCCCTAAATTACAGGGCCGGCTCGCGTGTTTGCCTACCCGCGCGCGGTTATCACTGTAGCTGATCGCGGCACCGGGATTCGAGAAACACTTGCTCTCGCCGGAGAATCGGCTGCGAGGCGTTTTTTTTATTTCGTTCACGCTTGCGTCAGGAGGCACATTCGCGGAAAGCAGAGCGCTAGCCACAGCTGACACGGTAAATCAGAACCAGGTAGCCGAGTGGCAGGTTCAGCGCAAGACGTCTTGTGTCGTGCTTCAACAGGCACCTGTTCGCCCACGCAGCCGCGCGATACACCTTGCGTTGAAAACGAGAAAGAGCTGTTCTGCGACAAGTGCCTTCTACAGCACGAGTGAGTGCAAAAAAGTACCAGGCATTAATAATTTACTATAAAATTAAGTAAAATAAATAATTCGGCCCCAGCAAAACCATAATTACAAAAGACAGTAATAAACGTTTTGTGATGTTATGGAACCAAGACTGTAATAATTTTTGTAAACATTTCTCTTGGAGTTTTCTTGTTACTTAAAAAACAACGTGAACAGTCACAACCGTAAGAAACTTCTTTTTCTATGAGGTTACCGGTTTCGCTCTCTTTTCGACCATCTTCAGACCTCACCCCATGATGGTAGACGGTGGCTCCGAACGAAGCAGGCGCTAAGACTCCACGAACGCTAAATGCTCGAGCTAATAGAAAAAAAAATGGCATCAATCACTATGGGAATTAACATCTGAGGTCATCAGTCCCCTAGGCTTAGAGCTACTTGATGATGATGAGTCCCATACTTCTTTACAGAGCGTAGGGGAGCGACGCGGGAGACCAGCGCCGCCTTACTAGGCAAGGTCCTAGTGGAGGTGGTTTGCCATTGCCTTCCTCCGACGTAACGGGGATGAATGATGATGATGAAGACGACACAACAACACCCAGTCATCTCGAGACAGGAAAAATCCTTGACCCCGCTGGGAATCGAAAGCGGGACCCCGCGCTCGGAAAGCGCGAACGCTACCGCGAGACCACGAGCTGCGGACTAGAACTACTTAAACCTAACCAAACTAAGGACATCACACACATCCATGCCCGAGGCAGGATTGGATTCGAACCTGCGACCGTAGCAGCAGCGCGGTTCCGGTCTGAAGCGTCTATAACCGCTCGGCCACAGCGGCCGGCGAGCTAATACCACTTAGCGTTGGTGGAGTCGTAGCGCCTGCCCCATTCACATGCACCGTCTACCAACATGGTACGAGGTCTGAAGATGGTCTAAAACAGACCGAAACCGGTAACCCCATAAAAAAAAAGTTTCTTGCGGTTGCGACTGTTCATGTTCATTTTTAAATTATTATTATTATAAATCATCGGCACATTAAGAAACACGTGACGCTTTGGCAACAGGTGTGATTCAAAAGACACTTGGGGTTTACGGGACAATAGCAACACTCAAAAAAATAGTTAGTAGTTGAATGTTGAATACTGAATGGGGTGTGGTCCCTAAGGACACACCGAAATCACAATTGAAAACAGTTGAAGTTGCCACACACTTCTTTATTACAAACGCATTGCTCATAATACATACGCAGTAACCATAATTACAACAAAGTTTGTCCTATAGAACACAAAAATCTTTTAATATATCTTCCACATATCGTTTCCTTTCAACCACTTACATTAATTTAAACCATGTCCATGGACCCATAATTAATTCAATAAGACTGACAAATAAATCACACCTACTTCATCACTTACATGGAAACCCTTTTATCTATCCTTTCATCACATTCCACAGAAAGTAATGTTTTAAGACTTCTTTGGCCAACTTTTTGTAATTCAAACACAATATTCATAAAAGCTTGCTTGTAAATTATGACTAACATAACTATCTCAGATAAAGTTCTGAGTTCAACAAACCCAAAAATTTTTCTAGTTTACTCGCTCAACTTCTGATTAATTAGAACAATACCACTTGCACATACCAGGTTCGTATGATTTCATTACCTATTAGGAGAAGTTATTCCCAAGAAAATCTTAAAACGGGCACTTCCACTCTACATGAGAATTAGAGATGGACGCGAGCACACCAAACGATTTTAACCAGTACAAGAAAACCACGGAACAGGAAATTAAATAAATAGGTACTCAACTTTGCACTGCGATTGAGGTTCAGAAACCATAACTCTCCACCGAAAGGATGGAATTACAGGACCGTAACAACATAACCCGAGACGTGGGGGCGGGGAGGGGGGCGCGAGGCTGGGCCTTAAATATCACTCTGCCAATGAAACCAAAAGAACTAACCTCCGTGACTTACTTGGGCACGCACGGCTCTTACAATTTGGTTAGCCAATCCCTTAAAGCCGTCACTAAAATAACGGCACAAAAGAATAGCAAGAATGATCTAGGCGCACATTTAAAGGTCAGACTAAAATAATGACATAACAGGCAGGATGGGAAAAATATTTCAGCGTAGCTTGGAACACCAAACACAGACTTACGCACTACTTAGTTACACTTCTAGCTACGTGTTTAGCCATGCTTAGTGTCTGATTGGTGGGCGTCGTTACACTTCCTTACCTGGCGTCAAGGTATCAAGTGACGACACCAAATTCAGTGATAAGCAACTGGAACAATTCCAAATGGTTTTTAGTACACTGGAATAGTTAACATGAATACCATCCATCGAAGCAACTCGACGACTCCCATTCATTCGGCTTGTATAACTTTTAACCAACTAGACGGAACTTGTCCTTCCATCCTCGAGGAAATCCCAATCACCATGGGCAGAAGATCTGCATTGTAACGGTTAAATTCGCAATAGCGGCTGGCGACGTTCTTTCGTCGTGCTGACTTGGCCCCTCGCCGTGCTGCACACAAACACAGTCCCACCTCACTCCAACTCACACCGTGGATAGCCGCACACCAACCCCCAGCAGAGCGCGCACACTCAAATTAAAATCCCCCGCCGCCAAAGATGTGAAGAAGACAAATAAGCTTCGAAGTCGACTCAACGATCAAACGACAATCGATGGAAACTGGCTCCAGCAACGCACCAGCTCACTGAAATTACGTAACTCCGTCACAGCACAGAACACATGATACCTCATAAACAGAAGATGTAAACGTAAGAAAGTTCCTTCTGTCTCGTCCTCGGATCTTCCCAGGTAGTCCCAGCCGCGACGACGGCCAGAATTTACACCCTCCTGTCTATTTGTGGCGATGTATTGCTTCGCAGATTAACACAGAAATGTCTGTTGGCAGACTTGGATAGATCCACAGCACTGATCGACTATTAAATCAATGCAAATCAGGGTCAGCAGCCACCCGCTGATCCTTGAGCCAGAGTTAAAACTGTCGCTACTCCTACACCGCTAGGATGTTATGTACTGCAGCAGTTTGAGCAGTCAAGTTACTTACAGAAAGAGTCTCAGTTTCGGTCAACAGATAAGGGAAACTACATCGCAAACAGTCACTACAACGAACCCAGCTGGTTTCTCGCAATTTCCGACGATATTCCCCAAATCGATGACGAATGAATTCAAAAAGACAAAAGACACAAAAACACCACAATTAAAGTTTCCGTGGGGATAACGTAACTTTATTGCTTTTTAATTCTACCCAAGTTAAGTCCGCCAACGGCCTTGCCCCACTAGTAACACCGGTTCCTGTCACATCACCGAAGTTAAGCTCTGTCGGACTTTGCGAAAGCTTGGGTGGATCGCCGTCCGGATTTGCCGAGCGCTGTTTACAAGTGAGGTGCACTAAGCCCTTGTGAGGCCAATTCAGGGGCTACTCGACTGACGAACAGCGGCTCCGGTTACAAAAACCGACAACGGCTGGGAGAGCAATGTGCTGACCACATGCCCGTTCCTGCCCGCATCCAGTGAAGCCTATCGACTAAATTGGCCTTGGGGTAGTTACGCTACAAGAACGTTGGAGGTAGGACAATCGTTCTAAAGCCTCTCGGAAATTTTGCTTCTCTAAACTTCGACAACAGCGTTTCACAAAAATAAAAAATCGTCTTCAACCGTCCAAGGATCCCCATCTAAGCTCAAGGAAAATATCTGTACACTGTCGTAGTCGTCGAACCAACCGGTAACAAATCTAGTAGCAAGCATACCATTTGTTTTGGTGGACTTCTTGCCTCCCCACTAGCGTTGTATGTTGTCTCCTTAATAGTTGTGCTACAATTCCTCAGTACTCTCCCCACAACTGACCATACATACTAATTACATTTCATTTCATTTCCCAACATTATGTCTAAATGAAACTTCCTAGCAGATTCCTGGATTATGTCTAAATGTTTAAGCGATTGCTGCAGAGTTAATGTGAATAATGATTGCTTCAGTCACGTCGATTAATATCTAGAATTAACTCTCATAAACCATATAAAATGAAACTAGCAAATAAATGTTTAGTCAAATATATAACCTAGCAAATAGTGAGAAATCGGAAGATATGTTTTGAATATTAATAAAATGTTAAAAACTATTTCATAATTAAATTGCAGCGGCCTGAATCCCCAGAATGAGATTATCACATTCCAGCGGAGTGTGTGCTGATATGAAACTTCCTGGCAGAATAAAACTGTGTATCGGACAGAAACTCGAACTCGGGACCTTTGCCTTTTGAGGCCAAGTGCCCTAGCAAATTAACTACCCAAGTTCGACTCACGACCCACCCTCACAGCCTCAACTTGAAGCCCCTTTTTAAAACCAAACTATCGATTTCTTATGAATTTAAAGGTGTGGAACTGATTGTATTATCGATTTTACATACTTGAAGAAAAAATATCCTACTTTTGTTCCGTTGGGGCATTGAAATAACTCAATGGCAAAACCTGAAAATTTGTGCTTGAACGGGATTTCCCGCTTTATGTCTGTAGTTCATTTATTACACTATGTACGAACATACAACCGTGCAAAGCAGTTCCCATAGAATATTTAATTTCTAAGGTTTACGGCACAGTATGGACTGCATTCAATTATCAAAATACATCTGGACTGCTCCTGAAATTACGTCATGCTCGTTATAGAGTCTATCTCGCCCTCATTTCACACACACACACACACACACACACACACACACACTCTCACTCACTTACTAAACATTTAAAGTGATCCCCGCTGTAGGTTTCCTATCAAATGGCTGTCAGAGTCAACAAAAATTTGATCTCAATATTTCATTTAATTATCGGCCAAATTTAAAAAAAAAGTAAAATGCCAAATGACCTACTCATTAAGAGGTAGTCTTATAACAAAGCCGGCTGGAGTGGCCGTGCGGTTCTAGGCGCTACAGTCTGGAGCCGAGCGACCGCTACGGTCGCAGGTTCGAATCCTGCCTCGGGCATGGATGTGTGTGATGTCCTTAGGTTAGTTCGGTTTAATTAGTTTTAAGTTCTAGGCGACTGATGACCTCAGAAGTTAAGTCGCATAGTGCTCAGAGCCATTTGAACCATTTCTTATAATAAATATTTGACGTTGCAAAACAAGTATTACAGTTAGGAACTGAGCATTTGTCTCGAGGCAGTGTGACTCACAGCGCGTAAAATACTCTGACTCCGTTAATCTAGTTTTGAGACTGAGAGCACTTACCTACTTCCAACAAATCTGAAGCATAATTTTAACCTGTTTGAAATTATTTCTTGCTGGCACCCATCACAAGTTAATGAAAGGAATAGAATTTTAGTTTTGAGTTTTTCGTTACTTTATGGGTGAAAAATCCGAAACTAGTAAAACCAACAAAATTAGAATTTTGCTTCTTCGACCATAAAGGTTTTGCATGCTTGATGTGAAATATTTATTCCATTCACTTACGTGTAAAATAATAAGACTTTTGGAGTTATTTTATACATGACAGTTTGGAAGAGGACTTTATCGAACATTTGGATGATGGAACATACTTCCTGTGATCCTTCGTGGATTGCGCTCAGAGCCAAGCCTGCTGATTTAGGAGCTCTTGACTACCCTGTGACGGCAGCTGTAATCCGGTATCTATTGAAAAGGCCTGGCAGATAGCAGAACCAAAGAAATTCTATCGGCAGTAGCAGGAGTCTGCCAATGTAAGGCTTGAATTCTGCTTTGGAGACTGATTGTCTGGAAGACATAAACGATTTCGTGAAGCTACCTGGTGCTCGCGAAATCGAGAAGTCGGGTAAACCGTCGAGGGAGTACATCTACTTGATTACTCTGCTATTCACAGTAAAGTGCCTGGCGGAGAGTTCAATGAACCATCTTCAAGCTGTTTCTCTAACGTTCCACTCTCGACCGGTGCGCGGGAAAAACGAGCACTTAAATTTTTCTGTGTGAGCCATGATTTCTCTTATTTTATCGTGATGACGATATGTCCATATGTAGGTGGGTGCCAGCAGAATTTTT
Organism: Schistocerca nitens; assembly: GCF_023898315.1. Taxonomy (NCBI): domain Eukaryota; kingdom Metazoa; phylum Arthropoda; class Insecta; order Orthoptera; family Acrididae; genus Schistocerca; species Schistocerca nitens. The sequence continues at coordinate 718,348,652 of NC_064618.1, forward strand.
AGGCAATCGGAGGAGAAAATTGGTGATTGTAATTTCATGAGAAGATCCCGTCGCAACGAAAAACGCCATTGTTTTAATGATTGCCACACCAATTCACGTATTGTCTCTCTGGTACTGTCTTCCCTATTTCTCCATAAAACAAAACGAGCTGCTCTTCTTTGAACTTTTTCGATGTCATCCGTCAGTCGCACCTGATGCGGATCCCACACCGCACACCAATACTCCAGAATATGGCAGGCAAGCGTTGTGTAAGCAGTCTTTTTGGTAGACCTGTTGCACCTTTTAAGTGTTCTGCCAGTGAATCGCAGTCTTTGGTTTGCTCTATCCACAACAACATCTAAGTGATCGTTCCACTTTAGGTTGTTTGTAATTGTACTCCCTAAGTATTTAGTTGAATTTACAAAATGGTTCAAATGGCTCTGAGCACTATGGGACTTAACATCTATGGTCATCAGTCCCCTAGAACTTAGAACTACTTAAACCTAACTAACCTAAGGACAGCACACAACACCCAGTCATCACGAGACACAGAAAATCCCTGACCCCGCCGGGAATCGAACCCGGGAACCCGGACGTGGGAAGCGAGAACACAACCGCACGACCACGAGCTGCGGACCTTGAATTTACAGCCTTTAGATTTGTGTGACTTATCGCGTAATCGAAATTTAGGAGGCAACTAGTGGGCCTTGTGTGGCGGAGGTATCAAATTAGTAGAAAGTGATCCTAGGTGCTCAGTGAAGTGGTTCTGCCTGTGTGATAAGCTTTGAAAGAGGACGCTCCGTGCCTTCCCCTTGGGTGGGAGTGGAGTTCTGTTTTCTAGGCCGGTTTTTAGGTTAGTGTTGCAGTTTTGAGAGGCTGCACTGCACGTGCATGTACACGGTCTCAAATCCAGTTTAGCACAGCGTGGAACCATTAGGTAACTGGGTATGAGGTTTAGTGATGGAGGTGGACTTACTGACTCGCTCTGTCTTTCCGTCTGAACAGGCCTCTAAAGGCCCAACGGCACCTACCGACCGCGGTAGAAAGGCACATAGACAATCAAGTTTCCTTTGCTCATTGAGAGTAAAACAGGAAATGATCAACAATAGTACAAAGTACCTCCACAAATTACAGTGTCTTGTGTAGTATGTATATAGATGTAGATGAAGGTGTAACCATTCACAGTTTACTTGACATGGAAAAGTATAAGATTGTATAAAGTTATCGAAGAATACCAACATGCCTAGTATCAAATGAGAGAAACACGTAGCAACTAGACTAAAGGATTCACCCACCTGGGTAATATGATTACTGAAGAAGTGCCGAGACAGCTTTCTTCAACAAAATAATACTGTATGGAATATAGCAATCCTATGTTGCCCATGTTAGACTGTGGTTAGGCAACTGCGACTGTCTATGACGATTAAAGATATATTAAAACAATTATCTGTGTCAGTCGTATTGACTGACAGAGATATTTGTTGTAATTTGTCTTTTAAACCTACGAACGACAGGAAAGAAAACCTTGAATGCGTTTGAAATGTGGTGTTACACTAGAATCTCAAAAATAGTGTAGCAAAGATAGAGTATCAATACAGATTTATTAGAAAGAATAAGCGAGTATTATAGACAGAACCTTTAGAAGAGTAATAGATTTGTGACGCATGTGCCATGGCATCCAGGTCAAATTGGCACTGCAAGGGGAAGTAGGGGAGAAGCATTTTAATGGCACACAAGGATTAGACAATGCGCAGTAGATAATCAGTTATGGTCAATTATGTTGTTTGTGTAGACAAGCAGTGATGTGTGGATCAGTACATGGCAGGAGGACAGACCAATATATAGGGTGTAAAAGGTATAAATGCAGATATTTTTGCATGTGATACCTTAATATGTAGACACATAACTGTGCTGGCTGTTTATTCTCAGTGTCTAACAGTATTCCCGCTAACACGTCACGTTATTTACTGCTTGATATTTTCTACACGGTCGTAACTGCACTACTAAGTAGACTACGCCTATACCTACAGACTAAACTTTTGCATACACATCTCCACACTTCGACATCTGACCTGCTGCCCAGATGTACTTGGACGTAGTAACCAACCTAAAGACATACTACTACTAATAGCTACGAACATGAACCCTACAAGGGGAGTAAAGTTGGTGCTTCAAAGTTGAACAGACTTTGCTCTGATGTCCTCAGTTAAATCCAAACCTGTCTAAAGTACCTCGTGGCGTGAGGGCATGTCTCACTGTTCATGGTGATCTGTCCGTGCTACTCAAGATGAGTAGGCCACGTGTTGACACCACATTTCTTATTTTTCTTTTTCATTCATCCGAATTAACACTAACACAACGCTGCAGTGTACAAGAACTCATCAGAGGCGTCCGAACGACGCAGATACGCAATTGATTATTTCTTAACATCATGATTTATCCTTGTTAGCTCGACGATGACGTCTTCCACGCAGGTCGGACATGTTTTGGCAAATCAGCTTGCACTTGAGAATGGCTATTAAACAGAAATCACGATTGTGTGAAATAAATGAACAGTAATTCATAGTCAAATGCAAAAACTCCTTTCGAAAAAATTATTTACATATTTGTGTGTGTGTGTATTTTTGTGTATGGGAAAAGTTTCTGGTACAAAAAATCACCACTGAGTTTACATTGGAATTTAAGAAATTCTTAATTTCAAGTAATGTAATTAAAAGGATCTGAAATAATAAGACGTTTATTGAAGTGATATTTTCGTCTTTGCATGTAGTCTGAACCACCGAAACTGGATGAGAAATAAAAGCAATTTACCTAACATCTGGATGAGTGTTGAGATGTTTCTCTTGTTGTGGTTTGATTTTAAATGATCTATTTATTGCGAAATGTAAAGTCCTTACTTGTTCCTTGTGATTACAATTACCTTCTTTTCCGAATTTCGCGGTCGCCGTCTTCTTTTCTCTTGATATTGGGGTCCTGCCTTGCTGTGCCACGTATTGCAGAGAGGCTAGTGCCATAAGAGAGTTTCTACATTTAAACACGCAAAACACGATTTCTATAATTCTTCTATATTCCAATAAGTTGCCAACTCACAACAACTGGTAAATAATAAAAAAGTAACAAAGCATTTCAGACATGTTCACACAAGGTGTTTCGATGCTCGTCCAAAACAACAAATTCTTTCTTAATTTGAGATTGCATGGCACAGAGTCTATGTAACAACATTCATTTTTCTTCAGTGCTCGACTATTGTCATCAGACCCCTTTCTTCTTTGTAGTCCACAGCACCCCAAAGCGTGACTGCAAAGTGCAAGTGACTTCCTCCCACCCCTCTTGCCCGTCGAAATTATACATCCTTCGTCACTTTTCAGCCGCGCCCTCAATTTTTTTTGTCTTATGTGCACGCAAATTAAAAAAAAAAAACACGGGCACAGTAGATCTTCTTTAAGCTACTCCTACTTAAAGTCACGTTTTTTCACACACGTCTTTCATCTGGCTAGTACAAGGAAAGCGAGACGTGTTGCTATGCTTTGTAGCAACATGTACCACTAAAGTGTCTATACGTTACATTACGAGTTTCATGTAGTGTTTATGAACTGATAAGAAAGTGTGTTGGCTTAATCTTTTTACGGACCCGATGATGATTTGTGCAATGGAAACTAGTCGTCGATGAAAAGCTCTTCCCGAAACAGCAGCTTCTCTTGGTGATCAAGCGCGTTTAAAATGACGGAACGGACTCTTGTTGGATAGTCTCAGGTATCTTTTCAGAATTGAAAGATCGTCGTCTCAGTGACTGCCATTTCCTTAACTACCAGTCCTCAAGTGAAAGGAAATGGGATTATTGCCAACCGATGACGCAGAGAGCATTGTTCCACAAGAGTTGGCCCCCATTTCCGCAAGACACACATGTTCCCCCGCAGAATGTCAGACGGGACTTAACAAACGAGAGCTGAAGCTATTAAATATTCCGCGTGCTTACTTATGTTTCACATTAGGGCTTCAGATATTCACGACGCAGGTGCGATAACATCGCTGACATGATGGACGAGATGAGCGGAGGCGATCCGCGGAAGGCGGTGACGCGCGCATTGGCAGCGCTTCGACTTAATAAGCACGCCGGCTAAGAAAGCCGCTCTTCAGCTATGCTGATAGCATGCAGAACCAGAGGAATCACGAAGGCAGCGAAAATGTTGCAGAACTGTGCAGCCTGCAGACACTCATCATGTCTCTACATCTCTCTGTCGACATTCAATTACTGCGTATTCTTTTCCTTCCGTTCATAATTCACTTTTCTTTGGGCAGAAAGCTGTATCTCCAATTTCCATGATTTAACAGTAGATTCTTACATACTTCTGTGTGGAATTTATTTACGTTTATGACTTTCCTGGTTCAAATGGCTCTGAGCACTATGGGACTCAACTGCTGAGGTCATTAGTCCCCTAGAACTTAGAACTAGTTAAACCTAACTAACCTAAGGACATCACAAACATCCATGCCCGAGGCAGGATTCGAACCTGCGACCGCAGCGGTCTTGCGGTTCCAGACTGCAGCGCCTTTAACCGCACGGCCACTTCGGCCGGCCTGACTTTCCTGGTCAGAGCAGCCTAAATAGGTTTATACCCTTTTGCTCGAATAGAGTTGTTGCTATTCCTTGTGACGGATTCGTACTATCTCATTTTCTTCGTAGTTTTTTTGCCGAAGGAAAGCGCCTTATTACTATGAAACACTGACTTAGTGTAAGACGTTGTTACGAGGACATGCTGAAAAGTAATGCATGTGAATTTAATATGTGAAAACTCTTAAAGCTTTTTAAATAAAATAAACGTTAATAACATTCTACATATTTATTATTCATGTCTACATATTTATTTCTCAACATAGTCACTCTGGCCACGAACACATTTGTCCAAACAAGAGATCAGTTTCTTGACACCGTCACTTTAGAATCTTTTACTTTTTTGGGGGAGCCACAAGCTCACCTCGTACCGCCTCATCACTGTCAAGGAGAAATTAGCGAAGGTGTCCTCTAAGAGGGGCGTTTCAAAAGTCTGTGCAAGAATAAAAACTACTTACGTGTTCGGGGTAAACCTTGTTCACTTTTCGACATATTCTCCTTTTAGACTTACACACTTCGTGCAACGCAGTCCTAATTTGTTGATCCCTTCCGAATAATAGGAACTGTCCAAGTCTGCAAAATAGCTATTAGTTGCTGCAATCACCTCCTCGGTAGAATAAAATCTTTGTCCCGCCAGCCATGTCTTCAAATTGGGGAACAAATAGTAGTCCGAGGGAGCCAAGTCTGGAGAACAGAGGGGATGCGAAACGAGTTGGAATCTTATTTCCAATAATTTTGCGACCACAGCTGCTGAGGTGTGTGCTGGTGAGTTGTTGTGATGGAAAAGGACATTTCCGTGGTCCAATCGCCGGCGTTTTTCTTGCAGCTAGGTTTTGATACGGTCCAGTAACGATGAATAATATCCAACTGTAATAGTTTTACCCTTTTCCAGATAATCGAGGAGGATTATCCCTTGCGAATCCCAAAAGACAGTCGCCATTACCCTTCTGGCCGAAGGACTGGTCTTTGCCTTTTTTGGTGCAGATTCTCCCTTGGTAATCCATTCTTTAGATTGTTGTTTGGTCTCAGGATTATAGTAATGTATCCATGTTTGATCCACAGTGACGAAACGACGCTTAAAGTACTGCGAATTCTTCCTGAACAGCTGCAAACCATCCTTGCAACACTTCACACGATTCCGGTTTTGGTCAAGCGTGAGCAGTCGCGGAACACATCTTGCGGATAGCTTTCTCATGTCCAAATGTTTATGCAAAATATTATGTTCCCATTCATTAGAGATACCCAAATCACTAGCAATCTCATGCACCTTAACGCTTCAGTCATCCATCACTACATTATGGATTTTTTATCAATGATTTATGGAGTCTTAACCTCCACAGGGCGTCCAGAACGTTCAGCGTCACTTGTGCCTATATGGCCACTCCGAAAATTTTGAAACCACTTATAAACTGTCCTAATCGAAGGTGCAGAGTCACCATAATGTTTATCAAGCTTCTCGTTAGTCTCCTTAGGCGTTTTGCCTTTCATAAAGTAATGTTTAATCACCACACGAAATTCTTTTTCGTCCATTTTTTGACAATCACTCCACTTCCTTGATCAAACGAATGCCAAACACAAAGAAATAGACCAATATGGCTGAAACCTGGTGTGCGTTCTTTCCAAAGATGCTATTAACTAAACATGACCTCGATACGCACCGGTGGTGCCATCTCTTGAACTTTGTACGGACTTTTCAAACGCTCCCCGTAAGTTTCGGACGCAGATGATGGGGCCGAGTCGGGAGTGTATGGCGGATGATCGATGAATGCCAACCCAAGGTATCGGATTGTTGCAGATGTCGCAGCGCTCGTAGATGGTCTGGCATTTTCATGCTGAAGGAGAAGGTGCTCAATGTGTGGACGAACTCTTCGAATTCGAAACTCGATTACAGCACACTGTTTCTCGCTCACCGACACAGCTGCGTTACACATCGCCATGTTGCATGCTACAATTTGGAGGCAACTACCATCAGAAGGCTGCATGTATGTAAACGTGAAGGATAAAGTTGTAGAGTGTTAATAATGATTGTTTCGCTTAAAAAGCTTTAAGAGAAATCACAAAAAAAGTCGGTGGCATTACTTTTCAGCACGCTGCCGTTTTAATACAGGTAGCAAAGTGTGCCATGCACTGCACACGGTTTGCAGCGTATAGATGCAAATGTGGAGCGTCTCAGTATGAGTAACGACGCAGTTTAGGAGGAAAGAGTGACACTTCGTCACGGGTTCATTTGGTCAACGGAAGAGGAGAAATGCTTGACAAAATTCAGCGTTGTTCATTGGAAAAAAAAAGGCGTTAAGTACTGCGGAAACCTATACTTTCAAAATTCCGGGAGGTTATGTACGAGGACTGTTCAATAAAGAATGATCATAATTTTTTTTGACAACATACCTTCACTCATCCTCATAATTTTGATGTTCCTTCTCAAAGTAATCTCCTATGAATGCGATTCACTTGTCCCAGCGTTTCTGCCAGTCTTCAAATACATGGAGGAAACCATTTTTTGAGAGGTCCTTCAAAATCGCCTCCGCAGCCGTCACCACTGCTTCTGATGATTGATAATGTCTCCCACGAAGGCGTCTCTTCATGATGTTGTTGTTGTGGTCTTCAGTCCTGAGACTGGTTTGATGCAGCTCTCCATGCTACTCTATCCTGTGCAAGCTTCTTCATCTCCCAGTACCTACTGCAACCTACATCCTTCTGAATCTGCTTAGTGTATTCACCTCTTGGTCTCCCTCTACGATTTTTACCCTCCACGCTGCCCTCCAATGCTAAATTTGTGATCCCTTGATGCCTCAAAACATGTCCTACCAACCGATCCCTTCTTCTAGTCAAGTTCTGCCACAAACTTCTCTTCTCCCCAATCCTATTCAATACCTCCTCATTAGTTACGTGATCTACCCACCTTATCTTGAGCATTCTTCTGTAACACCACATTTCGAAAGCTTCTATTCTCTTCTTGTCCAAACTGGTTATCGTCCATGTTTCACTTCCATACATGGCTACACTCCATACAAATACTTTCAGAAACGACTTCCTGACACTTAAATCTATACTCGATGTTAACAAATTTTTCTTCTTCAGAAACGATTTCCTTGCCATTGCCAGTCTACATTTTATATCCTCTCTACTTCGACCATCATCAGTTATTTTACTCCCTAAATAGCAAAACTCCTTTACTACTTTAAGTGTCTCATTTCCTAATCTAATCCCCTCAGCATCACCCGATTTAATTTGGCTACATTCCATTATCCTCGTTTTGCTTTTGTTGATGTTCATCTTATATCCTCCTTTCAAGACACTGTCCATTCCGTTCAACTGCTCTTCCAAGTCCTTTGCTGTCTCTGACAGAATTACAATGTCATCGGCGAACCTCAAAGTTTTTACTTCTTCTCCATGAATTTTAATACCTACTCCGAATTTTTCTTTTGTTTCCTTTACTGCTTGCTCAATATACAGATTTAATAACATCGGGGAGAGGCTACAACCCTGTCTCACTCCTTTCCCAACCACTGCTTCCCTTTCATGCCCCTCGACTCTTATAACTGCCATCTGGTTTCTGTACAAATTGTAAATAGCCTTTCGCTCCCTGTATTTTACCCCTGCTACCTTCAGAATTTGAAAGAGAGTATTCCAGTTAACGTTGTCAAAAGCTTTCTCTAAGTCTACAAATGCTAGAAACGTAGGTTTGCCTTTTCTTAATCTTTCTTCTAAGATAAGTCGTAAGGTTAGTATTGCCTCACGTGTTCCAACATTTCTACGGAATCCAAACTGATCTTCTCTGAGGTCCGCTTCTACCAGTTTTTCCATTCGTCTGCAAAGAATTCGCGTTAGTATTTTGCAGCTGTGACTTATTAAACTGATAGTTCGGTAATTTTCACATCTGTCAACACCTGCTTTCTTTGGTATTGGAATTATTATATTCTTCTTGACGTCTGTGGGTATTTCGCCAGTCTCATACATCTTGCTCACCAGATGGTAGAGTTTTGTCATGACTGGCTCTCCCAAGGCCATCAGTAGTTCTAATGGAATGTTGTCTACTCCCGGGGCCTTGTTTCGACTCAGGTCTTTCAGTGCTCTGTCAAACTCTTCACGCAGTATCTTATCTCCCATTTCATCTTCATCTACATCCTCTTCCACTTCCATAATACTGTCCTCAAGTACATCGCCCTTGTATAAACCCTCTATATACTCCTTCCACCTTTCTGCCTTCCCTTCTTTGCATAGAACTGGGTTGCCGTCTCAGCTCTTGATATTCATACAAGTGGTTCTCTTCTCTCCAAAGGTCTCTTTAATTTTCCTGTAGGCAGTATCTATCTTACCCCTAGTGAGACAAGCCTCTACATCCTTACATTTGTCCTCTAGCCATCCCTGCTTAGCCATTTTGCACTTTCTGTCGATCTCATTTTTGAGACGTTTGTATTCCCTTTGGCCTGCTTCATTTACTGCATTTTTATATTTTCTCCTTTCATCAATTAAATTCAATATTTCTTCTGTTACCCAAGGATTTCTATTAGCCCTCGTCTTTTTACCTACTTGATCCTCTGCTGCCTTCACTACTTCATCCCTCAGAGCTACCCATTCTTTTTCTACTGTATTTCTTTCCCCCATTCCTGTCAATTGTTCCCTTATGCTCTCCCTGAAACTCTCTACAACCTCTGGTTCTTTCAGTTTATCCAGGTCCCATCTCCTTAAATTCCCACCTTTTTGCAGTTTCTTCAGTTTCAATCTGCAGTTCATAACCAATAGATTGTGGTCAGAATCCACATCTGCCCCTGGAAATGTCTTACAATTTAAAACCTGGTTCCTAAATCTCTGTCTTACCATTATATAATCTATCTGATACCTATTAGTATCTCCAGGATTCTTCCAGGTATACAACCTTCTTTTATGATTCTTGAACCAAGTGTTGCAAGGCGGCTTCCTCTTTCATTTCTTCCCCCCAATCCATATTCACCTACTATGTTTCCTTGTCTCCCTTTTCCTACTGACGAATTCCAGTCACCCATGACTATTAAATTTTCGTCTCCCTTCCCTACCTGAATAATTTCTTTTATCTCGTCATACATTTCATCAATTTCTTCATCATCTTTAGAGCTAGTTGGCATATAAACTTGTACTACTGTAGTAAGCATGGGCTTTGTGTCTATCTTGGCCACAATAATGCGTTCACTATGCTGTTTGTAGTTGCTAACCCGCACTCCTATTTTTTTATTCATTATTAAACCTACTCCTGCATTACCCCTATTTGATTTTGTATTTATAACCCTGTAATCACCTGACCAAAAGTCTTGTTCCTCCTGCCACCGAACTTCACTAATTCCCACTATATCTAACTTTAACCTCTCCATTTCCCTTTTTAAATTTTCTAACCTACCTGCCCGATTAAGGGATCTGACATTCCACGCTCCGATCCGTAGAATGCCAGTTTTCTTTCTCCTTTCTTCATGATAGGGAATAGAAACAAGTCACATGGGGCTAAATCCGGACTATAGCGAGGGTGAGGGACTCACTTCACTTTGATTTTTGCAAGATATTCAGCAACAACATCGGCAATATGCGGCCGCTAGCTATCGTGGTGCAGTATCCAGCCTGCTTCACGGAAATGTGGTCTTTTGCGCCTGATATGAACTTGCAATATTTTCAGGATATCCTTGTTGTATTTTCCAGTTACTGATGTGTTCAGGTACAAAATGCTGATAACCATTCCATGAATATCGTAGAATGATATGACCGTAACTTTCCCAGCCGAAGCAACCAGTTTCGCTTTTTTCTTCGTTGGTGATGAAGGAGATTTCCACACTGAGCTTTGATGTTTGCTCTCCGGATCAAAATTATGTATCCAAGTTTCATCAACTGTGATTACATTTGAAAGAAACTCCGAATATTCCTCTAACATCAACTTTAACTCCATGCAGACCTGCACGAGAATGTTGTTTTGTTCGGGAATGAACAGTCTTGGAATCCATCGCGGCACTAACACGTGCCATGCGTAATTTATCCGTCACCAACGTGTGGGTGGCACCCAATGAAATGTTCAGTATTTCAGAAAGTGATCTTAAGGTAATTCGTCGATCGTCTCTCACAATGACAGCAGCAGTGTTGTTGTTTTCTTCCGCAAGAGCAGTAACTGGAGCACCGGGTCTACCTCCCTTTGAAATTGGTTGTTTCCCCTCTTTAAACATTTTAAACCACCTTCGAGCTGAGCTGTAGCGAAGAACAGACTCTCCATAGGCCTCCTGTATCATTGTATAGGCTTCAGCTGAAGATTTGTTGAAACGAAAGCAGAATTTCAAAGCCGCATATTGTTCCTCGCGTCTTACCTCCGTTGCAGCGGTATGCGATACTGAACTTATCTGGCCTTTCCTGCCTCTCACAGGCGGGAACCAGGAATCCCAACAATGAAACTATTACGGCGTGTTTGTTACACATTAAGCTAACAGAATATCTAAATTTTAGCACGTGAAATTATGACCAAAAAATATTATGATCATTCTTTATTAAAGAGCCCTCGTAGTATCACATATTGATACTACCCCATGGCAAGCGAAGTTTGTAATGGAATAGTATGTTACCGTCTGACGCCGATAGAGGTCGCGAGGAATGATCTGGCGGACCCAACGTTGTGCGTCGGCTTGGTCGCATCTCCAGCGACTCTGGACTACAAGCGCCCCCTGCCGCCGGGATATAGGACAACCTATAGCAGCCGCTCAACCCACTTGCACCTGGAGCTTGTTCACTAAGACACTGTGGTTCACGCTTAGTGCACGATCCCCATCCTTGTTGACACTGTGAATGCTCCATTATTTGTAATGATACTTCGTTTGTACAGAAAACTGTTAACTAATCTTCGACTTACCTTAATGTGCATTGGAGTTCCAGTTGTCGTCTGACCATCCTGGGCTTCTTATTGCCACGAAAGGTACAGAATCCAGTTAATTTTGGCTCTCTGCATGCGATTCTGTTTATTGCACATGAAAACGGTTGTGGGTGGCAGGTTACGTTCGGACCCTGAAGATGACACCATGTGGTGTTGAAATTGGTACCATGTGCTAAAAAGAAAGTAAACGACGTTCGATTCAAATACAGCCACTGGTTTTGTTATCATTACTCAAGTACTACGTGTGAAGCTGCAGTACCACTTTCCTTGATGGATTTCCAGGAACTGTTCACCAACCATTTCTGCTCCTATGCAGTTTTTCTGTGACGACAGTTGCTGCGCCACTCTGTAGCACACCTCTCCTTACGGTTGTGTACGAAGCTGTACACAACAGTTTAAGATCTGGTCAAAATACGTAATACAGCATCAATATTTCCAACTGTGTAACGTTTGTTTGGGTCATTAACCTTAAGAGTGGCTTCTGCATCCTCTTCGTTTCACACCTGAACTGTTCATTTCAGCCAAAATGCCGCCTCCTGTATCAATATCTGCCGTATATATTTTATTTCTTCCGTCCCATCAACAACAGTTATGCACCCGTTCATGAAGTAATGTGTGGCCATCATTCTCATCAATTAATTATGTTCTTCATTATCCATTTTGTTCTCTGACTTGTTGGGCATATATTTATTCCTTAACTAGTTGATCAATCCACCTGATCTCATGTAAAATCACATTTCAACAGCTTCGAAACATTTCAGTTATGACTTCCGTACCGTTCATGTTTCGCAAGGAGCTGTGCTCCAGGCATGGTTTTTAATGGATCGTTCTCTTTTTTATCTAAACTTATACTATGTACGTTTGTGTATTTTCGTGACTGCTCCTTTTCTGTATGAAACTCCGGCTGTTGCTCATCTTCGTTCTTTTCTATTATATTTCCGAAGCAGCAAAATTCTTCACCCTCCTGAAGAACCTTAACATTTATTGATACAGCATACCCATCTGCTGCCTCCTCACTAGACGCCCAATTACTGCTCGCTTTTGACTTCCATTCTTGTGCCATTAGAGCACCATGTCAAGCTGATCCTCTGTTCGTAACAAACTCCCGCATCGAGTTGGTCGTCTTTTTCCCTCCTTGATTCTGCTACACGTACAAATTAAAGATCAATGGTGTCAATGTGCAACCTTGCCTTACACATTTTCTCATTTACGCCCCATGTATATTTCTCTCAGTGGGGACTAATTCAGTCTCGTTCACGTATCCCAATGGTGGATACCACGCTCAGTAGGTAACATGGTAGGTGCCACGTTAAGCTACGCTGTGAGTGGTGACATCACAGGTGACCCTCACGCCTCACGGCACCGCCGATGTCACCAACGCACGCTTGTGAGATAGTGGTCGACTGACGTTGGACGAGATATTCACAGTCAGAGGAAAAGAGGTGGTGGCGCAAAGTTCTTGATCGCCTGTCTCTGCGGCAATGGCCTGGTTCAAACACCAAATCTCTTTGTGGCAGTAAGTTCCTATGGGGCCAAACTGGTGAGGTCGTTGGTCCGCAGTCTTACACAGTACTTAATCTAACTTAAACTAACTTACGCTAACAAGGGAACCTCCCCATCGCACCCCCCTCAGATTTAGTTATAAGTTGGCACAGGGATAGGCCTTGAAAAACTATACACAGATCAATCGAGAAAACAGGAAGAAGTTGTGTGGAACTATGAAAAAAATAAGCAAAATATACAAGCTGAGTAGTCCATGTGCAAGCTAGGCAACATCAAGGAGCGTGTTAGCTTACGAGCGCCGTGGTCCCGTGGTTAGCGTGAGCAGCTGCGGAACGACAGATCCTGGGTTCAAATCCTCTCTCGAGTGAAAAGTTTGGTTTTTTATTTTCAGATAATAATCAAAGTTCAGGCACTCACACATAATCATCTTCGCTCTCCAAAATTCCAGGACATGTTCAGATTTGCTTGGACATATACAGGATTTGACGGTCTACGCACGGAAACATTTGAAAATGTAAAAAACTTATGTTTTGACACAGCAACTGTGAAACTGTTGCATTCATTTGATGCAGTTTATGTGACAAACTCTTATGTTTTCATCACTTTTTTGGAGTGATTATCACATCCACAAGAAAACCTAAATCGGGCGAGGTAGAAGAATCTTTTTACCCATTCGTCAAGTGTGCAAGTTAGGTGGGTCGACAAGATATTCCTGTCATATGACGCACATGCCGTCACCAGTGTCGTAAAGAATATATCAGACGTGTTTTCCTGTGGAGGAATCGGTTGACCTATGACCTTGCTATCAAATGTTTTCGGTTCCTATTGGAGAGGCACGTCCTTTCGTCTACTAATCGCACGGTTTTGCGGTGCGGTCGCAAAACACAGACACTAAACTTATTACAGTGAACACAGACGTCAATGAATGAACGGACAGATCATAACTTTGCGAAAATAAAATTTTCACTCGAGGCAGGACTTGAACCAAGGACCTTACGATCTGCAGTTGCTCACTCTAACCACGAGACCACGGCGCTCATCAGCTAACATTGTCCTTTATGTTGCCTGTCTTCCACATGGACTACTCAGTTTATATATTTTGCTTATTTTTTCATAGTTCCACACAACTTCTTCCTGTTTTCTCGATTGATCTGTGTTCAGTTTTTCAAGGCCTATCCACTGTGACAATTTATAACTAAATCTGAGGGGGGTGCGATGGGGAGGTTCCCTTGTAAGTACAACACACACACACCCGTCCCCGAGGGTGGACTGGAACCTCCGGCGGGGGGAAGCCGCACGAAGCGTGGCAAAGCGCCAAAGACCACGTGGCTACCAAACCTCTCCGCAGTGTCTCATGAAGTGAGGGCATGTCACACTGTGGATGGTGACCCCTCCATCAAGCTTGGCGGCCTCATTGGTGCTATTCGTGAGGACCAGGTTATGCGGCGGCATCGGGTTTCATCGTCTCCCTTCTCTCTTCATCATTATATGGTACAACATAAACATTCCCTCTTCATCATTATATGGTACAACATAAACATAGTTCATTACTCTCAAACATTACGTTCACCTTCACTCTACACGTACACATACAACCATCTCATATCCGCAAGGAAGGGGCCATTGTGCGAAGAGGAAGAATACCGACAGACGGCTCAACCCACGCCGTAGGATATCTCAGCCAACAATCCATGCGACATTTTTAGTTTAACCACACAGAAGCTTATAGGCACACTACTGCGAATGCAATCGGTATTTTCCATTTTAAGGCGTATTATAATTATTGAATTATATATTAATTAAATAAAACGATAAATTTGCCTTTACTTATAATTATAGCACTTTTAAGATGTACATCGTAGAAACGCTGCCTGTGCAATATCTTCAGAGACCCAGTTAGTACACTGTTCTTTAATAACCACTTGTTGACAGTCAAAAAAAATCTCTGACATTTTTGTAAGGTTTCCTTGATTTTAAGTAGCTCAGCGTTCAGCATTATACCAAGACAGATCTCCTGCAAATCTCTATTCTTTTGTCAGAGTTCTTTTACTTCTTTTCCCACAATTTCTAATTGTTGGCACATCACACAAAGCCGCTTTTACAGAATTGTTTTCGTAGTAAATGAATTTTTTACTAGCAATTCCTACGTTAGTTGGTAGTATATTTACGAGTAAAACAACTTCTCCATCTTTGACGAACTTTCGTTTCTCTGGCAGTAATTTTTCTCTCATCAGGCTCTTTACGGTCCGCTAAATCAGTTCTGGAGGCTGAGAGATACAGAGCGGGAACAGAATCAGGCTTCAAGCTTCAGCTTGTGTTTCGGGGGAATAGTCAAAATTTCACTTTTGAAATACCTTTCATAATCCGAATCAGCAGAATGTAATGAACCCACACAATCATTAGTAACTGAAAAGGGATAAACGTTTACAATCATTTCTCTACGATAATGATCGAAGCAGACGAAATGAGTTAAAATTTGTGCTGCAGTCGGGACTCACACCAGGGTCTTTCTGCTTGCTAGGCAGAAACGCTAACCATTACACCAGCGCACTACGACGGTTGACGTTCCTGCACGAACTACCTAAGCTCAGTGCCCTCCCCAACACAAACTTCATTTCGTCTTCTTCGATCATTATCGTAGATAATAAAAAGAGACTTAAACGTCCCAGGGAAACATTTAATTATAAAATCATTTATCTGTTTCCGTTTCGAATAACTGCTCTAATAAATTAGGATACTCGTTTCCTAATTTTTTTCATTGTCTGCAATGGTTAGTACGGAATTGTTTTCACCGACAATTCAAAAGATCCAGAAACCTTCAATACACTGATAACTGCAGTGTAACGTTGCACTTTATCGGTAAACACAGGCGATGCTGTTGTATGTAGAGAAGTCGCAATGGTAGAAAATTGCAACGAAATGTAGGAATACCTATGGTGCAGGAATTGGAGTTGACTTTCTGCGTAAACAAATCTAGTGTACTGCGTATAAACAGGTAGACAAACGATGTATGTGATACACGATTGAAGAGCAATCACTGGAAGCAATCACATTCGTTGAACCTTTCATTCGCTCAAAAACACGATACTCTATACCAATGGCAGACTGCCGAGCGTTTTCAGAGTCGGCTACTAACAGTTTCTCATACTATCGTAAAGTTTCAAAAATAGTTCAAATTGCTCTCGGCACTATGGGACATAACATTGAGGTCGTCAATCCCCTAGAACCTAGAACTACTTAAACGTAACTAAGCTAAGGACAAATGGCTCTGAGCACTATGGGACTCAACTGCTGTGGTCATAAGTCCCCTAGAACTTAGAACTACTTAAACCTAACTAACCTAAGGACAGCACACAACACCCAGCCATCACGAGGCAGAGAAAATCCCTGACCCCGCCGGGAATCGAACCCGGGAACCCGGGCGTGGGAAGCGAGAACGCCACCGCACGACCACGAGATGCGGGCAGCTAAGGACATGACATACATTCATGGCAGAGGCAGGATTCCAACCTGCGACTCGTAAAGTTTAAAAATGTAGGGGCGCTACAGCGTGCCGAATTTCAACGGAGCGTGGATCTTCACATTGCTGACACCTCACGCGTGCCTTCCGACTATAAGTAACCGTGGTCAGCCGCAGGAGAGTGAAGGAGAGTGCTCTATGTGTGGCCGAACTCTTTGATTTCGTGCTTTCACTTTTCTGACTCTCTCGCTGCACCTTTCAGAGTTTATGGTGGTACATTTAGGCATAAATTACAAATGTACCACACACTGAACATCCCAGAACCCTCCGAGCATGACTTTGCCTGCTGATTGCATAATCTTGAACTTTCTTGGCGTCAGTGATCCTCTTTGTCGGAACTCCATCGATACTTTCTTGTTTTCGGGGTCAAAATCGCGAAACCGGCTTTTATCACGCAACGTCGCACATTACTGATGTCGATACAATCATCGTCGTATACGGCCTTCAGCCTCCCACAAATTTGAATTAGTTGCACGTTTTCCTTGGTTTGAAACTCGATTACAGGCCACTGAAGCACCGACACATTTACTTTACACCGCCATGTTACACGCTAGAAATCGGACACCTCTGCCGTAGAGGGTTGCAACTAGTGTCAGAGAAGAAGGAAAATCGACCGAGTAATATGAATTTCATGTGAGACCTCAACCAATATTGAGAAGAGAATAAAAAATTCGGAGTAATTACTATCCAGCACGCCGCTCTATAAGTTATAGTTCGTAGGTACAACGACAAGATTGCGTTGCGACATAAGTAA
This sequence comes from Schistocerca nitens, assembly GCF_023898315.1. Lineage (NCBI taxonomy): Eukaryota > Metazoa > Arthropoda > Insecta > Orthoptera > Acrididae > Schistocerca > Schistocerca nitens. The sequence continues at coordinate 718,365,897 of NC_064618.1, forward strand.
TGGAATGTTGATCAATGACGTATGTTTCTGTGCGATTTGTCTACCTGACAATTATCGAGAAGGGTGTGGAAGCAGTCTGATACCAACATACCTCTCTTGCATGCAGACCGACGAGGTCAGCAGAGAACGCGGGAGACCGGTCATGCTTTGGGCCGGTATCATACACGGAGATTTCTCTGCTTCAGGGGCAGGAAATATTGTAATATCCTCACGAAAGCCTAGTTACAAACTTTCAAGAACTAAAATAAAGTGCACAATCCAGGGATACCCTACAGTCCCCTATGTTCTGTTCACCTAGGAACCACGAAGACATGGTTAGATTATGAATATTTCCCGGATACTGAGCACGTATCGCCGACAAGATGACGTGATACTCCTGAGGCGTTCCAGATGACTGACTTCTGCTGGGCGCTGACATTAATGCCCTCCCTCCACCCCACAACTTCCCATCCCGCGTGGCTACGTTAATTACATTGCGCAAAGAGGGTTTGAAGTATTCATTCTTCCCTACGACATGTACTTGTCTATGGTTTCCATACCATGGATGTAATTGTAGATTTAGGATGCCTCTGATCGGCGTCGAGGATAATTTAAGGTTTGTGGAGTATCGGGGCATAATTCTGTAACGTGTTATCCAAACCCACAGTAACCATTCCGCAATGGATTCTTCTTTCAAGATGACAAGCACACCTTGCCCACTTACTGAACACCTTTCTCCAGAAGGCAGCATTCAAACGAATAACACAGCCTCCTGCTTTCTCTGCTGATGTAATCCCGACTGCGCATGCTTCGGTCCAACTGAAACTTTCAGTGCTCGATCGCTGGAACCTGCCTCGTACTTTGAAGAAAGTCCGCCGTCAAGGAGTTAACAACCTTAAGTAGCAGCGACTCGATGACCTTGCGACAGTATCCTGCTGAGGTTGCGATCATATTACAGTAGACTGGGCCAAGCATCAAGGTACTGAATTTTATTCTCCACCGCCCAAAAAACACACTTTGATTTTACACTTTCGAAGAAACTGCCTTTAAAGTGGTCATTGTTTAGTTTTGTATTCATTCCATCTAAAAGTTAAGAGTTCCTTTTAGTAACTACCTCTTTCCCACACACTTTCTATGATACGCAAGTGTTGCAGAATTATTTTCGAGTCTTTTATTAACGTTTTTCTTTCTGATGAGCCCTTAGCCTAGCTACTTTGCTTTACTAATAAGCACTAACACAAGACTTTTAGAAAAGGCAAATAGATAAATGAATAATAGTTAATCACTCAGAGTAACAGTTCCTTGAAATGGATAAGTACCGGTATATACTGCAATTTACTCTACGCACAGTATTTGACAAGATAACATATACCCAATAACGAGAGCCTGCTGGAAAGTAACACCTCCGAATTTTTTTATGCGGAAACTTTTAAAGCATAATAAATAAAACAAATGGTATTAACATGCTACATCTATATTTTTCATGTCTGTGTATTTGCAGCAGCCGGCAGGAGTGGCCGAGCGGTTCTAGGCGCTACAGTCTGGAACTGCGCGACCGTTACGGTCGCAGGTTCGAATCCTGCCTCGGGCATGGATGTGCGTGATGTCCTTAGGCTAGTTAGGTTTAAGTAGTTCTAAGTTCTAGGGGACTGATGAACTCAGCAGTTAAGTCCCATAGTGCTCAGAGCCATTTGAACCATTTTTTATATTTGCAGCCCTCTGCAAATACAGACGGCTCCGAATCGTAGTATTTATTATGGAATTGGGTAACGTAAGTCGGCGCGTGAGAAACAGAGCGCTGTAATCGAGTTTCTAATTCATATAATACGTCCGCACATGGGGCACTCTCTTCTTCAGCATGACAACTCCAGACCACACACGAGCGCTGCTACATCAGCAAAACTACGACGCCTTTGGTTCACTGTCATAGATAACCCTCCAAACAGTCCCACCTTGGCCCCATACGATTTTCACCTGTTTCCTAAACTTAAGGAACTTCAAGGAATTTACTTTGACAGTGGTGAAGCGGTGCAACCGGAGGTGAGGTTGTGGCTCTTTCAAACTTTCTCGTAGGGAGAAATACACTACTGGCTATTAAAATTGCTACACCACGAAGATGACGTGCTACAGACGCGAAATCTAACCAACAGTAAGAAGATGCTGTGATATGCAAATGATAAGCTTTTCAGAGCAATCAAACAAGGTTGGCGCCGGTGGCGACACCTACAACGTGCTGACATGAGGACAGTTTCCAACCGATTTCTCGTACACAAACAGCAGTTGACCGGCGTTGCCTGGTGAAACGTTGTTGTGATGCCTCGTGTAAGGAGGGGAAATGCGTACCATCACGTTTCCGACTTTGATAAAGGTCGGATTGTTGCCTATCGCGATTGCGGTTTATCGTATCGCGACATTACTGCTCGCTTTGGTCGAGATCCAATGAGTGTTAGCAGAATATGGAATCGGTGGGTTCTGGAGGGTAACACGGATCGCCGTGCTGGATCCCAACGGCCTCGTATCACTAGCAGTCGAGATGACATGAATCTTATGCGCATGGCTGTAACGGATCGTGCAACCACGTCTCGATCCCTGAATCAACAGATGGGGACGTTTGCAAGACAACACCCTCTGCACGAACAGTTCGACGATGTTTGCAGCAGCATGGACTATCATCACGGAGACCATGGCTGCGATTACCCTCGACGCTGTATCACAGACAGGAGCGCCTGAGATGGTTTACTGAACGCCGAACCTGGGAGCACGAATAGCAAAACGTCATTTTTTCGGATGAATCCAGGTTCTATTTACAGCATCATGATGGTCGCATCCGTGTTTGGTGACATTGCGGTGAACGCACATTGGAAGCGTGTATTCGTCATCGTCATACTGGCGTATCAAAATGGCTCTGAGCACTATGGGACTCAACTGCTGAGGTCATTAGTCCCCTAGAACTTAGAACTAGTTAAACCTAACTAACCTAAGGACATCACAAACATCCATGCCCGAGGCAGGATTCGAACCTGCGACCGTAGTGGTCTTGCGGTTCCAGACTGCAGCGCCTTTAACCGCACGGCCACTTCGGCCGGCTACTGGCGTATCACCCGGCGTGATGGTATGACGGCACTTAGAACAGTGGACATTACTGACTCGTCACAATACGCCAGTCACTACTCTTGATGAACTGTGGTATCGTGTTGAAGCTGCATGGGCAGCTGTCCCTGCACACGCCATCCAAGCTCTGTTTGAGTCAATGCCCAGGCGTATCATGGCCGTTATTACGGCCAGACGTGGTTGTTCTGGGTACTGATTTCTCAGGATCTATGCACCCAAATTGCGTGAAAATGTAATCAGATGTCAGTTGTAGTATTATATATTTGTCCAATGAATACCCGTTTATCATCTTCATTATCTTCTTGGTGTAGCAATATTAATGGCCAGTAGTGTATGTTCGTCGGCAGGTGACTATGTTGAGAAAGAAATAGATAGACGTGAACAACAAAGATGTAGAATATTAATAACATTTTTATTTAAAAAACTTAAAGAGTTATCACATAGAAAATTCGGAGGCATCGGGTTTCAGCACGCCCTTCTATCTAACCGTGCAGGCAATTTTGTGTTGTCCCACTCTGCTGCGTTTTTTCCTCAGACTGTCATACCAGCTGCGAGGAGGAACAAAGGCGCCGTGCAGACTAAGCGGCACGCACGTCCATGGCCCACGCCACATGCCTCTTGCGTGTCCAGAAGGCCGGCAATGACCTCCCGCTAGCCAGCGCACTCTTCGTGCTCTCGCAGACGAACGCTTGTGCGGGCAGGGAACGAAGACGGTCACAACAGAGGCAGGTGGAACCGTCTCAGAGTAAAGTTCGTCGGAACCTCTACACAGAAGGAGACGAGGAGACCATAATCTAGCTTGGACATGAAGGGAGGCATCAGTAATGGCATTATGGATCGAACCACCTATTGTGGCTAATTAAACGAAATCAGACAGATACAAAAACTAACATATCAATAAGTTTATTTACACGATGTACACTTAATAAATGAGTTGTACATAACTTTCAAAGCTGTAAGTTCTTCTCTGGTGCTTGGTTATATACAAAGAGCCCAAAGTTCATTATTGTAACAAATACTATTGAATGCTCTGAATATTAGTAATGTTTAGCGGCCTCGTGATACGACGATATATTGTCCTTCACTGTGAAGTGCGTCATACAAGTTTGTATTCCAATAAAGGCGCCAAAGTCGAAATGACACATGTTGGGATAAGAGACAGCAGAACACAATATCAACAAACACCACCTGTAGAGAAAAGGCAGCTTGATCTGGTATAATATTCTACAAAAATTATGAGTTAGAACTTGAGGCCTTCTAGCAACAATTTATGGCAAGGGTTCCAAGCAAATTAATAAAAGAGGAAGTTATATCTGTTTTCTAACTCTTTTAGATTTTGCAACACTTTTGTGCTACTTTATTATGATCTCTTCGTAGAACGAAAACATTCGTGGTAGAAATCGATATGGAAAAAATGGCTCTTAGCACTATGGGACTTAACATCTGAGCTCATCAGTCCCCAACTAACCTAAGGATATCACAAACATACACGCCCGAGGGAGGATTAGAACCTGCGACCGTAGCAGCAGCACGGTTCCAGACTGAAGCGCCTAGAAGCTCTCGGGCACAACGGCCGGCCGAATCTATATGGATCTCACAAACAGCGGTCTTGCTACACTAAGGACGCCCTTGCTTGGTGTCGTGTTCCTTGAATTACAAAAGGAAGTCGATATAGTTCCGCAGATCGCCTGGTTTAACAAAATACCAGCTTATACATGGTGAGTCACTATTTCCACCTAGAATAACTCTAAAAGTATGATACGAGTTGAAACGTTAGCGGGACAAATATTGCATGGGAGAATGGGGGCCCCATAATGACGTTAGTTATTTTTGCTAGGTGGGGTCGCGTCAGAGATATGAAGGTCAACTTTGTATTTTTAAATGAGTTGCTATAGTTTGGTACTATCGAGACGAATCCAATGATGTGTAACAGTAAGGTCTTTGGAGTTCAATGAAGGCCAGAAAGGTGGCATTAGCGTCCATTTACAGAAGGTGTTCGAAGTGATGACCATTGGTATCAACGCAGTGCTGCAATGTTCTTTTCATGGACTGATTGGTATTCCTTATCACTTCGGCATTAATCGAAGCACATGCTCTGACAATTCTCTCTCGTGTACCGTGCAAACGGAAATTATTCGCCGAATACGGTGTATCCATCAACGTCCCATTGACATGTCAACACCATTCGACGGTTTCGCAATACAACACTAATAGGGACGGAGAGACTAGTATCGTCGAATCAAGGGAATGTGAATGATGTATTCGTTCGAAGGGCAAGTCGATATGCTTCTGATTTATGGAGAATGCCAACGAAATTCAGTGAGAGCTAGAGACTTACACGCTGAAAGATATCCTCAACGTACTCACTCTACACATCGTATATTTAAGTATGTGTATGGTAAATTGAGAACAACTGGATCTTTAACGCATCGGAAACATATCCATCAAAGGAAAGTTACTGATGAGGAAGAGGAAATTGTTACTCTTGCGACTGTGGTTCGAGATCCTTGTGTTAGTTCTCGTCAAATCGCAAGGGAATCTGGCACGAGCCAGAGTAGTGTTGTTCATGTTCTGCAGCGCCGTAAATATCACCCTTACAGTACCACTCTACATCAAGAATTAAGTGGTACGGATTGTATTCTTCGCATTGAATTCTGCCGATGGGCTCAACTTCAGATTCAGAGGGAAAGCACATTTATTAATTTGATTTTATATTCTGACGAAGCAGCCGGCGGTTGTGGCCGAGCGGTTCTAGGCGCTTCAGTCTGGAACCGCGCGTCCACTACGGTTACAGGTTCGAATCCAGCTACGGGCATGAATGTGTGTGATGTCCTTAGGTTAGTTAGGTTTAAGTAGTTCTAAGTTCTAGGGGACTGATGAACTCAGATGTTAAGTCCCATAGTGCTCAGAGCCATTTCAACCATTTTTTCTGACATTCACGATCCATAGAAATGTTAACTTGCATAACATGCATTGTTGGGCAACTGAAAATCTATGTTGGATGCGGCAACTTGCACACCAAAAACCGTGGTCGGTGAATGAATGGTGTGGGATTCTGAAAGACAGACCCTATTTCATCGAAGGAAATCTTAATGGTAGGAAGTACACCACATTCCTGCAAGAAACATTAGTTCTTTTATTAGAAGAAATACCTTTAGGAACAAGGAACACAATGCGATATCATCACGATGGGTGTCCGGCACATTTTCCGCTAATGGCTAGAAATGAGTTGCAGAGTCAATTCCCTAATCGTTGGATTGGACGCGGAGGAGATGTATGATGGCCGGCTCGATCGCCAAAGTTGACGCCTCTGGATTTTTTCTTGTGCGGATTGGTAAAAGACGTTGTTTATAAAGACGTTCCAACTACACCTGAAGATATGCGAGAGAGAATTGTCAGAGCATGTGCTTCGATAGGTGACGATGTGATAATGAGTACCACTCAGTCCATGACAAGAAGTTTGCAGCACTGCACTGATACCAGTGGTAATCACTTTGAGCATCTTCTGTAAATGGACGTTCATGCCACCTTTGTGACCTTCGTTGACCTTAATGTTACACATCATTGGATTCGTCTCGATAGCCACTATCAGAAAATAAGAACCAAACTATGTCATCCCATTTAAAAAAGCAAAGTTGAACTTCATATCTCTGAACCCCCAACTAGTTATATTATGGCCCCCGTTGTCCCATGCAACTTTTGTCCCACATACTTTTCACCTCCCATCATACTTTCGGAGTTATTCTTGGTGGCAGTAGTTAGTGACTCACCTTGTATAATTTCAGACCACCTGTGGCTGAATTCAGAACTTCGTAGCAGATAAAACACGTATTTTTTAATGTCCGAGAGAGAAGAATGTCGATAGCATCTCAAGGTAGTGTTATGGAACTATTACTTTTTACGAATTTTGTAATACATAAATGACGGAAACGTCGTAGGCTTTACTAGGGTGTTTTCAGACGATGCATTGTATATTGGAAAGTTCGTAAGCCAGAAAATTGTGGTGTAAAGCTGGAATATGTGCCAAGGATCAGTGCTTGGTCCAGGCACTGGGAGTTGACCATGAACATTAAAGAATGTACCATGTTACAAATAAATAGGCCGAAAGACCTATCATTATTTGATTACACAACTGAAAATAAGTAAGTGGGAACAGTAATTACCATAAAGTATACGGGGGTTACCCTTTGGAGCACTCTGAAGTGGAAATACCTCATGGGACTAGCAGTAGGAAAGGCAGTTGTCATACTGAGTTGTACTGACAGAATGCTAAGGAAATGTAGCTCATCCATGGAAGAGGTCAGTCAAGAATCATTCCCGCAAAGAAAAAGGAAGGTGATCCAAAGACGAGCAGCGCGTTTCGCCACGGGTTCGGTTAGTAAGTGCGGCAGCGACATGGAGATGGTCATCAAACTCCATTGGCAGAAGTTACAAGGGATAAGTTGTGCAGCCGAGAGATGCTCGCTTTTGAAATCCAGAGCGGGTGTTTTCCTGGAAGAATGAGCAACATATCATTTCCTCTCACGTACAGCCAGCAAAATGATCATGACGGTGAAATCAGAGACACTTTTTATCATACGGAGGCCCACCGATAGTCGTCATTTCCGCGTACCATTCTCTACTGCAGTGTGAGATGGGGGTAAATGGTAGTCTTACCAGAAGTACTTTCCGCAGTACATCGAATGGCAGCTCGCAGTCTGCGTAGATGGATGTGCAGTGTTCGAGTCAGGTTTCGTTGACCATTTGGCAATTTTGTAAGTCACGGTTCTATCCACTGGTAGCACACAAACAGCACTGTCGTAATAGCTTTGTCTGTGCCAGACGGAGAAACATAAACAGAATTTAATGTATAAGTGGAAAACACCATGAACATTACTGGAACTGTTATGTGCGGAGCGGAGGCGAGCGCAACATTGGATCGTGGCTGTCAGGGAAGTTGAACACGTCGTGACGGATGAAAACGGCTCAGAGGATTTTCACCTCTGAAGAAACTGTCTAAACTCCTGCCTCAGGTGCGAACATTTATGAGCTGTCTTGATATCTTTCATACTTAACGCAGTCCTTAGTGACGAAACACTTGTGTGTGATGAAATTCTAAATTTGTAGCAGGACAACCGAAAGTTAATGTCCATAACAGGTTCCCGGAACTCTGCGCAACTCGTGGGGCAGAACACAAGCAGCTTTTTGCATAATAACAGGCGCCAGGAATTCATCACATTTGATTAACTGTGTTGTGACTTTTCACGATACACTGGGGAACCTTGGGGCCCCATAATACGCAACAACGGAGCTGAGTTCATATTTTAGCTCGTTAACTGTTGCATATTTCGCGTGGGAACTTATACACGAAAATATTTCTCCTACTCCCTTCTTCGTTCCTTCTCTGTCCGTCTCTCTCTCTCTCTCTCTCTTCTTTCTGCCTTCCTCTTAGAAATGACACATCATTGTCGTTTAGAAATTGTGGTAATACCGTGACGGCAACGCCCCAACCAGCGTGTCGCTCTCGTGATGGTACAGGTCCTTCATCTGAGACAGGTTTGCAAAAGGGTTACTAACTCAATTGAAAACATAAATTATTGTAAGTAGTCTCATTGATTTATTATATATTCCACTACACCTTTCAGAGGACTATGCCTTCATCATGAGGTGGATTTATGCCAATTAATGAGGCATCGATGTGTTATTTGTACGACTTTTAAGTAACCTGTGGTCACTGACTTATTTTCCAGCCCTATTAACATGACATACCGTACAGTGCACTTAGCTCTGTTCATAGCGCATTCACAACAGATTCTGTTTAAAAAGAAATGCATGCTTCTACACGACCTGTTGATGCATTAAGAACAGGTATTAGAAAAGCCGAGATGACTATCACAGTTTCTACAGGCATCATCTATCTGTCTATCTTTAGTGGTACATATCCCACTCAGTTGAAAGAAAGCTTAATTCAACCAATATCCAAGCATAATAACTCAAAATCATCAGGTGACGAAAGGCCAATCATCATATTACCCACAATATCTAAAGCACTTATACATACAACTAACTTATTACAAAGTTTGCAGCAGCATAAGCACGTTCCACGTTCCAAATTTAAGCGCCGATACATCCTTATTAACGGTTCCCTAGCACAGTTTGTCTTCGTAGGTGCATTCCGGCGTGCCCCGTTGAATTATTGGGAATAATAGATTTTTTACAAGGCAGGGGTATCAACACTGCGCTCAACTCCTAATCTGGAAGACAGGGCTATCATTTCGAGATTAGCTCCCCTAGAGGGGTCGACGACCTAACCTATAGCCTCCCCACTACCCAGTGGTGTGGGACACACTTCGCCTGTCTCCTCAGTCGAGACCACTCCGGCTTATGTGACCCTGCCAGTAGCTACGTTACCGCCGGCACAGCTCTCAACCTAATCAGAGCAAGCAACCCCCCCCCCCCCCCGCCCGGCACTGAGGGTGACTATTTGGGCTCTAATTTTAACAGAACAAATTCGATGTCAACTGGAATAAAACTTCGCATCCTAAGTGCCAATAGATGATGCTTCCACACGTTTAAGAAACTGCTGGTCTCTAGGTTATTAAATAGACAACTGAAGCTGAAACTACATAAGATCATGATCAGGCCAATTGCAACCTGCGGATGCGAAACATGGATGCTAACGAGTGTTGATGAGCAGCAGCTCGGCATATTTAAACGTAGAGTGCTGCGCAAGATCTATAGGGAAGTTCAGGATAACAATGGTTTCTGGAGATCTAGGACGAATACTGAGCTGGACTGCCGCATACATAGAGATGGCATCGTGAGAATTGTAAAAAGTAGAAAAATAGCGTGGCTTGGACATGTCCTCAGGATGGATACTGGAAGAACAACTAAAAAGATTTTTGAAGGGAGGCTAGCCGGAAGAAAACAGAGAGTAAGACCACGAAAATGGTGGATACATGATGTGGAAGAAGATATAAAATCTCTCAGAGTCCGAGGATGGCTGAAAACAGCGCTGGAGAGGGCAGAACGGAGTAAACTTGTTGATGAGTCTAAAAACCCATACAGGGCTGTAATGCCGTGAGAAGAAGAAGAACTTGTTACAAAAGGTTTCGGAAACCGCAACTGTTAAGCAGTTGCGTTGATCGCAGTGACTGCCACATGAAATATGCCATAGACAGGCGCAAGATAACAATTTTAATGCTACTTGATTTCTTTAATACTTTTATTATTATTGATTACCTTATTACTTGTATAAACGAAGTAGCTGCATTTATTTGAAGTTGCAGTACATTTGTTCGACAGCTACATTGAAAGCATGGATCAACGAGTGGGTGGGTCGGAGAAGTCGTTTGGAAATAAACGTCTCAGCATCGTCCCTGGTAGGGGCCAAGGTCCATTACTGTCTTCGCTGTGTATAATGGACATTTCATCTGCACCACAAATAGCCTTATGGTCGGGCAAGCAAAACTAAAATGCTTTCACATAATGTGAAGGACAATCAAACAGCTGACTGAGTAAAAGTACAAATCGACAGCAGCTGTTTTAGTGTTTTCACTACATAACGACCGCTTTCATAACCTGTAGATGTATCTTCAGGACATATCTGCATACAGAATGAAACTACGTAAGTTGAAGCGCTAATAGTCAGCAAAGTAGACAGTAAAGCGATGTACTTGCAAAATTAATTCTTCATGTACCACGACTTCCAACTGTGCTACGGTCTTGTAACTGAATCTATAAGCTGCCGACATCAAGTTGGTTCAAAGCATCAGCCCTAAGAACATTGCCGCTTGTGTATCAGATATGAATGTAGGTAGAAAATCTGGGTCTTAAGTTAATCTCTAAATGGTCTTCACATCATTTTGAAAGATGATCAGCCAACATTTTTTTAAAATAGTTCCTCCAATACTCCAGGACAGATTCTAATTATCTTTAAAAAAACGGTAAAGAATCTTGTCATAAATTTAGGCGAGCTTTTAAAGTAGGAAGAACAAAATTCGTAACATGCAAGATATCTCTCACAACATGCGATAAAGTCGCGAATTGAACAGTGACCCGAATAAAATTTTTTGTCATCAGACTTCCGATTGCGGTCTATAATGACAGTCTTCAGATCTGTTTTATAAAAACATGTCCTAATATACCGGAGCCATAGTGGCATCGTCAAGTGCTAAACATAAAATCAGCGCCAGCATCGTCAAATGTATATAAATAATGGGATATACAAGAGTTACCTTGTCAGCAGTACTACTGTTCAAAAGTTTGCTTTGAACAGTAATGCTGCTAACAAGATGACTCTTGCATATACCATTATTTATATACATTTGACTGTGCTGGCGCTGATTTTATGTGTAGCACTTGACGATTCCACTATGGCTCCAGTATATTATTACAAATTTTTATAAAACAGATCTGAAGATGGTCATTGCTGACCGAAACCGGTAGCCTGATGAAAAAAATAATTTGTGACCATAGAGGAGAGACAAGAAGAGAATAGAAACTTTCGAAATGTGGTGCTACGGAAGAATGCTGAAGATTACCTGGGTAGATCACGAAACTACTAAGAAGGTACTGAACAGAATTGGGGAGAAGAGGAGTTGGTGGCACAATCTGAATAAAAGAAGGGATCCAGTGTTAGGACACTTTCTGAGGCATCAACGGATCACCAATTTAGTACTGCGGGGAAGCGTGGAGGGTAAAAATCGTAGAGGGAGACCAAGAGATGAATACACTAAGCAGATTCAGAAGGATGTAGAGTGTAGTAGTCCCTCGGAGATGAAGAAGCTTGCACAGAATCGAGAGCTGCATCAAACCAGTCTCTGGACTGAAGACCACAACAACAACAACAGACGTAAAGTGAAGGAAATTTACTAGATATCTCTCTCTGGCCAACACGCAATCCAAAAATTTAGGAAAATATTTTCACCTAATATGAAACAAAACCTAATCTAGTCTTGGATACTGTCAAATCTTTACTTCTGTGACGTATCTGAAAACAGCGCAAATAGTTTTCACTTCAGATGACTGTTTGCATAAGACATGTAACATTTTTATCACCTATTGTACAGTCGTGGACAAAACGAGCGAGACCCCTCGGCTTTTCGTTATGCTGATCCGCACGGCTTTAAAGTCTGCTACACAGCATAACAGGATGAGCGACGAAGTGCTACCAACATACTATGCACAGGCGTGAAATTGACAAACTATCTGAACTTTTTTAGGCTGTTTTCAATAATTTGTAAGACTATATTAATGCTGATTAGTGTGAAATACAACACGTAAATATAAGACAGAACTGAAAGAAGAAACACTAATTGGTATGAACTGTACCAAAAAAATGAATTTCAACTTATCGAGATAACATAACTGTTTTAGTAAGACAAAGAACCCCAGATCGTTACGAATTAGCAAAATATTATCCGAATTCGGCCGCGAAACGGTCTGTGTCAACGTTCAGACCAGTCATACTGGATTACCGTTGCTGACCTACCATGAAAGTGTGCAAATTTAGCAATGCGTGAAGATTCATAACGAAATTCAGTTAAAAATCATTCAGTGCCACACTTAAGTCAATTCCATTATTGAAAGAAGCGGAAAAAGTAGGCAGTAACATGTATGAAATTCTACAAGAGTGTCATATTGACATCCACAGGGCGCCAGTACAGAATAAAGGTAGCGATAAAACGTATTGGGGGCGCGAGAATTTCTTAAAATTGCTTTACTGATATTCTACCTGCCTCTATCGAGATTATAACCGAAAACAAACCAGACCTTCCTTTCACGACGCTAGCAGACAACCCAGGCAAACAGCCCTCTATTATTACCCCAGACATGAATAAGCCGGCAATTTCGCAATGAAAATGGCAAAATGATCTGCAGTTTCTGTTGCATAGAGCTTTCTGGAGTCAAAAACATGAATTTTCTTCCTTTATGTCACCGCTTATGTGACAATCATTCGGGATGTTTATCGAAATAACAAAATGCTGTTATTAGAGAGTAAATTTAGAGGATAATTCTGCACCACCCCAGGAAATAAACGGCTACCTAGCTGCCAAACGTATTCTACACTGTTTCGAATTCTCCACTAGACTCGCCACAGCCAGAAAACGTTCATTAGCCGAAGTGTTTCTTATTCTAGCTAGCAATAGGAATGTTCGCAGTTCTAAAACGCGGTGGCATTAATACTGGGATGTGAATAGCCACGTGTATAGGCAAATGGATTCTATTTGCATTCCTGTAAACGTGATTTGGATCAAAAGCGTAGGTACAATTAATATGCTGATGTATCGACTGCAACTAGCACATTTCGAATAAAGAGTAGGGGGTGTTATTTACGCGGCCGTCATCTTCAGTAGCAGTCGTAGCTGTTTTCGTTGTTAGGATTTCGTCACCTAAACCAGTAAAAACGGAACCCTACTAGTCTCACTTTCTTGACCGTCTGTCGGTCTACCCAACCGTTAAAACCCGTTTACCTCCAGAACAGGTAGACATAATAGGCGGAAATGTATCGCACTTCTTGCGGTAACCGGTCCCTTGGTGGTGTAAAAAAGTGAGCTTCTATGTCAACGCAATCTTAAGATGCGGCCGTTTATGTAAAGAAAATTTACGCGAAAGGTCAAAAAATGGCACCAAGAATTACGCGACCAAATTGCTTAGGTCATCAGCCCCTAGACCTATTACTACTTAAACCTAGCTAGCCTAAGGACATCACAGACATCTATGCCCGAGGTAGGATTCCTACCTGCGAATGAAGCAGCCGTGTGGTTAGTGACTGAAGCGCCTGGAACCGCTCGGCCACCGCACCCGGCGAAACCCTATTCACCTCATGTATAATGATAATATACACTGTCTTTTTTTTTTTGTCATCAGTCTACTGACTGGTTTGATGCAGCCCGCCACAAATTCCTTTCCTGTGCTAATCTCTTCATCTCAGAGTAGCACTTGCAACCTAAGTCCTCAATTATTTGCATGACGTATTCCAATCTCTGTCTTCCTCTACAGTTTTTGCCCTCTACAGCTCCCTCTAGTACCATGGAAGTCATTCCCTCATGTCGTAGCAGATGTCCTATCATCCTGTCCCTTCTCCTTATCAGTGTTTTCCACATATTCCTTTCCTCTCCGATTCTGCGTAGAACCTCCTCATTCCTTACCTTATCAGACCACCTAATTTTCAACATTCGTCTATAGCACCACATCTCAAATGCTTCGATTCTCTTCTGTTCCGGTTTTCCCACAGTCCATGTTTCACTACCATACAATGCTGTACTCCAGACGTACATCCTCAGAAATTTCTTCCTCAAATTAAGGTCGGTATTTGATATTAGTAGACTTCTCTTGGCCAGAAATGCCTTTTTTGCCGTAGCGAGTCTGCTTTTGATGTCCTCCTTGCTCCGTCCGTCATTAGTTATTTTACTGCCTAGGTAGCAGAATTCCTTAACTTCATTGACTTCGTGACCATCAATCCTGATGTTAAGTTTCTCGCTGTTCTCATTTCTACTACTTCTCATTACCTTCGTCTTTCTCCGATTTACTCTCAAACCATACTGTGTACTCATTAGACTGTTCATTCCGTTCAGCAGATCATTTAATTCTTCTTCACTTTCACTCAGGATAGCAATGTCATCAGCGAATCGTATCATTGATATCCTTTCACCTTGTATTTTAATTCCACTCCTGAACCTTTCTTTTATTTCCTTCATTGCTTCCTCGATGTACAGATTGAAGAGTAGGGGCGAAAGGCTACAGCCTTGTCTTACACCCTTCTTAATACGAGCACTTCGTTCTTGATCGTCCACTCTTATTATTCCCTCTTGGTTGTTGTACATATTGTATATGACCCGTCTCTCCCTATAGCTTACCCCTACTTTTTTCATAATCTCGAACAGCTTACACCATTTTATATTGTCGAACGCTTTTTCCAGGTCGACAAATCCTATGAAAGTGTCTTGATTTTTCTTTAGCCTTGCTTCCATTATTAGCCGTAACGTCAGAATGGCCTCTCTCGTCCCTTTACTTTTCTTAAAGCCAAACTGATCGTCACCTAGCGCATTCTCAATTTTCTTTTCCATTCTTCTGTATATTATTCTTGTTAGCAGCTTCGATGCATGAGCTGTTAAGCTGATTGTGCGATAATTCTCGCACTTGTCAGCTCTTGCCGTCTTCGGAATTGTGTGGATAATGCTTTTCCGAAAGTCAGATGGTATATCGCCAGACTCATATATTCTACACACCAACGTGAATAGTCGTTTTTTTGCCACTTCCCCCAATGATTTTAGAAATTCTGATGGAATGTTATCTATCCCTTCTGCCTTATTTGACCGTAAGTCCTCCAAAGCTCTTTTAAATTCCGATTCTAATACTGGATCCCCTATCTCTTCTAAATCGACTCCTTTTTCTTCTTCTATCACATCAGACAACTCTTCACCCTCATAGAGGCTTTCAATGTATTCTTTCCACCTATCTGCTCTCTCCTCTGCATTTAGCAGTGGAATTCCCGTTGCACTCTTAATGTTACCACCGTTCCTTTTAATGTCACCAAAGGTTGTTTTGACTTTCCTGTATGCTGAGTCTGTCCTTCCGACAATCATATCTTTTTCGATGTCTTCACATTTTTCCTGCAACCATTTCGTCTTAGCTTCCCTGCACTTCCTATTTATTTCATTCCTCAGCGACTTGTATTTCTGTATTCCTGATTTTCCCGGAACATGTTTGTACTTCCTCCTTTCATCAATCAACTGAAGTATTTCTTCTGTTACCCATGATTTCTTCGCAGCTACCTTCTTTGTACCTATGTTTTCCTTCCCAACTTCTGTGATGGTCCTTTTTAGAGATGTCCATTCCTCTTCAACTGTACTGCCTACTGCGATATTCCTTATTGCTGTATCTATAGCGTTAGAGAACTTCAAACGTATCTCGTCATTCCTTAGTACTTCCGTATCCCACTTCTTTGCGTATTGATTCTTCCTGACTAATGCCTTGAACTTCAGCCTACTCTTCATCACTACTATATTGTGATCTGAGTCTATATCTGCTCCTGGGTACGCCTTACAATCCAGTATCTGATTTCGGAATCTCTGTCTGACCATGATGTAATCTAATTGAAATCTTCCCGTATCTCCCGGCCTTTTCCAAGTATACCTCCTCCTCTTGTGATTCTTGAACAGGGTATTCGCTATTACTAGCCGAAACTTGTTACAGAACTCAATTAGTCTTTCTCCTCTTTCATTCCTTGTCCCAAGCCCATATTCTCCTGTAACCTTTTCTTCTACTCCTTCCCCTACAACTGCATTCCAGTCGCCCATGACTATTAGATTTTCGTCCCCCTTTACATACTGCATTACCCTTTCAATATCCTCATACACTTTCTCTATCTGTTCATCTTCAGCTTGTCTAGTGAGTATAAACTGTATTCGCCAGCAACTCAGATCGTCTGATCACGGAACTTTTACGGAGCTACATTCAAACTTTGTCCATTTATTAACACCCCAGGAACGTCGTATGCGATATCCACTTCTGAAGACGCTGGCAGATACTGCAGTACCATAACATGTAAGTAAGAATTTATTGTTATTGGTCCATGCATGACACTTTGTTTCAATATCAATTTAACGCGCCTAGGTGTTCGTATATGGCTGAAACTAATGAACAAAAAGTAAATAAACAGCAAACAACTTCGATGTTCAAATCAAATGAAAGTCACATGTCGCAATTACAACATAATTTCGTTGTTACATCAACATGACTACATCAACAGGATTTCTTTGCGATCCAGACTTACGTGCCTGGCAGAAGGTTCGGACTATTTCTCTACCGTCCCACTCATTAACAGTGGGACCACTTTTCTTGCGAGCCTTGAATTACATTATTACTATGGTTTCTTCCCGTGTAAGTTCCCGAGGAAATAATGTTTGGCATTCAGAACAGATGTTGGTGATTGAAATTTCGTGAAAAGATCTCGCGGGAACGAAAAACGCTTTTGTTTTCATGAATGTTACCCCAACTCGATTATCAAACCTGGGACCCTCTCTCCCCTATTTCGTGACATTACAAATCGTGCTACCGTTCCTTGCACGTTTTTCCGTGCACAGTCAATCACGTTTGTCAAGGATATTATAGCAGTGGACGGACAAACGTAGTGTAGGCAGTGTTTTCAGTTGGCCTGTTGCGTATTCTTAGTGTGCGGCCAATGAAACGCAGTCATTCGTTTGCCTTCCCCACAAAAGTGTGTTTTTGATCGTTCCAGTTTAAGTTTTACTGGGTACTGAGATGAACTGACAGTGCTTCGACTTGTGTTTTGTCATTTAATCGAAAGTTAATTATTGTTACTGGACGCAGCTTTCGTGTTTAATGTCCTCCTCATTCAACAGAGTACACTTCTCGTTCACCACACATAACTGTTTCAAAGTATTAAATTGTTACTGATGTTACCAAGTTGCAGTGGTCATCTTAAATTGCCGTTCTGAAACAAAGGAAAATATTATAGCGAAATGTAGCAACTAAGAAGCGGAGTATCCAAATATAGAAACATTTCCGGTTTAAGTAGTTGCAGTAGGTCTACTAAACAGTAACTTAAATTAGGAGCAAAGTGCATTACTAGATCGTTATCAGGAAAACCAGCCCTCATAATGCAAAGTGCCACTACAAGAAAGAAAGTTTCCAAACATGTCAATGAGTAGTCGAGGAAAGTGGACGCATTCTGTCTACTGAATCCCAACGCACGCCACTTACGAGGTGACACGCCAAGTGTCATACCCCGATCTTGCTGAAACTTCGCTCAGTGAAAGAGGGGACAAAATAAGTGAACACGTGTCTCGGCTTATCTGCTTACACTCTACCGCTTCTGAGAAAACGACGGTCAAAGTTTCCAAAGCGCTGTTGCTATAGTGTAGATACCTCTTAGCGGGTAAGGATTCAACTGAAGCTGTGGCTCTGCGGCTACCATAGCGACTTCGGAACTTTGCGCTGCGAGTTCGAAACCCGGGTTTTCCTCCCCCCCACCCCCCCACCCCCTCACTCTCTGAATTATCTACGAATGTTTATTCCAATTTATGTTGAAACACTGTTGTCGTTCTTCGTTAGTTAATTTACTGTGTAAAGAAATAAAAAAGGGAACACATAGTGGGTAGTGGGGCGATCACTCTGTTGTAGAAATAATTCAGAAGCCAAGATCGCTTAAATACTGTTTACTGGACAACCGGTTTCAACACACTAAAGGTGCCATCATCGGATATGAATGTAGATTAACATTTATAAACCATTTGGATATAACGATACATGAGGCAGACCAGATGATTTTAGATCAGCTTGTCTCATTCGTTTATTTTTTTTTATTCATTAATTACACGTAAAGATAACTGGCGAAAAACATTCGTAGATAATTCTGATAGAGAGGCAGGATAAAATAATAATAAAAAATCCCAATATGGTCTCGAACACGGGAATCAAAGTTAAGAAGCAACGACGGTAATCACTGAGCCACCGCTTCAATTGCGTCCTCGGCTGCAGAAGGTATCTACACTACAGCAACAGCGCGTTGATAACTTTGACCGTCGTTTTCTCGGAAACGGTCGAGTGTCTGCAGATAAGTCGAAACACATGTTCGCTTATTTTGTCCTCTCCCTCACTGAGCAAAGTTTCCGGACAATCAGCCTATGACACCTGGCGAGTTCCCCTCGTTAGTCGAGTCGCTTCTTACGCCCGGCGAGAATTATGTATGCCTCAGAGTAAACTGCGCCACTTGGAAACACGGCGAGCGGGGATAAACACGTTTTCCTTCTTATAAGGCAACCGTCTACAACTAAACTTCACGAAGAGTTCTCCAGGTTGCCTCAGATATTTCAGAAATGTTTCTTGGGTTAGGCCTGCCGCATATGCAAAACGTAAACATTTCATTTCATGTAATATTTATCAGGATAAGATATGACAAGAGTGGACCAGTCCCTTCTGAGAAAAATTACAGATTCTAAGTTGCTCCACTATGTAATGAAATGGGTACGGGCTTGCGATCCCTCGTTTATGCCATCGATTTCCGTGTTACATATACTTGGCCACTGCGTTGTGGCTGCCATCGTGGAGGAGGCAGTCTGTTTCCTGCTAGCGCTGTTTCCGCAGACAAGGGTGCTATAATAGCACTCCATGCAGAAGGATCTTCAAATGGCTATATAGCAAGAACTATAGGTCTTCACAAGTCGACGGTAGCCAGGTGGATCAGACGAAAGAAAGAGAGTGGTAACCTAAATGGGAGGCCTCATGGCCGTCGCCGCAAAACAACAGCAGCTCAGGATCAGCAGATACGCCGTTTCAGTGAGAACCACCCATTTGTCAACGCACGACAAATTCAGCAAACTTTGGGTCTCAGTGTTAGCTGTAAGACCGTCACTCGTCGTCTAAGGGAAGGTGGACTGAGAGCAAGAAGCGCTGCTGTGAAAGAGACATTGACTGTTTCCCACAGAGGAGCTCGCCTTGCTTTTGCAGCTGACAATGTCGACAAACCTCTCTAGTTTTGGAGGCGAGTGATTATCACGGACGAAAAAGTTTTCTCTACGGCATCAACCGGAAAAGTACTTGTTTACCGGCCGAAAGGTGCTAGGTATAATCGAAAATATATTTACAGTTGCAGAAGGAGTGGCAGTGAGTCGGTAACGGTATGGGCATGGATATCGGCCGAAGGGTGTGGGCTCCTGTGGGAAGGAAGATTCGATGTGCTCAATTACATATCAATTCTGGAGAACGTGATGTTGCCTTCTGTGACAGCAAGATTTTGCGATGATCAAATCATGTTCCAACAAGATTGCTCGCCTATTCATATGGCACCTGTGGTTAAGAGGTGGTTCGACGACCATAGTAATATTACTGTAATGGAATGGCCACCTAAAGGAGCTGACATGAATCCCAATGAGAATTTGGACAGAAATGGTCACCGTCGACACGCCGACAGCTTTCTGATGTGATTCATGACGCTTGGAATGAGTTACTTGAAAATCCTAGTTATGTGGCTCGAGTTGTGGGCTCAATGCCCAACAGACTTATAGCTCCAGAATGAGATTTTCACTCTGCAGCGGAGTGTGCGCTGATATGAAACTTCCTGGCAGATTAAAACTGTGTGCCGGACCGAGACTCGAACTCGGGACCTTTGCCTTTCGCGGGCATCTGCCAGGAAGTTTCATATCAGCACACACTCCGCTGCAGAGTGAAAATCTCATTCTGGAAACATCCCCCAGGCTGTGGCTAAGCCATGTCTCCGCAATATCCTTTCTTTCAGGAGTGCTAGTTCTGCAAGGTTCGCAGGAGAGCTTCTGTAAAGTTTGGAAGGTAGGAGACGAGGTACTGGCAGAAGTAAAGCTGTGAGTACCGGACGTGAGTCGTGCCTCGGTAGCTCAGTTGGTACATACTACGCCCGCTGAAAATGTGCCAGAGAGTCACCTTCGTCAATACCCATCTGGCAGCTCGGATACCCCATATAGCGCAGATTCTGCCCATCACTGCGACAATGGCGGCCAGGTTACAGGCGGCATTCGGCTATTTCATTTGTTCTGGACACATCTTCAAAGTCCAGTATGAAGCTCTCACCTTACCGAAGCGGGATGGTGGCCTCGATCTGGTTAATGTGAGAGCCAGGACTACGGCACTTTACACCAATACTATGCTCCGGTTATGGAAAAGCCAAAATGCTAGTTTTACTGGAATGTTGACCACCGAGCTCGCACCTGTTTCGCGACGACCACCGACGTCTTTGGCACACATCCCACCTCCGATGTCACATATCGGCCGTTTCTTTTTGGAGTACAGCTACATATGCACCGAGCTCCCCAGGACCAGGAAGACGACCACCCGCGACATCTACCGCCTTCTCCGAAAGTCTCCACCCCGCAACCCCGTCGAAACACGACACCCCCAGGTTTCATGGCCTACAGTTTGGAAAACGATCCACCAACCATATCGCACCACTGATACCACCTCTATGTGGTATCTTCTCGTCAACGGCAAGTATACTACAAGACAGGAACTGCATCGCATCGCACTGGTGGACTCACCCCTGTGCCTTAAGTGCAATGTCGAAGATACGGATTTACATCGTTTTGCGTGTGGGCCAGCAGCAGCTGTCTGGACCCTCGTACAGAAGATTGTGGCTTTCTATCTCCGAGTACCACCACATCACGTTTCTCCCACAATGATGATATATCCCGACACGACCTACTTTCCATCGGCTAAGTGGCACGCCATCACATGGATCAGTGGCATGGCTGTCAACTACCTCTTCCGGGACGACATTGTCGATCCGGCGGACTTTTGGACACGCCTCCAAGTACATCACCACACCCTTCGCCGGCATCGACACTATCGGGCCACTTTCGCGAACTATTTACAGAGCATTTTCACCCACCCGCCACAAAGCTGGAATCTCAACGAACCGTGCCAGCCAAGACTGGACGATCCCACGTTCCCCTTCAATGGTCAATGATAGAATGCATTTTGTTATGCTGGCGCGCCAAAGTGGAGCATGGCGCGGAAAGTATTCCTATTTTATTTCACTTCTCTTTTCTTCTCCTCTTCTAAATTTGTTTTTCTCCTTACACATGTTTATCCTTTTCACACATAGCTTTCTATCTGCAGCCTATTTGTTTTCTTTCTCTTGTGCTACAAAAAAAAAATGCTGCTGATGGTGAGACTGTATACTCATTTATGTAAAAAAAATAAAAAAAAGAAATACACAAGGGAAAAAAAAGATGGTAGAGCACTTGCCCGCGAAAGGCAAAAGTCCCGAGTTCGAGTCTCGTAAAAAAAAAAAAAAGTTGGTAGAGCACTTGCCCGCGAAAGGCAAAGGTCCCGAGTTCGAGTCTCAGTCGGGCACACAGTTTTAATCTGCCAGGAAGTTTCAGACTTATAGCTGTTTGCAACAGCTGTTTCAAGTTTTCTTTTTTTTCAGACGTATATTTTATATAATTTCAAGGAAACGCAGTAAGTGGAATGTGGACAAACAAATTAATTCATAGCAAGATATGTAATATTTAATTTGATAAGAGAAGAAATACTCACTTTATATATTCATGCAGTCTCTAAAAAATACATGACACACGTGTATATGCAAGAAGGGTACGAAACAGTTCAGCACAAATGAAAAATATTGAGAAGCTCGCCGATGAAGGCGTAACTGGAGAACAAAGGTTGGGCTAGAAGGAGAGGTAAGGTGGCCCAAAAAAGCAGAGAAAAATCAAATACCCAATAGACTTTTGAGTCGTTGTCGCAGCAGAGTGCGGTTGGTATATGCGATTCGAAGCAACAGTAGACGAATAGTTTTATTTACTGATTTTTGAGGCTTTATTCTGTGACGGCTAAACAGTGCTGCATCATGAGACCCACTATTTGTCCACATGTGGCTAAACATCAGAGGTGTAAAAAATTTTGAGAGGTGCCGAAGTTCTCTGGAAGAGTAACGAGTGTTAGACAAGAAGATGATTTATAGTTCATTTCATTATGCTTTGACATTCTAATCTTTGGTTTCATTTTATTATTATGTATCTTCTCTTCAGTGAAAGTCAACGGTAGTAAGTTTCAAGATGTGAAGAATAACTGGAAGTTTTTAATTTGTGGAATAGCGTATTTAACAGTTAATATTTTCAACAAATCTGTAGTTGTAGGACATATTAAGAAGCAAGTCAAAAATGGCATTGTGGAAAGGTCAGGTTGGTCTCTAAAGGGTAACGACGGTAAAATAGCAAATACGAAACTATGGGTAACAACTATTGTTGATGGTGAGGAGCCTTAATCGATATGTCACTATTCTGTAATTGTATTTCTGAAGTTTATCGTCAATCCTAGGACTGAAACCGATACTCTGTTTTACGTAAAGAATATAACCTTCAAAATTTATTTAGCAGCGCAGAATATTAAATCATAGTTTATGGATGAGGAACCTAATCCAACTGCCTTTAATTTTATTCTCACGGATGACATTGAGACACTAAATAACAAGAGAAATAACAAAACTCTCAGAATCAATATAGAGAATTCAAGTGTCCAGTGGATTCAAAAGTTTGCTATAATAGCGAATAATTGCTTTTACTGACTCCTTCATGCCTACGTTTTCTGTCAGACAATGTTTGAAACTAGGACTAGCAAGGTAAACAATTTTTCCACAGATTGTCAAATTGGAAGTCGGAGAGCCAGTTACATAAATTACGATGACAACAAACGTTTTTCAAGTAAACTGATCACAGGAGGCATCCAACGCATTTATTGTGTGTTACATGCACAGTATGTAAACTGGCAACGCCACCAACACACAATACCACTAACAAGGGAACATCCCCATTGCACCCCTCCCCCCCCCCCCCCCCCCAGATTTAGTTATAAGTTGGCACAGTGGATAGGCCTTCAAAATTGAACACAGATCAATCGAGAAAACAGGAAGAAGTTGTGTGTAACTATGAAGAAAAAAAAGCAAAATATACAAACTGAGTAGTCCATGCGCATGATAGGCAACATTAAGGACAGGGTGAGCTCAGGAGCGCCGTGATCCCGTGGATAGCGTGAGCAGCTGCGGAACAAGAGGTCCTTTGTTCAAGTCTTCCCTCGAGTGAAAAGTTTAATTTTTTATTTTCAGACAATTATTATCTGTCCGGCCGTCAGTCCGATGCGAGGTAACTGCGCCGTAGTATGATGACGCTACATCTAAACAAACATCGAAACAAATGACGTCAGTCGACTACAGCTCACGGAAGAGAGCGTATTCCTGCTAACGAGGCTCCCTGGCTGGCAGTTGACTGTTCGCTACTTTGGACGAGATTGCATTAAATACGTGAGATGCATTCCGTGCAATATATGAATCCAGCAAATATAGCTCGCGACTTCAATAACAATGTCAATGAATATTTTCCGAACTGTAAGGCATCGGAGAGTTCCTTAAGGGATCGAACGATTGTCAAACATTTATATGATTATTTCCTACATTTGTTGATAAACAGTATGTGTGGTGACGATTGTCTGAAAATAAAAAATTAAACTATTCACTCGAGGAAAGACTTGAACCAAGGACTTCTCGTTCCGCAGCTGCTCAAGCTAATCACGCCACCACGGCGCTCCCGAGCTCACACTGTCCTTGATGTTGCTTATCTTGCGCATGGACTACTCAGTTTCTATATTTTGCTTATTTTTTTCATAGTTCCACACAACTTCTCCCTGTTTTCTCGGTTGATCTGTGTTCAGTTTTTCAAGGCCTATCCACTGTGCCAACTTACAACTAAGTCTGAGGAGGGTGCGATGAGGAGGTTCCCTTGTTAGCTATGAAACAACTGTTGCAAAACGGAGCATCCTCGTTATCCATGTGATGGATAAGACGACTAATTCGCAACATAAATGTCAATGTAAGCATCAATTTCTGTTGGAACGTGCTTTCTGGACCAAATAACATACATTGCCTACGTCTTCAATGCGAATCATGTAACAAACGTAATATAAAGGACATAAAAATATCGAGTGAATTTACTAACACAATTATGAATCACTCACGAACATAAATCGATGGTCACATAGTTGTCAAAAGTATTCTACAGTATTGCCACTGTCCATTAGACTAGCAGCAGGAAGAAAACGTTCGCTCAGCTGTGCTGAGATATCTAGAACTGACGAACCTCGCGCTTCGAAGACGCCACAGCATCGTCTGCCACCATTTCATCGGAAACGAAATATCACAAGTAAGTGTACAGTCTTAGACATAAAAACTAACCGCCGCCCGGCCGCCAAAGAGACTAAGTCTGGGTCGTTCACTTAACGTGGCCAATAAAACTGACCATCCACGACAACTCTAAGTCCGGCCTTCTGCACAATCTGGCAACACTGTTAATTCAGAAGTGTTAGGAGGAAGTGTTGGCTACTTCTACTGCCGAGATGTTCTCGGTTTGTGTGAGCCCGTGGTCTAGTGGTAATCTTCGTGCATTCTAAGCTTATGGTCGCCTGTTCGCGGCCAACTTCCCTTTCTATTTCCACATTTCGGTCAAAAGTTATGAATCTGATTGAGCATCGAAGATAATTCGCTTAACATTCTACCCACCAGCAATAACAAGTATTCCAGAAACAACTCCGCAGGCAGCTCGTGTCTGCGTCGCGATCATAACAGCTTACGCTCGAGCGTTTCCTCGCGCTGCAGCGGCTACCGGCCACTGGCCAGACGCCACCAGCCGCCTGAAATCCGGCGACGCCCATGTGAACGCGGCGCCACGCTGTCAGTGTATGTATCAACTGTCATTTTCGAATTTGAAGCTCTAGTTATCAGCTTGCAGTTAAGCATTGGATTTTGCATACTTGAAAATCATGAACTACAGTTAAGCATTGTAAAATTGCTAGAAGGATTCGAACTGTGTTTGGAGCGAGCTCTTTTGGGAAAAATGAATGATTTTCCACATTAAGGAAGTCTCGACTACTGATATATGTGATAGATTACCATTTTACCATCATGCGACATTTGCATTCAACAGGCAAAGTTCAGAAGTCTGGTGTAGGAGTACTGCATGTGTGGTGTCACCGCCAGACACCACACTTGCTAGGTGGTAGCTTAAATCGGCCGCGGTCCATTAGTACATGTCGGACCCGCGTGTCGCCACTGTCAGGATCGCAGACCGAGCGCCACCACACGGCAGGTCTCGAGAGACTGACTAGCACTCGCCTCAGTTGTACGGACGACATTGCTAGCGACTACACGTACGAAGCCTTTCTCTCATTTGCCGAGAGACAGTTAGAATAGCCTTCAGCTAAGTTAATGGCTACGACCCAGCAAGGCGCCATTAACCATTTGTACCATTGCATGTATCTCAAGATAGTCTCACTTGTATCATCAAGATTGCTGTATACCAAAGGACGATATAAAAGTTAAGTGTTCTAGTAGCTACGTTCTTTTCTTTATCACATTCATTACGAATCCTGTTCCAGACTTAACGCCAGACGGCGTGAGTTGACGCGTGCCCTTTCGGCTACTTCACTGTGGACTGGCTGCCTTGTCAGTCCACTACAGCATGCTCTAATTCGAAACAACAAAAATCAACGGAGTGACTATTATTGAACGTCATCAGGTCACGCATCGAGCATTCCTACGCAGTACTGTTACTGGTGACGTGTTATGATGCCTTTATCGTTAACTTCCTAAGAAGGAATGAAAGTCTGAGCCCCGCCAAAAGACGTAAACTCGAAGAAAGAGTAGTGTCAACATAATATTTTACATCTGATAAATCCAAAAGTGTGTTTTGGGCTACGAATTCTGCCCCCAGGGTGTGTGCAACATAGCTGGAATTTGTTGCCAACAACTGAGACACCTTTCGGTCGCAGTGTAAGAAAATCGAGCAACAAAACTACACCACCTTGTGCTACTGCATGATAACGCACTATGTTGATTTGAGAAACAAAACTATCCAGGAGATTGATAGGAAAGTCGTCTCTCAGGCACTTGTATTGATAGCGAAGTCCTCTCTCAAGCACTTGTCCCACTCGTCATATATTTGTAAAATTTTACCTTTCCCGCTCTTGATCGATCAACCGTCAAGGCAATTCATTTCTAGACGAAAATACTCTTAAAACTACTCTGGTTTAATGACATCGTTAGAACCAGTAGGTTTCTAAAGGCGTAGAATTTGTAAACAACTTTAGCATTGTCAGATCATTTTAGATATCGCGAAAGAAAATTCTGCTGCTGATTAATTTCTCTTTGATAATTACTGTTGCATTTAGTAAACTAATGGAAAATGCAATTAAAATATTCACTGTACTAATACAAATTAAATTCAGCTTTCTACAGAAACATCACGACGGCAGTCTACCTTAATAAAGCATTAAGTGTCTTTGAGCCTATTTTAACACGAATTAGTAGGATATTACCGACTTTTGACTACGAAAACATCTGTATTTATTTCATTTACTGTACCATTCGTAAGTTTTATGAAAATGTGACACTTTTATAGATAAAATTATGTATTCACAACAACAACAAAAATGTCGGCCGAAAACAAAAGTGGCATTATGAATTTGGCAGTACCGTAAGGTTTTCGCTCTGACACTAAGAGTTACTGAAAATAGCAAGACGAATTTTGCTCGAGCGATGTCTTCCGATTCCCTTATTGAGTTTTTATCTGCCTGCTTGTAGCTGTGCTACAAAACAATTAAAGATCTGGCTTTCAACGAGTCTCGAAAGGCGAACGAAAGCAGTTTGAACGTGGTAGCCATGCATGTTACATGGGAACTGGTTTTTTCCTAAAGTGGGAAGACATCCTTTTGTGGTAGAATTGTTGGCAAATGTCAGTCACACGTGTGCCGTTGGTCTAAGCGTTTCGGTGTGTTGAATTTGTACCAATGATTTTTCTACATGTTATTCTGTCCAAAATAGAGAGTTGAAGTCTCCCATTAGTATTTTCACGTCATCTTGGTGAATTTTGCTCATAGTATTGTCGAGTGTGTTCCAGAATTTTCGAAATTTTCGATGTTTTCTTAATTTCGATGTTGGTGGGGACACGTGCATTGATGAGTGTATATCTTATACTGGGGCTCTGAATGAGCATAGTCATATGTAGCTTGTTGATGAGCCTGCTGCGGTGGCCGAGCGCCTCTAGGCGCTTGAGTCCGGAACCGCGTGACTGCTACGGTCGCTGGTTCGAATCCAGCCTCGGGCATGGATGTGTGTGTCGTCCTTAGGTTAGTTAGGTTTAAGTAGTTCTAAGTTCTAGCTGACTGATGACCTCCGCTGTTGAGTCCCATAGTGCTCAGAGCCATTTGAACCTTTTGATTGTTGATGGATGTGATTTCTTTGACAGAGTTGCTGATAGATCTGTGTTCGAGAAATGCAATGTCGAAGATAGGTACGCCTTTCGCTACCTTTTGTTGTATTTTGCTCTTGAAGATGCAATGGTTTCCCTAATGCAAGGTTTCATTGTTCTTGAAGAGCAAGGATGAGAATTTTTTGTCGTTCGATTTCTTTTGTGAGATTATTTAGTTTTCTTGTTTGGATCAATGTATCGATGTTTACTTTTAAATGCATGTTTTTTGCTTGTAGGGAAATTTACCAGAGATCTTCGATATTCTGTGCCATGCTAACCTGGACTCCCCAGAATCAGAAAATCCAACTGCCGCCTGTCGACAGGTGGGTTGTGTACCACCTGGGGTAAAGTTGACTTTGCTTGCATAGTTCATGTTTGCTTGTGTTTCATTGGTTTGGCTTGGGTGATACCAGGACCGGACAGGACCAGAGGGCGTTGAAGCCTTTGAAAGCAAATATTTTCAGCCAAGCTCATTGGGCTAACAGACGGTGACCAGAGTAGCGGTGATTTTCACTCAGACGTGTCTGGATTTTGGGTTCAACGGATTGAGTAGCCGTTCAGGATTGTGTTAGTATTTGGTTCACCCCTAGTATTTGATTTTGCTCGGTACCACCCATATGGGGGAGGGTTTCCCCTATCCGCCACACACGATTTTTATTACTACACTCCTGGAAATTGAAATAAGAACACCGTGAATTCATTGTCCCAGGAAGGGGAAACTTTATTGACACATTCCTGGGGTCAGATACATCACATGATCACACTGACAGAACCACAGGCACATAGACACAGGCAACAGAGCATGCACAATGTCGGCACTAGTACAGTGTATATCCACCTTTCGCAGCAATGCAGGCTGCTATTCTCCCATGGAGACGATCGTAGAGATGCTGGATGTAGTCCTGTGGAACGGCTTGCCATGCCATTTCCACCTGGCGCCTCAGTTGGACCAGCGTTCGTGCTGGACGTGCAGACCGCGTGAGACGACGCTTCATCCAGTTCCAAACATGCTCAATGGGGGACAGATCCGGAGATCTTGCTGGCCAGGGTAGTTGACTTACACCTTCTAGAGCACGTTGCGTGGCACGGGATACATGCGGACGTGCATTGTCCTGTTGGAACAGCAAGTTCCCTTGCCGGTCTGGGAATGGTAGAACGATGGGTTCGATGACGGTTTGGATGTACCGTGCACTATTCAGTGTCCCCTCGACGATCACCAGTGGTGTACGGCCAGTGTAGGAGATCGCTCCCCACACCATGATGCCGGGTGTTGGCCCTGTGTGCCTCGGTCGTATGCAGTCCTGATTGTGGCGCTCACCTGCACGGCGCCAAACACGCATACGACCATCATTGGCACCAAGGCAGAAGCGACTCTCATCGCTGAAGACGACACGTCTCCATTCGTCCCTCCATTCACGCCTGTCGCGACACCACTGGAGGCGGGCTGCACGATGTTGGGGCGTGAGCGGAAGACGGCCTAACGGTGTGCGGGACCGTAGCCCAGCTTCTTGGAGACGGTTGCGAATGGTCCTCGCCGATACCCCAGGAGCAACAGTGTCCCTAATTTGCTGGAAAGTGGCGGTGCGGTCCCCTACGGCACTGCGTAGGATCCTACGGTCTTGGCGTGCATCCGTGCGTCGCTGCGGTCCGGTCCCAGGTCGACGGGCACGTGCACCTTCCGCCGACCACTGGCGACAACATCGATGTACTGTGGAGACCTCACGCCCCACGTGTTGAGCAATTCGGCGGTACGTCCACCCGGCCTCCCGCATGCCCACTATACGCCCTCGCTCAAAGTCCGTCAACTGCACATACGGTTCACGTCCACGCCGTCGCGGCATGCTACCAGTGTTAAAGACTGCGATGGAGCTCCGTATGCCACGGCAAACTGGCTGACACTGACGGCGGCGGTGCACAAATGCTGCGCAGCTAGCGCCATTCGACGGCCAACACCGCGGGTCCTGGTGTGTCCTCTGTGCCGTGCATGTGATCATTGCTTGTACAGCCCTCTCGCAGTGTCCGGAGCAAGTATGGTGGGTCTGACACACCGGTGTCAATGTGTTCTTTTTTCCATTTCCAGGAGTGTAGAAAACATATGTTGGGAAGTAATCCATCACGCTACACTGTCGACGACGTAATGAAATCAATTCCCCTACGTCTTCGAGAAATCTTACGTAATGATCGTGGGTGGGTTGGTTACTAAAAGTATAAAAATGTTCGAATGTGTGTGAAATCTTATGGGACTTAACTGCTAAGGTCATCAGTACCTAAGCTTACACACTACTTAACCTAAATTATCGTAAGGACAAACACACACATACCCATGCCCGAGGGAGGACTCGAACTTCCGCCGGGATCAGCCACGCAGCCCATGACTGCAGCGCACAGACCGCTCGGCTAACCCCGCGCGGCTACTAAAAGTATACTCGTCCACAAAACGCATGTGGACAATTATCTGATAATCGGTCAAGCTTTGCTTTGTCGCAGCTCTTTAGCATACAAGTCCATTTACTTTCAGGCTCCTCCTTACAATTCTTGCAATGCAAGGTAATTGAAAAAACTCATCCACTCGACGCCAACTGAGGAATTGACTGATGCATGTGTTGTTCAACACACAGTAGTTGTTGCCCTCACAAGAATCAATGACTGTGTGTGTGTGTGTGCGTTTTCGTTTTCATGCACAATCTGAATCAATACCATTAACATTAGAGAGACAACCAACAATAAATATTGCGTCAAATATGACCGTAAAGTATTTTAATGTGATGGGAAGCTACAAACTGAATTTTCATCCAACCCACGTCCTGCATATTACGTTAAGTAAGTTGTATTAACTCCATAGTATCGTTAGCAGAGACAGTGCGCTCTTGTTGTCGAGGCTCGCGACAAGTGCAGCGATTAGCAGTGCCCAATGCCGCCGCGCTTTGTTTATGCTGGCTGAGCGTGGACACTGCAGCAGACGCTTCGCCATAAGCAGAAAGAAATCACCTTGGCTCTGACTGCACGTGAGCTGATATCACTGCCTGCATGTTCTTATAGTAACCAACGTGAGACTCTACTCACAGGTGCCATGGAGCAATTGCAACGGGTATCATGTCATTAGTCATCAGAATATTAACCAGTGATGAAATGTCCACTCTATTTGAATCCCAAGAAAATAGGAACCTTCTCACAAAGGAATGTGAGGTGCTATCAAAATTTATCCAACGTACAAAAATTAACTGGAGTAGTAGCACACAAGGAAATATTATGTCTTGGAAGCGTATATTTCATTTCTTCTTCTCACATTAACGCCCTTGTTTTAGAGTGAAGTGAGAAAATAAACACGAAAAGCTTAAGTTCCTGAGAAGCATATAAGTCATTGCCTCTTCTCGTATCATAACTTTTGTTTTAGTATGAGGTAAAAATATAAACAGTTTAGGGTCCTGAAACATGACACCAGATTCTTATCGTAGGCGCTATCGGAAACGCAAAAAGCAGGGAGCTGTCCATTTCTTGTCCAAAAGTCTGTTTCCTTTCATGCATTACTCGCGCTAGGAGATTCTTATTTAAAGACTTGTGGGCATCAAGTTCTTCAGCAGAACAAGCCTTATGTTATTGTGCTAATCACGGTATGGGAAAAATGCAACAAAGACGAGTTTCCCTAGAGCAGTGAGGATATTTGCACATGTTTGTATTCAGCAATGAGTGCCAGCTGCCACAACACTTCACAGAATCCTTGCGGCAGGCAACACAACTGTGCGTGCACTTCAGACTTCATTCAGTAAGACGTTGCTTTCCGAGTCGTATTCAATCCAGAATGAGGTGTTATTAAGGTAGTTGTACGTTGTAGCAATTACACTTCTATAGTTCCCATATGTGTATTCCGATAGCCAAAAGCACCCGTTAGTGTGAAACCATCTGGAACTGCATTAACATCAAACTGCAAGAACTTGAGACAATACGTGGACTCTTCTCTTCGCCAGGTGACCTATTACTGATATTTGGGATTCTCTCCGTCCTAGGCGTAATGGAAATGGAACTTCAGAGGCGCTTTCCGCTATTCTTGACAAACATGAGAAACTTGTAATCACTGCGAGTTACAACTGCGTGATGATGATGGTTCAGGTTGTCAGTAGTTGTGGTGGTGTTATGCTGCCAAAGAGCTTACTGTAACGTTAATGGTGGCGCACATAATTTAGCGCTGACTACCTACTTAAGTAAAGATAGTGTTGTGGCGTCGTCGCTTGTCTTTATTTGGCCTCAGCTTGAGTAATCCGATTTAACAAACATAGTACTACGTTCGCGGCTGCTAATGATACAGTATGACTACAGAGATCATCGTGCGGGTATTACATTAATACTACAATGAATTGCTTAAAAAATATTACCCTCAGCTATGCAGCTGGAATGACTCATTACACAGGTAGTCTATGTTGCACTTGGTTAAGCGATCAGTTCGCTGCAATCCTGCTTCTACAGTTTGTAAATACTTGTATACTTCAAAAATGGTTCAAATGGCTCTGAGCGCTATGGGACTTAACGTCTGAGGTCATCAATCGGCTAGAACTTCGAACTACTTAAACCTAACTAACCTAAGGACATCACACACATCCATACCCGAGACTGGAGTCGAACCTGAGACCGTAGCTGTCGCGCAGTTCCAGGCTGTAGCGC
The DNA here is from genome assembly GCF_023898315.1 of Schistocerca nitens. Classification (NCBI taxonomy): domain Eukaryota; kingdom Metazoa; phylum Arthropoda; class Insecta; order Orthoptera; family Acrididae; genus Schistocerca; species Schistocerca nitens. The sequence continues at coordinate 718,398,419 of NC_064618.1, forward strand.
CTAGAACCGCACGGCCACCATGGCCGGCATACTTGTATACTGACCATTCGTTATTTGACTAAATATGAACAACAAACTAATTCGCATGTATATGATATGGGTTAGCGCCGGCACAAAGGTATGACTAAGGATTGGATGCCGTTGGAGTCCCGTTATTTTGATGGCAAGACAAATGTTCGCAAATCATCTCTATTGCCTCAAAAAACAATTGTATCTTAAATATCGAAGAACCGACGTCCACACTGTCACAGCGCGTTGAAATACAGCAACGACGGCAGATGAAAATTTGTGATCGACTGAGCTTCGAACCAAATGGGAGACTTCAACTCTCTATTTGGGACAGAAAAACATGTAGAAAAATCATTGGTACAAATTCAACACACTGAAACGCTTAGACCAACGGCCAACAATTCTACCACAAAAGGATGTCTTCCCACTTTAGGAAAAACCAGTTCCCAGGTAACATGCTTGGCTACCACGTGCAAACTGCTTTCGTTCGCCTTTCGAAAGCCAGATCTTTAATTCTTTTGTAGCACAGCTACAAGCAGGCAGATAAAAACTCAATAAGGGAATCGGAAGACATCGCTCGAGCAAAATTCGTCTCGCTATTTTCAGTAACTCTTAGTGTCAGAGCGAAAACCTTACGGTACTGCCAAATTCATAATGCCACTTTTGTTTTCGGCCGACATTTTTGTTGTTGTTGTGAATACATAATTTTATCTATAAAATGTCACATTTTCATAAAACTTACGAATGGTACAGCAAATGAAATAAATACAGATGTTTTCGTAGTCAAAAGTCGGTAATATCCTACTAATACGTGTTAAAATAGGCTCAAAGACACTTAATGCTTTATTAAGGTAGACTGCCGTCGTGATGTTTCTGTAGTAAGCTGAATTTAATTTGTATTAGTACAGTGAATACTTTAATTGCATTTTCCATTAGTTTACTAAACGCAACAGTAATTATCAAAGAGAAATTAATCAGCAGCAGAATTTTCTTTCGCGATATCTAAAACGATCTGACAATGCTAAAGTTGTTTACAAATTCTACGCCTGTAGAAACCTACTGGTTCTAACGATGTCATTAAACCAGAGTAGTTTTAAGAGTATTTTCGTCTAGGAATGAATTGCCTTGACGGTTGATCGATCAAGAGCGGGAAAGGTAAAATTTTACAAATATATGACGAGAGGGACAAGTGCTTGAGAGAGGACTTCGCTATCAATACAAGTGCCTGAGAGACGACTTTCCTATCAATCTCCTGGATAGTTTTGTTTCTCAAATCAACATAGTGCGTTATCATGCAGTAGCACAAGGTGGTGTAGTTTTGTTGCTCGATTTTCTTACACTGCGACCGAAAGGTGTCTCAGTTGTTGGCAACAAATTCCAGCTGTGTTGCACACACCCTGGGGGCAGAATTCGAAGCCCAAAACAAACTTTTGGATTTATCAGATGTAAAATATTATGTTGACACTACTCTTTCTTCGAGTTTACGTCTTTTGGCGGGGCTCAGACTTTCATTCCTTCTTAGGAAGTTAACGATAAAGGCATCATAACACGTCACCAGTAACAGTACTGCGTAGGAATGCTCGATGCGTGACCTGATGACGTTCAATAATAGTCACTCCGTTGATTTTTGTTGTTTCGAATTAGAGCATGCAGTACTCCTACACCAGACTTCTGAACTTTGCCTGTTGAATGCAAATGTCGCATGATGGTAAAATGGTAATCTATCACATATATCAGTAGTCGAGACTTCCTTAATGTGGAAAATCATTCATGCCAGAACGATCTTTGTTGAAACACGAATATCTTTTTCTGGCGTATTTTTCCCAAAAGATCTCGTTCCAAATACAGTTCAAATCCCTCTAGCTGCTTCCTCTGCATTCACCCCTCTGTTATACCAAAAGTAAACGTTGTGTTGCAGATGTTACACCTTTTTCCACTTGCGTGTCAATTTTACAATGCTTAACTGTAGTTCATGATTTTCAAGTATGCAAAATCCAATGCTTAACTGCAAGATGATAACTAGAGCTTCAAATTCGAAAATGACAGTTGATACATACACTGACAGCGTGGCGCCGCGTTCACATGGGTCGCCGGATTTCAGGCGGCGGGTGGCATCTGGCCGGTGGCCGGTAGCCGCTGCAGCGCGAGGAAACGCTCGAGCGTAAGCTGTTATGATCGCGACGCAGCCACGAGCTGCCTGCGGAATACTTGTTATTGCTGGTGGGTAGAATGTTACGTGAATTATCTTCGATGCTCAACCAGACTCATAACTTTAGACCGAAATGTGGAAAAAAAAAAGTTGTCCGCGAACAGGCGACCATAAGCTTAGAATGCACGAAGTTTACCACTATATCACGGTCTCGCACAATCCGACAATATCTCGGAAGTAGAAGTAGACAACACTCTCTCCTAACACTTCCGCATTATCAGTGTTGCCAGATTGTGCAGATGGTCGGACTTAAAGTTGTCGTGGATGGTCAGTTTTATTGGCCACGTTAAGTGAACGACTCGGACTTTGTCTCTGTGGCGGCCGGCCGGCGGTCAGTTTTTATGTGTAAGACTGTTGCATTCACATATCTGTGTGGCGCTAAAGTGTGGTTATGGACAATACGTATGCTCATATTGCGAATCTAACATCATCAATAAAGAGAGGGAAATGAATTAGGCGTCCTTCGTCTTCTGTAACATCAAATATATTTTAGTTATTGTATCTTAAATGAACTGCGCAGAAAAGCATTCACCATAAGTAAATAACTTGTTAGCAACAACATATGATATTAACAGCTTGCCAGCGCGGGTTAGCCGTGCTTTCAACGGCGTCATATCGCGGATCGCACGTCTGCTTGCGCCGTCAGTTCGAATCCTTCCCCGGGCATTGATGTGTGTTAGGTTAGGTTGGTTTAAGTAGTTCTAGGTCTAGGGGCTGATAACATAAACAGTTTGGTCGCATAGTTCTTGGAACCATTTTTTGACCCTTCGCGTAAATTTTCTTTACATAAATGGCCGTATCTTTAGATTGCGTTGACATAGAAGCTCACTTTTTTACACCACAAAGGGACCGGTTACCGCAAGAAGTGCGATACATTTACGCTTATTATGTCTACCCGTTCTGGACGTAAACGGGTTTTAGGGGTTGGGTAGACCGATAGACGGTCAAGAAAGTGAGACTAGTAGGGTTCCGTTTTTACCGGTTTAGGTGACGAAATCCTAATAACGAAAACAGCTACGACAGCTACTGAAGATGACGGCCGCGTAAATAACACCCCCTACTCTTTATTCGAAATGTTCTAGTTGCAGTCGATACATCAGCATATTAATTATACCTACGCTTTTGATCCAAATCACGTTTACAGGAATGCAAATAGAATCCATTTGCCTATACACGTGGCTATTCACATCCCAGTATTAATGCCACCGCGTTTTAGAAGTGCGAACATTCCCATTGCTAGCTAGCTTAAGAAACACTTCGGCTAATGAACGTTTACTGGCTGTGGCGAGTCTAGTGGAGAATTCGAAACAGTGTAGAATACGTTTGGCAGCTAGGTAGCCGTTTATTTCCTGGGGTGGTGCAGAATTATCCTCTAAATTTACTCTCTAATAACAGCATTTTGTTATTTCGATAAACATCCCGAATGATTGTCGCATAAGCGGTGACATAAAGGAAGAAAATTCATGTTTTTGACTCCAGAAAGCTCTATGCAACAGAAACTGCAGATCATTTTGCCATTTTCATTGCGAAATTGCCGGCTTATTCATGTCTGGGGTAATAATAGAGGGCTGTTTGCCTGGGTTGTCTGCTAGCGTAGTGAAAGGAAGGTCTGGTTTGTTTTCGGTTATAATCTCGATAGAGGCAGGTAGAATATCAGTAAAGCAATTTTAAGAAATTCTCGCGCCCCCAATACGTTTTATCGCTACCTTTATTCTGTACTGGCGCCTTGTGGATGTCAATATGACACTCTTGTAGAATTTCATACATGTTACTGCCTACTTTTTCCGCTTCTGTCAATAATGGAATTGACTTAAGTGTGGCACTGAATGATTTTTAACTGAATTTCGTTATGAATCTTCACGCATTGCTAAATTTGCACACTTTCATGGTAGGTCAGCAACGGTAATCCAGTATGACTGGTTTGAACGTTGACACAGACCGTTTCGCGGCCGAATGCGGATAATATTTTGCTAATTCGTAACGATCTGGGGTTCTTTGTCTTACTAAAACAGTTATGTTATCTCGATAAGTTGAAATTCATTTTTTTGGTACAGTTCATACCAATTAGTGTTTCTTCTTTCAGTTCTGTCTTATATTTACGTGTTGTATTTCACACTAATCAGCATTAATATAGTCTTACAAATTATTGAAAACAGCCTAAAAAAGTTCAGATAGTTTGTCAATTTCACGCCTGTGCATAGTATGTTGGTAGCACTTCGTCGCCCATCCTGTTATGCTGTGTAGCAGACTTTAAAGCCGTGCGGATAAGCATAACGAAAAGGCGAGGGGTCTCGCTCGTTTTGACCACGACTGTACATGTCGAAAGCCACCTTACGGTGAGTGGCACAGGGGACTTCTGGCAGCACCATCTTTTTTCTATCCCTTTCCTGTCCCACTCGAGAATAGTGCGTGGAAAGAACGATTATCGTAACCTTCGATGTGAACTCTAAATTCTCTAATTTGCTCTTCGTGGCCGCTCCGCAAGACATATATGGTCGGAAGGGAATGTAGTTCGCGTCTTCTAGGGAAATGTGCTCTCAGAGTGTCAACAGGTATCCCGTATTTTCTCTATATCTCTAAGGCGAATGTGGTAATGCATCCTTTGAAAGGGTACAGCCAGATTTCTTCTTCATCATTCTCGAACTCGAGCTTATCCTCGTCTCTATTGACCCAAAGTAGTGGTTAAACCGTAATCTTTCTTTCTTCCTTGTTTTGTAAGTCTTCCTCAATTTCACTAAGGATAGGAAAATCATTAGCTAATTTTGTCATTGACACTCTTTGATTTTGAATCCTACTTCTGAACATTTCTTTTATTTCCTCCACTTTTTTTTACATTGTCTACTTTGAACAGTGGAGTTGAACTGCTGTATCCCTGAGTGACTCCCATTTTAATCTATCTTTCTATTAGCCCTTTATTCTCTCGATTCCTTATCGTTTCTTGCAGATGTTGAAAGCTGCACTTAACTCATTGATTACACCGAAAATCACGAAACGAAAGATCATTAAAAGAGCACATGGGTCGCTTTGTAAGGGTGGTACAGAATTGGTACCAGCTCCACCGCTGACGCAAGTCGTGGCAGTGAAGTTGTATTTACGATGGCTGTTCAATACGTAATGCAGCATATGTTTTTCTGAAAGCAGGCTGGTTATATTCAGCGTTCCAATACGCCATATCATTCCCCACTCTTTCGGCTACAAAAACCTATTTTTCAACATAATCTCCGTTCAATGCGACCTTACTTGGATGGCCTCTATGCCAAGCATGGTACCACTGCACTGGTTGAGGTCAGATCCAACGTCATGCTGCATCAGCAACCTCCCCATTGTCCACGTACTGTTTTCCTCGGGGTGCATTCTACCTTGGGCCAAGCAGATGGATGTCGGAAGATGCGAGATCCTGGCTGTAAGCAAAAAGAGAAAGAACAATATATGAAGTTTTGTGAGCTACTCTTGGTTGCGAGGACTTGTGTAAGGCTTTGCGTTGTCATAGGGAAGGAGAAGATCGTTTACAATTTTGTAGCTCCAAACACCTGAAGGCGTTTCTTCAGTTGCTTGAAGGTAGCACAATGTCCTTCCGAGTTGATCGTTACTCCATGAGAGAGGTTATCAAACAAGATAACCCATACCGTTGCCTTGACTTTACCAGAAGGTGCGGATTCGAACTTTGTATTTGGAGAAGTGGTGTGGCGAAAGCCATGGATTGCGTTTTCTGTTTCCGGTTCGAAATGATGAACCCATGTTTCATCGCCTATGACGACATTCGACAAAAGAAATATCACGATCAGTCTCGTAACGCCCAAGCAACTCTGTTCGGATGTCCTTCGGTGTCCTTCCTGGTCTTCTGTTAACCGGAGAGGTACGCAGCGGGCAAACACTTTTGAGTACCCAAACTGGTGGATGAGTGTGTCGGCACTACCAACAGGGGTGTCCAGTTGAGCAGCGAGATGTTTGATTCTGATCCGTCGGTTACCTCGAATGAGTGCGTCCGCAGATTTCAGTATAGCACGATTCTACATCTACTTCTTCATCTACATAGATACTCTGCAAATCACACTTAAGTGCCTGACAGAGGGTTCATCTAACCACCATCGCTATAATTCTCTGTTATTTTTCTTGTGGCGTTGCAGCTACTACGCGACTGCAGATTTTTGCAGTAAGTGTGCTATGTTATGGCAAGCTGTTTTGGGAGCCTGCAGTATAGCAGCGTTTGGTGGCGGCCGGCGAGCGGCCTGCCGTATCTGTCATAGCCCCACTTGTTGCTAAAGCGGACCGTGAGAATGCTGACTGTGGTACGTACTAAAATCACTTATTCACCTCGCGTAAGAAACTAAATAACTACGTTAAATATTAGCTATTTTATTCCGAATTCGGTACATGAGCTTTTGTTATTCAGACGAGCTTTGTGTCGAAATTTCAAACCACTACCTATAATAGTTTCAGAGATATAAGAAACCAATGAAAAGTACTTAACTGACACTTAAGAAAATAAATTCAGATAGTAATAATAACAGATTATATTTCTTTTGTTATTTGAAAACAGTAATAGCAATCTTAGTGTACTGATTTATTTTATAAAGATTTTAAATTCTAAACTTTCGATAATTTTTAATTCGTAATGGAAATAACAGTTTAAAAGTTAATATTTATATTTTGTGCTAGGATGAGAGTAAATGAGAGTGAATGTGAGTGTGTATGTGGGACATACGTAAAAATTTTAATTCGATCTTGTATTACATCTTATGTAACTAGCAAGTGTTACGCCACCAGGATGTCATGAAAAAACTGTCAATCCCTCAAACTGGCGGATGACGTATGCCTATGAGCGTTTTCTTTTGTAATAACGCAGCGAGAAAGGTAGTAGGAGGATAACCAGTTCTAAAGTATATTTCAAGCATAGTTTTCTCTTAGTTTTCGTTTGGTTTGATTTGGTGGAACATTTTGTTAATACTTGCAGCATGAAATAACGTAGATGCAACTGCGAATGTTGATTGGAGTAAAGCAGATTGAGCGCGAATATGATCATGAAAGATTAATCTGAATGGCTGTTCGTTTTGATCAACCAATGAGAGTAAAGTCTTTCTCGCACATTGGGATGAGTTATATGCCCTGAAAGCAACGGCATTCAGTCAGTGGTGGACTAGCTGCCGGACTAGAAGGTTCTGTTACACGTGCCCGAAAAATTTATTTGTAAAATGAAGAAAAGACTGCTATATAGTGTTCGATTTGTATCGCCGTGCAAGCAGATGCAGTTACGGACAGTTCTGAGAAGTTTGGGAGATTTTGGAGCGTTTGTTGTGGAGAAAACCGCGTGTGAAACTATCGGCCTTTGTAAAGAATTCTGTGTGGCGTGTTCAGTATGCATTTACAGGATATTTTTGGCAAGCATGGTCATTTGAAGAATCCACTGAAAAGGACCAAGTGTGAAACTCATTTCGTAGCAGAGTATTGACTGTATTAATCTCGTAATATTTCGGGTTGGACTTAACACATTTCTGGCTGTGTTGCCTGTGACATAAGCTGCATGAACTAGTAGTGGATGGGCTATCGACGTAAATGTGGGCTTGTTAACATAATAGCTAGAAGACAATAAAAAACATTAGTATCGATAAGTGGACATTTTTAATGAAGGAAGGAAGCATCCCCTTATGATCGTTATTACTAGAGATTTGCAGGTTTATTTTGTTACTTGAGATACGTGGACTATGCAATCGTAAGTATGGACGATGGTTTTCGTCAAAGCTGCTTTTAATATCGTCTGCATAGTACCTACGAATGCAGAGCAACGGATGGTGAACGAACGCTGTACTGAGGTAGGTGGACATTAACTTTGCAACTTGCTTCACTCAGTACTAGTGATCAAACAAAGAGAGTCCAGAGCCGCCCCGCCGCAAACTCTCTAAAAGTGAGTGGAAAAAACGAACACCTATATCTTTGCGCGAGGACTGATTTCCTTATTTTATGGCGGTGATCGTTTCTCCCTATGTCGATCGGCGTCAACAAACTACACTCCTGGAAATTGAAATAAGAACACCGTGAATTCATTGTCCCAGGAAGGGGAAACTTTATTGACACATTCCTGGGGTCAGATACATCACATGATCACACTGACAGAACCACAGGCACATAGACACAGGCAACAGAGCATGCACAATGTCGGCACTAGTACAGTGTATATCCACCTTTCGCAGCAATGCAGGCTGCTATTCTCCCATGGAGACGATCGTAGAGATGCTGGATGTAGTCCTGTGGAACGGCTTGCCATGCCATTTCCACCTGGCGCCTCAGTTGGACCAGCGTTCGTGCTGGACGTGCAGACCGCGTGAGACGACGCTTCATCCAGTCCCAAACATGCTCAATGGGGGACAGATCCGGAGATCTTGCTGGCCAGGGTAGTTGACTTACACCTTCTAGAGCACGTTGCGTGGCACGGGATACATGCGGACGTGCATTGTCCTGTTGGAACAGCAAGTTCCCTTGCCGGTCTAGGAATGGTAGAACGATGGGTTCGATGACGGTTTGGATGTACCGTGCACTATTCAGTGTCCCCTCGACGATCACCAGTGGTGTACGGCCAGTGTAGGAGATCGCTCCCCACACCATGATGCCGGGTGTTGGCCCTGTGTGCCTCGGTCGTATGCAGTCCTGATTGTGGCGCTCACCTGCACGGCGCCAAACACGCATACGACCATCATTGGCACCAAGGCAGAAGCGACTCTCATCGCTGAAGACGACACGTCTCCATTCGTCCCTCCATTCACGCCTGTCGCGACACCACTGGAGGCGGGCTGCACGATGTTGGGGCGTGAGCGGAAGACGGCCTAACGGTGTGCGGGACCGTAGCCCAGCTTCATGGAGACGGTTGCGAATGGTCCTCGCCGATACCCCAGGAGCAACAGTGTCCCTAATTTGCTGGGAAGTGGCGGTGCGGTCCCCTACGGCACTGCGTAGGATCCTACGGTCTTGGCGTGCATCCGTGCGTCGCTGCGGTCCGGTCCCAGGTCGACGGGCACGTGCACCTTCCGCCGACCACTGGCGACAACATCGATGTACTGTGGAGACCTCACGCCCCACGTGTTGAGCAATTCGGCGGTACGTCCACCCGGCCTCCCGCATGCCCACTATACGCCCTCGCTCAAAGTCCGTCAACTGCACATACGGTTCACGTCCACGCTGTCGCGGCATGCTACCAGTGTTAAAGACTGCGATGGAGCTCCGTATGCCACGGCAAACTGGCTGGCACTGACGGCGGCGGTGCACAAATGCTGCGCAGCTAGCGCCATTCGACGGCCAACACCGCGGTTCCTGGTGTGTCCGCTGTGCCGTGCGTGTGATCATTGCTTGTACAGCCCTCTCGCAGTGTCCGGAGCAAGTATGGTGGGTCTGACACACCGGTGTCAATGTGTTCTTTTTTCCATTTCCAGGAGTGTATTTTCGCATTCGGAGGAGAAAGACGGTGATTGAAATTTCGTTAGAAGGTCCTACCGCAATGGGAAACACCATTGTTTTAATCATGTCCCCCACAATTCCTGTGTCATGTCCGTGACACCCTCTCCCTATTTCTCAGTAATAAAAAACGTACTGCTCTTTTTTGAACTTTTTTGGTGTACTCCGTTAATCTTATCTGGTAAGGATCTCACACCCAGCACCAATACTCCAAAAGAGGACAGAAAAGTGCTGTGTAATAAGTCTATTTAGTAGATCTGTTACACCTCCTAAAAGCTATGCCAATAAATCAGTCTCTGATTCGCCTTCCCCACAACATTTTCTGTATATTTTTTTCCAATTTTAGCTGTGTGTCGTTTTAAGTCCTAGGAATTTGATTAATTTATCGTGTAGCCGAAGTTTAACGGATTACTTTTAGCATTCATGTGGATGTCCTTACTTTTCATTGTTTAGGGTCAACTGCCAATTTTCGCACCATACAGATATCTTTTCTAAATCGTTTTGCAATTTGTTTTGATTTTACTAGCCCACTAACGACAGGATCATCTGCAAACAACCTAAGACGGCAGACTGTCTCGTAAATAGTTTATATAGATAAGGAACAGCACAGGGCCTATAACAATACTTTCAGGAACGCCAGTTATGTGCGGTTGGCCGGCACGGGGGAGATCGCAAAGATGCGTGCCCTTAATGCGGTGATGACAGACGCCTCGCTGAACAAGTCACCGTGGTTTTGTTCACTGACAGGTCTTCATAGACATTCTGCAAGCGCCTATGAATATCTGCGATGCTCTGTATTTCTGCCAATAGAAAATGAAATCTCTCTGCTCGGGACGCTCCTTGAAGGCTACGGATAATGCTGTAACCTATCGGGACTTCATGAAGCGGGAATATTTTACTTTTTCCCACGACGAATTTCGCATTTTTTCAACAAAAATTGACAGAGAAAAAAATGTGTTGCGTTACTTATTGAACAGCCTTCGTATTTGTCAGTCGACTGTACTGAATCAGCGTAGCAAGATGAACCGTCGTGGAGAAGAGAAACGACGTGCCCATGAACAATGAATGAATTTGCCTGATTTGTTAATGTGCTTCAATTTATTCCAAGTGTTCATGATGCGTATTCTGTGGACTCTTTCAAGATGACGAATTCCTTTCTCACAGGGCTGTGCGCGTAGTTTCGCAGTTTGGCATCCTTTTGCACATCGACTAGCCCACGAAACCTTTCAGTTTAATTCTGTGAACATGTCTCTGACTACAGTGACGGAGAAAAAAACTGCAACACCATGTAGGAATTGTGCGACATTAACGAAAGTTCGTAAGAGTGTTTCTACATCTCAAGGATTATGTCTATTCAAATTTCACGCCAGTCGCATTTTAGTGGCACTGATAGTGTCACTATGAGGATGCAAATCAGGTTTGCTTTCCATACACGCTACAACTGTCGCGATCGTTAGTGACCTTTAGAATTGGACGTGGTGCGCTGATGTTGGTCGAGAATGCCTTTAAGGCGACAAAGACGCCTTTATCAGCCCCCACAGAGTTTGAACGAGGTCGCGTAAAAGGGCTACGACAAGCTGGATGTTCCTTCTGCGATGCTGCATTACGATGATGACGAGGTCTCATACTCCTTGGCAGAGCTAGGGGACGATGCGGGAGACCCGCACCGCCGTATTAGGCATGGTCATAACGGAGGTGGTTTGCCATTGCCTTCCTCCGACCGTAATGGAGATGAATGATGATGATGATGATGACGACACAACAACACCCAGTCATCTGGCGGCAGGTGAAAATTCCTGACACCGCGGGAAGCGAACCCGGGACCCCGTACTCGGAAAGCGAGAACGCTACCGCGGTACCACGAGCCATGGAAATGCTGCATAAAGACGGCAAGAATTTTGCCACTGTACTTGATTGCTGGTAGCGGTAGTCACGAGAATATACGATCGCAGGAAGACCGAGCTCCGGGCGGCCACGTGGCGTTATCGTGACTGAAGACCATCTCGTACGCCGCACGGCTCTGGCGGATCGTACTTCCTCTTCAGCAGCAACTGGATCAGCGGTTGGTACCACTGTGACACAACGAGCTGTTAGAAATCGTTTACTTCAAGGATACCTCCGTGACAGACGCCCGGTTGCGTGCATTCCAGTGATCCCCAACGACCGCCATTTGCGACTTCAGTGGTGTCAAGAGAGAGCTCACTGGAAGGCAGCGTGGACGTCTACATCTACATCTACATCTACATCCATACTCCGCGAGCCACCTGACAGTGTGTCGCGGAGGGTACTTTGAGTACCTCTAGCGGTTCTCCCTTCTATTCCAGTCTCGTATTGTTCGTGGAAAGAAAGATTGTCGATACGCCTCTGTGTGGGCTCTAATCTCTCTGATTTTATACTCATGGTCTCTTTGCGAGATGTACGTAGGAGGGAGCAATATACTGCTTGACTCCTCGGTGAAGGTATGTTCTCGAAACAACAGAAGCCCGTACCGAGCTACTGAGCGTCTCTCCTCCAGAGTCTTCCACTGGAGTTTATCTGCCATCTCCGTAACGCTTTCGCGATTACTAAATGATCCTGTAACAAAGCGCGCTGCTCTCCGCTGGATCTTCTCTATCTCTTCTATCAACCTTATCTGGTACAGATCCCACACCGGTGAGCAATATTCGAGCAGTGGACGAACCAGTGTACTGTAACCTACTTCCTTTGTTTTCGGATTGCATTTCCTTAGTATTTTTCCAATGAATCTCAGTCTGGCATTTGCTTTACCAACGATTAATTTTGTATGGTCATTCCATTTTAAATCACTCCTAATTCCTACTCCCAGATAATTTATGGAATTAACTGCTTCCAGTTTCTGACCTGCTATATTGTAGCTAAATGATAAAGGATCTTTCTTTCTATGTATTTGCAGCACATTACATTTGTCTACATTGAGATTAAATTGCCATTCCCTGCACCAAGCGTCAATTCGTTGCACATCCTCCTTCATTTCAATACAATTTTCCATTGTTACAACCTCTCGATATACACTCCTGGAAATGGAAAAAAGAACACATTGACACCGGTGTGTCAGACCCACCATACTTGCTCCGGACACTGCGAGAGGGCTGTACAAGCAATGATCACACGCACGGCACAGCGGACACACCAGGAACCGCGGTGTTGGCCGTCGAATGGCGCTAGCTGCGCAGCATTTGTGCACCGCCGCCGTCAGTGCCAGCCAGTTTGCCGTGGCATACGGAGCTCCAGCGCAGTCTTTAACACTGGTAGCATGCCGCGACAGCGTGGACGTGAACCGTATGTGCAGTTGACGGACTTTGAGCGAGGGCGTATAGTGGGCATGCGGGAGGCCGGGTGGACGTACCGCCGAATTGCTCAACACGTGGGGCGTGAGGTCTCCACAGTACATCGATGTTGTCGCCAGTGGTCGGCGGAAGGTGCACGTGCCCGTCGACCTGGGACCGGACCGCAGCGACGCACGGATGCACGCCAAGACCGTAGGATCCTACGCAGTGCCGTAGGGGACCGCACCGCCACTTCCCAGCAAATTAGGGACACTGTTGCTCCTGGGGTATCGGCGAGGACCATTCGCAACCGTCTCCAAGAAGCTGGGCTACGGTCCCGCACACCGTTAGGCCGTCTTCCGCTCACGCCCCAACATCGTGCAGCCCGCCTCCAGTGGTGTCGCGACAGGCGTGAATGGAGGGACGAATGGAGACGTGTCGTCTTCAGCGATGAGAGTCGCTTCTGCCTTGGTGCCAATGATGGTCGTATGCGTGTTTGGCGCCGTGCAGGTGAGCGCCACAATCAGGACTGCATACGACCGAGGCACACAGGGCCAACACCCGGCATCATGGTGTGGGGAGCGATCTCCTACACTGGCCGTACACCACTGGTGATCGTCGAGGGGACACTGAATAGTGCACGGTACATCCAAACCGTCATCGAACCCATCGTTCTACCATTCCTAGACCGGCAAGGGAACTTGCTGTTCCAACAGGACAATGCACGTCCGCATGTATCCCGTGCCACGCAACGTGCTCTAGAAGGTGTAAGTCAACTACCCTGGCCAGCAAGATCTCCGGATCTGTCCCCCATTGAGCATGTTTGGGACTGGATGAAGCGTCGTCTCACGCGGTCTGCACGTCCAGCACGAACGCTGGTCCAACTGAGGCGCCAGGTGGAAATGGCATGGCAAGCCGTTCCACAGGACTACATCCAGCATCTCTACGATCGTCTCCATGGGAGAATAGCAGCCTGCATTGCTGCGAAAGGTGGATATACACTGTACTAGTGCCGACATTGTGCATGCTCTGTTGCCTGTGTCTATGTGCCTGTGGTTCTGTCAGTGTGATCATGTGATGTATCTGACCCCAGGAATGTGTCAATAAAGTTTCCCCTTCCTGGGACAATGAATTCACGGTGTTCTTATTTCAATTTCCAGGAGTGTACTACAGCATCACCCGCAAAAAGCCTCAGTGAACTTCCGATGTTATCCACAAGGTCATTTATGTATATTGTGAATAGCAACGGTACTACGACACTCCCCTGCAGGCACACCTGAAATCACTCTTACTTCGGAAGACTTCTCCCCGTTGAGAATGACATGCTGCATTCTGTTATCTAGGAACTGTTCAATCCAATCACACATTTGGTCTGATAGTCCATATGCTCTTACTTTGTTCATTAAACGAGTGTGGAGAACTGTATCAAACGCCTTGCGGAAGTCGAGACACACGGCTTCTACCTGGGAACCCGTGTCTATGGCCCTCTGAGTCTCTTGGACGAATAGCGCGAGCTGGGTTTCACACGCGTTTTCTGATGAAAGATGGTTCTGCCTCGGTGCCAGTGATGGCCGTTTGTTCGTTAGAAGGAGGCCAGTTGTGGGCCTGCAACCAACCTGTCTACCTGCTAGACACAATGGAGAGTGTTATGGTCTGGCGTATGATTTCGTATGATAGCAGGAGCACTCTCGTGTTTATCCCACGTACCCTGACGGCAAAATTGTACGTCAGTCTGATGGTTCGACCTGTTGTGCTGCCATTCATGAACAGCTTTCAAAATGGCTCTGAGCACTATGGGACTCAACTACTGTGGTCATAAGTCCCCTAGAACTTAGAACTACTTAAACCTAACTAACCTATGGACATCACACACATCCATGCCCGAGGCAGGATTCGAACCTGCGACCGTAGCAGTCGCACGGTTCCGGACTGCGCGCCTAGAACCGCGAGACCACCGCGGCCGGCAACAGCTTTCCAGGGGGTATTTTCCAAAAAGACAACGCTCACTCATACGCCCCATGTTGTAGCACAACATGCTCTACAGAGCGTCGACATGTTGCGTTGGCCTGCTCGATCATCAGATCTGTCTCCAGTTGAGCACTTATGAGACCTCATCGGACAACAACTGAGCGTCATCCACAAGCAGCATTAACGGTTCCTATACTGACCGACCAAGTGCAGTAGGCATGAGCCCCATCCCACAAACTGACACCCGGCTGGTATACAACACAATGCATGAACGTTTGCTTGCTTGCATTCAACATTCTGGCGGCTACACCGGTTATTAATGTACCAGTATTTCACAACTGCAATGACTTATCTTGCGCTTTCGTGCTTTCATGAACTTGTGATCTTGCAATGTTAATCACATATACATCTACATACACATGGTTACTCTGCAATTCACACTTAAGTGCCTGGCAGAGGGTTCATCGAACCATTTTCATACTACTTCTCTACCATTCCACTCTCGAATGGCGCGTGGGAAAAAGGAACACCTAAATCCTTCCGTTCGAGCTCTGATTTCTCTTATTTTATTATAATGATCATTTCTCCCTACGTAGGTGGATCTCAACAAAATATCTTCGCATTCGGAAGAGAAAGTTGGTGACTTACATTTCGTAAATAGATATCGCCGTAAAGAAAACCGCCTTTGTTTCAGTGACTGCCACCCCAACTCGCGTATCATATCAGTGACACTCTCACCCCTACTGCGCGATAACACGAAACGAGCTGCCCTTCTTTGCACCTTTTCGATGTCCTCCGTCAATCCTACCTGGTAAGGATTCCACAGCGCGCAGCAGTATTCCAGCAGAGGACGGACAAGTGTAATGTAGCCTGTCTCTTTAGTGGGTTTGTCGCATCTTCTAAGTGTTCTGCCAACAAAGCGCAGTCTTTGTTTCGCCTTCCCCACACTATTATCTATGTGGTCTTTCCAATTTAAGTTGCTCGTAATTGTAATTCCTAGGTATGTAGTCCAATTGACAGCCCTTAGATTTGTGCGATTTGTCGTATACCCAAAATTTGTCGGATTTCTTTTAGTATCCTTGTGGATGACCTCGCACTTTTCTTTGTTTAGTGCCAATTCCCACTTTTCGCACCGTACAGAAATTCTCTCTAGATCATTTTGTAATTGAAATTGTTAGTCTGATGATTTTACTAGAAGTTAAATTACAGCGTCATCTGCAAACAATCTAAGGGGGCTGCTCAGATTATCACCTAGATCATTTATGTAAATCAGGAACAGCAGAGGGCCTATGACACTACCTTGCGGAACGCCAGATATCACTTTTGTTCCGCTCGATGATTTACCGTGTATCACTACTAACTGTTACCTCTCTGAGAGGAAATCACGAATCCAGTCACACAACTGAGACGATACTCCATATGCAAGCAATTTGATTAATAGTCGCTCGTGAGGAACGGCATCAAAAGCGTTCTGGAAATCTAAGAATATGGAATCGATCTGAGATCCCTTGTCGACAGCACTCATTACTTCATGGGAATAAATAGCACAAGAACGATATTTTCTGAATCCGTGTTGGTTATGTATCAATAGGTCATTTTCTTCTAGGTGATTGATTATGTTCGAGTGCAATATATGCTCCAAAATCCTACTGCAAATTGAGTTCAGTGATATAGGTCTCTAATTCATTGGGTTACTCCTATTTCCTTTCATGAATATTGGTGTGACCTGTGCTACTTTCCAGTCTTTAGGAACAGACCTTTCATCAAGTGAGCGGCTGTATATGATTGCTAAGAAAGGCTGACATGTCAGCTGTCAAGGTCAGAGGCGGTGTCAATACGATGTGGTGACGTCTATTGGGGCTGACTTTTTGCCCGGAATGCTTCTTATTCTAAGTACATTATGTGATTTTGTTCAATGGCATTTACGCCAGAAAGCCGTAAGAGACTTGTGGTTGCGGCACAGGTGGTTCCCCTGTTGGGCAGAGAGGTTGCGCACCCGTCTGCAACGCTGTAGCAGCTCTGCTTGGCTTGGCTTGGCGTCTTGATTTACGAGCTCCGCCGTGCTAACGAGGCTCTCTGTTTGCTAGCGGTGAGCGCCCCTCTAATTATTTCTGCATTTGCGTCACTCGCCCTTCCTTATGTCTCTATCAACAAGACACACTCACAAAGACACACACACACACACACACACACACACACACACACACACAAACGCGCGCTAATGACAGCTGATTCCCGTCGTCTATGCACAAATGTGTGTGTGTGTGTGTGTGTGTGTGTGGGTTTTTGGCCCACGTGTGTGAGAATTCCTAAACAGAGCGATGAAAAATGAGCCCAGGAAATGTCTTGTTTATTCAGATGGCAATTATCATAACGCTGATGCCAGCGACCAACTATTAATTTCGTAAAAACCAAAAAAAGTAGGTCGTTTCATTCTCATCTTACTGCTACATCTGCGTTCCCAGTGTCGAATAAAGATGTCGCAATTACTTGGTATATATGTTATACAACACCGGTGTGCCTTTCATCATCTACTCTCTGTGTTTCCCATGTATCGCGTGAAACATCATGAAAAACAGACCACTCGAAAAATTTGGTGTCTGAATTGATGAAATTCAGATTTCTGTGAACTTGTGTAGCACACGGCCCGTTTCAATCCTTTCTAGGCGGCACCATTTGGACACAGCTTAACTGTTCGGTGTATTAAATGTAATTTTGTCGTCTGTAATAACTAGGGCTCGGCAAACGATAGTGGCGTTCGAACGGGCTCGAGATTTCCCGATACCCCGGAGCGTCCGACACAGTATCGAGCTTGTTTGAACGATCTCGCGACACTTGACTCGCATTGCGCGATTGCAGAGGATACGCAAGACACTGCAAACCAGCCACGATAATAAGCTATGCCTCCGTTAATTTTACAACTTAGTGAAACAGTGGAGGAAATAGCACAAACTATTATTTTGTTTGAATAAATTTACAGTACGAGCTCTTATACAGTACCAATATATATGGATGTACACATTTATGCTGACTTAGAAGTACAAGTAACAGCCAAATACGAAAATGTTGTCCTCCACAAAATACATTACTTAACTAAACCCATTACAATATTTTATTTGCTTAAGAGAGTCGGTAATGGTTTACCAAGTAGTTTGCAAATGTGCAATTCAATCCCTGTTCACTTACTAGGATAACAGGTAAAAAGTTATCACATTTTAATCCGTTTGAAAACAAAACGGCAACATTCAGATCAAAAAAACAAGAATTAAGTGCTAAACAAAAAAAATATATTGTAACAAACTAATTGTGATTTTTATCCCGATAATGATTTGCAGCGCAAGCTCCATCTTGGATATAGTATCACCCGGTGTTACCAGATCGCGGGACGAGCGAAAGCTCAAGATTTTGATAGATTCATCATTGCAACGTTTCATTTATCTACTATCTGCCGTGTTACGAATGACCTACACCCTAGAAGATATTTCAGTCCGTGTTTCACAGTTATTTTTGTTATTAAAATAAACAGTGAATTAAAAACGCTAAGACTGCTCTTTGTTACAATACCAACAAAAATCAATAGAGAGCAGGCCGATCAAAAGATAGAAACGAACCTGAGATTTCCTCAACGACACAAAGTGTTCTTTTTCAAAGACAGCCCTCATACAGTGAAGAACCAAAGAAACTGACATACTGCCTAACATCATGTTGGGCCCCCGCTAGCACGCAGAAGTGCCGCAACACAACGTGGCATGGTCTCGATTAATGTCTGAAGTAGTGCTGGAGGGAACTGACACCATGAATCCTGCAGGGCTGTCCATAAATCCGTAAGAGTTCGAGGGTGCGGAGATCTCAACTGAAAAGCACGTTGCAAGGCAACCCTGATAAGCTCAATGACGTTCATATCTCGGGAATTCGGTGGGTAGCGGAAGTGCTTAAACTCAGAAGAGAGTTCCTGTAGCCACTCTGTAGCAATCCTGGACGTGTGAGGTGTCGCATTGGCCTGCTGGAATTGTCCAAGTCCGTCGGAATGCACAATAGACATAAATGGATGCAGGTGATCAGACAGCATGCTTACGTACGTGTCACCTGTCAAAGTGTCCGCCTCCGTAGAGTAGCGGTAGCGCTACCGTCTCCCACGCAGGGGGCCCTGGTTAGATTCCCGGCAGGGGACTGGATGTTGCGTGACCTTCATCATAATTGACTCGCAAGTCCCCGATGTGGCGTCACCTAAAAAGGACTTGCAACACGGCGGCCCCTAACTCCCCCGAATGGGGCCTCCCGGACAACAATGCCATACGATGATTTCCATTTTACCTGTCAGAGTCGATTTAGACGTATCATATTACTTCAACCGCAACGCCCCACACTACTGGAGATCCTCCACCAGCCTGAACAATCCCCTGTTGATATGCAGGGTCCGTGGAATAATGAGGTTGTTTCCATGCCCGTGCACGCCAATCCGCTCGATACAATTTGAAACGAGACTCGTCCGACCAGGAAGTATGTAGCCAGTCATCAATATTCCAATGTCGGTGTTGACGGATCCAGGCGAAGAGTAAAGATTTATGTCGTGCAGTCATCAAGGGTACACGAGTGGGCCTTCGGCTCCGAAAGCCAATATCGATGACGTTTGGTTGACTTTTGACGACCCAGCATTGAAATCTATAGCAGTTTGCGGAAGGGTTGCACTCCTGTCACGGTGAACGACTCTCTTCGGTCGTCGTTGGTCCCGTTCGAGCAGGCTATTTTCCGGCCGCAACGATGTCGGAGATTTGATGTTTTACCATATCTACAGTACACTCGTGAAATGGTCGTACGGGAAAGTCGCCACTTCATCGCTACCTCGGAGATGGTGTGTCCCATCGCTCGTTTGCCCACTATAACACCACGTTAAAACACACTTAAATCTTGATAACCTGCCACTGTAGCAGCAGTAACCGATCTAACAACTGCGGGAGACACTTATTGTCTTGTACAGGCATTGCTCACCGTATTCTGTTTACATATCTCTGTATTTGATTACGCATACTTGTACCAATTTCTTTGGCGCTTCGGTGTAATTAGTGCGTGTCTAATAAAACGTGATGTAGTGTTCATGTTTATGATAGTAAGGGAAGGAATAGGATGAAACCTGGTGTCGTTGCTTAACAGCTGTGTGTGTGTGTGTGTGTGTGTGTGTGTGTGTGTTTCAGGATTACGGTGCTTTAAGACGCTTTAACAGCCTCATTCTTAAAACTGTCTGAAATGACTGTGATTCATTAAATTACGTAATACGCCACTTTATTTAGTGTAATTGATTCTCTCGCATTTCACTCAAATTGACCGGCACAAAGACTTGCTGCTGTTAAATAGCACCAGAGGGACGCCCCATCGGAGGGAATCAAGAAGTAGGATTTAGGGTTGACGTCCGTTGATAACGAGCTCAGTAGAGACGGTCTACACACTTGGGTTGGAATAACGAAGGGAAATAAATCGGCGCTGTCATTTTGAAAAAAAAAAAAAAAAACCATCCCGGCAGGTGCCTTAATCAGTTTAGGGACATCACACGAAACCTAATACAGAATGGATTTGAACTACTGTTACCATGAATGTGAATCCAGCAGCATTCCACTGCGCCAACTGGCTTAGTTCATCCAACGGACGGGTCGCCATCAAGTGTCACGTTACTCTGGCAGCAGTTTACACTGCGCAATAGAGGACGTTCACTCGAAGTCAGGGATTTTGGTGCCAACGCCTTTCGTTCCTTTGCCGACTAAACTCTGTCAATGAATGTTTTGTCACCACCAGGGTTCAAAATGGCTGCCTCCTTGACGGAAACCAGCGCACAGGAATGCGATAGCGACACCGGCTATGGAAGGGGGTACACATCCAATGCGTTACCTGCTTAACAGTGTGGTAGTCTCGTCTTTAATTATTTCATATAATAAATCATTTTCACTTCGGCTTCGTATATCTCAGTTAATAATGTTTGCACCTACGTAACAATGTAGCTCTATGAAAAAGTCCTATTTTACTCAGGACGAGATCGAGTGCACGAAAAAGCTTGAGCAAGGTTAAATGAATAAACGAATAAGTAAATGAAGCGTTCTTTTAGAAATATCATTGTATTTACTTCGTATAATTTCTCGGCTATCTGGAAACTTGCCTTACTTAGATTTCTTGCTCTGTACCCTGACAAGCAAAAATCTTAGTATTTCTTCTGAGGCTTCTTCGTCCTTCATTATACGTTGGAGTACTGAAAAGTAATACCTCAGAACATTATAAGTGAAAACTCTTAAAGCTTTTTAAATAAAATAAACGTCATTAACATTCTACATCTTTATTCTTCATGTTTATTATTTGCAGCCATCTGCCACTAGAGGGCTTAGAACTGTATCGTATGACAAGGCGGCGTGTTACGCATCTATGACGGTGCGTGAGAAACGGTGTTCTGTAATCAGTTTCAAATTCATAGAGGACTCCGACTTGTAGCTTGTAACACGGTGGTGTGTAACGCAGATATGTCGGTGTATGAGAAAGAGCATTCTGTAATTGAGTTTTGAATTCGAAGAGACCGTCCACACAGGGAGCACCTTCAGCATGACAAAGCCAGGCCGCCATTAAAGAACACCTTGGAGGACTCCACTTCGATACTGATGAAGCAGAGGTGAGGCTGTGGCTCCATCAACAAAATCAAACATTCTACAGTGACGGTGTCGACAAACAGGTCTTTCGTTAGGACTAATGCGTTCGTCTCCAGGGCGACTACGTTGAGGAATAAATACGTATACATGAGGAACAAGGATGTAGGATTTTAGTAACGTTCGTTTTATTTAAAAGATCTTTTAAGATTCTTCACATAAAAGAACCTTCAACATCGCAGCGCGTCATCAATCGTTGGTTAATATATTAAAAAACTAAAAACCCGCCTCGATTGCGAAAAAAGCACCTAGTGTCAAGTGTTAACCCAGGTTGGGGCGTAGATAACTATACCTTCTTCAGAACAACAATGAAACCCACAAGTGCCTAAGAAGACCTTTGTCAATGATTAAAAGAACACCATAGCTACACATTTATAAACGAAAAAGAAAAGGAAAACACAAACAGTAAATGTGTACTAAGTCAAAACCACTACTGGTCACACTTGAGAATATTCCTATAAATAATGGCTATAGACCTCTGTTGGTAAGACAGATGTATAACAAGAAAATAAATAAAACTAATATTACGTCTTCCACCCTATGGGATGCGTTAGGCGACAAACAGGTGGCAACGATATCTATCCCTTACATAGGCAATATAACTTACAAATTGGGGCGTTTACTTGTTGCTGTTGTTGTTGTGGTCTTCAGTCCTGAGACTGGTTTGATGCAGCTCTCCATGCTACTCTATCCTGTGCAAGCTTCTTCATCTCCCAGTACTTACTGCAACCTACATCCTTCTGAATCTGCTTAGTGTATGCATCTCTTGGTCTCCCTCTACGATTTTTACCCTCCACGCTGCCCTCCAATGCTAAATTTGTGATTCCTTGATGCCTCAAAACATGTCCTACCAACCGATCCCTTCTTCTAGTCGTGCCACAAACTTCTCTTCTCCCAATCCTATTCAATACCTCCTCATTAGTTACGTGATCTACCCACCTTATCTTCAGCATTCTTCTGTAGCACCACATTTCGAAAGCTTCTATTCTCTTCTTGTCCAAACTAGTTATCGTCCATGTTTCACTTCCATACATGGCTACAATCCATATAAATACTTTCAGAAACGACTTCCTGACACTTAAATCTATACTCGATGTTAACAAATTTTTCTTCTTCAGAAACGATTTCCTTGCCATTGCCAGTCTACATTTTATATCCTCTCTACTTCGACCATCATCAGTTATTTTACTCCCTAAATAGCAAAACTCCTTTACTACTTTAAGTGTCTCATTTCCTAATCTAATTCCCTCAGCATCACCCGATTTAATTTGACTACATTCCATTATCCTCGTTTTGCTTTTGTTGATGTTCATCCTATATCCTCCTTTCAAGACACTGTCCATTCCGTTCAACAGCTCTTCCAAGTCCTTTGCTGTCTCTGACAGAATTACAATGTCATCGGCGAACCCCAAAGTTTTTACTTCTTCTCCATGAATTTTAATACCTACTCCGAATTTTTCTTTAGTTTCCTTTACTGCTTGCTCAATATACAGATTGAATAACATCGGGAAGAGGCTACAACCCTGTCTCACTCCCTTCCCAACCACTGCTTCCCTTTCATGCCCCTCGACTCCTATAACTGCCATCTGGTTTCTGTACAAATTGTAAATAGCCTTTCGCTCCCTGTATTTTACCCCTGCCACCTTCAGAATTTGAAAGAGAGTATTCCAGATAACATTGTCAAAAGCTTTCTCTAAGTCTAGAAACGTAGGTCTGCCTTTTCTTAATCTCTCTTCTAAGATAAGTCGTAAGGTTAGTATTGCCTCACGTGTTCCAACATTTCTACGGAATCCAAACTGATCTTCCCCGAGGTCCGCTTCTGCCAGTTTTTCCATTCGTCTGTAAAGAATTCGCGTTAG
The DNA here is from genome assembly GCF_023898315.1 of Schistocerca nitens. Classification (NCBI taxonomy): domain Eukaryota; kingdom Metazoa; phylum Arthropoda; class Insecta; order Orthoptera; family Acrididae; genus Schistocerca; species Schistocerca nitens. Next base: position 718,421,871 of record NC_064618.1, read on the forward strand.
TATTTTGCAGCTGTGACTTATTAAACTGATAGTTCGGTAATTTTCACGTCTGTCAACACCTGCTTTCTTTGGGATTGGAATTATTATATTCTTCTTGAAGTCTGAGGGTATTTCGCCTGTCTCATACATCTTGCTCACCAGATGGTAGAGTTTTGTCATGACTGGCTCTCCCAAGGCCATCAGTAGTTCTAATGGAATGTTGTCTAGTCCCGGGGCCTTGTTTCGACTCAGGTCTTTCAGTGCTCTGTCAAACTCTTCACGCAGTATCTTATCTCCCATTTCGTCTTCATCTACATCCTCTTCCATTTCCATAATATTGTCCTCAAGTACATTGCCCTTGTATAAACCCTCTATATACTCCTTCCACCTTTCTGCCTTCCCTTCTTTGCTCAGGACTGGGTCGCCATCTGAGCTCTTGATATTCATACAAGTGGTTCTCTTCTCTCCAAAGGTCTCTTTAATTTTCCTGTAGGCAGTATCTATCTTACCCCTAGTGAGACAAGCCTCCACATCCTTACATTTGTCCTCTAGCCATCCCTGCTTAGCCATTTTGCACTTTCTGTCGATCTCATTTTTGAGACGTTTGTATTCCTTTTTGCCTGCTTCATTTACTGCATTTTTATATTTTCTCCTTTCATCAATTAAATTCAATATTTCTTCTGTTACCCAAGGATTTCTATTAGCCCTCGTCTTTTTGCCTACTTGATCGTCTGCTGCCTTCACTACTTCATCCCTCAGAGCTACCTATTCTTCTTCTACTGTATTTCTTTCCTCCATTCCTGTCAATTGTTCCCTTATGCTCTCCCTGAAACCCTCTACAACCTCTGGTACTTTCAGTTTATCCAGGTCCCATCTCCTTAAATTACCACCTTTTTGCAGTTTACTTAGAGTCCATAATTTCAGAGTCGCCTATTCTCCTAATAATAGTTTACATAGGAATTTAATTCACTCCTTGCATAATAAGAGCGATAAACTTTCCCAATCAGGAGTATATAAAATTACATGCGGGGATTGTCCAAAATTTTACATCGGGCAAACGGGGCGAGCTCTGGATCTCAGGTACAAAGAGCATATTCCTACTAGAAGCGGTGACGGTACTAAGGACTCTACTTATGCGGAACACCTTGTGCAAACGGCTCATGCACCGAGCCCTCCAGTTAATGTCGAGTTACTTCATGCCGAGGTTAAGGGCTTAAAACTGGATGTTTTGGAAGAAATGCAGATTTTTAAGCATTTGCAACATGTTAAAGGCAATATCCTCAATGACCAACTCCTACTAAGAAATAGAAATTTTTTTGAAGGTTTCGCGCCTGTACTTTGTTCTTCATACTTGTAAATCTGACGATCTGGGGATTATCACATGATCGCGCTGATTGCTGAGTGCGGTTGGTCAAACTGTTCATCCTCTTTCTTTTTATCCTCATTTTTCTTTTACGATGAAGGTGATTTTAGCCCGTTGAACACCTCACGTTTTATCCCTATATCTTTATTACCACGACGTCTTTAGATTACGTCACCTCAGCCCCCCCCCCCCCCCCATGTTAACTACTGGCTTTAGGTATAGTTTTTAAGAGTTTCTCCTGTTGTCATAGGTAGCTTCATATGTAAGTTTCTTTACTAGCACAAGCAACCGTGTGCGGTTATTTTTAGGTTCATCTCCTATTTAGCTCGTCTCTTGTTCGATCCATTTCATCTTTTGATATACGTTGATCCACGGTTGGGAATATATGGGCTATTTAGCCCCGACCCATGTTTAAACTTTCTCGTATTCGTATGCGCATGCGCATTCAAGTAACTTCCCTTGTCTTGCGCATGTGCATGGATAGCGGGTCAGGATTATAAGTGAGCGACCGTTTGTAGCTGCAGTTTATGGCGGGTCATGGCCCATCGAACATAGGCCGGTGTGAGGTGGAGCGTACACCATTAAGTTAAGTAGTGGTATTGACTTTGTACATGTTGTTGTTGTTGTGGTCTTCAGTCCTGAGACTGGTTTGATGCAGCTCTCCATGCTACTCTATCCTGTGCAAGCTTCTTCATCTCCCAGTACCTACTGCAACCTACATCCTTCTGAATCTGCTTAGTGTATTGATCTCTTGGTCTCCCTCTACGATTTTTACCCTCCACGCTGCCCTCCAATGCTAAATTTGTGATCCCTTGATGCCTCAAAACATGTCCTACCAACCGATCCCTTCTTCTAGTCAAGTTGTGCCACAAACTTCTCTTCTCCCCAATCCTATTCAATACCTCCTCATTAGTTACGTGATCTACCCACCTTATCTTCAGCATTCTTCTGTAGCACCACATTTCGAAAGCTTCTATTCTCTTCTTGTCCAAACTAGTTATCGTCCATGTCTCACTTCCATACATGGCTACACTCCATACAAATACTTTCAGAAACGACTTCCTGACACCTAAATCTATACTCGATGTTAACAAATTTCTCTTCTTCAGAAACGCTTTCCTTGCCATTGCCAGTCTACATTTTATGTCCTCTCTACTTCGACCATCATCGGTTATTTTACTCCCTAAATAGCAAAACTCCTTTACTACTTTAAGTATCTCATTTCCTAATCTAATTCCCTCAGCATCACCCGACTTAATTTGACTACATTCCATTATCCTCGTTTTGCTTTTGTTGATGTTCATCTTATATCCTCCTTTCAAGACACTGTCCATTCCGTTCAACTGCTCTTCCAAGTCCTTTGCTGTCTCTGACAGAATTACAATGTCATCGGCAAACCTCAAAGTTTTTACTTCTTCTCCATGAATTTTAATACCTACTCCGAATTTTTCTTTAGTTTCCTTTACTGCTTGCTCAATATACAGATTGAATAACATCGGGGAGAGGCTACAACCCTGTCTCACTCCTTTCCCAACCACTGCTTCCCTTTCATGTCCCTCGACTCTTATAACTGCCATCTGGTTTCTGTACAAATTGTAAATAGCCTTTCGCTCCCTGTATTTTACCCCTGCCACCTTCAGAATTTGAAAGAGAGTATTCCAGTCAACATTGTCAAAAGCTTTCTCTAAGTCTACAAATGCCAGAAACGTAGGTTTGCCTTTTCTTAATCTTTCTTCCAAGATAAGTCGTAAGGTCAGTATTGCCTCACGTGTTCCAACATTTCTACGGAATCCAAACTGATCTTCTCCGAGGTCGGCTTCTACCAGTTTTTCCATTCGTCTGTAAAGAATTCGCGTTAGTATTTTGCAGCTGTGACTTATTAAACTGACTGTTCGGTAATTTTCACATCTGTCAACACCTGCTTTCTTTGGGATTGGAATTATTATATTCTTCTTGAAGTCTGAGGGTATTTCGCCTGTCTCATACATCTTGGTCACCAGATGGTGGAGTTTTGTCATGACTGGCTCTCCCGAGGCCATCAGTAGTTCTAGTGGAATGTTGTCTACTCCCGGGGCCTTGTTTCGACTCAGGTCTTTCAGTGCTCTGTCAAACTCTTCACGCAGTATCTTATCTCCCATTTCGTCTTCATCTACATCCTCTTCCATTTCCATAATATTGTCCTCAAGTACATCTCCCTTGTATAAACCCTCTATATACTCCTTCCACCTTTCTGCCTTCCCTTCTTTGCTTAGAACTGGGTTTCCATCTGAGCTCTTGATATTCATACATGTGGTTCTCTTCTCTCCAAAGGTCTCTTTAATTTTCCTGTAGGCAGTATCTATCTTACCCCTAGTGAGACAAGCCTCTACATCCTTACATTTGTCCTCTAGCCATCCCTGCTTAGCCATTTTGCACTTCCTGTCGATTTCATTTTTGAGACGTTTGTATTCCTTTTTGCCTGCTTCATTTACTGCATTTTTATATTTTCTTCTTTCATCAATTAAATTCAATATTTCTTCTGTTACCCAAGGATTTCTATTAGCCCTCGTCTTTTTACCTACTTGATCATCTGCTGCCTTCACCACTTCATCCCTCAGAGCTACCCATTCTTCTTCTACTGTATTTATTTCACCCATTCCTGTCAATTGTTCCCTTATGCTCTCCCTGAAACTCTCTACAACCTCTGGTTCTTTCAGTTTATCCAGGTCCCATCTCCTTAAATTCCCACCTTTTTGCAGTTTCTTCAGTTTCAATCTGCAGTTCATAACCAATAGATTGTGGTCAGAATCCACATCTGCCCCTGGAAATGTCTTACAATTTAAAACCTGGTTCCTAAATCTCTGTCTTACCATTATATAATCTATCTGAAACCTGTCAGTATCTCCAGGCATCTTCCATGTATACAGCCTCCTTTCATGATTCTTGAACCAAGTGTTAGCTATGATTAAGTTATGCTCTGTGCAAAATTCTACAAGGCGGCTTCCTCTTTCATTCCTTCCCCCCAATCCATATTCACCTACTATGTTTCCTTCTCTCCCTTTTCCTACTGACGAATTCCAGTCACCCATGACTATTAAATTTTCGTCTCCCTTCACTACCTGAATAATTTCTTTTATCTCGTCATACATTTCATCTATTTCTTCATCATCTGCAGAGCTAGTTGGCATATAAACTTGTACTACTGTAGTAGGCATGGGCTTTGTGTCTATCTTGGCCACAATAATGCGTTCACTATGCTGTTTGTAGTAGCTAACCCGCACTCCTATTTTTTTACTCATTATTAAACCTACTCCTGCATTACCCCTATTTGATTTTGTATTTATAACCCTGTAATCACCTGACCAAAAGTCTTGTTCCTCCTGCCACCGAACTTCACTAATTCCCACTATATCTAACTTTAACCTATCCATTTCCCTTTTCAAATTTTCTAACCTACCTGCCCGATTAAGTGATCTGACATTCCACGCTCCGATCCGTAGAACGCCAGTTTTCTTTCTCCTGATAACGACGTCCTCTTGAGTAGTCCCCGCCCGGAGATCCGAATGGGGGACTATTTTACCTCCGGAATATTTTACCCAAGAGGACGCCATCATCATTTAATCATACAGTAGAGCTGCATGTCCTCGGGAAAAATTACGGCTGTAGTTTCCCCTTGCTTTCAGCCGTTCGCAGTACCAGCACAGCAAGGCCGTTTTGGTTAATGTTACAAGGCCAGATCAGTCAATCATCCAGACTGTTGCCCCTGCAACTACTGAAAAGGCTGCTGCCCCTCTTCAGGAACCACATGTTTGTCTGGCCTCTCAACAGATACCCCTCCGTTGTGGTTGCACCTACGGTACGGCCATCTGTATCGCTGAGGCACGCAAGCCTCCCCACCAACGGCAAGGTCCATGGTTCATGGGGGGGACTTTGTACATATGTATTGTTTATGTTTTCCTTTTATTTTTAGTTTATAAGTGTATAGCTATGGTGTTCTTTTAATCATTGACAAAGGTCTTCTTAGGCACTTGTGGTTTCTATTGTTGTTCTGAAGAAGGTGTAGTTATCTACGCCGAAACCTGGGTTAACACTTAACACTAGGTGCTTTTTTCGCAATCAAGGCGGGTTTTTAGTATTTTAATATAAACTTCACATTAAAAGTTGGGAGGCATGACTTTCCAGCATATTCTCGTAAAAATATACAGTAAACGTAGAAAAGGCAGCAGGAATGTCGTTCTGTGTACTCCAGATAAATTTTGTTTCAAGATTCACCCGTTGCAGGAACACAAATCGACAAATGACAGAGCGCTAACAAAACGTATAAACACAACTTTAGACTTGAAATCCACAATGTAATTTAAATTGAGTATTGTTGTTGTTGTGGTCTTCAGTTCAAAGACTGGCTTGATGCAGCTCTCCGTGCTACTCTATCCTGTAAAAGCCTCTTCATCTCCGAGTAACTAGAGCATCCTACATCGTTCTGAATCTGCTTAGTGTCTTCATCTCTTGGTCTCCCTCCACGAATTTTATCCTCCACGCTTCCCTCTAATACTAAAGTGGCAATCTCTTGAGGCCTTAGAACTTGTCCCGCCAACCGATCCCTTCGTACAGTCAGGCTGTGCAACAGGTTACTCTTTCCCCCAATTCTATTCAGTACGCGATCCACCCATCTAATCTTTAGCATTCTTCTGTAGCACCACATTTCAAAAGCTTCTATTCTCTTCTTGTCTAAACTTTATCGTCCACAATTAACCTCTATGCAAGGCTACACTCCACACAAATACTTTCAGAAAAGACTTCCTGATGCTTAAATCTAAGTTAATAAATTTCTCTCCTTCAGAAACGCTTTCCTTGCCATGGACATTCTCCATCTTATGTCCTCCCTACTTCGACCATCATCAGTTATTTTTCTGCCCAAACAGCAAAACTCATCTACTACTTTAAGTGTCTCAATTCCTAATGCAATTCCCCCACCATCATCTGATTTAATTCGACTACATTCCATTATTCTCGTTTTGGTTTTCTTGATATTCATCTTATATCCTCCATTCAAGACATTGTCCATTCCGTTCAATTGCCCTTCTAAGCCCTTTGCTGTCTCTGAAAGAATTACAATATCGTCGGCAAACCTCAAAGTTTTTATTTCTTCTCCTTGGATTTTCATTCCTATTCCAGATTTTTCTTTTATTTCCTTTACTGCTTGCTTAATACACAGCTTGAATAACATCGCGGATAGGCTACAACCTTGTCTCACTCCGTTCTCAACCAATGCTTCCCTTTTGTGCCCCTCTACTCTTATAACGGCCATCTAGTTTCTGTGTAAATTGTAAATAGCCCTTCGCTCCCTGTATTTTACCTCTGCCACCTTCAGTATTTGAAACACTGTCAAAAGCATTCTCAGAGTCTACAAATGTTACAAACGTAGTTTTGAATTTTCTTAACCTATGTTCTAAGCTAAGTCGTAGGGTCAGTATTGCCTCGCATGTTCCTACATTTCTATGGAATCCAAACTTATCCTCCCAGAGGTCAGCTTCTACCAGTTTCTCCATTCGTCTCTAAAGAATTTGTGTTAGTATTTTGCAACCGTGGCTTGTTAAACTGATAGTTCGGTATTTTTCACACCTGTCAGCACCTCCTTTCTTTGGGATTGGATTTATTATATTCTCCTTGAAGTATGTGGATTTTTGGCCTGTCTCATACTTCTTGCTCACCAGATGATAGAGTTTTATCATGGCAGGCTCCCCCAAAGGCTATCAGCACGGAATGTTGTCTACTCCTGTGGCCTTATTTTGATTTAAGTATTTCAGAGCTTTGTCAAATTCTTCACGCAGTATCATATATCACTTCTCACTTTCATCTACGTCCTATTCCATTTCCATAATGTTCTTCGCAAATACATCTCTATTCTACAGACCCTCTAAAGATTCCTTCCAGATTTCTGCTGTCCCTTTTTTGCTTAGGACTGGTTTTCCACCTGATCTCGTGATATTCATACAGGTGGTTCTATTTTCTCCAAAGGTCTCTTTAATTTTCCGATTGGCGGCATCTATCTTACCCCAGGTGATATATGCTTCTACATCCTAACATTTGTTCTCTAGCCATTCCTGCTTAGCCATTCTGCATTTCCTGTCGACCTCATTTTTGAAGCTTTTTAATCCTTTTCGCCTATTCCTTTAGTCCATTTTTATATATTCTCCTTTCGCCAATTAAATTCAATATGTCTTGTGTTATCCAAAGATTTCTACTAGCCCTCCTCTTTTTACCTACTTGATTCTCTGCTGTCAACGCTATTTCATCTCCCAACCCTATCCATTCTTCTTCTAATGTATTCCTTTCCTTGTTCTTGTCAATCGTTCCATAATACTCCCTCTGAAACCTCTCTACAACCTCAGGTTCTTTCAGTTTATCCAGGTCCCATCTCCTTAACTTCCTACCTTTATGCCGTTTCTTCAGTTGTAATCTACAGTTCATAGCGAATAAAAATGTGTTCAGAGTCGACATCTGCCGCTGAAAATGTCTTACAAAATAAAAATTGTGTATACGTAATACACATCTTTGAAAGCTTTTGTTCATCATAGCATGGAATAGCACAAGTTCGAGTAGCTGTTATAGCAAATATTGTTGGGTCAAAAGCTGGCAATGATAGTGTATCTATGCTCCACAAAAAGCCGCCATCATTCTGATAATATAGGTGCTCCGGTGGAACGATTGTTTTTCTGAAATTCCCTTTTTTCCGGCGTTGCAACTTTCCCATACGTAGGGAGTTTCCAATACCATCCACCACATAATTTAAATAGTGGACACTAACGGCTGCACTGTATTCCTGTGGGGTAGTTCCAACGTTACTTGTAACTTTGTCCATCTTGTCAAGTTGTACCTCTCAGGATACGTTGAGACAAGTAACGAAACTCGTCCCAAATTTGGTAAGCTCGCATTCCGTCACTAAGCAACAGTGCAGAATTGTTCGTAGGCCTTTCGGAAATCAAGAAACTGTTTCCTCCTAGCCTATAGGTCTAACGGATGGTCAGAACGGGATCAGTTTCAGAAGAGACCTGTTTACCGAATCCAAATGTTTGCTATAGTGGAGATTCTCGATTTTCAGATAGGTCATAATACGCGCTCCACAGTGTTTGGCAATGACGGCGAGGAAGAGAGAGAAAGAGAGAAGATACAGCAGCAGTGGGAAGGAATGAAAGAGAGATAGTAACAGTAAGAGAGAGCAAGTGGGATTCGAGCTTCACGTTAAAAAGAGTGCGTGTATGTTTCCATGCAAACATTCTTAAAGCTGCTGAGAAAGGTAAAATGAGGCAGCATATTCTCGTTCTTGTGTTCCGATTGGTTCAAATGGCTTTGAGCACTATGGGACTTAACATCAATGGTCATCAGTCCCCTTGAACTTAGAACTACTTAAAGCTAACTAACCTAAAGACATCACACAACACCCAGTCATCACGAGGCAGAGAAAATCCCTGACCCCACCGGGAATCGAACCCGGTAACCCGGGCGTGGGAAGCGAGAACGCTACCGCACGACCACGAGCTGCGGACAGACATAAATGAAACCATGGGGAGTGGCAAAGAGACAAGAGCTGATGTATTGACACATAGATAATGGTGATGATATGTGGTTTGTGGGGCGCCCGTACAAATTCACAACCTTTGCTCAGTCCAATCTTGCCACTTTGATGAATGATGATGAAATATTGAAGACAACACAAACACCCTGTCATCTCGAGGTAGGTGAAAATCGCTGACCCCGCCGGGAATCGAGAACATGGCCGCGAGACCACGAGCTGCGGACTCGACACGTAGATAAAGCCCACAAATCATAATTGCACACGTGTTACCAAAGAAATCATTTCAACCTTGTCCATCTACAATCAGTGTTCCGTCTCGATTGACTCATCGATGGAACACGTAATCTCATCTTTCATGATTTTATGCATTCAAAACCGTGGTATTTAAATGACCGGTGCTACTTCCGCTGGTTGTTCCATAGAGGCTATAAAATTTCACTTGCACAGAAAATACGAGTTACATTATCAGAGTATACAGGGTGTTACAGAAAGGTACGGCCGAACTTTCAGGAAACATTCCTCACACGCAAAGAAAGATAATATGTTATGTGGACATGTGTCCGGAAACGCTTAGGTTGGTTGGTTGATTTCGGGGAAGGAGACCAGACAGCGAGGTCATCGGTCTCATCGGATTAGGGACGAATGGGGAAGGAATTCGGCCGTGCTCTTTCAGAGGAAGCATCCCGGCATTTGCCTGGAGTGATTTAGGGAAATCACGGAAAACCTAAATCAGGATGGCCGGACGCGGGATTGAACCGTCGTCCTCCCGAATGCGAGTCCAGTGTCTAACCACTGCGCCACCTAGCTCGGTGGAAACGCTTACTTTCCATGTTAGAGCTCATTTTATTACTTCTCTTGTAATCACATTAATCACGGAATGGAAACACACAGCAACAGAACGTAGCAGCGTGACTTCAAACACTTTGTTACACGAAATGTTCAAAATGTCCTCCGTTAGCGAGGATACATGCATCCACCCTCCGTCGCATGGAATCCCTGATGCGCTGATGCAGCCCTGGAGAAAGGCGTATTGTATCACAGCCGTCCACAATACGAGCACGAAGAGTCTCTACATTTGGTACCGGGGTTGCGTAGACAAGAGCTTTCAAATGGCCCCATAAATGAAAGTCAAATGGGTTGAGGTCAGGAGAGCGTGGAGGCCATGGAATTGGTCAACCTCTACCAATCCATCGGTCACCGAATCTGTTGTTGAGAAGCGTACGAACACTTCGACTGAAATGTGCAGGACCTCCATCGTGCATGAACCACATGTTGTGTCGTACTTGTAAAGGCACATGTTCTAGCAGCACAGGTAGAGTATCCCGTATGAAATCATGATAACGTGCTCCATTGAGCGTAGGTGGAAGAACATGGGGCCCAATCAAGACATCGCCAACAATGCCTGCCCAAACGTTCACAGAAAATCTTTGTTGATGACGTGATTGCACAATTGCGTGCGGATTCTCGTCAGCCCACACATTTTGATTGTGAAAATTTACAATTTGATCACGTTGGAATGAAGCCTCATCCGTAAAGAGAACATTTGCACTGAAATGAGGATTGACACATTGTTGGATGAACCACTCGCAGAAGTGTACCCGTGGAGGCCAATCAGCTGCTGATAGTGCCTGCACACGCTGTACATGGTTCGAAACAACTGGTTCTCCCGTAGCACTCTCCATACAGTGACGTGGTCAACGTTACCTTGTACAGCAGCAACTTCTCTGACGCTGACATTAGGGTTATCGTCAACTGCACGAAGAATTGCCTCGTCCATTGCAGGAGTCCTCGTCGCTCTAGGTCTTCCCCAGTCGCGAGTCATAGGCTGGAATGTTCCGTGCTCCCTAAGACGCCGATCAATTGCTTCGAACGTCTTCCTGTCGGGACACCTTCGTTCTGGAAATATGTCTCGATACAAACATAGCGCGCTACGGCTATTGCCCCGTGCTAATCCATACATCAAATGGGCATCTGCCAACTCCGCATTTGTAAACATTGCACTGACTGCAAAACCACGTTCGTGATGAACACTAACCTGTTGATGCTACGTACTGATGTGCTTGATGCTAGTACTGTGGAGCAATGAGTCGCATGTCAACACAAGCACCGAAGTCAACATTACCTTCCTTCAATTGGGCCAACTGGCGGTGAATCGAGGAAGTACAGGACATACTGACGAAACTAAAATGAGCTCCAACATGGAAATTAAGTGTTTCCGGACACACGTCCACATAACATATTTTCTTTATTTGTGTGTGAGGAACGTTTCTGAAAGTTTGGCCGTACCTTTTTGTAACACCCTGTATATGAATTCTGATCGTTTGGAACTGAGGAAGAGAACCCAATTCTGTACGAAAGGGGACACTGGAATATATTTGAGTAATAGAATACAAAAACTGTACTGGACGGCGAATGTTCCACTGAAAGGAAAGTAACTCGCGTACCCCGAGGAGACGTAAAAGAGCCACTAATGATCTTAACCCACATAAATGATTTATCAGATAGGGTCGATAGTGCTTCAGTCTTCATCGAAGACGGTGCTGTTGCCTAGGGGCAGTATGTTATTCCACTATGGGCATGGAATGCGGAAAGACTTAGACGCAATTTCATCTTGATTCAATGAATAGCAGATTTCGTTAAATGTGAATAAATGCTAGACAATGCCTGTAACTAGAAGAAACGGGTAGTATCCCATTACAAGAGTAATATTGAGCACCTTGAGCACGTCACGTCACGCAAGTACCGGCTGGTTGCACTGACTTAGGACTAGTGTGGGCTGTAATTATAGTACGGCAGCAAAACTTGGTAGATATTCTGATGTGTTAGTGCAGAATCTACTTACGCTGAAAAAATCAGTTCCTATTTTGGCAACCAGGAGCAAATCTGGCGCCGTGAATACAAGGAAGACGTGTAGAAATGTTTCTGTGTTACACATCCTGAAGACAGACGTTGACTGTGGATATTGTATCACAGACACTGTCCCTCTGACTGTTCAGAGATGTCACTATACTCGCCCAAAGATGTAAACAACCATGCATGAGCAGCGCCTTTTAGACGGAGGGGGTGACAGCCGATCAGTTCCAGTCATTCCACCAGGAAGGAGGTATACGGCTCGTGTTGTCTGTGATTCAACCATGCCTAGAAGGTCAATACCGCGCTTCGATCGCGTCCGCATTGTTACTTTGTGCCAGGAAGGGCTCTCAACAAGGGAAGTGTCCAGGCGTCTCGGAGTGAATCAAAGCGATCTTGTTCGGACATGGAGGAGATACAGAGAGACAGAAACTGTGAATGACATGCCTCACTTAGGCCGCCCAAGGGCTACTAGTGCAGTGGATGAGCGCTACCTACGGATTATGGCTCGGAGGAACTCTGACAGCAACGCCACCATGTTGAATAATGCTTTTCGTGCAGCCACAGGACGTCGTGTTACGTCTCAAACTGTGCGCAATAAGTTGCATCATGCGCAACTTCACTCCCAACGTCCATGGCGACGTCCATCTTTGCAACCACGACACCATGCAGCGCGGTACAGGTGGGCCCAACAACATGCCGAATGGACCGCTCAGGATTGGCATCACGTTCTCTTCACCGTTGAGTGTTGCATATGCCTTCAACCAGACAATCGTCGGTGTTTGGAGGCAACCCGGTCAGGCTGAACCCCTTAGACACACTGTCCAGCAAGTGCAGCACGGTGAAGGTTCCCTACTGTTTTGAGGTGGCATTATGTGGGGCCGAAGTACGTCGCTGGTGATCATGGAAGTTGCCGTAACGGCTGTCCGATACGTGAATGCCATCCTCCGACCGATAGTGCAACATATCGGCAGCATATTGGCGAGGCATTCGTCTTCATAGACGACAATTCGTGCCCCCAACGTGCACATCTTGTGATTGACTTCCTTCAGGATAACGACATCGCTCGACTAGGGTGGCTAGCAAGTTCTCCGAGCATGAACCCTATCGAACATGCCTGGGATAGGCTGAAAAGGGCTGTTTATGGACGACGTGACCCACCAACCACTCTGAGGGATGGACGACGTGACCCACCAACCACTCTGAGGGATCTACGCCGAATCACCGTTGAGGAGTGGAACAATCTGCACCAACAGTGCCTTGATGAACTTGTGGATAGTATGCCACGACGAATACAGGCATGCATCAATGCAAGAGGACGTGCTACTGGATATTAGATGTACCGGTGTGTACAGCAGTCTGGAACACCACCTCTGAAGGTATCACTGTATGGTGATACAACATGCAATGTGTGGTTTTCATGAGCAATAAAAAGTGCGGAAATGATGTTTATGTTGATCTCTATTCCAATTTTCTGTACAGGTTCCGGAACTCTCGGAACCGAGGTGATGCAAAACGTTTTTTGATATGTGTATAACGGATTAGGAACGGGATGTGGGCAGAAAAGGTCAAACAAGTGAGAAAGGCATAATAATTGTTTTATTATCAAATGCCGCTTACACAGTTTTGTTCAATATCAGCACCGGAGACGTCGACGAGATGCTATAGAGCGCCAGATCTGCACCTGGTGGCCAAAACTAGAACGAATTTTTTTCCAGCGTAAATCCGTTCCTTATTAATGCATTAACATACCTACCACATCTCACAGCCATATTGTAATTGCAGCCCAAGTGGACTTCCGTGAGTAGTTGCTCTTTGGTTATAACTACTTAGGGAGAGTAGGAAGCGATATTAAATGAGACGATGGCATGAAATCGGTATTAGGAAAGGCAAATGGAAGAGGTATGTTTGTGGGACGTATTTTTGGAGAGTGTGGTGCAACTGTAAAGGAAATCCAATACACGACGCAAGTGCGAAAAATTCTATGGTACTGTTCGAGCGATTGCAGTTCTTATATAGTAGGAGCAGCAATAAACGTCGGACGAGTTGAGAGATGCGCCACTATGTTCCTAACGGATCGGTAGAGACCATGCGAATGAGTAACAGAAACGCTCAGGGAACTCAAATGAGAATTCTTACGTGCCCTAATACCTCTTATCTTATTCTCATGACCCTAACGCGACATATGCGATGGTGCAGCATAACGGTCTACAAAAATCAGCGGGTGACTATATGTGCATGTCTACTTGCTCGTCGTCGATTAGCTCATGAACAACAACGGCTATTCCTCTCCTGAATCATTATGCAAACATAAGGAAAAGATAGGAATGTTAGAGCCCAAACAAATCAGTAACTCCACGTACAAAGAGCTGCAAAAGATAATGGTATGCATCCGGTGGAACAGCGACTTTGATATGTACTGTGAATTGCTTCCCAGAGGTGTAATCATCACTGCTGACTTCTTGCAGACGCAGGCCAAGACCAGGAAGACTGCGTGAAGTGATGCTACTCAAAGATAACGACCGCCCGCATTCTGCTAGACTGACAAAAAGCGCTATAAGGAGCTGAGTTGGGAAGTCACTCCACACTCACCTTATTCACCCGTTCTTTCGCCCTTAGATTTTCACCTTTTCCGCTCTGTATCGAACAATCTCGTAGGCACTTCATTTCCGGCTGAAAATGCGCCCCGAACATGGTTCGACGAGTTCTTCGTCTCAAAACTACGTTTCTACAGTCGCGGAATCGAAAAGTTGCTGCATCGTTGGTCCAACTTTTGTAAATAATGACGTCTCTGTTATGTTTATCAATTGCGTTTATTAAATGCTACGAACATATACAGGGTGTTACAAAAAGGTACAGCCAAATTTTCGGGAAACATTCCTCACACACAAAGAAAGAAAATATGTTATGTGGACACGTGTCCCGAAACGCTTACTTTCCATGTTAGAGCTCATTTTATTACTTCTCTTCAAATCACATTCATCATGGAATGGAAACACACATCACCAGAACGTACCAGCGTGACTTCAAACACTTTGTTACACGAAATGTTCAAAATGTCCTCCGTTAGCGAGGATACATGAATCCACCCTCCGTCGCATGGAATCCCTGATGCGCTGATGCAGCCCTGGAGAATGGCGTATTGTATCACAGCCGTCCACAATACGAGCACGAAGGGTCTCTACATTTGGTACCGGGGTTGCGTAGACAAGAGCTTTCAAATGCCCCCATAAATCAGTCAAGAGGGTTGAGGTCAGGAGAGTATGGAGGCCATGGAATTGGTCAACCTCTACTAATCCATCGGTCACCGAATCTGTTGTTGAGAAGCGTATGAACACTTCGACTGAAATGTGCAGGACCTCCATCGTGCTTGAACCACATGTTGTGTCGTACTTGTAAAGGCACATGTTCTAGCAGCACAGGTAGAGTATCCCATATGAAATCATGACGGTGAATCGAGGAAGTACAGTACATACTGACGAAACTAAAATGAGCTCTGACATGGAAATTAAGCGTTTCCGGACACATGTCCACATAACATCTTTTCTTTATTTGTGTGTGAGGAATGTTTCCTGAAGGTTTGGCCGTGCCTTTTAGTAACACCCTGTATACGTAACCAAGAGTTGGTGTGATGAATGGAAGCTTCCTATGAAAGCATAAAAACATAACTTAATGCTGATGAGTAGGAGAAACTACCCTGTAACGTTCGAATACAGCTTTGGTATGGTGCTGCTTAACACGGTCACATCGATTAAATAAGTAGGCGCAACATTGCACAGCAATATGAAATGGAATGTGCATGTCAGGTTGGCAGTAAGAAGGCGAATTATGGACGGGAGAGTGTAGATTCATACATAAAGAAGACGGCATATACAACGCTAGTGCGATCCATTCTTGAGTACTGTTCGACTGTTTGGCATCCCCTCTAGGTCGAATTAAACGGAGACATCGACGTAATTCAGAGGCGAGTTGTTAGATTTGTTACTAGTAGGTTCCCGATCAGCATGCAGCTATTACAGAGATGCTTCGTGAACTCAAATGGGAATCCGTGGAGGGAAGACGACACTCTTTTCTCGAGACACTATTGCGAAAATTTAGAGAATCGGAATCTGAGGTAGACTGCAGAACGATTCTGCTTTCCGCCTACTTTGATTTCGCGTAAGTACCACGAAAATAAGATGCGAAAGGAGGCTCTGTTTCCAAGTGGAACAGGAAAGGAAATGACTAGTATAGTACGTGCCGTGGCTTGCAGAGTATTCATCTATGTATGTATGTATGTATGTATGTATATAGAATATAAAGGAGGCGAGGAGAGACGTCTATGAGGAGCCTTAGCAATGGGAGTAACGGCTTACATGGGCGACGCAAGCAGGCATGCAACGATAGATGTAATGTCCCGTCAACATCGATGTAATCTGACAAGAAACGAAGATTAGAGTTTAATTTCAAGTTGACAGCTATATAACTGGAGGCATTGCACAAGATTGGAGTGAGAGAAAAATTTGTTAGGAAACCATCAGTGGCCTTTCTAAAGGAACCACCCTGACATTTGCCTTAACCGGTTCAAGAATTTAAACTACCCCCCCTCCCCCGAGTCCTAAGTCAGTGCGTGTACGTTACCACTGCGTCACCTGTCTCGGTCGGACAATTAGTGAAAGGATATGGACCACTGCGTTACTGAAGGAACTGTCTTGTCCCTTGCCTCATATGTTTCAGGAACACAACAGGAAACTTAGCTCTGGATAGTTGGACGGAGAATTGACGCCCACTTCAGCCTGAATACTGGTCCCTCGTTTTTTTTTTTTTTTTTTTTTTTTTTTTTTTTTTTTTTTTTTTTTTTTTTTTTTTTTTTTTTTGGGCTGAAGGCCATACAGCCATTGTCTGTCGTCTTGAACGTCACCACACTTGACTCCGCTCTGTTGGTGCAAAAAGTGCTACAAGCAAAGTAACACTAGTATATTCAGCACGAATATCAAGAATGTGGAATTCGTACGTTATGTAGAGGAGACCAACACAGCAGAAAATAGCCTGTAGCCGGAATTAATTTAAAAAAAGTGTCATAAAATATCAAAAAAGTTGCTGAAACCGTCTTTTAATTGTTTATTTAATTTTTTGAGCTGCAGCAATGACTCCCTTGTGGAACTACCTTTCGTCAAGGTGGTTTTTTATTCAGATAAATTACGCTTACTTACGTAAGTCACAATTCCAACGAGACTGCCCTGGAAGGAATTTAGCTTTACAGAAATGTTGTCTTAAGGCGGCCATACACACAGATGCAAGCTTTACAAGTATATTGTGCAAGCATGCACAAATTCCCTTTACCTCAACACAGTTTCCATTTGTGCTTGGAATATGTAGAGGTCGTACGACGACTTTTTCTCATTTTGGTCCGTTTTGTCTTGTGATGCAAAACACAAAAATAAAAAAGAACGAAAGAGTAAGTATGATGTGTGCAGTAAATACGGGTTAATAAAACGAGAAACGTATTCTCAACATTAATTAACTCTTGAACAGAAGATCTAGTAATATGATTAGTGTATTTTTGGATAAGTACGGGAACAAATCAGAATCTCTTAGTCACAACATTTCCATTAAAAAGCAGGATGCAGTCATCAAACAAGCTATAACACCACACGAAAGATTGACAGCAATATTGAGATTTCTCGCGTGCTGAAGGGACTATGAAGATTTCAAATATGCATCCACATAGGCTACACCTGTAATCTGAGAATGTTAATTTATATTCTTCACCTCTTCTTGCCATAGATTACTAAAAACCTTCTGTTTCTTCTCTTTAGTAATTGCTTTCGGGATAAGTTATCTTTTTAACAATATGGTCTTCTATGACAGCGTCAATTGTGTTGTATTTTGTTAAGAGTATAACATAGGCAAAACCTCTCTTTGCCGTACCGTGATACGTTTTCCGTTCAATACTGTTGAAGAAAACTTAGCTAACATATAATCATATGAACTTCAGCACCAATTTCTTAGCCGGCCGAAGTGGCCGAACGGTTCTAGGCGCTACAGTCTGGAACCGCGCGACCGCTAAGGTCGCCGGTTCGAATCCTGCTTCGGGCATGGATGTATGTGATGTCCTTAGGTTAGTTAGGTTTAAGTAGTTCTAAGTTCTAGGGGACTGATGACCTCAGAAGTTAGGTCCCATAGTGCTCAGAGCCATTTGAACCAATTTCTTATTGACGAGACGAGATACTGGCAGAAGTAAAGCTGTGAGTTCCGGGCGTGAGTCGTGCTTCGGTAGCTCAGATGGTAGAGCACTTGCCCGCGAAGGCAAAGGTCCCGAGTTCGAGTCTCGTTCGGGCACACAGTTTTAATCTGCCAGGAAGTTTCATATCAGCGCACACTCCGCTGCAGAGTGAAAATCTCATTCTGGAATTTCTTATTGATTTGATTCATGCCGGTTGACAGAAATCGGCTGCGAAGATTGCCTCACAACTGACCGTTTCTTGCGTAAGCCAGCACACTGTCGGCAAACAAGCCCGGGAATATGTACTTTGTTATCCTTCCACAAGCTTATATGATTGAAAATCGATGAAGCTGAGAGCAGCAACAGTCCGATGTTTTGTCCAAAAGAAGCATATCAGCGGTCAAACATGCCTGCGAAAGTCCCTGAAATGCTTCATAGTCACGTTTGCTCGCTTTTAGGTGATGGGCAGACGCGAGCACCGCCGTTGGACAGTATTTAAGCGTCCTGTACACGCACCAACCGAACGACAGGTAGGTCGAAATATCGGACGCACGTAGGCGTTGATCGACCGACCGACCGATGTCGGGAGGGCAGAACATACGACAGCCGACCTGACCACCGCTCCACCCAAGACTCTGTGCCGTGTGTAGCGCTGTAGTGCCAACTGTACGACAGAAGTTCGTCTTTCGTCACTGCGCGTGGGATTAAATGATGTTCTAATATACATGACAGGGTTCGGGCGGACTCAGCTTTAAGGGCAGAGTTTCTGGAGACATGTCGTGCGAGGAGCACAGCAATATAGATGCAAGAAATGAAGCACTTTTTTCAAATGGCTCTGAGCACTATGCGACTTAACTTCTGAGGTCATCAGTCGCCTAGAACTTAGAACCAATTGAACTTAACTAACCTAAGGACATCACACACATCCATTCCCGAGGCAGGATTCGAACCTGCGACCGTAGCGGTCACTCGGCTCCAGACTGCAGGGCCTAGAACCGCACGGTCACTCCGGCCGGCGCACTTTTTTCATTATTAACATATCTATGGTGGTTTCGTCTTGCTCCTAGGGAGAATAAAAGTACATTGAACTTCTGTATTTCTGTTTTTAGGTTTTATTTTCGGTATTTATCGGATATTAAATCTAAAAATCAAAATGTCGACATTCAGTGGATGTTAATTTTTCAAATTCATTGTTATTAGTGCTAAGAAAGTCCAGCCCATATCCAAGGCCATTGCTATGAAGAGCAAACTGTCGGATAGTTTTTACAGGTGTAACAGTTACTAAATGCTTCATTTCCTATGCATCTGTTGTAGTTATTAGATGAAGTATATCACCGCCACGTATAGTCTTTATTCTACGAACCTGAAATGAGTTTCTTAAACTTACAAGTCATCTTTTATGTTACATACATAAATAAAATAATAACTTTTATACTAACGACTTTTGTTTTATTCAGTTTGCTTTACTATGACATATTTTCTCAGTCAACCGTAATTCACGTAACAAGTCTCAGGAATCATTTTAGTTAATAACTGTGGAAATACAGCAGCTCTGAACTTGTCATCTTAACTTCCGCCAGGGGCTAGAAGTCGTAATGTTGCGAACTACCTCTCCTCGTGGCTTACAGTGTCTCTCATGACAGTATTACTTTTCGTTAAGAACGATGTTCAGCACCTACAAAATGCATGATTCATGCATTCGTAGATAACTACGAAAACCGTCAGATCCCAGATTCTTAAGTAATAGGATGTGGGTCAGACCCTTTCCTTGCATTAGCCACTTGTTTGTCCAGAACTTTCTCTTGGTTTTTCTTGGCCTTGTTATCTAAAACAGTCTAGCCAAACCACCGTTGTTGTTACTGTGTAAAACCAAGCGATATCTTGTAGAACATAAACACAATGAACGTAAACAAATCACAACAACGGCGGAATTTTAGTCACTGAGTGTAATCAGTCGAGACGTGTGTAAGTTGCCACGCAATTGGTCGATCGGTAGGTAGGTCGGTCGGTCGGCTAACAAATAGGCGAATGTGTAGAGGCCTCTTCTGCGGTCTTATGTGGTTCCACCAGCCAGTCACTTCCATACTGAAGTGTCAAGTCACGAACACAACCGTCTTGCAGCTCGTGTTATAAAAGCAAAACGCTGGGCGCTTCTTGTTTCTGTTGAAGTACCGTAAGTATTGCATATTATAAATGATATGATTTGTGTGTTACAAGTGAACAGTTATTCTTTCATTTGTTGTTGGTGACGTGTCATCAGATAACAGCTCATGGGGATAGGCTTATGAAATTACTAAAACTTAATCTAGAGCTCAGAAACTAGATGTATTGTAGTTTGCCATTATACTGATATTACATGTCTCAATCTTAATTATGCAATGACAGAACTGTTAGATTAACAATCACCATAACCAGTGTATGGGATGAAATATTTACTGAGTCATATGAGTTGTTTCCCAAGTGACGCTTGAATGATCGTAGATGTTCTAGTTGTTTCTCTCTCCCCCTCCCCCACTCCCGTCTAGTGAATTAGCATTCAGTTTATGGACTTCTGTTCAAGGGCCTATCATAATGATTGGCTATTCCCCTTAATTTGCGTTAATACCAAACTGTGACAATGCTAGCGTGTTGTCTGTGGTAGAACGAAAACTTGTAAACTGCTTAAGAGAATGACAAAGGTAAGTAGATGCAACCGGGCCACTTAAACCTCTGCCGAGTTGAATTATTTTCTGGGATGGTGTAGTAGTTGAATCAAATGCGAGGCAAGGAACTATAGATCTGTGCACATGGTCAGAGGATTGCATTATTCGTTAAATGCGTTCTAAGTGAATACAGCTGAACTACAAAGGCCGTTGAAACAGAATAATTTGTTACTATCGTGAAGTGTTAACTGTCAGGATACGAATGATTACAGAATAGATTGATAGAACTTTTTCCAGATCTGAGTAAATTAGCAATAAAAGTTTTACTTTTTTCATTTTTTGTCAACTGGCTATCTTTATTTTTTCTAGTAAGAGCCCTGTAGGCTATGGATGCGTCCCCTTTTAAATGCAACGCACCGACTGTGGTAAGATACTTGCACGTTCCATGTATATTCTGTTTAATATGAGGTAGGTGTCTTCATGTTGGGCGAACAGCTTCCTGTAAGACACGTGATTGCTACTTAGGCATTAACAGGATTGAAAGCGTTACTGCCGTTCTAAATGCTTTGTGTAGCTACGAGTTAATGCAAAGCTGCATATATGCACTCTGGCATACAAACTTTGCAGAATATCAGTTAAATTACATGAGAAAACAGTTGGAATAAGTATAATTTTAAGCATGTGGGGAAACTACGCAAACTTTTGGTAACTTTTTCTCCTATTACACTGTTTCAAGTAAATTCAGCAGAATATTTTATTCCTTAGAACCTTGTTATCGAGAAGATCTGACAGGTATATCCGCGGAGAAAGGTATGCTACAATAAATTTGCAAATGCGTTATTTTAGCAAACGCTTGGACCTGAATTGGTATTGATACAGGAAATGGTTCACACTTTAAAAAAGGAGGAAAAAGCTGTCAACATTGTGGTTACGTGTTTGTTTTCCGGAGAAAGTAACTGGCACAAAACGTTATTTTCCACTTTGTATGACTAATCATAGAGATGTCAGTTTCAATTACCTACACGACTTTAGGGCTAGAATCGGTAACCCTAAAGTCGTGTAGCTAACTGAAACTGGCATTGAAATTGTACCTGATCGGGACTTTACCACGGATCCTTACTGTTTGCGGGTAATGCTTTTCCCGACTAAGCTTTAACGTCATGATTCATGACCCGTGAACACGGTTCCAGTTCTGCCATTACTTGTGCTACTCAAAACACATCACTGGAAAAAGATCATTTAGATTCCGACCCTGAGTAGCTCAAGCTTCAAAGTGTTCCTCAGTGTTAATGTGCAGCCTTACCCACAGCAGTAAGACTAGCACTTCATAACTGGGTACGAAATTTATCATCAAGTTAGCCACAATATAATTTCAAGCAAAATTAGTAGAAGTCTTGTATCTGCTTTCGTTCGTGTGGAATGTATTTGTAATGGAGTTTTCACTGTCTTGTTGAATACTGGATATGGTGATAGTGATACTTAATTGCAATATTTCTGCTTACTATAATAACAAAAATTAATGTAAAATTGTACACCTCTTACTACAAATATTTCTTTTAAGAAAAATTTTGTTGTAAAGATCGCATTCAAAACTACTAGTTAGGTTGTGTATTTCGAGTGAGAAGATTCGAAGATGTTTCACTTGTCACGTAAGAGTAGATATTGGCATAAATGTGCATTTACACTTTCTATTGTGGATTTTAACTGACAAACAAAAGGAGTGTTACGTATGTAAGACATTTCAAGATCCACAGCGTGAATTTTAGCAGTGGATATTAAAATTGTGGCAAACTTAAAATGTTGACACGGCTTGAGTGATGACCGCACAATGCAACATGACGTACAGCCGAAGAAATTTTAAAGATCAGAAGAGCAGTTTCACCTGTCGAAACCGGTCAATAAAAAAGTTTAGAATACGGCCTTGGCCATGAAGTTTTTGAAATAAGTAGAGATTGTTGATCGTCATTGTAAAAAACTTCAGTAAAAATAGATCCAGAAATATAAACTAATTAACTGCATTAACAATGTCGAATCTTTGATTTTAATCCGTGATCATGAAAATAATGAAATACAGTAAAAAATTTCCTTAAATTCCAGATGCGTGCAAAGGGGCCGTCGGAACTGGTTCCTTCCATAGTACTGCAGGGCCATGGCAGCTTAAGTAAGATAAAGGTAATCCATCCTAAGACCTTCAAATGAGATAAATTTTAAACTGCTCAACTAGAATATGACGATTATTTTCCAAATAGTTATTATTTATCACCTCGCATAATAGTTCACGCTGTTAGCATAGGACACTTATGTCTCATTACCGTATAAGATTCTGTTCAGTAGGCTTTATTCTTCCGCATCCTAACAAAACAAAGTGAGGAAGCAGTCATCCGCTTAGTTTTTGTCGTTCTCAGAAATGAGTTCTGGAACCCAAAGCGCGTAGGATTTATGGTATCCTTTTCAAATTTCATCACTTGCATTTAACTAGAAAAAATATCAAAGTAGCTGAATTTTTACACACCACGAGCTTCAAAGATTTTTTGTAATTGTTGATAGCTGCTGAAGTCATCAACGGGGTTTCTCCTCTCCCTTCTTCTTTCGACGCACTGTTGGCGCACGCAGTCTTAACTTGCCACATACTTCGGGAAATTTGACTTGTACACCGACTGAATGTCAACCTGTTTGACATGTTTGAAAGTGAAACTTGGGATTATATAACAATTTCACTTCAGGCGGAATTTCAAATCGCAATGCTGCTTCTGAACCGTTAGTGTAGACGAGCGACACGCACTGTTGCTTTTTGCAGTCGTAACTCTTAAGCATGGGGCACTTTGACTTCCATTAACGCATGAAAACCTTGGTTAATTTGCGGATAACCCTCCCTGTTGCTTTAGTATGTGCCATCTCACTTGGTTTTTTGGTTTTTGTTTTTTGTTTTTTTGTAAGATCTTATGGGAGCAAACTGCTGAGGTCATCGATCCTCAAGCTTACTCCCTACTTAACTAACCTAAACTAACTTACGCTAAAGAACACACCCTCACACTCACTCCCATGTCCGAGGGAGGACTCGAACCTCCGACGAGTGGAGCCACGCGGAGCGTGACAAGACTCCTCAGACCGCGCGGCTACCCCGCGAGACATCACACTATACACTTGTCTTTTGCGCCGACAACACCGCTGCCAAAATGATTCTGGTCTATATGGCAGAATTGAATATCGGCTCAGTCAAAGGCAGTGGATAGGTTTCTAGCTCATCGTGAGTCATTGGGCTTCTCGTATTTTACTGCCATTATTCCATGATTCCCAACATTCCTCCCCAATCAACGAGCTTTCACGGAAAGCAGTTGTGACAATGTGGTAACATAATAAGTTGTCATACCGCTGAGCGAAACAGTTTACGCACTAGTGGCACCAAATGAAGTCGTTCGAAGTCCCTCAGTAACATCAACATCGCTTCCTTAACGATATTTCGGGGTTTTTACCGTTATCAATTCTTGGGCTTCAGTCTTAGTCAAGCATGCGAGTTAGCGAAAGCGGACGTCTTAATTTCCTTACTCGATATACTGCTCTCCGCGTTGACAGAACTGTGACCTTAGAGCACTTCGACAAAACTCTCTGACAAGCAACGTATCTTCGGTAAAAAGTCACTATTCAGACGAACGTCATGGTTGTCTGCTGTTCACAATGTACTTGGTGTCTGTTCATAGAATAACGATAAGTGGAGAATCTCTCTGTAGCACGTTATCGCACAGTTCCGTTGTACGTCGCTCCCCAGACCAAATTTTCTTCGAAACATATCCTGACCATGATTACTGATCTATCACGACAATACGCAGGCGTTCAATAATGCCTAAGGCGCTTTAATATTTCTGCTCGAAATGCTTTCGTTTCTTTAGCTACTTCTTGAATAGGGTCAGAACTAGTGGAGGCTATCTTGTCCTATGAATGGATGTTTTCTTCCTGTAATTGTTTATGGATGTTGAAATTTTTCTGTAAAGTAGAAACGCATCTACTTGTTAGCCATCGTACAGCTTGCGCCACCATGAAAATAGTAATAAACTGTTCCTTAGCAATATCACCACTAGTAGTAAAGAATGAAATTTCATTTGTTGTTCCAAATCATACATTTATTCAAAGCTGGTGATTAAGCTGTTAAGAGTGAAGAAATATACTAATTATACTTCCTAAATATCAGCAACAATCTCTTCCCTCTTGGATCTTTAATAACGGTGTCATAGACTGCCACGGATTCGGACATGCCTTGGCAGTAGAACACTGAGAGACGCTGTAGTGGCAGATGATGTCACACCAGTTTCTCAAACAGTAGTTACTCCCCGTGGATTAATCACACAGAGCAACACTGTTAAATCTGATTGTAAATAATTAAGAAATTTAAAGTAACCATGCGAAACGAAATGGACGTGTGACTGCTAAATGAAGATCCGTCTCAAACCAACTTACAAAACGTAAGCAGTTGTTGTGGCCTTCAGTCGGAACACTGGTTTTGATGCAGCTCTGCGCTATTCTTATCCTGTGCAAGATTCTTCATGTACTAATAGCTGCTGCATCCTATATCCTTTTGAATGTGATTACTCACCTCTTGGTCGCTCTCTACCGTTTTCACTCTCCACAATTCCCTCCAATGCTTAATTGATCAGTTGATGTCTTACAATGTCTTCTATCAACCGGTCCCTTCTTGTAGTAAAGTTGTGCCATAACTTACTTCTCTGCCCAGTACCTCCTCATTCGTTACATGCGCTACCATCTGATACTCAGAATTGTTCTACAGCACCACACTGAAAAATCTGGTCTTTCCTTGTCTACACACGCGCGCGCATGCGTACATATATAACACTCCAGCTCAGTATTAATGAAAGTTTTAAACATGCCTGCGAAACCCTCCCAACTGTGTAAATCTGGAGACGTTTTGCTATTGCTAAAAACATCTTCTTAGAAGGAGAGGGACTTGTTCCATCACATGATGGTGCATTAGATTACCTGAACCTAGCGGCTCTTCTCATATAAAATTTAGAAAACGAGAATTATCCCAAGCCGTGGCTTTAGATGGTAGCCACGTTACATTAAGCGTACTTCAGAATGAATGCACACAGGTACTGGCTCTTGCCAACAATTGTAACACGAGTCCCAGGATAAGTTATCTGATTAAGTTACATCATGTCAGACACGAAAACAGTTTGCCTTTGTCTCTGACATTATGTACACGTAATTGGTGTAAATATTTTATCCTTGGACTCCTGTTAAAAGACCGCTCCATTTCAGCTGATATAACGTACCATCATGTGATGTAACAAGGCCCACTCCTCCTGAAGAAGATATATCTAGAAATATTGAAACCTGGGTTAAGGGCTAATAAACCTTTGTTTTGCAAACTGGCTGGTTGATTGTTTTCAACCTCTTCGCATTAACGAAAGTGTTCGCTCCTATTCACTCCAACTGTTCCTGTTTCTAGGCGTCCATTCATATGGAATAGACGTACTTAATTTCGTCGAATGCTCTGAGTTCATTAAGAAGTGGATTTTGAGTAAGGTAGTGAATATTTTAATAGTCAACCGGTATTTATAGATCAGACGCATTGTTCGTACAAATTGTCTCCAAAGAATTAGAGGCACAGCAATTGAGGGAACTATACTGTGCTTCGCACTAGTGAATAACTTCACACTAAGAGATAAGATTAACCTAAGCGCAGCACGAATGACGAAGCTGGTTATTGTGAGAAGATTACGGTTTTGTTCCCAATACCGTAAACAATAACCTCAGTCCGCCTGCATCTCAAGATCTCTTCCGGCCACATGTGATTAAACCGTGAAGCCCACTCTGCTTACAGCTTTCGTCTCTCATTTCCGTTATATAAATAACTTTATAGGCAGGTAAGGATTATTTTCACTGCCGAGCTTTTACGGCGTGGCTGGCGATATTTCATGGCACTATATGCAACCACACGAAATACGCTTAACGAAAGAATAGAAAATAGACAATACTATTAACGAGGACATAGGATTTTCACGTCTTGTAAGTACACAACACTTAGCATGAAACACTCTTTTATTCACTGTATGAAAGAGTAAGGCGTTTCACGTAGCAAATTTTAACGTAGAGAACCACTTATTTGCGTCACTGTACTGAATAGCGTTTGGTAAACAACTATTTAACTGAAAAAATCGCAATATTACTTTAGTTTGTTGACGAACTGGTATTCTGCTCGCAGATTCAGAATTTTTTTGTGTATTCTGTATTGTTCTTTAAGGTTATGGGTGCACCGCTTCAAGAACATACTGAAGACAGTCACGTCGAAGTGGGAGTTTATTACTGTGGCATTAACTTCACTGACAACTATCTGCGCCTTGGTATCATAAAAAGCGAGAAATTCCCGGTAATAATGGGCAGCGAATGCGTAGGAGTCATACTCGACGTTGGAAGTGGCGTCAGCGACCTCAGGGTATGAAAATAAGGCTTACGTTCGAACATCATTAGTCCTTCAAGGAGAGAGTAACGAAATTTCTTAATTGCAGGTAGGGCAGAGGGTCCTCTGTCTACGAATGCATGGTGGCCTTTTCCGCCACTGCGTCCACGTTCCGAGAAGGAATTGCTTCCTGCTGCCAGACGAAATGACCATGGTAGAGGCAGTATGCATCGGCTTAGACTTCTTGGTGGCACACCTTTGTCTCTTCGAAGTAGGGCGCATGAGGGACACAGACCGCATTTTTGTGCAGTCTGTAGCAGGTAAAGTCTTAAGCAACATAATAACTTGTCTAATTTTACATTGAATCCGTTGCGAAGTTCCCCCCCCCCCCCCTCTTTCCTTGCTCAAATGTATAGAGACTGTGCGTGAAGTGAACAGTCCAGCGTACAATGAAAACAGATGAGTCACTGACGTAAGAGGTATATAAAAAAAGGATGCACTAAATTACGAATACTGCTGACGTAACTTTGGTGTAGGCTCCTAGAGGAGTCTTCCAAGCACATTGACGTTCCCAAAGGAAGATTGCACGGATTCGGGGAAAACCACTCGGGTGAACCACAGCTTGCCTTTTTAGATAACTTTTGCTCTCCTGGGCCCGAAGTATGCATAATGACATCTTCCGTACACTTTCATGAAATTAGCTGCATGTCATTGGGAATGTTCTGCACTGTCTGTCGCTGACGTAAGAACAGCTTCACCTTTGTTTTTCGCTCCCTTTTTCTTTCTTCGTTTCCCTTCTCTTGTTCCTCTTTTTCTTCTTCCTCCCTGTGCGCTCCTGAAGGCCGGCCCAGCGTCTAACGCACAACAGGTAACTTGGTAACGCGTAATTCCCAGCCCCCGGGTCGACAGGTAGGGTTCGCACATACCCCCTGGTACAGGCCAGGTCCAGGGACGGGTGACTGCCTCAGCTGCAACCTTACAAAATCGCCGATTAGTCCCTCTGCCAGATGTTGCGAAGGTGTCATCTGAGGTGTGAGCAATCACTTAGGGCGGATGCCCCCGCTTGTGAAGGGAGCCCCCAGCTGGAAGGGGCGCTCCTTCGGAGACGCTGGCAATCATGGGAGATTTTCTCGCAATGAGTCAATCATCTTCACAATCAACGAAATATAAAAGTAATGAGGCTAATGATTCGAAGACCCTTCCCGCTACACCACGGTTCCTCGTGGTCTCACGTACTGAAGACGGTCAGTCCTTCGCCACGATAAATACATTTATTATTCAGAAAGGTGTTGATGCAGTTAACGGCCGTGTGAAATCCTGCACTCCTTACGGAATGGCACTTTGCTTTTGGAGACTGCTTCTGATTCTCAAGCACAACAACTGCTTGCTGCCTCGCTTCTCCACGGCTATCCCCATAGAACTTTGAATTCTTCCAGTGGTGTAACTTACACCAGGCTGCTCGACGGTCTAACCACGGCAGAAATCCAAACATACCTCTGTGATGAGGGTGTCATTGTTGATGCATCCTTAGTGCCCACATGCACTCTTTCTGCTCACTTGATAGACTGGTGCTGCCGTTCAAGGTCAAAGCACGCTTTGAAATTGTCGCAGTCCGGCCGTACATTCCCAACCCGATGTGCTGCTACCAGTGTCATAGTTTCAACCACACTAGAACGTCTTGTCGATACCCAGCCAAATGTGTAACCTGTGGTAGGGATGCACACGAGGGCGATTGTCCGCCTCATTCTCCCCGCTGTATGAACTGCAATGGCGGCCATGTCACCTCCTCTCAGGATTGCCCGTGTGTCTTGATGAGCGGGCTATCCAAGAGATCTGGGTCAAGGTAAAAGTGCCTTACCCAGTACCTCGCAAGTTTCTGACTAGTCGCAGACCCTGTGTTCTCCCGTCTGGCACCTATAGTTCTGTTCTTGTTACCCCTCGCTCCAAGAACGACATGGCGACACAGACATGAGACCTCAAATTAAGCTCTGAGGTTGTGAAATCGGCCAATGTCAAGGTAGCCTCGCCAACCCCCCCCCCCCTCCTCCCACGCCTCGCTGGACAACAAACCGTCACTCTAGCCTCAAGGGACGAAGACACCAGCTACAGGAAAGGACAGGAGGAGTACTCCCGTGGAGACTTCCTCCATCCCCTCAGCCAAATAACACCAGAGTCTTTCTACAACCGGAAAGGCTCTAAGAACTCCACCAAACGGTCTTCTCCTTCGCCTGCTCAAAGATCCTGTTTGACGGTGTCGCCACTTGGTACCTTATCTCAGCGAGCCTCTGTCTCGCCAGTGCGCACCACGAACCGTTTTTCAGCGTTCGACTCCACAGACGGACCTGACAAGCAAGTCGATGCTTCTATGTACCCCTTGGAGCAGGATCCTCCAGCTTCTGTGCCTTGTATTAGTGACTCTACACCGGCTGTCACTCGGCGGCCGGCGAGTTGACACCCCTATGTCTCTTCCTTCTCATGACTGTCCTCCAATGGAACGTTCGTTGCCTTCGCTTCAACATATCGGATTTTCGGTTGCTTTTATCATCGCAGCATCCACTTGTACTCTGCCTTCAGAAAACTAAATCGTGCCCTCACCACCGCTTTGAACTTTCACATTACTTGCCGTTTTGATCTTTCTGACGTCGGCATTCCATCTCAAGGGGGCGTTATGCTGCTCATACAGGATGATATTCATAGTCGAACCATCTCTCTGACCAGCCATCTTCAAGCTGTGGCAGTTCACCTTTTCCATCGCCACCTGACCTCTTCCCTCTGTACCATTTATGTACCTCCATCATTCAATGTCACCAGGGCAGACATCATTCAGCTTATTGGGCAGCTAGCTGCTCCATTTTTGCTACTCGGTGACTTTAATGCGCATCATCCCCATTGAGGTTCTCCCAGCACATGTCAGGAAGGTGCCGTCTTAGCTGACCTTCTTAACCAACTTCTGCATTAACACTGGAGCACCCACTTCCCTTTCTGACTCCTCGTACACCTATTCCCATTTGGACCTATCCTTTTGCACTGCCCAGCTTGCCCATCGTCTTGAGTGGTCCATTCTTTCTGACACCTACTCTAATGACCATTTCCCGTGTGCTCTCCGTTTGCTGGCTCCTACCCAATCCGCCCAAATGGCAGCTTTACTCCTCCCTGGCAACCTTTGAAGGACAAGATTTCCCCAGTCATGACGAACAGGTGGACTGTCTCACCAACGTTATCCTTACTGCTGCAGAACGTGCCATTCCTCGCGCTTCCTCTTCAGCAAGCCGTGTCCCAGCCCTAGGTGGACTGATGAATGCCGCATGACAATTCGCACACGCAGACCTGCTCTCGGCGTTTTTAACAGTCATCTTACGTTGACAAACTGCACTTATTATAAACAGAAGCGTGCAAAGTGTAGTCACGTTCTTCGGGACAGCAAAAGAGCTAGCTGAATTTCATTCACTAGTTCTTTTAACAGTCGTGTGGGCCAATCTGAAACAGCTCTCTGGGCCCAAGATCCATTCCCCCAATTCTGGCCTTACAGTAGCAGACGATGTTATCGTGAATCTTCTTGCTATCTTCATCACCCTGGGCCACCATTTTGCGGAAGTTTCGAGCTCTTCCCACTATCACCCTGCCTTCCTCCATCGGAAACGAGCGGAGGCGGCTCGGACGATACCCTTCTCTTCTCCGAATCGTGAGGCTACAGTTCCTCCTTTACTGTGAGGAAGCTCTCAGTTCATCCCGATCCTCCGCCTCAGTGCCGGACGCCATTAACATTCAAATGTTGCAGCACCTTTCTCTTGCGAGCAAGCACTTTCTGCTAAACATGTACAACCGCAGCTGGGTGGAGGCCAAATTTCCTGGACGCTGGCGTGAAGCCCCCATCATACCCACACCGAAGCGCGGTAAGGACAAAAACCTACCTTCTGGCTACCGCCAATCTCTCTTACCAGCTGCGTTTGCAAGGTGATGGAATCTATGATTCATGACCGGCTCGTATGGTGGCTAGAGTCTCGCAATTTACTGACGAAAGCACAGTGTGGTTTTCGAGCGGGCCGTTCTGCAGTTGACCATCCCGTTAATTTGTCCATGGTCATGAATGGTTTTTTGCGGAAATCCCAGAGTGTGGTCGTGTTTTTCGATTTAGAGGAGGTGTACGACACCTGCTGGAGACCTGGTATCCTCTGTACTAAATACACGTGGGGCTACCGTGGCCGCCTGCCCTCTTCCCTTCAGGCATTTTTACAAGATCCAGTTTTCAAGGTTGGTGTGGGTTTTACCTTGTTGGACACCTTTATCCAGGAAAACTATGTGTCTCAGGGTTCCATCCTGAGTGTTGTCCTCTCTGTTAGGGCCATTAGCCATATCATGGCCTGTTTCCCACCGGGAATCTCCGGCTTCCTTTATGTTGACTATTATGCCATCTATTGCAGTTCCGCACGGACCTGTCTCACTGAACAGCTTCTTCAGCGGTGTCCTGATCATCTTTACTCCTGGAGCATCGACAATGGCTTTCGCTTTTCCACTGAAAAAACCGTTTGTATGAATTTCTGGCCACGCAAGTTGCTTCTCCCACCATCTGTGCATCTTGGGCCTGTTGCCCTTCCGTTCATTGAAACTACAAAATTGCTGGGGCTCATGCTCGATAGGAAACACTCTTGGTCCTCCCATGTGTCTTACCTGGCAGCTTGCTGTACGCTTTTCTTCAGTGTCCTGCCTGTCCTCAGTGGTACTTCCTGGGGTGATGATCGAACCACCCTCCTCAGATTGCACCGGCTCCTTGTCCGTTCGAAACTCGACTATGGGTGTTTTGTTTATGTCTCTGCAAGCCCATCCCTCTTACTGCGTCTCAACATTATCCACCATCAAGGCATCCGTTTGGCAACAGGTGCCTTTTATACCAGCCTAGTTGAGAGTCTGTATGCTGAAGCTGCTGAACTACCCCTGTCCTACTGCAGGGGCTTTCTCCTCAGCATGTATAAATGCCGCTAGTCTGCCATGCGTGGCCACCCATCCTATGCCTCTTTCTTCGATGATTCCTTTGATCGTCATGGGGCTCGTCCTTCTTCTGTTACCTCCTGGAGTCCACTTTCGCCATTGGATATGGCAGCTTAACTTCATACTACCTGCACCTTTCCCGGTGGGTGTGAGCACCACCTTGGCTTCGTGAAGCGGCCCATGTTAACTTGGCCTTCATTCGCTTCCTAAGGGCACTACTCCAGCCTCGCTCTATCGCCTTCAGTTTCACGACCTTCGCATGGAACTTCGCGATAGTACCTTTATATACACTGGTGGCTCTCGGACTCACCGTGGGGTCGAGTGTGCCTTCGTTATTGGCTTCCGGCACACTCCTTAGTATTTACAGTCGAGCTCTTCGAATTATATCGGGCCACGGAGTACATCCGGCTACACAACCTTTCCAATTTTGTCCTCTGCTCAGACTCACTCAGCTCCCTTCATCTGCTGTACACCACCCATCGCTTAGTGCAGCGAATCCAGGAAAACTGTCAACTGCTCACTCTTGGTGGAGCCAGTGTGATGTTTGTGTGGTTTCCTCGTCATGTCGGTCTGCCAGGAAACGAGGCTGCTGACCCTGCTACCAAAGCTGCAGTCCTCGTATCTCAGCCCGCGAGTACCTATATTCCCTCCGACGATCTTTGTTTTGCCGTCTGTCAGGAGGTGGTGTCCCTTTGGCATTACTCGTGGTCCTCCCTATACGGGAATAAGTTCCATCTTATTAAGCCTCTAAAAGCGGCTTGGACGACCTCCTCTCGGCCCTGGGAACTACTTTTTAAGTCGTCGTCTTTTGCTAAGTGGCACTACTGCATGCCTTTGTACACATTTCACTAAAGTTTTAACTTTCTCCCATTTCCTGATGGAATGTCCATTTTTTACTCTTTTACGTTCCCGTTAGGGTTTTCCGTCTGAGTTATCGGCCGTTTTAGCAAATGACACTCGAGCTGTCGCCAGCGTCGTACTTTTTATCTACCATAGCAATTTTGGGAAGGACATTTAATTTTTAGGTTTTGACCTCCGTTTCTGTATGGTCTCTTTTTTAGCCCTTTTTCCACGAGTCTGTTTTTTTAAACCAATTATGTCAATTGGGACTGACACATAGTCGTTTCTTAACTCCTCTCTGTATTCTTGTTCTATAGTTTTGACTTGGGCGCAGTGACCCCAGTTGTTTTTGGACCCTAAACCAAAACAAAACCAAAAATTAGCAGCAAATAGTTTTTCTTGTTGTTTTTACATGGGTTTACGACAAGCTTGTTTCGTCATTTGTGCATTTTGAAAGTGTTCCTCTTGACATTAAGTTTATAAATAACTTTATTATACGTCTATGTAACAGAACTAAGACATTTTTCTTATATCTTATTAAAGATGGAGTGACGTCCATATAACATCTTAGAACTCCACTTCTATTTAATACGTTGTTAAAATAGGTCATGTATTTAAGTTATACACAAATTTCGTTATCTTTTTGGCAGTTGTCAACTGATAGGTCGTTCCACTGTCGCAATATATTTACAAGTGAATTATGTCTGAGGTAGTCAGATATTTTTGCCAGAGATGTTTATCATACTGTAGATGTGCGATCTTAATGTTCTCTATTTTTTTATTATCATGTTGCTATTCCTTTCCTTTTACTACTATGTTAATAATGTTTACCAGATAATTTTTGACGTCAATTTGTTCGTTTAGGATGTCATTCGTATACCTACTTGCGTCTGTATAAATTCCTAGTTCCTCCAAAATAGATATCCGAATGATATCCTAAACGAATAAATAGTCCGCAGACATAAAAACTATCTGGAAAACTTAACATAATAGAAAAAGGTGTTAACACAACACGACAAATAAAAAACAATGGACAACAGAAAGATCGCTCATCTATATGATGAAAAATATCTCCGGCAAAAAATCTCTACCTAACATATGATTTACTTGTAATCATAAGGTATAAGTGGAACGATCTATAATTTGACAGCTGTAAGAAAGATAGCATGAAATTTCTTTAGAAGGTAAGTACATGACGCACATTAACAACGCAATAAAAAAATTACGTTCCAAGATGTTTTATCTACGACACTCCGCTTACACGTAAGTAAAAGAGAAGTAGTTCATAGCACTGTTACATAGGCGTAGAATAAAACACTTTGCATTTGTAAAGTTAACATGAACACTAGAAAATTGCTGAAGTGCAGAAAAAGCTTGTCTTGAACATGTAAAAACGAGAAGAAATAATATATTTGCAGCTAATTTTGTAAAAGTATAAAGAACAGTTTGCTTTATTCATGTATGGTGATGGGCAAACATTACATGCAGCTGAACGGTTACATTCCATCTTGGCTTTCTAAAATACATTTCAGTGCACCATTTAGACTATTGAGTTACGGTCATACAATTTTCTCAGAAACGTGAACTCAGTATATGAATAGGTAACCAATAGGAGGAGCCCGTTCGTAATCACGGACGAAGGTTGTTCAGTATAAAAACTAGTAACTTCGAATGTACTCCATGAAAGCGAAAATGTCAATGTACACAAACAATGCATGGAGTGAGTTCAGGAACACAGTTAAAACAGGTCTTTACCCAAAGTTTCCATTGGCCAGGAAGGTCTTTCATCGTGGTGTACCTCAGTAAAATATTAGTGGTTTCAAAGTCACGACAGTTCGAATAAAACATTCGAGCATGTAACAGCTTTCTCAGCTATAACGCGTAGAAAACCTGCAGAGGTTTTTATTACTGCTATCGATATGGAAGACACATCAAAAGATTACTTACTCGAACTGACGTGGCTTGAAAACAGAATATTATTCGAAATTTCCACTGTTGCCCCGTTCGCTAGCATCTTACGCTAAACTAGCTCTCGAAGGTGGCCCTTTTTATTGCTAATTGAAGATACTAATATGAACCTGTAAACTTTCACCTTTGTGATTTGTGTAACTCGTGTTCTCTCGTCGGAAACATCCCTCTCAATCTATCTTGTTCTCAGGAAATAGATAGCAGCAGCCACCTGCTAACTGATGGAAGAAGTAACCAGTAATTTCATCACAGTTCAATAGTGCGCTGTATTTCCAATCATCAACAGCACATTAAGGCTTACTTTTTTTTTTCTTTCAACATAGAGCCCGAGCTATGTAGGCGGTGCAAGAATAGGAAACGGAGATTTACATGTATGTATGATCAGGCTAATCAATCTGTCGTGAGACATCAGTGTTACACGTACGAGAATCCTGCAAAATAAAGTCTATAAGACAGCTTGAATCGTAACTATAAAAATTTAAGTCCAAAGTGCTTGAGATTAAGAGTAAGATTTTCCGATCGTGGATTCGTTCAAATGAACAGACCTTTTACTACTTTCAAAATGCAGACACTCCATCATAAGTTTTCCCTTAAAACTGTCACACTGATTGCTCGTCAATATCTTAATATTTGGACTTCTACTAGGGGCATTTCTTCCAGGTGGTGTTGGCACGTCCATGGTCCAGCTTGCGAGAACTCTAGGGGATGACGTCAAAATACTTGGAACTGCTGCAGAAACAAAGCATGATGATGTTTTATACCTTGGCGCGAATCGTGTTTACAGCCACGAAGAAGATTACGTAGAAGACATTCTGCAGCAGTACCCTGGAGGTGCTGATATTGTCATAAATAGTAACGGAGGGAGAGATATTACAAAATGCTTAAAATTGCTGAAACCATTTGGAAGGTTAATTAATATTGGTAAGTAAATAACCTACACATTCCTACTGGAAATAGGTAGCAGAAGATCTGTAACTAGAAAGGCAGTGGATTTTTCATCAATGTAGTGTGCTTGTTCAGGATACTGCAAAATTGATACACTGCCTCACACTAATCCGACGTTTTGTGTCTTAGATTACTTAGCCATTTTATTAAGCGATGACGTTTCCAGACAAGCCTTACCACTCCGAATATAAACACCCTAAATATTCTTGTGCTAAATTCAGTGAAACACTGAAAACATCATTTAGACCAAGCCTTATTGAGAACACATGAAACGTTCATCCATTTATCCTTTTTTCTGCATTGACGCGTGTCGTCCATTTTTCCAGACCAATAGCTTCGTATGTGCACTGGACCTTTCGAGTCTTAGTAGTAAGCAAAATTTAATTAAACCTTACTCGTCTGATACATGAACTGAAGTCATAACACTACAATTAACACGAAAGGTACATAATTTGTGGGTAAGTTCACTCCTCTTGTAACAGTAATACACCAAAAAGTAATCAAACAAGAAACTGTGCTCGGTGGTTGGAAGGAAGCACAGGACACACCAGTCTAAGAGAATGGCAGCAGAGTGATCCAAGAAAATCATCATCCAGTATTCTTGATAACCATTTGTTACAGAGTTGTACAACATGTTTAGAGGTAAAATATTCTGAGGTACCTTGGGCATTGTTCTCAACAGATATTTGTGGTATCTGACGTGAAACACTCTTACCTCACATAACGTACTGAAAACCACGGGTCAGAGCACTCGACAGGATGGTTTCTCCCTTCCGAAATGTGTGGTTCACTACTACACGACGGTTTTTCGACAATGCTACACTATGAGGGGATCAAGCGAGATTAGTGACCGGACCGAAGCCTTCTTGGTAGGAATGACGCAGCGTGTTATCTTCGGTGGACAGTCACCGAAAACTTAATGCGCCCCTACTTGTAGGCAATATTAGCAAGAACTTCTGAAATCCCGCAGAAGATTATCCTGCAGTGTACTGTCTGAAATTAGCGGCGCAAATACTTACTGAGATCATGATTATGTTGGAGTGGTTCAATGATTGGCAACATGTTTTAAAAGTCAGTAAGTAAAATTGTGCACTTCAAAAAAAAAAAGAGAAAACGTAGTATCCTGTTGACTACAATATGAGGGAGTCAAAATGTGAATCTGTTGACCCGAGTACTTGGATGTGACATTTCGTAGGGATGATACCGATCACATGGGTTCAGTCAGAGGTAAAGCACACGGTAGGCCTAGGTTCGTTCCTTTAATACTAGGGAAATAATCTCCAAAAGAGATTAAGGAGATTACATGCAAAACGCTCTAGCTACCCATTCTAGAATATTGCTGAAGTTTGTCGGACTCGTACCAGATGGGACAGGGATCACAGAAGTCCATAACTAAGGGCAGTACCAAAGGACAATGACTTCACTCTTGAGAGTGTCCTTTAATGCTGAAAGAACTGAACTGGTACACGGATGAAGACTGATGGATAGTGTGGTGTCACCGCCAGACACCACACTTGCTAGGTGGTAGCCTTTAAATCGGCCGCGGTCCGCTAGTATACGTCGGACTCGCGTGTCGCCACTGTCAGTGATTGCAGACCGAGCGCCACCACACGGCAGGTCTAGAGACGTACTAGCACTCGCCCCAGTTGTACAGCCGACTTTGCTAGCGACGGTTAACTGACAATTACGCTCTCATTTGCCGAGACGATAGTTAGCATAGCCTTCAGCTACGTCATTTGCTACGACGTAGCAAGGCGCCGTATTCAATTGATATTTCTCTAGTGACGCATGTACAGTCAAGAGAGATGTTCTACAATTATGGATTAAAGTTAAGTATTACAGCAACTGCGTCCGTTTTTCTCAGTTCTCATTTCCTTGTCCTGTTCCAGACCTCACGCCAGTCTGCGTGTAATTATACGCGTGCATTTCGGCCTCCTCTAGTAACACGGTGTTGGCTCTTCTTCCAACACAGCAGATAGTATCCCGTGAGAGCCTACTCTATAAAGTTTCTAGATCTCATTATAAGCAGTGAATTTAGGAATATACTATAACCCCGTTGCGTAATGATTACAAAGACAAGATGGACTAAAGATAGCATGTGCAGAGACTTTCGGACAATTTTTCCCGCGCTCCGTACGTGATAGGAACTGGAGGAAAAATCCACTAATATCTAGTACATTGGGAAGGACCACTCGGTCATACTTTTAAATCGTTCGTAGAGTATGGATGTAGATGTAGCGTGCTCGTTTTCACAGAATCTGTTAAGTCTTCAAATTGCACCCAAATTATATTAAAAGTCTGAGAGTATATCATAGTTATTGAAACCAGGAGTAAGTTTCTCATGAAAAACTTACCCATTCATTCCGAGTAAGATAAGTTTAATCATTCGCGCAAAACCACGATTACTGCACTGTGTAACCGGCCTAGATTGTCACAAGCAATCTTGGATTTTACTTTGACGTCATTGCACTGTACGCATTATTCTGCTGTGATAATGATTTACACTGAATATGACTGAGCGCTTTCATACTCAAACACTATTATGCAGTCAAATAACAGAGATAATAGTCGGCCGAATAAGTATTAATAAAATTAGAAGAAAAAACGGTTGACATCTGCAGCACGATAGTTTCCCTAAGTACAGTAAAGAATCAAATACGCCGTACTCTTGGCTTACGTAACATGTGATAACTTTCTCGCAACTAAGTTTTATGTAGCAATCTGGGATTGTAAAGTATATTCAAATGTAATCCGTTTCTGAACACAAAGAATAAATCTTGACAACTTAGGAATTTGGTTTCCCTATTTATGAAGACCAAAAAATCATAATTGCTATTTATTTGACCAAACATGTTCCGGTACATTTATACCGTCATCTGTGGGGTCGTAAGCTGTAGCTGGTTCAGCGTTACAGGTTCTTAATTAACTTCCCTGATAGCTTGTCACGTTTTCTATCGTTGGCCTTCTTATGATCCTCTCTTGCACATAGTACGCAAACACTGCACTCAAAATTTTAATCAGTGAAATCCGACAAACAGTGTTCAACTCTGTACCGTGTACATGGTAGTCACCTCTTACTATAGCAACGATGGACCATCGATTTCCATGTGAAAAGGTGTCGTTGATATCCAAGCTGAAATTAAGAGAACGTCCAAGAAATACACATGGTCCATCAACGAGGGCGTGGGCTGCAACACTCTTCACTGGAATGCGATTCTTCTTGTCTCCTGACGTTGTTGTAAGTTCAATGTTTTCTACATCTACATCCATACTCCACGAGTCACCTTACGGTGTGTGGCGGAGGGTACTTATTGTACCACTATCTGATCCCCCCTTCCCTGTTCCATTCACGAATTGTGCGTGGGAAGAACGACTGCTTGTAAGTCTCCGTATTTGCTCTAATTTCTCGGATCTTTTCGTTGTGATCATTACGCGAGATATATGTGGGCGGTAGTAATATGTTGCCCATCTCTTCCCGGAATATGCTCTCTCGTAATTTCGATAATAAACCTCTCCGTATTGCGTAACGCCTTTCTTGAAGTGTCCGCCACTGGAGCTTGTTCAGCATCTCCGTAACGCTCTCGCGCTGACTAAATGTCCCCATGACGAATCGCACTGCTTTTCGCTGGATCATGTCTATCTCTTCTATTAATCCAACCTGGTAAGGGTCCCATACTGATGAGCAATACTCAAGAATCGGACGAACAAGCGTTTTGTAAGCTACTTCTTTCGTCGATGAGTCACATTTTCTTAGAATTCTTCCTATGAATCTCAAGCTGGCGCCTGCTTTTCCCACTATTTGTTTTATGTGATCATTCCACTTCAGATCGCTCCGGATAGTAACTCCTAAGTATTTTACGGTCGTTACCGCTTCCAATGATTTACCACCTATGGCATAATCGTACTGGAATGGATTTCTGCCCCTATGTATGCGCATTATATTACATTTATCTACGTTTAGGGAAAGCTGCCAGCTGTCGCACCATTCATTAATCCTCTGCAGGTCTTCCTGGAGTACGTACGAGTCTTCTGATGTTGCTACTTTCTTGTAGACAACCGTGTCATCTGCAAATAGCCTCACGGAGCTACCGATGTTGTCAACTAAGTCATTTATGTATATTGTAAACAATAAAGGTCCTATCACGCTTCCTTGCGGTACTCCCGAAATTACCTCTACATCTGCAGATTTTGAACCGTTAAGAATGACATGTTGTGTTCTTTCTTCTAGGAAATCCTGAATCCAATCACAAACCTGGTCCGATATTCCGTAAGCTCGTATTTTTTTCACTAAACGTAAGTGCGGAACCGTATCAAATGCCTTCCTGAAGTCCAGGAATACGGCATCAATCTGCTCGCCAGTGTCTACGGCACTGTGAATTTCTTGGACAAATAGGGCGAGCTGAGTTTCACATGATCTCTGTTTGCGGAATCCATGTTGGTTATGATGAAGGAGATTTGTATTATCTAAGAACGTCATAATAAGAGAACATAAAACATGTTCCATTATTCTACAACAGATTGACGTAAGCGAAATAGGCCTATAATTATTCGCATCTGATTTATGACCCTTCTTGAAAATGGGAACGACCTGCGCTTTCTTCCAGTCGCTAGGTACTTTACGTTCTTCCAGAGATCTACGATAAATTGCTGATAGAAAGGGGGCAAGTTCTTTAGCATAATCACTGTAGAATCTTACGGGTATCTCGTCTGGTCCGGATGCTATTCCGCTACTAAGTGATAGCAGTTGTTTTTCAATTCCGATATCGTTTATTTCAATATTTTCCATTTTGGCGTCCGTGCGACGGCTGAAGTCAGGGACCGTGTTAAGATTTTCCGCAGTGAAACAGTTTCGGAACACTGAATTCAGTATTTCTGCCTTTCTTCGGTCGTCCTCTGTTTCGGTGCCATCGTGGTCAACGAGTGACTGAATAGGGGATTTAGATCCGCTTACCGATTTTACATATGACCAAAACTTTTTAGGGTTCTTGTTTAGATTGTTTGCCAATGTTTTATGTTCGAATTCGTTGAATGCTTCTCTCATTGCTCTCTTTACGCTCTTTTTCGCTTCGTTCAGCTTTTCCTTATCAGCTATGATTCGACTACTCTTAAACCTATGATGAAGCTTTCTTTGTTTCCGTAGTACCTTTCGTACATGATTGTTATACCACGGTGGATCTTTCCCCTCGCTTTGGACCTTAGTCGGTACGAACTTATCTAGGGCGTACTGGACGATGTTTCTGAATTTTTTCCATTTTTGTTCCACATCCTCTTCCTCAGAAATGAACGTTTGATGGTGGTCACTCAGATATTCTGCGATTTGTGCCCTATCACTCTTGTTAAGCAAATATATTTTCCTTCCTTTCTTGGCATTTCTTATTACACTTGTAGTCATTGATGCAACCACTGACTTATGATCACTGATACCCTCTTCTACATTCACGGAGTCGAAAAGTTCCGGTCTATTTGTTGCTATGAGGTCTAAAACGTTAGCTTCACGAGTTGGTTCTGTAACTATCTGCTCGAAGTAATTCTCGGACAAGGCAGTCAGGATAATGTCACAAGAGTCTCTGTCCCTGGCTCCAGTTCTGATTGTGTGACTATCCCATTCTATACCTGGTAGATTGAAGTCTCCCCCTATTACAATAGTATGATCACGAAACTTCTTCACGACGTTCTGCAGGTTCTCTCTGAGGCGCTCAACTACTACGGTTGCTGATGCAGGTGGTCTATAGAAGCATCCGACTATCATATCTGACCCACTTTTGATACTTAACTTAACCCAGATTATTTCACATTCGCATTCGCTAATAACTTCACTGGATATTATTGAATTCTTTACTGCTATAAATACTCCTCCACCATTGGCGTTTATCCTATCCTTGCGGTATATATTCCATTCTGTGTCTAGGATTTCGTTACTGTTCACTTCCGGTTTTAACCAACTTTCCGTTCCTAATACTATATGCGCACTATTTCCTTCAATAAGAGATACTAATTCAGGAACCTTGCCCTGGATACTCCTGCAGTTTACCAATATTACGTTAACTTTTCCTGTTTTTGGTCTCTGAGGACGGACGTTCTTTATCAACGATGCTGATGTTCTCTCTGGTATTTTATCGTTTCGCCCAAGGGGGGGGTCCCTCTAACCTAAAAAACCCCCGTGTGCACGCCACACGTACTCTGCTACCCTAGTAGCTGCTTCCGGTGTGTAGTGCACGCCTGACCTGTCTAGGGGGGCCCTATAGTTCTCCACCCAATAACGGAGGTCGATGAATTTGCAACCATTATAGTCGCAGAGTCGTCTGAGCCTCTGGTTTAGACCCTCCACACGGCTCCAAACCAGAGGACCGCGATCGACTCTGGGCACTATGCTGCAGATATTAAGCTCAGCTTGCACTCCGCGTGCGATGCTGGTTGTCTTCACCAAATCAGCCAGCCGCCGAAAGGAACCAAGGATGGCCTCAGAACCCAAGCGGCAGGCGTCATTCGTTCCGACATGTGCTACTATCTGCAGCCGGTCACACCCAGTGCGTTCAATAGCTGCCGGAAGGGCCTCCTCCACATTACGGACGAGACCCCCCGGCAAGCACACCGAGTGCACACTGGCATTCTTCCCCGACCTACCCGCTATTTTCCTGAGGGGCTCCATAACCCGTCTAACGTTGGAGCTCCCTATAACTAATAGGCCCGCCCTCTGTGACTGTCGGGACCTTGCCGGAGAATCGGCCACTGGCCCAACAGGCGAGGCATCCTGTGGTGGCTCGGAAACGATGTCATCACCACTAGGAAGCACCCCGTACCTGTTGGAAAGGGGTAAGGCAGCTGCCACGCGGCCAGATCCCACCTTCGCCTTTCGGCCAGGCACGCGCGAGCCCACCACTGTCCGCCATTCACCCTGGAGTGATGGCTGACCGGTAAGATGCTCACTGCCGGAAGACGCAGCGACATCAGGGGTTCTATGTGATCCCAAGGCCACCGAAGTAGGCATAGGTCTCACCACAGTTGCCCCAACGCCACTACGAGCCGACGCCTGCGCCTCGAGCTCGATGAGCCTAACAGACAAAGCCTCCACCTGCCCCCGAAGAGTGGCCAATTCTCCTTGCGTCCGCTCACAACAACCACAGTCCCTACACATGACTGTTTACCCTACTCTATACGGTGACAAATTCCCAAGATAATCTTCTGATGAGCTACTCTGATAATCAAGAAACACTCACTGAAATACGAGACGCGAAAACTACGCTAGGTTTTCCCAGAAAAACTATTTAAAAGCTAAGCGCAGCAAATAAGTACAAAATAAATTTCTATGGTTTTGTAGACTGTTGTGGTTATTTACGGAAATACAAAGTACAATCAGCTACACATTTTACATATTCACATACACCTTTACCTTTAACCCAAATAAATAGACTCTTTTTGATTCATTTTTCTTTTGCTACGAGTACACAAGACAAGTGGAGAGGTTGAGTCATAAGCTGATTTACCAAAATCTTTACTACCAATTTCAAACATATAAGTACGATAGGCAACATCTCTATCATTACCTAGTACGACTAGTGTGCGCGTCCGGGATAACGTTCCGCTGGCCACTGCGAAAATTCTAAGTCTCTTATCTAAGGTCAAAGTCCTCGCACAGTATATAAGCGAGCGCGCTACGCTCAGTCTGTGTCTTGCTGCTGCACAGGCAACTGCATTGAACGCCGCCAACATGCCCTACAGGAGGTATTGTCATACTCGCACAACGGTCAACAAAACTTTAGAAAACATTGAACTTACAGCAACGTCAGGAGACAAGAAGAATCGCATTCCAGTGAAGAGTGTTTCAGCCCACGCCCTCGTTGATGGACCATGTGTATTTCTTGGATGTTCTCTTAATTTCAGCTTGGATATCAACGACACCTTCTCACATGGAAATGGATGGTTCACCGTTGCTATAGTAAGAGGTGGTAGCG
Organism: Schistocerca nitens; assembly: GCF_023898315.1. NCBI lineage: Eukaryota > Metazoa > Arthropoda > Insecta > Orthoptera > Acrididae > Schistocerca > Schistocerca nitens. The sequence goes on from NC_064618.1 coordinate 718,465,568, forward strand.
GAGTTTCTAGTGCACCTGGACTTGAAAGTTTTAATGATAGAGACGTAATTGCCTATCGTACTTATCATATGTTTGAAATTGGTAGTAAAGGTTTTGGTAAATCAGCTTATGACTCAACCTCTCCACTTGTCTTGTATACTCTTAGCAAAAGACAAACTATCAAGGCAGTTTTTCAACTTGTAATCCAAGAAGCTGCAACATCCCAAAGAAACTGAAACCGGTACGATTTGCTATCCTGCACTGCTAAATCAATCTGTTCCAAGACACACTTCTTTACTCCCATTGACATACACCGTAATACAACACTTCCACGATTTTTTTTCTAGGTTCAAACAGCACAGCTATATACCCGAGATCAACATACTGGGGAATGGTCACACCGACATGGGATACCAAACACATGACACCTGGAGAGGTCTTGGACAGTAACTGCAAAATAACTGGCCTTAACATCGAAGACTTGATGCAGGCCTATCCACAGAAAGTAGAGTCTATCGTGGAAAAAGTGTTCGAGCTGTTTTGCTGCCAGAAGATACGAACACGTGTACATGTGGTCGTTCCCTTCGAGAAGGTAATATCGGTATCACTATTCTGCTGAAGCCAATATGTGGTTTAAAAAATGTTAACAAAATCAGCCCTGTTTTCGTAGCGTCGGTACTACGGCAATGTCCATTTAGAAGTCACGGCATCATAAGATATTCCATTTAAAATCATTTATTGCCTTATAAGCTAGGTGTACCTAGTGTGTGTGTGTGTGTGTGTGTGTGTGTGTGTGTGTGTGTGTGTGTGTGTGTGTGCGCGTGCGCAGTTTAGATCAGTTTTCTAAATTGCAAATTGTTAACAGGAAATTGAAGAAAAGATTACAGTTTCTGTCCTCAGTGGATCTACTCGTAGTTTGACTGGCGCCTACGTGGAATGACTGTTGTGTAATAGTACAAAAGGAGCAAACGTGCGCTCATGACCGATAGGTTGCTTGCACTTAGTAGCAGGTTCAGATGGTTCAATGGCTCTGAGTACTACGGGACTTAACATCTGAGGTCATCAGCCGCCTAGAACTTAGAACTACTTAAACCTAACTAATCTAAGGACGTCACACACATCCATGCCCGAAGCAGGACTCGAACCTGCGACCGTAGCGGTGGCGCGGTTCCAAACTGAAGCGCCTAGAACCGCTCGGCCACACCGGCCGTCTAGTAGCAGGTCGTGCAGATTTTTTGTTCAATAGGGTTTGAATCAGGTGTAGGGCTGTCAGTATATTTGGGGCACAAGGTGTTGAAAGTAAGTTCATGGAAATGAGACAGAACTGTTGAAATAGTCTATGGCACGTTTTGATTTAACTCGTGCGTGCTATAAGCTTTTATTGGACCTTGCTGAGAAGCATCCTACTACCAGTTAAAGTTAAATTGCTCGCTAAGCAGCCTGTACGTAACAAGAAAATCAGAATTTTATCCAGTGAGAGGATAATAGGTGAGGAACTAATAACTTTCTTGTTAAAATCTTGTTTCGGTAGGTTTAGGAAAGGTCTGTGGTTAACGTATGTTAAGAGGTCGTCTTAAAGGGACGAAATACTGAGTTTGAAGGTCTTCCAAGATATACATCGTGAGAGTTATTAATTTTCTTAGGTATCACTGTGCGAATAAAAGATTGACAGCCCAGCACATAATACAAACTACACTAAACAAACGTGTCAGATCAAATGGTTCAAATGGCTCAGAGCACTATGGGACTTAACTGCTGAGGTCATCAGTCCCCTAGAACTTAGAACTACTTAAACCTAACTAACCTAAGGACATCACACACATCCATGCCCGAGGCAGGATTCGAACCTGCGACCGTAGCGGTCGCGCGTTTCCAGACTGTAGCGCCTAGAACCGCTCGGCCACTCCGGCCGGCCGTGTCAGATCGTTGATACCTGCCGCGAAGTGCACACAACCTCCATGTTAAGCATCCACACGACTCTTCTACACAACACTCGTTGCTCGCTGGCACAAGCCAAACAAGGTTCATTAGGGAAGCCAGGAAATAAACAGTAACATACCAGCACATGACCTAGAAAACTGATCGAAATCCCACACACTGTTCAATAAATTTACCTAAAATGAATACATGTGATTTTATGCCAAGTCCTAAAATGCACCATCAAAATGGAAAAACACGTTTGTAATACATCTTAATTGCAATTTGCGAAATGTTGGTATATACACAGAATTTCTGAATATTTTTGATATAGTAAAACACATTCCATAATTCTGTATACATTTTAGCTCGGTTACGCTTTTTATGGCGTCTTCACATCGCAACATTAATCCTTAAGTAACAAATCCTTACGATAGTGTGGCTATAAATGTACATATGCGAGATACAAAAGCTACATAAGTTTTTGTGACGCTGTCGTTCATTTATTTGATTTCCTTGGTGGCACAAGAAACAGTCAGTACTTCATTTTAGAAGTTTTGTGATGTTTGCAGGTCGCTGAAGGAATAAAGAAAATGTGCACAAGGGCGAACACGGGCAAAGTGATATTGTTCGTGAAACACGAGGTCCACAGAACTGCTGTCCCTCGCTGTCAAGTACCTGTGGCCAAAGCTGTTAGTATTCGAATCCTTTCTCATGAGGAGGATCACGCAGAAGTGTGTGCTGCACAGGGAAAGCCAGGCACTGAAGCTGAGGATTTAGCTAGTGAAAGAAGCGAATCTTCCCTTTCGGAAGAGGATCTGGGTATCGAAGATGATGTGGAGGTGGTAGAGGAAGAGGTCGAAGACATGGAAGAGGAATCGGAATCGGAGGAAGAAGTGTTTCCAGAACTGGAATTCGAGGAGGAGGAGGAGGAGGATGAGGATGAGGAAGTCACCACAGAGCTTTAAAATTACCTTTTTACTGTGTCATGAACTGAAAAGTATTTACAAAAAATTAGTCGTGCCGGTTGTGCAGTACTAAGCTAATACACAAAGCTTCCTTCAGTTATTTACTAACATCATTGAGACATGTAACACACCAAAAAATGAGTCCTGGTCCTTGTGTTTGTTCTGAAACAGAAATCATATTCTCAGAGGAAATGGGGTTCCTCTTGTTAAATGAAGTACCAAACTATCTTATTACTATTCCTACCCAAACATGTTAAGATACTTATCGTTAGTGGGGACTTGATTAAGGTTAACAGGTGCAATATTCATCAATTATTTATAATAGCAGACAACTTGTGATGTGCTGCAACATCTCAAAAGGAACTCCATTCTTAAGTTTCCTTACTTGAGAATATAAGGTATGAGATATTGTGGTTTGCATAACCTATTGTGAAAATAATGGAAGAATTTTAAAAATGTTTTGTTGTGCCAAATAAAACATTTTACATGTAAGTAGCTTTAGTTTCTCGAACGTGATAAGACTTGGTGAGAGCTACTTAGTTTTCTTCTCACTGGTATAGCAAGTAATGCATATCTATCCTGCATCAAACTAATTGTATGGTATCTACCTTGTAAGGCCTCACCTCGCCTAGGTTCTGGCAGGGGAAGAGCTTGTGGTCGTAGAATCATGCGTTTTAGCATATCTGGTCACCACTCGCGTTCTCCACTGCATGTATTTGGAGGAAGGAGTTACTTATTTTCAGCTTTCGTGTAAGAGTGAATGGAAAAATTACGCGGTATCTGTTCCATATTTTTCAGATATAGCTCATAAAATAACATTGTATCTAGTATGTTTACATTCAGGGAAGAACAGTGAGAATAAAACTGCTATTCCTTCAGAAATAATTCAGAACATGAAACTACTCAAAGGTTAGATACCTGAAGTATCAACACACGTTCAGTAATGCTTCAGAAGTTAGAAGCAAGATGGTTTATTAGTAAGAGGATACTTAAAAGATCGTTTTTAAAATAAATGATTTAGCACTTTTAAGAGCTTTTTGCGTTAAATTCCTGTATATTATGCCCATGAATACTGCATCACAACTTTGAAATTCAAGTTTATATATTACTGATCACTGAAATTTATCCCTCTTGTTAGTTGGTTGGCTTAGGTGTGATTGGAGGGTTTGCACAGTCTCACATACTATTAGGAAGCCCTTTCTATTTATCATGTTTGCAACTGTTTGTGTTACTTTGTGTGTGTCAGTCATAGTGTTCCATCTGGTTCTTCTCTGTGTGATAATGTCATTGTGTGTGTTTGTTGGTTATGTCTGTAAGTTTGCAGCTTGTGAGTTATCTTGTATTCTGGAACTGTTGTTTGTTTTGTATTTTGTTATTAATTGAGCCTGTGTACTACATGTTTGTCATACCCACTGTTCCTAGCTGTTTGTTTGATTTTACTCACGTCTTGTTCATGGTTTCCCTTGTTGTGTGGGATCCTGTTTAATCTAAGTAGCATGTGACTTAGTGCTGCAAGCTTCAGATTGTGGGGATGATTAGATGGGAACGTATTATTGTGTCTGTGGCTATTGGTTTCCTAAAGATTTAGATGTATGTTTGCCATTTTCTGTTTTTTGTTATATCAAGTAAATTTATTTGATCTTCTTTTTCTTTTCGAAATAAGAATTTTAAGTTCTGATGAGCTTTGTTGATTTCTGAGTGTTCATCTATTTTTTCAGTTGGTTTATCTACCATGTGTCATCGACATACCTGTACCAATACATGATTTTAAAACTTTCGTTAGTGGTTATCTTTTCAACTATCTGATTTTTTAATTGACTGACGACAATGTTGATCAATGTTCCTGGTATTGGGGATCCCATGGACAGTCCATCACTATGTAGATAATAATCATTCTTTAACTGACAGTTGTTTTGTTCTGTTGATAGTCAGAGCATATTTTCTTTTATTGCTTCTGTGGTGAGGTTGCTGGGGGAATTGAGAGTTTGTTCTAAGATTTCTATCGTTTCTGTGAGAGGGATGGAGGTATACATATTTTCTATGTCGAATGAAATCAGTGATGCTGTGTGTTGTATTAGGTTTCCTATGTTTATCCCTGTTCTGTTTTCTATTTTATAGTGTTTTGTAATTAACTTTTGGAGATGTTTGGCTATGTGGTATTTTGAGGCATTCTTGAAGTTCATAACGGCTCTCATTGGCATACCATAGTTATGTATTTTTGGTTGTTTGCAGAGTGTTGATGATAGTGAGTTTTTCTGTGTTACGTTGTATTTCCGTTTGTCTGTGAGTACGTGTATAATGTTTTTCAGTGTTCGTTTCAGGTTTGCCTGGAATTGTGTAGTTTGATCTGACTTGAGTTTTTGTATGGTGCCGATATTCATGGATTTCTTGGTTTTTGTGGTGTATTGCTATCTGTCCATCAGTACTACTAAATTTCCCTTGTCTGCTTTTGTTAGTATGATGTTGTTTATTAACTTTAGTTTTAATCTTTTTATGGTGGCTGCGTCTGTTTGGTTGTTCCTACAGTGTGCCTCCTGTGTTTGTTTTATTATGCCTTACATTTTTTTACTAGTTCTCTTGTCAGTCCTATGTTTATTTCACAATCATTTTGTTGTTCAAGTGTAAGGATGTGTTTGCTTTCTATCAGATTTTCTATGGTTTGTTTGTTTACTTCGCTGTTGGTACAGTGTTTCAATCCTTTTTCCAAAAGCATTTTTTCTTTTTTGTGTAGATCTGGCCATGTTTAACTAAACGTGGGTAGAATGTTTGTTGTTCTTGTGGTTTCACACTTATGTTTTAAACGTATTTTTGTGTCTTTTTAATTGTTTCATTGTTTTCTCTTTATGCTTGTTTTCTAGATGTTTCGCTGCTGTCTGTGTGTTCAGTTTTTTTATATTAGTGCCATGAGAACTGTGGGGTTTCCAATGTGTTGTGCCAATTCTAGATGAGTATCATAGAGTGTCATGTTTAAGTACTACTTTTTCGAATATACCATCTTAATTTCATTTTGTAACCAACATCGTTCTGCAATTGATTTCGACTTTTGTGCCACTGTGGAACTGTTTTTAACCTTTACATTAATATAACTTGGAATTAAGTCGTACTTCTTGCATGTTTTGTTCAATTTTATTTGCTCTATCGTCTTATGGAGTCTAAGATGTATTTTCTTGAACCTGTTGTACACGTTGACAGGGAATGCTTGACATAGCTGTATTAAAATCTTCAAAAGAAGAAAAGAAAAACAAGCAGCTTACCATATATAATAACAAATAATTCAAAAATTATACTCGAAATGTGGCGATAACACTCGATTTTGGCAATAACATGACACTCTGCAACACAAACCAAAACATTGCCTCAAAACAGGTGTTCAGTTCCTAGTGCTTGTTCCTTCTGAAATGTGGAAAAAACACCAAGTGGTAATTACGAGAAGAAGAATAGCACCAAAAATGGAAGAGAAACGTAATAATAAATTTTTCATAATGCGGGGCCACAGTCATAATACATTTCATTAAAGTCGGTACCGCCATTAGACTTGTTTATTTACAGTGTTACATTTACACAATCATGATTTCCGCTTCAGTGTGCCATTATAAAGTGTTCTAAGTGTTACAAATTACCTAAGATGGCATACTGTCGTATTAAAATACACTATTAGACGCGTTGTCTAAGAGTCGATATTTCTGGCAGAGCCTACTGCTTTGTTTCGTCACTGAGTACACCATACGACAGTATGCCATCTTAGGCAATTTATAACACTTAATACATTTGATAATGGCACTTTCAAGCTGAAGCCATGATTGTGTAGGTGTAAACGTAGCACTGTAAATAAACAAGTCTAATGGCAGTACTGACTTTAAATACGTACTATGTAAAAAATCATCCATGCAACCTGCAAGTAGAATTTAAGGTATTACTGATTCTTAGCAAAAACCAACCACCAGGACTATTTAAAAATTATGCGTACATTGCTCTAAAATGTAAACTAAATAGTAAAAAATTTGTACAGTCACGCTCAAAAGTGTCCGAACGACCTGAATTGCATTTTATCTCATTCACATTGAACCCGCATAACGCAGCTGTCTAGAAAGTCCTCCAATTGCTTCTTCGTACAGTCGTTCGACTATTTAAAATGGTTCCAACAAGTCACCACTAATAAACACTGCTCTGTATCACAATACCTCAACATGTAAAGTAATACCACGATACTACAAGTATCAGGTAACACCTTATAACAGATATAACTGTCCTTAAGGCTTGTAAGCTCACATTACTACAATAAATGACACGTGAAATGTTACCACTCTCATTATTACGTCAGATAGGTAATGCACGTACTAAGTTCATCGTATTCATGATTTCCTCTTTAAATTAACATACTGTACTTATTATTTAACACAAAATAATATTAAAAATTTAAGTTATTCACGAGCAGCTAGTTGAGAATATGTATGAACTTCAAATAACACGATGACCCGTCTCGTTCTGCTTATGGATTCATGCAGACTAAGCAATGATTTCGTGACTGGCGGAAACTGTCATTCCTGACTAGGCATACAGAGAATGATATACCTCGATTTTAGACCGTATCAGTTAGCAAATATCAACTTTAAATTACATAACGTAAACATTTTTAACGCACGCGAATTTCTATCTAGCATTTATTGTCCCTGTTAACGAATTACGAGAGATATTAAATATGGCTTCTTAATAAGCAACTTACTTGAAATGCCGTGAGGTAAAGCTTTGTGTTGGACAGGGATTCGAACCAAGAACCTAATCTGATTGATATAGAAGCACAATCGACAGTGACATATCGAATTTTCTAGGCAGTAGCTAGATGTTTTAACTGAAATGACGAGACGAAAGATAAATTTTTTCCTTCCCAGGACTCCATCCCGGCACCTACCAATGTTATATTCTAGAGAAACGAACGTTAAATATGGGTTTGTTACACAAGCAGCGACATTTCAGTATGTTTGAACTAGAAATAATATGACGAAGAGTTCAGTTCTGACTGGGAATCGAGCCCCCACACATATCGATGTTGACTACACACAGACGTCAGCTACAGAATTTCTCTGCATCAGCAGCTCGGAATAACATCCTTGAACTTAGTGAACTTACAAATAGTTGTGTGTCTCACTGGGAATGAAAAACGTCAGATATCGTGAGTGTGGGCAACCAATGAAAATACATTAAAAATAAAAAGTATTATCCACCAGCAGATAGGTGTTCTCGTGCTGGACCTTGTTAATACATAATGAAAACTTTAGTGCTGGGCCAGGATTCGAACCCATTCACCCGCAATATGTGGAGATGTTGAAGAATCTGAAGTTTCGAACAAACAACAAATTGCAGTCGAACTGTATTGTCACTAAGTGATCAAATTCCGCGTTAAGGGCGGTCTGGCTTGCACTCCAAGTTCAGAACCAATTTTACCGACATACACAAGCCCAAATAAAAGATGGAATAAGTGTCCTGTGATCCTATGTAGCGTTTGTTTCGTCACTAGAAACGAATAACTAGTATAAGAAAGGTTACTGGTGATAGTTTCTACATGTCACCGCTCCTGACTTTGTCGTTCAACCTAACGTCTACTTGATAGAGAAGGAATATCATGTTTAATGTTAATTTCAGACCACACTGGGAGTCTATTAAATGGTTAAGTAGAAGCAAGCTTCTGACCTGGAGATTATGCTATTCTCATGTCAGCAGGATGTAAAGACTCTTCTGGGCATCATAGCCTCGATGTGAAGCCATTTTGAAATTTTCACTAATTCAGCAAATTTCTTATTTCGATTAAATCCACTGTGAAGTTACCTGATAATTCTATTTTTACCGATATTATTACTATCATTTTCTTCATATCTCTGCTGGAACACATGTGCTTGAAGATCATTTAAAGCCTTTTAGTCATTATAGAAGTAGTTGCCCAAGAGCAGGTGCTTTCCATGTCTACGGAATCCTTTTCATGTTAATATCAAATATCAGCAATTACTCTTAGATTACATTAAAACTAAAGTAATTGATGAAGACGTTACTTGATAACAAAAACGAGCTGCCTTTCTTCATTTTCTTGCATCTAGAAATGGCTGTCGAATACTGTCAAACAAAAACCAAGGGATCTTACTGCCTTCCGATATACGTCTGTCAGTTCTTCCGTTGATTTGGTCGACTTGACCTGTTTCAACTTGTGGATGACAGAGAATGTTTTAGAAAATCATTTGTTTTCCTTTGCAATAAACCGAAATATTTTCGTTCTAAGCTATCCAAGTTCAAAATTTTCGCAATGTTAGCTGAAATTTAATATTCGCTTCTATAATGTAGGAAAGTACATCACAGTTGCAAAACCCGCATCCGACTCATTGACCTTACATTCAGTCGCTGACCATAAATTATAGCTCAAATTGACACCAGTTTATGTAACCTAATGTAGCGAAGACTGTTTGTCAGTGCTCTTTCTCACCGGAAAATTCGCAATTCACTCATTGGGATCCATAAGTACACTGTAACAGTAATTTGTGTGTGTATGAAATGCATACGGATTGTAGAATTTAGTGGTGCTCTCTCTTCCACTTTTGTATACAATATGCGTGACCTAAACGGGCCCTTCCTCATTACAGGCCCTGGGCAGTGCAACATCGTACTGACAACAGTAATGTGCTTATACCGACAACCTCACTGTTAGTTTTACCTGATTTTGTAGTCATTTAAATAAAACATGACCTCCCAGTGGGAAACACTTCGTCCCCCTTTCCCTTCTGTGAAATTTGTTAGTAAGCTTTTTGCCTTCTAACCAGCGAAATGCGGCAGAGTACGGCCGGTAAACGATTCACAAACCACGATTTAGTGCCGTTAAGACGATTTCTTTAAACATTGTCGTAGCTGAAGGAATTTAGTTTCTTCTTAAATCGTCTTATGCAGCAACGTTCACAGATATCTCATAGGAAAAGCTTTTTATCTAGGTACGAAGGTTGTACAACAAACTTCCCACACTTTGTGTCAGGTTGATGTTTTCGTATGATAGCACTGTGTAAGAATTTTGTCTAAGAGGTATCACAAGTAGTGTTCCTGTAGTTGTGGGAATCATTGGTTTAAACCGAGTTTAACACCAGTGGATACAGTACTGCTAAATATTCAAAATTATTATCAACCTAAGTCTCAGTTCATCCACAAACTGAGGCGTATTTATAATATTGTAGCTAGACTGTGTATCCTTGTCTTCCTTGAGTGGGTATTGGAATGCGTTTACAAAAAATGGTTCAAATGGCTCTGAGCACTATGGGACTCAACTGCTGTGGTCATCAGTCCCCTAGAACTTAGAATTACTTAAACCTAACTAACCTAAGGACATCACACACATCCATGCCCGACGCAGGATTCGAACCTGCGACCGTAGCAGTCGCACGGTTCCGGACTGCGCGCCTAGAACCGCGAGACCACCGTGGCCGGCAGTGCGTTTACACACACGTATACAATACGTTGAATAATTCGAACGCTATAGTTAATGTTGCTCTCATAAACCAATTTTTTTAATTCTTCTGGGTCTTCAGTGTGCAATATGTTTTGTAGATTCAGCCTTAGACGAAAAAATGGACTGCCGAGTCGTTCACGTAAGGTGGACAATACAGTTGTGCTCCCCTCAGAATTCTATGTCCGGGAGTATGCTCGATGTGGCAACATTGTAGACTGTGGCACTTCCCAGAGGAAGTCTTGACTGCAGTCTGAGTACCTCACTCTTGACTACAACCGTAGTCTTGAGGTAAAACGCGAGACTAGCTAATATGACGTCTGGCAATCGAAAGCACATGTCGACAAAAAGCTATGAGTGTAATGCAAGCGAATCTACAATATATTTCGCTTTCTATCACGTTGGTATTAACAGTTTGGTTCAACAATATTTTAGCGAGAGATATCTTGGCCGACCATCTGCCTCAACACCGCGTGCGTCTGAGTTCACTGGGACCCATTTGCTGCCTACCGGCGGGGGCTGAGGCACTGCGCTGCCTCACCTTCTGCTGACAATGTCTGCTCCACCCCTCACTCTCGAGACAGTGTAAAATGCTTTAATGTTGTTGAGTGATGACCCATAAAATCTGTCTACAATTTGTGTTTCACACTCGATAGCAATGGAGGCACAAAACAGTTTTTATTTGATGAGTATTTTATTACACTAGTATGCAATACATCAATGTGGCACAGAATTAATTTCATTGTTGCTGATCCAGTGTTCTATAATTAATGCGGCACATGCTGTTCTTTTTCCTTTCACGGGAGATTCTTCAAATAATTTATTTTTGTCATGGATTCATATGTGTTAGTCAAGGCACAGAGGGTACATGCAATGTAATGTGTTTGGTTTCTTTCTTTGACTTCCTATGGTAAATGGATGCGAAACATTGTGTCAATACCTTTCAGAACCTGCTCAATAGCTACTCAGGCAAATTGTTTGTTTTGAGGTCCATACATTAATTAATGGAGAAGTGAACGCTGTTCAAAGGTCATATTTAAAATATTCAGTTGCACTTAAAGCGACAAAATTGCCAATATTTGAAGCTACCCAGAGAAAAAGTAAGTTACTAGAGCCACTGTTAGCAAATGTCTGCAGAGAGTTCCTAACTGCTATTGTGGAAATTTAGCATAGAGGCCCTATAGTAATCAAGAGGTTCATTTCCTTCATACTTATCACCCTAGGATGTGAGTCTTAAGTGAAGAACAATATTGAAATTCGTATCGTTGACGGCAGTTTCGAATTTCTTCAGAGACACTTGTATTGTGAAGCAGCTTGGCAGTAAGAAAGCCGAGTTCTATGAATATTAACACAACTTACGGAGTCGAGCTACCAAGAGGACTTGATGTGTAAAGGTTTTCTTCCGATTTCATTACAGAATTTTTTTCTGGAAATTCGCAGCTCCATAAAATAAATCAGAAAGAAAATCGCACATACGGGCCCCTACCATGGTTAGAACTGATGACTCATTGAGCCGTTGCAACATGAGACACGGGTGGTACCATGGGGCTACGGACACACTGCCGGCAGTGTACCGCTCTCATCATGGTGGTGGTCGCTCAACCTCATAACGCATCGTGAAAGATAATAAAAGTGGTCACTTATGTAAAGAATAACATTTCTTTAGCCAAAAAATTAATTTTTCTGTCTCAGTGTCTTGAGAGGATTATATAGCATAAGTCATGAGGATTATATAACACGAGTCATTCAAATGGAAAGGGAATATCAAGTGAGTTTAGCGAGTCAGTTCAGTACCACATGCGGAAGTGAGTGCACTGTCACAGTGTCGGCAAATATTTGTGACGATGTTACCAATTCGCAGCTGTGCTAGGAACAGCTCTTTAGCGGTATGCAAGGAGAATCCAGTGCTCCTGTCGTAGGAGAATACGGGAGGCGGCTCCTAACAAAAAAAATGGTTCAAATGGTTCTGAGCACTATGGGACTTAACAGCTATGGTCATCAGTCCCCTAGAACTTAGAACTACTTAAACCTAACTAACCTAAGGACAGCACACAACACCCAGTCATCACGAGGCAGAGAAAATCCCTGACCCCGCCGGGAATCGAACCCGGGAACTCGAGCGTGGGAACCGAGAACGCTACCGCACGACCACGAGCTGCGGACTTTCTCCTAACAGTTGCGTCAGACATTCAGGTGTATAATCTTACATCACGATTACAGTTTCCCAGAAAATATATACGAATAAAACCCTTACCTTGTTACTTTGTGACAAAAGATTATTTCTGTACAACAGAAAGTCTCTGGAAATCAACTTTGCCCACCTGTCACGTAAAGTACGATAACAAACACCTCGCACCTCGAAATCGATTGCATCTATGTGCAGTCTTGTGATCATACAAGTAGAATTTCATGAGAATGTAGAAAAACTTTTGTGCCAATGGAAGCTATAAGAGACACAGATTCTGTGCTATGGAATAATCAACTCATTTCAAAATTCAGAAGAGAAGAAACTAAAAATTATGCCCATTAAGACAGAAACTAAAGTGCAGATACAGGCACTATGCAGATCTGCGCTTTCATCTTCAGATCTATACAAATAACGTATGCTTGCCAGCGTATTCATTGCTTTCGTAACGTTTCCCTCTTGTTTAGTCTTCTAATGATGAACTGGATCCACACCCATGAGTCTGATTGTTTCTTTGTATCCTTCCATCTACTATCTCTGTGTGTTTTTGCTCAGAGTTTAAAGAGCAAAATATTATACCTGCTCCCATGAGGTATTAGAATAAAGTCGCAAGTAGGCTAAAGAATTATAATCAAAATACACTGAGACGCCAATTTGCCTGTCGTCATGGTGTTAAGTTGACAGAAATAGTTGGGTATTAATGCCTGCATCACTGGCATCCCGTTGTCTTCTTTTACTGAGATTTTCACATTACCCAGAACACAAGACGCCGAGATAAATGTGTATATTCTCCCTGACGAAACATCCCACATTCCATTCATCTTGATCCATTCGTTACGTGCATCGGCAGCAATGAGCGATAGGAAAGCTATTGAGAGGTGACGAATAACAATAACAACGGTAGTAATAACAAATCAGTTATTAAGAATGTTTACTGCATTACAGACAATTGTTAACGGTTAACAAAATAACCAAGAAAGGCTGAGTGTTTAATTGGCGCACTGCATAGGTGTTCTTACAACTTTGTTACTGAATTCTGTTCTGGTTGTTTGCAGAGAGAAGAGGGAAGCGTCGAGAAACGTGAGTAATAAGCAAGTAGGCATATAATCTATTTACAGTTATTTTCATGAGGATGCATAATGCAAAAACAACTTTTAAGTGTGTTATTGCGTAATAGAAATCATTAAGTTTATTCGTTCTCTTGCTCGCACTCAGTGGGGTGAAACTTTTCACAGAAGCAAGTAAAACACAAATATTTCTTGCACAATGCGCAACACAGAAACGTGTTGTCCGATATATTGCTCGGAAAATATAACTGATACTTCTTGCCATATCCAGCTCTATCAGATATCAATTTGGACGCGTACTAAGTGTATAAAAGTATCTCTTGTAATACACAGAAAGGCACATAGAAGTATTCGACTGAAACGTAGCCATTACCAAGATTGCAACTGGGGTTGACAGCATCGTCGTCTACCGCCTTGGCAACTCGAACGGCGCAAGTGCTCGGCCGGTTACTTACGTTTACTGGTATCAAAGCTACAGCATCAAAACACAAAAATGTTAATAACCCGAAGATCATAAACTAAGGAACCCACAGTAAAGTAAAGCCGTCATCAGTCGGAAGAATGGTTTGAACACCACAATGCTTTAATAGGCACGGTCTTGTTGGAGGAGGTTTGCCATTGCTTTCCTCCGACCTTTGAGTTGACTTACCTAGCCAGTTAATAGGCGAACATACAGTTTAACGTGGGTTTCGGACCACAGTGCAGCTCGGCATTTTTCACATCAACGAACACTGCCCGAGGGGAAATAAGTGTGAAATGGCACATAAAAAATGTGTGACTGACCAGGGATCGAACCCGAGAACTTTGTATTCCTAGTCTTGCTCTTTACCACTTTGCCACCAGGTAACAACTGGAACTCATAACGTGTTCTAATAAAATTTCTTCTTTGTAGACGCTCTTTCGGTGTACAGCATTGAAAATACGATTGTCCGTCCTCAGCTTTGGCCTCGATTTTTTAAAAAGCTAGGGAGTGTCTAGCAGAAAGCTAGAACGTCCATGCAATATTTGATCAAAATCGGTAGCGCACATGTCAGACCCTCTCCTTGTGAGACTTATTTACAAATCGGAAGTTTGTGAAGACTGTTTCCCCCTGCTCCCCACTACGAGCGTTCTAAGGGACATACAGCAATGTATGCAATACCTCTAATACACTGAATGCCACTGTTTACTTTAGTCTTCCGTACTAAAATTAGTTCGTTCCTTCGAAGTAATAGTTACGACTGAAACATATTTCTGTTTAACCTGAATTTTGTTAAACAGATATAAATTGTCATCCAACACAGCTCCTTAAAAATAGTGCTGTCGTGGTTCGATTTCTTGTTTTTTAAGAGATATGTGGTAAAATCAACAGCTGCATATTTCAGACTAGTGATTTTGGCAGATATACCCATAAACTGAACCCACCTATCTGTTAAAACTGAATCGTCAGCAAAAGTATTGATTTAGTGATATTGTTCTAAACGTTCCAGTGAAATCGTGAATATAATCTGTGTGTCACAGTATTGAAAGCTTGAAATCGGGAATGAATTTGACTTCGGTGTTCGTGCGAGTGCCCTGCATCCTGTGTGGCACTTCGTTCCCTGTTGCCTTGTGAGTTGGTTCTTACTTCTGTCAAGGCGACATGTCACAGCTTAGTGAGTTTGATAAAGGTCGTATCCTTGCGTTTTATGAAGACGGGTACTGTATCAGTGGCATTTCCCGTGTTCTGGGATGCAGCAAATCCACTATTCATATCAAGGATGAAGAGGATGGAAGATGAAGGCCACGTAAACCGTCGTCGTCGCTCTGGTCGCCCCGGAATACCACAGAGAATGAAGAGAAGATTATACTCCGCTACAGTGTTGAGGACCCTTCCAGGAGCAGCAGAGAAATTAAAAACATCCTGCAGCTAACAGTGAGAGTGAGCAGGTCGACAATACGTCGTCGGCTCAACGAGAAAGGAAGGTATGGACGGAAATCGGCTGTTAAGGAAATACTGAAAGAGCTACATAGGGCTGCCAGGTTAAACTTCGCACTGGCCTACAGAAGGAAGCCGCTTTCGTACTGGCACCGAGATATATTTAGCGACGAGAAGGTATTTTCAACTGCTCCAAATAGCTCTGTCCATGTGTATCGACCACGTGGAACGAGATACGACCGTAAATATATCCAGCAGAGACAAAGGTGTGGCCGGACGTCTGTCACAGTTTGGGGACGGATATCAGCAAATGGTTGCGGCGTGCTGTGGGAACTTGAGCGTCCGCTTTCTAGAGCGTATTACTGCGAAATATCGTGTAAGACACTGGTTTCAGATGGAAGGAGACACTGAGCTGTTGGACTGCCCTCCAAAAGCTGCTGACCTCAGTCCCATAGAGCACGTGTGGGCAGGGATGCAAAAAATTATTAGGAGCAAAAGACCTGCACCAACATCCAAGGCAGCGTCGTCGTTAACCGTTCACGCTGCGCGGGAAGAGATGTCACGGAGCGACGGAATCATCAGAAAGCCTGTTGCCTCTGTTCCCCGCGATTAAATGCAGTTGTAGAAGAGAGCGGGAACTGGACGCGGTACTGAGTCTACTGTGTTAACAGGAAGAAGACTTTGCTTAAAGCATATATTGTTTAATTCCAGCATAACTTCTTTTCAGCAATTAAGATGTTGTGAACAAAAGGAAAACTTCTCCTATTTCAATTTTGTTAGTAAAATTTTAATGTAAAATCACAAATACTTGCATAACAAGACAAAGATGTTTATTTTAATGAAGAGTACGTTTATTCTCATTAGACGCATAATGCCAATGAAGATTGAGGCATCAGAGAGAGACCATTTATGTTTTTTAATTTTTCTCCTTTTTCTGTTCACGCCAACTTGAAGTCACTACATTCAATTCAGTTCTCTTTACTTTGGTGCAGGGACACGCAAATACCAACGTAGGTACAAACGAGAGATCCTTAATTTTAATGCCATGAAGAAGCCACAGCTGACAAGGTGGTTATTTATGAAATTCCACATTTGCATACCTCCTGAGTATGACACAGCATAACAATTAAACACAGATCCAATCGAAATCTAAGTGAGTAGTATTTTAGTAATTCGTGCCGATAGAGGCACGTTTGTGTACAGATACTCAGTTTCATTAAAGCACACTTTCGTCGTGAGGTTATCGTGGGAAGTTTTATTTCATTTCTTATAATACAGTGCACAATTTTCGTAAGTTTTCTTTTAGCTGCCGGCCGCGGTGGTCTAGCGGTTCAGGCGCTCAGTCCGGCACCGCGCGACTGCTACGGTCGCAGGTTCGAATCCTGCCGCGGGCATGGATGTGTGTGATGTTCTTGGGTTAGTTAGGTTTAAGTAGTTCTAAGTTCTAGGGGACTGATGACCACAGATGTTAAGTCCCATAGTGCTCAGAGCCATTTGAACCATTTTTCTTTTAACATTGTTAAAACAATGGTAAACAAGAGAGAGAAATTATCAATTATATATGCGAATTCTCAGGCGTTATCTATAACAGTCTGACAATGCATATGCAGTTTATTGATTACATGTATGTGGAAAACTTGTTCTGAGTTAAAGCTGTCAAACAAGGTTTGAAGAAGAATAAATGCCACTACCACAGGACAGCTAATCTAAAAAATACTTTTCTGACGTATTTTGGACCGATGCGCTCTCCCAATATATAATACAAAACTTTCGAGATGCATCTTCTGCCTGGCCGTGTATTAAACCTGAAGAGAACTGAATGTCACAGAAGTTAGTCCTTTTTGCACATGCGACTATTTTGGGTTGAGAAGTGAAGGTAATTATTTTCAAAGATCCATTGAATTGATGATAGATTCATATCTTAATGGTCTGGGCTCGATTCCAACTTCTGCCGATGAATTTTGATAGGGAGAGAAAGATTCTATTCTCTTCTGGCTACGCCAAGTGAAGAAGGTATAATGGCATTGTGATCTGAAATTCACATTAAACATGATATTCCTGCTCTACCAAGAATACGTTAGGTTGAACCGCAATAAAGTCAGTAGCGGTGACATGTAGAAACTCTATCACCAGTAACCTTTCTTATACTAGTTATTCGTTTCTAGTGACGAAACAAACGCTACATAGGATCACAGGACACTTATTCCATCTTTTATTTGGGCTTGTGTATGTCGGTAAAATTGGTTCTGAACTGAGAATGCAACTCATACCGCCCTTAACGCGGAATTTGATCCCTTCTAGACAATACAGCTCGACTACAATTTGTTGTTGTTCAAAACTGCAGATTCTTCAACATCTCCACATTTTGCGGGTGAATGGGTCCGAATCCTTGACCAGCACTAAAGTTTTCATTATGTATTATCAAGGTCTAGCATGAGAACACCTATCTACTGGTGGAAAATAATTTTGATTTTTAATGTATTTTCATTCGTTGTCAACACTAACGATATCTGACGTTTTTGACTCCCAGTGAGACACAGAACTAATTGCGAAATCACTGTAAGTTCAAGGATGTTATTCCGAGCTACTGGTGGAGAAAAATTCTGTAGCTGACGTCTCTTTGTGTGGGGTTCGATTCCCAGTTAGAACTGAACTCTTCGTCATATTATTTCTAGTTCAAACATGCTGAAATGTCGCTGCTTGTGTAACAAACCTATATTTAACGTTCGTTTTGTCTAGAATATAACGGTGATAGATGTCGGGTTGGAGTCCTGGGAAGGAAAAAATTAATCTTTCGTCTCGTCATTTCAGTTAAAACATCTAGCTACTGCCGAGAAAATCCGTTATTTCACTGTTGATTGTGCTTCTGTATCAATCAGATTAGGTTCTTGGTTCGAATCCCTGTCCAACACAAAGCTTTACCTCACGGCATTTCAAGTAAGTTACTTATGAAGAAGCAATATTTAACATCTCTCGTAATTCGTTAACAGGGACAATAAATGCTAGATAGGAATTCGCGTGCGTTAAAAATGCTAACTGATACGGTCTAAAATCGAGGTATATCATTCTCTGTATGCCTAGTCAGGAATGACTGTTAGTTTCCGTCAGTCACGAAATCATTGCCTTGTTCTGCATGAATCCATAAGCAGAACTAGACGGGTCGCTGTGTTATTTGAAGTTCATACATATTCTCAACTAGCTGCTCGTGAATAACTTAAATTTTTAATGTCATTTTGTGTTAAATAATAAGTACGGTATGTTACTTTGAAGAGGAAATCATGAATACGACGAACTTACTACGTGCATTACCTATTTGACGTAATAATCAGAGTGGTTACATTTCAGGTATGATATTTATTGTAATAAACGTTACGAAAAAGAACAGAAAGGAAGTCCAGAAACATGTTAATTCTCACTAAAATTGTAATCGGTCTTCCACTGAACTGAGCAGTTGTCTTCATTTTGTTTCCTATTCAAAATTGTTAGCAGTTGAGGAAAAAAAGCAGCTATTATATGCTAAGAAATGAGATTATGCAGCCCTTAATGGAATAACGCAATTTGTATCGCATTTGCCATTTAGTCCAGTGATACCAGTTGTATTTCAATTTTACTCAGTCACGGAGCCATTACATGTGCTGTAATTCCAACCAGACAGATCAGTGCTTCCTCGGAGTCACGTAACAACTTGAAGAAGTCGGGTTGCAGGTGGGAACATACAATTTAGGTTTCGATTGTAAAAGTGTTACGAAGAAAAACTACGTTTTAATTGGAAACAGTGCTATGTGACATATCATCCGAGTCACACAGTAATATGCCATGTGATTAGACAGATAAATTATATTTTATCTTTCGACAAGACAATCGTACTAAGCACACTGCCGCAAACATTATGTAGCTCATGTGCAACGCTGGTAAAACATCTTACAACTGTGCACTGAGCGGAATTACAGCTGCAACTGAAATCCGTCTAAGCCACTTGCAGATGTTAGGAGCCAAAGTTCCGTCATTCAGGAAATCGAAACTGATATACTTAAAGTTTCAGCTGTTCCGATGATCCATCGAAGCAAAAGCTCTACCGTCAAACTGCCTGTCTGATAAACGTTTTCTGACTTAAGCTATACGCTGTGCAGGTTAGCACGAGAATTCGATCACGTGAGCTCTGATAAGGTAAAAAAGAAATCAATGTCCGAATAATTGGGGCGCATCCAATAGACAACCACTTAAACTTTAATTATATCTTGTTTCATTTTTATTTTCATTGGTAATTGCATTTACAGTCTACTGAGCACGTTCTCGTTGGAGCAGGTCTTCTAGCGAAGCTTCGCACTAGAAATACCTAGGTATTCGAATACGTTTTACACTACTGGTAAAGAATTTGATCAGTAATTGGGTAAGTCTACTACTTGGAAAGACCACATACATAATATTGTGGGGAAGGCGAGCCAAAGGTTGCGTTTCATTGGCAGGACATTTAG
This sequence comes from Schistocerca nitens, assembly GCF_023898315.1. Taxonomy (NCBI): domain Eukaryota; kingdom Metazoa; phylum Arthropoda; class Insecta; order Orthoptera; family Acrididae; genus Schistocerca; species Schistocerca nitens. The sequence continues at coordinate 718,485,530 of NC_064618.1, forward strand.
AAGATGCAACAAGTCCACTAAAGAGACAGCTTACACTATACTCGTTCGTCCTTTGTTAGAATATTGCTACGCGGTGTGGGTTCCTTACCAGGTGGGATTGACGGAGGACATCGAAAGGATGCAAAAAAGGGCAGCTCGTTTTGTATTATCACGTAATAGGGGAGAGAGTGTGGCAGATATGATACGCGTGTTGGGATGGAAGTCATTAAAGCAAAGACGTTTTCCGTCGCGGCGAGTTCTATTTACGAAATTTCAGTCACCAACTTTCTCTTCCAAATGCGAAACCTACATAGGTAGGAACGATCATCAAAATAAAATAAGAGAAATCAGAGTTCGAACAGAAAGGTTTAGGTGTTAGTTTTTCCCGCGCGCTGTTCGGAAGTGGAATGGTAGAGAGATAGTATGATTGCGGTTCGATGAGCCCTCTGCCAAGCACTTAAATGTGAATTGCAGAGTAATCATGTAGATGTAGATGTAGATGTAGATGTAGAGAGAACAAATCGATTACATACAGCAGTATTCCACGAAGTGTTGCTTGTGTTTTAGCTCTGACAACTCTACGCAAACATCACTGTTATTGCCGGCCGTGGTGGACGAGCGGTTCTAGGCGCTAAAGTCTGGAACCGCGCGACCGCTACGGTTGCAGGTTCGAATCCTGCCTCGGAGGTGGATGTGTGTGATGTCCTTAGGTTAGTTAGGCTTAAGTAGTTCTAAGTTCCTGATGACCTCAGAAGTTAAGTCCCACAGTGCTCAGAGCCATTTGAACCATTTGTCACTGTTATTGGTCGTTAACTGAGTGTCGTCGGCCACTGTGTTGTTCATGGTGAGGCGTAATGCCAGAAATTTGGTATTCTCGGCACACTCCTGACACTGCAGATCTCGGAATATTGAATTCCCTAACGAATTACGATATGGAATGTCCCATGCGTCTAGCTCCTTCTACCAGTCGGCGTTCAAAATCTCTTAATTCCCGTCATGCGGCGATAGACATATCGGAAACCTCTTCACGTGAACCTTCTGAGTACAAATTAAAACTCCAAGAATGCACTGCCCTCTTATATCTTGCGTACGCGGTATTAGCGCCATCTGCGTATGTGTATATCGCTCTCCCGTGACTTTTGTCGCCTCAGTGTACGAGTATGGCTTCAGTTAAATTGGTAGCTTCACTCCATCTGTAACGTGCATTCGTCCGTCTCACAGTGCACACCAGTCGTCAGTGTGATGAACATCCAAGCAGCTACAGCTTCATCAAGCAGCACCGCCAAGTGAGCGAAGCCACTGGTCGACGAGCTGTAAACTAGTGCTGATAGTTCCAAGCTTCAACAAAACTGCCACTGCCAAGTGCCAACGGAAAGGGGGGGGGGGGCACTGTGTACTGAAGCGGTAGAACCTTAGCAAGCTCAACATGCGTTTCTATGAGACATTTCTAACAGATACAGATTAACAAGTTGAACGCACATCGATGACTAAGCGTGTAACGACCTCTGTCTTACAGGTTAAGATCGCGAAGAGATAATGTGTCTTCCATCTGTTCCTTTCGACTCTTCACAAACCAATAAACAATAACTGTACTGGTGGAGCTGAAATTAATCAAACCGTTGCTCCAAATAGCATCTCAAGAACTGCTTAACGTCGCATTATCTGATCGCCGAAAAATACTAAGAAAGACAATTGGGCGCATGCAATACAAAGTTTAATAGCTACCTTTCTTCCGTAATACACGGAATAATCGAGTCCTGTGAGGGATAACAATGTGACTGAAGAGAACCACATGGTTGTATGCAGGGACAAACGAAATACTCTAATACAATGTGCATTCTTGCTGATGAAGAACGCAAAAAGCTGCAAATACTAAAAAACTTAATTTCAATGCCATAACCGGTTTCGGGCAATCAAGCCCATCTTTAGATGGTTGACGATTACCATTACATAAATGTTTCATCAGAAGCATGTGGTCCGCTCCTATCCAGCCCAACAACATTTGAATGTCTAAGGACACTTCGTGTGTTTTACCCGAGGGTCCAAACTTGCTAATGTGCCTCCATTCGATTACATATTAGATAAATAAATGCCATGTGGCTAGGTTTTCCCGTCGGGTAGACCCCCCCCCCCCCGCACTCCCCACATATGTTCTTTGTTTAATTTAGGTGTTCATTTAAAACGATATGAATCACATCTTCGCTAGGTGGATGCTCTTTGCATTGTAGACAAATACATCAAGTAAAACAAATGTCTGAGCCTGAAACTGACAGGAAGTATGTTACGAAGTGTTACATGCTGCAGTTGTTTATTTAAAATGTGTCGTGTTTGTACTACATTCATTAACACATTCTCCTGAAAAAAGCATAAAAACCAAAGTAAGACACTGTGCCATCCACTGGAAAAATATAAGCGTATACAACTGTTTCACTTTATATCTAATCAAATGCAAGCACATTAGTATGTTTTTATTATCAAAACAACATACGAAGTGTCGCTAAAATTAATATTCAAACATTCTTATTCAGTGCATACTGCCCACTGCCCACTGCCCACGAAAACATTAATGTAATGGGAAATGTTAGTCATCTGCTGATGAGCATCATAGTCTGAAACTGGTTATGGCACACGAATAAACGTTTTTTAAAGTAGTTGTGACTGGTTATGTTCTTTAGAAACAATCCTCAAGGCCCACAGATTTAATGAGAACCGACAGGGATAAAATAACAAAAAGTACCGTGTGTGTACACAAAATGTAATACATGAGTATTGTTCAAAACAATCATGCAGAGTGGGAAGTCAAACATGGAATAATGCAGTTGTCAGTCCAAACTCTAAAATTACATAATACTTTGACGAGGTACGAAATGAAAGCTACAAAATGTTCCCCTTGCTTTTTGAGAAAGAGAGAAAGAGAGATATGTTGCAAGCCATTGATACTCATGGATGATTAATTACCAACAGATACTGCCATCCATGTGTGCATCTAAGTCCAAACGGACCACAAAATAATACTGAAGTGCATCTGAAAAATCGAAGAGACACATGTCATGAGAAGCTATGCCGAATAAGCATCAGTCGAAAACATACTTCAAGTGTAAGTGGAAAGCTAATGAAATTCACAAATAAGACCTACAGCAGGCTCCAGTCTCATCCAATTACACTGCGTAGCATTCTAAGACATCAGAAGAGATACCACTGACCACATAAATCGAGAATAGCGCCCCAATGAACCATATCACATGAATGCCAGACGCAGAGTGTCTGTATGTCTTTAAGAGCCTGCTGGCTGAACCGAGATTTGGTGGTCTGCGCTGTAACTCTCCTCGACTTCAGTGGCTGCACAGTTAGCTCTATGAATTGCTAAGCGAAGGGGCCCAGGTTCTATTCGCAACCAGGTGAGACATTTTCTATATTTGTGCATGCGTAAGAATATCCTCGTAGGCCCCTGAACTGAATCGGACGGAATCTGAGACAAAAACTCTTTGCCACGAGAGGACCAACACAGGTGTGTTTACATCGCTCTGGTACCAATATTTATGGAGATACAGATGTATGTTTTTAAGCCATTGCCATATAGGCTGCCCTGCATGACCTTGGTGGAATAGCATAGGTCTGTTTTATCGACCTGTTTTTCATGGAAGCCTACGCGTTATGGTGAAAGAAGAGTTTCCAAGCCCTTGACATATTGGCTGTACTGCACGAGAGGCTTGTTGTAGGAGTAGTACCAGCCTGCTAAATCGACCTCTTTTGTGGGGGCTACATTTGTGGATGGGCATATCTGCAAGAAGGTTAAGATGAATACAGGGAGGGAGAGGAGGGCATAAGGGGGTGAACAGAAAGGAGGGGGGCAGGAGGGGATGGATAAGTAGAGACGAGGTAGGAGGAGATATAAAGCCAGGGTGGAGGACGAGATGGACAGAAAGAGGGAAGTTTTTAGTTACATCTGGGGATGAATCTGGTAGCTGATTTTACATCCAAATTAGGTACAGAGGCTTGCATGCAGCTTGAATTATTTTCTTGGAGGATTTTAGTTTGTTAGAACTGAAATGAAGTCATGATCTTCATATCTCACTAGTCTATTCTATCCATATACACTTAAATTTATCTCAAAAATCTCACTGCTCTCAGTTTCACACTACAGTAGTCTTTCTGTACACACTGCTATGTGAGCTTTACTACTTTTCAAGAACCTCAGTGTACTTTAAATTCCCCTCTCACAAATGAACAGAATTGCGAGGCAATTGCGCTGCTTCAGTCTATATACAAAAAATCGTATTAGTATGAGACCAGCAAAATCTCTGAAGCAATATCATTCCATCACCATCATTTCCTGGGGCCTTTGTCCCACTTTAACGTGGGGTCGGCACTGTTAGTACGGATATGGCAATGTTCGTGTCAGAGAGTGGCCAGATGCCCTTCCTGTCGCCACCCCGAACCTCCAGGGATGGAAGTAGTGTACCCCAGCCGTCTGCGTCAAGTGTAAGCCATGAAATAGCGCGAACGTTTTCAAATGTCTGCGAATCGTGTAACTGAGGTGGGACATGGGGACCAGACCAGTTTTCACGTAGTGGGATATGGAAAACCACCTAAGAGCCACATCCAGGCTGGCCTGCACACTGGCCCTCAACGGTCTGCTGGGCAGATTCGATCCGGGTTCGGTGCGACTACCCAAGTCCAGGAAGCAGCGCATTAGTGCTCTTGGCTAACCTGACAGGTTGGAACAGTATCATTTGATTTGTATAAATACTTGCGCCTGTGTTTCAGGCTGAATCTTCCATTTACGTTGGATGCTAAGATGCTATTCCCAAACATGGAGAGCGACAGCAATTCTTTTCATGTGCAAGGGGAGAATTTAAAGTAGACTGGGGTGCAACGAGAATTTGGATCAAGGAGAGAGGCCAGCCAGTATAATGCGTGCAATAGTGTGAACCAGAGTGCTAAAGTGGCGTAGTGGCTAACGCACCTGCCTACTAAGCATGGGACCCAGGTTCGATTCCCAGGTTTGGTACAAATTTTCACTCGCTTTTTCAGTCTATATACATAAAATTATATCTGAAATTTCTGAAATGTGTCATTACATTTGTATTAACAGCATGTAGTTCACATTGTTAAACGGAAACGCTCTTTGTGACCCACGAACACCAATCACAGGAATAAGACACAGAAAATTTCAAAGTTCACAAAATTCTTAAAACTCATTAAATTAACCAAAATTATTAATTCTCATTTGTTTCTTTGTCTTTAGTATGCATGGAATACGTGAAAACAACTATGTACTTCACTGTGTACAATCTTCAACCTTGATCCCGCAAGGTTTGAGGGGATTTCTCAAAAATCCTGTCAGAGGCAACAAGGTTTTCCTTCTGCAAACATAGAACTATCATTGACTGCCAAAAATTAACTACAACACTGACAAACTGCAGCCTCGAACAACACATAAACACAAGTAAGAATACTGCAGGAATAATGTCCGTGTGCCTGATACTGAAATGACAGCCACACCACATGAAAATTTCAGTCGAACAGACAGAGGTAACAGAAGCAAAATCCAGCAGGAAATGTAACATACAATGAGATAAATACGACCCGCAAAATTGTTTGACAACATCTGGTGAATAAAAACAGCACAAAAAGTCAACAACCAGTACAGTTTTTCTCATATTGGTGCTACTATTTATAAAAAAAGCTTATCATGTTCCTGAGTTCCCCTTTCCTCTTATGTTCATGGAATACCAAAAAAGTTCTCGTAGAAATCACACCTAACTGGAACATATTCTCCATACCAGATTCATATGAAATTCTGCTTGCACTTATCCTATAAAGCAAAGAAATGCCCAATTACTGCCACAGAACTGTGACCCCCATGTAAAAGTTTCTATATCCAGAAAGTTTAGTGTTAGAGAGCACTAACTAAGCACAAAAGCCGCCTCAGTTAAATACAATTAATCTCCAAACACCATCTGAGCAGAAATTGTATAACACTGATAAAACATACAGTTTATGAAATGGCTCAGACATGCCTTGTGGCACCCACAAGAACAGGAGCACTGAGTAAATATTTCATGATGCACTACAGATCAATCAAAAAATAAATCTTCATTCCTCCGTGTGACACGAGAGTACACTAGCATAATGAGTGGCTCAACACTTACCTTCCCACTAATAAACAGTAGAGAATAGAAGTTTGAAGAGCAGAATGGATCAACATTTTCTGGTTACACACATAGCCTCAACATTTAATGTAGATCCATCCACCAAACAATTTCAGCTGAGTTCTTTTTGAACTATGAAAAATCTGTATAGCGCCAGATAGCCGGGTAATACAGGGCCACTAACATCTGCTAAATTCTGAGGTCTGAAGCTGATCTTGACAAAGCTGATTTATTGAAAAGCTGACAAATGTGCTCATAATAAACATATTCCAGTAGCATATCAGCACTGCTGCTGAGAGCATCTCTCTTTAGCACGTTCCACTGTTCCTCGAGCAACATATGACCAGCACTTTGTGTGATCCTAGAGTGAGTCACGTCACAAACACACTTGTGAACTGTGCATGAGCCGATACAGCTTGAGGCCGATTTGCCTGTCATAGCCAGACTACCAGTGCTGCATAGTTTTCCTGTCATTATGCATTAATGCTGAGCGCCACACCATCATGCTACTACAGCCTTGCGAAGCACCTGGATACGATGTGGCCGGCCGGAGTGGCCGACCGGTTCTAGGCGCTACAGCCTGGAACCACGCGACCGCTACGGTCGCAGGTTCGAATCCTGCTTCGGGCATGGGTGTGTGTGATGTCCTTGTGTTAGTTAGGTTTAAGTTGTTCTACGTTCTAGGGGACTGATGACCTCAGAAGTTGAGTCCCATAGTGCTCAGAGCCATTTGAACCATTTTTGATATGCTGTGCACAACAGCCATGGCACACCACCACCCACAGGCGTCACACATAAGCTGCCTGCCGCCAAATGATGACACATCTAAGCATGGCTAGGATTGCTAGCTAAGACGTCCACATTATAGGGGCGATGCTGTTGTTGCTACATAACTGTGTGGCTTACAACACGCAGCATCGAACTGCTTTCGCATGGGCACCACCATCTCACTGCTACCTGTGACTGTGTGAGCCTGTTCAGCCTTACTGCCAATCCCATACTGTCGCCCATTCGTTACCCATTGATCGGTGTAGCAGACCTACTCAGCCCAGGCTTCCAATTCAATACCAGGGGCGCATCATGCTTCACTATCGTTGCAGCCAGTAGCTGCTTCTTGGTCCATACCACATCCAAGTGAGTGCCACGTGCCTGTGGCCGTGCCATCTACGTGTGCCATCAAGCAATGTGTTTCATGTAACACTGCACCATGTCACGCCACATCTGGATAAGTACTCTTAGACATATGATTGTCAAGAGCAAATACAGACTCTCAGACCAGGAAATTGTAGTTGTGTTCATCTTCATCAGCAGTCTTAGGGAAAGACTAGCCTTTTCCCGGCAGCTTTGCCCATGAATGCATTTTATACATATATTGCACACACCTCTTCTCCTTCGTCTCTCTTTCACTCTCTCTATCTGTCCAACTCACACTCCCACTTCTATCTATCTCCAAGTCACCATCTCTTCATCCTCTCCTTTTCGATCTCTCTACCCCCTCTCTCTGAACACACCTTTCTTCCTCTCCCACTGATCATATCCTCTTCTCACCTCCCTCTTTCCATCTCTGCCTCTCCCAGTTCTTCCCTATCTGCCCACTACCCCTCTGCACCTTTCACCTGCCCCACAAATTTCCCCCTCCCCTCCTCTCTTTGCCCATTACCTCTTTCCCCTCAGTCGGCCTGTCCCCTCCTTTACCCATCTCAGTGCATCCCCAGTCATGCTCATTGGCACACGTAGCCGCTGCACTGCAGTTCAGTAAAGCAGACCAATACAACTCCCACAATACACCAGCCATACATGGCAGGTTACACGTAAGGGTCTTGAAAATAATTTATTGGCTCCTGGTGTGAAGAGTGCCAAGTAAAGCAGATCGGCAAAGCAGGCCAATACTACTGCATCACAACACACTTCCATGCAGGGCAGTCTATATGTCAAGGCCTAAGATATCCTGACATGTAGGCTGCCTTGCAAAGTAGCTTGATTTGAAAGACAAATACTATTCCCATACAACACGCCGGTCATGCAGGGCTGGCTATACGTCAAGGGCTGGAAAAAACAAATGTTTGGTCGTATCTCTCCTATTGAAGTAGAAGCTTATAAACCCAACAGTGCTGAAATTCGTGCGGCCTGTTGTTTCTGCTCCAAATTTTGTTGAAATAGATCCAGCAGTTTGTGAGGGATCCCAGAGACACATATATATGTACATACATGATGCTTTATATACATAACAGGTTAAGGTGTGTACTAAAATACAGAGTACAGGCAGACATATAACTTTATTTTATAGGTTTACTGATTATGTTAGTTGTTCTCTAACGCTGTCATCAGAAAGAAGTTAATTACTAACTGATTAAGAGCTGTAATTATGTAAATAGAACAGTTAATTTGTATTTCTGGGACCCTTTTGCGCTAGCTACATTGTTTTGCTTAATTATTTGCAGGAACAGTATGCAGGTAGATGCTGTGAAAAGCGTTATTTCTCGATGTATGGTATTTAAGTGTTCCCTTTAAGTTGACATTGATATCCACTACTCAACTAGTAATATTTTGAGGAGTGGATTGTAGTGAGGCTAAGAAAATAGCTGTTCCATCTATTGTGTGGAGATATATGGTTGCATTTGCTTCAAGAACAGATTTCACTAGAGTCATCATTAAGGCAGAACGTTTATTTTGTACTTGCAACACTTGTTAAATGTTATTTTTGGGACAAGTGATGGGTAGAATTCTGTAATAATCTCCAGGACCTTGCAACTTGCAAGATATTAGCGACCACAGGGAGTCAGAGCTGGTAATGGCAGGTTTTCAGTTTCATTTTTAGTGTCTTTCAAATTTCATATCGCCTGGGAACCCCAATGGGAGTAGATTTCTGCCTCTTAGGGCATCTTGCACCCCAATTATGAGACCTTCAAGAGTCCGAGAAGTGGCGTTGTTCTTCGGTGGGAGTGACTTTCTGCTTCAAGACTAGATACTGACCCTACACTATCATGTGGCTAGAGAAGACACGTACCATTAAGTTCCTCAATCCTGGTTGCGTTAATAAGAATACTATTGGAACAGCAGCATGGATTCTCAAAGTGCACCATAAAGGTGTTACTACGATTAGTACCTGCTGTCACTGAAAATGTTTGGACGCTGTGTGAACTACCAGATTATAGGACGAAAGCCCTTAAATTTTTCCTCTCTGCTTCATTGTTACAATTTATGTCTCTTCTTTCTGCATCTCAGTAGTCAATCAACGCATTTTGTTTCATAAGCGTGACAACCGGAATGCAGTACACCTCAAAGATAAAATACACTAGTGCATGAAGCTACGATGTATTAAGTGATGTAAACTGGAGATATAGACGAGTCATGTGGAAGTGATTAATATGTGTGTGTAATGTTTAATGATAAAACTGAGTACACGTATAGTGAATATTATAAACGTGACTTATTTTGGTGTTATCCTAGAGGGCAGCGAAGGTCGGTCGATACATGATGTAACATGATGATAAATATGTCACTGAGAATACGACTAATTAATAAAGTACCTGATACTGAATAATGAGAATGGTGTTGATCCAGTTTTTATGTAGCGAGTTCCGTATTTATAAACAGTTCCTCTAACCCGATGTTTTAAGTGAATGACGCCTCTACCTTTTTCTCTACTCTTAAGAATGAATGGAAGGATGTTGATTATTCCAACTTTGTGGGAAGTTAATTCTTTGTGCAATACTTTATAAGAGAGAAGGCTTTTAGGTGTTTAAAGGCAGCCGCTATCACTTACAGTATAGGATCTTGACATTTTATTATGTTAAGTAGTTTATGTTATACTGTCACATTGTAGACTTTTGATGTCAATACTGTACTTCTCTTGAAGATACTAGGATGTGGAAGTTCTTTTTTGTAAGAAAAGGATTTCGCTTTGTTTATTTTAGGCTTCCACTTGCACTGGAAAGAATGTATTCATCTTTGCCCTTTCTATATACGTGTTTTCTAATCTGCCACATAACTGCATTTCAGTATTCTAGTGTTAAATTGCTCTGCAGCTAACTCCTTCTTAGGTGCCATTCGTAAGATTAAAAACTATTGCGGGTGTTTTTAATTTTTACGGTTGCTTACCCCACTGATTTCATTCTGTCTTACTCTGTGGAGTTTTCTCATATCGATCTCCAATGAAACCAACCTTGTGGGCAGCATGGGAGCACACTGAAGACCATGTACTGTCGTCTATGGTGACCACACACACTCTTAAGTACCATGCCTCTCCTTTTCTAATTTCCAGCCCTAGATACTACAATAAGGAATCGCTCAATAGGCAGTAAAACTGAAGGGGAATGAACATTTCTACATTGTGTACTTCCACCATCGGAGGGTGGCACGGAACTTAAAGTTCCACCGCCACACCTTCAACTTACTATACTCGGCTGTTATTCAGCCATTGCTTTGAGTCTGCTCTCACTTGTCCACCGGGACAGTTGGACCGGATCTGAACCGGTGACGCTATGTATTAGTAAACTGCTAAAAAAATAATAAAAAAATCTCTGCACTCTAGAGGGTTGGATCCCCTCACTTTCAAATCGGAGGATTACGCCATCTGGGCTACTCCCAGGGTGCAATCGACGCTTTTGGAAGAGGCCCTGCCCCTGCCATCTGTCTGCCGGGCGTCGCCGCCCCCGCCGCCAACCACCCGTCTGTCAGCCAGCCAGCCAGCCAGGCCGCTAGCCAGGCAGCCAGCCAGGCAGCCGCCGCCAACGCCCGATGCCTGCCGCTGCCGCCGCCGCCGCCCCTCACCTGCCCCTATTGTAAGGCCTCCCACTTCGTTAAACAGTGTCCTAACCTCACCTCTCCTCCTTTCTGCAACACCTGCAACGAACCCAACGCCACCTACTCCTCCAAATACAAAGCCAAACCCCCTCCCACCAATCCTGAGTTCAATGTCCCCATTCACCCCATCAACCATCCCATCAACTCCAACAATTCCCTATGCCCACCCCTACAGCTGAGGACATCATCCGATTCCTGACCATCGTCCTGCAGTATATCCTCCCCATCAAATGCCCGTACACCCTCCAGCAGATTTCCCTCACTGCCCTCTCAGTCTTCCATTTCAATACCTAAGCCACTTACTTCCATAACCAGACCCACTTTACATTCACCTACCCAGACACCCTCATTTCAGCCACTCTCCCCACCCCCACTTCCTTCCCCCCTCGCACCTCCTGTTGTGTCAACTTTATCGTCTCCTCTACCTCATCATTTGCTTCCTCCCTGCCAACAAATACCTTTTCATGCATAACCTGTCCCACCCTCCATCCTTAGTGAAATCTTCCTCCAACCATACCATGATGTCCATACATCTTCCTATCTCCTTCGTTGCACCAAAAATCCCATTCCCCTCACATGAGCTGGAGTTGCTATTCGCCACCTCAAGTATCTCCCTGTCTAGCCACAACCCCTACTCAATGACCTGACTGAACATCTTCTCCTCAGCATCTTTTTCCCTCCCTCACCATCATCTGTGCTGCTATGTATATCCGTTCTGCAGCTCCTCTCCCCTATGACTTCATTTCCCACGTTGACTGCACCTTCTCAACCTGTGTGATTGCTGCCGATCTCAACATCCACGCCAGCTGAGGTGGCCGAGCGGTTCTAGGTGCGTTAGTCTGGAACCGCGCGACCACTATGGTCGCAGGTTCGAATCCTGCCTCGGGCATGGGTGTGTGCGATGTCCTGAGGTTAGTTAGGTTTAAGTAGTTCTAAGTTCTAGGGGACTGATGACCTCAGATGTTAAGTCCCATAGTGCTCAGAGCCATTTGAACCATTTTTCAACATCCACAGCCGTGACCCTCTAGCAGTGGCATTAGTTCCTTGCCACCCACCAAGGTGACCTTGTTCCTCTCCCAAAACACACCTGTCCAGAAAGTAACTCTACCCCAGATGTCATCCTTGCTTCTCCCAACCTCCTTGGTCGTATCACCATGGACATCCTCGATCCCATTGTTAGTGACCACCTCCCTCTCTTTCTCACCATCTCCTTCGCCCATGGCCTGCCTCCAGCCCCCCTCCTTGCTGCCACTCCAAAGTCCATCCACACCTATTGCTGCACCAAATGGGATGCCTACCAGGAATCCATTGCCTCCCTCGTTGAAGGCCACCCCCTACCTTTCACTATCCAGCTGACATCAGCCATGCCTGTTCCTTCCTCCAGAAGAACATCACTAATGCTTTGGAGGCTCACGTTCCTACCAAACTCATCCATCCTCACCATCGTTTGCTTCACAGGCCGTCCTTATTCTCCATGAATCCCACAGGCTCTGCTACTCCTTCCTCCACACCTGTGACCAGGATACACTCCTCCACCACCAGAAACTCCAGCGACACATCTGGAACCCGCTTACACCAAAGAAAAGCTGGTACTGGCGCCAGACATGTACATGCCTCAACTCCACCCTCCCTGTCAACTCCTCCAAGTACTAGTCAGCCTTCTACCGCCATACTTGTAGCTGTCCCACCCACCATTACCCTCTTCTCCACGACAACCACCCCTTCCCTGACAATTTCAGTAAGGCTATCTGAGGTTTTCTCCATTCCTGACGATCCACATTTTGATTACTCCCTCTTCCCCACCGTCCTTGAACATTCTGATACCACTGTCCCACCGTTCGTCGCTAGTTTCTGGTACTTGATCAGTTACCCCACTTTGACATAAATACTTCCATCACCGTACATGACATCACACTTGTTCTCCTCTCCATATGCAACACCACCACTGGTCATGACCATGTCACCTACTGCCACCTCAAGGAATACCCCCATCCTCCCTGGCCTGCCCTTGATACACTTCACAACGGCCTCCTCTCCACTGGCTTTTACCCTGACCTGTGGAAGACTTCCCATGTCCTGCTGTTCCCTAATCCCCACAAACCTGTGACACCTCTTCCTATCGCCCCATTTGGCTCACCTCTGTGTTGAGCATGGCCTTTGAGTCCATCCTCTCCCACTGTATTCATCGCCACCTTAACCAGCACCACCACTTCCCCCCTTACACAGTGTGGCTTCTGGCCCTCCTCCTCAGCCAACAGCCAGCTCCTTAACCTTACCAATTTAATTCCCTCCAACTTAACTCAAATCACTCCACTTCCACTATCCACGTTGTTGTGTAGAATGTGAGTCTGGTGATAAACCATCAGACTTCTGGAGAAATATCATCCACACAACTCCGAAGGCTGCAAGAGCTGACCAGTACAATGAATGCACAGTCAGTTGAACAGCTCATGCATCCAAGTTTCTGACAAGAATAATACACAGAAGAATGGAAATGAAAATTGAGAATGTGTTAGATGATGATCGGTTTGGCTTTAGGGAAGGTAAACGCACCAGAGAGGCAATTCTGATGTTGAGGTCGATAATTGAAACAAGACTAAAGAAAAATCAAGACATGTTCATAGGATTTGTTAACCTGGAAAAAGTGTTCAACAATGTAAAATGGTGCATTGTTTTGGAAATTCTGAGAAAAGAGGAGTAAGCTATAGGGAAGAGATGGGTAACATACAACATGTACAAGAGCCAAGAGTTAATAATAAGATGGAAGACCAAGAATGAAGCACTCACATTAAAAAGAGTGTAAGACGGGGATGTAGTCTTTCGCCACTACTGCTTAATCTATACATTGAAGAAGCAATGATGGAAATAAAAGAGAGGATCAAGACTTGAACTGGAATTCAAGGTGAAAGGATATCAATGATATGATTCACTAATGAAATTGCTATCCTCACTGAAAGTGAAAAGTATTACAGGATTTGATGAATGGAATAAACAGCGTAATGAGTATAGGATAAGGATTGAGAGTACATTGGAGAAGAAAGTAATGAGAAGTAGCAGAAATGAGAACAGTGAGAAACTTAACATCGGGAATGATGGTCATGAAGTAGATGAAGTAAGGAATTCTACTACCTAGGCAGCAAAATAGCCAATGGTGGATGGAGCAAGGTGGACGTCAAAAGCATACCAGCCCTGGCAAAAGGGCATTCCTGGCCTAGAGAAGTCTACTAGTGTCAAAGATAGGACTTAATTAGGGGGAGAAATTTCTGAGAATGTACATGTGGAGCACACCATTTTATGGTAGTAAAACGTAGGCTGTGGGAAAACCAGAACAGAAGAGAATCAAAGCATCTGAGATGTAGTGCTACAGATGAATGGTGAACATTACATTCACTGATAAGGTATGGAATGAGGAGGTCGTGCTCAGTATTGGAGAGGAAAGGAATATGTTGAAACACTGACAAAAAGAAGGGACAACACAATAGGGCATCTATTAAGATATCAGGGAATAACTTTCATGGAAATAAGGGGATCTGTACAAGGTGGAAACGGAAGAGGAAGAGAGGGATTGGAATATATCCAGAAAAATAATTGAGGATGTAGTTTTCAAGTACTACACTGAGATGAAGAGGCTGGCACAGGAGAGGCAGACTGATGACAAAAACAAGTGCCCAGCGGACCGTCACAGTGACTTCAGTGTAATTATTATCTTTTGATAAAACTGTCACATCTCATTATCTCATTGTAAACTTCTTCAGTTACTGTCAGTACTGTACCGTAGCAGTTCTTTCTATATATGGCTCAAGTTTCGTGGATCTGTGGCAATGACACATAACGTAAAAGTTACTTTGTCTTTAATATTTGCACATATGTTTATCTGTGGGAACAAATTTTTATCACTACAGGACTATGCAGAGGGGATATAGTGGGATAAGGCACATCACTGATACGTTACTTGCTGGCAAGGAACATTGTTCTGAGGCAGATGCTTCTTCTGAGGCAGATGCTTTTTTTATGAGAGTGTAGAACGGAGATGGTATGCTGAAAGATTCGAGCTGCCAAGGAATCTACTGAAAATAAATATGGAATACTGGCCACTTTTATGATTAGAAACACTGTTACGGTCAATGATTGTTTATTTATTCTACTTGTTTTCAGTAAAATCATAATATGTAACTGTCTAACCAGCATTGCATTATTATTTATTCATCCGAATGTCAGCTATACTTTTGTAGATGATGAGTAACAGGTATAAAAATTTTGCTTGAAATCCAGAATCACACTTACATCTTATCACTTTCCTACTGCCACCCCACCTACAGAGTAGGTATGCTAGGGGTGTTTCACTTCAGCAGCATTTTTTCTGTATAGCAAGTCTTATGTATGCAAAGTTTGGTTGAGTTCTCTCCATGTATCCCAGGGTTTTATTTGCATATCACATCCTCCTCCCATAAACCTGTCCCATCTCTATGAGTGGTAGGATCCAAAGTATAGTTCACTTTTGAGATTTTTCTTGTTGATTATTTCACATAGTCAGCCCATCTGTAGGGATACAAGTGTTGCCTCACCTTAACACTATAACTTTCCTAACAGTAATTTATACATATACCAAGTTGGCCGAAATTTTCCGGGCATTCCAGAGTTATTATTATATGTTACCATGCACCTCACCACCACCTTCACAAACAGGGGTGCTGGAGGTGTCTCAGCACCACAGTAAATTCTCCTGGTACTAAGTCATATGTGAACCAAGTTTCGTTTAAGTAGCTTGAAGTGTTCCAAAGCAGTGATGGAACATACAAACATATACAAAATTTACATACATGAAGTTGTAATGTAAAAACTGTTGTAGGGTATAAGCACAGTATACAATTATAAGCCATGCTAACAAATATGCTAAAGAATTATTTAAAAATTATTAGTAGTTTTAGGTGAAATGGTGAATATAGTTCAGGTGCATTGAGAAATATACATTGCAGATGGTGTCTCATCTGACACACATGAAGTGTGTAGTGTAAATCAATTAAGAGTTGTCAATATTTATCACAACAGTCAAATAAATTAAGCAGCTACACTCCTTTTTCTTCACTTCTATCATACAGTTAGAGGAACAAAAATTATACTGCCTGTGATACATGATAAGATGGGGAAAGAAGCTGTAGTATCATTGGCTTCCACCCCCTTTCTTCAAGGCCACTTGCAATAGTGGCAAATCATGAGAACAGTCTGAAGTGCCTGTATTAGTTTGCTATCTACTTATTTGACTTTTTGTTGGTATAATTAATAGCACATAACTCAGAAAGTTAGGGTAGTTACAAGCAAATTTATTAATAAAATTTTCTGTATTGTTAGGTAAAACTGACAAAATGATAAACTTTGGATATTGGCTACAAGCAAACTGCATGTATCTTCCTTTATTAAACCATACGTGCTGGATCACTGCCAGACTATATGTCCAATAATTTGGCTTCCAAGCCACAATTTTTTCCATCTTCTCTGACATAGATTTACATTGCTAAAAGATGACAAGTTGCTCCATGTTGTTGGAGCACACATTAAACTATATCTCCCTGACAAATTACTGTGTGAACTCAAAAGAAGGCTAGTGATCACTTCCAGTATAGCAGTGCAGTATTCAAATCAACATATTGGTCAATGTCAGTTTTACACACATCAAAAAAAGTTTTGCATCACCCTGGTTCCCAGAACTCCTGAAGAAAGACATTCGCTGTGGATATTGTATGAGAGACACAGCCCCTTTGACTGTTTAGAGATCTCACTAAACCCACCCAAAGATGTAGAGAACCATGCATGAGCAATGCCTATTAGACAGAGGGGGTCCGACAGCCGATCAGTTCCAGTCATTTGAGATAGGAGGAACACAGCTCGTGTTGTCTGTAGTTCAATCATGCCTAGACGATCAATATCACGGTTCGATCATGTCCGCATTCTTACTTTGTGCCAGATGTGCTCTCAACAAGGGAAGTGTCCAGGCATCTCAGAGTGAACCAAAGCGATGTTTTTTTGGACATGGAGGAGATACAGAGAAACAGGAACTGTCTATAACATGCCTTGCTCAGGCTGACCAAGGGCTACTACTGCAGTGGATGACAGCTAACTACTGATGATGGCTAGGAGTAACCCTGACAGCAACACCACCATGTTGAATAATGCTTTTTGTGCAGCCACAGGATATTGTGTTGTGACTTGAACTGTGTGCAATAGGCTGCATGATGCACAACTTCACTCCCAATATCCATGGTGAGGTCCATCTTTGCAACCATGACACCATGCACCACAGTACAGGTGGGCCCAACAACATGCTGAGTGGACTGCTCAGGATTGGCATAACATTCTCTTCACCAATGAGTGTGGCATATGCCTTCAACCAGACAATTGTTGGAGACATGTTTGGAGGCAGCCTGGTCAGGCTGAATGTCTTAGACACACTGTCCAGCAAGAGCGGCCAGGTGGAGGTTCCCTGCTATTTTGGGGTGGCATTATGTGGGGCTGACATACGAGGCTGGAGGTCACAGAAGGCGCCATAATGACTGTATGGTACATGAATGCCATCCACTGACCAATAGTGCAACCATATCACCAGCTTATTGGTGAGTCATTTGTCTTCATGGTCGACAACTGGAACCCCCATCATGCACATCTTATGAATCATTTCCTTCAGGATAACGACATTGCTCGACTACAACACTGCCTTGGTGAACTTGTGGATAGTATGCCATGAAAAATATAGGCATGCATCAATGCAGGAGGATATACTACTGGGTGTTAGAGGTACCAGTGTGTACAGCAATCTGAACCACCACCTCTGAAGGTCTCACTGTGGTAAAACATGCAATGTGTGGTTTTCATGAGCAATAAAAAGGGCAGAAATGATGTTTATGTTGACCACTATTCGAGTTTTCTGTACAGGTTCCAGAACTCACAGAACCGAGGTGATGCAAAACTTTTTTTGATGTGTATAGTTTCACAGGAAGACATTTTACATATCAAAGAGGTAGATGAAATATAGAACTTAGGCTCATTTACAGGTTCAGAAATCAGATTAATCTAATTTAAAGATATTAGTATTTGATGTGAGACACTGAAGAATTCAGCCAACACAATATCATTAAAAAATGGACCAGTGTTAGCTGTGTTACAGAATTAAGGATATATATAAAACATGGACCCAGCAGAAGTGTCTCATCAGTTTGCACTAGTAATGGAGTCAGTTAAATGCACTGCTGAAATATTTCAGAATGAAAAAAATAGATGGAAAAGGTGAGATTGTTTTTGTTGGAGCACACAAATTAGTGTACTGTATTGCATCATAACCATTCACCTACATAGGCTTGATACATTCAAAAGACTGATTACAAAACACAGCTATAAATGTATCTAATAGTAAAACTGCCAATGTGGTTCAGAGCAGTAGTGCAGAAATGAAGAGGTACTACAAACTGTGGAATTTAGTTTTTTTTTCTAGGAAGAGTCACAAAAAATAAACATAAAAACTGCATGCATGGAAGCTAAAAAAACAGTATCTAACTTGGAAGAACAGAAAAAGAAATTTTGATGGAACATTAAAAAGTCAGATCAGTATTGATTATAAGTGAAGTCAAAACATGTAAGGCCATAAATGGTTTCTTTCTGAAGAATTTGTTGGATTTAGAGATAGCAGCTCTGTGTAATTTGGAGCCTTCTGACCAGTGTACGCTACAGGATTATGCTGTAATAAGAAATATGAACCCTTTCCATTAATTTCTTTATTTTTCTACTATCCCATATTCATTGGTGTCTGTTGTCAAACAATAGTGTAATGTGACATGTACAATGTAGGTCACAGTTTTATAAATCTATTTTAATAGTGATCACTTGCACTTTTAATTTTTCATGTGTAAGCTGTATCTCAGTTTTATAAATCTAGTTTAATAGTGATGCTTTACACTTCTGATTCTTAAGCAATTCAGCTTTGTACTCCAGTAGAATGAGCCAATGTAATTGGGTAAAATATATAGCACTAAGGCACCACTAGTATCATTACAGAAGGGTTGACTATGTGAAACAAATAACAAAAAATATAATAAAAAATGAACTATATTTTGGGGTTAGTGTGCTGACTGGTAACAGTCACATATTTTGCTCTAGACACAGTGATAATGGTATGAGGACAGTGGAATGCTTTGGGCAATGTGATAACTCACAAATTTCCTACAGATACTGTATATGCTCATAGCTGATGTGCAAAGGGAACAGAACTGTTGTTTGAATTTTACTTATATTAGCTACCATTGCCTCAGACACCAAATAAACCCTTGACACTTTTATTTTCAGTTTCAAAAACTCTGCCATTCTTTAATGTTGGAATGATTTATTTAAGCAGAATACTGTTCATTCCACTTTTATGTAGTATTCAATGTAACATAAAGAGTAATTGCTTTTGAAAATGCAAGCTGATTTTCTTATACAAAATCCTGTGCTTGTGTAAACCCTGTTCATGATGTATTTCATCTGAATGGCAGAATAATTTCCCTCACTTTATAAAAATGGCAGTTTAGTTTCTTCGTTTCTTGGCTAGTGGAACCTGATGTCATTACTGCTGTGGTAGTGTGTATCCTATATCCTATAACCTAGGAAATCTTTAATACATTTTTTTCATAACTGCCTGTATCTCAGATTATTATTTATGATTTCATACCTAGCACTCATCTCAGTCAGCAATTCTTCATCCCATTTGCCAACAATGCTCCGTAAGTCTATTGATCACTGCATTCTGCGTTTTGTCATCTGCGTTTCGTCTAGTGTTCTTATGACCACTAGTCTAAGTGCAAAATGACCTGTAAATGATTTAATAAAGATGTGGCTTGAAACACTGAAGTGGTTTTATATTTAATAGTATAACGACAACCCCAAAACAAGTGTCATGAATAAAGACCACAAAAACCAATAAACCAATGGTGTACACACCCTTTTGCTCTAGAGAATGGATGGATGTGATCACTTTCATTCAAAAATGAAAGATTGTATCCAATTAAGGTGGCAAAAATTAAGCCTGCAGTGAGTATGGGAATGTATTTTTCATATAGGGAGAAGTAACATAATTTCATATGAAAAAGGAAATCAATTTATTTAGTAAAATGTAAGACATGCTTTTTGTGTGTGTGTGTGTGTGTGTGTGTGTGTGTGTGTGAGAGAGAGAGAGAGAGAGAGAGAGAGAGAGAGAAATTTTTTTGATGACAACCTGTCACAATTGACTTATATCTGCAGCACATCAGTGAAGGGGGAATCTATTAGATTAATCAGCCACATTTTAATGTTATGCAGTAATGAAGCATAATTATCAAATATTATCCATGAAAATGTAGAGTATCCACTCAAAAAGCCAAGGAAGGGGCAAGCTAATGGTGAGCAACTGGAAAACGAAATAATATAAAATAATAAGAAATGGATAGTACTCAGTGAGATTCAAACCATCTGTGTATGATTTAGAGAGGTATCTTAGAAGATCTTATAATTTTTGTGAATCCTAACTCCAGTTCATGTAATTTTGGATCTACAATGTTGCTCATATTTATTTGTTTATGAAACTACTAGAAACTACTAAATTGGAGCAAAACAAGCTACGATTAGGTACACTCTATGCTTACACATGTGACATGTAGCTAGATTTCCAATGATTACTGCCCATAACAGGCAAACATTGATAGTTCTTCCCATCACAGATGTCACAAGCAGGAATATCTAATAGCTGCAGTAATTATACCTTTTCATTACATGTGTGAGAAACAAACGAGCCTTACATTGCAAGTTCTCAATCTTAACTTCAACTTACTGTGAAATTGAACAAGTAGAGGTAATTGCACTACAACTTTAATATACCAGAAACTGCACAAAATGCGTGTCAATAATAAAGAAATAAATTTTTTAGAGCATGTGAAATTGAGAAAAATTTAATTATCTTCTGCATCTGAGCATTATTTCTTAAGAGCATGATGAACATGATATTAATTAATAGTTTTGTGTCTCTTAAGTTTTCGATTTAGCAACATAACTGAATGGTGATGTTCACTTTTGTGCAGAGGATTAGGAAGTCAATTTAAGCAAGGAAAAAAAAGAAAATACTCATAATGGGAGTCTTTCATGAGTACAAACCGGTTTCAAGAATGCAAATAAGTATCTATCACCTAACATGTTCATTACCAGTACAGGAATTAATGTGAGAAATATTCTTTTCACCTAATTTAAATGTTGTTGCATGTGGTGGAAACACATTTCAAGACACATTACCTTAATTTCTCCATCTTCATCAACATGCCCTTGGCAGAAACAGACAAAATGATAATGTTTTCCTTTTTTGCTGCTGTCCACTTTGAACTTCACCATGAGGGTTGAAAATCATCATATGTGTCACAGTATTTTCATTTTATTTCTTTTTTCATAAGTGAATTGGACCATCAACCACAAACTTCTCTAATTATACTGACAAGTGCAGCCACACAGTAGACAAGAACCAGTATGACTTCAAGGCCCCAAACAAAACATGATTTTTAATTGGTTATGGAGTCTCATCTTATTGAAAAGATTTCCCTTAACACTGAGGCTGCATCACTTAGCACAAACTACATTGTTATTCTTTGAATATGTTTCCTTTTCCACTGGCGTCCATGTGTATGCTATATTACCCTTTCTGGAAAGGTAAAATGTATTATCAAATATTGTAGTTTTAAGTCAGTTTACACATCATGTGGAGTTAGACTGCATTAAGATATTTTATGATATTCAATCGAATTTGTCTTGGTAACTAGTTCCAACATAGGTTTCATCAATGAATTACAGTTAACATTTATGTTCTTAAAAATCGCAGTTGTTAAAAGAAATCAGAAGAGGTTGCTGTTTTGTGCTATCAATGTGATGTGTCTTTTCATCGCTACAGGCTAATTTTCGTGAGTTATTTACAAAGCATTATATACAGTTGTATTATTTGTCTTAATGGTGCGTGAATCAAGTAGCAGGTACTGTAACTTGATGTATTAACAGAACCAATTAATCCTAACAAAAATGATTTTTATGAAAGCAATCCCAATTCTTCAAATAGTATTGCATCCAAATAACAATGCAGTATTCTGTTGGTGGGAAGAATAATTTCTTCAAACATCTAATGATAACATTTCCTAAAGCTCTGAAAACTTCATCAATTTTGTATTCCACTAAATTAAAAGACATCTATCTTCGTTATTGAACTTCAGGTCCACTTAAGTATGGGATATATGATTAGTACCCAAATGTGCACAATACACTGTATACATACAACCAATCGTGTCTCTTTGTGAAGATAGTGAAGTCTCTCAGACGTTAGTGTGTCATCATATACTTTGGGTTTCTGTGATCAATAAATAATGAGTGAAATAATGATAAATAATGATATGAACTTTTCCACAGATAATGTACAAATTCAGTTTGGCAACAGATAACAAAGAAATTCATGCATCTTACAAATACTGATAAACGTTTATGTATGTATGGGAAAGATAGCCATGTTTAAAATTCGGGCATTTAGCTTAGAATTATAAATGAGGCTGCCACTAACACATGGAACAAGTGCCTTTTGTACCTGTCCACTGTGGGAACAGGCGCTACAATCTTATGTTTTTGTGTCAAAGCCTGCCTCTTCCAGCAGTTCTGCCATTTTGATGATCTTCATCTCTGCCTTCACTTGTTGAGGTATTCACTGTCATTCTGGCAAAGAACCCTTGCAAGATACTATCACCCAGGTCAGGTGAATCAAGGTTTTTTAAAGAGGTGTTAGAAAGGATAAAAAAAAGCTAAAATTTGCTTACAAATTAATACAAAACTACCACAATAAGAAATCAGTATCCACACAAGCTAAGATTAGACATGTTAATTAAGTTATTAAGACACAAGCAATATATGGATTAGAGTGCCTAACACTGAGTAAGAAAGGCGAATCAAGGGAACTAGAAAAAAGAGAGAGCAAAATACTAAGAAAAATTCTAGGTCCTGAGGAAAACAATGAAAATTAAAAGGAGAAAGGCAGATCTGTATAAAAATACTGAAAAAATCAAAGCTAAAGCGAGGAAAAGGCGGTTAAAATTGTATGGACATTTAAAAAGAATACAAGAAACACGGATTACACAGAAAATTTTTAATTGTGTTAGTAAACTGGAGAAAACTGTAGGGTGGGTAGAAGCAGTGAAAAAGGATGCAAGCAAAATAGGTGTTACATAAAAAAAAACATGTGACAGGAATCACTTCACTCTGCTGACAGAAAACGCAGACTATGAAGAAAATACGCACATCTTCGACCAAAGAAAGTGTGGACAGGTGATCATAGACGAGCGCTTGGAGAGAAAATCAACAAGTACTGGGAAGAAAGAAACAAAAGAGAAAAACCATAATTCTTAAGTTGTATGCAGTCCGCCCCATAGTTGGCCAAATTCATAAATTAAAAAAAAAAATAAAACAAGCTTATAACATGAATCACTTACTGTTCGGAGACTATAACTGTGGGGGCAATGTGTGAGAAGGCTTGATGTGGGGGTACAAAGATAACTACGCGAGAGCTCGTATGGTTTATTCATATGACACTACTTAATATCTTGCAATAAAGTTTACGCACAATTTCAAATCTTTAATAAATTTTTCCTCGCTGAAAACGCCCACAAAAGCATGAAAGGAAAGAGATTCATCTATTACTGTGTTTTCGTTGTCGATGCAGTAAAACTGCCGCTTGGGGCATGACGTTTTAATTTATAACTTCCTTACTACTAACTTTCTTCACGGGATATTTTGCAGAAAATATTCACGCATATCTCTGAATGCACCTGCAAAATTATATCCGTGTATGACACATACTTCAGAAGAGACGACATCGTAGAGACTGGCACCAGTGGTCCAGGGACGCCGGGGCGGTAGCACAGTGTGTTCGGTCAGAGAGCTGGCTGGTCTCTGTAATAAAAAACTGAGTCAAGGGATCAACAACAAACTTCATCGAATGTAATGT
Source organism: Schistocerca nitens (assembly GCF_023898315.1). Lineage (NCBI taxonomy): Eukaryota > Metazoa > Arthropoda > Insecta > Orthoptera > Acrididae > Schistocerca > Schistocerca nitens. Next base: position 718,509,488 of record NC_064618.1, read on the forward strand.
GACGTCCGCTACGACAAAAAGCAACGAACAATAACGAAAAAATGGAAGAAAGGGGGGTTAGTGTCTTTGTTTAGTAATAAGAAGGTCATCAGTACCGGTTTCGAAACCCGACACAATTTAAATTTTGATGAATAATCAAGAATGGCGGCCGAAGACAACCGGCACAAGAAGTCACCCTCGTGCTGCCAACGGCCTTCTCAAAGAGGGCGGAGGAGCGGATCGCTGGTTAGGGCGCTCTCTTGTCCTTCGGGTGGTAAACTGCCCCTAAAGGCGGAAGAATCAGCAATGAGCAACTGCATGAGAATGAAGAAGGCGATGGAAACAATTGCATTACAGACACATAGTGTGTATCCACAGGACATGCAGCCTGTAATTCAAAAAGGGTCACGATGATCTCTCCATTGTAAAAGATCCGGAACAGTCCCCCATTTGGATATCCGGGAGGGAACTGTCAAGGAGGAGGTGACCATTAGAAAAAGATTCAATAACCATAGGAAGGATAAATTTCTAAGAGTCGGTGCGTGGAATATCACAAGCTAGAATGTTGTAGGGAAATGCAAAGGCTCAATCTCGATACAGCAGGAGTCAGTGAAGTGAAACGGAAAGTTAAGACAAAGATATCTGGTCAGATCAGTATAGGGTAGCATCAACAGCAGCAGAAAATGGGACAACGGTGTTATGAATAGGCAGGTAAGGTAGAGAGTGTGTTACTGTGAACAGTTCAGTGACAGAGTTGTTCTTATCAGAATCGACACCAAACCAACACCGACAATGATAGTTCAGGTATACCTGCCGACGTTGCAAGCTGAAGATGGAGAGATAGAGGAAGCGTATGAGGATATTGAAAGGGTAATACAGTATGCAAAGGGAGATGAAACTCGAATAGTCATAGGGTACTGGAATGCAGCTGTAGTGGAAGGAGTAGAAGAAGAGGTTACAGGAGAATATGGGTTTGGGACAAGAAATGAGAGACAAGAAAGACTAATTGCGTTTTGCAATAAATTTGAACTAGTAATAGCGAATACTCTGTTCAAGAATCACAAGAGGAGAAGATATACTTGGAAAAGGCTGGGTGATACGGGAAGATTTCAGATAGGTTACAACATGGTCAGACAGAGATTCCGAAATCAGATAATGGATTGTAAGGTGTAGCCAGGAGCAGATATAGATTCGGATCACAATTCAGTAGTGATGAAGGGTAGGTTGAAGTTTAAGAGATTAGTCAGGAAGAATCAATACCCAATTAAGTGGGATACGGAAGTACTAAAGAACGACGACATACGTTTGAAGTTCTCTAAGGCTATAGATACAGCAATGAGAAATATCTCAGCAGGCATCTCTAAAAGGACACTCACAGAAGTTGGAAAGAAAAACATAGGTACACAGAAGGTAATTACGAAGAAACTATGGGTACCAGAAGAAATAATTCAGCTGATCGATGAAAGAAGGACGTGCAAAAATGCCCAGAGGAATTCAGGAATACGGAAATACAAATCGCTGAGGAAAGAAATAAGTAGGAAATGCAGGGAAGCTAAAACGAAATGGCTGCATGAAAAATGTGAAGAAATAGAAAATTAAATGATTGTCGGAAGGACTGACTCAGCATATAGGAAAGTCAAAAGAACCTTCAGTGAAATTAAAAGCAATGGTGGTAACATCAAGAGCGTAATGGTAATTCCACTGATAAATGAAGTGGAGAGAGCAGATAGAGTGGAGAAAGCAGATAGGTGGAAAAAGAACACTGAAGGCCTCTATGAGGGGGAAGATTTCTCTCATGTGGTAGAAGAAGAAACAGCAGATGTGGGATACAGTATTAGAATCAGAATTTAAAAGGGCTCTGCAGGACTTACGATTAAATACAGCAGAAGGGATAGATACCATTCCAGGAGAATTTGTAAAATCGTTGGGGGAAGTGAAAACAATACGACTATTCACGTTTGTGTGTAGGATGTACGAGTCTGGCGACATACCATCTGACTTTCAGAAAAACATGATCCACACAATTCTGAAGACAGTAAGAGCTGATAAATGCGAGAATTATGGCACACTCAGCGTAACAGCTCATGTATCCAAGTTGCTGACAAGAATAATATACAGAAGAATGTAGAAGAAAATTGAGGACGTGTTAGACGACGATCCGTTGGGCCTTAGGAAAGGTAAAGGCAACAGAGAGGCAATTCTGACGTCGTGGTTGAGAATGGAAGCAAGACTAAAGAAAAATCAAGGCACGTTCATATAATTTGTCGACCCAGAAAAAGCGTTCAACAGTGTAAAATGCAGCAAGATAATCGAAATTCTAAGAAAAATTGTGGTAAGCTATATGGACAGATGGGTAATATACACTCCTGGAAATGGAAAAAAGAACACATTGACACCGGTGTGTCAGACCCACCATACTTGCTCCGGACACTGCGAGAGGGCTGTACAAGCAATGATCACACGCACGGCACAGCGGACACACCAGGAACCGCGGTGTTGGCCGTCGAATGGCGCTAGCTGCGCAGCATTTGTGCACCGCCGCCGTCAGTGTCAGCCAGTTTGCCGTGGCATACGGAGCTCCATCGCAGTCTTTAACACTGGTAGCATGCCGCGACAGCGTGGACGTGAACCGTATGTGCAGTTGACGGACTTTGAGTGAGGGCGTATAGTGGGCATGCGGGAGGCCGGGTGGACGTACCGCCACAATCAGGACTGCATACGACCGAGGCACACAGGGCCAACACCCGGCATCACGATGTGGGGAGCGATCTCCTACACTGGCCGTACACCACTGGTGATCGTCGAGGGGACACTGAATAGTGCACGGTACATCCAAACCGTCATCGAACCCATCGTTCTACCATTCCTAGACCGGCAAGGGAACTTGCTGTTCCAACAGGACATTGCACGTCCGCATGTATCCCGTGCCACCCAACGTGCTCTAGAAGGTGTAAGTCAACTACCCTGGCCAGCAAGATCTCCGGATCTGTCCCCCATTGAGCATGTTTGGGACTGGATGAAGCGTCGTCTCACGCGGTCTGCACGTCCAGCACGAACGCTGGTCCAACTGAGGCGCCAGGTGGAAATGGCATGGCAAGCCGTTCCACAGGACTACATCCAGCATCTCTACGATCGTCTCCATGGGAGAATAGCAGCCTGCATTGCTGCGAAAGGTGGATATACACTGTACTAGTGCCGACATTGTGCATGCTCTGTTGCCTGTGTCTATGTGCCTGTGGTTCTGTCAGTGTGATCATGTGATGTATCTGACCCCAGGAATGTGTCAATAAAGTTTCCCCTTCCTGGGACAATGAATTCACGGTGTTCTTATTTCAATTTCCAGGAGTGTACAAAGTATACAAGAGCCAAGACGGAAAATAAGAGTGGACGACCAAAAATGAAGTGCTCGAATTACGAATGGTGTGAGACAGGGATGTAGTCTTTCACCCCTACTGCTCAATATGTACATTGGAGAAGCAATGATGCAAACAAAAGAAAGGTTCAGGAGTGGAATTAAAATTCAAGGTGAAAGGATATCAATGATACGATTCGCTGATGTCAGTGCTATCCTGAGTAAAAGTGAGCAAACATTACATGGTCTGCTGAACGGAATGGACAGTGTAATGAGTACAGAATATTGGTTGAGAGTAAACCGAAGAAACACGAAAATAGCAGAAATGATAACAGTGAGAAACCTAACATCGGGATTGATGGTCATGAAGAAGATGAGGTTAAGGAATTCTGGTGCCTAAGCGGATAAATAACCGGTGACAGACGGACCAAGGAAGACAGGGAAAGCAGACTGGCACTGGCAAAAAAGGCATTCCTGGCCAAGAGAAGTCTACTAATATCAAACATAGGCCTTAATTTGAGGAAGAACTTTCTGAGAAAGTAATTGGAGTATGGTAGTGAAACATGGACTGTTGGAAAACCGGAACAGCAGAGAATCGCAGCATTTGAGATGCAGCGCTACAGAAGGATGTTGAAAATTAGGTGGACTGATAGATTATCGAATGAGGAGGTTCTGTGTGGAATCGGAGAGAAGAGGAATATGTGGAAACACCGACAAGGAGAAGGGACTGGATGATAGGACATCTGTTAAGAGATCAGAGAATGACTTCCATGGTACTAGAGGGAGATATAGAGGGCAAAAACTGTAGAGGTAGACAGAGATTGGAATACATCCATCAAATAGTTGAAGACGTAGGTTGCACAGGGGAGGAATTCAGAAGACTGAGGACTCAGGAAAAAACATACAGGTGAATTATGTGTGAACCAGCAACCTCCTACTGAGGCAGGGGGGGGGGGGGATGATAATATGGAGAAAGAAGGGGGGGAAGAGATGGACAGACATAGAGAGGGAAGGAGGTGGTGGTGGTGGTTAGTGTTTAACGTCCCGTCGACAACGAGGTCATTAGAGACGGAGCGCAAGCTCGGGTTAGGGAAGGATTGGGAAGGAAATCGGCCGTGCCCTTTCAAAGGAACCATCCCGGCATTTGCCTGAAACGATTTAGGGAAGGAGGACAAGGACACATATGGGGAAGGAGGAGCTAGACACACCGTGTATGTGTGTGTGTGGGGGGGGGGGAGGGGAGGAATGGACATAGAAAGGGAAGAGGAGGAGATGGTCACACAGATGGTGAGGAGCAGATGGACAGAGGAACGGAAGAGTAGGAGATGGACTGAGAGGAGGAGATGGACATACGTATGGGTGGAGTAACTGTTGTATCCCGCCTGGAAGGCGCCGCGAGGGTCTGCTCCTGAAAACTGAAGGGTAGGCCGAATGTAAGATGCTAGGAGGAGCAGGTGAGGTAGAACACTTGGTACTGCAATTAAAAGTGGTTTTATTTAACTCTGGCTGAGATGAGCACTTAGGAGCGAAGCTGTACATCACTCAAACATCGGCTAGAAGGTACAAAGGCAAAATCAGTAGTGGCTCGCCCACCATGAAATGAGAAACAATGTTGCTTCGTCGTCTACTCGGAATCAAATGGGCAGAATCCGGAGCGGCGCTGGTAGAGCTGCACAGCGCTGGCTAGAGGGCGCTGTCGTCGGTGTCGCTGTCTTAGTGCAAACCTTGTAGAGCGCCCCTACGTTGTGGCATCCTAGCTATCGATACCACAGTAACTAAACAGGAAGAGGAGGTGGATAGAGAGGAGGAAATGGACAGAAAGATGGGGGAGGAGGAGATTGGGGGCGCAGGACGACATGGAAAGAGAGGGAAGGAGCAGATTGATAGATAGATGGAGGATCAGATGGAGGATCAGATGGAGCGAGAGAGGAGAGGGAGGGAGGGAGAGGGGGAGAGAGAGAGAGAGAGAGAGAGAGAGAGAGAGAGACAGGAGGAAGTAGACACTGCGGGGGGGGGGGGGGGGGTTGCAGAGGAGGTAGACAGAGAGGTGTGGGAGAAGGAGATAAGGAGAATGACAAAGAGGAGGGGGAGGGAGGAGATGCGCTAATGAAATGAAATATATACATACCCAGGCTACATCGGTTGCTCATTTACTAAAGTAACAAAGGGAATAAAAGAAGATGCTTGCATACGTCTCACTATCCGCACTTTAAGTGAAACATCTCCTTGCTGAAATAGTAAGTCGTTTAAGATTAATTTGTCAGTTATCTCAATGTAACCATAAGCAGGGCAAAAGTAATTACTATCAGTGTAGAAGTTATCTCCATTTTTAACTATCATTTATGTAGAATTAGATGCACCTCTTACCACTCCAAGGAACAAACATCTCATACCTTATTAAAATATTAGTACTTTTTCGTCTGGAGCAATGTTTCACCTCATAGGGTTCTCACTTGAGTTGTGTGCTTCTTGAGTGCACTAGTTGTTTGTTCCTCAGACACTGGAGCCCGCCCCCTTGCCCCCCCCCCCCCCCTTTCATCTAATATATACAGATTATAATATATGCAGACTACACTGTGCTCCCAGTAGCGGATGGTCCTTACGAGGGCGGGGGAAGACGGGAGGTGGCGGGAGGGGGAGGGCAACACCCAAAATTTTTGTCTGGCAGGCACTGGAGTAGACAGTCTTCTGCCTGATGAGCGATAACGCCCACTACCGGCTCACCACTGCCAGCGGCGGTTGCCTGTGAACCGCGTAAATGTGCGCGCTTTTCTCATTGTGTGCGATGTGGTTAAGCTGTTTCGAAAATACACAGAAAGGAGGGAGAAGACATGACTGTTTCCTTTTGTCTCGTACACTAAGATCGAGACTAGAGCTCTGATTGGAGGCTAATATTTTGGCGTGGACGATAGCAGAGGACTTGTGACAGCAATTTTCCTTCTTCTGATAGGTCAACAAATAAACACGAAATATGGCTGGATGCAGCTGTTTTCTGGGAGTATTCTTCCAGATGGGACACCAGAATTAGAGAGACGCAAAGTTCAAAAGTCATTCAGGTTCTGAGGTTGGAGTAGTATACTTTCAGGATTGAGGCTGCTGCTTTGGCAAAGTGCAGACTTCTAAGAGACGCAGAGTTTCCCGTTGGCAGCGTGGTGGCGACTCTGGTGCTGTGAAGACTGGAAAGCTCTCGTTCCGGTGTTTAAATTTAACCGAGATTGTCACCGTGTGAATTTTAGGTATGTCACGATAATGTTGGATGGTACTTAAAGCCGTATTCATGATTCTTATTTTAGCTGTTTAAATTCTTTCGTGATTCGGGAGTGTATGCTCGTTACCTTGCCAGGTGCGGACATTACTTCCGGTGCATACCTGTATATAATCTCTCCTTGTACAATAAGTAAAGCAATTATTTTTGCCAAATCTTTTAAAATCGAGGCAGTTGCGATCTCTGGAGGTAACACTTCTTTTATAGTATATTTCTCTGTACCTTGCACGCCAATCATTTGTATCATATGCAACTAAGACAGTTTACTGCTTCATGAGCCCTTTGTTCTCTTGACCGAGTGTTCTTTTTTAGTTTTTTCTCCAGGACTGTACATTCTAGTAAAATAAATGTGCAGTAATTGGATTTCTCTTGTTATTCCAGTAGTTAATAATCTCTAACACGTTTTGATTATGGATTAACCAGAACCATCAGCTGGACTTATTTCTTTGATAGTTCCTTTGTGCAAACCTATATCCAGATGGCAGCGTTTCAGTTGGGTTACCCTAACAAGGATAATTTCCCATTAGTAGATACGTTTCGTTTAGCTTACCCTGCCAGGAGTATTCATTTTTAACAGAAACACTTTATTTATGAAAACTTTGGGTTGTGCTAAGTAGTAATTGTTAACAAAAAATTGGATACGTTGCGCCATTTCCAAGTTAATTAGCATTGAAGTTAGTCAATCAGGCCGTTGCTCAAATCCAAGCAGCCCACCAGATACAATTTGTGTCTGTTGTTCTCATAGCGTAAGTGATAGCACAGAAGACTGCTCAGCCTTTGGCTTTGGTTCTAACCACACCACCGTCCCGTGTCCAGTTTTTGTATCTCTATTCCTCTTGTCTGATTTTGGAACCTAACCGAAGAACAGGTTTGGCCACATCATTCCTGGAGGGGCGCTTGAATTTGTGTACACAATAGCCTCATTGGCTAACTTCAATGAAAATTAACTCGAAAATGGTGCAAAGAATTGAAGTTTTTATTTAGCAATTATGTCTCAGTACAACCCACTCTACAACACCCTTACAAGCTCTTCAGATTACATTAGTGTTGAAGTTGCTAGATTTGCATGCAGGAGCAGCACAGTTTTATTTAATAGTTAACCAGCCTCTCTGATACAGTTTTACTACCTTTATCTTAAATCTCCTCAGGTAACTTCTGGCATGGATCCTTCCAAGTGTAGTATAGTCACTTTTCGCTACACCATCTATGCCTGTCTAATGGAAATGTTATCAGTGAGGTGTCGAACATCAACCTTCCTTTGTGCCTGCTGAAAACAAATATGTAGATGTATATGTCTTGCAGTTTTTTTATTAATACGATAATCAATTACTGATGTTCCACGATTGGTAATGAAAACTGGTAAAACGTACATAACAGACAAGTGCAAGAAAATTACATTAATGTGGTACATTTACTAGTGTAATGTCATGATGTAGGAACAGACGTTAGTTAATATGAACAGCAAAGTATATTATTAAGGAGAAACAATTGGAACAGATACCAAAGCTAAAAAAATTAATAGTGATCTCAACTTGATTCAGTGCCAGGGTACCAAGTAGAAATGTTAATAAATTGTTGCATAAAGGTATATGGAAAGGAGAGACTCTGGAATGCGTGTGCGTGTTACTAAAATGTGAGTTAATCTGAAGTCTGGTTCCCGTCCGTCAGTTACTTAGAAGTAGAAAGTTTAGGGAGTGCTGCCTGTGGTTACCAAGCATTCTAACACTGGCTTCAGCCTTTCGTGACAATGAATCACGTATTTTAGACATATCCGGTTTCATTCGGATTGTGTCACATGATCTCGTCACACGCTCCTGTAATGACTATGCATCGTCGATGGGTTGGGGATACACGAATTCTTTAAATGTCCCCACTGCCAGAAATCCAACATATTCGTGTCTGGTGAACGGGAAGCGGTGCTACCTGACCACCTCGACCAATGCATCGTCCATTAAACGTTTTGGTGAAAAACTATTGCACAAGCGATAGAAAATTGGGAGATTCAAGTTGTGCATAAACCAGTCACTCTCTTTCCATAAGGATAATTTTCTGTAATAGCGCTGGTAATCCATCGCACAGAAACAATGAGACACAGCATCCGTTTGGTAAAGATTATGGCCCTATGAGACTATTACCGAGAATTCCTGCCCATATATTGGTAGGGAAGAAATGCGAATGCCTCACTACAATGACTGCTCGAGTATATACATCTTCCCACATGTTCGTCTCGCGGTTATTTACTATGACATGTCTTATGCATCCTGTCTCATCTGTAAGTAAAACTCAGATTAAACTGCAGATGTACGACGACTCATATCGCTACAAGTATTAGTTTCCTGACATACCGTTACAGGAATTTTTCATTCTACTTTTGACCAGCATTATAGAGTGCGCAAAATGCCGTGGCCGCTGGGGATTCACTCAGAGCGCTGTCGGGGAAGTACCAGGAGCTGTAGGGGAAGTACCGTTCTAAACTGAAGCCTACGCTCGCATATTTTTTTTTTTTTTTTTTTAAATATTACGTGGGGTCCCTCCACTTGCGTCGTGACCATTCAAATGTGTGTCACCTCTGCTTTCGTTAGCATCTAACAATTCCGCCGAAAGTGAAGCTATTTATTTTCGCCTGGCTCGTTAACCATTTGTAACTTTCAGAGAAGTCATGAGTGGCGAATTTGGAGTAAAACCTACACATTTCTCTGGTTGAATTGTCAAAATTGGCTTCTTTTGCCAAAACACAGCGAAGTTTACACTGCCTCACCTCAAACATGTTGTGCAGAGACAGTTGCGAGAGAATTCTGAACAGTAGTCTGCTAAGTGAGGAACTGAGGAAAAGTAAAGTCAGTAGGTTATGAAAAAGCAGATCTTTGGTAGAAAAAAAGAATGTGTATTGTCTTCAGATACGTTATACCGAAACCCGTATCATTTCTGTTTTCACCAGCTATAGATGGCCCTTAAAAACTGCAGCCTTTCGCCGAAAAAAGTCTGTAGTTATTGGAATACCATGGTGGATAATAAAGTTTTACATAATAACGATATTATAAAATACTCTTCTCTTTCCGTGCTGTCACCAAAATCTCATTTCCATGTCTGAAACCGCTTATGAAAGATGAATGTTGTGCATATTTCACTGTAACTTTATCGCTAGTGCGGCGCGATCGCAAAAGAGTGAGGTACACGACATCAATTTCCTCGAGATTGGTGACATGTTGTTGCTGTTGTTGTTGTTGTTGTTGTGGTCTTCAGTCCTGAGACTGGTTTGATGCAGCTCTCCATGCTACTCTATCCTGTGCAAGCTTCTTCATCTCACAGTACTTACTGCAACCTACATCCTTCTGAATCTGCTTAGTGTATTCATCTCTTGGTCTCCCTCTACGATTTTTACCCTCCACGCTGCCCTCCAATGCTAAATTTGTGATTCCTTGATGCCTCAAAACATGTCCTACCAACCGATCCCTTCTTCTAGTCAAGTTGTGGCACAAACTTCTCTTCTCCCCAATCCTATTCAATACCTCCTCATTAGTTACGTGATCTACCCACCTTATCTTCAGCATTCTTCTGTAGCACCACATTTCGAAAGCTTCTATTCTCTTCTTGTCCAAACTAGTTATCGTCCATCTTTCACTTCCATACATGGCTACACTCCATACAAATACTTTCAGAAACGACTTCCTGACACTTAAATCTATACTCGATGTTAAATTTTTCTTCTTCAGAAACGCTTTCCTTGCCATTGCCAATCTACATTTTATATCTTCTCTACTTCGACCATCATCAGTTATTTTGCTCCCCAAATAGCAAAACTCCTTTACTACTTTAAGTGTCTCATTTCCTAATCTAATTCCCTCAGCATCACCCGATTTAATTTCACTACATTCCATTATCCTCGTTTTGCTTTTGTTGATGTTCATCTTATATCCTCCTTTCAAGACACTGTCCATTCCGTTCAACAGCTCTTCCAAGTCCTTTGCTGTCTCTGACAAAATTACAATGTCATCGGCGAACATCAAAGTTTTCAATTCTTCTCCATGAATTTTAATACCTACTCCGAATTTTTCTTTTGTTTCCTTTACTGCTTGCTCAATATACAGATTGAATAACATCTGGGAGAGGCTACAACCCTGTCTCACTCCTTTCCCAACCACTGCTTCCCTAACTGTATTTAAACTCTGCCACCTTCAGAATTTGAAAGAGAGTATTCCAGTTAACATTGTCAAAAGGTTTCTCTAAGTCTACAAATGCTAGAAACGTAGGTTTGCCTTTTCTTAATCTTTCTTCTAAGATAAGTCGTAAGGTTAGTATTGCCTCACGTGTTCCAACATTTCTACGGAATCCAAACTGATCTTCCTCGCGGTCCGCTTCTACAAGTTTTTCCATTCGTCTGTAAAGAATTCGCGTTAGTATTTTGCAGCTGTGACTTATTAAACTGATAGTTCTGTAATTTTCACGTCTGTCAACATCTGCTTTCTTTGGGATTGGAATTATTATATTCTTCTTGAAGTCTGAGGGTATTTCGCCTGTCTCATACATCTTGCTCACCAGATGGTAGAGTTTTGTCATGACTGGCTCTCCCAAGGCCATCAGTAGTTCTAATGGAATGTTGTCTACTCCCGGGGCCTTGTTTCGACTCAGGTCTTTCAGTGCTCTGTCAAACTCTTCACGCAGTATCTTATCTCCCATTTCGTCTTCATCTACATCCTCTTCCATTTCCATAATATTGTCCTGAAGTACATCGCCCTTGTATAAATCCTCTATATACTCCTTCCACCTTTCTGCCTTCCCTTCTTTGCTTAGAACTGGGTTGCCATCTGAGCTCTTGATATTCATACAAGTGGTTCTCTTCTCTCCAAAGGTCTCTTTAATTTTCCTGTAGGCAGTATCTATCTTACCCCTAGTGAGACAAGCCTCTACATCCTTACATTTGTCCTCTAGCCATCCCTGCTTAGCCATTTTGCACTTTCTGTCAATCTCATTTTTGAGACGTTTGTATTCCTTTTTGCCTGCTTCATTTACTGCATTTTTATATTTTCTCCTTTCATCAATTAAATTCAATATTTCTTCTGTTACCCAAGGATTTCTATTAGCCCTCGTCTTTTTACCTACTTGATCGTCTGCTGCCTTCACTACTTCATCCCTCCTCAGAGCTACCTATTCTTCTCCTACTGTATTTATATCCCCCATTCCTATGAATTGTTCCCTTATGCTCTCCCTGAAACTCTCTACAACCTGTGGTTCTTTCAGTTTATCCAGGTCCCATCTCCTTAAATTCCCACCTTTTTGCAGTTTCTTCAATTTCAATCTGCAGTTCATAACCAATAGATTGTGGGCAGAATCCACATCTGCCCCTGGAAATATCTTACAATATAAAACCTGGTTCCTAAATCTCTGTCTTACCATTATATAATCTATCTGATAGCTTTTAGTATCTCCAGGATTCTTCCAGGTATACAACCTTCTTTTATGATTCTTGAACCAAGTGTTAGTTATGATTAAGTTATGCTCTGTGCAAAATTCTACAAGGCGGCTTCCTCTTTCATTTCTTCCCCCCCAATCCATATTCACCTACTGTGTTTCCTTGTCTCCCATTTCCTACTGACGAATTCCAGTCACCCATGACTATTAAATTTTCGTCTCCCTTCACTACCTGAATAATTTCTTTTATATCGTCATACATTTCATCTATTTCTTCATCATCTGCAGCTCTAGTTGGCATATAGAGTTGTACTACTATAGTGGGCGTGGGCTTTGTGTCTATCTTGGCCACAATAATGCTTTCACTATGCTGTTTGTAGTAGCTAACCCGCACTCCTATTTTTTATTCATTATTAAACCTACTCCTGCATTACCCCTATTTGATTTTGTATTTATAACCCCATAATCACCAGACCAAAAGTCTTGTTCCTCCTGCCACCTAACTTCACTAATTCCCACTATATCTAACTTTAACCTATCCATTTCCCTTTTCAAATTTTCTAACCTACCTGCCCGATTAAGGGATCTGACATTCCACACTCCGATCCGCAGAACGCCAGTTTTCTTTCTCCTGATAACCTGATAACGACGTCCTCCTGACAAGGGAACCTCCCCATCGCACCCCCCCCCCCCCCCTCAGATTTAGTTATAAGTTGGCACAGTGGATAGGCCTTGAAAAACTGAACACAGATCAATCGAGAAAACAGGAAGAAGTTGTGTGGAACCGTGAAAAACATTAGTAAAATATACAAACTGAGTAGTCCATATGCAAGATATGCAACATCAAGGAAAATGCGAGCGCAGCAGCGCCGTGGTCCCGTGGTTAGCGTGAGTAACTGCAGAACGAGAGGTCTTTGGTTCAAGTCTTCCCTCGACTGAAAATTTTACTTTCTTTATATTCGCAAAGTTATGATCTGTACGTTCGTTCATTGACGTTTCTGTTCACTGCAATAAGTTTAGTGTGTGTTTTCCGACCGCACCGCAAAGCCGTGCGATTAGTAGACGAAAGGACGTGCCCCTCCAATGGGAACCGAGAACATTTGATCGCAAGGTCATAGGTCAACCGATTCCTCCACGGGAAAACACGTCTGATATGAGGCACTGAGAGCACAAGCGGACTAACCCACACTTTTTGTGAATTTGAGGTATTGACATGTTGTGATAACAGTATACGAGTATTATGCAATGCATGTTGATCTGTTTGTTTATCTGAAGGTTTGTCTAATGTAGCAACGTAAACATTGCTGTTGCACTCAACAGCCGATAGATACCGTTGAGAGCAGGAGTGGACTATGCGTCATAGTCCATTTGTGCTCTATGCTCTCCGTCCACTGCCATTGCGCGTGACGCCGGCGAACGAAAGACTTGTGTATTTAGTGTGGAACAACGTATTGGACCAGTGACCACGTGGACGTGTATTTCAGTTGATCAGCATGGCAGCCCCTGCGAAAAGCGTGGAGGAGCAATTGGAAGGTTCGTTTTTATTGTGTTCCATTCCTTTTTTGCGGATGACATTGTCGATTGTACACTAACGCGTTCATATGCAAACACGTCTAGATGTACCGTATCTCGAATGGTGACTTTGTTCAGAAAATGCAGGTTGTTTTCCATACGAAAACAGAATGACATACAAACAATACTTTATGTATTGCTATTTTGTGTAATCAAGTAACGATCACTTGTAATGTTATGTGTACAACAATGTTTTACCGCCCGCCGAGTTGTGTTGAGCAATTGCTTCGCCTGTGGATACCAATGCACACGTTGACCATTACTGTAGTGTAGTTAATATTACACTGAGGGATGGATATTGTTATTACAGAGATGTTTGCGTCCGATGGGGAAGTGCCGGGAGACGCGAGAGCGAGCACGGCTGCAGCAACAACTGTTCCAGAGGACGTGCCAGAGACGAACGACGATGCCGTGGTACGGAGCCGAGGAAAGAAGCGCCTTAGAAACGAAGATAAATGGCTTCGTAACGTTAGGAAAGAACGGAGAGCTCTAGGTCAAGAGTATGTAAACCGTAAGGGTAACCTTGTACCTCGAAAGGAATTGCGGAAAATCAGCGAGTGTACGTGCCGGTATGAGTGCCACAAACACATCAACGAAGAACAGCAGGAACAAGTGTTCAATGAGTTTTATAATTTAGGCAGCCACGATCTGCAGTCGGCTTTCCTGTTTACCATGATTAAAGTCGTTGATAAAGCACGGTCTTACGTAGGTCAGCAACATTCACGTAGGGAGAAGACGAGATTGTATTACTTGCTCAATTCAAATGGGTCTGAAACGAGGGTGTGCAAAAGATTCTTTCAGAATACTTTAGCCGTATCTGCTGGAAGAATCGATAGGGTACTCAAGAATAAAGGGGAAAAAGCCACCCCTCCTCGTGATGGTAGAGGTAAAGGTGAACCTGGTAATAAAACACCTCGCCACAAAGTTGATGTAGTAAAACGTTTCATAGAAAAATTCCCGGCGTATGAAAGCCATTATGCGTATCATAAAAATAACGGTGGAAAGTATTTAGGACCAGATTTAAATTTATCAGTCATGTATTCACTGTACTGTGCAGAGGAGCAAATGCCCGTTTCTCATTTTATTTTCCGCAAAATTTTTTACGAAAACTTCAATTTGTCATTTCATCCACCAGTGTCCGACTCTTGTCGAACATGTGATGCTTTGCAGGTAAAAGTAACAGCTGCCGATAATGATAAGGAGAGGACGGAGTTAATTGCAGAACGTGAATTCCATCAGCAAAAAGCTGCGTATGCACGGGCAGGTTTACATAGTGATACATTGCTTAGCAAATCAGATGGTAACGTTACAGTGATAACATTTGATTTGATGAAAACTTTGCCTACACCGATCATCTCAACTGGAGTTTGCTATTACAAACGTCAGTTGTGGACATATTGCTTTGGCATCCACAATATGCACAATGATGTATACATGTTTCTGTGGCATGAATCCATTGCGTCGAGAGGGCCACAAGAAATTGGTTCTTGTTTGCTGTACTTCATACGCAATTTTGTCAGGACTGAAAAACTAATTATGTACTCTGATCAGTGCGGAGGCCAGAATAGAAACATAAAGGTTGCTGTACTGTGCCAATACATTGTCAACAGCTCAGAGTTCTCTGTGAAGGAAATAGACCATAAATTTTTAGTTAGCGGACACTCGTACCTGCCCTGTGATCAAGATTTTGGCTTAGTTCAGAAACGAAAAAAGTATTTTCCTAATATTTACCGTCCTAAACACTGGAATGATGTGGTAGTGAGTGCCAGAAAAAGGAATCCATTCAAGGTAATTAATATGAATGCGGAATGTTTCTTTTCAACAAAACAACTCGAAAGAAACATCACGAATCGAAAAATGTCTTCTGGCAATTGTAAAGTACAATGGTTGAACATACAGTGGCTGCGGTATGAAGCAACCAACAGATTCAAAATATTGTATAAATACTCGAACCAAAACCAAGAGCCATTTCAGGAAATTGATGTGGCCAAACGAACATCCACATGCATCAGCAATCTCGAACTGCTTTATCCTAATGGAAATGTAATTACAGAGGCAAAAAAGAAGGATCTGCTAAGTTTGCTTCCGTATGTACCTCCACTTCATCATGATTTCTACAAAACTTTACAAACGTCATCAAATGCTGTAGAAACATTGCCTGTGGATGATTTTGAAATGTAACACAATGCGTAACATTACAGAAACCAATGCAAAATGTTACATGTAATGTGTACAATGTATACTAGTAATGAATACTATTGTCACATGCATCAGCGTACTAACGGACCTGTCATTGAGAATGTTCAACTACTTGGAGCGAAAATGGACTAAGCCACAACAAAACTGCTAATATTCTACTATATAGTACTTTTGTAATTTATCTATGTCAAAATATTGTTCAATAAAACCACAGTTACATCATATGCATGTTACAAGGCTGCAATGTATCACAAACATACATTATTTTGTGGGCCCGTATTATGAGACCTGTTTCCTCCATATTGACTTCTCCGGGGTTAGTCCGCTTGTGCTCTCAGTGCCTCATATATTCTATACGACACTGGTGACGGCATGTGCGTCACATGACAGGAATATGTTGTCGACCCACCTAACTTGTACACTTAACGAATGGGTAAAAAGATTCTTCTACCTTGCCCGATTTAGGTTTTCGTGTAGATGTGATAATCACTCCCAATATAATGATGAAAACATAAGAGTTTGTCACGTAAACTGAAAATAAAAATTTAAACTTTTCACTCGAAGGAAGATTTGGACCTAGGACTTCTCGTTCCGTAGCCGCTCTCGCTAACCACGGGAGCACGGCGCACCTAGACTCCCAGTGCCCTTGTTGCCTATCTTCGCATGGACTACTCAGTTTGTATATTTTACTAATTTTTTTTTATAGTTCCACACAACTTCCTGTTTTCTCGATTGATCTGTGTTCAGTTTTTCAAGGTCTATCCACTGTGCCAACTTATAACTAAATCTGAGGGGGGTGCGATGGGGAGGTTCCCTTGTGAGTAGTCCCCGCCCGGAGATCCGAATGGGGGACTATTTTACCTCCGGAATATTTTACCCAAGAGGACGCCATCATCATTTAATCATACAGTAAAGTTGCTTGTCCTCGGGAAAAAAATACGGCTGTAGTTTCCCCTTGCTTTCAGCCGTTCGCAGTACCAGCACAGCAAGGCCGTTGGTGACATATCTCTAACCAAGTCTAAAGAAAAATTCAATATGTTAGCTAAATTTCATACGCAATAACGTCTCATGTAGTATGCACCAAAGGCAAAAATCAAAGCGGCCTATATTTTCATTGCACACTTCTCCGAGTTTCGGGCAGTATCCTACTTTCACATGAATAGAACTGACTATTAAAGAAATGACGGGCACATCATCGTGAACCTGACTTATAAAGGTATAAATCAAGCAGAAAAGTTTTATTTATTTTTTTTTTGCAGATTAGTTTCTGTGAAATCGTTTGAGAAAGATTTTAGGTTGCGCCTCGGTTCTGTCATCGCTGACCAGCTGAAAGTGGAAACACTTTGAGGCCTCCACGAACGAACTCGCCCAGCGCTTTGGACGAAAAATGGTCACTGAACATCGGCCACCGTATCCTGTACGAGCTATACCCTCTGTAGCAGTGGGGAAAAAAAAAAAAAAAAAAAAAAAAAAAAAAAAAAAAAAAAAAAAAAAAGCCGTATACACTCACATTCCAGAGTCTCTGTTAAGACAGCTTTCAGGATGGCGACGAATCAAATAAGCGCATGAATAATAATTGTAGTTTGCAGTTTATTATTTTAGACTGATAACCTTACATGGCTTGTGTTGGTTGGACCAATAGTGTATCCTTGTTAAGAACATAAATTTCTTAACGGGCAGAATGCTATTACATTTTGAGTATGTGGTACCTCCTGTGTTCGTTAAATATTTTTACAACTGGATTTGTTTTTCAGAAATGGCATGTGAAGAAAATAGCAAAACTGATTTAAGTGCACCTGTTATTTCTTTTACCCTGTACGTACGTTTCTATGCAGGAATGGACAAGTACTTTCATTTTAAATGTAGAGCAGACTACTGTAGGTAACCTCGCCATTTCAGGAGAGAAGTCAGTGACGTCTCCCCTTCCTAGAATGGAGTGAAAGAGTCATGGCAGCTAATAATGTCTAGTCTGGGAAGATGGCAAATTCTTTTTAGTAGGTAATTCACGAGGAAAAGTGATTAGTGGTATGCGTAAGCACACTGAAAGTGTTTATCGCAGAAACGTAATCAATAACAGTTAAGTGGCTGGTATGCAACATGTCAGCTGGGCTTCAGTGCTGTATAGGGCCGTAAGATAATAGAACCATGTGGGTAAATGGCAGACAAACAATTAAAGCCTAACCCTGAATACAGATGAGTGTACCGTAGCCTTTGTCACACTTTAAATCGTTTAAAAATATTACGAAGTTCATTTTAATCCTTACACACGTAAAGAAAGATGTTTATGGAGACAAAATGGCAAAGTTCTCTTGCATTAACAACTATGAACGCCTACGCCAATAAAACTGAACGAGTTATTCGCTTACAAAGACTAATAGACATCCGACAAAAACGCAAGGCAACCAAAGTCAGTGTGTGCTCTCTTAGAGGAAAGTTCTTATAATACGAGAGGGTGCTGAAAAGTAATGCCTCCGTATTTATCTGAGAACTAAAGCTCTTTAAATAAAGCTTTATTAACACTTTACATCTTTGTTCTTGTTTGCATATTTGCTTGAGATCTCAGATTTGTAGCGTATGGCATGTCGGTGTGTTAAGAGTAGCATACTGTAATCGAGTTCTGATTTCGGAAAGTTCGTCCACATAGAGCATTCCACAAACATTCTATACCGACGCTATCAACGAACTTCTCTCGTCGGGAGAAATGTATTCGGCGCGAGAGTGACAAGAGAAATAAGTATGTAGGCAAGAGGAATAGACGTATAACGTTAACAAAGTGTTTCATAAATAAAACTGAGTTTTTCATAAAAAACCGCGTAAATTGTCATTAATAGTGACAATAGAAATGTAGGAGAGTGAAAGAAAGGCCTTTGCGGTATGTGGAAGATGCAGGTTGAGCGGCTCTGAGATTTGCTTCATAATGGAGTAGTCCCAAAAAACAAAGGTTTCATAAAAATTTGAATACTGTGCTAGGAGAAAAATTAAATCCCATCCGGGAACGTTTTTTCGGACTTTCCCAACTAAAGAGACATTACTGCGGCAAAACTGAAATATTTGGACGCCCTTCTCAAAATAAAAGTAATGTATGACCTCTATATTGCGAAATACCACAATATTTGCGTGGAGTAAGTTGTATATAAACCACTTGAAAGTTTTAAGAAGTTGGTGTGCGGTAAACGTGAGGAGCTAGTACAAATCTGACAAACTGCAAAGAGTATAGTAGCTGTTGCACAACGTGTGGCTTAGTCGCCGCAGTAAGGAATCTTAATCCAAAATGCAAGAAATGCAGGAGGATGTAAACTACGAAATGACGCAATTGAATATGCTTCGCTTTATGTAGACGTTTCCTTTACCTAATATACGGAAGCAAGAAATTTAGTTTAGGCAACTGTGTGCGAACACTTTCTATTCATGTCATGAAGGTACTGGCCATAAATCTGTATTAGGTATGTTCATTTCTTAGTCTGCGGATTCGGGCCAATATTCGCTTCCCTCCCTAAAAAAAATAAAACGAAGCACGGAAACCTTTAAGACAGGTGCGGGTAATCAGTAAAAATCGTAACGTTATTATACTTCTAGTTTTACCGACACTTGGGAATGTTTCGTACGATCGTTCGCAATTTTACACTACTAGGTCATTATTTCTTCCGCCTGAGTAACTTCTATGCGGTAAAACTAAGACCAGACAGGGAGCAAGTGCCGAAAGAATATGCCTTCATTGACCATCAAGCGTAAAGAACTATGCTGTGACTGACTTATGTTACTGCTACTGCTACTGCTACATGTTCTGAAGTTTAAAGACGGATGACCAGAGTTTTAGAAGGGAGGCAGCTGCTCGACATGCACACTTTCGATTGAAAGCGGAGAAAGTGTTTTCTTTAACAGAGTTCAGTGAAGCTGTTATTCGAACGATAAACCTTGATGTATAAGTGCTACTGTTTGCATTGGCAACGAAGATGCTCGGCATACTTTCTTTGAAAAACCTGGTACGTTGCCGATACTCAAGGCATATACTCTGAAATTGCGATTAATATGAAAAATGTTCAAGACATTCAAATACAAACAGAACATGGAATGTACCGACAGAACAATTCCTTTTGTTAGGTTATCCTGTATTGGTTGTTCGTTACGCTGCACTGCTGTTACACTTACCCCAGTGACTAGATCAGATGATTGGCCGAAGATTACGAGAGTTAGCAGCGCTCTGTGTTCCGTAGTTTTAACACAAGGACCATTTTGGATTACCAGTATCATAACTCATTTCAACACTTCATACTTTGATAATATTTGTTGGAGTAGTATAGTTAGCCCGGAGGTATCGCATAAATTTGTATAAACTTATGTAACGGTCACTGTATAATCACCAGGTTCTACTAACTTTCTGAACCGTTTCAAATATTGTTAGCAACACTAAACTCCTTTAAGTTAACAGCAACACAATACTACTTAGGTTTTGCAGCCACCTAAGGCTAGCACCTGTACCGAATTCGGAGGGATCGTCCCTACTGTTCTATGATTTTCTTGTGTCCCACAAGTTTAAGACGGGACACACCCGAAAGTCCCTACTTTGTTTACTTTTAGAGTTCTTATATCGTACTGCATAATTTTTAATCTCTTGTTCTCAAGTTTACCTTCTTTAACCAATGTCAATGCATGTCGAACACACGAGAGGAACAAAAAGGTTTAAAATTGGTTCTTTTGCCGCCTCCTCTTAATAACAGGCTTTAAGCTATTCAGTTCTATCGTCATGTTCTAAGTGAGAGCAAATTTTTAAAGATCGCTATCTGAGACAAGCACGTCTGAAGTTTTATCCCCATTGCTTTTCATCAACATACAAGGGAAAACATTTGACATTTTAAGTTTCAGGTATGATATTCGTTGTTTAGTGTTGGTATGAGGTAGAAGATTAAAAGCGTCACTGAGCATTGTAAATTTCGTACAGTGACGTCTTACTAGAAGAGTCACGAATTTTTACTTTACAAAGGTAGCAATCTTATCACTATCCGTTGCAAGACTTTACGAAGGCTTACTGACTCACGCCTGCAGCGCGTAGTGGGCGACGAAGCTAAAAATGCTCTCTCCAAGATTATCGTGGACACGCAACTTCAAACATTCAAAGATAAGGGCTACGTTGGAACGACATTATGCTTCAAAAAATACATCTACTTTTGCATCTGGGGCAACATGTGAGGTATAGTCGGATACCGTGGTTAGCAGTGCAATGCCCTCTGTCTAGGATCTAGGTCAGCGTCCTTTTTCCACCGTACGTTATGCTCTACAGTAAGAAAACTATGCGCGTAGATCAACACCGCTCTGAGAAACAAACCATCAGGCACGGTGGAATCTAGATTTTTCTCCATAACGTTGCTCAGATTGAACTTCAGAAATTGTATTTACTGCTTTGTTAAAGAAAGAGGTTTTTCCTCTGGCTAGGAGTTGCTTGTTTACTTCGTACTCTCTTCATATACGCGCTCCTTCAGCTTCATTTCTCCGGCAGGTTTACAAATCCTGCCACCCTCCCGCCCGTCCCGCACGCGCGTTTACACACACACACACACACACACACACACACACACACACTGCGGTAAATGTGATCACGCAATGTACGGACGTACGAAGTAAAGCCGGTAACTTCATTAGCTGTTTCAACTTATTACCGATTGACCAGATCTGAACATGTTACACATTAGTTCAACCGTGATTTTTAGTCTGCGTGAGGTGCTTCTTGTGCAGTTTTGTCTGTTACTGGCGTCAGAACGTTACCATTAGCTGAATTGCCGTCATTTACTCCATACTACAGTGGCTGCAACTTAGGTTATCAAAATTCCAGCCCTTCTTAATGTTTCATAATCGTCTATCCTCCAATGGTTGCACGTGCAGTGAAAAGTCTGCTTTAGTAACAAATACATCCAGTTTAAAACCCGTTCTATTTACACGGTAGAAGCACTAGGTGATTGGATTTTAACTCAAACGCGCTTCCTCCGTTTGTCTTTTACACACCTCTAATCCCTTTTGTCACCGACTTCACTGTCTTCCCATTTCTTGGTTAGAATGTAAATTTCAATTTTTTCCATAAAAATTTTATCATAAAAATTACATCCATACAGTCCGGAATTGTCTTATTTGCCAGTCATTACACAATTTCTTAAGTGTGACGATAAATACTGATACAGCACTGCTTTATTCACTAGTACTGCATAAAATTGGCAACTTCCATAAAATTTACAACTGGAACAACATCTTATAAAATTGGTTCTTATATGTATATGAACAGCATGCTGATACTACAACATTAAAAACTTGCAAATGTTTAGGACAGTATTAAAATTCAAGTAGCACCATAACTGCTGCATATCCGTCCCCGTAGACAGTTACGTCAGATTCCATTCACGTGCACTAGTTGTTCCAGCGTTGCCACTATGACCGGCTATTTCGGTTCCTTCTTTTCAGGTACACGTGCAACCGTAGTCATTTTTTCTTCTAGTGCAACGCACAACCGTCTGGGCTGTCCACGGTAAGAGTTTCCCGGTAGGGCCTCTTCATGTTCTGGAACCTGCTGCAGTGGTTCGTCTGAATCTTCGTCCCTCTTTTTGAGGTCTAGGATGACTTTCCCGTAGTTCTCTCTCTTACAGAGTTGTGTTATACCGACTGCCACCTGTAACAATATTCGGTTGTAAAAAATTGCGTTAATGTCCAAAACAAAGCTTTCGGCGCAAAGATACTCACTTTTTCGAAAGGCAATACTGAATGAACGTGTGGTTCTATTTCTCCAATCGAGTGTAGATCGAACAGTTCATTCAGTATATCTTGCGTCAGTCTGGGATAATTTTCCATGAAGCGGCCGATGTTGAGGCCAGCTACACTTAAGTTCTTGCTGACTAACTCCGCCGAAGATATGTACTTGGTATCCCAAGTTGGTCTCATTCCCCAAATGGTTGTTTTAGGATATATAGCTGTGCTGTTGGAACCTGAAACAAGAAGAATGGTCTTGTCACCGGTACGTCTTCGTTTGAGACCAACACTGTTGAGTTACCAATGACGCTTTGGATGTATCATTTTTTACATTTCTGCTGCAAGCTATGTGTCCACTTATTCGAGACCGCCCATAAAAAGCTTTCATGAAAAATAACCCTATCTATCATTCCTACCTTGTGCCTTTTAACATGGAGACAAATACTGACATTGCGAAACTATTTTAGAGATCTGAAGTTTACTTAAAGCACTTCTTATTCAAGGAAGTCTAACAAACCCCTTGGGTGTAAGATCGCTGTAGAACGATCCATATAGTTAGTTAGTTTGGGTTTAAGGGCGCTCAACTGCTGAGGTCATTAGCGCCCAGTCACTGTTGTGAGAGCACATGGAATCTGGTAAAACTCAAGGGGATGGGGGGACACCAGAAGGACCTGACAAATATGCAGAGAAAATAAGGAAAAAGGTTAAATGTCTTTGGACAAGCCAGTTAAAGTTATAAAATGCAGAATACGAGCAGCTGCTCGAGCGTCATCAGCTAAAACATCCGGTAAAGTAGATGGCAGGGACAGGACAACACGAAATTGACTAAAACGGGGACACGACAATAAAACATGGCGCACTGTTAATGCCTGACCACAAGGGCACTGCGGGGCTGGGTCACCGGAGAGCAGGTAGCGGTGGCTAAACCGGCAATGCCCAATCCGCAACCTGGTCAGAAGGACCTCCTCGCGCCGAGATGGTCGGGAGGATGTTGTCCAAGCAGTTGGGAGCGGTTTTACTGCCCGGAGCTTGTTTCCTTGGAGGGATGACCAAGCATCCCACCACAACGACACAAGCCTCTTACATACATCCCCACGAACGTCAGATGACGGGACACAATGGGAGGCTGGCCGAGGCAGGAGGACTGCAGCCTTGGCTGCAGCATCCGCAGCCTCATTCCCAGGCACTCCTACATGTCCGGGAACCCACAGAAAGCTGACAGAACCACCATTATCAGCGAAAGAATGGAGGGACTGCTGTATCCGTTGAATCAAGGGATGGACCGGATAGGGAGCTCCAAGGCTCTGAAGAGCACTGAGTGAGTCAGAGCAGAGTACATACGATGAATGGCGGTGGCGGCGGGCATACTGAACGGCCTGATGGAGAGCAAAAAGCTCGGCCGTAAAGCTGGAACAGTGGTCGAGGAGCCGGTATTTAAAGGTGGCGGCCCCGACGACAAAGGCACATCCGACATCATCGTCAGTTTTGGAGCCATCGGTGTAAATAAAGGTGTGACCGGCAAGTCGAGCACGAAGTTCGACAAACCGTGAGCAATACACTGCAGCCGGAGTACCCTCCTTCGGGAGCGAGCTGAGGTCGAGATAAATACGAACCGGAGCCTGGAGCCAAGGTGGTGTCGGGCTCTCACCCTCTCTGAAGGTGGTAGGGAGGGCAAAATCCAATTGTCTAAGCAGGCGACGGAAGCGGACTCCGGGGGGCAGCAGGGCAGACACATACAACCCGTACTGACGGTCGAGAGAATCGGCGAAGAAGGACTTTTAAGAGGGGTGGTCGGGCATAGACAACAGCCGGCAGGCATACCGACACAGCAGTACGTCGCGCCGGTAGGTCAATGGTAACTCGGCAGCTTCAGCATAAAGACTCTCGACAGGACTAGTGTAGAAGGCTCCAGTCGCAAGACGTATCCCCCGATGGTGGATGGAGTTGAGACGGCGTAAGAGGGATGGCCGAGCGGACGAGTAGACGAGGCTCCCATAATCCAGCTTCGATCGGACTATGGACCGATACAAGCGAAGCAGGACAGTGCGATCCGCTCCCCAAGATGAACCGCTAAGAACTCTGAGGACATTAAGGGAACGTGTACAACGGGCCGCTAAATAAGAGACATGTGGAGACCAACACAGTTTCCTGTCCAACGTGAGCCCTAGAAACTTAGTTGTGTCCACGAATGGGAGAACAACGGGACCGAGATTTAAGGATGGCGGAACGAACGCTTTATATCGCCAAAAGTTGATACAAACCGTCTTCTCTTCAGAGAACCGGAAGCCATTTGCTACGCTCCATGAGTAGAGGCTGTCTAGACAACGCTGGAGGCAGCGCTCCAGGAGGCATGTTCTCTGGGCACTGCAGTAGATCGCGAAGTCATCGACAAAGAGAGAGCCTGAGACATTAGGTGGAATGCAATCCATAATTGGATTGATCGCGATGGCAAAAGGGCTACGCTCAAGACGGAGCCCTGAGGCACTCCGTTCTCCTGGAGGAAGACGTCGGACAATACAGAACCCACACGTACCCTAAACTTTCGATCCGTTAAAAAGGAATCAATAAAAAGGGGCAGGCGACCGCGTAGGCCCCACCTGTGCATAGTGCGGAGGATACCTCCTCTCCAACAGGTATCATAAGCCTTCTCCAAGTCGAAGAACACGGCTACCGTTTGGCGCCTTCGCAAAAAGTTGTTCATGATGAATGTCGACAAGGTCACAAGGTGGTCAACAGCGGAGCGGCGGCGACGAAAGCCGCATTGGACATTAGTAAGTAGCCGTCGAGATTCAAGAATCCAGACTAGCCGAGCATTAACCATGCGCTCCATCACCTTACAGACACAGCTTGTAAGAGAAATGGGGCGGTAACTAGAAGGAAGGTGTCTATCCTTCCCGGGTTTGGGTATAGGAACAACAACGGCGTCACGCCAACGTATGGGGACTTGACCGTCGGTCCAGACGCGATTGTAGGTACGAAGAAGGAAGCTTTTGCCCGCCGGAGAAAGGTGTGCCAGCATCTGAACGTGAATGGCATCTGGCCCCGGAGCAGAGGACCGGGACAGTGCAAGCGCACGTTCGAGTTCCCGCACAGTAAAGGGGGCATTATAAGTTTCCAGATTCAGCGAGTGGAAGGAAGGTCGCCGAGCCTCTTCTGCCTCTTTCCTGGGAAGGAAGGCAGGATGGTAATGGGCGGAGCTTGAAACCTCCGCGAAAAAGCGGCCAAAGGCGTTGGAGACAGCCACAGGATCAACAAGGACCTCATTACCGGAGGTCAGGCCAGGTACCGAGGAGTGGGCCTTAATGCCCGACAGCCGGCGCAGGCTACCCCAAACGACGGAAGGGGGAGTAAATCTGTTAAAGGAGCTGGTGAAAGAGGCCCAACAAGCTTTTTTGCTGTCTTTGAAGACTCTACGGCATTGCGCTCGGAGTCGTTTGTATTCAATACAATTCGCCAACGTAGGATGGCGGCGAAAGGTACGTAAAGCACGTCGTCGAGCGCGGATAGCGTCCCTACAAGCCTCGTTCCACCAGGGGACAGAAACGCGACGTGAAGAAGAAGTAGTACGAGGAATGGAACGTTCGGCAGCATTGATGATAATAGCTGTGAGGTATTCGACCTGACTGTCACAACTGGGAAAATCGTGGTCCGGAAAGATCGCCAGGGAGGAGTAAAGTCCCCAGTCAGCTTTCAGTATGTTCCAGCTCGAAGGACGTGGGGATGGGGTGTGGTGCAGGAGACGAACGACACAGGGGAAGTGGTCGCTCGAATAGGTGTCAGAAAGGACATACCACTCGAACCGACGGGCAAGAGTGGTAGAACAGATCGAGAGGTCCAAGTGGGAGTAAGTATGAGTAGAGTCCGAGAGGAAAGTCGGGGCGCCAGTATTGAGGCAGACAAGATTGAGATGGTTGAAGACCTCCGCCAAGAGTGAGCCTCTTTGACAGGATGCAGGAGAGCCCCAAAGGGGATGATGGGCATTGAAGTCGCCAAACAATAAAAACGGCGGGGGAGGCTGAACGATCAGGTGCATCATGTCAGCCCGACTAACAGCAGATGACGGTGGAGTGTAGATGGTACAAACTGAAAAAGTAAAAGCAGAAAGAGTAATGCGGACAGCTATTGCTTGGAGTGGGGTGGTCAATGGGATGGGATGGTAATAGACATCGTCCCGAATGAGCAACATGACCCCACCATGAGCTGGGACACCGTCCACAGGGGTGAGGTCATACCGCTCCGAGGTATAGTGGGTAAAGGCAATACGGTCAGTCGGGCGCAACTTAATTTCCTGGAGACCAAGGACGAGCAGACAGTGCAGGCGGAGGAGCAGTTGTAATTCCTCCCGATTAGATCGAATACCTCTTGTGTTCCAATGAAACAACGCCATCGCTTGTCAAAAAGTTGGGGGAACGAGACGGGGGAAGAGCTGGTCACCTCGACGGCCGCGGAGGGCCAGGTTGCGAGGGAACAACGCTACAACCGACGGGAGGCGGATCCGGTTCCATCGACTCGTCGCCAGCTGCGGCCGCTGTCCCTGGTTGTGTAGGAGGGGCAGCATCGTTTGCCGACGAAAGGCCAGCTGAGCGCCTGGCAGCAGAGCGTCCCGGCGAAACTGAGGACGGCCGGGAGCGGCGACTCACGGATGGAGCGTCAGACGAAACGCGCCGGGGTGGAGAGGGGGATAGAGAGTACTTCTTGGAGGCCTTCTTGGAAGGCCGAGGAGGCACAGGGATGGTGGCCTGGACCCGAAGAAGGTCCTCACGCGCGGGGTCCGTTTTGGAACGCCGGACCTCTGAAGCTGGGGTCCGGAACGTTTCCCCGATGGACGCCTGAGAAGAGGATCGCTTCTCAGGTGGCATGGGGGCAGGAGGAGGAGGAAGGGTGGCCCCTGGGGCAGAGGGGGTGGGGGCCACGGAGGAGGATTTGGAAGGGAGGGATTTGGGAGGCGGAGGCAGAGCCCCCTGATGGGCGGAGGAGGCGGAGGGGGGACAGGATAGGGGTGAGGATACCGCTGAAGGAGTGGACACAACTGAGGCAAACGAAGTGGTCAATGACACGGGATGGAGGCGGTCGTACTTCTTCCTGGCCTCAGAATAAGAGAGCCGATCCAAAGTTTTGATTTCTTGTATCTTCTTCTCCTTCTGATCTGCGGGGCAGTCTGAGGATCTAGGCCAGTGGACGCCAGGACAATTAATGCATCGAGGTGGTGGGGTGCATGTATGTTCCTCACGAAGAGGACGTCCACAATCGCCACAAAGGGGCTCAGCCTCACACCGTGACGACATGTGCCCAAAGCGCAAACACCTAAAACAGCGCATAGGAGGCGGGACGTAAGGTCGCACGTCGCACCAGTAGCACATCACCTTTACCTTCTCTGGGAGAACGCACACCTTGAAGGCGAGGATAAAGGCCCCGGTGTCGATGCGACGGTCTTTGGGGCCGCGCTGGACTCGCCGGACGAAATGCACGCCTCGGCGCTCCAGGTTGGCCCTGAGCTCCTCATCAGATTGTAGCAAGAGGTCACGATGAAAAATAACCCCCTGCGTTCTATTTAGTGCGAGATGTGGGACAATGGAAACTGGGATGTCCCCTAGGCGGTCGCACGCCTGGAGCGCCGCCGACTGTGTGGCGGAGGTGGTCTTGATAAGAACGGACCCCGAACGCATCTTGCTGAGAGCCTCGATTTCCCCGAAGATGTCCTCAATGTGCTGAACAAAGAACATGGGCTTGGAGGTGGCGAATGTCCCCCCATCGGTTCGAGAACAGACCAAATAGCGGGGGAAGTACTTCGCCCCAAGCCGGCGGGCCTGTCCCTCCTCCCATGGAGTGGCCAAGGGGGAAAGGGCAGGAGAACCAGAACTAGAAACGGTACCTTTTCTTTTGAAAGACTCGGTCGCAGAGCGACCTGATACGTGTTGACGTTTCATCTGCGAAACGTCCGCCCCAATACCACCCACTCCGACAGGGGCTCTCCCCACGGGCGCCACCCAGCCGCAGCAAGGGCCACCTGGCAGGACGACCATTGCCGGGAGTCCTGATGCCCCAAGGAGACGGGCATCTACTCCTTGGCCGACGTGGGGAGGGTGCAGCTCAGGTATCGGCAGTACGATCCCTGTGTTGTCAGGGGGCTACAACCTAGAGGGTACATGACGACCCCACCACAACGGGCTGGCTACCGTGCTGGATTTCTGGTGCCATGGAAAGTCCATCATGATCGCTGGTGCTGATGGAGATGCACTATGGGCGTAACTTGGACAACCCATCAGGCGTTTAGGCCCAATTTGAGGAATAGTGGGTATGGTTACAACGCCGGTGCAATGCTGAGTGCCAAGGTCTTAGTGCACTTAGGACCAGTGGTACACCACGTAAGGTGTCCTTCCCCAAAAGGCTCGTACTTCTGTAGAATTTTGAAAAATGGAGGTCAAACCCCAAGGGGGACCATCACATGGAAAGTCGAAACGGTTGAAACTCCTTTTAGTCGCCTCTTACGACAGGCAGGAATACCTCGGGCCTATTCTTACCCCGGACCCGCAGGGGGAGATCCATATAGTGTCTACCTTTAACCGCAGTATTGGCTGCTAATAGCAACAGGGGGCGGAGCTGAGGGTATCCAATGGTGAACACAGGGTGAGGCTATGGAGCGTAGTTAAACTGCTTAGTGGGAGTAACAACAGTGCCACCGTGCTAGCGGTGTTGATAAAAAGCAAAGCAATGGCAATGCTTCTTATCTGCAATAACTGTTAGAGAAGTTGAGATTTACTCAGAAACGAAATCAAAATTTCGCAAAGTCAGGAAGAAGTGCCACATAAACAATATTTCTGAAACATGAGTCAGCGGGATGTGTGGTGTCGTACACGCTCGACAGTGCGGGCAATGTACGTGAAGTGTACAATGATTACGACACGTGTTTAACAACTGAAAGTGACCTGACTTTTGTCAAGCCATGTGTTTTATCTTCCTTGTCTGACAGAGCCACAAATCCCACCTCCAATGAAACGTAGTAGAGAACAATTGACGCAGCGGGTACTAAACGTAATTACCTACTTAGGAGATCAGTCGCAGCATAGTAAAGAAACAATTTTGAACATATTTCGAATAAGACCACAGTTGTATGACTAGCGCAGAAAAACTACGGATATTCAAGGGAGGACAAAGTGCACTTTTTACAGAAGCTCGATACAATTTACAGTAAGCATAATAGTGGCGTAAGTTATGCACGTCAAACAGCGAGCCATATAGTTCACAGTTATTTCAAGGACACCCTAACTTCAGAGAGTGCTACAGAATTTGTAGTAAGGGAATGAAATTTCAAATAAAGCGTCAAATTGACGATGCACAGGAAACAGCTGAATAGCCCGGTAAATTTCCAGACGACATGAACTCATTCCACTGTTCAGTAAGGAATTTGTTTTCAACTCAAACCAATCGGGATTTGAAGAGGGAATGCATATGAACGGAACCCTGCAACTCAGAGGTACCTAGCAAGTTATCAGGATCAAGAAACATCAGTGCCGGAAACCTTTGTAGACAATTACGCCGACTGTTAGTCTGGACGGAAATTTGGCTGCGAAGTTATTTGTGCTGCAAAAGTTGGAGGTGCTCTGACCCGTAAGATTCTCGTGCGCGTTGTCTTGCAAGAGCGGTAGGGAATATCTACGTCACAGCAAGCACTAGTGGGGGAAGGCCGGAAGAGAACTGCAACTAACGTATGAACACTCCATTTGGCCAATAGCTGGTCAACGCAACTTGCTTTTGCTTGATTCCTGGTCTACGTATAAAAAAAAAAATCATCGTCCTTTACAACTCCTTCCTGGAAAGGTTGAGACATTGAAATTCATACCACGTGAAAACAGCACTAATTTAACCTCTATTTTTTCCGTGCCTGCTACGCCTTAAAGGATAGCCAGTTTCACGGTAAGCTCCACGACCGACTGTTTCGCATTCGGTTGCATGCTATCACATTTCATTCGTTTCCATCACCCCGTTACACCAATAGGATTCTATTGGAGTTCGTTAAGAATAGATACGTAGCTGAACGTCGTGCACGGTTTGTAACACCAAGGAGTTCGCCTTCGAACTTTATGGTGTTAACCTTATTGATCACTGGCGTGCCGTTTTTTATTCGGCGTTCGTAGTCTACGTTAATGGTTTTGGACATGCCCATTTTGTTGAGCGTAACACATACATGTGAGTCATTAGCAGCCAACATTTCTCCTGTCAGTTACTTTCAAATGAGTTATTGAAGAATGAACTTGCAATCTCGCATTCAAGAAGTTCCTTGTAAAAAGTGTTACGTTCGTTTATATACCGAAACAGGCTAGAGCTGAGAATTTTTACTGTTCTGAAACAAAGTTACTAAGTGTTCCCGCGGCAGACCACACAGCTAGTCCTAAAAACTCTACAGCTGCTTCCAACTGTGTGCTTTTGAAGTTTTAAGATAAGGGGCTAACGGTAGATTTTTTCGTATCAGTCTTCTCACTTATGACCCGATCTCTTCGAGCCCTTCAAATTCAAGTAGCACTTATCAGCTAAATGCAGTAGTACTAGGAAGTAATTCTACATTACTTTTACCAAAGCAAATATAGCCGATCGAACCACCTTACTCTAACCCAAGTTAGGAGTTTTCGCCAAATAGACACTTTTTTCTGGTAAGCATAGACTTCAGAGAAAATAATCGTGATACTCATTTTAGATTGAGAATCTGTTGTAACCCACGTTTCTTTTTAAAAATGGTTTCGTTTCCTCCAGTCCCCCGTTGATATTTACTATACCTTCCTCTCTACTCCCCCTCCATCCCCCAGACGTTCTACCTCCCTACGAATGTGAGAAATGGGGGAAACTGATTTTCGAAGAACGTAATCGTTGCATCAGGTAAATGTGTGTTGTCCAGCACACTAGAGTTATAACACCATAGGGATCCAGTATGATAGTGGTGCCCCGCAGCACATTTTAAGGCATGTCGTTCCCCTTACCGTTCCAGATATGCTATCAAACAGAGCCAGCCAAGAAGTACTTACCGATGTTTATCAGCATTCCACGCTGGTTCAATATCTTGAAGCACTTTTCAACATCACTTCCACCATTGCTGTTTATGACTACATCCAAGCCTTCAGGGTGGACATCCAAAATTTCTCCAACGTAATCTTCTTCATGCTCGAATGCGCGATCTATTCTAAGAGCATTGAGTCTCCCGTGCTTTGACTCTGAGGCACTTCCGTAAATTTTGACGAGAGGTATTGTTTTCGCGAGTTCGATAACGGCTGTACCAACGCCACCTGCAATCAGATGCAATACTAGAAGTATCATCACTGTAGAATATTGCAAAAGATTTTATTAATTTTATAACAGACAGCAGAAAACATACCTCAAAGAAGGTAGATTCTTCATTTTCAAATTTTTAAAACTTGCTACTGGATGGTATTGTGGATATGCGACATAACTACTGTGAAGTATCGTTTGTAACTTCGAAATTCGCCGAGTAGTCTCGTTACGGTGGAGAGAATTTACATGTACTGTGAACCTTTACGTTGGGCGATTGTTTGCCATTTTCATAAACGATTAAGTCAACAACGCCTCAGACCTTTTCGCCCAACCTTTAGATATCAGTCGTTTTCAAAGGAGATTTTGCAACTGATTCGTAGAAATCTTTATGACCGTTTTCCATGAGCGGTGAGTCTCGATGAGGTCGACCAAACTCGTCCGTAGCTCCAAGAAGAGCAATGCTGTGTGCAGCGTCATTAAGCAGTAGCGGCGTGTGACGTACTATGACAGATGTATATCGGCGCAGAACTATGGACTGTCCATCAGCTTGTAGATGTCAATAGCTGTGAAGAAATTCGACGGAGGCAATGCAAAATCCGTTTACAAAACCGTAGCAGAGCAGGGAAACTACGCAGTCTGCTATTCGGGCGTTCCGACATGAACCGAAATCCTGAAGTTACCTGCTCAAAAGGCGTTTCTTTGATATGATAGCTTGTTTTTCTAGTTACACAGGGCATAAACCGGGTAGTGGTTCACAAAACCAAAGCACAGTTCGTGCTGAATGGTACAGACCATTTGGTCACAGGCTGTAATGAAATCAAAAGAAACTAAACCAGTCATGGCCATGCCATGAATAGTTTCTCATACAGAACGTGGAACATTGGAATCAATATTTTCCGGTCTTTACCCAACTGGTTGACAGACTGGCTGTCTTTGTCCCTTTACGAGATAAAACACTTCGTGGACAGTTTTTCGCATCTAGAAGCTGTTTAATCATTCCAAGGCGTCGGTTTGATAGTGCCAAAGGTGGAAAACTTTTTTCCGGAAGTGTTTGAACCATATACAACAGTGCGAAATTTTTAAGGCAAATATTTTCAGAAGAAAAAAGGAACGGTTTGTACTGAAAAAGGGCTTTATGGCTGGTCTTGCAAAAACGCGAAACGCGGCCCTTGTACAAATAGGCTAAAGGAATTTTACAGCCCAAAAGAATTTTTACTATTCGCGTAAGTAAGGAACCGATTTGACATTGTAGTAGGTAACCGTTTTCTGAGATTTCTGTTTCCTTAAGCTGCGAGAAGTTTCATCAAAAGCAACACACTTAGTGGAAGGTTACTCGACTTTGCGAAACCCATGACAATCTCCAAGGATAATGTGCAGGAATGTTTTGAGGATTGGAAGGAGGGAGGGAGGGAACGCAAATGTGTGTTCTTATCTCATCCTTTTCTGAATGCGGCCCTCTTCCAACTACATCATTGTTAAGACTACAAATTTGCAGCTTCAGTGTTTCGAGTGTCAATGTGGTGGAACTTTGGTGAATCGAGGTTGGTTGGTTGAGGTTTAAGGGACCAAACAGCAAGGTCATCAGTCCCTTGTTTCAAATATACTCCATTCTGCTAACGGGACATCTCAGAAAAGTCAGAATAAAATGGAAAAAGGGAAAAACGTAAAAGGGCAGTCACGTTGTCATTGGTAAAAAACAAACGAGGGAAGTCGGCAAGAGAACGAACCCAACACTATGCTGAAGCAGCATAGGCAAGACCACCTGTGACTTAAAAGGTACAACTGCTATAATGCAGAAAGTACGTATGGGAATAGAAAGACTAACCAAGCCTTACAAAAAGGGTAAAAACAGAGGAAAAGGGGAAGAAAAGAGGATTCCTGTCAGGGAGGTGAATCGGGAATCTCTGAACACTGCCTACAGTGGGAGACACCCAAACACTCACCGCCCTGCCCCAACACCATGGAGAGATTAAAAACCTTAAAACTGAGAATAAAAACCACTCTCCCGGAGGAAACCGAGAACCAGAGAGACCATCCGGGAATCGTCAGCCAACATCAAAGGTAAAGTGTGGGAGAGTCTGTACTTAGCACGCAGAGCCAAAA
Source organism: Schistocerca nitens (assembly GCF_023898315.1). NCBI lineage: Eukaryota > Metazoa > Arthropoda > Insecta > Orthoptera > Acrididae > Schistocerca > Schistocerca nitens. The sequence continues at coordinate 718,543,357 of NC_064618.1, forward strand.
GAAGGGGCCATTCAACCAAAATGTGGGCCACTGACTGGAAGGCTCCACAACCACATAGCGGGGGTGGCTCATCACGCAAAAGAAAACCATGGGTCAGCCTGGTATGGCCAATGCGGAGACGACAGTGTGGTCGAGTCCTTTCGGGAGAGGCGAAAGGAAGAACGCCATGGGCCTGGTGTCACCTTAATTGCACGAAGTTTATTAGACAGTGGAGTAGCCTCCCAAGAATTGGCCCATGACTGTGAGAAGTGGGATTTGATGTGAAGCCGTAAATCCGCTGCAGGAGGGTTTACAGAAAACGGGGGGTAAGTAACTGCTCCCCCAGCAATCGAGGAATGTACCCGGTTTGCACAGTCATTTCTGAGGTGCGTGCGCCCTTTCTGGAAGTATGTATTTAGATGCGGTTGAGTTCAGGTGCAACATTCATTTTTAAATCTTGCCTATCCCTACACCGCATAGGATCGCCAACAAATTGCGAACCCTTTGTGAGGCTTACTGAAACTAATGCTCAGAATGCGCGCTAATTTGTGACCACAGTTGCTGTTCAGTACTATAGCTGACAGTGTATACAAAAATGAAAGATGGCTAAACCCGACGTATTTGTGCATAACACTAATTCTGAAAAGCCATTAGAAAATTTTTGCGAAATACATGGCTACAGCTTTACAACAAATCCTCGTAAGTACAGCAAAGATACGAAACTGCTAAGATGAGTGCTTGATGTATCAGTTGGGAACAGTTTAAGGTAGCACCATTAGAAAGTATTTAGGTTGAGGTAGATGCTAGAGAATTCATTGGAGGGACCGTAGAGGAACGTACTTTACAAATCTTTAACATAGTTCAGTTCTTCAGAAACTGAATTTTTCAGAAATTAAGAAAAGCAGCCTTCAGTTGCAAGGTAAAAATGTTAGTTTATCTAGGTTTCGATGCCAATAGTGGTATCTTTTTCAGGACCTATAAATTAACCCATACGGACGTATGTTACACATCGAAATACATCTAATGACTCCGTAACGAAGAAAAATCGTAGTACTTAAAAAAATTTAATTATTTTGAGGGCCAAACGTTGGCCATGTCACAGAATAAAACTAAAACAGAATATAGACGCTTAGTCATAAGATTGTGTCTGTCAAAACTAGAAACATTAAGACAAACTTAGACGGAGCTACGCCAGCCAGTAGTAAGAGTCACTAGTCAGCAACAAGGAAACTAGGTGCCGCGAGCAGTTCCGCAGCGAGGCTCGGCCAGCGGCCAAGCGCATGCGCGAACGCAAGAGACAAGTCGTCTCAAAATTACTTAGAGCAAACGTAAATTGTAAAAAAATTGTGACGGGATGCAGTCCCACAAATGGACAAACCTACCTATTGGTACAAGACAATTTACCCCAGAACTAGCTACAAAGCCAAGGCATGAAAGTTTACATTCATATATTCTCTTAATTTCTGAACTTATTTACAGTCCATGTCGCCTAAGATTCTCTTCCAGTCAGTTCCTGAGTGTCATCAATCTGGGACGAAGACGTCCTGGATGAGTCACTGATTCGTTATGTTACTGAGAGTAAGTCACTGAATTTCCAGTGTAACACTGGAGAAAATCGTTTACGTTAAGCAGAGACAGAATAGTACGTCTTGTGCTTATGAGAATTTAATAGCAGTTCGGGGTTGCAGGAAGTGTTCTTTCAAGTCATACATTTCGCACATTTTGTAGTCTATGGCAGATTACCGGGCGATGATTTACATATTTTTCTATGTCTAGGGACTAATGACCTCGGCAGTTGAGTCCCATAGTGCTCAGAGCCATTTGAGCCATTCTATGTCTAATTTTCACCCATGTTTTCCGCTAATACAACCGAGTAACGAATTTGGTTCATTAAAAGCCTGCATGCGTGTATAGCGTATCGAACGTTTTAGTTAAGTCTAGGTACCTCTAAAGGAGCTACAAATTGATCATACCAGCACAGAATGCGTAGTGCAGACTTTCAAATACTGTAAGTCTGTTCGATATTATAGATAACGGGTCCAGTAAAGGTTTACCTTTTAAGTACACAAAATTAGCCTACCTGCAATCGACTGCATAAAAATTTTATGTCTTGGTTTTAAATCGCCGAATTCGAACAAGCAGACGTGCGCCACTAAGAAGTTTAGACCAACGGCGACAGCATCTTTGAGATCTGTGTCTCTGGGCAACTCGAAACAGTGCTTCCGTGGCACCTGAACAACATGACGAAACAGGCCGCCCTGCATTTTCAAACAAAGCACTTTCTGTCCTACCTGAAATAAAAGGTTACATTCTTTAGAATGATGTTCACACCATATTAAACGTTCAGCCTATAAACAAGTACACTACCTCAAGATCTATTATGTCTTCTCCCAAGCGCGTGATGACTCCGGAACATTCACTGCCCATGATTACTGGGAAATTACTATTTCTTATGATACCCAAGCGTAAGTAATTGTCTGTGAAGTTCAAGCCGCAGTAACGAACCTCTATTTCAACGTGGTTGCTTGCGAGATTTACCTCGAGTGGCGTCTCTTCGACCTAAAGTATGATCAATTTGCATTAGAATACTACATATAAACAACGTTTAAATTCTGAATGTCATACATATGACTAAGTCACTAAAAACTAAAAAATTGAACTGATAAACTTTGCCGTAAAATTGTTACCGTTAAGCTAACTATTTATTCATGAACGCCCTTTGTATTTACTTTGGTTGGTTGGGTGGTTTGGGGAAGGAGACCAGACAGCGAGGTCATCGGTCTCATCGGATTAGGGAAGGAAGTCGGCCGTGCCCTTTGAAAGGAACCATCCCGGCATTTGCCTGGAGCGATTTAGGGAAATCACGGAAAACCTAAATCAGGATGGCCGGACGCGGGATTGAACCGTCGTCCTCCCGAATGCGAGTCCAGTGTCTAACCACTGTATTTACTTTCCCCAAGCTTGTGCAAACGTAGGGAGTCCAACACTTTACAGTTTTACACTTCCTTATCCGACAACAATTATGGAGATTTGCTATGTAACGCTTGTATAAGGGTCCTATGGGGCAACGTTCAGTATTCTGGAATAACAAGAACGATCATTCAAAGCAATACAGTGTAGTACACATGAGCTCTGAAATTCATACCTTACGAACTATGAGCGCTGTTTCAGTGGAAGATTCGTTTCACAGTAGGGAAGATGAAGTGCTCACAGCTCTTAAGGAATGCGCTTTGGAGTCCATGTTTATCGGACGTACTTGCTGCGAACGATCGTTTCTATCGTATTCCGAAAATTGACCATTCCTCCTGGGACATCCGGTACAGGTTTAGTGAAACATGACCGTATGTAATCTTTACCTGGAGATTACGAAATACAGCAATGGGTGTCCCTTTTAGTAGTAACTATTACCATTACATTGCAGAAGCAATTACTGCACGGTTGTAAGTAACTCTTTGTTAAACACTTAGCTGGTTGCTGTGTGTTTTGTATTATCTCAGAAGCATATTTGGGACAAACTTCCTTAGGTTAACGAGCTACTTCCGCCCCTTTTCAGATGCATGCTAACTAAATCTTTGAGCAAGTTAATGGCATGCTAACACGCTATCCACTGCAATTAAACTTTTCTCCTCTTACGGAAAATTACTTTTTGATCCTAACTTACTAACACTGGTCTACGGGGAACGTTATCAGAGGGCAAGACTGATAAAGGCTGAAATCCAATACCACAAGTTAAGCCTTCAGTCTGCCACTTTCGCATGAAAGAAAATGATTGGGGTCACGAAAGATTCGAGCGCAGTTACAAAGAAATTTTGCTACTCGTTACTTCATCATGGCAGACATACAGGGAAAAGCCGTTAACCCAAACATACGCTACATTTACAGGACTAGCAAAACAGTCACAGATACTTTACTGGACTTTATCTTTGATTAAGAGTTCTTTAAATTTCGGAGCAACACACAAAGTTGTCAACTTGTCCTCTTAGTTTTACTTCATTAACGTTATTTGAAGTTCTACATCTAATGTCAGTTTAAAGAAACATGCATCATCGAACTAAATAATTCAGCTTACCTTGATTCTCCTAAACTGACCATGTCCATGCAGCGTAATGGATTTCACCATACGGGTAGTATCTGTGGCTGGAATCTGAAATATTAAGCGCTTTCAGAAAACAGTTGTTCAGCTTATTGACAAAGAATAGTGGCTATTTTTAACCAGAACAGCAATTTAGCTTTCTATATTCTGAAGACAATCTACTCATACTTCAGTTTACAACGAAGCAGGTGTTTTAATCTCAGAATACTTGTGGCAAATTGGCTAGGTAACTTACCACTGTGGGTGCTGTGTATTGAAGCGGGAACGAATCCATGGCTGCAGGGTACTGACTGAAATAGAAAAATCCGTTTTTAATTACTTTCGCATACTTCCATCACTTAACCCCATCCCAGTGCGAACGTCACTATGTTTCATAATTTCGTTTTAACCGTTTTTCGTAATCAGCTTTTATAGTGGCACACATTTAAAATTTACCACCTCTTCCGCTTGTGATGATACTTCATTTATTACATTACACAAATATTTACAGCAACCGTTTCCGATTTCCTTTGTCGTCGCTATGTTGCTGACGTGAGCCAAAAATCATTCTTTAGATTTTTTAGTAAATTAAGTACCATGAGCTTTTGACACGTGTCGTCAGTTGTAGCGACGCGAATAAAGCTACAAAATATTTTCTCAATCGTTCTTGTCGGGTTAATCGTGAAAGCTCGTTCAGGACAGAAAGCTTTTAGTAAGTATCACTTTCCTTCTCATTGGAAGTGTAACAATTTTCGTTTGATCTGTCTCACACAGTATTACTTAAACAGGCCATGAAATTAATGGAACAAGAAGCAAACAAACTTAAGATCGTAACCGTAGTTGAAACTTCGTTGACAGCGCGCCGGCATAGTCTAAACACTGATAAATACTGTAGTATATTTTAAACATAGGAACATTAACGGAAATGTAACAGCAATTCCACCACGAAATCGACACCAAAGAAAGGCTGCCGAAAACTAACAAACTAAATGACCGTAGATTGGTAACCGAAACAGAATTTAATGGTTCTATCCACCCCTTCCTCCGCCCTCTCGCTTTAATGTTTTCAGACATCGCGGACTGCTGGTCTACGTACTCAGGTACTTTTATTGCATCCAAGTTCTGAGAGACTTTACTATTACAAAAATAGTCTCAAATTTGAAAAGAAAAGCCAATAGGTGTAGCGTAAAACCGTTAAACAATTCGATCACCAACTCAAATGAAGAATGTAGCTGGTCAATGTAACATCACTCAACCTTTCTTTTCTTTATTACAAAATTGTTAAACGTCACGTCTTTTCAAATATACGATCAGTGCAGCGGTCATGTAGAAATGCAACGGTGAATCACTTTAAGAGCTAAACGAGACATAAATAGAGGATAATGAACATTGCGTCCGACAAATCCTCTTACATTAATCAAATTTCACAAATAATACCTACCACGTAACTGAGAAATCAGACGCAACTGTGAAGAATAAGTTGTCATCAGTTCCTTATAAGACGCGATACATGGGCTTGGCTGTCTTCCAAAGTTGACTGGCCGTCCGCCTGTCACGTGGTGATGCGTATACTTCTGTCAAATCAAGACGTGTCTCATCGGGAATGGAGCTAAGTTGCTACGACTGACCGAGTTAAGTGGGCAGTATGTTTACGTTATTTCAGAGACTGACGAGCTATCCACACAGAGAGCTGAATTTATTCAAACTACTAACAAAAAGAACGTTGTCCTGTCTTGTATTTACTTCGCACTCACTTAATTTCTCACTGGACTCGCATTCGGGAGGACGACGGTTCAATCCCGCGTCCGGCCATCCTGATTTAGGTTTTCCGTGATTTCCCTAAATCGCTCCAGGCAAATACCGGGATGGTTCCTTTCAAAGGGCACGGCCGACTTCCTTCCCTAATCCGATGAGACCGATGACCTCGCTGTCTGGTCTCCTTCCCCAAAAACAACCAACAACCAACTTAATTTCTCACGGTTTACTTTGAGCTTCTCCTTGTACTGTAGCACATCCGGCCAGAAAAATACTCCTCGCAATACCACAAGGAAACGCTTGCAGTTACAGGGCCCTACAAGACGCACCAACCAACCGACCGACTGACAAGTTGAACCTGTGTAGGGGTTCTAAGTGACCGACCGACGAACTTTCCTTGCTGGGGTGTCGTTCGAGGTAGGACCACCTGATTTACAGCTCTCCTCATGCAAACGCCGCCCCCCCCCCTCCCGCGTACGCGTACTGAACACTCCACCCAATAAATTGTGCCTTGTGTAGAGCTGTCGTGTGTCGTGCCAACCACCCCACAAAAGTCCGTCTTTGGCTTTTGTCACTGCGCGTGGTTTTAAATCCTGATACACATAACAGGGTGAGAGTCGTACGAAACTTTAAGGACCTAGTTTCTGGAGAAATTTAACCTATATATGTTTGTGGTACATGTTGTGCAAGGAGTGAAGCAATATAGATGTGATAAATCAAGCACCTGTTCTATTTTTTAACGAATCGATAATGCTTTCGTGTGGCACGTAGAGAGAATCCGTAGACCTTCTGTACGTCCATTTTTAAGTTTTACTACCGATACTTACCAGAACTGAAATCTAAAAACAGAAATGTCGCCTTTTAATGGCTTCAATTCATAAAATGTACTTGTTTCGTTGTTTAAGTGTTTAAAACGCACGGCGTATATATCCAAGCCCTCATTTCTAACAATTGCTAAATGCTTCATATCTTAAGCATTCGTTGCTATATTTATTAGATGATGTGCGCCACTACCATGTGTAGTCTCTCTTCTTCGAATGTGAAATAAGTTTCTTAAACTTACAGGTCATATTTTATGCTGCATACATAGGTAAATTGATAACATTTACACAAACATCTTTCATTTTATTTATTTTCCTTTAACATGACGTATTTCCTCAGTCAACTATAAATCACTAGTAAATTTCAGAAATTAGTCTAGTTAATTATTGTGCGGATAAAACAGTGCTGAATTGAAGGTCTTCTTAACTCCTGCCAGTGGCCAGAAATCATAACGGATCTGACAGCCCCTCCTCGCAGCTTACAGTCTTTCTCAAGACTGTATTCTTTTCGCATTAAGCGTCATTTGATGATGTTCAGTAGCTCCGAAATGTATGATTAATCCATTCTTGAATCATTACGAAAATCATCGGCTCCATGCAGCTTAAGTAACAGACCGCATTAGTCACTTCTTTGTCCACAGCATCCTCTCGACTTTTTTGGTCTTGTTGCCTCTAGAACAGCCAAGACAAATCCCGTTTTTTTCTATGTTTAACCAAGCGAGATCTCATAAACTCAATGAACCTAAGACAAACAAATCACTGCAACAGTGCGTCGTTGTAATCGAGTGCAGTGGGTTGGGATATGTATAAGCTGCCACGAATTGGTCGGACGGTTGGCCGCTAAATTGATACGTGTGTAGGGACCTTAAAGAAGCGTTCTTAATGTACATGTATTTTCACTTACGTTCAAAGAACATCCGTGTTTAAAAATTGCGTTATTTAGTAATTCCATTTTTACACATTTCCGTGTATATGCACGTAGATGAAAGCTTGACAAGCATACCTGTACAATTACTTTGTGCAAAGTTGTCAAAATTACGTTCCATTCAGCTTTACCGGTGTGACAGATAAATAAAAAGTAATAAATACATAAATAAGTAAAAAGCACATACACACGGAAAGAAAACATGATGTGTGGTGTAAAGACTGGTTAATGGAACGAAAAACTCATTGTGAAATACTCAGTGAGTTGACAATATATCCATAGGAAAGTCATAAGTATTTCAGGACTGATGAGGGAAAGTTCGTGAGGTTCAAATGTGTGTGAAATCTTATGGGAATTAACTCCTAAGGTCATCAGTCCCTAAGCTTACACACTACTTAACCTAAATTATCCTAAGGACAAACACACACACCCATGCCCGAGGGAGGATTCGAACCTACGCCAGGATCAGCCGCACGGCCCATGACCGCAGCGCCTGAGACCGCTCGGCTAATTCCGCGCGGCGTAAAGTTCGTGAACTTCCTATCACTCACAACACCACTGATTAAAAAACAGGATTCTACATTGAGAGAAGCTGTAACAACTCACGAAATATTGACAGATATATTGCATTTCTCTCGAGCTGAAGTGACTATGAAACCTCCAATCCTCGTCTATACAAATCTGTAATGCGCAAATATTGACTTCTGTACTTCGCCTTTTTCTATCTCAGATTATAAGTACCTTGCATTTTCCCCATCCTTCAGTTGGGTCGAGGAAAGCTTTTGTGTTTAATGATAACATGTCTACTTGCGACAATGTCAGTTAATTGTATTATAATGTCCGTAACTTCCCTTTTAGTCTTGGTGTAATAGGCTTTCGATTTCACGCCCTTGAAACAAAACTTGTTTTCATATACGCAAGAAAACTTTTCCAGGAATTCGCAATTGATTTGTTGCATACTGATCGAAATTGTGTTGCTACGAAGATGCGATAATTTGGCGTTTGATTTAAGAAGCCAAGTCGGCCGCTGTGGACGAGAGGTTCTAGGCGCTTCAGTCCGGATCCACGCTGCTGCTACTGTCACAGGTTCGAATCCTGCCTCGGGCATGGATGTGTGTGATGCCAAAAAATGGTTCAAACGGCTCTGAGCACTATGCGACTCAACATCTGAGGTCATCAGTCCTCTAGAAATTAGAACTAATTAAATCTAACTAACCTAAGGACATCACACACACCCATGCCCGAGGCCGGATTCCAACCTGTGACCGTAGCGGTCGCGCGGTTCCGGACTGAAGCACCTAGAACCGCTCTGCTTCTCGGCCGGCCTTTCCCAAGGAGTTTGCAACAAATTACACTAACCATGGGCACCTCACAAACCAGCACAAAGTTTCAATCTGTTCCTTGTTTCCCTTTGTTACTACATCAACAGGTTAACTCCGCGAATTACAGTGACTTGCGTGACAGACGGATAGTTTTCTTCTGTCGTCTCTTATGGTTTCCTCCCGTTCCACTCATGGAAGGAATAAGGGAATGGCTCTGAGCATTATGGGACTCAACTGCTGTGGTCATCAGTCCCCTAGAACTTAGAACTACTTAAACCTGACTAACCTAAGGACATCACACACATCCATGCCCTAGGCAGGATTCGAACCTGCGACCGCAGCAGTCGCACGGTTCCGGACTGCGCGCCTAGAACCGCGAGACCAACGCGGCCGGCAATAAGGGAATAATGACAGCTCGTATGCCTCTGTGTGAGTTGTTATTTTCGTAATTTTATTTTCACAGCCTCAACTCAATCGATATTCCACGACCTCCACTGAATCGGCATGTACCGCGGTGAGGGGGGGGGGGGGGAGGAGAGGGGGGGAGAGGGGTGAGGGCTGCCACCGAACATTCGCAGTTTCCATCATGAAAGACAAGCAAGTTCTTCAGAAGAGTTCCGCCTCTTACTCTGAGTGTCAGCCAGTTGCATTTTTTAACTTTTTGTTACTTTCTGTTTCCACTGTTAAACAAGTGTGTGACCTCTCGCATCTCTCATCTTCACATAGTTTTTTCTCGTCGGTACGCGCCACTCCGAGACCACACACACACACACACACACACACACACACAGAGAGAGAGAGAGAGAGAGAGAGAGAGAGAGAGAGAGAGATTTCCCATTAAATGTTTACGATAAAGGAAGCTGATCTCATATTTAATAGTAAATTAAGGTGCGAGAAATTTTACGTATGCTCAATGCTTCTACCTCTTTTTGTGTTCAAATGGTTCAAATGGCTCTGAGCACTATGGGACTTAACATCTAAGGTCATCAGTCCCCTAGAACCTAGAACCAATTAAACCTAACTAACCTAAGGACATCATATACATCCATGCCCGAGACAGGATTCGAACCTGCGACCGTAGCCGTCGCGCGGTTCCAGACTGTAGCGCCAAGAAACGCTCGGCCACCCCGGCCGGCTCTTTTTGTGTCTATATAGTATATTGAAACTAAAAGCAATGGTAAACTATCACTGTTATTTTTCCCGAGGCATGAAGCTCTACTGTATGGTTAAATGTTGATGGTATCCCCTTGGGTAAAATATTCCGGAGGTAAAATGGCCCCATTCGGATCTCCGGGCTGGGTCTAATCAGGAGGATATCGTCATCCGGAAAAACAAAACTTGCAATCTTCGAGCAGGTGGGTTAGATAATTTAAAAAGGGAAATGAGTAGGTTAATGTTTGATATTGTGGGCCTAGTGAAGTTCGGTGACAGGATGGCTCATATGGCTCTGAACACTATGGGACTTAACTTCTGAGGTCATCAGTCCCCTAGTACTTAAAACTACTTAAACCTAACTAAACTAAGGACATCACACACATCCATGCCCGAGGCAGGATTCGAACCTGCGACCGTAGCGGTCGTCCGTTTCCAGACTGAAGCGCCTAGAACTGCTCGGCCACTCTGGCCGGCGGTGACAGGATGAATAGTACTTCTGGTCATGTGAGCAGAGGATTATAAATACCAAATCAAATAGCGGTATTGCAGGAATTATTGTAGCAATGAATAAGAAAATAGGAATATGGATTAACTACTACGAACAGCATAGTGAACGCATTATCATTGTCGTAATAGACAGAAAGCCAACATCCATCATGGTAGTGCTACTTTATATGCCAACCATTCCCGCAAACGATGAAGTGACTGAAGAAACGTATGACGAGACAAAAGGAACTATTCAGATAGTTAAGGGAGAAGAAAAATTAATTGTGAGGGGAGACTAGAATTCGACACTAGAAAGAGGAGGAGGAGAAAAAATAGCAGGTGAATGTGGTCTGGGAGAAAGGAATGAAAGATGAAGCTGACTGTAGAATTTTGCATAGAGGACGGTTTAATCATCGCTATCAACTGGTTTAAGAATTATGAGAGAAGGCTGTATATATGGGAGAGACTTGGAGACATAGAAAGATATCAAATTAAGATGGTAAGACAGAGATTTCGACAATTCTAAGACACTCGCAAGGGCAGATGTGGACTCTGACCACAATTTATTGGTTATGAACCGTAGAGTAAAACTGTAAAAACTGAAAAAAGGTAGGAAATTAACGAAATGGGACCTGGATAAGTTGAAAGAACCAGAGGTTGCTGAGAGTTCCATAGTGAGCATTAGGCAATGATTGACTGAAACGGGAGAAAGGAATACAGTGAAAGACGAATGAGTAGCATTCAGAAACGAAATAGTGAAAGCAGCAGAGGATCATACAGGTAAAAAGATATCGTTGCGTATCACAGAAGATAATTTAAGTGATGAAATGAGAAAATATAAAAATTCAGAAAATGAAGTAAACGAAGGAGAATACAAACGTCTAAAAATGAGACTGACATGAAATGCGGAATGACTAAACAGGAATGCCTGGAGGACAAATATTGCAGCATGTATAACTAGGGGAAAGGTAGATACGGCGTACAGGGAAATAAAAAAAAAGAAGCTGTATGAATATCAAGAGTTGAGACAGAAAACCAGCTCAAAACAAGAAAGAGAAAGGTGATAGGGCTATGTACTTGAAGGCAATATTATAGAACGAAAAGAGGAAGTGGATGACGATGAGTTAGGAGATGATACTGCAAGAAGAATTCGAAAGAGTACTGGAAGACCTAACTCGAAACAAGGCCCCGGAATAGACGACATTTTGTCAGAACAACTGATATGCATGGGAGAGCCAGCCATAACAAAACTATTCCATCTGGATGCAAGATGTACGGGACAGGCGCAAAACCCTAATTTCACGAAGTGTAATAATTTCAGTTCTAAAGAAAGCAGTTTCTGACCAGTGTGAATGTTACCGAATCATCAGTTTAAGAAATCATGGTTGTAAGATACCAACATGAATTGTTTACAGAACACTGGAAAAACTGGTGGAAACTGACCTCGGGGAAGATAAGTTTGGATTCCGTAGCAATGTAGGAACACGCGAGATAATACTGTAGTCACGACACTCTTGTTCGTTTTTGTCATACACTGTGGCAGCACCTTTCCAATCGGACATAAAGCTACACTTCTCAAAACGATATCGGGTGACTGAGAACAGTAACGTTTATAATGATTTGTAACATAGTTTTTACAATACGGAGCGTATGTAGGGCAACAAAAATCGGCAGTAACTAATAAATTACGCCACATTTGTAATTCTTTATTTTCTTAAGGACCTTAGGAGGTATAAAAGGGTACACTACAAGTAAGTGCATTTATGATTCTCTTATAACCTACAGATATATAATGACGAATGGCTTTTTCTTTTTAATAACAAAAATGGCTAGTAAACAACAGAAGACCTGATTTTTGCAGAAATAGATCGTATATCTATTCAATGACTTTTTTTTTCTAAGTATACTTCCACTCAAATCGGTGAATGTGTATTGCGAAAGTGGAATGTTGGAAACTTGTATGGTATTCAGTACCTACATTAGGCTATTTAACATCCTGAATAAGCCACCACATCTGTAAATGAAAGGTAAACCACTCAGACCCGATAACAAAACGTCAGAACCAATTAAATTGGCTCCAACACAGATGACAACAATTCCACAATTGTTGCGGAATCTGAGCCATAAATGCCAAAAATCTTCAACACATTCGCTTTTGATACAAATGTAGTTACTTTTACAAAAATGTTTGTGTATCTGGTAGTCCAGTGAAGTTTAAGAAGGTGTGAATCATTAGACTCCATACAAAACATTTTTTGTCGAGAAAAGTTCTTACAATAATAAGAACGGACAACAACAGAAGTATAGGTTTCTTATGCATGTAATATTTGTTTACATTCTCTGGCTTTCTGTGGGGAAAGCTGCAATTCGAGTTTCTTCATGAGTAAGTTGTAGCTTAGGCCTTTGTGACTGATTTAGTGAGATTCGGCAGTTCTTACATTTATTTCCCGACTGTTCATGTCTCCCGATCATTTACTAACGCCTAGAACGCACAAATATGATAACTGTTTCATTAATGAAGTAGAAAAATAATCGAAAACAGACATTAATCTTACGGCAGGCTTCCTCGCCGCCAGGGGCACTTTTCATCCATTTCGTAATGATTGACCACTGACTTCTGACTTTGGGCTCGTATTTTGGCAACATCGCATTACGAATATCGATATGTTATACGCTGCTGGAATCGTGGAAACGTTTACTTTTGTTTAGTGTATGAATATTATATCTTCGTTGGAATGGGGGTGACATATGCGGTAATATTTAAGAGAAACCGTACTTTTTCTAGCTTTGTTTCGGCGAGTGTCGACTTTAAGGACGCATTAAATTCATACCGTAATTATGAAAAAATTTCCTTAAGGTAGTTTAAAGATACAACCTTTTTCTATTTACAAGCATATTTTCGTAATTTTCTGATTGCTCGTTTTATCGCTATAATGTCAAACGCAAGATGCTGCTACTGAGCTTACCGTTGTAGCTGTTGCGACGGAAAAGGCACTGGCGTTAAGCTTGAACTTCCGTTGATTACATCATATGACCGCACTAATGAATGTTCCTCGTCATTATTATAAAAGTTTGTAAAGCAATTAATTGTTTTAGTAGCCGCAATGTACGTGAGGCTGTGAGTGGACGTAGTTGTCACATCAGCGCTCAGCCATTGTTGTATTAGGCGATAAGCGCCTGTTCTTCTGAATACTGCAACTTCATAATCGCCAAATAAATGCTCGATATGCAAGCAGCTCACAATAAATGAACATTTGTAATGCAAATTTCAATAGTAAATTGAAAAGTGGGTTAGCTCGAATAAATTTTGCAGTAAAGGATGATGACTGAAATAAAAGCTACCTTAGTCGTTTTCGTTGCTGGCTGAGGTCTAGATGCTGCTATTGCAATAGTCTACTTAGGTCACCAACGGTTCTACTGCTATGCCAAGACAGTGGGCTCTTCGCGGACTACTATTTTCAAGCTTGAGTACACGACTCACTGAATTCCTCGACACACTTTCACGAACACTTTCCAGAGTGGAACGACACAACTGTAAGTATAATTTACTTTAAAATTATTTATTATTTTTCTCCTTTGGTAGCTTGTTCTTAACAAATTCCCAAATACTTTTTATGGCGTTCAATTCGCAGTCCGCTACAGGCAACCACAGAAGTTTAATTTCCTTATCCAGTGATCGCAATATGCTTTCCAAAAGGTATTCCTGCGCCCTGAAGGGCGGTCGTGCATGTTTCAGTAGGCCAGCTTCCGTAAAGTCCTCATATGATGTGTCATTAGATGGAAGCTCTAATTTATTACTTTCCATCCATTCAATAATAGAATCCTTTCTCCATTCCGTAAACGGATTTTGTGTTACTGGATTTATCATCGTGTGATACGGAGCCTGATAGAAAACAATCGCACATCTATTTAGTAATTTTTCGAGAACGCTCAAAAACCACTCTTCGTAGTATCCGTCATTCATTTCAGAATGATAATCTGCACCCCCTTTTTGTCCAATACAACATAAGCCAGCATTTTATACGAACCCAGCTTCGTTCCCAGTGTGGCACATTGCAGTCCTTTTTCCAGAACCGGGCGGTGTTTGAGTGCCTCCTTTCCAGTCATTCCACTCTTCAACACTTTCTCTGTGTTAATCGTATATATTTTCTGATGCGTAAGGCATTTCTTGTTCCTGCCAACCAATCTTTCTGGAATGATTTGCACCACACCAACCCTCATCAGTTTAATAAATAGTCGATCTACTATTGAGCAACCGTCTTATTTCCCTCAAGAACTCGTCTCTGTTTCCTGCTAGATGACTGTTTAACAACAGCAAAGGTTTTTTATTGAACCTTTGTATCTGAAGCCTAATTTTCGAATATCACGCCAAGGTGTTGTTTCACTCATATCAGGAAAATCTTCCACTTCAGTCTCAAACTGCCACTGCCACTGGTGAAAACTGCTTGTCCACATAGAAGTTGTGTATTTTTCTTCTTTTGAGTCCCTGCGTAAATTCCAATACAAACGTCTGTCGCCTGCCATAAATCTTTTTTGGTGCAGCAAGACATGAATTTTCTCTGTATTCTCTCGATATTCGCTTCACTATACTTTCATTAATACCGAGACACTCGAAAGTTCACTTTACTGGCTATGATACGGAGCTGCCCACGCCCTGTCTCGAAGTAACCAAGTGCACAGATCACCATAGACTTTTCACACAAGCACAAGGCAACCAATTATATTACGAGCACTGTCTCACACGAATACACAACAACGGATGGGAACATGATTGTTTCCTATCTGTTGGGAAGCCGGAATGTAAACACTGTATATATGAACAATGAAGTGGGAGTACTGTTCAGAGAATCGGTGACAGCACACGCGAGCACGCGACGCACAGAAACGCAAAAGCAAATAAATTAAAGATGTCATGTTAGCAATTTATGTAGATTTACGTGCATATAAACAAGACAGCTGTGAAAGCCAACAACAGAGCTTGCATTTACACTTTCCGTCTTGTTAATATGTACCACAATTAGATGAACTGCAGCAGTCTACGCCCACCATCATTAGGACAAAACGGGTAATTGGAAAGCTACGGAAATTGGTCTGTAAGTTGAGGATGGTTGTCTCTTTAAACTTACAAAGAAAATTTTTCTCCTAGTTGTGGTGTGCCCTCTATGACTCCTCAAATTTGACACTTGCTAAAAAATGGCCGAGAAAGCATGCTTTCTCTTAAATGCAGGGTGGTCCATTGATACTGACCGGGCCCAATATCTCACGAAATAAACATCAAACGAAAAAACTACAACGAACCAAACTCGTCTAGCTTGAAGGGGGAAACCAGATGGCGCTATGGTTGGTCCGCTAGATGGCGCTGCCATAGGTCAAACGGATATCAACTGCGTTTTTTAAAAATAGGAACCCCCATTTATATTACATATTCGTGTAGTACATAAAGAAATATGAATGTTTTAGTAGGACCACTTTTTTCGCTTTGTGATAGATGGCGCTGTAACAGTCACAAACGTGTAAGTACGTGGTATCACGTAACATTCCGCCAGTGCGGACGGTATTTGCTTCGTGATACATTACCCGTGTTAAAATGGACCGTTTACCAATTGCGGAAAATGTCGATATCCTGTTGATGTATGGCTATTGTGGTCAAAATGCCCAACGGACGTGTGCTATGTATGCTGGTCAGTATCATGGACGACATCATCCAAGTTTCCGGACCGTTCGAAAGATAGTTACGTTATTTAAGGAAACAGGAAATGTTCAGCCACATGTGAAACGTCAACCACGACCTGCAACAAACGATGATGCCCAAGTAGGTGTTTCAGCTGCTGTCGCGGCTAATCCGCACATCAGTAGCAGACAAATTGCGCCAGAATCGGGAATCTCAAAAAAGTCGGTGTTGAGAATGCAACATCAAAGTCGATTGCACCCGTACCATATTTCTATGCACCAGGAATTGCATGGCGACGACTTTGAACGTCGTGTACAGTTCTGCCACTGGGCACAAGAGAAATTACGGGACGATGACAGATTTTTTGCACGCATTCTATTTAGCGACGAAGCGTCATTCACAAACAGCGGTAACGTAAACCGGCAACGGAAAATCCACGATGGCTGCGACAAGTGGAACATCAGCGACGTTGGCGGGTTAATGGGATGAAGGATAATTGGGTCCCATTTTATCGATGGCAATCAAAATGGTGATTTCCTACGTAATGTTCTACCGATGTTACTACAAGATGTTTCACTGCATGACAGAATGGCGATGTACTTCCTACATGATGGATGTCCGGCACATAGCTCGCCTGCGGTTGAAGCGGTGTTGAATAGCATATTTCATGACAGGTGGATTGGTCGTCGAGGCACCATACCATGGCCCGCACATTCACCGGATCTGACGTCCCTGGATTTTTTTTTTTTTCTGTGGGGAAAGTTGAAGGATATTTGCTATAGTGATACACCGACAACGCCTGACAACATGCGTCAGCGCATTGTCAATGCATGTGCGAACATTACGGAAGGGGAACTACTCGCTGTTGAGAGGAATGTCGTTACACGTATTGCCAAATGCATTGAGGTTGACGAACATCATTTTGAGCATTTATTGCATTAATGTAGTATTTACAGGTAATCACGCTGTAACAGCATGCTTCCTCAGAAATGATAAGTTCACAAAGGTACATGTATCACATTGGAACAACCGAAATAAAATGTTCAAATGTACCTACGTTCTGTATTTTAATTTAAAAAACCTACCTGTTACCAACGGTTCGTCTAAAATTGTGAGCCATATGTTTGTGACTATTACAACGCCATCTATCACAAAGCGAAAAATGTGGTCCAACTAAAACATTCATATTTATTTACGTACTACACCAATATGTAATAAAAATAGGGGTTCCTACTTTTAAAAACGCAGTTGATATCCGTTTGATCTATGACAGCGCCATCTAGCGGGCCAACCATAACGCCATCTGGTTTCCCCCTTCAAGATAGACAAGTTTCGTTCTTTATAGTTTTTCGTTTGATGCTTATTTCGTGAGATATTTGGCCCGGCTACGATCAATGGACCGCCCTGTATAATCGTGTATAACGGCTGCTTTTCAAATAAAATTTAATATTCATACGCCAAATGAAAGTAGACAATTTCACGATTGCAGCAAAGTATAGCACATCGACTTCCGTCATGCGATGTGACCAGAATATGAGCACAAAGTCAGACGTCAATCATTATGAAATAGATAATAGTGACGCTCCACCTGGCAGACGATACCATTGTTTACAGCAGTGAGTGGCGCGACTGTATATGTTAGACCATAGTAATACTGATTCTAAGACGTATCTTAGATGCACATCTGAATACTCCAATTCTTGCACACCCAGAACTGTCACGCGATTTGTTTGGCTACTGATTCATCAAATACTGGGATACGTGCTCATCTGTACCAGGAATTTGAGGAAAATTGTACCATTGTACAAAGCAGTACAGCTTTTGCTAGTCGTGTTCTAATGAAATCAGAAAGAACTTATTCGGTAACTGAACTAAAGCTCTATAAATCATTTGGGCATTTTCTGAATTTCGTTTTCTCTTTTCTGGCAAACGCATTAAAGTCCACACAGACCAATATGCACTACGGTTTTTAATCTTCAAACCTGAATTATGATAGGCCAAAATTCTGGGTACTGTAACTTCAAGAATTCTTTTTTACTGTAGTTCACATTCCTGGCTCGCAAATTATTGTCACTGACACTTTATCTCGAGCAGCTATTCGCTTAGAAAAAATAAGTAATATAGAAACGAGTCTTGCGAAAACCTTCAGTGTACTGTATATACAGAAATTTGAGTTTGAGAACTTTATTGCTTCCTCTTTACAAGATATGGCACAGAAAAAGGATAGGGATCCCTTCTGAAGAGACCTGAAAAATAAGTGGCACTGCGAAACAAACACGGAGGTAAGACAGTATTGCCTTGTATTCAAGGACGTTCTCTTTAAGTGATGTACTGTTAACGACTCACTTTGGGTTTTGGGTCTTACGTATTCCTGATAGTTTCTTAAACGAACTAATTTCGCACACATGTATCAGTCACGCTAATTTTGGACGTTTTGCTTCAGAGACTTGGAAAAGAGAATCAGATAAGTTTTATCTGTATTCAAATTGTGTCAAACAGCAAAACCATGTACTGTTACGCACTGTTCTCCAGTACTTCCCAACATTTTTATAAAAAAGACTTAGCAATTGAAGTCTCCTTGGCCCACTACAGAGAACAACTAACAAAGCTGAAAGGGTTTTCATATGTTTTTATTGCCGTAGAGCTGACTTGTAAATCTCCCTCAATCACCCCATTACACAGAACAACTAACAAAGCTGTGTCACATGCTTTTGCAAACCGTTTCCTACGTGAAGTTGGACACGTTGACAAGGTAATTTTGAGCAACAGCTCCCAGTTTCGGTGAGGCTTCTGGGCAAGAACTTCAATAAATCACAAGTTTAAACCCATATGCATTCCTCTCTACTGACAACAAACTAATTCTTCTGAAGACTGGCGCAAGCAATCAATAAACTTTGCAGATTATACTGTGACCAACACTACCAGAATAGGCACATAAACTTGTTTGAAAGGATTTCAAACGAATTGACACATAATTCTACTTCATTGCCCCCTACTTGTACTTAAGAATGAACGTTTACCAGACCGAATCAGCGTACCACTTCCTTACTCTCACAAACTAGGTCACAAAGAAGTAACAGACTTACCAACAAGTAACACCGAGAAAGCTGGAGAGCGGAAACTTAAACACTCATCAGAAAGTAGTGAAGTTTGAAGTCTTGTTCCACAACACTGTTGTCGTGAACGACACAGGATCCATCAATAGCCAGTATCGCTTAGCAGTTGAATATGAGATCTAAAGCACACTTTACACGGAGAGAAAGTTTTTGTAAAAGATTGTTCAGTACTTTCATTTAGGGATAAATTTTATGGAAAACTTACAGTTTCTGTAATGCATTGTGTAGCTGTTTGTATTGTTGCAATCTTCCAGAAGACTTGTGCCTCACATGTGATCGTACAAAAATAATGCCTTCAGAGAAAAGTTAAACAAATTTTAATGTACTGCTTTACAGATTAGTTCATTCTATTCTGGAGGTATTCTAATGTCCATTATCCTTATTAACATTTCGCCACTGCAATATGTTTGCTGTTGGCAGTAACTTTTTGTAACAAACCACGTAAATATCCCTCGTAAGTTCGATTATATAGCGATAAATGATATAGTTCAAATGTCGACGCAACTCCCAAGAACGGAGGTTAGTGCTACGAACAAATGACTCCACTCCAACAAAATATTCCTTTCACAGACTCAAATAACCTCGCAGGGCAGCTCTTCGCTCGCGGACAAAGAAATGGCATTTTGAAATCATATGCAGAACACTGCAATATGAAATTTAAAGTTTCGCGAGAGTTGGCAGAGGTTAGGACAGTGAAGATGAAATTTCATAAAATTATTAAATGTTGTGACTGGGTTGTGGCTTTGAGTTTGGTGGTGGGAACACAGGTACCGCTGTAACTCAGTATAGAATCACCTGATGAACTCTGTCGACACGGGTTGGATAGTATTAGAGTACTGCGCTCGAGTACGACCACCACTTCAAGAAAATACTAAGACTTCCTTAGATGTTTTGACGATTTCTCATGGCAGGCCTTGGGACTTCGGTGTGACAAGCTATGAAGTTAACAACTACCACATCTCCTTGTGCGAGATTGCATTTCTGCGTCAGGTGTCAAAACGTTACGTTATTATCCATTATAATAGGTGCGGTAGATTACAGAGCGATATAAAAAGTATCTTTCTTGTTTTTAGCGTAATTTGAGTTAATAGGAGTATGCCTCGAGTGTAGAGACCGTATTTCAGTACACGGCACAAAACCCGAATGGATCATACTGGCTCCTACAGCTTACTGCAGTTTACAGTGGTTCTTGCATTAGCATGCTGAATGGCCATCTTGTCTGGATCACTAATTCCCGATAGATCCTTATTGGTTAACGGTGTCGTTTGTGATATTCAATCATTGTGAAGATGTTTATGGTGGAGGCCGTTGTATAACAGGTTTTCGTCTTTCGTTTTTCGTTTCGATGAAGAGAAGACCATGATATTTGAAGGTACACAAAATCAGAACAGTTATATGAATGGTGGGAAAAGGTGCCCTTGCTTTTATATTATTCCTTTGGCGTTACTCCCCATCAGATTGCTTTAACGAAGAGAGAGTTTCAATTGCAAATTTCTTTGTTCCTACCGTGAACTATAACGATACTTCTTTAACGATACGTAACTTTATTTAATTTGCTCTTATTATGACCCCCAAATTGCATGTTACTTCGTTTGAGATTACCAGGCTGGAAGAGTAAAAACCATACCAATATCCCATCTTTTTTCAGAGAAGTGTATATGTGCCAGTGCATGTGAGCTTGATTTCAGCTGCTTTTGCTGTAATCATTTATATCACAGGTAAATGAAAGGTACATATCTGAATTTTAAAAACGTCACTTTAGGTAAGAAAGCAATACGCGTAAGACTAACAGTGAGAGGGGACGGGATCATATAACAGCGTATTAACTTGCATGTACAGGGTGTTTCAAAAATGACCGGTATATTTGAAACGGCAATAAAAACTAAACGAGCAGCGATAGAAATACACCGTTTGTTGCAATATGCTTGGGACAACAGCACATTTTCAGGCAGACAAACTTTCGAAATTACAGTAGTTACAATTTTCAACAACAGATGGCGCTGCGGTCTGGGAAATTCTATAGTTCGATATTTTCCACATATACACCATGCGTAGCAATAATATGGCGTAGTCTCTGAATGAAATTACCCGAAACCTTTGACAACGTGTCTGGCGGAATGGCTTCACATGCAGATGAGATGTACTGCTTCAGCTGTTCAATTGTTTCTGGATTCTGGCGGTACACCTGGTCTTTCAAGTGTCCCCACAGAAAGAAGTCACAGGGGTTCATGTCTGGCGAATAGGGAGGGCAATCCACGCCGCCTCCTGTATGTTTCGGATAGCCCAAAGCAATCACACGATCATCGAAATATTCATTCAGGAAATTAAAGACGTCGGCCGTGCGATGTGGCCGGGCACCATCTTGCATAAACCACGAGGTGTTCGTAGTGTCGTCTAAGGCAGTTTGTACCGCCACAAATTCACGAAGAATGTCCAGATAGCGTGATGCAGTAATCGTTTCAGATCTGAAAAATGGGCCAATGATTCCTTTGGAAGACATGGCGGCCCAGACCAGTACTTTTTGAGGATGCAGGGACGATGAGACTGCAACATGGGGCTTTTCGGTTCCCCATATGCGCCAGTTCTGTTTATTGACGAAGCCGTCCAGGTAAAAATAAGCTTCGTCAGTAAACCAAATGCTGCCCACATGCATATCGCCGTCATCAATCCTGTGCACTATATCGTTAGCGAATGTCTCTCGTGCAGCAATGGTAGCGGCGCTGAGGGGTTGCTGCGTTTGAATTTTGTATGGATAGAGGTGTAAACTCTGGCGCATGAGACGATACGTGGACGTTGGCGTCATTTGGACCGCAGCTGCAACACGGCGAACGGAAACCCGAGGCCGCTGTTGGATCACCTGCTGCACTAGCTGCGCGTTGCCCTCTGTGGTTGCCGTACGCGGTCGCCCTACCTTTCCAGCACGTTCATCCGTCACGTTCCCAGTCCGTTGAAATTTTTCAAACAGATCCTTTATTGTATCGCTTTTCGGTCCTTTGGTTACATTAAACCTCCGTTGAAAACTTCGTCTTGTTGCAACAACACAGTGTTCTAGGCGGTGGAATTCCAACACCAGAAAAATCCTCTGTTCTAAGGAATAAACCATGTTGTCTACAGCACACTTGCACGTTGTGAACAGCACACGCTTACAGCAGAAAGACGACGTACAGAATGGCGCACCCACAGACTGCGTTGTCTTCTATATCTTTCACATCACTTGCAGCGCCATCTGTTGTTGAAAATTGTAACTACTGTAATTTCGAAAGTTTGTCCGCCTGAAAATGTACTGTTGTCCCAAGCATATTGCAACAAACGGTGTATTTCTATCGCTGCTCGTTTAGTTTTTATTGCCGTTTCAAATATACCGGTCATTTTTGAAACACCCTGTAACTGTAGGGAGCGGTGGAGAGCCTATATTGTACGCGAAGGCGAAATAGAATATATTAGACAAATAATGAAGATATGGGATGTAAATGCTACTCCGATACGAAGAGATTGTTACTGTAGAGGAGACTGTGGTGGACTGCGTCTAACCGGTCAGAAGATTCATGACTTCTAAATGAAACAGAAGAAAAGATATTATCAGGTTCCTCGAACTCACAGTTTTGACAACACTCGTAAGTGGTCAGAAAGTGGGGTCGCTCTTGTCACTAAACGAGAGGACGTGTTCATATAATTCAAACTTTCATCTACGGTATTTACTTATTAAATGAAAATGTTTTCTTGCGTATTTCGCTGTGGTCTCAGATGTGATGTAAGCTTACGATTACACACAGAAAATTGGCATCATGACGAAGAATCTGACAAGGATTTCGCGAAGTTTGGGCTGATTTATTAGAACACTTCATTCATATTAGTACGACATGGCATTATACGGCGTTAGGCGAACAGGTTCTTGCCTGTTCTCTATTGTCGTCAATCCTTGCAGGGTAGACATTTTTATGAATGGTACGTAAGCGAGGAAGAGTTGCTTGGAAACATGAGCTAGATCCAGTTGGTGTTTTTCTGTGCTTAAATTTTTTCGTCCGTCTAGAGCATACAGTATACAGGGTGAATCACCTAAAACTTGCATCGCAAATATTGCGGGAGTAGGAAGTCCTATTGACGTGCGGTTTTCACAGAATGGATAAGTATTCAGGGACTCGTATTGTTAGCCAATACCCAGAGTTCAATAATTCTTAGAAAGTTTATTTTTGTGGAAACATTCTCTTTTTAAACGGAACATTGCCTATAGACATTAACAAACTAAAAGTAGGGTAAATTAGAATGGTGTCTTTTGTTGCAGGAGTCTAATGCGAGTCGTCTACAAGATATCATAATGTGCAAAGTTTCCACGTCGACGCTTGTTTGTTGCACTCAACCTGCGTAGTCTCTAGGTACGATGTTATGTTTGCTTACAGTGTGCTTTGTGTGTTTCGTGAGTGGATTACGACTTGCCAATCTGTGTGTGACAGTCCAAGCTTAGGCTGCGAGTGGACGATGGGATTTACCAATTCAGAAAATGCCTACATGCTCATTATGTATGGATATTGTAGGAAGAATGCAGTTCTTTCTTGTACGGTGTATGCGGCAAGATATCCCATTAGACGTCAACTATATTGGCAATTATTAATCAACCTCTTCAACTAGTTACATGAAACTGGTAGTGTAACGATTAGACAACGTAACAGAGGAAAACAAACGACGACAGAAGACGAGTACATTAATGTTGTTGCTGCTGTTGCAATTGATCCGCACGTTAGTTCCCGCGCAACCGCACAGGGAAGTGGCATAAGTCATCATGATAAGGATGGAACGTATGTCTACGAAGAATGTATAGGACACTTGTCTGACTGCATTCTTCCTACACTCTCCATACATAATGAGCATGTCGGCGTTTCTCTCCGCCAAGACCTGCTTGGACACCATTATGAGAATCGTGTTAACTTCCGCACATGGGCTTTAAGACAGGATACTTCAGATGTATCACGTATCTTGTTTAGTGGCGAATCCGCAATTAGCACTTAAAGCCAGGTAAACAACCGAAACATGCGCTTTTGGGCCGTCAACTACCTCCGTTGTTATATAATTGCGTAGGCGTCCGCGGCCATAGCTAGTCGACATAAAAGTTTTCTGGGTATGTTACCGCGTCATAATGTATAAAACTAGTGCTGCTGGAGAAAAACCAACGTTTCGGCCACGGTTGCAGCGGACTTCTTCTGAGTCTAACCCCCGTTCTCTTCGCCAGCGTCCATGGAGTGTAAACGTGTGAAGTGAAATAGTGAACCATCAGCTCATATGCCCGTTTATCATAGACGTAAAAATGAACGAGCAGATGTATCGTAGCCTTCTAGCAGACCATCTACTATAAGTGCTTGAAGTAGTTCATCTGCAGACTAGGAGGAACCTATGGTAGCAACATGATGGCTGTCCAGCCCATAGTGCACAAAGTACTGCAGCACGTCTACACCAATTGTTTCCAAGATGTTGGACTGGATGCAGAGAACCTGTAGCTAGATCGACCCATTATCCCGATTTGACGCCTGTAGACTTTTTCTGCGGGGAAAGCCGAAACTATCTACAAGGACATACCAACTATATCCGATAATATGCAAAGCCGTATTCTCGGATATCTCCGCTGAAATGCTAACACGTCTACGGCAGTCTTTCGATACCACGATGGAAGTGACTATTGTATCTGCCGTTGGTTATTTTGAACACAACCTGTGATGTTTAACTGTCTCGTTACAGATCAGAATCCACATAACTAATATTTGCACCTATGTTGTTCTTTAGTGTGAGCTACCACAGGTATTGTGCAAGTTGTAACACCAGTAATCGATAGATTTATCTATATTCCCTGTTGGTTCTCTAGTGATATTATACAATAATGTATCTTCATAGTCAAGATCTTTGCTTGTGTAAATATGTAATAATTATGTTAATTATTTTGGCGTTTCAAGAAATTATATTGTATCCGTACCATTGGTTGTATGTGTAATACTCTGTGAATGTAATAATTTGTAAAAAGTCTGTACATTTTACTGGTCTTAAATAGGAAAGCTAAATCTAAAACCTGTAGTAAAGCCGCACCATACGGAAGTAGTTTGGAGCGACTGGAAAAGATGTACTTGGCGCGCAAGGCACTTGATTCCTTAGTGGCGAGGGGCGTAGTCGATTTCTGACTGTGATACTGAATGTTTAACGGCAGCGTTGGTCAGCTATTGTGGTTCATTTGCACGCATAACTTGAGGCAAGACGAGCTTGCGAGCATGTAAATTAGCCTCGGATGGAATATAAAGTGACCTATCGACCATGGTATCATTATTGGCCCTGTTCGGTTAAATTTACGACGCCAAGAAGATGTAATTAACATTTTACAATGCAACAAACGGCACTGATTACGTATTTGTTTATATGTTCAGATGTGCTAACAAAACTAACGTGGTTCCATTTAAAAAAACGTAGGTTAGTGTTAAAAAACATATTTCCGTGCATTTTTGTATGGTTTGTATTAAACAATTACACTAGCCCCTCTTCTCACGTTCGGTCTGTGGAATCGGTTCGTCAGTATTTGATGTGGTTTACGAAATATATCCAGCGGTAACGTTAGGTGACTCACCCTGTATATACACTCCTGGAAATGGAAAAAAGAACACATTGACACCGGTGTGTCAGACCCACCATACTTGCTCCGGACACTGCGAGAGGGCTGTACAAGCAATGATCACACGCACGGCACAGCGGACACACCAGGAACCGCGGTGTTGGCCGTCGAATGGCGCTAGCTGCGCAGCATTTGTGCACCGCCGCCGTCAGTGTCAGCCAGTTTGCCGTGGCATACGGAGCTCCATCGCAGTCTTTAACACTGGTAGCATGCCGCGACAGCGTGGACGTGAACCGTATGTGCAGTTGACGGACTTTGAGCGAGGGCGTATAGTGGGCATGCGGGAGGCCGGGTGGACGTACCGCCGAATTGCTCAACACGTGGGGCGTGAGGTCTCCACAGTACATCGAAGTTGTCGCCAGTGGTCGGCGGAAGGTGCACGTGCCCGTCGACCTGGGACCGGACCGCAGCGACGCACGGATGCACGCCAAGACCGTAGGATCCTACGCAGTGCCGTAGGGGACCGCACCGCCACTTCCCAGCAAATTAGGGACACTGTTGCTCCTGGGGTATCGGCGAGGACCATTCGAAACCGTCTCCATGAAGCTGGGCTACGGTCCCGCACGCCGTTAGGCCGTCTTCCGCTCACGCCCCAACATCGTGCAGCCCGCCTCCAGTGGTGTCGCGACAGGCGTGAATGGAGGGACGAATGGAGACGTGTCGTCTTCAGCGATGAGAGTCGCTTCTGCCTTGGTGCCAATGATGGTCGTATGCGTGTTTGGCGCCGTGCAGGTGAGCGCCACAATCAGGACTGCATACGACCGAGGCACACAGGGCCAACACCCGGCATCATGGTGTGGGGAGCGATCTCCTACACTGGCCGTACACCACTGGTGATCGTCGAGGGGACACTGAATAGTGCACGGTACATCCAAACCGTCATCGAACCCATCGTTCTACCATTCCTAGACCGGCAAGGGAACTTGCTGTTCCAACAGGACAATGCACGTCCGCATGTATCCCGTGCCACCCAACGTGCTCTAGAAGGTGTAAGTCAACTACCCTGGCCAGCAAGATCTCCGGATCTGTCCCTCATTGAGCATGTTTGGGACTGGATGAAGCGTCGTCTCACGCGGTCTGCACGTCCAGCACGAACGCTGGTCCAACTGAGGCGCCAGGTGGAAATGGCATGGCAAGCCGTTCCACAGGACTACATCCAGCATCTCTACGATCGTCTCCATGGGAGAATAGCAGCCTGCATTGCTGCGAAAGGTGGATATACACTGTACTAGTGCCGACATTGTGCATGCTCTGTTGCCTGTGTCTATGTGCCTGTGGTTCTGTCAGTGTGATCATGTGATGTATCTGACCCCAGGAATGTGTCAATAAAGTTTCCCCTTCCTGGGACAATGAATTAACGGTGTTCTTATTTCAATTTCCAGGAGTGTATATACATGCTGGTGTCCAAAAGTTAAAGCAACAAAACACTCTTTTCTAGATCTATGTCTAATTCACTATATAATCATACAAACTGTCAACAGATGTCCGTACCATCGTGTTCTGCACGGAAGATGGCATTTCGATGAACGGGAAACAACGCCGACGATGACGTCAGGGCACCTATCAACGGAGTAGTGTTTTCTAGGTTGTCCCACATCCACAGCGACATTCATGATATTACAATACCAGAAAAAAGAAAGGCCTACACTATACTTCACTTAACCTATCTTTGGCACATAAAAGGGTAAAATATGCTGCTATAAAACTTTTTGATAAATTACCAGATGAAATAAAATGTCTGACAGACAGCAGTAATAGTTTCAAAAACAAATTGAAATCATACCACCTTGACAACTCCTTCTATGCCATAGATGAATTCTTGAATAGGAGTAAATAAATCTGGAATATAATATACGCATTTTGTACCATTTAAGGGAATGGTATAGATAATAGAAATATTTAGGTATAACACTATAATGTAAAAAAAAAGAAAAACTTGTTTCTTGTGCATTTGACACGTTCCACATCATAACGGTTTTGCGTGCTATTGATCAGTGGAACACGTAACTAACTAACTAACACAATCGCTGCGTACACAGTCACAGACGGTGCAGTATTGCATGGAGAAGATGCCTACCAGACTCTCTGCGGTGGAGGACCACAGGAAGAATGGAAGCAGGACAATGGCAAACTGATGTGGCACGATAGCGTAACGTCAATGGTTCTGTTGTTTCTGGGATGAGGCGACAGTTTATAAAGACCGAAACTGTATCACGAAGACCAGGGCAGGACCGACCACGTTTGAAATCAGAAAGACAGGACCGTTATTAGGCTGTACGGGCACGACGCTACCGCCTTGCTACTGCGCAGTAACTGGCATCTAACCTCGCAGCGTCCACTGGACGTGTTGTATCGAGGCAAGCGGTGTATAGGAAGCTTCGACACAACGGCCTTTACTGTCGGAGACCTGCTGTGTGTGTGTGCCTCTTACGCGTCTTGTCAGAAGGGAACGTCTAGAGTGAAGTCGTCAATATGCCACCTGGGCACTCGAACAATGGGCCAATGTTCTTTTCACAAATGAGTCCCGATTTCGTCTGGAGAGTGATTCTCGACAAATTCGCATCTCAAAGAAATGTAAAACACAATTCTGAGACCCGAAAATTGCGGAAAGAGAGCGATATCGGGGAGGATTACTAATGGTGTGGGCATGGATTGTGTTGACCGTTCGAGTACATGAACTTGTACGGGTGAATCAGCAAGGTTTAACTTCTGTCAGGCATCGTCACGAGATCTTGGGACCTCATGTACGGTTGTTGCGAGGTGCTGTGAACCCAGATTTTGTTTTGATGGACGATAATGTTCGACCTCATAGAGCACGAGTGGTTGATGTTTTCTTGGAAGCGAAAGGTACTGAACGCATGGCGTGGCATGCTTGCTCTCACGATTTGAATCTCATGTGGGATGCACCAGGCAGACGGGCTGCATCACGTCAGGCTCCAACAACCACTATATAAGACTTGCGAGCAGCTCCTCAGGAAAAATTGGTGTTATTGCCTCGACATGGCACTGATGACATCCCACTTGGAACTGCTCCTTAGGAAGAATGGGCGTTATTGCCCCAACATGACACTGATGACGTTATTCCCATCTTGCCCCGTCGTTGTCAGCCATGTATTGCTTTCAGAGGTGGTCACACCCCATACTGAACACATTAATCAGTTGTCGGAATATATGTGCAAATCTATTAAGTTGGAAAAAACGAAGAACATTTTCGTCTATTATGCGTGTTGCAGTTGCTTACGTTCTGTATTTTTTACATTGTTTCTACTTTTTATCACCTGTTCATACTGTTTTTCGGCAATATAAATACAACCTTGCAAAATTTCCGTTTGTTACTTTAATTTCGGACACTAGTGTAATTACAGTCTACTTCCGTATTAGTAATAGTAGTGTTACTGTTTCACTAACTTCGCAATTACGATATTATAGTCATTAGGCACTGTCACAGTCAGGCAAAACCCTTCACAGAAGGTTAACATTATCGGCGATTGCCAGTTTGGTAAGGGCTGGTTGTATTACAAAGTATCGGTGAGGGAACTTTTCAAAATACAATTGCTCGTAAACTTCTCGTCCTAGAATCCTGCAACAAACACCACTGACATTCTAATTTACCATACTTCAACGTTTTTAATGGCAACAGTCATTGCTCCGCATTAAAAATGTGTAAGAGTGAGAAAAATACACTTTCGAAGTATTATTACAATCTGTTGACTGGCTAACAATACGAGCTCCTGACTACCAATCCATTCTGTGAATACCACACATCAATAGTACTTTCCATTTCAAAATTTTATTTTGTGTTGGTCCAGAGCCTAAACTTGTTTTGAGAAAGAAAACATGGTCCAAACAGGTTGTATTCTTTTTATCATTTGTGCGATTGTAAGGGGTCCGTAGGCCCTTACTATAAGTTTGCACTCGGCACAGGTCGACAGGGCAAACAATCGATAGTGTCGGGTTGCGAGAGCGAGTGTAGAGTTGAAGTCAGTGTAGTTCCCAGGTTGCGGGCCGAGCCGTGCGGAGGCCGGTTGCTGTGATACAAGGTTTACCGACAAAGGGAGTGGCCATCGCCGCGGTTTAACCCCTTTGTGTTAGAAAAATACGGGAAAGTGAAGAAGTTTAATTACGACTGTGATCAGTGATATTTTTGTGACGATATTTATTTGGTTTCGCGTCTACCGCGCCGGCATCATTTGGATTGCAGTGTTGGATTGCAGTGATTGAATTTGCGTGTGACAATAATGAATAACGAAGAGGCCTGTGCTGAGATTAGCCGTAATTAAACATGTATGACGAAGGCAGTGGCTGTCTCCTTTTCTTGTGTTTTTGAGACGAATATGGGATCTTGATTAATGAAGCTGTGTTGACGTTCTTCTTGTCACCAGACATTTCATTATTACAGCATTTGAGAAGGACAAAATGGAATGTAACAACTCCGTAGCAGTCAAATCCGATTGCCAGCCCCATTAGGTACACGGTCACATTAATTAATTATTATTTGGGCTGCTATCAGATCCCGATCGAGCGGGATACATAAAAATGGAGTGTTACACGATCCAATTTCAACCTAGGGCCGTTTTCAAGCTTAAGATACGTTTTCGTTGTAAGATACGTGTTTGAAAATGATCCACGGTTGAAACTGGTCAGTTACACAGATAATAAAAGGAATACATCCTACTTTTACCATGTTTTCATTCTCAAAACTTTCTTTTTCCGCAGTTTTTGCGGTGCAAATTTCAGATGATTCACCATATATATTTTCAATGATGAGTTTTCACTGTCATCCAACCAATTTCAGATCCGAATATTTTGGTTACAAGAATAAGCCGTCAAATCATATAAGAAATGAGCATGCCACGATGTAGTACAATACTGTTCTAAGACTGTATCAATGTGGACTCTTACTTCACAGTAATATTTAAATGAACTGAACAATCCTTACCCTCTCGCGTCTAGTTGAAAGGCGTCAATCTTTCCGCCTCTCGTACAGTTTCGCTGGTTACACCATGCCAAGTTGGGCAGAATACGCTTTCTCTGTCTGCATCTGCTAGTATTTTCCATGCTCATATTTCCATGCCAGGGTGTAAGATCTCTCCTTACTGACATCTGACCGTCAGCTCAACCTACAACCACATGTCCCAAACTTGGATGATTGTTCATTTGGAATGAATGTGGGCGTAATAACAAATGCATGTAACTATGCAAAATCAGGTGGAAGCTCTCGGGTTAGATATACAGCAGCAACCTGGAAAGGCAGTTGAACGTTTTTTTCGAAGCTAGATCCAGTGGCGGCATTCTGGCGTTACTCTGTGTCGCCAGATGCAGCCGCGCGTCTCCAGGCGTGGAGCCTCGCGGTTGGCTGTTTCCATATCCCGGCATTGTAATGCAGTCTTCAAACTTTCAGCCGTTGAACGGAATGTAAAATTTTGCACCGAGAGAAGTGGGCGTTTACTTTCCAGCATTCTGACTGGAGGAAACGCTTGCTCTTTCTAAAAGAGGCAGTTTAGGGAGTGGTCAGTCTGCCCCCGCAAATTTCTGTCGCTCTGTACGCATAGGCGAGGGAGTTTTGCAGTGAATACTTACCCAGATGTGGACTGCTTGATCAACTGAGTAACTATTTTGAATGGTAGTTTCGATTTCTAGTTAAAATTTTATGACGATGAAACTCCGCTGTTCACAGCAGTACGGAATTCTCGCTGGTCACGATTTCAGTATCGTTTTATGTAAAGTCAGGTTGAATCTAATTCATCGTTGGGTCGATCGTGAAGTACTTCTGCTACACGTGCCGAGTTGATTATCATGATTCTTTTCTCTGTGAGTGATCAGCTGGCATTGATGGTTCAGTAAGTAATGGGAAGTGTTGAATTTTGCTTTCGAATCTTTGTGTGTAAACAACTGCACGTCCATATTGTGCTCCATTATCCACTCACTTCTTTGCTGACAAATGATCGGTACGTCAGTATTGTACGCTTCTACGGTACCATAGGTTTAGCATTTTTATGTGTGCTCCATGTAAAGGTAAGTTAGTCTTAGGAGTACGCTCCATTTGTGAAATTAATCTTCATTTACTTAATTCGTTAAACTTCACCCCAAAGTGCATGCCAGCACCTTTCCCCATGGCCTGTAATATTTAGAGTCCTCTGCCTAGTGGTAGAAAATTGCTTAACATGCTTAACTTAGAGTGATCCGTGATGGGTCGTTCTACAGTTCAGTAATTAAAATACCGTTGTGCAGGATACAGACTAAGGCTAATAATCAATTAAAATCCACGGAACTTCAGACTATTTGGCTCTCAGGGCGGAATAAATAATCTCAGTCTCGTTGTTTGTGCTCAGTTTACACTCAAACCTGCTCAACAGACTGGCAGGCACCACTTGGGGTTGCTATGCTGCCACTCTACGAACTGCTGCACTGGCACTGGTGTATAGTGCTACAGAACACTGTGCCCCAGTCTGGAGCGGAAGCCCGCACACCAAAAAAAGTGGATGTACGACTAAATGCTACTCTGAGAACCGTCACCGGCACTCTCAGACCAACCCCCGTTGAGTGGCTTCCGGTGCTGGCAAACATCGCTCCTCCTTCCATACGTAGAGAGGAAGCAACTCAGGACATAGTAGAAAAAATTGAAGCAAATACAAGGCTACCCATACATGCCGACAGTCCGCAGCTCGTGGTCGTGCGGTAGCGTTCTCGCTTCCCGCGCCCGGGTTCCCGGGTTAGATTCCCGGCCGGGTCAGGGATTTTCTCTGACTCGTGATGACTGGGTGTTGTGTGATGTCCTTAGGTTAGTTAGGTTTGAGTAGTTCTAGGTTCTAGGGGACTGAAGACCATAGATGTTAAGTCCCATACTGCTCAGAGCCATTTGAACCATACATGCCGACATGGGAAGACCCACGAGACTCAAGTCCAGGAAACCTTTCGTCTGGAGCACAACATTGGGCACAGAGGGTCTCGATGCTAAATGGAAGAATGCATGGCAGGGTCTGAGAAGAGGCGTCATGGAAAACCATCACCTAATCCACGACCCAACCAAAAGGGTTGAAGGCTTCAATCTCAACAGGAAACACTGGTCGGCTCTAAACAGATTTCGCACGAGAGTTGGACGATGCAGACTGCAAACAACGAAATGGGGCTATACAGACGATTCGTGTTGTGACTGTGGCGATGTACATACAATGGACCATCTTCTGGTTTGTAACATTCACGGTTTCAGAGACGGCTCTCTGATGTCGTTCCACAATTTAGCGGGCAATGCCAGGAAATGGCTCCATAATCTTATTGTTACTGTGTAATTAATTGACTTCAAGTTATGTGATTTTTGTTCCATTTAATGTAATAATGTAGTTTCCCTAACATAATTGTAATGTAATAACTGATATAATTTGTTTCCACATTGTCAGTTCCAAACGTTTATTGTGATTTATATTAATCTTATCTGTTCTTTGTAAATGTATCTGGCAGATCGAACGCGAAATAATAATAAATAAGTTACCACTCACCTAGCCAAATCTTATTATAAGGCGAAGTGAACCACTTTTATCCGACGTGGTAACAACTTTTATAGTAGAACGCAGCAAATTTGTCTGCTCATGCTTGGCTCCCCGCATCACAGTCTGTGCTGCTAATAAACCCACTTCCAATAGAAACCAATAGAAACAATTGTTACTGAACGCTCTGCAGGAGTTTCAGTGTTTGCATCAGTGCTGGAATTTTCATTCATGTTTTCAACCTGCAAGTAACGCTTAGGTATTACTTTAAGTGAAGCCAATATCTGATTAAAATTTGATTTACACAGACGTTTTGGAGTAGGACCAGGCCTATAAGTTTACTCTGTGATATTATGTAATACGAATCGCTTTCGTTTAATAAATGACGATTGATAAGTGTTGTGGAGAAACTCTTGTCAAACATTGCACTAAATATAAGACGTTTTCCACTTTTCCATTATGTAACTGTTGGTGTAGGAATGTCTTCTCCTTCATCACTTTCTTCCAGCAATACGTGCTACCATAAATAGCGATCACTAGTTTGAGAAACATGCATTTACTTCCACTAACTGTTCACGACTGACAAGGAAACCGTGAATACCCTTCATCACCGATATCCTCCAGATCTATGGTGTACGCAGGATTTGCCCATTGATGAAAGTGACTGAAGGAGCAGCTCGACAGCTCGAGATGGGCTAGCGTTAAGAAAAAAATACCATTTTTGTCACGGCTCGGGTGAAGCCTGAACCATTTAAGTTATTGTAGCTGCTAGGCAACGGTTAGCGGTGTGGAAGGAGTGCAGATCGGCAGTCAGAGGTTCCCGTGTTAAAGACACTATGTGAAAACTATTTTATCTTCTTTTATTTTCAGTTGTTAAGTTATTTACCTTGAAAATATATTCAACTAATTATTTTCATAAACGGAATGAAAAGGAAAGCGAAGGCAAAGTATAGGAATGTCAACATTGCTTCATCACAATCTGGGAAACTTACAACCAGCCCTATATAGAAATTTTTTGACTGATGCAATGAAGCCCTACGTACAGGAGAACAAATTTCTTCTGTTAACTGACTCGTGGTGAGGACAAACAAATCGATAATTATACGACGAGATTTTTAAAGATGAAGAAGAATTTCCATAGTGCAGTGTTAAAGTGATTACCCAAATGCTCAAGCTAGTGCGAAAATGAGATGTTTGTTTTTATCGCGAGGTAACAAATTTGATCAGAAACCTTCAAAATTACTCTTATCTAATCGAGAGAAAAAAGGAAATCACATCCCGAGTAGACTGCATCAGAACATAGTCTACTGTACATCACCAGCTAACTTCGCCTATGTTTGGCGACGTGAAGCGTTAAGTGTGGTTTGCTGCTAAACTGTGCGATGAGAGCCGGCCGAAGTGGCCGTGCGGTTAAAGGCGCTGCAGTCTGGAACCGCAAGACCGCTACGGTCGCAGGTTCGAATCCTGCCTCGGGCATGGATGTTTGTGATGTCCTTAGGTTAGTTAGGTTTAACTAGTTCTAAGCTCTAGGGGACTAATGACCTCAGCAGTTGAGTCCCATAGTGCTCAGAGCCATTTTTGTGCGATGAGAGAGAGAATCTTTTATGGGTGTAAGCCAAGCATGTTTTTCTACAGAAACATTAAAACAAAAATGGTTGAACTGTCTCTAAGCACTATGGGACTTAACATTGGCGGTCATCATTCCCCTAGACTTAAAACTACTTAAACCTGACTAACCTAAGGACATCACACACATCCATGTCCGAGGCAGGATTCGAACCTGCGACCGTAGCTTCAGCGCGGTTCCAGACTGAAGCGCCTAGAACCGCTCCGTCACAGCGGCCGGCCATTAAAACACTCATGTTATTCTATTAAGGCGACATTAATAGCGTGTGCGACATGCCGTGAAAATTACAGCTTTCCGTGTTTTTACGATACATATTACTCTGGCAAAGTGTAAATCATCAGCTGTAAAATAATGAAAGCATATAATTTTATATACGAATTTTTCGTGTACGGCTTACAGTCACTTCCTGGAAAACTATATGGAATCCCAATTTCCTTTTTTATTTTTTCCTTTCTCTTTCCTGCCTTTAATGAAAATTATTGATAAATACCACACATTAAATATGTTAGTAATGTAAAAATTGAAAACATAAAAAATAGCTCACACACACAGAGTCGAACGCACGACCCTCAGCTTAGCACTCTCTCCACTGTGTCAGCCAATCGTCATAAAACAGGATGCTATAAATGGTTTATGCCTCGCCCGAGCCGCGCCGAAAATCCTATTTTCTTTTAAACGCCTGTTCGCTTGGAGCTCCTACTTCTCTCACTTTCATTTCTGACCAAGCACTGCATGTCATAAATCCGGACGAAATCGGTGATGATGAGTAGACTCGGTCCCCTTATGAGCTGCAGACTATTTGCTCGTGGTGTGTTAAGGTAGCGCGCTCGCCGCCAGCGCACTCAAATAAAGTACAGTACTGTAACTTCTACGCTGGAGCGCCAAAGGAACTGGTATAGACATGCGTATTCAAATAGAGAGATATGTAAACAGGCAGAATACGGCGCTGAGGTCGGCAACGCCTATGTAAGACAACAAGTGTCTGGCGAAGTTGTTACATCGATTACTGCTACTACAATGGCAGGTTATCAAGATTTAAGTCGACGCACAAGCGGTGGGACACAGCTTCACCGAGGTAGCGATGAAGTGAGGATTTTCCCGTAGGACCACTTCAGGAATGTACCGTGAATATCAACAATGTGGTAAAATATCAAATCTCCGACATCACTGCGGTCGGAAAAAGGTCCCTCCAGAACGGGACCAATGACGACTAAAGAGAACCCTTCAACGTGTCAGAAGTGCAATCCTTCCGCCAATTGCTGCAGATTTCAATGCTGGGCCATCAAAATGTGTCAGCGTGGGCACCATTCAACGAAACATCATCGATATGGGCTTTCGGAGCCGAAGGGCCACTTGTGTACCCGTGATGGCTGTACGAAACAAAGCTTTACCCCTCGCCTGGACCCATCAACAACGACACCGGACTGTTGATGACTGGAAACATGTTGCCTGGTCGGGCGAGTTTCGTTTCAAATTGTGTCGCGCCAATGGATTTGTAGGAGCATGGGAACAACTTCATGAATCCATGGACCCTGCACGTCAACAGGGGACCGTTCAAGCTGGTAGATGCTCTGTAATGGTACGGGGCGTGTGCGGTTGGAGTGATGTGGGACCCCTGATACGCCTAGATACGACTCTGACAGGTGGCACGTACGTAAGCATCCTGTCTGACCACCCGCATCCATTCATTGTATTGTACGTTCCTACGGCTTTGGGAATTCCAGCAGGACAATGTCATACCCCACACGTCCAGAATTGTTACCCAGTGACTCCAGTAACACTCTTCTGAGTTTAAACACTTCCACTGGCCACCATACACCCCAGACATGACATTATTGAGCATATGCCTTGCAGTGTGCTGTTCAGAAGCAGTGTGCTGTTCAGAACTAACCCCCCCCCCCCTCCCCACCGCACTCTTTCGGATGTTTGGACAGCCTGCAGGATTCATGGTGTCAGTTCCCTCCAGCGCGACTTCAGTCATTGGTTGAATCCATGCCACGTGGTACTGCGGCACTTACGTGTGCTCGCGGAGGCCCTACACGATATTAGGCAACTGTACCAGTTCCTTCGGCTCTTCAGCGTGTTTTCTTCATACTACAGCGACTGTAGCGAGATGTGGCTGGCCTTCCAACTTTAAAAACATTTGCGATAATTTAGTTACATTTTGTACACAGTAAAGTGTCACCCAAAATAAACCAAACGTAAAGTAGCCGGCGACCACAGTTTTTGCTGTCAAGCCTTAGAATTTTATGCTAGAGAGCACTTGGAAATAATGTATCACAGTGACTATGTCCCATATCGAAAAACGGCACTTCATTATCAAGCTGTGATACGAAACTATAAGACACGAGAAAAACAATTAATATGTCAGTTATTTCCCTCAGCATGGAATGAGAGATAACATGTACAGTAGTGAATAAGACGCAAAAAATCGAAAAAAGCTGTTTATAATTTTTTAAAGAAAAAGAAGAACATGTAGTGAAAAACTAACTCCAAGAGTTGATGTGGCTTTACTTTATTTACATGCAGTACTTTTTACAGTTTAATGAGCTTCTATTGTTTACAGCAAGAAAATCGGAAAACTCATTTTTTTTTTCATACACTGCTATCAGCTCCTTTTGGGAACCGCTCGTTGCTTTCCTGTGTGGTCCTTCCTCTTACTACTGCTTATTATACTCGTACAGTTATGACTTTAAATGGTTCAAATGGCTCTGAGCACTATGGGACTCAACTGCTGAGGTCATTAGTCCCCTAGAACTTAGAACTAGTTAAACCTAACTAACCTAAGGACATCACAAACAACCATGCCCGAGGCAGGATTCGAACCTGCGACCGTAGCGGTCTTGCGGTTCCAGACTGCAGCGCCTTTAACCGCTTATGACTTTAATAGTACGTCAAACAACTGCTTACTATAGGTAGGCATAGCACTTGAAATCCACAATGAATAAAATAAACAAAACGTATCCATTCACCTTTGGCTTCAAACACTGCTGTTTACTCTCTATTTGTGTCATAGTCGTGGTCAAAAATCGTAGCTATCTGTGGCACTCGCAGAGACCGTACTACTGTGACACATACTTATCTGTTATCACGATGGTAAATCAACAGTAATTGTTGCACAGCTCTGCCTACGTCACCGGCCTCCCTTTGTCATCTTTTCTTACTCGGCTTCTTCTATTGCCAGGAAACGATATCGGCCAGGAATTTAACGCCACCTGACGTAGCAAGCTATTGTAACGATTACGACTCAACAGTAATTTACGTATGAATATTTAGGTATTTTTGTACTTACAATGACTTTGGGAGCAATCAAGAAGTAAATCGGGAGTAAACTGTACTATCTTCAGGGCACTGTCTCAACTCTTCATCATTCAAGATGATAAACCTGATGCCACTATTATTTTGTTCCTTGCGTTCTGAAATGTACTGAAAATTGGAAAAGTTCGTCCTCCAGGTGCTGCTCTCATGTGCTGCTAAAGCTTCCTGAGTGACCATGTAGTAAACGTTATATGTAGATGACACTTTTCGTTCTTTGAAAGTGTTGATATAAACAGAAGGGCAATAAATTGGAGTTGAATCGAGTGAGTTTTGCCATTTAGGCGGCAAAAGATTTGATGGGGGCAGAAATAAAACTCATTTAAAACGCAGGCTGACGGAAAGAAGAACAGTTTTTCTTAAAAGATAAAAACACTGATGTCAAAGACAAATTTGAGTGTTAGGAAGCCTTTGCTAAAAGTATTTGTCAGCTTTCCTGCTGTTCTTAATGGCGTATGTTGTTGTCTGTATTCACAGGCATTATCCCTACCTAAGCATTACCCATGGCCAGAGTCACAGAGACGGAAATAACACTCGCTGGTGTATTATTAAGTTTTCTACTCTTTCTGAGGAACTCGCCACACCACATAGTGGAACTAGCTGGGGTTCCCGGCTTCGCTCGGGAAGTTGATATGAGATTGTGTAGTAGTTGAAATAAAAGGATGAATTTTAAAACATAAGAATTAAAAAATATTGAAAACGTATTCTAACCATTTACAATATTTGCTTATAAACAACAATTTTTGATTTTGTTATCTGGGGCATATAAATACAAAATTTCGAGTTTCCTACTCGAGTGCAAGATACATACAGCTGGCAGTGAGAGAAGCAGGAGTCTTTGAGATAGCCGGTCGTGGTGGCCGAGAGGTTCTAGGTACTTCAGTCTGGAACCGCGCGACCGTTACGGTCGCAGGTTCGCATCCTGCCTCGTGCATGGCTGTGTGTGATGTCCTTAGGTTAGTTAGGTTTAAGTAGCTCTAAATTGGCGGCCGAAGACTTCCGGCATAAGAAGTCAGTCTCATTCTGCCAACGGCCTTGTCAAAGAGGGCGGAGGAGCAGATAGAGGTTCAGGGCACTCTCTTGTCCTAGGGGTGGGAAATTGCCCCTAAAGGCGGAAGAATCAGCAATGATCAACGACATGAGGATGCAGAAGGCAATGGAAACCACTGCATTAAAGACACGTAACGTGTATCCACAGGACATGTGGCCTGTAATTGAAGAAGTGTCATGATGATCTCTCCATTGGCAAAAGATTCCGGAATAGTCCCCCATTCGGATCTCTGGGAGGGGACTGCCAAGAGGGAGGTTACCATGAGAAAAAGATTGAATAATCAACGAAAGGATAACGTTCTACGAGGCGGGGCGTGGAATGTCAGAAGCTTGAACGTGGTAGGGAAACTAGCAACTCTGAAAAGGGAAATGCAAAGGCTCAATCTAGATATAGTAGGGGTCAGTGAAGTGAAGTGGAAGGAAGACAAGGATTTCTGGTCAGATGAGTATCGGGTAATAACAACAGCAGCAGAAAATGGTATAACAGGCGTAGGATTCGTTATGAATAGGAAGGTAGGCCAGAGGGTGTGTTACTGTGAACAGTTCAGTGACCGGGTTGTTCTAATCAGAATCGACAGCAGACCAACACCGACAACGATAGTTCAGGTATACATGCCGACGTCGCAAGCTGAAGATGAACAGATAGCGAAAGTGTATGAGGATATTGAAAGGGTAATGCAGTATGTAAAGGGGGACGAAAATCTAATAGCCATGGGCGACTGGAATGCAGTTGTAGGGGAAGGAGTAGATGAAAAGGTTACAGGAGAATATGGGCTTGGGACCAGGAATGAAAGAGGAGAAAGACTAATTGAGTTCTGTAACAAGTTTCAGCTAGTAATAGCGAATACCCTGTTCAAGAATCACAAGAGGAGGAGGTATACTTGGAAATGGCCGGGAGATACGGGAAGATTTCAATTACATTACATCATGGTCAGACATAGATTCCGAAATCAGATACTGGACTGTAAGGCGTACCCAGGAGCAGCTATTGACTCAGATCACAATATAGTAGTGATGAAGAGTAGGTTGAAGTTGAAGACATTAGTCAGGAAGAATCAATACGCAAAGAAGTGGGATACGGAAGTACTAAGGAATGACGAGATACGTTTGAAGTTCTCTAACGCTATAGATACAGCAATAAGGAATAGCGCAGTAGGCAGTACAGTTGAAGAGGAATGGACATCTCTAAAAAGGGCCATCACAGAAGTTGGGAAGGAAAACATAGGTACAAAGAAGGTAGCTGCGAAGAAACCATGGGTAACAGAAGTACTTCAGTTGATTGATGAAAGGAGGAAGTACAAACATGTTCCGGGAAAATCAGGAATACAGAAATACATGTCGCTGAGGAATGAAATAAATAGGAAGTGCAGGGAAGCTAAGACGAAATGGCTGCAGGAAAAATGTGAAGACATCGAAAAAGACTTGATTGTCGGAAGGACAGACTCAGCATACAGGAAAGTCAAAACAACCTTTGGTGACATTAAAAGCAACGGTGGTAACATTAAGAGTACAACGGGAATTCCACTGTTAAATGCAGAGGAGAGAGCAGATAGGTGGAAAGAATACATTGAAAGTCTCTATGAGGGTGAAGATTTGTCTGATGTGATAGAAGAAGAAACAGGAGTCGATTTAGAAGAGATAGGGGATTCAGTATTAGAATCGCAATTTAAAAGAGCTTTGGAGGACTTCCGGCAAAATAAGGCAGAAGAGATAGATAACATTCCATCAGAATTTCTAAAATCATTGGGGGAAGTGGCAACAAAACGACTATTCACGTTGGTGTGTAGAATATACGAATCTGGCGACATACCATCTGACTTTCGGAAAAGCATCATCCACACAATTCCGAAGACGGCAAGAGCTGACAAGTGCGAGAATTATCGCACAATCAGCTTAACAGCTCATGCATCGAAGCTGCTTACAAGAATAATATACAGAAGAATGGAAAAGAAAATTGAGAATGCGCTAGGTGACGATCAGTTTGGCTTTAGGAAAAGTAAAGGGACGAGAGAGGCAATTCTGACGTTACGGCTAATAATGGAAGCAAGGCTAAAGAAAAATCAAGACACGTTCATAGGATTTGTCGACCTGGAAAAAGCGTTCGACAATATAAAATGGTGCAAGCTGCTCGAGATTCTGAAAAAAGTAGGGGTAAGCTATAGGGAGAGGCGGGTCATATACAATATGTACAACAACCAAGAGGGAATAATAAGAGTGGACGATCAAGAACGAAGTGCTCGTATTAAGAAGGGTGTAAGACAAGGCTGTAGCCTTTCGCCCCTACTCTTCAATCTGTACATCGAGGAAGCAATGATGGAAATAAAAGAAAGGTTGAGGAGTGGAATTAAAATACAATGTGAAAGGATATCAATGATACGATTCGCTGATGACATTGCTATCCTGAGTGAAAGTGAAGAAGAATTAAATAATCTGCTGAACGGAATGAACAGTCTAATGAGTACACAGTGTGGTTTGAGAGTAAATCGGAGAAAGACGAAGGTAATGAGAAGTAGTAGAAATGAGGACAGCGACAAACTTAACATCAGGATTCATGGTCACGAAGTCAAAGAAGTTAAGGAATTCTGCTACCTAGGCAGTAAAATAACCAATGACGGACGGAGCAAGGAGGACATCAAAAGCAGACTCGCTATGGCAAAAAAGGCATTTCTGGCCAAGAGAAGTCTACTAATATCAAATACCGGCCTTGATTTGAGGAAGAAATTTCTGAGGATGTACGTCTGGAGTACAGCATTGTATGGTATTGAAACATGGACTGTGGGAAAACCGGAACAGAAGAGAATCGAAGCATTTGAGATGTGGTGCTATAGACGAAAGTTGAAAATTAGGTGGACTGATTAAGGTAAGGAATCAGGAGGTTCTATGCAGAATC
This sequence comes from Schistocerca nitens, assembly GCF_023898315.1. Taxonomy (NCBI): domain Eukaryota; kingdom Metazoa; phylum Arthropoda; class Insecta; order Orthoptera; family Acrididae; genus Schistocerca; species Schistocerca nitens. Next base: position 718,585,668 of record NC_064618.1, read on the forward strand.
GGAGAGGAAAGGAATATGTGGAAAACACTGATAAGGAGAAGGGACAGGATGATAGGACATCTGCTAAGACATGAGAGAATGACTGCCATGGTACTAGAGGGAGCTGTAGAGGGCAAAAACTGTAGAGGAAGACAGAGATTGGAATATGTCAAGCAAATAATTGAGGACGTAGGTTGCAAGTGCTATTCTGAGATGAAGAGTTTAGCACAGGAAAGGAATTCGTGGCGGGCCGCATCAAACCAGTCAGTAGACTGATGACCAAAAAAAAAAAAAAAAAAAAGAAAATTCTAAATTCTACTGGACTGATGACCTCAGATGTTGAGTCCCACAGTGCTCAGAGCCATTTGAACCATTTGAGTCTTTGAGATTGATGCTGCAGTATTTTAAAGTTTGTTCTTGCGCTTTGTTGATTGTAAAACTGTAGGCTAATTTGACTGGAAATTGCAGTATTTTAAATTGGAATGGCAGTTGTAGAGATCAGTGGTATTCTGAGGATAAACAGTGTGTGTCCTTTGTACTTTCCAGTTATAAGTCCGGCTTCGATGATGTTAGTCTATAGGTGTTTGACGATCATACTTGTTCCATTATATAGTTTTGCTGAGTTGAGGATCCAATTTTAAGTCGAAGGCAGTGTAATGGCATTCCTGGCGCTTGGAAAGAGCACAGAAATTCTGTAAGAAAGTTTATACTTTCTTCAATGTTTACCATCGTGTCGATATATTTCACCGGGAATTTTCTTTTGAATATGAAAGTTGATATTGTCGAAAACATTATTTTAGTCGCCAAAATTGCGGTTTCAAATAGCCAGTTCGTATTGCTACAATTGTGAACAATATTTGGATAGATTTGTTCAAATGGTTCAAATGGCTCTGAGCACTAAGGGACTTAACATCTGAGGTCATCAGACCACCTAGAACTTAGAACTACTTAAACCTAACTAAACTAAGGACATCACACACATCCATACCGGAGGCAGGATTCGAACCTGTAACCGTAGCAGTCGTGTGGTTCCGGACTGAAGCGCTAGAACCGCTCGGCCACCGCGGCCGGCTAGATTTGTTCAATGAGTTCCTTTTTAGCAGTGATTATGTTGCAGAGATCATTGTTGAGATTAATGCTGTCGGTCGTCTGGTCAGTGGGATATGTGCCTTCACATATTTGTAAAAGTTGTTGAGCAAAATGTTCTGTTGTTGCGTCTTTCCATAATTCAACTCTTATATTATTTGTTAGTTGCAATATTTGTGTGTGTGACCAGTGATGTGATATTTTTAAGCTTGCATTGACCTCGTCTGCTGGTGTTGACTTGGATGGAATAACTGGAAGTCTAAAGCTCCTGAGAGTATGAGTAGAACTCCCCTCACCTCTTCAGAGTCTCCTCACAAGTCTTGTAATGTTCTGTCCACGCCTTCGAGTGATTTTTTTTTTTTTTTTGTGCCATTATGCATTCGTGTCAGAAGATAATTTTAGCTTCCTTTAGACGTTCAATCCGTGCAGATGCTCTTGAGATTTTACATACCGGAATTCTTCTTCGTCTATATTCAACGTTAATTATAGGGCGGAATGGGCAGTTCGTCCTCCTTCGGTAAGTGTGTCTGCAACGCCGGATGGTGCCAGTGAAAGTGCGATGAGTTGTTTAGCACGTATTTCCGCCAGCAATAGATTTATTAGAAGCGTTTTCCAGGTGCTGCCTGCTGCGTCCAAATAAATAATTCCGCCGGTGTTGTTGTCGATCCGGTCCACGATACCGTTGTAAATTTTCTTTTGAATGTCATAGAGGAGTGATTTGTTGTGAGAAATGTATTGAAGTGATTCGTTGATGCTGTAGCTTTTTTCCTTTGTACCTTCGAAATTTAGCACACCGTTAGCATATTTTCGTGCTGCTTGCATCCCAAGTTGTACTAAGGTCTGGCTGTTTATTGCTAAACATTTACATTCTAGGTGAAACAGTGTTTCCCAGAAGATGTCGTTGAATTAAATGGTCTGTTCAGGATGAGCTTGTCGGATCTGGTACACTTGTACTCCCTTTGAAGGAGTCCCATAGCTGTTTTGGATTCGATGGGCTACATTTTGTTAGAATTATGGCGAATAAGTCTCTCATTTGTTCAGCTGAAGCTGTGAGTGAGGCTCCTTGTAGTGTTAATGCCCAGTGGTTGTCGTTTCCCTGCATGCTTCTCTGTACGTCTGGCAGAGGTAACCGTCAACAGTCTTGAGATCTGTAAAAGTTGTTAGTATCGTATTTCGTGTAGCAAGATCCGGAGACAGAAACATTCGGTGTTATACGATCCGGTCTAGTGTGAAATTTTTCATGATTCCTGGATGATTTTCTACTCGAATTTCTTGTTTTCATCGTTGAAAGTTTTTTCTTGTGTTCCTCGTATAATAGGTAGGGACATCGATATACAGTAATGTTTTCGCGGATGGATTCGTTTGGATTAGTTGGTTAAAAGTGTTCATGTGATGTTCTGAGATGGTTCGCTTGCAATTTTTCTGGCGGTCTCTTTTGTGTAGTAAACTCTCCGTCCATCATCCAAATGTACTGTTAGTTACTGAACAGTTAGTTCCCGTTCGTGTACGGGAAAACCGAAATTCCGTCACGATGCTTCGTTACTGTAGATGTATCTTCCCATTTGGTATATGATGATCTCGTCGTTTCTGACTTGTTGTTCGCTGTCTTTGGCTGTTTGAAATACTGCATGTCACTGACTTTATTCACATACTTACAGACATATTTGATGGATTTCACTGAATTGCGGTATTATATGCTTCTGTGTGCTTGGAACGTTTTGTAAAGTACTCTGTTATATCGTACTACCAATTAATTATCTATTTCCAGTACTTCGCTACCACGTATTCGTATTTATGCTGTGAAGCCAAGGCCGTCTTCTGTATTTGGGACAGCCATCAACATTGGTTTGTGTGCCGTCCAAGTATGGTCTTTTCCATCACTCATACGTGGCGAATTGAGGTTTAATGGCCCGCATGGTCCGTGAATCGTGTTTTTCACTACTATATCGTACAGTTCCGCATGGATGAATTTGTTGATATCGATGAGATGAATTCTGTTGCGTAGCCCATGAGACTGTGTGAGTGAAGCAGTCCTCGTTCTTGCCATTCGGTTCTGTACATCCTGCATCTAACGGTTCGAGAGATGTGGTATTTTGTGATGACTTAAATATATCTCTTTCGTTTTTGCCGGAAAACTCGAGCTATTATGTCATGTCGATGAATGGGAGCTTCTCCGTATCTTAGTTGTTCTTTGATTTCTGGCCACGAGGATCTGCATGTCAATGTTATGAAGATGTCGCGTCATCCATATTTTCTTATGTACGTCATGGCATCTTAAGCGCATTCGTCCAATGTGTCTCGAGCTTCCTGTGTCTGATGCATATTGTCATTGTTCCAATTGCGTCAATGTTTCCGTCATTTATGATTACGTCTCGAAGGTGGATTTATGCTTCCAAGCGTAGTTTCTTCTGATTCAGCCCTACGTAAAGCATCCTCTCCAACTTTTGCCTACATATCTACCAGGAATTGGAATATACGGCGAGTGATGACAATTTGTTTTTATGTTTCATTGTCTGCGATGATTAAGCGGTAAGCATAGAACTGCTTGGAAATGACGTTTTTGCTTGTTTCTACACCTGTTTAAGGTTGGATTTGTTCCACATTAAACAGACATCCTTTCTATCCGTGTAGAAATATTAATAGATATTCCAAGGCATCATATAAACGGTGCCTCTGCATTGCGTTTCAATTCTTTTTCTCTTCGTTGTACAGTTATGTCATTATCCACATGTCGTACAGTGTTCACAATTAGCTACTTCATCTATCTGGGTGCATTAATGGGAGGTTTACTATCTTTTGGTTCAAAAATCGATTTTTTAAAATTGCATTTTTGGATCCATAAAAGTAATTATAATCCACCCCTGAAACAGTTTTTCCGAATACGGAACGGAAATATTTGTTATTCGCGGTTGAACAAAAAAATTGCACTTGCCTAAAATCGGCCTTTTCCACGCACCAGCTTTTTCTTTTGGAGGACGAGTTACTGTACCGGTGGTTGGGAGGAAACACACAAAATTCAAATTAAAGATTGTACTCGTGCGTTTGGAAGTTAGCCCCCAAGCATTTGCATTCTGGTGCGAAGACTGTGGAGACTGCGACTTTCCTGGCAGTGAGCAGCTTCAACGAAGAGTATTCAGCAATTCTGAAGACCATGACAACGATGGACGTCACACTGGGACTCTATTCGACGCAGTTCGCCAAGCATTGGGACGATCACAGGATTCAAGCTGCCGAAAACCGCTTGTCACCGGCCGTACGAGCGGCTCTGGAGCAGTGCAGAATGGCCCGGATCGGGCAGAACGCTCTCTATGAGGAAGGACTAATCTATGGACCCGTAACAGCAGATTGAACGTAACTTGCATAATATTGCATTTATATGTAGTCGAAACTTCAAACGCGTTTTTCTCGAAATGACTTTTTTTTCTTTTTATCGCGCGGTATGGTAACTTCAAATCTACTGAACCGATTGGCATGATTCTTTGTTCCAGACGCAGCTAACTAAATTGTTTAGGAGTTGTACCACTTTTATTCCGATCCATCAACTATAAATATTTTTACTTCGACGAAGTCGAAAATGGCCGCCATTTTGTTTCCTATGGTCCAAATAACTTAAGCGAGGTACAACTCCTAAAGAATCTTATATACTTCGCTAACGTCAACTCAATTTTGATTTCAGACGAGCCAGCTGACCTGTGACATACCGCGCATGGAGGTCTACATAGAAATTTTGTTTCGTTCCGACGGCACTTCCGCCTTTGCTCTACGACATTTCCGGTAGAAAGAATTCCGGTTTTTAGAGGACGTATCAATAAAGATTTGACCAAATTTGAGACTGATATCCCGAGAAAAAAATTCTCAAAGAACATGCTTTTTTTCGGGCCAAAGATAGTAAACCTCCCCTTAAATAGGTTTTCGGTGTTTTCCAGGTGGTCTTTCATCAACTCGAATTATAACTTCATAGTCATCAGAAATCATTCGGTCTAGTGCTGTTTTGAATATTTTAATCAGTTGATTGTATTTGTTTAATATCCTCTGTACATCTTGAGCTACTTCTCGTCCCAGTCCACTGATATTTGTACATTGTTAATCAGTGTCTGCTTCTTCGTTTTCGATTAAATGTACTAGCATAAATTTATGGTCTTCGCTGGGTAGTGGTAGTAGTAATCCCATGTTGTGATAGATCTGTCCTTGGATAGAAAAAAAATTGATTTCATCTATTTTAGTATTAATTGATTCGACACCGAAAGAAGGCATTTGGATCTAGGCGTTGTGCACTTCTACATTTTGAAGAAATTGTTTTGATTCAGGAGTCTCCACTACCATGTTACGTAAAAATTACTACGGGGGTTCGCATTCGGGAGGACGACGGTTCCATCCCGCGTCCGGCCATCCTGAGTTAGGTTTTCCTTGATTTCCCTAAATCGCTCCAGGCAAATACAGGGATGGTTCCTTTGAAAGGGCACGGCCGACTTCCTTCCTCTTCCTTCCCTAATCCGATGAGACCGATGACCTCGCTGTCTGGTCTCCTCCCCTAAAAACAACCCAACTACGGAGGTCTTCCCAGTACGGCAACAGAGTCTTTCCATTAATGCAACAGATTCCTGCTGTTTCTCTACTGAATTTTTTGCGTTGCCAGACTGACCAATTTTCTCCATTTTTCCAATTATGATGTGTTTGCGTTTGATATGTTCTTTCCTCTAGGCGTTGTGGAATGCTTCATTTGCTAGGTTGTACTGTTTACTTGTCTTCATCCGCTCGTAGGGTGATATTTCCATGGCTGGCTTGACTTCGCAGTCTCTTATTATAAGATTGCGTCGGAATACTTGATTCCTCATATCGTTCATTTCATTGTTCTTCGGTTTTCTGCTTCTCACAGTGCTCATTCTCGGTCTTTGGGAACTTAATGGAGTCTAACGCTCTTGGTCTGTTTCGTTTCTTCGCTGTTCTTTACGTTTTCGCTGTTTTACTTCAGAACCGGCGAGAGCTCCTGCTCTTTTACATTTGGGCATTGTCGAAAATATAAATCAAAACACGTATTAAAAGGAAATACACTACGTACATTTTAAACACTATCCACACTTTAATTTCGATTTTCACTCAGTCACTCTGTCACTCTGACTACTCGCACTTCGCTGTTGTTTTTATTCACTCTCTGTACTACTTTTTCGCTTCCTCCCTTCCTCACTGATAAGAAACCGACGCTCGAACCCACAAGGTGTACTTACCAATGGGAAGCTCCATCAGTGAAGAATTCCAGATCATACCAACAAGGCTTCGAATGGTCCACAATGTTCAGAACATTACACAACATTCCAGAGTGTTGTGGTGTGTTCTACAGTGATCTGGGGTGTTCCCGAACATTCTGGAATCATCCCGAATATTCCAAACTATTCCCGAACATTCCACAACATCCCGGATCATTGTGGAACATTCCGGAACATTCTAGAATGTTGTGGAATCCTCTCAAATACTATCTAATGTTCTGGAAAGTTCTAGAAGTTTACAGAGGGCTATACTTCCTATCCTTTATACCTTAAGCCCTTCAGGTAAAAACGGGAAGCTTCTTCATGGATGGGTATAGAAGGCTGCACACCATACAACTCCCTCGATCGTAATGGGACTAGTTTCCGTGTTTTACCGGAACACACTTTGTACACATACTTTTTTAGTTCATATTTACTGATTAAAAAAATAAGGGTCGATTTTCATTCTTCATTATCTCTAGCTTATACACTGACGAGCCAAAACGTTATGACCCCTTATAACATGTTGGTCCATCTTTGGAACGAAATACGTCGTAGATTCTGCGAATCATGGATTTGACGGGTTGTTGGTAGGGTTGTGGAGATATGTCTCACCAGATGTCCACACACAAGTAATTTCCTTAAGCAGCGGGTCCCCTATTAGCGTACGCAGCGATGGTGCCTGATAGCGACCCAAATGGAGTCCACTGGCTTAACATCAAGCGAATTTCGTGGCCGAGACATCAATGAGAGTACATTATCACGCTCCTCAAACCACTGTAACGCGGTTCTGGCTTTGAGAAATGGACAGTTATCCTGCTGGAAGATGACGGGGAAGACATCAAGATGAAGGGGTGCAGGTGGTCCACAACTGTCAGCATGTCCTCAATTACTACCGCAACTCCAAAGCGAGCGAAGGCGAATATCTCCCACAGTACATTAGTGCTCCCACCAACCTGCGTCCATGGTGCAATCCACTTTTCGAACCGGCGTTCGCGTGGATGACAGCGTATGTGGAGACGACCATCGACCCGGTGTAGCAAAAACATGATTCATCCGACGACGTGACACGTTTCCATTGATCGACGGTCCAGTCTCGATGATCCCTTCGCCACTGCAATCGGAACTGACGATGTTATTTTGTCAGTATGTGTGACGATGTTGTTTTGCCAACATGTGGCTCTGAGCACTATGGGACTTAACATCTATGGTCATCAGTCCCATAGAACTTAGAACTACTTACACCTAACTAACCTAAGGACATCACACTACACCCAGTCATCACGAGGCAGAGAAAATCCCTGACCCCGCCGAGAATCGAACCCGGGCGTGGGAAGCGAGCCAACATGTGAACATGTAGGATTGGTCTGCTGCGGAACACCGTGTTCGGTGGAGTACGAGGAGCGGTTTGCTTCGAAACACTTAAGCGCGCACAAACATTGATCTGTTCAGGCAAAGATGCCACAGACAGCCACCTATTCTGCTTTACATAACAGGCGGTGGCCTCAGCATTGCGGGACCTTGTGACTTGGACCGAGGTGAATGGAGCTCTGTAGTGGAAACAAATAAATCATTTGGAAAGTTCTCGCCAAGGTTTAATATGGCTCCTCCTGACAATCACCCACTGCATTTGGTGTCAACACGCCACATTTGACGACTGATGACACAACAATACAGTGTTTGGTTGGCACAGACCGTTTCAGTGCCGTCAAACAAGTCAGAGTGGCGAAGGTGCACTGGAAAACTGTGCAAAAATATGGGAAACGGAACCCAAGGGGAGCTCCTGGTGCGACGATGGAAAAAAGTGAAAAATGAGTCGCTGATCGATTTTCACCAACTTATGATACATTTTGAACCTGATATTTTGATTTCCGTTACTGCCAGACGATTTCTCATTCTGCCGGCCGAAGTGGCCGTGCGGTTAAAGGCGCTGCAGTCTGGAACCGCAAGACCGCTACGGTCGCAGGTTCGAATCCTGGCTCGGGCATGGATGTTTGTGATGTCCTTAGGTTAGTTAGGTTTAACTAGTTCTAAGTTCTAGGGGACTAATGACCTCAGCAGTTGAGTCCCATAGTGCTCAGAGCCATTTGAACCATTTTTGATTTCTCATTCTGCACAGGAAACCATCACACATGCTGTTTCCTAAGGCAATCAAATTTTGCCTCACTTTACTTTTCCTCTTGACGTGGCATCCTATGAATTCGCCTTGTTTCCTCGGATGAAAATATAGTTGCGTGACTGGCATCTCCAGAATGATGACAAAATGATTTCTGAGGCAGAACTTTCCTGAAAAGTTAAACTGTAGAACTGTACAACCAAAATATTCTCCAAGCCGTTCATAGTTGGGATAAACGTGTCTCATTGAATGGTGACCATACAGAGAAGCACTAAGAACATCACCAAGACTGATGTTCTTAGTCCTTCTCTGTATAGTCGCAGGTTGATTTACTGAGATGATATTTAAAATTTTGTAATATCTAGCACTCGTGGTGAAAGATGGTTTAAAAAACGAAACAACTGCGAGTAGGACTAGCGCTCTGAGGGTTCCGTACAAACTTAATTTTGTAGATAGATAATCCTTTGTTGTGGCTCAATGACCTGGTGCAAGTCTTGCTACTGTATGCCGCTTCGGCAACTTGAGTGTCCCTTATCTATCCCAATCCGAACCACGTGTTGTTTCTGGCAACTTCTCACAACGCCGGGAGGTGAAGACTATTCGTGGCTTGACTAAGATTCGATCCCGCGTGCCGGGCGGTGTGGCCGTGCGGTTCTAGGCGCCTCAGTCTGGAACAGCGTGACCGCTACGGTCGCAGATTCGAATCCTGCCTCGGGCATGGATGTGTGTGATGTCCTTAGGTTAGTTAGGTTTAAGTAGTTCTAAGTTCTAGGGGACTGATGACCACAGATGTTAAGTCCCATAGTGCTCAGAGCCATTTGAACCATTTTTCGATCCCGCGACCTTTCGGTTTGCAAGCACACGCTTTACCGCTTGACCACCAAGCCAGAAACGTAAATGGATAGTTCATCTGTAGGTTTTGATGAGTGAGTTTGTGAGTTCCAAGACATATTACATCCATGGCGATGTCTTACGATTGCATTGACTTAGAAGCTTATATTATTTACACAACGAAGGGTCCGTAGTCCTTAGTACTTGGCATAAATTTCAACTTGATAACTCCACACGTTCCTACGGAAAGGGAGTCTTAACAGTCAGTCAGAGAGACAAACGGACGGACGGCAAGGTGATCCTGTAAGGGACCTGTTTCTGCCAACTGGGGTGCGGAACCCTAGAAAAAGGAACAAAGCGGTGCAACGACTGACACAAAGGATTCGTAAAATGCGGGAACGAAGTATACGATCCGACGCTTTCATCCTCATGACACATCATGAAAATACGGCGAAAAAGACACACAAGCTAAAGACGACGGATGTATGAGAGGCAGTCAAATGAAAACCGAACACCCGCTATGGTTCCGTTCAAAAGTAATCACCGCACCCCTTAAAACATTTACCCCACTGGGAGAGGAGACGCTCACTTCCTGTTTCGAAGAAAGCATTCCTGGACGTTTTGACTTTCCCGTTTCTTCAAAGTGCCTTCATAACCCTGCCCATTGATAGAGGTTCAACGCTCGAGGAACGCAAAGAGCAGTGTCCCTGCAGTCGAAGAAGAAGGTCATCACGACCCTCCCGGAACCTATATGAACAACTATGGATGTCTTTGGCGGGAGAAATGTGGGATATTCCCGCTGATGGCTTCGCCGTTTGCCCTCGAGCTGTCGCATTGTTGTCGGAAGAAATCACCATTTCTCACGATAACGCCCGCCCCACACTGCCAATCTGGCGAAAGCTACGCTACGGGGACTTTACTGGGATGCATTGCAGTACCTCTGTACAGCCGGGCTCTTTTACTCGTGTGATTCTCAAATATTTTGCGGACTGAAGAAAGACCTGCGTGGACGTCGTTTTAGTCGAACGCGAAAGTACAAGATGGGGTGCGGTCGTGGATGCATCGGCGGCTGGCCGCGCTCAATGAAACAGGAACTGATCATCTCGTCTCACAGTGGGTGATTACTTTTGACTCGACATATTCCATGGTCCCATTTTTGGCGGGTGTTTGATTTTCATTGGACTGCCCCTTATGGTTGGAACGTTTCACTGCACCTGTCGACTTTTTCCTGTGTGTCGATCTGTTCTTCAGGTCTGATTAGTGTAGCTGAAAGATCAGAAATGTGATTGTTTGCTAATAAACAGTAGCTTTACTTAAGAAGCAACTATCTCGCACTGAAGTTTCCCTCCGATCGCCGTGATTATTCCACGCCGCTTAGAATCTCTATACTCGCTTTGGCAGAGCCTTCTGCACCGGTGAATAAATCGCTCAGAGAGGCTCAACGTGTAACTATCTTCAGAAAAAGACTTTAGACGGTTTTGAGACATCCGCATCGACGGTATAAGCACACTTTCCACAGCAGCTCGGCCAAATCCTCAAATTCTTTGCTCACAGCTTGAGCACTCGTCTCTTCGTTATCACACTGGTGTTATAAATTTATCTACAAGTTGTCTCATATCAAAGAGGTGCTTGCACTCTGAAAGTCGATCTCGAACCTTCTCACTGTTAGAATAAGGAAAATCCCTGAAAGGAAATGGAAAAATGTGCGCCTTGTCCTTTGTTTTCAAACTACTAAGTCGCTCATTTTCGTGGCAGTAATTAGTAACTACTTCATTATTAAAGACGTTCAAATTTGACGAATAAAAATCATTTTCGTTACATATATCCCGTCTTGCAGCGCAAAGGTTTTCTCAGTACACTGCCAGGTAAGAAAACTGAAGCGTTCAGAAGAGGAGAAAAGAAAGAGGAAATGGATCAGCACCAAAGTCATAACCTCAGAACGCCAATAAGTAAAAGGAATTAAAAGCGACCGTTCGTTAAGCACAATCGACAGAAGGGAAGAGAGCTAACAGCAAGGACTTCCTCGTGGAGCAAGGCCCACAAAATACGCCGTAGAGACAAAGAAGTTCCCTAACCAAAGTTTAAATGTCTTTCCCCATATTGCTTCGTCGGACAGAGTAGTAAAACGCGATGGAAAGACCACGCGTCGTTCGATAAAACGACCGATAACTCCGACGGCAAGCGTATACCGGACGTAAGCGGTTGAAGAAAGAGCATCGGATCAGGAAATAGCGAACCGTCAGAGGTTGATAAAAATCAGCACAAAGTACTCCGGGATCACCACTTGACAAATGGTGATAGCTAAAAAGGGAGTGTCCAATACAAAACCTTGTTACATGTTCCCCTCACGACGAGTCGACGAGGGCGGGTCGGCCAAGCCTTTGGGAGGGATTTAACTCGACAGAGCTTGTCCCTGGGAAGAGAAGACCAGTGGCGATGCAGAAGTTACACCAAATTCCGACCGACAGAAACACATATATCACCTGAATGAAGGGAAGAGGTAGGAGGCAGAGGTAGGAGGACTGCAGCCTTGGCAGCAGGCTCAGCAGCCTCATTTACCGTCAGACCGGCGTGACGTGGAACCACATGAACATCACGGTGGACGCACAAGATCATCACTGTGACTGCTTCAACAGCGAGCAAACGGAAGCTTTCTTGAACCCTTCAACTAAGGGATGGTCCGTGTACAGCAAAAAAAGCTCTGAAGGGCAGTGAGAGATTTGGAGAATACGACACTAGTAAAAAGCCTGTGTCGCCGGATCCACTGGGTGGCCTGATACAGGACGAAGAGTTATGCGGTAAAAATCTCGCAGTGTTCTGGAATCCGATACCGAAAATGAGTGAGTGTGTGTTGGTATTTCAGTGTTTACAAAATAAAGTAAAATTTACAAAAATCTTGACTGGATGAGTACACTGATCGGTATGACGTTGTACTCTCTCCATCCTGCATGCATGCTGTAATTTCGTTGGGATGGGTGTTGAACCGTGATTTATTTTCAAAGAATATTCTTAAGAATTTATGTTATTTACTAGCGATTCATCAAGAACATTAAAACATTTAATCACACTATGTAAACATGGAAGTAGTTGCCAGGAAGTTACTGATGAAATCATAACCAAATTCCTTTTAACAAATGGGAATTTTATTCACTTTAATAGTGCCTAAAAGCATTTTTTAAAGAAACAGATTCAAAATTATAATCAGAAAGCACTCTCTAAATATCAAAGTTTCAATTTAGTCAGAGACAGAAAGAAACAAGTTTTGACTGTATGAGCTTTCGGGCAGAGAACCTTGCCGCTCCCTTTTGACACGACCGTAGTTGCGACCGCTCAAACAGCCTCTGAAAGACTACACTGGTGCAAATCTGCAACACACCAGATTACTTTAAACTAAGAGTTTTAACAACTTACACAAGCACACAAACTATGCACCCCCCGTAGGAGGGATGGAAATGGTACAAAACACTACCAATTAAAGTATTAACCTTGCCACCAAAGGTGCAACTTGATTTTAACTTCAAAGAAAAGTCTTACAGTGAAAGGGTGGCATATATATATACTAAAATGGTCATTTAAATAAAAGCCCATTAAATGCAATCTTATATAAAATTCTACAAGGTTGGCCAAACAATAGTTAAGATGCTCTACAGTACACAGATACCGCCCCTCAAGATCATAGGCAATAATATCAAAGTTTCCAAAGATCACAATCTATTTCAGGTATTAGGCGGTTACAGTCCAAGCAATAAATTCGTTAACACACCATATCCGACAAACATGACAGAGGCAGCTACTAACGGACGGTAGATTGATAGGGAGATTACCGAACAACCAGACGCAGGTTGCTCTAACCCGCCCCTACTCCAGAAGGGAAAAACGGACAACCCAAATTATAAACAACCACCTTCCCGTGTGTGGGCAAGCGGAGAAGAATGGTGGGACGACCCCAAAGCAAAACGGCTGGTGACCTCACCATGAAAACAAGCAGAATATAACAAAAGTAAATCAAAAAACATATCACCAATCACATAACATCCAATAAACTGCGATTTGTCCAGAAGACCAGGGGGAACACCCCCAAATCGGTCTCCCGAACCGTCCGCTGCCAGCCGCCTCAACGGACGCAGGAAGGCGAGTCGATCTCTCGTCTCACGGCATCGCAGCTCGCACCGACCAGACTGATGTCATGGGTTGACTCACATGCGCCGACGCTCAAGACGGACAAGTCATCTTGTGTCTCAGTGTAAGTAGGCTGTTTATGTTTTCTTATTGGTAACGCCACGTAGCGCTCTATATGAAAAATCACTGGCTGTGCTGTGTGCAGTCTGTGGGTAGTTTGCATTGTTGTCTGCCATTGTAGTGTTGGGCAGCGGCAGCTGGATGTGAACAGCGCGTAGCGTTGCGCAGTTAGAGGTGAGCCGCCAGCAGTGGTGGATGTGGGAAGAGAGATGGTGGAGTTTTGTAATTTGTCATGAACTGCTATGTATATTATGACTATTAAGGTAAATACATTGTTTGTTCTCTATTAATATCTTTCATTTGCTAACTATCCCTATCAGTAGTTAGTGCCTTCCGTAGTTTGAATCTTTTATTTAGCTGGCAGTAGTGGCGCTCACTGTATTGCAGTAGTTCGAGTAATGAAGATTTTTGTGAGGTAAGTGATTTGTGAAAGGTATAGTTTAATGTTACTCAGGGCCATTCTTTTGCAGGGATCTTTGATAGTCAGTTTGCAAAGGTTTTCAGAAATTACTGCGTTGCGCTAAAAATATTGTGTGTCAGTTTAAGCACAGTCATGTATAAATTGTTCAAAAGGGGACGTTTCATATGTCGACCCTTAGCCGAGGATACCTCACTGGAATCTTCTGATTTTTTCTTGTAGTTTGTGTAATTAGTGTAGATTTTGTTTATTGCTGGCGCGTAATTGTAGAGAGAATCTCCTTTGTAGTTGCAGTCATTCATTGTTGTACAGTAAAACAGGTGTGGCATGCATGTAGATTTGCACCAAGTATTTCGCAGCTGCGCTTGCAATTAACTACATATTATTTTCAGTGCTATGTTAATGTGTTCTCTTATTTTTGCTCTTCAAATTGTGCTTTTCTGTGTTATCGTGTGAAATATTGTGACAATAATGGCGTGTGAAAAACGTAACACTAGGCTCCAAAGTAAACTGAGAAATAATAGTGACGACGAGCGTAGCTTGCCAGCACCACTGTGTAATGAATTAACAGACGTTCAAAGTAGTAATTTGGTAACTGTGCATAGGGAAATGGAGCGGGCTGCAAACAATGGCGTAGACAGTGAAACAGGTAGTGAACAGGGAAGCATTATCGATCGATCGCTCGGCAACAGCTCGCCTCAGGAATCCGAAATGACAGGACACAATTTCGCAAATACTGTAGATTCAGGTTTTGGGTCATCACCGTTTTCTCAAATAAGTCAAGACACATTTTCTGCTTGTCAAAATGTGAATGTTGCCGGTGCAAATGCACTGCCGAAAAGCGTAGAGAAACAGATTCCAAACACTAATACATTATTAATGCAATAAATGGAACAAAATCAGAGACAAATGGGACAAAATCTTAAAAAGTTAGACACAATGGAACAAAATCTTCAAAAGTTAGACACAATGGAACAACACCAGAGACAAACACAGCAACAGTTAGACGCAATGGAACAAAATCTTCACACCACGCTTGAGCAAACACGTGAAGATTTAACTACTGAGTTACGTAACATTGAATTGAAATGTCAAAAAGTCTGTAATGACGTAAAAACACAAATTTGTGAGCATTTTCAACCTATTTTTTCGCGGCATGAAAATGCATTACAGAATCACGAAGCAGCCATAAAGGAACTGCAAACTATTGTTCATGAAAATCATGAGACCTTGCAAGCTAAATTTGACTCAGTTGCATCTACCGATTCGGTTACGCAACTTGCAAAAACTCAGGAAAACTTAAAGGACACAGTACATACTCTGAAACTTGGTTCATAAAAACACACTGAGGAAATAAGTACACTATCGGAGAAAGTAGTTGAACTTTCGGATCAGCTAAATAATTTATCTACGAAGGTAGATGATAATCTGAATGACACAAAACCGGTAGTCTTTAATGAAACAGAAGAGTGTGAACAAATTAGGAAATTCAATCAAAATCAAATCAATATACAGTACAAAAGATAAATTCGGGAAGTACAAGATCAGTTGGCACAAGTAATACAAAAATTTCAAATTTCAGAGGACACTCGCGCTCCAACACGGGAAGAGGGACTTAGAAATACGGAAAAGCCGCAAAATAATAACACAGGGCATTTCGGAAGTTATGAAAGAAATTGGCAATGTGCACCGAATTTTGAGATGGAACGGCCGACACGACCTAACAATGACCGATATGCGACTCGCCGACATGATGATTTTGACTATAAGCTGTTCATTACTACACGTAAATTCAAAACATTTAAGAATTCTGGCAACGACATTCATCCACAAGCATGGCTCCATCAATTCTCTCATTGTTTTCCTCCCAACTGGTCGTTAGAACACAGATTAGAATTTATGTGTGGCTACTTGGAGAATGAACCAGCTGTAAGAATGCGATCGGTCATTCACGATTGTCACAGTGAAGGAGAATTTTATCATGCCTTCCTCTCAGCGTATTGGTCTCAAGCTACACAAGACCGAGTAAAACATAGCATCATAATGATGAAACGTTTCGAAAAATCTGAATTTTCCAGTCTTATGAAATATTTTGAAGACATGTTGCATAAGAATCAGTACCTTTCAAACCCATACAGGCCCTCAGAACTCATCTGCATTTGCTTAATCAAATTACCTGAACATTTACGGCATATTATTTTAGCAGGACGTTGCAAAGACGACATTGAAGCTTTTCAGGGACTGTTACAAGAACTAGAAATTGACACTGATAATCGCGGAACGCGAAAACAAGAACACAACAATTACAGGTCACATCCGTTGCAATTCCGCGATGAAAGAAATAATAACTGGACACGACAAGGCTATTCTCACAACACAAATCGAGACCAAAACAGACACCACCCGTATGACAACCGTTGGCAGAGTAGTAATAATTACAGGGAAAGATCACCTCTTCGCGGTAATGAATATCACTGAGACAATCAGAGAAACAGACAATATGGGAACCAAAATAATTATTATCAAGGGAGACAGAATAACTTTAGACGCAAAGGTCCAGCGCGCAGTTACGACTCAGGGAGAAATTCTCCACCACGTGACCGACAAGAAAGAAAGTGTGTAAACTACCGACTTAACGACAGACGTGAATTTCATCAGAACTGGCGGGATTCTAACAGAGCTGGGCCGGCCCTCTCGGCAAGGCGAATTTGTAGAAGTTCGGTCTCCTAATCCCAATAACGACGCGCGCCAACAAAGAAACAGACAATGACCCGCACCACAGGCAGCCACCTGCGCCGGCTGGCTCAGAGAAAAATAACACAGACGCTAACCTTGAGAAAAGGTTTAGTATTCCTCACCGACGTATAAAACATGACAATTGCTTTTCAGTTGAAAGTCTGCGTACTGGGAAGAGTAAAGGTTTACACCACATATCACATGTAAAACCGTTTATTGAAAGATAATCTGCTTTTTAACTTAGTCTTGGCTATAAAATTTTTCACTTTACATTACCAGTATGCTTTGTCAGACTTAGAATCTGTTGACATGCAACAATGTTTGAAGTTAAATATCCAGTCAAGAACCTAGGGAACATTTTTAAACAGAAATTACGATTGCATTGTTATAGTGAACAGATGACACAGTGTTGTCATTTGTACATTCTTGCTTGTTAGTTACACGATTACGTAATGACTATCAGGCTTACATACTTCGAACATGTACTGGTACTGCTAATGAGATTTTAATGCAACATTTTGGTTTAGTTGAAAATACATTATGGATTCAAAGTGCTTTCTGAGAGATACCAGATGACACAGTGGTTAGTTTATTTGACAGCTACACGACTATATCACGACGCTACTAATGTGTGACACGATTTACATTGTTGCTTTTGCGGTGTATCCGTTTTATATCTGCACAATTTTTCTGAATTCTTCTATAAAAGTAAAACATGTTTTAGTAGTAACTTTCGTGGTATAGCTACAAGGAGACAGCCTTTTCTGTAGCACAACAATATGTTACAGCACAGTACTTTCTTCATCACAGTAATAAGAGTAATAACTAAGATATCTATACGCAAAGCATTTCACTTTTGTTTATCATGAGGTAAGTACATTGACTTTTGAGGAACTTAGCTTTCGGAGGACAATAACTATGACACTTCCTCAGAGATTATCATACAACAAGCCGCACAGTTTAGCGCTACAGGACACGCATTTCAGTGATTAATTTTGTACTTAAAACATTTATTTTTAAAAATTTTTGAATTACAAAGAAAGTTTTCCGTGCTACATTTTATTCCATTGCAATGATCTGTAACACCTGAGGGTATAATTACATTAATCCTCAGGGTGGTACACACCTACTTTGTGTACCATGTGTTTGGCAAGCACAAGGAGCCCTAGCTAATATGGTATTTGCTTATACAACTTTACACATC
The DNA here is from genome assembly GCF_023898315.1 of Schistocerca nitens. NCBI lineage: Eukaryota > Metazoa > Arthropoda > Insecta > Orthoptera > Acrididae > Schistocerca > Schistocerca nitens. Next base: position 718,603,520 of record NC_064618.1, read on the forward strand.
GGTACCATATTTCTCTAACACAGAATTACACAGCTATCTGATTATTTGACAGAGATAAACATTTTTTTTTACTACATCAGTGACAGATGTTTACGCAATTACACAGTTGGATAACTTCACACTTATGAAACTGTATTTTGTCTGTACTTTGTAAACTGTTCATATTTTTTCGGAACCATTGTGATACTATAAGAGCTTTGAATGATGTATTTGGTAAGGGAGCATGATTTTAAAGTACGTTTGAGGTAGATGACACTCTTGAAATGAGCAGAGAATTTTTTTTAGGTTTTGACATTATTGCAAAAAGCTACGACGTTTTTGAGATTTGACTGAGGTGTTATGATGTTATTATTATGACGACGATGTGTATTATGCTGTTGAGGTATGTTTATGATCAATCAGATGATGCTATATGAGGAATTTGATTATGCTACGTATTTATTATAATGAAATATTGAAGAATGTCTACGAATACGTATATGTGTAATAAGGTAAGAAATAATGAGTAGTGGTTAGGGACGCTGATTTGTGAAAAAGGTTGTTGGAAACCAAGAATCGTACTTTAAGAGTTATGAAATGTGTGTAAATGCATGAATGTATCACAGTGCCAACGAAAACGTTTTGAACACCGTTATATTCATAGGATTTTGTTTCTACAGATTTGTAACCCAAATTCTTGACCTGTGAAATATTTTTATATGAGACTGTCACTGTAGCGGAAACTGGTGTCGTAAATATTTCGGTAAGAAAGTTAAGTGACCACCTGCACGTAATGCGGTGGGCACCCAGCTGGGTGACAGTCGCCTGAAAAAAAAAAGCCATTAGCATGTGCCTTTCAGAGGTACAGGTGGAGAAAAAAAAAGGGAGGCCATTATCCTCGCTATTGACATTCCTTTGTAGAAAGCATCGCAAATACGACACGCTCGAACTCGAAAACATATGATTACACTGTGGAGCTCTTAATTTGTGATATTTACTAAAATGCCTAATGAAATGATGAGAAACATTTTACATCCATTGTCTTTCTAGTTGAGAGATTGCTCATTTTGTTTAATATCTAGTTTCTAGCGGCACTGCAACATTGGTTAAAATAAAATTTTATAGATGTACTAATATAAATATTTTCTGTCTACAGATCGAGTAAATAATAATTTTTTCAAAAAAAATGAGGGAGCACAAAAAGACATTTACCTTCACAGGAATTGCATAAATAATTTCTTTACGATTTGGTAACTTATCTGCTAGTGTAAGTTCTCGTGATGCATCACTCTAGTGTTAAGATGTGACATAGGTATTAGACATGGCCATTTTTAGTGTAAGATTTTTCTGATTGAGCTATGTCATGTTTAGATATAAATTTTGCATTTGCTGCTGCTGTTTTCCAGGCATAGTGCTACTAAATTTCACTTTGTATTATTCTGTTAAGCTAGTTTTACTACTGATTTATTTTTCTTGTTGCTGCACATTGGCTCATATTAGTTGTAATGTTGCATTGCTTGGTAATTTAGATTTACTGTAGCTTGCTTTGCAAATTTCCATTTTATTTGTCAGTGCTGTTTGTGTTAATTGTTTTGTGCTGCTGCATTGCCTCGTCCCTTAGTTTAGCATCTGAGCTCAGTAGATTTAAGTTAGCTTAAGAGGGGATAGACTATATAAGAGAATGAGTTATGATGAATTGGAAGAAATGCATTGAGAAGTTAAACGAAAAAAGTACAGAAAGCAGGTATAGAGAGGACCTTTTGGGACTAATGATGAACGAAGGGAGATCTCCAAGAAGTAAAGAAAGTTTTGTTTGCAAAATACTGCAGTACAACAAACCCTGTCCTTTCCATTTGTATTAGTCCGCTATATGTTTGTGTACCCTTGTGTATTTGTTTTCTTCCTGTCTCTGTGTAGTTTCATAGAATTTTTTCTTCTTCTAATACTAAGCTACATTCACTATGATGAGGAATACTGTTATCCTCAAATATAATTGGCATTAATAATATGTTATTTACCTTGTAAATATGCTAAGACATTATTTATTCTGTTTTGTTTTAATGCTCATGTGTGAATTTGATGTTTCAAAAGTTATTCTGATCTTTTATATATTTACTTATGTCATAATTCCTGTAACACTGATGTATATGTCTATTTCTATTCTTTTGTAAAGCCTGTTTTACTACGAATGTTATCTGTATTGTTATGTTCTTTAATGATGTATTTTGTACCTTTGTTATTGTATTCTCATGTTATAAAATTGTAATTGACACCAGTTCATCATATTATTAACTTGTAAGTTACATTTCACTGCACACATTTCTGTGGTCATAGTATATGGACAATATGTGAGAAGTAGGGACTGTTAGTGTTTGCACGTGTGTTAATAATTCAGCAAGGGACTGGATAAAAGCATCGCTGGTTCTAAGGACAGTTTCAAAAACTTTGTGAGTGCACAAGTGGTGGTTATGGACTTGCTATATTCTCCGCAAGACTCTTCGATGGTGATTGTGCACCGGCACAGTTGCAACAGATGACTGCTGGCCATCTCTACAAGGACTACAGTGGGTCTGCACCTTTGATGACCCACCAATACCATTATTTCTACAAGGACTACAGTGGGTCTGCGTCTTTGCTGACTAACCAGTACCATTATTTCTACAAGGACTGCAGTGGGTCTGCGCCTCTGGTGGCCCACCAATACCGTAATCTCTACCAGGACTACAGTGGGTCTGCTCTGTGATTACCTACCTACCAATACTCTTCAAAATTTCGACTGACTCTGCTGTGGGTTTGCTCTGTTGTGGACCACTACCTGTCTGCATGTCAAGAGTCAGCACTGTCTTTCCGTTGGAAGGACAACACTACTTCTTCAAGATTGCATGGAAATCCACTACTTCCGTGTGCATTTTCTTTTACTGCTCAGACTTTGAGAAAAATACTGCAATGTTACTGTGATGAATGATCAGGACTGTCTTTATGGACTGTGAGAAAATTTTAGCTTTTGACCAACATTGTATCAAGAAGTGTGTGCATTTGATATCTTTCTTACTGTAATTATGAAAAATTTTTTCAAATCTGTATTGGCCAGTGCCCAAAACAATTTGTAAATTTTTTTGTGGGGAGCATGAGGGCTATGTAAGTAGGCTGTTTATGTTTTCTTATTGGTAATGCCACGTAGCGCTCTATTTGAAAAATCACTGGCTGTGCTGTGTGCAGTCTGTGGGTAGTTTGCATTGTTGTCTGCCATTGTAGTGTTGGGCAGCGGCAGCTGGATGTGAACAGTGCATAGCATTGCGCAGTTGGAGGTGAGCTGCCAGCAGTGGTGGATGTGGGGAGAGAGATGGCGGAGTTTTGTAATTTGTCATGAACTGCTATGAATATTATGACTATTAAGGTAAATACATTGTTTGTTCTCTATTAATATCTTTCATTTGCTAACTATCCCTATCAGTAGTTAGTGCCTTCCGTAGTTTGAATCTTTTATTTAGCCGGCAGTAGTGGTGCTCGCTGTATTGCAGTAGTTCGAGTAATGAAGATTTTTGTGAGGTAAGTGATTTGTGAAAGGAATAGTTTAATGTTACTCAGGGCCATTCTTTTGCAGGGATCTTTGATAGTCAGTTTGCATTGCGCTAAAAATATTGTGTGTCAGTTTAAGCACAGTCATGTATAATTGTTCAAAGGGGACGTTTCATCAGTGAGCGACTGACCAACCGATCGATTCAACCGCCAATGACCATTGCCTGAGCAAACTCGAGCCTAACGCGTAGACTCAGATGCAGGAACAAAGCCCTGACCGGGCGACCACTCGCTGAGTTCTCTTACTGGCGGAGTGGAAAGACTATCATTTTGCCTGCTTTAAAGGTTGATCCGAACAACAGACATACTAGCACTCCGAACGACAGACAGGCACTAACTGCCTAACAAATGCGTACGAGAGACCCAGACCCAGAGACCCAGACTGGCGAGCTGATAGCGCCCCTTAAATGCACGTAAACAGGCAACCTTTCCCCTTTCCCACCAGAGGGAGACACGAAAGCTGCAATTGCCACAGCGGCGCCACCACCAGAAATGGAGGGCAGCTGCTTCACACTACGCGCAGCGGCGCGCTCTTCAAAACAGCAATTTTTACCATGGCTCAGGTGTCATACTGTGGTTGTATCCTCACCTGATGCAAGTTGGTGCACAACCTGTCTTTGATATCCTGCGTATTGGCAGTGGGACGGAGTTGACATCAAAGCTGATGGCACAGATGCTCTATCGGTTCTGGGACCTCGCTGGCCACGGCAGTGCCTCAACGTCACATGGAAAGGTTGTAACATCCCCACAGAAATTATTAATGTAATTTGAACCATATGTAAACTCCCAACAAAATTATTATAATTAAATGAAAATGAACCAAGCATAAACTCCCCACAAAAATAATAATTAAATGAATTTTTTAATATTGTAACCTCTGAACAAAATTGGCTCCCATTTATAATCTGTGTGCAGAAATGTATTCACATTTAATGTTCCCACAAAATTCTTTTCTCATTTTAATGTTAAGTTCGAAACAGAAAAATTCCTAAACACCAAAATAATAAAAAAAAATTCAGTAACCTGGTAAATTTTATGACGACAGCCACGCTGCGCCTCGGCCATGTATTCTGAATAAAAAAAAAGGCAAAAATTCTTACCTCAATAAAAACTGCAAATATATCTGCTCTTACATAAACATTTTCGACACTGCTCCGTGCAATGCTGGCCTATGCTTTGTGATTCGTGAAAGGAATAATTATTCATTGAAAAAAAAAATCTTTAAAATTGAAATGAATGCTTTCTTAAAAAAAAACAAATTACTTTATATTATAAAAATTATTATTGGGGCATTTTATTTTGTAAGAAATTAAATGACAATTAATATACATTACTAGATATGCGCAAGGCTGCTTCTTTACCTTCTACAACAATACTCATCCTCCAGAGTCCTGACCAGAGTCCCGAGCAGAGCAGACAGCCGACACGCGACGACTACCGCCGACTCACGCAGACTACTCAAGACTACTGTCGACACGCGCAGACAAGCGCAGACTCGCGACAAGCAACAACTAACGACATACTGCTCTCTGGTCAGAGACTCTCCTATGCCTTGCCTATTGCAGGCAGCGCATGTAGCGCATACCTCACCTCTTACATAACCCTCCACTGGGGGGGGGGGGGCAAAAATTTGGCAGCAATGGCGAGTCAGTTGGACTTGCCATGAGCAACAAATTTTTCCTAATTAACTAGGTTTACAATCACAGAATATATACTTATATATAAGTGCAGAACATGAAATAAAATATAGTGCACATGCACTGAGTACAGAACATATCAAGCAAAGACAAAATGTGCACACAATGAGTACAAAACATATTAACAAATGACAAAAAGTGCACACGCACTGTAATACAGAACATATCAGGAAATCACAAATGTATAGGCAATGAATACAAAACAAATTAACAAATGACATAAAGTGCACACGCACTGTAAAACTCTTTAGCATTTTTACAACAAATAAAGATGTGAAGGTGTGAAATAAAGTGCACACGCACTGTAGAAGTCTTTAGCATATTTAGGACAACTGATCACATTAAGAAATGAAAATGAAGTGCACACGCACTGTATATATCATTATCATTTTACAAGAACTAGGAAAGGCATGGGGAGGATTGCATCATGGTTGTAGCACATTAGGTTGCAGTGAAAGTCCATATCTTTCTTCAGAAGCACAACACCAAGTGAGAGAATCTGAAGTTCTTTTCCCTGAAGTATTAATCAGTGTAGCCAAGACACTGAAATGTCGTATTAATATTCCATGTTATCATTTTGGTAGTACATTAGGTACACCAAACAGTGGGACCATAATAATATCTCCATCGCTCAAGGTGGTGGACAAAATGTTGTGTCAACACCACGTTCTCGTAAGGTACACCAATGTAGAATTAGTGCAAAAACCAAATATAGTGCTCCATGAGCATGAGGATAGACAGGACAAACGGATATTACAGTAATTTCTGGTAATTAGGTTGGAAGGTGAAGGACATTAAATCTTATACCAGTCATCACTGATAATTACACTAGTCTATTAACTGATTTTAAGTAAATCGTGGCACTCATCACCCAGTTACTGAACATTTCTGTACCATGTATGAAGTATTACAGAATAATGTTCATAAGTTATCTGTTAACAGAGAACATTGGCACTCATTGGCCAGTTATAAATCATCAGAAGTCATCATTCAAACAGGAGCTAATTCATATATATGGCATGAAAGTGACACAATATAAATTTAAAGTATAAGAAACAGTGGCATTCGTTGGTCAGCAAGTATTGATTATTAAAAAACATTTTTCATCATTCAAGTGACATATGACATATTTAAAAATAATTATTGGCACTCATTGGCCAGTTACTAAACATGTAGCAAGTATTGAATATTACAAAACACTATTCATAACTCATCTGATTGCAGTAATTATTGGCACTCATTGGCCAGTTACAAAGTATTCATATAGTTTTACAAAACATTATTCAGTGTTATTCTGAAGTCATCATGCAGCAAGTATTGATTACTACAAAGCATTTTCATCATTCAATTGACATATGACATATTTAAAAATAATTATCGGCACTCATTGGCCAGTTACTAAACATGTAGCAAGTATTGAATATTACAAAACATTTTTCATCATTCAAGTGACATATGACATATTTAAAAATAATTATTGGCACTCAATGGCCAGTTATAAAATATTCATATAGTTTTACAAAACATTATTCAGTATTATTCAGAAGTCATCATTCAAAACAAGAGTTAATTATTGGAATAGCATTAATGATAAGTCATCATTCAGTATTACTCAGAATTCATCATTCAAGTGACATAGGACATATTTAAAATGTAACACACTGTATTACTCAAGGTCTGTAGTCTACTAATACATAGACATAATGGATTCAATACAACAGAGAAATCTGTATTATATTTAGAACTAGAAATATATCTTAAACTGGTAGCATTATTTTGTTGTATGCTGGTAATAGTTGAGACTGGTAATATTTTTTTTTTTTTTTGCTAGCAATGCATTGTGTTGGGATCGATAATTAATTGCTGGGGCATGAAAATATTTGCTTTTGACTTATTGCTGGAAATAAGGATAAATAACGTCATTCGTCATGAGTCAGCTGTAGCAAGGTTATGAAACAAAGGCAGTATATGTGATCACATTTATAAATGATAGACACAACTGGGTAAAAAAATGTAAGTACTAGAACAGGTTTAATAAGTAACAGGTTTAGTAAGTATCATGAAAAGCTTCTCCTGGAAAAAATACAAAGTGGATTATTCAGCTGAAAGAAGAAATGCATGTTATGCTGAAAAGTAGTGAACTTCGAATTAACAGGTAATGAAATGTGTAAAAAATATATATATGTTCTCTAGCTGTCCTTTCCAAAACCTTCAGTCATCATACCATGCGACATAAGACATACTGTCAAAACGAACTGCAACAAATACCTAAATAACTACATAGCATTTCTTAACTAACAGTAAATATATAAACTTCATCATTATTTTCATCTGCAAAGAAAAACTTCATTATCCACATCACCATAATTCCATTATTATCATCACCTATAAAGAAAAACTTCATTATCCATATTACCATATTCTAGCATATTTCATCACTAAAACTGAGATGTGTAGTTCTGACTGACAGTCTGCATCAATCGCCTCGTATTCTGAAAGAAAAAAAAAAATAGTTAAGACTGCTATCATACGATGTGTATAGTATATTCTTGTTAATGCTTGTTAATTCTGATCCATTTACTCTTCGTGACGAGGTATTGCATCTTCTTTCGGTCATTCCGAAGGTGAAATTCCCATTTCTGTTTAATGTATTTCTTTTACACGTTATTTCTTTCTGAAAATGATGAATAAAGATTAATATCTTGCATTTAAATCACATACTCATTAAATAAAAGCTTGTTTCTAGTGATATAATTGAGCATACAGCGTAGCATGACAGAAAACGTAATATGTCAAAAAACATAGACAGTGTTCAGATGGAAAAATGTACACAGAATATCACAATGTAGCAGCAAAAAAAAAAAAAATATAAAAATAGTCACGATGTTGAGAAATCATAAGGCAAAATGTCAAAGTCAACTGGTGTTTGTTGTATCTTAAAGATTACATAGTGCATACGAACAAAACAGTAAAACAATCATACATACATAAAAATGGAAAATGTGCACGGTCTGATGTGTAACAACAACAAATGCCTCTCTTTGTCCAGCTTGTATGTTGTGTAGTTGATAGAGGCGAGAGTTGAAGACTTTAATGGAGAAAGAATTTGATAAAAGTAATATGTAACTAGATAGAATCGCATAATTGGTCATAAAATGTGTAAGTTCATCTTGAAAAATGTGCACGGTCTAATGTGTAACGACAAGAAAAGCGACCTGCTAACCTTACCTTGCCGGGCACTTGCCAAGAAAAAATACGATAATCATAAGTAAGTAGTCACATAAATATAATTGCATAAGTGGTCATAAAATGTGTAAGTTTATTTGGAAAAATGAGCATGGTCTAATGTGTTACGACAAGAAAAGCGACCTGCTAACCTTACCTTGCCGGGCACTTGCCAAGAAAAAATACGATAATCATCAGTAAGTGTTCATATGAATATAATTGCATAAGTGGTCATAAAAAAATCAGGAAATGGCATTACAGTGTGATAAATCATAAAGTATGTTCATTCAATAAAAGGTTTGACGTTGGAGACGTGGTGGTTCCCTTTGGTTTTTCTGGTTCTCAAAGTTTCGACATGTACTACATTGGGGTGAGGAATGCTGCGAATTCGATATTGACCTGCATATAGAAGCTCAAATTTACTACATCTAGCTTTTCCTCTATTAGATAAATAATGTGTGCGTACTAATATCTTCTGTCCAATGTGAAAGTCACGGCGTGTACAAACCTGTCTTCTCCGGCGCTCTGCGGCACGTTTGATGTTGTTCAGCGCAATGTCAATTATTTCATGGTGTCGTCGTCGACGAGATGTAAGAAAGGTTACTAATTCTTTAATTTTGTTAGGTGGTTCAACATTTTTCAGTATAACAGACGGAGATAGCATAGTAGATTCATTTGGTATGGAATTAATTACATCCTGGAATGAGAGTATGTGTGTGTCCCAATCAATTTTTTTTTTATGGCAGTATATTCTACACAGTTTACCAATTTCTTTCATTAATCGTTCACAAGGGTTCCAAGAAGCATGGTACCTGGATATATAGATCGGAGAAATGTTTCTAGCTCGTAACATACGTCTCCATATAGCAGATGGAAACTGTGGTCCGTTGTCGGAAATTACTTTCAATACATGCCCTACGTGAAATAGAAAATGTTTTACAAATGCTTTCGAAACAGTTTTAGCAGTAGCTTTGCGTAACGAAGGTAACAAATTTTGAGGTGAGTTCAACAGCGACAAAGATGTAGCAGAAACCTCTATTAGTTCTGGGAATCGGACCAAAAATGTCTACAACGGCCATGTGTCTCAATTTAACAGGTAGAATGGGATGTAATGGAGGAATATGTGAAGTCGTATCTGACTTAGCTTTCTGGCAGATTTTACATGACGCTAAAACTCGTCGAATACGTTTCTCCATGTTGGTAAAATAACAGTCCTGTCTCAGTATAAGAAAACATTTTCTGACTCCGTAATGTGCGTAACTTAAATGAGTATACCAGATTAATTTGTTAACAAGTTCGTCAGGAATGCATAATAAACAATTGTTGCTGTCAGGGTGAGAGCGGTGAAACAGAATGTTATTGCGTACAGTTCAAATGGCTCTGAGCACTATGGGACTTAACTTCTAAGGTCATTAGTCTTGCGTACAGTGTAATGGTTTCTGATGGTAACATTATTCCTATCTTGCCAAAGGTGTTTAATTTCTTTCCATACGTTGTCTTTACTCTGCTCTTGTGCTATGTCTTGTACTGACGACGAAATGAAATTCTCAAATGCAACTTGTTGAATGTACATGACGCTCAAATTTCCTTTGCAGAAGTTGGTTGCGATGTCTTGCTGATTGTTGCTGAGAGAACGGGATAGTGCGTCTGCTATAATATTTTGTGTACCGGGAATGTGAACAATTGTAAAATTAAATCCTGTAAATAAAGTTTCCATCTGCTTAATCTGTCGTGTGTAAATTTAGCCGAAAGTAAAAACTGTATCGCTCTATGATCTGTGTAAACGGTAGTGTGTCTTCCATAAAGAAAATGCCGAAATCTCGTAAATGCCCAAACAACACATAATGTTTCAAGTTCTGTAACAGAATAATTTCGTTCAGCAGGTGACAGAATGCGACTCGCAAAGGCTATATTTTTAATTACTGTAGTGCCATCTTCTTCAATTTCCTGACAAATGTGTACACCTAATGCGGTGTTAGAAATGTCGGTAGCAATGGAAAAATTTCTAGTAAGATCTGGGTGTGATAAAAATGGTGCATTCAACAAGGCATGTTTCAAATAACATTTTCGTGAACAAGATTCTGTGTATCTGAAGTATTGCTTACGTTGCTGGAAGATGCAACCTGGACTGTATCTAGTCAAATTCTATCTGATGTGCTATTATTTTCGGGAGGATGCTGTAGCATTTCAACTATTTGTACTGTTCTGTTATTTCTTCCTGACGTATTACGTTCGGGATGATATCTACTGTCTGGTTCATTCATGATAATATGTTGTTGCGGATGATTTTGCTGCTGGTAAGACCGACTGTTATTAAATGTACGCTGAAAATTGTGCTCATTACTTTGACGTCTGTCCTGATTTTTATATGGTGCATTGCGATAGGAATTGAAATGGTGTGTTTTCTGTACGTACTGGTTCCCTTGTTGCTGTGCGTTACTATTTGTTGGAGCTGATGCTATACGTGCACGCGGCGTAACATTAAAGCTTGGTTGACCTTGTGCATTACATTGTTGGTTAGGTATGCTAACCGGTTGGTTTTGTTGCTGTTGCAGAGAAAAACCTCTATTGTTACCAAAATGTGGTTCCTGTTGCTGATAATTTTGACGATTGCTGAAAATGCTGTACATACTGATGATTACAATTTTATCTGTTATTAAAATTACGGCGATAGTTGTCATTTCGTGAGTGTCTAAAGAGTGCTGTCACTTTCGGTAAAATTTGTCATATCGGGTTTTCTTTACTCTTTCATAATTATAGATAGATCGATAGTTGAAGAGCTGTTTTGATAGATATAATGGACAGTAGAAGAGAAGGCAGCAGTGCAGAAAACTAAAGATGAAATAGCACTACTATGGCTCGGGGCCCTGTGCACGCTACGGCACATATTCATTAAAGCGTAATGAATCCCCTGAGGTCTATTACGCGCTACAAATAAATTTTAGCTTTTGCGTTACAGGCAATGGTGGTGAAAATTCAAAAACAAATTGTTGTATCCAAGCCAATGCTAGTTTGTGCATTACAGGCAATGGCGGTGAAAATTCAAAAGCAAATTGTCGTATCCAGTCGAAAGCGTGTACCTGTGCTCTGTCATTTTTAAATACCTTAGATTTTTTTACAGATACAGATTGCTTACAATCAACGTTATCGTCACTGAATGTGTGAACAGATTCACTATTGCATAGGAATCTGTTTGTGTGTGTCACTTCGTATTCTAAGTCACGTAGTCTCTGTAAATTACCTAAATTACACTGGCTGTGTGAGTGTGACAAATGTTCGGAATGTGCCGTATGCTGTGACGTGTTATTGACTGAAATATTTTTCATCTCTGTCACTTCTTGCTGTAAAGTTGACAATTTTCTACGTAATGTATTATTGGACGAATCTATCTCACTGATCGTCTGCTGTAAATTTTGGAATTCAGGTGTTTGATTAAACGAAATCGGTGAAGTATCGTCTGATTTACTGTCATTATTACTTTCAATAACATCAATACGACTGGCCAATTCATCATATTTTTCGGTCAGTATTTTTACCTGATCATTGTTTTTAGTGTCACAAGCATTAATTTGTTTTTGTATTTTACGTGTGGTTTCGTTCAATTTTTTAACGTCAGCTTTGATGACATCGGAATCCTGTATTAGTTCTAATTGTTCGAGTCTGTCGGTCACTGTCTGAAAGTCTACTGTGTGTGTGTCTGTTTTTGTTTTAAGATCGGAAATTTCATCACGCAGTTCGGTGTTCAACTGTTTGATAGTATTAATTTCGTCTGATACTGTAGCAATATTGTTGTCTACGTATGTTTTTGCTTTCGTAAACAATTTACGTTTTACTTTATTTTGTTCCTCTAAGAATTTAAAGTAACGCGTTTTACTGTTTTGTAGGTGGTGATTAAAACGTTCGCCAATTTGACTGTTCTATTGGTCAAATTTCGCGTCTACCTTTGCATCCAGTGTGCGCGAAAGTTCTGCTGACATTGATTTAAACTCGTCGCGTAACTGTGTTGCGTTTTCAGAGCATTGTTTACTGACGGCACTAATTTCGTCTGTAAGTAATTTAGTTGTTTCTGCATGTCTATTATTTAATTCTTGTGCCACAGATCTAATTTCTTCACTACTTTTCCTAGCACAAGCCTTAATTTCCTCACGTAATTGTTCTTTAGTATCATGACATTGCGCGGCAACGGCTGTAATTTGTTCATTAAGTTGTTTGAAATTTTTATTATTTTCATTAAGTTGTTGTTTGAGATTTTCATTATTTTCATTAATTTGTTTGTGATTGTTGTCATATTCTTTCTTAAACTGTAGCAATACTGCCATAATTTGATCCAAGCCGAAATTAGCGACTCTATTTTCTATGCTGTGTGTTGGTGTATCTGCATTTGTCACGTTTTCTGTAACCATTTCGTCATTCTGTAATTCTTGAAAATGTTTCCCAATCGGATGTGCACTGTAGTCACTATCTCGGAATCAAATAAATCTGTCGTACTTTGAGTACACTGTTCATTTCCGTTAGATAAACTTATCTGTTCACAATTCAAATTTTGCAAACCGGGTGTGTTAAACTGGGTAACGTTCATTGTAACAGAACGTCCCGCGTCTTCAATTGTCGTTAAATTAACAGAGGACACAACTGAATTTGTTTGCTCATCATTAGCATTAAAATCATTACTAGTGGTCGGTAGGCACTGATTGTCTGTAAATGAAGGATTGTCATCATTACACTGAGTGTCGCAAGTACTATCGGTCAAATTATTCGAGTCGGCTATTTCACTCATTAAACATCGCGATGTACTGTTAACAGTTTTTCGCGGCATTTTCACTAATCAAAATTAAGCACAAATGAAACAAGGACAATGCAAAATGCAACAAACATAATTACAACAAAGAGCAACAAATTGCCGATGATCTGTGAAAGAAAGAGTGACAAATTGGTAAATGCGTTTCGCCAGATGCAAACTACATTTAAGTAAATAAGAGCAGATATATGACTACTTATCAGAATATTCACAAAGAAATACGATCCTGGTCGGATGTCGCCAAGTGTAACCTCCCCACAGAAACTATTAATGTAATTTGAACCATATGTAACCTCCCAACAAAATTATTATAATTAAATGAAAATGAACCAAGCGTAAACTCCCCACAAAAATAATAATTAAATGAATTTTTTAATATTGTAACCTCTGAAGAAAATTGGCTCCCATTTATAATCTGTGTGCAGAAATGCATTCACATTTAATGTTCCCACAAAATTCTTTTCTCATTTTAATGTTAAGTTCGAAACAGAAAAATTCCTAAACACCAAAATAATAAAAAAAAATTCAGTAACCTGGTAAATTTTATGACGACAGCCACGCTGCGCCTCGGCCCTGTATTCTGAATAAAAAAAAAGGCAAAAATTCTTACCTCAATAAAAACTGCAAATATATCTCCTCTTACATAAAAATTTTCGACACAGCTCCGTGCAATACTGGCCTATGCTTTGTGATTCGTGAAAGGAATAATTATTCATTGAAAAAAAAATCTTTAAAATTGAAATGAATGCTTTTTTTAAAATTACTTTATATTATAAAAATTATTACTGGATCATTTTTTTGAAAGAAATTAAATGACAATTAATATACGTTACTAGATATGCGCAAGGCTGCTTCTTTACCTTCTACAACAGTGCTCATCCTCCAGAGTCCTGACCAGAGTCCCGAGCAGAGCAGACAGCCGACACGCGACGACTACCGCCGACTCACGCAGACTACTCAAGACTACTGTCGACACGCGCAGACAAGCGCAGACTCGCGACAAGCAACAACTAACGACATACTGTTCTCTGGTCAGAGACTCTCCTATGCCTTGCCTATTGCAGGCAGCCCATATAGCGTATACCTCACCTCTTACAAGGTCATAGAGACACTGCCATGTATAGATGAACATTGTCCTGTTGAAACATGGTGCCATGATACTGTCGCATGAGAGGTTTACAAGTGAGCATGCAGGTTGTTTGTGACGTACCGTTGTGGTGTCACAGTTCCCTCAATCACTGTTAGCCCTACCTGGAAGTCATACCCGAAGGCTCTCCATACCACGACTCCAGGAGCAGTGCCGATGTGCCTCCGGCGGCCGCTGTGGCCGAGCGGCTCTAGGCGCTTCAGTCCGGAACCGAGCTGATGCTGCTGTCGCAGGTTCGAATCCTGCCTCGGGCATGGATGTGTGTGATGTCCTTAGGTTAGTTAAGTTTAAGTAGTTCTAACTTTTGGGGGCTGATGACCTCAGATGTTGAGTCCCACAGTGTTAGAGCCATTTGAACCATTTTTATGCGTCTCTAAAACATTGGGATAAAGGGACATCTCCCCAGGTCTCCGCCATATTCACCAACGATGCTCATGTGCCATTGTGAAGCACCGCGATTCATCGCAGAACACAGTGTAACGCTATTCATCAGCGGTCCACACTTTCCTGTCAGGGCACGACTCCAAACGCAGGCGTTTGTGTCGTGGTGTTACTGGCAGCCTACGCATGGCACGATGTATCCCTAGTCTGCCACTGCTGACCCCTGATCAGTGGGGCGGGATGACACTGGACGTTGCACAGGGTCCATTACTTGTTCTCGGATGGCAAGCGCAGTTGTGAAGGGGTTACGATGTGATCGTTGCACAATACGGCGATCCTTCATTGTGGTGGACATACGTGCTCGATCCGAAGTTTGACGACGGCTGCTCTAACCCTCACGTCCCCATACAGTCCAGCGCTGGACTACTCTCACATCTGACTGCCCCACCTGTCCTTCACAGTGATCGCTCAACATGTGGCGATGTTCACGCGTGGCACGGACACTAAACGCGGAGAACGCTAATGCACTTTGGTTAACGTTCTAAATGTAACAGACAATTGAAGCTATAATCATTACGTATGCTCCACTATGTGTACATTTAGAAAGTTACAGTGATATTCTGCGGTGTCTTTGGGTGATTAATATTTTTGTCCCTTTATAAGCTGAAACCGATGTTTTATGAGGAAAATACATATCACCCAACGCTTGGAGGCGTTTACGGGAACTGAGGTCTAAGCAGAAGAAGAAAATACATAACATTTCAGATGTTACAGAAACGTCGTTTCAAACAGAACAGCTTCTGAGGTATAACAAATAGCAAACTAGATAATTGGCATAATATTCAGCAACAAACCATCTACTGCACCTCTGAAGTGATTTACAGTCGCTGCGAGGTAATCTTTACAGTACAAAGGTACAGATCCCAAACGTGGACATCTGGAAGAAGCCATCCGTTTAAATTCTCTGTTGCGCAGGTTCCCTGAGCATAGTACAACGAAGTATGTGCATGACTTTGGATGGCGCTTTGCATAATATGAAATGTTGTATCTGTTCGCGGAAATCAGCTATAGTATTTAAAAAGCGAGGTCTGTATGCCAGTACCTTATACGTTATAGGCGCTATTTGAAGCGTGGTTGGTTGGTTGGTTGGTTGGGGAAGGAGACCAGACAGTGTGGTCATCGGTCTCATCGGATTAGGGAAGGAAGTCGGCCGTGCCCTTTCAGAGGAACCATCCCGGCATTTGCCTGGAATGATTCAGGGAAATCACGGAAAACCTAAATCAGGATGGTCAGACGCGGGATTGAACCGTCGTCCTCCCGAATGAAGCGTGGTTGCTGAGGGATTCATACAGTATAGTGGAAAAGATCACAATTAATTTCTTTCTGCCTTAGAATAGTCTGTGTCCCCTTCTATGCTTCTTAAAGAAACATATTACAGCAAAACAATAATGACATAATATAATAAGTAAGGAAAACAGCACGTGCACGTTAACAGTGACATGCTTTACTTTATCACGTAAGTAAGCCGCAAAATAAGTGTATGTGGCACACGAACCTGATACGTAGTGTAAAGCAGACGTGCTGGAAGAAGGCGTGGAAGACTTCCCAGAGTTCCATTACGTCTCTTGTATCCTGCACCAACCACACAGTTGCATCGTGGACTGGCAGTGACGAAACCCGAAGTGATACACGGGGTATGGTGTTTAGCTTGCGTATGCTCATTTTAGTGAGAATCAAAGTGTCCCAAAATCACCACATCCTGACACTTGGACACCGTAGTGCCAATACCATACAAAAAAATCCACAGATTTAGTAATCAGAAGCTGAAGAATGAAGGAGTTAAAGGAATCCTGACAAGAAAACCAAATGTGTGCAGATCACTAACTAAGCTAAATTTCTAGGCCATATACAAAATTTTATCACTTGGAAACATTTGCTAAACTGGAGATGAGCAGCGGCATTCTCGTCTGGATGATGTACATGCATATTACGGTATTGTGCTCGGGAAATTATATGCCAGTCAAGACTATGTACCTACAAATAAACAAAGTTAACTACATTAACACTGTCCCTCCCCTGGAAGTTCAGGTTCTCACCCTGTTTTGAAGCCCCAGCAAGACGCTGATTGCCCGATAACTATTTGGGAGCCTCAGAGAACTCTTTGGCAGCCGCAGATATATACCATACAAAAAAATTCACAGATTTAGTAATCAGAAGCTGAAGAATGAAGGAATTAAAGGAATCCTGACAAGAAAACCAAATGTGTGCAGATCACTAACTAAGCTAAATTTCTAGGCCATATACAAAATTTTATCACTTGGAAACATTTGCTAAACTGGAGATGAGCAGCGGCATTCTCGTCTGGATGATGTA
This sequence comes from Schistocerca nitens, assembly GCF_023898315.1. Taxonomy (NCBI): domain Eukaryota; kingdom Metazoa; phylum Arthropoda; class Insecta; order Orthoptera; family Acrididae; genus Schistocerca; species Schistocerca nitens. Next base: position 718,620,699 of record NC_064618.1, read on the forward strand.
CATGCATATTACGGTATTGTGCTCGGGAAATTATATGCCAGTCAAGACTATGTACCTACAAATAAACAAAGTTAACTACATTAACACTGTCCCTCCCCTGGAAGTTCAGGTTCTCACCCTGTTTTGAAGCCCCAACAAGACGCTGATTGCCCGATAACTATTTGGGAGCCTCAGAGAACTCTTTGGCAGCCGCAGATATTTGACTGTGTTCAGAACTGTGTTCTGAACCCTGAGATAGGAAGTTTTGAAATATTTAGTGAGAGTTGGAACGTGTATCGGAAAGACAGATTAGACACCGTAGGAGGTGGTGTCTTCATTGCAGTTGACAAAAATATTGTGTCTACTGAGGTCGAAGTAGAATGTGATTGTGAAGTTATCTGGACACGTTTAACAGGGATAGGAGAATTAAAGCTAATTGTTGGGTGTTATTACCGGCCACCAGGTTCCACCGTGACAGTTCTAGAATCATTCAAAGGGAGTCTACACTCTGTATCGCAGAAGTACCCGGATCATGCTATATTAGTCGGAGGCGACTTCGACCTACCTAGTATAGACTGGGATGTCTATGGATTCATTACAGATGGTACAGACAAGCCGTCGTATGAATTACTCTTGAACACATTATCCGAAAACTGTCTTGAGCAGCTAAATCGACAGCCAACGCTTAATGGAAATATTTTAGATCTGGTAGCCACGGACAGACCAGACCTCATCGACGGTGTCAGTGTTGAGACAAGGATTAGTGATCATGATGTTGTCATTACGACTATGGTTACGAAAGTTAAAAAGTCGATCAAGAAGGCTAGGAGAGTATTCTTACTACCAAGAGCAGTTGTTAGCATCTCACTTAGTAAATGAATCCACTTCATTTACTTCCGGTACGATGGACGTGGAAGAATAATGGGCAAATTTTAAACACATTGTAGATTACGCATTGGAGAAGTATGTGCCGAAAAAGTGGGTTACGGACGGAAAAGACCCACCGTCGTTTAACAGCGCAATTCGGAGAATGCTCAGGAAGCAAAGACAGTTGCACTCGCGGTACAAGAAAGATCGGGAGAATGAGGACAGGCAAAAGTTAGTAGAGATTCGTGCTGCTGTGGAAAGAGCGATGCATACAACCTTTACCACCAAAAGATCTTGCTGAGACCCCAAGGAAATTCTGGTCTTACGTAAAATCGGTAAGCGGGTCGATGGTTTTCATCCAGTCACTCACTGATCAGTCTGGCCTGGCAACGGAAGACAGCAAAACGAAAGCTTAAATTTTAAATTTAGCATTTGAGAAATCTTTCACACAGGAGGATCGTACAAACATACCGCCGTTTGAGTCTCGTACAGATTCCCGTATGGAGGACATAGTGATAGACATCCCTGGCGTTGCGAAGCAGCTGAATGAGTTGAAAATAAATAAAGCACCAGGTCCTGATGGGATTCCAATTCGGTTTTACAGAGAGTACTCTACTGCATTTGCTACTACCTAGCTTATATTTATCGCGAATCTCTTGCTCAACATAAAGTCCCGAGCGACTGGAAAAAAGCGCAGATGACGCCTGTATATAAGAAGGGTAGAAGGACGGATCCTCAAAATTACAGACCAATATCCTTAACATCGGTTTGTTGCAGGATTTTCGAACATATTCTCAGTTCGAATACAATGAATTTCCTTGAGACAGAGAAGTTGCTGTCCAAGCATCAGCACGGTTTTAGAAAGCATCGCTCCTGCGAAACGCGACTGGCCCTTTTTTCACATGATACCTTGCGAACCATGGATGAAGGGTATCAGATGGATACCATATTCCTTGACTTCCGGAAGGCGTTTGACTCGGTGCCCCACTGCAGACTCCTAACTAAGGTACGAGCATATGGGATTGGTTCCCAATTATGCGACTGGCTCTAAGACTTCTTAAGTAATAGAACCCAGTACGTTGTCCTCGATGGTGAGTGTTCATCGGAGGTGAGGGTATCATCTGGAGTGCGGTAGGTCCGCTGTTGTTTTCTATCTACATAAATGATCTTTTGGATAGGGTGGATAGCAATGTGCGGCTGTTTGCTGATGATGCTGTGGTGTACGGGAAGGTATCGTCGTTGAGTGACTGTATGAGGATACAAGATGACTTGGACAGGATTTGTAATTGGTGTAAAGAATGGCAGCTAACTCTAAATATAGATAAACGTAAATTAATGCAGATGAATAGGAAAAAGAATCCCGTAATGTTTGAATACTCCATTAGTAGTGTAGCGCTTGACACAGTGAAGTCGATTAAATATTTGGCGTAACATTGCAGAGCGATATGAAGTGGGACAAGCATGTAATGGCAGTTGTGGGGAAGGCGAATAGTCGTCTTCGCTTCGTTGGTAGAATTTCGGGAATATGTGGTTCATCTGTTAAGGAGACCGCTTATAAAACACTAATACGACCTATTCTTGAGTACTGCTCGAGCGTTTGGGATCCCTATCAGGTCGGATTGAGGGAGGACATAGAAGCAATTCAGAGGCGGGCTGCTAGATTTGTTACTGGTAGGTTTTATCATCACGCGAGTGTTACGGAAATGTTTCAGGAACTCGGGTGGGAGTCTCTGGAAGAAAGGAGGCGTTTTTTTCATGAATCGCTACTGAAGAAATTTAGAGAACCACCATCTGAGGCTGACTGCAGTACAATTTTACTGCCGCCAACTTATATTTCGCGGAAACACCACGAAGATAAGATAAGAGAGATTAGGGCTCGTACAGAGGCATTTAGGCAGTCATTTTTCCCTCGTTCTCTTTGGGAGTGGAACAGGGAGAGAAGATGCTAGTTGTGGTACGAGGTACCCTCCGCCACAGACCGTATGGTGGATTGCGGAGTATGTATGTAGATGTAGATGTAGAACAACGACTACCTTGTCATATTCTCATGTCCTTGGTCAGTTGACAGTACAGGATATGCCACTGAAGAGAGATATACTATCACATACATCTTCCTGAGGCAGTTGCCTTAGATGCTAGTTGGTTAGTCTGTGAGGTCCTGCAATCTTTCTAGTAGGCAGTGTTAAAAAACTGGCCGCCCACCTATTCTGCAGTAATGGAGTCGAACCCATCGCCTGTATTTAGGCAATATATTCATTTCGTTACACATACATTTAGCTTAACCTTTAAGAGGAAAGACCACTATCATATGCCAGCGTAAAATATAAGCGGCGATTTTTAGAGTTTTTTCACGTAATCCTTATAAGTTTTGATGGTTTACGATCAGTTCAACGAGGCAGATACAGCGTGACACTATGACATTTGCATCGTGTGAAACTTGTTTGCTGTACGCCATTTGTCTCTCGCACACATTCCTTGTGACAATCTTAATACGTCAAATAGATCTGAATTCCGTATAGTTACAAAAATCTCAAGAATCAATATTCATCTTTATCACACTCTCAATGCGCCAGATAAATCTGCACTGAGAAACAATAATACGTGCGAGAAATCTGTACTGAGAAACTTTAAGAAACTCAAGATACTGTATTCAGTTTTATTGCATTTATTTGACTAACAACATGGTAACATTCAGTTTATTGGAGTTGAAGGAAATACTCCGTCAGCAACAATAGCGACATCAGGGATTTTCGCAGAGGATCCCCGGGAACTCGAGAGGCCCCGTCCACGACAAACACGCCCGGTACCGTCGCAGCTTGTGTTCTCGGTAAACGTGGCCGTCCACGATTGACGAAGTTGCAGCGTCTTCCCCCAGAAGTGAAAGTTAGCACGACTTGATGACACACCTCTGCTCCAACCTGCGAATACAAAGCAGTGGTGTCGATCTGCAAACGGGTCACGAAATGAGACGAGTTCGTAGCAGAGGTGGGAGCTAATATGTAGCGAAATACCATCGGTGCCAACCTGCGAATACAAAGCAGTGGTGTCGATCTGCAAACGGGTCACGAAATGAGACGAGTTCGTAACAGAGGTGGGAGCTAATATGTAGCGAAATACCATCGGTGCTTACTTACCTGAGGAAGTTCTGCACACTGCTTCGACATTGCCATATGCATTAGCTTTAGCATTTCTTGCGACTTTTTAACCACCTCTTCTATTTGTGACTATTCGATGCCCTCATAGCTTGGTTGTGTATTACCACAAGCCAACGATGCTATGTCCGTTTGGCTTACTAGCTCATCGCTACAAGCTAGAGACGCGATGTCCTCTTGGCTTCCTTGTACACTACTAAAAGATAACGACGCCACGTCCTTTCGGGTTCCTTGTACACTACTATAAGCCAACGACGCCATGTCCTTTCGGGTTCCTTGTGCACTACTATAAGCCAACAACGCAATGTCCTTTCGGGTTCCTTGTGCACTACTATAAGCCAACGACGCAATGTCCTTTCGGGTTCCTTGTACACTACTATAAGCCAACGACGCCATGTCCTTTCGGGTTCCTTGTGCACTACTATAAGCCAACAACGCAATGTCCTTTCGGGTTCCTTGTGCACTACTATAAGCCAACGACGCAATGTCCTTTCGGGTTCCTTGTACACTACTATAAGCCAACGACGCAATGTCCTTTCGGGTTCCTTGTACACTACTAGAAGCCAACGACACATTGTCCTCTTTGGTTCCTTGTACACTACTAGAAGCCAACGACGCGATGTCCTCTTGGCTTCCTTGTACACTACTAGAAGCCAGCGACGCGATGTCCTCTTGGCTTCCTTGTACACTACTAGAAGCCAACGACGCGATGTCCTCTTGGCTTCCTTGTACACTACTAGAAGCCAGCGAAGCGATGTCCTCTTGGCTTCCTTGTACACTACTAGAAGCCAGCGACGCGATGTCCTCTTGGCTTCCTTGTACACTACCGATGTCCTCTTGGCTTCCTTGTACAGTACTAGGATCCAGCGACGCGATGTCCTCTTGGCTTCCTTGTACACTACTAGAAGCCAACGACGCGATGTCCTCTTGGCTTCCATGTACACTACTAGAAGCCAGCGCCGCGATGTCCTCTTGGCTTCCTTGTACGCTACTACAGGCTGTTCTCCCATCACTGTGCCTGCGAGTCTCTGGTGTAAAATAACCAGCGCTTTCTCATTTATAGTTGTACGACAATACAGTGAGTGATTTCCCTGGAAACGACCGCTGACGTCATTGCTTCTCCCATTGTCTATGATTATTTTCGCTACGTACTACAATATTACACTGCATTACATGGTCTACCAAACGATGAAAGGTATATTACTTCAGTCATTGGGCTTTCCATTTTTCATCTAGGCTGAATACTTTCAGCTTATATTCGCCAGATCCATGTTAGGTAACTTGAAAACATCTTCCCAGACGCCGCGTATTAATCTTTTCCGACACTCTCCAGTTTAGTGCCAGTACTTTCCTCATTTTCAAAACGTATTTGAACTGGCAAAACCTCACTGTATACACTTTTTTTTAACGCAAGACGTTCAACAGCAGCTGAACCAGCAGAATCTTAACCGGAAGAAAAGAGATGGACATACATATCTTTTTATTTTATGTCTTCCTATAATCATATGATATGAATACCAGTATCGTTCCATTAAAAGCTCACGATCTAAAAGTCAGGCCTCTCTTATTTTCCTTTTTATGCTTTGATCTCCTGACTTGGTTGTGGGCCAGACATTGACGTTTACCCTGAATGTCGGAGCTAACCCAGCTTGTTGACTCATGAGCGGTTGTGGGACTTCCAGTTCTCGTCCAGGTTTAAGTCCCGTTATTGGTCAGCCTAGATCGCAGCGAAGTTGAGAAGCTTCGTGAAGGAAACAACTTACCATTTTCCTCTTAGTACTACTCTCTACGAACTTCCTAAAAAACGAACGAACCAGTACTCGGTAAGTACGCCAATACTGCTTTGGTTTCAGCTAACGAATACATCAGTTCCCTTGTTTTTCAGCGTCTGTTCTATCATGACTCGGTGAACTACACAGTGTGAAAGACGGCCATACACGAAATGTGCACATATATATATATATATATATATATATATATATATATATATATATATATTCGATTGTCGGAAATTTACTGAGTTTTAATACGTAGATGAATTGCTTCTTGGTTTCTGGGTCACACAGAAAAATCTTCGTATTGTCATATGTAATAAAAGTATTATTTTAAAAACTCGTCCCTTACTTAGTCCACTCGGAAAGGTCAGGATAAACTTACTTTCTTTCTGTTTACAAACACTATTCTACCAGATATGAAACTTCTTGGCAGATTAAAACTGTGTGCCGGACCGAGACTCCAGCTCGGGACCTTTGCCATTCGCGGGCTAGTGCTCTACCAACTGAGCTACCCAAGCACGACTCACGGCACGTACTCACAGCTTTACTTCTGCCAGTATCTCGTCTCCTACCTTCCAACTTTACAGAAGCTCTCCTGCGAACCCTGCAGAACTGCAGGAGAGCTTCTGTAAAGTTGGAAGGTAGGAGACGAGATACTGGCAGAAGTAAAGCTGTGAGTACGTGCCGTGAGTCGTGCTTGGGTAGCTCAGTTGGTAGAGCACTAGCCCGCGAAAGGCAAAGGTCCCGAGTTCGAGTCTCGGTCCAGTTTTAATCTTCCAGGAAGTTTCATATCAGCGCACACCCCGCTGCAGAGTGAAAATCTCACACTATTCTACCAGATTTTCGTACATTGCTCTGTTAAATACGTAGATCACCTTATGTGTCGAACACCTTCCTGTCCACAGGCAATATATCAGCAGTAACACTTGCATTCAAACTTAGGACTTTCCATGTGGCTTCTAGAACTTTCACAATGTTTTTGTCGGTTATTGATAAACGTCGCCAACCTTTCTGGTGACGATCTTCTGGAAAGCTCCTGTCTAGGGAAAACCTTTTATGTTGTTCGAAGACAGGAGTACGCAACAAACACTCATCTTCATACGTTTCTGATCCCACCTGAAAAGTGATGTTACTGATTTCTGAAATTTCACTCGCTGTTCACTTCAAGTACGCACCATTTTTCGTCGCAGCGCAAATCCTTTCTGATATCTGTGAAATGACCTTTCTTGAAATTCCTAAAGATGTATTAAATTTTACCCTTGTTTCTTGTGGATGCAGTCAGTCTGCAGGAACAGAGTCAAGGGCGTGTCTGACACGACGGCCAGTGTCAACAAGAAGTGTCATTTTGACTCTCTTTATAAACAAAATATTGTCTGAATAGTGATTTTATTTGGACAATCGTTAGAGCAACCTCGAACCAGTGAGGTACAATACGCTCTATGAAAAAGAGTCTGTGAGGAGTCCCCTTTTGGTAATACTGATATGTTTTGCTTTCGCTTTGTGTCCGCAGCCGTAATTGGAAAGAATGTATCACCGCACAAATTTAAAATCGCTCTGTATATTTTCAGGATAAAATTATAAATTATACATTTCGTTTGTAACGAGAAGCAGAACGTCGTTTTCCCTTCACTTTTGATTAGCGCACGAGGAGAGCTTTTGCGACGAGGCACTAAAGGTTTTAACAAGTCCCACGCATTCTTAACCGGCTTCACGCCTTTTGAAGGAACGTGTTCGCAAAGTCAGCGTAGTGTGCTCATGTATTATTATCTTGGAAGATGAACCCATCGCCGAAATTCTGACTGATGGTTAAGCTATTACACTAACTTCGGAAGCGATGAGAGGCGACGAACATCCGTACGTGACACTGGCTCCAAAAATAGTCGACCAACCTTTCTGCTGGGCCCACTACATGTGAGACAAAATGGTTGGTACTTCTCTGTGTCCTTTCCCTTCTACGAATATCGTCAAGTGAACCCTTCATTCGGCGCCGGATAGAGCCTGACCCCATTATTCCGAGTACCTTTGCAGATAAATTTTCGCAAACCTCTTTACTCATCACTGAGGGATTTGTACTGTTGTTCGTAACGGACGCTAGATTTTGAGCGGAATTGTCTTTCCCCGCATTCTTTATGCTTGGATCTACTGCCGCATTACATTTCTTTTGAGGAATGTTAAATGAATTTCCAACGTTAGGCAGTTTCTTCATTCGAAATAAACACTTTATTTCGTTTCCAGTTTGTTAATTTCACCACTTACAGCATTTTCAAGCAACTTAATGATACGACTAACGACATAAATTGTGGTCAGTTTCAGATAAAAAAAAATTACATACGTCCTAGGTACGTCTCATAAGAATTACATTACATTCTATTCTTACACGTGTAGGGAACAGGATGGGAAAAGCAACATGTAATGTTGTCTCTTCTGCAACAAAAAGACGGTAGGTATGCTCACAAGCTGTATGTAGATACACTAACATTCTCACCACAACCCAAAAAATAACGTCGTACCATATTTTTGTCTGTTTATTTGTTTCTTTCTTTGTTTGAAGCTGACACAATGTACGTTTCTATATTACCGACACTTCTGTTTGTACCAAAGTGAAAGAAATTACCTAGGTGCAAATTAAATAAAGTGTATATTTAGAATACGCAACAGCCTGTGTCAAACATACATACCGGGTAGTTGTAATTAAAGTGCTGGTGCTCACGGAGGTCCAGTGTAGCTGTAACTATCGTATGGCAGCGAAACTTGGTAGATATGGTAATGCGTTAATGCGAAACCAATTTAAGCTGGAAAACAAATTAGTTCCGATTCTGGCCATTAAGTGCAAATCTGACGCTGTTCATTGTTTATATGACGGTGAAACAACCACACTGTCATTTGACAAACCATAAGGAGAGTTGACAGTGTGGCTATGGAAAAGAGAGACTGTAAACGGCATCAATTACAGTGTTGGACTGAGAGAGTATCGCCGACTGGAAGGACTAAGGAGAGGTCAGATGTCATTAAATGGTTTAAAGAAGATGATGATAAAACTTGAAACCACGGGTCAGCTTGGTGTGGCACCTGAAAGTCGTCCTATCCCGATAGAAGTTATTGACTAGGTTGATGTTGCTGTAACTGACCATGAAACAAGGGCCCCAGGCAGTGGTGGTGCTCGCGCAGTCTCACGCGGTCTATTTCACACTCGTACCCGTACACAGCACAGACGGCGCAGCAAGGGAAACCTGACGATCCGCAGCACCGTCCTGAATTTGGTCTTCGGTTTTTGCCACGGGTCGAAGTTGACATACGGCCGGGCAATATTCTGTGGAGTGACGACTCTCGTTTTACATTTTATACTACAGGGTGCAGTGATACATGGAACTCTGAATTAGGGGTACTTTTAAACGCGTTTTGTGCACGAAGAGCCATTGAACTTGCGATATGTGTCTGTGTGGTGTTGATCCAAAAGCACCTTTATTCTCGGTCTATTCCTCTTTGAATAGAATACAACCAGATGGCCTGTCAGGTGTACCGCGATGTCTACACGTTATCGAGACCCTCTCGTGCAGCAAGAGATTCCTGATGTGGAAGAGCGCAGCGGTGAGGAAAGCACCGTTTTGCAGAAGAATGGCCTACGAGACCACATGATCTGAATCCATGTGACTTGTGACTCTGAGGATATCTTAAGAACGCGTATACCAAACACACGTTCGGTCTCTACCTGATCTGAAGGTCAGCATACTGCAACACGTTACTCAGATTCCATCCGTACTGCTGAGAGCAACTGTTTATCTCGTCGTTTCAAGGATGTGGCATGTCGTCGACGTTTTCGGTGTAAGCAGCGGTTAATAATAGAATAAACATTATGTCTGCCTATTTTCCCATATTTTTGCCCACGTCCGTTTCATAAACAATTACATATTAAGACATTTCTATACGCCTTTCTTGCATTAACAGTGCCAGATTTTCACCTCGTGGCCAAAATTGTAACTAATTTTCCTTTCAGCGTAGATCGATTCCTCATTGGAGCGTTAAATTGGTGTTCTATTGAGGGCAGGACACATGAGGTAGACAGGACGTACATGGAAAGTGTTGCTGCGTGGAGCTTTACCCTGAAGCTCCCTGTCGGAGGGATAAGGGCTTCAGAGAAAAATACTGCGTAGTTTCTCAACCAGGGTACCTCCTCGGAAGGATGATGGGACGTAATTCACAAGAAAACGCAGACAAAAGCTTGTACTTCTCAAAGATTTATTATACATGTCCCCAAACACAGTTTTACAAAATCTTTTACAAAACCGTCCTTTCAATAGACACCAATAACAAATATAATTAAAAACTTTATACAGTCTTTACAAAGGTGTATGGCATGAAGCAAGTTAAGTAAAGATTCTTGCTTTCAACTAAATAACAAATAGCCCCAGATAAATATAAATGACAAGCATAATTTCCCACAAATTTAACAAAAATTTACCGGGACTACATCCCCATTGGTAAAACAAGCAACAACACGGAATATTAAATAACAAATTTTAAGTAAAAAAGCAAATGCCCAATGAGAAATATAGGCCAATAAACAGATCATAGAACAACAGAATTCCACCAATTGTATAGTGACTTATTCCACTGAACTCGTGAAATACCTTTCAAGTATAAGACAATATTTAGGCACAAAAGACAGTTATCTTAATAGTCAGTTTAAGTTCCACGCAACAGCGAGCACAGCCCCACGGATGACCCACCCTAAAACAAGAGTGACCAAACTACTAGGCACAGGGGACGCATCTTCGTGCCACCCGAACACGTTAACGAAAGGAATCTTCAATAGTTAGGAGATAGTGTACTCAACTTCTGTCAACCACTACGGCGAACAGCGGCCCTGACAGGATAACACCAAGTAGCGCCCAGCGTCACCAAGACCTAACCGGCCGAACTGACGCCGTCCGAACATATTTCAATCAAGGCGCCGTCCCCTGTATTGGTCAATCCGGAACTGATTGTGACCGCCGCTCGTAGTACACTGTAACATTAAAAAAAAAGGACAGAAAGACACACAACCAAACCGAAGAAAATAACACAAATCCTCTTATTTTACAGTTATGCCCCCTCCCTCTAAATTTAGTACCCTTAACACATGGCCGGCCCGTGTGCCCGTGCGATTCTAGGCGCTTCAGTCTGGAACCGCGCGACCGCTACGGTCGCAGGTTCGAATCCTGCCTCGGGCATGGATGTGTGTGGTTTCCTTAGGTTAGTCAGATTTAAGTAGTTCTAAGTTCCAGGGCACTGATGACCAAAGATGTTAAGTCCCATAGTGCTCAGAGCCTTAACCCATGCAAGACCTCAAACAAGTAGCACGGAAAACTATTCACTTCTTACAGATCAGAGTTATTTACGCCTACAAACAGACCCCAGTAACATGCCCCCTTCAAACACAGACCACAGAATGAATCACAAGATACTCAAGTAATATTACAAGCACACTGTCTTAACACTGAACATGGCCTGCGCAATATCCTAGAACGACTCACGCAGACTTCACGCTATTCCTGCTTACTGCTCTCGTCACTGAGCAATGTTTTACAGTCTTTAACACCACTACTCAACATATACCGGAACCAAGAGCGAATTCCTTATTCCCGTCACGGCGGGGATAATCACATACAAGCTACTGTTTCCGGCTGTGGACACAAATTACGATCAGATTGATCACAAACACAACTTCAAACAAAAAGCTGTTGCCCATCGTTAGTTGCGGCAAATGACGAGAATCCACACAAATACACAGGCATCCAGCATGTTGTCGTGGTCTTCACTCCTCAGACTGGTTTGATGCAGCTCTCCATGCTACTCTATCCTGTTCAAGCTTCTTCATCTCACAGTAACTACTGCAACCTAAATTATTCTGAATCTGTTTAATGTATTCATCTCTTCGTCTCCCTCTACGATTTTTACCCTCTACGCTGCCCTCCAATACTAAATTGGTGATCCCTTGATGCCGCAGAATATGCCCCACCACCCGATCCCTTCTCCTAGGCAAGTTGTGCCACAAATTTCTCTTCTCTCCAATTCTATTCAATACCTCCTCATTAGTTATGTGATTTACCCATGTAATCTTCAGCATTCTTCGGTAGCACCACATTTCGAAAGCTTCTATTCTTTTCTGGTCTAAGCTATTTATCGTCCACGTTTCCCTTCCGTGCATGGCTACACTCCATACAAATACTTTCAGAAACGACTTCCTGACACTTAAATCTGTACTCGATGTTAACAAATTTCACTTCTTCAGAAACGCTTTCCTTTCCATTGCCTGTATACATTTTATCTCCTCTCTACTTCGACCATCATCAGTTATTTTGCTCCCCAAATAGCAAAACTCATTTACTACTTTTAGCCTCTCATTTCATAATCTAATTCCCGTAGCATCACCCAATTTAATTCGACTACATTCCATTATCCTCGTTTTGCTTCTGTTGATGTTCATCTTATATCCTCCTTTCAAGAGACTGTCCATTCCGTTCTGCTGCTCTTCCAGGTCCTTTGCTGTCTCTGACAGAATTACAATGTCATCGGCGAACCTCAAAGATTTTGTTTCCTCCCCATGGATTTTAATTCCTACTCCGAATTTTTCTTTTGTTTCCTTTACTGCCTGCTCAATATACAGATTGAATAACATCGGTGATAGGCTAAAACTCTGTATCACTCACTTCCCAACCACTGCTTCTCTTTCATGTCCCTCGACTCTTATAACTGCCATCTGGTTTCTGTAAAAATTGTAAATAGCCTTTCGCTCCCTTTATTTTACCCCTGCCACCTTCAGAATTTGAAAGAGAATATTCCAGTCAACATTTCTCAAAAGCTTTGTCTAAGTCTAGAAATGCTAGAAACGTAAGTTGGCCTTTCCTTAATCTATTTTCTAAGATAAGTCGTGGGGTCAGTATAGCCTCACGTGTTCCAATATTTCTACGGAATCCAAACTGATCTTCCCCGAGGTCGGCTTCTACCAGGTTTTCCATTCGTCTGTAAAGAATTCGTGTTAGTATTTTGCAGCCGTGGCTTATTAAACTGACAGTTCGGTAATTTTCACATCTGTCAACACCTGCTTTCTTTGGGATTGGAGTTATTATACTCTTCTTGAAGTCTGAGAGTATTTCGCCTGTCTCTTACATCTTGCTCACTAGATGGTAGCGTTTTGTTAGGCCTGCCTCTCAAGGCTGTCACTAGCTCTATTTAAATGTTGTCTGCTCCCGGGGATTTGTTTGGACTTAGGTCTTTCAGTGCTCTGTCAAACTCTTCACGCAGTATCATATCTCCTATTTCTTCTTCATCTACATTCTCTTCCATTTCTATAATATTGTCCTCAAGAACATCGCCCTTGTATAGTCCCTGTATATACTCCTTCTACCGTTCTGCTTTCCCTTCTTTGCTTACAAATGGGTTTCCATCTGAGCTCTTGATTCACATGCAAGTGGTTCTCTCTTCTCCAAAGGTCTCTTTAATTTTCCTGAAGGCAGTATCTATCTTACCCCTAGTGATAGACGCCTCTACATCCTTACATTTGTCCTCTAGCCATCCCTGCTTAGCCATTTTGCCCTCCTGTCGATCTCATTTTTGAGACGTTTGTATTCCTTTTTGCCTGCTTCATTTACTGCATTTTTATATTTTCTCCTTTCATCATTTAAATTCAGTATCTCTTCTGTTACCCAAGGATTCCTACCAGCCCTCGTCTTTTTACCTACTTGATCCTCTGCTACCTTCACTATTTCATGTCTCAAAGCTACCCATTCTTCTTCTACTGTATTTCTTTCCCCCATTCTTGTCAATCGTTTTCTAATGCTCTCCACGAAGCTCTCTATATCCTTTGGTTCTTTCTATTTATCTAGGCGCCATCTCCTCAAATTCCCACCTTTTTGCAGTTTCTTCAGTTTTAATCTACACTTCATAACCAATAGATTGTGGTCAGAGTCCACATCTGCCGCTGGAAATGTCTTAAAGTTTAAAACCTGGTTCCTGTATCTCTGTCTTACCATTATATAATCTATCTGAGACCTGAATGAGATTTTCACTTAGCAGCGGAGTGTGCGCTGATATGAAACTTCCTGGCAGATTAAAACTGTGTGCCGGACCGAGACTCGAACTCGGGGCCTTTGCCTTTCGCGGGCAAGTGCTCTACCAACTGAGCTACCCAAGCCCGACTCACGCCCCGTCCTCACAGGTAGGTACTGGCACAAGCGAAGCTGTGAGGACGGGGCGTGAGTCGTGCTTGGGTAGCTCAGTTGGTGGAGCACTACTTGCCCACGAAAGGCAAAGGCCCCGAGTTCAAGTCTCGGTCCGGCACACAGTTTTAATCTGCCAGGAAGTTTCATATCTGAGACCTTCCAGTATCTCCAGGCTTCTTCCATCTATAAAACCTTCTTTTATGATTCTTGAACCAAGTGTTATCTATGATTAAGTTATGCTCTGTGCAAAAATGTAGCAGGCGGCTTCCTCTTTCATTCCTTAATCCCATTCCATATTCACCTACTACATTATAAGGTAGTACAATATACACACTTACTAGTGTATTGGAGGTCATCACCACCAGCCCGCCGCCGACACACTCCTCAAATCAAAGCACAACGCCACGAGCAACCAACGCTACTCCCTTTAACGGTCACTCCGAGACTCGCCGGCACAACATGTGCCCAAGCAGCGGGCAAGCACGACCACTTGGACCTCGTAGCGGAAAAGCGAGAGAACCATAGCCGGAAGCGCCGAGCTTAAGTAGCCACCAGAAGAGGAAAGCCAAAGAGAAATCGGGCATGCCAACTCGAACCTACTAGATAAGAGAATCATTGGCGCCAGCGACTCCACCATGGCTCAGATGAGACGAACCTGCGTCCACAAATACGGTATGATCACCACGGAAAAAGCGACGTTCCTTGGGCCAAGAAAGGTCGCCTCCGCTATAGAGAAGATCGGACACATTAATAAACATTTGAAAATACAAAACAGAAAAATAGTTAACATGAATAGGGTGTGGGATTCTTATAGAAGCAACCCCAATCAGACAGAATGAGAACCTGATGGTCACCCATGTCACGTTTCCGCCAGTAGCTGACCCAGGCAGTCAACCTGCGATCGCAGCAAACAACCGGACGTGGGTCACAGTTCGTATTGCTCCACTAAAGGGGCGAGAAACTGCATTTGCACTGCTTTGCTGTTCCGTTCATATCTTCCGTAAGTGCTTGATCGCACAGGGCCAAGGTCCCTGAATTACGTGTGTAAGTGGGTGCAACCTAGCCAACGCTGCGTTTCTTACTTTCTGTTGTGTAACGGGTTGACCTACATCCCGGCGGCACCGACTTAATAGAAGGTACGTACTCGCATATCTAGCTCGCTATGGTGAAAATGACAGTAACACAGCATATACACATATGGCAATGGAATCTTCTTAGTTGGATACATAACAGCAAATAGATTAAGAATCGAAAGTATGATACTTTCGAAATACTGACGCGTTTTTCAGGAAAAACTACTTACATTTAAGGGCGTCTCCACTCTTCAGCAGTTGCTCTGCAACCCCGTTCGACAGTTTCTCACGATCATAGTAATCTTCCCCCTTCACATTTCTCTTCCTCATCATTCCAGTCACCCCCCTCTCCGGGGTTAACCTCTGACGTCCACATTTCCTCATTCGTGGCAGCGACAATTCCAGGATTGCTTTTGGCCATCGCCCTTGCTCCTTTTGCCGTTCATGGCCATACCACTGCACTGCTCTATTCTCAACTCTTTGCACGACTGGTTGTTCCATACCCATTATCTCCCTAATGTCCTCATTCCTTCTCTCTGTTCTGGATATCCTAGCTGCCCTCCTTATTCCATCCATTCTGTATTCTGCTTCTCTGCCGCTCCACCAGAGTCCATCCTTCTGCAGCGTACGTTCATATACTTTTAATTTCTGTTTGCAGAATAGTCGTCCTTGGTTCTTTTGATATTTCCCGTCTCCAGAGAACTCCATTTAGCATTTTAATTGCTCCTCTTGCGTGCTGGTTCCTGTGTACCACATTTGCTTCACAGCTTCCCGAGGAATGGATAATGGATCCAAAGTTTTTAAACTGTTTTGCAGCGTCAATAGTTCCCTGTGGCAGTACTAATTCCCTTCTATCTCCTCAAACTACTAGATATTATGATTTGCTCATATTTATTCCAAGACCGCCTCGTTCAAATGCTTTCATTAACTTCTTCATCGTAAATCTGACATCCTCTCTACTTCGTTCTATCAGTACCTGATCATCGGCAAATTGTGATGAGTAAATAGTAGCATGCTGCAAATGAAATCCCATACCTCTGCATGACTGATTACACCGTTTCAATATATACTACAAACATATTTTAATCAGGGTCGGTGACATAGTGCAGTCCTGTCCAAACAGAGGAAAAAGCTGGCATAATAAGTATGTATGTGTACCACATGGACGTGATACTGCATGACATATTTTTCCGTAAGCCTTACTCCGTTCCGTGGACGAAGTGAGGGGCTGTTGACCGAGAAAAAAGAAAAATGCTTCAGCCGAAAGTGACTGATCCATCACATTTACCGTACTGTAGTCGATTACTCACAGTAAATGAACATAACGACCAAATACATCTCGTTTCTGATATGTGTAGTATTAATAAAGTAATTCTATTACTTTTCATGCAGTCAGATGTTCTAGAATAACAATTACAAAAAAAATCATGCAGTTTGGGCTATCTGATTGGCCTAGATCTCCACTATTCCTATTGGCAGTTCTTATTCTCCAATGAGTCACGAAATATACAGTTTTTGTCCGCGCTGGCAGAAGCTATTAGTTTTGTGTTCTTATGTTTAGACATAACGTAAATCCGGGTGTATTTACTATCGCACTAGACACAGTTCTCTAACCAGACACCCTAGACAAAGAAGCACTAGATGTTGATATCTACACTGCTACTCCTAAATGGGTAAAATACCTTGAATTACTGGACCGAACGTTACGTATATTTTCACATGCTGGAGTCACAGTTAACGTGTAGAAACCGAAGTTTGGTCGTTACGAAACAATTTGTTTTGTCATGTTATATATTCTGCAGGAATAGCACATGATCCTGAAAAGTACAGTGAAAAATTTTCCCTCTCCGAAGACAAAAGGGTAGTTGAAATCCTTCCTTCGCCTTTGTTACTTTTTCGTCGGTTTGTTCCTGGAGAGTTACTTAACGGTCCAGATTTGCTGAGCCTGTTTAGGAAGAATTCTGCGTGGTACTGGTCAGAAAAATCTCGCAGATTTCGATGCAATAAAGAATTCCTTAGTAGATTCTGAAATGCTATCTCACTCTGACATGAGTTTAGATTTTGAGTTTCCATTGACGCATCCTTTTCGGGAGCAGGTGCATGCCTCTTTCAAACGGCTGAAAAGGGTGGTAATATTGAAGTTAACATAATTAGTTTTGTTAGTAGAACTCTTTAAGGGTGCGAAGGTGGATATTCTGTTTCTGAGTCAGGAGCTCTGGCCCTAATATGAGCGTTTAAGGAGTTCAGTTATTACACATGTGGAAAACACGTTAAGGTAATTTGTGACTACCCCGCTCTGAACTTTTTATTGACCTTGATTTCAAAGTGGTGCAAAGGTTGGTAACTTGCTTTAAATATTCAGAAACGTAAAACTGTGCACTTCACAAAACGGAAAAATGTAGTATCCTATAATATGAATGAGTCACTGTTGGAATCGGCCAACTCATACTAATACCTGGTTGTAGTCTTTCGTAGGTACGTGAAATGTAATGGTCACATAGGATCAGTCATGTGTAAATCAGGTGGTAGACTTCGGTCTATGTGTAGAATACTGGGGAAGTGCAATCAGTCTACAAAGAAGATTACTTAAAACTCACTCGTGCGGTCAGTTCTAGAATATTGCTCAAATGCATGGGACTCATTCCTAATACGAATAACAGGGGATATTAAACGTATACAGATAAGGGCAGCACGAATGGTCACAGGTATGTTTCATCCGTGGGAGAGTACCACAGAAATACTGAAGGAACTTACGACTTTTGAAGACAGAACTTCTAAACTATCCAGAGAAAGTCTGTTAACCATATTTCAAGAACCTGGTTCAAATGATTGCACTAGGAATATACTACTGTCACTACGTATTGCTCACATGGATCGTGAGGGTAAGATTAGAATAATCACTACATGCACAGTGGCATTCAGCACAGTCATTCCTCCCGCGCCCCATACGTGAACGGAACGAGAAGAAACCACAATAACAGGTACAATGGGACGTACCCTCTGCCATGCACCTCACTGTGGTTTGCAGAGTACAGATGTAGATGTAGTTGTAGTATCTGTAAGCTACTATATTCCTGTAGTAGAGCTGCCCATCTAGTAATACTATGATAGTTTCAATATAATGCACATAAAAGGCAAGAACAGTGTTATGGATGACGATTTGTCGAGTCTTCCGCAAGGAGTGACTGATCTTACGGATTTAGCAGGACAAATAACTCATCATAGAACAGCGTTAATGAAAGAAACTCACTACAGACAACAGTAGGTATGTGTAACAAAATGGCTACATTATAGGATGCAAATCCGATGTGGCTTAAAATAAAGACTCTTCTTACACAAAACCAACCTGACAAAATTTTTCAGCATTACAAATCTCAAAACAACGTTGTATTCTGCAGATGTAGTGTTTTTCCTGACAACTGATGTATGTGCATTCCAGATACTGGTTATGTTTGGGATCATTACGATGCCACAATAGTTTAAGAAAACTATATCTATATTGCTACTTTCCAAATATGCGTCGGGAAGTTAAACAGCTATTAAAAACTTGGGTATTGTCAAAATGCAAAACATACTAGTAAGCGCTGCCTCCCGGAATAACACTCTATCTAACAAACACAGCCACCACAAATTGTGTCTCTTGATGTCAACGGAATAGAGCCTTTGGACGAGGTGGTGTTAAGTATTTAGTGACCCTTTATGATTTTCTCTCAGAATATACCCAGCTATATGCTACAAAATCGGCGGCAGCGTCGTTTAATACTAGGAGGATCTTCAAACGTTATATGCCAACAGATGACAAGACAGTCACATTCCTCAAAGACAATGAGTGAAGTTGTACGTGCAAGAAATAGAAAATATTTTTTAAAAGAGAACAGCATTAAACACATTTTGAGACCGTGGTACCACCCTCACAGTAGACTGGTGAAAGCGTTTGCACATAACCCAGTCCATGTATAAGAACTTATGCCACTACACAACACACACAATGGCCATAATTTATTGAACCGTTTGAAAATATTCTAAATAATTTGTCCATTTACGCAACACCATACACATCTACAGAGCTACCATAATCTAACCAACGAATGGATAAACTAATTGCCATGCCTGCCTAAATAAACCTGCTCTGGGAGAAAAAGTAAGGAACTTGCTTGTCGCACTCACTGACCACGCCAGAATTATAAAAAAACATACGACAGAAAGTCAGGTCACGTACATATACGTTTAGTTGGATAAACAGTACTGCCCAATTCACATCCGAAATCGTCTGCTTTACATAAAAGAAATAGCAATCAGCTATTACTCTCTACAGAACCCTATTGAATGGTCAACATACCACACCCAGGTGATTATCTTTCGGCCTTTTGTACTGTCACCAGACCTGAAAAGATATATACACGTGTAAAATTAATGATCTTGTTCTCTGATCTCAGGAAGTATTAGATGTACAGTCGTGCTAAAAAGTATCCGAAAGACCTGAATTGCATTTCGCCTGATTTGCATGCAACCCGCATAACAAAGATGTCTACCAGGTCCTCTAATCGCTCCATGGTACAGTCGTTCGACTATCGGAAATGGTTGCAACAAGTTACCACTAGAAAACACTGCTCTGTATCGCAATAACTCAAGATGTAAAGTAATACCACGATACTACAAATATTAGGGAACACCTTATCACAGATAAGACGTTATTCACGAGCAGCTAGTTGAGAATATGTATGAACTTCAAATGACACGACTAACCGCCTCATTCTGCTTATGGATTTAAATCCTGGTCATGCAGACTAAGATTTCGTGACTGACAGAAAGTAACAGTCATTCCTGACTAGGCATACAGAGAGTGATATACCTCGACTTTAGACTGTATCAGTTAGCAAATATCACCTTTAAAATACATAACGTAAACATTTTTAACGGACGCGGATTCCTAACCAGCTCTTAACGACCCTGTTAACGAACTAAGAGATAAGTTAAATATTGCTTCTTCACAAGTAACTTACTTCAAATGCCGTGAGATAAGGCTTTGCGCTGGACAGGGATTCGAACCCAGAAACTAATCGGATTGTTATCGAAGCACAAACAACTGCGACATATCAGATTTTCTTGGCAGTAGCTAGATGTTTTAACTAAAATGACGAGACGAAACATTAATTTTTTCCTTCCCAGGACTAAAACCCGGCACCTATCGCTGTTATATTCTAGAGAAAACGAACGTTAAATATGGGTTTGTTACAACATCAGCGACATGTGAGCATGTTTGAACTAGAATAATACGACGAAGAGTTCAGTGCCGATTGGAATCCAACCCCACACATATCGTTGTTGACTACACACAAAGAAGCGTCAGCTACCGAATTTTTCTCCACCAGCAGCTCGGAATAACATCCTTGATCTTACAGTGATCTGTCAAATAGTTCTGTGTGTCACTGGGAGTCAAAAACGTCAGATATCGGCAGTGTTGACAACGAATGAAAATGTATTAAAAATCAAGATTATTTTCCACCAGCAGACAGGTGTTCTCATGCTACAGCTTGATAATATATAATGAAAACTTTAGTGCCAGGCGAGGATTCGAACCCATTCACGCGCAATATGTGGAGATGTTGAGGAATCTGCAGTTTTGAGCAAACAACAAATTGTAGTCGAGCTGTATTGTCACGAAGGGATCAAATTCCGCGTTTAGTGCGGTGTGAGTTGCATTCCCAGTTCAGAACCAATTTTATCGACATACAGAAGCTCAAATAAAAGATGGAATAAGTTTCCTGTGACCCTACATAGTGTTTGGTTCGTCACTAGAAAGAAATAACTAGTATAAGAGAGGTTACTGGTGGTAGAGTTTCTACATGTCTCCACTCCTGACTTTATTGTGGTTCAACCTAACGTCTACATGGTAGAGAAGGAATATAATGTTCAATGTGAATTTCAGACCACAATGCCATTATAGCTTCTTCACTTGGTGTAGCCAGAAGTGAATAGAATCTGTCTCTCCCTATGAAAAACCATCGGCAGAACTTGAAATCGAATCCAGAATATAAGTATAGGAACATATCATCAATCCAACAGACCACCTAATCCTTTCTCTGTGACTCATTTTTCTATCATAACACCGTTGCGGCACACTCGATGAGAATTCTGACAGACAGGTTCCCTGTAGTGCTTTGCAGTATGTTCAGTACATTCATTAACTTGGTTGTCCGAATCGCCATGAACTAGTTGCCTCTGCTACCCGGTGCATAAAATTTGATTCTATTTTGTAGTCACTGAAGTAAAATAACGTGACTGCCACCTACACAGAACTACCTACAGTGTTGGATGCAGAAATTTAAATAGGAAATGTTTCTTTCCAATTGAGCTACTCTATTGCGCTATCTGTTTGTTGAAACCGTCGAGCAGTGCAAAAGAAAAGTTGTAACTGTATGCCTCTCAGAAGTCTAGATCCGGCCATATGCGTTATCTCACAGCACTGTGGAATGCAGAAGTTCTGGGGGAAGTGTTGTTGACTTCTGGACATGCTGTAGCTACGTGATAGCTAGTAGTGTAACGGTAAGCATCGCGCACTGTAGCTAAGACGTCGCGAGTTCTATTACATTTGCTGCTACATTTTTTAACACGCAATTTTGGTGTCTGCTGAAGTTATCAGTTTAATGCAACATTGAACATAATTCCCTTCACTTCTCAACCCAAAATTGTCGCATGTGGAAAAGGGCTAACTTCTTCGACATTTTTTTTATTTCAAGTTTAATAGACGGCCAGGCAGCAGATGCATGTCGAAGCTTTCGTATTATGTCTGGGGAGAGCGCATCGTGCCAAAGTAGTCAGATAAGTTTTTTTCTACATTAGCTGTCGTCTGGTTGGTTCAAGTGGCTCTGAGCACTATGGGACTTAACATCTTAGGTCATCAGTCCCCTAGAACTTAGAACTACTTAAACCTAACTAACCTAAGGACATCACACACATCCATGCCCGAGGCAGGATTCTAACCTGCGACCGTAGCAGCCCCGCGGTTCCGGACTGCAGCGCTAGAACCGCACGGCCACCGCGGCCGGCAGCTGTCGTCTGGTAGTGGCATTTTATTCTTCCTCCAACCTTTTTTAACAGATTTAACTCTGAACAAGTTTTTTACATGCTTGTTATCAATTATCTGCATGTGCACTGTCAGACTGTTACAGATAACATAAGAGAATTCGCATGTATCGTTGATGGTTAATTTCTCTCTCATGTGTAGTATTGTTTTAACAACACTAAAGGAAAGCTTACGAAAATTGTGCACTGTATTATAAGAAATTAAATAAAACTATCCACGATAACCTTTCGACGAAAGTCTGTTTTAATAAAATTGAATATGTGTAGACAAGCGTGCCTCTATCGACCTCTTTATTTCATAAATAAAGTTATGTATTCCTAGAAACCCAAAATTTATTTGTCAGCAGCGGAAAGAGGCGTTACTTGTTGTGCAGCGTTGTAAGGTTTTCACCGTTGCACTATGAGCTGAAAGTATTTTCTTGTAGTTTGCTTATCAATTCGTTTCCTTCATACTTATCACCATGGCATGTGAGTCTTAAGTGAAAACAATATTGAATTTCGTATCGTTGACGGTCGATTCGAATATCTTCAGAGACGATTGTATTGTGAAGCAGCCTGGCAGTCAGAAAGCAGAGACCTGTGACCATTAACACAACGTACTGAGTCGAGCTACCAAGACGATTTGTTATGTAAAGGTTTTCTTCTCATTTCGTTACAGAATTTTTTCTGGAAAATCGCAGCTCCATAAAATATATCACAAAAAAAGCTCGCATACGCTGGCCCGGAAGAGCTCTGTAGCGTTATAGGAGGAGAATAACGCGCTCGTGTCATAGGAGAATACGGAGAGGAGGCGCGAGGTTTGGTTAGTATGCACAGTTTTCTCCTACCAGTTGTGTCAAACATTGAAGTGTGTAATCTTCCATCACGATTACAGTTTCCCACATAATATATACGAATAAAGCACTTGCCTTGTTACTTTGTGACAAAAGATTATTTCAGAACAATAAAAAGTCTTTGGAAATCAACTTTGCCCACCTGTCATGAAAAGTAAGATAACAAACACTTTGAACCACGAAATTGATTGCATCTATGCGCAGTCTTGTGATCATACAAGTAGAATTCATGAACTGCACGAGACTGTAGAAAACTGGTGGTGCTAATGGAAGCTGTAAGAAACACAGTTAACTAATTATTCTGTACCACGTAACAATCAATTCATTCGAAAATTCAGAAGAGAAGAAACTAAAAATTATGCCCATTAAGATAGAAACTAAAGGGCAGATGCGGGCACTGTGCAGATCTGAACTTTTTCATTTTCAGATCTACACAAATAATGTATACTAACTAGAGTATTCATTGCTTTCGTAATGTTTCCCTCTTGTTTAGTCTCCTAATGGTGAACTGTATCCACACCCATGAGTCTGATTATTTTTTCGTATTCTTCCATCTACTATCTTTGTGTGTTATTGTTCGGTGTTCAAAAAGCAAAATATGCCTGCTCCCACGAGGTATTAGAACGAGGTCGCAAGAAGGCTAACGAATTATAATCAAAATAAAGAGAGACGCCAATTTGCCTGTCGTCATGGTGTTAAGTCGACTGAAATAGTTGGGTATTAATGCCTGCATCACTGGCATCCCGTTGTCGTCTTCTTTTACTGAGATTTTCACATTACCCAGAACACAAGACGCCGAGATAAATGTGTATATTCTCCGTGACGAAACATCCCGCACTCCATTCATACTGATCCATTCGTTACGTGCATCGGCAGCAATCAGTGATAGGAAAACTGTTGTGAGGTGCCGAATAACAATAACAGTGGTAGTAATAACAAATCAATAATGTTTACTGCATTACAGACAATTGTTAACGGTTAACAAAATAACCAAGAAAAGCTGAGTGTTTAATAGGCGCACTGCGTACGCGTTCTTACCACTTTGTTACTGAATTCTGTTCTGGTTGTTTACAGAGAGAACAAAAAGAACCCTGTAGCCATAGATATCGCTAGTACAACGAGATATTACCTATCAACTATCCTTGCTTTACATCACGAGACGAACATGACGTCACTGAGGTGATATTTAAAATACATTTCTGTTTTCTCTCTCTGTCTCTACCTTTCTTTTTATTTTTATTTTTATTTTTTGAGGAACGCTTTGAGAAGCGCGAATAATAAGCATGTAGGCATATAACCTGTATAATGTTATTTTCAAAAATGGCTCTGAGCACTATGGGACTTAACTGGTGAGATCATCAGTCTCCTAGAACTTAGAACTAATTAAACCTAACTAACCTAAGGACATCACACACATTCATGGTCGAGGCAAGATTCGAAACTGCGTTGCGGTCGCGCGGTTCCAGACTGAAGCGCCTAGAACAGCTCGGCCACCCAGCCGGCACAGTTATTTTCATCAGGATAAATAATGCAAAAATACAAGTTTTAAATGTATTATTGCGTAATTCCAGTTACTGACAGTCTATTCGTGAGCTTTCTCGCATTCAGTGGGGTGAAACCTGTCACAGAAGCAAGCAAAACACAAATATTTCTTGCACCATGCGCAACACACAAACAAAATCTCGCTGCACTGACGTGTTGACCGATATATTGCACGGAAAACGTATCTGATTCATGTTGCTAAATACAGCTCTATCAGACATCAATTTGAATGCGTGCCAAGTGTATATAAGTATATCTTCAAATACACAGAAAGGCACATAGAGGTATTCGACTGAAACATAGCCATGAACAAGACTGTAAATGGGGTCGACAGCATCGTCGTCTACCATCTTGACAACTCGAACGGTGACAGTGCTCGGCCGGTTACTTACGTTTACTGGTATCAAAGCTACAGCATGAAAACACAAAAATGTTAATAACCCGAAGATCATTAATTTTGAAACCCATAGAAAGTAAAGCAGTCATCAGTTGGAAGAGTGGTTTGAACACCACAGTGCTTTAATAGGCACGGTCTCGTTGGAGGTGGTATGCCGTTGCTTTCCTTCGACCTTTGAGTTGACTTACCTAGCCAGTTAATAGGGGAACCTGCAATTTAACGTGGCTTTCGGACCAGAGTGCAACTCGGCATTTTTCACATCAACAAACACTGCCCGAGGGGAAATAAGTGTAAAATGGCACATAAAAATCGTGGGACTGACGAGGGATCGAACCTGAGACCTTCGTACCCGTAGTCTTGCTCTTTATCACCTTCCCATCATGCAGCGAACACTGTGGATCATGCTTGGCATTAAAATTAAGGATCTCTCGTTTGTACATGCGTTGGAACTTGCGTGTCCCTTAGGAGACCTTCCGTTTGGGATTACCCTCGTATACGTGTGTGTAAATGCTTTCCAATGCCCACTCAAGGAAGACAAGGATACACAGTCTAGCTTCAATATTATAAATACGCCTCAGTTTGTGGATGAACTTAGACTTAGGTTGATATGTTGATAATAATTTTGAATATTTAGCAGTGCTATACCCATTGGTGTTAAACTCGTTTAGAACCAATGATTCCAACAGCTACAGAAACACTACTTGTGATACCTCTTAAACAAAATACTTACACAGTGCTATCAGACGAAAAGATCAACCTGACGCAAAAATGTGGGAAGTTTGTTTTACAACCTTCGTACCTGGATAAAGAGCTTTTCCTATTTGAGATATCTGTGAACGTTGGTGCTTAAGACGATTTCAGAAGAAAGTAAATTCCTTAAGCTACGCCAGTGTTTAAAGAAATACTCCTAACAGCACTAAATCGTGCTTTATGACTCGTTTACCGGACTTACGCTGCCGCATTTCGCTGGTTGGAAGGCAAAAAGCTTACTGACAAATTTCACAGAAGGAAATGGGGGATGAAATGTCTCCCACTCGAAGGTCATGTTTTCTTTAAATGAGTACAAAAGCAGGTAAAACGAGCTGTGAGGTTGTCAGTATAAGCAAATTGCTGTTGTCAATATGATGTTGCACCGCCCAGGGCCTGTAATGATAAAGGGCCCGTTTAGGTCAGGCAAACTGTATACAGAAGTGGAAGAGAGAGCACCACTAAATTCCACAATCCGTATGCATTGCATACACACAGAAATTACTGTTACAGTGTGCTTATGGAGCGTATTTTCCAGTGGGAAAGAGCACTGGCAAACAGTCTTCGCTACATTAGGTTACTTAAACTGGTGTCACAATGAGCTAGAATTTATGGTCAGCGACTAAGTGTAAGGACAATGAGTCCAATACGGGTTTTGCAGCTGTGAAATACTTTCCTATACTATAGAAGCGAATATTAAATTTGAAATAATATTGCGAAAATTTTGGATTTGGATAGCTTAGAATGAAAATCTTTCTCTCTATTGCAAAGGAAAACAATTGATTTTCTAAAACATTCTCTGTCATACACAACTTGGAACAGGTCATGTCGACCATATCATATGGATGAAGTGGCAGTGACGTATATCGGAAGGCAGTAAGATCCCTTGGCTTTTGGTTTGGCAGTATTCGACAGCCATTTCTAGGCGCAAGTAAATGAAGAAAGGCAGAGCGTTTTCCTTATCAACTAACGTCTTCATCAATTACTTTAGTTTTAATGTGATCTACGAGTAATTGCTGATGTTTAATATTAACATGAAACGGATTTCGTAGACAGGGAAAGACCCTGTTCTTGGGCAACTACTTCTATAATGACCAAAAGGCCTTAAATGATCTTTAAGGACATGTGGTCCAGCAGCGGTATGAAGAAAATGATAGTATTAATGACGATAATAATCGAATTATCCGGTAACTTCACACTTCACAGTGGGTTTTCTCGAACTAAGACATTTCCTGAATTAGTGAAAATTTCAAAATGGCTTCACATCGAGGCTATGATGCCTGGAAGAGTCTTTACATCCAGCTAACATGAGAATAGCATAATCTCCGGGTCAGAAGCTTGCTTCTACCTAACCATTTAATAGACTCGCATTTTTTCCACCGTTACTAATTTTGTAAGCTAAGTACATCATCCGTTATAGCACATTTATGGGGCTGGGAAATGGGGTCACTTTGATTTGGTGGAACAACTATCACAAGTGCAATGCGTGGGTTCAGGCATTTACTTTTAAGAGGCACAAATAGGTTTACTTTACCTTTGGTAATCTCAAGAGTCCGCATTAAACATCACGTTATTTCATTCCCAACTGGACAGAGCCGGTTTACGTTGAGGAATGACATAGGCGGAAGTCATGGTAAACAGAAATACTGTCGCAAGTAAACTTACTTACATTAGAAAATTTTATTTTATTTGATGAACCGATAGCCATTTAAAGGAACAAGGCTCTTATTTTACTTGTACTTGATTGAACTAGAGACGTTGAAAAATTTGGTGTTGGACGGTGATTCGAATTCGTATTTCCTCTTTCGTGGATCTGGATATCACGGAACAGTATACTTCAATCATTTCGTTCCTTTTTCCAAGATGATATCTTCTCTAGGTTTCCTCCAAAGGTAATTACGTGGGTCTGAATCCAGTACTAAAATATTCATAATTTCATTTCAAGCCCTATCACGTGCACACCGGTCTGCTAGTGAAAATTAACGTGCATTTTTAATGTCTGTTCATGTGTTGCAAATAATTTCTGGTCAAACACGCACACATCTTACTGTTGGAGAGTAAGCAATTGATACTTAAGCTATATTCGTGGAAGATAAAGAAGAACGATAGGAGTGCGGTTCGATTGTCACTGAGGACAAAAATTTGTATCCTTATTTTAGATTCAAACACTTAGCAGCTGGTAAGAAAAACCGATACGTAACATTTGATTTTACTTAGTTAACAATCCGATTACGTGTTGGGTTCGTATCTCCGTCACAGAACTTCACACAATGCGCTTCATCTTTACAATCATACACACTTTGTTACTTCTGATTGGAGGTATATCTAACATCTTTCGTGGTTAGTTAACAGGGATGAAAGGGTCTTGATAGGAGTCCCGGTTTATTACAAAAAGTGTCTTCTTTTATTTTCAAGTTAAGATTTGGTTACGGACACTGGCGAAAATTTCGGTAATTCATGACACTTCAAGGCTAGTCAGCAATATGATATGATTAGATTAATACTTGTTCCGTAGATCAGGAATACGACATTTCTTAACGATGTGGAACGTGTCATCTTAATGAAAGATTTCTTTACATACCAGTATTTAATTTCTTTACAACAATTTTTTGCCCTCTCATTTTTTATTTCATCTCTCCCCCTCCCTCTCTCTCTCTCTCTCTCTCTCTCTCTCTCACACACACACTCACACACACACACTCACACACACACGTTATCTCTTTATTTTTATTTGTTTGTTGTGCTCGACTATCGGAGAGGCATGAAAACGTCCTTGAATGAGTTTCCTAGTTTTGAGTACAGTTACGAAAGAAATATAAAAACAACTATGAGAGTTGCTGATTTATGATGCTTAGTTTGCAGTCAGTTCTGAGTATTATTAGTAACTACGCTTCCGTGCCTAAACCTAGTTACAGAAATGCGAACCAGAGGCGTTACGTATTCCAGGCCGTAGCAGCCGCGTCTTTGAGACGCCACCTATGGTCACTTCCCAGCCCGCTGTAGGATCACATCGGTTCGTCTTCTTTTTGCTGTTACTGTAACTGAGATTTGGCAACAAGGCAAGGCATGGTTGGAAACTCTGTGATCGACGAGTTACTTCCTGGTGTGCATGGAATTAAACCTCAAATTTCACTTGATTTTTCTTGTGATATCCATTGAATAATCTGAGTTATTATCGCTTGAGGTGTAACAGAAGAGTGTAAAGTTACGGTTTGCAGCCCAGGACAGTCGTTGCACGTGGAAATCGCAACTAATCTCGTCCTTTAAATAGCAGTTTACGAGTTCTAACCACTATAAGCCTCGTAGGAGGAAAGCACAACAAATACCTCTTCGCTAGCTCTGTGGTGACGTGCTGACCTGTGAAAAACTGTCTGTCATGGTTCGCGGTTCCATTCTTGCTGATTGAAGTTTTTATTCCTTCTGTGAAAGAGCTACAAGCAGTCAGATCAAACATCGATAAGCAAATCGCAAGAAACTACTTTCAGCTCATAGTGCAATGGAGAAAAACTTTAAATGCTGCAAAACAGGTAACGCCTCTTTCCGCTGGTGAAAAGCAAATCTTGGGTTTCTAGGAATACATAACTTTATTTATGAAATGCCATATTTGCATGCCTCTTGAGTATGACACACCATACCAATTAAACACAGAGCCAGTAGAAATCTAAGTGAGTAATATTTTACTAAATCTTTTCGATACAGGCACGGTTGTGTACAGATACTCAGTTCAATTAAAACAGACTTTCGTCGTAAGGTTATCGTGGGTAGTTTTATTTAATTTCTTATAATACAGGCACAATTTTCGTAAGGTTTCCTTGAGTGTTGTTAAAACAATACTACAGATGAGAGAAATTAACCATCAACGATATATGCAAATTCTCTTATGTTATCTGTAACGGTCTGACAATGCACATGCAGGTAATTGATTACAAGCATGTAAAAAAACTTGTTCAGAGTTAAATCTGTTAAAAAAGGTTTGAGGAAGAATAAAATGCCACTACCAGACGACAGCTAATGTAGAAAAAAACTTTTCTGACTGTTTTGGCACGATGCGCTCTCCCCAGACATAATACGAAAGCTTAGACATGCATCTGCTGCCTGGCCGTCTATTAAACTTGAAATAAAAAAATGTCGAAGAAGTTAGCCCTTTTCCACATGCGACAATTTTGGGTTGAGAAGTGAAGGGAATTATGTTCAAAGTTGCATTAAACTGATAACTTCAGCAGACACCAGAATTGCGTGTTAAAAAATGTAGCAGCAAATGTAATAGAACGCGCGACGTCTTAGCTACAGTGCGCGATGCTTACCGTTACACTACTAGCTATCACGTAGCTACAGCATGTCTGGAAGTCAACACTTCCCCCAGAACTTCTGCATTCCACAGTGCTGTGAGATAATGCATATGGCCGGATCTAGACTTCTGAGAGGCATACGGTTACAACTTTTCTTTTGCACTGCTCGACGGTTTCAACAAACAGATAGCGCAATAGAGTAGCTCAATTGGAAAGAAACATTTCCTATTTAAATTTCTGTATCCAACACTGTTGGTAGTTCTGTGTAGGTGGCAGTTACGTTATTTTACTTCGGTGACTACAAAATAGAGTCAAATTTTATGCACCGAGTAGCAGAGGCAACTAGTTCATGGCGATTCGGACAACCAAGTTAATGAATGTACTGAACATACTGCAAAGCACTACAGGGAGCCTGTGTGTCAGAATTCTCATCGAGTGTGCCACAACGGTGTTATGATAGAAAAATGAGTCACAGAGAAAGTATTAGGTGGTCTATTGGATTGATATGTTCCTATACTTATATTCTGGATTCGATTTCAAGTTCTGCCGATGGTTTTTCATAGGGAGAGACAGATTCTATTCACTTCTGGCTACACCAAGTGAAGAAGCTATAATGGCATTGTGGTCTGAAATTCACATTGAACATTATATTCCTTCTCTACCATGTATACGTTAGGTTGAACCACAATAAAGTCAGGAGTGGAGACATGTAGAAACTCTACCACCAGTAACCTCTCTTATACTAGTTATTTCTTTCTAGTGACGAACCAAACACTATGTAGGGTCACAGGAAACTTATTCCATCTTTTATTTGAGCTTCTGTATGTCGATAAAATTGTTTCTGAACTGGGAAGGCAAATCAGACAGCCCTAAACGCGGAATTTGATCCCTTCGTGACAATACAGCTCTACTACAGTTTGTTGTTTGCTGCAGATTCCTCAACATCTCCACATATTGCGCGTGAATGGGTTTGAATCCTGGCCTGGCACTAAAGTTTTCATTATATATTATCAAGCTGTAGCATGAGAACACCTGTCTGCTGGTGGAAAATAATCTTGATTTTTAATACATTTTCATTCGTTGTCAACATTGCCGATATCTGACGTTTTTGACTCCCAGTGACACACACAACTATTTGACAGATCACTGTAAGTTCAAGGATGTTATTCCGAGCTGCTGGTGGAGAAAAATTCGGTAGCTGACGCCTCTTTGTGTGTAGTCAACAACGATATCAGTACTGAACTCTTCGTCATATTATTCTAGTTCGAACATGATCACATGTCACTTCTGGTGCAAGAAACCCATATTTAACGTTCGTTTTCTCTAGAATATAACAGCGATAGGTGCCGGGTTGGAGTCCTGAGAAGGAAAAAACATCTAGCTATGCCAAGAAAATCCGATATGTCACAGTTGATTGTGCTTCGAAATCAATCTGATTAGGTTTTGGGTTCGAATCCTTGTCCAGCGCAAAGCTTTATCTCACGGTATTTCAAGTGAGTTACTTGTGAAGAAGCAATATTTAACATCTCTCGTAGTTCGTTAACAGGGACAATAGATGCTGTTAGGAATTCGCGTCCGTTAAAAACGTTTACGTTATGTAATTTACAGTTTATGTTTGCTAAACAATACTGTCTAAGATTGAGGTATATCACTCTCTGTATGCCTAGTAAGGAATGACTTATTTTCCGTCAGTCACGAAATCTTTGCTTAGTCTGCATGACCTGGGTTTGAATCCATATGCAGAACGAGTCGGTTCGTCGTGCCATTTGAAGTTCATAGATATTCTCAACTAGCTGCTACAGAATAACTTAAATTTTTAATGTCACTTTGTGTTAAATAACTAGTACGGTATGTTACTTTGAAGAGGAAATCATGAATACAACGAACTTACTACGTGCATTACCTACCTGACGTAATAATGAGAGTGGTAACATTTCAGGTATGTCATTTATTGCAATAAATGTGAGCTTTCAAGCCTTAAGGACAATCTTATCTGTGATAAGGTGTTCCCTGATATTTGTAGTATCGTGGTATTACGTTACATCTTGAATTATTGCGGTAGAGATCAGTGTTTTCTAGTGGTGACTTGTTGGGACCATTTTCAATAGTCGAACGACTGTACCAAGGAGTGATTAGAGGACCTGGTAGACAGCTGCGTTATGTGGGTTGCATGCTAATCAGGTGAAATGCAATTCAGGTCGCTAGTATACTTTTGAGCATAACTGTACTAACGTTTTCTGTTTTCGCAAATGAAGTGTGCGAAAACCGAATTAACTACAGAACGAAAACTTCGTTTTTATACTGTGAATTTAAGGTTAGTCAAATATATAGCCGTTCTCATAAATTAAGGATAATTGCAGAATGTGATTCCACACAACGTGGCACTACACAAAACTGGCTCTAACAGCATAGGCACATAGGGAACACACACGACACAGAGCTGCGAGTCCGCGGTATAGGGGTTAAGTTGAGAAAACCGTCCCGAAACACATGTGCTACAAAACGCCACTGTTTCCTGCGCATGTACCCCGACATCAATATGGGATATGATCAACATGCACACGTACACGGGCCGCACTACGGGTTGGCATACTCTGGATCAGGCGGTGGAGCAGCTGCTGGGGCAGTCTCCCATTCTTGCACCAGTGCCTGTCTGAGCTCCTGATGTGTCTTAGGGGTTTGAAGACGTGCCGCGATACGTCGATCGAGAGCATCCCAGACGTGCTCGATGGGGTTTAGGTCTGGAGAACAGGCACGTCATTCCATTCGCCTGATATCTTCTGTTTCAAGGTACTCCTCCACGATGGCAGCTTGTTGGCCCGTGCGTTATCATCCATCAGGAGGAAGGTTGGACCCACGGCACCCCTGAAAAGGCCGACATGTGTAAAATGATGTCCCGATAAACTTGACCTATTACAGTTCCTCTGTGAAACACATGCAGGGGTGTACGTCCACCAATCATAATCCCACCCCACTCCATCAAACCACGACCTTAATACGGGTCCCTTCCAAGGACATTAAGGGATTGGTATCTGGTTCCTGGTTCACGCCAGATGAAAACCCAGCGAGATTCACTTTCAGACTACACCTGGACTCCTCCGTGAACATAACCTGGGACCACTGTTCCAATGACCATGTACTGTGTTCTTGATACCAGGCTTTACGGGCTCTCCTGTGACCAGGGGTCAGTGAAAAGCACCTTGCACGTCTCCGGGCGAATAAACAATGTCTGTTCCGTCGTCTGTAGACTGTGTGTCTGGGGACAACTGTTCCTATAGCTGCGGTAAGGTCCAAATCAAGGCAACCTGCAGTACTCCGTGGCCGTCTGTGGGTGCTGATACTGAGATTTTGCTCTTCTTGTGGTGTTGTACACTGTGGACGTCCAGTACTGAAGCGCCTGGAGACGTTTCCTGTCTGCTGGAAACATTGCCATAATCTTGAGATCATACTTTGTGGCACACGAAGGGCCCGTGCTACGACCTGCTGTGTTTGACCAGCCTCCAATCGCTCTAGTATTCTACCCTCATAACTTCATCAATATGTGTCCTTTGAGCCAATTGCAACACACAGTCACCATTAGCACGTCTGAAAACGTCTGTACACTTGCTCGCTGCACAATTTTAGGCGAACAGTTTGTAACAGGCAGGTTTCTTTAAATTAAAATACAGAACGTAAGTATGTATGAACAACTTATTTCGGTTGTTCCAATGTAATACGTGTACCTTTGAGAACTTATCATTTCTGAGAAAGCATGCTGTTACAGCATGATTACCTGTAAATACCACATTAGTGTAGTAAATGCTCAAAATGATGTCCGTCAACCTCAATGCATTTGGCAATACGTGTAACGACATTCCTCTCAACAGCGAGTAGTTCGCCTGCCGTAATGTTCGCACATGCACTGACAATGCGCTGCCACATTTTGTCAGTCATTGTCGGTTGATCACGATAGCAAACATCCTTCAACTTTCGCCCCAGAAAGAAATCCGGGGACGTCAGATCCGGTGAACGTGCGGGCCATGGTATGGTGCTTCGACGAACAATCCACCTGTCATGAAATATGCTACTCAATACCGCTTCAACCGCACGCGAGCTATGCGCCGGACATCCATCATCTTGGAAGTACATCGCCATTCTGTCATGCAGTGAAACATCTTGAAGTAACATCGGTAGAACAATACGTTGGAAATCAGCATACATTGCAACATTTAGATTGCCATCGATTACATTAACCCGCCAAGGTCGCTGATGTTCCACTTGTCGCAGCCATCGTGAATTTTCCGTTGCCCAGTAGTGCATATTATGCCGATTTACGTTACCGCTGTGGGTGAATGACACTTCAAAAATGGTTCAAATGGCTCTGAGCACTATGGGACTTAACTTCTAAGGTCATCAGTCCCCTAGAACTTAGAACTACTTAAACCTAACTAACCTAAGAACATCACACACATCCATGCCCGAGGCAGGATTCGAATCTGCGACCGTAGCGGTCGCGCGGTTCCAGACTGTAGGGCCTAGAACCGCTCGGCCACCAGGGCCAGGCATGACGCTTCGTCGCTAATAGAAAGCGTGCAAAAAATCTGTCATCGACCCGTAATTTCTCTTGTGCCCAGTGGCAGAACTATACATGTCGTTCAAAGTCGTCGCCATGCTATTCCTTTTACATAGAAATATGGTACGGGTGCAATCGATATTGATGTAGCATTCTCAACAGCGACGTTTTTGAGATTCCCGATTCTCGCGCAAATTATCTGCTACTGATGTGCGGGTTAGCCGCGACAGTAGCTAAAACACCTACTTGGGCATCATCATTTGTCGTGGTTGACGTTTCACATGTGGCTGAACACTTCCTGTTACCTTAAATAACGTAAGTATCCGGTGAACGGTCCGGACACTTGGATGATGTCGTCCAGCATACCGAGGAGCATACACAGCACACGCCCGTTGGGCATTTTGATCACAATATCCATACATCAACACGATATCGACCTTTTCCGCAATTGGTAAACGGTCAATTTTAACACGGGTAACGTATCACGAAGCAATTACCGTCCGCACTGGCGGAATGTTACACGATACCACGTACTTATACGTTTGTGACTATTACAGCGCAATCTATCACAAACCGGAAAAAGTGGTCCAACTAAAACATTCATATTTCTATACATATTACACGAATATGTTAAAAAAATTGGGTGTTCCTATTTAAAAAACGCAGTTGATATCCGTGTGACCTATGGCAGCGACATCTAGCGAGCCAACCATAGCGCCATCTAGTTGCCCCCTTCAAACTCTAAAAGTTTCGTTCTATGTAGTTTTTTCGTTTGATACTTATTTCGTGAGATATTTGGCCCGGTCACTATCAATGGACCACCCTGTATATAAGCTGTAAGTAAGATGAGACACTGGGACAGAAAATTTAATGTTTTGGACTCCAGGATTGCCGTGCTTCACATAAGTAACAGCTGTTCTTATCCTTAACGTTGCTTTATGAGGCTACCCGTGGTCTAGGGGTAGCGTCTTTCATTCATAATCGAAACGTCTTCGGTCCCGGGTTCGATCCCCGCCACTGCCTAAATTTTGATAAGTAATCAGCATTGGCGGCCGAAGACTTCCGGCGTAAGAAGTCAGCCTCATTCTGCCAACGGCCTTGTCAAAGAGGGCGGAGGAGCAGATAGAGGTTCAGGGCACTCTCTTGTCCTAAGGGTGGGAAATTGCCCCTAAAGGCGGAAGAATCAGCAATGATCAACGACATGAGGATGCAGAAGGCAATGGAAACCACTGCATTAAAGACACGTAACGTGTATCCACAGGACATGTGGCCTGTAATTGAAGAAGTGTCATGATGATCTCTCCATTGGCAAAAGATTCCGGAATAGTCCCCCATTCGGATCTCCGGGAGGGGACTGCCAAGGGGGAGGTTACCATGAGAAAAAGATTGAATAATCAACGAAAGGATAACGCTCTACGAGCCTGGGCGTGGAATGTCAGAAGCTTGAACGTGGTAGGGAAACTAGAAAATCTGAAAAGGGAAATGCAAAGGCTCAATCCAGATATAGTAGGGGTCAGTGAAGTGAAGTGGAAGGAAGACAAGGATTTCTGGTCAGATGAGTATCGGGTAATATCAACAGCAGCAGAAAATGGTATAATAGGTGTAGGATTCGTTATGAATAGGAAGGTAGTGCAGAGGGTGTGTTTCTGGGAACAGTTCAGTGACCAGGTTGTTCTAATCAGAATCGACAGCAGACCAACACCGACAAGGTATACATGCCGACGTCGCATGCTGAAGATGAACAGAGGACGTGTATGAGGATATTGAAAGGGTAATGCAGTATGTAAAGGGGGACGAAAATCTAATAGTCATGGGCGACTGGAATGCAGTTGTGGGGGAAGGAGTAGAAGAAAAGGTTACAGGAGAATATGGGCTTGGGATGAGGAATGAAAGAGGAGAAAGACTAATTGAGTTCTGTAACAAGTTTCGGCTAGTAATAGCGAATTCCCTGTTCAAGAATCACAAGAGGAGGAGGTATACTTGGAAATGGCCGGGAGATACGGGAAGATTTCAAATAGATTACATCAAGGTCAGACAGAGATTCCGAAATCTGATACTGGATTGTAAGGCGTACCCAGGAGCAGATATAGACTCAGATCACAATATAGTAGTGATGAAGAATAGGTTGAAGTTCAAGGCATTAGTCAGGAAGAATCAATACGCAAAGAAGTGGGATACGGATGTTCTAAGGAATGACGAGATACGTTTGAAGTTCTCTAACGCTATAGATACAGCAATAAGGAATAGCGCAGTAGGCAGTACAGTTGAAGAGGAATGGACATCTCTAAAAAGGGCCATCACAGAAGTTGGGAAGGAAAACATAGGTACAAAGAAGGTAGCTGCGAAGAAACCATGGGTAACAGAAGAAATACTTCAGTTGATTGATGAAGAGAGGAAGTACAAACATGTTCCGGGAAAATCGGAATACAGAAATACCAGTCGCTGAGGAATGAAATAAATAGGAAGTGCAGGGAAGCTAAGACGAAATGGCTGCAGGAAAAATGTGAAGACATCGAAAAAGGTATGATTGTCGGAAGGACAGACTCAGCATACAGGACAGTCAAAACAACCTTTGGTGACATTAAAAACAACGGTGGTAACATTAAGAGTGCAACGGGAATTCCACTGTTAAATGCAGAGGAGAGAGCAGGTAGGTGGAAAGAATACATTGAAAGCCTCTATGAGGGTGAAGATTTGTCTGATGTGATAGAAGAAGAAACAGGAGTCGATTTAGAAGAGAATCGGAATTTAAAAGAGCTTTGGAGGACTTACGGTCAAATAAGGCAGAAGGGATGGATAACATTCCATCAGAATTTCTAAAATCATTGGGGGAAGTGGTGTGTAGAATATATGAGTCTGGCGACATACCATCTGACTTTCGGAAAAGCATCATCCACACAATTCCGAAGACGGCAAGAGCTGACAAGTGCGAGAATTATCGCACAATCAGCTTAACAGCTCATGCATCGAAGCTGCTTACAAGAATAATATACAGAAGAATGGAAAAGAAAATTGAGAATGCGCTAGGTGACGATCAGTTTGGCTTTAGGAAAAGTAAAGGGACGAGAGAGGCAATTCTGACGTTACGGCTAATAATGGAAGAAAGGCTAAAGAAAAATCAAGACACGTTCATAGGATTTGTCGACCTGGAAAAAGCGTTCGACAATATATAATGGGGCAAGCTGTTCGAGATTCTGAAAAAAGTAGGTATAAGCTATAGGGAGAGACGGGTCATATACAATATGTACAACAACCAAGAGGGAATAATAAGAGTGGACGATCAAGAACGAAGTGCTCGTATTAAGAAGGGTGTAAGACAAGGCTGTAGCCTTTCGCCCCTACTCTTCAATCTGTACATCGAGGAAGCAATGATGGAAATAAAGAAAGGTTCGGGAGTGGAATTAAAATACAAGGTGAAAGGATATCAATGATACGATTCGCTGATGACATTGCTATCCTGTGTGAAAGAGAAGAAGAATTAAATGATCTGCTGAATGGAATGAACAGTCTAATGAGTACACAGTATGGTTTGAGAGTAAATCGGAGAAACACGAAGGTAATGAGAAGTAGTAGAAATGAGGACAGCGAGAAACTTATCAGGATTGATGGTCACGAAGTCAATGAAGTTCAGGAATTCTGCTACCTAGGCAATGAGATAACCAATGACGGAAGGAGCAAGGAGGACATCAAAAGCAGACTCGCTATGGCAAAAAAGGCATTTCTGGCCAAGAGTAGTCTACTAATATCAAATACCGGCCTTAATTTGAGGAAGAAATTTCTGAGGATGTACGTCTGGAGTACAGCATTGTATGGTATTGAAACATGGACTGTGGGAAAACCGGAACAGAAGAGAATCGAAGCATTTCAGATGTGGTGCTATAGACGAATGTTGAAAATTAGGTGGACTGATAAGGTAAGGAAAGAGGTGGTTCTACGCTGAATCGGAGAGGAAAGGAATATGTGGAAAACACTGATAAGGAGAAGGGACAGGATGATAGGACATCTGCTAAGACATGAGGGAATGACTTCCATGGTACTAGAGGGAGCTGTAGAGGGCAAAAACTGTAGGGGAAGATAGAGATTGGAATACGTCAAGCAAATAATTGAGGACGTAGGTTGCAAGTGCTACTCTGAGATGAAGAGTTTAGCACAGGAAAGGAATTTGTGGCGGGCCGCATCAAACCAGTCTGTAGACTGATGCCATGAGATAGACCTGCTCCCAAGAACGCCTCGTTAGCTCGGTACCTCAGCGTGTACGGTCAGAGGGTTGGCTCCCTTTGTAATAATAAACGGAGTGTAGTATTCAACGATCAACTTAGAGTGTCAAGTGACGACCACACACACCAAATAAGTGTCGAACGAAATGGAGAAAAAAAAATGTACTCCGTCACATTTACTGAACTGCAATGGTGGTTCGAGTTGTCGGTTCTAATCGCCGTGCAGACCAGTGAAATCTAGATTCTGGTTTTCCATTTTATTTAATGTAGTTGCCAACTGCTATTATAAATTCTTTAAAAAAAATCGAAGAAAATCTTATGCATTAAGTCTCCTTAGGACACTTAAGCCACTGGACTAGTTACGAAGTGAATGTAGTTCCCCTGCCTAAATCTCTGTAATAGTAATGAGACACCCCTGTAGACGTTCGCTGACACTAGCGCTGGAACCTAACTTCCACTCTGGGTAGCTTCAAGAATAGCGAATTTTAGAAATAATTCAAAAGCCAATATCGCTTAAATACTGTTTACTGGATAACCCGTTTCAACACGCCAAAGATGCCATCATCGGATCTGTATGTAGATTAACGTTTATAAACCATATGGGTACAACGACACATGAGGCCGACCAGCTGATATAAAATCATTGTTATCAAAAAAAAAATTTTCCATAAGATATATACAACCGAAGTCATAAGATAAAACTATTTGGTACATGACCGCTGCTCAACAACGTTCGGCATCACACTGCACTTCGGTTTTACGTATCTTATGGAAAAGAATGACCATGAGAGCAGTTTTTTTTTTATTTTTTGGTGACAATGACTTTATATCAGCTCTTCGGCCTCATGTATCTTTGTACCCAAATGGTTTATAAATGTTAATCAACATTCAGATCCGATGATAGCACCTTTAGTGTATTGAAAGCGGTTATCCAGTGAACAGTATTTAAACGATCTTGACTTTTGAATTATTTCTACAACAGAGTGATCGCCCCACTACGCACTGTGTGGTCAGGGAAAATCAGGGAATTTTGTTGGTTTAAATTTAACAGAATACCTCAAATATCACTTTCGATCAGTGTTTACGTTCGCCATGAAAACACACGTGGACCTCAAAATGTACAGTGTGCACGCTTTGCTATAGAGCACACACTGATGGTATTCACAGTTTTTCGCATACGTTTTCGGTAAGAAATGAAACAATGACAGTAAAATGCATTAAACCACAATTAATCACTGTGGCTTGACAAAGAAATTGCTTGAAGAAATGCTTCCAAAACAAACAAAAAAAAAAGAAGTATAACGCATTAATAGTAACATTAAACAAGGTAATGAGTATACTGATCGTATCACAAACTATAAAATTAATTTGGACCTTATTCGTGTCTTGTGTATTAGTGTAATACAATACACATCACATTAAAACGGGTCGTCTACCCCAGTTGCTATCTCGTGTGAAATGCAAATCGTAGACATTTATTTTGGTGCGTCACTCTACAACAGTATATACTCTCCAGTGCGATGATCGGTAGTTGTTTGTTTCGATAAACGGCGAGGTTCCCCGTAGAGATCTGGCGTATGCGGCTTTAAAGGCAGACAGCCCGCAGAAAAGATGACAGTTGTTGGAGTTGTTACAGGACGAAACTGTTACTACCGGTACGTCAAAGCAAAAAATGGTTGTAGCTGTGCTACCATTACACTCAGAATGTCAGCATTCAGACGAAAGGCGCTATAAAAATTTAGGTAGCGAGGATTTTCGACCATGAGACGTTGCAGTCAGAAGATGTGCGGTTTGACACATTTCTTACTCTAGGAGTATTCATTACATTTAATTTCAGCATTGTACACTTGTGTGTTAACATTGTTCCCCTTTTTGACACTAGCTGGTAGCCTTTGCTGATTGATTGCAACGAGTACGAGAATGTTACTAAAACTTAAGTTATCAGTGATTGCTGGAATCTCAGTGGTTATGCCCTCTCCACATTAACTGCTTGTATTCTCGCCAGCTAAATAATGATTCATATTTTGAGGCACTCTTATGTAACGATTGTCTTTACGGCACTGTTACGGTTTAGGAGACTTCTTTAACTGTCTCATTCATTCCTGGTCCTACGTTTCTATACTCTGAGAACTAAGCTAGACTAAAATTTCATGTAGGATTGAAAGCTGTTTGCCGGCCGCCAACCAGGCTTTATGTCGAAACTACACCTGCAGAGGGTTGATACTGTCGAGGTCAGAAGTCTACAACAGATAGTGGCAAGCAGTTTATGTTTTTTAAAACTCTTTACTGTAGAAGGAGTATCTTAAGTGGAGCATATCAGTAGGTTATCTACGAACAGCAAACAAATGATGACATAACTGATTTACGATATGAGATTCTACAATACCATTTCCACTGATTCCCAATTTGTTACTGATGAAGTATAGTATCCTGAATTTTTTTTCACTCTCTTGCCTCTGAAGCTTCGTCATCCAAGTACGTGTCCATGATTTTCGATCAGCCTTTTATACCTTTGTGCAAGTGCTTCAGAAAATTGGTCTCACCGTCATGCACAATATTTCCGAAGTAAATTTACTAAGAATTTGTAAGACTAAAAGATGTTTGAAAAATACTTAACGTTTTCCGAGAAATAAGCGACCATCATTAGAAACCTGAAATTTTAGTCAGAGTGTAACGAATTAGATTATTTGCTACTGCATCTACGCCTATGCTCCGCAGATCACCTTATGGCTTGTGGCGTGTGATCCAGTCGTGAAGGGTCATGGAAAGATCGATTCATGTTGACCCTCAGTCTTTATGACATCAGAGAGAGAGAGAGAGAATGAATTTCTACGTGACGGAAGGGCAATGCCCCTAGAAAACTCAAAAACACGACTGTGGGGAAAGAAATATAAGAGTAACACACATGCAGGCATCAAATTTAGAATTTACATAACCTGCCGTTACATTCGAAACTGTGAATAAATTCTCCTGACGCCGTGTGTTACGCGTGAGAAACATATCTGGCGGAGTACATTTATTATTTGCATCGTTGTATTTAGAAGCAGACATTTACAGTGGACACCTTGGCAGTCACTGAACCATATGACAAGTAAGAAACACGTATTTCGTCAAAGAAACACTGTCAGATTCAAATGGGAGCGTAGGACTCTATGCAATATTAAATTATATCCTCCGGTGTAGTTACGAATGGACCACCGCAGTACATTCGCTTTAAGAACGAACGTCAGGCGCTTTATCGTCGCAATATCAAATATTTTCTTACCACTTGCCGCTGGCCATCCATTCCGTTGCTCCGCAACCTTGCTGTATAAGCAAATACAAGAACCGATAGCTCCCATTGGAAGGTGGGTAAACTATCGAACAAACGGGTCACATTTCTTTCAGACCACTGCAATTATTCGGCACCAGGTCCTCTGTGTGTCCGAACAAGATTCAGAATACTCACGATTACATTCTCTAAGATCAGGTAAAATAGTGTTCTGGTATCATCCTGTAACATTTAAAATACTCTGAGCCTGACAGTGAACTATAATCAAGGTATAGGCCTAACCAATGCCCGCATTGTCGTGCCTAGAATGTATCAGTTCCAACGTTTGTTTTCATAATGAACCAGACATCTGTCACTGTACGGCGTCAACTACGTAACTGATCATGTGTAGCTACTTAAAGCACATCTTCGGGTAGATTTTTCTCTAGCGCTGAAGGCGACATAATTGTATGAAAAGTTAAGCAGCAGGGAAAGAAAATGCAGGTACTGAAGAAAACGTGACGGTGGATTTGGAAGTTTTCAATTAAACTGTCTCGCATTTATAATATTTTATTATGCTGTTAGCAATGCGTGCATGAACCAAAAATTGAATAAGTGTCCAAACCTTACAGGATAGTAATGGCTGTTGCGATAACTTCGTTAGAGCCTCACCACTTATACGGTCTACAGGAACGCGGGAAGTTTAATTTTAATATATCCAAGCGTTGAGAGTTTGTCCGATTCATTAATGGCCAGGATCACTTTCGGCAGGTGGTTGACAACGCTGCCCTTCTGTATTTTGCTGCTTGTTTGGCCATAGCGGCACCATCTTCACGTTTCGTCGAGCGCCGCCTGCTCGTCTTTGCATTCTGGACGCCCGAGGCAACCCGGGAGTGTGAATGCCGGACCTGAGACGGGAACTGGTGCGTCCCAGACATCGGTCTTCTTATCAACTGCGAGGAGCACTTTGCCACAGTTCTCTCTCTCGCTGAGTTGCGTGAGTCCGTCAACAACCTGCAGAAAAAAAAAAAGTTTCAGACAGAGTTTGCAATTTTTCACCGACGTCCGGTCGCAAAGTAACTTACCCTGGCAAAAGGTTGAATGGAATGAACGCAAGGCGTTATCTTTCCACTGGAATGCATCTCAAATATTCGATCAAGAACAAATCGTATCTTCTTTGGATAAGTTTGTAGCAACCTGCCGACATTTATACCTACCATGGTGTGGTTCTTCTTTATCATTTCTACAGTTGTTACGAGCTTGCTGTCCCATGTCGGCCGAATCAATCCCCATGCCGCGGCTTTTGGATATAGAGCCGAACTGTTTGTGCCTGAAACAATTACACCGCTTTCTTAATCTTAATTTACTGGCTACACGACATCTACATGCGTGACGTCTAACATGCTTCTTTTTTATCTTTTGATGGGTGTCATTTCCTTTCTCTGATTCTGATGATTAATGGCACTAATGCC
Source organism: Schistocerca nitens (assembly GCF_023898315.1). Classification (NCBI taxonomy): domain Eukaryota; kingdom Metazoa; phylum Arthropoda; class Insecta; order Orthoptera; family Acrididae; genus Schistocerca; species Schistocerca nitens. Next base: position 718,664,131 of record NC_064618.1, read on the forward strand.
TATTTGATTGAATTATTTAGGTTATTTAATGATGACCACTTTGCTATTCAACCGTCGTCAGATATATTAGCCATCATGGTTATTTTTCCAATACGGTTATTAACTTGTCACGTTCGTCTAGCACGTTTAACGTTTCTTGTAATCTTACGTTGGATACCTAGTGCTATTATTCATGTTAATTCTACGTAAGAAAGAGAAATAAAATGGATCCTCGTCGCTTATACTCTCACATAATTGTAGACAATAAATATGTAGGGCTAATGTTTGCATACATTCACTCTACTGTTTTTTCTTGTTTATGTTAGGTGACCGACGTGCTTATTTTAAGGTTGCATGTCGTATTGTTCGATCGTATTATCTTTCATTATAACCTGAATATTTTACTTCATTGTTGTTTTCTTTTACTTGTATGCATTAATATTTATCATCTGTTTTGTTCATGTAATAAATGGTTCAAATGGCTCTGAGCACTATGGGACTTAACTGCTGTGGTCATCAGTCCCCTAGAACTTAGAACTTAGACCTAACTGACCTAAGGACTTCACACACATCCATGCCTGATGCAGGATTCGAACCTGCGACCGTAGCAGTCACGCGGTTCCAGACTGACGCGCCTAGAACCGCACGGTCACACCGGCCGGCCCTCATGTAATACTGTTTGCGACATTATGTTATGTCTTTATCTGCTTGTTGTAACTTTATTGCATAGCACTGAAGCTGAAGTCAATGGAACTTTGAAACATCAGAGTAACAGCTCTGAGTACAGTACTATTACAGTGCATCGACCAGCCGCAGTCCCGCGCTCCTCAACCCAGAATTTACTGATTTGAGAATGTGAAGATTTTAGGTAACGATGTTTTACTGCTATGCTTGCTCGCGTGTAATTTATGAGTTTGCGAAAGGCTAATTTTCGGTGCTTTTTCTTTATTAGTTCGGATCACCTACTTCGAGTGTTGAGATTAAGCAAAATTATCTGTTCGTATAGCTTGCATTCAGAGTTAGAGGCATCACTCCTTTACCTTTCTTTCAATTAATATTATGGCAGAGAAGTATTTTTTAAAAAATAACTAATTTATTTGTAAAGATGGTCATAAGTGTCAAGGAATTACTATTATTCCAAATATAGGTTTTGAATGTGTATCTCTTATACATCATTCAGTAAATGCGAATCTTCCACGGTATCGACACGGAAACTGTGTTTTGTAGTTGTGTTTTGCCGCATTCCACTTCGCGGAATACAGTGGCTAAAAGGAAAGGTTAACCTAATGTGCTTAGCATAATTTCAAGTCCTTGCACTGCACTTTTGCAAGGCTTTCTTTCGTCTCAGCTAGTCTGATGCTGTGCTGCATTTCTGAGGTTCACCACTGTTGAGAAGAACCAAGTTTCCGTTGCTACAGGTAAGCCGTGCAAATCTGTTAGGGCCAGCTGAGTATTACCAGCTAGGACGCAGCAAAAACACTCCGCAGCAAAAGCACTCCGCAGCAAAAGCACTCCACAGCAAAAGCACTCCACAGCAAAAGCACTCCACAGCAAAAGCACTCCACAGCAAAAGCACTCCACAGCAAAAGCACTCCACAGCAAAAGCACTCCACAGCAAAAGCACTCCACAGCAAAAGCACTCCACAGCAAAAGCACTCCACAGCAAAAGCACTCCACAGCAAAAGCACTCCACAGCAAAAGCACTCCACAGCAAAAGCACTCCACAGCAAAAGCACTCCACAGCAAAAACACTCCACAGCAAAAACACTCCACAGCAAAAACACTCCACAGCAAAAACACTCCACAGCAAAAACACTCCACAGCAAAAACACTCCACAGCAAAAACACTCCACAGCAAAACCACTGCACAGCAAAACCACTGCACAGCAAAACCACTGCACAGCAAAACCACTGCACAGCAAAACCACTGCACAACAAAACCACTGCACAACAAAACCATTGTCAGGATCAGTTTCAGTAAAGTTCAGTTCGAACTTCACTTCTTTGTCAAGCTTATTCTTACAGAGGAATGTTACATTCGCACTTGTCGTTTAATGTTTAGAACCTTATTTAATCATTTTGTGTATATAAATTTACTGTGAACTTCTATAGAAGCAGTCTAGACATTTACTCCTTCAAGGTTCAACTCTTAATTTTATGAAGAATTTTTACTCTGTTAGCTGTTCGAGTTGGAACTGCAAGTCACGTGCTGCGACGTCACGCATGGTAGCACTGTTCACTGCACTGCACGGTACAGAATCTCTCAGTAGAGCTTATTTAAGATACGGTTTTACATTTGCAAATTTTTTGGCAAAAGTTAATTACAATACAGTTTTACCATTTTAGACATTCAGTTATTCTTTATCATATACCGTTTACATAATTACACTACTTCCATTATTCAAGATAATAATACAGACACACGTGAAGTTAAGAACAGGAAACCTGTATAGTCCATTTGCAGTTCGTAACGAAAACGACAAACCCAACAAGTTACGAAATATGAGTCCACAAACGAGCCATTTGCAATACAGTAGCGACCAGTCTTCGCTGACTTCATTCAATTTAAACGTCTTTATGTTTTACTCTGTGGGTACAAGAAACGGACTGTGGTGTTAATGTTTACAGACCCCAACAATCCACCAGGTGGTCAATTAGGCCAAAAAGCCCTACCTTACAGAGATGAATTGAAACTAACATATCAGCTGCTTTGGTGTCATCTGCTAGTGCCAGTGGTAGCATGTGACACCTCACCGCAGCCAAATTAGAGCAGTCTATGAATAAATGGACCACTTTGAGGTGGGCTCCACATCGGCTGTGAGGGGGATCCTCATGTCAGAGAATTTGGCCATGGGTCAGCCAAGGGTGGGTGATGTGAAGACGACAGAGGACGGTTGATTCCATGTGAGAAGCACGCAGGGAAGACTGCCACATGGTTGTGGTCTCCTTAGTTGTTCTCAGTTTGGAGAGATCAGGACAGACAATTCTGAGTTCTAGACTTCCTGCAATCTGTGTCATATAAGCGACTGGAGTTCCGATTCTGGGACACTCATATCCAGAACCAGCCAAATGGTCAGCACATTCATTTTCCGAAATCTTAAATGACCAGGGATTCCAAATGAAAATAACAGGCTGCCCAGCTTGATGGATGTCATAGACAAGATCCTGAATAGCCCTAATCAGAGGATGAGGAGAGTAGCCTTAGTCTAGAGCCTGAAGGCCACGAAGAGTGTCACTATAGATCAGGATACTCTGGCCAGTGCAAGAACAAACAAGGCTAAGGGCTAGTTTAATGGCCATCAATTCAGCAGTGAAAACACTGCAGACATTTGGCAGATAGTGAAGTTCACTGCACAATGCATATGTGTACCCAAAACCTGTTCATCCATCGACTGTTGAGCCATCATTTAGTACTTCTGAACGCAGAAGGATAGGTGGCAAAAAATCTTGTGGTTAATGGCATCTTTTGGCCCAAAGGATAATTAGTGGCAAATCTGAGGATGGGCCACAAGGTATGGAGGGCGGGGGAGGCGGGGGGGGGGGGCACATGATGCTATATTCCTGACGAGAGGCGACAGTGGAGGAAATTGAAGTTCTGGACAGACACTGGAGGTGTGCAGCAATTGTGAACCCCAGTCCGAGTCGCTGTTGTGGAAGGTGGAGCAACGTTCCAGGGAAAAGGTCATGGTAGTTGGAATGTTCAGGGAAGCTAATGAATGCGTTTAGCATAATTCAGCAGCCATTGTTGGCACTCCAGCCTCTACTAATAGAATGTTTACATGGCTACTTCAGAGGATTTAGTTAGTTGGTTAGTTGGTTTGGGGAAGGAGACCAGACAGCGAGGTCATCGGTCTCATCGGATTAGGGAAGGACGGGGAAGGAAGTCGGCCGTGCCCTTTGAAAGGAACCATCCCGGCATTTGCCTGGAGCGATTTAGGGAAATCACGGAAAACCTGAATCAGGATGGCCGGACGCGGGATTGAACCGTCGTCCTCCCGAATGCGAGTCTAGTGTCTAACCACTGCGCCACCTCGCTCCGTACTTCAGAGGACTCCTTTTGCAAGTCAGACTCCACAATGATAAATGAGGTTCAGAATCAGCAGTGCTGACGGTGATGTGAACTATTTCCAACAAAGAAAAGAATCAGTGCTTCATAAATCTGCAAAAAGGTAGTCTTACTGAGGCAGTTAGTGTTCCTGAACCAACAAAGTTAAATGAAATGTCCTCAGTACTTTCGCTTAAGTTGGAGAGTGTGGGCAAGCCTTGTCAGCCAATGATCTGAGACCAATCCCAAAAAGCGGTTTATCTCAAATAGAAATAATTGATTATCTAGGCAAAGCTTCAGATGTGAATGGCCAGTAGAACGGCGACAGAAGTGCATGACACGACTCTTGGCGACTGAAAACCGAGTGCGGTGGGTGAGAGCCCATGACTGCACCTTCCTGAAGGAGATGCATCCATCCCTTTAGATGCTCAGCGACAAACACACACACACACACACACACACACACACACACACACACACACACACACACACACACACACACACACGGGCAATAATAAAAGTAAAATTCGTGTTCATGTAAGTAGAGCTATACCGAAGATCCCACAGCCACTGCTAGACCATTGAAGGCCACCAGAAAGAGGGGGGCAGTCAGTACAGAGCCCCACAGGACCCCTTTCTCTTGGGTATGGGGGGAGGGTACTACGACGCGCAATATGTGGTGTGAAAGGAAGCTCTTGAAAATTGAGAGTGGACCCAGAGGCCCAACTCATGTAGTGTAGTAAGGATGTGGTGACTCCATGTCATGTCCTAGGCCTTCTGTAGGTCGAAAAAGACAGCGTTGAGTTGCTGATGACGTTCTCAGGCCGTCCTGGTGGTAGACTCCAGGTGAATCAGATTATCAGTAGTGGAGCACCCTGTGCAAAAACCGTCCTGAGATGAAGCGAAGAGAGCTCATGACTCAAGGAACCAACCCAGGTTTGCTCGCCATGTGTTCAAGCAACTTACAGTGTCAGTAAGACTGACTGGGCGACAACTGTCCATCTTTAATAGGTTCTTACCCAGTTTCAGTACCGAAACTATCGCACTTTCTCGCCATTGAGATGGGATCTCACCATGTTCCAGATGCAACTGATCTGGCAAGGATGTAACGCTGAGAATCTACTGAGAAATGTTTCAGCATTTGGTTGTGGATGCGGTGCGCCCCTGGGGTCTTGGAGAAATGGGCTGGGGCACTGGAGCATTCCCTTTCACTTAACAGGGCATTACATTGCTCCAGGTGGTGGGTAGACGAAGAAAAGTCCATGTGCTCCACCTGCTGTTTAATGAGCTGAAAGGTGGGGTGATGGCTCTTGGAAGGAGATGTTTGAGCATAATGCTCAGAAAAATGTTCAGCTACAGTGTCTATATCAATATAAACTGCACCATCTAAGGAAAAACTTGGCTCACCTGCAGGGGAGTGGAAGCCATAGTGGCATCTGATCTTAGCCCATATCTGTGATGGAGAGGTACATGATCCAATGGTGGAAACATAGTGTTCGAAGTATTCTTGTCTTATTTGTTTTTTGAGGTAACAGCTGCAGACACAGAGCCATCTGAAGGCAGTGAGGTGCTTCAGATGGCCAAGCTGGCCACCAGGATCCTGGAAATGAGGGTCACAGAACTGGACCTCAAGTCATTTGTATGCCATAGATTGCTGGAAGTCTAGAACTCAGAATAGTCTGCCGTGACTTTTCCAAGCACACTAAGGACAGCTAAGGAGATCATGACCATGTGGCAGTCTTCCCTGCATGCTTATCACAGGGAATCAACTGTCCTCTGATGTCTTCACATCAGCCACCCTTGGCTCCTGATTATGGTGTTGGGAAGTCCACCTGCTATCTCTAACGGCCACAGCAGACTCTGTAGTCTACCAGGACACTGTCATCCAATTAGGCACGGTGGGTCCTGAGGAAGAGGGGTTTTCTTTGTTGGCTGCTGGAAGAGTGGCTGCCATTGTATGCTTAACAGCCTTGTGATGGGGAGCTAAGGACGACAAGAGAAGTGAACCCATTCCAGTCAACATTATGGACAACCAGTCAGGGTGAGCATCCAGGGGAGCAATTCTGAGGGAGGTACAGAGAAATCAGGATGTGGTCACAACCACACAGGTTATTGTCGACCCTCCAGTGGATATATGGTGTAAGATCAGGACTGCACAACGAGCTATCAATGGCCAAGTAAGTGTTGTGTATCACACTTAAGTGCCTGGGCCATCAGAGTTTTAGAGGCAAAGATCAAGACAAGGTAGTAAAGTTTCAATATCTTAGCCAGGGGCAGTGATCATAGTACACACCACGAAACATTATGGACTTTGAAGTCGCTCAAGACTAGGACAGGAGGGGGATGCTGAGAGAGTAATGCAGACAGCACATCCTGGGACACATCATCATCAACATTCCAGATGGTAAAATACTGAAGTGCCCTAATGTGAACAGCCACAGCCTCCAAATGTGTATCAAGAGGCACAAGGTCACTGTATACAGTGTTCAGCACATACATACAAGCTCCGCTATCAAGTCGGTATGATTCTTGAAGTAACTTCAGCAGCCACAAAGGGCATGGTCTTTAGTTCCAGCAAACCACATATCCTGGATGGCAACATGGAATGCAGTGCATGTGTTCAAAAGCTGCCATACCTCAGCCAGGTGGTGGAAAAATCCGTTACAGTTCCACTGGAGGATCCAGTTGTCTGAATGCTGTGGAGGCATGAAGCCAACAGGGTGGGAGGCAGGTTAGGACCCAGGCTCATGTGCTGCCACCAGTTGAGGCTTCAGGGGATCCTCTTACTTCTGCAGCACAATGCCTGGGGAGATCTGCTGTCTTGGGGACCAGCAGTATCTCCACCTTGGGCATGAAAGGAGTACATGCAGAGTCCAGTGATGTGGAGGTCACTGGAGTTTCCTTCATCTTGGAGAAATTTTCTTGTCCTTCTTCTCCTTAGCAGATGAGGCCTGGGAAGGTGTCCCTGCATTGGTTTCAGGGACAGAGGAAGAATGAGGAGCCGACAGCCGGCAGCATGCCGTTCTTTCAGTCACCGGCTGGTGTCTGGCTGTGAACCAGCAGGAACCGTGGAATGGAGAGCTCCGAGGAACCTCTTCCTAGCTGGAGAAGCTGGAGGAGGATGACATGCCTCTAGCTGGAGTATGAGGTCCAGTACCCCCAGCAGGTGGGGAGCCAGTGCTCTTAAGTGTATGTAGTGGAAGCGCCAGGAGCACCCCTGAGTGCCTGAGGAGGGGAGGGGGGAGGGGGGAGAAGGGGCAGCTCTGAGGGCTCATTGTAAGAGGCTCAACAGAGAAAAGCATGGCTGTAGTGTAAGATTGTGCCATTTGTATGGGGTTAAGATGCTCATACGTTTTCTCGCCTCCAGGTATGTGAACTTCTCCAGGGTCTTATGGATTTCCATCTCACACTTAAAAATCGAGGAATGGTTGGTTGGTTGGTTTGGGGAAGGAGACCAGACAGCGAGGTCATCGGTCTCATCGGATTAGGGAAGGATGGGGAAGGAAGTCGGCCGTGCCCTTTGAAAGGAACCATCCCGGCATTTGCCTGGAGCGATTTAGGGAAATCACGGAAAACCTAAATCAGGATGGCCGGACGCGGGATTGAACCGTCGTCCTCCCGAATGCGAGTCCAGTGTCTAACCACTGCGCCACCTCGCTCGGTAATCGAGGAATCAGGTGAGCAGGGAGTGTGAAGTTCGCCACAGTTTACACAGGTGGGAGGTGGGGGGTGGGGGGTTAAATGCATAAGGAATATTCACGTGTATTTGACACCCACAATCCCGGCAGACAGAGGTGGCTATGCAATGGGGAGATGAACTTGATATACATTAATCTTCTCATACAAGGAAGAGCACAGGGTTTCATATCACACTGTTAGACCTTCACCTTGATCTTCTCAGGCAACTTATCAAGCTCAAAACCCAAGATGAAGGGCCAGGTAGCAACTCTTTTTTCCCTTGGTCCCCTACGGACACTACAGATGAAATGCACATCCCATCACTCCAAGTTGTCTCACAGCCAATCGTCAGATTGCAAAAGAAAATCACAGGGAAACATGATGCCTGGACCATATTTAGTGTCTTGTGGAGAGTGACAGTCATGTCACCCAACTTTTCATGGAAGACCAGTACCTCTGACTGGGCAGGAGATGACAGTTTAGTGAGGAGGGAACTGTTCATCATCTGAGAGCTGATTCCACTTCCCTGTATTTGTCTTCAAAGTGTCCCACAAAAGGAATTGTGGAAGAATTTTGCTCCTTGTCACCTAGTCCTGCATTCCTCCCATGGCATGGCATGGCATGGCATGGCAAGAGAAGGGAATGCATTGGGGCCATATTTTGTTGCATAACATGAGGCCTTTCCATTTGAAGCGACTGCTGGGTCCATGTGACCACCAGCAGGAGGAAGTGTCACTCGCTTCATGTGAGAACTATCCGCCATGATACCACCAACTCCAAATAGGGGTTCTCCCCAGGGGGGCCACCCAGGTAAAGCAACGGATATCTGGTTAGTAATCCACTCGCAGGAGTCCCCATGCCTCTGTCACGATGGGCACATACTCCATGGCATACACGGGAGTGAGAAACACAGGCAACCTCCACAATGGGATGGCTACTTTCCTGGATTTTGGGTGTATTACAGCGACAGGAAGGAAGGGTTAAAAAAAAGGGCTCTGAGCACTATGGGACTTAACATCTATGGTCATCAGTGCCCTAGAACTTAGAACTGCTTAAACCTAACTAACCTAAGAACAGCACACAACACCCAGTCATCACAAGGCAGAGAAAACCCCGACCCCGCCGGGAATCGAACCCGGGAACCCGGGCGTGGGAAGGAAGGGTGTCAGGATGGAGGGGCACTGAGGTGATGCACACACCACAGTGAACAACTTTCCCTGCACGACACACACTTCTGTAAAATCTGGCAGCTCAAACCCAATGATGTGGGCCATATAATGGTTAATGGAAGGTTGAGATAGTGCCGAGAGTGAAACTAAAAAGGACCATCCGACAATGTCAGAGGAGGTAAGATACAGCCGAGTGCCGGTTTGCAGCACAGAAAGAGGAAGTAGTGCTGAAAAGACTGGAGCCCCTTGTTGGCCAAGCACTTACTCAACAAAGATTAAACCACGGGGGGAGGGGGGGGGGGGAATGGGAGGGGGAGGGAATGGAGGAGAGAATATTTGGGCACTGGTAACTTCGTCGCTGAGCGCCTCTAAGATGTTTCCTCTAGGATTAAGAGGTTGACGCTGAAGAGGAATTCGTGGCGGACCGCATCACACCAGGAGATTGATAAAAAAAGTTACTCGGTTTTTATGCGACGCAAACGCATCCCGTGCTCATGAGTCGTATCAGCATTGTTTCTCATTCAATGTGTGGTTGGAGGGTACTAGGTGACATCCTCATTTGGCCACACATTCTTTCAAAAAAACTTTTTGCACGAGGGAACTTTCGCTTTCTGTGGAGGGGTCTCCAAGACTGCTCGAGAATGCTCACAATGCGCAACGTTGGTGCATACTGCACATGCACAGTAGAGCACCATCACATTTTGGTGCTTTTGTAAGGAGATGTATAACGTGTCAATACAATCCGAGATGGATGAGAAGAGCAGGGTCTGTACCTTGGCCTGTAAGGCCTGCTGACCGCAATGTATCTTATTTTTCTGTGCGCCGTCATCTCAAAACGGAAGTGTACAGCACTCCCGTTAATACGTCTGAAACGGAACAGGAATTGTGCAGCCTTGTCTATCTTTGCGAGATGGCTGCAGTATTGCATCCACATGCGAAAACTACACGTGGAATACCTTCTTCAACAGGGAGAAATATACAATAAATCGAAACGTGAAACGTGCTGATGTGGGATCACATTTCTTGTTAAGACAGGCCATTTGTGACGTTTGAGCTCTAACTGGGCCGGGTCGTAATCAAAACGTTTACATTTCGAATACATTTGTGCTAACTAGAACAATATTTTGTAGTGACGTCAATTGCGGGTAGTAGGCCTAACCATAAGTTCATTTACCTCAGCACACGACTCATTTCTCATTTACATATAAAAGTGAACTGGAACTGTTTTGCTTCTGCTATCATATAATTTCACCCCTGTCAGTTTATCCACAAATGATAGATGCAATACAAAAGGATAATTGAACATAGCTTCAGATAGAGTTATTAATACGTAAATGGCTGTTTTTGCCTGGTGATCCTTTGAGTTTTTCTTCTTTTTTTTTTAAAGGAAAAAAGAAAAAACTACGTCGTTGTTCATTGTTCGTCGAGATCTTACCTATTGTAATCAGCCTTCCAGAAGGTGTAAGCATTCTGAAATCTCGATCGAAATGTTTTCCTCCGCCGCTATTAATAACAAGGTCTACGCCTTTAGGATAAGCTTCCAATACTGCGTCCACGTACTTATCCTCATGTCGATAGAGACGGTCCGCACCCAGAGACAGTAATTTTTTGTGCTTTGACTCTGAAGCTGTTCCAAAGATTTTGACACCAGGTACTGTTCTTGCAAGTTTAATCACAGCGGTGCCAACGCTACCTGCAACAAAACACTTCGTGCTCCTGTAATGCAACTTACCAGTCGGCCTATCCTTCACTAGGTCAGTAAAAGAAAAAGTACGAAAGGTAGAAAGGTAGAAAGGTAGAAAGGTAGAAAGGTAGAAAGGTAGAAAGGTAGAAAGGTAGAAAGGTAGAAAGGTAGAAAGGTAGAAAGGTAGAAAGGTAGAAAGATATAGAAAGATATAGAAAGATATAGAAAGATATAGAAAGATATAGAAAGATATAGAAAGATATAGAAAGATATAGAAAGATATAGAAAGATATAGAAAGATAGAAAGAGAGAAAAAATTACCTTTTCACTGTTAATTAAGGTTTCTTTGTGTATGGTGACCTAATCCTAACTTCAATGTAAGTGTATAACATAGTTAACTGTAGGCAACAATGCTCTTCTTAATAACCATACCTCCAATGGAATCCATGAAAATGGTGTTTGTCCTCTTGGGGCAGCCAAACTCAAACAGACAGAGATAAGCCACTACGAAGTTAAGACCGAGGCTGACTGCCGTTCTGAGGCTCATCGCGTCCGGGACCACGAAGCAGCACGCCTGTGGCACGTGGACGATGTGGCGGAACAGACCGCCCTGCATTCTCAAGCACAGGACCCGCTGTCCCACCTGCAATAGAGTTTTACTACAAGCTTGCTCATTTCTCTCAGTTAACACGTTTGTAAATACTCTATAAATCTTGACACTCATACCTGGAGGTCTCTTACGCCATTACCCACGCCCGTTACGACACCGCAGCACTCACTGCCCATAATCACAGGGAATATGTCATTCCTCATAATTCCCAAGCGCAAGTAATTATCCGTAAAACTCAAACCACAATAGTAAACCTCTACTTCGACATGGCTGTCTGGAATACTATTCTCAATTGGTGTATCCTCAACCTGGAAGTTAATTATAAAATAAGCTTATGTATGTCGTTGAAATTGTTGTCACATTGTGCTGTATCCTCAGTGAAGACACTACTTGGTATCCTGAAACCATGAGGTTTTTGTTCTGTTGACTCCAGAGAAAATGTTACAATCGCTACACTTTTTTTTTTTTTTTTTTTTTTTTTTTTTTTGCAGTCAGTGCTATGAAGTGGTTCATTCTTCTATTTGTGGCATCTAAGGGAAAATGTACAAGTCTTGACAATAATACACAGAATATACGGACTTATTCTATCCAGGAAAACCATGCGTTCAATGTTTTTACATCACAGGTTTTCTATTACCGGAAAATATTCAAAATCGGTGAAAGGACAGATTTTCCACTGCTGGCCGTAGGAGGCTGTAAGTTTTAAAATCTGGTCATCAGCGTTGAATCTTTCAAGAAGTCATTTACGTGAGGTTCCTTAAGGACTGCTGCAGCCTTAAGAGCCCACGCCATTGTTGTATCAGTACTCAGTAATCGGTGATGGAGAGTATTTAGTAGAAATGAAAACAAACAGTATAAGTATCTTATACTGCAGAGGAAAATTAACACTTCCAAAATTTGCTGATTAACCTGATATTAGCTGGACAAATTTGAAAATTTTTCGCGTGAGAAGATTTCTAATCCCATGCAACATTTCTAGCAACACAAGACGACTGTGTAACTACCAAAAATGTCGTACTTTATAGTACATATAACTGATATATGTTTTATGATACTGCACTTGCCTTAATGCCTTCCATTTTTCCATGTCTGTGTAATGTAACTGACTGGACCATACGAGTAGATGCACCGGCCTCAATCTGAAAATTACATACCAATTAATTAATATAAAGGTTACCTACATTTTCCATAATAACGAATCTGTTGTTTCGTACAGTTTAGTTGGGTTCCAAAGATCAGATCGACTTTGAAAGAGCCGAACTCTTGCAACTGATGTCTGCTTTATAGATCTACTTATGTCAAGAAAAAATACACAAGTAAATTTTTTAAATGTAATGTACGTGCCAGATATTAAAGAAGAATTTACATATACTACTAATTTTATACAGGAATTCTTATAGCTGATGTAAACTGATTGTAGAGGTCTTCTTGAAAAGCGTTCATCTACCCTGTGGAACAACGTAACATACGTTGTGGACAAGGTATTAAAAGTATTCTGTTTGAAGACAAACTTTCCACAATTTCTAATAAAAGAGTGTTTTAAGGAAGCGCAACACCTAGTCTGCGAATGTATGCGTATATTTCCTAATCCCATATTTCTTATGCGCTCCACCTAATGTTTCGTCTTTAATAACATAGCATAAAGTATTGCTGTAGTCCATAATTTGAGTATGAGAAAAAGTTTGTGTTTATTTCTTTAGTGAAACATCATGGAAGTAAACGTAGCATGCACTGCAACGCATGTGGTTGAGTTAACGGAAGTCAAATTCTACACATTGCTTCAGCGAAGTTAATGAAACTTGAATATTTTGTTAGGTTTTTATCCACTGTACGATTACGAGCGAGTACGCTGGTACTATTACTTGAGCTTCCGTTACTGAGCTGTCCGTGTAACAGCTCCGTTTGTCATTAGCGTTATGCTTGCCAATTCGACAGGAGAACTTTACATCTTGTAGACCTCTGTAGTAGGATTTCCCATACTATTTCGCGGAACACTGCTGTTCCCCGGGAAGTGAATACGGGCTCCGCGAAAAATTATTATTAACATGGCGTTTCCTTTTTTCGGTATTTTGCTGCTACAAACTGTTTTTTTAAATTTATTATTGTTTCTGTATCATTAGTTATGACTTAAAACTGACGTATTCACCGAATAAAAACGTTTTTCTCATTTCTTCAAATTTTATTAGCCTTAGAAATAGACAAGATACTACGTCAGAGTACCAGGATTCTCAACGTGTTCGGTCAAAGTTTGGAAACCTCTGTTATAGAGCATATTATAGGTACCACCTTTGCCTTGGTAGTTGTTACTGTTACGTCTAAGGAACTGAACTTTCGCTTTGACAGGGCCCCATGAAAAGCGAGTAATCGTAGGACATTGAACCTTACACTTGTGAAAACGTGCGGAAGCGAAGTAACGAATAAAGCATTGAAAGAAACACATTTTAAATTCCACATCAATGAGTAACATTTGTTAATTACGTACCACGTTTGCGTTCCAGGTTACAAGCGTCGCTCAATGTGACAACCGTCTACAGACACTGCAGCCTGGAACCACACTGGAGATTGATCTACTGCTGCTAAAAACTTCTCAATTGTGTTGTCGGCTACCTCCCTCGCTATGCTCGCCTTACACATCATTGTCCTTCACATAGAACCACAGTCAGAAATCACTCTAGCTCAAATCTGGTGATCTTGATGGCCACGCTGTTTGGAACGATCGACCAATGATTTAGTTCTTTCCAAATGTGTTGCGAAGTAACCGAGTGACCCTACGAGCAATGCGAGCTCTGGCTCCTCATGTATCAAAACAATTGAGTCCAAAGCACCTCTCTCCCATACAGCAGCGATCACGTGTTCGTGAAGCAGATCACAGGAGCCGGTGCCGCTCAGACTGTATGTCCTTGGTGTCTGATTTTCTACCACGTCGACGTACCACTACCGGCAAATAACGGCAAATCATGACACTACTAATGACGCAAATTGTTCAGTGTACATTTTAAGTATCATTCCTATAATGTTGGTTACCCATAAGGAAATAGTTTCAAGCAGAGAAACCATCCTGTGTCATTACATTCCGAAAGCCACGTCATGTTCTTTGGCGGAGGGTATTTCAGGTATTACTATCTCCCAACCCCCCTCCCCCCACTCTTCGCCCCCCCCCCCCCCCCACACTCTATTCCTTGGCGTTCTATTCACCAAAGGCGTGTAGGAAAAGAATTGTCGGTTAAGCTCCATATTATATCAAATTTCTCAAAATTTCTACTAGTGATCATTTCGTGATAGGTATGTGGAAGAAAGTAATACGTTGCCAAGGCTTCTTTTAACGTAAGCTCTCGACGTGTCAAACATCAACATCAAGGCTTCTTGTAACGTAAGCTCTCGACGTGTCAAACATCAACGTCTCCGCGTACGCACACCGCCTCATGTAGGATCTGCCGCTGTAGTTTATCGATCATCTTCGTAACTCTCTCTCGCCGAATAAACGATCCAATGACGCTTTTCTTTGGATCTACTTTCTCTCTTGTATTAACGTTCTTTGGTAAGGGACTCAGACTGATTAACAATACTCAAAAATCCATCTATCGATTGCTTTACATACCGCTTTGTCTTACGGGCGTCGCAAAACGCGTTTCTATTGCGGTAGCATTTATGTTGCAATGGACATAGGCAGTTTGCCTTTATTACATCGTATGATTTTTAAGCTTCCTGCCTATGTATATTTTTTGCTCTTGTTTCATTGCAATCGTTTAGTCGGCGGCGATCTGTCATAGGTAAGTGGTGCGTAACAAAGAGAACACGCTTCGCTGCAGAATCTGCTCGTAATGCCAGGAACGAAAACGTCTCTTTACGAATTTTAAAGTTCCTCGAATTTAAGTGGAAAAATGTTGCTTCCAAAGGATAACAGTACATACCATTTCTATTTCGTGTATCGAATTCTACGTAAACACTTCCTCACGACGTTTAGACCCGCCAATGCGCGTATTAACATTTAAATTTTAGTTCCTATTTCACACTGAAAACTACAAACGCTTTATTGATTATCTCAGTCTATCACGCTGAAACTGTACACGAAGGCCTTTATAACTGCTCAAATATGAGAGTGTCCCGCCAAAAAGATGCTACTGAGAAAGAATCAAGATGGGTTTTTCCATTGATTTTGTAAATTCACGCAATCTTCCCACGCCTAAATCCAATAAACACACACTGTTGCTCTAGAATCCATGGAAAATTTCCGGACTTATATTTCGTCGCATTTGCAAACTATCCAAATGACTTTTGATGCTATGCAACTGCACGCAACCTTTCCGCGCTGAGCCCAAACAACTACTGGCTCCTCGAATTTCTGGCGCATGACCGCTGGCTCTTGTGCATTATCGATCCTAACCACAATACAACGCACCAGACGAGAAAAGACGCACGCAGTTCCGAAAGTTCTAGAGAACCAGCTATTCCTATGTGTGACGAATGACTACGTCATACCGAGAAGTAGCGCCCCTTACAAGTCTGACCCCCTCCACGTCATCTGCATGTACACTATACTCTGCAATTCACAATGGAGTGCTTGGCAGAGGATTTATCGAACCACTTTTAAGCTGTTTTTACACCGCTCCACACACTAACAGCGAGTGGGGAAAATGAGCACTTAAATCTTTTCGTGCAAGCTCTGATTCATTATATTATGTTGATTATTTCTTCCTTCATAGGTGGGCACCAATGACACATTTTCGCCATCTCAGGAGAAATTTCATAAGATGATTCGGCTGCAACGAAAAACGCCTTTGTTTTAATGATTGTCATTCCAATTCACGTGTCATAACCTAGCAATCTCTATCTCATGATAGTAAAAAACTAGCTACCGTTCTTTGGACTTCAATGTACTCTGTCAGTCCCATCTGATGCCGATCCTACACTTCACGGGGAGGGCGGACAAGCGAAATATACGCCGTCTATTCAGTAGCCATGTTGCATTTTCTAAGTGTTGTGCCAATAAATCGCAGTCTTTTTATTTTCCTTACCTACAACGTTATCTATGTGATTGTTCCAATTTAAGTTACTCGTAATTGTAATCCCTAAGTATTGAAATGAGTTAACAGCCTTTAGATTTTTGTAACAGAAATTTAGCGGATTTCTTGTAGTACTCATGTATTACTACATACTTTTCACGATTTAGTCAAAATTGTCTCTTTCGCAATTTCCGGATAGCTTGTCTTCATAATTTTGCAGTTGGTTTTGATTATCTGATGACTTTAAAAGATGGTAAACGACATTATCATCTGCAAACACACTAACAAGTTGCTCATATTGTCTCCTATCTCGTTTATGTAGATCGGGAACAGCAGAGGGCCTTTAACACTTCCTTGGGAAACGGCAGATATTACTTCTGCTTTACTGGACAACTTTCCATCAATTACTACAAACTGTAACCTTTCTGTCAAGGAATCATGAATGCAGTCGCACAATTGAGGCGACACTCCAAAGGCACGCTATTTCATTAGAGGTCGCTTAAGTGGAACGGTGTCAAAAGGCTTCTGGAACTCTAAAAATATAAAATCAATTTCACATCCCTCGTCGACAGCATTCATTAGTTAGTGAGAATAAAGAGCTAAATGTGTTACAGAAGAAAGATCTTTTCCGAATCTATATGGACTATTTTTTAATAAATCGTTTCCTTCGAGGTAATTCATAACGTCCGAACACGGTATATACTCCAAAATCCTACTGCAGATGAACGTTAGTAATATGTGTCTTTAATTCAGGACAGGCTTTTATAATTCGGTAGTAATGGACAGAGTTTGTTAGGTGAGTTGTACGTTTCTTTGCCATACAACAATGTATTTAATTGTGAGCAAAACTTGCAGAAAAGTGAAAGATGTGAAGAAAAACAAATTCTTCTCTCCAATAAAAAACTATCAAGATTTTCACACCCAAGATTTTTGGTGGGAGGGGAGTGAGAGGAGGGGGAGAACGGGGTTGGATGAGGGGGGTAGTGGAATAGGAGGGGGGGAGTGGAGGTAAAAGGATGATAGGGGAGAGGAAGAGTTTTAGGTGGGATGTATATGAGAGAGAGAGAGAGAGAGAGAGAGAGAGAGAGAGAGAGAGAGAGAGAGAGAAGGGGGGAGGGGCCGGAGCTTTATAGTACCAGTATGGTAGTTACTTAAAATTTGGCTGTTCTGCAACTGAACCTTCATCAGTCTGAATTGGCTGAGACACTCGTAATTTAAGATGGAATGAGTTAAGATAAATGTTTGACTTTTAGTGGCGCCGATATAACTTAAGCCCGAATGTACGACTGTAGACGGTTCAATAGTTCACTGAATGCTTAACACCAGGGGAGACGAACCACAGAAACATTCAGCATTGAGAGATATCATAAGAAGGCTGAAGCTCTAGATACCAAAAGCAACTCACTAAATTTTTACTGTAGGTAGACACACTGTAAATGATGGAACCTATCCAGTTCCAATCACATCTCGTCCGTTAAACAATCTGAAGCGTCGTCAAATAATAGAGTCCGTAACACAGCCAAAGTTTGCTTTTGTGCATTGAGCACTTAATCGACGTTGTGAAGGTGTAATCGATGGTTTTGTCGACACCATGTAGCGGGCTAACATCTTCCTGGATTCTAATTTTTCGTTTTTTATTTTACTTATGTTTTTACCGGACCCCCAAATTCTGAAGCTTGTAGAGATGCACAATGAGCGTAAGTAAGAAGATTAATCTTTCTTTGGTGTCTTGACACCAGGTTCGTTAACCAGGTAGTAGTAAAGCTGAAACCATCACCTGTAACGCTGGTTTTCCCACAAATTCAGAATTCATTAATAGTCATTTAAAGAGGCGAGGGCGAGGTTGAGAGGGTTACAGTTAACGTAGTCTCAGTAACAACGGTGCAACTGGGTATTTCTTACATTTACAAATCTTATTGGAAATGAAAGAAGTGGTATGTGACAAATATGCCGTGGACTCTAAGGAGATTGAGTCCTAAGGCTCTGTATACTCTTACAGTTCTGCAGTTGAGCCACTGCGCCAGACACTAAACACGTGGGAAACTATGACAGCTTCTTAAGTAAATACCAGTATTATTAACTTAGTCTTTTAGAGAGCGCCGCTATTTTTACGTGCTTCAACACAGTCATACTTTGTACTTCGTATTTGATTTTCCGACCAGTCACATTCACTGAAACAGTACGAGAGTGGTTTAAGCAACATAAATGTAGACCACTCCATCTGACCAACCAGCTGAAGTTCATTTTTTTTTTCCAAGATCCCCCTTTCACATTTCAGCTTGGATAGGGAATAGGAGAGTAAAATTTCACGTCCCCTCAAAACTGTAAGCTACTTGATACGGAACGGTACCTCAGTTATACCAGGACAGTGAAGGATATCAGCAGTGCTCGTTTAAAAGATCCATTTCGGATTTTATTTCTAACGCCTTCTATACAGACCTGCGATGTTATAGTAAAAGATATCTCATCTTTGTGAAGTGAGACTGAACTGCACAAAAATGCTTTTTCTAACAATATCTACTTAGACGATGTTCCCTCAGCGTTACTGATTGACTTCAGAGAACCTGTCATGACAATATTCCACCTAGTGTAAAAGGCATGTCACACTGGAAAAATTACCTCAGATTTTAAAAGGAAAGTAATAACTACAATTCGAAAGAAGACAGTTGTTGGAAACACTGGATATTACCAAACCACCATTTTACTAAGTCTTGGTCGCAAAATACTGAGACGAATTATTTAAAGAAGAATAAAAATACTGTCAGAAGTCAACCTTACGGGAGATTTCTGATAAATGTACGAACACGTTATGCAACTGACTTAGAAGGTAGACTGAAGTAAGAGAAACTACGTTTATAACATTTGTACATTTAGTGAAAGCTTTGACAATATTGCAGGTATCAGAGATAAGGTGCGGAAACCGAAAGGCCATCTACAATATGCACAGTAACCAGACTGCAACTATAAAAGCTTAAGTGTATGAAAACCAGGCAGTAGAGAAGGAAAGACAGACAGAATTGCAATCTATCGCTCTTCTTATTCAGTCTGTACATGGAGCAAACAGTCAAGGAAGCGAAGGAGAAATTCGTAAAAGAATTTAAAGTTTATTGGGGTAGAAATAAATACTTTGAGGTTTTCAGGTGACAAAGGATATGTAAGATCAGTTGAAGAGAATGCGTAATGTCTTGAAAAGTGGTTGTAAAATGAATAACAACAAAAGCGGAAGACAGGTAATGAATTGTAGTTCAGTTAGATCAGGTGATGCTGTGGGAAATGATCAGGCAAAAGTAGTAAATTACTTTTGTTATATAGGTCAGTGGAATAACGGACGATGGCAGAAGAAGATAGGATACAAAATTCAGACTGTAAATAGCAAGGAAAAAGTTTCCGAAATGAGAATTACTTTAACATGAATATAAATTTAAACATTAGGAACCGTTTGTCGGGAGTGCTGCCTTGTAAAGTATTGAAAGGTGGATAATACAAAGTTAGGCAAGAAGAAAATACAAGTATTTAAAATGTGATGCTACAGGAGACATTAAGGTGTTAAGACCAACCACCACAAACACCACAACCACCACCACCACAACAACCACAACAACAACTACCACTACCACCACCACTACCACAACCGACAACTTCCAGCAAGTAATTCTAAGGATTTTCTGTGTGTTCTCAATTTTTATCCATATAGATTCCCTACTTTGAGGACTACAAACAACATTCTTTCTGAGAACTAAAAAGGTAAGTGTTAACTAGCAGCAGCGAAATTTGTATTATGTAAGGTTTTAAGACTATTGTGTGACAGTATAGAGCTCATTAAGGATGTTCGCCGTTGGTTCCAGTGCGACTGAAGAAAGAAAGAAAGAAAGAAAGAAAGAAAGAAAGAAAGAAAGAAAGAAAGAAGTTTGTATCAAGCTCATTTGACTAGAGCAGTAGGTCAGTAGGTTTAGGTTAGGGCAGAAAACAAGTGGTCTTTTCTCAGATAACTTTCTTGTTCGCACGAAAGGACGGAAAAGTTAGAGAAAAAGAATAGCCCGGCAGCGGTCATCCTTTTACAAACACGACTCCAGGTTTTTGTGTTGTTCTTCCCTTGATTTATAAAGCATGAAAATACCTATGTAAGATGCATTTTAGAACTAAAGACAAAGAAAATATAACAGTGCAAGCAAAAATAATCTTCGATAGGAACTAACATTATTTCCATCATCCTTACAAGAGGGCTAACAGCGCTCATTCTACGGAAAAGTCTTAAGAATGGGAAAACAATAAAAAAGTAATATATCTTCGTTAACATGCAAATGAGCTGAGTCACATGCAAACCTGCACATGTGTCCAGTGTACGCGTCATGCCGCCACTGTTGGGTGGTGACACGTTAATGCAGATAGGATAGCATAAACACTGAGTTGAAAACTGTTTTATCTTACCACTAAAGGTGCAAAGAATCGTAGAGGATTAACTTCCATGGCTCACTGGACTTTTTCTGAAAAAAAAAGAGTACATTATTCATTATACATTAAACTTCATGTAACTTGTGACAATAGCGTAGAAAATACGTGTAAACTACAAACGATGTATATACCACTTCCAGTAAACAGTGCTCATTGTGGCACGGTACACAAATTTATTTAACTACCACTTGACAATATACAAGACGCCCAATTATTGAAAATGTAAAACTGTAATCTGTAGCTCACCTCCAAATTCATAGAATGAGATACTTAACGGTCAGGAATACTATATTATCCTACCTCTAAGAATCCCCATTACTATTCATTCTCAGAACTCTGTTGATATAAAAAGTTGAAGAGCCTCTTTTTTTATATCTAAGTCTTCAATGGTTTCCCCTGTGTGTTAAATGTTTCTCCCAAAATGTACTGAATTTTTTTAATTTATTATGTATACAAGATATCGGAAGAACTGGCCTAGCACGAAATCAACGCCCCATTTAAAACTTTCCCTAATGTGTGACTGTAAAGCAAAGTTGGTGGACCCATCATTGAGCCACTGTTGCAAGATATCGTCCGTCATCAGTCCCCTAGGCTTAGAACTACTTAAACCTAACTAACCTAAGGACATCACACACATCCATGCCCGAAGCAGGATTCGAACCTGCGACTGTAGCAGCAGCGCGGTTCTGGACTGAAGCGCCTACAAGCGCTCGGCCACAGCGGTCGGCGGATTTTATTAAGGTCAACGGCTACGGGATATTACGACGTAAATGATTCCAAAGATACTAGCCGAGATTTAATTGAGGCTTAAAATACTATTGTCAAACTAATTCACCTGCTTGTTCTTGAAAACATGATGCTGAGAGCTGTCCATTCTCCCTCGCACGTAGTAATGGCTTACGTTGGGCGTACTGGATTACTGTTGACTGCCAACTTGACTGACTAACTTTACAGGTTGGAGGGACCGGCCACTCAGTGTTTTAATCAAACAAAAGCAATGACCGGATCTAATGCTTTCTTGGCAATACCTTTTCATAGTGGAAATGCCACTGCTGTGAAATCTGTATGATAGAATGCTTCTCCTCACTGTTCTCTGTAATCATGGTCTGTTCTAACCTAATCACTTTTCTTACTCGTCCTCACATAAAACTTCAATCGTCGTGGCTCATTTTTCATGTTCTTTTTTACATTTAGATCCGCAATCAGACACGTTACACAAAACGTACGTCGAAGCCCTTAGGCCTCAGCATGAGTAACCGCCATTCGTTAAACGAAACCATTCCGTTCCATATAATACTGTGTTATAAAAATAGGTACCCAACATTCATATAATTCTAAACAAACTAGATGTAGTATGGCAGCATAATTCAATTAATTAGAAGAGAAACGTGGGAAGATTAGCGATTAAAAGATACGTCATGCAAATTGATCGTGAATTAATGTTTCTTTGTAGCAGTGTGGGTGCTGTTTCTAATTTTTCAGGAATATAAAAGCTGTATAATGTGGCTAAATGTCAGACCTTGGTTTGTCAGCACAATAAAAGTATTACGTCCTTACGGTCCAGGAAACTTTACAAGCCACCTCCACACCTTAAATTTCGTTGCCTGGCTCACAGTTTTAAACCGTGGGTAAGTTCCAAGTAATGGTATATTACCAAAGTGAAACGTTCCTTAGAAAATCTGTAAGAGTCGTTCATATAAAGTGTAACATAAATGTTAAAATACGTTAAAGCCCCGATTTACTCATTGGAGCCTGGCACATCCGAGCACTCGAATGCAGCCGATGTAAAATTATAACAGTTACCGATGGAATAGGGGTCATATCAGGTTCATATAGCATCAGAGATGGAATTAGAATCAAGTAAAATACTATTCTCAAGGATTGTTTTGTTCTTCGTAACATGATTCGTTTGTGGTAAACAGTCTGAAAATACGTGCTTGTCTCTCGTCTGCTTAACTTGTCATTTCGCTTTTTTGTATGAAGAAAAACATGAGAGCTTGAAAGCGACAAACGTTTCTATACGGATGGATAGAAAAGATTCGAAAGTAATCCCAATCGTGCAAAAAACGCTTCTATTAGCAAGCGGAAGCCAGTTAATCGACATTATTTCGTCAAAATGAGAGTGAAGGAAAGTGCTGACATTGCCGATTGAACTGGTGTCCAGTTTCAATATTAAAGAACGCAGCCTGAAATTTTAAACGTTTGTTATTTCACAGTGGCGGGATCTGTAACAAAACAAACATGCAGTTTTATTATACGTTTTCGTAACTTGTGAGTCTGCGTTTTTTCTACTGTGTTAGGTAGTACTTTGCGATATATTTTAACATTAATTTTTGGTGCATGATTTTATAACGTCATTTTTGGCGCAAACACTGATTTATTTCAGAGTGCCGCCATTTTGTTAAAAACTAGTTTTTCAATGTCTATGTATTAAAGTAGAAAGTATCATCAGTTTCAAAGCAGCTTTTGAAATATTTTCCTAGAGTGGAAAGAGTGGCATTGAGAACTCTAATAGCCCTCTCACTCCGCGAAGGCCTTTCGTCGAAGTCGTGTGCTGTCCTCTGGATGCAAGTTTTTTTCTTTAAAAAATTCATAATACAACCGTAAGGGTGTACGATAAAGTTCTAAGGTCATTTCTGTAAGTTGTTTGTTATTTGGTCGAAAACATCATCAGTGTCGGTTGCAAAATAGAGCTTCACCCTGGTCTACCCCCTTCAGACAAAACTTTGTTGAACAAACAACTGATATTAAATGGATTGGCAGTTTGTGTAATTCAGTAACTCACAGCCGCTGCGAAGCAATTTCCCTGAACTTGGGACTGCGTGACAGTAGAACTGCCTAACAAACAAAATGTTCAATTTTTGCATCAGTTCTGACGTCAGAGACAAAGCACATCTGATCTTTAATACTGAAGCAAGATACTATCGAAAAGAAACATGCTAATCTTATGAAACAAAGAATGTAAGACAGGATAAATGATTTACTGAAGAAAGCAATGGCAAATATACTGTAATAGGTGTGCCCTAAGGCTGAATAGGTGTCATACTATATAAACAAAGGGTCGGAGCTCATTTCTCCACCAGATCAGCCACTACTTCGATTCTGATAGTGAATGTGACAGGTAGACTTGCGACATGGTTCAGTCCGAACTAAACTGCGTCCTCCTGTCGCGTCATAATTAAAAGAAGTCCGTCATCTTGTCGTAGGAATGGAAGGACATAAGGGTCTGTGCTTTGTAAACCTTCGGGTAGAGGACACCTTCAGTTAGGGAAATCCATAAATATGATTGACTTGAAAAAAATTCGGCATAGTGAAATTAGATGAAAACTGTCATCGGTTGGCGATAGCGCAGTATAAAATGAAGCGTCGGAACAGTTCTTCGACCAACACTTAAATACGGATGGAAAACGACAACATAAATGCGGACATCAGAATGCTTTAAATACTCAGAGTAGTCACAATAAGATCTGCGGCTATTTTAGTTCTCGGCAACGTCTGCTTTATAATAAAGTGAGAGCACTAAAGCTTCTCACTTATTTTGGTGCTAGTAGTGTGTGTCACTCATTTTGGAGCACAATATTGTCATCAGATAAATTATTATTAATAAAAGATAGTGGCGCTTTCGTGTACTAGTTCAGAGTGTTTAGACATATTTACTCGCGAAACGCCTGGATTGATCTGAAAGTGACTTCTAATCAGTAGATAATTGCGGTAATGTTAATGAACCCATAACGTCTCGAGAAAACTGCCACTAAGTCTAAGGCAGGAAACATCTGACAAGAGAATTTCATGCCATTTTAGTTAATGAAATGATAGTAAGGGGTGGGACTGTTGCTATTTACTGCATATATCTATTAATCCTGACTAGATTAGAGCCATTAAGCCCATTACTAGCACATAACCAGGCATCCTACAAATTTTACATATTGAAAGTGGTCTACATGTAATATATAATCCAACATTTAGAATTAACTGCGACACAAATAGTGAGAACAATAGCAGATCAAGGAGAGAGAAACAGTTTTTATTCTTTGTTGAAATTTAGAACAAAGAGAAATTACAGGTGAGCAGATTTAAACTATGAGCCTTAGTAGCAATGGATGTAAGAGGAGGTTTGAAACAGGGAGAGAAACAAGTAATGAAGCTTAGGAGAGCAGGACGTGGCGTGACTATAAAATGTGAACAGAAGGAAGCATGACTGGGAGGGGATGACAGTATTTGCTTTACTGTTTGACAGAATGAAACTTCCCTTAGTTATTCGTTTTTAGGGGAAAATGCTATGAAGCTGAAAGGAGGAAGTGCTTTGGATGCCTATTAAACAGAGTAGGGAATCGCATTGTGCACAGCGGGCGGGGTAGATTGTTTCAGGGGCAGAGAGCCGCAACGGACTAGGAGAATGAGATATGAGAATGTTCTTGTTTTAACCATTGGATTAGCTAGGATTCTAGGTTATTACAAGCAAAGCGAGCACACAATTAAAAAACACATTTCGCGATTTCTCGTTTTCTGGTTCGGTTCTCCCTGGTGTGGGAACCTCTCTCTCTTGTCAGCGACTGTCAACACCATCGATATACCTGAAAAAAACGCATGATATACATTGTAATTATTCACATCCGGCAGTTTACGATCACGAACCATCTTCACGGTGGAAAAATATCTATTGTGTCAGCTTCACATACTATATATTGTATTTAACCAGAAAAGTATACGCCGTGGCTGACTTGAAAACGTCAGAAAATTAACTCTCATGCCGGCTGATGGTTTCAAGTCAGCTATGGTGTGTACTATTCTGGTTAAACAGCACATGTGACAAATTGTCACAATATATATTTTTCCACTCTGGAGATGGTCCGTGATCCAAACCGTTTGGCAATAAATATACTGTAAGACAACATAGTGTGTATCATTCACTTCTCTAAGTCTTTAATGTTGCTAGCATTAGGTGATGAAAGAAGTGGACTACGATGTAACGATGTAGACAGTCTGACACAAGGAACTTTGGGTCGGTCGAGGGAGCGTGAACGGATAGCCCAAGTGATTACGGTGACCGCTCGCGAAAATCAGGATATCCGGGTTCGAGTCCCGGTCCGCGGCAAGTTTTCACATGTCACTGTTGGATAGTAGATCTATACCTAACACAGCTGAATTCAAGCAATTCTGTTAGTGAATTAATTTCGAAATATTGGAAATACGGAAGCGTCCGATCCCGCCCGTCTGCTTTGACCCATGACGTCACAAATATGGCGGAAACAAAAACACACACACTTTCCACAAGAAGCCTAATGACACTAACGGGACAAGCGCGGGAAATGGGGTGTTTTGGGTGGGGGGCAAACTAAATATAAACAAATTTAGACGCCTTGCGTAGCTACAACGTGTAAGTGAAGACAACCATGCATGAATACCCACCCACCTCCCCAGGGGTAGTAACCCATGCAACCCATAGAAGATAAGGGTCGACAGAAGCGTCCGATCCCACGCGTCGGCTTTGACCCGTGACGTAAGGGTGTGTGTGACGTCATGACGGCGCGGAGTTTGGTTTGAGTGTGGCTGTCTCCAGTTCTGTTCTATCTTATTTTATTTACTGTTCTGATCTGTTCGTTCTATCTCGTGAGATTTTTTTATTTAAAAACACTTATTACTTTTTTAATTATCTGTTTCCTCCAATTTCTGTTTTAGTTTATTATATTTATCTTTCTGATCTGTTCGTTCTATCCCGTGAGATTGTTTTTTTTAAGTCAAAAAACACTAATCAGCTACTGAAGCATCTTTATCTTCTATGGGTTGCAGGGGTTACGACCCCTGGGGAGGTGGGTGGGTATATAATAAACTAAAACAGAAATTGGAGGAAACAGATAATTAAAATAAGTAATAAGTGTTTTTAAAATTAAAAAAAATCTCACGAGATAGAACGAACAGATCAGAAAAGTAAATAAAATAAGATAAAACAGAACTGGAGACAGCCACACTCAAACCAAACTCCGCGCCGTCATGACGTCACACACGACAACACCCTTACGTCACGGGTCAAAGCCGACGCGTGGGATCGGACGCTTCTGTCGACCCGAAATATTTCGGAAAGCATTATTATTATTATTATTATTATTATTATTATTATTATTATTATTATTATTACTAATACTAGCAGTAGTCGAAAATCAAATGCTGATATTAACACTAGAGTGCAACACGCTCCCATTATAAGCATTATAAATTTACATGGACATCATTTTTCTGAATACTGCAGAGCAATACGTATTGGCCAAAGGTAAATCACCACAAAAACAGTATTAACAGAAGATAACTAAATGTGTTATGGTCTTCAGTCCGAAGACTGGTTTGATGCAGCTGTCCATGCTATTCTATCCGTGCAAGCCTCATCATCTCCGAATAACTACTGCAACCTACATCCTGCTGAATCTGCTTGCAGTATTCATTTCTACGTCTACCTCTACCTCCCCCCCCCCTCCCGCCCCACAACAAACAAACACATTCTCTGACTCTCTGCCTTTCTCTAATACTAAATTGGCGATGCTTTGATGTCTAAGAATGTGTCCTATCAACCCATCCCGTCTTCTAGTCAGGTTGTGATACAAATTTCTTTTCTCCCCAATTCCATTAAGTACCTCCCTATTAGTTGTATTATCTACCAGTCTAATCTTCAGCATTCTTCGGTAGCTCCGCATTTTAAAATCTTCTATTCTCTTCTTATGTAAATTGATTATCGTCCATGTTCCACTTCCAGACATAGGTAAGCTCCATACTAATACTTTCAGATAACACTTCCTGACAAATCTATGTTTGATGTTAACGAATCTGTCTTTCTCCGAATCGTTTTTCTTGCCATTGCCAGTCTACGTTTTATACCATATCTACTTCGGCCAGCACCAGTTATTTTGCTGCTCAAATAGCAAAACTCATCCACTCGTTTCCTAATCTAATTCACTCGGCATCACCTACATTCCATTACCCTTGTTTTGATATCTGATCTTAAGTTACAAATACGCACGATCTCGCACGATAATTTTTAATCAAAACAGGCTTATCTTACCAGAACAACAGCTGACTTCCGTTCGCATGCTATCACCAGTGATAAACAGCTGACTTCACTAGCGCCCGTTTGTTTGCAAGACAAGGAACTTGGGCACTTATCGAATGCCGTTGCAAGACTGACTTGTACTGTATCACGTGAGGGCTAGTTGGATTCCGTCCAGTAGAGGAAGTTCCATCCACATCAGGAAACGGCGGGCAGTTGACTAATGTATATCAGCCGGAATTCGAAGATCGTCAAAAGCTGATTCTGAAATACGTAGTGTACGAAACTCTTATTTCCTCGTTCGCCATTAAATGTATAAGAGGCTATTTTGCATCAGAATCATCCATATCTCTGAGAGCGAAATCTTAGTTTGATTTGTCAACCAATTAATTCTTCAGCTGTCCTTTCTAAATAAAACTTACGAGTAACAACCTTTTCTTTTTACTTTAGGAAGTTGCAGGTGGTGTTTACCATATGCATTATTACTTCCCTATATCTGATAACAATATTCTTGTTTATCCCTTAGGCGTTACATGGCATACAAATACGTCTGAAGAGATCACAACTAAGCCTACGTATATTAGTGGGTGATCCAACAGTAACAGGAAAAGTGAAAAAGAAATCTGTTCAGAAGTTTTACTGGTAGTGTCGTGTACGTCTTACAAAAGAAGTACAACTTACGCATTTTCGACAGTGAAAAAATTATTTCTATAGTTTCCTAGTGAATAAAATACTTATTTTGTGAAACAATATTGGTATTTATTACCACGGGAACGTTTTCGCCGTTTAGCTATAAGAAGTTTTCAGTGGGTGTTCTGAAATATTGCACAGCTACCTGTTCCTACCTTGATGTTTGCATAAAAAGTAATGACACAAAGAGTTAATTTTACATGTCCTGACGACCTAGCTTAGAAGATAGCAGGCATTCTGTATCTCAAGACCTTAATTGTGAGATTGCATCTGAGGCGCTGGACTCTTTTTTTTGAAAGATCAGGGCTGAAATCCTCTCCTGTCAGGTAGGTTTCTATGTCCTCGGTTCTCTTAAATCGATTACAGTTGAAATGAACAAAACCGATGTTTTTCTCAATTCTTGTCCTATCCGATCTAGTGCTATGATTATACTGACCTCGTCGTCTTCGGGACTTTGTGTAACAAATCCTCTTACATTTCGCTTGCCACCGTTTGTCATTGTAATTATTCGGTTCTGTGAAGATTGTGTGACATTTATACATCTCTGATGATCTGTTCTCTAGTATAATTTCGAGTGCAGATCAGTTGGTCTGACCACTAGTACAGTTTCCTTTTTATCCGCGCACATAACATAAGAAAATCTCTGGGTATAAGAGAAACCTACGATTTCTGCGCCAATGAAGCAACATAGATCGCAAATTGGAAATTTGTGGTAAGGATTATGGGACCAAACTGCTGAGGTCATCGGTCCTTAGGCTTACGCACTGCTTAACCTAACTGAAACTAACTTACTCTAAGGACAACACACACACCCATGACCGAGATAGAAATCGAACCTCCGACGGAGGGAGCCGCGCGAACCGTGACAAGACGCTATAGATAGCAAGTCAGGAGCAAAGCGCGTTTTATTGTTCATCAAAACTTTCATGTAGCTACTGTGTAAAATGTTAACCACGACTAATTTGTTGTTGATACAGCAGTTTCAGTGTTCACTGACATTGTGTTAAGGAACGAACATAGAATAGTTAACAGGTGTGTGTCATTCAACTCCCGTTAAGGAAAAAATTCGCCTCGTCTGTGCACTGGAAGCATTATTTTACATACTGCAGTAAATACTGTTAGATAGTGACCACCGGCAGCCGCCACTAAACCTATATCATTTTATAATCTGAAGTCCCATGTCGCGTTTTTTTATCTGTATCTTAGGGCTAATCTCAGGAACTACTGTAGAGATTTTGATAAGACTTTCACTAATAGACTGATTCACACCAAAGGTTTGTATGTATAATGTATTACCGCCACGCCAGTCAAGTCGTTCGAGCGTAATTCGTTAGAGCTAGCGTTGCGAAGCCGCATTGCGCATATATGTGAACGCTCTCTCTCTGCTTTTGTAAAGGCCTGTTTTTAACTTTTGTGGTTATTTTGATAACCCAGTCTTTTTAAACTTTTTTGCCCTTTCCTCCTTTTTTCCAATTTTTCTACCTGAATGAACTGTGTTAATGACTTGAAATAAAACTTATGACAGGACCTTTGCAGATATTTTGCTACACACATTTATTCCGGTAACGTTTATGTTATCAGGATGTAGTGTTATAGAAGACTTTGGTGTACATTCAGCAGGAACTAAAGCAATGAAGAAAGAGATCACAGTATCTGAAAATATGAGACTGGATTTATCCAGGAACTAGATAAATGCAGCAATCTCTTCTTTCCTTCAGTTGCAATATTTCAAGTTATCTCGAATCATATTACAAATCCGTTTGTAAATAAGCCTACATGTTGACCATTTACAGGTATGTGTTTCGTTTATTAATACATGTATGAATTCATAATCCCTAACCATTACCATTTACGTACTATGGAAATAAAGATTCTTCTACGGAATAGGAGTTGCCAAAGAAACACTTTTTCAGTTTGCTTTAAAATTTAACTTTGCTATCTGTTAGACGTTTTATATCACTGGGTAAGTGTTGAGAAATTTTGGTGGCAGCGTTGTACACCAGAGTCTGTGGTGATGGCAACCTTCAAGTGGAATAATGAATGCCACTTTTTCTTCTGGTACTGTAATTATGGACGCTATTGTTCCATTTCAGTTGTAGTGGCTTATTTACAACAAACGTAATGAGGGAATAAATATATTGTAAAACAAACAAAGAAAAACAAACACCGTCCGAACAGGCCTTGAAGGCCCAATGGTGCCTACCGACCGCCACATCACACTCAGCCAAAAGGCGTCACCGGCTGCAGATGAGCATGTGGTCAGCATACCGCTCTCCCGACCGTTGTCAGTTTTCGTGACTTGTGCCTCTACTTCTCAGTCAAGTAGCTCCTGAAATGGCCTGACAAGAGCTGAGTGCTCTCCGCATGCCAACATAACCCCGCAGACCCGAACGGTGACTCATCCAAGTGCTAGCCAAGCCCGACAAATATATTGGAAAGCAGTAGTCAAAATGGCTAACTCCTCAAGCAGACGTCTACAAGATGATCTTGGATGAGTACCACATATTATTCTTGGAAAAGCGTCATTTCTGATGTTTTGGAGACAGCAGTGAACCTTTGTTTTGAGAATAATTTAATTATCCGGTAAAACCATATTTATTTCTAATGAAATTACCGGCTTCGGTAAGCATCGACCAGCCTCAGACCGTAAAATGCAGGCCACGGTTCAGTTCCACTATTGCAAAAACCACAGATAAAATCAGTAATTTCGTTAGAAATAAATGTAATTTTCCAGTATAGTTATACTCATTCATGCAGCTCTTTTTCCGGCAACGAATTCTTTCTTAAAGCTGAGATGCTCCAGCACACAATTTTCTACATCATGCAGAGAATCGGATAACAGTATGTTGCCTGATATTTTATTTTGGTACATATACTTATTTAGGCTTTATTCACTTCATCAGTACCTCTACAAATAATCACATTTATGTACAATTTACATAATACAGTATTTATAAAGACCTTTTTACATTTGATGTTGTACTCATCTCCTGACGTTGTAGAAGGATTATCCCTACGGTATACCAAATGAACAAACCGATTTATGGCGCACACAGTTAAAAAAAAGAAAAATTGAAATTTTGTGTAAGGACGACGGATAAGAAATCCAGAGATTACAAACACATCAATAACAGGTCCAAAGATACACGACCCACAACAACAGCCGGCCGCGGTGGCCGAGCGGTTCTAAGTGCTTCAGTCCGGAACCACGCGACTGCTACGGTCGCAGGTTTGAATTCTGCCTCGGTCATGGATGTGTGTGATGCCCTTAGGTTAGTTAGGTTTAAGTAGATATAAGTTCTAGGGGACTGATAACCTCAGATGTTAAGTCCCATAGTGCTCAGAGCCATTTGAACCATTTGAACCACAACGACACAAATATCTTTTAGTAAACAACTAGCAGTCAAGTATGAATTTCTAAAACCGTCAGATAGTAAAAAGTATTATAATATACGTGCAAAATAAAATAATCGAACAGCTGTAAAACGTTGCTAAAAATAGTATTACGGTCAACACTTACGGACAGCAGTAATGGTTTACGCGAAGTTGATAAACTCTATCTAAAACGTCAGGACGTGAATACATCAAAATAAAAAAAAAAATCTTTGTAAATTCTATATTATGTGAATTACATAGAAAAGCGATTGTTTACGAATGTATAAGTCTAAATACCTTATATACTATAATAAAATATCAAGCAACACACTGTTTTCCAGTTCTCTGCATAATATCCTACTGTGACACAATATATGCTGCAGGTCCCACAATAAAGAAAACTCTGCAGATCAATGGATGAAAATAGGCAAAGTAAGTTAACTTGCCGGTGTGTTGCGTGCCAAAATTTGCAATAACTCGAAGTGCAAATGCTGAGTGAACAGAGTTGTTTTAGAAGCCTGGTTTTTGGAAATGAACAAGACGAAGATGAATGTCATTTGATACGGAGATGTGCCATCTGTGAACTGCTCTGAACCACCAAAAACCATCACCTATGAAACTGTTTATCGAGAGAGGTGGTATAGTGGGAACACACCGAACTCGTATTCGGGACCGAGCGAGGTGGCACAGTGTTTAGCACATTTGACTCGCATTCGGAAAGACGGCGGTTCCAACCCGAGTCCAACCTTCTTTATTTAGGTTTTCCGTGATTTCCCTAAATCGCTGCAGACAAATCCCGAAATGGTTCTTTTGAAAGGGAACAGCCGATTTCCCCATCCTTGACTCAATCAGAAATTGTGCTGCGTCTCTAATGACCTCGATGTCGACGGGACGTTAAATCCAATCTTCCTTCCCTCTTTCGTTCAAACCCCGTACGGCAATGCAAACTTAGGGTTTCCATGATTTCCTAAAATCGCTTAAGGCGAATGCTGGGATGATTCGTTTGAAATGAGGCGCCCGGTTTCCCTCACAACCCCTCTCTAAACTGAGCTTGTGCCACTTCTCTAATGCCCTTTGTCGTCGAACGACTGAACGCTAAACCCTGATCTCCCTGCTGCTGCTGCTACTGCTTTCCGTTGCATACTTCGTCAACAGGTAGTATTGTAAGGTGTCCCGATTTTCGGAAGATGTCCCGGCTTTTACAGTTGTGATTACCCTACCAGCATAAGCATTGTGAGGGACACAAAATGCTCAATTCTGTCCCACTGCTAGCAATTTAATACATCAGATTAAACTCTACGATTCTAAGCACCTTTCCAAGTTTCATATCATAGATGTTTGAGACTTGAAAATGTCTCTAGAACATAGTTTCACCTGGCTGAGCGGTTCTAGGCGCTTCAGTCTGGAACCGCGCGACTGCTACGGTCGCAGGTTCGAATCCTGCCTCGGGCATGGATGTGTGTGATGTCCTTAGGTTAGTTAGGTTTAAGTAGTTCTAAGTTCTAGGGGACTGATGACCTGAGATGTTATGTCCCATAGTGCTCAGAGCCATTTGAATCATAGTTTCACCTGATTAAAGCTCCTACGCTGCGGTGTAATTTCAATACAGTTTGTGAGCCTCTGTAATGAGCTATGTTCGTTGGTTGGTTGGTTAGTTGTTTGGGGAAGGAGACCAGACAGCGTGGTCATCGGTCTCATCGGATTAGGGAAGGATGTCGGCCGTGCCCTTTCAGAGGAACCAGCTCTATGTTCGCTTCGCCGAACCGGCAACGCGTCATATGACGACTCGAGAAGTTTATTGCGTCCCTCAAAGGGGTTGACCCATGAATTGACCGAGTCGAAAAATCCATATGTCCGATGGAAGGTCGTGTGGGAAAAGATAAGGACGGGCCTGAAAGACATTGATGTTCGGTCCAAGTGGTATGTAACTATCAGTCGCAAACAGGTCACACAATCACCGGATCAACATGGCACACTCAACCACCTCCGGCGGAACACCAGACATGGATGCACATCATCTTTCCTGTGGTGAGGCCGGTGGCATCTGGCACCTGTTGCGAAAAATCCTGGCCTACTTTTTCCGAATGTCGCCGGTAAAGATTGATCAACAGGCCCTCCTTTTTCCTGATCAGACCTACTACCGTCGTACGAAAGCCAATGTAGACGCATGGATCAAAGGACACGGGGTTCTTTACCTGTTTCGGAATGATACCAAAGACGTCTTGGATTTCTGGAATTACTTGAAAGAAAGTATCAACAGTTCTTTTCAAATGACCTAGGCAATGCTTTCCGCGACTCTCCGTGTAGTTGGAACTTCCTAGGCAGTAGACGACACCCGTCCATGAACTTAAGGCTCCGAAGAACATATAGAACCACGTTCTAGGGAACTAATGGAAGTACATCTCCCCTGGAGACGTACCCGACAGATCCAGCGCCGGATGTGTGGCATCTTCCCCCTCCCCCCCCTCTCGAGAGGCTTTGTTTATTTATAGTTCCTTCCTTTCCATTGTCGACTTACTCAGCATTTCGCCGTTAAAAAGCACATAAACAGAAATAAAATAAAAAAGATACTATCTATCTGTATTTTCAATATGCTTTACCCTTCCTTCTGTGGTATCGATAGCTACGATGACACAACGTAGGTGCACCCTGCTAGGTTGGCACTACAACACCGACACCGACGACAGCGCCCTCTAGCATGCGCTGTGCAGCTATACGAGCGCCACTCCAGATTCTACCATTTGATGCCGAGCAGACGAACAAGTAACATTTTTTCTAATTCATAGCGGGCTAGCCACTACAGATTTTGCCTGTGTAATTTCTGTGAACTTGATACATCCCACTTCGCACCTACGTGCTCCTCAGTGCAAAGTTATGTATTCATCTTCTTGCTGAAGTAAAGGTGATTTAAATTCACACTCAGTACCGAGAGTTCTACCTCGCCTGCTCCTCCTAGCATCCTACATTCGGCCTACCCTTCAGTTTACAGCAGCAGACCCACGCGCTGCCTTCCAGGCGGGATAAAACACCTTCACCAAAAGTAAGACCCGACAGTTGGAGATACTGGGGTTAAGGTGGCCAGGCCTCGAGTCCGACACTTGCCCACTCTGCTCCCCCCCCCCCCCCCCCGCCCCCCCGGCCACCAAACCCACAGCGGCCGCCAATTAAATTAAAAGAAAGGTAAGCAGTATAACCGCGTTCGAATCTCACCCTTGGTACAAATTTTCATTCGTCGCTTCAGCCTGCTTAGATGCTCATACATGTTTGAGACTCGAAAAGGTCTCTGGAACCATATAGTTTCATTTCATGTTTGCAGTAGTTAGCACTCCCGAAAAGTCGAGCATCTGGCGTATTGGTTAGCGTATCTGCTTAGTGAGCAGGAGGCATGGGATTGAATCCCGGCCTTGGTACAAATTTTCATTCGTCTTTTCAGCCTTCATCTAAACATGTATTTCAAAAATGGTAGCGTAAATTGCAATTCAGAAAAGAACCCGTCGATGGCAACAATTAAGACAGAATACCGTGCGCTCGAACGTCTGATTCATAAAAATAGTGATTATCTTCACAGGCCGATGAACTGAAAGGACCAAAAAGGGCATATCGGAACTGTACTCTTCGAAAACACTTAGCCGTGTGGGTTCCATTGTGGTGTTATTACCGCCGTGCCACTGTTCTCTGAGCAGTGTTTCAGCTTCTGCCCCCCTCTGCCCATTGACTGTCCGCAACTTCTCTTGGAGCTCCAATTAGTAACTCCATTCCATGGCTGTGACTACTCATCGTGCCGGCCCAGTTGTTCGTTTCGTGCTTTTGTTTATGGCGGAAACAAAACGCGGGAGGATTTTAGATATGTGCACGATGTCCGTCGACGTTTCCAACTCATTCAATGGAAACGCGATTGGTAAGTAATTTATAGAATTTGTATATCTTTGAAAACACGATAAATACAAACTATTTTAAAGTAGCCACATGCTGGTTAACTACACTAACCTAAACATCGACCCGTCTTACGTTTCACTGGAGTTCTTAGGAAACGCAAATCATACAATTCTGTACAACGCCACTGTTTCTTTATATTTTATTTTTAATGAGTGTTCCTTGTAATTTTTTGTAGATGAACTTGCCAAATATGTCGGCACGACAAATCTTTCATTCGTTTCCTAGTCTTTATCCCGTATCGTTAACTTTCGAATTTGGCAATGCTTGAAGCTGAGAGGGGGAGGGGGGGGGGGCTGCAAGTCTCGACGACAAATCTCGTTGGCATCTGATGTAAACGACATTAATGGGTATGAACACACAGTGTGATTTTTCCGTGCTAATGCGTTTTGTTTTAAACCTGTTCGTCATCATAAAGTTTAATTTGTTGTCTTTTCTTTGCATTTGTATCTACGTATATCTCATGGCCACGTGGATTACGTGCAACCCGACCCTGTGTGAGATTGCGCACAGTCCTCTCAGTCCTTTTCCTTTTGGTGTTTCTGATTTATTTATAAGACTGGAGCTATAATTACTTTTGCAGATAATCACTATTTTTACGACTGCATTTAGAATCGAGGATAATCTGGTACAATTACGACAAATTGATTAGAAATATGTAAAATTGAGTGAAATACGACGAACTATGTAATACCACTAAAAAGACTTTCAAAATTACATAAACTGAATGAGAACACATAAAATTAGAGAAAAAAGTACACTACTGGCCATTAAAATTTCTAAATCACGAAGATGACGTGCTACAGACGTGAAATTTAACCGACAGGAAGAAGATGCTGTTATATGTAAATGATTAGCTTTTCAGAGCATTCACACAAGGTTGGCGCCGGTGGCGACACCTACAACGTGTTGACATCAGGACAGTTTCCGATCGATTTCTCATACACAAAAAGCAGTTGACCGGCGTTGCTTGGTGAAACGTTGTTGTGATGCCTCTTGTAAAGAGGAGAAATGCGTACCATCACGTTTCCAACTTTGATAAAGGTCGTATTGTAGCCTATCGCGATTTAGGTTTATCGTATTGCGACATTGCTGCTCGCGTGGATCGAGATCCAATGACTGTTAGCAGAATATGGAATCGGTGGGTTCAGGAGGGTAACACGAGACGCCGTGCTGGATTCCAACGGCCTCGTATCACTAGCAGTCGAGATGACAGGCATCTTATCCGCTTGGATGTAACGGATCGTGAAGCCACGTCTCTATCCCTGAGTCTACAGATAGGGACGGTTGCAAGACAACAACCATCTGCACGAACAGTTCGACGACGTTTGCAGCAGCATGGACTATCAGCTAGGAGACCATGGCTGCGGTTACCCTTGAAGCTGCATCACAGACAGGAGCGCCTGCGATGGTGTACTCAACGACGAACCTGGGTGCACGAATGGCAAAACGTCATTTTTCAAATGAATCCAGTTTCTGTTTACAGCGTCATGATGGTCGCATCCGTGTTTGGCGACATCGCGGTGAACGCACATTGGAAGCGTGTATTCGTCGTCGCCATACTGGCGTATCACCCAGCGTGATGGTATGGGGTGCCATAGGTTACACGTCTCGGTCATCTCTTGTTCGCATTGATGGCACTTTGGACGTTACATTTCAGTTGTGCTACGACCCGTGGCTCTACCCTTCATTGATCCCTGCGAAACCCTACATTTCAGCAGGATAATGCACGACCGCATGTTGCAGGTCCTGTACGGGCCTTTCTGGATACAGAAAATGTTCGACTGCTTCCCTGGCCAGCAAATTCTCCAGATCTCTCACCAATTGAAAATGTCTGGTCAATGGTGGCCGAGCAACTGGCTCGTCACAATACGCCAGTCACTACTCTTGATGAACTGTGGTATCATGTTGAAGCTGCATGGGCAGCTGTACCTGTACACGCCATCCAAGTTCTGTTTGACTCAATGCCCAGGCGTATCAAGGCCGTTATTACGGCCAGAGGTGGTTGTTCTGGGTACTGATTTCTCGATTTCTCAGGATCTAGCCGGCCGAAGTGGCCGCGCGGTTCTGGCGCTGCAGTCTGGAGCCGCGAGACCGCTACGGTCGCAGGTTCGAATCCTGCCTCGGGCATGGATGTGTGTGATGTCCTTAGGTTAGTTAGGTTTAACTAGTTCTAAGTTCTAGGGGACTAATGACCTCAGCAGTTGAGTCCCATAGTGCTCAGAGCCATTTGAACCATTTTCTCAGGATCTATGCACACAAATTTTTTGAAAATGAAATCACATGTCACTTCTAGTGTAATATATTTGTCCAATGAATACCCGTTTATCATCTGCATTTCGTCTCGGAGTAGCAATTTTAATGGCCAGTATTGTAACATGAAATACAGCGAATTGAGGTGGGTTGGGAATACCCAGACATTCAGACCGAGAAAAGCTTAAAAATTATGCTCTGGCTGCATTCAGTTTCAAGCCTCCCCTGTAAACTACGTAGGTTTTCGTAAGACATACTTCAACAAAGGCGACATACGCTTTACACAGATGCGCTAGATTAAAGCATGCGAACCGTATGTATCGCAGTAACTGTTTTCTCACACATGCAGTTGAAAATAGAAATTACCGAATTACGGTTGGTTCTCACAAGGAATGTTATTCTATAATTACTAAGGAGAAGAATCAATGTGTTTTCGAGATTTAAGCCATTCCGTAGAGTGTTCAGTAGGAGAGTGGACCGATGCCACACATGTCACCTTTAATTTTGTGATGGTAGTGTGTTCGATAGACGTGGTGTTAGGACGAAATTGCCATATTATCCTAACGTGAGCAAAACTACTTAACATCAGACCAGGACTTCTTTGTACAAGAGGAATGCCACGACAGCCGTGGTGCTGCTACAGTAAACAGCAGTAGTACTGTTACATCTCCTTTGGCTAGCCGGCCGCGGTGGTCTAGCGGTTCTGGCGCTGCAGTCCGGAACCGCGGGACTCTACGGTCGCAGGTTCGAATCCTGCCTCGGGCATGGGTGTGTGTGATGTCCTTAGATTAGTTAGGTTTAAGTAGTTCTAAGTTCTAGGGGACTTATGACCTTAGATGTTGAGTCCCATAGTGCTCAGAGCCATTTGAACCATTTTTCTCCTTTGGCTGCTGATCGTGATGCTTACTTCCTCGTAAGAAGTTGCTGCTTCTTCGTGTGCATTTTTGTGTAGCATGGTGTGGGTGGTATCTCACTGTATGAGCTATCGACAGTATTCATGTCGGTGTTTTCTTCGCTCTATTTCCTATTGACACTAGTACTATTAATGATAGCATGAATGGCGCATGAAGTGTTGTTGAGGGTGCATACGTTCCCGACTTAAAAAGACGTATAAAATCCATTAATTTCCTAAGGGACGGAACAGTTGGTTTGTAAGCAGTTCTAGCGGCGGATATACACTTATGATGCCTTCCTAAGACACCATAATAGTGTAGGAGGAAGTAGTTTTATCATTTTAAGCTTTGTCACGATAGTGATTGGGATAGGAAACATGCAGGGTGGGGTGAATGTCTGATGTTGGGCAAATATATCCTGCATTAGATTGGTTCACATGGCTCTGAGCACTATGGGACACAACTGCTGAGGTCATAAGTCCCCTAGAACTTAGAACTACTTAAACCTAACTGACGTACGGACAACACACATATCCATGCCCGAGGCAGGATTCGAACCTGCGACCGTGGCGGTCGCGCGGTTCCAGACTGTAGCGCCAGAACCGCTCGGCCACCAGCGGCCGGCTCCTGCATTAGAGTATTAAAAGCGTTCCATTATGCACAACTAATATTTTGGAAACCATATGGCTTTAACAATATAGGATTTGTAGGTGCAGAACCGTGTAGCCATAGGAGTGCGTGTTTACGAGGTGTGGCTAGAAAAAAACCGGACTAGTACTGGTGAAACAATAAAACGAATGCAATAAGGCTGAAAGTCGCGTGGCCTGTCACGTGACTCTCGCTCCGCCTACTGCTCGAGTTTCATCTGCCTCCTGCACTCAGTCTGCCCGTGGCGTCTGTTTTAAGTAGTTGACGTTTTCTCTGTGCGTCGGAAAATGTTGAGTGTACAGAAAGAATAGCGTGTTAACATCAAATTTTGTTTCAAACTAGGAAAATCTGCAAGTGAAACGTTTGTAAAGTTACAACAAGTGTACGGCGATGATTGTTTATCGCGAACACAAGTGTTTGAGTGGTTTAAACGATTTAAAGATGACCGCGAAGACACCAGTGATGACACTCGCACTGGCAGACCATTGTCAGCAAAAACTGATGCAAACATTGAAAAAATCGGTAAACTTGTTCGACAAGATCGCCGTTTAACAATCAGAGCAGTGTCTGAGTTAACAGGATTTGACAATGAAAGTGTTAGGCAGATTCTTCATGGAAGTTTCAACATGAACAAAGTGTGTTCAAAAGTGGTTCCAAAGTGTCTCACAATTGAACAGAAGGAACGCCGAAGAATGATTTGTTCTGACATCCTGGAAAACATTGAAAGTGATCCCACCTTCTTACAAAATGTTATTACTTGCGATGAATCGTGGTTGTTTACTTACGATCCCGAAACTAAACGCCAATCGATGCATTGGAAAACTCCACGACAAAAAAAGCACGAATGTCAAAATCGAAATTCAAGGCAATGATGATTGTTTTTTTTTTTGACATCAAAGGGATTGTGCACATTCATTGGGTACCAGAGGGACAAACAGTGAATCAGTATTACTACATTAGCGTCCTGGCTACCCTACGTGAGCGAGTACGGAGAAAACGGAACGATTTGTGGAGAAAAAAGTCATGGATCCTTCACCAAGGCAATGCCCCAGATCACAGTGCGTTGTCAGTGAAGACGTTTTTGGCAAAACACAACATTCCCATCTTAGATCATCCACCCTACTCACCTGATTTGGCCCCCTGTGACTTTTTTCTTTTCCCTAAAGTCAAGTCAGCTTTGAAAGGAACTAGATTTGAGACTGTTGAAGCAGTAAAAGAAAAAGCGACGGAAGTAATGTATGGACTTACCGAAAACGATCTGCAGCATTGCTATGAACAGTGGAAAATTCGTATGGAGCGGTGTAGAGACCGAGGAGGAGAGTACATTGAAGGAGATAACATGAAATTGAAAATAACTGTAAATAAATGTTTTTCCAGCATCAGTCCGGTTTTTTTCTAGCCGCACCTCGTATATCAATGATAATTTCTCTCATGGAGGTAACTTCCTGGTACTGACTCCAGACAGTGGAATAATACTTCAGAATTGGTAGCACAGTTAACATACATGAAATGTTTTAAACTCCATCTGTCTGGAGCTCCATCTTCTTAACCGTCTGCTATTTCACCAAAACGCTCTCATGTCTACGACACACCGATAAGATGTGCTACCCTCCTCGACATGCACCTATCTGGAGAGATCTT
Source organism: Schistocerca nitens (assembly GCF_023898315.1). NCBI lineage: Eukaryota > Metazoa > Arthropoda > Insecta > Orthoptera > Acrididae > Schistocerca > Schistocerca nitens. The sequence continues at coordinate 718,705,220 of NC_064618.1, forward strand.
GTGCATTTGGGGGCGAGGGTGCTGTAGATAAGATTGGTGCGGAACTGTCGTCACCGAACAGCAGTCATGTACGCAGCTTGCCCTGTTCCTTCACGAGACTTGGAATGTAGTGGGTATAGGACCCTCACACTTCTGGTCAGTTGCAGATTAAATTGACGACCGTTTTGTTTGGAGGACTGGTCAAGAACAGTGTGGCAGGGATCTGTTAATCTCCGACTTTATCCTACGAATACGAGAACAATCTGCGCCACCCATCCACACAGGGAAAGATGGCCAGTCGCAAACGTAAATTCTGCACTATGATCGATGCGCGGGAAATACACTCCTGGAAACGGAAAAAAGAACACATTGACACCGGTGTGTCAGACCCACCATACTTGCTCCGGACACTGCGAGAGGGCTGTACAAGCAATGATCACACGCACGGCACAGCGGACACACCAGGAACCGCGGTGTTGGCCGTCGAATGGCGCTAGCTGCGCAGCATTTGTGCACCGCCGCCGTCGGTATCAGCCAGTTTGCCGTGGCATACGGAGCTCCATCGCAGTCTTTAACACTGGTAGCATGCCGCGACAGCGTGGACGTGAACCGTATGTGCAGTTGACGGACTTTGAGCGAGGGCGTATAGTGGGCATGCGGGAGGCCGGGTGGACGTACCGCCGAATTGCTCAACACGTGGGGCGTGAGGTCTCCACAGTACATCGATGTTGTCGCCAGTGGTCGGCGGAAGGTGCACGTGCCCGTCGACCTGGGACCGGACCGCAGCGACGCACGGATGCACGCCAAGACCGTAGGATCGTACGCAGTGCCGTAGGGGACCGCACCGCCACTTCCCAGCAAATTAGGGACACTGTTGCTCCTGGGGTATCGGCGAGGACCATTCGCAACCGTCTCCATGAAGCTGGGCTACGGTCCCGCACACCGTTAGGCCGTCTTCCGCTCACGCCCCAACATCGTGCAGCCCGCCTCCAGTGGTGTGGCGACAGGCGTGAATGGAGGGACGAATGGAGACGTGTCGTCTTCAGCGATGAGAGTCGCTTCTGCCTTGGTGCCAATGATGGTCGTATGCGTGTTTGGCGCCGTGCAGGTGAGCGCCACAATCAGGACTGCATACGACCGAGGCACACAGGGCCAACACCCGGCATCATGGTGTGGGGAGCGATCTCCTACACTGGCCGTACACCACTGGTGATCGTCGAGGGGACACTGAATAGTGCACGGTACATCCAAACCGTCATCGAACCCATCGTTCTACCATTCCTAGACCGGCAAGGGAACTTGCTGTTCCAACTGGACAATGCACGTCCGCATGTATCCCGTGCCACCCAACGTGCTCTAGAAGGTGTAAGTCAACTACCCTGGCCAGCAAGATCTCCGGATCTGTCCCCCATTGAGCATGTTTGGGACTGGATGAAGCGTCGTCTCACGCGGTCTGCACGTCCAGCACGAACGCTGGTCCAACTGAGGCGCCAGGTGGAAATGGCATGGCAAGCCGTTCCACAGGACTACATCCAGCATCTCTACGGTCGTCTCCATGGGAGAATAGCAGCCTGCATTGCTGCGAAAGGTGGATATACACTGTACTAGTGCCGACATTGTGCATGCTCTGTTGCCTGTGTCTATGTGCCTGTGGTTCTGTCAGTGTGATCATGTGATGTATCTGACCCCAGGAATGTGTCAATAAAGTTTCCCCTTCCTGGGACAATGAATTCACGGTGTTCTTATTTCAATTTCCAGGAGTGTATGTTGCATCGGTATAGGATGCTGTCTGGTATACTTTGGTGTATATAGCCGAACAGACGTACTGTGCAGTCATGTATCTGGATTCGCACTCTAGTAAATGGTCCTTGCAAAGTAGAGGAGGAGTGATTTAGCGATGATACAGAAACTGGGAAGTACTGTGCTGTTTCATTGGCTGGCGTTGAAATTACAGAACAACTGGTAAATTTGCTAAAATTGATCGTGTTATCAAATGCAGTGCATATTACAGTTCGTCGGCCCATATCAACGGCGCCTTTCAAGTCGCATCCGTCCACTGGTATGCTGTTCATTAGCACATAATGATGGACTGGTACCGCTTGGTTGAGATGGAGAGAAACTTGGTGGAACACTGGACATCTGCTACTTGTCACTGTGGAGCATGGGATTAAATGTACTTCGAACGTGGATTAGTCATTGGATGCCTTCTGTGTAAAAAATCCATCAGTGACATTTCAACCCTTATAAAGCTATCCAAGACGACAGTTGATGAAGTTATGGTGAAGTGGAAACGCAAATGAATAACCACAGATAAACCAAGACTAGGCAGCCATCTTGTTTGGACGGAGAGGGTCTGTCGAGCATTGCGAAGAGTGGTTGTAAGAAATCGTGCGAATTCAGTGGAAGGCGCCACTCGTGAGTTCCAAGGCGCTACCACTAGTCCAGCTAGCACAATGACCGGGCGGAGGGGGTTATAAAGATGAGCGTGCAGTGGTCGAGCGGCTCCACATAAGCCGCACATTTCTGCTGTCAGCGCTAAGCGACGCATCAGGTGGTGTAAAGAGCGACGACAGTGGGTTTCTGGAAATGAGTGGCTTGGAGTGCTGAATCACGGTACACCTTGTAGTGGGTAGTGTCGTGTTACTAGGGCCTCCCGTCGGCTGTCTCGCGTATCTCTGCAATTTATATTTGTTTTGTACAGCTATTTCCAATTGTACCATTTCAAGTCAACATATGTTAAGAACAAACTTGACAGACATTTCATACACTACTGCTGTTACCGTCTGATAGACATCACTGAGTTTCTGCCCGATCTTCTCTTTTATGTACAGACAACTCAATAAATTCAAGCTCCCTGGTAGATTAAAATTGTGTGCCGGACCGAGACTCGAACTCGGAACCTTTGCCTTTCGCGGGCAAGTGCTCTACCATCAAATTTCATTCTGTATATTTATAATAGTTCAAATTCTAGCAACTTGAATACACAATACTAACGTTCCACAATTAATTTAATACTAAACGTAAATTCCGTTAAAATTCATGGCTGTACGGAGATTGCTATAAAACGACATGTGATATTTTATGGCTATATCAATAGAAACACAAGCGTAATGTAATAAATATAGAGACTATGAACGAATAAATCTTATGTTACAATATATTCAAATGTTAAAACTATGTGTATTTACGAGTTGTACAAGTGAGTAATGGCACAGGCTACTATGTCATATGGACAAATTGGTGCAAGTGATGAACAGACCGAAAAAGAGGGGTAGGGGGGCGAGAAAGAAGTCTATGGAATGTGGAACAGTTGTAACAAGGTTATTACGAGGGCCATTTAATAAGTAATGCCCCAATTTTTTTCTCACAACGTGTTTATTGTTAAGAGTCAGAATTTGGTGACAATTTACATCAACATGTCTTGTCCATGTCCTATTTTTCTACGTAGTCTCTATCAAGTTCTATGGCCGTATGCCAACGTTGTGGGAGAGCATGTAATTCCTGCTCGTAAAAGCTCTTGTCCTGTAGGTGTAACCATGCTTTTACTGTAATAACTGACACTCTCGTCATCTTCGAAGTATGTTCCCCGTAGAGAATCTTTAAGTGACCCAAAGAGATGCAAGTCCGAGGGTGCCAGGTCTGGACTGCAGGGTGCATGAGGCATTGAAGTGACAGGACGTCCCGAGCGAGGCTTGTCATGCAGGTCTGCTTCTGCATTTCCTGAGGCTGTAACTTTCTTTACCCAACTGTACTCCTATTACTCTTATCAACTGCAGCATCACCATACGTTGCACAAAAACGTTTATTGATGTTCACCACGGTCTTTTTCTGCACACAAGAATTCAATATCAGCACGCTGCTTGTAACGAGAGTGGTATGACACGCCATTTTGATGCTGTATTACGGCTCTGTCATCTGCCAGAACGGTTCGAAACTTTACCGGCGCACAGAACAAACATCAAATGTGGAGCATCAACAAGGACGTTCGTCTATGTATGTTAATGCCTTTTTAATAAATGTGGGTCATTACTTATTGAACAGCACCCATATATAATTGTGAGAGAAATAATAATCGGTTACTGCTCCTTTAACAAGTCTGAGTGATGGAAATAAGTTTGGTCATTAATGGCCAGGTCAGGATTCGTTAATTGGTGTTTATCAATGTTCAAGTAATGTTACTTTTCTGCATTTAATTCCTTTACGGAGAACATTACATTTGACGTCCTATAAATGACATTCAGTCTGACCATGTTCAGCAAAGGTGAATATTTTTTTTCCCATCTCCAACTCTTTTCCACGCTCAGTCTAGTAGCCGAAAGCCGATTCATAACTAACTACTAAATAAATAATTGTGGAACATTAATACTGGGTATTCAAGTTCCTAATAAGTCTAATTTCCTCCAAGAACCGACGGAATATTCCAAAAACAGTTGAAATATTCTTCATTTTACAAAAGAAAATCTATTGTAGTAACACTGATGCTTGACCAGGCAGAAGTGAAGTTAACGACGTGTAGGTTAGGGGAAAGTATTACTCTAGCACTGAATTATGTTGGCGAAACAGCAGTAAATTTAGATCTAGCACTTTAGGGGTGTTCATTGACAGTGACCTTTGGCCAATGACGTCCAGGCAGTCCGCTGTATTAGTCATTTTACGTCAGTTTAGTCAGACAAGCATATTAAACTAATATTAGTTTGATGCTGTACATTATTGGCCTAGCGCAAAAGGTCAATTCAAGAAGATTTGCATATCTATTAGCGTAATGAGATTTCCACAGTCAGAATAGTTGATTATTCTTGTAAAGTGCTTCAGTTCTGTTTGAAACTTAACGAAGTGCAAGCAACTTACACTGTTAAAGAACGTATTGAACATTTTTCTGTTTTGGTTCTTCCTAGGTAGTAAACAGCACACGGCACCCCAAAGCATCAGACTTTTAGTAGCATCAATCCACTCCCAGATGCCGTTATCCGTCCCGCGCAGCGCTTCAAGACTGGCAAGTAAACCTACCCAAGGGATACACTTCGATTTTGTCGACTTTCAATATGTTGTAGTGTAGAGACGCATTTTTATTCATACGTGCCTATATGGCCGTACGGGGGGTGAAACTCCTCCTTGAAAACAACTGAGTTTAATATTTCCGAATGAATGCCTTCGAAAAGGTAACAGATATTAAGAAAGGCTTCCATATAAAAGTTCTGTGGTTTTTAAAGTACGCTTAAACAGTATACGCAGATTTGATGAAAGAGGCATTTTTCTTTTCGAAATCTTCCCACCCTATCCACTATTTTGTTTTTCGTTTCGATATTTGACTAATAGCAAAATGTATAGTATCGTTAATACGAAATTCTGTCATATATGATTAAGTGGTATTTGAAAGACCCATTTGTCAGCAGTAAGCTATGAATATCTGTCACCGTACATGCGCCTGATGTGTGTCCGCTTCTACGCGAATTGTCACGTTGGGTTGTTTAATAACTCTTTCTCATGTGGATATATCCTAAATATATAATCTACATATATTTTTCACGTGTGTATTATACTAATTTTACGGGTTATAAAATATCGTGTGCTTTCTTTATACTTTTGGTGCGTTTTTTGTATTCATGTAGCAACCTTTTCAGATTTAATTGTTATATTTGAAATTGCTTGAACGTTATCGTTGCAAAACTATTGTAAATCTGCACGATAACGACAAAGGCGCAGAACCGATCGGGTAAAAAAAAGAAAAAAAAAGTGCTGAGTGAGCTTTGATATAGATGTGCTGCTAGCTTATTTCTGGCAAATGCGTCTCTCGAATACCACTTCATCATATATAGTGTAATTCGGTATTACCGATGAAATACGTTTTAGCTTAGGATAAACATCGAAATCAAAAACAAAATGGTGGGTGAGAGGCGATTTCGAAAAAAGATTACTTTTTCGACAAATCTGGTTGCACAAATGTAACGGACATTAAAAATCATAGAACTTTTATTTGAAGCTTTTTCCTTGAAATTTTTTTACCGTTTGGACGGTATTCATTCAGAAATATTAAATTCACTTTTGCTCTTCACTACAACATATCCAAAACAGATCAAAATTGATGTGTATACCTTGAGTAGGGTTAGTGGTCAGTAGCCTGCGCTTTGCCTATCCGATGGGACAACTGACTGCGAGACTATCTGTATCAGATGCCAGCTTAGTGCTGGCACTCTGGCATCTGTTGGGATCCGTATTCGTGGCAAAAGGGACAACTGGCGTGTAGACACAAGCGACGCCCACTGCAGCCCACTTCGTTCTTACAGCTAGCGTGTTTCACAGTTTAACTTGTCTCAAGGAAACTTTTGTTGCTGTAACAGAACTGGATTCTTATTCTTTAATTTGTGCGTGTTTCTATTACAATCCAGAACGCAAGTTGCGTAATTACGAAAAGTATATGATAAAATGTAACCACAAAATTATTTGAAACTGTATAACTGTTTTTGAATTAACTTTTATCAAATTAAATAGAAAACTGAAAATTGGTACTGAATAAGCTGTTCTGTGAAATTATGTATCGCGAAGTGCAGTGAACAGTTCTACAATGCGTGATGTCATAGTGCCTGAGTTGCCGTTCCAACACACAAAGCTAACAGAATGATACATCATATGTTTACCAATCGAACTTTGAAAGAATAAATGTCCAAAATGCTTCTACAGAAATGCCCTGTAAATTTATGTACGCAAACTGACAAAATAAAGTTCCACACGATAAGACAGGCTCGTCCAAACTGTGCCCCTAGGGCGCTAGCGCCCGCGATCGCCCGCGGCCAGCGCCCCGGGCGAATTCGTGTGTTGTCGCAGTGGCCGACCCGTGTCGCTTAGCTGGCCGTGCAGACCGCCCGCCGAGCCTCACCATGCCGCTGTACGCAAATATTGCAATAGATAAAAATTTATTTTGTGACCACACATCGCTGTCCTTTTCAGCGGAACAGGTGGAAAACTCATCTAAAAACAGTCGTTTTTGTTAGTTTTTTATTTGAGTTTCAATGAATGAAACAATTAATTGTTAAAGTGATAAAAGTGTTTTAAAAACAGGATTGTACAAAACTGTATGTTCTTTTTCAGGGTGGTACGAGCAGGAAACAGGTGGACAAAGTTTGTGCGCAAGTTACGAATGATCGCTGAGAATTGGGAAAGCAGCGAAACCCTTTAATCTCATCAAGATCGACTCGACGGCTTGTATTTGTCCACAAGATCTCACGGAAAAATTTGAAAAAAAAATTGCTCTTTCGCCTCAAACTGTTGCTCACAGAGTCGAAGATATGGTCTTAGATATGGAGGAGCAATTAATGGAGAGAGCGGCAAACTTTATTTCACCTTCTATCGCTCTTGACGAATCCGCGGACGTTGCGGGCATATCTCAGCTCTTCATATTCGTTCGAGGTGTCGACGGCAATCTGCGTGTCACCGAAGAATTTCTCGATCTTATACCATTAAGAGACACAACCACGGGTTTGGATATTTTTCTAGCCGTGGAAAACGTCTTAGAGTCAATGGGTTTAAAATGGGAACGCCTGACCAGTGTAACAAGGGACGGAGCCCCTGCGCTACGAGGGATACGCACTGGATTTCTGAGTTACGTGAGATCAAAAATGGCTGAAGTTGGCTGTTCCTTATTCGCGACAGTCCATTGTCTGATACACCAGTAGGCACTTTGTGCGAATACTATCAACATAAAAATGTTATGGACACAGTTCTTCGAACGGTTAATTATCACCGGCCGGTGTGGCCGAGCGGTTCTAGGCGCTTCAGTCTGGAGCCGCGCGACCGCTACGGTCGCAGGTTCGAATCCCGCCCCGGGCATGGATGTGTGTGACGTCCTTAGGTTAGTTAGGTTTAAGTAGTTCTAAGTTCTAGGGGACTGATGACCTCCGATGTTAAGTCCCATAGTGCTCAGAGCCATTTGAACCATTTGGTTTATTATCTTCGCTCGCATGGACTCACACATCGCCAATTTAAAGTATTTCGGCTGATATCGAAGCGGAATATTCGGACATCCCCTCCCACACTGAAGTAAGATGGCTGAGCAGAGGAAAGGTGCTTCATCGGTTTTTCTCCTTAAGGGGTGAAATAAAAACCTTTCTGGAAATGAAAGGACGTCCAGAAGAATTACTTTGTGATCCTAAGTGGGTGGCGAATTTGGCTCTTTTGAGTGACCTTACTGGTCATTTAAATATTTTGAACATTTCACTCCAACGCGAAAATCAGTATGTCGTTGACTTAGTGCAGACGATTCAAAAAAAAAAAAAAAAAAAAAAAAAAAAAGCTTATTTTGTGGGAAAAACAATTGCACGAGAAGAATTGTGGACACTTTCCTGCACTAGACAGCGTTAAAGAAGACGTGGATTTTTCAGAGTATGTTGCAATCATTTGCGAATTACAAGAAAGGTTTCAAAACAGATTTTTGGAGATAAGTGAGCTTCAGTCGGCCTTAGATATATTTGTTCGCCCGTTTTCCCTTCGGCATAGGACGTCTCACAAGTGCTTCAACTAGAGCTGATTGACCTGCAATGCGATATCCGCCTGAAGGACCGCTTTCTCATGTGTAAAACTTTGGAGGACTTTTACAGCTGTCTTACACGAGAGAAAGCACGCGGCCTAAGTTCTCTCAATGTTTGGTTCCACGTATATCTGTGAGCGCTTTTTCTCTCTTTTAAAGCTTGCTGAAACTAAGAACCGTTCATTACTTGGCGATAAAAATTTGACTAATTCTTTGAGCTTATCAGTCTCAGGGAATATTGTACCAAACATTGACAAAACCGTTTCCTCGAAAAAGAAAAAAGTGTAAAATGTTAATTGTCTTCTTTAACAATGTTGACTGTAAGAATTAAAGAGCTTTATAACCTTAATTCTACTTTTAATAAGTTTTCAAACTTGGTGGGCTAAAATTATTACGTACAAAACAGCAAACTAAGGATCCGATTTTTAACTCTGAAAAGGGATACAAAGAGATGTATCCCGAAGTATTACAAAAAATATTTACTTGTAACTGCTAACAGTAAGAATGAGACTATATCCCTTACATAAAGTTATTTCTAAAATAGAATATTTATGACTCTAGTTCATTTAAGAAACTGATATATTTTTCAGAAGACGCCTATTGTACATATGACGAGTGTTCATGTGGAGTATTTATAGAAGAATGAACCTGTGGGTCAGAGAACAACTAAGATGTTCTTCGATTCTTGTTTTGGATATTGTTGTCTAAAGCTTTGCGTAGAAATTCTGCCACACGAACACTAGTTGCTACCTAAACGGTACATGGTTTGCTTTATTCACCGCTCATCGGCCTCTTTTACAGAGGTACGCTTCCTCTGTTATTTTGTTTGCGTTGGATCTGACTGCGGGACAGTCCAGCGCAGAGCAGTGGTGTGCCGTCTCACTCGCTCCGCAGCTCTCTGTGTCTCTCTCTCTCTGTCTCTCTAGCTCCTATGGCGACACTAGCGACACACGGTCGCGGACGGGGCGCTGAACTACACTGCCTGGCGCCCGCGGGGCGCGGGCACGACCGCCGGGCGCAATTCTTGGATGAGCCTGCGTTAAGTGATGCACATGCTAATGTAACAACGCACTCTAAGAATTTCTGCATAAGAAATGAAATTGTAACTAAATTTTACCTCAATTGAACCTGTTGACAATTTTGAAATGCAAAGCGTAACTTTGAATGATCTCGTTGTATCCTGACTGATATTAAACGGGCCCTAACAAATTTTCGTGGCTTTCCTGTGGCATCAAACTCGGTACTGCTCGAAAGTTGTGAACATTAAAATACAGCGCTGCAGCAGACAGGTTGGAAAGAAAGGAAAGCCTTGCGCCGTACAATGCAAGGACATGCAGCTATGATAAGGAGATCATGCTTTACTTAGGATGTCTATTTTCCGCTCAGAGTAATGTGGTGGCGCATTTGCAAAAACAAAGTTTTCATGAGGAGACGGTGTAAGAAATTAAACTGATTGAATTCACAAAATGATTAAAAAGAGACTAATATTCAAAAATTATGTTGTAAAATTGTGATACCTTAACAGCTGCAGTCTCTTTACAAAAATCACTTCTTACTAATCAAAATATTTCTCTGTTCGGAAATTATTACAGAAATGGTAACTGAGTGGTAAATTTACAGTTTCTGAGTGCTAACCATGTGAGCAGATAATTGTGCTTAATAACGCTTTGACAGTCGAATTATCCCAAGCCAAAAAAGAAATTTCCTAAGACTTTCCCTTTCCCAAACACATCATAATTTACGTGCAAGTTAGCAATTCAGCGACAACATTACATGAAAATCTTCACACTTCTGAAATTAAACTGTACAAAATCGTATTTCCAGAATTCAGCATCTTTTACATTTGCATCTCTTGTCTCTACGAGCTATTTCCAGACCATTCAGTACAATGACCAATAACAGACTCTCTCTCCCTTCATTCTGAATGCTACTAAGAACGACAAAAGTACTAAGACCCAAAGATCACATTGCTTGTACTCAGGGCTTCTGCTGCGTAAAGTGTCGATTGCTGAAAACTTCTGTTTGAAAAATATGCAGTATAAAGATCTGAAGTATGAGATATCGATTGAAAATGGAGCTAACATTACTTCCATTGAATACCAAAGATAGGCTATACACCTTAAAACTGAAGTTCCTTGTCATACCGCAGACGGGCACAAATGCAATTTGTTGAATTGTGCCATAAGCTTAGAGCGTAATATTACTTGGTAGGTTTCAACATACAAGACAGAATTAAATATAAAATACAGTTTAGTAAATGTAACGACACGAAAAAATAAATTTGAAAAGCAAATTACACTTATTTCGGAAGCATGTTTAATGAAAATGGAAGTTTTACTGGAAAATACTGATATCACAGAAAAAGGAAGACTTCAAAGCAAAAATAAGGTATTTGTCAAGAACATCTACAATCATCATTAAGCGTAGAGGCTTATGACTCAAACTGACTATAATCTCTGTGAATCGTTGAAAAAACTGACCGGGTAGATAGAAAGGAGTGATTAAGCATTCTAAAAAGTAAAAATGAAACTGAAGGCATCAGAAACCAAGTGAATTAGGTCGTGGACCTTTGAGGGCATACAGTTCGAAAATCATTAAAGGGAAAACGAGATAGGAAAATCAGAGATAGAAGATGTGACTTTCGGACATATGATAAGGGATATCCTAGGAAAAACTAAACGAAAGAGAGGTGACCATGATCTCTTGGAACGCAATGTTCAGCTAAAAACTGTTCCGGCAGACATATGTTTATTTCGTTTAGGTCATCCACCTTTACTGGTCTGCTTTATAAGTGCGTCACGACGATAACTGAAGACCTAACCTCGTATTATCACTAACTTACGTCCTTTGTTACATTTTACGTCGTCTCATTTTTGAGCTCCAGAGGTCTCTTCTTGCTTTTGTGGTGATAGTAAACCTAAGTAAATTCAGCTATACTGTGCTTATATTTTACGAACCGCTGCCTTATACTGTCGCATGAGGCAAAAGTGATAGTATGATGTCGATAATTCAAGTACATTTCTTGAAAATGCTGATCTGCAAGTGAGAATAGAGACAGGTTTTCAGAAAAGATTTTTTATGTATTCATGTTTACTCCGTTTCGGATAACGACACTATAAACATGAAAAAATCCGCAAGAGACTTAGTAGATCTATGCCTGAGAGATTTGGCTTACACAAATACAAATGAAGGGGAATAAATTGAGGACATTGGATAGGAGAACGAGAGATTTACTTCTGGTTTTAATCAGCTTTATTTAATATTATTTCGCATAACAAAAGTTACCATTTTAGCTATTAATCATTGAGTGTCCTCCGAAAACGCGCGTGAGGTTTTTGCGAGTTTGTACCGCTCATACGACCTTAAAAGTTATAAAATGTGTAGTTTAAAATTAGTGTCTATAATGACATAACAGACGTAATTCTGCTTCAGTTAGTGTCTCCCAATTTTCTTTATTTCATAACTGTCAAAACGGTGTTGCACTGCTTCACAGAGAAGTTTCTACACTCGTGTCTTATTGCACAGAAAATGTGAAAGAATGCTATACCATAAGTTAAGTGTAACAAGACCATTAACTTGCGAAACTACAGCCCAAAATTTTCTTTTCGTGCAAAGGGTATGCTTATTGGTTTAATAAGCCATCTGTAACGTACATGAGTCTAAGAAATCTATCTTGAGAAAAAACTTAATTTCGCAGAAAAAGTGTGGAAGATTGAGTTTAGGCACTGGAATGTATCTGGGTGAACGAAAGAGGAAAGTACGATATCCTACAGGACCTACCACCACGAACAAAATTTGAAAATCCGAAAATACCGAGCATTCGCATGACAACTTCAACTCATTTGCTTTGCACATTCGAGGTGGTTTGGGGCTGCTTGTTGTTCACCATGAAGATGTTAGGTTTTGATATGCTGAAATGAGCAACTCTTGCTGCTAGTTTCAGTTAATTATTAACAGTAATTAAAACCACCTTTTTCCTTTTCAAATGGCTCTGAGCACTATGGGACTTAACTTCTGAGGTTATTAGTCCTTTCCTTTTCAAATGTGTAGCATTTCATAACTTGTAATTGCTACAGTTTGGAAAAAATTTTAGCTTTAGGACAGATTAAAATTTTAATTTACAGTTCTAGCTGAATTATTTACGCCGATCGAGCACCATGTAACCTGAAACCCACAACTGAGCCTTGTCAATGTGTGCTGACTTCAGTCGTTTACTCTGAGACCTCATCTTTTGATAACTCAGGGTTGTAGGGTTGAACCACTTTTGGGTCCGTTGAGAAATAGTCTAGGTCTAAAGGTTAAAGAGATAGTCAAAATACGATTATTATAATACATTTGAACACCATAATATCAGGAAAAACATTCGGAGTAGGTGACCCACATTGACTATCAATGTTGCACACCACTTACTTTCCGCAAATACTCTGAATTATTTTTTTTTAATTGTAAGATCTGCTTTTTCGTTGGTTTGCAATAATCAAGCTCTCCAGTTTATATATTTCACTGGCAAAGTTTTGCATCATCTCAGTTCCTAGACTTCCGGAATCTGTACATAAAATTGTAATAGAGATCAACATAAACATTTTCGCCCTTTTTATTGCTCATGAAAACCACATATTGCATGCTGTACCATCATGCTGTAGCACGTCCCCTTGCATTGATGCATGCCTGTATCGTCTTGGCATACTATCCACAAGTTCATCACGGCACTAAAGGCCCAGATTGTCCCACTCCTCAACGGCGATTCGGCGTAGATCCCTCAGTATGGTTGATGGGTCACGTCGTCCATAAACATCCGTTTTCAATCTATCCAGGGATGTTCGTTAGGGCTCATGACTGGAGAACATGCTGGCCACTAGTCGAGCGGTGTCGTTATCCTGAAGGAAGTCCTTCACGAGATTTGCACGATGGGGGCGACAATTGTCGTCCACGAAGACGAATGCCTCGCCAATAGGCTGCCGATATGGTCGCATTATCGGTCGGAGGATGGCATTCACGTATCGTACAGCCGTTACCACCAGCGGCGTTCAGCCTGACCGAGTTGCCTCCAAACACGTCTCCGACGACTGTCTGGTTAAAGGCATATGGGACACTCATCGGTGAAGAGAACGTGATGCCAATCCTGAGCGGTCCATTCGGCATGTTGTTGGGCCCATCTGTACCGCGCTGCATGGTGTCGTAGTTGGAAAGATGGACCTCTCCGTGGACGTCGGGAGTGAAGTTACGCATCGTGCAAACTTTGCGTCGTAACAAGACGACCAGTGTCTACACAAAAAGCATTGTTCAACATGGTGGCGTTGCTGTCAGGTTTCCTCCGAGCCATAATCCGTACGTAGCGGTCATCCATTGCAGTAGTATCCCTTGGGTGGACTGAGCAAGGCATGTCATTGACAGTTCCTGTCTCTCTGTATCTCCTCCACGTCAGAACAACATCTCTCTGGTTCACTCCGGCCGGCCGCGGTGGTCTCGCGGTTCTAGGCGCGCAGTCCGGAACCGTGCGACTGCTACGGTCGCCGGTTCGAATCCTGCCTCGGGCATGGATGTGTGTGATGACCTTAGGTTAGTTAGGTTTAAGTAGTTCTAAGTTCTAGGGGACTGATGACCACAGCAGTTGAGTCCCATAGTGCTTAGAGCCATTTGAACCATTTTTGGTTCACTCCGAGACGCCTGGTCACTTCCCTTGTTGAGAGCCCTTCCTGGCACAAAGTAACAAAGTGGATGCGATCGAAACGTGGTATTGACCGTCAAGGTATTGTTGAAATATAGACGACATGAGCCATGCACCTCCTTCCTGGTGGAATGACTGTAACTGATTGGCTGTCGGATCCCCTCCGTCTAATAAGCTCTACTCATGCATGGTTGTTTACATCTTTGGGTAGGTTTAGTGACACCTCTGATCGCTCAAACGGAATGGTTCGAATGGCTCTGAGCACTATGGGACTTAACATCTGAGGTCATCAGTCCCCTAGAACTTAGAACTACTTAAACCTAACTAACCTAAGGACATGACACACACACACCCACGCCCAAGGCAGGATTCGAACCTGCGACCGTAGCGGTCGCGCGGTTCCAGACTGAAGCGCCTAGAACCGATCGGCCACACCGGCCGGCCACTCAAAGGGTCTGTGTTATAAAATATCCACAGTAAACGCTTATCTTCAGGAGTTCTGGGAACCGGGGTGATGCAGAACTTTTTTTTTATGTGTGTTCATTCCTTTAACCACATGTACTACCACTTCTCTATCCACACTCGAGACGTATTTATGTTAGCATAATAATGTGTAGAATAGGCATACTATGGCTCCACCCCAAGTCTGTGTTCCGCTTGCTACTGCTGACCTGCTCAGACAAGACATCAGCGGCTAGGGCTTGCGGCGGGGAGGGTTAAAAAAAATCGTTCGTCGGACTGTTCAAAATAAACGTCCACCTACCTCAGTATGGCTTCTGCTCGTCGCCCCTTCACTTTGCAGGCGTAGATACTTACTAGACGGCGAAAAAGCTGCGTTGAAGAAAACTCCGCCTACTATCTGTCCTGCAAAGTCGGCGTAAGCTCTAGTAGTATTTCAGTTCCTGCAGTCTCACATATGTCAAGATTTCGGGTAGTGATATGGTGCATTTTTTCTCACAGTAAATGTTCAAAAAATCTGTAGATAAGCCTTTTTATTGCTTCTAGCACACACAAATAAATATGTCGTGTGACTAGGGCCTCCCGTCGGGTAGACCGTTCACCGCATGCAAGTCTTTCGATTTGACGCCACTTCGGCGACTTGCGCGTCGATGGGGATGAAATGATGATGATTACGACAACACAACACGCAGTCCCTGAGCGGAGAAAACTCCGATCTAGCCGGGAATCGAACCCCGGCCTTTAGGATTGACATTCTGTCGCGCTGACCACTCAGCTACCGGGGGGCGGACTTCTAGCACACATGAAAATGGGTTATCAGGTCCGCATTTACCTAACTAACATATCTATAGTTGAAACTTCCTGGCAGATTAAAACTATGTGCTGGACCGAGACTAGAACACTGGATCGTTTCCTTTCGCTGGCAAGTGCTCTACCAACTGAGCTACCCGAGCACGACTCACGCCCTGTCCTCACAGGCAAAGGTCCCGAGTTCGAGTATCGGTCCGGCACACAGTTTTAACCTGATAGGAAGTTTCATATCAGCGCACACTCCACTGCAGAGTGAAAATCTCATTCGGGTATCTATATTTCTCCGTTCACAGTTCATAAACCAATTTCACACGCAAAGCAGCCAGAAATTTACCAAGTCAGACCTGATTGACGACGCGATCTCAGTCAGAGATCCGCTACTATAAATGAGTTTCACATTCGGTCCTGTTCAGTGGGTTTCTTTAAAAGAATCTGCTCGCAAAATACTCCATAACTGAATACGGAATACTCCACGCGGAATTTTCATAAAGGTCGAAAGTTCACACGCGACTAACTTTCCAACAAAACACTCCCGAAACTCCAAACTTTCATCAAACTGTTTGTAACTACATCAGCGTTAGTCACGACATGTATTAAACGTGAGGAACTCAATATTCCTTCATTTTACACATAATGAGAATCATCACATTTAACATGTCCTTCCGCATCCGAAGCTGGCGAGCGACTCTCTCGATACTGCCTCACTCACAGCATATCTAACTAGCTGTGCGTGGGAACTACTTAATTCTGATTGGCTGATCAGTCTAACGGACCAATCAGAATGATCCTTCGAGATCATCATCACGGTGAAACACGCCTAAGGCAATCACTGTTCAGACAGTAATTTATGTCATCCCAAAATGCAAATACTAACACAATGTTTAGTAAAACAAAACGAAATAAAATTAATCTTGAAAATAATTTAGGAAGCGATGCCACTTCAAACTAACATTCTGTCTGCTTCTTACAAAAGCAATCGCCCCTAGACATACGTCATCAGTGTTGTGGGTAAATTACAAAAAATGGTTCAAATGGCTCTGAGCACTATGGGACTTAACATCTGTGGTCATCAGTCCCCTAGAACTTAGAACTACTCAAACCTAACTAACCTAAGGACATCACACACATCCATGCCCGAGGCAGGATTCGAACCTGCGACCGTAGCAGTCGCGCGGTTCCGGACTGCGCGCCTAGAACCGCTAGACCACCGCGGCCGGCGGTAAATTACATCTTTCCCATGTACCAATTACGTAATGTTGTACATAATATAATATTGAATTTTTTCGTATGTTCCACATACACACTCTCAGTCATTCTCATTTATTCACACAACAACTTAATAAACATATACTAGTTTTTTTCTGAATTTTTATACTACAAAATGAAGAATAATTAAAGTTTTGAAAATAAAAATCCAAACTAATTGATTTGATATATTGAAGACTCTGTGCATGATTTCAAATGGTAACAAAAGACAAACTACAATCCTTCCTAACTGAATTTTTCATCCTAAGTGTCGATTTGGTGGGTTTTTGGTAATTTTCTCAATCTCCGAAACTATTATATGTACAGCTTTGAAATTTGGAGGACATCTTCTGAACAAGAAAAAATAGTATACGAAGTTTGAAAACAATCGGTTAATATTTAGTATGTTTTATTTAGATTCGTAGCGGTACGAACATACGTTCGTTCTAAGTGACACAGAAGCCCGTTCTCCCGCTGGCTAGTAGCGACAGATGTGCTGAGACCCATGGCTAAGACACAAGTTTGTAGCCTCCTTTACGTTCACCGGGCTCCACGTCCAGGTATCTTACTGCAATAAATGTTATCCCGTGATAACTTGCGACGTCACAGGCTTACCTTGGCGCCCCAGCTGATGTTGACGGTAAGTTTACTAGCTCATCTGGCCACTGTATTCAAAAAGTTATTGGTATGTGTTTCCAGGATTTAGACATTCTGCAGAATTTTTATTTATTATTAGACATATAAATCATACGATTTTTGACAATGACGCTATTTTTAATATGGCTGTCCCACACTAATCGAAGACGAACTGTTTTTTCTACTTCACGACAATATTAACTAAAGAACTTTTTAAAATTTTGTTTTATTAGGGAAAAATCCTTCACTGTAAGGTAGTTTGGTGTTGAATTAATCTTGTCGATAAATTCGGGTATAAAGGGATTAAATTATTTCCAAACAAGTTATTCGGTATCAACAACAGGATTGTGTGATTAAGGTTGATTGGTAGCTCCATTTCATGAAATGGACCGTTAGACCTAACAATTTAAACCGCTGCTGTTTTTGTAAATTTTAACATCTTTTTTCGAGCCGGCCGGTGTGTCCATGCGGTTCTAGGTGCTTCAGTCTAGAACCGCCTGACCGCAACGGTCGCAGGTTCGAATCCTGCCTCGGGCATGGATGTGTGTGATGTCCTTAGGTTAGTGAGGTTTAAGTAGTTCTAAGTTCTAGGGGACTGATGACTACAGATGTTGAGTCCCATAGTGCTCAGAGCCATTTGAACCATCTTTTTTCGAGGTGTCTGAATTTACCGAAGGATAGTAAGCTAAACCTTCGGTGCAGCCGTGGAGTCAGAAATGGGATGCTGACTCCAGCATCCCATTGTGTTACACCCCAGTTACATACGTACGCGTTTCTTACTTCTAGTCAAGGATGTAGTTTTTCCTGAAGCATACTTCAGTGCAGTGTGTGATAAAATTGGTTTAATATACTTGAATCTGCTTACAAGCAACTGATATATGACTTAATCTGGTGTAATCAGTTGTCTTTTGCTCCTTGTTCGCGCTCTAACGGACATACCGAGAAAGAGGTTCTGTAGTTAATCCTTGGTAACATTCTTAATAACTAGAATTTTATTTGTTTCATTCCTTTCTTAATCATTATGAACTGTCCTAATTTTGAACTTTTTATGCTTCCAGCTTATTAACACGGTGGAAGCGATGGAGTTGCTGAATCGAGGATCGCGCACCATCATCGCACTGTTGAATACAGATCAACATTTTCACAAGTGAAGCCCGTTCCCGTATTTTCTTTTTACGAAATCCAAGTACCTTTGTTCACTACTTACATTTATTTCGTATTTTTGTGGGATGTATTTCATGACAATCTTCTCTTGCTATACATGGTACACAAAACAACAACCAACTCCGCCCATACTTGAACAGTGCTTGTAAGCGTTCCGGCTAAAAGAAGATTATTGCACTGCATTAGGTAATAGGAGAATGTTTTCGACTGTGGTTCTTACAACGTATCTGATGCTTCAAGCACAAACTGCTCCTTCATCCGTGGTACTGTCGTTTGTAGAAATTCTGAAATATTCGAGCAATACAACAGAAAAGCTCGACACGGAAGGAAGGGATGCTGTTACACAAATTAAAGTTCCACTGCTGCGGTAATAACTATTCCGAAAATTGGGCACTTTTCACTAACTTTTCTTACATAGATCTGTATCACTTCCCCACCCAAAACACGATAGTCTATCGATCTCTCCGTCGTGAATATTATCTTCTTTCAGTCACCATCGTGAAGCATGTGTTTGTAATACATAGGAATTGTCTTGAATTGTGCACTGCATGTGTCGTTTGAACGCACCACCAAATAATTGCCTGTTTGCTATTGAGATCTCCTAACCGCACGCCCTGTTCCGTGCTAGGACATGTGACTCAGGATTCCATTATTCTTTGTCTGGCCATCAGATATGTCTTCAAGCAACCGTCACCGACTGCGCGATAGAGAAACAAACGGGTCGCTAACGCCGGTGTATCTATATATGCAACGGTGTGCCGCTTACATGCTAACGCGTATTTGGAAAGGAAAAATAAAGCGATCAACTTTACACCTATCTAATAATTAAGTAGTTTTAGTACTTCAATCATTTGCGTCTATAACTACTTCACGTATAGAACTATAGTGATCTTCCTTAACAGTCCAAATACAACTTTACATTTTAACAACCTGAGTGTACGTTTTTATTCGTCAGTCTTCTGACAGGTTTGATGCGACCTGTCATGCATTCCTCTCACATGCTAACGTCTTCATTTCACAGTAGCACTTACAACCTACGTCCTCAGTTGTTTGCTGGATATATTCCAACCTCTGTCTTCTGCAGATTTTAACCTTTAAAGCTCCCTCAAGCACCATGGAAGTTACTCCTGATGTAACAGATGTACTATTATGTCTTCCCTTCTTTTCAGTGTTTTCTGCATATTGAATTCCCGCCGATTCAGGTGAACTGCTTAGTTAGCTATTCATCATAGTAATACCTATGGCGTCTTAGAACTTAAAGCTTATCTCTTCATTTTCTACTTCCGTATCGCTCCTATACACATTGATTCTTATTGACTTGGCTCTTAAACTTCAGCCTACTCTTCATTACTAAACTTAATCTGTGTCTGTGACTTCCAGTAAGTCATTTTGTACATAGTTTACAGTGAATATTGAATCGCCATTTTGCTCTTAAATGACAGAGGACCCGCTTTTGTCAACAATGCGTCACACCTACTACTTTTTTCCCTTTCAAAAGAGCCACGACATGGCGACCGATTGAGGTCGCAGTTTCGATAGAACTGACGGGCTAATTAGGTACAGACAGCGGATTCCGCGCGGCCAACGAAGGTAACTACACGACGAATATGTTCAGCGCATCTTCTTACTCGTAAACGAAAGCAGATCTAACATCGAATTCGATGTCTCGGAAACGTTGTACTTGAATTTAAAACGGATAAAGTGTCACAAGATGATCAATGAAGCTACCCTCTGCTAGAAAATACGTAGCAGGTACTGCATAAATGCGTCAAGAGGAATATTACTGCAAGACTACACTGGAGTTTCGGGACTTTTGGAAGGTGAAAGGCAATTCCGAGTTAACCGCCTTGACAGCAATCACTTTAACTAGTAAACCTTCCATTTGACTACCTGTCCCATGTGTGTGCTAAATTGATTTTGCCCTTTCACTGTGTTTGTTGTTGATACCCTGCATTCGAGGTTTTCACAGTAATCAGAATCTAAATGAACTTCAGTGACGAAATAGTATTAATGAAGTGGTGACTCATTTTTGCCAATTGTTGATGGGTGATTAATATATCAACACGGGATTGGTTTCTTGTAAAAAGTTATGGCACAAATTTATTGATTAAAAATTGGACAACAGTACATGTTAAGTGTGATGACAAAAATAAAACGATTTATGTCAGCAAAAATATGCAAGGAACAGTTGACAACTCTGTGTGGCTGCTGGTTGTCAAAGACTAAGGTTTCTCTGATTGAACGATTTACTCTGGCTCAAAATATGGATAACGCAATCTGAAAAGACGATGGATTTATTCTACAGAGCAGTTATACTAGGTCTGGATGCAGCTGAGAACAGCTGGCGAGACTGCGACCTTGTTGCCCTAACAAGCCGGAGCAGCAGTACAGTACACTTTTTCTCGATGTGCGGCGCCATCCCAGGTGATGGTTGTGGTTCAATCGTCTGCAGAGCTACCATGTGCAGCGCCTGTACTTCCCTATCGCGGGCAGGAAATATGTGAAATGGCAACTAGCGATCTGTTAGACGGATCGCAGTCTATCTCTAACAGAGCCTTGAAATCTCAGCAGATTCCAGCGAGTGACAATCCCGTTCACCGGGCATGACATGGACCAATTTGATTCACTTACACAGTAGTGCACACAATTGAGATCAAATGTCAGAGCATCAGGCCTGTTACGAGTAAGATCGCACTTCGCACATCAAGTTGTCAGACATAACTGAGGTCTAAACTGATGGTACAGGTGGGCTCACCACATGCTCTCCAGTCAAGACCAGTGCTAGTGCCTAGTCACGCCCAGGACAAGTGTTCCTAGCGCAATCCACTCATAACAAAAGACCAGAATCATCTCCAGACCGGGGTCAATCAGAAGACCCCCCCCCCCCCTCCAGCCTGGAGTCTGAATGAGAAGAACGAGTTTCTCCTCCCTTCACTTCCCATCAAGCGTTAGTAAACTCCACAAAAGCACTTCCACAACCTCCCCCAAAAAGGAGCTAGTGCCATTCACAAGACTCCACAAGCTCCATGTCTCCCTCCAAGTCGTCTGTTCTACTCATCGCCAATTCTAATCAAAGTTAATATTAACACTTCCCCGTCCGGCGACCTTGGAGTGGTGTCGTACGCGAAATAGCGGTCAACGGCCGGCGCCACCACAGTGGCGTCGTGAGCATACTATCGCGCAGTGGCCGGTGACAGCACTTTAGTATCTTTTTCATTCCGCTGGTGTTTTGTTTAGGTAACAAAAAGTTACACACGTCAACAAGTTTTTTGTTTTTATAAATACTTGTGCACTTTCATCATGGCAGACGAAAGAGACGAAACTATTATTTACGACGAATGCGCGGACGTCTTGTCTGACGTTCCGGACGACTTGGCCGATTGGGAAGAAGACACTGGATATCAAAAAAATGAAAGTGAAGCAGAATCTTCGGAAGATAGTTAAATCCGTCCAAGAGGAATTCTGCGAACGCTACGGTTGCTAAATGTTTAGGTTGAATCAGATGAAGTAGACGGACTATGATTTACTGAGGACCACTAATAAATTTGAAGGATTCTACACATTTGCCAAATATACACAGAACGTCGTGGATATCTTAGAATTATATATTGGGAACTATCCGTTTGAATATATTAGCAACGAAACCAACATGTATTTTAGTCAAAATTGCAATAGAAGGAAACTGGACGAAAAAAATGCCAAATTTGTCGACGTTACGGGACCCGAACTTCGAAAATGATGTGGGCTTGTTATCCTTATGGGAATTGTAAAAAAAGAGATCGATGATTACTGGTCAACGAATCCGTTGATAGATACACCGATATTTCGCAAAACGATGTCCCGCAACCGATTCAGAAAAATATTATTTTTACATTTTTCCGACAACAACAATAAACCGGATAATGTTCAATTCGTAATTGATTACTTTTCCAAAGAGTTTAAAGAAACGTTTAATCTAAGTCAAAACACCTCAGTTGATGAAGGAATGATACCGTGACGTCGACGGTTAAATTTTAAATGTGGCATACTCATTCGGATACTGTGAGATTCGAGTACGGGATACATTTCCTCATTTAAGATGTATTCCGGCGCTGGACAAGCCTTAGCAGAAACAGTGATGGAACTACTGACAACTTCTTATGGAAAGTGGCATCACCTCTACATGGATAATTATTATAACAGTGTAGAAATTGCACCTTTGACCGAACACGTTGTTTGCACACTGTGGGAGAAACTCTTGGGCCCAGAATTCTGCCCCCAGCAAGTGCTTCAAGATGTTAGTTTAACATTTGCTCATGGCTTTCAAGCCACAAACGTCCATTGCAAGATTTACTGTTAAGTGGTTGAACTGCCAACTTGTTCGCAACTCCACAAAAACGACCCTGAATGCATTAACAATATGCATGATTCCATAAGTGCCTGCTCATGTTGGTAACGTCCTGTCGTCTCACAAAGAGGATGTCTTGAGTGAAAAGCAGACATTAAATTGTACCCTTGAATATGGAGAAAAGTGAGAGGACTCATCCTCTCTCATTACTAAACTTCAGCATCTTCTTTAGGCACTCAACCTCTTTTCTGTGTAAAAAGAAGTTCGCTTTGTAGTCAGTGTAAATGTGTAGCAGTTTTTCTACTGATTTCCAGTGCCGCAGGATTTTACAATTACTACTTTGATAGCTTAGCTGTAAATCACAGAAAGGGAGTGAAGGAGTTTAAATTATCACCCATGATGAAGTAGTATCTGACTCTTCACTCATTTTCAGACTGAATACAGATCAAAAATAGCTTTGCAAGTCAGATCCGCATGGCAAAAGTAATCTGAATGAATGTGCCTGTAACAGTACCACAATACTAGCGCAGACATATTGGCATCTAAGGTTGGTAGAGGCCAGTAACAAATGAATGTCGTTCCGAAGTCATACTCGGTCTTTCGACTTTGATTTGTTGTTTTTTTTTGTTTTTTTTTGTTTTTTTGTTTTAGAGCACAAGAAGAACTAGGGTGATACCACCACCCCACCCTGTCAGAACCGTAGAACACGAAGGAAAAAAAGGGGGTTAAAAAGGACTACACGTTAAGCCCAATCGACGGAAGGAAAGACAGCTAAAGCACGGACTTCGAGAAAGGTCCATAAAATTCGCCATAGATAAACGGAGGTCCTGAACTAAAGATTAAATGTCCTTCGCCATATTGCGACGACGGATAAAACGTGAAACGCGGTCGGCAGCCATCGCGTCGTTCGCTAAAACGGTAAGTCAGATGGCAAACATGAATGAGAACGTAAGTGGTTAAAAAAGGGCATTCCGTCAGGAAATGGTGAACCGCTGGGGGTGAGGGCAACGCACAGGAAGTGGCGAGTGAGCACCACTTAAATGGCGATGGTTAAAAGGACAGTACTCAATATACAATCTAGTTAAAATGATCTTACGACAAAAGGGCCGAGAGGAAGTCGTCGAAGCTGCTGGGAGAGCCTTAATTCCCCAGAGCTTGTTCCCATCAAGGGAGGACCAGTGGTGATGGCAAACTGACACCACCTGCTGACAGACGGCAACACAGATCATCGAAGGGAATGGAAGAAATAGTGGGCTGAAGTACAAGGACTGCAGGGTTGGCATCTGCGTCAGCAGCCTTGTTTCCCATCAGATTGACGTGATCAGGAACCCACATAGACAACAGAATGGCTTTATCTAAAGAGCAAGTGATGGCTTTCCTTCACCTGTTGCACTAAGCTATCGACAGTGTACAGCACACAGAGGCTGTGGAGGGCACACAGTCAGAGTAGGTGACGCAAATGAAAAGCCTGTGTTCTCATATGTATTTTGTGGCCTGACACAGGGAAATAGCTCTGCTGTAAATCCTGAGCAGTGTTCCAGAAGACGATACCTGAAATCCAAAGTGCCAATGACGAAGACACATCTGACACTACGGTCAGTCCAAGAGCCATCAGTATACACAAAGATACTTGAGCCGAGAACGGATCGTGTTCATCCCATTTATTGTGATTCTTGAGTTTCTCCCGGCGTATTTGATAATCAAAATATCCACGGGTGTACTGCCGGTCTACAGTGTCCAACGGGCACAATATTTCGGTGATCATACATGTCGCCATCATCAGGTGAACTGACGGACTGAGCTCCTGTGAACGTGCCGGCACGGAGATCCGTACACTATGGCTGCTCAGGGGGAACTGGGTTCGGTCGCGGCGGCGGCCGATTTAAATACCCTCCGCCCGCGGCGCGCTCACTCCGCCGTCCGCGCCCCGCGCCACGGTCGCGCGGTGGAACAGATTGCGACGGCGTCTGAGATGACGTCGGTGTGATGGCTCTGTCTGCCGTGGTCGTCACAACTATACATTTGCTCGATTTACTCTTGATTAACCCAATCGCTGGTTCCCAAGCCTTGCTAAGATTATAGCCACAGTCACGGTTTATGAGGTCGTCATTGGTGCGAATTTCGATGACCTCTCTAACAACGCTGTCCCAGTATCTCGACGTCTGTACCAGAATCCTCGTGCGTTCATACTCCATAGCGTGATTTTCCGACAAACAATGTTCAGCGACCGCCGACTTGCTAGGATACATCAGTCGAGTGTGCCTCTGGTGTTCACGGCATCGATCCTCGACGGTACGCATCGTCTGACCAATATACGACTTGCCACATTGACACGGAATCTGGTACACGCCGGCCTTCCTCAAACCGAGGTCATCTTTGGCGCTCCCCACCAGTGCACGAGTTTTATTTGGAGGGCAAAACACAGTTCCGACCCGGTGTTTCTTCAAAATGCGGGCGATTTTCCGCGAGAGTGAGCCTGTATATGGGATAAACGCAGTGCCTACCTCCTCCCTCGTAATTTCATCCATCTCCACAGGTTGTGCTGTAGTGGGTGGGCGTAGAGCACGTTGAATCTGCCACTCTGAGTACCCATTTTTCCTTGACGTCTTGGTCAAGAGAAGGCCTGACGGCACCCTAGGCCATGGGGTGTATCGGAAGACAACGAACATTGATCTGTATTTGCACGCAGACAGCTGCCACCACCCTTCACAGAGGAATGGGAACTCTAGTACATAGGGCGCGCACTATCTCTGACGCAGAGAGTCTACCCCAGGAATTGGAACATCTGAGAACTGTATTTCGAAAAAATGGGTACTCAGAGTGGCAGATTCAACGTGCTCTCCGCCCACCCACTACAGCACAACCTGTGGAGATGGATGAAATCACGAGGGAGGAGGTAGGCACTGCGTTTATCCCATATACAGGCTCACTCTCGCGGAAAATCGTCCGCATTTTGAAGAAACACCGGATCGGAACTGTGTTTTGCCCTCCGAATAAAACTCGTGCACTGGTGGGGAGCGCCAAAGATGACCTCGGTTTGAGGAAGGCCGGCGTGTACCAGATTCCGTGTCAATGTGGCAAGTCGTATATTGGTCAGACGATGCGTACCGTCGAGGATCGATGCCGTGAACACCAGAGGCACACTCGACTGATGTATCCGAGCAAGTCGGCGGTCGCTGAACATTGTTTGTCGGAAAATCACGCTATGGAGTATGAACGCACGAGGATTCTGGTACAGACGTCGAGATACTGGGACAGCGTTGTTAGAGAGGCCATCGAAATTCGCACCAATGACGACCTCATAAACCGTGACTGTGGCTATAATCTTAGCAAGGCTTGGGAACCAGCGATTGGGTTAATCAAGAGTAAATCGAGCAAATGTATAGTTGTGACGACCACGGCGGACAGAGCCATCACACCGACGTCATCTCAGACGCCGTCGCAATCTGTTCCACCGCGCGACCGTGGCGCGGGGCGCGGACGGCGGAGTGAGCGCGCCGCGGGCGGAGGGTATTTAAATCGGCCGCCGCCGCGACCGAACCCAGTTCCCCCTGAGCAGCCATAGTGTACGGATCTCCGTGCCGGCACGTTCACAGGAGCTCAGTCCGTCAGTTCACCTGATGATGGCGACATGTATGATCGCCGAAATATTGTGCCCGTTGGACACTGTAGACCGGCAGTACACCCGTGGATATTTTGATTATCCCATTTATTGTTTATCATCTATTACGGTAGTGCCGTCTCGTTTTCTTATTCCATTTACTGGCGTCACTAACTTCCTGCCTTATTTGCCCATGAGCGGCAGCAGCAGTGCGTACCATCTCTGGAGCGACCGATAGTATTTCCGGGTCATGGTGTGTCTGGCTGTCAGTTGGAGACGGACCAGCACTGCATTCGGGACACAGCAGCAGTGAAGTCGGGGACGGAGCGCCGGTGAGGCGCCGAAAGCCAGTGCTCGCCGACCGCTGGCGACACACATGAACTATCCAACAGAGGGAGATCGGAGCGGGACAGCCGTTGGTTGGTAATTCGGTTGGTCGTCTCATCAGTCTACGTATATTTGGTCCTTTCACCATTTCCGGGCCTGGGCAGTTGGTCGGTTGGCTTGGAGCAGCGAGGAAATCTCTGCAGCACGTACTTTGGTCGAGGCCGCTGGCGGGGTCTACACGCGGTCTGAGTGTGTAGTGCAGTTCCCATTGCTACGAGGTTCGTGGCTCACCGATCCTGGACACGAAAGTTGAGTTTCGACTTAATCTACCAGCAAGTCGTTTGGATTGTGTAGTTTGGATTTTGTTGTCGGCTGTTTGAACATTCCCGCGAGCAACAACATGGGTTTTCAAGTTGGCAAATTTTAGCAACCCTCCGGTGCAGTTTCACTGTACTTGGTTGTTTCGAATTGAAGTGCGCCATCGGAATCTTCTGTCTTGCGGCCGTTAACGTTCCGGTTACCTGCCCTGGCTGTTGACGTAAATTCAGACAGTGTACTTTCCTCATCGTGTTATCGCTGTCCAGCATGGTGTACATTTTCTTATTTGTTCTTGTTGTTTGTATTTATATGGTTTCTAGCCTATTTTTAAATGAAGGTTGTTTTGTCCTCAATGTGTAAGATTGTTTTGGCCTTCAGCCTAATTTAAAGAACTGTTTGAAGTATGGCCTTTGGTCTTTTTAAAAATTTGATTTTGTTGAGTCTTAAGAGATGGGCCTTTAGCTGATGTTCTTTTTTAACTTAAAGTTGTTTTGCTCTTAATGTGGGAGATCGTTTGGGCCTTCAGCCTAACTGAAAGAACTGATTTAAGATAAGGCCTCCTGCCTTTTAAATTTCTGATTTTGGTTTGAGTTTTAAGTTATTGGCTTTCAGTCGATTTTAAATGAAAGTGGTCTTACCCTTAGGGCATGAGATTGTATGGCGTATTCAGCCAGTTATTAAGTTTCAAAAATTAGGCCTCTTTCCACAATTTAAACTACCTGTCCTGTCCTGTGGGTTTAGCAAGGCGTCTCAAATGGCTCACTCGAAATTCACCCTGTGCAGTGGTTAGCAGATTGAGAGACTCCAGCGACCATACCAGCGAGGCACCCATCATATGTCTCACCACCTTGCGAACACAGCTGGTGAGAGAAATGGGGCGATAACTGGAAGGAAGCTATATGTCGTTACCAGGCTTAGGTATGGGCATGACAGTGACTTCACTCCAGCATCTGGGAAACGTACCCTCTGCCCAGATGCGGTAGTACGTATGAAGGAGAAAGTGCTTGCCCACAAGAGAATGGTTCTGAATGTAAATATCATCCAGCCCTGAGGTGGAAGATCGGGATGAAGTGGGAGCATGATCTAGATCCATCATAGTAAAAGTGGTATTGTAGCACTCACGATTTTGAGAAGAGAAAGGTACTGCCCGAGCCACCTCCACTTGTTTCCGACTGTGGAGGGCAGGGTGATAGGGGGTGGAGTTCGAAATTTCCGCAATGTATTGGAGGTAGCATTCGGGTCCATTATGACATCATCATCTACTGTCAGGCCGGGAATTTGGGAATGGACCTTGATTCCAGAGAGCCGTGCCGGCCTAAGTGGCCGCGTGGTTCTGGCGCTGCAGTCTGGAACCGCGAGACCGCTACGGTCGCAGGTTCGAATCCTGCCTCGGGCATGGATGTGTGTGATGTCCTTAGGTTAGTTAGGTTTAACTAGTTCTAGTTCTAGGGGACTAATGACCTCAGCAGTGGAGTCCCATTGTGCTCAGAGCTATTTGAACCACTTTGAACCAGAGAGCCGTCAGAGGTTGGCCCACACAGTGGAACTGTGAAAAGAGCTAGTAAAGATAATCCAGCTAGCTTCTCTGCTATCCCGATGAACGCGACGACACTGTGCACGCAACTGCTTGTAACGAATGCAGTTTGCCATTGTAGAATGACAGTTAAAAACGCGAAGAGCACGTCTCCGCGCACGAATTGCTTCGCAGTACGCCTCAGTCCACCAAGGGATCGCGGCACGGCACAGTAAAGAGGAAGTGCGAGGAATGGAACGTTCTGCGACGGTAAGGATAATGTTTGTATGATACTCTGTCATCGGAACTGGAGAAATATTCGTTTAAGGTCGCCAGGATAGCTGCCATTTGTGTGCACATAGGTGGGGTAGGAGTCAGCAATGGGACGGCACACAGCAAGTGGTCGCTCTAATACCTGTCAGAACGGACCACTTGAGACGATAGGCAAGCTGGGCAGTGAGGAACGAGAGATACAAGTGGGAATAGGTGTGAGTGGAGTCTGGAAGGAACGTGGCTGCTCCTTCATGGAGGCGGATGAGGCTGAGTTGAGTAAGGTGGTCTGCCAAGAGGACACCTCTGACAGGTTCTGGGTAAACCCTGAAGGGGATGGTGCGCATTAAAGTCACCGAGCAGCAGGAAGGGGTGAGGGAGTTGCCCAATAATCTGGAGAAAGTTTACCGAGTGTGGTTTTAACGATGACACAGATGTCCTGTGGAGGAGCGAAGCTGCAAGCAGTTGTGCATGACAATCAGAAGTAGTCTCCAAAATCAGAGTGCCATTGTGTAAAAGAGAGCTGAATTCCACACGGCCAGCAACTGCATCAACATCTTCCCGAATAACAGTGACTGTCTTCAGTACGTCTTCAGTATGACTAACCATGAGGAACCTTTGTGCCACTGGGAGGGTCTTTGAATCGTTGGCCTCATTGCTTTTACATTTAGTAGACGTTGACTGTGTAGATGATTGGCTCATTGCGAGACATTCCCCCATGATTGCCAGCATCTCCTATGGTGCACTGCTACTAACTGGGGCCCCCCTCAGTAGGGGGCGCATCCACCTTAGGTGGTTGTTCACACCTGACAGAGGGACTAATCGGCTATTTGGGAAGGTAGCAGCTCAGGTAATCACCCCTCCTTGCACCAGGCCTGTACCAGAGGGTACGTGTGAACCCTACCTCTCAATCTGGGTCTGGGAATTGCGTGTAACCCAGTCAACCGTTACGTGTCACATGCGTGAGTGGGCTGACCTTCATGAGTGCACAGAGAGGAAGAAGAAAAGCTGAACCTCAAACGCCGAAACAGAAAAAGTATAGGAGAAGAAATAAGGAACGGGAAACAGTGGAGAGACTTCTGATATCGGCTACTGAAAGTGCAGAACACCTTTCCAAAAACATTGCAGACATGTTCCCCACGGAGGGGGGGGGGGATAAAAGAAGATCAAGGACAGATATGCAGCACGGAAAGAAAAAGATGCCGCAAAGATTGGAGCCCCCGTGGTAGTCAAGAAAGGACCCGCTGAAGAGCGGCGAACCCCGTGGGGTAACAACTTCGATATTTACCAGTGGTCGCTGTATAAGTACTTGATGAAAGACCCCCAGGATGCCACTAAGTTAATATTTATTTAAAAACAAAACAAAAGTGAAACACCGATTGAACCAGAGTTGGCAAAGACGTTAATTCTGAATGCGCGGTAAGCCGCATACAAAAGAAAATATTTTCTCATTCAATTTGTTGTACAGTTTTTTGTTTTAGACAACTAGTCAGATTTTCTCGTATGTAAAAGGACAACGAGGATGTGTGATTTTATAGATGAAGTAAAAAAAAAAATGGCTCTGAGCACTATGGGACTTAACATCTGAGGTAATCAGTCCCCTAGAACTTAGAACTACTTAAACCTAACTAACCTAAGGACATCACACAACACCCAGTCATCACGAGGCAGAAAAAATCCCCGACCCCGCCGGGAATCGAACCAGGGAACCCGGGAGTGGGGAGTGGGAAGCGAGAACGCTACCGCACGACCACGAGCTGCGGACAGAGATGAAGTATTTCGATGTTGATGTAGTGTATGTGTGAATGAGTAATACAATGTTAAAGAACCGTACCAAGCATTTTATTTATTGAGGTAAGTGAAGAGGAAAATTACAGGAAGAGGTATTTTGTGACTACGACAAGCGCCGGTGTCCCTCCCGGAGTCCTCCGCCGCCTGCAGCTTCAACAAAACTGTAACGCACTTCATCCAGCGACTTCTGCAACATTAATACAAACATTAGTGCTGAATGAAATTTTCACTCTGTAGCAGATTGTGCACTGATAGGAAGCTTCCTGGCAGATTAAAACAGTGTGCCGGAGCGGGACTTGATCTCTGCACATTTTCCTTTCGCGGGGAAGTGCTCGGTCCGGCACACAATTTTAATCTGCCAGGAAATTTAAACATTAGTACAGTTTTCCCGAGAACACTGTTGTATAGATAATTACACTTCAATCCAGGCAATTCATAATTATGGCGGCATTAGTTTGTGACGTCGTTATAAACGGCCGATTCCTTCTGTTCACAATTCAGGGGACATTCGTGTACCCAGCTGTATTAGTTACATTACAGTGTCCGCTACTTAATTTTATTATTTGCTGGAATTGGCTTAACATGCTACCTGCATACCATTACATATTGTATACTGTTCAAGAATGTATGAATACTGTATTACATTAATCGGAACATATAAAAATGTATGTATGTACCTATTTATGTAACTCAATTCCTCCTAAACTAATGGGTCAGTTTGGTACACGTATCACTTACTCATTAAAAAAACGTCGCTGTGGGATGACACCACCTACCTATCAAAAGGTTAGATGTAGGGTGAAAGTGTAGACAACGACGTGCTAGTACTTGTGACTTAAGCTTCACACATAATTTCAAATTTTTACGAAACTACTACTGGCTCACAACGCCCACAAAGTTATGAGAAGTGTTTATTGCTTAGTAAATCGACGCTGTTAATGCAGTAGAACTGCCGCATCGTTTCAATTCGTTACTTCTTTGCAACTAACTGTATTCTCGTGGTTTTGCGACCTTAACATACTCCACAAAATGTACTTCCAACATTTTAAGCTCCTACGACACAGTCTAGAGGTTACACCGCATAACCAGATTACTTTTCGTGTTTAAATGGAAGCTAATAGAATTACCAAAAAAGGTAGTTGCCCATTTTAAGTTTAGTATTTTCAGGAAATCCGCCTCTACAGATTTATTACTAATACCAATTCATGCCATTCCAATAAATGTAAAAAAGCATACTTCTACTCTGTGGTAAATAGGCTGTGAAGAATTCCATCGGAAAGCGAAGTGTCATGCAAGAAATGACGAAGTTCAAGTATATCTCACATAAAAATGGTTTTGATCCAGCTATAGCCGATGACATTTATAAACAAGTAAAACAGAAAACACAGGGATAAAACTGCTGTGACATTTATAAAGAAGTAAAACGGAAAAGATAGGGATAAAACTGTTTGTCATATGACTTGTAGTCTCACTTAACCCCTTAGTATCTTTGCTTTCCCCTTATATGATGGCAGCGAAACCAATCACCTTGAAGCAATGAAAGTGTCTACATGGCAATCGCAGTGTTTGAATTGTGCTCATTTTTACAAGGGCAGAGGGTTGTGGAGTTGACGGACAGCTTTTTATTGCGAATAATTATGGTGTGACATGTTTAAATCCTCTATACTCTGTTGTATATTTTTATGACGTTAGTTACTGTTCTTACGCTACAATGCTCTCTGCATACCTAAGGGAAGTGAGTAGGTATACAGGTTTTCTATCTGTAACCCCATGCAGCCCAGAGCTGTGGGATAGGATCCCAACGATCCTTGTCGCCAATCTCCATCCACGCCTCACTCCCAGAGCTTCGTTTCGCTTCTAGTTCGCCCCAAGCTATCTCCCTGAGTGGCCAGTCTCCGTATTTTTATAACACCAGAAACATATTTCGGCTGATCACGACTATTACAGGGAAGTGCCCGAGATAGCTCAGAAACAGAACATTTTGGTTTAGGGTTTGTGGCTCGACAGAACTACAGCTTACGTACCCCCTCTTGCGAACGTTTGGCGCAAGGCAAACTTTTTCTGTTGGAGACATTTTGGCACACATAATTGTAATTGTTTCGCGCCATTAGATTTTAAACTAAAATCTGTCAGTAGGTTATACATGGGGTTCCGAACTCCAGTATTTCGCATCCGTTCCAGGATACCGTTTCTGGTTTGTCACCAACATTCTAACAAAGTCTAGAAATGCAGTGCTGCATTCCGTACTTCCTTTTTCACATTTGATAATTATCTGCATATGAATGCTTTAAAAGTTTTCAAACGACTTGGGTTAGAAGTAGTGGCAAAAGTTGTGGGGGAGGGAGAATTGACGATAACGATAGTGAGCTGCAGACCAGTATATGGTAGAAATGTCTGTTGTGATGAGTCGACTATTAGCTGTCTCTCGAAATTTGGAAGGAATTTAATTTCTCGAATGTCTTGAAGAATGTTCCCAAGTCGGATTTCTGGTGCACAGAATGATTTGGAGAACACGGCAATGTTATGTGATTGTACAGAGAGGATCTTACTTTGTAAAGAACGAGTATTTCTGCTCTTAAGTTCACATAGTAGAAGAACTGACGATGGGAAGGGATCCACTTAACAGGACGTAGCCATGACAATTATTCATAGGCAAGAGTGATATGGCTGAAATAGCGTATGTCACAAATGTAATGTACAGAAGAGTTTATCGCTTGTTCCAGCCTGTGTGAGCCTTTTGACGAAACTCCTTTAAGAATACCATCACCGTAAGTGGGTATGAGGAATGTTAGTCACTGCGAGCTTCTTATTAAGTTCGAAATGGAAATCTGTTTTACATTTAGTTAGTGAATGAAGTGATGCCACCTTTCAGACTGCTGTTAAGTTCAGTGTAGTCTAGCTGATGGTACAGAATTATCCCGAAGTTTTTCTTACGAAAGAAGAGGAGTTATTTCCGTGCTGTTTAGGATTAAGGATTGAACAGATTCTCTGAACTGCGTGGTAGAAGGTCGTTTTTGAACGACTAAGACTGCTTGCGTTCTGCGTCCACTCTGACAAGGGAACGAATCAGCATTTATATGTTGGATGATTAAACAGCTTTGTTGGATTTGCACTTAGATGTAGCTGAAGGTCGTTAGCGTATACGTGATTTTTGCAGTGGGAGAGAACAATAAACTGAAGTAAGAGTAGTCAGTAATGAGCCCAATACTGACCTTTGTCGATCTCTTTGTACTACATCCCACCACTGTCACCTTTTAGTTCCAATCATCACACATTATCGGCGGGATGTGCGGTATTGTAGTACTGTACGACAAATACAACTAAAGACAGTTGTGCTGAAAAAGACTTTCTAAAATACGAAGAGTACATAATCTCCATTTCTAAAACAACGTGAAAATACATATGTGCACACATTTTCACTACTGACCATTAAAATTGCTACACCACGAAGATGACGTGCTACCGACGCGAAATTTAACAGACAGGAAGAAAATGCTTTCATACGCAAATGATTAGCTTTTCAGAACATTCACACAAGGTTGGCGCCGGACGCTGCTGCCTACACCGAAACTCACACTTCCGGTTAGGAACACTACCACAACAACAAACACGACCCGAACTGCGGTCAGCAACACCACAGAAACACAAACCCCAGGTAAGCCCGCACAACAGAAGACTGGTTTTTCCCCCAGTCGTAATACAGAACTACGAGGACCTTAGTGTCCTCAACACAACATTCCCGGTAAGGCACCCACCTTGCACGCTCAAAACGAAGTACTCTGGGGATAGGGGCCTTACTGTACGTGTCAACTAACAACGAATACAAAGATCTCCTTATCTTCCTGAAAGAAAAGGGGATCGAACATTATACGTACAGAACTGCTGAAGAACGAACACAGCAGTACGTGGTAAAGGGAGTGGACCCCAATACCCCAAACACTACAGTACAAGCGGCGCTCAACTTTCTGGGATTCGCCTGTAAAAGTGCTTCCAGAATGACGGGCTTCCGCTCCCACCATCGTCTACCACACTACCTGGTCGAGATGGCCGACACGGCCGCCTCCCGCGGCCTTCTGCAGATAAAGAGCCTTCTGCAGATAAAGAGCCTTCTGCAGATAAAGAGCCTTCTGCAGATGGACGTAAGGGTAGAGATATCCGAACCACGACAAGTCCCCCAACAATGTAACAACTGCCAGCGGTTCGATCATTCGTCCCTTCGCTGCGGCCTGGCACCCCGTTGCCGCGGATGCGCTGGCAAACACGCATCCAACGCCTGCACACTAATCCACCAAAACATACGCCGTTGCGCCAATTGTGGCCAAAGCCATGCGGCCAACTACAGGGGCTGCGACGTGTACAAAGAGGCGCAGAGGCGCAAAACTCAAAAATCTAAGCCACCCAACGCCATAACACGGCAAGGCCCGCACCAAACCCTGTTAGGAACGGAGTATCGTTCGCCATGGCTACACGCCCTGGAAGAGCGGAGCAGGCCGCTGAACCTCTGCGCCCAGCACACGCACCTAACACAACCGCTGCGACAACAACACAACCGTCTCAGCCAACATGCAACACTACAACCACACCGGTACCAACACCAGTCCCCAAAAACAACACAACCCCACCCCTTGAAGCCACAGCCTGCGAATCCACACTCGACACACAGGAAGACACACCTACACAAGGACCCCCAGAACCAAGAACCCACAGAAGGCGTAGGCGACCACACGGTAACAGGAGTGGGAACACACGTACACCACAACAAAGTACCCAAAAATAACAGAACACTGAAACGCAGGCACACAGTCAGCAAGCCAGTGATACCAGCGCTCGCGCACGCGCGCACACACACACACACACACACACACACACACACACACACACACACACACACACACACACACACACACTACTCCACCCCTCACCACAACTGAAACAGTCACTTCAAAATACTCCTCACAACAACAACACTACAGCGGTCGCCAACACTACAGCGGCCGCCAACACTACAGCGGCCGCCAACACTACAACCGAGCCACAGGCCGACACACACAACACCAACATAACACATGAGGGTTTATTGGCAACAATATTCCCCCATCACACGACCGCTCAGATCTTTAACAAGTTCGCGGCGGCCGTTACCACACTCATCACATGGCTCATGACTGCTCAACCTGGGCAGTACTGGGCCGTCATACAAACAGCGCTCACCACACTGATTACACGCGTACATGGATAACACGCCACACCCGGCCCCCATCGCAAACAGCCAGACACTGACACAGATCCTGTTCTAGAATGCAGACGGGATCAACAACAAAAGGGCGGAATTTGCCGCGCTCATGGAGCGTAAGGGTATCCTTATCGCACTACTGAGCGAAACTAAGCTCAAACGACGCAACCAACTAAGCTCAAACGACGCAACCAACTAAACTTCACCGGCTACTGCGTCTATCGTACCGACCGACCGGACGGCTCCGGTCATGGCGGAACAGCCATCATCATACACAAAGACATAGAACACACAAACATAGTGCTCCCTGAACTTGAAAAACTAGAGGCAACCGCCGTCAGGGTCATGTTCAACTGAGCCTACACTACACTGGTGTCAGTGTACAACAGCCCTAAAAACATCAAAGCATGCGACATCAGCACAATACTCAACATATCACCGCGCGTAATCGCCGCTGGAGATCTTAACGCAAAACACCCGGACTTGAACTCACGAATACGAAACTCCAACGGCAAGAAACTATACGAACACGCACTAGGACGAAACTACATCACACTAGCGCCGACCGAACCGACGCACATTCCCTACCGGAGGGGACACAGGCCAGACGTGTTAGACATGGCCCTCATAAAGGGCATAACAACGACACTCAACGTTGCCGTTGAAAACGATCTGCCCTGAAATCACCAACCCGTTATACTGTACATTGAAGAAACACTGCAGCACATGGAACAACGCAGGATGTTAGGCTACAGGCGCGCGAATTGGACGCATTTCAAGGAAACGCTTGACAGTCGCATCCCACCCACGCGATTAACGAGACAGTTCAAATTGACGAGGCAGTTGAAACCCTCACCAGCGCCGTCCAAGACGCAATAACCGGCACCATACCGATCCGTACACAACAACAACACAGTGCTGCCCTGCCCCAGGAGATCCTGGGCCTTATCTCAATGAGGAACCGCCTCAGGAGACATTGGTAGCGTACCATGCGCCAGCACTTCAAACAGCACATGAAAAGGCTCCAGGGTATAATCCGGGACAAAATACAAATATTTAAGACAACAGTGGGACCAGAAACTCGAAGGGCTGGACACCACGCGACCTGGCGTGTGGCAGCTGGCCCGACGCTTCACCAGGGAGAAACTGTACACCCCCACGCTACTGGGGCCCGACGGACCAGCATATTCTGCGGCAGAAAAAGTGGAACTGATGGCCCTCACACTCGCAACGTCATTCACACCGAACCTGGATCCCTCAGACCCAGCGTTCACACTTGCTACCGACCACGAGGTCACACGCTTTCTGGCCCAACCAGCGCGCAACATCATCCGACAAGCTAGTACAGCTGAAGTCAAATGGGCCATCATGCATACCACCGCTAGGAAGGCCCCTGGTCACGATGGCATTCAAAACCGCGTCCTCCAGCAGTTCACGGACAAAGCTGTAGACTACCTAACACACATCACGAATGCCATACTCAAGTATCAACACTTACCGCCTTTTGGAAGACGGCCAAAGTCCTGATGTTCAGGAAGCCGGGGAAAGACCACTCCCTCCCACAAAATTACCGACCCATCAGTCTGCTGAGCGCGCTCAGCAAGATCGTTGAGAAGGTAATATTAAAACGACTCACCAGGATCTGTATCACAAACGACACCCTGAGACAGGAGCACTCAACAACACAACTACTCTTCCGCGTCGCTGAATACATAACACGGATACAACACAAACAAAGCAACTGGGGTGGTGTTCCTGGACATCGAAATCGCTTTCGATCGTCTATGGCACGACGGCCTAATACGCAAACTCAGCGACGCAGGGACAGGAGTTTGAACACCGACGTGCAGGGACAATCGACACGACATGGTATCCAGGCAGGAGTACCTCAAGGAAGCATCCTAGGACCCTTACTGTTTAACCTCTACCTTAATGACCTCCAAGCTACACACAACACGACGGTGGCAATCTACGCGGGTGACACCGCCATCCTTGCGCAATATTGGAAGCCGTCTAAGATTAACTCACGACTACAGACTGCACTCAGAACGGCGGAGCCTTCGCTGGTGAAATGGCGTGTTAGAGTAAACGTCGACAAGTCCGAAGCCGTTCTGTTCACTAGAAGACGGAAGCAACTGCGCAAACAATATCACTGCAACCCAATAACACAACACACACGCCCAGTACGTTTCCGCGAGAAGGTCAAATACCTCGGTGTCTGGCTGGACAGGAAACTACTCGGGGGGGGGGGGGGGGGGGGAGGGGGGGGGGACCACATTCAACACGTGACCAACAAAGCAACCGCGAGGCTCAAACAACTCTACCCTACGCTTAACAGGCGTAATACACTGAATAGGAGGGTGTCTAGGTCCATGTACATGACACTTATTCGACCCTTGATGACGTACGCAGCCCCTGTCTGAGGATACGTTGCGCCCACTCTCCTGCGCCGTCTGCAGCTCATACAGAACTAAGTACTCAAAATCATAAGCAACGCTCCGCGCAACACACGCATCGCGGACCTTCACCGGGAATACCGGCTAGATTCCATCTTGCAGGTATTCCAGAAACTCTCCACACGACTGTACAATAACACGAGACACTCGCGCAACCCGTTTATCCTTTCTCTGGGTAACTACGACCACAACCATAGATGGAAGCATAACAGACCCAGGACACTACTGGCTAAGAACTAAACATCTATGGTCCATAGCACGCTAACACGACAGTACTGGCGAGCCCCTGCAACACAGCTACTACTGGTACCCCAAATGCTCGACCAGCCGAAAAACAGGCAACCGCAGGGAAAACGTACTCTACACGGCACGCAAACCAACCACACACACACCCCTACACTGTCTGTGAGCCGATCTATGACCGATCGCCCACTAATGTACGACTCTAAACTGTAGCAGGGACGCAGCATCTGCAGAAAGCCCCGCAACGAGCTCCAGCAAAGACAAAGGTAACGATGCACGATACGTCGCACTAACATAACCACACCTCGCATGCACTGTCGCAGATAGCAAGCCGCTACTGCCCTTACTACCCGTCCTACTGTCGCAGAGGTTTCTTCCTCTGCCCTTACAACCGCTACCCTTCGATCGCTTATGTTAATGAGTAATCTTACCCAGACGCATGGATTCAAAAACTAACATGTTATACGGCGGTGACAATAGAACTTTTTGGTTTGGTTACCACGTTGGTGTGGGCGTGGAGTGGCCCAATCCTTGTGAATGGTGTCAACACCTACAACGTGCTGACACGAGGAACGTTTTCAACCGATCTCTCATACAGAAACAGCAGTTGACCGGCGTTGCCTGATGAAATGTTGTTCAAATGGCTCTGACCACTATGGGACTTAAGATCTGTGGTCATCAGTCCCCTAGAACTTAGAACTACTTAAACCTAACTAACCTAAGGACATCACACACATCCATGCCCGAGGCAGGATTCGAACCTGCGACCGTAGCAGTCGCGCGGTTCCGGACTGAGCGCCTAGAACCGCTAGATCACCGCGGCCGGCTGAAATAATGTTGTGATGCATCGTGTAAGGACGAGAAATGTGTACCATCACGTTTCCGACTTTGGTAAAGGTGGGATTGTAGCCTATTGCGATTGCGGTTTACCGTATCGCAAAATTGCTGCTCGCATTGGTCGAGACCCAATGACTGCCAGCAGAATATGGAATCGGTGGGTTCAGAAGGGTAATACGGAACGCCGTGCTGGATCCCAACGGCCTCGTATCACTAGCAGTCGAGATGACGGGCATCTTATCCGCATGGCTGTAACGGATCGTGCAGCCACGTCTCGATCCCTTAGTCAACAGATGGGGACGTTTGCAAGACGACAACCATCTGCACGCACAGTTCGACGACATTTGAAGCAGCATGGACTATCAGCGCGGAGACCATGGCTGCGGTTACCCTTGACGCTGCATCACAGACAGAAGCGCCTGCGATGGTATACTCAACGACGAACCTGGCTGCACGAATGGCAAAACGTCATTTTTTCAGATGAATCCAGGTTCTGTGTACAGCATCATGATGGTCGCATCCGTGTTTGGCGACATCGCAGGTGAACGCACACTGGAAGCGTGCATTCGTCATCGCCATACTGGCGTATCACCCGGCGTGATGGTATGGGGAGCCACTGGTTACACGTCTCGGTCACCTCTTTTTCGCATTGACGGCACTTTGAACAGTGGACGCTACATTTCAGATGGGTTACGACCCCTGGCTCTACCCTTCATTCTATCCCTG
The DNA here is from genome assembly GCF_023898315.1 of Schistocerca nitens. Lineage (NCBI taxonomy): Eukaryota > Metazoa > Arthropoda > Insecta > Orthoptera > Acrididae > Schistocerca > Schistocerca nitens. The sequence continues at coordinate 718,745,344 of NC_064618.1, forward strand.
CGAAATCCTACATTTCAGCAGGATAATGCACGACCGCATGTTGCAGGTCCTGTACGGGCCTTTCTGGAAACAGAAAATGTTCGACTGCTGCCGTGGCCAGTACATTCTCCAGATCTCTCACCAACTGAATACCTCTGGTCAATGGTGGCCGAGCAACTGGCTCGTCACAATACGCCAGTCACTAGTCTTGATGAACTGTGGTATCGTGTTGAAGCTGCATGTGCAGCTGTACCTGTACACGCCATCCAAGCTCTGACTATGCCCAGGCGTTTCAAGGCCGCTATTACGGCCAGAGGTGGTTGTTCGACAGTAGTGTATGTACATTTTGATAAATCGTAAGTGATAAGCGATTCTACAATATCGTAAGTGACTCGCTCTGCTTTATTCAGGGACACGAGTTTCTTTTAGTCACACAGCATAAGTAGAGCCTGTATGGCGTAACATGCTATGAAGATTTACATTACGCACAGTCCGTGTCTGTATGTAGTTTGCATTGTGTTCATTTTAATTACTACGTTTTCAACTTCGTAATTTCGGCGAGTAGGAAATTCTCTCTCGACAAAGCCTGCACTGCGTAACTGGGGTTGTTGCAAGGTTCGCGCTGCTCACGTGCGGCAAACAGTTGGTCGGTACTGACGTAAAGTGGATAACGTCCTCGCACCATCCCGATTATATGGAACGCCTTGCAACACCTGTCAAGGGCATCCCTCTTCCCCACATTAAACCACTGCCAGGCGGATTTTAAGCAAGTCAGGGTAAGCAAAGTTTTCACCTTATGCTTCGGTGTCGGTAAATGTTCCGGTTACACAACTCTTGACAAACACAGGATTCACTTCCACTTTATTCCCGTCGTAGGTTGCCCACCTTTGTCGCACACAACGCTCCCTCTTTCCTTTAGCATTTTACAGTTTCGGCAAAATTTAAGGGTTTCTAATGCAGAGCTTTATCACATTCCATAGTTAAATTTCAACTCGTCCCTGGAGATTTCATTTCTAGTCATGAAATCAGACATGTTTTCATCGTTTTTACAGAAAGAAGTCAGTATTTGATATTTATTTCCAAATATTTCCCTTGTCTTGTACGACAGTAATGACCGAGGACTATCAAATTGTAAATGTACACGTCAGGTTAAGCCCATTTTACTTCAGCATTTCCTGCTATGCTGTTTCATCTGAGTGGCTGCGTGGTTTGAGTCATGTTACAAATTGCGCGTCCACTCCCGCCACAGGTTCGAGTCCTCACTCACAGAGCTATGCTATTAGCGCCAATTTTGTGTACTGCCACGTTGTGTGGCACCACATTCTGCAATTTTAATTTATGTGTGTGTGTGTGTGTGTGTGTGTGTGTGTGTGTGTGTTAAAAACAGTACATGTAATACCTCCTCAGCTCAGAGAACAAGATCAATTTTACAGATGTAGATATATATTTTCAGATCTTCCTTTAATTTTACCGGATTTAGAAAAGGCCAAAAGTTTATCACCTGGGTGTTGTATGTTGACTATTCATTTGGGCTCTAGAGAGTAATAGCTGTTTGCTATTTCTTTTATGTAAAGCAGACAATTTCGGATGAGAATTGAGCAGTACTGTTTATCCAACTAAACGTATATGAACGTAACCAAATTTCGTCGTATGTTTTCTTTTATATTTCTGGCATAGTCAGCGAGTGCGACAAGCCTGTTACTTACCTTTTCTCCCAGATCTGGTTTATTTAGGCAGGCGTGGCAATTAGTTTATCCACTCGTTGGTTAAATTATGATAACTCTGCAGATGCGTATGGTGTTGCGCAAATAGACGAATTATTTCGAATATTTTTCAAACGGTTCAATAAATTCTATCCATTGTGTGTGGTATAGTGGCGTAAGTTCTTGTAAGCTGACTGGGTTCTGTGAAAACGTTTTCAAGGAGGTTACTGTAAGGTGGTACCAGGGTCTCAAAATGTGTTTAATGCTGATCACTTGCTAAAAAAAATTTCTTTTTCTTGCACGTACAATTCCACTCATTGTCTTTGAGGAATATGATTTATCTGTTGGCATATAACGTTTGAAGATCCTAATGGAAATGGACGCTGCCGGTGATCTTTTAGCATATATCTGGATATAATTAGGAGAAAATCATAGAGGGTCACTAAATATTCGACACCACCTTGGCCAGATGCTCTGTTCTGTTGATATCAGAATTTGTAGTGGCTGTGTTTGTAAGATGTGTGTCATTCCGTGTAGCAGCGCTTACAACTAATCTTTGCCTTTCGACGCAGTACGCAAGTTTTTAATAGCTGTTTAACTTCCCGACGCATATTTGGAAAGTAGCAATATATAGATTTCTTGAACGTATAGTTGCATCGTGATGATCCCGAACATAACGAGTATCTGTATCGCACACACATCAGTTGTCACCAAAAACATTACATTTGCAGATTAAAGCGTTGTTTTGAGATTTGTAATGCTGAAAAATTTTGGCAGGTGGCTTTTGTGTAATAAGAGTATTATAAGCCACGTCGGATCTGAATCCTATAATGTAGCCATTTTGTTACACATATGTACTCTTGTCTGTATTGAGTTTCTTTCATGAACGGTGTTCTATGGTCAGTTATTTGTCCTGTTAAATCCGTAAGATCAGTTAGTCCTTGCGGCAGACTCGACAAACCGACAGCCACAACATTGTTATTACCTTTTATATGCATTATATTGAAACTTTATTCCTGTAGAAAAGCTGCCCATCTAGTAATCCTATGCTGTAGTAGCTTACAGATACATCTATACTCTGCAAAACACCGTGAGGTGCATGGCAGAGGGTACGTCCCATCATTACACTTATTGTCGTTTCTTCTCGTTCTATTCGCGTTTGGAGCGCGGGAGGAATCACTGCTGAATGCCTGTGTGCATATAATAATTATTATATTATTCTCACTATCCTCATGAGAGCAATACGTAGGGGACTGTAGTATATTCCTAGAGCCATCATTTAAAGCATGTTCTTGAAATATGGACAGACTTTCTCGAGATAGTTTACTAATTTACTAGTGTCTTCTAAAGTCGTAAGTTCCTTCAGTATTTCTGTGATTCTCGCACGGATGCAACAAACCTGTGACCATTCATGCTGCCCTTCTCTGTAAACGTTCAACATCCCCGTTATTCGTTTTAGCTTGAGCAATATTCTAGAACTGACCGGAGGTGTGATCTTTCGGTAATCTTGTTTGCAGACTGATTGCACTTCCCCAGTATTCTACACATAGACCGAAGTCTACCACCTGCTTTACACATGACTGAGCCTATGTGACCATTACATTTCACGTCCCTGCGAAATACTACAACGAGGTATTTGTATGAGTTGGCCGATTCCAACAGTGACTCATTGACATTATAGGATACTACATTTTTCAGTTTTGTGAAGTGCACAATTTTACCTTTCTGAATATTTAAAGCAAGTTACCAATCTTTGCACGGATTTTAAATCAAGGTCAATAAAAAGCTAAGAGCGGGGTGGTCACAAATTACCTCAACGTGCTTTCCTGAAGTGTAATAACTGAACTACTTAAACGCTCGTATTAGGGCCAGAGCTTCTGACTCAAACAGAATATCCACCTTCGCACTCTGAAAGGGTTCTAACAAAACTAATCATGTTAACTTCAATATTACCGCCCTTTTTCAGGCGTTTGAAAGAGTCATGCACCTGTTCCCGAAAAGGATGCAATATCTAAACTTATGTCAGAGTGACATAGCATTTCAGAATCTACTAAGGAATTCTTTAGTGCATCGAGATCTGCTTGAAATTTTTCTGACCAGTACACCATGCAGAATTCTTCCTGAACAGGCTCTACCAATCTGGACCGTTAAGTAACTGTCCAGGAACAAACCGACGAAAAAGTAACAAAGGCGAAGGAAGGATTTCAACTACCCTTTTGTCTTCGGAGAGGGAAAATTTTTCAGTGCTCTTTTCAGGATCATGTGCTATTCCTGCAGAATATATAACATGACAAAAATTGCTTCCTAACGACCAAACTTCGGTTTCTACACGTTAACTGTGACTCCAGCATGTGAAAATATACGTAACGTTCGGTCCAGTAATTCGAGGTATTTTACCCATTTAGGAGTAGCAATGCAGATAACATACAGTGCTCCTTTGTCTAGGGTATCTTTTTCTCGAACTTTGCCTAGTGCAAAATAAATACACCCGGATTTACGTTTTGCCCAAACTTAAACATCTAATAACTTCTGTCAGCGCGGACATAAACTCTATTTCCTGACTCATTGGAGAATAAGAACTGTCAATAGAAATAGTGAAGATCCAGGCCAGTCAAACAGCCCCTACTGCATGAATTTTTGTAATTTTCCTTCTAGAACGTTTGACTGCATGCAAACTAATAGAATTATTTTATTAATAGTACGCACACCCACAACGAGGCGTACTTGGTCATATTCATTTACTGCGAGTAAATGTGATGAATCAGTTACTTTCGGCTGAAGCCTTTTTCTTATTTATCGATCAGCAGCCTATGGCTTCGTCCACGAAACGGAGTAAGATTTACGGCAATATATGTCATGTAGTATCAAGTCCATGTGGTACACATACATTTTATTACGCCAGGCTTTTTCTCAGTTTAAACAGGACTGCACTATCTCACCGACCCTACTTAAAATATGTAAGTAGTACATATTGAAACAGTGTCATCAGCCATGCCTATTTACTCATTTGCCGATGATCAGGTACTGATAGAACGAAGTAGGATGTCAAATTTATGAAGTTAATGAAAGTATTTTAACGAGGTGAGCTTAGAATAAATACATGCAAAACATATCTAGTAGTTTGAGAAGATAGAAGGGAGATAGTACTGTCGCAGGAAACTATTGGAGCTGTAAAACAGTTTAAAACTTTGGATCCATTGTCCATTCCTCGGGAAGCTGTGAAGCAAATGTGGTACGCAGGATCCAGCACCCAAGAAGAGCAATTGAAATGCTAAATGGAGTTCTGTGGAGCTGTGAAATATCAAAAGAAACAAGGACGACGATTCTGCAAACAGAAATGAAAAGTGTATTCATGTACGCTGCGCAAGGATGGACTCTGGTGGAGCGGCAGAGAAGCAGAATACAGAAGGGATGGAGTGAGGAGGGCAGCCAGGATATCCAGAACAGAGCGGAAAAGTAATGAGGACATTTGGGAGATAATGGATATGGAACCACCAGTAGTGAAAAGAATTGAGAATAGAGCTGTGCAGTGGTATGGCCATGAACGGCGAAAGGAGAAAGGACGATGGCCAAAAGAATCCTGGAATTGTCGCTGCCACGAATGAGGAAATGTGGACGTCCGAGGATAACCTGGAGAGCGGGGATGGCTGGAATGATGAGGACTACCATGATCGTGATGAACTGTCGAACGGGGGTGCATAGCAACTGCTGAAGAGTAGAGAAGCCCTTAAAAGTAAGTCGTTTTTCCTAAAAATCACATCAGTATTTCAAAATTATCATACTTCCGATTCTTAATCAACTGCTGTTATGTATCTTGATAAAAATATTCCATTGCCTTATTAGGCGTATATGCTTTTTTATTTTCATTTTCGCCATAGCGAGCTAGATGTGCGAGTACGTACCTGTTATCAAGTCGCTGCCGCCGGGATTTAGTTCATCCCGCTACACAACAGAAATTACGAAATGCAGCGTTGGCTGGATTGCACCTACTTACGTAATTCAGGGCCCTTGGCCCTCTGCGATTGAGCACTTACGGATGACATGAACGGAACAGAAGAAGAGTGCAAATGCAGTTTCTCTTCCCTTTAGTGGAGCAGTGCGTCACTGTGAGACAGGTCCCGTTGTTTGCTGCGCTCGCCTCAAGTGCAGGTTGAAGGCCTGGGTCGGCTACTCGCGGAAACGTGGCAGGGGCGACCCCTTTCGACGACCATTAGGTTCTCATTCTGTCTGATAGGGGTGGCTTCTATAACAACCCCACACCATGTTCATGTTAACTTTTTTTCTGTTCTGTATTTTCAAATGTTCATTAATGTGTCCGATCTTCTCTAAAGCGGAGGCGACCTTTCGTGGCCCAAGCAACGCTGCCTTTTCCGTGATCATGCCGTATTTCCGGACGCAGGTCGGTCTCATCTGAGCAGAGGTGGAGTCACTGGCGCCAATGTCTATCTAGTAGGAGCAGTAATCCCGTTCGAGTTGGCATGCACGTTTTCTGTTTGGTTTTCCTCTTCTGGCCGCTATTTAAGCACGGCACTTCCGGCTATGGTTCTCTCGCTTTTCAGCTACGAGGTCCAAGTGATCGTTCTTGCCCGCTGCTTGGGCATATGTTGTGTTGGCGAGTCTGGGAGTGACCGTTACGGAGGAGCGTTGGTTGCTCGCGGCGTTGTGCTTTGATTTGAGGATAGTGTCGCCGGCGGGCTGGTGGTGATGATGACCTCCAATACACTAGCAAGTGTGTATATTGTATTGCCTTATGCTGGATGCCTATGTACGTTATGTGGATTCTCATCGTTTGCCGCTATACACGGTGGGCATCAGCTATTTCTCTGAAGTTGCGTTTGTGATCAATCTGATCGTAATTTGTGTTCACCGCCGGAAACAGTTTTTGTATGTGATTATCCCCGCCGTGGCGGGAATAAGGAATTCGCTCTTGGTTCCGGTATATGTTGAGTAGTGGTGTTAAAGACTGTAAAGCATTGCTCAGTGACGAGCACTAACCGTGAATAGCGTGAAGGCTGCATGAGTCATTCTAGGATATTGCGCAGGCTATGTTAAGTGTTAAGACAGCGTGCTTATAATATTACTTGAGTATCTTATGATTCATTCTGTGGTCTCCGTTTGAAGGGGGGCCGTAACTATGGTGTCCTGTATTATGGGTTTTTATGCTTTTGGTTCGGCACGCCGTTAACTTTTCCATACTTAAGCATGTTATTGGGGTCTGCCTGTAAGCGTAAAGAATTATGAGCTGTAAGAAGTGAATAGTGTTTGAGGTCTTGCATGTGTTGTGGGTATTAAATTTAAAGGTAGTGGGGGCATAGCTAAAGTAAGAGGGTTTGTGTTATGTTCTTTGGTTTGGTTGTCTTTTTTTATGTTACAGTGTACAATGAACGGCGGGCACAATCAGTTCCCTATTGACCAATACAGGGGAAGGCGCCTTGATTGAAATACACTCCTGGAAATGGAAAAAAGAACACATTGACACCGGTGTGTCAGACCCACCATACTTGCTCCGGACACTGCGAGAGGGCTGTACAAGCAATGATCACACGCACGGCACAGCGGACACACCAGGAACCGCGGTGATGGCCGTCGAATGGCGCTAGCTGCGCAGCATTTGTGCACCGCCGCCGTCAGTGTCAGCCAGTTTGCCGTGGCATACGGAGCTCCATCGCAGTCTTTAACACTGGTAGCATGCCACGACAGCGTGGACGTGAACCGTATGTGCAGTTGACGGACTTTGAGCGAGGGCGTATAGTGGGCATGCGGGAGGCCGGCTGGACGTACCGCCGAATTGCTCAACACGTGGGGCGTGAGGTCTCCACAGTACATCGATGTTGTCGCCAGTGGTCGGCGGAAGGTGCACGTGCCCGTCGACCTGGGACCGGACCGCAGCGACGCACGGATGCACGCCAAGACCGTAGGATCCTACGCAGTGCCGTAGGGGACCGCACCGCCACTTCCCAGCAAATTAGGGACACTGTTGCTCCTGGGGTATCGGCGAGGACCATTCGCAACCGTCTCCATGAAGCTGGGCTACGGTCCCGCACACCGTTAGGCCGTCTTCCGCTCACGCCCCAACATCGTGCAGCCCGCCTCCAGTGGTGTCGCGACAGGCGTGAATGGAGGGACGAATGGAGACGTGTCGTCTTCAGCGATGAGAGTCGCTTCTGCCTTGGTGCCAATGATGGTCGTATGCGTGTTTGGCGCCGTGCAGGTGAGCGCCACAATCAGGACTGCATACGACCGAGGCACACAGGGCCAACACCCGGCATCATGGTGTGGGGAGCGATCTCCTACACTGGCCGTACACCACTGGTGATCGTCGAGGGGACACTGAATAGTGCACGGTACATCCAAACCGTCATCGAACCCATCGTTCTACCATTCCTAGACCGGCAAGGGAACCTGCTGTTCCAACAGGACAATGCACGTCCGCATGTATCCCGTGCCACCCAACGTGCTCTAGAAGGTGTAAGTCAACTACCCTGGCCAGCAAGATCTCCGGATCTGTCCCCCATTGAGCATGTTTGGGACTGGATGAAGCGTCGTCTCACGCGGTCTGCACGTCCGGTACGAACGCTGGTCCAACTGAGGCGCCAGGTGGAAATGGCATGGCAAGCCGTTCCACAGGACTACATCCAGCATCTCTACGATCGTCTCCATGGGAGAATAGCAGCCTGCATTGCTGCGAAAGGTGGATATACACTGTACTAGTGCCGACATTGTGCATGCTCTGTTGCCTGTGTCTATGTGCCTGTGGTTCTGTCAGTGTGATCATGTGATGTATCTGACCCCAGGAATGTGTCAATAAAGTTTCCCCTTCCTGGGACAATGAATTCACGGTGTTCTTATTTCAATTTCCAGGAGTGTATATTCGGACGGCGTTAGCTCGGCCGGTTAGGTCTTGGTGACGCTCGGCGCTACTTGGCTGTATCCTGTCAGAGTCGCTGTTCGCCCCAGCAGTTGACAGAGGTTGAGTATTCTATCTCCCAACTATTGGAGATTACCCTCGTTAACGTGTTCGGGCGGCACCAAGGTTTGCCGCTGCTGCCGCCGCCGCCGCCGCCGCCGCCGCCGCCGCCGTTGCGTGAAACAGACTATTAATATAACTGACTTCTGCCTAAATATTGTGTCTTACTTGAAAAGACATTTCATGAGTGATTTCAGTGGAAAAAGTAGCTATACAATTGGTGGAATTCCGTTGATTTATTATGTGTTAATTGGTCTAAGGTTCCTGTTGGGCATTTGCCTTTTTACTTAAAATTTGTTAAGTAATATTCCGTGCTGTTGCTTGTTTGCCCATTGGGGATGTAGTCCAGGTATGTTTCTGTTAAATTCGTGAGAAATTATGCTTGTAATCTATATTCATCTGCTGCTCTTTGTAATTCAGTTAAAAGGAAGAATGTTAACTAACTTCATGCGTTACACTCTTGTGAAGACTGTATAAAGTTTTTAATTATATTTCTTATTGGTGGCAATTGAAAGGTCGGTTTTGTAAAAGATTTTGTAAAATTGTTTGGGGTTGTGCGTAATAAATCTTTGTGAACTAGAAGCTTTTGTCTGCGTTTCCTTGTGAATCACGTGAAATCATCCTTCTGAGGTTGTACCTTGGTGGAGAAACTACGCAGTATTTTTCTTCGTAGCCCTTATCCCTCCGAGAGCGAGCTTCAGTGGAAAGCTCCATGCAGCAACACTTTCCATTAAGCCCTGTCTCCCTCATGTGTCCTGCCTTCAAAAGGACACCAATTTAACTCTTCAATGAGGAGTCGATCTACGCTGGAAAAGAAAATTAGTTACAATTTTGACCACGAGGTGAAAATCTGGCGCTGTTAATGCAATAAAGGCGTATAGAAATGTCTTCATATGTAATTGCTTATGAAACGGACGTGAGCAAAAAAGGGGAAATAGGAAGGCATAATGTTCATTTTGTTATTAACCGCTGCTTACAGCGGAAACGTCGACGACATGCTGCATCCTTAAAACGACGAGATCAACAGTTGCTCGCAGCAGTGCGGTTGGAATCTGAGTAACGTGTTCCTGTATTATAGTGACCTTCAGACGAGGTTGAGAGCGAACGTGTCCTTGGTATCCCCAGAGTCAAGTCTCATGGATTCAGATCATGTGGTCTTTTAGGCCATTCTTCTGGAAAGCGGTGCTTTCCACACAGCTGCGCTCTTCCGCAACAGGAATCACTTGCTGCACAAGGAGGTCTCAACGTGCAGACATCGCGGTACACCTGACAGGCCCTCTGGGTGTATTCTCTTAAAAAGAGGAATGGACCGAGAGTAAAGGTGCTTTTGAATCAACAACACACAGACACACACCTTAAGTTCAGTGGCTCTTCGTGCGCGAAACGCGATTCAAAGGAGCTCGTAATTCAGAGTTCCGTGTATCACGGTACCCTGTAACATAGAATGTAAAATGAGAATCGTCACTCCATACAATATTGCCCGGCCGGATGTCAACTTCGACCCGTGGCAAAAACCGAAGACCTAATTCAGGACGGTGCTGCGGATCGTCAGGTTTCACTTGTTGCACCGTCTGGGCTTTGTACGAGTACCAGTTTAAAACAGACCGCAAAGCTTTCTGTACCGTTGACCATGGAATGACAATTCTCGTGAGACTGCGCGAGCACTACCACCACCTGGGGTACGTGTTCCACGGTCAGTCACAGCAACAGGAACAGCAACCTAGTCAATAACTTCTACCGGGATAGGACGACTTTCTCTTTCAGGTGCCACACCAAGCTGACCTGTGTTTTAGAGCATCATCATCATCATCATCATCATCATCATCATCATCATCATCATCATCATCATCATCATCTAAACCAGTCGGTGATACTCTCAGTCCAACACTGTAATTGATGACGTTCATGTAAAACAGTTTCGCTAACAGCGCACAGGCTCTCTTCTCGATAGCCACACTGTTATGGTTTGTCAAATGACAATGTGGTTGTTACACCGTCATATAAACAATGAACAACGCCAGATTTGCATTTAATGGCCAGAATCTGAAATGATTTGTTTTCCAGCGTAAATTGGTTTCTCATTTCGATATCTAACAAGTTTCGCTGCCATACGATGGTGACAGCTTACACTGGACCTCCGTGAGCACCTCCACTTTAATTACAACTACCTGGTATGTAGGTTTGGCACAGGCTGTTGCGTATTCCAAATACACACTATTTCATTTGCACCTAGGTAATTTCTTTCTCTTGGGTACAGACAGACATGACGGTAATAAACGTACATGACGGTAATAAACGTACATGGCGTCAGCTTCAAACAAAGAAAGGAAGAAACAACAAAAATGTAGTATGACTTGTGGTGAGAATGTTAGTGCATTTACATACAGCTTGTTAGCATACCTACCGAATTTTTGTTGCAGAAGAGACATTACATGTTGCTTTTTCCATACTGTTCCCTACACGTGTAAGAATATAATGTAATTTTTTGTGAGACGTATCTAGGACGTATGTTATTTCTTTTTTATCTGAAACTGTCCACAACTATCATTAAGTTGCTTGAAAATGCTTTAAGTGGCGAAATTAACTGGAAACGAAACAAAGTGTTTATTTCGAGTGAACAAACTGCCTAACGCTGATAATTCATTTAACATTCCTCAAAAGAAATGTAATGCGGCCGTAGATCCAAGCTAAAAGAATGCTGGGGAAGACAATTCCGCTTAAAATCTAGCGTCCAGTACCAAAAACAATACAAATCAGTGATGAGCGAAGAAGGCTTTCGAAAATTTATTTGCAAAGGTACTTGGAATAATGGGGTCAGTCTCTATCAGGCTCCGAATGAAGGATTCATTTGACCATATTGGTAGAAGAGAATGGACACAGAAATAACAACGAATGTGTCACATGTAGTGGGTACAGGAGAAAGGCTAGTCTACTATTTTTGGAGGCAGTGTCACGTACGGATGTTCGTCGCCTCTCGTCGCTACCGACGTGAATGTCAGTGCTGTGTAGTGTATGAAAACGATGCTCTTGTTCTCATTACAAACGAAATATAAAATTTATAATTATATACAGAATGATTTAAATTTGTGCGCTGAGACATTCTTTCCAATTACGGCTGCCGACACATAGCAAAACGTAGCAATCAGTATTTCCAAAAGCGGACTCCTCACAGACTGTTTCATAGAGCGTATTGTAGATCACTGGTTCGAGGTTGCTCTATCGATTGTAAAAAAAAAATTCAGACAACAATTTGTTTACAAAGAGTGTCAAAATGACACTTCTTGTTGACACTGGCCGTCGTGTCAGACACGCCCTTGACTCTGTTCCTGCTGGCTGAGTATCCACAAAAAAACAGGGTCAAAGTTGAATACATCTTTAGGAACTTCAAGAAAGGTCATTTCGCAAGGATCAGAAAGGGTTTGCATTGTGACGAAAAATGATACGTACTTTAAGTGAACAGCGAGTACACATCAAGATTATTGTGAAATTTCAGAAATCAGTAACATGACTTTTCAGGTGGGATCAGAAACGTATGGAGAGGAGTGTGTTCCGTACTACTACTACTACTACTACTACTACTACTACTACTACTACTACTACTGTTTTCGAACAGCGTAAGACGTTTTCCCTAGACAGGACCCCTCCAAAATATCATGACCAGAAAACGTTAATCAATAATCGACAAAAACATTGTGAAATTTCTAGAAGCAACATGGAAATTCCTAAGTTTGAATGCAAGTGTTACTGCTGATATGTCGTATTTGGATAAGGTGTTCGACACACAAGGTTATATACGTATTTAACACAGCAGTGTACGAAAATAGGGTGGAATAGTGTTCGTAAACAGAAATAAAATATGATTATTCTAACCTTTCCGAACGGACTAAGCAAAGAAGAAATTTTTAAAATAATATTTAACGTATGATAACACGTGGAAATTTCTGTGTAACCTAGAAACCAAGAAGCAATTCATCTATGTATTAGAGCTCAGTAAATTTCAGACAAGCATGTGCGCGCGTGCCCGCGTGTGTGTGTGTGTGTGTGTGTGTGTGTGTGTGTGTGTGTGTGTGTGTGTGTGTGTGTGTGTGTGCGCGCGCGCGCGCGCGCACTGTTCTTGTACGACTGTCTGAAACCAAAGCAATATGGGCGTACTTACTGTTCCGTCCGTTTTTATGAGGTGCGTAGAAAGTAGTACTGAGAGGAAAATAAGTTGTTTCCTTCACGAAGCTTCTCAACTTCGCTGCGATCTAGGCTGACCAATAACGGGACTTAAACCTGGACCAGGACTGACAGTCCCACAACCGCTCGCGAAGCAACAAGATGGGTTAGCTCCGCCATTCTGGGTAGACTTCAATGTCTGGCCCACATCCAAGTCAGGAGATCATAGCATAAAACCGAAAACAAGAGAGCGGCCTTGGGAGGGGCTTTGGGACTTTTAGATTGTGAACTTTTAATGGAATACCGATTTTCGCATCATATGATTATAGGAAGCCATAAAATAAAAAGATACGAACGTCCATCTCGTTCCTTCCGGTTACGATTCTGTTAGTTCAGCTACTGTTGCACGTCTGACGTTAAAACGATGTATACAGTGAGGTTTTGCCAGTTCAAATACTTTTTGAAAATGAGGCAAGTACTGGCACCAATCGGGTCTAGTGAAGCAGGGGATACAACCCGTCGGGTTTGACCAATGACGTCATACATTACTCATAGATAATAATGTCTTCACTTTCAGCCATAGATAAAACAGTTCTGTGTTCCGGATAAGCGCTGTCATTGTACATTAAAATAATTGAATGTGATTTTAAGAGAGACCGCGACATATTGCTCAAAATATTTATATAATTGGTTTTTTGCAATTCATTCGGCCCTACACAACTAAAATTTGTATCCTGTGGTTCAGTTGGCCTTCACACCGACACTACCTATTCGAAAAGAACGACATATGTAACATTGATGACATTTACCTATATATGTCAACTGGAGAGCAAAATACGAATGTTGTGTGTAACTGTATAGTTCAACTAAAGAACGGGATACTATTGTCACTGCAGTGATCAAAACTATAACTTTCAGTCGATACTATTAGCATTGGAGGCGAAAAAAAAAATAACTATACCCCAAAGTGAAGTATGGGATACAAATTGTATGTGTCGTCTTATGGCCTCTTCCCGTAGTTCAACTGAGGTACGGGTTGCAAATTTGACGTACGTCCATTTCCTCCTTTTCGTTAGCAGTGCACATATATATATATATATATATATATATATATATATATATATATATATATATATATATATAGGGAAGTATGGGATACAAATATTATTTACGTAGCTCCTTCTGCCATCTGTAGTACTACTATCTACGTAAGAACAGACTATTAGTGATAGCAGAGGCGAAAGAAACAACACATGAAAAATTTTATCCCATGCTTCATTTGACCCATATAGTTCAACTGAACAACGATGCTAACGAAAACGAAGAAATCGACGTACGCTAAACCTGTATCCCGTACTGCACTTAACCAATACAGTTCGAATGACGTTCGAGATACAACCCGTATATATGCGATGTGAGGTATTCTACGCTACCAATATTTCCATCCATTTTTCCCCTTCATTTTCCACAGAAATACGATACAAACACGCGATATCCGAAACGTGAAAATAATTGTCATGATATATGTCAACCATATTTTTCATCTCTCGTATTCCTTTGTTTCTGAACAGTCTTGTCAGCTCTTCCATCTGTGTAATAAATGCTCTCTGGCCAATTCTGACGTCATTGGTCAAAGCCGACGGGTTTTATCCCCTGCTTCACTAGACCCCAATAATCTGGAGTGTCCGAAGAGATTCATACGCGACGTCTGGGAAAGTGTTTTCAAGTTACCAAACATGGATCTGGCGAATATAAGGTGAGAGTATTCAGCCCAGATGGAAAATATAAAGCCCAATGATTGAAGTAATATACCTTTCATCGTTTGGTAGACCGTGAAATGCAGTGTAATATGCACTATGTAGCGAAAATAATCATAGACAATGGGGGAAGCAAAGACGTCAGCAGTCGTTTCCAGGGAAATCACTCACTGTATTGTCGTACAACTATAAAAGAGAAAGCGCTGGATATTTTACACCAGAGACTCGCAGGCACAGTGACGGGAGAACAGCCTGTAGTAGGGTACAACCAATCCAAAGAGGACATCGCGTCATTGGTTTCTAGTAGTGTACAAGGAAGCCAAGAGGACATTGCGTCGTTCGTTTCTAGTAGTGTACAAGGAAGCCAAGAGGACATTGTGTCGTTCGTTTCTCGTAGTGTACGAGGAAGCCAAGAGGACATTGTGTCGTTCGTTTCTAGTAGTGTACAAGCAACCCGAAAGGACATTGCGTCGCTGGTTTCTAGTAGTGTACAAGCAACCCGAAAGGACATTGCGTCGCTGGTTTCTAGTAGTGTACAAGCAACCCGAAAGGACATTGCGTCGCTGGTTTCTAGTAGTGTACAAGCAACCCGAAAGGACATGGCGTCGCTGGTTTCTAGTAGTGTCCAAGCAACCCGAAAGGACATGGCGTCGCTGGTTTCTAGTAGTGTACAAGCAACCCGAAAGGACATGGCGTCGCTGGTTTCTAGTAGTGTCCAAGCAACCCGAAAGGACATGGCGTCGCTGGTTTCTAGTAGTGTCCAAGCAACCCGAAAGGACATGGCGTCGCTGGTTTCTAGTAGTGTCCAAGCAACCCGAAAGGACATGGCGTCGCTGGTTTCTAGTAGTGTCCAAGCAACCCGAAAGGACATGGCGTCGCTGGTTTCTAGTAGTGTCCAAGCAACCCGAAAGGACATGGCGTCGCTGGTTTCTAGTAGTGTCCAAGCAACCCGAAAGGACATGGCGTCGCTGGTTTCTAGTAGTGTACAAGCAACTCGAAAGGACATGGCGTCGCTGGTTTCTAGTAGTGTACAAGAAACCCGAAAGGACTTGGCGTCGTTATCTTTTAGTAGTGTACAAGGAAATCAAGAGGACATCGCGTCTCTAGCTTGTAGCGATGAACTCGTTAGCCAAATGGACATCGCATCGTTGGCTTGTGGTAATACACAACCAAGCTAAGAGGGCATCGCATAGTCACAAAGAGAAGAGGTAGCTTATGCATACGCCAATGTCGAAGCTGTGTGCAGTACTTCCTCAGGTCAGTAAGTACCGATGGTATTTCGCTACATAGGAGCTCCCACCTGTGTTACAAACTCATCTCATTTCGCAACCCATTTGCAGATCGACACCACTGCTTTGTATTCGCAGGTTGGAGCGGAGGTGTTGGCATCAAGTCGTACTCTCACTTCTGGGGGGAAGACGCTGCAACTTCGTCAGTCGAGGACAGCCACGTTTACCGAGAATACAAGCTGCGACGCCACCGGGCGTGTTTGTTGTGGACGGGGCCTCTCGAGTTCCCGGGGATCCTCTGCGAAAATTCCTGATGCCGCTGCTTTTGCTGACAGTCTTTCCTTCGGCTCCAATAAACAGAATGTTACAATGTTGTATATCGAATAAATGTAATAAAACTGAATACAACATCTTGAGTATTCTCAGTGCAGTTATCTCGCACGTTTAGGTTCTCAGTGCAGATTTATCTGGCGCACTTAGTCTGATAAAGGTGAATACTGACTCTTGAGAATTTTCGAACTACTGGATTCAGATCTCTTAGTCTGATAAAGGTGAATACTGACTCTTGAGAATTTTCGTACTGGATTCAGATCTATGACTGAGTAACTTTCACATGATGCAAATGTCAAGGGTAGTGTAACGCTCTACCTGCCTCGTTGAACTGGTCGTAGACCATCAAACTTTCATAGGGATTACGTGAAAAATTTCTAAAAATCGCCGCTTATATTCTACGCTGGATATGATAGTGCTCGTTCCTGTTACATGTTAAGCAAAATATATGTCTAGCCAAACGAATATATTGCGTAAATACAGGCGATGAGTTCGACTCCATTACTTCGGAGTAGGACTACTGCCAGTTTTTTAACACTGCCTACCAGCAAGATTGCTGCACCTCACCGACTGACCAACTGCCTCAGCTAAATGTATGTCATATTATAGATCTCTTCAGTGAGATATCCCGTACTGTCAACTGGCCAACGACTGTAGAATAGGACAAGGTAGAGGTTGTTCTGAACACAGGCAAACATCGGCTCCCAAAGAGTTATCTGAGACTCCCAAAGAGTTATCAATCAGCGTCCTGTTGGCAGCTTCAAAACAGGGTGAGAAGCTGTACTTCAGAGGATGGACAGTGTTAAAGTAATTTTTTGGTGATTTGTAGGTACGTAGTCCTGACTGGCATCTAATTCCCCGAGCACACTACAGTAATATTCGGGTACATTATCCAGACGATAATGCCGCTGGTCATCTCCAGTTTAGCAAATGTTTCCAAGTTATG
Source organism: Schistocerca nitens (assembly GCF_023898315.1). Taxonomy (NCBI): domain Eukaryota; kingdom Metazoa; phylum Arthropoda; class Insecta; order Orthoptera; family Acrididae; genus Schistocerca; species Schistocerca nitens. The sequence continues at coordinate 718,762,413 of NC_064618.1, forward strand.
TATTATATATGGCCTAGTTAGTGATCGGCGCACATTTGGTTTTCTTGTCAGGATTCCTTTAACTCCATTCTTCAGCTTACGATTACCTACTTTTTTATGGTATTGGTACCACGGTGTCCAAGTGCCTGGATGTGGTATTTCTGGGACACTGATTCTCAGAAAAACGAGCATACGCAAGCGGAACACCATACCCCGTGTATCATTTCGGGTTTCATCACGGCCAGTCGACGATGCAACAGTGTGGATGGTGCTGGATACAAGAGACGTAACGGAACTCTGGGAAGTCTTCCACGCCTTCTTCCAGCTCGTGTTATGCTTCACACTGCGTGTGAGGTTCGTGTGTCACATATACTTAGTTTGCAACGCACTTACATGATACCACAAAAGTAAAGCAGCTCACAGTTAAGGTGCACGTGATGTTGTCATTATACTATGTCATTATTGTTTCGCTGTAATATGTTTCTCTAAGAAGCATAGAAAGGGACGCAGACTGCTCTAAGGCAGAAAAATGAATTGTGACGTTTTCCACTATATTATATTAACCCCTCAGCAACCACGTCTAAGTTACTGGCATATAGACCTCACTTTCCAATTACGATAGCTGCTTTAATGCGAATATGATTTCCGCGAACAGATACTGCATTTCATGTTATGTGAACGCCATCCAGCGTCAGACACATACTTCGTTTTACTATGCTCAGGCAACATGCGCAACAGAGAATTTAAACGGATGGCTTCTTCCACGTGTCCACGTTTGGGGTCTGAGCCATTACACTCAATAGAGTACCTCGCAGCGACTGTAAATCACTTCAAAAGTGCAGTAGATGGTTTTTGCAGAATATTATGCCGATTAACTAGCTTGCTATTTGTTATAACTCCGAAGCTGTTCTGTTCGAAATGACGTTTCTATAATATCTGTATTTTCTTCGCTGCTTATACTTCAGTTTCCGTAAACTCTTCCAAGCGTTGTTTCATCAAGTACTGCGTATTAATTTTAGTGAATGCTTGTGTGCAAAAGTAAATTTTGTAAAATAGCGTTACATACTGTCTGAAAATGTACTTTTGATATCTATTACAGAAATACACTGCCTGACAAAAGTATTGATTACCCGAAGACACTGTAGGATATCAATAAGTTTCTACATGTACACATCGAGGAGGGTACCTAACGATTGTAGCTTCAATTCTCTGTGACATTTAGAACAGTAACCAAAGTGCATTACCGTTCTCTGCGTTTAGTATTGCTGCCACACCTGGTTGTGTATGTAGGACGCGTGATTAGTGTCAGGTGTTGAGCGATCACTGTGCAGGACTTGTGGGGCAGTCGGATGTGACAGTACCCCAGTGCTGGACGTGACAGTACCCCAGTGCTGGACTGTATGGAAACGTGAGGGTGAGAGTAGGCGTCGTCAGACTTCGGATCGAGCACGAGTGTCTACCACAAGTTAGGATCGTGGTACTGTGCAACGAGCACATCGTAACCCTTTCACACCTGCGCTTGCCATCCGGAAACAAGTAATGGACCCTGTGCAACGTTCAGTGTCATCCCGACCCACTGGTCACGGGGACAGACTAGGGAAACGTCATCCCATGCGTAGGCTGTCGGTAACGCCACGACACAAACGCCTGCGTTTGGAGTGGTGCCCTGACAGGGAAGCGTGGATCGCTGATGAATGGCGTCACACTGTTCTGCGATGAATCGCGGTGCTTCAAAACCGCACATGAGCATCGATGGTGAAGATGGTGGAGACCTGGGGAGATGTTCCTTTCTCCCAAGGTTTTAGAGACGCACAAAATTGATTCACATGGCTCTAACACTATGGGACTTCACATCTGAGGTCATCAGTCCCCTAGACTTACAACTACTTAAATCCAGCTAACCCAAGGACATCACACACATCCATGCCCGAGGCAGGATTCGAACCTGCGTCCATAGCGTTCGCGTGGTTCCGGACTGAAGCGCCTAGAATCGCTCGGCCACAGCGACCGGCAGAGAGGCGCATCGGCACTACTCCTGGAGTCGTGGTGTGGTGAGCCTTCCAGGTAGGGTTAACAGTGATTGAGGGAACTGTGACACCACAACGGTACGTCACAAACAACATGCACACTCATGTGTAACCTCTCATGCGACAGTATCACGGCACCATCTTTCAACAGGACAATGTTCATCTATACATGGCCGTGTCTCTATGACCTTTCTACCGAGGCACTGCCGTGGCCAGTGAGATCCCACATCCATATCAAGGACCAGTTGTGTGCCAGCTTGTCTCTGGAGAGGATACAACCGTTGCAGGACACCCATCCCAACGGAATTAGAGCATGCATGCAGGGTGTGGACAGTACAACTTCATACCGCTAAGTGGACTCATCCTGTCAAGATTTTTGTGAATTTTGCTTTGTTTTGTAAACACTGAAATACCATCACACACTCATTTTCAGTATCGTCTTTCATAACACTGCTCGATTCTTACCGCATAACTCTTCGCACCCAGTGGATACGGCGGTACAGTCTCTTTACTTGTGTCGTATGTTCAGATTCCCTCACTGCCCTCCATAGCTTTTGTTTGCTGTACACGGAGCATCCCTTAGTTGAAGGGTTCAAGAACGCTTCCGTTTGCTCGCTGTTGAAGCAGTCACCGTGATTTTCTTGCACGTCCACCGTGATGTTCATGTGGTTCCACGTCACGCCAGTCTGACGGTAAATGAGGCTGCTGAGCCTGCTGCCAAGGCTGCAGTCCTCCTACCTCGGCCTCCTACCTCTTCCTTTGATTCAGGTGATATCTGTGTTTCTGTCGGTCGGAATTCGGTGTAACTTCGGCATCGCCACTGGTCTTCCCATCACGTTGACAAGCTCCGGCGAATTAAATCCCTCCCAAACACTTGGCCGACCTGCTCTCGTCGACTCGTCGTGAGGGGAACATTTAACAAAGGTTTGTATTGGTCATTGCCTTTTTAGCTATCACCATTTGTTAAGTAGTGATCCCCAGCACTTTGTGCTCATTTTCATCAACGTCTGACAGTTCGCTATTTCCTGATCCGAAGCTTTTTTCTTTAACCGCTTGCGTCTGGTATACGTTTGCCGTCGGAGTTATCGGTCGTTTTATCGAATGACGCACGAGATTTCGATCGCGCTTTACTTTTCTATCTGTCTAAGCAATATGGCGAAATACATTTAATCTTTGGTTAGGGAACTTCGATGTCTCTACGGCGTATTTTGTGCACCTTGCTCCACGAGGAAGTCCTTTATGTTAGCTCTCTTCCCTTCTGTCGATTGGGCTTAACGTGCGGTCGCTTTTAATTCCGTTTACTTATTGGCGTTGTAAGGTTATCACTTGGGCGCTTACCCATTTCCTCTTCCCTTTCTCGTCTTCTGAGAACTTCAATTTTCTTGCCAGGAAGTACACTGATAAAACCGTTGCACTGCAAGACGGGATATATGTAACGAAAATGATTTTTATTCGTCACATTTGAGCGTCTTTAGTAATGAAGTAGTTAATTACTCCCACGAACATGAGATACTTAGTTTGAAAACGAAGGACAAGCCTCACATTATTCCATTTTCTTTCACGGATTTACCGTATTGTTGGTCGGTTAGTTGGTTGTTTGAGGTTTAAGGGACCAAACAGCAAGGTCATCAGTCCCTTGTTTCAAATATACTCCATTCTGCTAACGGGACATCTCAGAAAAGTCAGAACAATAAAAACGGAAAAAGGGAAAAACGTAAAAGGGAAGTCACGTCGTCATTGGTAAAAACAAATGAGGGAAGTCGGCAAGAGAACGAACCCAACACTATGCTGAAGCAGCATAGGCAAGACCACCTGTGACTTAAAAGGTGTAACTGCTATAATGCAGAAAATACGTATGGGAATAAAAAGACTAACCAAGCCTGAAAAAAGGGTAAAACAGAGTAAAAGGGGAAGAAAAGAGGATTCCGGTCAGGGAGGTGAATCGGGAATCTCTAAACACTGCCTACAGTGGGAGACACCCAAACACTCACCGCCCTGCCCCAACACCAGAGAGATTAAAAACCTTAAAACTGAGAATAAAAACCACTCTCCCGGAGGAAACCGAGAACCAGAGAGACCATCCGGGAATCGTCAGCCAACATCAAAGGTAAAGTGTGGGGGAGTCTGTACTTAGTACGCAGAGCCAAAAGAAGGGGGCATTCAACCAAAATGTGGGCCACTGACTGGAAGGCTCCACAACCACATAGCGGGGGTGGCTCATCACGCAAAAGAAAACCATGGGTCAGCCTGGTATGACCAATGCGGAGACGACACAGTGTGGTCGAGTCCTTTCGGGAGAGGCGAAAGGAAGAACGCCATGGGCCTGGTGTCACCTTAATTGCACGAAGTTTATTAGACAGTGGAGTAGCCTCCCAAGAATTGGCCCATGACTGCACGAAGTGGGATTTGATGTGAAGCCGTAAATCCGCTGCAGGAGGGGTTACAGGAAACGGGGGGTAAGTAACTGCTCCCCCAGCCAAACGATCAGCGAGCTCATTTCCCGGGATACCCACATGGCCAGGGACCCATAGGAAGTCAATGGAACAAGCAGCACGGTGAATATCAGCGAGATGGTCATCGATGGCAGAGACCAAGGGATGGCGCGAAAAACACCGGTCAATAGCAAGAAGGCCACTCATCGAGTCCGTACATAACAAAACGCGGTTGTGTTGGGATTGTTTAATAAACGTAAGGGCCCGGGAAATTGCCATCAATTCCGCAGTAAACACCCCACATGTAGGTGGCAGCAGATGATTTTCCGTTCCAACAGAGGACGTGAAGGCATACCCAACATGATCAACAGATTTAGAGCCATCAGTATAAAAAACAACAGCATCCCGAAACTCCCATAAAATTTTGCGGAAAAAGGAACGAAACACCACCGGGGGGATGGAATCTTTCGGACCGCGGCGGAGATCCATCCGAATTCGAGGCCGAGGAACTAACCAAGGAGGGGTGGAGGGGAGGGAGCGAGGAAGACAGGACAAAGAAGGAAGCTGAAAATCACGATAAAGAGACGCAAGGCGCAGCCCAACCGGTAAACCCGCCCGAGGGCGGGAGTCGGGTGGGCGACGTCCATGGTCTGGGAACAGGATAGAATAGGAAGGATGAGAGGGAGAAGAACGGATAGTGAGGGCATAAGACACCAGAAGCTGGGACCGCCGAACAGAAAGGGGTGGGATCCCAGCTTCAACCAGGAGACTATCAACAGGGCTAGTAGGGAAGGCACCGGTGGCCAAACGGATACCACGATGGTGGACTGGATCCAGCACGTGCAGTGTGGAAGGAGCAGCTGAACCATAAACTTGACAACCATAGTCCAAACGAGACAGAACTAGAGCACGATAAAGACGGAGGAGGAGGGAACGGTCCGCACCCCAAGAGGAGTGGGCAAGGAAGCGAAGGACATTGAGTTTACGGAAACATCCTACCTTCAGGAGTCTGATATGGGGCAACCAAGTGAGCTTGTTGTCGAAAAGAAGACCCAGGAAACGAAACTGTGAAACCACAGGCAATCGTTGTGCAGCGAGATAGAGCTCTGGATCAGGGTGGACCGTAGTACGGCGACAGAAGTGGACCACCCGCGATTTTAAAGGAGAGAATTGAAACCCGTGTGAGAGGGTCCATGCAGAGGCACGCCGTATAGCCACCTGGAGCTGCCGTTCTGCAGATGCCATCGAGGAGGAACTAACCCAAATGCAGAAATCATCCACATACAGGGCAGGGGCGACCAAGGGACCGACAGAGGCCACAAGTCCATTGATAGCAATGAGGAAAAGAAGGACACTCAAGACAGAACCCTGTGGGATGCCCGTCTCCTGGGTCCGTGGAGAACTAAAAGCAGTACCAACTCGAACTCTGAATGACCGAAGGATCAGGAACTGGCGGATAAAATTCGGGAGTGGGCCCCGAAGACCCCACTGATGAAGGGTTAGTAAGATGTGATAGCGCCAGGCCGTGTCATAGGCCTTGCGAAGGTCAAAAAACACTGCAACCAAATGGCGGCGCTGAGAAAAAGCCTGCCGAACTGCGGATTCCAAGCGAAGTAAATGAGAGATCGTCCCTCTCGAAAGCCACACTGGTAAGGGGACAATAGATCCCGAGATTCGAGGACCCAAGTGAGCCGACGGGCTACCATCCGTTCAAGTAACTTACAAACAACATTGGTCAAACTAATTGGCCGATAGCTGTCAACAGATAGGGGGTTCTTACCAGGCTTAAGGACAGGAACCACAATGCTATCCCTCCACTGAGAAGGGAAGTCACCCTGGAGCCAGATACGGTTAAACACCCGAAGAAGATGTTGCCGTTGTGGAGCACTGAGATGTTGAAGCAGTTGGTTATGAATGGAATCTGGGCCAGGGGCCGTATCATCAGAAGAAGAGAGAGCAAAAAGAAATTCCCATTCAGTAAAAGGTTCGTTATAAGATTCTGACTCACAAGTGGTGAAACGTAAGGTGAGAGCTTCAGCCTGCTGTTTTTGATGAAGGAAAGCAGCGGGATAGGAGGCTGACGCCGATGCCACTGCAAAATGGGTCGCAAGATGTTCGGCGATAACTAATGGGTCCGTACAAATGCCATCTGGGAGGTGAAGGCCTGGTAGGGTGGACTGCCGATGGCAACCTTGGAGAGAACGAAGTGTAGCCCATACCCGTGACAGGGACAGTGGAACCAAGGGAAGAAACGAATCGTTCCCAACATATCCGCTTGCTCCGTTTGATTAAATAACGGGCTTTAGCGCGAAGGCGTTTAAAAGTAGTAAGGCTGGCTACGGATGGGTGCCTCTTGAAGTGTTGCAAAGCTCGACGGCGATCACGGATGGCAATGGCAATGGCCGGACTCCACCACGGGAATTGCCGGTGACGAAATAGTCCAGATGAGCGCGGGACAGCAACGTTAGCAGCGCGAACAATCGCGTCAGACACGTCACGTAGGACGTCATCAATACAACCCGACAAAGAGGGAGAAAACTCGACCTGTGCAGTGTATAGAGGCCAATCGGCGCGGTGGAAAGACCAACGAGGTAACCTGTCCATCGGGGAGCGCGAAGGGAGCGTGATAATCAACGGGAAATGGTCACTATCACAAAGGTCGTCGTGTGGCGACCAGTGTAATGAAGGGAGGAGAGAGGGAGAAGAAAGAGAAAGATCAATGGCAGAAAAGGTACCATGACCGGCACTGAAATGAGTAGGGGAGCCATCATTAAGAAGGCACAGGTCGTGGTCTGCAATGAATTGGTCTATAAGAAGACCTCGTCTAGATGGAAAGGCACTGCCCCACGAAGGATGATGAGCTTTAAAATCCCCAAGGAGGAGGAAGGGAGGAGGAAGTTGCTGAAGAAGGGTGGTTAAGGCAGCAGGTGTAAGAGTACTGTCGGGAGGGAGATAAAGATTGCAAACCGTGATTGCAGAGTCTAAGTGGACCCTAACAGCAACCGCCTCCAATGTAGTTTGGAGAGGAATCCACGTGCTAGCAATGTCTGTACGGACCAACATACAAACACCACCAGAAGTCCGCAAGGGTCCGACCCGATTTCGACAGAAAACACGGAACCCACGGAGGGTCGGTGAGTGAGCATCAGTAAAATGAGATTCCTGGAGAACCACACAAGCTGCAGAGTAGGACGAAAGAAGGGATTTCAATTCCGGAAGGTGACGATAGTAGCCATTACAATTCCATTGGAGAACCACAGAATGATGGTTTAAATGAGGGCTGAACACACTAAATCCAGTCATACCGCCGGGTCCCCACCCGTCACCGACAAGGAGGGGGCGACATCCATGAATGACAGGTCAGAATCCGGTTGTGAAGTCGGGGAAGGGACCTCCAGTGACACCAGAGGCTCTTTGTCCCGGGACGTATGTTTCTTCTTCTTTTCAGGCTGAGATCGAGGAGGGCTGTGTGGCATAAAGGAGCCAGCTGCAGCAAGATCAGGAACAGAAAGAGACCGGGCGACCTGGGGGCCGACAGACCGCGGCTCTCGCGGTCGCCGCGCGGCAGCAGACCTTTGACCTGGAAGGTGCCGGGAAGGGGCATCCCGGGAGAGGCGCCCTTGACCGGCAGACGCCGAAGGAGTGGGACACTTCTCCGGCTGGGGAGGGGGAGCAGCGCCCAGAGAAGGTGTGGAAGCTGCAGGGGAGGGGGGGAGGAGTGGGGTCCGGGATGGGGGTAAGGAAGGGGGAGGAAGGGGTGAAGATGTAACCAAGGAATAACTAGATGTCATGGACACAGGGTGCAGTCGTGCATATTTCCTACGGGCCTCTGTGTAGCTTAAACGATGGAGGGACTTATACTCCTGTATCTTTTTTCTTTCTTATATACTGGGCAATCTGGTGAACGTGGAGAATGACTACCATGACAATTTACACATACAGGAGGGGGAACACAGGGACTCCCCTCATGGAGTGGACGTCCAGTCACCACAGAGAGGTTCCTGGGAACAGCGAGAAGACATGTGGCCAAAACGCCAGCACTTAAAACACCGCATAAGAGGTGGGATGTACGGCTTCACATCACAGCGATAGACCATAATCGTAACTTTCTCAGGAAGGGTATCCCCTTCAAAGGCCGGGATAAAGGCACCAGTATCAATACGATTATCTTTAGGACCCTTCTGAACACGCCGAACGAAGTGAACACCCCGCCGTCCGAGATTGTCCCGAAGCTCCTCATCAGTTGGAAGGATGAGGTCCCTGTGAAAAATCACACCTTGCACCATATTTAGAGACTGGTGAGGGGTAATGGACACAGGAATTGTGCCAAGATGGGTACAGGCACAAAGGGTCGCAGATTGGGCAGCTGAAGCGGTTTTTATCAGCAACGAACCCGACTGCATCTTGCTCAGGGAGTCCACCTCGCCGAACTTTTCTTCAATGTGTTCCACAAAGAATAAAGGTGTGGCACTGGTGAAAGTATCTCCATCATTCCTGGTGCAACCTAGATAACGGGGAAAGGTTTTGCCCCTTGACGACGGGCCTGACCCTCTTCCCAGGGGGTAGCCATGGAAGGGAAGGCCGAAGGGGCAAGAGAAGCAGCACTTGAGGAATCAGTACCACGCAGAGAGACGGCCGCAGAAGAACGGCCAGAGTTTTGGACCCGTATGCATTTCATCTGCATAGCGTCCGCCCTGATACCACCCACTCCGATCAGGGGCTCTCCTCACGGGCGCCACCCAGCCACAGCAAGGGCTGTCTGGCACGGCGGCCATTGCCGGGAGTTCCGATGCTCCAGGATGACGAGCAACCACTCCAAGGCATGCATGAGGAGGTCACAGCTCAGGTATCAGAAGCGTGATCCCTGTGTGTTCAGGGGGCTCAACCAAAAGGGTACATAGCGACCCCACCACCCGGGCTGGCTACCGTGCTGGCTATGCACCCTAGCATCAAACAACGACGTGAAAGAAAAGGTGGAATGTACTAGGAGGGCGCACGTCGGAGACACTAGGTAAGGTGCTCTTCCCCAAATGGCTCACACTATGGAGGAGAAATTTTGGAATGGAGGTCAAACCCCAGAGGGGACCAAGGAATGCCAAAAGGAGGAGACGATTACGCAACAAAGCCGGAGTGTAAAACCAACAGAACCAGGAGGATAGCGGGGCCAACATAAGCAAGGACACCAATAGTGGGAGCGGAGAGGGCGAGGGGAAAGGAGCATGGAGGGGAAAGGAGGGGAAGGAAAAGGAAATGCAGCCCGGGAGAGAAAGAAGGCTGCAATGGCTCGGGGCCTCGTGCTCGCCACGCACGTATCCACAAAAGAGTTGTGGACCCCCTGGGGGGTTACCGTATTGTAACAGTGAGAAGTTTTGAGATCGACTTTCCGAGTGCAAGCACCTCTTTGCTATGAGACAACTTGCAGATAAATTTACAAGACTAGAGTGATAACGAAGAGACGAGGGGTCAAGCTGGGAGCAAAGAAGTTGAGGATTTGGCTGAGCTGCTGTGGAAAGTGTGCTTATATCGTCGATGCGGATCTCGAAACTGTCTAAAGTCTTTTCCTGAAGATAGTTACACGCTGAGCCTCTAAGCGATTTATTTGCCGGTGCAGAAGGCTCTGCCAATGCGAGTGTAAGAATTCTAAGCGATGTGGCATAACCTCGGTGATCGGAGGGAAACTTCAGTGGGTGATGGTTGTTTCATGAGTGAAACGACTGTTTATTAGCGAACAATCGCATTTCTGATCTTTCAACTACACTAATCAGACCTGAAGTCAAAAGTAATCAACACACGCGTTAGTACATTTATCCCACTGGGAGACGAGACGATCAATTCCTGTTTCGTGGAGCGCGGCCAGTCGCCGATGCAGCCACAACCGCACCCAGTCTTGTACTTTCGCGTCCGACTAAAACGACGTCCACGAAAGCCTTTCTACAGTCCGCAAAATGTGTGACAGTCACACGAATGTTTGACCATCACACGAGTAAAAGAGCCCTTCTGTACAGAGGTACTGCAGTGCTTCGATTGAAGTCCCAGCAGTGTGGGGCGGCCGTTATCGTGCAACATGGCGATTCCGTCCGACAGCATTGTGACAGCCGGAGAAGTGACAGGAAGATGTGGAAGTGGTCACTACCACACAGGTCGTCATGTGCTCTCCAGTGGATAGATGGGAAAAGTTCTGGGCTGGAAATTGATAAATCAATGGTCGAGTAACTACCATGAGCCCTACTAAAATGTGTGGCGGCCACAGTATGTAAGAGGCAGAGGTCGAGGTCGAGTTGGGACAGTAAATTTTCGACATCTGTCACGGCCAGTTAGTATGATGCTAACCTTATCGGCGTTAAAATCTCCCTAAAGTAGGAAAGGTTTAGGGAGTTGATCAATCAGTGCAACCAATATGTTCAGGGTACCGCACAATCTGAAGTGAGAAATACGTTGCCGACCATTACTTCCTGCATCATACGTATCCTGACAGTCACAGTTTCAAAAGGAGTTTGAAGGGACACAGTTTCACTACATGCCGAGTTCAGGACAAACGCAAACTCCACCTGACACCCTATTATATTCGCTTTGGTTCATGTAGTATCACCTGTAACTACGAAGGGTAAGGGTACACGTTACAGGGAACCAGATTTCCTGGAGCGCAAAGCAGAGAGCAGGTGTAAAGCTTAACAGTTGCCGTAACTCACGCAGGTGGTGGAAAAAACCGCCTCAATTCCACTGGAGGATGACGTGATAATGAGACTGCGAAGGCATGAAAAAATGAGGCAGTCTATGCCTCAGGGTCACCTACTGCCACCGACTTATCGCTAGGTCCTCAGCAGATACCAGAATCTCCTCCTCAGACACACAGCTTGTAGGTAGCGGTGGTGGGGTGCCACCTAGTTACCTTTGTCTTTGTTCTCTTCCTGGGTTTCTCACGCTAATTCTTGAGTTTCTCTGGCTGGGAGGGCTTCACTTATTCAATCTCCAGGACTGAGGCTGATCATGAAGCCCTACAACTAGCTGCTTTTGGGCACTTCAGCCATTGGCGGGTGACATCTTTCCCACTAGCAGAAACCTGGGAAGGGAGTGAACCAAGCGACCCCTTCCTAGAAAAGCCAAAGAAGAATTACACTTCTCCAGCTGAGAAGGGTGGACTGGTGTCCCTGATGGTGGCTGGTTGGTTGGTTTTGGGGAAGGAGACCAGACAGCGTGGTCATTGATCTCATCGGATTAGGGAAGGATGTGGAAGGAAGTCGGCCGTGCCCTTTCAGAGCAACCATCCCGGCATTTGCCTGGAGTGATTTAGGGAAATCACGGAAAACCTAAATCAGGATGCCCGGACGCGGGATTGAACAGTCGTCCTCCCGAATGCGAGTCCAGTGTGGTGGTTGGTGGGACAGTGCTCCTGAGGTAGGTGGTGTGGGATCAACAGGGAGGGTAGTGCCCACCACCATCAAGAAGGCAGGTGTAGTCTTCCAGCTCAGAGCAGACTGGATGGTGGGTTCGTTGATTAGGGTTTAAGGGACCAGACAGCAAGGTCATCAGACCCTTGTTTCAATGTTGGTCCAATTGTACAAATTTACATCTCAGATAAGTCATAACGATAAAAGGTAAAAGTCTAAAAACCAAAAGTGCAGTCTTGTTAATGGTGAAAACTAAAGGAAGGAAGTCAGCAAGTGGGCAACCCCAAGACTATGCTAGGGACAGGAAATACCCCACCTCCAATGTAGCACAGGCAAGACCACCTGCTATTCAAAAGAGTTCAGCCGCTAGAATTTAAAAGTGTGTATTGTGAAAGGAGACTTACTAAACCTAAAAAGCGATGAAAACAGAGTAATAGGAAGAGAAAAGAGGATCTTGGCCAGGGAGGGAAGTCAGGAGTCTCCAAACACAGCTTACAGTGGCAGACACCACAACCCTCACCACCCTGCCCTACTCCAGAGGGAGATTAAAAACCTTAAAATTGAAAATAAAAACCAGTGTCACACAGGAAACTGAGAACCTTTTCAACCATCCGGAATCGTCTGCCAATATTAAAGGTAAAGTGCAGCGAAGTCTGTACTTAGTACATAGAGCCAGAAGAAGGGAGCATTCCACCAAAATGTGGGCTACTGACTGGAAGGCTCCGCAACCACAAAGTGGGGGTGGCTTATTACACCAAAGAAAACCATGGGTCAGCCTGGTATGGTCGATGCGGAGACGACATAGGGTGGTTGAGGCGTTTCGCGAGAGGCAGAAGGAAGAACGCCACAGGACTAGTGTCACCTAAATTGCACAAAGTTTATTAGACAGGGAGGTAGCCTCCCAAGAGTCAGCCCACGATTGTGTGAAGTGGGATTTAATATGAAGCTGTAAATCCGCCGCAAGAGGGGCGAGGGGGGGGGGAGGGGGAAGGTTGGAGGAAGGGAGTAGGAAGCTGCTACAGGGCATTTAAGGCAGCAGGTGTAAGATTCCTTTCAGGAGGGAGGTAAAGACTGCAAACTGACCCCAGAGTCCAAGTGGACCCGAACAGCAACTGCTTCCAATCTAGTTTGAAGAGGAATCCATGTGCTAGCTAACGTCCCTATGGACCAACGTACAAACGCCACCAGATGCCTGCAGGGGCCGACTGATTTCGACAGGAAGCATAAAAACCATGAAGGGTCAGTGAGATCAGTAAAATGATATTCCTGTAGAACCATACAAGCTGCAGAGTAAAACGAAATAACGGATTTCAACTGCAGTAGGTGACAGTAATATCCAATACAATTCCATTGGAAAACCACAGAACGACGATACAAATATGGGGCGAACAGGCTAAAGTCAGTCATGCCACTGGGTCACCATCACTAAAAAGGGGGTGACGTCTGAACAGCAGGTCAGAGTCAGTATCAATGGCGACACCAGAGGCTCCTTGTCCCAGGACTTACGTTTCTTCTTCTGTTCTGTTTGAGATCGAGAAGGAGCCAGCTGCAGCTAGATCTGCAACAGAAAGAGAGTAGGCGACCTGGGGGCGAACAGACTGTGGTTCTTGTGGTCGTGATGTGGCAGCAGACCTTTGGCCTGGAAGGTGCTGGGAAGGGGGGTTCCGGGAGTGGCTCCCTTGAAAGGCAGCAAAGAAGTAGGACACTTCTCTGGCTGGGGAGGGGGAGCGGCACCCAGAGGGGAGAGGGGTTTAGGACTTTGTGAGGAAGGGGGAGGAAGGGGTGAAAATGTAACTAAAGCATAGCTAGACGTCATTGACATAGGATGAAGACGTGTATACTTCTTACGAGCCTCAGTGTAGGTTAGATGATCAAAGGACATATACTCTATCTTCTTTCCTTCTTATAAGCTGGGCAATCCGGTGAACATGGAGAATGATTGCCAAGATAATTAACACACACAGGAGGGGGAACACTGGAACCCCCTCATGGAGTGGACGTCCTCAGTCACCACAGAGGTGTCTGCGAACAGCAGGAAGACGTGTCCAAAATGCAATCACTTAAAACATCTCATAGGTGGTGGGATGTACAGCTTCACATCACAACGATAAACCATAATCTTTACCTTCTCAGCGAGGGTCTCCCCTTCAAAGGCCAGGATAAAGGCACCAGAATCAGTGCGATTGTCCCTTGGGCCCTTCTGAACATGCCAAACAAAGTGAACACCCCACTGTCCTAGATTGTCCCTAAGTTCATCAGTTTGAAGGATGAGGTACCTGTGAAAAATTACACCTTGCACCATATTCGAAGACTGATGGGGTGTAACGGACACAGGAATCGTGCCAAGATGGTCACAGGCACAAAGCGCCACAGGCTGGGCAGCTGAATCAGTTTTGATCAACAACGATCCCGACCGCATCTTGCTCAGAGTGTCCACTTCGCCAAACTTGCCTTCAATGTTTTCCACAAGAAATAAAGGTTGGTATTGGTGAAAGTATCAACATCACTCCTGGTGCAAACCAAATAGTGGGGGAAAGGTTTTACCTTTAGCTGATGAGCCTGACCCTCCTCCCAGGGGTTAGCCATGGAAGGGAAGGCTGAAGGAGCAGAAGAAGCAGTTCTAAATGAATCCATTCAAAGAGACGGCCGTAGAGGAACCACTAGAGTTCTGGACCTGTACACATATTTGCCTAGCGTCTGCCCTGATACCACCCACTCCAATCAGGGGCACTCCCCATGTGCGCCACCCAGCCACAGAAACGGCCATCTGGCATGGCGACCCTTGCCGAGAGCTAAGCACCAGGATGACAAGCAACCACTTGTAATCTCCCCACGGAAAATTATCTTCTACCACGCAATAATTAATAGTGGTCAATCAAATCATCCACATTTATTTACGTTTGAAAAGTATCTGATCAGATTTCTTAGTAATATATGCGCCGACAGCTCGTCGACGCCAAGGTATTTTTCTAGTACGTTTATTCATTGGGAACAACAGAGGTACGGAGATGTATGCTCCATGGTTATTATAGAGAGAGAAAGGAACAGCTTCGGAAAGTATCGGTTGGGAGTTTTCGGATTGTTAAAAGAGATTTATTTACTCTTCTTCGCGCTAAAGCAAAATAGGAAAGTTTGTGCCACTAGCGTGATAGGTCAAGAGAAAGAAAGACTGTAAAAACAAATTTCATAAGACTGAAAATCCACAGAAAACGGAACATGTACGGAAATGGATTCAATAGACGATTTTCCTCAGAAATAAGGTTTGTGACCATTTTATTCTAGAGTGAATGACGAATGAGTTCTCTGTCTGAATCATTGATGATTGTCTGGGCCCTGTAATTAATTGGGAAGTTTCAGCTGTGACGGAGAGAGCCTGCAATCTCTGAGTTTTTATAAATCGTCCAAAAAGGCTTCGTCCACATCTGAAATTTTAGATCTGTCGTAAACTGAACGAATTGTTCAAACGATCGATTTTCCCAACTGAATGCAGCGCTTAATAATAACAACAAATGCAAAGATCTTTTCTAGCAAGCCAGCCGCTGAATATTAAGACGAGGGGCTCCACCAGAGATTCTACTAGGCTGATTTCATGTAAATAATAGATTTAAACTGTACACAGATAAAGGACACACACACAGAGAGAGAGAGAGAGAGAGAGAGAGAGAGAGAGAGAGAGAGAGAGAGAGAGAGAGCGAATGAAATTCTAGAAATTACTCAGAATCCTCAATTAGCATAATTGTTTGTCTGTCTTTTCAAGGATCAGCCTATTAAGAAAACAAAGCCCTGACTTTATTGTAACGATTTATGTGTGAGTGAAAGAGCGATAAAGGCGACACATACACTTCTGTACAGACAAAACATTACACCAAGTTAGCGGCAAGCTGCATTCACATAGACTTTCATCATTTACAAAAAAAGTACTGAAAATTCATTATAATGGCCAATCCGTGACAGGACACATTTTTGGACGTTGTTAAAATAATTTTGTTCTCTGTTTTATGTGAATTACGACGAGCCAACTTAACTTGGGAAAGAGAAGAAATACTCGCAGTCAAATCTACACAGATAAACAGCACGCTGGGCGCAGAAAAAAGGCCAGATCTATAATTTTTTATTAAAGCTTGCTAGTATTCTGGAAGTAGACGTAGATTTGAACATTTACTAATTGTGTTCATGCCAGACGTAGATTGATTGAACTGCCCTAGTTGCATTTACCTGTATAAGTACTATAAGAAAGTAGCCACAGAAGTATTATTGCGTGAAGGGAGATATATACATATTGACTGTAGAATATTTATATGGTTTTAACTAGGGCAATGTTTAAGATGAGTCAAGCAGAGCAGAGCAACACGCAACAGCCTTCAGCTGCTAGCACTGAGGATAATAGTGATGTAGTAAGAAGTGTTATAGAACCGATCGCTACAGATAGCGCGATAGAACGCCCTGTAGACTCGGCTGGAGATGTAACAGCAGGTATGCAACATGGATTAGATCCATTAGTAATTATCATGAGACAGATGCAGATGATAACCGAGAGCATGAATAATATGAAAATCGACATTAACGCGAAATTAGCCTCAGTTACTGAAGGGCAGGAGAATTTGAAAACCGACATTAACACGAAGTTAGCCTCAGTTACTGAAGGGCAAAATCATTTAAATACAAAATTAGCCTCAGTTACTGAAGGGCAAGAAAATCTGAAAATTGACATTAATGCGAAGTTAGCCTCAGTTACCGAGGGGCAAAATGATTTGAACGCGAAATTAGCCTCAGTTACGGAGGGGCAGGAAAATCTGAAAGCTGAGATTAAGCAGCAGTTACACGACAGTTTTTCCGAATTAGAGCAGCGGATAGAGGCGAAGACAAAGGAACTTAAAGATCAGGCCGAAGAGACGGAACGAAAATTAACTGCACAAATAGAATTGGTGAAAGCCCAATGTGAGGAATCTACTCACCGCGTACGTGTAGAAATGAAGGAGTATGTAGCCATTAAGATAGATACCGTACGGGAACAGGTGGAAATGGTTCCGCAATTAGTACAAAAGCAAGATGCAATGTCATGTGCAATTGCGCAACTTCCTGAATTGGCACGTACGCAGACGAACCTAAAGGAAAGTGTTGAACATCTGACAGAACGTCAAGACGTTATAGACCACCAAATTAATGTATTAACGGGTAAATTATCCGAAATCACATTAGAAAACAAAAGGCTAACGTGTGAAAACGTTGAGCAAAATGTTAAAGCAGCATTCCAGAGTTTATGTGGCAAACAGGAAGAGAATTTGTTTGCGAAAGGACTTGAAGTGCGACAGCAGTTAGGCGCTGATTTCGAGCATTGGAAACAAACGATAGCAGAGTCGATACGCGTTTCACAACAAGGCTCAGAACAAATGAATACAGGCCAGCAGCAGAAGTTGCCAGCGACTATAGAGCCAGTTACTGCACATTCGCACATCATACCGACTTGTGTAAGTAACTCAAATATTAAATTGCCACGAGCTAGTTGTTCGCGTGAAGTTTTACCTGACGGAGATTACGAAAGCCTTTGCCATGCCGAAGAAAAAATGATAAAGCATCGGCAATTTCAGATTTTTAACACTGACAAAAGGGGGTCCATCCGATTGTTTTTATTCGAAGTTTTAGAGGAGTGCTACCCAGAAATTGGTCGGAGTAGCAGAAGATCAGTTTCGTTACTGGGTATATACAAGGTTCGGGGGCGATCTGGGCCTCGGACATGACTTCTGTTTGCTCGACATATGACGATTTTGAGAAAGCGTTTTTAGCAAAGTTCTGGTCAGAAGGGGCACAGGAACGCCTAAGGCAGGAGGTGCTCTACCCAGAGCCTTTCTCTTTTTCAAAGGGAAGCCTTAGGAAGTATTTTGAAAAATATATAAATAAAACCAGATATTGGGACAGACCTATGCCTTTGCCAGATATAATAAACATACTTAAGGCAAGATTACCAACTAACATACGGAATCAATTAATTTACGGGAACGATAAAGACTTGGAGTCGTTCCTCACAACGTTAGATCATATAGACATTGTTGTTGTTGTGGTCTTCAGTCCTGAGACTGGTTTGATGCAGCTCTCCATGCTACTCTATCCTGTGCAAGCTTCTTCATCTCCCAGTACCTACTGCAACCTACATCCTTCTGAATCTGCTTAGTGTATTGATCTCTTGGTCTCCCTCTACGACTTTTACCCTCCACGCTGCCCTCCAATGCTAAATTTGTGATCCCTTGATGCCTCAAAACATGTCCTACCAACCGATCCCTTCTTCTAGTCAAGTTGTGCCACAAACTTCTCTTCTCCCCAATCCTATTCAATACCTCCTCATTAGTTACGTGATCTACCCACCTTATCTTCAGCATTCTTCTGTAGCACCACATTTCGAAAGCTTCTATTCTCTTCTTGTCCAAACTGGTTATCGTCCATGTTTCACTTCCATACATGGCTACACTCCATACAAATACTTTCAGAAACGACTTCCTGACACCTAAATCTATACTCGATGTTAACAAATTTCTCTTCTTCGGAAACGCTTTCCTTGCCATTGCCAGTCTACATTTTATATCCTCTCTACTTCGACCATCATCGGTTATTTTACTCCCTAAATAGCAAAACTCCTTTACTACTTTAAGTGTCTCATTTCCTAATCTAATTCCCTCAGCATCACCCGACTTAATTTGACTACATTCCATTATCCTCGTTTTGCTTTTGTTGATATTCATCTTATATCCTCCTTTCAAGACACTGTCCATTCCGTTCAACAGCTCTTCCAAGTCCTTTGCTGTCTCTGACAGAATTACAATGTCATCGGCGAACCTCAAAGTTTTCAATTCTTCTCCATGAATTTTAATACCTACTCCGAATTTTTCTTTTGTTTCCTTTACTGCTTGCTCAATATACAGATTGAATAACATCGGGGAGAGGCTACAACCCTGTCTCACTCCTTTCCCAACCACTGCTTCCCTTTCATGCCCCTCGACTCTAATAACTGCCGTCTGGTTTCTGTACAAATTGTAAATAGCCCTTCGTTCCCTGTATTTTACCCCTGCCACCTTCAGAATTTGAAAGAGAGTATTCCAGTCAACATTGTCGAAAGCTTTCTCTAAGTCTACAAATGCCAGAAACGTAGGTTTGCCTTTTCTTAATCTTTCTTCCAAGATAAGTCGTAAGGTCAGTATTGCCTCGCGTGTTCCAACATTTCTACGGAATCCAAACTGATCATCCCCGAGGTCGGCTTCTACCAGTTTTGCCATTCGTCTGTAAAGAATTCGCGTTAGTATTTTGCAGCTGTGACTTATTAAACTGATAGTTCGGTAATTTTCACATCTGTCAACACCTGCTTTCTTTGGGATTGGAATTATTATATTCTTCTTGAAGTCTGAGGGTATTTCGCCTGTCTCATACATCTTGCTCACCAGATGGTAGAGTTTTGTCAGGACTGGCTCTCCCGAGGCCATCAGTAGTTCTAATGGAATGTTGTCTACTCCCGGGGCCTTGTTCCGACTCAGGTCTTTCAGTGCTCTGTCAAACTCTTCACGCAGTATCTTATCTCCCATTTCATCTTCATTTACATCCTCTTCCATTTCCATAATATTTTCCTCAAGTACATCTCCCTTGTATAAACCCTCTATATACTCCTTCCACCTTTCTGCCTTCCCTTCTTTGCTTAGAACTGGGTTTCCATCTGAGCTCTTGATATTCATACAAGTGGTTCTCTTCTCTCCAAAGGTCTCTTTAATTTTCCTGTAGGCAGTATCTATCTTACCCTAGTGAGACAAGCCTCTACATCCTTACATTTGTCCTCTAGCCATCCCTGCTTAGCCATTTTGCACTTCCTGTCGATTTCATTTTTGAGACGTTTGTATTCCTTTTTGCCTGCTTCATTTACTGCATTTTTATATTTTCTCCTTTCATCAATTAAATTCAATATTTCTTCTGTTACCCAAGGATTTCTATTAGCCCTCGTCTTTTTACCTACTTGATCGTCTGCTGCCTTCACCACTTCATCCCTCAGAGCTACCCATTCTTCTTCTACTGTATTTCTTTCCCCCATTCCTGTCAATTGTCCCCTTATGCTCTCCGTGAAACTCTCTACAACCTCTGGTTCTTTCAGTTTATCCAGATCCCATCTCCTTAAATTCTCACCTTTTTGCAGTTTCTTCAGTTTCAATCTGCAGTTCATAACCAATAGATTGTGGTCAGAATCCACATCTGCCCCTGGAAATGTCTTACAATTTAAAACCTGGTTCCTAAATCTCTGTCTTACCATTATATAATCTATCTGAAACCTGTCAGTATCTCCAGGGTTCTTCCATGTATACAGCCTCCTTTCATGATTCTTGAACCAAGTGTTAGCTATGATTAAGTTATGCTCTGTGCAAAATTCTACAAGGCGGCTTCCTCTTTCATTCCTTCCCCCCAATCCATATTCACCTACTATGTTTCCTTCTCTCCCTTTTCCTACTGACGAATTCCAGTCGCCCATGACTATTAAATTTTCGTCTCCCTTCACTACCTGAATAATTTCTTTTATCTCGTCATACATTTCATCTATTTCTTCATCATCTGCAGAGCTAGTTGGCATATAAACTTGTACTACTGTAGTAGGCATGGGCTTCGTGTCTATCTTGGCCACAATAATGCGTTCACTATGCTGTTTGTAGTAGCTAACCCGCACTCCTATTCTTTTATTCATTATTAAACCTACTCCTGCATTACCCCTATTTGATTTTGTATTTATAACCCTGTAATCACCTGACCAAAAGTCTTGTTCCTCCTGCCACCGAACTTCACTAATTCCCACTATATCTAACTTTAACCTATCCATTTCCCTTTTTAAATTTTCTAACCTACCTGCCCGATTAAGTGATCTGACATTCCACGCTCCGATCCGTAGAACGCCAGTTTTCTTTCTCCTGATAACGACGTCCTCTTGAGCAGTCCCCGCCCGGAGATCCGAATGGGGGACTATTTTACCTCCGGAATATTTTACCCAAGAGGACGCCATCATCATTTAATCATACAGTAGAGCTGCATGTCCTCGGGAAAAATTACGGCTGTAGTTTCCCCTTGCTTTCAGCCGTTCGCAGTACCAGCACAGCAAGGCCGTTTTGGTTAATGTTACAAGGCCAGATCAATCAATCATCCAGACTGTTGCCCCTGCAACTACTGAAAAGGCTGCTGCCCCTCTTCAGGAACCACATGTTTGTCTGGCCTCTCAACAGATGCCCCTCCGTTGTGGTTGCACCTACGGTATGGCCATCTGTATCGCTGAGGCACGCAAGCCTCCCCACCAACGGCAAGGTCCATGGTTCATGGGGGGGATATAGACATTATAGAAGAGAATAACCAGAAAGCCCGTAACAATAGATTCCAATATAGGGAGATAGAACCTCCGGCAAATGGTAGGCAAGGGAACGCACAGAGATCGATAAATTGTGGAGAAACTCCTCAAAATCTCAATAATAATATCGGCAATAGTCTTGCGAGGGGCTATCCAAGGAACAACAGGAATGGGTTGGTTGGTTGGTTGTTTGAGGTTTAAGGGACCAAACATCGAGGTCATCAGTCCCTTGTTTCAAATATACACCATTCTGCTAACGGGACATCTCAGAAAAGTCTGAACAATAAAACGGAAAACAGGGAAAAACGTAAAAGGACAGTCACGTTGTCATTGGTAAAAACAAATGAGGGAAGTCGGCAAGAGAACGAACCCAACACTATGCTGAAGCAGCATAGGCAAGACCACCTGTAACTTAAAAGGTACAACTGCTACAATGCAGAAAATACGTATTGGAATAGAAAGACTAACCAAGCCTTAAAAAAAGGGTAATAACATAGTAAAGGGGGAAGAAAAGAGGATTCTGGTCAGGGAGGTGAATCGGGAATCTCTGAACACTGCCTACAGTGGGAGACACCCAAACACTCACCGCCCTGCCCCAACACCAGAGAGAGTAAAAACCTTAAAACTGAGAATAAAAACCACTCTCCCGGAGGAAACCGAGAACCAGAGAGACCATCCGGGAATCGTCAGCCAACATCAAAGGTAAAGTGTGGGGGAGTCTGTACTTAGCACGCAGAGCCAGAAGAAGGGGGCATTCAACCAAAATGTGGGCCACTGACTGGAAGGCTCCACAACCACATAGCGGGGGTGGCTCATCACGCAAAAGAAAACCATGGGTCAGCCTGGTATGACCAATGCGGAGACGACACAGTGTGGTCGAGTCCTTTCGGGAGAGGCGAAAGGAAGAACGCCATGGGCCTGGTGTCACCTTAATTGCACGAAGTTTATTAGACAGTGGAGTAGCCTCCCAAGAATTGGCCCATGACTGCACGAAGTGGGATTTGATGTGAAGCCGTAAATCCGCTGCAGGAGGGGTTACAGGAAACGGGGGGTAAGTAACTGCTCCCCCAGCCAAACGATCAGCGAGCTCATTTCCCGGGATACCCACATGGCCAGGGACCCATAGGAAGTCAATGGAACAAGCAGCACGGTGAATATCAGCGAGATGGTCATCGATGGCAGAGACCAAGGGATGGCGCGAAAAACACCGGTCAATAGCAAGAAGGCCACTCATCGAGTCCGTACATAACAAAACGCGGTTGTGTTGGGATTGTTTAATAAAGATAAGGGCCCGGGAAATTGCCATCAATTCCGCAGTAAACACCCCACATGTAGGTGGCAGCAGATGATTTTCCGTTCCAACAGAGGACGTGAAGGCATACCCAACATGATCAGCAGATTTAGAGCCATCAGTGTAAAAAACAACAGCATCCCGAAACTCCCATAAAATTTGGCGGAAAAAGGAACGGAACACCACCGGGGGGATGGAATCTTTCGGACCGCGGCGGAGATCCATCCGAATTCGAGGCCGAGGAACTAACCAAGGAGGGGTGGAGGGGAGGGAGCGAGGAAGACAGGACAAAGAAGGAAGCTGAAAATCACGGTAAAGAGACGCAAGGCGCAGCCCAACCGATAAACCCGCCCGAGGGCGGGAGTCGGGTGGGCGACGTCCATGGTCTGGGAACAGGATAGAATAGGAGGGGTGAGTGGGAGAAGAACGGATAGTGAGGGCATAAGACACCAGAAGCTGGGACCGCCGAACAGAAAGGGGTGGGATCCCAGCTTCAACCAGGAGACTATCAACAGGGCTAGTAGGGAAGGCACCGGTGGCCAAACGGATACCACGATGGTGGACTGGATCCAGCACGTGCAGTGTGGAAGGAGCAGCTGAACCATAAACTTGACAACCATAGTCCAAACGAGACAGAACTAGAGCACGATAAAGACGGAGGAGGAGGGAACGGTCCGCACCCCAAGAGGAGTGGGCAAGGAAGCGAAGGACATTGAGTTTACGGAAACATCCTACCTTCAGGAGTCTGATATGGGGCAACCAAGTGAGCTTGTTGTCGAAAAGAAGACCCAGGAAACGAAACTGTGAAACCACAGGCAATCGTTGTGCAGCGAGATAGAGCTCTGGATCAGGGTGGACCGTAGTACGGCGACAGAAGTGGACCACCCGCGATTTTAAAGGAGAGAATTGAAACCCGTGTGAGAGGGTCCATGCAGAGGCACGCCGTATAGCCACCTGGAGCTGCCGTTCTGCAGATGCCATCGAGGAGGAACTAACCCAAATGCAGAAATCATCCACATACAGGGCAGGGGCGACCAAGGGACCGACAGAGGCCGCAAGTCCATTGATAGCAATGAGGAAAAGAAGGACACTCAAGACAGAACCCTGTGGGATGCCCGTCTCCTGGGTCCGTGGAGAACTAAAAGCAGTACCAACTCGAACTCTGAATGACCGATGGATCAGGAACTGGCGGATAAAATTCGGGAGTGGGCCCCGAAGACCCCACTGATGAAGGGTTAGTAAGATGTGATAGCGCCAGGCCGTGTCATAGGCCTTGCGAAGGTCAAAAAACACTGCAACCAAATGGCGGCGCTGGGAAAAAGCCTGCCGAACTGCGGATTCCAAGCGAAGTAAATGATCGATTGGAGATCGTCCCTCTCGAAAGCCACACTGGTAAGGGGACAATAGATCCCGAGATTCGAGGACCCAAGTGAGCCGACGGGCTACCATCCGTTCAAGTAACTTACAAACAACATTGGTCAAACTAATTGGCCGATAGCTGTCAACAGATAGGGGGTTCTTACCAGGCTTAAGGACAGGAACCACAATGCTATCCCTCCACTGAGAAGGGAAGTCACCCTGGAGCCAGATACGGTTAAACACCCGAAGAAGATGTTGCCGTTGTGGAGCACTGAGATGTTGAAGCAGTTGGTTATGAATGGAATCTGGGCCAGGGGCCGTATCATCAGAAGAAGAGAGAGCAAAAAGAAATTCCCATTCAGTAAAAGGTTCGTTATAAGATTCTGACTCACAAGTGGTGAAACGTAAGGTGAGAGCTTCAGCCTGCTGTTTTTGATGAAGGAAAGCAGCGGGATAGGAGGCTGACGCCGATGCCACTGCAAAATGGGTCGCAAGATGTTCGGCGATAACTAATGGGTCCGTACAAATGCCATCTGGGAGGTGAAGGCCTGGTAGGGTGGACTGCCGATGGCAACCTTGGAGAGAACGAAGTGTAGCCCATACCCGTGACAGGGACAGTGGAACCAAGGGAAGAAACGAATCGTTCCCAACAACCCGACAAAGAGGGAGAAAACTCGACCTGTGCAGTGTATAGAGGCCAATCGGCGCGGTGGAAAGACCAACGAGGTAACCTGTCCATCGGGGAGCGCGAAGGGAGCGTGATAATCAACGGGAAATGGTCACTATCACAAAGGTCGTCGTGTGGCGACCAGTGTAATGAAGGGAGGAGAGAGGGAGAAGAAAGAGAAAGATCAATGGCAGAAAAGGTACCATGACCGGCACTGAAATGAGTAGGGGAGCCATCATTAAGAAGGCACAGGTCGTGGTCTGCAATGAATTGGTCTATAAGAAGACCTCGTCTAGATGGAAAGGCACTGCCCCACGAAGGATGATGAGCTTTAAAATCCCCAAGGAGGAGGAAGGGAGGAGGAAGTTGCTGAAGAAGGGTGGTTAAGGCAGCAGGTGTAAGAGCCCTGTCAGGAGGGAGATAAAGATTGCAAACGGTGACTGCAGAGTCTAAGTGGACCCTAATAGCAACCGCTTCCAATGTAGTTTGGAGAGGAATCCACGTGCAAGCAATGTCGGTACGGACCAACGTACAAACGCCACCTGAAGCCCGCAAGGGTCCGACCCGATTTCGACAGAAAACACGGAACCCACGGAGGGTCGGTGAGTGAGCATCAGTAAAATGAGATTCCTGGAGAACCACACAAGCTGCAGAGTAGGACGAAAGAAGGGATTTCAATTCCGGAAGGTGTCGATAGTAGCCATTACAATTCCATTGGAGAACCACAGAACGATGGTTTAAATGAGGGCTGAACACGCTAAATCCAGTCATACTGCCGGGTCCCCACCCGTCACAGACAAGGAGGGGGCGACATCCATAAACGACAGGTCAGAATCCAGTTGTGAAGTCGGGGAAGGGACCTCCGGTGACACCAGAGGCTCTTTGTCCCGGGACGTATGTTTCTTCTTCTTTTCAGGCTGAGATCGAGGAGGGCTGTGTGGCATAAAGGAGCCAGCTGCAGCAAGATCAGGAACAGAAAGAGACCGGGCGACCTGGGGGCCGACAGACCGCGGCTCTCGCGGTCGCCGCGCGGCAGCAGACCTTTGACCTGGAAGGTGCCGGGAAGGGGCATCCCGGGAGAGGCGCCCTTGACCGGCAGACGCCGAAGGAGTGGGACACTTCTCCGGCTGGGGAGGGGGAGCAGCACCCAGAGGAGAAGGTGTGGGAGCCGCAGGGGAGGGGGGGAGGAGTGGGGTCCGGGATGGGGGTAAGGAAGGGGGGGGAAGGGGGGAAGATGTAACCAAGGCGTAACTTGATGTCATGGACACAGGGTGCAGTCGTGCATATTTCTTACGGGCCTCTGTGTAGCTTAAACGATCGAGGGACTTATACTCTTGTATCTTTTTTTCTTTCTTATATACTGGGCAATCTGGTGAACGTGGAGAATGACTACCACGACAATTTACACATACAGGAGGGGGAACACAGGGACTCCCCTCATGGAGTGGACGTCCACAGTCACCACAGAGTGGGTCCTGGGAACAGCGAGGAGACATGTGGCCAAAACGCAAGCACTTAAAACACCGCATAGGAGGTGGGATGTACGGCTTCACATCACAGCGACAGACCATAATCTTAACTTTCTCAGGAAGGGTATCCCCTTCAAAGGCCAAGATAAAGGCACCAGTATCAATACGGTTATCTTTAGGACCCTTCTGAACACGCCGAACAAAGTGAACACCCCGCCGTGCGAGATTGTCCCGAAGTTCCTCATCAGTTTGAAGGATGAGGTCCCTGTGGAAAATCACACCTTGTACCATATTTAGAGACTGGTGAGGGGTAATAGACACAGGAATTGTGCCAAGATGGGTACAGGCACGAAGGGCCGCAGATTGGGCAGCTGAAGTAGTTTTAATCAGCAACGAACCCGACCGCATCTTGCTCAGGGAGTCCACTTCGCCAAACTTGTCTTCAATGTGTTCCACAAAGAATAAAGGCTTGACACTGGTGAAAGTATCTCCATCAGTCCTGGTGCAAACTAGATAACGGGGGAAAGGTTTTGCCCCTAGACGACGGGCCTGACCCTCTTCCCAGGGGGTAGCCATGGAAGGGAAGGCCGAAGGGGCAAGAGAAGCAGCACTTGAGGAATCAGTACCACGCAGAGAGACGGCCGCAGAACGGCCAGAGGTTTGGACCCGTATGCGTTTCATCTGCATAGCATCCGCCCTGATACCACCCACTCCGATCAGGGGCTCTCCTCACGGGCGCCACCCAGCCACAGCAAGGGCCGTCTGGCACGGCGGCCATTGCCGGGAGTTCCGATGCTCCAGGATGACGAGCAACCACTCCAAGGCATGCATGAGGAGGTCACAGCTCAGGTATCAGAAGTGTGATCCCTGTGTGTTCAGGGGGCTCAACCAAAAGGGTACATAGCGACCCCACCACACGGGCTGGCTACCGTGCTGGCTATGCACCCTAGCATCAGACCACGACGTGAAAGAAAAGGTGGAATGTACTAGGAGGGCGCACGTCGGAGACACTAGGTAAGGTGCTCTTCCCCAAATGGCTCACACTACGGAAGAGAAATTTTGGAATGGAGGTCAAACCCCAGAGGGGGACCAAGGAATGCCAAAAAGAGGAGATAAGTACGCAACAAAGCCGGAGAGTAAAACCAACAGAACCAGGAGGATAGCGGGGCCAACATAAGCAAGGACACCAATAGTGGGAGCGGAGAGGGCGAGGGGAAAGGAGTATGGAGGGGAAAGGAGGGGAAGGGAAAGGAAATGCAGCCCGGGAGAGAAAGAAGGCCGCAATGGCTCGGGGCCCCGTGCTCGCCACGCACGTATCCACAAAAGAGTTGTGGACCCCCTGGGGGGAACAGGAATGGGAAACGATACAATCCCGTATGGGGAAACGAAAGGAATTTCAGACCTCAAGCCTGGAACAATAACGGTAATAGAAAGTGGAATCAACCGGGGGGAATAAACTCAAACAACCAACATCAGTGGGGACGGACATCTACGAATCAACCGGTAATTACCGAAGTGACGGACGATATCAACCAACAGGCGAATCAAAATTCAACAAACTTGTAAGGACCCACTCGTGCCCCGGAGGAGCGGTCAACAATAGGTTGAGGGGCAACAGGATATGTGTACCCATGCTAACGTATAATGGACGATTACTGGCAGATGAATTGACCGAGGACTTAGAACTCCAAGATGAGGATAAGGAACAGGTGGCAGTAGCCGAAGTGCAAGTCATTTTGGAGACTGTACCTACAGTGGCGGTTTTAGACACAGCTGCAACCACAAATGTTATTTCGGTGGCTCTATTCAACAAGATCAGAAATATAAGACGAGTACCAATTTTTCCAGTTCAAAATTGCAGAATAATAGGCGCCGTTGGGGCTAGATCGGCTAATGTAAAAGTGCAGTCACTACTTTGTGTAGAAGTCGGAAATGTAGCAATATTAAGCACATTCCTTGTTGTGAAAAATTTGGTGGTAGACTGCATTATCGGAGTCGACAGCCTACGTCAATACGGATGCAGAATAGATTTTAAAACAGGAAAAATTTGGTTAAATGTAAATAAACAAGAAATTGAGTTGGACTTGTTGAAAAAGGAAAGCCTTACCAGAAAATATAGTGGGATCAGCGTGCAAGTAATCAGGACTGCACAAAATTCTGAACAGCACGTAAATAATGAGGTCCAAGTCAAAGGAGATTTCGGTCAATTAGTGTATGAGAAGTTAAATGAATCCGACTGCATTACTGAAGATCAGAAGAAGCAGCTCAAAGAATTATTATTAGTGTATGAAAACGTGTTTGATGAAAGGCCAGGAGTTATTAAGGGATACATATGCCATCTCTACGTTAAGCCGCACGAAACATATTGTAGAACTTTCTATCCTGTTCCCTGGAGGTTAAAGGCTGAAGTTCAAAAAGAAATAGATCGCATGTTAAAATGGGGTTTGATCGAACCATCCACAAGCCCATACTGCTCCCCATTGTTGGTCGTGGCAAAAGCAAATGGAACTGTGAGATTGGTACTCGACGCCAGGGAAATAAATAAAATCATAATTCCAGTGAGAACACATCCGGAAAACATAGACGAATTGATACAACGGTTCCAGGATGTCCAATATTTGAAGAGCATCGATTTGCGGAGTTCTTATTGGCAGGTCAACCTGGATGAGGTATCAAGGAAATATACAGCTTTCATTTATGCCGGAAGAAGTTACCAATTTACTGTAGTTCCTTTCGGACTCAACATTAGTGCTGGAATCTTTATAGCAGCTCTAGATTATGCCCTAGGCCCAGAACTGAGAAGCAGGATAACAGTATTTGTTGATATGCTTATTGCATCGAAGACCTGGGAAGAGCATATTACCTTACTGAGTCGGGTGTTGGACGTGTTCAAAACCATGGGAATAACTGCTAACCTACAGAAATCCCATTTTGCACTAGACAGAATCAAGTTCCTGGGGCATATAATTGACGCAAAGGGAATTTTACCGACCAAGGAGAAGCTAATTGCGATTAGTAAGTTTCCAACACCAAGAAATAGGAGGCAATTGAAAGGGTTTTTGGGTCTTGCCTCATTTTTTAGAAGATTTATAACGAATCAGGCCATGAATGCAGCAGCTCTGAATAGTTTGCTGAAGAAGGATGTGCCCTGGCTCTGGACATTAGAGTGTCAAGAAGCATTTGAAGAGATAAAGAAGCAATTAGTAAATGCACCGCTTTTGTACCATCCGGACATGCAAGAGGAATTCTACCTGTCAACAGATTCGTCAAATGTGGGTCTTGGAGTGTGCCTTTTCCAAGTACGCAAGATAAATGGACAGCTTACCTTTTGTCCTATTGCGTTTGCTAGTCGTGTTTTGTCCAACTGTGAACGAACGTACACGACGACAGAATTAGAGGCCCTTGCGGTCGTCTGGGGGTTTAAAAAATTTCATTATTATTTATATGGGTGGAAGACTATCGTATATTGCGATCACCAATCATTAACGTTTTTACAAACGTGTAAACTGTTACACCCCAGACTGGCTAGATGGACGCTCGCTCTGCAACAATACCAGTTTAAGATCGTACATGTCTCAGGGCAGCAAAACATTATTGCTGACGCTCTATCAAGGTCACCGCTGGGTTTAACAAAAGAGATTGAAGTAAATAATTCCTCAGAATTCCCTGTATTGCTGCTGCAGGAAAATCCATTTAAGACGTACTACGTCAATTTGTGTGTGCATATGGCCCAGTTACAGAAAAAGGATGCTCAATGGGGAAGTGTCATTCAAAGGTTACAACAGCAACCTTCGGATCAGATGGCAAATTATTACAAGCTGGTAAATGGCGTATTATTTTTCCGCTGTGGAAGGCCAAACAAAGTCCGTTGGTGTGTTTGTATACCTGAGGCACAAATAGACAAACTTGTATGGTTCACTCATTTAACCTGGGGACATTTCGGTGCGACAAAATGTGCAGACAAAATAAGTGGTTACTGTTATTTTCCCAACATAAAGCGCAGAGTGCATGAGATCTTAAAGAGGTGCATAATCTGTCAAAAAACAAAGCCAGGTTCAAAAGGGACTAAGCATCCATTATGCTCTATATTAGTACAAGAACCAAAAGGATTAATTTCGTGCGATCTGTGTGGACCGTTACCTACTTCAAGAGGTGGTGTTAAATATGTGTTGGCATTTCTCGATGTGTGTACGAAATACGTAAAGCTGTACCCGATAAAGGCGGCTACAGCCAAAGTAATTGTATTAAGATTGATAAAGGATTATCTTCCACATGTTGGTACACCTAAGGCGATCATAACAGACAATGCTAAAATATTCACGGGACTCCGATGGAAGCAGACTTTGTCTCAAGTCGGCGTGAAACACTAACATCATTTTACCACCCACAAGGCAATTTGGTTGAGAGGATTTTTAGAGAATTCAATCGATTTATGAGGACGTATTGCCATAATAAGCAAACTGCGTGAGCAAATTATGTGGAAGAGTTTGAGCAGATATACAATAACATGCCTCACTCCTCAACGGGATATACACCTCGTGAATTGATGTTCGAAACAAAAGAGGAAAACTTCTGGACTGACCATATCCCCAAAACTCAGGAAACTGAGATGCCTTGGGAAGAAAAAATAAGACAAGCTATCATAAATATGACGAAAAAGACGGATCAAAGAAAACAACGATATGACAAATTAATCAAAAGGGTACAGACATACCAGGTCGGAGAGAAGGTACTAGTCAAACGACATACCAAATCATCTGTAATAAAGAAAAGTATCAAGAAATGGGAGTTACTATATACTGGCCCATACATTATCCTACAAATTCCGAATCCTGGAGCTTATTTGTTAGCATACCCGGGATCGAACAAAATAAAAGGGTTATTTTCTCATAACGACTTTAAAAAGTATAATGAAGATTAGAAGATAGGGAGGAATGGTGTTCCGAGTGACAAATGAACGCTCGTAAAAAACATAATAATCTGTGTGTGTAGTGATAGAAACGTTTAAATTGAAATAGTTAATCAGTTACATAGAGTATAGAAATAGTGACTATTATTATCGAGTGTTGTAAAGAAGATAGTGGAGATAGGCTTCACCTGTTTGGGTGAACAGAGAACTTTAGCAGGGGAGGGGGAGGGGGAGGGGGAGAGAAGGGAAAGGGAAAGGAATGCAGCCCAGGAAAGAAGGAAGGGGGCAATAGCTCAGGGCCCTGTGCTCGCCACGCACGTACTCACGAAAGGACCTTGAGCCTCCTGGGGGTGGGGAGTAACGAAATAGACAAGCTGTTGTCGGCACCTGATCTGCAGTGGTGAGATCCCAGCCTCCCTGAGTAAGCTGTTGATAGGGCTAATTTGAAAGGCTCCTGTCACAAGTCATACCCGACAGTGGTGTATCAGGTCCAGTACCCACAGTGCTGAGGGGTGATGCCAAACCGTATGCCAGGCTCCCATAATCGAAGTAGGATATTGTCAGGGCTTTGTCAAGCTGCAGAAGGGTAGTGCGATCTGCATCCCAGCTGGTGTTATGCAGCTAAGTGTATTAAGGTGCAGCCAGTATTTTCGCTTAAGCTGACAAAGATGGCAAATCCATGTCAACTGAGAATCAAAGACCAGATCTAAAAAGCAGTAAGTCTCCGCAGCATTGAATAGTTGATCGTCGAGGTAAAATTCTGGTTGTGTGTGAACAGTACAAAGTCGAATGACGTGCTTGGCGACTCTTGGCAGCAGAAAATCCAAAGCCATGAGTGAGAGCCCATGCCTGCACATTTCCTATGTCGCCTTGCAGTCTACATTCAGCGACACCCACGCTAGAGGAGTAGTAAGTAGGAGGAGGAGGAGTAGTAAGTAGGAGGAGGAGGAGTAGTAGTAAGTAGGAGGAGGAGTAGTAAGTAGGAGGAGGAGTAGTAAGTGGGAGGAGGAGTAGTAAGTGGGAGGAGGAGTAGTAAGTGGGAGGAGGAGTAGTAAGTGGGAGGAGGAGTAGTAAGTGGGAGGAGGAGTAGTAAGTGGGAGGAGGAGTAAGTGGGAGGAGGAGTAAGTGGGAGGAGGAGTAAGTGGGAGGAGGAGTAAGTGGGAGGAGGAGTAAGTGGGAGGAGGAGTAAGTGGGAGGAGGAGTAAGTAGGAGGAGGAGTAAGTAGGAGGAGGATTTTTTTTTGGTGGGGTTTAAGGGCGCTCAACTACTGAGGTCATTAACGCCCAGTCACTGTTGTTAGAGCACATGGAATTAGTAAAACTCAAGGGGAGGGCGGGACACCAGAAAGACCTGACAAAGATGCAGATAAAATAAGTAAAAAGGTTAGATGTCTTTGGACAAGCCAGTCAAAGTTATAAAACGCAGAACACGAGCAGCTGCTCGAGCGTCATCAGCTAAAATATCCGGTAAAGTAGATGGCAGGGACAGGACAACACGAGATTGACTAAAGTGGGAACACGACAATAAAACATGGCGCACTGTTAATGGTTGGTTGGTTGGTTTGGGGAAGGAGACCAGACAGCGTGGTCATCGGTCTCATCAGATTAGGGAAGGATTGGGAAGGAAGTCGGCCGTGCCCTTTCAGAGGAACCATCCCGGCATTTGCCTGGAGTGATTTAGGGAAATCACGGAAAACCTAAATGAGGATGGCCGGACGCGGGATTGAACCGTCGTCCTCCCGAATGCGAGTCCAGTGTCTAACCACTGCGCCACCCCGCTCGGTTACACTGTTAATGCCTGACCACAAGGGCACTGCGGGGCTGGGTCACCGGAGAGCAGGTAGCGGTGGCTAAACCGGCAATGCCCAATCCGCAACCTGGTCAGAAGGACCTCCTCTCGCCGAGATGGTCGGGAGGAGGTTGTCCAAGCAGTTGGGAGCGGTTTTACTGCCTGGAGCTTGTTTCCTTGGAGGGATGACCTAGCATTCCACCACAACGACACAAGCCTCTTACAAACATCCCCACGAACGTCAGATGACGGGACACAATGGGAGGCTGGCCGAGGCAGAAGGACTGCAGCCTTGGCTGCAGCATCCACAGCCTCATTCCCAGGCACTCCTACATGTCCGGGAACCCACAGAAAGCTGACAGGAGAACCATTATCAGCGAAAGAATGGAGGGACTGCTGTATCCTTTGAGCCAAGGGATGGACCGGATAGGGAGCTCCAAGGCTCTGAAGAGCACTGAGTGAGTCAGAGCAGAGTACATACGATGAATGGCGGTGGCAGCGGGCATACTGAATGGCCTGATGGAGAGCAAAAAGCTCGGCCGTAAAGCTGGAACATTGGTCGAGGAGCCGGTATTTAAAGTTGGCGGCCCCGACGACAAAGGCACAGCCGACACCATCGTCAGTTTTGAAGCCATCGGTATAAATAAAGGTGTGACCGGCAAGTCGAGCACGAAGTTCGACAAACCGTGAGCAATACACTGCAGCCGGAGTACCCTCCTTTGGGAGTGAGCTGAGGTCGAGATAAATATGAACCGGAGCCTGGAGCAAAGGTGGTGTCGGGCTCTCACCCTCTCTGAAGGTGGTAGGGAGGGCAAAATCCAATTGTCGAAGCAGGCGACGGAAGCGGACTCTAGGGGGCAGCAGGGCAGACACATACAACCCGTACTGACGGTCGAGAGAATCAGCGAAGAAGGACCGTTAAGAGGGGTGGTCGGGCATAGACAACAACCGGCAGGCATACCGACACAGCAGTACGTCGCGCCGGTAGGTCAATGGTAATTCGGCAGCTTCAGCATAAAGACTCTCGACAGGACTAGTGTAGAAGGCTCCAGTCGCAAGACGTAACCCCCAATGGTGGATGGAGTTGAGACGGCGTAAGAGGGATGGCCGAGCAGACGAGTAGACGAAGCTCACATAATCCAGCTTCGATCGGACTATGGACCGATACAAGCGAAGCAGGACAGTGCGATCCGCTCCCCAAGATGAACCACTAAGAACTCTGAGGACATTAAGGGAACATGTACAACAGGCTGCCAAATAAGAGACATGCGGAGACCAACACAGTTTCCTGTCCAACGTGAGCCCTAGAAACTTAGTTGTTTCCACAAATGGGAGAACAACAGGACCGAGATGTAAGGATGGCGGAAGGAACGCTTTATATCGCCAGAAGTTGATACAAACCGTCTTCTCTTCAGAGAACCGGAAGCCATTTGCCACGCTCCATGAGTATAGGCTGTCTAGACAACGCTGAAGGCAGCGCTTCAGGAGGCATGTTCTCTGGGCACTGCAGTAGATCGCGAAGTCATCGACAAAGAGAGAGCCTGAGACATTACGTGGAATGCAATCCATAATTGGATTGATCGCGATGGCAAAAAGGGCTACGCTCAAGACGGAGCCCTGAGGCACTCCGTTCTCCTGGAGGAAGACGTCAGACAATACGGAACCCACACGTACCCTAAACTTTCGATCCGTTAAAAAGGAATCAATAAAAAGGGGCAGGCGACCGCGTAGGCCCCACCTGTGCATAGTGCGGAGGACACCTCTCCAACAGGTATCAAAAGCCTTCTCCAAATCGAAGAACACGGCTACCGTTTGGCGCCTTCGCAAAAAGTTGTTCATGATGAATGTCGACAAGGTCACAAGGTGGTCAACAGCGGAGCGGCGGCGGCGACGAAAACCGCATTGGATATTGGTAAGTAGCCGTCTAGATTCAAGAATACAGACTAACCGAGCATTAACTATGCGCTCCATCACCTTACAGACACAGCTTGTAAGAGAAATGGGGCGGTAACTAGAAGGAAGGTGTCAATCCTTCCCGGGTTTGGGTATAGGAACAACGACGGCGTCACGCCAACGCATGGGGACCAGACCTTCGGTCCAGACGCGATTGTAGGTACGAAGAAGGAAGCTTTTGCCCGCCGGAGAAAGGTGTGCCAGCATCTGAACGTGAATGGCATCTGGCCCCGGAGCAGAGGACCGGGACAGTGCAAGCGCACGTTCGAGTTCCCGCATAGTAAAGGGGGCATTATAAGTTTCCAGATTCAGCGAGTGGAAGGAAGGTCGCCGAGCCTCTTCTGCCTCTTTCCTGGGAAGGAAGGCAGGGGGTAATAGGCGGAGCTTGAAACCTCCGCGAAGAACCGGCCGAAGGCGTTGGAGACAGCCACAGGATCAACGAGGACCTCATTACCTGAGGTCAGGCCAGGTACCGAGGAGTGGGCCTTAATGCCCGACAGCCGGCGCAGGCCACCCCAGACGACAGAAGACGGAGTAAAACTGTTAAAGCTGCTGGTGAAAGATGCCCAACAAACTTTTTTGCTGTCTTTGATGACTCTACGGCATTGCGCTCGGAGTCGTTTGTATCCAATACAATTCGCCAACGTAGGATGGCGGAGAAAGGTGCGTAAAGCACGTCGTCGAGCACGGATAGCGTCTCTACAAGCCTCGTTCCACCAGGGGACAGAAATGCGACGTGAAGAAGAGGTAGTACGAGGAATGGAACGTTCGGCAGCATTGATAACAGCCGTGAGGTATTCGACCTGACTGTCAACTGAGAAAATCGTGGTCCGGAAAGGTCGCCAGGGAGGAGTAAAGTCCCCAGTCAGCTTTCGGTATGTTCCAGCACGAAGGACGTGGGGATGGGGTGTGGTGCAGGAGACGAACGACACAGGGGAAGTGGTCGCTCGAATAGGTGTCAGAAAGGACATACCACTCGAACCGACGGGCAAGAGTGGTAGAACAGATCGAGAGGTCCAAGTGAGAGTAGGTATGAGTAGAGTCCGAGAGGAAAGTCGGGGCGCCAATATTGAGGCAGACAAGATTAAGATGGTTGAAGACATCCGCCAAGAGTGAGTCTCTTTGACAGGATGCAGGAGAGCCCGAAAGGGGATGATGGGCATTGAAGTCGCCAAACAATAAAAACGGCGGGAAAAGC
This sequence comes from Schistocerca nitens, assembly GCF_023898315.1. Classification (NCBI taxonomy): domain Eukaryota; kingdom Metazoa; phylum Arthropoda; class Insecta; order Orthoptera; family Acrididae; genus Schistocerca; species Schistocerca nitens. The sequence goes on from NC_064618.1 coordinate 718,798,228, forward strand.
TGAACGATCAGGTGCATCATGTCAGCCCAACTAACAGCAGATGACGATGGAGTGTAGATGGTACAAACTGAAAAAGTGAAAGCAGAAAGAGTAATACGGACAGCTATTGCTTGGAGTGGGGTGGTCAATGGGATGGGATGGTAATAGACATCGTCCCGAACGAGCAACATGACCCCATCATGAGCTGGGATACCATCCACAGGGGTGAGGTCATACTGCTCCGAGGTATAGTGGGTAAAGGCAATAAGGTCAGTCGGGCGCTACTTGGTTTCTTGGAGACCAAGGACGAGCGGACAGTGCAGTCAGAGGAGCAGTTGTAATTCCTCCCGATTAGGTCGAATACCTCTTATGTTCCAATGTAACAAGGCCATCGCTAGTCAAAAAAGAGGGAGAACGAGACGGGGGAAGAGCTGGTCACCTCGATGGCCGCTGAGGGCCAGGTTTCGAGGGAACAACGCTACAACCGGCGGGAGGCGGATCCTGTTCCATCGAGTCGTCGCCAGCTGCGGCCGCTGTCCCTGGTTGTGTAGGAGGGGCGCCATCATTTGCCGACGAGAGGCCAGCTGAGCGCCTGGCAGCAGATCGTCCCGGCGAAACTGAGGGCGGCCGGGAGCAGCGACTCACGGATGGAGCGTCAGACGAAACGCGCTGGGGTGGAGAGGGGGATAGAGACTGCTTCTTTGAGGCCTTCTTGGAAGTCCGAGAAGGCGCAGGGATGGTGGGCTGGACCCGAAGGAGGTCCTCACGCGCGGGGTCAGTTTCGGAACGCCGGACCTCGGAAGCTGGGGTCCGGAACGTTTCCCCGATGGACGCCTGAGAAGAGGATCGCTTCTCAGGCGGCGGGGGGGGGGGGGGGGAGGAGGAGGAGGAAGGGTGGCCCCTGGGGCAGAGGGGCCAGGGGCCACGAGGGGAGGATGATTTGGAAGGGAGGGATTTGGGAGGGGGAGGCATAGGCCCCGGATGGGGTGAGGAGGTGGAGGGGGGACAGGATAGGGGTGAGGATACTGTGGAAGGAGTGGACACGACTGAGGCAAACGAAGTTGTCAACGGCATGTGATGGAGGCGGTCATACTTCTTCCTGGCCTCAGAATAAGAGAGACGATCCAAAGTTTTGAGTTCTTGTATCTTCTTCTCCTTCTGATATGCGGGGCAGTCTGAGGATCTAGGCGAGTGGATGCCAGGACAATTAACACACCGAGGTGGTGGGGTGCATGTATGTTCCTCACAAAGAGGACGTCCACAATCGCCACAAAGGGGCTCAGCCTCACACCGTGACGACATGTGCCCGAAGTGCAAACACCGAAAACAGCGCATAGGAGGCGGAACAGAAGGTCGCACGTCGCACCGGTAGCACATCACCCTTACCTTCTCCGGGAGAACGTCCCCCTCGAAGGCTAGGATAAAGGCCCCGGTGTCGATGCGACGGTCTTTGGGGCCGCACTGGACTCGCCGGACGAAATGCACGCCTCGGCACTCCAGGTTGGCCCTGAGCTCCTCATCAGATTGCAGCAGGAGGTCCCGATGAAAAATAACCCCCTGCGTCCTATTTAGTGCCAGATGCGGGACAATGGACACTGGGATGTCCCCTAGGCGGTCGCACGCCTGGAGCGCCGCCGACTGTGTGGCGGAGGTGGTCTTTATAAGAACGGACCCCGAACGCATCTTACTGAGAGCCTCGATTTCCCTGAAGATGTCCTCAATGTGCTGAACAAAGAACATGGGCTTGGAGGTGGCGAACGTCACCCCATCGGTTCGAGAACATACCAAATAGCGGGGGAAGTACTTCGCACCAAGCTGGCGGGCCTGTCTCTCGTCCCATGGGAGTGGCCAAGGGGGAAAGGGCAGGAGAACCAGAACCAGAGACAGTACCTTTCCTTTTGAAAGACTCGGCCGCAGAGCGATCTGATACGTGTTGACGTTTCATCTGCGAAACGTCCGCCCCGATACCACCCACTCCGACCAGGGGCTCTCCTCACGGGCGCCACCCAGCCTCAGCAAGTGCCACCTGGCAGGATGACTGTTGCCAGGAGTCCTGATGCCAGGAGTCCTGATGCCCCAAGGAGACGGGCAGCTACTCCTTGGCCGACGTGGGGAGGGTGCAGCTTAGGTATCGGCAGTACTATCCCTGTGTTGTCAGGGGGCTACAACCTAGAGGGTACATGACGACCCCACCACAGCGGGATGGCTACTGTGCTGGATTTCTGGTGCCATGGAAAGTCCATGATCGTAGGTGCATATGGGGACGCACTATGGGCGTAACTTGTACAACCCATCAGGCGTTTAGGCCCAATTTGAGGAATAATGGGTATGGTTACAACGCCGGTACAATGCTGAGTGCCAAGGTCTTAGTGCACTGAGGACCAGTGGTACACCACATAAGGCGTCCTTCCCCAAAAGGCTCGTACTTCTGTAGAATTTTGAAAAATGGAGGTCAAACCCCAAGGGGGACCATCACATGGAAGGCTAAATGGTTGAAACTCCTTTTAGTCGCCTCTTACGACAGGCAGGAATACCTCTGGCCTATTCTTACCCCGGACCCGCAGGGGGGAGGTAAGAGCTGTCTTTGCAAGGTCGAGTGGTCATGAAGAGAGGCCCCAACAACAACAACAACAACAACAACAACAACCCTACCCCTGCTACATCTACATCTACATTTACATTTATGCTCCGCAAGCCACCCAACGGTGTGTGGCGGAGGGCACTTTACGTGCCACTGTCATTACCTCCCTTTCCTGTTCCAGTCGCGTATGGTTCGCTGGAAGAACGACTGTCTGAAAGCCTCCGTGCGCGCTCGAATCTCTTTAAGTTTACATTCGTGATCTCCTCGGGAGGTATAAGTAGGGGGAAGCAATATATTCGATACCTCATCCAGAAACGCACCCTCTCGAAACCTGGCGAGCAAGCTACACCGCGATGCAGAGCGCCTCTCTTGCAGAGTCTGCCACTTGAGTTTGCTAAACATCTCCGTAACGCTATCACGGTTACCAAATAACCCTGTGACGAAACGCGCCGCTCTACTTTGGACCTTCTCTATCTCCTCGGTCAACCCGATCTGGTACGGATCCCACACTGTTGAGCAATACTCAAGTATAGGTCGAACGAGTGTTTTGTAAGCCGCCACCTTTGTTGATGGACTACATTTTCTAAGGACTCTCCCAATGAATCTCAACATGGTACCCGCCTTACCAACAATTAATTTTATATGATCATTCCACTTCAAATCGTTCCGCACGCATACTCCCAGATATTTTACAGAAGTAACTGCTACCAGTGTTTGTTCCGATATCATATAATCATACAATAAAGGATCCTTCTTTCTATGTATTCGCAATACATCACATTTGTCTATGTTAAGGGTCAGTTGCCACTCCCTGCACCAAGTGCCTATCCATTGCAGATCTTCCTGCATTTCGCTACAATTTTATAATGCTGCAACTTCTCTGTATACTAAAGCATCATCTGCGAAAAGCCGCATGGAACCTCCGACACTATTTACTAGGTCATATATATATATATATATATATATATATATATATATATATATATATATATATATATATATATATATAGTGAAAAGCAATTTTCCCATAACACTCCCCTGTGACACGCCAGAGGTTACTTTAACTTCTATAGACGTCTCTCCATTTATAACAACATGCTGTGTTCTGTTTGCTAAAAACTCTTCAATCCAGCCACACAGCTGGTCTGATATTCCGTAGGCTCTTACTTTATCAGGCGACAGTGCGGAACTATATCGAACGCCCTCCTGAAGTCAAGGAAAATAGCATCTAGCTGGGAGCTCCAGGAGTAAAGCACAACCTTATACTGGAATATAAAACCCATTTTCAAGGAGGAAACTGAGGACCACTTCAACCATCCGAGAATCGTCTGCTAACATTAAATTTTAAGGAATCTACGACTATACTTAGTACTAAGGGCCAAAAGAAGGAGACATTACACCTATATATGGGATACGATCAGTATGGTTCCACGACACTTCTTTTGTTTTGGTTTTGGGGCGCAAAACTGCTATGGTCATTAGCGCCCGGTCCGTGACTTAGGAAACAGTAAAAACCTAAAATAGAAACCAGCAGAAATGGGAACGAAACTCAAAAAAATTGGAGAAACTAAAAGCAGAAGGAAGGCTTAAAAATTCACTACAGAAAGGGGTTGGTTGTCCCCAAAAAAAGCTTCAAATGACTGACGTCATTTCACTGGCACTAATAAACTCAAGAACGCGATCGGCCGAGCGCGTGTCATCTGCTAAAATTGACGATATATCAGGCGACAGCTGTAGACGGGCGCGTAACGGAGTAAAATAGGGGCACTCAATTAAAAGGTGTCTTACCGTCCACAGCTGAGAGCAGTGGGGACAGAGTGGGGGAGGATCGCCGCTTAAAAGATGTCGATGGCTAAAAAGACAGTGCCCTATCCGAAGTCTAGTTAAAATTACCTCCTCCCGACGACGCGTTCGGGAGGAGGTGGTCCAAGCACAAGGAAGAGCTTTCACGTCCGCAGTTTATTATGGGGAAGTTTCGACCAATGTGTGTGCCATAAAAGAACTCGACGACATAAAACGCTCCGTAGATCGATTGAATAGCTGGCCGAAGAAGAGAGACTGCAGCGATGGCCGCTATATCGGCCGCCTCATTTCCACAGATACCAACGTGTCCTGGGAGCCAGAGGAACGCCACCGAGACGCCCCCAGGTGGAGCAAGCGCAGACAGTCCTGAATCCGGTGTACCAGAGGGTGGACAGGGTAAAGAGCTTTGAGACTGAGGGGAGAGCTGAGAGAATCTGAGCAGATAACATACTGTATCCGCTGATGGCGGCGGATGTAGTGGACAGCCTGGAGAACAGCGTAAAGCTCCGCAGTATACACCGAACACTGGTCGGGAAGCCGAAATTGATTTGGGGTGTCGCCAACAATATAGGCATTCCCTACACCTAACGATGTTTTCGAGCCATCAGTGTAAATAAATGCGGCTTCCTTCATTTGCGCACATAGAGCAGCAAATGCCCGACGATAAACAAGTGAAGGGGTATCATCCTTGGGAAATTGACAAAGGTCACGGAGCAGGCAGATCCGGGGACGGAGCCAAGGCGGTGCTGTACCTCAAGTTGTCAAGAAGGTTTTAGGAAAGCGGAAGGAAAGAGAATGGAGCAGTTGACGGAAGCGGACTCCCGGTGGCAGTAGGGAGGAGGGGCGGCCTGCATACCCTATATCAAAGGAGGCGTCAAAAAAAATGTAATGGGCTGGATTAGCAGGCATGGAAGACAGATGGCTAGCATAACGACTCAGAAGGACTGCTCGCCGATTGGTCAGCGGAGGTTCAGCAGTCTCAGCATAAAAGCTTCCCACAGGGCTGGTGTAAAAAGCTCCAGACACTAAACGTAATCCACGGTGGTGGATAGAGTCTAGACGACGAAGAATGGACGGCCGAGCAGAGGAGTAAACTATGCTTACGTAGTCCAATTTCGAGCTCACTTAGGCGCGATAGAGGTGGAGAAGGACCACTCGGTCCGCTCCCCAGGAGGTACCATTCAGGACACGGAGGGTGTTGAGGGATCGGAGACAGCGAGCCGAAAGATAGGAAACGTGGGAGGACCAGCACAGTTTTCTGTCAAACATAAGACCCAAGAATTTAGCGACGTCCGAAAACGGAAGGTTGACAGGTCCTAGATGTAAGGAGGGTGGAAGAAACTCCTTACGTCACCAAAAATTAACACAAACGGCCTTACTGGGAGAAAAACGAAGCCGGTTTCGATGCTCCAAGAGTATAGGCGATCGAGACATCCTTGAAGACGTCGTTCAAGAAGGCTGATCCGTTGACAGTTGTAGTAGATCGGAAAATCGTCCACAAAGAGGGAAGCCCGAGACATCAGGAAGGAGACAATCCATAATTGGATTTATGGCAATGGCGAACAGTACAACACTTAGCACGCAGCCCTGGGGTACCCCGTTTTCTTTGGAGAAATTACGGGGGAGTGTAGTGTTCACCTGCACTCTAAATGTGCGCTCTGCCTTAAATTCGCGAAGAAAAAGGGGCAGCCGACCTCGAAAGCCCCAAGTTAACAGTGTGCGGAGGATGCCTGTCCTCCAACAGGTATCTTATGCTCTCCCCAGATCAAAAAATATTGCTACTGTTTGGCGTTTCCGGAGAAAATTGTTCATGATATAAGTGGAGAGAGAAACAAGATGGTCAACTGCAGAACGATGCTTTCGGAAACCGCATTGGGCAGGTGTTAAAAGACTGCGGGACTTTAGCCACCAAGCTAAACGGCAATTCACCATACGCTCCAAAACCTTACATACACTACTCGTGAGAGAAATGGGGCGATAGCTAGACGGGAGATGTTTGTCCTTTCCAGATTTCGGAACAGGAACGACGATAGCTTCCCGCCATCGTCTGGGGAAAGTACTGTCAGTCCAAATTCGATTATAAATGCGAAGGAGGTAACGCAGACTATGGGTTGATAAATGCAGCAACATTTGGATGTGGATACCATCCGGTCCTGGGGCGGAGGAGCGAGAAAAATAGAGTGCATGTTGGAGTTCCCGCATGGAGAAAACAGTATTATAGCTTTCGCGATTTTGAGAAGAAAGCAAGAGATTGCACTTCCGTTGCACGTTTCTTCGGGAGAAACGCTGGCGGGTAATTTGAAGAGCTCTAAATCTCAGCAAAGTGTTTACTCAATGAGTTAAAAATTGCGACGGGGTCCACTAACGTATCACGCGCGACAGTGAGCCCAGAGACCGGGGAGAAACTAGGCGCGCCAGATAACCTTCGAATTCGACTCCAAACTTCCGAGGAGGGAGTGAAGTTGTTAAATGGTATAGAACGTTCCGCAGCTGTAAGAATAACGTCGGTAAGATATGTGACCTCATCGTCGACGCTAGGAAAGTGACGGTCATCGAATGTCGCTAGAGACGAAAGAAGTGTCCAATCGATTGATTGGTTGGTTGGTTGGTTGGTTGAGGTTTAAGGGACCAAACAGCAAGGTCATCAGTCCCTTGTTTCAAATATACTCCATTCTGCTAACGGGACATCTCATAAAAGTCAGAACAATAAAAACGGAAAAAGGGAAAAACGTAAAAGGGAAGTCACGTCGTCATTGGTAAAAAACAAATGAGGGAAGTCGGCAAGAGAACGAACCCAACACTATGCTGAAGCAGCATAGGCAAGACCACCTGTAACTTAAAAGGTACAACTGCTATAATGCTGAAAATACGTATGGGAATAGAAAGACTAACCAAGCATTAAAAAAAGGGTTAAAAAAGAGTAAAAGGGGAAGAAGAGGATTCTGGTCGGGGAGGGGAATCGGGAATCTCTGAACACTGCCTACAGTGGGAGACACCCAAACACTCACCGCCCTGCCCCAACACCAGAGAGAGATTAAAAACCTTAAAACTGAGAATAAAAACCACTCTCCCAGAGGAAACCGAGAACCAGAGAGACCATCCGGGAATCGTCAGCCAACATCAAAGGTAAAGTGTGGGGGAGTCTGTACTTAGCACGCAGAGCCAGAAGAAGGGGGCATTCAACCAAAATGTGGGCCACTGACTGGAAGGCTCCACAACCACATAGCGGGGGTGGCTCATCACGCAAAAGAAAACCATGGGTCAGCCTGGTATGGCCAATGCGGAGACGACACAGTGTGGTTGATTCCTTTCGGGAGAGGCGAAAGGAAGAACGCCATGGGCTTGGTGTCACCTTAATTGCACGAAGTTTATTAGACAGTGGAGTAGCCTCCCAAGAATTGGCCCATGACTGTGCGAAGTGGGATTTAATGTGAAGCCGTAAATCCGCTGCAGGAGGGGTTACAGAAAACGGGGGGTAAGTAACTGCTCCCCCAGCCAAACGATCAGCGAGCTCATTTCCCGGGATACCCACATGGCCAGGGACCCATAGGAAGTCAATGGAACAAGCAGCACAGTGAATATCAGCGAGATGGTCATCGATGGCAGAGACCAAGGGATGGCGCGAAAAACACCGGTCAATAGCAAGAAGGCCACTCATCGAGTCCGTACATAACAAAACGCGGTTGTGTTGGGATTGTTTAATAAACGTAAGGGCCCGGGAAATTGCCATCAATTCCGCAGTAAACACCCCACATGTAGGTGGCAGCAGATGATTTTCCGTTCCAACAGAGGACGTGAAGGCATACCCAACATGATCAGCAGATTTAGAGCCATCAGTGTAAAAAACAACAGCATCCCGAAACTCCCATAACATTTGGCGGAAAAAGGAACGGAACATCACCGGGGGGATGGTATCTTTCGGACCACGGCGGAGATCCATCCGAATTCGAGGCCGATGAACTAACCAAGGAGCGGCTGAGGGGAGGGAGCGAGGAAGACAGGACACTCAATCACGGTAAAGAGGCGCAAGGCGCAGCCCAACCGATAAACCCGCCCGAGGGCGGGAGTCGGGTGGGCGACGTCCATGGTCTGGGAACAGGATAGAATAGGAGGGGTGAGTGGGAGAAGAACGGATAGTGAGGGCATAAGACACCAGAAGCTGGGACCGCCGAACAGAAAGGGGTGGGATCCCAGCTTCAACCAGGAGACTATCAACAGGGCTAGTAGGGAAGGCACCGGTGGCCAAACGGATACCACGATGGTGGACTGGATCCAGCACGTGCAGTGTGGAAGGAGCAGCTGAACCATAAACTTGACAACCATAGTCCAAACGAGACAGAACTAGAGCACGATAAAGACGGAGGAGGAGGGAACGGTCCGCACCCCAAGAGGAGTGGGCAAGGAAGCGAAGGACATTGAGTTTACGGAAACATCCTACCTTCAGGAGTCTGATATGGGGCAGCCAAGTGAGCTTGTTGTCGAAAAGAAGACCCAGGAAACGAAACTGTGAAACCACAGGCAATCGTTGTGCAGCGAGATAGAGCTCTGGATCAGGGTGGACCGTAGTACAGCGACAGAAGTGGACCACCCGCGATTTTAAAGGAGAGAATTGAAACCCGTGTGAGAGGGTCCATGCAGAGGCACGCCGTATAGCCACCTGGAGCTGCCGTTCTGCAGATGCCATCGAGGAGGAACTAACCCAAATGCAGAAATCATCCACATACAGGGCAGGGGCGACCAAGGGACCGACAGAGGCCACAAGTCCATCGATAGCAATGAGGAAAAGAAGGACACTCAAGACAGAACCCTGTGGGATGCCCGTCTCCTGGGTCTGTGGAGAACTAAAAGCAGTACCAACTCGAACTCTGAATGACCGATGGATCAGGAACTGGCGGATAAAAATCGGGAGTGGGCCCCGAAGACCCCACTGATGAAGGGTTAGTAAGATGTGATGGCGCCAGGCCGTGTCATAGGCCTTGCGAAGGTCAAAAAACACTGCAACCAAATGGCGGCGCTGGGAAAAAGCCTGCCGAACTGCGGATTCCAAGCGAAGTAAATGATCGATTGGAGATCGTCCCTCTCGAAAGCCACACTGGTAAGGGGACAATAGATCCCGAGATTCGAGGACCCAAGTGAGCCGACGGGCTACCATCCGTTCAAGTAACTTACAAACAACATTGGTCAAACTAATTGGCCGATAGCTGTCAACAGATAGGGGGTTCTTACCAGGCTTAAGGACAGGAACCACAATGCTATCCCTCCACTGAGAAGGGAAGTCACCCTGGAGCCAGATACGGTTAAACACCCGAAGAAGATGTTGCCGTTGTGGAGCACTGAGATGTTGAAGCAGTTGGTTATGAATGGAATCTGGGCCAGGGGCCATATCATGAGAAGAAGATAGAGCAGAAAGAAATTCCCATTCAATAAAAGGTTCGTTATAAGATTCTGACTCACAAGTGGTGAAACATAAGGTGAGAGCTTCAGCCTGCTGTTTTTGATGAAGGAAAGCAGCTGGATAGGAGGCTGACGCTGATACCACTGCAAAATGGGTCGCAAGATGGCCTGCGAGAACTAACGGGTCCGTACAAATGCCATCTGGGAGGTGAAGGCCTGGGAGGGTGGACTGCCGATGGCAACCTTGGAGAGAGCGAAGTGTAGCCCATACCCGTGACAGAGGGACAGTGGAACCAAGGGAAGAAACGAATCGTTCCCAACATATCCGCTTGCTCTGTTTTATTAAATAACGGGCTTTAGCGCGAAGGCGTTTAAAGGTAGTAAGGCTGGCTACGGATGGATGCCTCTTAAAGTGTTGCAAAGCTCGACGGCGATCACTGATGGCAATGGCAATGGCCGTACTCCACCACGGGACTTGCCGGCGACGATGTGGTCCAGATGAGCGCGGGACAGCAAGGTTAGCAGCGCGAACAATCGCGTCAGACACGTCACGGACGACGTCATCAATACAACCTGACAGAGGGAGAAAATTCGACCTTTGCAGTGTATAGAGGCCAATCGGCGCGGTGGAAAGACCAACGAGGTAACCTGTCCATCGGGGAGCGGGAAGGGAGCGTGATAATCAACGGGAAATGGTCACTATCACAAAGGTCGTCATGTGGCGACCAGTGTAATGAAGGGAGGAGAGAGGGAGAAGAAAGAGAAAGATCAATGGCAGAAAAGGTACCATGACCGGCACTGAAATGAGTAGGGGAGCCATCATTAAGAAGGCACAGGTCGTGGTCTGCAACAAATTCGTCTATAAGAAGACCTCGTCTAGAGGGAAAGGCACTGCCCCACAAAGGATGATGAGCATTAAAATCCCCGAGGAGGAGGAAGGGAGGAGGAAGCTGCTGAAGAAGGGTGGTTAAGGCAGCAGGTTTAAGAGTCCTGTCAGGAGGGAGATAAAGATTGCAAACTGTGATTGCAGAGTCTAAGTGGACCCTAACAGCAACCGCTTCCAATGTAGTTTGGGGAGGAATCCACGTGCTAGCAATGTCTGTACGGACCAACGTACAAACGCCACCAGAAGCCCGCAAGGGTCCGACCCGATTTCGACAGAAAACACGGAACCCACGGAGGGTCGGTGAGTGAGCATCAGTAAAATGAGATTCCTGGAGAACCACATAAGCTGCAGAGTAGGACGAAAGAAGGGATTTCAATTCCGGAAGGTGACGATAGTAGCCATTACAATTCCATTGGGGAACCACAGAACGATGGTTTAAATGAGGGCTGAACACACTAAATCCAGTCATACCGCCGGGTCCCCACCCGTCACTGACAAGGAGGGGGGCGACATCCATGAACGACAGGTCAGAATCCGGTTGTGAAGTCGGGGAAGGGACCTCTGGTGACACCAGAGGCTCTTTGTCCCGGGACTTATGTTTCTTCTTTTCAGGCTGAGATCGAGGAGGGCTGTGTGGCATAAAGGAGCCAGCTGCAGCAAGATCAGGAACAGAAAGAGACCGGGCGACCTGGGGGCAGAAAGACCGCGGCTCTCGCGGTCGCCGCGCGGCAGCAGACCTTTGACCTGGAAGGTGCCGGGAAGGGGCATCCCGGGAGAGGCGCCCTTGACTGGCAGACGCCGAAGGAGTGGGACACTTCTCCGGCTGGGGAGGGGGAGCAGCGCCCAGAGGAGAAGGTGTGGGAGCCGCAGGGGAGGGGAGGAGGAGGTGTCCAAACGGCTTGGGCAAACTTCCAGCGTCGCGGGCGCATATATGGCAGTTGAGGCTGCAGCCTAAGGACACATGGAAAGCTGTCACTCAAGTGTGTATCACCAAGGGCGAACCATTCGAAGCCCCGAGCTAGCGGAACAGTACCGACCGAAAGGTCCAAATGAGAGAAATTTGTCGTGGAGGCAGACAAAAATGTAGGGACCCCAGTGTTGAGGCAAACTAGATCCGCTTGGTGGAAGACGTCTAGCAACAGTGAGCCATGTGGACACGGATGTGGAGATCCCCAAAGCGGGTGGTGGGCATTGAAGTCCCCAACCAGCAAATAGGGGGGGTGGAAGCTGACCAAGAAGATGGAGGAGATCAGATCATGGCATTGGTGTGAACGATGGAATGTATACAGTACAAAGAGAAAAGGTATATCCAGAAAGGGAAAGATGGACAGCGACAGCTTGGAAGGAAGTGTTTAAGTGGATTGGGTGATAATGGAGAGTATCACGGAGAAGAATCATGAGTCCACCATGTGCTGGAGTGCCTTCAACAGAGGGGAGATCAAATCGGATGGACTGAAAATGGGGGAGAACAAAGCGGTCATGGGGATGCAGCTTTGTTTCCTGAAGACAGATCACCGGCGAGTAGGATCGTAAGAGGATCGACAATTCATCCCGATTGGCTCGAATGCCGCGGTTATTCCAATGGATAATGGACATAGGGTGAACAGAAAATGGAGAAATGTGACCAAGGTTGCCGTCAACGACTGCTCAGAGCTTGCGACCGACAGCATGGAATGGCATTCAGCCGAAGGCAGAAGATCCTGATCCATAGGTTGGTCACGAGCAGCTCCTGCCACCAGCGATCGGCCGGTTGATCGGCCGCCAGCAGTGCGCTTAGGCGACACAGAAGACGGCCAAGGGCGATTTCCGCCAGGTGTTGCTATAGATTGGACACGGCTTGATGGAGAAGGAGATGAACTGGGTTTCTTATTAGCCTTCTTGGAAATATGATGTTTAGATGAATGAGGAACCGATGGTTGTGAAGTTGGGGTACGTAAGAAATCTTCACGATTATGCACTTTTTTCGAAGTCGTGGTGTCTGACTTTTGGGCTCGAGATTTAGCAGAACCCGTTGAAGGGTGAGCCATAGAGTGGGCAGGCGAAAGTGGTGAGGTTGAACGGGCGATCTTTGCGCTGGCCGATCTGACGACCGTGGTACTAAAGGTGAGGTCGCAAGTCTGTGTGGCCGCCTCCTTTGTTGGCCGAGGAGAAGCAAGGACAGTGCTGTATTTTCCTGTCTGAGGTACGGTGGGCCGTCGACTGGCGAATAATTTTCGAGCAGCAAAGGTCGACACCTTTTCCTTCACTCTGATTTCCTGGATGAGCTTTTCGTCTTTAAAAACGGGCCAATCTCGAGAGGAAGCAGCGTGGTCACCCATACAGTTGATGGAGCGAGGGGATGGAGGTGGACAAGCACCCTCATGGGCATCCCTGCCACACTTAACACATTTGGCCGGATTGGAACAGGACTGGCTTTTTTTTTTTTTGTTTTTGGTTTTAGGGCGCAAAACGGCTATGGTCATTAGCGCCCGGTCCGTGACTGAGGAAATAATAAAAACTGAAAATGGAAAACAGAAAAAATGGGAACGAAACTCAAAAAATTGGAGACACTAAAAGCAGAAACAAGGCTTAAAAGTCCACTACAGAGAGGGGTTGATGGTCCCCGATATAACTTCAAATGACTGACGTCATTTCACTGTCACTAATAAACTGGAGAACGCGGTCGGCTGAGCGCGTGTCATCTGCTAAAATCGACGATAGATCAGGCGACAGCTGTAGACGGGAGCGTAACGGATTAAAATAGGGGCATTCAATTAAAAGGTGTCTTACCGTCCACAGCTGAGAGCAGTGGGGACAGAGTGGGGGAGGATCGCCGCTTAAAAGATGTCGATGACTAAAAAGACAGTGCCCTATCCGGAGTCTAGCTAAAATTACCTCCTCCCGACGACGCGTTCGGGAGGAAGAGGTCCAAGCGCAAGGAAGGGCTTTCACTTCCCGCAATTTATTACGGGGAAGTGTTGACCAATGCGCATGCCATAAATGAGCAACTTGGCGACATAAACCGCTCCGTAGATCGGTGAAGGGAAGCGACTGAATAGCTGGCCGAGGAAGAGAAACTGCAGCCTTGGCTGCTATATCAGCCGCCTCATTCCCACAGATACCAGCGTGTCCCGGGAGCCAGAGGAACGCCACCGAGACGCCCCCAGGTGGAGCAAGCGCAGACAGTCCTAATCCGGTGGACCAGAGGGTGCACAGGGTAAAGAGCTTGGAGACTGAGGAGAGAGCTGAGAGAATCTGAGCAGATTACGCACTGTATCCGCTGATGGCGGCGGATGTAGTGGACAGCCTGGAGAACAGCGTAAAGCTCCGCAGTATAAACCGAACACTGGTCGGGAAGCCGAAAGTGATTTGGGGCGTCGCCAACAATATAGGCACTCCCTACACCCAACGATGTTTTCGAGCCGTCGGTGTAAATAAAGGTGGCGTCCGTCATTTGTGCACATAGAGCAGCAAATGCCTGACGATAAACAAGTGAAGGTGTACCATCCTTGGGAAATTGACAAAGATCACGGAGCAGGCAGATCCGGGGACGGAGCCAAGGCGGTGCTGTACCCCAAGTTGTCGAGAAGGTTTTAGGAAAGCGGAAGGAAAGAGAATGGAGCAGTTGACGGAAGCGGACTCCTGGGGGTAGTAGGGAGGAGGAGCGGCCTGCATACCCTACATCAAAGGAGGCGTCGAAAAAAGGGCCATGGGCTGGATTAGCAGGCATGGAAGACAGATGGCTAGCATAACGGCTCAGAACGACCGCTCGCCGATTGGACAGCGGAGGTTCTGCAGTCTCAGCATAAAGGCTTTCCACAGGGCTAGTGTAAAAAGCTCCAGACGCTAAACGTAATCCACGGTGGTGGATAGAGTCGAGACGCCGAAGAATAGACGGCCGAGCAGAGGAGTAGACTATGCTTCCATAGTCCAATTTCGAGCGCACTAAGGCGCGATAGAGGCGGAGAAGGACCACTCGGTCCGCTCCCCAGGAGGTACCATTCAGGACACGGAGGGTGTTGAGCGTTCGCAGACAGCGAGCCGAAAGATAGGAAACGTGGGAGGACCAGCACAGTTTTCTGTCAAACATAAGACCCAAGAATTTAGTGACGTCTGAAAACGGAAGGTTGACAGGACCTAGATGTAAGGAGGGCGGAAGAAACTCCTTACGTCGCCAAAAATTAATACAAACGGTCTTACTGGGAGAAAAACGGAAGCCGGTTTCGAGGCTCCAAGAGTGGAGGCGATCGAGACATCCTTGAAGACGTCGTTCAAGAAGGCTGGTCCGTTGAGAGCTGTAGTAGATCGCAAAATCATCCACAAAGAGGGAGCCCGAGACATCAGGAAGGAGACAATCCATAATTGGATTTATAGCGATGGCAAACAGTACAACAGCACGGAGCCCTGGGGTACCCCGTTTTCTTGAGAGAAAGTACGGGAGAGAGTAGTGTTCACCCGCACCCTAAATGTTCGCTCTGCCATACATTCGCGAAGAAAAAGGGGCAGCCGGCCTCGAAAGCCCCAAGAGAACAGTGTGCGGAGGATGCCTGTCCTCCAACAGGTATCGTATGCTCTCTCCAGATCAAAAAATATTGCTACCGTTTGGCGTTTCCGGAGAAAATTGTTCATGATATAAGTGGAGAGAGCAACAAGATGGTCAACTGCAGAGCGATGCTTTCGGAATCCGCAGTGGGCAGGTGTTAAAAGACTGCGGGATTCTAGCCACCAAGCTAAACGGTAATTCACCATACGCTCCAAAATCTTACAGACACTACTCGTGAGAGAAATGGGGCGATAGCTAGAGGGGAGATGTTTGTCCTTTCCAGGTTTCGGAATGGGAACGACGATAGCTTCCCGCCATCGTCTGGGAAAAGTACTGTCGGTCCAAATTCGATTATAAAGGCGAAGGAGGTAACGCAGACTATGGGTTGATAAATGCAGCAACATTTGGACATGGATACCATCCGGTCCTGGGGCGGAGGAGCGAGAAGAAGAGAGGGCATGTTGGAGTTCCCGCATGGAGAAAACAGTATTGTAGCTTTCGTGATTTTGAGAGCAGAAAGCAAGATGTCGCACTTCTGCTGCACGTTTCTTCGGGAGAAACGCTGGCGGGTAATTTGAAGAGCTCGAAATCTCAGCAAAGTGCTGACCCAATGAGTTAGAAATTGCGACGGGGTCCACTAAGGTATCATGCGCGACAGTGAGCCCAGAGACCGGGGAGAAACTAGACGCGCCTGAGAACCGTCGAAGCCGACTCCAAACTTCCGAGGAGGGAGTGAAGGTGTTAAAGGAGCTAATAAAGAATTGCCAGCTTGCCTTCTTGCTATCGCGGATGACGCGACGGCATCGCGCACGGAGCTGCTTATAGCGGATACAGTTGGCCAAAGTAGGATGGTGACGGAAAATGCGAAGAGCACGTCGCCGCTCACGTATTGCGTCACGGCATGCCTCGTTCCACCAAGGAACTGGGGGGCGCCAGGGCGATTCGGAGGTGTGTGGTATTGAACGTTCCGCAGCTGTAAGAATAACGTCGGTAATATGTGTGACCTCATCGTCGACGCTGGGAAAGCGACGGTCATCGAATGTCGCTAGAGATGAAAAAAGTATCCAATCGGCTTGGGAAAACTTCCAGCGTCGCGGGCGCATATATGGCAGTTGAGGCTGCAGCCTAAGGACACATGGAAAGTGGTCACTCGAGTGTGTATCATCAAGGGCGAACCATTCGAAGCGCCGAGCTAGCGGAACAGTACCGATCGCAAGGTCCAAATGAGATAAATTTGTCGTGGAGGCAGACAAAAACGTGGGGACCCCAGTGTTGAGGCAAACTAGATCCGCTTGGTGGAAGACGTCTAGCAATAGGGAGCCACGTGGACAAGGATGTGGAGATCCCCAAAGCGGGTGGTGGGCATTGAAGTCCCCAACCAGCAAATAGGGGGGTGGAAGCTGACCAAGAAGATGAAGGAGATCAGCTCGTGCCATTGGTGTGGACGATGGAATGTATACAGTACAAAGAGAGAACGTGTATCCAGAAAGGGAAAGACGGACGGCGACAGCTTGGAAGGAACTGTCTAAGGGGATTGGATGATAATGGAGAGTATCATGGAGAAGAATCATGAGTCCTCCATTGGCTGGAGTGCCTTCCACAGAGGGGAGGTCATATCGGACGGACTGAAAATGAGGGAGAACAAAGCGGTCATTAGGACGCAGCTTTGTTTCCTGAAGACAGAAGATGACTGGCGAGTAGGATCGTAAGAGGATCGACAATTCATCCCGATTGGCTCGAATGCCGCGGATATTCCAGTGGATAATGGACATAGGGTGAACAGAAAATGGAGGATTGTGACCAAGGGTGCTGTCAACTCAACGACTGCTCAGAGCTTGCGACCGACAGCATGGAATGGCATTCAGCCGAAGGCAGAAGATCCTGATCCATAGGTTGGTCAGGAGCAGCTCCTGCCACCAGCGATCGGCCGGTTGACCGGCCACCAGCAGTGCGCCTCGGCGACACAGAAGACGGCCGAGGGCGATTTCCGCCAGGTGGCGCTGTAGATGGGACACGCCTTGGCGGAGAAGGAGAGGAACTGGGTTTCTTTGTAGCCTTCTTGGAAGTATGAGGTTTAGATGAAGGAGGAACCGATGGTGGTGAAGTTGACGTACGTAAAAACTCTTCACGAGTATGCTCTTTCGTCGAAGACTTGGTGTCTGACTTTTGGGCTCGAGATTTAGCAGAACCCGATGAAGGGTGAGCCATAGAGTGGGCAGGCGAAAGTGGTGAAGTTGAACGGGCGATCTTTGCGCTGGCCGATCGGACGACCGTGGCACTAAAGGTGAGGTCGCAAGTCTGTGTGGCCGCCTCCTTTGTTGGCCGAGGAGAAGCAAGGACAGTGCTGTATTTGCCTGTCTGAGGCACGGTGGGCTATCGACTGGCGAATAATTTTCGAGCAGCAAAGGTCGACACCTTTTCCTTCACTCTTATTTCCTGGATGAGCTTTTCGTCCTTAAAAACTGGGCAATCTCTAGAGGAACCAGCGTGGTCACCCATACAGTTGATGCAGCGAGGGGATGGAGGTGGACAAACACCCTCATGGGCATCCTTGCCACACGTAACACATTTGGCCGGATTGGAACAGGACTGGCTGGTGTGATTGAACCGCTGACATCGATAGCAACGCGTAGGGTTTGGGACGTAAGGGCGAACGGAAATTATCTCATAGCCTGCTTTGATTTTCGATGGGAGTTGAACTTTGTCGAAAGTCAAGAAGACAGTGCGGGTTGGAATGATCTTCGTGTCAACCCTTTTCGTAACTATGAACAGCCGTTACGCCCTGGTCAGACAGGTAGTGCTGAATTTCTTCGTCAGACAATCCATCGAGGGAGCGTGTATAAACGACTCCACGCGAGGAATTTAAGGTACGGTGCGGTTCCACCCGGACAGGGAAGGTGTGGAGCAGAGAAGTACGCAGCAATTTTTGTGCCTGGAGGGCACTGTGTGTTTCTAGCAACAGGGTGCCATTCCGTAATCTGGAACAAGACTTTACGGGACCTGCAATTGCGTCGACACCTTTCTGAATAATGAAAGGGTTGACCGTGGAGAAGTCGTGACCTTCATCAGACCGAGAAACAACAAGGAACTGTGGCAACGATGGAAGAACTGTGTGGCTGAGACTCAGTGAACTTACGTTTGTGAGCAGACATAGTGGAAGGTGAGGAAACCATTGCGGAAGAATCCCCCATGATTACCGGCGTCTCCGATGGCGCGCTCCTCCCTTGTGGGGGCCCTCACTGAGGGCACACCCGCCTTAGGTGATTGTTCACACCTCAGGTCACACCTCCCGACAAACGGACGGAGGGACCAATCGGCACTTTCGGAAGGTATCAGCTCGGGTAATCACTCCTCCCTGGGCCTGGCCGTTACCAGGGGGTACGTACGTGTCCTACCTGTCTACCCGGGGCGGGGAATTACGCGTTACCCCGTCACCGGCTACGCGTGGGAGTGCGTGGGTCGGCCTTCAGACACGCACAGGGAGGAGAAAAGAGAAAGGGAAAGGGAAAGGAAAGAAGAGGGTCTCAAACGCCGCAGCGGAGAAAAGGGCAAAGAGAAGAGGGAAGGAAAAGAGAAAGACAGAGGAAGGACAAGGACTTGCAAGCGTAGAAAGCAAGGAATTTGGAACAGTTTCGAGCGTCCGTCTCCGGACGTAGGCACAAACTATACTCCCATAGGGGGAGAAAGGGAAGGAAAGAGCCAGAGGTGGGGGGGGGGCGAAGATGGGGAACGGGGAAGGATGCGGAAAGGGAAGGTATGCAGCCCGGAAAGGAAGGAGGGCCACATTAGCTCGGGGTCCCGTGCTCGCTACGCACGTATCCACAAAAGAGTTGTGGATCCCCTGGGGGGACAGGACTGGCTGCTGGTGTGATTGAACCGCGGACACCGATAGCAACGCATCGGGTTTGGGACGTAAGGGCGAACGGAAATTATCTCATAGCCTGCTTTGATTTTCGATGGGAGTTGAACTTTGTCAAATGTCAAGAAGACAGTGCAGGTTGGAATGATGTTCGTGTCAACCCTTTTCATAACTATGAACAGCCGTTACGCCCTGGTCACACAGGTAGTGCTGAATTTCGTCAGAATCCATCGAGGGAGCATATATAAACGACTCCACGCGAGGAATTTAAAGTGCGGTGCACTTCAACCCGGACAGGGAAGGTGTGGAGCAGTGAAGTACGCAGCAATTTTTGTGCCTGGAGGGCAATGACTGGTTCTGACAACAAGGTGCCATTCTGTAATCTGGAACAAGACTTTACAGGACCTGCAATTGCGTCGACACCTTTCTGAATAATGCAAGGGTTGACCGTGGAGAAGTCGTGACCTTCGTCAGACCGAGAAACAACAAGGAACTGTGGCAACGATGGAAGAACTGTCTGTGGCTGACAAGGGGAGGCCGCCATTTGTGAAATTCAGATTCGATTCATACTGCGCATAATAAAAGCTCATGGCCAGAGGTGTAATGTGGCAAAGCACCAAGATGCACTTCTCAGCCGTTGTCGAGAAAATCGACAGTTAGAAGTAACCGTTGCGGAGAAATACTCTCTACGATGAATGATTTACCTACAGCGTCGTGGCGCAGCGGTAAGCGCGCGGGTTCGTAATCCGAAGATCGCCGGATCGAATCTCGTGCCATGCGGTTTTTTTTATTATTAGTTTTTTGTAATTCAAACATTAATGAATTGCTTATGCATGTTGGTGAAGGCGGATCGCTCTCCAATTGTACCGCCTCCATATTTCCGTTTAACAGGGTGTACCAAACCTCACGTCTGAACTGATTTTCGACGATGTTATAAGTTGCGCTAGGGACCGCATCTACATTCTTTCGAAGTTAGCAGGCAACTACGCTGTTATGCGGCGGCTCGTTTCGGCCCATTCAACATCTGTCCTTCAAGTGTAACGAGCGAGTAACGGAGTTTATATTTCATACCTGCCACAGCAAATTTATGTTCGTGGGGTCTCTAACTCTGACGTTTGAATTACGCTATACGTAATCGTTTCGGAATATCGTTTCTACGTCTTCCGTTAACTGTATGTGGTTAACATTATGAAGACAATAACATTTGTGAAATACAACTTTGTTTGCGGAAAACAATGATGTTCGAAGTCGCCAGTTTTTCCACGACAAACGACTTTCAACAACTTATTATATGCATAATTGTTGCAACTGATTGCCGGGAATTATATATATACAAAAAACTAATAATAAAAAATTGCATGGCGCGAGATTCGATCCGGTGACCTTCAGTTTACGAACCCGAGCGCTTACCGCTGCGCCACGTCGCTGTAGAAAATTAGTCATCGTGGAGAGTATTTCACCGCAACGGTTACTTTTAACTGTCGATTTTCTCGACAACGGCTGAGAAGTGCATCTTGGTGCTTTGCCACATTACACCTCTGGCCATGAGCTTTTATTATGCGCAGTATGAATCGAATCTGAATTTCACAATTAGCGGCCTCCCCTTGTGAGACTCAGTGAACTTACGCTTGTGAGCGGACATAATGGAAGGTGAGGAAACCATTGCGGAAGAATCCCCGTGATTACCGGCGTCTCCGATGGCGCGCTCCTCCCTTGTGGGGGCCCTCTCTGAGGGCACTCCCGCCTTAGGTGATTGTTCACAACTCAGGTCACACCTCCCGGCAAACGGACGGAGGGACCAATCGGCACTTTCGGAAGCTATCAGCTCGGGTAATCACCCCTCCCTGGGCCTGGCCGTTACCACGGGGTACGTACGTGTCCTACCTGTCTCCCCAGGGCGGGGAATTACGCGTTAACCCCGTCACCGGCTACGCATGGAAATGCATGGGTCGGCCTTCAGACACGCACAGGGAGGAAAAAAGAGAAAGGGAAAGGAAAGAAGAGGCGTCTCAAACGCCGCAGCGGAGAAAAGGGCAAAGAGAAGAGGTAAGGAAAAGAGGACAGAGGAAGGAATAAGACTTGCAAGTGGAGAAAGCATAGAATTTGTTACAGTTTCGAGCGTCCGTCTCCGGACGTAGGCACAAACCATACTCCCAGAGAGGGAGAAAGGGAAGGAAAGAGCCAGTGGTGAGGGGGGGGGGCGAAGATGGGGAATGGGGAAGGATGCGGAAAGGAAAGGTATGCAGCCCGGTTAGGAAGGAAGGCCACATTAGCTCGGGGTCCCGTGCTCGCTACGCACGTATCCACAAAAGAGTTGTGGAGCCCCTGGGGGGACGACACATTGTCGGGGTGGTTTGTTACGGAAGAGGATACAGTGAGTGAGCCTGGTATGACTAATGCGTAGATGGCATAAGATAGTGGACTCCCAACGAGAGGAGCTGACGGGAGAGCAAACCACAGGACACGTTCTGATTCTACGGAGTTTATTAGTGTGGACAGTAGTGCACCAGATATCATTCCACTTTCGGGGAAAGAGATTTGGCGGAGATCCGCGTATCCGTAGCTGGAAATAGGAAAGGGAATTGGTAAGTATCTGCTTCTCTAGCCAAACGGTCAGTCAGTTTATTCCATGGAATGCCCACGTGACTTGGGACCCAAAGACAACTAAGCAGGCGGCAGGCCAAAGGCAGAGGGGTGGTCATGGATAGCAGAGACCGAAGGGTGAAGAGAGCGGCATCTATCGGTAACCTAAAGGCTGCTCATTTAGTCGGTACACATTAAAACACTGTGAAGGGAGGCCTGAGAAACGAGCTGGAGGGCTCTTGAATGGCTAGAAGCTCTGCTGTGAGCACACTACAGGACTCCGGCAATAAGTGGTGTTCTAAGCCAGTAGGAGACGTGAAAGCGTATCCCGCCTTAGCTAAGATGTTAGTAAAGGCATACTACACAAAGATTAGAGGACAGTAGTTGGTAGTAACAAAAGGAGATAACTACAACACCTCGTCGCATTGAATACATGGTCGTAATTCATTGCTTCCGTAAAAAAAATTGTGTAAAGATGTAAAATGCGTAACAGTACTATCTGCTGATTCAGTTTTTGAGCTGGAGTGAAAAGCATGCTTGAATATGCGGGAATGCAGTGCAAGAGGAACAGCTATCCCTTCACGAGTTCAGTGGTTATTTGCAAGGCAGTGAAGAACGAAAGTTTTGTACTGCAAGTCACCTGCAAAAACACGTATCTAGGAACGTTATACAATAGGGACTAACCAAATCAGGCAGTGCAGCTGTTAATACACTGGCCTCATATTCGGGAGAACTGTTGCTCTGTCCCTTGTTTTCGTAGTTAGGGAAGTTAAATGCCAGGAAGGCTCGTTAACTGCCCTAAACACGCACCAAACAACCGACCGACAAACTTTTGTAGACTTGACCGACCACCCCACCACTTCAACCAACAAACTGTACGTATGTAGCGATGTATCAACCGCCCGACGAAAATTTTTCTTGTCACTACGTAAATGCGGTTCTGATATACATTAAAAGTGCGCGGCAGATTCGACTTTAAGGGCAGAATTTCTAGAGAAATTTAAAGACTGCTGATATTTGTGGGACACGTGCTTGCATAGCAATATAGCAAGAAATGAAGCACGAATTCATAATGGTTTAGTGTAGTACGTAGAAAATAGTTCGTCGACTTCCTGTATTTCTGTTTTTAGGTTTTACTTCCAATACTTACAGGAAACCATATCTAAAAATCGAAATACTACATTCAGTGAACGTTGATAAATGTAATTCCTTCACTGTTTCGTGAGTTGTTAAAGTCCCGTCTATATGCAGATCCTCTGCTATGAAGAGCAAAATATGAGACTTGTTTATGCCGTTTTAACAGTTGCTAAATGCTTGATTTCTGATGTATCTGATGTATTTATTAGATGTGCGCCAGCATCCTATGTAGTCTAATTTGAAATTAGTTTCTGAAACTTACAGGTCATCTTTTATAAAAACGTTTACATGAACGTCTTTTATTTTGCTTTAGCATGAAGTATTTACTCGGTCGACTGCAAAACAATTTGCAGGTATCAGGAATCATTTTAAGCAATAATTATGGGAACACAAGAGCAGTGAAACAAAGGTCCTCTTCTGCCAGTGGCTAGAATTCGTGAGGTAACTAACAACCTCTTCTTGCACGTTACAGACTCGTGACTATTCACTTTCATGAAGAACGGTTTGTTGATGTTCACCAGCTCCGAAATGCATTGTTCACCCATTCTGGGGGTTGAAATTACGAAAATCGTTAGCGCCAAGCTGATTAAGTAGCATGTGTGTAAATTCTTTCCTTGTATTAGCGACTTGTTTGTCCAAAGCTTTCTCTACTTTTTGGACTTGTTACCTCAAAAACAGTCAAGGAAAACTCAATTTTTTAAAAACCAGGCGAGATTTCGTAGAACAAACTCATTGAACTTAAACACATCACAACAGGGTGGCCCTGTAATCGCCGAATGCACTCGGTCGGGACGTGTGTAGGCTGACGCGAAATTGGTCTGCATTCCCTGTACGCAGTTCCATATGGATCGGAGCAGCGGTCACTGTGGTACGTTTTGTTTTTGACCCATACACTATATTGCCAACAGTTTTTAAATAACATACCGGCTTTCAGAAGTGTTTTGACTTTCGACTGTTGGGAAAAAAGATTCCGAGTTTTTCCGCTGTAATATTTTAATCGTACGTTCACCTAAAGATGTGGCTTTTAGCGGTAGTGATATGGTAATATAGGACAAATACAGCTGAAGCTGTTAATACCCAACGTGAATAATCATCGCTGTGGTTGCTCCACCTGAGGCTATGTTCGACGACATGTGGCTTGGGTTTAGGCGGAATCAAAAATGAGTAGTCTTGAACGAACTGTAACAAACCCGAAAAACTGGAGATTGACGTACTAGGACACGCATTGATACTATGAAATAGTGCACTAATAATGGCTAGGCACTAGCCGAAATCTAAATTTGCCTAGTAAAACCTGAAAGAAAAGGACAACTGACTGCTGGGGTCTATCACTTTAAAGTCTGAACAGTCGTTAAGTGCACACACATTACTAATGTAAGGTAACTTGATGAATTTGCTTTCGCTGTTTTAGAACTAATAAGGCCAAGAAATCAGAAAAGCTGCAGACAAAGAAGTGGCCAACGCAAAGAAATACATCGACGCGCTGTTACTGAAGGTGGGGGATTATATTCGCCATTATGTAAGAATAGATGAAACCTAATCTTCGGAATTGCCGAACTTCGAACGATACTAAACGAGAAAGAATGCAGCTGCGAGAGGGGCTGTAATCTGCAAGCAGAGGCAGGTCAGCTACATTACGCCTTCTAACTACTTAGTAGTTACGAGGAGATCAAATTCAGTTTGTATCTCCCAAGTATAATCGAAAACGAGAACTGAAACCTACAACGTGATTTACAGGTACCAGAGGAAATAATGGTAAAGCAAAATAAATGAAATACGATGTTTGTGTAATCGTTAATTTACTTGTGTGGAACAAAATTGTCCCCTGTAAGTTTAACAAGTTCAGTTCAAATTAGAAGACTACACACAGTGGCTGCGTGCACCTAATAAATACAGCAGATAAAAAATGAAGCATTTACTAACCGTTGAAACAAACATCTAGACATTCTTCATAGAAGAAGGCTTGGAAATAGGCTGAATTCTTTCACAACTTCCAAAAAAGAATCAAGTGTAGTCCACGAACAGAAGTAAGTACTGTCTATATTTCGGTTTTTAGGTTTTATTTCCTATACGTAAAGATAATGGAATTAAGGTCTGATCTATTTCAGTTTTTAGATCGTAAACAAAACCTTAAAACGAGATACAAAAGGCCGACGGACGTATTCGTAAAATGTATACCTTTTACTCTGTGCCACATTTAACTCATGGATACCTTAATGAAACAAGTGCTTCATTGCTTCCATCTATATTGGTATACTCACACGGCATGTCCCACAAACATCTGCAGTTTCTAAATTTCTCCAGAAACTCAGTTATACCCGCCTCGCACTCATGTGTATATTAAACAAGCATTTAATCCTGCTCAGTTATACGAGACAAATTTGTCTGGTGGTTGGCACGACAGCGCTACACAGGACACGATCTGTAAGATTCAACAGTGGTGAAGGGGGTCGACCTGTCCGGTGGTCATACCCAACCGACAGACCGACCAAAACTGTCGGTCGGCGGTGGTGCCAACTTACTGTTTTCCCAGCTCCAGAAACCATGTCTCTAAACGCTCTTCTGTAAAGTATTGTAAAAAGTGGGCAAACAGCTAGTGAATTCTTCCCAGAGAAAGGAACTGCAGGAGCGCACGCTTTAATGAAACTGCTGCTGCAGGGCTAATTTGTAACCTAGTTAGTCGCGAAAAATGTTAGCTTCCGTGAAAGGGAATTTGATTCCACTTTGGGTAACTTTTCATTTGACCACTCATTAAGCCGAGGGCAGACAGGTAAACGAAAACAGGTCACAGCGAATTTAGAGCGTTCTCAGCACATACCACATTTTCATTTAAAATGCACGTAACCGCAAACAGGTAGCCCTTAATCTCAACTAAGAGCGGACTGGGCGCTTCACTGTATTCACGTCATCTCACATGCTCACGTTAAAATAACTAAATATTAAGCGATGTGTTGCTGTATCGCATTCGGAGGAAATTTAAATTGTCGTGTCAGTGTGATAGTTTTTTCCAGCCTCTATGTCTAAACAGAAGAATCAATATTTCGTAAAAGGAAACTTTTTCGTTGAAGGCTGTACATAGACCTTATTTGCTGTGCTATCCGCCAAGTTACACTTCTTACCAAGCACATATACGTTAACAGTACGCACCACTCAAGAGATTTGGCATACAAATCCAATTATTAATCCACATCTGAAGCTACGCGTGAACAACAGTATGTTCTATCTGATGTGTGTGATTCACTACAGAACCATGTACGTGCGAACCACAATCCACTAGTGATAACACTTATTACATGTGTGGTTCGCTTATAATGTATTTCTGTAGCCAATAGAGGAAATGTTCGTGAATTTACACTTCATACTTCTGATTTACACATTGTCCTTTCATTTGTATTAGAGACGAAGCATACTGTTGTGTGGCTTCACGTGATAAAGTGATGGGTTTGCCATATGTCGTGTCAGTTGGCGCAAACTCTTCGTTTATATGTGATTGATGACGTCTTAGTCGAAATTGGCCAACAGCACAGCAAATGTAAACATACTGCCTACGGGAGTAAAACGATTTTTTACGAAATATTCGGAGGTTGTGAATTCGCATATAAACAAAAATATCGCAACAGTTGTCAGAGCGACGACTGTTTCCACCTTAGTCGGTAACTAACCTTTTATGCAGCTTATGAGGAAGATAAGTTGTCCTTTATGTAAGTCTTCAGTAAATTACACACGTAGTAAAGTGTGTATCAATTTTTTACATCTTTCAAAAATATTACGTTGATGTAAAATCAGGTATTAATCAAAATTAACAGAAATTGCCCAATTAGGAGCCAACAGCTGTTTCAATCCAGTGCTGCGAACACTTATCAGCATTTGATGGTACTCCACATAACTGGCCATTACAAAATTACGTGATCGTTTCCAAATGAACGAAAGTATGTGGCAAGCTACGACGGTGTGCCAGATCGGGAGTCGAAGCCACAGTGGGCTATCACCTGCACTATCCGAACACCTGAGGAACTGATTCAAAACAGAATATTGCTCCACACCTTATGCGCTAACGTGCAGAGGCTCTCACGATACACACCTATGACACCGCAGTGGCCAGCGACAAAATGAATCAATGGACGCGTCATTCGTATTCGGGTTTTAAGTCCTGTAGCGCACTGCCTTCTAAAGGAAGGAGGTCCGGGTTCAGGTCACGTCCCATGACAATTTTAAGTTGTTAAAGATGCCTGAAACAGCTGGAACACTCCGACAAATAGCTGAACTTGCCTCTACATGAAAATGCGATGGTCTGATGACAGTACGGAAAGGAATGATTCTGTATTTTTTTTAATAGGAAGGGTTTCTACAGTTCTACATCTGGAAAGATTCCGAAAACATTTCACATGCGCAGTATCGAATCATAACAAAAATGACAGTAAAATACTTCCAGGTTGTAACTTATTGACGTAGTTCGGCAGGTTTACTAAGAAATTAAAGCTAAAGTGCACAATAGCTCCAGACCTATCGTTCAGCCTCTGATCTATTTTATTGTAGACAACGAAGTGTTGCATCAAGTACTCCTTATAGCTGTTAGTCCCTGTCAGTTAATGGCAGATCAATGGGAACGTTACTTTGGTTGGTTGGTTTTGGGGAAAGAGACCAAACAGCGAGGTCATCCGTCTCATCGGATTAGGGAAGGAAGTCGGCCGTGCCCTTTCCGAGGAACCATCCCGGCATTTGCCTGGAGCTATTTAGGGAAATCACGGAAAACCTAAATCAGGATGGCCGGACGCGGGATTGAACCGTCGTCCTTCCGAATGCGAGTCCAGTGTGCTAACCACTGCGCCACCTCGCTCGGTAACGTTACTTTAATGAACTTTGTTTCAGTGATATGCGTACTTGAATTCTGTAATGAGTCCGTCGGCTCGCTAGCCATTTATGGGCTATTAATTACTTGCGACTTTGTAAAGCCACTGCAGAGTTTGTGTGACCATTTGAAAATCCATGTAGCCTTTGTTTGAACGAAGTTCTCGATTCCTTAAATATATTCGATTCAGTAGAGAAAAACTTTAGCAACTACTTCGACAGAACGAATCCTTTCGTTTTCCATACAAAAAAAAATTGAGCAAAAAGTAAGTTTCTGCACAGTATGAAATACAGGTTTGCGTGGTACAGCTTTTGTATTTTTCAAAATGGTTTTTTTCTACACTTGAAACAGTAGGTAGGCTACAAATTTCACGTTTAATGCACCTCAAAATTAGATTTTTTTTTTTTAGTTCGACGAGGTCTAGAGTACTCTAATACGTATATACGTGTCAACCACGTAAGTTTGCATTATCTGCACCACTTCTGAATTAAACCGGCTACATGAAAATGGAATTGCCGAAACATTCAAACTTTTAAACATAGCTTCGAATCCGACAGACGTACATTGCATGTACGAAACTGCAGAACTGTACCTCTATCTGTAAAATGTCTTAGTTTAAAAGCTATGCCAAGACCTCATTTCCAATGCCAAAAACTCCTGTTCATATATAATCGCAGCCTCAGACATGCTGTACATGTACTAATTGAGACCAAGTACTAAATTAGTAACAGAATTCAGTGTGACGAAATCAAGGATGTTATCGAAAAGTTTTGTAAAGCCCTAGAGGAAATTACAAATGATGAAACATGTCCTGTGAATCCATTCAATCCGCCCCGTCTTTAATCTTAAGTTACTGAATAATAAGCGGACACTAATCGTGCTATGAGAACGTAATGAATGTATCACGGACATTTCAAGATGCCGAAAGGCCTGTACCGCACTTAACAGAAGATAATAGCACCCCCACAACAGCGTTGAAGATTTTTTATAAAATTCCTTAAAATATAAACAGTGTATAGGGGCATAAATAGTCAATTGTTACTCTGATTCACTCGGGGGAGAAAAATAAAATTCGAAATACGAGTAGTATATGAAAACATCCCAGAGGAAAGAAAAACAGTCGGAAACATTGACAGCGTAATCACAAGGACACAGAATACTTCACCGGTGTTATCCCTTGGCCGTGACAGACCGAAGGCCCACAGCAACCCGTTGTCGGCAGCCGCTACATGTGAGTGGAACGTGGCGAATTGCGGCCGTTGCGCTGTCTGGGGGGCGACACCTGTTGTGTTTTGACGGAATGCCTGGCGTCGCCATCACATGACAACCTTCCGGCCAATACGTCCTGGTAGTGGCCACATTCCCGACACGCCCACAGACCACGTTCTTATAAGAGAGCGCACAGGGCTCCGTATCATTAGTTGCATCTTGGAGTCCAGTGGAGTTACGTAAGTATGCATATTGACGTAACTGTAGATGTGTTTGTGGACTGTGTTCGCAGTCTATACTTCTTCTGGGTTGGAGTAAGAAGCTTGTATGGTGTTCGACACTCCTGTCCATACGTAGGATTTTGACTACGCTTAAGATGTGCATTATTCAGTGGAAGTGATGTAAATGAATTTCGCGTTTTTTTTTTTTAATATTGATCGCAGTTCCGCATAAGCCAGCTCGATTTGTTTCTACATAGTTCAGAAGTCTTAAACACGGTAAATTTTATGTCTTCATGAAAAACTTCAGGTGAAAATGTGTTCATATAGAATTACTTTTCTTTTTTGTTTGCAGCTGGTAACATTCGGCCATGGATATGTTTCCGCTTCAGTTCACTGCACCTCTTGTGGTAAGATGTTAAAGACCATTAATTTCGTGTAATAAGTTCAATGAAATTAACCAACAGCTACGTAACGTAGGTACCGATTTTCAATATGTAGACTTAATTCTAACCTTCTCGAACTCGGTTGTTGCGAAGTCTTCACTGTCGGTATGAAAGCTTCACTCAACAGTCGAATGGTTACTGTCAAATAACCCAAAACATAACCCTTACGTGGATTGACAATATCCACTAACTGTAGGGACTTGAAAGTGTGGAATCACCTGAAAGGAGATACATATGCCCCCGATAAGTCACTAAAGTCAATGTCTCACTGGAGTAATTGTCTTTAGTTTCAAGATTTGACCCAGTGCCCATAGTCATGATGTACTAATGGAGATGTCTCAATTATTGACGAAGCCTTTGGCACAATTGTCTTATTAATCATCAATTACATGATGTAATTTCAGTAAGTAACTAAAGATTTTGTGCCTGTATTACTTTGGTAATTTCACTGTTAAGCTTTTGTTTCTCACTTCCGATGCTATAGCTTTTCTAATGAGTCTTCGTGTTCAAGATTTTTTACTTCTGATGAGGGTATATTTGTATGTACCGAAACCTTGGTTAAAAAATTTTAATAAATTTTTATCCTGCAACTGCTTTTGGCTGTCATCCTTTATCGTGAGTGTCTTTAGTTTATTAAAGACATAATAAAATTTCTATATAGCCTTCCATATGCTGCTTAACGCTTACTAATATTCAGATAAATCTGTAATCGTGGCTAAGATTACTAGTTTCAGCCTCCATAGTGTAAAATGTTTCAGAATACGCGAACTGTATTTTACTTCTGAAAGTAACTGGCAGTAACAATGTGTAGACTACATATTCTGAAATGTATGGAGTTTTGATACAGTAGTCAGCGCTTAACAAGAATAAGTGTGGGTCACTTTAGTTGTCTCGGTAGACAACATCATTTTAATTGCTAGCAGTACCTATAACTGATACAACTCATAACTAGCCGCGATAAGTGAAGACGACATAATTTGACGTCCAATCATTACAAAGCTGGTTGTCGATGTTCACAGCTTTAAACACTAATTACATAGCAAAATTACTCTACTTATTTTGCCCTTTTGTCTTCCAGGATGTAGAATCAGAAGAAAACCACATGGTGCCCTCAGTTACACTTAACGGGCATGGAGCGATCAATAGGATAAAGGTAAATAATGAAACGTACCAGAAGTTAGATTATCAAATTTCTAGTGTACAAACTAAAATTTAATGAGTTTCGTCATTTTTTCAGAAAAATTTTCGCACCAAGTATTCCCGTGGTGGCTAAAATCTTAGCTAGTCATCCTAACATAAACATGTTCGAATAACCTGAGATAAATTTTTCCGAAACTTGAACTGTTTGCAGATTCAGAATACTCTTCCAAACGACCCGTAAAGCTTTTCCAAATTAATGAAAATAGAAAATTGAGTCTGCAAATGTACTTCACATCGCCACGTTGCAAACATTTTCAGTTAACACAAACACCGAAGTTCAAGGATTATATTCAACTTAATCTGTCCGGCTCGTAAATGACTAAATTCTGCTTTACGAACTAGCATCTGGATGATACAAAAACTTAAAATACAGTAAGGGAGCCACTGTGCAGTCATTTTGACATTTGCTATTAAGAATTCAAATCGTCCCACGGTTTGCTGAAATCCTCCAGCAAAAACATTTTGGACTTCAACTGAATAAAAGGATGTTATACGTGGGCCGCGTTCATCCAAAGGTATGGTTAGGCGGGTATTTCATCAATCGCTTCTTAGTCTCCCTCGGCTTTCCTTTAGGTTTGAGCATCTACATCTAGTTTCAGAACTAGACATAATAAAAATCACGACCAATAAATGTCTTTCGTTAAATTGTCTGATTTCTCCTGTTAACTGTTTCCTGACGTGCAAAGCGCAGGTGTTCTGGTCGTAGCGTGTTCTTCAGGATCTATAGCAGATAGTGTACATAAGCTTTAGGACTCATAATATGAAAGAGAAGGTTTCATTCTTAACCTCGACTTACCTGCATATTAAAATGTAGAATACACCAGCCAACGCGATGCCAATCACATACTACGGTTTCGGCAATAACTTTACATTAATGCGTGTGCTGCAAAGTTTAAAACATAACACGTACTGTTGCCTCTGGCTATAGATCATTCGACCCTAATGACTCGACATAAAAATATTAATTCTTAATATAGAATTAACGTGTATATTCACACTAAGAGAAAGCGAATGGTCCAGCCATCGCGTTGCTAGCACTGATAGCGATATATTCTCGTTGCACGTATTCCTCGCTTTAGTCACTGCAAGTTATTCGAACAAAAAAGTCCACTGAATTTTTCAGTGGAGTCAAACTGCGTTAGGAAGAAATCTGTAGAGAATTTCACGTGCCGTACATGGAAATTACGAAAATAAGTTGCCCTTCGGTCCCATTAAGTGTCTTGAATATTGTCTCTGAAAGCGGAAACGCCAATAAAATTTTTTCAAAAATTTGAAAACGGCCTATAAGTTTCTATGAAACTTACTAAACTTAATCTTAGTCAACTTAAGAGCTGTTCGCCAAGATTACCTTCTAGTCAATTTGACTCGAAACGATTTAAGCAAAATTGTTTTGGAAGAGGTGTTACAGCTTTTAAAGTACATACGAATTAAATAAGGTTAACATTTACCTAATGGTTGCAAACATAGAACGCATAGATTCCTTCATATGCCTACGACGCGACAGATACTAGCAAACACTTCGTGCTTTAACGCAGTTCGCGACTAATACACATTAGATGTGCTACCAACTCGTGATGAAAGGTAAATCATTAATTCCGATAAGCTTTCCTTACTTTAATGGAAGTGTCCAAAGCTGCCAGGCCATTGCTTCCACATACTAGTCAACAATGACATTACCTCTTGTGTTGGTACAATGTTACGGGCTAATTTTCATTGCCTGTATGTAAGTTATTCTAATGGTTTGCCTTACCTTACGTATAGCTTTGGACTGTTGCTACATGTACTAAAGTCTAAAAGTAACAGGTCACTGTTTCTAAAGTGACAATACTTCTTTAAAACACTCGATCGTATCAAAACGCTCGTCGTGTTGACAAAACTTAAACCTTTACAGGTCGAAGATTCGCCCCTTAACAATGCTCTTAAAAGCGACTACGTCGAAGTGGAGGTAGAATACTGCGGTATGAACTTCACGGACAACTACCTGCGTTTGGGCATAATAAGAAATTACAAATTCCCCGTCGTCATGGGCAGTGAATGCTGCGGCATTGTGACACGTGTCGGAAATGCTGTTACCGACCTGAAGGTGAGTTCAACTGAATTATCAGAATAACGGTGATATTTCCGACGTAGATGTTGAGCAATCGGTTTGTTGCAGGCCGGGCAGAAGGTGCTGTGCTTGAAAATGCAAGGTGGCCTGTTCAGACGAATGGTCCACGTCCCGCGGAAAAACTGCTTCCTGGTGCCAGCCGATATCAGCCTCCAGGATGCCATTGGTCTCGGTCTCAACTACTTGGTAGCTCACATCTGCTTGTTCGAAATGGGCTGCATCAAAGCAGACGACGTAATTTTCATGCAGTCGATTGCAGGTATAAAGCTCAAATACTAAAAACATAGTTAACCGAACATTCAGATTTGAGGAACTGAAACTTTCGTGTCTTTCTGTAAATGTAAAGACTTAAGCACCTGGATTGTTTAATGCTGTGAAACCGTGAACTACCTCTCAATAAAATTTAACTTAAATTACACCACACAACTTAAGATTTAAAACAATTTTAACACTAGTGGCTGTGGTAATAAATTTTGTTACCTGATTTCAGGTGGTGTTGGAACGGCTGTTACCCAGCTTTGTCAGACACTACAAAATGTTAAACTCTTGGGAACCGCTTCAGAATCAAAGTTCGCTGACCTAAAATCTCATGGAGTGGACCGTGTTTTCCGCCACAGCGATGATTACGTACAAGAAATCCTCAAAACCTATCCTGAAGGAGTAGATGTCATCATAAACAGCAACGGTGGAACGGACATTGAAAGGTGCTTTAAAATGCTGAAACGATGTGGCACGTTGATCCTGATAGGTAAGTAATGAAATGACAAGTCACGACCCACTTATGTATACTAAACTTGGATAGCATCAATGACTAAATTTTCAAACATGCAGGTATCTTTCAATGGTTAATACTTAATGACTACGCTTGTGTACCTAAATCAAGTAAAAAACCTTTTCGTCAAACTACTAAAAGTATCGAATCGAAACTTCAGCAGTGTTAGTCTAGTCAATTGGCGCTTCCAGTTTCAGTATAGGATGACTGTAAAACTTGAGCACTCAACCTGCTGTACACCCGTCGACCTACAATGAAATTTAGCAAAAAAGATTCAAAGGAGTGACTAGGAGAGTCCGAAGCTGTCAATTGGAAATTATAGCACGGAAAAGTTTGTTACCTGACTTAAGACTAAAACTTTATCCAAACTTCTAGAACCTGGAACTGATGTCTTAACAGTATCAATGTCGATAAAGCAAGTCACCAGTGTTCCTAGAACACATATCGATACAGCCTGAAAAACGTGACATCTTAAAGCGTACATTCCCAAACACTACGAGTAAATGTAGTGCAAACTAATTCAAAATTTAGTGGATTACTCCCTCTGCCCCACGCTTTTGCTCAAATGTAGTTAGCTTAATATTTCGATGAATACGCTTAGCATTTGGAAACAAAACTTCGCTAATCTCACAACTTACCTTCATCACTGCGAATGTTCTGCCGATTTGAAAGTGCAAATCTGCAGAACTTTATTTTTGGAACCTGGATCGCTTAATAGGCCTGAAACTGGGAGGGATATAAAATAGAGCAAAGTATCTGACAATATTGTTCGCCAATTCATTCAGGCGTAACTTCCTTGTGCATAAGTTTAAGTGAGTTTAACATCAAACATTACTGTAGCCCAAGATATTAACTTAGAATACTGAAATGATCGTTCTGTGCGACAAAACATTTTTTGCCACAGATACCTTAACACTCGAATCTTTCCTATAATCGTAAAATTCTGGTATTTTATACTCAAATTACATATGGGTTTCTGTGAAGCATATTCCTAAATACATGCAGGGGTGGTGGTTGATAGTGAGAAGATGCTATAAACCATAGTGAAGGTGACTTGGTACTAGATCACTTGAGATCCAACAAATGATTTCATGTAACTCATCCTTGGAATATTGACAGGTTCCAACTGCACTGCTTCGTATCCCAAAACTAAAGCCTGGGGCATTATCAGGCCAACGTGGGATACCCAGACGGTGTCGTCAGCTGAGCTGATCAGCAAAAACCACACTGTGGCGGGCGTAAATATTGGGCTGTTGCTGCAAACTGAAAAGGAAATGATGCAAGCTATAGTCGCAAAGATATTTGAACTACGATCCAGTGGGAAAATTGAACCCCGTATTCATTCAGTTCTGCCTTTCGAAAAGGTAAGGTTCTTTTTTGTACGGGCTGTCAAGTGCCAGTTACCACTATAACTGGTGTCTAACGCGTAATTATATGTTGCAGGTCACTGAGGGTATGATCCAGTTATGCGAGAGAAAGAACTACGGGAAGATCATCTTGGATGTGAAGCGAAAAACTTCCACGCCAGACGAGTCTGATGTTTCCGTCGCAGCGGAAACAGAAACGCAGCCTCTTCTTGCACATGAGGAACAGGGCCAGGTGGAGACAAATGAGAAGGGCGTCGAGACACAGGAACCTACGCTGGAAGCGGCAGCAGAAGCAGAGCCTGAGCTAGCCCGTTCTGAAGATACTGAAGCATCAAAAGAAACAGAACCGGTCGAAGAGAAACAGCAATCGGAAGAAAAGATCGCAGAGGAGCCGAAGGATGCCAGTGGATCTCAGTGAGAAAGATGCAGCTAAAAATGTGTACTATTTATACTACTGTTAAATTATTCTCTAAAATTATTTTAAAATTGTTAGATTTTTAATTATGCTTGCTATAACACTTTAAAAAGTTTTGAACGTTATTTAAGCTTGGAAGAATTAGAAATTTTATTGTAACCTTCGTACTGATAAACAATAAAACGTTGAATGCATAATTCATCTTCGTTCCTTCTAGAAATTAATTAAACATTAACACAACTCGGTTCATAATACATGCCATAAGTCAGTGTGCCAAAACCATTTCATTGAGCTTGCTAATTCCTGCGTGTTGCTTATTCAGTTAACATCTAAATTGGTAGCAGCCTGTACATTAGACTTGCACATGTGTGGGGAAACAAGAGGTGTTTCACAAGAAAGAGTCTGCGATCTTCCATTCTTTATTGAAGTTGCGCACGTGAATATTATACGGAAGAAAAAGTTCCGTGCAGGTATGCAAACTGAAAAACACCTCGTTTCTTATTTAACTCCAGATTTAACGAAGTGAGATTATGAAAGTTACGATGCAAACGTTCATAATTAACCATTACTAAACTATTTACATAATTTGGTCATCGTAAAACAAGCGTTTCATAACGTGACATCGAAGGTCACGGACCTTCGCCTAAATGTCAGTAAGCAACGTTCAGAATACGTATACCAAGATATAGGCACAAGTTATTTACACTAGAGAATTTGGTAATTGTTACTGGTTCATGAATCTGGACAGGTTCCGAAACAGCTGAAGCCCCGAAGAGTGTTCGAACCCCAATGACTAAAGATTGTGTGAAGCAGTCTTCAACATGGTATTCAGGGTGCTGTACTCAGTTTAACCGTAACACCCCATGTATCTGTTAGAGACCCTTATCCGTAAGGATGTGAGCGTGGTTGTCACTAACCTTGGCTAATGGCGCTGCAGCTAATTTTTTTTCCAGAATCAACATTTTGACTAAAGATGCTTTAAGTTTTAAAACTTAAACACTGATAAAGAACTAGTTTCACATCAGGAGAAACACTTCTTGGACGCAGCGTATTTTTTAACAAACCTAAAACAATTTATTCATGGAACGAGACGTGACATTCAGTGTAGTTTGTAGCTCCTGGTATATTCGTTCGTTAGTAACTTTTCATGTGAATCGTTACGAAGTGGCGCTACGGGTTTACACACGTAGAACAACTCGCACTTTGGTGTGCTACAGTTAAGTAACAATTCAAATTGTTGTCGCCATAATCCATTAACACTTAGTCAAATAAGCATTACGCTACAAATCACTAACTCGCTAGAGGCGATTTCAATTTGAAGCTCTTTTCAGAGGGTTCATCTAAATCTGTTTCTTTGCCTCTACAGACTTCTAATTGTGAAGTGTCTCACGATCCCGTACGTATATAATTATTCCCTTGCCTCTCACCATGTGATAATTACCATATAAATAACATATAAGAGTAAGAAAACATCTGCAGTTAAAATAAACGAGAGTTTGTTTTTGCGTAACAATTACACAATTTTCTTTTTTAGTTTGTCGCGCTGTGGGCTGATTATCGGCATAGGTCCAGCTGGTATTTGGCAATTAAGCATGAAGTG
Source organism: Schistocerca nitens (assembly GCF_023898315.1). Lineage (NCBI taxonomy): Eukaryota > Metazoa > Arthropoda > Insecta > Orthoptera > Acrididae > Schistocerca > Schistocerca nitens. Next base: position 718,835,155 of record NC_064618.1, read on the forward strand.
TTACCTCAATCAAGTTATGTTCAGTCTGTGGCTCGTAAAGTGTGTACTCCATTGTGTTCCATTTGCGATATGCAGTAAGAGACCCACATTTGTCTAGTGTCTAAAGCAGTTTAACACCATAGTTCACTCTGCTATGCAAGAGCCGTCCGGCACTGGTATTAGTCTAGTCCTGTTACAGGCCAACCCGTGCAAAATAAGTCTAAGGTTCAAACTACCTCTGCGACGAAACGCACAGGCTCGCGATAGGGGTGAGGATGGGGATGGTAATTGGCTATCTCTTTTTCAACGGAACCATCCGGCATATCTTAACTGATTGACAGTACATACAAGAAATCCAAGTCTGCTCACACGGGTGGAGCTTTGAATCATCGCCGTCATCCCGAATGAGTGGCTGGTGCAAGCGTCCTCCCTCGGTCAATTATCTAAGACATTGTTCTTTAAATCAGTGTAAGTTACATTACAAAAGTGCTAATACTAGTGATAACTGTCAGACTGCTAACTGTCGGATTCAACTCGAATATCTGACAATTTGCTGGCATTTTACTCATAACATTGGAAGTACCTAAACTGTTGCGACAAAGATTAGTGATGAAGGGGAACAAATGGTTCAAATGGCTCTCAGCACTATGGGACTTTGGAGTTCATCAGTCCCCTAGAACTTAGAACTACTTAGACCTAACTAACGTAAGGACATCACACACACCCATGCCAGAGGCAGGATTCGAACCTGCGACCGTAGCGGTCGCGCGGTTCCAGACTGTAACGCCTAGAAGGGGAACAGTCAGGCATTTCACGAAAGAGCAAAGGTCACATTTAGTTATGAACGAATGGGTATCAGTACTTCGTGATCGTCGTGTTGTCCATATTAACTATATACAATATGAAACATGTTTTATGTATTATATAAATCCTATACATAATATATCGGTATTTTACTTCCTCATTAACGTTCTCCTGCTAGTTATCTTTGCTTCAGTGGAAAAATTGTATTCGCAGTACATATAAACATTCAGTTAAACAGAATCGACGTGTTATACGTCATAAAATGTAAAAGTTTCTACTAACTAAACTTATTGGTTCCCAAATGTTTCATCTCTTAACATATCATTAACGGCAATGTGTGATAACAAATATTATGGTTGTTACTTTTGCAGCACCTGTGCTCCAGGACAACGTAGTATATAAACTGGGTGGAGTTGATCTTTTTTACACACGTCCACGTTTGTCTTTATAAGTAAACTTTCTAAAAGCACACTGGTTCCACAGTAACTGTGATTGATAAGTTATGCAAGTAACTTCACGTTATAAGACTATAAAGCAGAGTTAAATCAACTTAAAGCATAGGATAAAAATTATTTATGAAACATTTTGTCAGTTTGTTCAAAAAAATGAAAGCATAATACACCAGCTTGACTACTACTTATCTTCTTCTGATCATCCTTTCGGTTACCTGATAGAAGCTGGTTTTTGTTACGTACAAGTGGCTTTTGTTTACTTTTGCTTTAAAAGATTCTGCAGTTCCCTAAAGATTTATGCAAACGAGTCTCTCCCACCTCATGACGTATGACGACGGCAAATGAGCTGCAGTTTCTACCCTCGCTGATATTGCGAAGATAGCATGGGGCTTTTATTGATCTTCCGTAAATGCTCGCTGAAATGATTAGTGAAGCTCCTGGGTGACAAATTAGCTTGAAACACAGATTTCGGATCAGGGTGGACTAATATTTCCAACTCTCACAATTGTGGGATAGCAGTATTTGATCGCAGTGCCCGATAGGGGAGGGATCATTAATTAATCAGAAGAGACGCAAAGCTTTTACATGTATTTTGCCTTCACAATCGTATTAACTAGTAATCATTCCTCACCATAATTAAGCAAGTCACACTCTTCACTCATTCGTAGCTCACACATCAGCTCCTTTACTCATAAATAACGTGCAGAATCTGTACAACTTTAATCAAATGGTCAAATGGACTCACACGTTTTTAACTCCACCCTTATACGCATTTCTCGCTGTTAGTACTAGAGTCGTTCAAATACTCAGTGTCAACATTCTAGTTTCAGAAAATCTCATACTAACCCTCTTTTACCCTCCCTCCTTCCACGTTCAGCAGCCATTTCCTCTGATTATACACAATTAGCGCAGCATCCAGACAAGAGGAAACACACCCGGGTCATACACATTTACAAAATTTGGGGAGGGGTGCCGAAAGATTACCTCTTTTGAGATTTTATTTATTGTAGCCTAAACAGCAAGTTAAAAGGTTAATCAATAACGCTTTCAACTATAGGATGATGTTGGTATCTGATTTAAAAAAGGAAATTCTGAGAAACATAATATTTAAATCTCTAAACATCTTAAAGAGGTGCAGAGTAGTTATCTGCTCATTTAATTTGTACTAGTTCATGTAAATCTTATATCACTCTTAAAAGCTATATCCCTGAGTTTACAGATACGCATAATACTAACTATAACGAAGAGTTCCATATTTTGTCATATCATTTTCAGGCACTGCAATATAGTTTTTCACTTCTTTAAAAGACCCTCTACATTTTGCATGAATTCACATTTTGCATTTCATGCAGATGATTATTTCTTCCATTAGGTCATCCTTGCATAACTCGTCATGCCTTTGCTCTGCTTCATGAATGAGTTTTTGTGGCGGCTTTCCCGAGAAGTCTCAACAACAATTCCTCTTTAAAGGTGGTGCCTTAGCTCCAGAATTTTTTCCGCGTTGTTTAGGTTCGTTTTTCTTTTGCATGCGCTGTTCGTCAGCTCACAGGTCCCCCTATAATATCCCTTGGATTCGGCGATATTTCTTTCGTGGACACCTTCAACCCACTTTTTGCCAGCGATGGGCTCATCTGCATTCAAATTATGATGCAGTTCTTTTCGTTCTGCAATGTCGAACGTGAGTTTTTATTTAGATCGACGTACTCAAATGCAAGAAAGTACTCTTCCAATTCATTTTCAACGTTGTTGGAAAACTACTGCAGTAAAATACTTTTGTATCACCGTTTGGATTTTTCCATTTATTTTCAGCATACTTTTTAATTGTTACTTAAGCAAATTTTATATTTGTGTACATTAATTTAAATCATGATCCTCATTTCAGTATACTGTTACAGTTAAACGCAATTCACCTGTGCTCCACTTTCCATAACAGTTTGTTTCCATACTGTAATAGAAAATAATTCTTTAATTAATAACTTAAAATAAAGAATATGTTACAAAATTCGTCTAATTTCTAACATTATGCTGAACTAATAATGCTAAACACATTTTTAAAGTTCACTATGCGAGCTAAGTTCCTCAAATTGTATCGGTACAATAACGAAAATTTACAGATAGAGTTATAGTCGAGGTCTCCCTTTCCGTCACTGTCAACTTCCTACTCACGAACAAAACGAATACAGATTTGTGACTATCTGAAAACAAGTTATTTCATGGATACTCGCCCACAAAGGAAATATTGTTGCCTCTTATCGTACAACAACTCTTCGCCACGTAGACAAGAAGTTCGTTGGAAACTACAACAAAATCAACGCCATCATCAGACGATCTGTTCAATATGCATAACGCATAGCTGGCAGTATGGCTCCAAGAGCACACATTTCCCGCTGATGTCGCTAAATGTCGGCTGGTGCAAATTGTATGTGTTTATTTGGTAGTGGTACCTATTTTAGGTAACATATATCAATTAAATTCATATATCAATTAAATAAAAATAATAACAAACTAGCTAAGAAAATTCCGTCAATTAAAAAAAATAACAACCATTTGATTGCAGGAGAATTTTGGTGTAAAATAACGCTATCCCAGCTGCATGTTGAAACTGAAGGGCCGGATCTAAAAACTCCATGTTTCTTCCGAGATACTCGTATAAGGTCACTAGTGCTTATCTTCACGATACTATATGCTTCTTATTTGCATTAGAACACGGGCGGCACCTCGAACTGAAAGATAAGAAATTCGCGCTATTTTGTAACGCAAGTATCAAAGTTTGCGGTAGCCACTTTAAATACACATTTACCTTAGAGCCCCAAATAACGAGCGTCTCAAACAAGAAAGGCAATAGTGCTGCTAATTGGTTGTAAGTTAATTATGAACAGTGCGCCGGAAAGGCCAGGAGTATTTCAAAAGGACGAAAGGAAAATTAGGCTTTAACGTCTCCCGCAGCAAATGGCCGTTTCTGTGGACTTGCTTTCGTCAATGCTATCATGTCACGAAATATCTGTGACGTCTCAGTTTGCCGGACGGAGTGGCCGAGCGGTTCTAGGTGCTACAGTTTGAAACCGCGTGACTGCTACGGTCGCAGGTTCGAATCCTGCCTCCGGCATGGATGTGTGTGATGTCTTTTCGTTACTTAGGTTTAAGTAGTTCTAAGTTCTAGGGGACTGATAACCTGAGATGTTAATTCCCATTTTGCTCAGAGCCATTTTTTTTTGTCTGTAATAACTGAAATATTTCTTTTGAATGACCCTGTAGGATAGAACCCCCGTAATGGGTACTGGTAACGACAGATGCAGGAAGTTCTACCGCTCAAACATCGCCGGTTCTTCGGAAAAGTCGGAACCGAGCACGTATTTACCGGCAGGAAAGAAAGTTTCAAACGCTACCGCTCATGTCACTGTATGCGAGGCGGGGGACTGTCGTCGCTCGGGCTTCGCCTGAACTGTCGTGGGTTTGGAAGTTTTCATTTGGATTTTTGGGCAACAGTGAGTGATTAATCAGTTTATGGTGCTGCGCGTAATCACATAAGAAATCAATGGACGAAACAGTATCGTCATTATTAGTACGAGTAGTAACATCTGTTAGCGGACTACATAATTAATGATGGAGGTTACCGTGAACATTAAGCTTGACTGTTTTACTTGGAGAAGCAAGACAGCAATGGGAAACTTCACTTGAATAAGGAATTAAATTTAACTGTTTATGCTGGCCGGAGTGGCTGAGCGGTTCTAGGCGCTACAGTCTGGAACCGCGTGACCGCTACGGTCGCAGGTTCGAATCCTGCCTCGGGTATGGCTGTGTGTGATGTCCTTAGGTTAGTTAGGTTTAAGTAGTTCTAAGTTCTAGGAGACTGATGACCACTGCAGTTAAGTCCCATAGTGCTGAGCCGTTTTTTTAACTGTTTATATGAGCATGGCTGAGCCAAAACGTTGATTGGAAGTGCGGTTATGAATATAAACGAAACTGAAGACGTCAATATCATTAAAAGAAATAGACACGCTTTCGTTTTAGGCAACACGATCAGGTCCCTTACGAAGCGTGTTCTCTCTGTTAACCATCCAATCACCCAAGACCGATCGCCGCAAAGAAAGATGTTTCAATTAAAAATCGTCCGAACATAGCGGGATGAGTTTACGAGCCCTTTTCTCTTTAGGCGTGAATTTAGCGTTTATTCATAATGCAGCTAGTGTTCTACAGAGAGTGAAACCTGTTTAGAAAGGTGGAATTCCATTTGAAGCATTTTAATCACACAGTAGTAGCGGGAGGAGTTGTGTATCAAGCAAAGTTGACAGAGGCAGCAGGTGATGAAACGTTCAGAGTCATTGCTTTTTCCAAGTGACGTCACGATCTGTCTGAGCTGCCCATGTAAACTGAGACGTTCAAAAATGGTTCAAATGGCTTCTGAGATAAGTCCCCTAGAACTTAGAACTACTTAAACCTAACTAACCTAAGGACATCGCCGGCCGGAGTGGCCGATCGGTTCTAGGCGCTACAGTCTGGAACAGCGCGACCGCTACGGTCGCAGGTTCGAATCCTGCCTCGGGCATGGATGTGTGTGATGTCGTTAGGTTAGTTAGGTTAGTTAGGTTTAAGTAGTTCTAAGTTCTAGGGGACTGATGACCTTAGAAGTTAAGTCCCATACTGCTCAGAGCCATTTTTTTTAACCTAAGGACATCACACACATCCATGCCAGATGCAGGATTCGAACCTGCGACCGTAGCGGTCGCGGGGTTCCAGACGGAAGCGCCTAGAACGCCACTCCAGCCGGCTATCACAAACTATGGAAGACAGAAACACATTGCGTATGTCACTGGATAGAGGAAGGTTCAAAGTTTTATGTTCGCGCAGGCACTATACCGTACACTCAACATGAGCACCACGTGGTTTTCGGGAAACATCGAATATTTAGTCCATTTCACACCACACACGAATCAAAAGGTCCCTCTAATAGAGAAACTGCTATGATAAGTCAAAATATGGCATACCTTGTAACCTGTGCCAAAATAATTTACGAAATGCAGCACTAAAATTTTGATTCGTGATACTATCGCATTCTGTAAAGTTTATTTACAAGTGCCAGTGCCAGGTATATCCATGAATCCTGTATGTGCATTGCGAATGCAGTTTTGCTATGGAAGTGAAGTTAAGCATGGGGAGGACATCAGAGATGGGGGTAAAATAAAGAACACCGATACAGTTAGAAGCTGATCATCTAAATCTCTCACACCATTTTCATTTGAGTCATTAGTCTTTGCTATGGTCTGCTTATTCTTTATCATATCATTCGAGGATCTTCGCCGGAAAGAAGTTCAGTGAAAAATACCATCCTAGTCTGTAAAAGAAATATACAAAAACCTTTTTGCAAATCTGACAGTCGCCTGTAGACTCAGAAACACTTCACTGAGACTGGAGTACTCTACACCATTCCAAAACCATAAATCCACATGAATTTCTACACTGCACAACGGTTCAAAGTTCTAAACTGAGGACTCAAGAACAAGAGCATTTAGTACAGACAGAATTTTACAATACTTAATCAAAAACCTTAATTCCAGTATAAATTCCTCAGATTGATAGGAATTTGTGATAGCTTATTATATTTGAAAAACGTAAAGGATGCCAAGGTTATGTCGAGATACTTTTATGTGTGGTACCTTAATATGTACACACCTTAATGTGTTGGCTGTTTTCTCTCTGTGTCGAACAGTCTTCCCACAAAAATGTCACATAATTTACTACCTGATGTTTCCTGCATGGTCATAACTGCACCACTAAGTGCTCCCCACTTCCACTTCTGACCTGTTGCCCAGAGGGAAATAAGCATTCCCTAGACTTTCACTCTACCAAACCTACAATTTGATAGAGAAAGCAAAATGAATCTGTACATAATTAGAACTGCACACCATACAACGCTAGTCCACTGTGTGTTTCATATCCTTATAAAATATAAATTAAATTTTACAAGCAATAAAAATTAGTTGACCACCTGACTTCTGCGTTTTCATGTAACTAAAGGAATTACTTTTGAAGCATGTAAATTTTACATGCCAAACACAAAATATATGTATAATTATTTTTGTTACTTTGTACTCAATAGAGTATTCTTAATTATGATTAAAGGCAAGTTTTATATAAGATTGATGGAGTATTGAAGCGATGTTTGATATGTTTTAGTTTTGCATTTTTCAAAATTTTTACCTTATTTTGCAGAAATTGCATTTTCTAACGCTACATGATGAATCTGGTTTTTTTTTTTTTATATACAGTATCCCACTGTTTCATGTTACAAATCAATAATTTTCGAATAAAATCTGAATTAAAGGTTGATAATTCAATTTTAATATAAATATTGTTTATTTTTAATCAACAGACAGTGGGATAACTATTAGAACAAAATTGTTCCAGAGATTACACATTCCTCAGTTTCGAGACAGTTCACTGCCTCTGTTTTCTATGGGGACAAAATAGACACTGACTGCACACACGAACACAGTGATCAAAATGAAGTTACACCTGATAGTTATGCAACACACCTAACCTACACACCGAGCGAGGTGGCGCAGTGGTTAGCACACTGGACTCGCATTCGGGAGGACGACGGTTCAATCCCGTCTCCGGCCATCCTGATTTAGGTTTTCCGTGATTTCCCTAAATCGTTTCAGGCGAATGCCGAGATGGTTCCTTTGAAAGGGCACGGCCGATTTCCTTCCCAATCCTTCCCTAATCCGAGCTTGCGCTCCGTCTCTAATGACCTCGTTGTCGACGGGACGTTAAACACTAACCACCACCACCACCACCACCACCACCACCACCACCACCACCACCACCACCACCACCACTAACCTACAGGTAATGTAGTTGCGATCTTAACTGACCAAGTCTACTAGGAATATTACAGTAGTCTACCCCCTACTTACCACAGTTTACTCCAGCCTATGATAGTTTTACAATTCTACTCTTGCCACTACTCCTAATAGCTATAATTATTAGTCTACAAATGAAGTAAATACTGATGTAATGTTGTTCAATACAATTGTCACAGTCACCAATAATAATATCTGCGCTTATATACAGTACACCCAATATCATTGCTGAATGCAGCTCTCTTAGCGCACTTCTCCACTGACCATAAAATACGTAGAGAAAACACAAATTTTTCGAAAGTATGAGTCTAATCTTAAAGACACTTCGCATAATATACTCTCCCAGTACCCTCCATGTAACGGTAATACTAAATTTACTGCACAAGCTTTCCTGAGCACTCAAAAACGATTGCAGACAGCCTGTGACGTCATGTTTTATCCCTGGGCAGAGGCAGCCAGAGGGAGAGTTTGCGTTTGTCTCTAAAAATTGGTATCGGTCGGTTGACGGAAAGCCTTAAGGTTCATTTACGTATTGTACGACAATTTCGCGGCCTCACGAATTGCAGCCACATGTCCAATTACCTGGCAATGTTTACTGCAGTGTACATTTCTGGGCCAGAAGTGTTTGCAAGAGCCACACTGTTACCACAAAATGTACGATACACACCTGTTGCAGAATATTGACAGCTGTTGAAACACGGTTTCGAACTTTTCGTACAAGCTGTTTATCCGAGAGCCGCTAAAACGGATGGAAATATAAGAAACTGCTTTACAGTTACAGTCCGGCTGTAGATCACCCTCCAGTTTTTAGCTACTGGTGACTCTCACAGTAGTTTAGTGTACCTCTTGAAAATTAACTGTTCGTCAGTAAGTCTCTCTGTGGCGGAAGCAAGCAATACTTTGGTCGAATGACTGAAAGATTACATTAAGGTAAGTTTGAAACAAGAATACAGTTTTCATTGTCACTTTACTATTTAATTCACTAGCACCCATCACTGTTTACACTATCAATTTCTGCTTCAAGTACGTCTCGAGATAGTATGTAAAGCCTGGAATCAAACGCAAACCGTGTGGATGAAGAGCCACCCGTGCATCTACTCTTCCTGTGCAATTTACTTTGCTCCAACTTTGGCATATGCTCGAGGACTGGACTTTTTTTGTATGCTTCATTAAGCATAATTTCAACGTCCCACGGCTCTGGTTGCAGGTGACTCGAATGCATAAAATACATAGTTCTCTAGTTTGATCACTTCTCCATTGCTGAACACGACAAATTCACCACAACAAACAAATACAAAACATGTGGCGATACTTACGCATGTAAACTTTGGAACAAATACGAAACGATATTGTTTTCGCACAACATGTAACTGCAGCGCCGTCAGTAAGAGGAGTAGGAAACAGAAAGCGAGAGGTAAGCATTTACAGACAAAACAGAGATAAATATTGCCATGAAATACGAAACGTTCTCCACTAGTTGTGAACAACACCGATAAATCCTCGGCATTAGGTTGGCAGCTTACAACAACATCAGCAATAGTGTCCACCCATTCTCAAAACTGCCGTTTATTGCAGCAGTAATGCAGCATTGTTGACGGCGTTGCAGTAAAATATGGCCCATCTAAACGCATCTTTATTTGACTCCACACACGTAGGCGATGAGACCATTAAAGAGAGTAAGGTCGGAACTGGGAATTATGAGGTCCCCTGAATTCGCCTTAATTGACTCTGAGAGATCACGTGGTTTGAAGCTTGCTCCTGTGCAAGTGAGTCCAAAGCCGTCCTCATACGGGACGAGACAGCTGACGTTGACGTGGACGTAGACGGGACATACGACCTCACGAGAGACAGCATCGTCGGCTCACGGGGCGAGCTGATGTGATTCTCGTTATCAGTGCTCTCCAGCGGTCGTTGATGGTTTCATTGGCTCGCAAACCACATATTTTCCTTACTAAAATGGACGCGCTTAAAATAGTTGCGTTAACTCTGTTAGCGATTGTCGAAGGAGAGTGGAGAAAATTGCGAAGAAAATGCTGGACTCGCCAATGGCTTCAACAGCGAACTGCTGGTAGTCGAACTCTACAAAACGCTGTACAAAGATCTGAGATACATACCGGTAGAAGTCATTTGTTGACTCAGCTGAATTTTCATCCCAAATTCGGTTTTAAAGTGAACGTAAAAGTATCGTGCTTAGTGTCAGTTTGTGCACGCGTAATATCCATATTCTCGATGTTGCATTGACTTCCAACATTCTGAAATAACTTAGTACATCACATAGGTTACAAGCTCGAGATTCGTTTCGTAATTTCATTCAAATGGAAGAGACGATTTATTTCGAAGCTGGTCGCCATCACTGTAAAGATATTTACAGGCAATATACAAACATGAGCCAGTCCATAAACCCAGAGATAGATTTAGAAGATTTACAGAAAGTTTCATAACAGCAAAAACTTCCAGTGTTTACTTTCAGACACAGACAGGCAGCCACGTTAAGATGTCTGCCACTCGTGAAACACTCCAGACGTTGGTCTTTGCAAAAATAACTGCAGAAAATATATCGAATTTTGAGGTAATACTCCTATTAAATGAACAAGATAGACCCAGTACCTGTTAGAAAACAAAAGGTGAGAAAAAACGATTTGCTTCACAACCCCAGGGTTCACGAGCTGGTCTTGCGGCCTACCGACCTCGTCCGCGCAGTGGGCCATGGTGTTTCTCTTCAATCCAAGTAATGTAGATTTATGGTTCAAATGGCTCTGAGCACTATGGGACTTAACAGCTATGGTCATCAGTCCCCTAGAACTTAGAACTACTTAAACCTAACTAACCTAAGGACATCACACAACACCCAGTCATCACGAGGCAGAGAAAATCCCTGACCCCTCCGGGAATCGAACCCTGGAACACGGGCGTGGGAAGCGAGAACGCTACCGCACGACCACGAGCTGCGGACAATGTAGATTTATGACTGGTTACTACGGTGCTACAGTTTTATACTTGACATGTCCAAACTTTGGCATGCTGTAGTTTGGTGTCACTAGCTTCTGAAGAAGGCCAAATTATTTTCGCTGAAACTATGGTAAAGATTCATTTCTAGTTGCAACTGAGGCTGACATGTTACATGTTCTTCTGTACGGCAATATTTCAAATGCTCCCATTGTCTTCCTGCCTGTACTTTTTAGTCCCCCTGTTTTATTTATTTAAAAGGCTACACTTCAGAGAAACACTTTTAGAACATTTTTCCAAACATTTAAATTTATCTAGACTGCTAACATAGTACCCTTACACGTAAAAATATTTCTTATTTTTGCTAGTCTACATTTTATATTATCATTACTGCTGCCAGCTATCGCCAGCTATCGTCCGTTATTTTGCTCCCCAAGTAGCTAAAATCGTCTGTTACTTATTGTGTCTGGACTCGCATTCGGGAGGACGACGGTTCAATCCCGCGTCCGGCCATCCTGATTTAGGTTTTCCGTGATTTCCCTAAATCGCTCCAGGCAAATGCTGGGATGGTTCCTTTCAAAGGGCACGGCCGACTTCCTTCCCCATCCTTCCCTAATCCGATGAGACCGATGACCTCGCTGTTTGGTCTCTTCCCCCAAAGCAACCCAACCCAACTTATTGTGTCTCATTTCCTAATATAGTTCAATGCGTATCACCAACTTAAATTCTGCTACAGTTCATTACCGTTGTTCTATTTTTGTTAATATTCACCTCATAACCTCTCTCCAAAACAATTTATCCCTGACAATTTGTAATTACAAAGTGTTTATTTCAGTCTACAAATGGCTCTGAGCACTATGGGACTTAACATCTGAGGTCACCAGTCCCCTAGAACTTAGAACAACTTAAACCTAACTAACCTAAGGACATCACACACATCCATGCCCGAGGCAGGATTCGAACCTGCGAACGTAGCGGTCGCGCGGTACCAGGCTGTAGTGCCTAGAACCGCTTGGCCACTCCGGCCGACAACAACACCTGCTTTCCTTGGGATTGCTATTTAGGTATATTATCTACAAAGAAATAGTGCACTAAGAAGGAAATTTCTACAAGGTTATCTCAGGACGCCTAGCTCGAGGTATTACCGATAACAGAATATTACATATAATATTCCGAGAAAAGTGTTAAAAGGACCAAAATATTCAAGTGTTTATTAAAATATTAAGTAATATTTTCTCTTGCGATGATTTGTCGACTTGATAGCATAGTGGTTACGGTATGAAAAAATGAAATTTTCCGCAGTGGAAAGAGAGCGAAGTGGCTCTCTGGTAAGACATTGGACTCGCATTCGCCAGGACGTCGGTTCAAATCCCCTCCAATCACGAAGATTCAGGTTTTCCGTGAATTTGTTAAATCCGTTACCCTAATGCAATGATGTAGCTTTTGAAAAGGGCACAGCCTATTTCGTTTCCCTAATCCTTTTTTCCAGTGGGTGAATTTTCTACCGGGACTATGGCTACATAAAATACTCGCCTGGCTGTATGGGTCCCAGCCTGCTAAGAAACTCAGACAGCAATAACAGGACAAACCATCCGACAAATCAACATCTTTGACATCGACCTCACCACTGAATTATCTAACTTCATAAAACATTTAAATTCTGGGGACTAACTTTCGACTGAAAACTAAACTTGGAAACCTTTCATACTAACTGTCCAAAAAAATAGCAATAAACAATTTCGTAACATACCACACTCCTGAACTGCTCTATTTCAGTGCCTTTCAAAACTGAAAGAACTTTATCCGATTCATCCATGGCAACATTTATTGCTCTTCCCGAAGTTCATCACTCTTTACAAGTCGAACGTATCTTCTGCTTCAACTCACGAGGTGTGGCTAGAAAAAAACCGGACTAGTACTGGTGAAACAATAAAACGAATGCAGTAAGGCTGAAAGTCGCGTGGCCTGTCACGTGACTCTCGCTCCGCCTACTGCTCGAGTTTCATCTGCCTCCTGCACTCAGTCTGCCCGTGGCGTCTGTTTTAAGTAGTTGACGTTTCGTCTGTGCGTCGGAAAATGTTGAGTGTACAGAAAGAACAGCGTGTTAACATCAAATTTTGTTTCAAACTAGGAAAATCTGCAAGTGAAACATTTGTAATGTAAACTTGTTCGACAAGATCGCCGTTTAACAATCAGAGCAGTGTCTGAGTTAACAGGAGTTGACAAGGAAACTGTCGAACAAGTTTACCGATTTTTTCAATGTTTGCATCAGTTTTTGCTGACAATGGTCTGCCAGTGTGAGTGTCATCACTGGTGTCTTCGCGGCCATCTTTAAATCGTTTAAACCACTCAAGCACTTGTGTTCGCGATAAACAATCATCGCCATACACTTGTTGTAACATTACAAACGTTTCACTTGCAGATTTTCGTAGTTTAAAACAAAATTTGATGTTAACACGCTGTTCTTTCTGTACACTCAACATTTTCCGACGCACAGACAAAACGTCAACTACTTAAAACAGACGCCACGGGCAGACTGAGTGCAGGAGGCAGATGAAACTCGAGCAGTAGGCGGAGCGAGAGTCACGTGACAGGCCACGCGACTTTCAGCCTTATTGCATTCGTTTTATTGTTTCACCAGTACTAGTCCGGTTTTTTTCTAGCCACACCTCGTAACATCGTGTTCTTTACGATTGCGTTAAGTTCCCACACCTGCACAAATTACTAATTCCATGAATAATGGCTGTCTTCCATTCCCCTTGAACTCTCATCCCACACCATCAACTTTCATTCCATAACTATCATTCATAACACCAAGCCCTCCCACGAAATCCATACAAAGGTCATGTTAACTGTATTAGAACATACGCCTCCACTCCTCCCTCCCCCCGCCCGCCACCACACCATACACACGTCCATCGACCCACCTAAAATCACAAATATCAGCTACTCACTCGCAAGCTGTCCACAGGCTCTGAGTACTATGGGAGTTAACATCTGAGGTCATCAGTCCCTTAGAACTTAGAACTACTTAAACCTAACTAACCTAAGGACATCACACACATCCATGTCCGGGGCAGGATTCGAACCTGCGACCGTAGCGGCAGCGTGGTTCCAGACTGTAGCGCCTAGAACCGCTCTGCCACCACGGCCGGCCTGTCCACAGCTACCAAATAGTTATCAACAAATTTCGTACAGACTTGGGATAGATTAAAACTGTGTCGGACCGGAACTCGAACCCACAATTTTTGTTTTGCTGGTCTGTGGCCTTACCGTCTGAGCTATCCACGTAAAACTTACAAATCCCACGAAGTTACGGAGATTTTACGTTTTTAACACTTCTCATTATTTAAAAATAGTTCTGTTTAAAAAAAATTTCGAATGCTCAAGATCGCCAAGGTTATAGTTGACAGGCCACCCCATGATATGAAAATGAAATTGTCGATAAATAATAAAATAAATTAAAAAAACTCTCAGCAGTGTGCCACTCTTTTGATTTGACGACATTTCGGAGGCTTGTTTAATTAGGTTCACGTCCGGAGCGTAGGAGATAGAATGGACCCATTTCAGAATCTTCAATCTCGAGACAAATTTAGATGGTTACGAACAGTGAACGCATATTCTCTGTGTTATTAGCCAGCGACTGTAACCACAACACCGCCCCGCAAATGACGGCGTGACAGGTGGTGACATCTACGAAGGGGAGAGTATGAGCTACCGCCCATGGCGACACCTGTGTTGACGATGAGTTCTGAGTGTTGTCACGTGTCGCATTTCGTACCAATGGCGTTTTGAGGAGGTCCAGACACGCCCTATATGCATTCTGTCTGTATAAGGTGGTTCATTCGGACTATCTCGCACGGCTTAGTCGAAGTCCTCGCTGCTGTGGTAAGTTTAATAACATGATAAATAGGTGTAACAGTCTGTGTCTCGATTGAAAAAAATTGTGGGAATCCTATATGGAGTATTTAGTATAAGAAAGGATTGTCTTCTGATATTAATTTCTGAAAGACACTTTGACTTTACTGCAAGTGAAAACATGAACATGAGTTAGTTCCGCGTTAGCACGTGTCAGGAGACACAGAAAGCGTTTGCGCTTATCTGTTTATGCAGCTCCATCACCAAATTTAATTTATTAAATAATTTTCCATTGGATGACAGGAATTGCTTCATAGCGATGATTGTGGTGGTGGTGGTTTGTGGGGGCTCAACTGCGCTGTCATCAGCTCCCAATAGCTATAATTAGAGGCACTGAAGTTTGTCACAGAGGTAGCAATATTTACTTCATGCAGAAAACATTGTAATGCCCGATAGTTCTTTTTTAGCATGCACGGCAAGCTGATTCGTATGAATATTGGCATTCAGCTTACTCCTCTCAGTAGACTCCAATGCAACTGGCAGGTGCCAAGCTTTAGAGCACCATGAGTGTGTTTTCTGTTCATTAAGTGTTTATAATAGCCACGTTCTGAGTTATTCATTATATTTGAAACAGACTACCTCGATGGATTTTTTCCCACATAAATGCAGTGTGCAAGTAGCCTAATCTGTGAACAAAACTTTCCACATTAACAGTGGAAAAGATTCAGAATGATTGTTAATTTGGTTAGGTAACTTAGTCTAAAGCGTTACGTAAATAATGGGACACATGAATGAACCTATAATTGAATGGGATTTAATAGTGTTGTTGCATGTGAAGTCGTACACGAGCAACCTGAGATAGATGAGAACAAGATGAATATTTATTTCCTTTTTTTTATATGGGGGGGGGGATGGACTGTTGCTGATTTCCAAACTGATCTTTAGCCTAATCGGACGTTTGCGTCAGACTGGAAGGTGGCAGTCTGGTTGAACTTCAGGGAAGGCAATGTGACTTGGAGTATAACCATAGCTTTTATCACAAGTATTTTGTGCATATTGCATTTTTGTGGTTTGTTCTCCATTTGTGATAAGAATCAAAGGAGACGGATCGTATAGAAGGTTCAGTATTTCTTAAACAATATCGTAATGTCCTGCCTATCCTCACCCTATCTTGTCATAATTCGTAAATGCTTCATACGTAAGTTATTTCTGTTTGTTTCTGACATGTCCGATACTGCTCTAGCAAATGGTTTATAGACGAATAAATAAATAAGTAAATCTCTCGATTAAAAAATCCTAGTTGTATCGTAGGGTATTAAATCACTGTTTAAACTGCAACCACAGCTAATAATATTCTCTCTTGCAGCCACTGCCCTGCAGACATGGGTCGGTTCCCTCTTCAGTTCACTGCACCGCCTGTGGTAAGAAGTTAAGCAAAGTAAATTTCTTCTAGTGTTAATTTTTTCATAAATGTTCTTACTGGTTTGATGCTGTTTCCCAAGAATTCCTCTCCTGCGCCAACCTTGTCATCTCAGAGTAGTGCTTGCAAACTAAGTCGTCAATTATTTTCTGGACGTATCCCAGCCCCAGATATCGTAAAAGATGTCCTAGCATCCCGTCCCTCATCATTGTCGGTGTTTCCCACATCTTCCTTTCTGAATCTCCGAAGAACCTGCTCATTCAATAAAACTCCATCTGATTCAACATGTTTTGTAGCACCCCATTTCATATGCTTAGACTCTCTTCTTTCTGAGATTTCCCCACGGTCCATACCTCACTGCCTTACAATGCGGTGCTCCAAACGTACGTTTTCAAAGATTTCTTTCTCAAATTAAGACTTAAGTTTGACACTAGTAGTTATCTCCGGGTCAGAAATGCCCTGAATTCCTTAACTTCATCTACTTCACGATGACCAATTCTGAATTTCTTTATTCCTATTTCTACTACTTCCCTTTACTTTCGTCTTTCTTCAATTTACCCTCAATCCGTATTCTGTACTTATTAGTCTGTTCATTCCGTTCAACAGATTCTGTAATACTTCACTTGTTCCTGACATTGTGGTCGAACGGTTCTAGGCGCTTCAGTCTGGAACCGCGCGACCGCTACGGTCGCAGGTTTGAATCCTGCCCCGGACATGGATGTGTCTGATGTCCTTAGGTTAGTTAGGTTTAGGTAGTTCTAAGTTCTAGGGGACTGATGACCTCAGTATTAAGTTCCATAGTGCTCAGAGCCATTTGAACCTTCACTTGCTTTGAGGATAGCAATGTCATCAGCGAATCATAGCTGATATCCTTCTCTCTTATTTAGTCCCACTCATGCACCTTTTATTTCCGTCATCGCTTCTTCGACGTAGTCTGAACAGCAGGGACGAATAACTATATCCCTGTTTACGTGGGTTCTAGTCCGAGCACTTCGTTCTTTGTCATCCAATCTTATTGTTCCCTCTTCGTTCTTGTCCAAGTTTTATGTTACTAGTCTCTCTATAGCTCACCCCTACTTTTCTCAGAATTTAGAAAATCTTGCACCATTCTACAGTGTTGAAGGCTTTCTCCAGGTCGACAAATCCTATGAACGTGTCAAATTTTTCTTCAGTCTTGCTTCCCTTATCAACCGAACGTCGCAATTGCGTCTCTGGTGCCTTCAGCTTCCCTAAAGCTAAACTGCTCATCTTTCAGATCCTCAGTTTTGTATTCCATTCTTCTGTATATTCTTGTCTGAGCTGATTGAGCGATAATTCTCGCACTTTGTTGCTTTTGCAGACTTGGTAATTGTGTGGACGATGTTTTTTCGGAAAGTCTGCTAGTATATCGCCAGTGTCATACATTCGACACACTAACGTGAATAATTGTTTTACCACTTCCTCCAATGATTTAAGAAATTTCGATGGAATGTTATTCTTTCTGTGTACTGGACTTGTCTTCCAAAATTCCTCTAAATCGTAAGTGTTAATTAACTGTGAATAATTTAGTTGAAGATTTAGCAAGATGAATCTGCGACGTTTCTAATATGTATGTAACTCTCGTTCTTCAGTCACGGAGCATTTGTACTTACCTGCACAATCGACCTAAAACAAATTTGGAAAATTATTTCGTATACAAGTGGTTGCATTGTAATTCTCCGCAAGAACTTTGATGTATCGGTAATGCAGTGGTACGTATTAACGTAGGTGATAGACATAAGTTGCACAGTTACAATATTTTGGAGAGGACTGCCTAGAAATCGTCATGCTTCAGTCGGCAGCGTCTTGCGTATAAACAGACGATGAGTTACGGAGACCAGAAATTTATGAACGATTTGGATGAGACTGGTAACATAAATGAATTTTTACTGCTATCAGTGAAATCAGTATATTGACAATCTGGTTTGCTACAGTAAGATATGAACTCGTACAGCTTTTCGATTACAAAATAGAATCACCACCTCATCGGGTCCCATCATCGAGAAGCAGATGTACGTAGTGCATAGTGCATAGCCCAACCAAGAGATAGGGCAGACGACTAGGTTGACCTGTACTTCGGAGTGAGATGGATACAGAACTGTTCATATGGGAGAACCATTTGCAATGTGTATTCTTTATCAGGAAAAGAAAGACAGAAAAACAAAATACGGTCTGATATTACTACGCCGATTTACTTCTTGTTCCTTGAGGCTATCGTGGGTTTTCGACGTTTCGAAGGGTTTACTTCGTGCGTCGACTATTTCCCTGTGAACCTTGCTTCTGTATGACCATGCTTTTTCTGAAACAGCACATATTGACTAAATTAGGCTACCTGTTTTTAAAGAAGCAATAAGCTTGAAAGACCTGCATGATGACGGTGTCAATAGAAACATGATTTAAAGATGATGTAACTATTTTTGCAAGGCTTTAAATTACACTTACTCCATTCTTTGGAAATTACACACCACCTATCCGACTCCATAAATACAAAATTGTCTATAATATCGTAATGTGCCTATAGCGTAGTCAGAGTTCGGCTGAAGTCTACATCAGGGTCAGCGGTAATCACGGCGGCGCTTATGAGTTCATCACAAGTTGGCAGCGCGTCAGTTCGCGTATCCAATGGGATGACTGTTTGACATAACCAATGAGGCAAGAAGAGACGAGATGTATGGTATTTCCAGCGCCGAGATTACAACCATTGTTTTGTTCACTGCGGTATGTTATTGACTTTGGAGAGAGATATTTTGTGATCATGGCAGCGAGTGCTATAAAATGGACTGATGTAAGTGATCTGTTTGTCTGCTGACGTCGTCCTTGCTGTATGTTTCACGGATTAATTCCGGAAACAGGAAAATACGTAAAATGTGGTGGTGAAATGACTATAAAAGTGATCTACGCGAACACGCCAAGTGGGTCAATGTGTTTTAATTAAATCATGGGAGAAAGTGAGTCGATCAATACTTGTTACTAATAAAGTCGTACGTTCGAGATACTAGTAAACATTTATCCACCTACTGTATCTTCTCCCTGATTTTTAATTGAAACTGACCCATTTACACAGCGTGCTGAAGCAAATACCTTTCGTACCAACAATAAATAATTCACAGCTTTCCCGAATATATCACGAGTTGGGACGCTGTCCTTGGTTTGCAGATACTAGCACAGTGTAAATAGCTGAGACTCAAACAAGGAGCAATTAAATTACAATCCTAGTTTACAGTACTGTTTCGCCCTTTATTCCGAAGCACGTCGTCTGCCAGCTGCTTTCTCATTTCCTCCGAAACACACAGCTGACACACACCTTCCTTTGTCATCGTCAAGGACATTGTCAAGCGCTGACAACATTCCTGCACGAAACATGAAAGTACGCCACGGGCCCTATGCTGCACCTTTACCGAGAATTCTTAACTTGCTACTAGCGTGGTCGCAAGTCTTTCTAAAACTTAGGCCAAATTTCTTTACAAGAAGTCTTATACAGTGCCTCAAGGACTTACAGTAAATTACAACAATTCACCCTTAGCTTCAGAATTTAGATTACATGACGAGCTGTCATGACGCAGATAATGCACTGTAGCCTTCCACGGCCAGCAATTTGGTGATATCTTTAGGTATAAAATGTGTGGTAAGATCGCGGTATGTCCGAAATACTGAGGCAAGATGACAAATTCGTGGTACGGAAGGCCACAGCAAACAAACGTAGAACTTCGTCTACACAAACAGAAGACCAGTGGGTAGTACTCTTACAGGCCACTAGGGGCAAACAGCTCGTTCCTCACCCCCGTTAAACAGTACATAGAAGTCAGGCTAGTTCCGCTGCTTACACAGGAAAGCCTCAGCGTCGTTCGCGTTTATTTAGAGTTGTTACTTCCTTCCAAATTCAGCTACCATTATCATCCACATCTTAGCACGTTCTTTGGATTTGGGATAATACTGAAAAATAAATGTTTCGGGCTCAGCTTAGATCTGATGTGCTCACTGTGCTTAGAGATATTGAAAATAGTGTTGAACAGTTCACACTTATGTTAGGTCAGGTTAATAATGCAAAAAGTTTAAACAGGTCCCACGAAACAATTTGTCAAATTTTATGTGATATGCTAGAACTGAAACTGGTTGCAAAAAATGATTCGCCATCTCAGTTGCACGTAGTTCAATGACAGATTGAATGAATAAGCAGGGGCCATTGTACACTGAAAACAACCTTCATATTTATGTTGGTACCACAGAGCGAAACTCGTACGACATAAATCACGGGTAGGGGCCGCTTGCTTGCCCAAGACGTCTGATCATACGAAACGCACTTCCCGCTGTTCTCACGAGATACTGAAAGCCGTGGATCAGCGCAGTCATGTGGCTGCAGTATTTGACTTCGGAGAATTTTTGACGGTACCACACAAATACTTCACAAAAGTTGAGGGTGTCAAACGATACTCGTGAGTGGGATGATTTTTAGGAAGAACGATGCCTGTTTTCTTGGCGATGGACAGATGGGTGGATGGAGTTCAGAAGATCGGAAGTCTGATGTTGGCAGATGAAGCAACGCCAGGCGAGTCCCAAAAAAGTGTTTTGGGATCCTAACAATTAACGTAGTATATTACTGATTTGGCAGGCAATATTAACACGAACCTCAGACTTTTCAGATGATGCAGTTACGTGTAATGCTATACTATATAAAAACTGCTGCATGAATATTGTCAAACCTTGATTAGATACAAAAGCGATTCAGTTTCGCAACTTGGTTTAAATGATTATAAATATAAAATTGTGGCCTCAATAAAACGCAACTCGAATAGAAAACTCCCAGAAATACCTGGGTGTAACATTGTGTAAGGTCATGTACAGGAATGATAATATACGCTCATTAATATACAAACCAGTTACTTGGTACAATACTGGGAAAAGACGATCGACCTAAAGCAGACGTTGTTTTCGTACATATCTACCTCAATTACATATACTCAGTGCACGGTGAGGAGGGAACATCGTATCAATGCTGTCGACTTTCTTTTATATTGCGAACGCGTATTGAGCGAGGAGAAAATGAGTGTATCCCTCAGGACGTGCCACGATGCCATATTCTCACATTCCATATGCGAGACGTAAGTGTGATAGTCAAAATATTCTTCAGACACAAGGTCTCTGTATTTATTCAACAGGGTTGCACAAGCGTTATGTTGTCCTCCTTCCAGTGACAGGGATTCTCATTCGGGTCCCCGAGCATTTGTCAGTTTAGCATGGGCGAGAAAAACTTGTTAGGATTCTAGCAACGCGTCTTAATTAGTTCGGTATCTGTTAGTCACAGCTACTTCACAATAACTCCAGACACTGGAATAACAGGTCAGTCGCTCTAGCCCCATGTATGCGACTACCTCTATATAAGCATTCAATTTTCCTAGAACCGTTTCTATAAGTACTCCTTTCGCCTTCCCTAACAATTTCACATAAACGTCCCACTTCATATTACTTACCAATATCCCCAAAATCTCGCGCAAGCCTCCAAAGCTTAAAGAATAAGTATTACGTAAGGAAACAAGGAAATGCCGTTCCTATTGCTCGGTAGGGTCCGCAAATACGACACTAACTATTACATGCATAGACGTATTCATGCTTTCCGTACGCAAATTTAACGGTAAGTAGCCCAAATGTAGAGTACAATGGGAAGTGCCAACTGCCATGAATTTCACGTTGGTTCGCGAGCGTGGATGTCGGTGTGGATTTAGATCTGGGTACTATTCACGGACAGCTTCATCATGCTACCTGACAAACTCCCTGCCAGATGTCTGTCAAGTCACTGGGATATAGTGAGAAGAAAGATATTCACAGGTTGGACGGATGCGACAAACTGCAGAAGCTATCCGCTTACGGGGTAATATTCTGGGACAGTTCCTCGCTTAGGCACAAATAATCATTGTACCAAAAAAATCTGAATTGTGTGCAGTTGACACACGTAAATCTTGCGGGTCTCTCTTTAAACATTAACAACCGCCTAACAGTATACATTTTTCACTTCAGATATTTATCAACAATCCCAAGTTTGAGAGTAAGATATTCACAACACGAGAAGGAAAAATGATCTGCCTTACCATTCAGTGAACCTAACGTTGGCTCTGAAACGTGTCAAATAATCAGGCACAACACACTTCTACAGTGTCCCCATGGAAATAAAATGTCTGAAATAAACGTTTACAAATGTAGAATAAGTTTTTCCTTACCACATCCATCTACACTAATGAGAAATTCTTGACCAGTCATTTTTTAAGGAAAGTCCTTAAATTGGCCAGTACGTAACGATATAAATAATTATTTTGATTTAATGAGTTCTGTGTTTTTTTTGACACGTTCCACATAATATTCGTGTATTTGGGAAATTTGTATTAAGATCATATGGGACCAAACAGCTGAGATCATCGATCCGTTTGTGTGTTTAATCTGTGGAACTAATTATATTCCCAAGTTGTGCTGCCGCTCAGACTCTGTGATTGTGGTACTGTTGATACACCAGCTGGTCTGTAGATGACACCGCAGGTTATAAAAAACGTCCAATTCGACTGAGGTAAGGATTAGACTGATTCGGATGGAGAACCAGTGTTGCAGTTAGATTAGAGACCACTTTTCATTTTTAACATCAGTTACACTAGTTTCTTCATGCGCAGAGAATTCATTTAACCACCAGCCCAAAGAACCCTCCGTACATATAAAAGAGTAGGAGGTAAGAAGCCTCAAGGTCGTAAATAAAGTGCTGTGAAAGAAAGAGCATAACGGAGAAACTGCCAACTCAAATTGGTTCGAACAGGGTAGTCATGAATCTGTACTACCTAAAACAAATTGTTCCTGTTGTATATTGCTGTTGAACAAATCCGTCAAGGTCTCCTACGGTATAATTTTACTTATAATCCGTCTTGATTGCTAAAATATTTTTATTCATATGACCGGTTTCGGTTTATTTAGCTTATATTACTGGCATAAGCTTCTAAGTCTATCGTGACTGACATAGTGAAGTGGCTAAGCCAGAACCCAATGGAATGTTTCCAAAGTATGAGATGTGCCCTCGAAAGGAAAGTCCAGCAGTTGTAACTTGCATATTCCACTGTAGTAAAATGAAACGTAGTAGCTGTTATTTTTAAGGGGAACAACACTGTTACGATTTTATTTTGCGACAGTTGTACTTAGATTTCACTTGCACTCTCCATTAATTGCGGATTATTTCCAAAAAATATCATTGTGCTTATGTTATCGCACCTTTAGGAATAGTTAATGAACAAAGATTCAAACTACTTTCACGATCAATTGTTTTGCATCATATATCCGGATACCTCGAATTGAAAACGGTAAGTTAGCTGTTTGCAGCAACAGCTCAGTTCCTGCCTACGGTTGTGTACCACACAGATCGGAAATTAGTTACTTCATTTGATAAATAAAATGGACCTCTCGTGAGTGAAATTCATTGCAGAATGAAATTCATTGCAGAGTGAAATTAAACACCCTATAGGCAACTAACAATCGTTGTTGTAATGCTTTGAAAGAACTGAAGTTTGCGTTGTATTAATATATTTTGGTAAGCATATTGAACCTAGGAGTAATCTTTAACTTTTCAGGGTCGTGCAACATGTACTACCAGGATGATTCACTCCGTCACACTGAGTGGCCACGGGGACCTCAGCAGGATAAAGGTAAGCGACGCCTAGAATATTATTTTCACACATCCCTTTCACAAGGTATCGTAATAACGAAAGCGAATCCATGTATATGACTTGTATTATATAGTCCTTTGAAATCTGCACATGTTTCTGCATACAAGGAAATAGACTTGCTTTCACTCTGTCAACCATTTTATATAAAGACCTATTGCCAGATTTTTAATGTTATTCGCCTCTTCATAAATAATTTCACTAAAGACTGGTGGTCATTCTTTTTTCTAGAGTTGGAAATACAGAACTCGGTAATAGTTTCCAAAAACCTTTGTTAAAACGTGTACTACTAGCAATAAACAAATATAAATGGTCTTGATACCCAAGTTACAGAAAGATATACTTTTTCAAAAATATATTTGAAAAGTCTGCTGAACAGCAACAGCTTCAATTAGGGAAGACACTAAAGTCTCCTTCGACGGCCATAGGCACTGTCCGATCTATCTTCCTCTATAGACTGAAGAATTCTGTAGAATACAATACCGTTTAATAGGCCGGCCGCGGTGGCCGTGCGGTTCTGGCGCTGCAGTCCGGAACCGCGGGACTGCTACGGTCGCAGGTTCGAATCCTGCCTCGGGCATGGGTGTGTGTGATGTCCTTAGGTTAGTTAGGTTTAGGTAGTTCTAAGTTCTAGGGGACTTATGACCTAAGATGTTGAGTCCCATAGTGCTCAGAGCCATTTGAACCGTTTAATAGCTTCGTCAGGGCCATAATTTCCTCTTTAGCCCAATTGGCAATTCTAGTGAGATAAGACGTAGTTATCGACCTGGAGAAGATAATAGTTTTACTATCAGAATGCTGCTGAGTGCTAAGTTACTTCTGATACTGCAGCATTAATAGGGTAATGGCTATAGCTCACATCTGAAAATGTTGACTGTATGATTATCAGTGACTCATCTGATTTAATAAACGGCCTTCTCCAAATCGACAATTCTCATACATGATAAAATTTAATATTTGATCATTTTTTCCCCACTAACCCACACTGTCACGTCAAGGAATAATAAAATGAGGAAAAAAGTGTTCGTGTGACTTCTTACAATACTTCATGCAAATCGCAATTAAGGTTGCCGCTTTTATAGAAGCCTAAAAGAATACACTGGTGCTAGTTTTTAGTCTTTCTTTGAACAGCTGGGTTTCCATCCTTTCGAAAGAAATGTCAAATATTTAGTGATTATCATATTTGGTATGTTCAATATATCACTACCGACATTCCTCCAATGCTTCCAACGTGAACTACAATTAGCCATATTTCCTTGCCATGTTATGAAATAAGACGTCACTACAATAAAGCTCTCAACCCGAAGGTTGGGCCGCTCACCACAGTGGTGCTGTAATAAACTTTCCTATTGGAGGTGGTCTGTCTTTGCCTTCTTCACTTACGTGACGATTTTATACTCGAAATCAGGGTGCCCGTGCGACTTGGCCAGCCATGATAAACTTTCTAGGCCATGATATGCTCTACGTTGTACAGCGATCACGTTTATTCTTGTAGCCGTAAGTGGTGGTCAGTGGCGATGGATGCATAACCCGCAAGTATATTCACTGGTTATATTTTGATCCGCGCAGATGTCAAACTCTTAAGGCTTCCTTGGCGTCGACTGCCTTACACGGCTGCCGAGAAAGATCTGCACGTAACTATCTGCAGAAACATTCAACAATTGTTTGTAGAATCCAGTTTCACAAAGCTCAAAAGGACAACGTACTTCCCCGAGCAAAAATTTACAAAAATTTATAAATTTTACTTAAAATGAACTAATGGTGCCTCCATAAGCCCCATCAAGTCCACCGTAGAATCAAGTGCAAGAACCATCAACTGATTTGCCCCATTTGCCTAAATAGGTGGAAGTGCGTAATATTAATGCTTTGACTCTGTCCTGTAGGATAATCAGACTAAGAAGATCCTTTTATTAGGAATACAAATGCTCTCTAGCATGAGGTCTATCCAAAATACTGGACCCGACCTTTTTATCGCCAATAGAACGTAAGGTATGAACGTCTGAAAATCCAGTTTCATATGAGCGGCATTTTGGAACATTAAAGGCACGCATGCTGTTGCATGCATACCGCTAGGACACTACTGTTACTATGTAGATGAGTCATTTCGAAGAAATCTATGTACATACAGGGGTTTGTACTTCTGTATCAAATGTCGCTGGTGATGAGTTATAATCCCGGAAACAGATTTTCGCAAATAAACGTTTCTAGTGCAGCTCATGGTGTATAGATGATGTCCTTTAATAACACATTGTTTCAGTGAAGGTGCACCAAATTAGGAATAAATTTTTCGACACTTGTTTCTTGTTGGATTAGGATTAAAATATTTTCTCATACAGCTTGTATTAATCAAGAGCAACGTGAAATCTTCACTGTTATTTGTACCTAAAGACTGGTATCACGGTTAGCTGATCTAAGAAGCTAAGTATAAACAGCGGTAGTAATGCCGTACATTCAATTAGCTTGAAAGTACTAGTCTCGTGTCATACTTCAGATTATTCTTCGTAATTTACCACCAAGCTACATTGACTAAAATTTTAAACTACAGTGCGGAGGTAATGAACGTTGACAGTAATCTCCAACTTCTTATTTGACCATCAGAAACTGTCAACAGCGTAGAAACAATATTCAGGAGTCTTATCAGATTTGGATGTAAAAAGATAATCCCTGCAACCTCAGAACTGCAGATGTCACGACCATGGCCAACGTAATGTTTCCCGAAATGGGAAAAATTTCAGGGAGCTCAACTTTTGTCAACAAACGATTCTATTCTTGTCGCAGCTTCTACAGCAGTGCAAGGTGAAGTCACAAAATTCAACAATGGCATATTTAAAAAAAATCTCAAATCAACAGTTCTAAGTTTACGCACACATGAATAACCTACCTATATTCACATTTCATTTTTAGAAACTACTTTGGATCTGTTTCCAGGTCGAGCAGAGCGCCGCGGAGATGACGCTCAGAGACGACCACGTTGAAGTGCTAGTCCATTACTGCGGCCTCAGCTTCACGGACAACTACTTACGGCTGGGTATTATAAGAAATGAGAAGTTTCCAGTCGTTATGGGAAGTGAATGCTCTGGTTATGTCACGCGCGTGGGAGGAGACGTCAAAGATCTTAAGGTGGATTCCATAATTCTTCGTGGAAATCACCAATACTGAACATGAGCAGTCGTTTGTAGTTTCTGTTTTTGCAGGCAGAACAGAAAGTGCTGTGCCTGAAAATGCAAGGCGGTCTCTTCAGCAGAATTGTCCACGTCCCTCGTAAACACTGCTTCCGGTTGCCGGACGATCTCCCTCTCACGGATGCAGTCGCCCTGGGCCTTAACTTCGTAGTGGCACACCTCTGCTTGTTTGAAGTTGGCCACTTAAAGCCGAAAGACCGAGTTTTCATGCAGTCCATCGCAGGTATAAAAGTGGTGTTAAAGATTAATTTTACAGTATATTAACTTTGTAACAGAATTACTTCATTTAGCAGCTTTAATCTAAAACTCAGGATCAATCCAAAGTACATTTTCCCGTTATTAGTTCTACAAAATAATATATAAACAATAGTAGGAATCATTTTTAAATAAAGTAAAACCACGTGTTACACAAATACAATCTGTTAGAATCTTTCACACTTCTTAATTTTATTACACCATACGTCTATTTCCAGTTCAGCGTATATCTGCTGAGTGATTAAAAAGGACTTTCCGCAAGAAATAGTTTTACTTGCTTAAATTTCTCTTTAAGCAAGTATGTGAAATACGGAGTGATAAACAGTTGTACAGTTTTGTCATAATATTTATTTTATTCATTTTGTTACATTCTCCAAAAATACAACCGACATATCTATCTCCAGCCTTCAAAAGTGCAACAATCTGTTCTACGATTCAGCGTAGAGAAATTCATTGCCCATTTATATGACCCACAGTCATAGCTGAATAGGAAACGCTGGTTCCCATCCTGTTGATTGAAGAAACTTTCGTCGTTAATATACGAACGTTGTTGGTTTATGGCTGTTGGATTGTTAAATCACTTTTATAAGGACATTGAACACGTCGTACTCTTACAGATCAAGAACAGAAACAATTCTAAAATTAATATATACTGGCAGGTACGGAACTAGTTTCACAGTGATGTGAGAACTATTTGGCCTTATTCTTACACTAGAAACTGTTCCAGCATTTTTCTGGAGTAATTTAGGCAGACCACAAACGTTTAAATGAGGATGGCTAGATAACTGGAGCTTCCACCCTTCTGAATACTAGTCCAGTCTCTTTCAAGCAGAACTACTCCATTTGGTTTCTCTCTAATGTAAAATATTGTTTTAGAAGGAAGTTATTAAAAGTAAAAGGCTAGTACTAAAGTGTTTATTTCCCAATATGATAGACGATACTAATCAAATCTCATTACGTATTACACTATGCATACTACCTCCTAACATCAGGGTTTTACTTATATCTACAACTGGCTGACCTAAAGAATTGATTCAGCACTGCTCTGATTTTTTAAATGTTGATTTCAAAAAGATGTTGAGGAGTAAATGTTCTGACTGTTGTATTTGCAGATATCGTCGGCAGTTCGCACCGCTTCAATTGAGAATATTCATTACTAGAAATTTTGTTTATTAGAGTCGACAGCTGTACAGTCTATTTTGTCATTTTCCGTCTCCAAGCTGCAATTTGACATTTTATCTCGTTAAATGTCATCACATAATGCAGACATCAAATGAAATTATAGATTATATCCAGTATTTGCTGAAATTATACGGCGGAGGTAACAAGTTCACATCGGTCTTAAAATGAAGGTTTGTGATTTTATAAACCTGCTTATTGAGTTTCGTAAGGTAATGCTTAGAGGACTGCAGAATTTATAGCTCAAATTCGGTACAAATCTTCGTTATCAAACTCATAAACCGCTAATAGTATTGTGTGAAATAACCAGAACACAAACTTCATTTCGCGAAAGTTTATAGTTGAAAAATTTGTAATTGTCAAAGCATTTTTATTCGTAGATGAAGAAACGGCATACAAGGTACGTACGTACCAAATAACGCACAGCTCCATATACATCTAATCTCTTTGCTAAATAAGGTCATATATTAGATTCACCATACCAAAAAGTTTGTGTACTTCAGTTCTTACATCAAGTAATAAACGAACCATTTACTGAAAAATTTGAAGTAACTAAATTACTATAATTTAGTAAGTATGGATGGTCATCGGTTAGCACTCTACTTAGCAGACTTACTTTGTCAAATCTGTACGAAGGCTGATTTTCCCTCCAAACCATTTAAGTCGTAACACCTCTGTATTTCCTTACATTCTGTGTTGCACTACACGTTGAGACATGGCCCCACAAAACTTTCCATTTCGTGTCAACGCAACCCCTGTGTCTGTTCTTTTTTTTTCACGTTTAGTTTTATGCTTTAAAAGAACAGAATACACTAATAAGTGTACCTAGTTAAATGGCCATTTCTTTGCAACCTGCCCACTTAAAACTCTGCTGCTTAGTGATGAATCAGTTTGCTAGTAACATTCATTTACCGCATTTCTGACTGCACCGTTAACTTGAGTATTGTTGTAGCCAAAGACTTCCGGACTGTTTTCCTCTCCACCATTACTTTACTGACAAGCGTTGTTTGCAGGTGGAGTTGGTACGGCTTTGGTCCAGCTGTGTCGAACTGTACCTGATGTCGAAGTCTTTGGGACCGCTTCAGAAATGAAACATGATGATCTTATGACTCTTGGAGTGAAGTGCGTCTATTGCCCAGAGGAAAACTACGTCGAAAGAATGCTGCAGTTTTACCCGGAAGGCGTAGATGTCGTGATAAACAGTAATGGTGGAAAGGATACTGAAAAGTGTTGTAAATTACTTAAGCCATGCGGGACGTTGATAAATATTGGTAAGTATGACGTGCATTCGATTCTACGTAACTCTGATAAGGGTGACTGTGTGTGACTACAAAATTAAGATAATTCCAATTGCTGAAATTCCACAAACCGTGACACCTGTTGAAAGAAAATTTACGAACCATGTATGTCGAGGGCGATCAGGAGAGCCTATTGGCGGGCGACTGCTCTATCCTCAGGATCTCGAGCAAAATTACTCGCACTATCAATCGAAAACTCTAAACAGACCATACATTCTAAGAAAATGGCTTACATGCGTAGTAAACAATGAACTCTACACAAAGACTTCCCTGCGAAACTGTGTTGCTTTTCTTACAAGGTCTCAACCTATCTCCGGAGTAGAGGCACTGTGGTTGGGATGTGGCTTCTCCCACTGTAAGCTAAGTCTGGGCTTCCCCAACTCTACCTCCTCAATCAGCTATTCTTTCATCCCCCCTTAACTCCTTTCTAATCGCGTTCAGATTCGGTATGCCTCCTTACTGCCGCACCCAATTTTCTGTTGTAGGTTCACATGTTCGAAAAAATGGGAGCTCTTGACTAATGGGCCGGGGGTAGGACGTTTCCTGTCCATGAAGAGCCCTGGTGATGCCCACTTGCCAACTTCCCTATTTCTCTCCTCTTGTTTCTATTATTGCAAGATGTCCATTACGTTTTTAGCCTTCTTGCTTCTTCTCTTACTAATCTGCCGCCTAGATAATAAAAGGTTCTCGGTGGACGTCTCTACTTCGGGATGCAACACTTCTTGATCGTGGCCTTGTTTCGTCCTGTGCAGCCCTCCTACCCCCGCCCTCGCTTCCGCCCCCCCCCCCCCCAAACAACCAGCTAGGCAAGGACGGACCGAAGATTCTGGTCTTCCAGCAATCGCAATAAAATTAGTGCTATTTGTCATTATAGCATAACGTTGATACACACACTGTACTTCACTTTTCTCGGCAAAAACAGCCAACTTACTTCATCACTAGAAACATTAATTTGTCCTGAAAGACGCTTCACATTTCCTAAAGCTGCAATCCCTATCTTGATGATTAGAGAACTACGTGTGACATGTTCCGGAAAATCCAATAATGAAAATTAAAACCTATAAAATAGAAGCTTGCTGTTGGATTTACCTATAACTGTACTCTTTCCACAATGTTTTTCCAAATCTGGCTAAATATTGATTGACTTGTCTTTGTGACTAAATATTGTTAAAATTTGCATCGGATAAAATATCCTCGCAGATTCAATCACCTGTGATATACCAACTTGTTAGTAAGGAAAACATCTTATGATTCTATCCTGAAGAATGTGGGACACAGTTTTTCAGCAGAGAACACATGTAGGGTAACTCTCTACGTGATTCCTGTCAAATTTCCACTACAGCAGCAAATCGCACTAAACACCTCAGGTGAAAACGTTGTTCCAGTAGAAGTCGCCAATTGTAATTCAACTAGTTATCTCTGATTGTTGCTATGATATTGTATGTGAAAAGCACAAGTTTATTTACTTATCTTTTAGGCATAACTGCGATGATCGATCTACCAATGAAACTGTACTATCACGGAAGCATAATGTTGGCAACTAAGACATACTCTCGAAGCGGTTGTCATTACTGAAATAGCCTGATGGCAGATGTAAAAGTTTTAACTCCTTCATTTATCTCCGGATAGAATTTTCTGAAGTTTTCCGTGATCGAATACCAGAGGTGTCTACAACAATCCTTTTTAAATAAATTACCTCTCGGGAGACATGCAAATCCCTCTTCACTTGGCATCACCCGTCAAATACAAAAACTGAAAACAAAACCAATCCAAAATCGAATGACTTAAAAGAGCATCCTGTACAATCTCTCGAACAGCCCGCACTCCTTCCTAAATGGAGGGAGTCAACGTGGCAGAAAGTTTCCATTGCACCCGCTTGTTGAAACTACATAGGTAGGATTTCTGACATAAATCAGTGTCAATAAGGTTTAAATCTGGAGCCAACACTTTAAAGTGAGTGGAAAAGCATCAACTGTCCCTGTGCCACTCGGCGTGCCTAGAACGAAACTTTCACTTTCTTCACCTAATCACCCACAAATCTCCTTCTCGAACATATTATTCTGCGTTGGTAAATCTGAAGCAAGATCTGGAATGTGATACACACTGTCAATGGCAGAAAATCCAAAGCAGCTGGTTTGTCTTTCATGTTTATCACAACACACATTTTTCCTTCATCCCGGTTTTCGCTCTCAAATGACATACTCATATCTGTCGTATTTGCGTCCGTAAGTCCCTAATTACTTTCCTGGTACGAACGTCCTGAAGCTCAGGTATAAGCGAAACGGGTGATAATAGGAAAATGGGACATTATTGGAGTAAGGGTGAATTCAATTAGCCTATTAAAGAACAGATATTAAGGTTTTTTGGAAAAATTTTGAAGAAATCAACGTATCTTTCCGCACACAATCTATTCTTGGATAAGTTTGCTTTTTCAACCAAACTAAGCCCCCCCCCCCCCTATCTGTGGACTTAGTTGATCTGTTCAAACTGAGGTGTGCCCCTAACGTAGGTCCCACAGTCAGCGAAACTTACCTAAAATAGAACAATTTCTTTAATCCGTAGGATACTGCGCGCGGAGTAGTAGCACAGTCCTTCGAAATTTGGAAAAAAACTCTGGATCTTTCAAAGATGTTTTGTCGTATTTTTGATCACTTTTTCTGCAATGACTAAAGAGTAATTTAAAATCAGCCTATTACTCCTTGCGAACAAGAGCGAGGAGTAATTCAGCCAAATTTCAGAGATTTTTATTAGTGGGACCGCAGTCCATTCAGTCAGCTTGAGATAGTGTGTTTCGAGCTGACAGAAGAATTTGCCCGCAAAGTAACAAAGATCTCTCTGTGGAATAGGACTGAATTACTCGTGGATGTACGTAAGGAGTATTAGGCTAATTTTAATTTATTCATTAGTCATTGCAAAAAATACGATCATAATCACGACAGAAGTATCTTTGTTTCAAACTCCCTCAATTATATAGTCTCATATTTCAAAAACTGTACTAACACTCCATGCGCAATATTCAATAGATTGAGGTAACCGTTGTTTGATTTCAGATACCAGGGCTTCCGTCATAGGCACACATCAGTTTGGTCAGAGCAAATAATTCCTCGATGGGGAGGCTTAATGATTTCTTAAATCACACTTCCCCCAAGAATCAACAAAGGTGCAAAGAGGTTTACGTTGACTTATCCCTAAGTTTATAGGCTGATTGAGAATGGACCCTTAAGACACAATAGTTACGTTTGAATAGTAGTAAAAATATCTGTTTGGATTCGATACTCTCCTGCATTACAAATCTAAGCAAATTTGTACCCCAAATATAATAATATTGTAGTTAAAGCTACGTCAGCCGTGGATGGGTATTTTGAAGGCCTTTCGTAATCATAATTCGAGAATGGACTTGCCTATTGAAAGGTAACTGAGAGAAGGCCGCTGATCAAATGTCAGAACATCGAAAAGGATTTGTTCTTGTCCTAGAAAGCATATTTTCTCCAAATTTTCGGGTTCGAAAGCAGACATCGTACAAAGACTTCACTCTGAGACTGAACTGCGTAATAGCAGTAAAGTGTCTATCCTTTAAGCTCGAATTGCTGGTAGCTTTACTGAAAAATACGCGTTGCTCTTAGACGTGCAAGAGATTTAAAACTGTTGAAATGGGCCCAACACCACAGTCATATACGCATTAGCATAGCTTGCTGTTGCAGGAAATTTCTAGGAAAAATTCACCCCAAAACGAAAGTGTTTGGATGACAGCCGCAATTGACAGATTAGTCGTAAGTGTGAAGAACCAGGACGTTATTGGAGTATTATCACAAAATGATTTACTAACATAAACCAGTACGTTATACTGAGCGGAGAATGTTCCGCGGAAGCAATATTGTCACCCCAAGGGATCACTGCAAGATCTCTCTTCAATATATGTAAATCATTTGTCAAATAGGATTAGCGGCACGAAGATAGCTCGTTAGATACGCAGTTCTGTACAGGAAAGAGCGTTGTTGGGCGATGGTAAGGAAAGTTTCAACATGGTGAACTAATACCACCGCTCATTAAATGTGGATAAATGTGAGGTAATGCCTCCAATATAGAGGAATTGTTATAAACTTCTGGGTTGTCCGGCTGCGTCCATTTTGACGTTTTGTCCCGGCTGCTGGTATCTTCAGTATCTTGTGGTGTACACTGTTGTTCGAAAACTTCCAGAGACCAGCATTGCGTTCCCTAAAGTAGTTTCCCGCACCTGTACTGGAGAAATGGGATTACTGGGTACAATTCTTGTGGCTACCACTGATGGACCATGGTCATTGGTTAGAAAGTTTTTCCCGCAGTTTTGTTGTAGAGGTTCCTGTTAAAACTCATCCTGCTGCTACCACCGACAGGCCGTCGTCATTGGCTAGAACCGAAACTCGTAGAGTAAGAGGGGGGGGGGGGGGGGTGTGGGCGGAGGAATGTCTATCCAAAATATTATCCGGAGGCGTGGCCTCCAGGGCGTTTCCTTCTATTGCTCGCACGCTGTGACCATGTATTCACTTCTTTCAATGTGGGGATGCTGTAAGCCTAAAGCTATCTCTTCTACTAAAGTTACATGACTCCTTACAAATTTCAATCGCTTCTCGGACATTTTATTCTAGAAATGTCTGTTTCCTTAGCCAGCATACGAACGTGATTGAAATCGGTGTCAAGACTGCTGTTCTCGTGGTGATCCGCTAACGCAGATGTCAGATTTATGTAGCAAAGTGTGGTGTTCGTGTTCTAAATCTGCGCTTATGTGATGAGTGTTCTTTAATATATTCTGTAACAGTCCTTCCCGTTTCGTCTATATACACTTTGCCGCAGCGACATTTCATAGACGCCTGCAGTGTGGATGCAGTCAGGTGCATCCGTTTGTCGGAAAATCCTCTATTCTGACTGAAGAGGAATGAATAACGTTTTTCCTTAGAATTCTGCTTACACGGTCAGACCACAGAAACGGTCAGATAACTGAGAAGGCAGTTCCTAGTCATTATTATTAGCGTTATTCAAATTCCTCTTGAAAGCCTTGTTTATGTACAAACTGTAAAAGCCCTTGGCCTTCATTCCAAGGTGTTATCGCTGATATGGAAGGCACGTGAAGACCGAACGTTGAGTACTGCTTGCTTCTGGGATACGTGGTGGTGCGAAGCGGCGTCTAAGTAACTGTTTGTGTCAGTACTGTACGCTCGAGTGTTGTCAGATCTTCTAAGTACCAGCACAGCTAGGAACGGAAGACTCACTCACTCTCAGCCTCCAAGGTAAAGTAAATTTTGGGGTGAACTCCATTTAAGAAACTGTGGAACCCATGAAGCTGTTCTTCACTGAGTGGCCATATAAAACAAACAGTCATCCATCAGCGGAACCAACAGGAAGGCTTTAAAGCAGCACTACTTAAGGCCTGTTGCTCAAAATGTTCCACCAGAACGTAAACTATAACTGGCGACGAGGGTGCGCCCGTAGCAAGACCGTCAGACTGAAAAGAATTCACCGCTGTATTTGAAGTGGTTCCACAGAAAACATAAATTAAGTCATTATCATCTGCAGCAAATTTCTCCCTTAGGGTCTTCATAGTATCTGATGCTGTCATGTTAGTAAATCACGATGTCACATCGAATTTTACAAAAAGGTCGCTTGCGAATTTCTTCAACGTGCGTATAATTTCTAGAAAATGTTTAGAATCTTCTACAAAAGTATTTATTTTTCCAACTAGATGTCCGTTTTCCCTACAAGACTTGCTAAAAGTTCGGTTATTAATCCTATTCACTATAGATCTCAAAGGAAGCATGTTCTTTGTGTATATTGCGTAGTCCATTCTAGGTCATACACGTATTGGGAGCGTTAGGTTTTTTGTAATAGAGGTATCCGTTCTGGGGTCTGATATCAGATTTTTTCGCTTTCCGAACGACTCTGCTCGTCGAATCGTTTTCCAGGTTGCGGTACAAAGGATCAACTAACAGTTGTTCCATATTGTGATATTCCACAGTGTTCATAGCCAGTATCGTGCCCCCTTACTTTGAATACTTGATACTCCCTGATCACGAGGTTAGAGGTAAAGTCTTGCGCACGTCATACCCTACTGGTGTTCACACTGGGTGAAAAAATTTCCATGAAAACTCAGTGCATCTGTAAATGAATCATCATACCAGGAGCTAGGGCAACCGTTTCGAAAGTGTTGGTTCACTGTTCCCAGTTCTTTGCAAACACAGTGTCTTCAAACATTGTCTGGCTGTTTTGTCTTCGTGCCAATGTTCTATCATCACGTTTTTGTGCTACTACTGTTTTGGGGAGTTGTGATATCTTCCCATGTGCTGAACTTCATTAAATTTAGATTAGAGAGGTTGTTTTAGCCACCGTTGCTTACTTACGCCATTGGATTAGTAATACGCCTTCTCCAATGACGTTTTATTCTCCTGCTTCAACCCGACACGTTACGGAACGGCGGCTTTTCATGACGACTTCATTGATGTTTCTTGGGCGTTAACTCTGTTTACCACAAGCAGTAAATGCGAAAGTAGTCCTCGGCAACCGTGTTGTAGTGACAAAAAGAAATGGACTGAACCAGAATAATAAAACAGTGTGAAATGAGACTGTTACCAGCGTGAAATATTTCCAACCTATTACTTACGGAGAGCCTCTGAGGAAATGCTCTAGAGTTTTTTCCTTAGTAATTTCATTCCTACTTGCGTTGTTGCGGTCTTCAGTGCAGAGACTGGTTTGATGCAGCTCTCCATGCTACTCTATCCTGTGCAAGCTCCTTCATCCCCCAGTACTTACTGCAACCTACATCCTTCTGAATCTGCTTAGTGTATTCATCTCTTGGTCCCCCTCTACGATTTTTACCCTCCACGCTACTCTCTATCACTAAATTGGTGATCCCTTGATGCCGCAGAACGTGTCCTACCAACCGATCCCTTCTTCTAGACAAGTTGTGCCACAAATTCCTCTTCTCCCCGATTCTATTCAGTACCTCCTCATTAGATACGTGATCTAACGATCTAATCTTCAGCATTCCTCTGTAGCACACATTTCGAAAGCTTCTATTCTCTTCTTGTCTAAACTATTCATCGACCATGTTTCACATCCATACATGGCTACCTTTCGTATTAATACTTTTAGAAAAGACTTCCTGACACATCTATACTCGATGTTATCAAATTTCTCTTCCTCAAACACTTTTGTTGCCATTGCTAGTTTACAATTTGTAACACCTCTACTTAGACAATCATCAGTTATTTTGCTCTCCAAATCGCAGAACTCATTTACTACTTTTAGCCTCTCATTTCCTAATCTAATTCCCTCAGCATAACCCGATTTCATTCGACTACATTTCATTATCGTCGTTTTGCTTTTATTGATGTTCGTCTGATATCCCCATTTCAAGACACTGTCCATACCGTTAAACTGCTCTTCCAGGTCCTGTGCTGTCTCTGACAGAATTACAATGTCATCGGCAAACCTCATAGTTTTTATATGTTCTCCATGGATTTTAATTCCTACTCCAAACTTTTTTGTTTCCTTTACTGCTTCCTCAATATAGAGATTGAGTAACATCGGGGATAGACTGCAACCCTGTCTCACTATCTTCCCAACCGCTGCTTCCCTTTCATACCCCTCGAGTCTTATAACAGTCATCTGGTCCTTGTACAAATTGTAAATGGCCTTTCACTAACTTTATTTAAACACTGCCACCTTCAGAATTTGAAAGAGAGTATTCCAGTCAACCTTATCAAAAGCTTTCTCTAAATCTACAAATGCTAGAAACGTAGGTTTGCCTTTCCTTAACCTATATTCTAAGGTAAGTCTTAGGGTCAGTATTGCCTCACGTGCTCCAACATTTCTATGGAATCCGAATTGATCTTCTCCAAGGTCGGCTTCTACCAGTTTTTCCATTCGTCTGTAAAGAATTCGTGTAAGTATTTTGCAGCCGTGGCTTTTTAAACTGATAGTTGGGTAATTTCCACACCTGTCAACACCTGATTTCTTTGGGATTGGTATTATATTCTTCTTGAAGTCTGAGGGTATTTCACCTGTCTCATACATTTTGCTCACCAGATGGTAGAGTTTTGTCACAGCTGGCTCTCCCAAAGCTATCAGTAGTTCTAATGTAATGTTGTCTACTCCCGGGGCTTTGTTTCGACTTAGGTCTTTCAGAGTTCTGTCAAATTCTTCACGCAGTATCACATCTCCCATTTCATCTTCACTTACGTCCTTCCCATTTCCACAACTTTGCCCTCAAGTACATCGCCCTTGTATACCCACTATATACTCCTTCCACCTTTCCGCCTTCCCTTCTTTGCTTAAAACTGGTTCTCCATCTGAGCTCTTGACATTCATACAAATGGTTCTCTTTCTCCAAAGGTCATTTCAATTTTCCTGTAGGCAGTATATACTGTATCTTACGCCCTAGTGATATATGCCTCTACAGCCTTACATTAGTCGTCTAGCCAGCTTTGCTTAGCACTTTTGCACTTCCTGTCGATCTCATTTTTGAGGCGTTTGTATTCCTTTTTGCCCGCTTCATTTACTGCATTTTTATACTTTCTCCTTTCATCAATTAAATTCAATATCTCTTCTGTTACCCAAGGATTTCTACCAGCCCTCTGCTTTTTCTCTACTTGATCCTCTGCTGCCTTCACTATTTCATCTCTCAAATCTACCCATTCTTCTACCATATTTCTTTCCCCTGTTCCTGTCAATCGTTTCTTAATGTTTTCTCTGAAACTCTCTACAACCTGTAGTTCTTTCAATTTATCCAGGTCCCATCTTCTTGAATTCCCACTTCTTTGCAGTTTCTTCAGTTTTACTCTACAGTTCATAACTAATAGATAGTGGTCAGAGTACAAATCTGCCCCTGGAAATGTCTTAAAATTTAGAACCTGGTTCGTAAATCTGTGTTATCATTATATAATATATCTGAAACGTTAGTGTCTCCAGGCCTCTTCCATGTATACAACCTTCTTTCGTGATTCTTAAACCAAGTGTTAGCTATGATGTTATGCTCTGCAAAATTCTGCAGGCGGCATTCCTACTTATCAAGCAAAATCAGTTTTTGTAGGAACCAAAATTCTTATAGATCTTAATACCTACGCTCGTTGCTAATCTTAGTTAGCCCATTCAAAAACGAACGTTTTCCACCATGGCTTTAGACAGAAAGGCCTGACTTCAGTCGCCTTAAACATCTTATTGTCAACACACCCGAAATGAATAATTTATTTAAAGTACTTAAAAAGTCCTTTATTTATACATTTGTGTAAACACTGCTTTTAATGTTGGTTCTCATCATAAACATGGGAGAGTCATGGAATATATTTCTACGTAATACGTTAAAACCAGTCTCTCCTGCACATAGTTTCTTAAAATTTTATACACCTCCTGTATAGTTTTCATTAACTTCAATTACTTGTTAGTGAATTTGTTGATGTTAACTTTATGAAACACTTTTACGAAACATGTCGAAAATTACAAAAACTGGAACGGTAAATCATTGCATTTCGTAAGATTAATTTATAAAAAATAACTAATTTCTTCCAGGTTCAAACAGCACTGCTTGTTACCGCAGATCGACAGCTTGGGGATTTGCGAAACCATCATGGGATACCAAACGCATACGTACAGTAGAGTTAGTCAGTCACAACTACAGAGTAGCAGGTTTGAACGTCGGAACGTGGCTAGAAAATCACCCGAAAAAAGTACAGACCATCCTAGAAAAAGTATTTGAACTGCATCAGAGAGGACTGATTCGACCTTGTGTTCATTCCGTTATACCTTTCGATCGAGTGAGTTTTCTGGTGTTGAACGTTACTTACTGGTACAAAATGCCACTAACACATGTAACGCTAATATTTGTTCTAGGTGACTGATGGGATAAAAGAGCTGTGCGAAAGGAGAAACTACGGAAAGATCGTTCTCGATCAAGAGCATTTCTCCACCCATACTGCTAAGAGACTACGGAAGGGTTCGAAGCCACAGCGAGGAACTTCGCAACGGGGAAAACTATCAGACGAGGACGACGATACGGAAGCAGAAGAGATGGTTCTGGACCCTGAAGATGAAGATTTTTCCGAAGACATGCCACTTCTCTAGGAACTGTCGTCAGGCTCACTAGCATAATAATTTGATTTTTAGTCTCCTTACTCAATTTGCGGTTTCAAAAATATCAATCCGACACATTCGTCAAATAGTTTAAGTTATGGGTGATAATTTTTTATGTTTCTCTCTGAGATCTTTTAAGATTCCAAGCAAAACTCTAAAGCATAAACAATAAAATATGTGCAGTCTTAATGCGTAACTTAATTGCATAATTTACACTATTTCCATATTTAAAAAATTGTTCAAATGGCTCTGAGCACTATGGGACTCAACTGCTGAGGTCATAAGTCCCCTAGAACTTACAACTACTTAAACCTAACTAACCTAAGGACAACACACACATCCATGCCCGAGGCAGGATTCGAACCAGCGACCGTAGCGGTCGCGCGGTTCCAGACTGTAGCGCCAGAACCGCTCGGCCATCAGCGGCCGGCTGTTTCCATATTAGATTTACTCGCTGAAACTCCAGTAAAACATCCAAAGTTATTTAACTTTAGCTCACTCCTTGTTCTCTCCGTGTTAGTCACCTCGCAGATAATAACTTCACTCAATTCCTTTTGCCCCTATGGGGGCATAAGACATCCAGGAGAACTCTCCATCCGTCTCTGTCATTGGCCATTTGTCTCAATTCTCCCGAGGTCTTACAAATTCTTTTTGCTTTCCCTTCCTCTGTTCCTTGTTCCCTGGGATTCCATTCCAATGCTTTTTTCTCGGTGGCTCCCTCTGGTTTTCTCAATGTGTGCCCCAACCAACCCCACTTTCTCTCTCGTATCTGGTCTTCTATAGGTATCTGGTTTGTTATTCGTTAGAGCTCCTCATTACATATTTTTTGTGGCCGCCAGATATTCATGATGCGTCGGAGACATCTATTTATGAAACTTTGTAACTGTGATGTTATATTTTTATTCATTTTCCAGCTTTCACTAGCGTTCAGGGCAGCCTTCACATTTGTATTAAAAATAAGGATTTTTGTTTTGTACCTGATATTTCTGTTTTTCCATATTGGATCTAATTGTATGAAGGCAGCATTTGCCTTTTTAATGCGGTTTTTCGCGTCATCTCCACTCCACAATCTTCCGTCCCTATGCTACCCAGTTACAGGAATGAGTTGTCTCCACCCGCTGCTCCCCTATTAACAGTGGCACCTCTATGTTCCCTGAATTTACTCTCATCTCCTTTGTTTCTCCTGTATTTATGTTGAGGCCAGCAGTCTCTGCTTCTTCTTTCAGCAAGTTTAATTTAGCTTGCATATAAGTCAACCTTTGAGCTAGTAAAACATCGTCTGTAAAATCCAAATCCTGCAGATGTACATGGATCCCCCACTGGATTCCTCGTCTCCTGCATGCTGTGACTCTTCTCATAACTGAGTCTAGAACAAGTAGGACAAGTGTTGGTGATAAAATGCAAACCTACCGGACTTCAGTTGTTACTTTTATGGGCTCTGTCATATTTCCCTTGTGGAGTACGCAACATTTGTAGGCATCATATAGATCTTTTATCGTTGTTAAGATCTCGTGTGGTATGGTATACTTCCGCAACACCTGCCAGAGCACTTTGTTTCACGGAATCGAAGGCCTTTCGAAAATCAATGAATGCCAGGTACATGGTTGCTTCGAATTCTTTGCTTTGCTCTAAAATGATCCTAAGAGTGTTAATGAGGTCAACATAACTGCGTTGTGCCCTAAAACCGGCCTGTTCTTTACGCACTCGCTTCTTAAGAGACTCTTTAATTCTGTTTAAAATAGCTATGGTGAAGACCTTAGTGGGCACTGACAACAATGTAATACCACGCCAGTTGTTCCAGTCTGACAAATTTCCCTTTTTTGGGAGCTTTACCATCAAACCATTTTTCCACTCATTTGGAGATTTCTCTTCAATCCAAATATGCTTCAGCAAGGCATGGAGCCTTTTAACAGTACTTTCAATATCGGCTTTTAAGAGCGCCGGTGCTATGTTGTCTAGGCCTGGAGCCTTTGTATTCTGTAGGGTTTTCAAAGCAATCCTAATTTCGCCCATTGATGGGTACTGCAAATTTATATCTTCTTAGACTTCCTCTGGAACATCTCTTACCTGTTCCTCTTGGTTGTCTTCACAATTTAACAGTTCCTTGAAGTGCTCCTCCCATCTCTGTAGTTGTGCCTGTTGAGTTGCAAGCATCACCCCGTCCTTGATCTTG
This sequence comes from Schistocerca nitens, assembly GCF_023898315.1. Classification (NCBI taxonomy): domain Eukaryota; kingdom Metazoa; phylum Arthropoda; class Insecta; order Orthoptera; family Acrididae; genus Schistocerca; species Schistocerca nitens. Next base: position 718,877,368 of record NC_064618.1, read on the forward strand.
ACTGGTCCTTCACGTCTGAAGTTCATTGACAACCGTTTGGTTATATTGTAGAGCTCTTTCATATTGCCTGGTCCTCCTGCCTCTTCTGCTAACTTTGCTTGCTCATGTTTCCATTTCCTTTTATCTCGGCGTACCCATGTTTACACTTTTTCTTTCGCCTCCGTGTATTCTTTATGCGCTTCACTCTTCTGCGCTCTTGTCTTACAAAGATTTAACTTAAGTTAAAGTTCTTTCCTGTGGCTGATTTCATTCCATGTAGCATCGGAGATCCATTCCTTGCTTTGATGTGCCTTAAACCCTAAGATTTTCCCCCCGCATATAAATGTTTTTGATTTTTTGCCAACATGTTTCCGTTCCCTCTTCCATAAAATTTTCTCCAGAGAGGACCTGGAATCTGTTTCGTAGTTCAAGAGCAAATGGTTCTTTAATCTGTTGGTCTTTCATCCTTGCCACATCTATATTCTTGCTCCTGTGTTTGAACTTGGTTCTATTTGCCAGTATCTGCAGTCTTAATTCCTCCGAAACTAGGTGGTGGTCGCATCCAACGTCTGCTCCTCTTCTATTTCTGACCTCTAACAGTGTGTCGAAACTTGCGGCTTATAACTATGTGGCCTATTTGATTTTCGGTAACGTGGTCTGGAGAAACCCACGTTATCTTACGGCAGTTAAAATGTGGAAAGAATGTGCCTCCAATAACTAGGTTATGTTCAGTGCACGTATCTATCAATAGTTCACCATTTACATTTGATCCCCGTGCAATGCACACCCATGATATGTTCAAGCCCCTCATTTTCAGAACCAACTTTTGCGTTCAAATAGCACATTAAAATTTTTATGTCGCTAGAATTTGTCTGATGACTCCATTAAGCTCTGTATAAAATGCATCTTTTAATTCTCCTTTAGCTATTTCAGTAGGTGCATAGCATTGAATTACAATGACATATCGCACATTTGTTTTAAAGCGTGCGGTTATTATCCGTTCTGAGACTGGTTTCCACTTCAGTAAGTTCTTTTTGTTGATTTTAAATAGTAGTTATTAAAACTTAGTATCTTCAGATCTTGATACGATGGGGTATTCCGCATCGACCTGCTTCAATATCACCCTCTTGTGGTCATGGGTTGGTACTCGGACTTCGACTTTTGGCTTGCGTGTTAATCCTGGAGCAGGTTAGACTCCTCCAGCACTAGATGGATAACTGTTAGAAACTGCAGAAATGGTGGCACAGCAGCAACACCCACTGTAATAAAATCCGCCGTCAAATGTCTCCACCAACAGAAGCGCAAAGTTGTCATTGAGAACATACAGGCGGTTCTGCCAAATGACAACTCAAATTCTTCACTCACCTAAATTACACCTATACTGTCACACACATTACCCTTTTTATGATATTCAATATATACTTTTCCTTACTTCTTTACGAGTAAAACAAAATATCACTCCTGAAAAATAGCCTTCTTTCTCTCAATAAATGATAATTACGTACTTCCAAGCACTAGACCTTCATTAACTTGTCTTTGTCATGTCGGTGACATTAACTGTTTCTCTTAACTTTTAAAATGAGTTTAACAGTTAACAATTTTTAATGAGTAACTGCTTCTGTATGTTATATGGATAACCCGGGCGCGTAACACTAAAGACTTTCTGCAAACGTCATTTTGAAGTCATGCGCAGGATCAACAACAGCAGGGACTGCCATAAGCTTTAGTTTGCGTTTGATAACAATCTCTAAAACTTGTCATTGTTGGTACTATGTTTTGTAATTGTTATAACCAATCGTCACGTAACCAATTACAGACGGTTAACACTTCCATACGAGTGCTCTCTCAGGAGTGAGTTAGCGTCAATGTTTGACAAATGAGGCGTGAAACACGATTGTATTACAATCACTAAACGCCGTTTTAAGATAATGGCGCAATGAAAATTTATCGCACGTATTTACCAGTTATCATAAAATACCAATAATGCATCAACGATGTAAGCCTTAAATAGGTATTAAACACAGACTGGAATCAAATATCACATAGGAAAGTGGTGGCGCAACGGATAATGTGGTGGTTAATGGAGTCGATGGATGTAGGTTCATATCCCGCAACACGCAAATACACTCCTGTCCAGAGGAAAAACACAGAACGCCAAACATAGGACGTCCATATTCACGGGATATGTACATTAGTATGTTCTGCAGAAATAATTGGCATTTCAGTCATCTCGTTTCAGCATGCGTCCTGCTGTCTAGTAGGCAGAGGGTCCACCATGGGCCCTGATAACTTGTTCCATACGTGATGGCATCGACGCGTATAAGGCGCAAATGCTATCCTGTGGTATAGCCATCCATGCTGCATTCACCTGGTACCAAAGATCATTTGTGGTGGTTGCCTTTGGCTCACAGTGCTGCAGCCGTAGTTTCACCGTATCCCAAATATTTTAGATTGCAACAAGTCTGCTGATTTGGCGTGCCAGGTCAAAAAACTGAGTCCTGTGGCACCAAGAAGGCACGTGTCAGCGCATCAACATGTCGTCATGCGCTGTCTCGCTGAAAAGCGGCATCTGGGGTTCTGGGTAGAAGGGGTATGGTTATGGGTCGCGGGATGTCACTCACGTAGGTCACACTGGACACTGACCAATTGTGCTTTGTGATTACCCAGAAGGACCGCACACCGTGAGGCCTTGAGTTGGCGCTGTATGTTTTCTGCGAATGCAGTCAGTGATACCGTTCCCGGCATCGTTTTCAAACAAACAGGACCTGGATTCGTCCAAAAACACTGATGCCATTCCTGTCTCCAGTGTACGTTCCGTACACCATTGCCATCTGGCATGTTTCTGAACATTCGTCAAAGGTAGGCGGAGAAGTGGACGACGTAGCTATAACCCATGCCGTAATAAACTGCGGCGGCCCGTGAGCCTTGGTAGTGTACCATATGTTACACTGCCCCCAGGGGCTCAGCATTCATTTGCTGAGTACGGGCTTGGCGATCCCAGGGTCCTGAGCTGGGGTCTGGTCAGCGCCGCCAGTCTCATGTCACCGTAACCCCCGGACATGCTTCAGCGACCACCGTATGGCGCGGCGGTGGAATGTTGTGTGCTGCGGGGAATGGTTATCTTGGCTTGACCGCCTGGATTGCGAGGACGGTAAACCTCTATAAAAACCCCTCAATCTTACGGTGTGCTGCGCGCCTATAAGATGCATGGCTGTTGGGGTGGAACAGTCGCAAGCGGGCAACCTCTGGGGCACCTGCCGCACCCCAGTTCTATAAGGCTTACCTAGGCACGCGGGGCTCTGTCTAGGTGGACTTCTAGTTCCCTAGCTGCTCGTGGGACCGAGATGGATCCTTCGAATTCCTCTTTTCCTCCTCCCAGCGGAAAGGGTGGGCCGCTGGAAGGTTCCAACACCCAGTCTCTGAAGAGGGCTCGTGCAGTCAGTCCCCCTGACTGCAGCACATCTTTGACAAGTCAAGTCTTTAGTAACAGAATGCATTCTGGTAATCAGAATGTGTTTCTCATTGTAAAACGGAAGGAGGGTAGTTTTGAGAAGGTTTCGCCCTTCTATATACAAAAGGGTCTGGAGGGCATCTGTGGCTCCTTAAAATCAGTGAAGCGTTTGCGTAATGGGACCTTGCTCGTGGAAACTTCCACTTCCCAGCAAGCCACTAACCTGCAAGCTGCTCAATGCCTTGGGGAGTATGCCATAGACATTGAACTGCACAGCACCTTGAATTATAGCAAAGGTGTCGCGACATGCTGGGATCTAGTAGACATTCCCAAAGACGAACTGCAACGTGAGTGGGCTCCGGAAGGTATCGTTGATGAAGAGGGTTGATGGCAATCTTGTGAAATCCGACTCTTTTATTCTGACCTTCAGTAGCACGAAACTTCCAGACGATATTAAAGCTGGCTTCCTTCGCCTTAGTGTGCGGCCTTATTTCCCGTCTCCAATGCGCTGTTTTAAATGCCAGCGTTTTGGGCATACCACCTTCGGGTGTAAAGGCGAAGCGACTTGTGGCAACTGTGGTAAGGCTGCTCATGAAGGAGTTGGTTGCTCGTCTCCAGCTAGATGTATCAATTGCTCTGTCAACCACCCTGTGTGGAGTAGGGACTGCCGAATATTTTTAGAGGAACGCAAAGTCCAGGAAATAAAAACAACCAAGCGTATCCCCTATGGTGAGGCCAAGAAGATCTATAAGTCGATGCAACCTCCCACATTTGTTACATCTTTTGCATCCCTGGTTCAGAAGCCTACTCCAAAAGTCGATGCCTCGACGCAGACCGAGGTGGTGAGTGTTGGCACTAACAACTGCAGCTGTCAGTGCACTTGCAACGCAGCCAGTGTTTCAGAGCCAGTAGCCCCTACTCGACTGGCAGACAAAGGTACAGTGGCGAACTTGGGCCAGCCCCTGGCGCCTCCAACAGCTGCGGCTGTTCCCAAGCCCAGTGCGCCAATTACCACTCCAACATCCGCTCCCCCAAAGCCCACCAAACCACAGAAAGCTCCTGTACAGCAGCAACAGCGGGTCAAATCCCGTGGTAAACCATCTGACCATGCGGATGTTGTTTTACGTGAGGCTTCCTCTGACTCTTCCCCAGAGTTGATGGAATACGATGTATGTGTGGGGCAATCATCTCGCCCCGCGCCTGCTCCTCCACCTGCTGCGGTCTCCCCGCCTCGTCGGAGAGACAGGATGAAGGTGCTACCCCCATCATAGATGGCTCCCATACTTCAGTGGAACTTGCAAGGGTTCAGGACGCATGTGGAAGAACTTCGTCTACTATCTCAGGATAGACCACTGTGTCTATGTCTCCAGGAGACGTATTTCCATCCATCATACTCCTCTGAGATACGAGGCTATACGCTCCACAAAAAGGACGACCTGCGTGGAGAGAGAGCTAGGGGCGGCGTAGGTATTTTCGTCAGGACGGACTACCACTCCTCGCCTCTCTCACTTACGACGACTTTACAGGCCGTCGCTGTGTCCGTGCACGTGCGTCATCCATTGACTGTATGTTCACTTTACTTGCCCCCACATGATGCTCTTGATGAAGCGGCCCTCACCGACCTTCTTACACAGCTCCCCCAGCCATTCATTATTTGTGGTGATTTTAATGCCCACAATGTGCTTTGGGGATCTGCAATTACCTGCCCCAGGGGTAGAGCAATTGAGAGGCTTCTCCTGTCATCCTGTGCCTACTTGCTCAATGGAGGACAGAGTACTCATTTCTGCACGGCAACTGGGTCGTTCTCTGCCATTGATCTCTCGCTTTGCTCTCCAGCTCTTGCCGCCAGTGCTCACTGGGAAGTGGTTGCTGACTTGCACGGCAGAGATCATTTCCCAATCTGGATTCACCTGCCAGATGGCGTGGGGCCCGAAAGGAGCCCACCACGATGGGTGCTCAGTGGAGCTGACTGGACACTTTATAGCCAGTTGGCCCAATTCGAACACTGTGCGAATGATGAGATGTGGGTGGATCATATTACCAAAACGGTCCACCACGCCGCTGCAGCATCCATTCCACAGTCCACAGTCCACAGGCCACCGGAAGAGGCCACCTGTGCCTTGGTGGAGTGCCGAATGCCGCTCTGCAGTCGGGACCAGGCGTGCGGCTCTGCGTCGGTTCAAGTGTCGGCCGACTGCTGAGAATCTTGCAGCATTTCGGTTGGCGAGGGCAAGATGTCGCTGCATTATTCGTGAGAGCAAGAAGAGGTCGTGGCAAACGTTCCTGAACACCATTAATCGTTCCACGAAAAGTTCAATTGTGTGGGAGACCATCAGGAGAATTTCTGGCAGAGGAGAGAGGTGCCCCATAGCACTCTCCACACGGATCCGCGAGACATTGCTCAGACTATGGCAGCGTATTTTGCCACGGTTACTGCAACAACCAGACAGGATCCAGGTTTCCAGCGCCATAGAGCGGTTGCTGAGAGATGTAGTCTGAACTTCCAGTCCACCTCTCATGAAGTTTACAACTGCCCATTTTCTATGTGGGAGCTGGATTCTGCTTTGTCTGGAGCTCGTGACACATCCCCTGGTCACGACAGGATCCATTACAGTATGCTATGGCACCTCACAATGCGCAACAGAGAACTCTTCCTCGCACTTTTTAATGCCATTTGGGCGTCGGGTCACTTTCCTGACGCGTGGCGTGAGGCAGTTTTAATCCCTTTTTCGAACCTGGGAAAGACCGCACGAGCCCTCACTAGTTGCATAGGGAAGACCTTGGAGCGGATGGTCAACCGCCGCCTTGTCTGGATGTTAGAATCCCGGCAACTCCTTAGTCGCTTTCAGTGTGGGTTCAGGAGGTTTCGTTCCACCTTCGATAACCTTGCCCTCCTGGAGGCGGCTCTACAACAAGCTTTCCTACGCCGTCATCACCTCCTAGGTGTATTTTTAGACATCGAGAAGGCCTACGATACCACTTGGAGGCGTCTCATCCTGGAGCAGCATCACCGAATTGGTGATGTCCTGTCGATTGCTTTGAGCAGGAGAACGGTGTCCCTCAGGGTAGCGTTTTAAGTGTGACTCTCTTTGCCATCGATGTTAATAGCATTACGTCCATAGTGAAAAGTCCTGTCCAGTGTTCTTTGTTTGTGGATGATTTCTCTTTGTTTTGCTCTTCTTCAAGCCTTGCAACGACAACTCGTCAGTTGCAACTTACGATTAGGCGTTTGGATGACTGGGCGCAGAAGAGTGGTTTTAAGTTTTCCACCGAGAAGTCCGTATGTGTTCTTTGTAACCGTTCTCGTTCGATTTTAACCTTTCCTGAGTTGAGGACGAGGGACACTATTCTTACTTTTAAAGACACGGTGAGATTTCTGGGGCTCATTTTTGACTCGAAGCTCACGTGGTTCTCATCTTAAAGACCTGAAACGGTGGTCGCTTCAGGCTTTAAGTATTTTAAAATGTCTTAGCCACAGTACATGGGGAGCTGACAGGACTTGTCTGCTCCAGTTTTACAGGGCGTTTGTGCGATCTCGGCTCGATTTTGGGTGCACGGTGTATGGGTCTGCGAGGCCTTCTTACTTAAAGTTGTTGGACGTTGTGCACCATAAAGGGCTTCGGTTGGCCACTGGGGCATTCCGAACTAGCCCCATACCAAGCCTCTGTGCAGAGGTTGGTGAACCGCCACTTCATATGCGGCGACGGATACTTACAGTGCGCCAGGCGTATAAAACTTTGTCCACACCATACACCCCTGCATACCATACCGTTGCTCAGCCTCCTCTGGCACGATTGTTTCATAACCGGCAACGTGCGACGCAGCCCTATGGGATTCGCGCACAGGATTGCCTCAGTGCGATGTCTATGGCTGGTCTTCGTGTTTTACGTCGCGGTTGGAGCAGATCTCCACCTTGGCTCCTCCGGAGACCCAAACTTATTTTAGATTTGACTAATTTTAAGAAAGATGGCACACCTGATTTTACGTTTCAATCTGTTTTTTAACATTTTAGATGTGCATCACGGTTTCACTGTCGTTTATACTGATGGCTCCAAACAGGAGACTTTCCTTGGCTGTTATGTGGTGTTCCCTGATCATGTTACCCGGATTCGCCTCCCTGCTGAATATACCGTTTTCGCAGCAGAGCTCCACGCGATCCTGAAGGCACTGGAGCAGATGAATCGTGTTCGGGGCGATCGATTTCTTCTCTGCTCCGATTCTCTTAGTGCCTTACAATCACTGCAGAACCTATACCCGACTGAGGAGATGGTCCAGCTGATACATGACCAACTGTACTTGCTCCAACAGCGGGGTAAAGAGGTATCCTTCTGCTGGGTGCCTGGTCATGTCGGCATATGGGACAATGAACAGGCTGATCGGGCTGCCAAGGAGGCCTGCAGAGAGCAGGATGTGGTCAAGTGTCCAATCCCCTTGCAGTCAGTCATCGCAGCACTCCACAGGAAGTGCATGGAGTTGTGGGAGGACGAATGGCTGGCGGTGACGGCCAATAAACTGCGGTCGGTAAAGTCAACCACTCGGCCGTGGCGTTCCTCCTGCCGGTTGCTCAGGCGGCAAGAGGTGGCCCTCACACGTCTTCGGATCGGGCACTGTCCTCTGACGCATAGCTATTTATTGCGGCGGGAGGATCCTCCGTTTTGTGATGCCTGTGGTGTGCACATCTCTGTCCGGCACATTTTAACAGACTGCATTTTATATCGTGATGCAAGGGCAGAAGCAAAAGTTGATGGGGATCTGCCTTATGTTTTAGCTAACGACGAGACGTGTGTCTAGGGTTTTTAAGTTTTGTGATGTCTGGACTCTGTCCTAAACTTTTAGGCTGGAGGTTTTAGTGTATTGCAGAGTGGCTGACTCCTCCCTTTTTTCCTTGCGGTCAGCCAGCCACTTCCATCTGCTACATTGTTTTAGCTCCCTCTCCCATTTTCTTCCTGTGTTGTCCATGTTTTACTGCTGACGCCCTGCTTCATCCCACGCTTCGGTGTGGGTGAGCACCTATTTTTCAATGATTGTTCCCCGTGTTTTATGTTCCGTTTTATGTAAATGTTCTGAGTTTTTTTTTTTTTGACACCCGTCTCACTATGATACTGAACGGGTGCTGAAGACCTTGCTGTCGTGCGCCCACGAAACCCCTCTACTAACCCCCCCCCCCCCCCCCCCCCCATATGTTACACTGTTGCGCCACAGCAGAGGACGACCCGGATCTGTCCTGCAATGCCATTCGGATGAAGTTTCGATCTTCTCGAGGTGTGATCTGTGCGCTGCGACCTGACACATTTCTTCGTGTTCTACGTCCTTCCGTGAACCTTTCTGCACACTCGTTGCACTGCCGAAACACTTCGTCCCACACGGCAGCAATCTTCCGGATGCATGTGTCACATTCATGTCAAAAATGCGCCCTTTTTCAAACTCATTGATTTGATGATACGATTTGCACGTATGTCTGCGAAGCATCCTGTACGTCTGATCAAGTCACACAGATTCATTACCTTCGGTTTACAGCGCCAAGGAGAGCGGCGGCACATTTTACCGGTAGGTGGTGTGCCGCGCGATATCGATGTTGATCCTGAACCTGCAGGCCGACATGATTCAAATGCAAATCATTCCTGCAGAACATAATAATGTATATGCCCTGTGTATACGAACGTCCTGTCTCTAGTCGTTCAAAGTGTTCAGAAAAGAACATGAGTGTACTTTCTCGTCTTAGTGGTAACATCCTGGACAACTTCATGAATGCAACAAGTCTGCTCTCCAATATTCGATGTTTAAATTTCCATCTGACTTGGGAAAGAAGGATGAAGTATTTGGCAATTCTAGTGTGTGGTTAGACGGAAGCTAAGAAGACAGCTTAAATTGCATCGACTAAAATGAGGAACAATAACATTCATATTCTCGCTAGTCACAAAGTCGATTGCAGTTCCTGCCGTTGTCAATACTGCGCGTGACGTCATAATGAGGAAACGTTTGCAGGAAGTCTTGTGAAAAGTTACCCAACGCAGGTGCGCACAGATCTCGCGACGGCCTATACTGTATACATTGGTGGCCAGATTCACGTGGCCCTGCTCGCTCCAGCGGCGCGCCATGCCCCGATTATCCAGCTACGTGAAACTTAAATGAAATCGGCTCTTGCAGAACTATACCCAGCAATTAAATACAAAGTACACGAACCTTCTCTGAATAAACCATTCTGTAAACCAAACTATACGTTAAATCGGGAGCAACACTAAACTGGTGTCATAACGTTTTGGGACTCAGTCTGCTGATTGCAGCAATTGCATGCAATATGGAGACACAAGGAGTCAGCATGCCTGTATCCTTGCTTTGTCATTTGCCTCGAGTAGCCACTCACAGAGCTCCTCAATTGGAATCGAGAGACAGTGCATTCATTTGCAGTCCTCCTCCCACCAACATAAAGCCCTGCAAGTGCCAGGGGCTCAAAGCTGCCCATCCGCATAGCAGTTTCTCACGCTAATTGCTCAGCTACGGACGCAGACACGGACTCCCTCATCTTACATTCAAATGCCACCATTTTGCTACTGCCTTGAAGCGCATAACGCGAATACGAGGACTGCTCCTTCAACAGACAGCGCATAATCCTCATCTTTCTTCGCGTATGTCCTCTTCTTGACTTTAACACTACTTTAGAATCAAAATTCCCTTCATTCAGCGTAATTACGGATGTTCAGAGAAGTTTGAGTGGGAACATTGAGTGATTGACTACTGGTGAGGAATACAGATAGGTCAGAAAAGTCTAGACAATTTCGAAACATCTACCGCAAAATGCTCTAGGAGCAAACAGTGTTTCGTCGAAATGTGAAAATCCGACAGGCTACACTAGAATAAGTGTAGGTTAGCTTAGTGCCCGTGGTTAGGGAAGTGCATCCGTTTATTCCTGGTAGCTGAATTAAACCTTCCCGAAATGGGGGAAAGTCTGTGGCGGGAAAAAGACCTATTTGATCAAATAAATGGCTAAAGCGGCGTGCGAGCTACAGAAGAGGCGTGAAACGTAAAGGATTAGTCTAAATTGGGTGCCACACATCTATTTATTGAGCTCACTTACTAATCATTTATTCCTATCAAGAGAAAACAATGGACATTTGAAAATCTCCCAAAACAACCTCTCCAGTTTTATTCAATTAACGTCATTTTGCTGTAGGAAAACTGTAAACACTTCCAGGATTGTAGTTTGTAGAAGTTACATAATGTTTGGTTGTACACACATCAAAAAAATTGTCACCCCGGTTCCAAGAACTCCTGTAGGTAGACGTTGACTGTGGATATTGTATCACAGCCACACTCCGTTTGACTCTTCAGAGATGTCAATAAACCCGCCCCAAGACGTAAACAAGCACGCATGAGCATTAGACAGAAGGGGTCCGACAGCCGACCAGTTAATCATTTCACCAGAGAATGGGTATACGGCTCGTGTTGTCTGTAGTTCAACCATGCGTAGACGGTCAATACCGCGGTTCGACTGCGTCCGTATTGTTACTTTGTGCTCTCAGCAATGGAAGTGTCCAGGTGTCTCTGAGTGAACCAAAGCGATGTTCTTCGGACGTGTAGGAGACTCAGAGAGACAGGAACAGTCGATGACATGCCTCGTTCAGACCGCCCAAGGGCTACGTTTGCAACGGATGACCGCTACCTACGGATTATGGGTCAGAGGAACACTGACCGCAACGGCACCATGTTGACTAATGCTTTTCGTGCAGGCACAGGACGTCGTGTTAAGACTAAAACTGTGCGCAATAGGCTGCATGATGCGCAGCTTCACTCCCAACGTCCATGGCGAGGTCCGTCTTTGCAACCACGACACCATGCAGCGCGATGCAGATGGGCCCAACAACCTGCCGAATGGACCGCTCTGGATTGGCATCACGTTCTCTTTACCAATGAGTGTCGCATATGCCTTCAACCAGACAATCTTCGGAGACCTGTTTGGAGGCTAACCGGTCGGGCTGAACGCCTTAGACACATTGTCCAGCGAGTGCAGCAAGGTGGAGGTCCCCTCCTCTCTTGGGCTGGCATTATGTGGGGACGACGTACACCGCTGGTGGTGATAGAAGACGTCGTAACGGCTGTACGATACGAGAATGCCATCCTCCGACCGATGGTGCAACCATATCGGCAGCATATTTAACCAGCCTTATTAGTAATCTAACTGAATTTATGCGAAATACATTTAGTTCATACCTAAAGACGGCATATACTGAACACAGGTTCATGCGTTGTCAAACTAGCTATAAAATGTAAAACACCAGTCTTATATAGATACAAAAATTTCTTAGATTTTGTTCCCTCTCTTTGCGCTAGATGCGCATATGTTCAGTTAGATTACTAATAAGCCTGGTTAAATATTGCACTTTTTAGGTTTTAATATAAATTTTCTTTTGTTATAGAATCTGAAGATGGTCATTGTATGGCCGAAACCGGTTACGACTGTGTCATAAGAATGTGACTGCGTCTGTAAATAAACAAAGTTTTTACAGAATAATCAATCACTCACTCCATTAACAAAATGTCGTATCTTCCAATATCGGCACATCTTGGCGAGGCATTCGTGTTCCTAGACTACAATTCGCGCCTCCATTGTGCATATCTTGTGAATTACTTCCTTCAGGATAATGACATCGTTCGACTAGAGGCCAGCATTTCTCCAGACATGAACCCTATCGAACATGTCTGGGATAGATTGAATAGGGCTGTTTATGGACGACGTGACCCAACAACCACTCTGAGGGATCTAAGCCTAATCGCCCTTGAAGAGTGGGGCAATCTGGACCAACAGTGCCTTTATGAACTTGTGGATAGTATGCCACGATGAATACAAGCATGTATCAATGCAAGAGGAAGTGCTACTGGGTATTAGAGGTACCGGTGTGTACAGCAATCTGGACCACTACCTCTGAAGATCTCGCTGTATGGAGGTACAACATGCGGTGTGTGGCTCTCATGACCAATAAATATGTTTGTTAATGTCTATTCCAATTTTCTGTACAGGTTCCGGAATTCTCGGGACCGAGGTGATCAACTTTTTTGATGTGTTTGTCTACTAAATACATGATTCTTAACAAATGAAAGATAAAAATTCGGTTGACGAATCACGCCGACACAAAACTATTAAGGGAATACGGTCTCTTCATAAACACTCGAAACAGCTTTTCCAAACCAGTTTTATTGATAGTAAAATCAAAGCAGATCTTAAGGACTTTCCTGGAGTGCATAAAGTGTAATTGCAGCTCCATTTATCTCAAGATTTTGCCGGTTTATCTGGAGCTATAATGCACTGGTGTAATAAAATGTTCCCTGAAATTTTACCATAGATAGCAAATGCTCTTAGGTGCGTAGGCCATATTCGCCAGAGGTGTAACATTCGTAACGTCCATGGGCTTCAGTTTCGTTCTAAGCGTTCATGGTATTTCCTGAAAACTCTTGATATTAACTGAACACATTTAGAGATAGAATGTGCTGCACGACAGTCACTAAGCTTGACCTATTTATTTTTGGCAAAGGAATGTGAAAAAAGCTTAACCTTGGAATTTAGCGTATTCACCTTTTCCTCCTCTCTAGAAGTTCTTGCAGTCAGCTGTGTACACTGATCACTCAGAAATAATTCTTTCAAATTAGTCGTGTAAAACAGTAGGGCAGACAGTACTAAGTTCAAGCCAAGATATCGATCTTACCTCAAGGTCACGATACAAGACTTCCTGCTACCCACGCACTTGAGGCAAATGGGGTAACCTTAAAGGTCGGTGTAAACTCCACGTATTAGGCAATTGTGGCACATGCACCCAAGTGTGCCGGTTCTGGTGCCTATGAGGATACAGGCAAACTGCGTATCTTAAATGACAGGGAAACCTCTACACTCTTTCCCTATCTACACAAGTATAAATCAAAATAGTCCTCTCCATACAGTCTTTCATTACTGGAACAAATGCATGAGCCACGTCACTAAAGATCTGCACCCTACAGGTGAAAACGTTGCAATGAAGTCAGCAGAGACCAGACTACTACTGCAGCTAAAATAAGACATGTACCCCCCCGTCCATTTCTGTTGTCCATATTTTTAGGTGACGTGTAGCAATGTTGCCTTATTTCCTGATACCTATATATCGAGTCTGACAGCTGTGAATTTGATTCAGAATTACTTAAAGACTTTAACAAATTACATTGGTATACGGGGTTAATTTCTGCAATGCATTATTTATTAAGAAATAATCTTGCCTAGTACAGTCTAAATTTTCCCAGTGACACCACTGAGTACTCACAGTACACTTATAACGAAAAATTCACACACAAGGCGTTGCTAAATTTACACTAAGTCACCATCACCATTTTGTTACTTGACTGAAATGCTGAAAAATTAGAGTTAATACTCACTGATCACATACACATTTCTTGATGTTATATACACTCCTGGAAATTGAAATAAGAACACCGTGAATTCATTGTCCCAGGAAGGGGAAACTTTATTGACACATTCCTGGGGTCAGATACATCACATGATCACACTGACAGAACCACAGGCACATAGACACAGGCAACAGAGCATGCACAATGTCGGCACTAGTACAGTGTATATCCACCTTTCGCAGCAATGCAGGCTGCTATTCTCCCATGGAGACGATCGTAGAGATGCTGGATGTAGTCCTGTGGAACGGCTTGCCATGCCATTTCCACCTGGCGCCTGTTGGACCAGCGTTCGTGCTGGACGTGCAGACCGCGTGAGACGACGCTTCATCCAGTCCGAAACATGCTCAATGGGGGACAGATCCGGAGATCTTGCTGGCCAGGGTAGTTGACTTACACCTTCTAGAGCACGTTGGGTGGCACGGGATACATGCGGACGTGCATTGTCCTGTTGGAACAGCAAGTTCCCTTGCCGGTCTAGGAATGGTAGAACGATGGGTTCGATGACGGTTTGGATGTACCGTGCACTATTCAGTGTCCCCTCGACGATCACCAGTGGTGTACGGCCAGTGTAGGAGATCGCTCCCCACACCATGATGCCGGGTGTTGGCCCTGTGTGCCTCGGTCGTATGCAGTCCTGATTGTGGCGCTCACCTGCACGGCGCCAAACACGCATACGACCATCATTGGCACCAAGGCAGAAGCGACTCTCATCGCTGAAGACGACACGTCTCCATTCGTCCCTCCATTCACGCCTGTCGCGACACCACTGGAGGCGGGCTGCACGATGTTGGGGCGTGAGCGGAAGACGGCCTAACGGTGTGCGGGACCGTAGCCCAGCTTCATGGAGACGGTTGCGAATGGTCCTCGCCGATACCCCAGGAGCAACAGTGTCCCTAATTTGCTGGGAAGTGGCGGTGCGGTCCCCTACGGCACTGCGTAGGATCCTACGGTCTTGGCGTGCATCCGTGCGTCGCTGCGGTCCGGTCCCAGGTCGACGGGCACGTGCACCTTCCGCCGACCACTGGCGACAACATCGATATACTGTGGAGACCTCACGCCCCACGTGTTGAGCAATTCGGCGGTACGTCCACCCGGCCTCCCGCATGCCCACTATACGCCCTCGCTCAAAGTCCGTCAACTGCACATACGGTTCACGTCCACACTGTCGCGGCATACTACCAGTGTTAAAGACTGCGATGGAGCTCCGTATGCCACGGCAAACTGGCTGACACTGACGGCGGCGGTGCACAAATGCTGCGCAGCTAGCGCCATTCGACGGCCCACACCGCGGTTCCTGGTGTGTCCGCTGTGCCGTGCGTGTGATCATTGCTTGTACAGCCCTCTCGCAGTGTCCGGAGCAAGTATGGTGGGTCTGACACACCGGTGTCAATGTGTTCTTTTTTCCATTTCCAGGAGTGTATTATCTTCTTTCGGGATAATCCGACTCTGCTAAGGCGTCCTATTAACGCCCTTGCTAACGAACTAAAAGAATGTAGTACACTTGTAAACAACGGTGGAAAATCTGAGTAGGAGCGTTTCTAACGTTTCTGTAATGCATATTAAACAATTTTGCCACCGCTGGGTGGAAATGGTAGAGAAAAACTTGATTAAAAACAAAAGAAGTACGTGATCATCTTCTCGCCAGTTTCCAGATGTCCAGGCCTGTTGCTGCAGCATAATGATGCTGCCTCGCTGTAGCTAAAGGACTGGCAAAGATGGTAGCCACTAGCATACAGCTATCACCAATCGTCGGAACACAACGTGCGGAGAGCAAATGCCTTGGTTGCCAGCAACGGGCAGTGTTTATAGCTGCTCCTCTGTCAAAAGAGACAGCAACCAGGGGAGGTAAAACTATCATAGTCGAGCAACACGTATGACGGCATATCACACGCCACGCCGCCACACGCTGTGGCTTGATGCAGACAGTACATCAGTAGAAGCACCCAACAGCAGAGTAGAAAACAAGCTATATTAAACACTCCAATTTTTAATTAAAAATTTCTCCACTTCTTGAGGATATTTTCAGAAGATCTGTGCACCAAACATTTGTCAAGTATACTAAAAAAAAATTCTGCTACATTTACAACTAACCAATGAACTGTTTAATGGTTACAGGCAGAACACGATGCTGAAATAATTGATGAAACTGTGTGCGCGTGCCACATTGTTAAAGATTCCCCTCCTCAGGCATATTGCTCGTTACTGCGCCCGTCGAACCATGGCGCTCTGAGGTGGTCAGGACTGGTGATGTAGCGAAGACACGGCAGCAGCTCTCGCCAGAGCAGCAAAGTTATTAGAAAGCGAGTGCGTGTCTCCGTTTAATAATTATCTCAGTGCATTATTTAATCACACAAATATTTTATTGCTAAGTAGGACTAGCTGACGTTAAAATGGATCGACTGTCTGCAACAATACTGCCAAAAATTCGTTATTTTTAGATTATAGAAAGACATGTGTGGTGCTGTCATTTTGCAATAACACATCTAGCAAAAGTGGTAGGTTCGTGATATCAGTTTGTCAATGCAGACCATACTGATTCAACACACAACTGTATGTCTGAAAGTGTTAGTGCCCTATTACACGATTGGTACCAAGCAGCGGGAAACGATAGCGGCTATAAAATGCCCAAATTAGAATCCTGCATCACGTGCTTGATGTTATGGAAAATTATATCCTTATTCCGGTGCGTCAGGTGCTGTCATACCATCTGCCAGCCTCCTTTGTAATATTTCGTTAAACTGTAGATACATTTAGGAAAGTAATCCTTCTTGCATAGCATACTTTTTGAGTGTTTTTCGGTAAAAATTTCTGTTTGTTGTAAACGGAACCACTTGTGCCGAACTTGAGAACTGTAACAAGGGAGTTTCATTATGGATCCCACTGTCTGTGTATATGAACAGAAAATGGAAAACATCAACAGTAAAAGTATTATTGAGGAATGATTAAAAAAATTTGTTTCACCTTTCGTAGGTAATGAAATTAAATACATTGTACTTTCCTCAGAATAGCCACATCATGTGACCTGTAAGTGCTCCCACTTAATCGTAGTGTTGTGCGGTAGGTTAGGGTGCTGGGGTTGCCTCGGCAGAGCCCTTCCTGTCCGAGGTTATAAGGCTATCTGCAACAGCCACCTAGCGTGTGTCCCATAGTTTAGCGTTTAACACTAACAATCGCGCATTATTTTAAATAAACAAATATAGTGTTACCACAAAAGGAACTAGTCAATGTTAGAGTACTCTAATAGAATACTGCAACAGCTTCGTGTAGACATCCATGTATTATCTTATTAAAACGCTGGAGGAACACATTTTAATGCAATTAAAGCTTGAGATATGAAGTTCGTATTGCCTTGATGGCTTATGCATACACTGAATACTAATTTTGGCAGGCCTAAGCTGGGATCTTCAGATTCGGTTGCTTACAAAAATTGCAGAAGTACTAAGCTGTTATAACTCTAATTGTAAATTAACAATCTTACACAAGTTTTTTTTTTATCTACCCTCAGCATACGGCTTGTGAAATCATCTTTTGAGATAGAGTGCACTTTCTTAACCATCGCAACGGAACGTGATTTGAAATAAAGGATAAAAGTACCTTCACGTAAGTTGTTGCAGTAAATATATAAATTCCAATATATGCCGAAGATATCTCATGATGAGGGAAAAATACTAAAAAATATTAGTCATATGGTAACGTAGTCATATAGGCACGACAAATCAAGACATCTCGCATGCGTCTGAGTTGACTACCGGCCACTTAATGCCGGATACATCTACATCTACATCTACATCTATACTCCGCGAGCCACCTTACGGTGTGTGGCGGAGGGTACTTATTGTACCACTATCTGATCCCCCCTTCCCTGTTCCATTCACGAATTGTGCGTGGGAAGAACGACTGCTTGTAAGTCTCCGTATTTGCTCTAATTTCTCGGATCTTTTCGTTGTGATCATTACGCGAGATATATGTGGGCGGTAGTAATATGTTGCCCATCTCTTCCCGGAATGTGCTCTCTCGTAATTTCGATAATAAACCTCTCCGTATTGCGTAACGCCTTTCTTGAAGTGTCCGCCATTGGAGCTTGTTCAGCATCTCCGTAACGCTCTCGCGCTGACTAAATGTCCCCATGACGAATCGCGCTGCTTTTCGCTGGATCATGTCTATCTCTTCTATTAATCCAACCTGGTAAGGGTCCCATACTGATGAGCAATACTCAAGAATCGGACGAACAAGCGTTTTGTAAGCTACTTCTTTCGTCGATGAGTCACATTTTCTTAGAATTCTTCCTATGAATCTCAACCTGGCGCCTGCTTTTCCCACTATTTGTTTTATGTGATCATTCCACTTCAGATCGCTCCGGATAGTAACTCCTAAGTATTTTACGGTCGTTACCGCTTCCAATGATTTACCACCTATGGCATAATCGTACTGGAATGGATTTCTGCCCCTATGTATGCGCATTATATTACATTTATCTACGTTTAGGGAAAGCTGCCAGCTGTCGCACCATGCATTAATCCTCTGCAGGTCCTCTTGGAGTACGTACGAGTCTTCTGATGTTGCTACTTTCTTGTAGACAACCGTGTCATCTGCAAATAGCCTCACGGAGCTACCGATGTTGTCAACTAAGTCATTTATGTAAATTGTAAACAATAAAGGTCCTATCACGCTTCCCTGCGGTACTCCCGAAATTACCTCTACATCTGCAGATTTTGAACCGTTAAGAATGACATGTTGTGTTCTTTCTTCTAGGAAATCCTGAATCCAATCACAAACCTGGTCCGATATTCCGTAAGCTCGTATTTTTTTCACTAAACCGGTTGAACTGTTAGAGTTCTGCATGGTACTACCACCACCACCAGATGGAAAGTCTCTTGAAGAATAATAAAAAAATTCTAAGTTTTGAACAATATATACGAAAACGTAACAGCATATGAGGGAATACAGTGTGAATCATTTAAATAGTACGTCAGTGATATATAATGAATACAGTAGATAATTTTTCGTCAACTTTTAAGATTGTAAAAATTATTCCCAGTAAGTCGGTTAACATTAAACATTTGTTAATGGTCCCAACGACGTCAAGTGGGACACAATATAGATAACGGTATGAGTCACATTTTGTAGCACTATGGTAGAAAGCCTTGTTGCAAATTTTAATAACATGCAGTATACTTTTCGTCACACAGTAGACATCACATGGAAGTTTCCAATTATAGAGCCGGTTTACATACTAGTTTAATTGTAATGTATACATCGATACACAAAACATGGCACACAGGTGATCGTATCTTGACGTATTACAATAATGGATGTGTACATATCGAAACGAAATGCCATAGATCGAGGTCTAGGTTACTCAGTCAAGGTGACCAATGACACTGGACAATGGCATTTCACGATATGTGCTCAAATATGCATTTTTTGTGTCCTGGTAATGCGATCTGGACTAAGAATTTCAGTTGGTCAGATTTTGTGTGTCGATGACTAGGATGTGTTTCTAGGTAACAACAGTATGATTATCGATATGTGATACTGTAACAGGTTTCAGGTTTGAGATATCATAAAGTACCGAAGGGAAGTTAGCCATATCAGAGAAAATTTTATATATATATATATATATATATATATATATATATATATATATATATATATATATATATATATATATATATATATATATATATATATATATATATATTTGGCCAGTAAAAGAACTGAAAATTAATGCAAACAAAAAAAATGTCAAAAACGTTTTGGATAGATTCTTATTGGCCTTTCAATATTCTGTGTCGTGACCTTTTATTCCACATATATATATATATATATATATATATATATATATATATATATATATATATATATATATATATATATATATATATGGAATAAAAGGTCACGACACAGAATATTGAAAGGCCAATAAGAATCTATCCAAAACGTTTTTGACATTTTTTTTTTGTTTGCATTAATTTTCAGTTCTTTTGCTGGCCAAAGCGATTGATCAGGCATTTAAGAGTCGCCTAGTGAGTGTAACTCCACAGCTATTGGAAGCGACCCACAGAGGCCGGAAGAAGTAAAGGAAATTACTATGAAAGACATGCTTACTTGGTTGATGGTTCAGACAGTAAAGTAGATGAATCCATAAGAAATTTAGGTCGTTCTATGAGGAGCAAAATGACCAATTCCGTTGGAGGATTTAAAGACGAATTAAAAACTGAATTGGAAAATTCTATGGGGTGTTTAAAAAATGATTTGAGTGGTAAAATCCAGGGATTAATCAGAAAAGTGGATTACTGAACACTAGAACCACAGTTGGGTCACTAATGACGAACGTTTATTTCCCTTTTATTATTCTGGCTCATTGGGTTACTATTACTACTAATGAATCTAATCTTTAAAATGTTATAAATTTTATTATGAAATAAACGAAAATAAAGTAGCTTTTTACAAATTATCATTTATTTTTAAAAAATGTTACATTTGTTGAGTGCCTTTACTGGCTACCCACATATAAAGAGCACAAATAATATTTTGATGTACATTTGTTGCAGACAGTTTTTTTTTTTTTGTACCTAGAACACTTTACAAATGATTTTTTCCTTCACAGTTAGACTTTACAAGGCAACGTTTCTCTTTCCTTGTCTTTCAAGGGTATCTTAGGGTGTGACAGAGGCACTACTCTTCCTGGTTGTTGCGTGCTTCTCAGCAAGCTCCTTCCCCAGCTGCAGTAAGAAACTCTGCGTTTGAAATTTTTCTCGTTTAGAGCATTGTACAATACCCACGCATTTATTCCAGCAAATTGTAAAGTGTGTGAACAGGCCAACGCCTCGATGGTGCTTTGACAGAGTATTAGCGAGCCATCTGGTCGACAACGTCCATTCCATATTTAGAGGCGTTATAAAATGTAACTGTATCTGCCTTCTTTTTCAAACCATCTTCAATTTTAACATAAGGGTGGATAGTGCTAGAATCCGGATATTGTTGCTGCTCTTTTTCCTGGTAAACTGTCAGTGTCTTCTTCAGTAATACTATGATGTACACTTCTTTTGCATTCTTCATATAGAGTGGAATTTCCCTAGGCTTGCCCACTAGACTTGTAGCATTTGCTTTCAAGGTTTCAGAGAGAGCCAAGGGGGTGAAAAAATTGTTACATATGACATTTTTTTCCTTTATTGAGGTAAGGTTGCATCAATTTTTTCACAACAAAATCGCCAAGACGTTCATCACTCGGCCGAGTGTCGTCCCTCCCTAGATAAGGGAAAGCATTCACAATATAGTTGGAGTATTTGCTGGTGTCATCCAAAGCTTTTGCCTGTATTTTTCCGGTTTTGAGGCTGTAAACTGTGTGAATCTGCACAGCACTTTGAAGGAAAATGCTGTTCGTCGATTATTATACTTGGACCCAGTGTGTAGCTACATTGTGCATTCGCAATGAACTCATTCCAGATTTCTAATAGCAAAGCAAACTTGTCTTCTATCAGTCGTTCTGATCTTATCTATCTAATGTCGAATCTGAGATAATTCATTATCTCTCTGAATCTGTGAGGAGTCGTTGTTGATTTCACAAGTACTACGGACGTACACTATAGCTATAAAAGCCTCCGGTTCTTAAAAGTTCGTATTCCAATCGTCTGAACCCAGTACTTGACGTGCTTCAGTCTCAGCGAATTTTTACGATGTGTTTCAAAATGTTGTCCGTTATCATCGTTCACGTTTTGTTTTCCATGCGAAAATTGTCCTGCATGGTCTTTGAAAACATTTTGCTGTCCATATCTGCCAGCTGAACAGACACTTGTAACTCCCACTTTCCACGTTCCTCTCTCTCCTTTCTCTACCTGAAGGAAACGGAAGTATTCCACAACATTGGACATTTCGTTGTCCATGACATCCACAACCACGAGTTGACCTAGTCTTTTTGGCAGCTGTTCCTGTAATACTAGTACCTATTATTACAACATATTTTGGTATTCAAAATATTGTGGAATATTAGAACAAAAACACATCTCTGTAAATGTAATGTAAGACTTGTAAAAACTCAAGAAAGCAACGACGTCTAAATATGTGTTGCAATTGAAATACAAACAATAATTATCATAAAAACAAAACATAAACTTGCATATCTTCCTTATCAGCATTCAATAGAACTTCCTGAGGAGTAACATCATCTCCTCATAAAAAATCTGGAACTACAGGCGCTGGAAATTCTACCTCAGATGAAGACTCAACCAGCTCGATCTCAGATTCGTGATCCAAAAACTTATTTAGCGCATTTGTAATGTCCTCTTCTGTTCATAGACGTTTGGCCATAGTAAATTCGTATGTTCCAAAAACTATTTACACAGTTAGAATGCACTACTAAAACCGTATTGCATGAAACAAAACAATATACACACAGTTAGAATGCACTACTAAAATCATATTGCATGAAACAAAGCACCGGCTACGCAATACTTGCATACACTGTTGGACGAGTTTCAACCTGCGCGCTCTCTCTCTCCCTCTCTCTCCCCCTCTCTCCCCCTCTCTCCCCCTCTCTCCCCCTCTCTCCCCCTCTCCTTCTCCTCCCACGCTGGAAAACTGCAACGCCAGCGAGATGAAAGGGAGTGAGACATAAGGGAATTTTTCGATTGTTGGCCAAACACAATCTAACAATAAGCATGAAGCTGCACGAAAAATATTATTGTTATAGCCGCTGCTGCGGAGGGGTCAGAACTATGTCTGCAGTTCTAGGTGAATCTTCATATTTCTCTTTTAAGGTTTCCCCACGAAGTTTAAAATTAAGTATAATCGCTAATTACCTTATTTTGTAATAAGTAACAGAAATTCAGCACTCTAGGCAGTAACGCAAAAGACTGACAAACGAAAGAGTTAAGAAATTTGTCGTGAATGACCCAGCTGCAGCTCTACTGTAAACGGTAAAGTTTGGGAGGTGGAGAGGAATTTGATCGCCAGAACTGATACAGTTGAGATTGAACTGAGGACTGAGATTGATTCAGGTAAGCAGGTTATAATAAAAGGGATGAGGAAGACAAAGTAAGCTCTTTTTGAGGTGGGTAGAAACATTGTGGTTAGCTGTGATGAAACAGAAACTTTACTGTTGGGCGAACTAGCAGGCACAGCTAGCAGTCTGAGAAAAGAAATGAAAAGTGTGGTAGCTGTAAATAATTGTGAAATTTCTAAAGTAAACAGCAGAATAAGTAAGTTAGGATTATATATTGCTTCAGGAAATGTGGGTTGGCTTATAACACAAGCACCCAGTTGTGAAAATTTTTCAGGAGAAAGTAAATACCATGCTGAGGATTTCCTTGCACCTTACAAGTTTTATTGTAGGGCTGAGTGACCAAAGTAAAACAAAGTTTTTTAAGTTCTACTGGGACAGGAGCAAATCAGTGTGCTGATCACTTCATTTTGTATAATGTATTTGAACAGTTAATTTTGAATAGGTATTGGAGTCAAGCCAAACAATGTAGGTTACAGAATGAGTTTGTGAATGAACCAGTGTGCAAAGGGGGGGGGGGGGGGGGGGGGGCGCACAGATGTAGTATGAGAGTGTTCTGTAAGGAGAAAGTAAGAATGTGGGTTAAAGCAACATGGACCATGTCATCCAAATTCATGCATTGACTTGGCTGTCAACCTGAGATTTATTATCAGTTAATACATTGTCCTACAGACTCTGTAGAAAGTTAGTTAGATTTTATATAGAGAATGGATCTGGCATTGTGCCTTAAGCCAAGCTCTGGGGGTAATGATCAGGAAACCAATCACAGAAACTACACAACAATAGAACAATCTAGAGAAACAGTAAAGGGATAGAAGTCATGATAAGAACTGAAGAGGGAATAGACATAGGACTTGGAATGGGTGGGAGGGGATCCATGGGAAAACAATTACAGGAATGAACCAAAGCCAATGAATGAAAGTAGTGCTAGGATTGTGGAACTAAATAATAGTAAAAAGAACAGAAATCAGAAAAGAAAATTTGATGGAACCAGGGTACATTTTGGGACAAGACATAATGTAAGATCAAGAGACAGGATACTGTTTATAGGCACAATATTACGGTTTTTTATATAACTAAAGAAGTAAGGGAAGAGAGGATATGTGGAATGGAGACAGTTATAAGAAACAATAAGTTCTTTGGAGGCTGATTTAAACAGCATGATACAAGAGATGCTTATACAAGATTTTTTTACAAAGAAACTGAAAAGCAGAGGACAGAAATCAAATTGGGCATCTATTCAATGTAGGGGATCACAGTCTTGCAAATGTAGAGTAAAATAGTGTTGATTTGGCATCTATGTTAAATAATGGATCACAATTAGCTGTGGAGACTGGGCAGATAAATGTGTATTGTGAGGTTGGGAGTATTTGCAACAGAAATAATACTGAAGTAGGTAAAATGGAATCTACTTCAGTCGAAGTAAATATCAATTGAGTGAAGGCCAGAGTGCCACAGTGTTTGTGTGAATGGGTATGTACAAGGTACATACAATGAGGTACATGCTCCAGTAATGTGAGTGACATTAAGTGTAGCTGGGCAGTTATTCTTATACAAGATGATGATGGTGACAATTTTTCCAGTATGCAGAGTATAGTTGCAGATAATGATATTTTTGTGTTAGAAGCTGTAACACCATTAATCCTAGTGATGTAACTTCTGTTGCAAACAGTATGAATGAACAGGTGGGACAGGTCCCTTTATTTGTCAAACCTTGGGAGGGTAAGCAGGAGACTGAGTTTGATTCAAGCGAGTGGGTAGCCTGAGCCAAGTGGTTTCAGAAGTGGGTACATACAGATTGGAAGATTTAAACATGATTATACTAGGCAGATCAGGGAGAAAAGTGAAAAGAATGCAGATAAAGATTTTAAGTGGATGGGGGAGAGTATGAAATGATGATCAGAGTATGGGTATGGATGTGTGTGAATTAAACACTGAATGAATAGAGAAAGATGGGTAGCCTTTGAAAAATTTCACCAGCAGTTGATACCAGGGACGTGAGAGAAAGGAAAGTGTAGTGTTGCCAGAAGGCTAGGGTCTGAGGGGGAGGGGGGGCGGGAGTTGAGTGGAGGAAGTTTCAAATTTAAAGAAGCTTTGAAATTATTATTTGCAGGGGACATTGAGACAGAACAGTTTAATGAAAATCAGATGTGTTCTGTGATGAAAGACAGTGTGCATGAAGTAGAGGAAGATCTTTTAGCTGAAACTGAATTAAAACATAACATTATTTAAATGGTTCAGCCTGTAACAGGTATTCAAGTAGGAGAAATATATGAGACTGTTTTAGTAAACACTGGGAGTTTTGTTTGTGGCTTGGCAGAGGATTCTCATGGGCACACTAAGAATGAGGAAACAGTAGAATTTTCAGTCCAAGGAGAAAGAATAAAAAAATGCTACTGGGATTTGCAGTAAGCCAGTAAACAGGGAAGTTGTGTTACATGTAGACATTTCTGGAGAAATATTTAATCATGCATTTCTTCTGGTACCAAATTTGAGCATAAATGTGGTGTTGGGCATAGGCTTTCTGAGTACATACGAGGCAAATGTATGTTACAAAAAAAGGGCACTTGGAATTAATGCAGAAAGTTGCAGGAAGAAAGTTAAACTTAAAAATACTTTGACTGAAAAGAACTTGGTGGCCAGATTATGTGTAGAGGTCACAAGTGGGAAGCAGGCAGCGAAATACCGAATAGGTTAAGGTGATTCAGGAATGAATGCCAGTGTATATATTAGATTAAGGGTTTGCATATAGTTTGCAGTAAAAGTGATCCACATTATGCAAGCAGCAGTTATTAACAGCCATTGTTGTGGTGAAATGGAATGATATGTATAAAGTGGATAATTGTCTTGGTTTAGGTTAATTTTTTTTTGGGGGGGGGCATTTGGTTCAAAGTACTAGAGGTATAATGGATATATACATGTTAGGTTCATGTTTTGGGAGCTGATTCATTTTGTATATATAAAACATTTAGTTTAAAGGTTTTGTTTAAAGGATTTGTTAGAGCTAAGAATTTTCTTTTGAAAGTGGAAATTGAAAATATGAACTACAGACCAAGGGGAAAGTAAAGTATTGCTCAGTAAAATTAATTGCTTATAGTAATTACATGTTTTACTTTGAATAAGCAGAAAGGTTGAGCTGAAATGAGTTATTATGTAACATTGTTGCATTAGTGATTTTAATTTGGTCACAAATACAACAGTCAATCACTTTTTGGTTTGGTTCAAAGAATAATTAGTTTCTTTGCTGAATCTTGTTCATGACATTGGTCACCTGTTTGACACTCTGAGAGTTTATATTTATGCCATATCTTGAACTCATTTTGGTGGAGAAACTTTGTCTCAGTCTAGTACAGTGGCAATGGCCTAGGCTATTCTGGGCTTGAGTGGAATAAGTTGTAAAAGATATGAAAAATCTACATTTAACATGCATCCCTTGCCAACAGTTCATCTGTTTGGTTGTGTCAGTTTTCCCTCTAAGATTTAATTTTTTGATCGTGTCAAGCCTGGATGTCACAGGAGTTGGGTTTTCATCTGTCCAATCCTTGGTGTTCTGGCTCATGTAAATGTTAGGTACTTATTGGCTGATCTTTGTTTCTTTGTAACATCATGCAAAGCAGCTAGCAGTAGAACTGGAAACAGTGCCAAAATTCTGAGCTGCATTGTCATAGTGAACTGGGAGGCACATATCAGAACATCAAAGGTATTGTGATCAGTGTTCATTTTAGTGACAATATAAATGGTTAAATTCATAAGCCATTACAAATGTGGTAACAGAAACATTTGTAGAGGACATTTAGCAATCATCGTGGGTCTGTGATCATAGAAGCTGAATTTAAATTTGAATTTTAATTGTTTGTTATGTTTCAGATTGGTTGCACTAATGTATACATGCAAATACAGGGGAGACTAGAACCACTAGCATACTGTGATACATTTTGTTGCTTGTTTCATTCACACATTTGTACTTAATTCTTGGTTAACACAGGGATAAAAATATTTAAATATGTTTAGGATAGGAGATGATGCCACATTTTAAATGAGCTTTCCCTGAAATGTCTTTGTGTTTAAAGAGATAAATAAGATATTTTTGTGAGTACATCACAGTGTTTGGAGCTGCCTGTGTCACTATTCGCTAACAATGATTAACATCACCATTAATCATTTACTGTTTCAACAGCAAGAAGCATGAAGAATGGTGTGAACGTTGCATTAACATTTCACATTACCAAACAATTTCCGTATCCTCAGACGACATATTGTAAACCTCTGTGGGACTTCTGTGTTACACATTTGATCCATTACTCTGGTGGATGACTGACTAAGCGTTGTAACCAAATTACATTTCAAATACAACATTGGATTTATATGCCACAGAAGATTAGTTTTTGTTATGGAATGTGTGTCAATGTTGGTATGTGGTACAATATATCAGTACTCTGATCAAAAAAGATGAGTCTGACAGACGTTCTGCAGACGATTTTTGTTCACATGAACTCCATCACAGACGACATATGTATTACATTAAAGCTAGGGACACTTCTTTTCTTTTAGTGTGATATAATACGCATCGAAATTCTGTACTGAGACGAATAGCATCTACACGAACTAATGAATCGAGCAGATATAAGCCACTCCCTTCTAATGGCTCTGAGCACTATGGGACTTAACATCTGTGGTCATCAGTCCCCTAGAAGTTAGAATTACTTAAACCTAACCAACCTATTGACATCACACACATCCATGCCCGAGGCAGGATTTGTACCTGCGACCGTAGCGGTCACGCGGTTCCAGACTGAAGCGCCTAGAACCGCACGAGCACACCGGCCGGCTCCCTTCTAATGATTTCTAGTAAAGGTTCATGTGTGCCACTACTATTGTTCTGCCGTTTCGTCTACTTGGAAAGTTCTGTGTCTGCCTATTACTTTCTACATTATATACGTTTAAAAAGGTGAAGAAGAAGATTGTTAAGAAACATGACATATGTGTTATATATAGGTGCTATATTAAAGATGAAGAAACATATTTTTCTCAGTCCGGGATATTCTTCTCCATACTACTGTCAAATACGTCCTTGAAGGCCCAACAGTACCGACAGATCTCCGTGTCATCCTCAGCCCACAGGCGTCATAGGATGCGGATATGGAGGGGCATGTGGTCGGCACACCACTGTCCTGGTCGTTGTCACTTTTCGTAACCGGAGACGCTACTTGTTAGTTAAGTAGCTCCTCAATTTGCCTCACAAGGGCTGAGTGCACCCTACTTGCCAACAGCGTGGGCAGTCTGAACGGTCACCCATTCAAGTACTAGTCAGTTACTACAGGTCTTAACTTTAGTGATCCGACGGGAACCAGTGTTACCAGGCCGTTGGTGAGCTTTTTAAACCTGTAGAATAATTATATATAGCGATAATTTGCTTTGGTAGAGTGATAAAGAGTATCGAAATCGATTACACAGATTCCAATACTATTTATGACTTGGCAGCCAATTTCCTGGGTCAGATCCTTGGTGAGTTGCCGATTGTACCAACTTCGTAGATATTCTCTGGCTTGAAGGATGGGTTCAAATTACTGTTGGATCCGAAAGAAACTTGGTAGGGTAGGCAATAAGAGCATAAATATTCTTGTACGTTTACAAGCAGATCATGGAAAAATATGAAAAATATGGAACAATCGAGAAAATTTAGAAAAAATCCGGATACGAAAATGAGAATACTGGACATCTGTATTTAGAATTCAAATTTTCGATATAAACAATAGATGTCTAGGAGAGAAATAGCAGCACACATGCACTTAGTAAAAACAAAAAGTATCGCACAAGGGGAGTAATCGGAATTTGCGGTTGAAGCTGCAGGTCTTTATATAAGCAGTAGTTACATATAGGAGAGCGACGGCGCCACATATATTTGCTTAAATAGTAAAATGGCAGTACATTCTAGAGACAACACTGTAACATTAGACAACATATAGGCAATACGGCATCAGCAACAGGCATTTCGTAAAAAATAGCAGAAAAGTGCTCAAGCCATTAAAAGTAAACTTAAAAAGAAAATCTATGGTTGTGTCATATGGTACTGTTAAACTATTGATCAAAGGGATCAAGTGGCTGCGTGCAAATAATGCAATACTTTTCTGAGATTTTTTGTGACAAAATGGTTATGATTGGCTATGTACCATCAAACCACAAATTCTGTGTGCAAGAGGAAGGCTACCAGGGAAGCGGATATGTCATTCAGCATCGTTATAGGCTATTGTCTTTGAGCCTGTAGGTCAGATCCTTGGTGAGTTGCCGATTGTACCAACTTCGTAGATATTCTCTGGCTTGAAGGATGGGTTCAAATTACTGTTGGATTCAAAAGAAACTTGGTAGGGTAGGCAATAAGAGCATAAATATTCTTCTGCGTTTACAAGCAGATCATGGAAAAATATGAAAAATATGGAACAATCGATGTATAAAATGGATATACACTCCTGGAAATGGAAAAAAGAACACATTGACACCGGTGTGTCAGACCCACCATACTTGCTCCGGACACTGCGAGAGGGCTGTACAAGCAATGATCACACGCACGGCACAGCGGACACACCAGGAACCGCGGTGTTGGCCGTCGAATGGCGCTAGCTGCGCAGCATTTGTGCACCGCCGCCGTCAGTGTCAGCCAGTTTGCCGTGGCATACGGAGCTCCATCGCAGTCTTTAACACTGGTAGCATGCCGCGACAGCGTGGACGTGAACCGTATGTGCAGTTGACGGACTTTGAGCGAGGGCGTATAGTGGGCATGCGGGAGGCCGGGTGGACGTACCGCCGAATTGCTCAACACGTGGGGCGTGAGGTCTCCACAGTACATCGATGTTGTCGCCAGTGGTCGGCGGAAGGTGCACGTGCCCGTCGACCTGGGACCGGACCGCAGCGACGCACGGATGCACGCCAAGACCGTAGGATCCTACGCAGTGCCGTAGGGGACCGCACCGCCACTTCCCAGCAAATTAGGGACACTGTTGCTCCTGGGGTATCGGCGAGGACCATTCGCAACCGTCTCCATGAAGCTGGGCTACGGTCCCGCACACCGTTAGGCCGTCTTCCGCTCACGCCCCAACATCGTGCAGCCCGCCTCCAGTGGTGTCGCGACAGGCGTGAATGGAGGGACGAATGGAGACGTGTCGTCTTCAGCGATGAGAGTCGCTTCTGCCTTGGTGCCAATGATGGTCGTATGCGTGTTTGGCGCCGTGCAGGTGAGCGCCACAATCGGGACTGCATACGACCGAGGCACACAGGGCCAACACCCGGCATCATGGTGTGGGGAGCGATTTCCTACACTGGCCGTACACCACTGGTGATCGTCGAGGGGACACTGAATAGTGCACGGTACATCCAAACCGTCATCGAACCCATCGTTCTACCATTCCTAGACCGGCAAGGGAACTTGCTGTTCCAACAGGACAATGCACGTCCGCATGTATCCCGTGCCACCCAACGTGCTCTAGAAGGTGTAAGTCAACTACCCTGGCCAGCAAGATCTCCGGATCTGTCCCCCATTGAGCATGTTTGGGACTGGATGAAGCGTCGTCCCACGCGGTCTGCACGTCCAGCACGAACGCTGGTCCAACTGAGGCGCCAGGTGGAAATGGCATGGCAAGCCGTTCCACAGGACTACATCCAGCATCTCTACGATCGTCTCCATGGGAGAATAGCAGCCTGCATTGCTGCGAAAGGTGGATATACACTGTACTAGTGCCGACATTGTGCATGCTCTGTTGCCTGTGTCTATGTGCCTGTGGTTCTGTCAGTGTGATCATGTGATGTATCTGACCCCAGGAATGTGTCAATAAAGTTTCCCCTTCCTGGGACAATGAATTCACGGTGTTCTTATTTCAATTTCCAGGAGTGTATAAAATGGATATATAAAATGGATGACTCTACATATATGAGCTTTAATAGTGGAAAAACTAGACGTTGTAGAGACATAGTGTTAAAATGTAACTGCCGTATTCGCCTAAACATGGGCCATACTGCATCAGCAACAGCCACATTGAAAAAAAAATTGCAATGAAGTGCTGGAAATCATTTGCATGAAATAAAAGAAATCCATGGCTGTGCCATGTAAAGAGTAGCTGGAAAACGTGCTAATGCAAGACTATGCTAGCCTTATTAACAAAATGGAGAACTGTGACTATCTGGTATCAAACATTTGGGAACTGGAAAGGAACTAGAATACGGGAGTAGTAAGGTGCTGAGCAATATAAAATAATGTACAGATTGAAATTATTTGTTGATTTATCACCAGGCCTATCTTTGAATTACAGAAGCAAGTAATACTTGTTTGCCACAAACGCCAAGTTTTAAAAGCATATAATTAGGTCCTGAGAAACACCCGAGGTTTATAAAAATTTTTCTCAAATAACAGTTTCTCTACTAACCATCTGCAACTAGCTAATATATAAATCGGTAAAGCATACAGAATAAAGGGTAGACTGTGGCATCATTAAATAAAAAAACATAAAGGTAAAAGAATTACAAAACAAAAAATTAAGAATTTACATACAAAGTTGAAAAAAACCAAAGTGATTGTTTCACACAAATTTATGCAACAACGGAAAGTAGAAAACTTGAAGTAACATACCCATCTGTGAAGCAGACCTCTACATCAACTAATATTAATCACACAGATGACAAAATTAGTATCAAAAATTTTTGAACTTAACATACACAGCTGTAAGACAACCAAAGCGATTACGATTTCGCTAATTGCAAAATTACTGAACACAAAAATTTTAAATAATGTACATATTCTGTGAAATAGACTTACACATCAACTGTAGCGGCACCACTGTTTAGGGTAGGGAAAGTTAGTTTTTTGTGCGATATTCATTGCACGAGTTACAGCCAGGTGCAAGCCGGATTGCATTAAGTTACGCATACCAGCAGTTGCGAAGGCAAATAGAGGCCACAGGGGCGTAGAACTGCCGGAGAGGGCGCACACAGCAGTTTCAATGGTGCAAGTCACAGGCAGAAGAGGGCCACTGCCCAACCTAAGTGTTATGCATACATGACGCGAAGCGGCGCACTTGGCAAATCAGAGGCGCACAGCCGAGTATAAGTAAGTGCCGTTTTCTAACGAGATTCATTTAAATGTGGCAGCTTTCTGGATGGATGGGCATATCACACCAGTCCATGGCGACCCTCTGAGGCTGATGCAGGATCCGCAGCCAGCCAGTGGCGGGCCACTCTTCGGCTTGCTACCGCGGGCATTCGTCTTGGCTCCCAACACATGCCAGAGACTTCCCAAGGCCCGCATCTCGTGGTCGTGCGGTAGCGTTCTCGCTTCCCACGCCCGGGTTCCCGGGTTCGATTCCCGGCGGGGTCAGTGATTTTCTCTGCCTCGTGATGGCTGGGTGTTGTGTGATGTCCTTAGGTTAGTTAGGTTTAAGTAGTTCCAAGTTCTAGGGGACTGATGACCATAGATGTTAAGTCCCATAGTGCTCAGAGCCATTTGAACTTCCCAAGGTGAGGGCCGCAGATTCGGACGCCGGATAGCGGGCGCTTGTTAGTCGCTGCGATTGCAGCCATGCCGGCGAGGAGAAGGACACAATTGGCCACCAGCGTCTCACACCGAGCAGCAATGAGTCGACTGCTGGTGTAGCCATCCTGACAACATTGGAACTGGCCAAGGCCGGCACGACACAGCGTTGCATTGCACAGGCCGCTGGGGCGCTTCCTCAGCATTGCTGCGCCCTGACGCAGACTGAGGTGAACGGAGCACTTTATTGGAAGTAAATAAATCATTTGCAAAGTTCTCGCCGAGTTTTAATACGGCACCTCCTGGCACTCACCCACTACATTTGGTGTCTTCCCATTATATTTGGTCATCCTGATACATATAGTGGCAGAAGCCGCCACTACACAACAAACATAAATCATACAGATGAAAAACTTTGTATAAAAACCATTTTAAATTTTACATACATGGCTGTGAAACAGCTGAAGGGAATTGGTATTTCACTAATATGTGTAATCATAGAAAACAGAACATTTAAAATAATTTTCACGTTTCGGCTGTAAATCAGACTTTAGCATCAGCAAATATCCGTCCCACAGGTAAGAACATTAATATTAATTTTTTTAGCTCTACATACATAGTTTTAAAGCTGCCAATGAGAATTACTATGTCACTAATAAGTGTAAACATTCTAAACAGGAGAGTTAAAATAATGTACTAGTCTGCGAAGCAGATTGAGAATCTTAATGAAAAACAAAATCTCAAGATACTGAAGGACTTAGAGCACACAAATTAGGCAATCACAGTAACTGCTCAGTTTCGGCGACCTCTCAGATAGCTGCTTGACAAATTCTAAAACATATACACGAACGAAACGTACACTGCAAGTGGATAACAGGGAGCATGGAGACCCCCAACAACAAAAGACACATGAGGGCGTACAACTGGGTCCATTTGATCTGTTAGTACCAAAAATAAGGAAAAAAGTATGTAATGTACGAGTATATCTGCAGACTGAAGTTTTGAATGAAAATCTGTTCCAATGCCGGGATTCGAACGTGGGTCTCCCGCTCATTAGGCAGATGCGCTAAACAATACGCCACCCTGATGCAGTGGCTTTGCACAACGTCACAGACTACCGTAGCAGCTCCCCTCCTCAATCCAAATTCCCATTCACGCCTCAACCAACTTAGTATTCCCCCTAAACTCGAACATCACGGCAGAGGCTATCCAACTGTGTTGGAATAGCACCACAGCATTGAAAGAGATGGAGGAGTCTGCCTGAGTCCCAGGCATAGGTGCTTTTAATACCATTCGAGTTTAGGGGAGTACCAAGTGGGCTGAGGCTTCAGTGATAATTTGGTTCAAAACTGGCTCTGAGCACTATGGGACTTAACTACTGAGGTCATCAGTCCCCTAGAACTTAGAACTACTTAAACCTAACTAACCTAAGGACATCACACACATCCATGCCCGAGGCAGGATTCGAACCTGCGACCGTAGCGGTCTCGCGGTTCCAGACTGAAGCGCCTAGAACCTCTCAGCCACTCCGGCCGGCTGATAATTTAGGTTGAGCAGGGAGGCGTGCTAGGATAGTATGTCTGGCAATGCAAATCCACTGTGCCAAGGTGGTATGGCGGTTAGCGCATCTACCTACTGAACAGGAGACCAGAGTTCGAATCCCGACCTTAGTTAAAATATTCATTTGTCGTATGTATATACACATCATAGATGTTTGGGAATTGAAAATATCTTTGGAAAAACATACGAGGGTAATCCCAAAAGTAAGGTCTCCTATTTTTTTTATAAGTACAGAGACCTGTTTGTTTCTAAAATGGTTTACCTCAGTTTACAGCTTGAACATTTAGCTATTTTTCGACATAATCACCATTTCTCTCAATGCATTTTTGTAGAGACTGTGGCAGTTTTTGTATGCCCATGCCATACCAGCTCGTCGCCATGCTGTTCAGAAAGTTATGAACCTCTTCTTTCACCTCGTCGTCGGAGCTGAATCGCTTTCCGACCAAATGTTCTTTTAACTTAAGGAACAGGTGATAGTTGTAAGTAGGCTGTTTAGGTTTTTATATTGGTAACGCCACGTAGCGCTCTGTATGAAAATCAGTGGCTGTGCTGTGTGCAGTCTGTGGCTAGTTTTCATTGTTGTCTGCCATTGTAGTGTTGGGCAGCTGGAGGTGAGCCGCCAGCAGTGGTGGATGTGGGGAGAGAAATGGCGGAGTTTTGAAATTTGTAAGACTGGATGTTATGAACTGCTATATATATTATGACTTTTGAACACTATTAAGGTAAATACATTGTTTGTTCTCTACCAAAATCTTTCATTTGCTAACTATGTCTATCAGTAGTTTGTGCCTTCAGTAGTTTGAATCTTTTATTTAGCTGGCAGTAGTGGCGCTCGCTGTATTGCAGTAGTTCGAGTAACGAAGATTTTTGGTGAGATAAGTGATTTGTGAAACGTATAGGTTAATTTAGTCAAGGCCATTCTCTTGTAGGGATTATTGAAAGTCAGATTGCGTTGCGCTAAAAAATATTGTGTGTCAGTTTAGTGTTGATCAGAATAGGTAAAGAGCGAAATGTCTGAGTGCGTTCAGTTCTGCTCAGCTGTTTGAAAATCAAATAATGTAAGAGGTTTATCAGCACAGTAATTAATTAATTTTTCTAAGGGGACGTTTCATAGTCACTGGGCGCCAAGTCAGGACTATAGGGTGGGTGGGTGATTACGTTCCACTGAAACTGTTGCAGGAGAGCAACGGTTTGCCGAGCGATGTGTGGGCGAGCGTTGTCACGGAGAATGTGTACGCCCTTGCTCAACATTCCTCTTCTCCGGTTCTGAATTGCCGATTTGAGTTTTTTCAGAGTCTCACAGTAACTGTCAGCTTTAACTGTGGTCTCAGTGGGCAATACCCCCTTCCGATCCCAAAAACGGTTGTCATGACTTTACCGTCAGACTGCGTTTGTTTGAATTTCCGCGGCTTTGGCGAAGAAGGATGCCGCCACTGGCGTGATTGTTTCTAGGTCTCAGGTGTTAAGTGGAATGCCCAGGTTTCGTCGCCCGTGACAATTGAGTCCAGGAAGTTGTCCTGTTCGACTGCAAGGCGGTGAAGAAATGCGCGGAAAACATCAACTCGTCCTCAGTCAGCATGCGTGGCACCCATCTTGCGCACACCTTCCGGTAGTTCAATGTTTCCGTTAAAATTCTGTGAGCGGTGGGTCGAGAAACCACAGGAACCAACGTGCAGAGATCATCCAGGGTGATCCACGGATCTTCACGCATGCTCAACCTTCAAAACTGTCTCATCAGAAATTGACGGTCTCCCACTCCTCTGTTCGTCGTGAATTTCGGTCCGACCAGCTGCAAACTCTCTACACCATTTATGAACATTTTTGAAAAAATGGTTCAAATGGCTCTAAGCACTATGGGACTTAACTGCTGTGGTCATCAGTCAGCTAGAACTTAGAACTACTTAAACCTAACGAACCTAAGGACATCACACACATCCATGCCCGAAGCAGGATTCGAACCTGCGACCGTAGCGGTTGCGCGGTTCCAGACTGTAGCGCCTAGAACCGCTCGGCCACTCCGGCCGGCTAACATTTTTGACATCCATGCACAACTCACCATACACTTCCGTCAATTGACGATGGATCCAATCGGCGCAGTGCCCTTTCCGTTCAAAAACCGAATAACTGCGCGAAGTTCGCACTTGGTGGTAACATCCAATGGGAACTCAATTCTCAATGGCTGCCAAGCCAGGACTGAGCGCCTCGGCGCGGCGTGCGCATGTTTACACACAGCGCGTGAAGCACTCTTCATAACAGTGTGACCAACTGCCACACAAACCGAGTTCTGTACTTATAATAAAAATAGGATACCTTACATATGGTTAAAATACATATAAATCACTTGAATACAGGAAACAGCGGACATGAAAACTTCAATTTAGGAAAAACTTACGTCTACTGAAATTGATACCATCCCACAATTAAATTATTATTTATCTCATATAGGTTCTTATCACCAGGATGCTGATCCAATTAAAGGCAGCGTTCAGACAAGACCAGTAGAACGATCTGAGTTCACTGTGAAACTAACAAACGACAGAAGTGACTGCACAAGGAGAGTTTTCTCGCAATTGTGACCAACACTTAAAGCCCACAAGAAACGGTCCTCACCGTCATTCCTGTGTCAGATCAAAGTGATTCATGAACGGTGTATGTGGCCACGTCCACCCGTCAGGGCAGCAGGAACACGACCAAAGTCAATCTCCAGAATAAGACTCGTCACCGCACAGGCAGGATAAAGTTGCATCTCTCCAGTAGGGGTAGGCTCGGTCTGCGATGTAAACATCAACCTCGCAGACATGATGAGTAATCACCACGGCTCCCAGGTAAAAGCCACGATACTACGTGGAGTTCCATGAAAGTGGCAAACCCCAGCAAATCACGCGAGAGCTGCACACGTGCTTAAATCTCTCGCCGAGCCAACAAAGCACCACCATTGGAGGCGCAAAGGGAACGGT
Organism: Schistocerca nitens; assembly: GCF_023898315.1. NCBI lineage: Eukaryota > Metazoa > Arthropoda > Insecta > Orthoptera > Acrididae > Schistocerca > Schistocerca nitens. Next base: position 718,914,258 of record NC_064618.1, read on the forward strand.
AGATAAGCGACGCTAGGCTAGGAGTATACCTGAAGATATTCTTGGAGATTTCATTTACGTTACATCATAGTCAGGTAGTGATTCCCAAATCAGAGTTTTGGTTCTAAGGCGTACGTGGGGGAAGATACGGGCTCGGATCACAATTTGGTAATGAAGAGAAGACTGAAGTTTAAGAGATGTGTCAGGAAGAATCAACGCGCAAAGACATGGGATACGGATATACTAAGGAATGAAGAGATACGCTTGAAGTTCTCAGAGGCTATAGATACTTCGGTAATGAATAACTCAGTAGGCAGTTCAGTTAAAGAGGAACGGACACCTCCAAAAAGGGCAGTCACGGAAATTGGAGAGAAAAACGTAGGTACAAGGAAGCTAGCTGCGAAGAACATCGTTCTTGTGAAACACAACTAGCTCTTTATGCACATGAAGTGCTGAGTGCTATTGACAGGGGATTTCAGATCGATTCGGTCTTTCTGGAGTTCCGGAAGGCTTTTGACACGTACCACACAAGCGGCTCGTAGTGAAATTGCGTGCTTATGGAATATCGTGTCAGTTATGTGACTGGATCTGTGATTTCCTGCCAGAAAGGTCACAGTTCGTTGTAATTGACGGAAAGTCATCGAGTAAAACAGAAGTGATTTATGGTGTTCCCCAAGGTAGAGTTATAGGCCCTTTGCTGTTCCTAATCTATATAAACGATTTGGGAGAAAATTTGAGAAGCCGTCTTCGATTGTTTGCAGATGACGCTGTCGTTTATCGACTAATAAAGTCATCACAAGGTCAAAACAAACTGCAAAACGATTTAGAAGAAATATCGGAATGGTGCGAAAAGTGGCAGTTGACCCTAAATAACGAAAAGGGTGAGGTCATCAACATGAGTGCTAAAAGGAACGCGTTAAACTTCGCTTACACGATAAATCAGTCTAATCTAAAAGCCTTAAATTCAGCTAAGTATCTAGGTATTACAATTACGAACAACTTAAATTGGAAGGAATACACACAAAATGTTGTGGGGAAGGCTAACCAAAGACTACGTTTCATTGGCAGGACACTTAGAAAATGTAACAGACCCACTAAGGAGACTGCCTACACTACGCTTGTTCGTCCTCTTTTAGAATACTGCAGCGTGGTGTGGGATCCTTAGGGTAGGACTGACGGAGTATATCGAAAAAGTTCAAAGAAAGGCAGCACGTTTTGTATTATTGCGAAATATGGGAGAGAGTGCCACAGAAATGATACAAGGTTTGGGCTGGAAATCATTAAAAGAAAGGCGTTTTTCGTTGCGATGGAATCTTATCACGAAATTCCAATCACCAACTTTCTCCTCCGAATGCGAAAGTATTTTGTTGACACCGACGTACATAGGAAGAAACGATAACCACGATAAAATAAGGGAAATCAGAGCTCGTACGGAAAGATAGAGGTGTTCATTCTTTCCGTGCGCTATCGAGATAGGGATAATAGAGAACTGTGAAGGTGGTTCGATGAACCCTCTGCCAGGCACTTGAATGTGATTTGCAGAGTATCTATGTAGATGTAGATGTAGAAACCGTGGCTAACAGAAGAAATACTTCAGCTGATCGATGAAAGGAGGACATACGAAAGTGTTCAGGGAAATTCAGGAGTGCAGAATTACAAGTCATTCAGGAATGAAATAAGTAGGAAGTGCAGGAAAGCTAAGGTGAAATGGCTACATGAAAAATTTGAAGGAATCCAGAAAGAAATAATTATCGGAAGAACTGAAACAGCATACAGAAAATTCACACCAACTCTTGGTGAAATTAAAATCAAGGGCGGTAACATTAAGAGTCCAATGGTAATTCCACTGTTAAAATCAGGGGAGGGAACCGAAACGTGGGAAGAATACACTGAAGGCCTCTTTGAGGCGCAGGACTTCTGGAACGACAGAAGGAGGAGGAGATTAGTGTTTAGCGTCCCGTCGACGACGAGGTCATTAGAGACGGAGCAGAAGCTCGGACTAGGGAAAGATTGGGAAGGAAATCGGCCGTGCCCTTTCAAAGGAACCATCCCGGTATTTGCCTGAAAAGATTTAGGGAAATCACGGAAAACCTAAATCAGGATGGCCGGAGACGGGTTGGCTCGACAGAAGAAGAAACAGCAGTCGATAGGGAAAAGATATGTGATCCAGTATTAGAATAAGGATTTAGAAGAGCTTTGGAAGACTTGAAATCAAATAACGAGAAATGATAGGTAATATTGCATCGGAATTTCTAAAATCATTGGCGGAAGTGCCAACAAAACGATTATTCACTTTGGTTTGTCGAACGTGTAAGACTGGCGATGTACAATCAGACTTTCGGAAACGCATTATCTACACAGTTCCCAAGATTGCAAGGGCCGACAAGTGCGAGATTTATTGCACTATCAGCTTAACAGCTGATGCATCCATATTCCTGATAACAGTAATACACATAAGAATGGAAAAGAAAACTGAGGATCTATTAGATGACGATCAGTTTGGCTTTAGTACAAGTAAAGATGCCAGAGAGACAGTTTTGACGTTGCTGTTCATAATGGATGCAAGACTGAAGAAATACAGAATATGTACAAGAACCAAGAGGGAACTATAAGAGAGGACGACCAAGAACGAGGTGCTCGGGTTAAAAAGGATGTAACGCAGGGATGTAGTCTAACGTTCCTTCTGTTCAATCTATACATCGAAGAAGCAATAACGGAAATAAAAGGACGGTACAAGAGTGGAATTAAGATTCAAGGTGAAAGGATATCAATAGGATTCGCTGATAACATTGCTATCCTCAGCGAAACTGAAGAAGAATTACAGGATCTGCTGAATGGGATGAACAGCCTAATGAGTAAAGAATATGGACTGAGAGTAAATCGAAGAAAGACGAAAGTATTGAGAAGTAGCAGAAATGAGGAAAGTGAGAAACTTAACATCAAAATTGGTGATCAAGGAGTAGCGAAGTTAAGGAGTTCTGCTACCTAGGCAGCAAAATAACCCGTGACGGACGGAGGCAAGGAGGACATAAAAAGCAGACTAGCACGTGCTAAAAGGGAAGTTCTCACCAATATCAGTCTACTAGTATCAAACATAGGCCTTAATTTGTGGAAGAAATTTCTAAAAATCCACGTTCGGAGCAGAATTGTACGGCAATGAAATGTGGATTTTGGGAAAACCGGCAAAGAAGAGAATCGAAGCATTTGGGATGTGGTGCTACATAAGAATGTTGAACATTAGATGCACTGATAAGGTAAGGAATGAGGAGGTTTGCCACAGAACTGACGGGGAAAGGAATGTATGGAAATCTGGAAAACACTGACAAGAAGAAGGGACAGGATGATAGCGCCTCTGTTACGACATCAGGGAATAACTTACATGCTACTAGAGGACAGAGCTTGGAATACACCCAACACATAATTGGGGACGTAAGTTGCTACTCTGAGATCAAAAGATTGGCACAAGAGAGAAATTCATGGCGGGCCGCATCAAACCAGTCAGAAGACTGCGCACAGCTCAGTGTGGTTCGGTTTTCTGTCTTCAGCTTAATTTCCATGGTGCTTCGGGCATGTATGTCACGGAAGTTAAGTTGATGTTTTGGATATTGCATGGGGGCTTAATTAAAATAAAAAAATGCAAATAATTTTAATTTTTTGCTTTAGTAGCTGTCTGTCCGATTACGAAGTCTCTTAAACGGTAGGCCCTGACTAGTATTATTACGCAATCTGACTGCATAGAACAACAACAAAGAATGAAATGAAAATTTTCGTTAACACAATTAATTAATTAAGTCCCCAGCAACTATAAAACCTACGAAACCAAAACACAAGTGTAATTGTTCTGTGTGTGGAAGTGTGATTCAACGTACGCATCTGGCACGGTTCTTCTTCAATAGCACAAGAAATTTTAAATATCATTTATACTGAATTAATTAAAGAAAATAAAAATACCATAATTACTCAAGAGAACCAGAATTACACTCTAATCCAAGAACACAAGCCAGATGCTTTGTTGACTGAACCTGTAATGACGCATTATTGACGACATTAAAATAATGAAAAAAACAACAGAAAATTATGTTACCTTCATATATATTGACGAATAGCACTCTGATCATTACAATATTTCCATTAGAACAACCCCTGCTGTCTAGCACATCAATCAACTGCATAAAACATGGAACAAGCACTCTTTATTACAACATCTCGACAAGCACACTCCACCACGACCTCTCGACAGGAACTGACTACTACGAGTCCTCGACAAGCACTGCCCACTACGACATCTCAATAATCACTGCCAGTGGAGGCGGCGGAACAATACTCTCTAGCGCGATCTCTGGCGCTGTGGCTCAGTGTAGCCACCTTTCAATATTCTGCATAGTGTGCATTGCATTAGGGATACACATTCGCTGTTCGTTGGAGACTGCTGCAGCACATCATCGCTCATTGCTGCCCCTACCAAACCATGGCACTCTGAGGAGGTCAGTGATGCTCTCTTAGCAATCACGCGCCTACAGCTCTCACCAGACCAGCAAAGATTTCTCATTGCATATTTTGAATTATATGATCGAACAAATTTTTATATAATTTACTTTTTGCAATTTTTGTATAAGACCGCTCTTCTTAACGCTTAACATACCTACCACTCCGCTTCACCCCTCCCTCCCTGCCTTCTTTTCTTGCCCTCAGTACATTTCTCTCCATTTTATAATTTTCCTATTTTATGCCGTTTACAATTTACACAACCACCGTTCTACACTAATAATATTTGAACGATCTTATTACATAATTATACTTTTTGTAGTTTTAGCATTAGACCCTCTCTTGTTGAATCAATGAAATTCTTACCACTGGCCCTCCCTGCTTCCTTTCCCCTTTCCCAATCACAGTCTCTACATTTTTCCTCTCCCTCCCTTTCCCCTCCATTTTCCCCTATCTCCACCAGATGCCACTTAGAAATATTGACCGAAGTTGCAAAACACAGTATTCGATGATGTTCTGAGAAAAAAGTCGAGTTGCTGACGAAACTACTTAGGTGAATTATGCATTTACTCACAATATTTATTTATTACTATTTCGTTTTAAAACTAAAGATCATTCAGAGAGATCGAAACATGACATGTAATTATAATTGTGCAACTGAGACTGAAGAATGAATGAGGATTGGTTTATTGTGCTGTAATGTCCTAAAACCCGGCCACAAATTGTTGCATGGTCTGGTCCTACGCCCTTTAAACACGATTTTCTATGATACTACAACTCATACAAGGAAATAAACTAATGTTCTGAAACAGCATTGTTTCTAGTTAAGGTACGTCACACATGAAATTAGGTCCCCGTTAAATGGAGACTTAATCGATAAGTTTACATTTCAGATGAATTTCTACCAACTAGGAGAGACTATGGCGCTCATAAGCACACATTCGCAGCTGTTACGCGAGCATCTCTGTCACGTACCCAAGTTCATTTGAACTTTTCTGCTTATAGTATCGCACTGTCCTATGTTACTTTCCGAAATCAGTTAAGATGCACCCTGTACAAGACATATTAGACTAAGAACGGCGTCATTCAGTTATTTTTTCTCCACGTCATCTTCGGTTAGAATATGTCTGGGTGTGGTTTATATTGCTACTGCGTACCTCCAGTACACACTGCACACTGGTGTTTAAACAAATATGAATGACAATTGCTTTTAGGGAAGGGTTTCGTAGCAAGCGCCGTTGCGATTATAAGTGACGGAGCATTTGTTCAGACTGCATACGCTTTGCCAAATGGAACAACTTTGTCCTTGAACAAACAATACTAGCATCTGAGACAACCTAACCTTATGCTGCTGAACGGGGAACTGAACCCCACTTCTGGAAATACGACTACAGTGAGTTTGCGGCCGCGCCGATTCACTCGCTGTCTCGAGATACGTAGGATCTGAGTTTATACGAGTAATTTCATGGACATGGTTGAAGTAAAACACAGTGTGTGAATCAGGATTGCTGAAGAGACAGTTTAACGCTAATACTCCTCACCCGTCTGTAGTTTTATCAGTGAACATCAACGATTAATGAATGTGTGTGTGTGTGTGTGTGTGTGTGTGTGTGTGTGTGTGTGTGCGTGTGTGAATCATTATACACACGATAACTGCCCTTTCGTCATCTCGTATCTGCAAAACCTTTGTTCCTCTGTCCGAAATTTCTTCATTGAGATTGATTAAAAAATAGTCCTACAATCACAGTGAGTAAAACTCCTTGATAACATCACCCAGGAAACATGAGAAATACTGCTCAGCAGCCCTCTGAAAAAGTAGAAGTAACAACTACCAATTGCTTGCAAAGACAGAGGCAAGTCATGAACTTTCAAAAAAAAAACTTCCAAACACTTAAATTTACGTAACATGCTAAGGTACAGTTCTCTATCTCAGGAGAGTTTCTCTGGCAGTTTGGATCTCACAACCTGTTTAGTCTTACTGCTATCAGCTATTTTGCTGCCTAAGTAACAAAAACTTAAGACAAAAGTCGATTATACTGCATAAAGCTTGTCTTACATTCATGTACGTTCATCACAAAGCTCTTTGCAAGACAGTATACGCTCCATCCAACTGATTTTCCAAGTCCCGTATCTAGCAGAATTATAATTTCATTGGCAAATGGTAATTTTCTTTCCTAAAGTTTGATTTCAATAAAAATTTCTCCTTAGTTTCACATACTGAGACCTTCTCACTCTCTTCTCCACTACTGCCTCTCTTTCACGTCCTTCGACTATTAGAATTGTAGTCTGGTTTCTGTACAAACTGCAGAAAATCCTTCACTTCCTGAACCTTCGCCTTTCCATCTTAGCATTAATAGTGTATTCCAGTTAACATTGTTAACAATTTTTTTCTAGATCGAAGTGTTACAGAAGCGGATTTCCTTTTCCTTGACCTATTTGTAAGGCGTGTCGTAGGTCTACATTACTTCGCGTGTTCTTATATGTCTCCGAAATACAAACTAATCCCCCTTACACGTAGGTCTCTACTTGCTCCATCCTTATCCTTCTACATATGATTTGTGTTATCAGTACGAAACAGTGCTTTACGCTGATTGCTCTGCTCAATATTGTGACTCGTGTCGGTTTACCATATGTGAATAACATTGCCTCTGAAACGTATAAAAGCAGCTCATAGGAAATTGAGCACGACGGAGATAACGAGATATTGTATGCTCCAGCTTGTCAAACTATATCTTTCCTGATCTGTACTGATTAAGATGGTTAGTTGTTCAACACAGTGGAGATGTGTGCAGGGAGACCATGCTAAAGAGTGCAGTGATAGTCATTTAGGTTTTCTTTTTATTGCGACAACATTTGGATGAGATATAGAAGAACTGCTTATTTGGTAGGAAACCACTATGGTATTCGTGGACGGGATATAAAGCAACCGTGAAGAATTTTAATCAGGGTGAATGCACAGAGGTGCGAACCTAGCTAATTTCAGTTGCTTTGTGTCGGTATATAGTACTTATCAGAATACTGATAATAGTGTCAGTATATTGGTATTTGGAATAAAGGTTGGTAGTTTTTCGCGGGTCCGAGACCCATACGTGGTTTCGTGTCTAAAGCCAGCAATTGCCTTACCATTATACAATAAAACCACACACTTGGTCCTGCTCGAATTCTCTTTGTCAGCCTGTTGTTTCCTCTTACATCCAGGACTCTTCGCTGGAACTAAATGTATCTACAGTAGAATATCTTCTATAACTGTGTAAGACCTTAATGAAAAAACTGCTAATAGAATTTGCCACGCTTCACCCAAGTTTGAATCTCCCAAATTCGGGCAAAATAAATGATTCGTTTCTTCATAATTTCATTTTTCTTTTCTCAGACATTTAGCAATTTTCCGTTTCTTAAAAAGAGGTAAAACAGAACTTTCGAAGTCAGTAGACGTAACAGTCTTGTAAAATAAGTGCACTCACACAAATACGACGATAAAAGAAAGTGACAAAGTGATCTATTTATAAACCGACAGATACATCCGCCTGCAACTTATAAACCAGTTCCTGCTAAATGTCGAATAAATTTCAATCCAGTAGAAGTTGCAAGACACGAATGGGCTCACGTATCTTATGAAACACTTGTTTGTTTACATCTGCAGTCCGACAACAAGCTAGTGGTAACATCATTGAAACATTCTGTGGGCAGATTATTCCGTATTCTGTGGACTTTGTTTTCATAGAAGAGCCTCAATATCGCGTCACGTGATATTCCAACCAATCCGTTTGCACAGCTGATTACATCCCGGGTGTGCCCCAGTCCTACGCCTTATTACAGAAGACACGCTCGCAAGAGACCTAATCGCCTGCCGCTGCTTACTGCTACGAAAGCTAGAGCATAGCAGGCGCAGCTGTCGTTCGTAGCCAGCTCGCAGTGCTGATAGATGTATTGTGCCAGGTATAACGCCATTGAATATGTGCTTCTATTTGGTTTACGGTATATCTCTCATTAGACCAGGCTTTTTTAAGGTAAGTGTCGTCAGTATGTAAGATGCGTGACACTGAGGTTGTAATAAGAGTACTCATAAAGTAGTCACATGTCGCGTGTAATAAAAAAAAAAGGTCTTGCTGTTAAGTAGAAATCTCAACTTACCACTGACTGTCAACGTGCAGATTTATAGCACATCCCATTTGTTTTTACATGTCAATCATTTTCGAAGTGTGGCGTTTCTCCAAATGATTAATTTTTTTTCCTTTCTCTGATAAAAATCGCTCTTAAGTTCCTCTAGCACAGTTTTTTGGCATTCTCAATCTTGTTATCGCAAGAACACTGGTCAGAAAGAGAAATTTAAATTGTGTAATTAGGAAAAAGGCAGTGTACATGATCTCTGAACACAAAGGGCGTAATCAAAGTTATTCTGCATCTCAAATTAATTACGTTAAGGGCTCCTACACACGCACTAACTTATCGGCCGGCAGACCGACCGACAGACCAATTTCGTAGCAGCCTACACTCATTCAGACCGACTGCACTCAGTACCGCCCTGTTGTTATGATTTAATTGCTTATGTTCACGAGATCCCGCTTGGTTTGACATAGTCGGGGGTTTTGCCTCCGCTGTCTTAGGGGTAACAAGGCAAAAAACGCCGACAGGCAGCTGTAGAGAAAGAAGTGGCTCATGCAAGGAAAGAAGTTTACCCACATTCTGTTACTTGAGCAGCTGGGAGCCGATGATTTTCGTGTGAAAACTGGTGGAACATGAATTTCGGAGATGCTGAACATCATCAAACCACACTTAATGCAAAAGAATAGTCGTGAGAGAGGCCGGGAGAGACTTAACTAACTTACCATTTCTAGCTGGTGGCAGAAGTTAAGAGGACCCAAATTCATTGCTGTTATAGCCCCATAATTAAGATGCCTCCTGTAACCGTCAACGTGATTGACAGTTGACGGAGGGAGTACATCATGGTCAGGCAAAATAAACCGAATAAAAGATGTTCGTGTAGCCATTATTAATTTCTTTATGTATGTTGCATAAAAGATTAACTGTAAGTTTAAGAAATTCATTTCAAATTTGAAGAAGACTACACACCGTGATAGTGCACATCTAATAAACACAACAGATACATAATAAATTAAGCATTTAGTAGCAGTTAGAACTGAAAAAAAGGAAAAAATCCCACACTTTGCTCTTCCAAGCAAGAAGGCTTCGTTATAGATTATACTTTAACACTTATACCAATGAACAAAGTGTATTTAATGGATTAAAGGCCATTAAATATCGATATTTCGATTTTTAAATTCACATTTCCGATAATTATCTGAAATAAAACATAAAAACAGGACCGCTGGAGGTCGACGGACTTCTATTGTCTCTGTGCCACACGAACCATTGCGAGTGCGTTCAAAATGAGAAAAGTGCTTCCTTTCTTGCATCTCCATTGCTGTACGCGCACAACGTGTCCCAGTGACATCTGCAGTCTTTAAATTTCCCCAAAAACTCTGTTCTTAAAGTTTCGTCCGCCTCGCACCCTGTTGTGCAGATTAAAACGGCATTTATCCCGTGAGCAGAGACTAAAGACGTATTTTTGTCGGGCGGTTGGTACTACGCCACACATGTCACAATTTGAATTTGTTCGGCATGGTGTGGAAGGGGGGGAGGGGGGAATCAGTTCGGCTGCCTGGTGGTCCTATACGACCGACATCCCGACAAGAAAGTCGGTCGGTCGTAGTACCTAGACGCATCAAATTTGTCGGTCCATCGGTCGTGTAGTTGGGGCGCGTGTTAGGTCCTTAAAACTCAAATTTTCGTCAGTGTGAGATCATAAACACCAACTTACAGTAGTGGAGTGACCGGTTCATTGTCCTTGGCGCATGGACCGATTTCGTTATTTCTATAAATAACTTAAGGTTTCAGAGATACCACAACCCAGCTACTACGGTATTGTGAAATACTGAAAGACTTATGGAGCTGTTTACCGGACCTTAAAAATATAATACACAACTGTACTAGAAACAGTTTCATGTAGAGCAAAGACATTTATCTAAATAGTACTTATAAAGTCTGACCAATTTTCTAATATACTAATTTTTGTGCATTTAGGCATGTTCACAAATCCTTACTAATCTGTAACCATTATTCTTTCATCTTATTGAGTTTGATACTTAACTAGAACACTTAAGTATGAAAGTATTCTCTTCTTCCAGCATACCGCGCAGTATGACAGATAACTCACCTCTACATTTCACTGCGCCGCATGTGGTAAGCTTAAGCTGTTTTCTCTTAATGAATAAACTCGTGACGACTACTTCAGGTCTCTTTTTTTCATGTTATATTTTTCACATTATGAATATACTGTAGTGTTTAGTTATTTCGTATAGTCGTCTCTGCAACAACAGGTGGAAACTATGGTTTTCGATTTCTGAAATGTATCATCATAAAGCGAAGGGCTGTGCAACTTTTAAGGTGTTCCGCGCAGTCATGGATATGGGAGAAAAGACAGTTAATACTGTAAACGTAGAAGTCATTAGATATGTGGCAAGTGTTCCGTTGAGCGGAGTGGAAGTTAAATGTTTAGGTCAAGAAACCTCCTGAGCGTACGCCTAAAAGTTCTGGGAAACTACAGATAACCTAACTCAGGATTGTCGGACGGGGATTTGAACCTCAAACCACGGAAATTGGTAGAACTGCCGTATACTGTAAAACGTGATTAATAACATTGTTTGAAGTAACATTTCTTAGGTACTAGTAGATGGCATCTGTGATGGTGGTGTCTGTATGTTTCAGTCGTGAATATTGTTCGTGTGGTTTGTTTAAATCATGAGCGCGGAGAAGTACATCGTATGTTTACCCGACCTATATAGTTGTGGTAGAGATGATCACTAACGAATCCCTCTTCATCTCCCACCCCACGTGTCTCCTGCCTCTCCGTGTACCCGCTGACGCCCCTCCTCTCTTCATCCCGCCGCTTCCCCTGCTGCTCCTTGCTCTCCCCTCCTTTTCCATCCTCTCCGACCTTTCCCTCGGCAGGTCCCACCTGGCAGTTTTATTCTTCGTCGTGTGTGCTACAAGTGGGTTTTAAGTGTGTTGTTCTGGAGTGTGTTTAATACTGTGGCCGACTTTTAACCTGTGCATGTGCATTCAGTGGCTTATCTGTGCTTTAAGAATCGCCAACTGTGTTTTTAAGTTTCTGGAGACTTTTTTAACTGTCCCCTATGAACGTCTCCATGTCAGTTTGTTTTTACCCCCATTTTCTCCCTTTCCTCGGTTTTATGTTCCCCTTTTTTATCGCCTTATGTATGTAACAACCTACGTTTATAGCATTTGTAGACTTAGAGAAAGCTTTTGACAACGTTAACTGGAATACTCTTTCAAATTCTGAAGGTGGCAGGGGTAAAATACAGGGAGCGAAAGGCTATTTACAATTTGTACAGAAACCAGATGGCAGTTATAAGAGTCGAGGGGCATGAAAGAGAAGCAGTGGTTAGGAAAGGAGTGAGACAGGGTTGTAGCCTCTCCCCGATGTTATTCAATCTGTATACTGAGCAAGCAGTAAAGGAAACAAAAGAAAAATTCGGAGTAGGTATTAAAATTCATGGAGAAGAAGTAAACACTTTGAGGTTCGCCGATGACATTTTAATTCTGTCAGAGACAGCAAAGGACTTGGAAGAGCAGTTGAACGGAATGGACAATGTCTTGAAAGGAGGATATAAGATGAACATCAACAACAGCAAAACGAGGATAATGGAATGTAGTCAAATTAAATCGGGTGATGCTGTGGGGATTAGATTAGGAAATGAGACACTTAAAGTAGTAAAGGAGTTATGCTATTTGGGGATCAAAATAACTGATGATGGTCGAAGTAGATAGGATATAAAATGTAGACTGGCAATGGCAAGGAAATAGTTTCTGAAGAAGAGAAATTTGTTAACATTGAGTATAGATTTAAGTGTCAGGAAGTCGTTTCTGGAAGTATTTGTATGGAGTGTAGCCATGTATGGAAGTGAAACATGGACGATAACCAGTTTGGACAAGAAGAGAATAGAAGCTTTCGAAATATGGTGCTACAGAAGAATGCTGAAGATAAGGTGGGTAGATCACGTAACTAATGAGGAGGTATTGAATAGGATTGGGGAGAAGAGAAGTTTGTGGCACAACTTGACTAGAAGAAGGGATCGGTTGGTAGGACATGTTTTGAGGCATCAAGGGATCACAAATTTAGCATTGGAGGGCAGCGTGGAGGGTAAAAATCGTAGAGGGAGACCAAGAGATCAATACACTAAACAGATTCAGAAGGATGTAGGTTGCAGTAGGTACTGGGAGATGAAGAAGCTTGCACAGGATAGAGTAGCATGGAGAGCTGCATCAAACCAGTCTCAGGACTGAAGACCACAACAACAACAACATGTAAGTAACATTTTATTCTTATTTTAAGTTATGTCACTCAGCTGAAGAGCGGCGGATTGTGTCGCTGACAGCCCTCCCCTGCCCATATGGGGCAGGGGAATGAAATCACAATAAAGAAAAAAACACTAACGAATTTTGAAGACGGCCATATTTCCGTTCTACTTTGACTGTGACGTCATCACAGTTTCTTATTAAAGTGGTGATAACGAGATGATCTGTAACATAGCTCGAGGCACAGATGAGGTGCAAAGGTGACATTTTGATAGACAGTAAAACCAGTCAGTTTCGTGACAATTATTTTTTTATGCATTGCGCATTGTAAAGTTAGATTTACGCCTTTTACGAAAGCTCGACTTTCTCAATAAAAGTCTGGTATTTTCAAGTATCAGTAAGCGTGAAGAAATTAGTGACACAAATCTATGCATCGATCCTTGTCTCTCGGTGGAGATCCTGTTAGTTGTTCGGTTTTATTTTGCCAAACTTCTCATGACAGTGACGTCGTTAATAGCTTGTTTAAGGCTTCTATCTTAATTATTCCAACGTTACATTAGCATGTGATAACGTTACTCAATCCCCGTGAATCAGTAAATTACCATGAATAAAGCTCAATAGTTTTCTGACCTTCAGCAGAGCATAAGCTGATATGAACATTTGCAGAAATGTCGTGTTCTGAAAGAGGTTTTTTTTAATGACATTCGTGTCCTAGTGCTGTAAGACGGAGACATAGTTTTCACCTACCTAGATATTTATTTACTTGTATACGTCTCGAAAGAAGATCTTTCAATTTGTCAAGACACTGGTTAAGACCAGTTTATATCGTCGCTAGAATGTAGCCACGTCATTTACTTTCCATTCTGTTTCAATAGTTTAACTGATAAGTGACTAAAGTAGCAATGCGAACCTAAATACTATTGGAGTAGGAGACAGTTGGTGCATGTTAGAGAGGTCGTAAACTAAAACCTTCTGGGGCATCATTCGTTCAGTTTTGCAACTCTCAACAAAACTGACATGTCACCTAACCAACACAGTAGCGCACAACCTTCAGCCCAAATACGCCAGACGGAAAAGATCAGCTCTAGTAATTGCTTACCTGAAATTAGCCTAGCAGTTAGACACGTGTTCTGTCATACTACTGGCATATAAGATAAACTGGGGTATCATATTGCATGTTACAATTGTGAATGTTACGTATTTGTAGTGTTTCTGTTATCGTGTAAGATTGTGCTGCCTCTGGCTACCGCTCCTAAACGCTGCTTTGTAAGTTGTGAACGAAAATTAAAAAGAAATTATAAGTATGCTTATCAATATGTTGACATGTATCCTTGTATGTCAATTAGTAACATGTGTGTAAAAGGTGAAAGAAACGTTTCCACCATTTTTATTGTACAAAAAGTAACTCTGCTCTTCCTTTCATTATTCCTATTTTGTAGAAAAGGAACTGAAGGAAAGACAGTTCTCACTAAATTTTCATCGCCAAAATTTTCTCTACGGAGCACTTGAGAAGTCCCCTTGATCAGCTGCTTCTTATGTACTGGAGAACGAGAAAAAGCAACAGTCTCAATTTCCAGTTGGCTGTGTTCAGTGCTTGCTTACGAGAGACAAGGAATTTTGAAATCTGGTCTTCCTGAGAGCTGAATTTTCAGTGAGGAAATAATTAGTATACCGTTATTTTTGTTTCTCGATGTGAAATCGAGGATCCTAGTAAGTTTTTGTTAGCATATTCGACTGCCTCCGTGTTTCATGTCATGCAGCAAATAAACGAGCGTTGTAAATAAAGTTCTGCAGAAATTTGTCATCGCTCTATAGAACCAGGATAAGGAAGGAAACAATCCTTGCATTCACCTTGCGTGGAATGTTCAAATATTTGGAAACCTAAATCATTAAGACACAAACAGGATTTAAGTCACTGCTTCCAAAAATAAACCGATGTTACCTGTTCGCCATGTGCCTTGTACTCCTAAGACAGTTGAAAAGTAAACCAAACCTTCATACAGAGGAAAACCGGTATTAGCAAATGGCTTCTTATGTAAACGTTTACGTGTTCAATATTTACTTTTGCAGAGTTTCCTAAAAATATATCGTGGCGCTAACGTCATTTTGGCCATTGTCCTTGTCCCAACACAAGGCTGCCTAAACATGATCAGCACATACAAATGAAAAACAGTCCAGCTGTATCAATATCAAAACATATCTAGCCTGCATATTACTAAACATTTGCAGCTGACTGGTATTTATCTACATTTTGACTATCGTGTGGCATGATGATTCGTCATTCAATCAAAGTAGTCAAATTTTACAAAAAAAGTACATTGTGAAATCCTGTGCAGGCTATCCATTCCTGAAGTTTGCTGTGAAAATACTGACATTAGATTGTTTTGACCAGTTGTTCGTTTTTGTGTGCTTGGAATTCTTGTGTATCTCGTATTATAGCGTTGTTGGGCAAAATACAAGCTTACCCAGTTTCAAACAGAATTTCTAACTAGGTTTATTACATACATGCATGTTGACACCATGTTGCTAAAGGGACGAAATAGGTAAAAGGAAAGGCAGTGTTGCAGGGCCGTTACTGTTGACAATATTTATGAATAACCTAGGAAGCACCCTGAGGCTGTTCGCTGGCGATGCTGCTGTGTACGCGAAGGCTGCAACATCGGAAGAGTGCATCAAAATGTAAGGAGGCACGCAGAGGATGAAAAATAGAAAAATTGGAGTATAGTAAGTCATCCAATTGTCTTGAACGTGAATAAGCCTAGCGTATTTCGCTTATAGGCTATTAGATCCATTACTGTTGAGACTGCAATGTTGTGGATATCTCACTGGAAGCAGCAACTACCGTAATTTGCCTAATTGTGGCTGTAGGCAGAAATCTGAACTGTAACTAACAGTTACAATTAGTTTCCCGAAAACTATATTTAAAGCTAAGATCCAATGGAAGAATATTAACCACGTGGTGCACATGTCCACCGCAGTGGACAGCTGCTCATGTAGCTTCCTTACTGTTTTAAATCAGTCCTGAGGCTGCAAATGCACGCAGACGACACTCATCAGACGCTCCCTAGTGCTGTGTCCTGTGCACATTTTCCGGCTCAAGACCGATTTCGAACTCAAAGAAACGAACACACTTTCCACTCGGACCATACTCACTGCTGCAGTCCCCAGACGTTGTAAACTTTTTAGATCCCTTTTTGTGCTTCCTACTTACAAGGTGAAGGATTCAAACAGAATACCGTGCTTTTCAGAAATACTGTCAATGGCTTTAGAACCATTGTCAATTTCGTAACCAGAGCCTTAAAGAAGCCCCAGAATTTCATCAGAACGCGGCGTTTTGCAGTTGACCCTCTCCTTACATTGTCCACCCATGTCAAGAATGGTTTTCTGCGGAAATCCCTGACTGTGGCCGTGTTTTCAGATTTGCAGAAGGCCTAAGACACCTGCTGGAGAACTGTAATCCTCCGTATTCTTCACACGTGTGGCTTCCTTCGTCGTCTGCTCTGTTTCTTTTAGGCATTATTTAAAGATAATTTTCAAGGTGCGTGTGGGTTCTACCTTGTGGGACACCTTTACCCAGTAAACGGTGTGCCTCAAGGTTCAATAATGAGTGCCGTCCTCTTTGCTGTCGCCATTAATCCTATAATGGCCTGTCTCTGGCAGGGCATCTCCGGCTCCCTTTTTGTTGATGATTATGCCATCTATTGCAGTACTCAAAGGGCCTGTCTCGCTGAGCGGCGTCTTCAGCGATGTCTTGACCATCTTTACTCCTGAAGCACAGACAATGGCTTTCGCTTTTCCACCGTCAAAACCGTTCGTGTGAATTTCTGGCGACGCAAGTGGTTTCTCCCAACATCTTCACTCCCGTTCGTTGAAACTACGAATTCCTGGGGCTCATGCTCGATAGGAAACTCTAGGTCTTCCCACATGTCTTACCTGGCAGCCGGCTGTACTCGGTTCCTCGATGTCCTACGTATCCTCAATGGTACTTCCTGGTTTGCCTATCGAACCACCCTCCTCCGTTCTTAAAAGTCCCTTGTCCGTTCGAAACTCGACCATGGGTGCTTTGTTTATGCCTCTGCACGCCCACCCCTCTTACGCCGTCTCAACACTAGCCACCATCGTGGCATCCGTTTGGTCACGTGAGCGTTTTACACTAGCCCGGTTGAGACTGTATGCTGAAGCTGCAGAACTACCAGTGTCCTACCGCCGTGACATTCTCCTCAGTGAGTTGTCTGCCATGCGTGGCCACCCATCCTATGCCGCCTCCTTTCATGATTCCTTTTATCGTCAGTATGGGGCGCCTCCCACTCCTCTGTTACCTCCTGGAGTCCGCTTTCGGCACTTGCCACGGTGGCTTGACTTCACACTACCGGCGACTTTCCCGGTGGGTGTGAACCCTTCACCAACTTGGCTCCGTGAAGCGGCCCATATTGACCTAAGCCTTCATTCGTTTCCTATGTACACTACTACAGCCTCGGTCTATCGCCTTCAGTTCCACGGCCTTTGCATGGAACTTCGCAATAGTACCTTTGCATACACTGATGGCTCTAGGACTGACAGTGGGGTCGGGTGTGCCTTCGTCATTGGCGTCGGTGTCTTTCGATTACGGCATTCGGCACACTGCTTAGTATTTACGGCCGAGCTCTTCGTCCTGTATCAGGCCACGGAGTACATCCGGCGACACAGCCTTTTAATTGAGTCCTCTGCTCAGACTCACTCAGCGCCCTTCAAAGTCAATGTGCGCTGTACACCATCCATCCATTCCTTAGCGTAGCGGGTCCATGAAAACAGTTACTTGCTCACCCTTGGTGGAGCCAGTGTTACGTTTCTGTGGGTTCCTGATCATGTCGGTCTGCCAGGAAATGACGCTGCTGACGCTGCTGCCAAGGCTGCAGTCCTCGTACCTCAGCCCGCGAATACCTATAACCCCTCCGAAGATCTCAGACATACAGAGAGGTGGTGTCCCTTTGGCATCGCCAATGGTCCTCCCTTCACGGGAATAATCTCCGGCTTACTAAGCCTCTCCCAGCTGCTTGGACGACCTCCTCTCGGCGCTCCCGCCGGGAGAAGGTCATTTTAACTAGGCTGCGTATTGGCACTGCCTTTTTAGCCAAAGTTACTTGCTAAGTGGCGCTACCCCACCACTTCGTACACACAGAGTCAAAGTTTTAACTATCCACAACTTCCTGAAGGAATGCCCAATTTTTTCACTTTTACGCTCACGCTTGGGTTGCCGTCTGATTTGTCGGCTGTTTTAGCAAATGACGCGCGGGCTCTCGACCGGGTTCTTTTTTTATCCTCCATAGCAATATGGCGAAGGCCATTTAATTCTTAGTTTTGGACCTCCGTTTCTGTATGTCTCTTTCAGCCGTTTTTGCACGTGCCTAATTTTAGCTGTCTTCTCTTATGTTAATTGGGACTGACGAATAGTCGTTTAACTCCTCTGTCTTCGTGTTTTATTATTTTGACTAGTAGCGCATGACCCCAGTTTTTTGCGCCCTAAAGCAAAACAAAACCTAACCAAGAATTTCATCCTCAGTCAAAATGCTCCCTCATTTTACGACAAACGTTAGCAATCAACATAACTTCGGAAACACACTGCACCAAGTAAGTCACGTATCAGCTTGTGGAAGCAGGAATATCTATTTAGCGGCTCTTCAAAGGAGTAAAAGAGTAAACTTTAAGCCCTCACTGCTCGGGAATAATGCATCGTGAAGTAGCCAAACAAGAAAAGTCGCGCTCGGAGATCCCTCGAGCGCCGACTGTTAGAGAAATTGCAGCGTCCAAGCAGTTTCTTATGGGCAGAGATTGAAGTATGTTACTGTAGTTGACATTTGGCCCATAGGGTAAAAGAACTGTAATTATTCGACGGAAGAAGAGGCTTACAAAATACTCGTTTGATCGATTCTTCAGTATTGCTTATCATTTCGCGACCCGTATCAGGTTACAGAGTGAGAGTTGCGGATTTCGTCAGGGGACTGTTCAGTCGGGGATCGTACAGTGACAGATGCTACATGCAATTGTGCATGACGGAGAAGTTTGCTGTTCAAATTCCGACAACGTGCGCTCCAAGAGAAGTGGCACAATATATTACTTCCTCCGACATCTTTCGCCAACAGACGTCTACGAGAAAGAGAAACTAGAGCTCATAAGGAGATTTAGAACCGTCGAAGGGAGCAAAAGTATCCTCTGCTACACACCATGAGTATATATGGGCAGTATATTCTATACTGTATGTAGCAGAGTTTTACTCCGTGTTGTGTGAAGAGCCGACCGGAATCGGTCGTGTGACCGTCGCAGTTACGTGAGCTACCTGTCTCTTTAGCAGTCCGCCGCAGTATTGTCAACTCCTCCCCCGGATGACCTTACCTAACCACGCCTCCCGTCTGCTTCCCTGCACCACTCCTACCACCTGGTCACTCGACTCTTCCTGTCACGCGCTGTCATTTGACTCTGCCTTCTCAGCTTACAGCCCCCCAACGTTACCAGCTCCTAATTATCTGATGAAAATTTCGTGTGGCTCAATGGTCGTGTGAAAGTCTCTGTTGGATGCCACTTTTCGGCGACTTGAATGTCTAGCCTGCTCCTACCCCCCCCCCCTCCCCCCCCCCCCCCCCACAGTTACCTGAACCCGTTTTTTAAAAGTGGAGTCCGCACTATGTGTCGTTTCTGACAACTACTCACGTCGTTGGTCTGTGTAGGTTGCATTAAAGACTAAAATTTGCGTAGTCCTATCGGAATTCGATCCCACGCCCTCTCGGTTTCTAAGTACACTAGACCACCAGTCCCGACAACGCTCTCTGAAGCTACTAGTAACGCCTTCCTTACTTAGTCTCCCGTAAAGCATCGACAAATATATACACGTCGTGCTGTTCCTTCACATTTTTATTGGGTAAGCCACAAATCAGAATAAAGTAAATGAATAAGATAATTTTTTCTTGTCTATAATACAACTCAGTTAGTATTTAAGCCCACAGATAATTATTGTTTAGGAACCTTAGGCGTCGCTGTTTAGGGAACAAGACGACCATTGTAAGCAAACTGCCACCCGTCGAGTATTCTCTTATTTTAAGAGTTTGCTCAGTATACGTCAGCGCCCTGAGACTTACTATCATTGTCCCAGCTGAGATTGCTCGCGTCTGATAAAACTAGTCAAATTAAATGCTGAGCGCTCTGTTTAGGTTTAAACTGTACAATAATTCGTTTTGCAAATGAAGTTTAACAAATTACACATTTACGCTTCTTCCTTTTCTGACTGAAGCCCTTATGCCAGTAAATCCAATGAACGGTACACAACACTCAAGTTTTTCGCAAACATCAGTCTGTTGCAAGGTTCTTTGCCTTAAATGAGAAATTCGTATTTGCAATGAATAACTTGATATATTGCCGGCAGTATGTTTTCCTACAGAGTGAGCTTGCATTTCTTTTCAGTTTGTCATTACGTTAGTTTGAAAAATTTGTCATCTTAGGCCTACATTATTTTGTATGTATTTCCATTTGTTTTATGTCTATTGAACAAATCTGCGACTAAATTGTTTGTGTTTTATCAAAGTTTTTCAAGAATATCTTTGTAACACCAGTTTAAAATCGTTGCAAAATTTCCAGTATGTTTATTATTTGCTCGGCTTCCGTTTATTGTTATAGTGCTCAAATTGTCGCCTTTAGTTAAATTATATTTTCCCAACTAACATTATATTCACTTTTTTCCCCACTTAGAAGCTTAAGCCTGAACTTTATTTCATATTATTGATAAGTCCTGTAACTTGTTTTCTGCGACTTATTAGTTCCACCATACAGTGTGTGTTACATAATGTAAACTTGTTTAAATTTCCAGAAACGTCCGTCCGATTCAGAACGTGTGGTTCCATCTTTGACGTTAATTGGACATGGAGATATTGATAGAATAAAGGTAAACTACGTCCCATAGTTAAAATCCGTGTTATTGTTCCCATCAGTTATTAATTGAACTGTTTTCATTTTATGTATACATTGATGAAATTTTACTGCCGCTAAGCATTAGGGTACCTTAAATAATTAAAGGTACTGCGTATTGTATTAGAGGCATATTACTAACTCTGTGAAAAATTCGAATATTAGTTCAATAAAATCTTTTACAATCACGTTTGCAGCGAAATGTAGTTGGGGAAAGCCTTCAGCCTTTCGTATGAACGTTTCTTAATTTCCTCTCTTCATAATATTCTTTACTTTAGTCATTAGATTCGCAGATTTGATATAAAGTTCCTACCGAGACAACTTTATAAGGATGTGCTATATTTTCTACAATGAACAGATCATATACAGACGATGCACACAAAAAATTGTAAGTACTTCTAAGTGAGCTTTATTATTCAAGAATACCGGGGCACGGAAGGTCGAAAATTATCGCATCAATGCAGATATAAAAAATTTATTTTGCTGATTTCGTTTCCCCCCCCATGGTCAACGCAAAACGGAGCTGTGTAATGTGGTTACATGTATAATTACGTAATTCTACATCAGATACTGGTCTGTTCAATACTAACGCTAATCGTTAGTGATATGAGGTGAAAGCTCTAAACTACGGTAAGAAACAACGCGATTGTGACTCGGAAGTCTCTAAACATACATAAGAAAACTAAGACTTATTGCTGATGTACTCGTGTTACAATGACCATATTAAAAAGTGGTTTGTAAAATGTTTACGAAAGTGAAATAACTTTTGCATTGCAGGTGACAAATGCTCCCCTCCCGGAAGCCCCCAGTGCAGACGAGGTGGAGGTGGACATCTACTACTGCGGGATGAATTTCACCGATAATTACTTGCGCCTTGGTCTCATAAGGAACACTCACTTCCCAGTCATCATGGGGAGTGAATGCGCTGGAATCATTACACGCGTTGGGGCTAACGTAACTGATTTCAAGGTTCGATGAACTGACAGACTTTCAACAGTACAATCGTGCTTACTCAGACTGAGTCTTGCGGTTGTGCCTGCTGTTGCAGGTTGGACACAGAGTGCTGTGTTTGCGGATGCAGGGCGGTCTCTTCCGCCACATAGTCCACGTTCAACAGAGAAATTGCTTCCTGATACCGGACCCAATCACGTTGCTAGATGCTGTCGGGATTGGTCTCCACTTCTTGATGGCCCATCTGTGTTTATTTGACTTTGGTCATCTCCGAAAGGGGCAAGTTGTTTTTATGGAATCCATTGCAGGTAAGTACATCTGTACTTACAGGGAAATCCAGATTCGGTCACTATCTTATGCACATAAATACGTTATCAAATATTTTCTAAAATTACAGAAAGGTGTAACTAGTAACTCCAGCTGTACTTGTTTTCTGCCCACCTCATGCATTTACGCACTGTAAATTACTAAACAGAATAAGAATAAACGTGTATCGGAAACCATTAAACTGAACAGAAATAACTGTTTAACCACAGAAACTTTTCCAGACTTGCCGATTAGCCAGAAACTAAGTGGCAACACAGTAAAGAAGGGGGGAAAATGAATCATGGTTAACTTTAAGTACAGAAAATGACATGATTATTGTGTATATTAAACCGCACAGCTAGACTTGTTCAAATGTTCTTTGCGGGCTCTCATATTTTAAGCAAACTAACTTCCTGTTCATTAGCTCTAAATTTTACTTTGATTACATCATTCTTTAACTTAACATTCGTTTCAGTTATCTAAGAATGCTGTATAGAAAGAATGCACCTGAAGCAATCTCGTAAGCGCTGTCCCTTGACAAACTGATCATTCTACATACGAGTATGCCACTCGTTTACCTCCGTCGTAATTTCTCTTACTGGTCTCGTGATCTCCTGCAGCATGCCAGTAGTTCATATAAACTAATAACAAAATATTTCGACGAAACTGTGTATCTGTGAACCCTCTGAGGTCATAAAGTTTGTGCAAAGGGTTAGCGCAACGGTCCTCAGCATGTGCAATCGGCTTCGTATCAGATATGACAGACCATTCCTTTCGGATTGTTTCTGTCTTCGGAAGAAGGCGTTCACCAGGCGAGTGCACTGTGCTTGCTCATTATCGTCTTGAAAAAGGAACCTTTTGCTGGAATGACGAAAGTACGGCTGGATGACAGACTAACATCTTTCCCGACACTGCACAGCCTTCGGATTTTCCTCTATATTTTTTTAACGTGGAGTCACACATCCATCCACGATTCTTTGAGTCATCAGTCTTCTGACTAGTTTGATGCCGCTTGCTACGAATTTCTCTCCTGTGCAAACAATTTCAGAGTAGCACTTGCAATCTACGTTCTCAATTATTTGCTGGTTGTGTTCCAAATTCTGTCTTCGTACAGTTTTTCCCCTCCACAGCTCTTTCTAGTGCCACGTAAGTTATCCCCTGATGTCTTAAGATGTCCTACCATCCAGTAATTTCTTCGTGTCAGTATTTCCCATGTACCCCTTTCCTCGCCTGTTCTACTGACAACCTCCTCATTCCTTACGTTATTGCTCCACCTAATTTTCAACTTTCTTCTGTGGCACCACATCTCAAATGCCTCAATTCTCTTCTCTTCCGGTTTTTCCAAAGTCTGTTTCACTACCACACGCACGTTCTCGGAAATTTCTTCCTCAAATTAAGACCTTGATTCTAGTTGATTACTCCTGGCCAGGAAAGTCGTTTTTTCCAGTGCTAATATGCTTTTGAGATCCTTCGTGCTCCGTCCGTCACGGGTTATTTTGCTGCCAAGGTGGTAGTATTCCTTAACTTTATCTACACTGTGACCATCAATCCTAATAAGTTTTTTTCTCCGTTTTGCTACTTCTCATTACTTTCGTCTTTCTTCGATTGACTCTGAATCCATATCCTGTACTCATTAGACTGTTCATTCCATTCAGCAGATGCTATAATTCTTCACTTTCACTCAGCAATGTCATCAGCAATTCATATCATATCATTTCACCTTGAATTTCAATCCTACCCTTGAACCTTTCGTTTATTTTCTTCATTGCGTCTTCGATGTGTAGATTGAACAGTAAACTGCATCCCTTTTTTAATCCGAGCACTTCGTTCTTGCTCTTCCACTCTTATTCTCTTGGCTCCCGTAGCACATATTGTATATTACCCGTATCTCCTTATAGCTTAGCCCTATTCTCCTCAGAATTTCGAACATATTGCACCATTTTATATTGTCGTACGCTATCTCCAGGTCGACAAATTCTATTAACGTGTTTTGACGTTTCTTTAGTCTTGCTTCCATTACCAACCGCAACGTCAGAATTGCCTCTCTTGAGAAAGGTCAAAATTAAAATCAAGGGTGGTAATATTAAGAGTGCAATGAGAATTCATTTATTAAATGCAGAGGAGTGATCGAATGGGTCGAAATAGGAAAATGAAGGCATCTGTGAGAAGGAAGACGCTTGGGCGACCCACGGTTACGTCGTGCGCTGTGAAGAGCCGCCCGAGTGTCGGTGCGCCGCCCGGTTGACAGTGGCCCATGTTCCGCACTGTCCCACTTTGACTGCCCAGCGACGAAATCTTGGATTACCGGACTCGTTGCCGCTAATTTTATCTGACAACACCTCATCGGCTGATTTAGTTTTACGTTTTATTCGTGAGGGTGGGTTTTATCATAGGATCTAAGGTTTAGCGGATGTCCTTTGTCCCTCTGTCCACCACCCTAGTGCTTCTAGGGTGGAGGTTTTAATGTCCTGTAGAGTGGCTCGCTTCTCCTTTTTTATTCTTGTGGTCAGCCAGCCATGGTAATCTGCTTTGTTGTTTTAATTTCTTCATCCCGTTTCTTGCGTTTGTGTGGTTTTCTTGTCCATCTTTGTTCATTTACATGTTTGTTGCCCTTCATCATTGTTGTGATTTTTCCTTTCATTCCGTTTTGAGTTGTCAGTCTCGTTTATTTTATTCTCACACTTTTGGCATTTTTTGTTTTGAACAAGGGACTGATGACCTCGTAGTTTGGTCCATTTCCCCCTCTTTTAATCCAACCAACCAACTTACTCGCTCTTGGAGTGACTGATGTTTATGTGGGTTCCTTGTCACTTCGGTCTGACGGGAGTCGAGGCTGCTGACGCTGCTGCCAAGTCTGCAGTCATCGTATCTCCTGGATCTTCCATTTCCTCTTCTGATCTGTGTTGCCATCTGACAGCAGGTGGTGCCACTTCGGCATCACCACTGGTTCTCTCTTCATGGGAACAAGCTCTGGGCGATTAAGCCTCTCGCCGCGAGGGGTGATTTTTAACTAGGTTGCGTATTGGGCACTGTATTTTTAGCCATCGACATTTAAGTGGTGCTCACTCACCACTTTGTACGCGTTGTCCTCTACCTCTGACGGTTCACCATTTCCTGACGGAATGCCCTTTTCTTAACCACTTACGTTCTCATTTATTTTTTTCCGTCTGACTTTGCTGTTTTAGCGAAGGACGCGCGGGCTGTCGACCGCGATTCACTTTTTATCCGTCGTAGAAATGTGTCGAAGGATATTTAACCTGGAGTTAAGGATCTTCGTTGAGTCTATTGCGTATTTTATGGACCATTCTTAAAGTCCCTGATTGTAGCTGCCTTTCTTTCCGTCGACTGAGCGTAACGTGCAGTTGTTTTTGCCTGTTTTCGTCTTCGTGTTCTACGGTTATGACATGGGAGCCTAAGACCATAGTTGCTTTTGCACCCTAAAACAAAACAACACGTAACGAATCCTACTAACGTTAAAATTTTCTGCTGCTGTTGATGATGCCATATACTCTCCTGAACAAAAATTCTTGTCTTTTCACTTCACTTGACTGTTAACTGACCTCCACTATATCTAGACTGAACCAATGCGTTTTACCTTCTAGATTTCTAATTTCCCTACCACTTACAAACTTTTGACATTCGATGCCCCGACTCTTAGCACGTTATCCTTTGATTGGTTGTTCTGTCTTTTTCTCATGGTCACCATCCCCTTCGGAGTTCCCTCCCGGAGATACGAATGGGGTACTATTCCGTAATATTTTGCCAATGGAAAGGTCATCATTACACTTTCTCAATTACATTCTACATGTTCTGTGGACATACATCATGTGTCTTTAGTGCAGTGGTGTCCATTGTATTTTGAATCCTCAAGCCGTTGATCAATGCTGATTTTTCCGACTTTGAGGGAGTTTCCCATCCCAAGACCAAGAGGGTGCCCTGAACCTATGTCCATCAATAATATTGGTCCAGAAAATGACACTTCTGTTGGAACGTGAAACTGCACACCTGCACCTGCATTTCTACCTGGACACTTCCACACACTTTTCACTGATCACCTGGTAAATGTTGTTTCCGAAGAGCACTCGGCGGCATCTATCCAGATTCTCTTCCAGGTATTATATTACTCCCTAATTCTGGAGCTTCTTATTGCTCCTATAGGACTCGTAGAGGCGTTATTGATTATGCAAAAAACAGTTGTGCAGTGACTCGGTCCACGCGTCCATCGCAGTTGCCTATAAACAAGCAACCCACTGTTGCGTTGCCTTTGCCTTACAGATAGCAACGAGCCATAATTTGTAAGTGGCGGTCGTCAGCTGGAGGTAACCGTGGGCGACTCCATTACCTAGGCACCTCTAACATTCTGCGTGGTGTCTGTTCTAAGTCGTGTCTCCCTACCACTTTCGCGCAACGACGCTCTGAGCGTGTTTTTAGGGAATTGACTAGTTTGAACCTGGGACCTGTTGCTGGTAAGGAGACGCCAGACCACACACGACATGTATAGTTCAGAAGAGTTCAGTGAGACAAGAGATGATATAACCAAATACTTAATGATTTCAGCGTCGGCTCCACTGCACTCCCTGTAAAAGAATCTTAATACTAACTAAATTTAGTGGAATGAATTCAAGGCTTTCCTATTTTAAGTTAGCTGGTAAAATAACGTCGAAAAAGCAGTTAAGTTTACCATTGGAAATTTTATCCTACTCACAAAACACTGTTTATAAATTGCACTATTGATAAAAGGAAATATTTTAATGCAGGATGATGAAAACTGCCTTGAACAAAAATGTGAACGAATATTCCCTGAATGGGTTTCCAAGTTCTACAATGGATCGAAGGATGACCTATGCCATATCACATCTATAATGTAGATTTAAGTTAAGTTTCATAAAAGAGAAAACTATCCAAATGATCTACAGTGACCCCTCAATCATCTTTAATTACTTATTTAACTTGTCGTAAGTTACAGTGGCTGATGTGGCTTCTCAATAATTATATAACAGAAGAATCATCGCGTTTCAGATTTTAACTGCAAGTAGCAAATGTGAATAACATGAGCTTTAATTGACGATCGACACTAGTATTACGTAAAAAGGGGATATAATAGATGAGACTTCTGCAGTTCTGAGTAAAGCGTTATGCGCTGTTATGCGGCATCGCGTGCGTTCATTACCTTGACGGTGTTCGTCAGGGGGCGGCGGGCAGCACAGCTCCACACAGCTCGCAGTCTCGGAAGCAACTAATCTAACTTCTCCTTACTACAATTTACCGAAGTTGTTTTTAAAAAAGCTATCTGGCTGTGTTTTCAATTGACCAATCAGGGTCTCAATGTTAACCTTAAGCTCTGCCTACAAAAATTCTGTCTATCCAATGAGAAACGTTATACTTTTCGTGGTGGGGCAATGTTTTTAACGTTTGCAACGTAACAGAGACGCGAAAAAGTCTCACGCTAAAACTTGCAGCTGGTGTTGCCCTTTTAGTGTTATCATAAGAACTATACTGTTCTTCTGGAGGGCTCTATCTTTTAACATGGGCTTGGGGGTTGGTCCTGGCGGTCAGCCGACGATGTGGGTGTCCGTCCCTTATCGTAGGACCTTCTAGCTTAACATAGTTCTGCTCTCGGCTTCTGTTCTCGTTTTTTCCCTTGGAACTGCGTCTGTTTCACGGTGGGAAGGTATGACATGCATTTAGGCGTTCTTGTGTTAGTCTGTGGTATTCCATTTGCTCACTCGTTGATCGTATTACTTTGGTCAATTTAATGTCAGGATTTATTCGGAGCTATGTGACATACTGCCAGATTTGCTTATGTCAGGGTTTTCATGGAAGGTGTTGGATTTGCCTGACACCATACAAGCTGGACGTAACCGTGGGCGACTCATTTACCTAGTCATCTAGCGTTACATGTGTCTCACGTTAGTGATGAATGACAGAACGACGTCGCTGTGGGGGAAGCTAATACTATGGTAAAGTTTGTGCTGACAAGCCTTCTTGCCTTAAAGCGATAACGGCCTCGGTCTAAGCGTTTAACAAAGTTTAGGGACACGGTAACAGACTGAACAAGCCGCAATATATCTTTCACGATACGCGCTCTGCTGACCTGAATTTACAACGTGGGTTTATATTTACTACCGTTTAAAAGTGGTTGTTGCACTAGACGACTTCCTGTGGTCAAAAGTTTATTGAAACGCTTCCCCAAACACAGCCGGAGTAAGTTCAGCCGAAATATTTGCGAAGGACCTAACGGTGTTCAGAAAGAAAGGCTAAATACAGTTGACGGTGGCCCGTTTGTAGTAGTTTATCTTGTAACGAAATTGAGATGTAGTCGCTGTGCGTTATTATAGGTAGACGTCATTCTTGACAACCGGAATAATATAATAATTAGACCCTTTTACCGGTCTTCCAACTCAGATGATACAGTTGCTGAAAGGTTCAAAGAAAACCTGAATCTAATTTCAGGGACGAACCCAACTAGTGCAGTTAGTTGCTGGTGACTTCAATTACCCTCGATATGTTGGCGAAAACACATGTTTAAATCCAGACGTACGCATAAATCATCGCCCGAAATAATGCTGAATGTATTCTCTGAACATTATTCCGATCAGTTAGTTAATGAGCCTACTCTTATAGTAAAGGTTTTGAAAAAACTCTTGATATCTTAGCAACAAATATTCTTCAGGTTATAACGAGCACCAAAACGCATGCAGAGATTAGTGTTCACAGCGTTTTCGCAGCGGGACTGAATACCTTAACTCCCAAACCCACCAAAAATAAACGAAAAACATACATTTTTCCAAACAGCAGATATAAATTCGCATCTCCACTCCCTCAAAGTTAACAATGTAGGTGTAGACAAGATGTAACTTGAATCAAAGAAATAGTATCGGCAGCAATTAAGAGATTTATATCAAATAAATTAATAAACGAGTGAGCTGATTCTCCCCCCCCCCCCCCCCCCCCCCAATGCTACGCAACAGGTGAGAACACTGGTGCAGAAACAACGAGAAAACCATGCCGAATTTAACGAACGCCAAACTTTAAAGATTGGCAACCTTTTACAAAAGCTCGAAGTTCAGCACGGACGTCAATGCGACGTGCTTATAATAGTATTGAAAGTGTAACTTAGTCTCGAAATCCGGCAGAAAATCCGAAGAGATTGTGGTCGAATGTAAAATACGCTAGCCGCAAAACGCAATCAGTGCCTTGTCTGCAATGGAAATGCTGTTCATGACAACGCCCGTAATACAGAGTTACTAAACACATTTTCTGAAACTGCTTTGCCAAAGATGATCAATAAATACCCCAAAATTCGAATCAAGAACAGCTGCCAACATGACTAACATCGTAGAGATCCTCGGAGTACTGAAGCAGCTTATATTACCTCATAAAAGCAAGTCTTCTGGTCCAGGCTGTACACCAATTAGGTTCCTTACGAGAGATCCGTACCCAAAGACTGGAAAGTTGTACGCGACACACAAGTATTCAAGAAAGGCAACTGGAGCAATCCACTAAATTATAGGCCCATATCATTAACGTCGACATGCAGCAGGGTTTTTGAACATATATTGTGTTCGAACTACATGAATTACCTCGAGTCAACACGGATTTAGAAAACGTCGTTCTTGTAAAACACAACTAACTCTTTACTCACACGAAGTGTTGAGTGCTATCGGCAAAGGAGTTCAAATTGATTCCGTGTTTCTAGATTTCCTGAAGGTTTTTGACACCGTACCTCACAAGCGGCTTGTAATCAGATTGTGTGCTTACGGAACATCGTCTAAATTATGCGACTGCATTTGTAGTTTCCTGTCAGAGGTCACAGTAGTAGTAACCGACGGAAAGCAATAGTGAAACAGAAGTGATTCCTGGCATTCCCCAAGGCAGTGCCATAGGCTACCTGCCGTTACTTAAATAGATAAAAGATTTAGGAGACAATCTGAATATCCATCTTAGGTTGTTTGCAGATGATGCTGTCGTTTATCAGGACAGGAAAAGCAATAGCAAGACAATTTCAGTAATATATGTTTGATGCGAAAATTTGCATTTGAGCCTAGTTAATGAAAAGTGAGGCCATCCAGGCGAGCGATAAGAAATCCGTTAATCTTCGGTTACACGATAAATCAATGAAACCTAAATGCCGTAAACTCAGCTAAATTATCATCATTACGAACAACTTTAATTAGAAATAACACACCAAAAATGTTATGAGGAAGGCGAACAAAAGTCTACGTTGCAGTGACAGAACACTTAGATGATGCTACAGATTTACTGAAGACTACCTACGCAACGCTTCGCTTGTCAGACCTTTTTCTGAATACTGCTACCGGAGTGATATCCTTACCAGATAGGATTAACGGAGTATATCGAGAAGGTTCGAAGAAGGGTAGCACGTTTTGTATTATCGAGAAATATGGAAGAAAGAGTCACGGACATGATATAGGACTGGGATAGACATCATTAACACAAAGGCGTTTCTCGTTTCTGTGGGATCTTCTCATGATAATTCAGTCTCCTACGAACGCATTTTTTTACGCCAACCTACGTAGAGATAAACGGTCATCGTAATAAAAAGAGGGAATTAGAGCTCGCATGAAAAAGTGTAGGTGTTCGTTTATTCTGCGCGCTGTTCGATAGTTTAGTAACAGAATGATTATGAAGGGGGTTTGATGATACCTCTTCCAGGCAATCGAGTGTAATTTCCAGAATAGTCATGTAGATACAGGTAGGTCACCAAGGGCTGTGCAGAACTGTTTCTGGGCAGTTTGTTCGTGACAAAGGTGTTGTATAAATGTGTCGGAGAGATCTTTCACTTTCTATATTTAATTTTAATAGTCTTAGGGCTTCTTCTACTTCCAATACTACTACTCCACCCGTTTCTCACTCCATCCAAATGTATGGAGTAATTCACTGGCAGGTCTCTCTGCGGCTCCCAATTTGATTTTTTTATTGCTTTCCTTGTGTCCCCTTTAAACATTTATCACGGATTTTATTGCACAGTAGACAATTTGAGGAGGATTTAAATGTAGTGTTTTACTCGTAATAAAATATTTCTTCGTCATAAATACTAGTTTTGCTCTCCTATTTGATATCTCCCCTTCATACTATCGAGATAGCAGCACAGTTGAGTTGCTTAAATCTTGTGCTGTCTTTATCTGCATGTTCGTTTGTGTAATACTGTTGCTAATTGCTCGTTTGCTTACGATTGTAGGTGGCGTTGGCACAGCAGTATGCCAGCTTGCGCGGACCGTGCCTCTTGTGACAGTCATGGGAACCGCCTCTCAAATAAAGCACGCAAACGTGTCACAACTGGGGACGCACCGCGTTTTTCTACACCAAGAGAACTATGAAGATGTGGTCGCGACGCGGTGTCCTCGTGGTGTGGATATCATAATTAATAGCAGCGGTGGAAGTTGCATAGAAAAATATTCCAAACTTCTCAGACCATGCGGAAAATTAATCAATATTGGTAAGGGTACAAACAGATACAGTGAACCAAATGTTTCGTTCTGCATGATTTTCCATACAAGGGAAGAGGATACCTTTGTGTTCTGATTCCAGAGTTGTAACTTCTCTGAAAAGTGATTTCCTCTGTTCACTTCGTGTCTCCAATGTATTCCTCTTGATTAACTGGATTAATCTACAGATAGTCTGCGAGGTACATGGTTTTACGGTACGCTGTTCCATGTGTAGCGATCTCTTCCAAAACTCGTCAATGCATTTATTATTGGACTCTTTCACGTTTGACACTTGGTGTACTTGTCGATGTCATTCGTGAATGTCTGGTAGATCGTGAATCATACGCCTTACACTTGTTTCTCATTGCAAAAATAACACTATTGTTCTTGCTGAGGCACTGGGACAGGTCAGTAACTTAATACACAAGTACTTTAAGCTGCCTACTGGTTACAGTTTACTGACCAAATTTCGTATAGCAAAACTGGTCCAGAGTGCATTGAAGTACATATAACATGAAAATGCAACATCCAAACATACTGAGACACACGCATTTATTTTTAGTGGCGTTTTTGGTGCGTTCGCTATTGATCAGCTAGTCCTGCAGTGAAGAGCGTGTCACATAAATGTTGACACTCTCATGCTCATACTTGTCCTCCTCTAATAAGAGAAATAATGGCAACTTGGTCAAAGCGCAGAAATAGAGCCTCTTTTTTGGTAGGATACAAAGAGGAAGTCACTCTAGTAAAATTTCTCTTCTTTAATAGAGTAACTTATCATTTAGGTACATTGTCTAAAGTACTTTCTGCTATTTTACTTCCCTTGTCACTTTCCTCTAGTCTCCATTTTCGGAGTCAGTAGTTCTTTCTTGTGGTTTTTTTAAGTCCGGGGATGTTATATATCATATTAATTTAGCGTTGTTGCTAAACTTGCATACTACGCTAAATTTTACGAGTTTGGCAATATTCTAGCAATACAATGTACGTAACACTACTAACGGTATTATTAGTAGCTCGTTTACTAGTAAGTAACATGGTGTTCCTCTGATGACAAATCATTTAACTCTGTGTGTAGTACTATTGCCACATTAATATCAAATGCTTCAGACTTAATATTAATTTGAGGAAGCATTTACTGAAAGTTATATAAAGATGCAATTTTCAGGTTCAAATAACTCAGCTATATATCCTGAATCATCAATTTGGGGCTTCCTGAAACCGAAATGGGATACCACGTACATACCTACAGCAGATCTGATCAGTCGTAACTACAGTGTAGCAGGTATCAACATCGGAAGTTTGCTGCAGTCTGACCAAGATCGCCTAAGACGTGTGCTTACAGATATATTTAGTCTCCACATCAAGAGGAGGATACGTTCTCACGTCGACGTAGTATTACCTTTCGAAAGAGTAAGTATATGACCAACCATAGCAGGAAAGATGTTGGAAAATATCCACCCATTAAATTGTTTTCTCATTTTACAGTTTGAAGATGGTTTTAGGCAGTTGTGTACAAGGAGCAATTGTGGAAAGATAGTATTAAGAGTAAAGATGGAGCCTGAACCACCCGTTGCAGTGGTCACGCATGTAAGTCTGGATGATCTACCTGCACATAAAGTAGGAGAAACTTCTAACAATAGTAGCTGTACTGATGGCAGACACGAAAACGGTACCAAAGCACCTGAAGCAAGCTGAGGGCAGAAATTTCGACGAATCGGCCAGATTAGATTTGATGTATTATTAAAAATTTATATTACTTTAGAAACAGAATAAAACACAATGGTTTTGGTAAAATAGCCCAATTTATATCTGAGAGGATAGTCCAACTTCCATTTCGTCAAACAATGTTATTATTTTATATATTATGCTAAAACCTCGATTTTTAACAGTTGTAATAATAGTGAAAACCTTGTTAATCTAAGGTTGAAGTTTTGGAATACTGAAACAAGTAAATGTTACGAAAAATAGTCTACATTCTGTACCCATTTCTTTAGCATACGTCTTTGAAAATGGTCACGTGATTTAAAAAAATGTTCTGAGCTGCTCTACAAAACTTACTATTCAAAGGAGCTTTAGTTGATAATTTCTCATTTTTAAGGAGAAAAAGTGAAAGTAGAGTATACATTATGTACTTTGAACTGTGGCTTGGTCATTATAAGGTGCACGAGTCCAAAATGTATTTAAGTCTGAGATATTAACGAATTTAATGAAGGGAAGGCGTTTTAGTTTGGCACCAAAAATCACGGAAGGTTGTAAACGACGTCAGCTAAATGTCTTCTACTTCAGTGTGTTCGACCAGCGTCTAGGAGATGCTCCGCCGTGTGGTATTACCACTTCGGTAACCAATTTACGTCCTATCTTGAAGGCTTACTTAAATGAAGGTGTGCGAGATCAGAATTTGGTTTGTGACAAACTGTCTCTGCTGAAATTAAGCAAAGGTTTGTACAAACTGGATCAGCTACTGGCTGCAAGTCATGGAACACAAACACAAAAGATCCACTGTTTATTCTCCCGACCAACAATGATATCCTCCAAGATTTGAAACTTCTCAAAACGACAGAAATACAAAACTCTTTACGAAATAATTACTATGCTACTTGCTCCTTCCATATGTTCTAAGTGAAACAGTCCTCTAAGCCGTCAAACAACTCTAGCATTTTAAATATGATTTTTAAGTGAATGAAAAACCGGACAGAAACGTAAACATGAATACTGAAACAGACAGGTAATATTTAGGCTATTGTTACAATGCATAGTAAAAAGAATCTCCTATGATACTTATATGCATAACAAGCATGCTGGGGAAGTGTAGTATTTAAAACTGGCTTAGCGCTGTTGTATGATATACTGCCTCTTCCGAAATTCGTCAGCCGTGTAAGAATGGCAGTCAAATTTTATACGTCTCTTCAAATGTACTTTCTTAAAAGACATAATTTTTATTGTTATTAAATAATTTCTGGCATAAATGACTTACTTTATACAGAGTGTTCTTATTCCTAATATCGAATCCTTGAACTAAGTTGTTAGTCTGACAGATTAGCACAATTTTCGTTAAGGTAGAAGGTAACAAGTAAGGGGAAAACAGAATACAGTTAATTGAAGAGTAGTCTCAATGTGCAACATCCTGGAATTAAGCATTGAGATCCTATCGCAAGTAAGACCAACGATGAAGTCGCTTCCAAAATCCTTGGGTAATAAAGTATCACAATTGATGTAATTAGTTAATATTTACTTCCAAAGAGTACTTGCCAATGAGAGATGTCTTGGATGGCTTTTGGTGTGATACATATTGCACTGATAAGTTTATTATAGTTTCTATTTTTTTTAAATACGTCTGTTTCCAATTTGCAGCCTTCTTTCAAAGTTGATAATGTCGCACAATCAACACTAAATTACGTTCTTACCAGACTTTCAGTAGATGGTAGAGAATTCAGCCCCCGAAGGTAGAAAAGAAAGAGAAAGAATACCTTAAGTTTTCGATTACATAGTGCACTTCTGAAAGGGATGACTTAGTTTTTTGATTTGAACGTAATGCTTAAGTTTCTAGATATTGTACTAAGGTAAATAAATCAACCTGCGGTGGGAATTCTTCTGAACAGTTATTTTCTCTAAAGCTCCAGAGTAGAAGTATCAAGATGTCCGAATGCAATTTCCACTTAATGTACGAGAAGGAAAGTGAGAGGCAGGTAGTAAGTAAATTTTTTAAGGCCACTAAAAAGGAAGCAGCTAATTCGTGCTGTACTTAAGTGATGCAAGCAAAAAGATTGCTCCCTAATGTATAAAAGGAACTTCCATCCACGACATAATGGGTAGCGTGGTACTAGTCGTATCTCCGCTAGAAGACTATAAAAGAGCTACTAGTTGGTGCAACACTGCTTTTAAATATTTCATAGTTCTAACAGCGACACATTCGTTAAGAGAATTCAGCTGCTTTGATAATTAAAAAGAAGTGGTTTTTGCCGTCTCACTTGCACGTTTATTTTACGGTCTGACTTTTCTGGATCTATGTAAGTAATCAGCAACATATTCTGCTAGGCACCGTTAGATACATCGCGGAGGGCACCAATGTCGTTACTACTACTACTACTACTACTACTACTACTACTACTGATTTTCTTTCCTGGTGGAGTCTGTTCCACTACCAATGGAGCGAGGGAAAAACGACCGTCTATACGTCTCCGTACCATGCCTAATTTCTCTTTCGAAATTAGAATTACATTAATACCTTCAGCTGCTAACGGGGACAGGTGAAAATGTGCCCCGACCGGGACCCGAACCCGGGATGATCTGCTTACATGACAGACGCTCTATCCATTTGAGCCGGCGAGGGCACAGAGGTTAGCGCGACTGCAGGTACTATCTCGCGCACGCCTCCCGCGAGACCCACATTCTCACCTTGTATGTCCACACACTACATTCAGTGTCCCACACCAACACACTCATTACTCGTGGAAGACATTCTTACAAAGTCCCGTAAGAGTTCGGGGAATGTGTGCATCCTCACAGGTCATGGCCGGTGATGCCAGAACTATATACTTATATGTATATGGTGTCTGTTTTCTCGGACATGTCCGAAAGAACACACCATATCCATATAAGCATATAATTTCTCTTTGTCGTGGTATTTACGAGAAACGAACGTTGGCGACACTAGAATGTTCTGAGATCAGTTTCAAACGCCAGTTATATAGATTTTCTTAAGTGCCTCGAGAAAGTGGTAGTCTTCCCTTCAGGTGTTACCATTTTTCACGAAGCATTTCCGTAGTACTTGCACTGACAGC
Source organism: Schistocerca nitens (assembly GCF_023898315.1). Lineage (NCBI taxonomy): Eukaryota > Metazoa > Arthropoda > Insecta > Orthoptera > Acrididae > Schistocerca > Schistocerca nitens. The sequence goes on from NC_064618.1 coordinate 718,950,514, forward strand.
TCAACGCTCCCCACCTTTATATTGATGGTTCCAGCTTTCGTGACATTTAATGGTCAATCCGCATAACATACGGGGGTCCGGATGCTTTTGATCACATAGTGGAAACGGAAGGTGATATACCCTCACACATCAAGAACAGTGTAATAATGCCAGTTCCAAAGAAAAAGAGTGCTGATCCCTGTGAATGTTACCGCGCCATCGGTTTGATTCACGGTTGCTAAATTCTAGCGCCAATTATTTATGACGACGATCGTATATATTCGGAAAGCTTTGATCTGACCGTTTACCACGATCAGCCTGTCGAATTTCGTAATTATTTCAAATACTGAATTCTCCAGGGAGGATCGCTTCAGCCACGCTTAAATTTATCCTTTTAGAAGCAGGTGGCTTGCAGCAGTGACGAAACACACTGCCTTTGATCTCTGCCGCCATCCTTATTCTTAAACAAGTTTAATCATTATAAGCGGCAGTGTTTCTGTTCCATTGCCGCAAATGACAAGCTGATTCGGGCTTATTGAGCAGAAAAATTGCGTGGATTATGCAGCAAATTTGTGTCGTGGCTGACAGAGTGCAGTTTCCGATCTGCAACTCAGAAAAATAATTGTAGCTTATTGCAATTCATCGTTCTTTCAAATAAAACGAAGTGACATACCTTCCTCCTTACCTGTTGCCTGTGAATTGTCTTAGGAGCAAATATACATCTACCTTCTGTGATCATTGTGTTTGTTCTGTGAGGCTAGACACAAGAGTCTGTGACTTACGTTTATTATGCGTAATTTATTGTTGGTATTTAGGACCCCCTTTTTAGACACTTTACGTTTTCATGATTGGCCGAACCATGCTTTCCATCTGCTTCTTGCTGTTGTAAGAGTACTCCCGGCATTGTTCCTCAACCACTATTATTGTGCCGTTCCTACACATCGTACTAAGCGAGCTGACGTAGTGTTCTCGGGCGGTATATTCGTATTCGTTAGGAGTGGTATTCGAACCTCGTCTGGTCATAGAGATTTCGACTTCTACTGGTTTCCCTATGTTGTTTTGGACAAATTTTGGTTCCTTAGAGATGGATACGGCCTATTTCATTCCCAATTCCAAGGTTGCATTCCATTGACCTTGTCGACGGCGATACGTCAAAACGTTCATATTTCGTCTTCCTTTCCATGCGTTTAGTAAGGTAACCTTTGCGATGAAAGATTTATTAGATCATTACTTTTCCACATAGTTACCATGCTTGTCTATGCATCTATTCCATCGGTCGACAGTAGTCGCTGTTTCCCCAGAGGAGTAAGGGTGTAAACCAGCAGCACATCCTGCATGTCCCAAAAGACTGTGACCATAACTTTCTCTGTGCGGCTGGTCCCGGCGGAGGTTCGAGTCCTGCCTCGGGCGTGGGTGTGTGTGTGTTTGTCCTTAGACTAATTTAGGTTAAGTAGTGTGTAAGCTTACGGACTGATGACGTTAGCAGTTAAGTCCCACAAGATTTCACACACATTTGAACATAACTTTCTTGGAATCGCACCTGTGCAAGGGAGGTTGTGAGGGGAGGTTTAGAAATATGCGCTTTCCTTGACATGAATTCATTTTGAGTGAACTCATTTCCAACATTGAGCGGCGTCCTTATGAAACATTCAACCCACTAAAATACCATAGTTTCTACCGGTTGCGCAGCGCTCCTCTTCAGGACCAGAAAAGAACAGCTACAAAGACGGTCCAAACATAGATGTATTAGTAGTTTCACAAAGACGCGACCTAATACCCACGGTAATTTTATTGAAACTGGTACTTGCCACGGAAATGTATGAAATTAACATGGATTCTTTACTGGACTCAGATATCAGAAACTGTGCAGGAAGAGAATACGATCCTGGTGATATTGCGTTAACTGCCTAACAGACAATCCCATTCACACGGCATTATTCTGGTCCAGAAGTTGTGCTGCTACTCATCGCGAACAAGTCTTCCTATAGCCCATTGTGTTGTCATTGGTAGTCACCAAGCTGTTAACGAAGACTTTGAGTAATTACGATAAGTAGAAACAGTAATACTTAAGTTAGTCTCAACTAATTACTTATCAGAGATGAGCATTTGTTTATTTCTTCCTTCAACACAACTTTTACTCCTACTATCGAGTTGTAATACGTGCTATTCAAAATTATTGGTTACCTTCGTCTTTATCAGAGCAAGAACAAAATCGGATTTAGTAACATTACATGAAACACCAGAGACAATACAGGGTTATTACAAATGATTGAAGCGATTTCACAGCTCTACAGTAACTTTATTATTTGAGATATTTTCACAATGCTTTGCACACACATACAAAAACACAGTTTTTTTAGGCATTAACAAATGTTCGATATGTGCCCATTTAGTGTTTCGGCAGACATCAAGCCGATAATCAAGTTCCTCCCACACTGGGCGCAGCATGTCCCTATCAATGAGTTCGAAAGCATCGTTGATGCGAGCTCGCAGTTCTGGCACGTTTCTTGGTAGAGGAGGTTTAAACACTGAATCTTTCACATAACCCCACAGAAAGAAATCGCATGGGGTTAAGTCGGGAGAGCGTGGAGGCCATGACATGAATTGCTGATCATGATCTCCACCACGACCGATCCATCAGTTTTCCAATCTCCTGTTTAAGAAATGCCGAACATCACGATGGAAGTGCGGTGGAGCACCATCCTGTTGAAAGATGAAATCGGCGCTGTCGGTCTCCAGTTGTGGCATGAGCCAATTTTCCAGCATGTCCAGATACACGTGTCCTGTAACGTTTTTTTCGCAGAAGAAAAAGGGGCCGTAAACTTTAAACCGTGAGATTGCACAAAACACGTAACTTTTGGTGAATTGCAAATTTGCTGCACGAATGCGTGAGGATTCTCTACCGCCCAGATTCTCACATTGTTCACTTCACCATTAAGAAAAAATGTTGCTTCATCACTGAAAACAAGTTTCGCACTGAACGCATCCTCTTCCATGAGCTGTTGCAACCGCGCCGAAAATTCAAAGCGTTTGACTTTGTCATCGGGTGTCAGGGCTTGTAGCAATTGTAAACGGTAAGGCTTCTGCTTTAGCATTTTCCGTAAGATTTTCCAAACCGTCCGCTGTGGTACGTTTAGCTCCCTGCTTGCTTTATTCGTCGACTTCCGCGGGCTACGCGTGAAACTTGCCCGCACGCGTTCAACCGTTTCTTCGCTCACTGCAGGCCGACCTGCTGATTTCCCCTTACAGAGGCATCCAGAAGCTTTAAACTGCGCATACCATCGCCGAATGGAGTTAGCGGTTGGTGGATCTTTGCTGAACTTCGTCCTGAAGTGTCGTTGCACTGTTATGACTGACTGATGTGAGTGCATTTCAAGCACGACATACGCTTTCTCGGCTCCTGTCCCCATTTTGTCTCACTGCGCTCTCGAGCACTCTGACGGCAGAAACCTGAAGTGCAGCTTCAGCCTAACAAATCTTTGAGTTTTTCTACGTATCTGTAGTGTGTCGTGCTCATATGTCAATGAATGGAGCGACAGTGAATTTATGAAATCGCTTCAGTCATTTGTAATAGCCCTGTAAAAATTTGAGATAATGTAACGAGAATGTTCATTTTTCTTACGCAAAGAGTAACGCCCTTAGTTTCTACACACAACACAGTATCTGACTCAGCTATTTCCGTAATAAAATGTGATACTAAATAAATCTCAACGCTCCCCTCTTGAAACTGTTTCGTAACGCAACAGCGTAACGATCGACAGCATCTGAAAATTTTTATCGTCTCTCCTTAGCTTCACATGGATATTAAATCGCTCTTGTTACATTGTTTATTGAACGACATAAGTATTGATGGTTAAGCCTGAGCGACGAGCAAAGCACCTACCTGTAAAAATGTGAACTCTCTGAACTAAAGTCCTAAGGTAGATATTGTGACAGATAGTGCTGTTTCGAAGGTGTGTTTGGTTTGAGTGTACACGGTGAGCCAGGGACGTTTCCGCTTCTCACTGAGCTGGTACGCTGTGGAAATTTAGTTCAACCTGTTTACGACGGTCAACTCTGAATTTCATATTAACAGAGTTTTGGTGTTAGATAAATTCGTCAGTACCCAAAATTAAATAACCTTAAATGTACAAAACGTGAAAACAATCAAATATAAGTTCGGTCGATGATGATTCTTATCTTGCACGGAAAAGTCAGTCGACGATTCCCTGAATGCCAATTCAGAGGTGTAAGCTAAAGTGGGTCTCACAGGTACAGCTACAACATCTTTACATCCACTCATCAGAAGTACGCAATGATCAGAATTAGGTAATATATAATATTAACGCGGCACAAAAGTTGTGAGAAGCCTGTGAATGCCGAAAAGTCTTTGACCGTTGGCAGAATAGTAGGTAAACTATGCTTTACCGCTTTTATCTATATTACTAGACTAAAGGAACCTGAGTAGATACTTCGTACCTTACACGATGGTTTAATGAAAAGCAATACCTCTGAATTTTTTACGTGAAAGCTCTTAGGACTTTATTTCATTTAATAGCTTAATTAACATTTTATGTCTTTATTTTCACCTATTTATTTCTCAACGTAGTCACAGCGGGACGCACATATTTCTCCCACCGAGAGACCAGTTTATTGATACTGTCACTGTAGAATGTTCGACTTTGTTGCTGGAGCCACAACCTCATCTCTGCTTGGTAGTCTTCATAGCTTTAATAGAGAAGTCCTCGAAGGTGTTCTCAAAGTTTTGGAAACAGATGAAAATCTGATACGGTGGAGAGGGGAAGAGAGAAAGTCGGGACTGCACGGAGGTTGATAGATAACAGTGAACCCAAGACGTCGGATTTTTGTTTATATTGCAGCGTTCGTGTGTCGTCTGGCACCGTCTTGCTGAAAGAGAGGATACTCCGCGTGTGTATGAACTCTTCGAATTCGTGCTTCCAGTTTTCTGACTGTTTCTCGCGTTTTCTGTTTTTCGCGCCCAAATACAGTGACATAAACACCGTTACGTTACACACTAAAATTCCGAGTCCTCTAGTGACGGGGTTGCAACTTTTGGCAGCGAAGCGGTAAAGTCGACCGAGTATTATGCATGACATGTAATACCTCAACCGATGTTTAGAACAGAACAAAAAAGATTCGGCCGCGTTACTTTTCAGCACACCTTCGTAGTCTCTTCAGTCTGGTTTGGACGTTGAATTTCTAATGTGAACCGTTATTTTACACATTCCATTTTGTCCAATGATGTTCAGAAGTGTAAAATTGTGCAAAATGCAAAACCTTAGGCTAATAAGAGTAGAATATGAGTCACAAATGGAATTATTTCGTACAAATCAGTGCGTCTGACAGTTTGTACTGCTCTGAAGTGGAATCAATAACACACACCAGTCACACACGAAGTTGGTGGCAGAGTTTGCTTCATTTATAGAATGGTGACAAAACACAGTGTCTAAAAGAGACGGTTTGCGCAACACACGTGCGATCAATCGCAGAATATTGCTCAAATGTGTGGAACCCATACTGAACAGGACTAACAGGGGATACTGAGCGTATACAAAGAAGGGCTTGCGCGAATATTCGTAGGTTTGTTTGACAAACGAAAGAGCGTCTCCGAGTTGCTGAGAAACCCGGACTGGTAGAAGCTTGAAGATAGACGCCAACGATCACAAGAATTTCTACTACATAGCTTCTAGCGACCGCAGTATGTGATGACATAGGGCTCGCGAAGACAAGAAGAGATTAATTACAGAGCACACATGGGCACTTGCCTAATATCGCGTAGGGCCCCTGCAAGCATGCAGAAGTGACGTAACACGACGTGGCATGGACTCTACTAACGTCTGAAGTAGCGCTGGACGGAACTGACACCATAAATCCGTAAGAGTACGAGGAGGTGGAGTTCACTTCTGAACAGCACGTTGCAAGGCATCCCAGATACGCTCAATAATGTCTGGGGAGTTTGGTGGCCAGCGGAAGTTTTTAAATTCAGAAGTGTGCTCTGTAATGCCGGAATCGCCCACGTCCGTCGGAATGCACAATGGACATGAATGGCTGCAGGATGCTTAAGTACGCGTCACCTATCAGAGTCGTACCTAGGCGTATCAGGGGTCCCATATCACACCAACTGCACACGCCTCACACCATTACAGAGCCTCCACCAGGTTGGACAATCACCTTCTGACATGCAGGTACCTTAGGATCATGAGGTTGTCTCCATACCCGTACGCATCAATGCGCTCGACACAATTTGGAACGAGACTCATCCGACCAGGCAACATGTTTCCAGTCAGCAACAGTCCAATGTTGGTATTGACGGGCCCAGGCGAGGGATAAAACTTCGTGTCGAGCATCATCAAAGGTATACGATCGGGCCTTCGACTCAGAAAGCCCATATCGATGACGTTTCGTTGAATGGCTAGCTCGCTCACACTTGATGGCCCAACATTGAATTCTGCAGCAGTTTGCAGAAGGGTTGCACATCTGTCACGTTGAACGATTCTCTTCAGTCATCGTTGGTCCCGTTCTAGCAGACTCTTTTTCCGTCCGCAGCGATGTCGGAGATTTGATGTTCCAAGGATTCCTGATATTAACGGTACACTAGTGAAATGGTGGTACTGGAAAATCCCCACTTTTTCGGTACCTCGGAGATGCTGTGTCCCATCGAACGTGCGCCGACTATAACACTGCGTCCAATTTTGATAGCCTGCCATTGAAGCATCAGTAACCGATCTAACAACTGCGCCGGACGCTTTTTTCTTATATAGGCGTTGCCCATCGTAGCGCCGTATTCTGCCTGTTTACATACTTCTGTATTTGAATATGCATTCCTATACCAGTTTCTTTGGTGCAAGTGTATAAGGTGGTGGTTACATCAGCTCTGTTCTAAGGATGCGAAAACTGGACTCTTCAGAATATAGATGAAAAGAAATAGAAACGTGTGAAATCAATTTCCTTACATATGTTGAATATACTTTAATGGATAAAAAGAGAAAGTGAATATCTAAAACATAGCTGACACAGTAAAACAATATCAATTAAGATGGAAAGAACATACAGACTCTACACCAGATAAAAGAATCACTAAAGCCATGAAACAATATGAACCAAGAGGTAAATGATCTTTATGAAAACATGACGTAACAAGATTTGAAGGAGATGAAAGGGACCAAAAGGTCTAAACCTTGGTGGACATGTAGATGATGATGATGAATGGGAAATTTTCCGTCTTCGTAAAATCTCCTACTTACCTTTCTCCATGCCAATGAAGGAAGTGCCTTACACGTATAAAAAAGGATACCACACTGTCACACGACATGGCTTTTACACTGGGTGTCCCAGGAATAATGGTCAATATTCAAGGCTACTACAGGAACGCTCATTTGAAGCAAAATCTGTCACTAAACGCTCCTACCTTTCCAACAGCGTCTGAATTATTCAGCACAACCTTCTGCATTCAGTTTTTAAATTATAATTCAAACCAGTTGTGTTTAAAGGCATCAATTTCATGACTAACAACCAACATTAAACTATTATATCTTGGGAACCATTTGAATAGGGCAAATGTTTTACGAAATGTTTCTTAAATGAATCTTCCTGCCGTATTGCTGAACGTTGATCATTTCTCCTGGAACAACCTGTGTTTGATTATAGTATTTTAGCTTTCATTTCCATTGCCACGGTTCAGTTGTAACTTAAAGCAACAGTAGGTGGTAGCAGTGCTATTCTGACAGTATCTAACATTGCTTTTAGACAGAAAGTTAACGGGAAACGAACTTTACGTTTGTAACACGGTGAATTTAACTGCTCATATCTCACAGATTGCAGTAAATGGAACTGTTAATTTTTCTTTGATGCTTACGTTACTGTAAGACGTTATCGTAAAATATATGGTCAGTGGTATCAGTGGTAAACTGAACTTCATTCTTACTACTTAACAACATCGCTTTACAGTAGTGATGAATCCCACTCTGTTACGGTAATAACATTTAATTCTTGCACTCCGTGTAGTAAAGCGAGCGAAATAAAATTTGAGATATTCATCGATGGGGTTTTTCGTACGCTGTTACCATCAGATATCTAAGTACAAGCTCGTTTAAGGTTTTGTTGTTGTTGTTGTTGTTGTTGTTTATTGTTGTTGTGGTCTTCAGTCCAGAGACAGGTTTGCTGCAGCTCTCCATGCTACTCTACCCTGTGCAAGCTTCATCATCTCCCATTACCTACTGCAACGTACATACTTCTGAATCTGCTTAGTGTATTCATCTCTTGGTCTCCCTCTAAGATTTTTACCCTCCACGGTGCTCTCCAGTACTAAATTGGTGATCTCTTGACGCCTCAGAACATGTCCTACCAACCGATCCCTTCTTCTAGTCAAGTGGTGCCACAAATTTCTCTTCTACCCAATTGTATTCAATACCTTCTCATCAGTTATGTGATCTACCCATCTAATTTTCAGCATTCTTCTGTAGCACACCATGTCGAAAGCTTCTATTCTCTTATTGTCTAAACTACACTAGTGGCCATTAAAATTGCTACACCACGAAGATGACGTGCTACAGACGTGAAATTTAACCGACAGGAAGATGCTGTGATATGCAAATGATTAGCTTTTCAGGTCATTCACACAAGGTTGGCGCCGGTGGCGACACCTACAACATGCTCACGTGAGGAAAGTTTCCAACTGATTTCTCATACATAAACAGCAGTTGACCTGCGTGGCCTGGTGAAACGTTGTTGTGATGCCTCGTGTAGGGAGCAGAAATGCGTACCATCACGTTTCCGACTTTGATAAAGGTCGGATTGTAGCCTACGGCGATTGCGGTTTATCGTACCTCCACATTGCTGCTCGCGTTGGTCGAGACCCAATGACTGTTAGCAGAATATGGAATCGGTGGGTTCAGGAGGGTAATACGAAACGCCGTGCTGGATCCCAACGGCCTCGTATCACTAGCAGTCGAGATGACAGGCATCTTATCCGCATGGCTGTAACGGATCGTGCAGCCACGTCTCTATCCCTGAGTCAACAGATGGGAACGTTTGCAAAACAACAACCATCTGCACGAACAGTTCGACGACATTTGCAGCAGCATGGACTATCAGCTCGGAGACCATGGCTGCGTTACCCTTGACGCTGCATCACAGACACGTGCGCCTGCGATGGTGTACTAAACGACGAACTTGTGTACACGAATGGAAAAAGTCATTTTTTTTTTCGGATGAATCCTGGTTCCATTTACAGCATCATGATGGTCGCATGTGTTTGACGACATCGCGGTGAACGCACATTGGAAGCGTGTATTCGTCATCGCCGTACTGGCGTATCACCCGGCGTGATGGTATGGGGAGCCACTGGTTACACGTCTCTGTCACCTCTTGTTCGCATTGACAGCACTTTGAACAGTGGACGTTACATTTCAGATGTGTTACGACGCGTGGCTCTACCTTTTATTCGATCCCTGCGACACCCTACATTTCGGCAGGATGATGCACCACGGCATGTTGCAGGTCCTTTATGGGCCTTTCTGGATACAGAAAATGTTCGACTGCTGCCCTGGCCAGCAAATTCTCCAGATCTCTCACCAATTGAAAATGTCTGGTCAATGGTGGCCGAGCAACTGTCTCGTCACAATACGCCAGTCACTACTCCTGATGAAACGTGGTATCGTGTTGAAGCTGCATGGGCAGCTGTACCTGTACACGCCATCCAAGCTCTGTTTGACTCAATGCCCAGGCGTATCAAGGCCGTTATTACGGCAAGAGGTGGTGGTTCTGGGTACTGATTTCTCAGGATCTATGCACCTAAATTGCGTGAAAATGAATATCCGTTTATCATCTGCATTTCTTCTTGGTGTAGCAATTTTAATGGCCAGTTGTGTACTCGTCGTCCACGTTTCACCTCCATACACGGCTACACTCCAGGCAAATATTTTCAGAAACGACTTACTGACACTTAAACCGATACTCGATGTTAACAAACTTTTGTTCTTCAGAAACGCTTTCCTTTCCTTTCCTTTCCTTTCCTTGCCATTGCCATTCCACATTTTATATCCTCTCTGCTTCGACCATCAGTTATTTTGCTCTCTAAATAGCAAAACTCATTTACTACTTTAAGCGTCTCATTTCCTAATGTAATTCCCTCAGCATAACCCGATTTAATTCGACTACATTCCATTATCCTCGTTTTGCTTTTGTTGATGTTCATGTTAAATCTTCTTTTCAGGACACTGTGCATTCCGTTCAACTGCTCTTCAAGGTCCTTCGCTGTCTCATTGCTGCTTCATTGGGGGAGGGGGGGGGGAGGTTATGATATACAAAAGTGCTTCTCATGTCATTTAATATGTAATGGCCAACGTTTCCACAATACAATCTTTTCCGATAAAATTTTATTTTTATAAGCAAAAGGGAGGGACTTTAAGAACTAATATGTACAAAGGCTGCGTCAATTTAAATAATTAAATTCCTGATCTTTACGTAGAGTCGATTTTGCGTTGAGTTAGATCTGATTTCTACTGGACCAAAGACCGAGTACTTCTGAAGATTTTATGGAAACGACCAACAACGTATTGGGACACAGTGTATTGTACCTAATCAGTCTGGCCCTCGAAGTTTGTTTACGCAACTTATCGGCACTGATAATGGACAATCACCCTCTCGTATGCAGTAGGGATGTCCAAGGGAGCGTTCTTATCAGCTGTGGTCATCGGAGCGAGAGCAGTCAGGGACAGCAAATGTCAGTCACAAGGCAAAATATAATCTGTCAGCATATTAATACATCCCATGGTTTCCATAAATAACTTTAAACGCATCAGGGAAGCTTTCTTAAATAGATCGCGACCGCTTTCATACATCACCATTTTCTACCTGAAGTACTCCGCTGCCCCTGACGATCTCATCTTTAAAGAGGTACTAACTTCAGCTTCCTAAAGGAATGTAAAAACACTAACAGGTAGGGAGGTAATGTATTGTTTAGATACGGTTTGCTGTAAAGCACAACATTAACGAGGAACCCGAGGGAGTCACGCAGATCTGGATTGAAACTGATTGTGAGTTTAAACGTAGGCTTCCGAGGCCATTGTCACAGTCGATGAAATTTTTCTAAATGTAAAGCTACCGACGTTTGTCACCGTTGCGAGTGACCCCCTTTGTTTAGCGTAAACAAAATACCCTCAGGAAGGTCACTTTTAACAGTGACGGAAACTTTGGTAGCTTTGCATATTGACAATGCGGGCACAAAGCCGGAGAAATTTTATTGAGTGAGTTTATTTGGTAATGAAGCTGGATAGGAAATTGCTTTACATTCATAGATACAGAATCCGGGTTGACTTACTCAGTGTTCACGTGTGGCGCAACGTTCGGCTTCAGAAGAATTGATTTTACTTTTCACGATCGTTTTCAAGACAATAGTTCCCCTAGTGATTAAGCAGTATTAATTCTCAGGGTCTGAGTATAAAAAATTGTTTTCTTTCAGTTGTAGGTTCGTTTCTTGTCAAAAGAGGAAAGCCGGTTCATTTTTAGTCGGCTGAATGTCTTGTCCAGAAGACGATGTTTACTCTCGAAGATTATCTTTTGGTTCTTTTTGCAGAAATAGTCGTTGTACGTCTGCAAGCGCTTCGTCGATATTCACCCGTTGTGTCTTTTCTTATCGTCAGATGATTCACTTTAGCAACTAACGCTTGAAAAGTATTTTCATGTAATGTTTAAAATTATTTCATTCTTTATAGTAAATATCAGTATTGGATAGAAAAATCTCCCAGTGCAATATAATTATCGCCACAAATACGGATGCACATATTCTGCAACTCGTAAGAACAGTTCATGCGAGCTCGACAAAATCTCAATTGAGTGAACGCTACAGGACACATTACATTGCTGACACACAGGTTTTTCATTTATTTTATTGTTATAATGGATTATTATAATTTACAATGGAATCAGAGACTGGCAACAGTGAAAGGTAAGATCTTGGCGATCGCTGGTTGTCCTGTAAGCTGTGGCGGTGGCCGTGGCAGTCTCAGCGTCTGTTGCAGCTGTAACGAAAAGTCTCCTCTCGAGTTCTCAATATGCCGCACTTGGTCGTCGGTATGCGATTCCTCGTCTTATCTCAGTTCAAGACAAAAGTGCTTGTAGCCAAACAAAGTCGCGCCAATAGATTTAATAGAAGTGGGGCTTAAGAAAACGAAGCTCTGACAACGCTGTAACTACGTCCATCGTTCCCAAGAACAGGTAATATGAACCGCGCAATGTGCCGGAGCTCTGTCCCATAAGATCAGTGAGACGAGGCAACGTTCGAGTAGAGTTCTAATCACTTTTTTTTTTTTCAGTTAAAGCATCAAACTGTATCCAATTTACACTTCCACAGTGCGGTGTCTTGTGTATTTCTTTCTGTTACCGTTACCTTTATTTAAACATTAAGACATAACATGAACGTCTTACAGACGTTAGGGACCACTTTGTTTCGTCCATGACACAAATAAAGCCAATACAAAATAATAGTGGGTACAGCAACGCAGTCTGTATCCAATGAGATACAAAAAGCACAATAGGTATGCTACACTAGATTGCGCGTTATGCTACGCACAGTAATTCCGTTTTGGTCGTTTGACATCCAGGCTTATCTCCAGAGCCGGTACGTACACGTACGAACAACGTTCACATGAGAGATGATGTTCAAAGCGACCACGTTGCATTTGCGAACATTTCGCCACTTGCTGGAACATTCTTTCCTATAACCTACGCAACACACCTGCATCCGCCATTACCGAAGTGGCATGAACGCGAGGTATTAGGTAGTGTACGTCCATGAGTGGAGTACTATAAACTTCTGCCCATAGCAGTCCCCACAAACATATAGTGGATTAAGGTCCGGGGAAAGTGGATCTCCACGACCAATCCATTTCCCTGGGAATGCTTCATTTAAATCGTCACACACATTCACTCCAAAGTTTGGCGGTGCAGCAATCATGCTGAAACCATAGCTATCGTCGAACACCAAGGTGAACTTTGTTTAATGTGTCAGGCAAAGTATTGCGAGGGAACGTACGATACAGGGGCGCATTCAACTTTTTCGGCATTAGGCAAGGGTAAAAAAAACCAGTCTTTCCACGATTCCAGCCCACAGGTTTGTGCCAAATCTTGCTAAAAAGCCACTTTCACGGGTGACCTGTTCCGACCAATAATGGCTGTTGGGGAGGCTGAAAATAACTTTACAAGTGAAGCTAGATTCATCCATAGCAAGCTATTTATAAAATGTTCTTTGTCTTCCACTTGGTGCAATAACCGTCCACAAAACTGTACTCGTAGAATGCGGTCTCCTGGCCAGTGGTGTTAACATACGATATAATGATACGGATGTAGTTCTTCGTCGTGAAACACTTCAAACACTAGCCATCGTATTTCCTTGCAATATCACGGGTACAATGCCGAGGTGACTGGTGAACGGTTTCGAGAATCGTGTCTTCTGTCTGCCTAGTACTTGGATGCCTGTGTCCGTTGCTTGTGGACGAAGCTTACTGTTTCCCGTAGGCGGTTCTCACGGCGACGGAAAACATTCTTATCAGGGTGGTGCCTTTGAGGCTACCATGCAACGTATGCACCATCAGCAGCAGGATCTTGGTTACCGAATGTACCCAGCTCCACAAGCATATCGACATATCCTTCGTTTGTGTACTCCGTCGGGAAGCCGCCCTATACGAACTTGATAGGACCACTTACGGTTCTGCACTGCGCGGTTAGTAGACACATGCTTAATTTGGCAGTTATGATCGACATTGCGGGTGCTTTTGATAATCTCTGGTGGCCCACAAACTTCAAGAGGCCCGGACAACTAGAGGTACCCGAAACACTATACAATAGTCTACCAGACTACTGTAAGGTAGTCGAATGCCAGATGGACGGCCGAAAAGTAATCAGACAAGTTACAAAAGGCTGCCCCCAAGGGTCGATCTGTGGTCCCATCTTATGGAACATCACTATTGAACCTACCCTGAAACTACTGGAAGGAACAATAACGACAGATGGAGCTGTCGCATAAACAGACGACCTTTGAGTCGTAGTGTCTGCTAACAGTAGGTTCCCGATAGAAGGAAGAGCAAGTGGAATACTTAAAACAACACAATGGTGTCACGACAAAAAAACCCAAGATAGCCGAAAGCAAGACAACATACACTTTACTGAAATGGTCCCTCCAGAGAAACTCTAGTGTAAAAGTATGACACACAAACATTAAACGAGCAGTCACCACACACTGTCTTGTGGTACACATAGACAAAAAGCAAAATTTCCATGAACACTTGCTCACTGTCACAAAAGCAGAAAAAATGCTGCACAAACTGGCAAGACTAAATTCAGAACAACTGACTCTCCTTGTCAGTTACACGGACATGCCATTGTGCTCTGTTCGAGTCGATACTTACCTTCGCACCAGCATATGGGCTCACAGGTTAAGCCTATCAGCAAACCGAATCCTCGTCAAAGACAAAGGAGCGGCTTACTCAGGCTATCGGGAGCTTTCGGCACCACGTCAGTGGAATCACTCTGTGTGATGCACGGAATCTACCCAACAGACATTACGATAAGATAAAGAGCTGTTATGTACTGCTTTAAGGTCGGTAGGCACGACAAGGTTCGAAAGGTCACTGGAGTACCAACTGACACGAAACGCCAACTAAAATCTTCGAGGATGGTTATCTGGCAAGGTGAGTGGGATACAAGCGATAAGGGCCGCAGGCTACACTAGCTCTTTCCCGAAGTAGAGACTAAAACTCAACCATCTCGATCCCAGCCGCGGTATGGTCCACTTCTTAATAGGACACGGCCCATATCCCACGCGCTTTAACCGCGTGTCTGAGGCAGACACCAACTTGCACATATGGGGAAGAAGGCTCTCCAGAACACATCGTCTTTTCCTGCGGACGATATACCAACATCAGACACACAATTGACTTAAACCTCAACAATTTTCAAGACACCATATACGCAATGTTCAGAGACGAAGACCAATGGACCATGTTAAACGCACTCACTGACGATATACCCAAAGTGACCTATAGAGAGTATGTCCAAGACATACTGCGAGCCTATATGCAAAGACAGGAAGGAATCGACAAGTTGGAAAACAGCACTGATTCCGATATGTAGTCAAGTGATGACACTGATCCCGACATGACTATAAATGAAAATGAAAATGAAGAAATACCCTATATAAGCAACACATCAGCCTAAAGAAAAGAAAATTGATTTTAAGGTTTAGTTATTGGGAAATCTAGGATAGATGTTAGATTTAGATGAGGAGCTCTGATTGGCCGTCGGTGGCTTCATGGACAGTCCCAAGACATTCGCCATCATACACAACTGGGGAAGGGACATTCTTCCACTATCATCTTCCGTATCTCCTGTTTCTGTTGTTGTGGTCTTCAGTCCTGAGACTGGTTTGATATAGCTCTCCATGCTACTCTACCCTGTGCAAGCTTCATCTCCCAGAACCTACTGCAACATACATCCTTCTGACTTTGCTTAGTGTGTTCATCTCTTGGTCTCCCTCTACGATTTTTACCCTCCACGTGGCCCTCCAATACTAAATTGGTGATTCCTCTATGCCTCAGAACATGTCCTACCAACCGATCCCTTTTTCTAGTTAAGTTGTGCCACAAACTTCTCTTCTCCCCAATCCTATTCAATACCTCCTCATTAGTTATATGATCTACCCATCTAATCTTCAGCATTCTTCTGTAGCACCACATTTCGAAAGCTTCTATTCTCTTCTTGTCCAAACTATTTATCGTCCATGTTTCACTTCCATACATGGCTACACTCCATACAAATACTTTCAGAAACGACTTCCTGACACTTAAATCAAGTCTCACTCCCTTCCCAACCACTGCTTCCCTTTCGTGCCCCTCGACTCTTATAACTGCCATCTGCCATCTGCTTTCTGTACAAGTTGTAAATAGCCTTTCGCTCCCTGTATTTTACCCCTACCACCTTGAGAATTTGAATGAGAGTATTCCAGTCAACATTGTCAAAAGCTTTCTCTAAGTCTACAAATGCTAGAAACGTAGGTTTGCCTTTCCTTAATCTAGCTTCGAAGGTAAGTAGTAGGGTCAGTATTGCCTCATGTGTTCCAACATTTCTACGGAATACAAACTGATCTTCCCCGAGGTCAGCTTCTACCAGTTTTTCCATTCGTCTGTAGAGAATACGCGTTAGTATTTAGGAGTTGTGACTTATTAAACTGATAGTTCGGTAATTTTCACATCTTTCAGCACCTGCTTTCTTTGTGATCGTAATTATTATATTCTTCTTGAAGTGTGAGTGTATTTCACCTGTCTCATACATCTTGCTCACCAGATGGTAGAGTTTTGTCAGGACTGGCTCTCCCAAGGCCGTCACTAGTTCTAATGGAATGTTGTCTACTCCCGGGGCCTTCTTTCGACTCAGGTCTTTCAGTGCTCTGTCAAACTCTTCACGCAGTATTGTATCTGCCATTTCATCTTCATCTACATCCTCTTCCGTTTCCCTAATATTGTCCTCAAGTACATCGCCCTTGTATAGGCCCTCTATATACTGCCTCCACCTTTCTGCTTTCCCTTCTTTGCTTAGAACTGGGTTTCTATCTGAGCTCTTGATATTCGTACAAGTGGTTCTCTGTTCTCCAAAGGTCTCTTTAATTTCCCTGTAGGCAGTATCTATATTACCCCTAGTGAGATAACCGTATACATCCTTACATTTGTCCTCTACCCATCCCTGCTTAGTCATTTTGCACTTCCTGTCGATTTTGTTTTTGAGACGTTTGTATTCCTTTTTGCTTGCTTCATTTACTGCATTTTTATATTTTCTCCTTTCATCAATTAAATTCAGTATTTCTTCTGTTACCCAAGCGTTGCTACTAGCCCTCGTATTTTTACGTACTTCATCCTCTGCTGCCTTCACTACTTCATCCTTCAGAGCTACCCATTCTTCTTCTACTGTATTTCTTTCCCCCCCATTCCTGTCAGTTGTGCCCTTATGCTCTCCCTGAAACTCTGTACAACCTCTGGTTCTTTCGGATTATCCAGGTCCCAACTCCTTAAATTCCCACCTTTTTGCAGTTTCTTCAGTTTTAATCTACAGTTCATAACCAATAGATTGTGATCAGAGTCCACATCTGCCCCTGGAAATGTCTTACAATTTGAAACCTGGTTCCTAAATCTCTGTCTTACCATTATGTAATCTATCTGAAACCTGTCAGTATCTCCAGGCTTCTTCCATGTATACAACCTTCTTTTATGATTCTTGAACCAAGTGTTAGCTATGGTTAAGTTGTGCTCTGTGCAAAATTCTATCAGGCAGCTTCCTCCTTCATTTCTTAGCCCCAATCCACATTCACCCACTATGTTTCCTTCTCTCCCTTTTCCTACACTCGAATTCCAGTCACCCATGACTATTAAAGTTTCGTCTCCCTTCACTATCTGAATAATTTCTTTTATTTCATCATACATTTCTTAAATTACTTCGTCGTCTGCAGAGCTAGTTGGCATATAAACTTGTACTACTTAGTAGGTGTGGGCTTCGTGTCTATCTTGGCCACAATAATGCGTTCACTGTGCTGTTTGTAGTAGCTTACCCGCACTTCTATTTTTTTTATTCATTATTAAACCTACTCCTGCATTACCCCTATTTGATTTTGTATTTATAACCCTGTATTCACCTGACCAGAAGTCTTGTTCCTGCTGCCACCGAACTTTTTTTTTTTTATTCCTCCTAAAAATGCGGTTATGGTTTATAATTACATTTTCCAAAATTTTGTTAATTTCATAAATGTTCAGTATCTTTTATCTGTCTATCTTAAATCTATGAATCTTGTTTATTTTAGAAAAAAAATTTCCAGTTTCATCATATGTCTGAAAGTTATAATATGTCATAACTAAGATTTTCGTTTCTTAATTGCTCCTAAGTTTATAAGTATTTAAAGCTACAATATTGTTAATCCTTTTTAAAAAATAAAAAATAAGTATCATATATTGTATATGTACGATTTCGTACTATGAAAGTACGACAAGTTGGCAGGTCATTTGTAAATGGCAGCAAATAAATAAAGTAGCCACCTCTCAGCTCCAGGTCAATGGACGGACGGTGGGCCCAACGCCCTCTAAGAGGTTCCTACAACAATGTTACCTCCTTTGTACCCACCTTTATGCAACTGCGTTCTAGCCACTCCTCGAGGGTCTCAACTACAGGCTATCTGGCATCACTCAGCGGGACGCCTGTTACTGCGCGTTCGTTCGTCCGATGAAGTCCGCCTTGTTCTAAGCTGGCTCTAGAGATGCGGGCAGTATTCTGAACATCTACAAGTCAGCAGCGTTAAAGATCGGGCGCAGTCTCTGGCTGAGCTATGTCGCCCACCTCCCGCTGGTTACTGAACTGATGAGTCTGGGAATCACGTTTACGAAGGATGTGCGAGGAATGGCTGCGGCGAACTCTCTGTGGTTACTACAGATTGTAAGCACGATGGCGTGCCAGAAGCTGCTCTGGGACTTGAGTCAGCTGCAAGGAGTCGCGTCTAAACTCAGTCAGGTGGCACAGATCCTCCCCCTACCGGTAGTGACAGGTCGCAGACGTCAGGCGGCCTTTGGCTATTTTTTATCCAAAAGCCACATATTCAAAGTACGTTAGGCCACTCCCATCATCCGCCTGTGTGATGAATGGATGGGACATTAATGTCTGCGCACAGGCAGCTGCCCTTTGAATTGGCAATATGTGAAACTGGTGGACCATTAGCATGCTTCCCTTAGAGACCGTCCGTTGGAGGTTTTGATGCCGGTCTCTCACGTCCCGCTGGTGCCGTGACGCAAGTCGCGACACAGCTCACCGATGTCCTCAAATACAGCTGTGCGCTCTCGGATCTCCACGCAACGTGCCCGTCGAGGGTGAAAGATTCTTACACCACCCTTCTGAGGTCGGTTACTCGTAACATGGTAGAAATCAAGAACCAAATTTCCATTCACCACGCGTGTGGAAAACGATACACCTACACTTTCTGCCCACCACCCTTTGCGCGGCGTGATACTAAGTCACGAACAAAACCTATGCGATGAGACACCGGTTGCACGCTATTGGATTAACGAACGCCTCTCTTTGCCCTAACTGTCGCCTCCTGTACACCGACGAACGTCGCTTCACACGCGTGTCTTCGTCCACCGTTTAGCGACTGACATGGAAGATAGCTTGTTACCTCCACGTCACACATGATGTGACTGAACATCGGATCCTCTTCTGACCAGATGAATGTTACTTCCTCCCCACGAAACGTCACGCGTTACGTGGTTCAAGGGAATTGTCGACTACGTCTTCGGCCAGGAGCCCAAAGTGGAGCTTGATTACTGGTGGTACCTGCAAAACCCTCACAACGCATTAGAACACACGCCGAGTTACCGTTGGCAAATCGTTTCCAGAGTATTTTCGTTAAACGCTCCCCCCTCCCCGCAATTGAGAAGCGTCAGGCTCAGCATCACATTGAAGACAGAATGTCTTGAATTGCAAGCAGTGAAGAAGGAGAGAGATTGGCTGATTCATAGCTGCATTCACTGACGCATTAGCAAATCAGAATGAGTCTGCTGTAAATATGCTTACACATAGACAATGACAATGGCAGTGGACAAGAAAAATCCAGTTGAAAAATGCCCTGAGGAGAGATTCTTTTCGCTGAAGTAGCGCAAATAATACACAAATGTTACTTTTGTTTATTATATAATAACGTTTTATTTTTAAAATTGTTTTATACAGTTTTCATTTGTAAGCATTTTGTAATTATAATCATGTTACGTGTGTGTGTGTGTGTGTGTGTGTGTGTGTGTGTGTGTGTGTGTGTGTAGAGCACCGTGGATCTTATAACCTTAGTATAATGTTTGGGAACAACTAGGGCAATGCCTGAAGAGGGATAGTTCATTTTTATAGTGGGATAAAAGTGGTGATGCCAAGTAGGAGTTACTTTGATTTTTGTTGTAACTTGTTAAGATCAAAGTTGGTTAGATAAGTAGATAGTTAACGAATAAAGGAAGCGGTCAGTGCTTTAGACAACCAAACAGCTGGTCGGTGTACGATTACTGTCGTGGCTTTTTCATTCGACATTTTTTTCGATGTATCTGTAATATTCTGGTAATCAGAATACTTTCCTTCGATTTTTTAAAAGTAAAACATCGGGAGGTGAGATTATTATTCAAATCAGCATTTATAATGTATTGACAGTTATTTTCATCGTGATACATACTACAAAAACAGACAAAGTACATTACTGTGTCATTCCAACTGATCGTCTGTTCGTGAACGTTCCTGTAAACGGTTCAAATGGCTCTGAGCACTATGGGACTTAACATCTGAGGTCATCAGTCCCCTAGAACTTAGAACTACTTAAAACTAACTAAGCTAAGGACATCACACACATACATGCCTGAGGCAGGATTCGAACCTGCGACCGTAGCAGTCACGCGGCTCCGGACTGAAGCGCCTAGAACCGTTCGGCCACCGTGGCCTTCAACGTTCCTTTAAACAGTGGACCGAAAATCATAATAGAAACAGGCAACACATAAATAATTCTCGCACCACGCGCAACACAAGAACGAACTATCGCCGTATTAACATGTTTTAACGTACACTGTTCGTGGAGAACATATCTGATTAGCGTTGCTAAAAACAGATCTATCAGATATCAGTTTCGATGCGGAGCAAGTGCATAAAACATATCTTGAAAAATAGGCGGGGACCACTGGTTATGGACCTACGCATGAATTTTGATAGCACCCGCACTATCGTGTAATTCTCTCCCAAGCCGTGGTATCGGATGATTCTGAATTCGTGCGATGAAATTATTTACCTGTCGGAAGAAGTAAACGTTACACGGTGAACAAAGCGAGGTATATTTCGCTGGTATCACTTGCACAGCGCAGGTGGGTTGAACACCATCATCTACCACAGTAGGGCCTACTGTTGCAGCGTGTCATAATGATGAAGGTAAGTATCAATGCCTTATACATATTATTTGTTTCTTAATCACACCTTCCCATGTTTTACTTTAAATAAATCCAAAGAAAGATATTCTCGTTATCAGAATATTATTTGATACACTGAAGAAAAGACCGAGTGAAAGAAAGAAGCCACCACTAAGAATTGGACAAGGAACAGTGATTTATTAGTTTCTGGCTTCGAGCGATTAACCACTTTTTTCTCTCTTTCTTAATTTTGTTCGTTGTATTTGGACTGGGCGGACGTCACGTATCATCCGTTCACGTCCATCGTTGAGTCCTTCACTCAGCCTTTTTTTTCTTTTAATTATTACAGAAAGCAATCATCCATGTGTCCACAGAAGCTGGTTTTCCATGCCGTCTAAGCTCCCAACCACCACCCTCGCTCTGCTAGACGCATAGTATGACAGGTACCCTAGTTACAACGTGATCTTGTGACGTATAGCACTGAAAATACGATTTTCCGTCATCAACGTCGGCCTCATTTTTCTTTTTATTTTCCCAAAATCTGAGATTGTTTAGCAAAGTTCTGAATCACTTTTCTCTTTGTTTTTAATATAGAATGTCCTTGCAAAATTTGATCAAAATTGGTGACCCACACGTCAGTCCCTACCCTCGTAATTGAAAATAGACATCGCTAGGTTTGATTACAGGTTTCCCTTGTTAATGAATGCTTTGTCGATAGGTGAACAGTGTGTGAGATGTTATAAACGCTTGTGTTTTTAGTTTAAAGCAATTCGAATATAAATTTTGCTGTGTACAAATAATGCACATGCACATGTACTTTCCTTGTTGTTTATCTAGTCTGTATTGTAGATTTCTCTTGCACTTGTTCATCACGTGCCACCTATGGTCGCAGCTTCGATTTTTTTTTAACGGTCCTTTTCTCTGAATAAAAGCTTATGTCCAGAGAAACAACAAAAGACGATTTTCAGTAGATGACGCGAAGGTTTTGGTAACCACATAGTCAGAACCAAGTTAATTCATCTTACCGTTACTGATAAAAAGGTTTCAGCTTTGAGTTCCGGTAAGAAGCACACTCCAATCAAAATCAGGTGAGTCCCAATCGTCTGCCAATTCCAATGGGCTGCTAGAATGTTCAAAGCTTGCTGCAGATACGGAGCTATAGAGTAGATAGTATGGTGGTTTTATGCAGTCAGAAAACGTTATTCATACGAAAACTTTTGTTTAAATAAGCGTAATTTCATTTCGTTGTGTTTAAATCTTCGTTGAAGCCAGATAAATAATTTTTTGTCAGATGTATTTTATTAGCAGTTCGTTGCATCCTTTCATTCATTATCAGTCCATTTCATCACTCTCATGAACTTAAATAATCAGGCTTAGTCAGATGCTCCTGTAGTCAGTATCAGTCAAATGAGCATCGACGGAAAGTTTTTCCCTTTTTTACTAACACCGCCACCGAGGTTTTATGCTCCGTGGAGTTAGTATCACTTTACACCAACAGATGGTGTTGGCTATATTACTCAATGAATCATAGTGAACGCAATACCATAGCTGTTTGTCTGCTGCTGGCAAGTGTAACACCACTGTACTTGGTAAGTTAATGAAAATTTGTCTTCAATATGTTTTTACGTATTCTGTTTGCACTTAATGAAAGGAAAGAAAAATAATTAATACTTACTTACTCTTACTCTCCTGGCCCCACAAACTGCAGGCGGATTTTGGCCTCGTCAAGTAGCCTCTTTTGCAGTATTCTGTCTTCGGCATCTTCTTTCCTAGCTCTCAGTACATGGAGATCCTTGGTAACCTGGTCCAACCAACTCATTTTAGGCCCGCCTAGAGGTCCTTGTCCTTCCGGTTTACTCTCTGAGACTTCTGTCACTAAAGATCTGTGCTCTCTTCTACAGACGTGGCCAGTCCATCTTAGTCTTCTGGTCTTGGCTTCTGCAACTACATCTGGTTCATTGTATAGCTCCCTCTTCTTTCTTCTTCGCTATTCTCCTCCCTCATAGATTGCTCCAAATATCTTTCGCAGTATTTTATTTTCAAAACTTTTATCTATCTCTCCACTGTTTATCTATTCTCCATTTTTGTGCCCCATATAGTAATGCTGGTCTGATTATGGTTTTATATATTCTTACTTTGATTTCGCTTGAAAAAATTTTAGATGACAGCAGTTTGTTGAATGAGTTCGATGCTCTGGATGCAGCTTTGATCCTCGCCTCTATTTCTTGCTTCTCATCGTATTTGTTGTTTACTACTACCCCCAGATATTTAAACTCATCTACTTCTTCGAACATTTGGTTATCGATCTGCTAAGTTTCCCGTCTTTTTGTTTGCAATTACTTTCTACCCTCATGAATTTTGTTTTCATATCATTTACTTCTAATCCAGCTGCATTTGCGTTCTGAAAGAGTCTTCTTGCCTGTTTTTTAAGATCCTCTGCATTTTCAGCGATTTGTGCTACGTCATCCGTAAAGGCCAGTATATTTTTTTTCCTGTTTTAATTCCCTCTTCTGCTTCACTTACTGCGTCCAGCGCATCCTGTATTACAGTTCTGAACAAGAGGGGTCATATTCCATCTCCTTGCATGACTCCTGTTTTTATGTCAAACGCCTTGGAATATTCTCCATCTATTTTCACTATCCATTTCGAGCCTTTCGGTGTCACTTTCACAAGATTAATAATCTTCTTCTGTGTTCCGAGTCTCTGCATTTTCTCCCACAACTTATCTCTGGATATACTGTCATAGGCTTTCCTAACATACACAAATAGTATTGCCATTGTTTTGTTATACCCCCAATATTTGGATATGGCTTCTTTCAGTATGAATGTCTGGTCAGTCGTTGAACGATTCTTCATAAATCCCGCTTGTTTCTCATTTATTATTGCTTCTAAATATGGTTCTCACTTTGTCTGGAGGATCTTGGAGAACACTTTATAGGCGGTGTCTCTGTAGTTCCTGCATTGATGTTTGTCGCCCTTTTTATGAATTGTTATTATTATCGCTTCTGTCCACTCCTCTAGCATTCTTTCTTCATTCCAGACGTTCGTAACAAGTTTGTGTATTTGTTTTATAATTTTTATTCCTCCCTTCTTAAACAATTCAGCTGTTTTGCCAACTCTCAATGGAGCTTTGTTGTTTTTTAGTATTTTCGTTGAGTCTATTTTCATTGTCGGCCGTTCTACGAAAGGATCTACATTCTGATAATAGTTTTGTTGCTCCATTTCTGCAATTCTGTCTTCAAAATTTAGAATCAAATAATGCCCTCCAAATTTTCGTACCTTTGGATCTTTCCAAAACTGTGTTACCACTTTTATCTTTAATGCCATATATCCCTGGTATACATATTTTTTCTGAAAAATCTGACTGATCTGTAAAAATCTCTTGCATTTTTGCATTATCCTCCTCTGCTCTCTTTTTATTAAACTATCCATATGTTCTCTCTTTTTCCTTCCTTTGAGTTACGACTCAGCGCCCGCGGCCCACCTGTCTAGCCCAGTTGTGTGGTCTATCGGCAAAACATTAGCAGAAGTGACGCAGTCTTATGACCATATACTGTAGTACAAACATTTTAAGATTGACAAGGCCAATATCTGGCATGTTTTAATTTTCATTTTATATTGTGATATTTCTGAAGAAGGCTACATTATTATAGCCGAAACCTAGGTAAAGTTTCTTTGCTTATGCAACTGGAGGCTGAAATTTAATACAATTACATTTTACAGTTGCTGACTCTGCTGCACCATGCTAAAAATATTCAAACTTCTGAGAAGAGTTTTAGTTTCTCTATTAAAATTTTCTTATGGTCCTTTACTTCCACTAGAATCTTCTTGTAGATGTTTTTCCTTCACTGCTCTTCTTTCTTTCACTCTTTGCTCACATTCTTCTGAGAACCGTGGATTTTTCTTCCTTCTTTTTCTTTTTCCGCATACTTCTAGTGCCACTTCTTCCACATTTGTTTTTATCATTTCCCAGTGGTCTTCAATGCCAAGGTTGTCTTCCATTGTTAGAACATCAAATTTGTTTTCCAGCTTAATGACAAACTCCTGTGCTTTGCTGTTATCCTTCAATCTGTCTATGTCAATGTTATGATCTTTTATGCTCTTCCCCTACCCCCCCCCCCCCCCCCCTTGGCTGTTCTATGCCTATTCTTCGGCGTACCTCTGCTACGACTAGATAGTGGTCTGTGCCTGCCTCGGCTCCCCTTACGGATTTCACATTCATCTCTTGGAGCTATCAAGACATGGTCCATTTCATTTTTTGTTCTTCCATCTGGTGATACCTAAGTTGCCTTGTGAATGTCCTTGCGAGGAAAGGGCGTGCTCATAACCCTTAGGTTGGTTGCACTTGCACTGCTTAGTAGCCTCAGTCCGTCATCATTCTTTCAACATGTAGGCTTTCTGTCCCAGATACTCCCTTCCAGATGATCTCCTTTCCAACTTTAGCATGGGAATCTCCCACAATGAGCTTCATATCGTGTCTTACTAATTACCTCTTCGAGAATTTCATAAAAACTATCTTTCTTTTCGTCCTCCGCTTCCTCGGTCGGAATATATATTGTAACTATTGTTATATTTGTGAATCCACCTTTAGTCTCATGGCAGCTACTCTGTCATCAATCGGTTGGAAATCAATTACTGCCGCTGCTAAACTTTCACTGACCATAAAACCTATTCCCTTCTGGAACTTTCCATCTTCTGATCGAATGCCCGTTTCCAATTTTTCTGTTTCTACATATCTAATTTCTTGCAGTGCTACAAGGTCCATTTCATATCTGTCGAGTTCTTCTGACAGAATACTGAGAGTTCCAGGTGTTGCCAAAGTCCTAATGTTCCACGTTCCAAATCGTAAGTCCTTGTTGGTAAGCTGTTTTCTATATTCCATGTTTCTATTTTCCTCCGGGGGATTTTATTGTTTCGTAAAAAGTTCTTTTTCGTGGGACGGGTTGTTAGACCAGTTCCTAAACCCGAATCTGGTGGACTAGTCCAGTTATTTTTTCACAGGAAGTATTTTATTTCCCCAATAACCTCCGACTCTGCTGGCGGCAGAGCCAACGAGCTTTCCCCAATTCCATTGGGGACGCACCCGATGGAGCTAACTGGAAAATCCCCAAAAGGGGAAAAATAATTCATGTTCTCTCTAAATTTTAATGAGGAAGGTAAAAAAGTTGTTTCTTCAGTTTAATGGATTTACACATTGCTTATTTAAATAAGTTTTAGCTTTGTCTGAATACCCCAACGTAGTTACTTGTCTTTTTCATCTTTTTTAAGGGTGCCATTAAACAATGGAATCAAAATGACAACATGTTTGTTTACACTTCAAGGCCTCCATGGCAGCGGAATACCTAACTTCAAAATTGCCCAAACAATGGTGTTGACCTAAAGACTATTGGACTTTTGGTTAATATAGGTGATGGTAATGTTAGTGATAGCAACACAGTTTGACAACCAACAAACACTAAAAACGATATCAGGAGTATCGGAAAGTTAAAAATTGCCCTCTATGTTTGGGCAGTTACCAGACGACTTATTCGCATGATTATCGGCATAGAAGGAAGACGATCGACAGGATAACTACAAAAGACTTAATTCGTAAACAGTACTGGTGAACGCATGGTTATGTACAGCGAACAAAAACCATGTTGTCAGAAAAGAATATTATTGATCGTTAGGAATTTTGTGAGAGAACAAAGAAGGTTTCTGATGCCAGTCCTGAAGGAAACAGGAAAAGGATGCACATTTTCTTTAGAGACGAGTGTCCGGTAGAGCTTTACCCAAAGCCCAGCATTTAAAATGCCCGAATCCGTATAAATGAACAAGAGAAAATTTCCCCATCCCACAGAAGAAATCAAGGGTTGGAGATAATGATAGCTGGTGGTGTCTGTGGCTATGCAAAAACTGCATGTGGCTGATGCAAAAAGGGCCGTCAGTGGGGATTACTACCGGGAAAGTGTTGTACCTGTCTATGTTCAAACAGATCAGAATGGTTTTCTCCCAAATCAAGACAATGCTATTCGTACGCATAATGAAGCAACTTCTGAAGAGGACGTTCCCTGTATTTTGAGATGACTGACCTGGAAAGTCTCAACCTAAACTCTATAGAGTACCTGTGACACAGACTAAAGGTTTTGGCCTTCAAAAAATATCGTCCAAGCATCTGGAACAGCTTATTCCACGTCTTCAGCAGGAATGGAACTCAGCAACCCCTGAAGACACAGCAGTAATCGCGAAGAGTTTTAGTAGATGAATTGAAGGATGCGTTCACAATCAGGGACGCCATACAAAATACTGAAAAAAGTAAAGACGTGACCGTCCAAATCATTCATTCAAATGTAGAAATGTGTATCTGTAAAAGAAAAAAAACTTATGTAATAAGAACATTCTAAAAAACTCGAGGGAGAAACTTTCCGTCTACCCTTGTACATTCAACGTTAGTGTACCTACAGCAACGTAACGACCTACGACTTGAGCCACAAAACATTTCACTTAACTCTTTTACGTTTTCGGTCATTTCTTTAGTGTTCAGCTCTTTTTCAAACGTTTATTGAAACATGCCTTCATAAAATCACTGCTGGCGGACCCACAGGTTGGTAAATCCTGCACACCCAGTCGTGTGCGAAAAGATTCATTGCCGCTCGATTACGCCGTGTAACATCTAGGAGCAACTGTTCAGAGCAACGTAGAATGAAACGACCACACTAAGTTAGGTGCAGGAAGTGCAGATGCAAGACTGAAATTCACTGGAAGAATGGTTCAAATGGCTCTAAGCACTATGGGACTTAACATCTGAGTTCATCAGTCCCCTAGAACTTAGAACTACTTAAACCTAACTAACCTAAGGACATCACACACATCCATGCCCGATGCAGGATTCGAACCTGCGACCATAGCGGTCGTGCAGTTCCAGACTGAAGCGCCTAGAACCGATCGGTCACAACGGCAGGCGATTGTGTTATTGTCTATTCGTTAAGTATGATCCTTAAATTTCACGTTTTCTTGAATCCTTTTGCTATGAAAATTTCCTGTTCTTTTTGCTTTGATTCATTTTTACATTTGTGTATAACCTGAGTTTCAGGGAGAGCGTAAGGGAACAATTGTAGGAATAGGGGAAACAAATACAGAAGAAGAAGAATGGGTAGATCTGAGGGATGAAGTACTGAAGGCAGCAGACGATCAAGTAGGTAAAAAGACAAGGGCTGGTAGAAATCCTTGGGTAACAGAAGAAATACTGAATTTAATTGATGAAAGGAGAAAATATAAAAATGCAGTAAATGAAGCAGGCAAAAAGGAATACAAACGTCTCAAAAATGAGATCGACAGGAAGTGCAAAATGGCTTAGCATGGATGGCTAGAGGACAAATGTAAGGATGTAGAGGCTTATCTCACTAGGGGTAAGATAGATACTGCCTACAGGAAAATTACAGAGACCTTTGGAGAAAAGAGAACCACTTGTATGAATATCAAGAGCTCAGATGGACACCCAGTTCTAAGCAAAGAAGGGAAAGCAGGAAGGTGGAAGGAGTATATAGAGGGTCTATACTGGGGCGATGTTCTTGAGGACAATATTATGGAAATGGAAGAGGATGTAGATGGAGATGAAATGGGAGATAAGGATACTTCGTGAAGAGTTTGGCAGAGCACTGAAAGACCTGAGTCGAAACAAGGCCCCGGGAGTAGACATCATTCCATTAGATCTACTGACAGCCTTGGGAGAGCCAGTCCTGACAAAACTCTACCATCTGGTGAGCAAGATGTATGAGACAGGCGAAATTCCCCCAGACTTCAAGAAGAATATAATAATTCCAATCCCAAAGAAAGCAGGTGTTGACAGATGTGAAAATTACCGAACTATCAGTTTAAAAAGTCACAGCGGCAAGATACTAACGCGAATTCTTTACAGACGAATGGAAAAACTGGTAGAAGTCGACCTCGGGGAAGATCAGTTTGTATTCCGTAGAAATGTTGGAACACGTGAGGCAATACTGACCCTACGCCTTATATTAGAAGAAAGATTGAGGAAAGGCAAACCTACGTTTGTAGCATTTGTAGACTTAGAGAAAGCTTTTGACAATGTTGACTGGAATACTCTCTTTCAAATTCTGAAGGTGGCAGGGGTAAAATACAGGGAGCGAAAGGCTATTTACAATTTGTACAGAAAGCAGATGGCAGTTATAAGAGTCGAGGGGCACGAAAGGGAAGCAGTGGTTGGGAAGGGAGTGAGACAGGGCTGTAGCCTATCCCCGATGTTATTCAATCTGTATATTGAGCAAGCAGTAAAGGAAACAAAAGAAAAATTCGGGGTAGGTATTAAAATCCATGGAGAAGAAATAAAAACTTTGAGGTTCGCCGATGACATTGTAATTCCGTCAGAGACAGCAAAGGACTTGGAAGAGCAGTTGAACGGAATGGACAGTGTCTTGAAAGGAGGATATAAGATGAACATCAACAAAAGCAAAACGAGGATAATGGAAAGTAGTCGAATTAAGTCGGGTGATGCTGCGTGAATTATATTAGGAAATGAGACACTTAAAGTTGTAAAGGACTTTTGCTATTTGGGGAGCAAAATAACTGGTGATGGTCGAAGTAGAGAGGATATAAAATGTAGACTGGAAATGGCAAGGATATCGTTTCTGAAGAAGAGGAATTTGTTAATATCGAGTATAGATTTAAGTGTCAGGAAGTCGTTTCTGAAAGTATTTGTATGGAGTGTAGCCATGTATGGAAGTGAAACATGGACGATAAATAGTTTGGACAAGAAGAGAATAGAAGCTTTTGAAATGTGGTGCTACAGAAGAATGCTGAAGATGAGATGAGTAGATCACGTAACTAATGAGGAGGTATTGAATAAAATAGGGGAGAAGAGGAGTTTGTGGCACAACTTGACAAGAAGAAGGGACCGGTTGGTAGGGCATGTTCTGAGGCATCAAGGGATCACAAATTTAGCATTGGAGGGCAGCGTGCAGGGTAAAAATCGTAGAGGGAGAGCAAGAGATGAATACACTAAGCAGATTCAGAAGGATGTAGGTTGCAGTAAGTACTTGGAGATGATGAAGCTTGCACAGAATAGAGTGGCATGGAGAGCTGCATCAAACCAGTCTCAGGACTGAAGACCATAACAACAACAACATAACCCGTCTCGGTAACGTGTGCTTTTTGATGTAAAATGCAACGTATTTCATTCCCAGGCGGATAACCATTCACCTTGCTTCGTGCGGAGAGCCAGTTTAGAAAACGAGATTTGAACGATGAATCTAAAGCGTCCAAGTTGAGGCCTGCGCAGTGCCTCATTAGCGAAACCACCTGCTTGCTTCGCGCACTGATCGATTGCCACTGAGATCAGCCCCCTTCACGAGAGCATTCGCGACGGTCCGCACTGGGCAGCGCCTCGGGGAGTGGCCTCTCTCTCTCTCTTCTTCCCTCCGGCGGTGTTCCGGGGTCGAGAACAGCCGACCACCCAGAACGCCGAGCGCCCTCCCGTTTAATCGCAGCCGTAATTTAAATCGCGCCAGCCAGCGGCGGACTCAATTATATTTTAGCATTTCATTAATCTGCGGCTGGCAGCCGCCGCGGCGGAGGAGGAGCCTGGCACGTTGGATTTAATTAAGCCCAGCTGGGCAGCGCCCGCGTTGATGAAACCCGATAGCCGGCACGCCCTCTGCCGTGCCCGAGGGGCGTGTCCCGTCCCGTAGCAGCCGGGTGCGAACCGCCGTGGAATGCCGCTCCCCTTACCTCTCCAGCCCCCAGCCTTGACGATTTTATCCTCTATTAAGAGCAGCTCATTTGGCGATCTCAGACACCTTGCGAAAATTTTGTGTTCGGGTAACGGACATGGCTGACTACTATTAGCAATTCCGTTCAGCACTTTAAGCTCAAGTAGCCACCAGTTGCACATCTTTCAGCTTCGGCAGCCAATGGTCCATCTTCTGTCACAATAACTAAATCCCGTCCGTGTCATCGTCATCCGAAGGCGCCATTGAA
This sequence comes from Schistocerca nitens, assembly GCF_023898315.1. Classification (NCBI taxonomy): domain Eukaryota; kingdom Metazoa; phylum Arthropoda; class Insecta; order Orthoptera; family Acrididae; genus Schistocerca; species Schistocerca nitens. The sequence continues at coordinate 718,981,422 of NC_064618.1, forward strand.
TGCGGATATGGAAGGGTATGTGGCCGGAACACCGCCGACCCGGTCGTTATCAGCTTTCGTCACCAGAGCCACTGCTTCTCAATCAAATAGCTCCTCAATTGGCCTCATAAGGGCATGGTTGCCAACAGCGCTCGGCAGAACTGAACGGTCGCCCGCTCAACTGCTGAACAAGCACGGCTGTGCTTAATTTTGGTGATCTGACGGGAACTGGCGTTACCACTGCGACAAGGCCGTTTTCATACAAATAACTACGTCCTTCACATACATGTCTGCAGATAACTCCAGTCACATCCTGGAGACCACCACAGGAACCTTTAACAACATGCCGCCAAAATGTCGCCGTTAAACAAAAGTAATACCGAGTGAGGTGGCGCAGCGGTTAGCCCACCGGACTCGCATTCGGGAGGACGACGGTTGAAACCGGCACCCGGCCGTGCTGATTTAGATTTTCCGTGATTTCACTAAATCGCCTCTGGAAAATGCCAGGATGATCGTACCTCTCTGACCTGCTTCGATCATCATTCAAGTGTCTGTGAGTGTTACAGCAACACGGTTGAGTGCACGTTTGCAGAGTACACCAACATGATTCTTCAGAAGACAACGCACACTCGAATCGGAAGCGGACGTAATCCGTAAGTTGAAGAGAACCCTTCAACAGTCCACGAGCCGTTTCTTACGCTATTAGTGAGTGTAACTGTTAAGCAAGTGATATCTGTGTCACGTCTAATCAACTACTTGTGAAAGCGGTCGCAGTATCAAGATGTTTTCAAATGATTGTAGCACGGAAACGGTACTTTTCCAGACACGAGTCCCAATTCAAAATACTATCTGCTCACTACCCTTTACAAGCCCTAAAAATCCATAACAGGAATTTCCGATCACCCTGTATTTTGGATATACCAACTAACACCTTGCCCTTGACTCCCGCAGTAAGTTACTAGAAGAAGGCAGCAACATCTTATCGGAAGTCCCTACAGAGCTGGGGAGACTAAATCCAAACAATACCAAAACCGAAGTGTCCTGCTTTCACCTCAATAATAAACAAGCACATCTAAAGGCCCAAATATTCTTCACCAATAACGTAGTTCACTATAATCTTTTCCCAAAATATTCAGTGACAATAATGAACTAAACACTATCTTTTAGAAAACATCTAGAAAACACCGTAGCAAATCTCAATACCAGGAATAATACGATCCATAAATTGTGCTTGCGATGGGGGTTGTAACCACCCTCAACACTTATTCTTCTGTAGTCCAATCTGGTTAAACAGCCACCACTTGAAGAATAAATAAGATTGATACCAGATTGAGTGAGACCATGAGAATAATTAGTGAATATATAAAAAGCACTCCACTTCCTTGTCAACCTGTTTTGAGCCATATCACCCTTCCCCATATTCACAGACAGGAGAGATTAGTTAAGGAATACAAGAAAATTGTAGCGTACCTTCGAATGCACAGTGACATGGCTAACGCTTGTCTACACAGGCGAAAGTCTAGATTCCCCCACTGCCGTTACCAGAACTTCTTTTGTGGGCCTTACGGAGAGAACACTGGACAGCCTCAAACCGGCTAACACTCCACCCACTATTGATCCTATTTCACCACAACCAGAAATGAAACTTTATCGCCACGTATGGAAAACACTCAAAAGGATACGAATGTCACATGACATCTATAGTGACTCATTTTACAAATGGGGTATAACCGACTTGCCGACCTGCCACTGAGGAGAACCTCGTCAGACTGTTCGCCACACTGTCACCGAATGCCAGTTTACAGCATATCCAGGAGAAAAATGTGATTTGTTTGAAGCTTCAAACTCCGTTCTGGACTGAATAGATGATCACAGTTTTAAAATACAGAAGTTTGTATACACTGTTAGTATATTCTGCCTTAACCTTGTGACTACATTGTGAAATTTTATCACTTTGTTTAACCATATCAATTTTACATATAGGGTAACTGAAGGTAATAGCGCCTTTCGTTCAGTTACTTGTCTCTAATGTCGTTCAGAGTTATGCAAAATGTCTGAATTTTTAATGACTTATGCCCTAATATCACCCTCATGGATTCCTTCAAAAATAATTGGCCTACATTTAGTACCGTAATTTTGAACATAATTCTTTTAAGTGGGAAAGGGAAAACTTAGAGTAGGTAATAAAGCCACACTGAAATTCTCTCACATTTATGACATCCAAAGTACCATAAATTCCTCAAAAGTGAAAAAAGTTGTAAGTAGGCTGTTTATGTTTTCTTATTGGCAACGTTACGTAGCGCACTGTATGAAAATCACAGGCTGTGCTGTGTGCAGTCGGTGGCTAGTTTGCATTGTTGTCTGCCATTGTAGTGTTGGGCAGCGGCAGCTGGATGTGAACAGCGCGTAGCGTTGCGCAGTTGGAGGTGAGCCGCCAGCAGTGATGGATGTGGGGAGAGAGATGGCGGAGTTTTGAAATTTGTCATGAACTGCTATATATATTATGACTATTAAGGTAAATACATTGTTTGTTCTCTATTAAAATCTTTCATTTGCTAACTATGCCTATCAGTAGTTAGTGCCTTCCGTAGTTTGAATCTTTTATTTAGCTGGCAGTAGTGGCGCTCGCTGTATTGCAGTAGTTCGAGTAACGAAGATTTTTCTGAGGTAAGTGATTTGTGAAAGGTATAGGTTAATGTTAGTCAGGGCCATTCTTTTGTAGGGATTTTTTTTTAAAGTCAGATTGTGTTGCGCTAAAAAAATATTGTGTGTCAGTATAAGCACAGTCTTGTATAATTGTTCAAAGGGGACGTTTCATATGTCGACCCTTAGCCGAGGATACCTCACTGGAATCTTCAGATTTTTTTCTTGTAGTTTGTGTAATTAGTGTAGCTTTTGTTTATTGCTAGCGCGTAATTATAGAGAGAATTTCCTTTGTAGTTGTAGTTTTTCATTGTTGTACACAGTTGTGGCATGCATGTAGATTTGCACCAAGTATTTCACAGCTGCGCTTGCAATTAACTAGATATTATTTTCAATGCTATGTTAATGTGTTTTGTTATTTCGCTCTTCAAATTGTGCTGTTCTGTGTTATCGTGTGAAATATTTTGACAATAATGGCGTGTGAAAAACGTAACACTAGGTTTCAAAGTAAACTGAGAAATAATAGTGACGACGAGCGTAGCTTATCAGCACCACTGTGTAGTGAATTAACAGACATTCGAAGTAGTAATTTGGTAATTGTGCATAGGGAAATGGAGCGGGCGGCAAATAATGGTGTAGACAGTGAAACAGGTAGTGAACAGGGAAGCATTATCGATCGATCGGTCGGCAACAGCTCGCCTCAGGAATCCGAAATGACAGGACACAATTTCGCAAATACTGTAGATTCAGGTTTTGGCTCCTCACCGTTTTCTCAAATGAATCAAGACACATTTTCTGCTTGTCAAAATGTGAATTTTGCCGGTGAAAATGCACTGCCAAAAAGCGTAGAGAAACAGATTCCAGACACTAATACATTATTATTGCAATTAATGCAACAAATGGAACAAAATCAGAGACAAATGGGACAAAGTCTTCAAAAGTTAGACACAATGGAACAAAATCAGAGACAAACACAGCAAAAGCTTCAAAAGTTAGACACCACACTTGAACAAACACGTGAAGATTTAACTACTGAGTTACATAACATTGAATCGAAATGTCAAAAAGTCTGTAATGACGTAAAAACACAGATTTGTGAGCATTTCCAACCTATTTTTTCGCGTCATGAAAACGCATTACAGAATCACGAAGCAGCCATAAAAGAACTGCAGACTATTGTTCATGAAAATCACGACACCTTGCAAGCTAAAATTGACTCAGTTGCATCTACCGATTCGGTTACGCAACTTGCAAAAACTCAGGAAAACTTAAAAGACACAGTAGATACGATTTCAACACAAATGGACACTCTGAAACTTGGTTCAGAAAAACACACTGAGGAAATAATTTCACTATCGGATAAAGTAGCCGAACTTTCAGATCAGTTCACTAACGTATTTACAAAGGTAGATGATGATCTGAATGACACAAGACCTGTAGCCTTCACGGACACTGAAGAGTATGAACAAATTAGAAAATTCAAACAAAATCAAAATCAAATCAATACACAGTACAAAAGAGAAATCCGGGAAGTACAAGATCAGCTGATACATGTAATACAAGAATTACGTATTTCAGAGGACACTCGCGCCCCAGTACGGGAAGAGGGACATAGAAATACGGAACAGCCACAAAATAATAACACAGGGCATTTCCGAAGTTATGAAAGAAATTGGCAATGTGCACCGAATTTTGAGATTGAACCGCCGACACGACGTAACAATGACCGACATGCGACTCGCCGACATGATGATTTTGACTATAAGCTGTTCATTACTACACGTAAATTCAAAACATTTAAGAATTCTGGCAACGACATTCATCCACAAGCGTGGCTCCATCAATTCTCTCATTGTTTTCCTCCCAACTGGTCGTTAGAACACAGATTAGAATTTATGTGTGGCTACTTAGAGAATGAACCAGCTGTAAGAATGCGATCGGTCATTCACGATTGCCACAGTGAAGGAGAATTTTATCATGCCTTCCTCTCAGCATATTGGTCTCAAGCTACACAAGACCGAGTAAAACATAGCATCATAATGATGAAACATTTCGAACAATCTGAATTCTCCAGTCTTGTGAAATATTTTGAAGACATGTTGCACAAGAATCAGTACCTGTCAAACCCATACAGCCCCTCAGAACTCATCCGCATTTGCTTAATCGAATTACCTGAACATTTACGACATATTATTTTGGCAGGATATTGCAAAGACGACATTGAAGCTTTTCAAGGACTCTTACAAGAATTAGAAATTGACACTAACAATCGCGGAACGCGAAAACAGGAACACAACAATTACAGGTCACATCCGTCGCAATTCCGCGATGAAAGAAATAATAACTGGACACGACAAGGCTATTCTTACAACGCAAATCGTGAAAAAAACAGACACCACCCATATGACAACCACTGGCAGAGTAACAATAGTTACAGAGAAAGATCGCATTTCCGTAGTAATGAATATGACAGAGATTACCTTAGTAACAGACAATATGGGAACCAAAACAATTATTGTCAAGGGAGGCAGAATAACTTCAGACGCAACAGTTCGGCGCACAGTTACGATTCAGGGAGAAATTCTCCACCACGTGACGGACAAGGAAGAAACTACGGAATCTACCGACATGACGACAGACGATATATTCGTAACGACAGACCTGAATTGCATCAGAACTGGCGGGATTCAAACAGGGCAGGGCCTTCTCGTCAGAGTGAATTTGTAGAAGTTAGGTCTCCTAATCCCAATAACGGCGCGCGCCAACAAAGAGACAGACAATGACTCGCACAGCAGGCAGCCGCGTGCGCCCGCTGGCTCCGAGAAAAATAACGTAAGACGCTAGCCTTGAGAAAAATTTTAGCATTCTTTACCGATGTATACAACATGATAATTGCTTTGAAGTTGAAACTCTGTGCACTAGGAAGTGTAAAGGTTTACACCACATTTAACATGTAAAACCGTTTATTGAAAGATAATCTGCTTTTTAACTTTGTCTTTGCCATATAACTTTTCACTTTACATTGCAAGTAGGCTTTGTCAGACTTAGAAACTGTTACCATGCAACAATGTTTGAAGTTAAATATCCAGTCAAGAACCAAGAGAACTTATTTCAACAAAAAAACGAATGCATGGTTATTGTGAACAGACGACACAGTGTTATTGTGTGTGTACATTCTTGCTTGTTAGTTGCACGATTACGTAACGACTATCAGGCTTACATACTTAGAACATATACTGGTACTGCTAATGAGATTTTAATGCAACATTTTGGTTTACTTGAAAATACATTCTTGATTTAAAGTACTTTCTGTGAGATACCAGATGAGACAGTGGTTAGTTTATGTGACAGCTACACGATTTTATCACGACGCTACTAATGAGTGACAATTTACAATGTTGCTTTTTCAGTGTTTCTGTTTTATATCTACACAGTTTTTCTGAATTATTCTGGAAAGTAAAACATGTTTTAGTAGTAACTTTTGTGGTGTAGCAACAATGAGACAGCCCTTTTCATGGCACAACAATACGTTACTGTACAGTACTTTCTTCATCACGCCAATAAGCATTATAACTACGATATATATACGCAAAGCATTTCACTTTTGTTTATCATGAGGTAAGTACATTGACTTCTGCAGAACTTAGCTTTCGGAGGACAATAACTACGACACTTCCACAGAGATTATCTTACAGCAAGACGCACAGTTTAGCGCTACAGTACACGGATTTGAGTGATTAATTTTGTACTTAAAACATTTATTTTTAAAGATATTTGAAGTACAATGATACGAAGTTTTTCCGTGATACATTTCATTCCATTGCTGTAATCTGTAACAGCTGAGGGTATAATTACATTTATCCTCAGGGGGGTACACGCTTACTTTGTGTATCATGTGTTTGGCAAGCACAAGGAGCCATAGCTAATATGGTATTTGCTTACACAACTTTACACATCGGTACCATATTTCTCTAACACATCATTACACAGCTATCTGATCATTTAACTGAGAGAGACAAACTTTTTTTACTATATCAGTGACACATGTTTACGCAATTACACAGATGGATAACTTCACACTTACGAAATTGTATTTTGTCTGTACTTTGTGAACTGTTCATATTTTTTCGGAACCATTGTGATACTATGAGATCTTTGAATGATGTATTTGGTAAGGGACCATGATTTTAGTTTGAGGTAGATGACACTATTGAAATGAGCAGAGAATTTTTTTTTTTGGTTTTGACATTATTGCAGAAAGCTACGACGTTTTTGAGATTTGACTGAGGTGTTATGATGTTATTATTACGATGACGATGTGTATTATGCTGCTGAGGTATGTTTATGATTAATAAGCTGATGCTATATGAGTTATTTGATTATGCTACGTATCTGTTATGAGGAAATATTGAAGAAGTGTCGACGAATATGTATATGTGTAAAAAGGTAAGGAATAGTGAGTAGTGGTTAGGGACTCTGGTTTGTGAAAAAGGTTGTTGGAAACCAAGAATCGTACTTTAAGAGTTATGAAATGTATGTAAATGCGCGAATGTATTACAATGCCGCCGAAAATTTTTTGGACGCTGTTATATTTACAGGATTTTGTTTCTACAGATTTGTAACGCAAATTCTTGACCTGTGAAATATTTTTATATGAGACTGTCACTGTAGCGGAAACTGGTGTTGTAAATATTTCGGTAAGAATGTTAAGTGACCACCTGCACGTAATGAATCGTGGGCACCCAGCTGGGCGACAGTCGCCTGAAAAAAAAAAGGAAAGCCATTAGCGTGTGCCTTTCAGAGGTACAGGTGGAAAAAAAGGGAGGCCATTATCCTCGCTATTGACATTCCTTTGTAGAAAGCACCGCAAATACGACACGCTCATTACTTGGAAACATTCTTACATCTGCACACCTGATTAGGACAAGTGTCTATCTACGAGAATTGAGAGAATTTCTACTAACTTATGAAATGCCTCATGACTCCACTGAATGATTATTTTATGCTTTACTTTGTACATAGTTGCTTATTTCATTTGATATCTGGTTTCCAGCTGTCTTGCAGCATTGGTTTCATAAAATAAAATTAAATGCATTTGCTAATGTGAACACTTTCTGTCAACAGATCTATTAAACAATTATTTTATGACCCACATTCTTCGAAAAAGGAGCTCTTGGAATGGAAAGAACAATAAGAAGGGACTAATAACAGTAACTGCATATATCATTTTCTTTTCAAGTACTTGGTAGCTTTTTTGGTAGAATAACTTCTTGTGGTGCACCACTTTAATTACTTACACATTAAGATGTGATTATACATTTCCCTTATCTGCATTGTTATCTTTAGTGTACTATTTTTTCTGCTTGAGCTATGTCGTGTTTAGATATAAGTTTTTTTTTTGTTTTGCTGCTGCTGTTTGACATGCATAGTGCTACTAAATTTCACTTTTTATTACTCTGTTAAGCTAGTTTTACTACTGATTTATTTTTCTTGTTTGCTGCACAGTGCCTTATATTAGTTGTAATATTGCAATTGCTTTGCCTATTTAAATTTTTTGTCATTTATGTTTGTGTTAATTGTTTTGTGCTGCTGCATTGCCTCGTCCCTTAGTTTAGTATCAGAGCTCAGTAGATTTAAGTTAGCTTAAGAGGGGGTAGCCTATAAGAGAATGAGTTGCGATGAATTTGAAGAAATGCACTGAGAGGCTATACGAGAAAAGTACAGAAAGCAGGTATAGATAGGACTTTTGGAAATAATGAAGAACGAAGGGAGATCTCCGAGAAGTAAAGAAAGTTTTGTTTGCAAAATACTGCAGTAAAACAAACCCTGTCCTTTCCTTGTGTTATCCCACTATGTGTTTGTGTACCCTTGTATATTTCTGTTTTTCCTGTCTTTATCTGTTTAGCTAATAAGAGTTATGTTGTAGAATTTTTCTAATAATATGTTATTTTCTTTGTAAAGATGTTTAGACATTATTTATTCTGTTTTGTTTTAATGCTCATGTGTGAAGTTGATGTTTCGAAAGTTATTCTGATCTTTTATGTATGTACTCATGTCATAATTCCTGTAACACTGACGTATATGTTATTTCGATTCTTTTGTAAAGCCTGTACTACAAATGTTCTCTGTATTGTTATGTTCTTTAATGATGTATTTTGTACCTTTGTAATTGTATTCTTATGTTATGAAATTGTAATTGACACCAGGTCATCAAATTAAGTAACTTGTAAGTTCCATTTCACTGCACACGTTTCTGTTGGTCATAGTATATGGACAATATGTGAGAAGTAGGGACTGTTAGTGTTTGCATGTGTGTTAATAATTCAGCAAGGGACTGGATAACAGCATTGCTGGTTCTAAGGACAATTAAAACACTTTGTGAGTGCACAAGTGGTGGTTTATGGACTTGCTATATTGTCCGCAAGACTCTTTGATGGTGATTGTGCACCTGCACATTTGCAACAGATGGCTGCTGGCCGTCTCTACAAGGACTACAGTGGGTCTGCACCTTTGATGACCCACCAATACCATTATTTCTTCAAGGACTACAGTGGGTCTGCGTCTTTGCTGACTCACCAGTACCATTATTTCTACAAGGACTGCAGTGGGTCTGCGCCTCTGGTGGCCCACCAATACCGCAATCTCCAGCAGGACTACAGTGGGTCTGCTCTGTGATGACCTACCTACCAATACTATTCAAAATTTTGACTGACTCTGCTGTGGGTTTGCTCTGTTGTGGACCAATACCTGTCTGCATGTCAATTGTCAGCACTGTCTTTCCGTTGGAAGGACAACACTACTTCTACAAGACTGCATGGAAATCCACTACTTCTGTGTGCAATTTCTTTTACTAATGAGACTTTGTGAAAAAAAACTGTAATTACTATTATTATGAACGATCAGGACTGTCTTTATGGACTGTGAGAAAATTTTAGCTTTTGACCAACATTGTATCAATAAGTGTGTGCCTTTGATTTCTTTGTTATTGTAATTATGAAAAACTTTATCAAATCTGTATTGGCCAGTGCCCAAAACAATTTGTAAAATTTTTTGTGGGGAGCATGGGGGCTATGTAAGTAGGCTGTTTATGTTTTCTTATTGGCAACGTTACGTAGCGCACTGTATGAAAATCACAGGCTGTGCTGTGTGCAGTCGGTGGCTAGTTTGCATTGTTGTCTGCCATTGTAGTGTTGGGCAGCGGCAGCTGGATGTGAACAGCGCGTAGCGTTGCGCAGTTGGAGGTGAGCCGCCAGCAGTGATGGATGTGGGGAGAGAGATGGCGGAGTTTTGAAATTTGTCATGAACTGCTATATATATTATGACTATTAAGGTAAATACATTGTTTGTTCTCTATTAAAATCTTTCATTTGCTAACTATGCCTATCAGTAGTTAGTGCCTCCCGTAGTTTGAATCTTTTATTTAGCTGGCAGTAGTGGCGCTCGCTGTATTGCAGTAGTTCGAGTAACGAAGATTTTTCTGAGGTAAGTGATTTGTGAAAGGTATAGGTTAATGTTAGTCAGGGCCATTCTTTTGTAGGGATTTTTTTTAAAGTCAGATTGCGTTACGCTAAAAAAATATTGTGTGTCAGTATAAGCACAGTCTTGTATAATTTTTCAAAGGGGACGTTTCAAAGTGAAATTATAACCAATAATGGAAGTGGTACATTCAATAGTTATGGAAACAATGCAAAACAAAGCATACAATAAACTTACAATTCAGTCACTTTCAATTTCAGCACAGCCATCTTCGCTCAATGTACACATTGTTTCATAACACCATGTTTTACATTGGGCACTGAAACCAATCGTTGCTCCTTCTTGCGTAGAAGTAACCACTACAGTAACCGCAGTACGTTTACTTATTACGAGACAGTGCCATCTCGCTCGGTCAGTAAAGCAGGAAGATATTGCTTTAAAGGACATCTGAAGCATAATTCAAACATTGTTTTTAGGAAAGGCGAAAATTCAAGTTATGGCAGTCTTATGCGATGATCTCTTCCGAAACAGTAATTCCAGGTCTAGCTCCTTCAACGGTCTTCCATAGATCCTCATAACCCACTTTGCACGAAGATTGTGACAGGAGTTACACATATCGTCACCTAGATGAGAAAAATACAGGAATGGCGTTATTTCCTGTTGGTATCACATTAAAGTTTTACCAAAGGTACTGAAAAATATTTAATTATTTTAAAATCTATTTATGTGCTTTAATACACAAAAGAATGTATTTTAATCACATAGCAATCGAAACATTAAATGAGAACGACGTTAGCAATTTGTATGTGCCTTCTTTAACTCATGGAAGATATTCAGCGTCAATAGAAAGCAAACTTTCAGAACACGGCTTCACTCTGACAGCTGTTCAACTCACACTGAGGTTGCAATTGCTACAAGGACGCTACAGCCACGCAGTGGTAGTTTGTTATTCGTTACTTACCCGGTGCTGCCATTATCGGAATATTTCCAAACTAGCTATTAAACTGCGCATGGCGTTAAAACCTGCACGGCGTTATTACCTTCATTTCCCTAAGGCATACACTAAATGTATAAAAGGGGAAAATGGAAATTACGAGGTCCATCGTCAGTAGTTGACACGTGCCTCGGATGAATGGCTTAGCGTTGAGTGATGTGGTGCGTTCGACCCATTCCTTTTATTGTAATCGCCAAACAGTGCCAAGTACGTCTAAAAATAGTGCCGTGTAGAACGGAACGGTCGATATGCCACTACTAAATTTTCTTGGCGAGTCGAGTGTTGCACTCGGCCGGGAGAGGGTAGATGTCGGGGGCTCGCGTTGGACACAAGCGCGGCCGTTTCCTGGCTGGGGACAGGCAAGGCACGGACGGCGATGGAGTGCCACGGAGGAGCAAGTTCCTGGCAGGGTCAAGAGCCAGTACCTCGACAGGCTAGTGTGTTCGGGAGCACTGCCGGACGACACGATAGTCACCATGACGAGGTTGCCGTGTGGACAACTACCTAGTGGAGCGGGTACTATCTTATCCGGCTGGACGCACATCAGTTCCAGTGAAGGCGAAGGAGCGGCTAGTGCATGATATAAGAAGTACTATCTGTGTGCTTCCGCAGTTGATGGTGACAATCTGGGGGGCACTACGTTGCATGCGAATCGAACCGTACATACCGTGTAGCCACTTACTTGTAAACAAATTCCTACGCGGATACCCATGGGTGCCATGTTACCAGTTCCTTGTTATTCATGACTCACGGGACGTGAAACAGTGTACCTGTGAGGCAGGGTGGGGATAATTGAGTTATTACACGCTGTGGGCTTAATCAAGCAGCTAGCGTAAATCATTTGGCTACTCCAGTGGTTTTGACAGTCTGTTTTGGTTCTAGTTTTGAGCCAATGGCTCACTTTTGCGGACCGAGCGACGTGGCGTTGTGGTTAGCACAATGGACTCGCATTCGGCCATCCTGATTTAGGTTTTCCTTGATTTTTCCTAAGTCGCTTCAGGCAAATACCGGGATGGTCCTCTTGACAGGGCACGGTCGACTTCCTTCGCTTATTGGACGCGACCGATGGTATCGTTGTTTAGTCCTTCTCCCCTCAAGTCAACCAACCAACCAACTAACTAATCACTCGTGGCACTTATTTTGCTTTCTTGTTGCTTTTGTGTGATTGAGCTGTCACATATATTGTTGTGTGAGAAGTTATTCGGTCGTAAGTATAGTTATCTTGGTAGGATGGCTAGTAGCTGGTGTCCTATTTATCTGGTGACGATAGGAATAATAGGTCAAAGTGTAGTTAGACGTCGTATTACTTATCCTAGGTAAGTTTAAGATTTTTTTTGGGATCGTATGTTAAACAGTTGTTGTTTGTGGTCACAGGTAAGTGCCACAAAGTTGTAAATTATGTACATTCATGCTCCGTTGTCTGTTGTAGGACAAGAATTGTATTTATTCTGTCTACATTTACATCTACAGCTACATGAATACTATACAAATCGCATTTAAGTGCCTGGCAGAGGGTTCATCGAACCACCTTCACAATTCTCTATTATTCCTATCTCGTATAGCGCGCGGAAAGAATGAACACCTATATCTTTCCGTACGATCTCTGATTTCCCTTATTTTATCGTGGTGATCGTTCCTCCCCGTGTAAGTCGGTGTCAACAAAATATTTTCGCATTCGGAGGAGAAAGTTGGTGATTGGAATTTCGTGAGAAGATTCCGTCGGAAGGAAAAAGGCCTTTCTTTTAATGATGTCCAGCCCAAATCCTGTATCATTTCTGTGACACAAAACGTACAGCCTTTCTCTGAACTTTTTTGATGTACTTCGTCAGTCGTATCTGGTAAGGATCCCACACCGCGCAGCAGTACTCAAAAAGAGCAGGTCTGTTACACTTTCTAGGTGTCCTGCCAATAAAACACAGTCTTTGGTTAGCCTTCCCCACAACATTTTCTGTGTGTTCCTTCCAGTTTAAGTTGTTCGTAATTGTAATACCTAGGTATTTAGTTGAATTTACAGCTTTTAGATTAGACTGATTTATCTTGTAACCGAAGCTTAACGAGTTCTTTTTAGCACTTATGTGGATGACCTCACACTTTTCGTTATTTAGGACAACTGCCACTTTTCTCACCGTTCAGGTATCTTTTCTAAATCGTTTTGCAGTTTGTTTTGATCTTCTGATGACTTTATTAGTCAATAAACGACAGCGTCATCTGCAAACAACCGAAGACGGCTGCTCAGATTGTCTCCCAAATCGTTAATATAGATAAGGAAAAGAAAAGGGACTATAACACTACCTTGGGGAAGGCCAGAAATCACTTCTGTTTTACTCGATGACTTTCCGTCAATTACTGTATTTGAATCTATTGTGTTATTGTTGTACGGATGATTGACAAACGTGTTGGGATCTGAAAGCTCATTGGAAAGGCACTAATATTTTACTGGTTCCCCATTTGAATCAACGTTGAGATTATTTTAAGCATTTTCCAGAGGATTTTGGGTAATGTGAGGTCCACAATCCTATTTTCCCTTCCCCGTTTGCTCAAAACGAACTTTACTCGAAAACCATCAGTCGCAATGTTCTTGAAAAATGTGACTGTATAGTAGGTCGGAAGCACTCCGTATAAGGTCAAGGAACAAGAATATTTCATTCCCTACGTAGAGCACTCTGGTTACTTTGTAGCGTTGTATATTGTGTAGAACGACGAGGGCTTGCTGAAAAAGAATGCCTCCGAATTTTGTATGTGAAAACTCATAATTTTTTAAAATAAAACAAACTTTATTAACATTCTATATCTTTGTTCTTCACGTGTGCGTATTTATTTCTCAACATTGTTACTCTCGCAGCGAACATACTAACCCAACGAGAGGTTTGTTGATACCATCACTGAAATATGTTTGACCCTGTTGACAGAGCCAGAATCTTACCATTGCTTGCACCACTTGATCACTGTTAAACTGTTCTTTAAGCTTTGCAAGCAGATGATAATCGACTGGAGTCCAGTAGGGACTGAACGCAGCATGATCGACGACAGTGGGCCTAGGGCGTCGGATTGTTGCAGATGTCGCGGCTCCCGTGTGTGGTCTGGCATTGTCATTCTGAAGGAGAGGGTACTCTAAGTCTGGGCGAGCTTTTCGAATTAGTGCTTTCAGTGTCCTCATATCTTGCAGTACCATGCAGAGTTCGTGGTGGTGCCATTAGGTCAGAATTCCAAATGCACCACAACTTGAATGTCCCAGAATACCATAAGTATGACTCATGGCATGGACTTGAACACTTTTGGTGTTGGTGATAGTGTAACTCCATCGATCCTCTTGCTTTCGGGATCAGAATGGTGAACCCAACTTTCATCATCGGTCAGAGTGTTGTTGAGGAACTCATCAACTTCACGCTTAAAACGCAAAAGAAATTGTCAATAGATATCCAGTCTCCTCTGTTTAATGTCAGGAGTGGATATTTTAGACACCGACCAACCATATAGTCTTCCGTACCGTAATCTACATCTGTCTACATCTACATCCATACTCCGCAAGCCACCTGACGGTGTGAGGCGGAGGGTACCCTGAGTACCTCTATCAGTTCTCCCTTCTATTCCAGTCTCGTATTGTTCGTAGAAACAAGGATTGTCAGTATGCCTCTGTGTGGGCTCTAATCTCTCTGATTTTATCCTCATGGTTTCTTCGCGAGATATACGTAGGAGGGAGCAACATACTGCTTGACTCTTCGGTGGAGGTATGTTCTCGAAACTTTAACAAAAGCCCGTAGCGAGCTACTGAGCGTCTCTCCTGCAGAGTCTTCCACTGGAGTTTATCTATCATCTCCGTAACGCTCTCGCGATTACTAAATGATCCTGTAACGAAGCGCACTGCTCTCCGTTGGATCTTCTCTATCTCTTCTATCAACCCTATCTGGTACGGATTCCACACCGGTGAGCAGTATTCAAGCAGTTGGCGAACAAGTGTACTGTAAACTATTTCCTTTGTTTTCAGATTGCATTTCCTTAGGATTCTTCCAATGAATCTCAGTCTGGCATCTGCTTTACCGACAATCAACTTTATATGATCATTCCATTTTAAATCACTCCTAATGCGTACTCCCAGGTAATTTATGGAATTAACTGCTTCCAGTTGCTGACCTGCTATTTTGTAGCTAAATGATAAGGGATCTATCTTTCTATGAATTCGCAGCACATTACACTTGTCTACACTGAGATTCAATTGCCATTCCCTGCACCACGCGTCAATTCGCCGCAGGTCCTCCTGCATTTCAGTACAATTTTCCATTGTTACAACCTCTCGATACACCACAGCGTCATCTGCAAAAAGCCTCAGTGAACTTCCGATGTCATCCACAAGGTCATTTATGTATATTGTGAATAACAACGGTCCTATGACATTCCCCTGTGGCACACCTGAAATCACTCTTACTTCGGAAGACTTATCTCCATTGAGAATGACATGCTGCGTTCTGTTATCTAGGAACTCTTCAATCCAATCACACAATTGGTCTGATAGTCCATATGCTCCTACTTTGTTCTTTAAACGACTGTGGGGAACTATATCGAACGCCTTGCGGAAGTCAAGAAACGGCATCTACCTGTGAACCCGTGTCTATGGCCCTCTGAGTCTCGTGGACGAATAGCGCGAGCTGGGTTCCACACTACCGTCTTTTTCGAGACCCATGCTGATTCCTACAGAGTAGATTTCTAGTCTCCAGAAAAGTCATTATACTCGAACATAATACGTGTTCCAAAATTCTACAACTGATCGACGTTAGAGATATAGGTCTATAGTTCTGCACATCTGTTCGACGTCCCTTCTTGAAAACGGGGATGACCTGTGCCCTTTTCCAATCCTTTGGAACGCTACTCTCTTCTAGAGACCTACGGTACACCGCTGCAAAAAGGGGGGCAAGTTCCTTCGCGTACTCTGTGTAAAATCGAACTGGTATCCCATCAGGTCCAGCGGCCTTTCCTCTTTTGAGGGATTTTAATTGTTTCACTATCCCTCTGTCGTCTATTTCGATATCTACCATTTTGTCATCTGTGCGACAATCTAGAGAAGGAACTACAGTGCAGTCTTCCTCTGTGAAACAGCTTTGGAAAAAGACATTTAGTATTTCGGCCTTTAGTCTGTCATCCTCTGTTTCAGTACCATTTTGGTCACAGAGTGTCTGGACATTTTGTTTTAATCCACCTACCGCTTTGACATAAGACCAAAATTTCTTAGCATTTTCTGCCAAGTCAGTACATAGAACTTTACTTTCGAATTCATTGAATGCCTCTCGCATAGCCCTCCTCACACTACATTTCGCTTCGCGTAATTTTTGTTTGTCTGCAAGGCTTTGGCTATGTTTATGTTTGCTGTGAAGTTCCCTTTGCTTCCGCAGAAGTTTTCTAACTCGGTTGTTGTACCACGGTGGCTCTTTTCCACCTCTTACGATCTTGCTAGGCACATACTCATCTAACACATATTATACGATGGTTTTGAACTTTGTCCACTGATCCTCAACACTATCTGTACTTGAGACAAAACTTTTGTGTTGAGCCATCAGGTACTCTGAAATCTGCTTTTTGTCACTTTTGCTAAACAGAAAAATCTTCCTACCTTTTTTAATACTTCTATTTACGGCTGAAATCATCGATGCTGTAACCGCTTTATGATCGCTGATTCCCTGTTCTGCGTTAACTGTTTCAAATAGTTCGGGTCTGTTTGACACCAGAAGGTCTAATATGTTATCGCCACGAGTCGGTTCTCTGTTTAACTGCTCAAGGTAGTTTTCAGATAAAGCACTTAAAAAAATTTCACTGGATTCTTTGTCCCTGCCACCCGTTATGAACGTTTGAGTCTCCCAGTCTATATCCGGCAAATTAAAATCTTCACCCAGAAGCACATGGTGGGGAAATCTACTCAAAATATTTTCCAAATTATCCTTCAGGTGCTCAGCCACAACAGCTGTTGAGCCAGGGGGCCTATAAAGACATCCAATTACCATGTCTGAGTCTGCTTTAACCGTGAGCTTCACCCAAATTATTTCACATTTCGATACTATTGCACTTCTTATCGTTATAAACACGCCTCCCCATTCAATGTCCAGCCTGTCTCTGCGGTATAAATTCCAATCTGAGTTTAGAATTTCATTACTGTTTACATCTGGTTTCAGCCAACTTTCTGTCCCTAGTACTATATGGGCGTTGTGACAGTTTATTAATGAGAGCAGTTCTGGGACCTTTCTATAGACGCTCCTGCAGTTTACTATTAGTACATTAATATTGTTATTCCCTGTTGCATTTTGCCTACTCCTACCTTGCCGCGTCTCAGGAGGCGTCTTGTCGGGCCTAGGGAGGGAATTCTCTAACCTAAAAAACCCCCATGTGCACTCCACACGTACTCCGCTACCCTTGTAGCCGTTTCCGGCGTGTAGTGCACGCCTGACCTATTCAGGGGGACCCTACATTTCTGCAGTAATGGCCGGTACACGCCCTCGTAATATTCCAAACTTATCTGAGAGCTGTGTCTGTGTTACCCGACGATTATCCCTTATCAGCCCGATTCCGGGATTCTGATTAGCCTCGTTGGTTGCTGTACAGTGTCGCCCACTGAAAACTCTGTCTTCGACTTATTTGTTTGTATTTTTTCCCCTAAAGGGGGCGGGCTGGCAGCAGCTTATTACGCAGCTCTTCAGCCTACAGAATTTGTTTTAAAAAGATGAAGATAATAAAAAATAATAACAGTTGGCGATAAAATCTGTGACTTAAAGGTAAAATGGCACAAAATTCTGGAACTTAAAACTTTTTTTTTCCTTTATGGTACTTATTTGTTTTCGTCAGGTTGATTTAAAGTCTTTAATTGCTTATTATTCTGTAGCTCATATGAGAATCACAAGTTGACGTTAGCACCACTGTTCTCTTCATTACGGACACGAATAACACATGGTCGCACATTACTGACGTCAATACGATCATCGCCGTACAAAGCTTTCATTCTTCTATGGATTTCACTGGGAGGCACTTTTTCTGCCATTAGAAACTATTCTCACGCACAGACACACTTACGTTGCAGGTCAGAGCCCTCGAGCGGCAGCGGATTGCAACTTGCGTCAGCGAAGTGGGAAAATCGACCGAGTAGTACGCATTGTATGCAATACCTTAGCAGATGTTGAGAACGTAATAAAATATTCGTATGTGACCATGCAGCTCTCTTAGATTGAAATTATAACTAAATCAAGACACTAAGCTGTCAAAAAGCGTTGATATACATCGACGGGGACAGTTGAAAATGTGTGCCCCGACCGGGACTCGAACATGGGATCTCCTGCTTACATGGCAGACGCTCTATTCTTCTGAGCCACCGAGGGCACAGAGGATAATGCGACTGCAGGGATTTATCTGTTGCACGCTCCCCGTGAGACCCACATTCCCAACTTAATGTCCACACACTACATTCATCGCGCCCCTGTCCATTACACCCATTACTCGCGCTGTATGGTCACCGATGTTATCAGTTCTTTCGGACACGTCCGAAAGAACAGATACCATCTTCATATAGTTAAGGCTAACCGGCCATTGACCTCCTTCTTCTGTGCTGGATTCACACGCATTGCCCGAACTCTTACGGGACTCGCTAAGATTGTCTGCCGCGAGTAATGAGTGCAATGGGCAGGGGCACTACGAATGTGGTGTGTGGACATTAAATTGGGAATGTGGGTCTCACGGGGAGCGCACTATCCTCTGTGCCCTCGGTGGCTCAGATGGATAGAGCATTTGCCATGTAAGCAGGAGATCCCGGTAGGGGCACATATTTTCAACTGTCCCCGTTTATGTATATCAACGCCTGTTGACAGCTTAGGGTTTTGATTTAATTATCATTTCAAAATATTCGGAGGCCTTACTTTTCAGCACGCCCTCGTAGAACCAAGCCGTCACGTGTGGGATTGGTGGTGGTGGTGGTGGTGGTGGTGGTGGTGTTGTATATGTCTGTGTGATATTAGCTTGTATGAAAACAGCACAGTAAGATGAATCGACGTGGAGGCATGACGGAACGACATGAAGGAGCTCTCATGTTTGTTCGTGCGCATGACCAGCACGAGAATGATGACGCTTTATTTGTTGGTGTAGCGAAATTAACTGCCCAAAGTCTCTGCAAGGAGTCGTTTACCACTCGTGGCTCTGTAACGAGGTGTAAGAACAGCGGTCCTAATCGACAGAGACTGGAGAAGAGAGTCTCGCTATTTCGATGACAGTCGGTTTCATATCCGACAAATATTGCTGTGTCAGTGAGTGAAGGAACATGTGAAGCAGTTCCCAAGAAGAACTTGCTCAGGCCACTGCATGCAGCGAACATTTGGAAACGGGTACCTCGCACACAGATCACAGCAAAACATAAAGCTGCAAGTCTACAATGGGCCAAACAACATAAAATTGGATAATAGCTTGCTGAAGGAGTGTAGTGTGGTTCTACGAGTAGCGATTTTGTCTATTTGCAAGTGACGAAAGGCGTGGAGTCCACTGGCGGCCATTGAGGTATTTAATCTGCAGTGTGCGGGGGCTGTACGTCAGGCCAGAAGTGGCTCTTGGATCTTTTGGGGCGGCTTTCTTAACCTGACATGTGCCCACTTATTAGAATTAAAGTGAATATTAGTTAGTAGGTTTATTTCTAAACTATCGGCAACTACGTCCCATCCTTTCTTCTACACTTTCGGAAAAAAATTATACACCTGGAAAGACGACGTCGATTTTGATCCGATGACGACATATGCCTCCTGGGTGATTGCAGATGTACCGATAATGGTTTCAGTGTCGTCCACCAACAGATACCGTAGTGGCATAACTAACAGAGCGCCACTTGAGTCTACCCTTTAATAGAGAATGCTCACAGTCAGAATGCTGAGCGTGGTGCTAGCGTGTGAAGCAAACAGACAACCATGTCACGGAGACGTACTCGTACATCCTACAACCAACTGAGTAGCTCTGAAAGGGGTCAAATTGTGGCCTTCCGACTGGCGAATGGCCCTTCCGGAGAACTGCCACATGAGTTGACGGGGCGCATCACTTGTGCAATATTGCTGGTAACACATCCGTAGACAAGGTTCTGGACGCCTCCGCAGCATAGATGCCTGCCAGGACCAACGTTTTGTAAGGGCAACAGTGGCAGATCGTACAGCAACCACAGCAGAGATAAGAGAACTTGTGAGTCCAGATGTGTAAACACGAACTGTTGCGAACCGATTATTAGCAGTGGGACAATGGGCACAGAATAGACGGGCACGGCTCGACTAGTGCCTTCAGAGGATCACCTGGAAGATGTAACGGCGCGCCGTGGTCTTCAGCGATAAAAGCAGATTCTTCCTGCAAGCGACAATGGTCGTCTGAGCGTAGACCGTAGAGCTCGTGAATATTCGTCCAAGACACACTGTCTCCATCCCAGGCCTGGTGGTCTGCGGTGCGATAAGCTACAAGTCTCATTCATCTTAGATGTTTCTGGAGGGGACAATAACCAGCGTTCCGTACGTGCAGAATGTTGTTAGAGTCGTTCGTTTGTCACTCTTGAAGTAGGAAGGCGATGCGTTGTTCCAACAGGATAATGCTCGGTCACACCCTGCCCGTGAAACTCAATGTGCTCTGCAAGATGTGCAGCAAGTCCCTTGGCCAGCAAGATCTCCGGCCTCCTATCAACCACGTGTGGGATTTGATGGGACGAGAAGTAACTCGTGCTACGCGGCAGCCAAGAATTCTTACAGAATTACATGGGCAGGTCGATCAGACGTGGCATAACGTATCCCAGGACAGTATTCACCATCTGTACGATAGACTGGGTGTCAGAGTCGGCGTCTCCATCAGCCGCCCGTCAGGGTTACACCACGTACTGAGTGTTTAAGCATGGGTCAATACCTGGTAAATTTTCTAACCTACTTACCCTATTAATGGTAATACCAGTTTTGTTTATCCTGATGACGACACCCTTCCGACTAGTCACCACCTGGAGATCCTAATGGGAGACTGATTTACGTCCGAAATATTTTATCGAAGAATATGCCACCATCATTTGACCACACAGTAGAACTGAATGCCTCCGAGAAAAATAATGGTTGTAGTTTCTCCTTACTTTCAGCTGTTCGTAGTACCAGCACAGAAGTCATCCGTACTGTTCCCCCTGCAACTATTGAAAAGACTGCTATCTCCATTCAGAAATCATATGTCTGGCCTGTCAATAGTCACCTCTCCGCTGTGTTTGCAGCTACTATAGGGTTATACGAGGTGCGGCTAGAAAAAAACCGGACTGATGCTGGAAAAAACATTTATTTACAATTATTTACAATTTCATGTTATCTCCTTCAATGTACTCTCCTCCTCGGTCTCTACACCGCTCCATACGAATTTTCCACTGTTCATAGCAATGCTGCAGATCATTTTCGGTAAGTCCATACATTACTTCCGTCGCTTTTTCTTTTACTGCTTCAACAGTCTCAAATCTAGTTCCTTTCAAAGCTGACTTGACTTTAGGGAAAAGAAAAAAGTCACAGGGGGCCAAATCAGGTGAGTATGGTGGATGATCTAAGATGGGAATGTTGTGTTTTGCCAAAAACGTCTTCACTGACAACGCACTGTGAGCTGGGGCATTGTCTTGGTGAAGGATCCATGACTTTTTTCTCCACAAATCGTTCCGTTTTCTCCGTACTCGCTCACGTAGGGTAGCCAGGACGCTAATGTAGCAATGCTGATTCACTGTTTGTCCCTCTGGTACCCAATCAATGTGCACAATCCCTTTGATGTCAGTTTTTGCTGACAATGGTCTGCCAGTGCGAGTGTCATCATTGGTGTCTTCGCGGCCATCTTTAAATCGTTTAAACCACTCAAACACTTGTGTTCGCGATAAAAAATCATCGCCGTACACTTGTTGTAACATTACAAACGTTTCACTTGCAGATTTTCCTAGTTTGAAACAAAATTTGATGTTAACACGCTATTCTTTCTGTACACTCAACATTTTCCGACGCACAGACAAAACGTCAACTACTTAAAACAGACGCCACGGGCAGACTGAGTGCAGGAGGCAGATGAAACTCGAGCAGTAGGCGGAGCGAGAGTCACGTGACAGGCCACGCGACTTTCAGCCTTATTGCATTCGTTTTATTGTTTCACCAGTACTAGTCCGGTTTTTTTCTAGCCACACCTCGTATGTATCGCCGAGGCACGTAAGCCATCCAACCACGGCAATATCCGTGGTTCATGGAAATCAGCTCTTTGTATAGGAATGTATATCCGGTTTTTGAGGTCTCCATAATGCTATATTTCAACACGATAACGCAACAATGCCATGTGCTGTCCTCACCTGCCCCGATACTGAGGGTGTTCAACTGTTGCCCTGGCCATTACGTCCTTCAGATCTCTCACCCACAGAGAACATCTGGCCAAGCGTTGTTGAGGGACTGGCACATCATTATTCGCAAGCCACTGTGGTTCATGAACTTTACCATAGTGCTGAGCCAGTTTAATCATATATTTTTCCTATAATGTTGCATATGCACAAAAAGTAAAATTTCGTTTTTGCTGCACTTGCTACTATTACCAGTAGTATAATAAGAAACATACTAAAAAAGATTCTTGCTATAACTAATGACTTGTAGCGATTGCAGTCCGAAGACTGAGTTCCCCTGAGATCTTAAAACGTTTTGTACATAAACAATAACATTAACGGAAAAAATATACGATTTCCTTTAGTCGCGGATATCCCT
Organism: Schistocerca nitens; assembly: GCF_023898315.1. Taxonomy (NCBI): domain Eukaryota; kingdom Metazoa; phylum Arthropoda; class Insecta; order Orthoptera; family Acrididae; genus Schistocerca; species Schistocerca nitens. The sequence goes on from NC_064618.1 coordinate 719,004,243, forward strand.
CTACAGCAGCGGCTCCCAACCTGGGAATAATTACACCCTGATGAGTAAAATTAAATTTTCTGTGGGGTGAAAAAAGGAAGGCAGTGGCTTTGTGTTTCAGTGAGGAAACTACATTTTTTTTAAAAGAGTAATACTCTCACTACTACTGCATAACACTGATTACGTAAGTTACCAATAAATACATTTTCTTTCAAACACTAACATTTACGAGCAACACAGTGTGCTATGGGTTACAGATTGGGAAGAAGAAATCTACGAGTAACATACACTTCATAATTTGTACCACACATCCATGACGATTAAATTGAGACATGTCCCCACAAATGTTAATATATATTATGAAAATTTCTTCTTCGAGTTGTAGGCAGTCCCTGCAACGGACAAGAAACTGCTTCATTATTCACTTTGTAACAGGTAAACGAACAAATTGATACCATGACATGACAATAACTATACATGGCTACTGCATTGCAATATCGCCTACACAGAATTATTATTCATGGCAGCGGTCAGACACAGAAGCATTGGTACTGAAGTCTTTCAGTTTCTGGCAGTTCACAAGTAAGAAGCCCAGCAATCAAATGATTTACAGGCATTAAGTATAGCACGCACATTTCATCTTCGTTCATTTTAAATGGGGTAAACGGTGTCGGTGAAGCAAGTGTCGATACGGAGAGGAGTGGTACACGGGGAGCATATTTTGTAACGAGTGTCTGCCCTCAGTGTAGGTAGTTAGCTTTCTTTTCTGAGAAGGACTTTTCGGTAACTTCCGCCATGATTCACCATTCTGTAAAAAAAAATTGTTATTAATGTGCGGTACTTCATTAATTCGGTGATTCATTAATTCATAGTATAATAACATGCTTACAAAATCAAACTGTCACTTACTTTTAGTCATTTTAAAAATTAGTGTTCAAGTACAAAATATGTTTCTTCGTTCTAAAGTTTTGTTAGGAACTTATGTTGATAATGTTGGGTCAAGTGGGGGAAGGAACGGTTGGGAGATACCAGCTACTGTCAGATTCCACTCAGGGGGCCTCACAGAGATTGGGGATCACTGCTTTACAGCTTCACAATATGAAATTTTTTGGACGTCAATGGATTCAAAGGTGCTTATCATGTTGGAAAAGAAGGGATAGGAATATATCATTTCCTCCTAGAGAAAATGTCACTGTGAACATTTTCGTACAAGCAAATTAAGATTTAAATATTTGTAGGGAGTTAAAATTATAATCAAAAATGGCTCTGAGCACTATGCGACTTAACTGCTGAGGTCATCAGTCGCCTAGAGCTTAGAACTAATTAAACCTAACTAACCTAAGGACATCACACACATCCATGCCCGAGGCAGGATTCGAACCTGCGACCGTAGCGGACACGCGGTTTCAGACTGAAGCGCCTTTAACCGCACGGCCACACCGGCCGGATAAAATCATAATCGCAATCGTGACCCGAACATAGACTCATGCGATGTAAAGACAGCAGATCATCTAATATAGCATTCGTATATACTTTCTACATACAATAGACGATGTCTGTCTAACTTGTTTGCCTCAAAATCTTTAAGTTCATCTTTAACAAATTTTTCAGTTCCACATAATAATTGAAGCTGCTCATAGACAATGGGAGCATAAAACGTCTGACAAGGGTTATATTTCCGTTCAAACCTATGCCGCTAGACGTGTGGTGCTATTTTTAATCACCGATGTACTATTTCGTGATATTGTATTATGACAATTCGAAACAAAAGTTAAGCGATGACTTTAAAACACGTTCAGTGTTCTCTGAAGTTGTAAATACTGCTATAGAGAACATCACAGTAGGTAGTTCAGTCTGCAAAACCCAAGTGGTAAGAGAGGTGTAGACAAGGTTGCAGTTTACCGCCACTGCTTTTAAATTTGCACGACGAAGAAGCAATGACGGATGTGAGAGAAGTTCGGATAAATGCTCGAAGGGAAAAGATACTGCTAAGGTTAGCACATAACATGGACCTTACGACCAGATGTAGGACATAATGGGAATGTTAAAAGGAACTGTGAACACTAGGATAAGCGAGGCAAAAGGACGATGATGAGGATTAGATAAGAAATAAAAGGTCTAGTGTAACAACAAAAACTGGAAACTAAATTTTGGGCAAAAAGTGACGGAATTCTGTCTGGGAAGGAAGACTTTACAGAATCGCGGAAGCTAGACAGGTATTATACGTCGATCTGCACAGGCGAAAAGAGAGTTAATATTTTCAAATATTGATACGTAATAAGAAGGAACTAGACGCACTGAAACGTACTGTTACCGAAAAATGTGAAAAATTAAATGGGAAGATAAACAAAAAAATTAATAAGAACTAAAAAATAGATGAGGAAATAATTCTATGGAAAAATTGAAAACTTGTGGAAAGGTCTTACAGGACCAAACTGCGGAGGTCATCGGTCCCTAAGCTTAAACACTACTCAATCTAATTTAAACTAACTTACGCTAAGGACTACACATACACCCATGCCCAAGGGAGGACTCGAACCTCCGACGTAGGAAGCCACGCGAACCGCGACAAGGAGCCTAAGACCGCTCGGCTACCCTGCGCAGCAATGCTATGAAAGAACCACAATAGGGAACAGATTAGTGGGAAATATGCTGTGGCATTCAGCTACACTTCACAGTGCAGGAGCGTAAGACCGCTCGGCTACCCTGCGTGGCAATTCTATGAAAGAACCACAATAGGGAACAGATTAGTGGGAAATATGCTGTGCCATTCAGCTACACTTTACAGTGCAGGAGCCTAAGACCGTTCGGCAACCCTGCGCGGCAATTCTATGAAAGAACCACAATAGGGAACAGATTACTGGGAAGTATGCTGTGGCATTCAGCTACACTTTACAGTGCAGGAGCCTAAGACCGCTCGGCTACCCTGCGCGGCAATTCTATGAAAGAACAAAAATAGGGAACAGATTAGTGGGAAAATGTGCTGTGGCATTCAGCTACACTTTACAGTGCAGGAGCCTAAGACTGTTAGGCTACCCCGCGCGGCAATTCTATGAAAGAACCACAATAGGGAACAGATTAGTGGGAAATATGCTGTGGCATTCAGCTACACTTTACAGTGCAGGAGCCTAAGACTGTTAGGCTACCCCGCGCGGCAATTCTATGAAAGAACCACAATAGGGAACAGATTAGTGGGAAATATGCTGTGGCATTCAGCTACACTTCACAGTGCAGGAGCGTAAGACCGCTCGGCTACCCTGCGTGGCAATTCTATGAAAGAACCACAATAGGGAACAGATTACTGGGAAATATGCTGTGGCATTCAGCTACACTTCACAGTGCAGGAGCGTAAGACCGCTCGGCTACCCTGCGCAGCAATGCTATGAAAGAACCACAATAGGGAACAGATTAGTGGGAAAATGTGCTGTGGCATTCAGCTACACTTTACAGTGCAGGAGCCTAAGACTGTTAGGCTACCCCGCGCGGCAATTCTATGAAAGAACCACAATAGGGAACAGATTAGTGGGAAATATGCTGTGGCATTCAGCTACACTTCACAGTGCAGGAGCGTAGGACCGCTCGGCTACCCTGCGTGGCAATTCTATGAAAGAACCACAATAGGGAACAGATTAGTGGGAAATATGCTGTGGCATTCAGCTACACTTCACAGTGCAGGAGCGTAAGACCGCTCGGCTACCCTGCGTGGCAATTCTATGAAAGAACCACAATAGGGAACAGATTAGTGGGAAATATGCTGTGGCATTCAGCTACACTTCACAGTGCAGGAGAGTAAGACCGCTCGGCTACCCTGCGTGGCAATTCTATGAAAGAACCACAATAGGGAACAGATTACTGGGAAATATGCTGTGGCATTCAGCTACACTTCACAGTGGAGGAGCCTAAGACCGCTCGGCTACCCTGCGCAGCAATGCTATGAAAGAACCACAATAGGGAACAGATTAGTGGGAAAATGTGCTGTGGCATTCAGCTACACTTTACAGTGCAGGAGCCTAAGACTGTTAGGTTACCCCGCGCGGCAATTCTATGAAAGAACCACAATAGGGAACAGATTAGTGGGAAATATGCTGTGGCATTCAGCTACACTTCACAGTGCAGGAGCGTAGGACCGCTCGGCTACCCTGCGTGGCAATTCTATGAAAGAACCACAATAGGGAACAGATTAGTGGGAAATATGCTGTGGCATTCAGCTACACTTCACAGTGCAGGAGCGTAAGACCGCTCGGCTACCCTGCGTGGCAATTCTATGAAAGAACCACAATAGGGAACAGATTAGTGGGAAATATGCTGTGGCATTCAGCTACACTTCACAGTGCAGGAGCGTAAGACCGCTCGGCTACCCTGCGTGGCAATTCTATGAAAGAACCACAATAGGGAACAGATTAGTGGGAAATATGCTGTGGCATTCAGCTACACTTCACAGTGCAGGAGCGTAAGACCGCTCGGCTACCCTGCGTGGCAATTCTATGAAAGAACCACAATAGGGAACAGATTACTGGGAAATATGCTGTGGCATTCAGCTACACTTCACAGTGCAGGAGCGTAAGACCGCTCGGCTACCCTGCGTGGCAATTCTATGAAAGAACAAAAATAGGGAACAGATTAGTGGGAAAATGTGCTGTGGCATTCATCTACACTTTACAGTGCAGGAGCCTAAGACTGCTAGGCTACCCCGCGCGGCAATTCTATGAAAGAACCACAATAGGGAACAGATTAGTGGGAAATATGCTGTGGCATTCAGCTACACTTCACAGTGCAGGAGCGTAAGACCGCTCGGCTACCCTGCGTGGCAATTCTATGAAAGAACCACAATAGGGAACAGATTAGTGGGAAATATGCTGTGGCATTCAGCTACACTTTACAGTGCAGGAGTGTAAGACCACTCGGGTACCCTGCGTGGCAATTCTATGAAAGAACCACAATAGGGAACAGATTAGTGGGAAATATGCTGTGGCATTCAGCTACACTTCACAGTGCAGGAGCCTAAGACCGCTCGGCTACCCTGCGTGGCAATTCTATGAAAGAACCACAATAGGGAACAGATTAGTGGGAAATATGCTGTGGCATTCAGCTACACTTCACAGTGCAGGAGCCTAAGACCGCTCGGCTACCCTGCGCGGCAATTCTATGAAAGAACCACAATAGGGAACAGATTAGTGGGAAATATGCTGTGGCATTCAGCTACACTTCACAGTGCAGGAGCGTAAGACCGCTCGGCTACCCTGCGTGGCAATTCTATGAAAGAACCACAATAGGGAACAGATTAGTGGGAAATATGCTGTGGCATTCAGCTACACTTCACAGTGCAGGAGCCTAAGACCGCTCGGCTACCCTGCGCGGCAATTCTATGAAAGAACCACAATAGGGAACAGATTAGTGGGAAATATGCTGTGGCATTCAGCTACACTTCACAGTGCAGGAGCGTAAGACCGCTCGGCTACCCTGCGTGGCAATTCTATGAAAGAACCACAATAGGGAACAGATTAGTGGGAAATATGCTGTGGCATTCAGCTACACTTCACAGTGCAGGAGCGTAAGACCGCTCGGCTACCCTGCGTGGCAATTCTATGAAAGAACCACAATAGGGAACAGATTAGTGGGAAATATGCTGTGGCATTCAGCTACACTTCACAGTGCAGGAGCCTAAGACCGCTCGGCTACCCTGCGCGGCAATTCTATGAAAGAACCACAATAGGGAACAGATTAGTGGGAAATATGCTGTGGCATTCAGCTACACTTCACAGTGCAGGAGCCTAAGACCGCTCGGCTACCCTGCGTGGCAATTCTATGAAAGAACCAGAATAGGGAACAGATTAGTTGGAAATCTGCTGTGTCATTCAGCTACACTTTACAGTGCACTTGAAGAAGAGTGTAAGGTGAATATAGTACAGACAAAAAGAAGAGAAAATACAAAACAAATTAGAGACAACGTTGCGTATCGTTTCGTTGCTTATAGCTTTTATGCAGGAATGAATGGATTAGCGAAAAATACAAGAAGGTGGACAACAGAATCACACCAGTCGAAAACTGACAACTCAAAAATACAACAAACAAAATCACGGCTAATCAGTGCTTTAATTTCTAGCAGTCGATGCTTTATATTTTGACTATAAATGTATGATGTTTGCTGATGCCCATTATAATAGCAACGACATGAAGGCGGAAAGCAGCGAACGTCAAACAGGCATGATGTATGCTAAATGTTTGGATACGGAAATGATTGGCATTTCAGGAAAATGCACACACTCGGTAGGAGTGACGTCATCCTCATTTTATTGTTTCACAATTCGTATTGCAGGCTTCTAGAAGTTGTATAGAGGTCTTCGTAGATAAAGTTTTGATAAGGACCTCACGTCTGCAAATCTACCATTTTGATAGAGAAATGTTTGAAAACTGGATCGCTTTCAAATCTCCCACTTCGTGGTATGCACACAATTTCTCTTGGCATTACTGAATCACTTATAATTTTAGCCAGTTGTCTCCCATCTCGGAGTACGCAAATGGCGTCTCCGTGGGGCCGAGCAGAGGCTGGACGAGCTTCCGCTTACTCCCGCCAAATCCCTGTCTCCTTTTCTATCTGCTGCCCTGGGCCAGCTATTGCTTTTCTCAGACCCAAGGAAATTTGGTTTCTAGACCTAAGGGTCTCTCCTTATCACCTATCCGTCAAAGAAGCAGGGATTAAGTTCCATTATCCTCGAGAACAAAGTTCGTGATGAGTGACTTCAAGTTTAAATGTTTCTAAATAGCCCCTCAGTCGGATCTCCGGGTAGGAGCAACTTTGATGGTTACGTCTGGAAGACGAAGATGTGTGAATAGCAAAATCCAGATTATACAAGTCTCCCCATGCAGTTGCCGTTCATAGTTAGCCAACGATAGTTTAGAAGAAACTGAACAGGAACTGGAAAAGTTTAATAGCAGGAATGTCGATCGAACCGAAGGCTGTTTCGTTTTGAGGTCTGGAAATATGTCCTGTCGCTTTGGCGATCCCGACGGGGTTTCGTAATGGGTTTGAGTACTTAATAAACAAAAACATTGCTGATAACATATCGGTATTAGAAGGGACATCGCTCAGAATAGCTCCACAGGTTTTAAAAATTTTCTCGAGCTATACAAATTACAAATTGTACAAAGACAAAAAACTTGACTGGTCCTATGAGAACGTTATCGAAATACGTGAAAAAGAAAAAGATTACCGCTGTAAACCAGTTATTGCTGATTTTAACGCTAAGATAGGAACACACAGAGGGGGTGAAACCGTGGTCGGTATTTACGGAGTCAACGAATTAAAAGAGAGAGGAGGGTGATTCCTACAGATTGCAGAGTTTACTAAAAGCCAGTGCTGAACATTGTTTTAAAAGTCTTCCTAACTAAAAAGGAGACAGCGTACCTCAAATTCAATGTTAAACATGGGACAGACTTTATACTTTCCAATGCTCCTAATATTGTGAAAGATGTCTCGGTTTTATCACTGGCAGTGACCACTAATTTGTAAGAGCAAGGACTGAGTTGAATGTAAGATAAAAAGGCATAAACTTCTGAGACAGGAAAGGAACACTAGTAATTTCATGAAACTAGAAGAGAAAAAAGAAAGCTTGCAGCAAGTATTCAGTATTCGGTAGAAGAAGGTCTTGCAAAAACATTTATTTCAAGAGCACTGGAAGTTGGTGTTTCAAATAAGAATAAATATCAACTTTGTCATAAAACTAAAAATTTATTTAAACTGAGAAGGGCTAAATAATGTATTCCGTATTGTGTAAAGCCTATAGAAAAGATATGAAAGTCTATTGAAAGGAAAAAATGAGTACATTCCAAGATCCAGTTTAGAGAACAAAACAGGCTTAAATAAAGCTAAACGAAGCTCGTGATTGACAAGAAGCAGATTACTGCAACAGCTGGGGGCAATAGTATAATTACCAGTAAAGAGGAAGTTTTAAATGTTGTCAGGAATTTACAATCACCTGTATGCAAAATAAAAGCTAATCACTACATTATCCGCCCGCCCCCGGTAGCTGAGTGGTCAGCCAGACGGAATGTCAATCCTAAGGGCCCGGGTTAGATTCCCGGCTGGGTTGGAGATTTTCTCCGCTCAGGGACTGGGTGTTGTGTTGTCCCAATCATCATCATTTCGTCCCCATCGACGCGCAAGTCGCCCAAGTGTCGTCAAATCGAAAGACTTGCACCCGGCGAACGGTCTACCCGACGGGAGGCCCTGGTCACACGACAATCCGACTTTTCTAATTCACCCAAAGTTTCGCACACATTTCTTCGCAAGTCAAATATGACACTGATACCTTGAGTAAGGGCCCTGCTCCTGGTTATGATGAGTTGTCTGTTGATATTAGTAAGTTTTCTGGAGAGGTAACTTACGAGCACTTGTAAGCAATCTTTGCCTCATCTATAGACCATGCGAATTCCTTGCCTCATAGAACAGAGCAGTGACAGGACTGTTGTTCAAGAAACGAAGCATTCGTAACATAAAAGATTATCTTGCCATAAGCCGAATCTGGGTTTTGTGCAATTTTACAAGAATATTGTTAAATCGTATCATTTGTCTGACGCATCTCCAATCATTGAGCAGGCTGGATTCCGCAGCAGCTTCAGAACGCCGTACCATATTTTCGTTCTCCTGGAAGTGCAAACGAATACCAGATCCCTCTACATAAAGTTTTGTATATTTTGAAAAAGCACTTGATTTATCTAGCAATCCTGTTGTCGTGTAAGAGTTGGTTAAGCAAGTTGTGGAGGTGGCCTATATTAGAATCCTGCGCCATATACTGCATACGAAACTTTTATAGCTTTTGTTAGGAAACCAACTCAAGAGTTTCTAATTCACAGAGGAGTGAAACAAGCCGGCCGCGGTGGTCTAGAAGTTCTAGGCGCTCAGTCTGGAACCGCGCGACTGCTACGGTCGCAGGTTCGAATCCTGCCTCGGGCATGGATGTGTGTGAAGTCCTTAGGTTAGTTAGGTTTAAGTAGTTCTAAGTTCTAGGGGACTGATGACCACAGATGTTAAGTCCCATAGTGCTAAGAGCCATTTGAACCATTTTTTGAGTGAAACAAGGTGATACCATCTCCTCCAAGCTTTTATGTTCCGTCCTGGAAATGGTAATTTCAAAACGGCATTGGGAAGAAGAAGGAACTAGAATCAATGGGTAGGCGACACTGTATTACTGACAAATTATTCCGACCTACTGCAGACGTTAGTATCGGATCTCACATAGGAATCTGAGGGTGTGGGACTGAGTATAAACTTGTCCAAGACGAAATTTATATTTAATAAGTGGAGAATGATATAAAACACACCGCTAGATACTGTTAGGGAATACTTATATCTTGGTCAGCTTGTAAAGAGCACGGAAGGTATAAGGTCGGAAAACTTTAGACGCGTCAAGCTGGGCTGATAAACATCTGGAAGACATTCAACTATCTTCAGGTAAGCCATAGCTGCAACACTGGAAAAAAATAGTATTTGATCAGTGTGTCCTCCCCGTTTTGGCTTATGGCCTGGACATTTCATGAATACACAAGACGGAAACTTAGAATTTCACAGCAAAACTTCACAAGGCCCATATCTCGATTTAAAAAGAAATGCAAAAGAACGGCAGAAGAAATCAATTCAGTTATTGATGTCGAGGACAACCTAGATAGAACAGCCACTACGAAATGGCACTGGGCTGTCCATGTTGAGAGAAGAAATGATGACCACAAAGGGCGCCCATAACATACATTGAAAGGGGTTTGGGGGAGCTAGTCCTGGGGGTATGGAATACTTTTAATATTTTAAAAGACGTCTCGATTTTATATTAAAGATGCGACAGGGGGATGGAGTACGTCACATAAATCTTCGTTCGTTTAGAAGGATGTGTCGAAATGGAATGGTCGCGTTTCATCACACATGAGATGGAAGTCTTCTGTCGCGTTTCATCACACATGAGATGGAAGTCTTCTGATGACCGAGAGGTTTGCTGTTAACGATGGCGAGTAGACAGTGCTCTGTCACACACAGAACACTTGGCTGTATGCGAGTCGAACGCAGAATATGTCACACAACTGATGCATCCCGGTAATGTAGGGCGATGAAACTTTACACTGATCTGCGCAATGGGTCAGTACCTGTATATTTAAGAGGATCACCGTATGTGCTTAATGCTGACACGCAGACAGTTTTTGTTTTCAATATATCGGAGGAGATAGGGAGATGTGGTGAAAATCTTATCGATTTCTCTATCGGATGAGGTTACCAGAGGTTTTATAGTTCGCAATTTTTCTCTGTTAGATGGTGCAGATTAACGATGATAGAATGTTGGGGTGAAAGACGTAAATGGACCCTGAGGAATGCGGATCTGCTTTGGACTGCAGTACCTGTATGATGTTGAGTGTTCCTAATTTTCAAACACCACCGCAACTAGTTAATCAATTATTCAAAATGACAGTCACAATCGCATTATTTATTTTGCCACCAACCGGTTTCAACCCTCGATGGGGTCATCTTCAGGGCAATTTACACCATTTGGTCGCTCGTTGGAGTCGTCACCCTGCCTATTCACGGTTGGTAACTATCAGGTTTGAAACCGGTTGGCGGCAAAATAAATAATGCGATTGTGACTGTCATTTTGAATAATTGATTATAAGTAAATTAATCGCTGTTTATCTCCATACAACTATGTTGTCTAAAAATTTAAACCACCATAACTGTTCGTACTGTCTTTATATTTGCCCGTGTTGCAGGAGCAGGCTTCGTTTGGCGCTGACATAACAATCGTACACAGTTGGTGGAGCTACATGTTCCCATTTCTATCGAATTGTCAAAACACAGTCCTGTCGCACTAACTCAACTTAGCCTGTTTCTACACAGGCTGCAGAATGTCGTAGCTATAGCTCTCTCCGACTACTGCTCAGTTTCGACTTAAAAAGCACCGATCACAGGCGCAAAGCTGCAGACATGGCAGGGCAGAGTCTGAGGAGCTATTGCAAGATGCATAGGGACTATCTAAAACCACGTTGGAATTCTCCTGTAGCAGGTAGGTTCGAAAAAGGTGACTAGTTTCGAGACATAAGATTGCCAGAAATATGATTCACTACTAGCTGAAATCATTAAAAGACTTCTCCATAGGATCCAACCCAGGTATATGGTTGAATGGAAAGACCTGATTCTAAATCGCAGACAGTGCTCTCTTTCCAAACAACAAAAATGTTTTATGGTTAATAGCCTTTTCGCAAGCATGCTCAGATATCATGAAGGCTTTTAGCGGTGAGAACATAAGCGAAACGTTTACCGTTTCTGAGATGTATGCAGGGTATTACGATTTCCAGAAGGTTAACACATGATGGATGGGGTGCCTCATTAGGACCATCAGGAAAAATACATGCAGCGTTATTCTGTGCTATTTTCGTAAACAGGTCCTGTTAGGACAAGAATTTCCATGCAAGCAAGCTGAGACATCACGAAAGATCAGACAACAACAAAAGCGACCATTAACTATTTCTGTGGCACGTTACGATTTCCGAGAAGGGGCTGGTATGTAATGCATGGGCTGTCCCGTTAGGATCGCTAGGAAGAATGCATCTGGTGTTATTCTGAGAAGCATTGCAAAAGATTTCTATAGGTCATCGAGAGGGAGAGTTGGATGTTATTTACATAGACATGAGACGTCAGTATTACACTGACAACCTTTAGCTGCAATTGCAATGTGAGTTACTAGGCAAATATCTAGCAGCTATGTGTCAGCCACGATGGCTAAGTAAACACATGTTTTGACAGGAATTTCTTAGGTGTCAATTGTGAAACAGATACCGGTGCCTCTTGGTTGCAGGACCTGAATGGACACCCGTGTGTGGCTCAGCTGCTGACATCCATGTCATTGCTTTGCAGGGCAGGCTGCACCGACGTGCGCACGCGTTAGACCCCTGTAAGGAACAGTTCGCTGATATGTTGTGATCGAATTTCCAAACGACAGTTCGAAGACTTTTTTTACATGCAATGAGTGTTTGTGCACTGCTTTATTTTCGGCTGTTTAAGAGTGTGAGACTGTTTGCAGAGCATACATTATTTTTTGACAATTTTATGCATAGTGAACGTGTCTGTGTGTCTGTGTACTGCATTATTTTATGAACATGTCGGCAATTCATTATTTCGACAGTTGAAATTTAGTTAGTGTGTTTGCAGAGTGTTTTTCACGCACTTTGACAATTTACAAATTGTTTGCATGTCTATAAATCGGTGTACTGCAGTATTTCGGTAACTTACGAGCAGTTTACAGGTCTGTAGGCTATTTTTGTGACTCTAAGCATGTCAGGGCGAGTGTTTTGTATCAGCATAATAAATAAACTGTGTGAGATCCATCCCTAAATAAGTTTTTCCAACTTGCCACTGAAAATAACTAAAGTACACTCCTTCCTCTCTCCAGCAGCTGGACACAGACTGAGTCCTTTTCCCACCATTTTTCCCCAGACCGCCATGGGACGACAGCGCCTTTTGGTGGGGATACTGTGTGCTAGGTCAGCTGTACTCCAGACCACACGGTGAACACGCTGCATGGAGCTACTCCCTATGACAGCTCAAATTGTTTAAATGAAAACTGCATGCAAAATAAAGACTTATGTCCATCCTATACTACAGCCCAACACAGAGTGAGTCCTTTTCCCGCCAATTCCAAAGAAGAGGTGGTGGTTAGATGACTTAGGTTAGCGGAGGTAGCGAAAGTGACCTATTTTACGAGCCCGCATCTCGTCGTCGTGCGGTAGCGTTCTCGCTTTCCACACCCGGGTTCCCGGGTTCGATTCCCGGCGGGGTCAGGGATTTTCTCTGTCTCGTGATGGCTGGGTGTTGTGTGATGTCCTTAGGTTAGTTAGGTTTAAGTAGTTCTAAGTTCTAGGGGACTGATGACCATAGCTGTTAAGTCCCATAGTGCTCAGAGCCATTTGAACCATTTGAACCTATTTTACGACCAAACTTTTCCCGCCAAAATTTTCCCATCACTTTCTTAGGTTATAGGGGGTAGTCCAGGTGATCAATTTTCCCGCCATTTTTCCCGCCGTTTTCAGGGGAGGGGGGGGGGAAGGGGAGGGGGATTAGGTTAGTGGAGGTAGCCAATGTGACCTATTTTCCCGCCAAAATTTGAACTTCCCGCTTTGACGTCATGGCGACGTTGCCACATGTATCACCAGAATCTTGGATCCGCCATCTTGAATAAATTTGGCAACAATGCACAGTGAGGTGACACCCTCTTTGCCCTAGTACTTGAGCATCGTTCGTAACTGCTGGAAAAATGTCGTGTTACAACCGAATCCGAGAGACAGGGGCAGATCAGAAGGAAGACTGCCAGACCGATGGGACAAAGACCTGCAAAAGTAGCTCATTATAAACCTAACGCCAAATTGTGATTATGTAGTGTGGAATAGCGGCAGGTTGATGAATTGTAAAAAATAATATTCGAACACCTATTACTTTTAATTGGATTTTTATTTAGACTACCTGTTTCAGCTCCTGGTATCCTAATGAAAAGCTATAAAATAATGGCTGTTGGAATATTATTTTTCAATTTATGAAACTCAGTGACTTCTCTGTGTGCGGACCATGAAGCAGCAGATTTGAAAGTGATCCGATCTTTAAGTTTATTTACATCCAGTTAAGCGCACATACGTACGAGCGGTTTCTGGTGAAAACTATATCTACTAAGTCCTCAGTACAACTCCTAGAAGCCTGTTTAAGAACTGTGAAATAGCTTGTGTAAGAAAAAATTTGCCTACATACGGGATTTTACATACAGATATCGAATGTGAATGTTATTTCTTTGAGGATCGTTTTATGTCTCCTGTAAAAATGTGCATCTCCAACAGCGCCAGGATTGTGGTCCATGAAGACTATTTATCGTTTCTCGATACAGCTGGTTAGGATCCCACGACTGCCATGCAAATATGGAATCGATGTGTTCAGGAAAGCTATAGTCAACCCTACGTAAGACCTTATCGACTCCATTCCAGAGGACTCGGTCTTATAAAATCGTACAGACATGTCACGTACCTTTTGTCAGGAAATGGGATTGTTTAGAGCTTGAACAGTATCGACACAGACAGTTCGATGATGGCTCGAGCAGAACTGAGCATCAGCATGACTACAATTGCTGTATCTTTCCTTGGCGCTGCATCAAAGAGAGCTGCGCCAACAGTGGTGCACCCAACGAGAGCACTGGTCACAAGCGAGGCACAACGTCCTTTTCCAGATGTGTTCTGGTTCTGAATGCGGCAATCCGATGAAATGTGGAGGCTCTGACGAGAACTAACGCTGCCATATTGTATTCGTCATCGTTACACGAGCCGAGCACGGAGCGTGTTGGTGTGGTATACCATCTGTTACATAGCAGATGACCTCCAGTTCACAATGCTGGAAATTTAGATAGCAGCTGCTACGTTTCTGACTTGTTGAGGTTCTGCCATCGAGGCCAACGTGGTATTATTTTTCAATGTGGGAAACAAGACAGCACACGAACTCAATGTGTATGCCTGGAGGCCTGATTCAACATGTTGAAGAGGGACTTTCACCAGCCATGAGGGAACAGGGAGCACTTTTGCAACAAATGATGCCTGTCGTCTGGGTACAGAGGTCAAATTTGGATCATTCCAGCGACTGACAGAGAAGGTTGAAAAGACCAGCCTTGTGCATAGAGTTTCAAGGAAGTTCTCAATATTTGCAGCATTGTCCCCAGAACTGATCGTGGCCCCTGGGTTCTGAATCGAGTGGAAGGACTGAGCCAGAGACTTCCAAGGTTCTATGACTAGCTAGACTGCAACTTCCTGGACTTGCGCTGTGGGGTTGAGAACTGTAGGGTCTCCTCAAAATGGGTCAGGTGTGCACTAGACGTCAGAGACTGCTACTCAGGTGTCTGACTGTGTGGAGTGAACATAAGGACTTCTTAGATTAGGCGACTCTCCATCCAATCCAGGTAACGATGGCTGTAGGAAACCCAGAGGAATCAGTGTAAGATGAAAAGAAATGCCTCCCACAGGTGAGAGTATTAAAATCCTAATGGTTAACCGCCAAAGCATTCGTAACAAAGTGCCAGAGTTTGAAGCACTCCTGAAAAGCGGTGAAGCTTCAAAAATGGTTCAAATGGCTCTGAGGACTATGGGATTAACAGATGAGGTCATCAGTCCCCTAGCACTCAGAACTACTTAAACCTAACTAACCTAAGGACATCACACACATCCATGCCCGAAGCAGGATTCGAAACTGCGACCGTAGCGGTCGCACGGTTCCAAACTGGAACGCCTAGAACCGCTCGGCCACCACGGCCGGAGCGGTGAAGCTGACATAATATTAGGTATGGAAAGCCGAGGATGCAGAGAAGCCTGTGGTCCTGCGGCTATAAAGATCCGGAGGAGTCGCGAACCCGACACTTCGCGTGAAGATGGTAAGTAAGAAACTTGCCGAAACGTTGCTGGAGAACAACACATTGACTCGGCTGTAAACCCGAGACGATTTGACTCAGTACCGTCAAAAGTACGATCATGTCGGGTATCAAGCGAAATTTGTGACTGGGTTGAGAACTTTTTGGTAGGGAAGAAGCAACACGTTATCTTGGATAGAGAAGCATCGTTAGGTGTAGCAGCAATTTCAGGTTTGCTCCGGGAGTGCATTGTGACCCTTGTTGTTCATGTTTTATATAAATGACCTCGCATACAATATTAATAGTAACCTCAGACTTTTTGCAGATGATGCAGTTATCTGTGATGAAGTACTGTCTGGAAGAAGCTGTATAAATAATCAGTCGGATCTTAATAACATTTCAAAGTGGTGTAAGTTTGGCAATTTGCTTTAAATGTTCATAAATGTAAAACTATGCATTCAAACAAAGAAAAGACGTAGTATCCTATAACTATAATATCAATGAGGTACTGTTGGGAACGACCAACTCATACAAATACCTGGGTGTAACACTTTGTAGGGATATGAAATGGAATGATCACATAAGCTCAGTTGAGGGTAAAGTAGATGGTAGACTTCGGTTTAATGGTAGAATGCTGGGGAAGTGCAATCAGTCTACAAAGCAGATTGCTTACAAATCACTCACGCGACCGGCTGTAAAATATTACTCAAGTGTGCGGGACTCGTACCAAAGAAGACTAACAGGCGATATTGAACATATTCAGAGAAGGGAAGCACGAATGGTCACAGGTTTGTTCGATCCGTGGGAGAGTGTCACAGAGGTACCGAAGGAACTGAGCTGGAAGACTCTTGAAGACAGACGTCAACTATCCCGAGAAAGTCTGTTAGCAAAGTTTGAAGAACAGGATTTAAGTGACGACTTCAGGGTTATAATAAAACCCTCTACGTATCGCTCACCGAGGAACGGTGAGGATAAGATTAGAATAGTTACTGCACGCACAGAGGCATTCAATCAATCATTCTTCCCGCGCTTCATACGTCAATGGAACGTGAAGGGACCCTAATAACTTGTACCGTGGGCTGTGCCCTTTGCCATGCACCTCTCGGTGGTTTGCAGAGTATAAATGTAGATGTACAAGTAGAAGACTGTTTGTCGCCCACGCTGCCCCGGCCTACCTCGACACAGCGAGTGTTCGACTGTTCAGCGCGTTCTCTAGCTCCATCTCCCACAGTAAACATCTGGTCATGGGATACCGAGAGACTACCAGGCCGTCACTCGGCCAGGCACTGATATTGATGAACTCTTCCACAACGCTTGGCACAGCATGGAAAGAAGTATCCGAATCTTTCACCCTAGCTCAGTTATGACTCAGTGCCAGCCGGGTTAAAGACGTTGGTGGTGCCAGAAATGGCAGTCCTGTGCATGAAATTTATCACCCTTTTTACCCCCAAATCACATACAAATATAATCTCGTATTCTTCCTACAGTACTTTACACACTATTACTAAAATTTAGTTATTTACTATCCTCTCTGTTGTTCTGGTTTTAATAGCCAGCAGCGTAGATGATGTGAGGAAGGTAATCAGAAATGTGAAATTGAAAACTAGACAAGTGGAAAAGTGTGGAAGTATTTCCGTTTGTCATAATGAATGACAGCTCCTATTAAAATACAAATAATTGCTCGAAAACGCTAGAACAATGTAAGGTTCCTATTAGTATTGGAAAATGTATTTCCTACGAAATTAAGTCCGGATATGCCATGAATTAAAAATATGCCCTCTCATACACGATATTTGGACCCATGAATCAAACTAGCAACGCTATCCGCCTGTTAAATTTGTAGTATATTACCTAGACAGGGAACGCTTATTTTGTGCGGTTTACTATGGGCACAGCAAAAGGAAACTGAATTTGCGTTAACCTGACTCATCATAACAAACATCTCACCACGCTTGGTAGTTGGTATAAATAGGGAAGTGATGACAAAAAAGTTGATTTAAAAGAAGGACTGAATGCAAATTTATATGATTGTGTCCAAACGTAGCTAAATCACAATAGCACATGTAACATTAATGCTCCGAAAACAGAGCTCCGACACATTAGAAAATAAAACAAGTCAAAATCTAAAATGCCGCAAAACATTGAAAAAGACTGATTGCTAGGATGTTATTGTGGTTGTGGTCTTCAGTCCTGAGACTGATTTGATGCAGCTCTCCATGCTACTCTATCCTGTGCAAGCTTCTTCATCTCCCAGTACCTACTGCAACCTACATCCTTCTGAATCTGCTTAGTGTATTCATCTCTTGGTCTCCCCCTACGATTTTTACCCTCCACGCTGCCCTCCAATACTAAATTGGTGACCCCTTGATACCTCAGAACATGTCCTACCAACCGATCCCTTCTTCTGGTCAAGTTGTGCCACAAACTCCTCTTCTCCCCAATCCTATTCAGTACCTCCTCATTAGTTATGTGATCTACCCATCTAATCTTCAGCATTCTTCTGTAGCACAGCATTTCGAAAGCTTCTATTCTCTTCTTGTCCAAACTATTTACCGTCCATGTCTCACATCCATACATGGCTACACTCCATACAAATACTTTCAGAAATGACTTCCTGACACTTAAATCTATACTCGATGTTAACAAATTTCTCTTCTTCAGAAACGCTTTCCTTGCCATTGCCAGTCTACATTTTATATCCTCTCTACTTCGACCATCATCAGTTATTTTGCTCCCTAAATAGCAAAACTCCTTTACTACTTTAAGTGTCTCATTTCCTAATCTAATACCCTCAACATCACCCGACTTAATTCAACTACATTCCATTATCCTCGTTTTGCTCTTGTTGATGTTCATCTTATATCCTCCCTTCAAGACACCATCCATTCCGTTCAACTGCTCTTCCAAGTCCTTTGCTGTCTCTGACAGAATTACAATGTCATCGGCGAACCTCAAAGTTTTTATTTCTTCTCCATGGATTTTAATACCTACTCCGAATTTTTCTTTTGTTGCCTTCACTGCTTGCTCAATATACAGATTGAATAACATCGGGGAGAGGCTACAACCCTGTCTCACTCCCTTCCCAACCACTGCTTCCCTTTCATGTCCCTCGACTCTTATAACTGCCATCTGGTTCCTGTACAAATTGAAAATAGCCTTTCGCTCCCTGTATTTTACCCCTGCCACCTTTAGAATTTGAAAGAGAGTATTCCAGTCAACATTGTCAAAAGCTTTCTCTAAGTCTACAAATGCTAGAAACGTAGGTTTGCCTTTCCTTAATCTTTCTTCTAAGAGAAGTCGTAAGGTCAGTATTGCCTCACGTGTTCCAGTATTTCTATGGAATCCAAACCGATATTCCCCGAGGTCGGCTTCTACTAGTTTTTCCATTCGTCTGTAAAGAATTCGTGTTAGTATTTTGCAGCTGTGGCTTATTAAACTGATTGTTCGGTAATTCTCACATCTGTCAACACCTGCTTTCTTTGGGATTGGAATTATTATATTCTTCTTGAAGTCTGAGGGTATTTCGCCTGTTTCATACATCTTGCTCACCAGATGGTAGAGTTTTGTCAGGACTGGCTCTCCCAAGGCCGTCAGTAGTTCCAATGGAATGTTGTCTACTCCGGGGGCCTTGTTTCGACTCAGGTCTTTCAGTGCTCTGTCAAACTCTTCACGCAGTATCATATCTCCCATTTCATCTTCATCTACATCCTCTTCCATTTCCATAATATTGTCCTCAAGTACATCGCCCTTGTATAGACCCTCTATATACTCCTTCCACCTTTCTGCCTTCCCTTCTTTGCTTAGAACTGGGTTTCCATCTGAGCTCTTGATATTCATACAAGTGGTTCTCTTCTCTCCAAAGTTCTCTTTAATTTTCCTGTAGGCAGTATCTATCTTACCCCTAGTGAGACAAACCTCTACATCCTTACATTTGTCCTCTAGCCATCCCTGCTTAGCCATTTTGCACTTCCTGTCAATCTCATTTTTGAGACGTTTGTATTCCTTTTTGCCTGCTTCATTTACTGCATTTTTATATTTTCTCCTTTCATCAATTATATTCAATATTTCTTCTGTTACCCAAGGATTTCTACTAGCCCTCGTCTTTTTACCTACTTGATCCTCTACTGCCTTCACTACTTCATCCCTCAAAGCTACCCTTTCTTCTTCTACTGTATTTCTTTCCCCCATTCTTGTCAATTGTTCCCTTATGCTCTCCCTGAAACTCTGTACAACCTTTGGTTCTTTCAGTTTATCCAGGTCCCATCTCCTTAAATTCCCACCTTTTTGCAGTTTCTTCAGTTTTAATCTACAGGTCATAACCAATAGATTGTGGTCAGAGTCCACATCTGCCCGTGGAAATGTCTTACAATTTAAAACCTGGTTCCTAAATCTCTGTCTTACCATTATATAATCTATCTGAAACCTGTCAGTATCTCCAGTCTTCTTCCATGTATACAACCTTCTATCATGATTCTTAAACCAAGTGTTAGCTATGATTAAGTTGTGCTCTGTGTAAAATTCTACCAGGCGGCTTCCTCTTTCATTTCTTAGCCCCAATCCATATTCACCTACAACGTTTCCGTCTCTCCCTTTTCCTACACTCGAATTCCAGTCACCCATGACTATTAAATTTTCGTCTCCCTTCACTATCTGAATAATTTCTTTTATTTCATCATACATTTCGTCAATTTATTCGTCATTTGCAGAGCTAGTTGGCATATAAACTTGTACTACTGTAGTAGGTGTGGGCTTCGTATCTATCTTGGCCACAATAATGCGTTCACTAAGCTGTTTGTAGTAGCTTACCCGCGTTCCTATTTTCCTATTCATTATTAAACCTACTCCTGCATTACCCCTATTTGACTTTGTGTTTATAACCCTGTGGTCACCTGACCAGAAGTCTTGTTCCTCCTGCCACCGAACTTCACTAATTCCCACTATATCTAACTTTAACCTATCCATTTCCCTTTTCAAATTTTCTAACCTACCTGCCCGATTAAGGGATCTGACATTCCACGCTCCGATCCGTAGAACGCCAGTTTTCTTTCTCCTGATAACGACATCCTCTTGAGTAGTCCCCGCCCGGAGATCCGAATGGGGGACTATTTTACCTCCGGAATATTTTACCCAATAGGACGCCATCATCATTTAATCATACAGTAAAGCTGCATGCCCTCGGGAAAAATTACGGCCGTAGTTTCCCCTTGCTTTCAGCCGTTCGCAGTACCAGCACAGCAAGGGGGTTTTGGTTATTGTTACAAGGCCAGATCAGTCAATCATCCAGACTGTTGCCCTTGCAACTACTGAAAAGGCTGCTGCCCCTCTTCAGGAACCACACGTTTGTCTGGCCTCTCAACAGATACCCCTCCGTTGTGGTTGTACCTACGGTACGGCTATCTGTATCGCTGAGGCACGCAAGCCTCCCCACCAACGGCAAGATCCATGGTTCATGGGGGGAAGGATTGCTAGGAAGTGTAACTAAATTAAATGTTCTAGCGTTAGGATGGATTAGTAACAAACAGATTCCGTACCAAGTATCAAAACGTACTCTCCTTATACGGACACATGGGAGAGTCATCAAAGTTTCTGTGTTGTCCATCTCCTCAAACTTCGCGATGCTAATCAAGAAAATAGTTACCCATAAAGTACACGCTCGCTCTGATTGATTAACAAAACTGTATTGCAAGCGTGCTCTTCCTGTATGCTGTCAAACCCCATCTTACCTCTACGTAATGCCCGGAATAGCATACTGCGCCATCTGATTCCAAGGAAAACCTTCCGCTAGGCTCCCCAGAAGCGCTTCTGCAAAGATTTGAGGCGGTCTGTGAACTGATTAGTCAGCACAGTTGGAGCTCATAGAATACTTTTTGACACCTCATAGACTGAACCAAAGAAAAACAATGTTGTTCGCAATCGATAGGAGCAGAAATGGATCTTTCGAGTAGCCTGCGCCAACTAATACGTGAAAAAATTGAATAGCGAAAGTTGCAAATTAAGTAGCGAAATCTGAGAACACAATAGCCAGCTTTAAATATACGGAAATCAACCAACAGTATCCAACTCGGTGATCTGGCACCTTTGACATGATTTTATCTAGGGGTAATTCTAAGAAGCGATAACAAATGTGACGAATAGTGGAAATCAAAAAGAGGGAATAAGAATTTAAAATTTAGGTTTGTTGAGGCGATACGATAAAACACGGACTTGTAAAAGGAAAACCCCTAAAGCGATTAACTCTAAAGTATTCTTTAAGCAACTTTTCAGGCAGACATCACAGCCGGCGTCTAACGTATTGAGGCGCACGCTTTTGTGTAGCATCGTGAAATATTAAGTGATGCGGAAGTGTATGACGGTAAAACAGACAGCGTGCTCCAAATCGCCGATGTAGCTTCAAGACGAAAGGCGTGCACCATGTGATATGTTTTGTATTTTAGTTTTGTGTCTGCAGAGAACTGAGGACTGCACCAACTAGAATAGATTCCTAGAAAGGTAGAGAACTTTTCACATAATTGCGTTATTGAATAACTCGGTTTGAAAGCCAGTCTGGTTGAGCCTTGTAAAAAATTAAGGCCCGTATGATGGTGCGGACATCAAATGAAAGAGATTTTCGAGAGAGAACATATGCGCAATGTGATGAGAGAAATCATATTATTAAGTCATAATAAGTTTTCCTATAAACCTACCATTTCACTTCTGTTTTCAACAGAACTCTGGTATTTTATTTATGATATCATAAATATATCACCTGTCGTTTTGGCTAATGGAAAGTTGTGGAAGAACTGTTGGGGTATCAACAGATCGTACGTTCGTATAATAACGTACTTTGTGGCGCCTTCTCAGAAAAAAAGGGATCTTCGGAATGCAATAACATTTGTGGAAATTGTAGGAACCAAGCAGAATAGTTGGAAGGAGTCCAGTCTCCAATAAATGCTTGCGACTTACCCCTTCCGTATGTGACGGAAATATTTTTGCTACGCTAAGATCAGGCAATGAAGAGCCTTGTGTACGGAAAGGAGCGCAACTTCAACTTCTGATGTGGACACAGTGGACTCGCATTCGGGAGGACGACGTTTCAAACCCGAGTCCAGCCATTATGATTTAGGTTTTCCTTGATTTCCCTAAATCGCTTCAGGCAAATGCCGGAATGGTTCCTTTGAAAGGGCACGGCTGACTCTCTTCCCCATCTTTCCCTAATCCGATGGAACTGATGAGCTCGCTGTTTTGGCCCCTTCCTCCAAATCAACCTACCAACCAGATGTGGAACGGGAGTAATCAGCCTCTGAGAAATTGCTTTCAGCTAGTGTTAAGAAATCTACAGCGATACATGAATACTCTGCATTCGCAATTAAGTACCTGTCAAGTAATTTATCGAACCACTTCCACATTCTTTCTCTATCGTTCCTCCCTTTCACAGCACGCGGATAAAACGGACACTTAAACCTTTCCGTGCGAACTCTGATTTATCTTATTTTATTGCTATGATCATTTCTCCCTATGTAAGTGGGTACCAACAACACACTTTTTTTCTTCGCATACTGAGGTGAACGTTGGAGATTTAAATTTCACGAAAAGATCTCTCCGGAACGGAAAACGTTTTAATGATTGCCACCTCAACTCGCGTGTCATATCCGCGACTATATCTCCCTTATTTCGTGATAATACAAAACGAGCTCTGTTCCACCTTCTAATCGTTCTGCCAACAAAACGTAGTGTTTGCTTTCCCCCAAAAACATTATCTATGTCGTTTGTAATTGTAATTCCGAGGTATTTAGTTGAACCGATAGCCTTCAGATTTTTCTGATGTATCACGCAACCGAAATGTAACGGACTTCTTTTACGACTTATGTGGATGGCCTCACACTTTCATTATTTAGGATCAATTTCCACTATTCGCACCATACAGGTAGCTTGCCTAAATCATTTTGCAATTTGTTTTTATCCCCTGATGACTTTCTTGAGGATATCACTCCTATTTTACATGATGACTTCCCGTCAATTAGTACGAACTGAGATCATTCCGACAGGAGATCACAAATCCAGTCGCACAAATGAGACGATATTCCATAGTGAAGCAACTTGATAATAAAGCACTTGCGAGGGACGGTACCAAAAGCCTTCAGAAAATCTAGGAGTCAATATGAGTTCCTCTGTCGATAGCACTCATTACTTCGTGAGAGCTGGTTGTATTTCATAAGAACGATATTCTTTGAATCCATGCTGACCGTGTGTCAAAAGAGCGTTTTCCTCGAAGGTAATTCATATTTTTCGAGCACAGTATATTTTCCTTAATCCTACTGAAAAATCGACGTCAGTGATACGTGTCTATAATTATCTCAAAAGAGCGTTTTCCTCGAAGGTAATTCATATTTTTTCGAGCACAGTATATTTTCCTTAATCCTACTGAAAAATCGACGTCAGTGATACGTGTCTATAATTAATCATATTACGCCTACTCTGTTTCTTCAACAATGGTGTGACCTGTGCAACTTTCCAGTCCTTAGGTACGGATCTTTCGTGAAGAGACAGGTTGTATAACATTTTTAAGTACGAGCGAGTATATCGGAGGCAACGGCCTTGCCGCAGTGGATACACCGGTTCCCGTGAGATCACCGAAGTTAAGCGCTGTCGGGCGTGGCCGGCACTTGGATGGGTCACCATCCAGGCCGCCATGTGCTGTTGCCATTTTTCGGAGTGCACTCAGCCTCGTGATGCCAATTGAGGAGCTACTCGACCGAATAGTAGCGGCTCCGGTCAAAGAAAACCATCGTAACGACCGGGAGAGCGGTGTGCTGACCACACGCCCCTCCTATCCGCATCCTCAGCTGAGGATGGTCCCGATGGGCCACTTGTGGCCTGAAGACAGAGTGCCTGCCTAGTATATCGGCGTACTATGAAATGAATCTTATTGGCATAAATTCTGGGCTTCCAATTATTAAGTGATTTAAGTTGCTTTGTTATACCTAGGATTTATACTTCTAAGTTACCAATTTTGGTAGCAGTTCTTGATTCGAAATCAGAAATACTTACTTCGTCATCTTTGGTGAGGGGCTTTCAGAAAACTGTATTTAGAAATTCTGCATTGGTGGGACTGTCTTCGGTAACATTTCATTTGCTGTCGTGAAATGAAGGCAGCGATTGTGTCGTTCCGCTGGTGTACTTCGCATACGACCAGAATTTCTTTGGAATTTCTGCTACATTTATAGACAGAGCTTCGTTGTGGAAATCACTGAAAGCATCTGGCACTGAAGTTCGCGCTGAATTTCAAGCTTCTGTAAAGCTTGGCCAATGTTGAGGATTTTCGGTTCTCTTAAATTTGGTATGCTTTTTTCCTTGTTTCTGCAACAATGTTCTGAACTGTTTTGTGTACCGTGGTGGATCACTTCTGTCAATCAATAATTATATTTGGTATAAATCTCTCTATTACTCTCGGTACTATTTCTTGGAATTCAAGCCACATCTGGTCTACACCTCCATGCTTAGTTCGGAAAGAATGGAGGTTGTCTCAGGTAGGCGTCAAACGAATTCTTATCTGTTCTTTTAAGCGTCGATATTTTTGGTGTGTTTTGGTGTTGCGCTATTCAGTCTGCTTACTAAACCCTGTATCCATCATAATACTCCTTATTTGTTCAGGGTTATTTGTTGCTAAGAGGTCGAGCATGTTTTCGCAACCACGTACACTTAGAATGGGCTCCTAAACTTATTGCTCAAGATAATTTTCGGAGAAAGCATTTAGTATGATTACGGACGATGTTTTATGTCTACCTCCTACTTTAAACATTTTCCCAAAAAATCGAGGGAAGAGTGAAGTCATCACCAAGTATTACTGTATGAGAAGAGTACCTGTTTGAAATGAAACTCAAGTATTTTTTGAAATCTTCAGCAACTGTATCATCTGAGTCGGTAAAAGAAACGAATTATTAATTCGTTCAGGTTGTCAAGTACAAACTCTAGCCATACTAACTCAGCAATTATCTACTACGTCAATTTTGCTATAAGATACGCTACTTCTAAAAGCAACAAACACGCCTCCAGCAACTGTATTTAACCTCTACTTTATGAACACCTTCGGGTCCTTTGTAAAAAATTCGGCTGAATTTATCTCTTTTTGGCAGTTTTCAGTACCTGTAACGATTTGTGCTTCTGTGCTTTCCATTGGCTCCTGGCGCTCTGCTTCTTTCCCGACACAGCTACGCCGATTTACTACTACTAGGATAGTACTTATGGTTCCTACGTTAGTCCTTCTCCTGTGTATGACCTGCACTCTTTGAGGCTGAAACACTTTTTGTTCTTTCCCGAGACCTTCTGACCTAATAAACTGTCCGGTCCTCTCCACGAAGTATAGTGTGTGCAGAGCAAATGGATAGAGAAGGATCGTATAGAACGACGAACAGTATGACCGCAGCACGAGATGAGCTTCGTCTTGCTCGCATGGTGGTAACAACAAGTACGGCTGCTACTACGGTGTTGCCGCTGGAGCACCGAAACAGATGCGGACTTCTCTGTGTAAACGCTACGACGAAAATAGGGCAGCACGCGTGCTAGTGCCTAGGTAGGGGCCAAACTATTAATATATTACAGATCAGATAATAGATTCTAAATACCTTTTAGTTGTTTAAGTGGCTCCATGCTACCGTGAAGTACTTTGAAGCAAGCGAAATGGTTTTCATTGGCGCTTCCTGTTTTACAGTGTTATTATATGGTGAGGAATAAAATCACTGTATTGCAGACGTGAGTGTGCTGCAGTCGGCCGCGGTGGCCGGGCGGTTCTAGGCGCTTCAGTCCGGAACCGCGCGACTGCTACGGTCGCAGGTTCGAAACCTGCCTCGGACATGGATGTGTGTGATGTCCTTAGGTTTAAGTAGTTCTAAGTTCTAGGGGACTGATGACCTCAGATGTTAAGTCCCACAGTGCTCTGAGCCAGTGTGCTGCAACCCGTTTCAGCGTTTTCCCCGGCGGGCTGCCTACAAGGAAGGAGCTAGTTGGAGGCGTGGTACGCGTCACAGAACCTCCCAGGTAACAGAGGATGCTAGCTCACTTGTGTGCACCGGTATCTGACCTCCTTGACGGATAACATTTCTCATGAAGTTTGAATGGCAAGGGAAAGAGTACCTGTGCAGTTTCAGAACACTGCACCGCGCTCCAATGCCGTAGATTCAGTTACAAATCTTGATGGAGTTTCTTATGGAAGGAGGTTATTTGAAACTGCTGGCAATGTGTTATTCTAAAATGCAATATTAATTAAGACATGTTCGTCCTAATCTAGAGTAGAATTTCGCCACCAGTTTTCGCTATCTCCCCTGTGTTTCTACATTCAACCACACAATACATACCCAGCACTGTAGCTACCATCGCAGTCTCCAACACGACGTAGATGAATAGCTGTGTACGGAATCCCATAGTCAGAATACACTTTTACCCAAGAGATATCCTTTGTAATACTCCCACTGTGGAATGCACAGACTCTGGAAACCTGCTGACAGATGCCCAGACGGGGAGCTCATGGTAGCGATTAGAAGTCAGGCGACCCGTGTAGGCACAGAAGCTGTTCCACGCTTCGAGCTTTATTCCCTATCGCTGCAGCTATGTGAGAAACAATCGGAGATTCTGAATCGACCTCGTTATTCGACGCCTGTCGCCCACAAAATTCGATCACACAGTTAGCTCTCGTTCACTCAGCTACCCCTCATTTCTTTGTTCCTTCTCAGTTGTCGCCCGAGCCGTCGCAACTCGGTCTGACCAGCCGCCGTATTACTGTCGATCTCGAGTGTCCTTTGCAATATTCGTGTCCGCGACGTGAAGTGATTTGTCGGAGTTGCCATCTCAAATGTATGTCCGTAATATTTTGTAGGGCCATTATCAGGTTAAGAGTAAAATTTGTGAGAAGGTTTGGTGGAACAATGCATTACCCATCAGTGACCACTGAGCGAGACGTGTCGATATTTAGGTAAAGACAACAAGCGTTTGAAACTACTGCAAGACGGGCTAGCCTTGCAGTGGTAATACACTGAACAGATACGGCTATGTCTCCACCATCGGCATTTTGGTGGTATTGGCGCGTACGTGACCAGGAGTGGCGCGGTGACATAACAAGTGCACTCTTATGCAGCAGAGACATTGACAGTCCGGCAGTAGAACCAGGACGCAGGGGTGCGCCGGATGAGGAGACGACATGGAGCCACGAGCCGCAGCTGCAGGTTCGAGTCCGCACCGTGGTTCACTTCCTGCTCCAAGACTGCCACCTGGACTTGGTACCACAACGCAGTGTTCATGCTGGTTACTCCTTCCAGGAGACAGCGTGTCGTATCCCAGGTACAGCAGTCGTGTACCGGTAACTCGATGGGCACAAGTGTTGCTGGTCCCTTGGACGCCTGCGTATGATCATTCTTGGAAGAGGGACTGCCTCTACAGGATTCCAGTACACGACGCTGACGTGGGTCAAGCAGCATAGCCGTTGATCAGCCGGCGAGTGCAGACGTCAGCATAGCGTGGCGCCAGCACGTGTTGCAGGCATCTGGACGCACACTGGCCGTCAGGTGACAGGCTACCAGTCCACTACTGTGGGGGCACATGCGTGATCGCCTCCGCATCACATCGCAGTAGCAGTTTATCAGTTGGAATCAAATGTTACTTTTGCTTCTTCCTAGGCCTCACCCCACGGCCCTCAACCGCCTGTAGACATAGCCACCCCACGACACCTCCAGAGTCGACTATAGTTTGATGCTGTTCTTATATATCTCACCAACCTCCTACCAGGCAAGAAAACTGCCACATTTCTCCCAAGTCCGGCTACTGTAACTACAGTTTTAATTCAGAAATTTGCGTGAATTTATTCTAACCATCCAATAATTTCGAGAACCTGGTTCACTTTCAATCCCGAGGAGATTGTATCGAAACTGGCTCAGATGACTTCAAGCCTTGTCACTCGAGAGTCCGATGTAACGAAATGGTCTTATTTTTAATTTCCATGACAAATAATACTTCCAATAGGATTCCGCCACTATGTTAAAGTAAACTATCAAATTTTGATGATGTATGTGCCTAAACACTTTACTCAGTACTGTTATCAAGCATTATTTATTCACTTCAGAGCTGGAACAATCCTTTTCGACACTAAAGTTACTACAAAATTCACTTTCGTATTTGGTAAACGTAAATCGCCCATCAGCAATAATAGGGAAATGACATGGCTAACAATGAGAATAAAATTACATTAGCAATTATTCGAAACTACTTAAACAATCTTCGCAGAGGGAGAAGCGAAAGATAAACATGTTAATTATAAATACACAGCGTCTCACAATACAAGCGTTGCAGAGCTATACATTTTACTATAAAACAGACACGTAAACTGACAAATATAATGCACCCATATTGCAATGTTGTAAAAACAGAAACGATAAGAAAAAGATAGTACCACTTAACAAACAGGCCAACGAAAAATTTTTTTTGAAAAACTTTTTTCACTTTGATAGCTGATCCTTATAGATTTTATGAGATGGATCCAAATCTAGCCTTAGTTTTTTCGTATCAACCATAGTTTTCGAGCAATATGCTTTTTACTTTATAGTATAAAAATCCTATGATATGGTAACGGGGGAATTAATTAAACGCTTTGTTACAATATAAGCATGGTTTGTATTTACAGTAAGCTACTTAAAATAATGATATGTGTTAATAGAGGTTTCACTTGTCAGCTGGAATTGGTTTGTATTTCCTTTCTCTTTTTTCTTTGAAGCTTCTTGTGTAGCTTTTACCACAATGAGTCGCTTCCTGAACTACTCGGTGAAGTGACCAACAGTAGCCCCCATCATGTTGGTGTTCCGGCGCGTTTTCGTAGCTTTCTTTCATATGTACAGAAAGACCCCCATTCTCAAGCCGTGTTACATTGCTGCAAGTAGTGTATTATACCTCGTACACACTCTGGACTTTCCAAGTCATCGCACAACGTCATCCATGACGTGGTCATGGGCATGTCCAGGAATTATATCTATTTTCTTCAGTCCTGTCTTGTCTCGTCACCTGATCTGACCGCGTTGATTCCAACAAAGCGAATGGCACATACACATCACTTCATTACCACTGCAGCAGGGGAGGTTCAATATGACCGCCTACACAATCTACAGCTCTCCAATGTGACAAGTGTCTTCTTTTAAGAGGATGACTAATATAAGGGGCGATCAAAAACCTTTTCGTTCGAAGGCCGTACACTCCAAAATCGGTAAGCCAATCAGGCAAAATCGCCTTGAGCACTGAGGCAATTAGCTTACTGATGTACCAGGTTGAAGATACCCCTTTGATAAAACATCGTGTCCTGTTCCGCGAGGATGTCCTTAACTACTTGCTGCACATTATCGACCGACAGGAGTCATCGACCCTTCAAAGCCCTTTCTAAGGCATCGTAACCGCCCACTTTTGTGGTATTAGACTCGTTCTGCAGTATGTCGGCAAATGGCGGCTGTCTAATCTTTCTTTCTCCGTAGCATTTCGCGAAAGGAACTTTTTTTCTTCCAGGATTTTCAGCACGGAACTTGGTGGACCATTACGCAACGGTGGTTTTCGACAGACATTCTGCCCCAAACACATTAGTCATTCTTCGATTGATTTCTACCTGTGTCAGGAAAACGTTAGTCCTTTTTGGACGCAATAGGTAATAATGTCGCCATAATACACGTTCCTGCATTTACCGTAAGCACATCGAAAAGACACGAATGCTACACTGATACCTTTCCTGAGTGTCGGTACTTATATACCCGTACTGGAGTCACGTTTCGTTGCATATATGCTGGAGCAACGCCCTCAAACCGAAACTTGTCGATGTGCCCTTACTGCTTGATGGTTTGTAGCCAGATCGGCGGTAGGCAGCGCCTGAGCTGCTTACTGTAAGGTAAGTGCGTCTTGGGGCTGTTGAACTATGTTTAGATATCACGAGTGAAGGGCCCACGCGCTCGTGTGCGACGCGACACGTGTGCGTCGCACCTGCGGTGGCTGCCTCGTCTACCACGTGCAAGCCACTTCCTCCCAGCCCTTCCAGCACGAATGGCCTCGCTGCCTGCTCTATATTTAGAGGGGCTGGGCGCAGCCCATCATTAGCTTCAACTGTTTTTAGGAATCGCTGCACTGCCTTTACAAAACGATATTATGTTTAGGCTGTTGACTTCATGGCGTCTCACACTAAGTTACAGGGTGTGAAGGCTGGAAGAACTTATTTTACTACTTTTACAAGCAAAAACTAATTCTATCATCGTCCAGAATCGTAGATGGCTTCAACAACTATGGGCGATCTCTACATTTATGTAGCGTTCCGCAGCTGGTTAGTAACCACTAGTCAGCTGCGGAAGACATAAGACATTTAAAGCCTAACAGTATTGGTTACGTGAACACAACATAAACTAGACTATGTTACTCAGAATTACATATATAATTCAAAATAAAAACTCCAACATGAGAAAAAATGATGTTAAGAGTCTACAGGTGTGTACAATATCAAATGATTCAAATGGCTCTGACAAGGGGAGGCCGCCAATTGTGAAATTCAGATTCGATTCATACTGCGTATAATAAAAGCTCATGGCCAGAGGTGTAATGTGGCAAAGCACCAAGATGCACTTCTAAGCCGTTGTCGAGACAATCGACAGTTAAAGGAAACCGCTCCGGTGAAATACTCTCTACGATTAATAATTTTCTACAGCGTCGTGGCGCAGCGGTAAGCGCTCGGGTTCGTAAGCCGAAGGTCGCCGGATCGAATCTCGCGCCATGCAACCTTTCTTTTTAGTATTTGTTTTTTGTAATTCAAATGTGTGTATACACACACACACACACACACACACACATATATATATATATATATATATATATATATATATATATATATATATATATATATATATCCCGGCAATCTGTTGCAACAATTATGCATATAATAAGTTGTTATAAGTCGTTTGTCGTGGAAAAACTGGCGACTTCGAACATCATTATGTTTTCCGCAAACAGAGTTGTATTTCATAAATGTTATTAATTGTTATTATAATGTTAACCACGTACAGTTAACGGAAGACGTAGAAACGATATTCCGAAACGAATACCTATAGCGTAAGTCAAACGTTCGCATTAGAATAGGGACCCCACGAACACAAATTTGCTGTGGCAGGTATGAAATATAAACTCCGTTACTCGGTCGTTACTCTTGAAGGACAGATGTTGAATGGGCCGAAACGAGCCGCCCCATAACAGCGTAGTTGCCTGCTAACTTCGAAAGAAGGTAGATGCGGTCCCTAGCACAACTTATAGCATCGTCGAAAATCGTTGCGGACGTGAGAGCGTTGGTACACCCTGTTAAATAAACGGAAAAATGGAGGCGGTACAAGTGGAGAGCGATCCACCTTCTCCAACATGCATTAGCAATTCATTAATAGTTTGTATATATATATATATATATATATATATATATATATATATATATATATATATATAGCATGCCGCGACAGCGTGGACGTGAACCGTATGTGCAGTTGACGGACTTTGAGCGAGGGCGTATAGTGGGCATGCGGGAGGCCGGGTGGACGTACCGCCGAATTGCTCAACACATGGGGCGTGAGGTCTCCACAGTACATCGATGTTGTCGCCAGTGGTCGGCGGAAGGTGCACGTGCCCGTCGACCTGGGACCGGACCGCAGCGACGCACGGATGCACGCCAAGACCGTAGGATCCTACGCAGTGCCGTAGGGGACCGCACCGCCACTTCCCAGCAAATTAGGGACACTGTTGCTCCTGGGGTATCGGCGAGGACCATTCGCAACCGTCTCCATGAAGCTGGGCTACGATCCCGCACACCGTTAGGCCGTTTCCGCTCACGCCCCAACATCGTGCAGCCCGCCTCCAGTGGTGTCGCGACAGGCGTGAATGGAGGGACGAATGGAGACGTGTCGTCTTCAGCGATGAGAGTCGCTTCTGCCTTGGTGCCAATGATGGTCGTATGCGTGTTTGGCGCCGTGCAGGTGAGCGCCACAATCAGGACTGCATACGACCGAGGCACACGGGGTCAACACCCGGCATCATGGTGTGGGGAGCGATCTCCTACACTGGCCGTACACCACTGGTGATCGTCGAGGGGACACTGAATAGTGCACGGTACATCCAAACCGTCATCGAACCCATCGTTCTACCATTCCTAGACCGGCAAGGGAACTTGCTGTTCCAACAGGACAATGCACGTCCGCATGTATCCCGTGCCACCCAACGTGCTCTAGAAGGTGTAAGTCAACTACCCTGGCCAGCAAGATCTCCGGATCTGTCCCCCATTGAGCATGTTTGGGACTGGATGAAGCGTCGTCTCACGCGGTCTGCACGTCCAGCACGAACGCTGGTCCAACTGAGGCGCCAGGTGGAAATGGCATGGCAAGCCGTTCCACAGGACTACATCCAGCATCTCTACGATCGTCTCGATGGGAGAATAGCAGCCTGCATTGCTGCGAAAGGTGGATATACACTGTACTAGTGCCGACATTGTGCATGCTCTGTTGCCTGTGTCTATGTGCCTGTGGTTCTGTCAGTGTGATCATGTGATGTATCTGACCCCAGGAATGTGTCAATAAAGTTTCTAGGAGTATATATATAT
The DNA here is from genome assembly GCF_023898315.1 of Schistocerca nitens. Lineage (NCBI taxonomy): Eukaryota > Metazoa > Arthropoda > Insecta > Orthoptera > Acrididae > Schistocerca > Schistocerca nitens. The sequence continues at coordinate 719,037,240 of NC_064618.1, forward strand.
ATATATATATATATATATATATATATATGAATTACAAAGAACTAATAATAAAAAATTGAAGAAGCAAATACTCCCACGAGGTCAATGGGTACTATAAAATACAACGTACACAGATTGAAACACAAACCTGTACCGTTTCTTTATAAATTACGGATATCAAGCAACTGAGGCACTTAGATGAAGAAACGGCTGAGCACATGTACCAAGAAATTAAAAAATGCATACATGAAGCAATATTTAAACCACTGGGGCAGCAAGATGAGGAAAGAAAGCGGCGCACACAATGGTGGGCTGCAAGCGAATGAGGAACATGTGAACCTAAAAAAGATGTTCTACAATAATCTGTTGAGAACACGGTACAAACGTGATAGAGTCTTATAAGTTACAATGAACATAGAAGAAAAAAAGAACATCTGCAAAAGGAAACAAGGTACCTGGGATGATAAATCCGAAGAACCCTATCGATGCATATGAGGCAAAAAAGTGGCGGCAGCATGTAAAATGATGGAGAGCTGAGGAAGGAAGTAAAAGAAAGAGCAAAGGTGCCGATTATCAGTCTGGTAGAGTGAGAGAAGCATTTTAAATGTCTGTTAACAATAGAAATGACAGAGTGGAAGAAAGTAAAGTGGGAAATACAGGAGAACCAGGAGGGTGAACAGGCAGAGAAAATATCTGAGAAAGAGGTACAGAAGGCGGCTACACAAATGGAAATTGGGAAATCACCAGCACCTGAAATATACTAATAAAATTAGCGAGGTAGGGTTCAAGCATTCTGTATGAATATCTAAGCAAGTTATTTAATAAATGCATGTAGGACGGGGAAGAAATTGCAACAGAGTGGAACTTTGCGTATCTAAACTCCACACATAATAAAATAAAGGAAATATGTAGCAATTGCTATGGCATAAGTGGCACCAGTACAATTAGCATGCTGTACGGGAGGATTTTGAAATTGAGAATGGAGAAGTTGTAAATGAAGTGGTAGAGCAAAGTGGCTTTAGAAGAGGCAGGTCATGTGTAGATAACATCTTTACCCTAAGACAGATCGTGAAGAAGAGATTGGAAAGGAATCCAAACAGTTATTTAGTTTTCAGAGACCCTGAGAAAGCAAAGTCCCATTAAAGCTTATTTTTCCAGGTACTCTGGTCATTGAAACTCGCAACACTTTATGTAAGAAGCATCATAAACCTCTACAAATCAGCAGAATGTGTCATTAAAGTAGGGAAAAAAATTCTAGACGTACCTTCAAAATGAATGTAGGACTGAAACTAGGATGCTGTCTGTCTCCCACACTCTTTATGATGCATGTGCAGAAGGCATTTAATCTGTGGTGTGGAAAGTGCATTGCCATGGGGACTGAAGTAGGAGTCCAGTGAATGTACACATTTTTCTATGCTGATAATAAAGTTGTTGCAGCAAACGACGAAGGGCATGTGTCTTACGTGCTCAGAGACTTGTGTGAAGAGTAAAAAATAGGGTTTGAAAATTAATTTTGAGAAGACAGAATATCTGTGTTGCGTAGAAGTTAGTAACTCGACATTGGCAGAGTTTAAGAGCCAGAGAAGTTTCCTATCACAAGATGAAAGATGTGACAGAGATATCCAACAAAGGATCAGGCGGGGAAGGGTGGCTATCCACAAATGAGTTTAAATGTTAAAATTCATTTATACATGTCTATCGTGGAGTCAATAACAACCTATGGGATTGAGTGCAGGGAACTCACAGAAATAAATAAAAACAGACTTGGAGCATAGCACTTTAGAAAAGCCTGTAGGATTTCCCGACTTGACCACGTAAGAAATGAGGAAATAAAAGAAAGTGGGCACACTCATTATGGTATTACGGATGAAATAGAAGAATGACAGCTTATGATGGTTGGGGCACGTCGAAAAACTGGTTGAAGACAGATGGCTCAAGAGAGTAATTTCGTAGCAACCTCGTGGAAGGAGAAAAAGAATAAGGCCACTGAAAGTGTGGCTAAGTGTTATCCAAGAAGCCATGGAGAGAAGAGAAATGGAAGAGGATTGGGAGAATGGTGAGGTCGAGGCATTTGGCGATAGAGATGCTGGATGCGGGGTCAGCTGTAGGACCCCCACAACAAGGAAGGAGAAGTTATGATGGCGGCTTTTCATACGACACCGACTTGCTTGTTTCCACACTTGATTTGTTAGATTTCGTTTGTCATTGACAGGGCAGATTTCTGATCCGTATTCAAACTTTGTTGATTTTTCTCAGGCAGCTGCTTTTTAACATCACTATACTTAATGTATCTGGAAAGGTTTGTGAGAGTTGTTACTCGTAGATATATTACTTCCGCAAAGTCACACACACTGTGAAGGAATTCAGTTGTAGATTTTATTATAAGCAAGAAAAGTAACAACAGTAGAACAGATTTTGGTGAAATGCTGAAAATAAACGAAAGATACTTCTTGAAAATACACTCCTGGAAATTGAAATAAGAACACCATGAATTCATTGTCCCAGGAAGGGGAAACTTTATTGACAGATTCCTGGGGTCAGATACATCACATGATCACACTGACAGAACCACAGGCACATAGACACAGGCAACAGAGCATGCACAATGTCGGCACTAGTACAGTGTATATCCACCTTTCGCAGCAATGCAGGCTGCTATTCTCCCATCGAGACGATCGTAGAGATGCTGGATGTAGTCCTGTGGAACGGCTTGCCATGCCATTTCCACCTGGCGCCTCAGTTGGACCAGCGTTCGTGCTGGACGTGCAGACCGCGTGAGACGACGCTTCATCCAGTCCCAAACATGCTCAATGGGGGACAGATCCGGAGATCTTGCTGGCCAGGGTAGTTGACTTACACCTTCTAGAGCACGTTGGGTGGCACGGGATACATGCGGACGTGCATTGTCCTGTTGGAACAGCAAGTTCCCTTGCCGGTCTAGGAATGGTAGAACGATGGGTTCGATGACGGTTTGGATGTACCGTGCACTATTCAGTGTCCCCTCGACGATCACCAGTGGTGTACGGCCAGTGTAGGAGATCGCTCCCCACACCATGATGCCGGGTGTTGGCCCTGTGTGCCTCGGTCGTATGCAGTCCTGATTGTGGCGCTCACCTGCACGGCGCCAAACACGCATACGACCATCATTGGCACCACGGCAGAAGCGACTCTCATCGCTGAAGACGACACTCCATTCGTCCCTCCATTCACGCCTGTCGCGACACCACTGGAGGCGGGCTGCACGATGTTGGGGCGTGAGCGGAAGACGGCCTAACGGTGTGCGGGACCGTAGCCCAGCTTCATGGAGACGGTTGCGAATGGTCCTCGCCGATACCCCAGGAGCAACAGTGTCCCTAATTTGCTGGGAAGTGGCGGTGCGGTCCCCTACGGCACTGCGTAGGATCCTACGGTCTTGGCGTGCATCCGTGCGTCGCTGCGGTCCGGTCCCAGGTCGACGGGCACGTGCACCTTCCGCCGACCACTGGCGACAACATCGATGTACTGTGGAGACCTCACGCCCCACGTGTTGAGCAATTCGGCGGTACGTCCACCCGGCCTCCCGCATGCCCACTATACACCCTCGCTCAAAGTCCGTCAATTGCACATACGGTTCACGTCCACGCTGTCGCGGCATGCTACCAGTGTTAAAGCCTGCGATGGAGCTCCGTATGCCACGGCAAACTGGCTGACACTGACGGCGGCGGTGCACAAATGCTGCGCAGCTAGCGCCATTCGACGGCCAACACCGCGGTTCCTGGTGTGTCCGCTGTGCCGTGCGTGTGATCATTGCTTGTACAGCCCTCTCGCAGTGTCCGGAGCAAGTATGGTGGGTCTGACACACCGGTGTCAATGTGTTCTTTTTTCCATTTCCAGGAGTGTATTATAATCTATCTTCCGGTGTGCTCGTATTCTTTGAAGAGTTACTCTAGCTAATAAATGACAAAATATTTCACTATAAGGAGTTCATGTGGAATTTTAGTGCAAAAGTAGGGCCAATCCGATTGTTGCCAGCATCATATTTATAGTACCAGGGAAGCAGGTTGCTAGCCTTACTTGCCCCGGGTCCCATTGAGTTTTACCCCTAACGGTTGAGGGACTAACCGGTGGATTTGGTAGTCTTTGCCGTCTGAGCACAAAGGTGGCCACGACTCGGAATATGTCCGAGATGCCCAGCCTTATTCCAAAGTAACTGGTATCCCGACTGTCAGGACTTGGTCACTCAGACTGGACGAAAGCAGTAATCACACCAATCTTTAAACATGGAAACAGAAAAGATTGTAACAACTACAGAGGTATCTCTTTGATCAGCGTTGTGGGTAAAATCTTCTGAGGTATTGTTGAAAGGAAAGTGCGAGTATTAGTTGAGGACAAATTGGATGAAAATCAGTGTGGGTTTAGGCCTCATAGAGGTTGTCAGGACCAGATCTTTAGCTTACGGCAAATAATGGAGAAGTGTTACGAGTGGAACAGGGAATTGTATCTATGTTTTATAGATCTAGAAAAGGCATATGACCGGGTTCCTAGGAGGAAGTTATTGTCTGTTCTACGTGATTACGGAATAGGAGCCAAACTTTTGCAAGCAATTAAAGGTCTTTACACATATAGTCAGGCAGCAGTTAGAGTTGATGGTAAATTTAGTCCATGGTTCAGAGTAGTTTCAGGGGTAAGACAAGGCTGCAACCTGTCTCCTCTGTTGTTCATATTATTTATGGATCATATGTTGAAAACAATAGACTGGTTGGGTGAGATTAAGATAGGTGAACACAAAATAAGCAGTCTCGCATATGCGGATGACTTAGTTGTGATGGCAGATTCTATTGAAAGTTTGCAAAGTAGTATTTCAGAGCTAGATCAGAAATGTAAGGATTATGGTATGAAGATTAGCATCTCCAAAACAAAAGTAATGTCAGTGGAATAGAGATATAAACGGATTGAGTGCCAAATAGGAGGAACAAAGTTAGAACAGGTGGACAGTTTCAAGTACTTAGGATGCATATTCTCACAGGATGGCAACATAGTGAAAGAACTGGAAGCGAGGTGTAGCAAAGATAATGCAGTGAGCGCTCAGCTACGATCTACTCTCTTCTGCAAGAAGGAAGTCAGTACCAAGACTAAGTTATGTGTGCACCGTTCAATCTTTCGATAAACTTTGTTGTATGGGAGCGAAAGCTGGCTGGATTCAGGTTAACTTATCAATAAGGTTGAGGTTACGGATATGAAAGTAGCTGGGATGATTGCAGGTACTAGTAGATGGGAACAATGGCAGGAGGGTGTGCACAATGAGGAAATCAAAGAAAAACTGGGAATGAACTCTATAGATGTAGCAGTCAGGGCGAACAGGTTTAGATGGTAGGGTCGTGTTACATGCATGGGAGAAGCAAGGTTACCCAAGAGACTCATGGGTTCAGCAGTAGAGGGTAGGAGGAGTCGGGGTAGACCAAGGATAAGGTACCTGGATTCGGTTAAGAATGATTTTGAAGTAATAGGCTTAACATCAGAAGAAGCACCAATGTTAGCACTGAATAGGGGATCATGGAGGAATTTTATAAGGGGGACTATGCTCCAGACTGAACGCTGAAAGGCATAATCAGTCCTAAATGATGATGATGATGATGATGATGATGAAGTAGGGCCAAAACTGAAGAACAATTCCCATATGATGAGAGAAATCACAGAGGTTAGTAGAATTTGGAGGGACCAGACGTTTGTCCTTGACATGTTCTTGAAGAACAAAACAATTCGAAAAATTTCCAACAACCAAATGGGGCTGATGTAATGTTGAATATATTTTATGAATCCGTAAATAAATTATACAGAATCAGACGGTCCTAAATGACTTTTGCATGTCAGGTGGTTACAGACAAGTAAGAGGCTTTGATACAAAGCTGGAAAGATTCAGATTCGTCAAAGAGGAATTCAGAAATGATGAATATGAGAATTTATTTAAATAATGAGATGTTCCATATTGCAAGGGACAGACCCTTGTTGGTTTTGAATGTAATATAATCCCTGACAGCAGCAGTGCTTAGTAGCAGGTTCGGCAATATATGAGCACTTGACGTCTGAATTTGGTGAGCGATGTGCGGGCTTGGACGAAGGCATTTGATTTAGTGGCACATAGTATTAACAATGAATATATATTTTGGAAGTGTCTGTATGTGGTACAGTACACATGTACAGTGTTAGGGGTATAAGTGCACATAAAGGACAGTGTACTGAACGACATTACATTGCATTTACTTCTTTTGCAGAGTAATAATTATAGATTTTAGGAGTACTATGTTTTAAGTTGGTTAGTACATGTGGCAAGAGCAAGCCATTAATCATTATTTTCCCTTGGTCAGTACGTCAAGTGCTGAAGTGTCGATGCATGGATGCAAAACGGTTAGTCTCTACCGACAGGGGTAGTCCACTTAGTGGTGCAGTAACGACCATACAGAAGACATCAACTATATGCAACTTCCGTTCTTCGTTCAAATCTGGATGCAACGTTGTTAGGACTGTATAGGAAAGGAACTGTAAACTTTGTTAAAAATTTGTAATTCACCAAAGAAATTTTTAAATTCAATATATATCTCAATTATAATGTACAGCGATTAATATGAACAAAGCCGGCCGCGGTGGCCGTACGGTTCTAGGCGCTGCAGTCCGGAACCGCGGGACTGCTACGGTCGCAGGTTCGAGTCCTGCCTCGGGCATGGATCTGTGTGATGTCCTTAGGTTAGTTAGGTTTAAGTAGTTCTAAGTTCTAGGGGACTGATGACCTAAGATGTTAAGTCCCATAGTGCTCAGAGCCATTTGAACCATTAATCTGAACATGGCTGATATAGTGCAAAACATAGAGTGAAGAAGGGTAGTTAAAACGTTACGATGAATACAGAATAGAATTACCAGTTTGCCAATTACACGAATCATGTATACATCGACATCTTCATGATTACTCTGAAATTCAAAACTCAGACCCTGACAGAGGGTTCATCGAACTTCTCTGCCGTTCCGCTCTCGAACAGCTCGCGGGAGAAACGAATGCATAAATCTTTGCGTGCGAGCTCTGATTTGTCTTATTTTATTATGATGATGGGTGTTAAAAAAATATTTTCACATTGTGAGCAGAAAGTTAGTGACTGGAATTTCATGACAAGGTCCTGTCGCAGCGAAAAGTGCCTTTGTATTAACGACTGGCACCCAGTTCGTGTGTTATATTCGCGGCACCCTTCCCTTTATTTCGCGATAACACAAGGCAAGCTGTCCTTTCTTGGACGGTTTCGGTATCCTCCGTCAATCCTGTTTGGTACGGATCCCACACCGCACGGCAATATTACGGAAGAGGGAGTACAAGCGTAGTGTAGGCTGCCTGTTTAGTGGACCTGTTACATTTTCTAAGTGTTCTACCAGTAAATCGCTGTCTTTGGTGTGCTTTCCCCACAACTTTATGTGTGTTATAGTTCCAATCTAAGTCATTCGTAATTGTAATCCCCAGGTACTTACAAGGGAACCTCCCCATCGCACCCCCCTCAGATTCAGTTATAAGTTGGCACAGTGGATATGCCTTGAAAAACTGAACACAGATCAATCGAGAAAACAGGAAGAAGTTGTGTGGAACTACGAAAAAATAAGCAAAATATACAAACGGAGCAGTCCATGGACAACATAAGCAACATCAAGGAGGATGTGAGCACAGGAGTGCCGTGGTCCCGTGGTTAGCGTGAGCAGCTGTGGAACGAGAGATCCTTGGTTCAAGTCTTCCCTTGAGTGAAAATTTTTTATTTTCAGACAATTATCAGAGTTCAGGCAGTCACACATAATCAACTTCGCTCTCCAAAATTCCAGGACATATTCAAATTTGCTTGGACATATGCAGGAAAAATTTGAAAACGTTAAAAACATGTGTTTTGGCAGAGCACAAAGAAAACTGTGCGACTGTGAAACTGTTGCATTCATTTGTTGCAGTTTATGTGACACGCTGCCAAAAAAGTGATGAAAACATGTCATTATCACATCCACAAGAAAACCTAAATCGGGCAAGGTAGAAGAATCGTTTTACCCATTCGCCAAGTGTGCAAGTTAGGTGGGTCGACAACATATTCCTGTCATGTGACGCACATGCCGTCACCAGTGTCGTGTAGAATATATCAGACGTGTTTTCCTGTGGAGGAATCGGTTGACCTATGACCTTGCGATCAAATGTTTTCGGTTCCCATTGGAGATGCACGTCCTTTCGTCTCCTAATCGCACGGTTTTGCGGTGCGGTCGCAACACACAGACACGGAACTTATTACAGTGAACAGAGACGTCAATGAACGAACGGACAAATCATAACTTTGCGAAAATAAAGTAAGTAAAATTTTCGGTCGAGGGAAGACTAGAACCAAGGACCTCTCGCTCCGCAGCTGTTCACGCTAACCACAGGACCACGGCGCGCCTTTGCTGATATCGTCCTTGATGTTGCTTATGTTGCCCATGGACTACTCAGTTAGTATATTTTGCTTATTTTTTCATAGTTCCACACAACTTCTTTCTGTTTTCTCGATTGATCTGCGTTCAGTTTTTCAAGGCCTATCCACTGTGCCAAATTATAACTAAATCTGAAGGGGGTGCGATGGGGAGGTTCCCTTGTTAGTTGAGTTTACAGCCTTTAGGTTTATGGGATTTGTCGTGAAACCCAAATCTAGCGGGTGCTTTTTAGTACTCATGTGGATGCCCTCACACCTTTCGTTATATAGAATAAAATGTCAGTTTTTTGCTCATTTAGATGCAGCAGTACACGGTTTGACACCGCAGTGTTACAGTTAATGCAAGCAATTTAAAAGTCTCGTCAGGAAATATATGGAAAACTCAGGGTGGTTACAATAAATTACTGAATGCAATTGGTACTCTGTGAATGGAGCTTACTAGTACATTCAAAGAAACCCATGAATTTTAGATCAAAGATGAAGAACGTAAAACTGAAATTAATGATTTTTAAGACACAAACTGCCGAACAACCGGACCGAACGAAAACGTTAGTTAACGAGGCTCGAGATAAAATTTGTGTCCAGAATGTCGAAAATGTACACTTGAAGAGTGTTTGCCAAAATAACAGACTATCGTTAACTTAAGTGACGGAGTTCAAACGCAGTATAAGGAGTTGGGTAGTGAGGTAGACAAAATTCGCTGGAAACTTTCAGAATGCGGAAAGGGCTAGAGCGGTTCATAAAAGGTTTTTATGCTAAGTAAGTGGAGCATTATGAGTAATGGGTCATAACGTTGTTAACGTGCCTCAAGTTACTGTAAAACATGGGACGAGTGCAAGAAATTTTGAAGAATACGAACCAGAACAAGATAACCATGCTATAGCTTTTATCAAACAGTTCAAGCATGCATTTCCGAAACGTTGTGCGGAAGTAGATACGTGAATCGGTCACATGAAAGACAAAGCACTTACTTGGGGTATCAGTGCATCCGAATGTTATTTCACATTGAAATAATCTGAAATTTCATTCTTAAATAACTTTTGGTTGCGAGAAAAACAGTGAGACATAAAATCAAAAATTATTACAGCGCCGAGCTATGCAAGACATGCAGCAATATATGCAGAATTATTGAAATGACAATGCTTATCTTGACATCTTATCTTGACGAACCTGTTAAGGAGGGAGAGCTAATGTTAATTCCAATGCAAAAGTTGCCATTCGTGATATGTCAAAAGTTGCATGGAGCGGGTATGTTTATCGATTGATCGAACCGAAGTTCTCACGGCAGAGCGTGTACAACGATAAAGAAGTAATGAAGATCGGTAAAATAGCAATACAGGCCCATAGTGACGAGGATTTCGAAGTTATGGTCGACCAAGTAAGAGGGTCAGGTCGAAGGGACAGCGGCATGCAAAGAAGGGACGAATATACCCCACAAATCGAATGTTATCCAAATTATCAACCCAACCGACAACCTTACGCAGGTTACAGAGCATAGAATCAGTCTCCAGAACATGCTAAAATGTGCGGTCGTGATCCACGAGATCCGGCGCCGGATTCGGAAACGGCGCGCTCCGGGATTAATGTTACGGAAAGCAGGTCGAAAGTCATAATGAACTCCATTAAACCCGTATCCATCACATATGTGAAGGAAGATCTATATAGACAGTAAGTAGACAATGATAACGAAATTTTATCGTACTGCGGATTTCTTTGTTTCATCTATTGATTCTGTTTTAAAGCGAAAGATACTGTTCATTTGCAGACTTATTCAAAATTCTGGCAACAGGACGCCTGCTGAACCGAGGCGACTGAAATGCTAATCATTTCTGCTGTACATACTAATGTACATGTCCTATGAAAACGAATGTTCTATCACTAGTCGTTCTAGGTGTTCTGCTTTTTTCTGAACATGAGGGTAGTTGCATTCAGACTACAGGAAAATATGTCCCAGCAAGTTACCACGTAAGTACTAGTTAAGTTTTGGGTTTTTATTATCTCATTGTATTTTCAATGCCAACGTATTTCATTTGGTGACAATAGCAGTAAAGAGATGGAGTTCTCAGCGCAATTTTAATATCATATTGATATGTAAATTAATTAAATTGATTAATTAATCACCCTTCCACCCCCAGCCACCCCCACACCCGACCATGCTACCTCCAACTCTGGATGACGTCATGTTCTTCTCAGCCAGCACGTGGCCCCCAGCCCCCTCCTATCTCTCCCCCTCCCCCTCCCACAACTTACCCTATTGATGGGAATTTCGAGTTTCGGCGAGAATTTCGAATATTGGTGGGAATTTCTTTGTCCCAGGAATGTGCTGATGTCCCACCCGACGCCCCCACACAGGAATAGGCAGTACCCTTTCCAGGACTCGAACCCTGATTCTACTGGATGGAAAGCCAGGTGCACCCCCCCAACACATGGAAACTGTCCAGATGCAGAAGAGGTAGGTTAGAATAGTGTACCCTATTTATTTTAGTTGGGAAAATGAAGTAAAGTTAGGTCCTAATTACAAAATTAATCATAAAGATCATGCCTAATTACACAACTAGCTGTGTGGCGCTACACAAGGACGGCATCAAATCGTAGTACAACTCAAAAACTGACGATATCATACAACTGGTGTTATACTGCTGGGAAAAAAAATTTCGCAATACCAGTCGAAACTGTTGACAGACACACTCAAACTTTACCCTTTACCTACAAGCTGGTAGGAGAGAAGGGTGGGATGTAAGGTACTATCTTTATTCTTTTTGATGAGAAATATGTTCAACTGACGAGATGCTGGTGTTGGACAGAGAGGAGTTTATAACGTTTATTACCTGTGAGCATACAGTATCTATCGTTGTTTGACGTCAGAGTTCGCTACGGACACCTACTTAAAAACCACCCTGTGGCCCAGGTAGGCAAAGCCAATACGTGATACGATAACTGATTGAGAAAAATGCTTCACAATTCTAATTACACTTCACAACTGTCATGAAAAAAAAACAGCACTCATAATGAATGGGCCATAATGTAGCACATGTACTGGCGAAAATCGTCGTCCTAAAAGAATGCAGAGGGGGCGGTAGTTGAACGTGCGTTCTCATTGATGTAGTCACAAACTGCCTAAAATCGAGGCCCTCTTCCTCACACCTCCCCCTCTACCCTTCCCTCCATTCATCCAAGGGGAGGACACAGGCTTTTTCAAACAGCCAGCTGCTCTGCCAAACACCTCATAGCACGTGCTGGCCACTGTCCACCCTCTGTTGTTATTCTGCAGCTCAACTACCACGCCTCTATGGCCACTGGCCTCATCGGTATGAGGCATGTCTTGAGGTGACAGTCCTAAACAACACTAAAGGATAACTTAGTAGCACCACCACGCCCATCTAGAGAATGCTCCAAATGACATTTCGAAAAGTCGGCTGCTTGCAAAAGAGGAAGCCCCTTCCACCTAAAGCGAGCACAGCCGGACACTGCAGTGTCTTCAGTACAAAGCGCTTCGGCGAGCACGCTCCCAGGTGGTCAGCTACGCACACAATAGAGAGCGACGCCAGCATTCCTCAGAACAAAATTAAGACAAATGAGTCATCATACTAAAAATATTCAAATAAATGAGCTCTATCCTGACTGCAGTTTGTTTGTCTAAAGGAAGAGTCATGGCCTCTTGCGGATATCGTCCACACGCGTATCTGTAGAAAACACAATCACGACGACAATAAATGTCCTCTTTCCACTAAAATAGGCATAGTCCATTCCTTTTTTTTTTGTTTTATGAGTAAAATCGGTATAGTTTTTACATACAACTGCAGGATACAATTCGCATCTCAATATTTTGCTACGTGCAGTGAAGTACACCAACACCGATCGCATATGATCACATTTATATTACAAACATTTGTGACACGTAAAATAACATTAGAGAATACAGTCTTTCACGCCATTAGCTCACATGTCGGAAATAAACACAATCATCTTATGTTCGACAACAACAAGCTATAATTCAAGAGGATGTAGCTGTTTTATACACTGTGGCAGGTCCCATTTTACCAATGCGATGTTATATCATACTAGCCTTTATGAAACAAGTCGTGAGAGCCTGTCTCTCCCTGTGTAGGTGGGAGATTGAAATTTCGTTAAAAGATATCACCACAACGAAAAAAAGAGAAAAGAAACACCTGTCAAGAACATTCCGTGATGCGCTAGCCATCTCCTCCACCCACCGGGCTACACATTGATATTAGTTTAACTGGCTAAGTAATTAAATTGATCATGAGAGTCAATTTTCATGATAAGTAGTTTCTCTTCAGTAGTCGGATTACACTCACCATGTAGGTCAAATGGGAACCTATGGAGGGAAGACGAAGTTCTTTTCGAGGAACACTATTGAGAAACGACATTTGAAGCTGACTGCAGAGGGATTCTACAGCCCAAACCATACATTTTGTACAAGGACAGCACTATTAAAAACATGATCATAACGACTATGTTACCGTCACTCTGTTTAAAAAGTGGTCTTGAGTCTACAGGCACATAAGAGTCACTGATAGCGTTACGCTTTCTGGTAGAAATGCTGTCTGGGATTTGGAATCAAGTCTGTCCATTCTACCACATATTTGCATTGGACCCTGTAGAGATGTCTTTTAATGATTACAGCCACTGGTGAATCAGCTCGTACCACTTTCATATTTCGATATGAGCCACCTTTTTCGAACCTATATGCTAAGGATCTCATACTGCAAAAACTCCAACACTGTTTTTTAGACAGTGTCTCTGCATCTAGTAACTGCTCCTCAGTCTCTGCCCTGACATCCCTGCAGCTTCATCCACATGATCGTCCCAGTTTAAGTCGGACCTGAACCGACTGTATCTAAGACCTTCAACATATCGTGGAGAAATAGGACGAGCCAAGTTAATGCGACAGGACCGGGTTTTGGCCACTCGGTGGAAATGGGAACATTTTTCGTAGCTTTGCCAATCGTGTACAAAGTGTAAGGCCAGCGCCAAACGAAGCTTTCCCCTGCAACTTGAGGTAGTAGGAGAGACAGTATGAGCAGTTATGGTGGTGTTTTTTGTTGGGAAAATTAGGAAGACCCCACATCATACATGGCATGGAAGAAGGATGAAGATTTTGCTACTGCACTGCGATAGGTCTCCAAACTACATACAGGTACTACAGTCTGAAGGAGATCTGCATCTCTCTGGGCGCGTTCAAATCTATCACCCAAACATTATCTCCTATCTCGGTATTTTGTACCAGAGAAAACCTACGAGCTATAAAAACTTCGCTAACATCATCCGTTAGAGGACTCGATAAGATGTTACCATGTCCCCTTCTTCTGAGATATCTGAAACAAATACAGTCTGCTTTCCAGCACTGACCATACACGGCGATGCTATTAAATGTACAGGTATTGGTTCAGGGGAGCAGGTGGCTCGTGATCGAAGTCGCTGCCACAGAGTGGTGTAAGGTTTCATCATCTTACTGTTCCGGTGTTGACCGTTGCCGGAAGGTGCTCATTGCAACACACGTGAGGTAGCACAAATAAAAAGATGTACTGTTATCTTATTGGTGAAGAAAATAAAAATAAAAACATGTGGAGGGCAACGCAGCATTTGGAAATAGGATGAGTCTGTAGCAATGAGAAACGCTTCCAAAAAACTGTATAAAGGTAATGACAGCTACATTTAATCACACGCTCCACAGCGACAAGTAACAGATATCTGGTGTTCCACCAAGGCTCCCTCCCTCTTAACCGAGTGGTGTCAGTCAATCATTATGCGGTAATCAACAGCTTACCCAGTGGATGGTCGGGATGGGAAAGACACTGTTGTTATGGGACGATGTACTGTAATACACACTGCAACTGATAGCGAGATCAATTTTAGCAATTTTACCCAGAAGTCGGAGAGAGCTATATCTACCACAGTCTGCAAACAGAGTGAGCTGCGTTAATGCTATAGGACCATGTTTCGACCACCCTGTGGGAATGGGAACATGTTGTATCTCCGCCAACCACATACGATGTATAAGGTCAGCGCTATACGAAGCCTGCTCCTGCAACACGACGTAGTATCAAAGTCACTACGAACAGTTACAGTGGTGTTTCTTAACGTGAAAATTAGGAAGACTCAACGTCATGCCACCTGACAAGAAAAATAGAGCATTTTCTCTAGGTGTTGGAAGCTGCATTACATTTACAAGCAATTTTAGAACACGGAACTGGAAGTGATGCCATGGTCGCATAGATAGAAATGACATAAATCGATAAAATGACGGAAAGTACGTATAAATTGAGGGTAAGTACGCCGAAATGTGGGGAAAATGAGGTGCACTTACATGTCTTCTGATGATGCAGAACAATTCTTGTACATAGGAACGAGCATACGACAGCAATAGGAATACGAGAAAACATTGAGATGGAAGTACTGGGAACTGGGGATACAGTCTTATTTTTCGTCGAGACAACTTTCTAGTGCATGTCTGTTGAGGTAATAGCGACTGCTGTCTTTGATGCTTTCCTGGAAAAAAGAGAACCATCTGCCTCTAAACGTAACTGCACCTGCGTTGGAGGATGACAGACTCTGGATGGAGTGATCGGTTGTGGTGGAGTTGTAACGAGATAGGCTGTAATGGTAGACTGATGGTATTCGAGAGAGAGAGAGGGACATGTCACTGCAAGTCATTTGATCATTTTTTTCGTTGTTCTGTTGGGATGCATCAGTTGTGTGACATAACCTGCGTTTGATTCGCATACAACTGCGTGTTCTGTGTGTGACTTAGAGCACTGTCTACTTGCGATCGTTAACAGCAAACCTCTCGGTCATCAGAGGACTTCCATCCTGTTTCGACACATTCCTCTAGACGAACAGAGATTTATGAGACTACTCCATTGCCCTGCTGCATCTTGGGCATAAAATCGAGTCTTCAGTTTCATAACAACGTTGATTCTCAGGTAGTGACAGGTGTGAGAGGTACTAAAATCCCCATTTATACATCTGCTTGACAGATGTCCTGTTTACGGAGTTAGTGTTATTTCGCATGCCAGACACCGCTGCTATGCGTTTGTCTCTTTCTTTGTAAGAGGCTTTCTCCGTTACTAACGATCATTTTATATAGGACTTATGCGAGTATAGTATAATTTCCGGACAGTGATCGGATGTGAACATTAGGGGCCATACACCTCTGGAAAGCTATATTGTAAATTTATCATAAGGAATCGATGTTTTAAGGAACTAGTTTTTCATTTTCAGTTTGTCACCATAATTTATAGTAGAGAATCCGGCAAGGAGAATGTATGTCATGCGCTGGAAATATATTTCTTATATTGGGACCGTAACAGTGCTGCATTCCACACGACCAGTAAGTCAGAAACCGCAATGATCTAACATTGTAGCATATTTTAGGTGCAGAAACCTGTAGCCTTAGTAGTGCTACCTTCTTGGTAATGAACCCAGACACTAAAACAATACTTTAGAACTGATAGTGCAGTTGAATTACGTGAAATGATGCAAACTCCATCCGTCTGGAGCTCCATCATGCAAAAAATATCACCCGTTCCTTGTCCTTAACCGTTGTAACGTTTTAGCATTAATTTGGTATGAGGAAAGCGGTACTGATGGGCAATGAAACCGGGTTACAAGCTGTGAGCTGTCTGGGGAAGTTAATCTTGCATTACTATGCAACTGTTTCATCAGGTATCTAGTCCAGGTTTACCAAATTCCCAAACAGACTAACATTAATGATAATCTTTTAATAGTCATACAACAACCGGTAATGTATATATATAAAAAGGAGAATTTAAATAAAAAGAAAGAAATCAGTTTATATTTGGAAATTTATTTTTAAGATTGGTCATGAAATTTCAGCATATTAAATTTTATTCGTAACAAGCTGGTGCCTTATTTAGGATGGTGAAAATCTTACGGAACACATCAAATATGGAGCCAAGATTGGGAGTCTGCATACATCACTGCATTCATAAAACAACACACAAAGAACGTTGAAACGCATGCAAGAGAAAGTTAACCACTACAAACAGATTCAAATTTTTACCCAAAGAAATTACGTTCGTAGCACAATCCTGTCCGTCATGTAATTACCACACACTGGTATACTAAATTCATATTGACTCTTTGTGAAATCATCGCGAAAAGAATAGCTGAGGGCTACTTTGGTGATTACACCACATGCTTCACGTGGTCAACTTGGTTTACACAAAGCGTATAACTCCACAATAATTTCGATAATTAAAATAAATTAGATCACAAAGCAATTTACAAAAGGAAAACCTCGAACTGGTTACTAACGTCTTACTGTTAACCTGACGGGTCAAACAGTTATATAAGCACGTTGTACTGGTCTCGCAAAGTACACCCCACGTGGGTTGAACATAAAGAAAAGTTGCTATATTGAAAATATTGTCAAGACGAGACGTTATAATCACACAAGCATTCGCATTTAAGATTGATCTTAGTTAGAGTTACTGACCAACACGCGGTTCCACTTTACTCATAAAGTAGTAACAAAGCAACTACCGGAAAATAATCTGAACTTCACACGAGAATTATACTGCGCTGCAATTTAAGATAACATTAGATATTTTAGAGCTAAACCCGAAATAAAGGTGTTTAGATTCTCAGTTAGGCTGAACTTAACAAATCCATTGTCCTACGGACTTAGCAGACACGCGCTTAGCCGGAGATCTTACCATTTCAGACGCTCGCCACCGCCAGACTGCAACTGCCTACTCCGAGCGTGCTTCCTGAGGGTGGCTCACAAAGACAAACGGAAGGGGCCAGAGGGGCAGCTTCCTATACCAACATGACAACGGACGGACAGGACCATACTAAGGATAGAAACCTCTCTGCTTTAAGAAAGCGTAGCTACCTGTTCCGACGTTGGTCCTACTGTTCTCTAGCAGACAGCCTTGTCTGCTACCCTCAAGCATGCAACTACAAACACATTTGATCATTCATCCTCTCACACAGAAGGGAAGGGGGATGACAGTATCTTATCATATACAGTATATAACAGAAAGCGGATGTAGGTTCCGTATGAGACTGTGTGACATGAATTACATATAAACTGTGTTTTAAAGTGTAGTAGTGTGACATATCGTTCTTGTTTACGTGTAAAAGTAACACGTTCCACTACTCAGTCTCCTCCCAGATAGTCAGAAACGCCACAGTAAATTTAGAAAAGGAATTTATGCCGTAAATGACGACCGATTTAAGAAATTAAACAGGAATCCAACAGAGACCTTTCACCGTCTGTTACATCATCACAACAGTTTCATATCTACTATACACCGATAAGGAGTGCTAACCTCCCCGACATTCATCTGGACATTTATCTGGAGAACAGCAGTTGTAGCCTCGGTTCGTACTGTTCCTCCACAAATCGTGAAATGTAGCGAACTACTTTTGGTCTACTGCAGATTAAATCGGTGCCAGTGCTGCAGGGAACGTTGGACAAAGACAATGCGAGCAGAATGCGGTCTCTAACTTTATCCTTAGAGTGCGAGAATGCCCTGTGACTGCCTTTTACATAGAGAAAGATCGTAAATTACGCACTGTGATCGAATTGCTAGAGGTATGTACACAACTGCCTGCTATACTATGGTGTATATTTCGAGAATTAACAGTGAATGAACGTACTGCACAGTCATCTACTTACATTCACAATGGTACTCGCAAAGAAGTTGAGTGCCTGTTTACCAATGACACAAAATTTGGGAAACATACTGAAGCGTCATTGGCTGTTGTTGAAATTACGATAAAATGGCTCAAATTGATCGCGCTATCAACCATGACGTTTATTATTAAACATGAAAGGAATCCAACAGAGACCTTTCATAACCCCAACGCTCCGGGAATAGACTGTGCAGGGAATTTTCTGGCCATGCTAGGACATTCCCAAGCAGGCTTCTCACACCCTACTTAAACCAAAAGTGTAAAGAAAAGGCAAAAGGTCACCAGCTACTTGATAAAACACAATAATTTCAACAAATCTTTCAAATCTACTAATTTCAAACAGAAAAAAAGAACACAATCTGTGACACCTATTTAAAAGGTCGTGTAGACCTAAATCGGTCAGAAAGTCAAAACAATGGTTCCTGTGTCATTAATATGAAAACAATTTCTGGTTGTTACCCTTATGGAGTTCACCAGTATTTGCTCATTGCAAGAGCCAACTGATCACAGGAAAATTTGTGACTGTTTATTAACAAGCAAAATGTATGAAAATAGCAAAGGTGCCACAGCAATTAACAAAGAACATGAAATAACATCAGTATTATAAAGCAGAACATTACAATGCACAATTCGCAAAAGCAAAAAATTGATAAGAAAAAAAACATGTTTTACAAAGTGGTTATCGCAAAAAAAATTATATATCTTATAAAACTAATAATTTGTAGAATTAAAATAACTATGTGGCACTAATTTAATCACTCTACTATATTTCAATTAGTTAGCAAACAATGAGCACTGTGTCATTATACTGAAACAACAATAATTATGTGATTGTTACCCTTAAGGGGTTCCTCACAATAAATATGCCCCATGCAAAGGCTAATCGATCACAGCCCAATGAGAATGAATAGCAATCTGACTGATAAACGAAGCAATGCCACTTGAATGAATTTACGAAACAAAATATCACAAATCTAATACATCACACAAGAACAAACATTGGTTAATAAAACAGTACAATAGTCAACATCTAAAACAAAACACCAATAAATAAAACACCTGCAAAATACAAGAGTCAAAGTCTAAAAAAAATAGAACACCTGCAAAATACAAGAGTCAGTGTTTAATAAACACTAATAAATCGAGTCCCTGTAAAACACACGAGTCAAAGTTTCTGTGACAGAAACACACGTATATGCATTGAACTAAGAACCGTATAATCACTGTTCACTGATACACTCACTAGTTCTATTGTTCCGAGGCACAATATAAGGGGTGGGGGAGGGGGGTTCCTCGCCGCAGCTGTCAGTAGGGATTTTTGTCCATCTGTTGCGTGTGATCCCGCCATCTCTGCCCTCTCATGAAGTTTCTCTTGGTGGTCTGTGTCACGTACATCTCGATTTGGTTCCATGTTTGTGTTGTCAAATTCGTGTGGTATCCTCGATTGACACGCCAGGTTGATATTCTTGGGCAAGGATGACACTTAATGGCTCTTCTTTGTGTCACCCTTAGCGACCAGAGAACATCAAACCATGATTTACTGTCGCTTGACAGTGGGCATCCGTCAGGAAATGTCGATAGGCGTCGTTGACGTCTGCAAGTTTCTCTGGACAGTACCTGTCAAAAGGCTCCACGCCCCTTGTGTTGTTTCTGCGCGGCTGTCTCGTCACGGTCGCGTGCGTGTGGTGCGTTGCCAGCAGATGGATTTCCACGCGGTGGACCGCTCGCCCATCTCAGGTCATCGCCTTGAGGAAAGGTCGCACGGGGCGGCCGCCCATTAGCTCCAGGTACAAGGGAAAGTGCCGCGTGCCCTTCTTTTGTGGTTGACCGCGCTCCCGAAGTGGCCCGGTTGACAGTGTCCCCCGCTGGGAAACCCGCCAGTTTACAACTCGTCCGGCTGCTCCCGCTGTCTCGTAAGAGTTTAGCCAGTTCGCTTTCACGTTCTCAACTGCATTCACAGAAATTTTTTTATCGTAGTTATGTGATTACACAATGTCATACATAATACCACTTAGTATTGTCTTTCACAATTTTTAAGAACAAACGTGAGACTTAATTTTTTTTAATAAAAAAAATTAGATGAATCGACAATATAAAATAAAATTTAAATGACTTGACAATGTAAAAAAATAAAAGTGAAATGACTTGACAATGTAAAAAAATTAAAATTAAATGAACTGACAATATAATATTTAAATCCACATCACTAATGTGGTTCACTTACGTTCTAATAAATCAAATGCTATTTATTAATTCACTAAAATGAATAGGATTATGCCTTGTGCAAGTATAGGTCAGGACAGCATAGGGTTTACATGTTATTTACACACACACACATGCACACCTGTTGTCTATTATACAAACTAACTACCCATAAACATGCATTACTCAAAATTCTACTTCTATCCACTACTAATTAATCCAACAAGCTACTTCAATGCTACTTCAGCAAAGTGTATATACCACTACAACATTGTTCTAATTCGTCCTCTTCTTGACGCTCGCTGCGTACGTCTTGTCACATGATAAATATGGAGAAACTTTCCTTAAACATACACAGTAAAAAGAACAATGGTTATTTACACGCCAAAACATTTATACCAGTTCACACACCTGAAAAGAGACTCGCAATTATACATTTATCATACTCATATATTCACACATAAAACAGTAAGAAAATTTCATCTAAAATTATGTTATCACAAGAGTTAATAACGCAGATGACTCTGAGAACGGTAAAAATATCTGGATTATGCAGGTTATACTACATTCTCTTACCCATTTTGCTTCGATTTCGTTCCTTCTTTAAGTTACCTTTCGCTTCCAAATCAGTTATTTCGCCTGTGGTGGTTATTCTGGATTCATTTCTCATGAATGGCAAAATTGTGGTCACCTCTATTCTGTAAAACAGTATCATCTTAACATATTGAACTTACAACAGACACAAAAGATTCGAATCCTCCTGTAGTTTAAATGACAAATGTTTTGCTTCATCCTTATTACCTTAAACCAAGCTTTCCTTCGGTCCCATAATCAAAATTATTTAATCATCCTCTACCTTCAAGAGGGAAACTTCCTCAGTACAAATCATATAGGCTGCAGTGCATCCCGCACCAGCAAAAACAGTAAGCTGTAATGCTCACAGCATCAGCAAAACACATAAACGTCGCTTTTCTAGGACAAGTATTAACGCAGAATAATTTTTCAGGCTCTGGCTCAACATCAGTGAAGACTACAGAAAGGATCCATATTTCTGTTCCATTCTCCATTTGCTGAAAAACTGCTCGTATTTGACTACCACAATAATATTTCAGGGCGACGTAAATTACACAAACCACAATTCTTCTTTCACCTTGAAGGGAATCAATATACTTACGAAATCCACAGACAGCATTTCACGTACTCAGCTATAAAGAACAAAAAAGACATATATCATCAATATTAACATATCATCGCATATTGGGAAGCCAATGGTTAAACAATCGTATTATCGCATTCTGTTTTCAAGATTCTAAACATCCTCATTCCTTTCTCAGAGTTCTCCTATCTTAAAATATTCATACAGCACGCATACTATAGTAAGAGATCCTCATTTATACTGACAGATATAGAATAGTAATAGATAGATAGTAGCACTGAAAGCAGAAACTCGGAAACACGGCTACTAACAGCTGGGGACCTGGGTTTGCCAGACCCATAATACCCACAGATCGGATATTCCCCTGAGTTTTTTTTTTTTTTTTTTGCACTAATTCAGCAACGATCTTGCTTCCCTCAGGAGCGACTCTTTTCCATTGACACAAAAAAAACATAAACAGCATTTTACTCGTTCACAAAGAAACCTTTTCTCTTCACGTTTGAATCAAACTAAATCCTACTTGCACAAGGAAAGAAAAAAATTAAAACATCACTTCAATCAATCACATAGAAACATCTTTATCATTAATTTTTTTTACCAACATAATATTCAAAATGCATACGTCACAAATTTAAACTAATCAATTCTTTCTCCTCACCGTCCTCTCTACTTCTCACTGTCCTTTCTACTCAATGTATGGTTTTACGTTTGACACATGGTGTAGCCCTTTTGATTTCTTCGATCGAAGAGTTTCCACTTCTATGGCGTTTTCATGGGGAATCTTCCTTATCCGATACGGGCCGTTAAAGAGATTAAAAAATTTCTTGCAGACACCTGACCGTTTGTTAGACAGCTTGTGTGATCTGATAAGAACTTTTTGTCCTACATGAAACACTGTTTTTCTCACGTGTTTCTTATACGCCTTGACTCTGGCTTCTGCTGCACGCTTGATGTTGCGTAGAGCTAAGTCAACAATTGCGTTCCGGCGTAGTCTCGGCTCTAGTGGCCAAGGCACCACCTCTTTGATTTTGCTTGGGGGCTCCTTGTTTTTTAGCACAGTGATTGGCGGAAGCTTTGTTGACGTATTAGGCAACTCATTAATTATATTTTGAAATCCTTTTAGGTGTATGTCCCACGATCGGTGATCACGACTGCAGTATAACCTACATAATTTTCCTAATTCACGTATGATACGCTCACTGGGGTTCGAGCTGGGGTGAAAGATATATATATATATATATATATATATATATATATATATATATATATATATATATATAGGTTTAATTCTTCTTCTTCGAAGCATCCGCTGCCAGTATTGCGATCTAAATTGTGGTCCATTATCCGAGATAACCCTTTTCACGCTCCCAACTTCATGCAGAAACTGCTTTGCAAATGCAGTTGCCACTGCCCTTCCTGTGGCTCGCTTCAACGGAGTCAGACACACAAACTTGGAGGTTAGCTCTACCGCTACGAAAACATATGCAAAACCTGCTTTAGATCGTATTAGTGGCCCAAATAGATCCACGGCCGCGAGGTCGCAAAGTTTGCTTGGTATTATCGGGTGCAATGATGCAGCATAAGTCACTGTGGCCGCCTTTGCTCGCTGACAAGGTCCGCACACTCTAAGTACACCACGAATACGCCGTAGCATGTTATTAAAATAGCATGTCTCTTTCAGTTTTTCACAACATTTCTGTGCTCCGAAGTGACCATAACTCAAGTGTATGTACCATATAATTTTGTTTACGAGTTCCTCCGGAATCACCAACACCCATCTGGAGTCGTCCGGGGCTCGTTTCTGGAATAATATTCTATTGCGCACTAAGTAGTACTGGCGTATTCCTACATTCTCCTTGTCCTCCCACTTCTTCTTTATATCTTTCAATACTGCGTCCTTATGCTGTTCGTCCGCTATACTCCCTAAAGAGGTGATAACAAAATTCTCGAACGCTACATTCTGTAAGTATAGGATGCTAAAATTATTTTCACCGAGTTCCCTTTCTTCTGTGTGAACCAAACCTATAGGAATGCGCGATAAGGCGTCAGCAATTACATTTTTCTGTCCAGGAATGTATTCTACAGTGAAGTTATATTCCTGTAGGTATAGTGCCCAGCGTCCTAGTCTCCCATGCGTGATTTTTGTGCTCATCAGAAATTGGAGTGCACGATGGTCAGTGTACACCTTGGTGGTCCTCCCAAATAAAAAATACCTAAATTTTGAGAATGCCCAAACTATCGCGAGTGCTTCGAGTTCCGTCACGGAATAATTTTTTTCACATCGAGAGAGCACCCTGCTCCCAAACGAGATTGTTTTCCAAGTTGTAATATCATCATTTCCTTCCGTTTGAAACAGTACCGCACCTAATCCTGACAAGGAACTGTCCGTCATTAAACAGAATTCTTGTGTCAGGTCGGGATGCACGAGGATGGGAGCCTCTACCAATGCCTTTTTCAATTTATAAAATTCATCCTGTGCCTCTTGATCCCAGACCCACAAAGCGTTCTTCCCTGTTAGACCACATAGACGGGGTGTACCAAGTACACTAAAATTTATAAATCGCTTATAAAAATTACACAGGCCCAAGAATGCTCGCAACTGTTTTTTATTTGTCGGCATTGCACACTCCGCTATCGTCGCAATTTTCTCCGGGTCAGGTTGTATTCCATTTGCTGAGACAATATGACCTAAGAATTTTATGTTCTCTCGTCCGAACTGTGACTTATCTAAGTTGACTGTTACACCTGCCTTCTCAAAAACATCCAGTAGTCTGTTCAGAACGTCATTATGGTCCTCCCACGACTTTTCCGCAATTAATATGTCATCCACGTAAATTGTCACTCGCAGTTTCAAATCATCAGGTAAAATGCTATTTAATCCCCTTATAAAAGCAGCTGATGAGACGTTTAGTCCGAACGGGAGACGCCGGAATTGGAAACAATTTCCGTAACACAGGAACGCTGTATATAATCTGCAAGATGGGTGTAGCACGATTTGCCAAAAACTCGAACGGAGGTCGACAGATGATAGTACCTTTACCCCGTGGAAACGTTGTAAGAGTTCCTCAAGGCTCTCAGGCCTGTCCGTTTCCGACATAATAATTGTGTTTATCTGTCTAGAGTCTAGCACCAAACGAACTGAGTTGTCGCGTTTTGGCACGACAAGCAAAGGTGAGTTGTACGAGCTTACTGCCCGCTCAATTATTCCTTGTTCTAACATCTTGTTTATTTCCTTCTCCACCTGGGCTTTATACGCCACGGGAATAGGGTATGGTCTAACAGAAAACTTCTGATGGTCACGTACTCTTAATTGGTACGTAAAACCCTTAATAGCCCCCGGAGTCTCAGAAAATACCCGTTCATGATTCCTAAGTAGGCAATACAATTTCTCCTTTTCCCTGTCCGTGGTTCTGACACCCGCGATGCTCTTTCTCAGTGCATCAGCAAAAGCAACATCTTTCCCCTGCTCACCAGACGTAGAGCACGACTCACTTACATAGTTCACGAGTAGCTCCAGTCTGGGTTGCGACTCGGTTTGAGCTTGAAATTTTAGGCAACTAATTTCTGACTCGGCACGTAATATGCATTCATCAAATACTAAATTAATTGGCTGATCCCCAACTTGAACTGTCATTACTCCTCCACCCATGTCAATTACTGCATGGTGGGCATTCATGAAGTCATTTCCTAAAATCATTGCCACATTCAGCATTGGGAGCACAAAGAAGTTGTACTCAAACTCTCTTCCCTGGCAGGTAAAATTAAGCCGAGTTTGCCTTCGGATTTCTATGCTCTTACCGTAGATTGCGCCCTTCACCTTTATTCCTCGCACTTGAAAAACGGGCCAAGTCCCAGTCCCTTCGCATTTTTGAAATGCTGCCTCGCTCACTATCGAGAAAGGGCTTCCAGTGTCAATGACACACTTAAAACATATTTCGTTTACTGCAACTGTCACGACTGGATTTATTCCCGAAATTTTAGCACTCGTAGTTTCTTGCAACAAATCCTCTCTAATATCTTCCCTCTCTATATACCGTATGCACTCCTTTGCCATGTCGTTCATTGGTTCCGATTGGGCGCCTTCTGCGCTGATCGTTTGTCATTGCCGATTTTGTTCATTTCCATTTACTGGATTATGTCTAGGGTTAGCTGGCCGAATTTCAGCATCATGAGGTGCTCCGCCTATAGTCCTATTCCCACCGTGTTCACCGTAGTATCGATTCTGGTTGCCGTAACTGTTCCGTTCACGATTCTGTCCACGTCCTCGATCATTTCCGCTGTTCCACCTGTGTTCGCGACTGTTACCCCAGTTTCTATACGGCCTGTCCCGATTATTGTTCCGTTCGCGTCGCGACAACCAGTCACGCCGTTGATTAGTACGACGGCCACGACTGCGATCGCGCTGCTGTGCCCCGTAACAACTTTGTGCCTGATTAGGCGGGCATTCTGCTGTATTATATTCCAACTCTTGGAGAAGTGTTTTAAACGTTTCCACGTCCTCTTTGCATCGTCCCGCAAGAATGACGTGCCGCAAGTGCATCGGCAATTTGGTGATGCATATCCTAATTAGTTCCGCAGGCCCGTATGGGTCGTATAAAAATTGATTTGCCTGCAGCATGTGGTCGAATAGGCGTGCAGGGCTGCCGAAACCAGACTGGTTCAAATTTGGCAGCATAATTATGCCATGTTTGACCCTATCTTGTGCCGCTTCCGACCAATAGGCGGACAGAAAAGCTTGTCGAAACTCCCGAGTGGAGTTGCAGTGACGCGCTGCCGACCTCATGCGACTCGCCGGTTCGCCTTCCAAATAGCCACACATATATTCTATCTTATGTGAACTTGCCCAGTCGGGAGGAAGACAGAACTCAAATTGCTCGAGCCATGCTCGTGGATGTATTCCTTTTTGCGAATTTCGGAATATCTCAAACTTTCTCACCGTAAGGAAATGTTTGAAATCAAATCCCCGCATTTCCTCCTGGCGAGGCCCTTGTATGTTTCTATTCGTCTCATGTCTGCCCCTCAAAATACATTCTTCCCTGTCGTCAAAATCTCCCTCGTGGCCGGAGTCCCTCTCTGCACTGTTCGTACGGCTATTTTTATTGCTATTGGCGAGTTCGGAATCACACGCCATGCGGTTTTCCAGATGCGCCACGCGTTCTTGTAATTCGCCTGTTACCGCTTTGTTTTGCCTGTTCACTTCGAACTGTCCCTTCTGAAATCTCAGAAGCGAACGCACTTCTTCGGTCTCTGCGGCCGCTACCGGTGTAGTATTGTTCTCGCTTTCCGTCAGCTTCATCGTGCCTACAATGTCCGCTAATGCCGCAATCTTATCCTATATTTGTCTCTTGTCCTCCGCCCCAGTCTGTTTCAATTGTTCAACTTGCTGTTCCAACGCGTGGATCGCTAAACTGTTGTCCGCTACTGTGTTGCTAACGGCCGTGGGACAATGCGTTTCCACGTCTTGGACTTTCGAGTGTACCTGCTGGTGCTCCCTTTGGCATTCTTCTCTCAGCGCTTGGAAATTCCTAAGTAGCTGTTCTTCGCTCTCTTTCGATTCTGCATCGCGACTCCGCTTGCTCTGTTCTAAGGCTTGCAGACGACCATCGATTTGTTCAAATGTATGGCCTAATTCTTTCATAATATCACTATTTATTTCACTTGCCAGATTGTTTATTCTTTGTGAGATATCATCGGACACTCTCTGCATCGACTTGTCGACTTTATTTGTCTGCTGGATTAGTTTTTCGTCTATTTGTTCGCCGAGCTCGCGGATCGATTTTTTTCGATTTCTGCGTCATTTGTTCGCCTAGCTCTCGGATCGATTTTTCGGATGATTCTTTTTGTTCTCTGAACGATTTTTCTGATTTCTGCGTCATTTGTTCGCCTAGCTCGCGGATCGATTTTTCGGATGATTCTTATTTTGTTGCAATAAGGTTTTCATGAGTTCTGCCAAATCAATTTGGTTAGTAGGAGGCAAATTTATTTCTGGCTCTGCTGTGAGCCCGTTCGTCCTGTTTTGCATTTCGTCTGAAGTATTTCCCATTGTATTTTCGGAACTGACAGACGCGTTAATATTGGAAATCAAATTATCCCCTTGGTCCATGTTGCTTAAGTTGTCGGACCGCTTACTTTTAGCTTGGTTACGTGTCTGCATTAGTGCAATTTATACCCGGTACGCGACACACTAATCAAAATAAATGTGTCCCCCAAAATTACGACAGTCACACGAAAGATACCCAACCTAGTACGCACTTTTTCACACGCAAAACAAATTTTTCTCTTTGATCGAAACAGTGCAATCTACAAGCGAGAACAAAAAACACACACACATATAAAACACACACATCTAAAACACACAAATATAGAAAACAAGACAAGACAAACAACGCAACGCCGATCAACAACGACGTGAATCTTTTGAAAGTCTGCTCAGAACAACGCGGAAGTTGTTTGAGCGCTGTAGGGAAAAAAAATTAAGATTATAACACGCTCGCAATCTAACGTTTCAGAGATTCCAGGGTCTAGCTGAATCACAGAACAGGGTCGCCATGTGTAACGTTTTAGCTTTAATTTGGTATGCTGAAAGCGGTACTGATGGGCAATGAAACCGGGTTACAAACTGTGAGCTGTCTGGGGAAGTTAATCTTGCATTACTAAGCAACTGTTTCATCAGGTATCTAGTCCAGGTTTACCAAATTCCCAAACAGACTAACATTAATGATAATCTTTTAATAGTCATACAACAACCGGTAATGTATATATATAAAAAGGAGAATTTAAATAAAAAGAAAGAAATCAGTTTATATTTGGAAATTTATTTTTAAGATTGGTCATGAAATTTCAGCATATTAAATTTTATTCGTAACAAGCTGGTGCCTTATTTAGGATGGTGAAAATCTTACGGAACACATCAAATGTGGAGCCAAGATTGGGAGTCTGCATACATCACTGCATTCATAAAACAACACACAAAGAACGTTGAAACGCATGCAAGAGAAAGTTAACCACTACAAACAGATTCAAATTTTTACCCAAAGAAATTACGTTCGTAGCACAATCCTGTCCGTCATGTAATTACCACACACTGGTATACTAAATTCATATTGACTCTTTGTGAAATCATCGCGAAAAGAATAGCTGAGGGCTACTTTGGTGATTACACCACATGCTTCACGTGGTCAACTTGGTTTACACAAAGCGTATAACTCCACAATAATTTCGATAATTAAAATAAATTAGATCACAAAGCAATTTACAAAAGGAAAACCTCGAACTGGTTACTAACGTCTTACTGTTAACCTGACGGGTCAAACAGTTATATAAGCACGTTGTACTGGTCTCGCAAAGTACACCCCACGTGGGTTGAACATAAAGAAAAGTTGCTATATTGAAAATATTGTCAAGACGAGACGTTATAATCACACAAGCATTCGCATTTAAGATTGATCTTAGTTAGAGTTACTGACCAACACGCGGTTCCACTTTACTCATAAAGTAGTAACAAAGCAACTACCGGAAAATAATCTGAACTTCACACGAGAATTATACTGCGCTGCAATTTAAGATAACATTAGATATTTTAGAGCTAAACCCGAAATAAAGGTGTTTAGATTCTCAGTTAGGCTGAACTTAACAAATCCATTGTCCTACGGACTTAGCAGACACGCGCTTAGCCGGAGATCTTACCATTTCAGACGCTCGCCACCGCCAGACTGCAACTGCCTACTCCGAGCGTGCTTCCTGAGGGTGGCTCACAAAGACAAACGGAAGGGGCCAGAGGGGCAGCTTCCTATACCAACATGACAACGGACGGACAGGACCATACTAAGGATAGAAACCTCTCTGCTTTAAGAAAGCGTAGCTACCTGTTCCGACGTTGGTCCTACTGTTCTCTAGCAGACAGCCTTGTCTGCTACCCTCAAGCATGCAACTACAAACACATTTGATCATTCATCCTCTCACACAGAAGGGAAGGGGGATGACAGTATCTTATCATATACAGTATATAACAGAAAGCGGATGTAGGTTCCGTATGAGACTGTGTGACATGAATTACATATAAACTGTGTTTTAAAGTGTAGTAGTGTGACATATCGTTCTTGTTTACGTGTAAAAGTAACACGTTCCACTACTCAGTCTCCTCCCAGATAGTCAGAAACGCCACAGTAAATTTAGAAAAGGAATTTATGCCGTAAATGACGACCGATTTAAGAAATTAAACAGGAATCCAACAGAGACCTTTCACCGTCTGTTACATCATCACAACAGTTTCATATCTACTATACACCGATAAGGAGTGCTAACCTCCCCGACATTCATCTGGACATTTATCTGGAGAACAGCAGTTGTAGCCTCGGTTCGTACTGTTCCTCCACAAATCGTGAAATGTAGCGAACTACTTTTGGTCTACTGCAGATTAAATCGGTGCCAGTGCTGCAGGGAACGTTGGACAAAGA
Organism: Schistocerca nitens; assembly: GCF_023898315.1. Taxonomy (NCBI): domain Eukaryota; kingdom Metazoa; phylum Arthropoda; class Insecta; order Orthoptera; family Acrididae; genus Schistocerca; species Schistocerca nitens. The sequence continues at coordinate 719,067,173 of NC_064618.1, forward strand.
CAATGCGAGCAGAATGCGGTCTCTAACTTTATCCTTAGAGTGCGAGAATGCCCTGTGACTGCCTTTTACATAGAGAAAGATCGTAAATTACGCACTGTGATCGAATTGCTAGAGGTATGTACACAACTGCCTGCTATACTATGGTGTATATTTCGAGAATTAACAGTGAATGAACGTACTGCACAGTCATCTACTTACATTCACAATGGTACTCGCAAAGAAGTTGAGTGCCTGTTTACCAATGACACAAAATTTGGGAAACATACTGAAGCGTCATTGGCTGTTGTTGAAATTACGATAAAATGGCTCAAATTGATCGCGCTATCAACCATGACGTTTATTATTACAGCAGATCGACGGTGTGCTTTCCAACCCATCCGTCCACTGGTACGCTGTTGATTACCACATAATGATTGACTGACGCCGGCCACGGTGGCCGAGCGTTTCTAGGCGCTTCAGTCCGGAACCGCGCGACTGCTACGGTCGCAGGTTCGAATCCTGCCTCGGGCATGGATGTGTGTGACGTCCTTAGGTTAGTTGGGTTTAAGTAGTTCTAAGTTCTAGGGGACTGAAGACCTCCGATGTTAAGTCCCATAGTGCTCAGAGCCATTTGATTGGCTGACATGAATAAACATAGTACCTTACATCCCACCCTTTATTCCTACCAGTTTGTCAGCGAAGGGTAGAGTTTGAGTGTGTCTGTCACTAGTTTCGACTGGTAATGCGAAATTTTTGCCCAGCAGAATAACACCAGTTTTATGGTATCGACAATTTCTGAGTTGTATTACGATTTTAGGCCGTCCTTGTGTAGCGCCACTCATATAGTTGTGCAATAGGCCCATCTTCATGATTAATTACGTAATTAGGACCTATCTTTACTTCATTTTCCCAACCAACTAACCTAATCTTCCTCTCCTGCATATAGACAGTTTCCATGTGTTGGTGGGGAGGGGGGAAGGGGGGTGCACTTGGGCTTTCCATCCATTAGAATCAAGGTCCGAGTCCACGAAAGGGCACCGCCAGTTTTAATTTCCCGTCAATCCAAGCGTCTTTGGTGGTATAATTGTGTTAGCGGCGGGTGCACTAGGGCTTTCCATCCAGGAGCATCAGGGTTTGAGTCCCAGAAAGGGTACCACCAGTTCCTGGGTAGGGGTGTGGCGCGAAGTAAGCACATCCCTGGGACAAAGAAATTCCCATCAAAATTCGAAATTCCCGCCAATATGGTAGGTTGGGGGAGGGGGAGAGTGGGGAGGGTGGGAGAAGGGAGGGGGCTGGGGGCTACGTGCAGGCTGAGAAAAACACGTGACGTCGTCCGGGGGTGGGGGTGGGCGTGGTCGGGGGTGGGGGTGGCCCTGGTTCAAAATGGCTCTGAGCACTATGGGACTTAACTTCTGAGGTCATCAGTCCCCTAGAACTTAGAACTACTTAAACCTAACTAATCTAAAGACATCACACACATACATGCCCGAGGCAGGATTCGAACCTGCGACCGTAGCGGTCGCGCAGTTCCGGACTGTAGTGCCTAGAAGAGCTCGGCCACTCCGGCCGGCGGTGGCCCTGGGCAGGGGGTGATAAATTAAAAAGTTTAATTAATTTGCATATCAATTTGATATCAAAATTGCGTTGAGATCCCCATCTCCCTATTACTGACAATATCTGCAGAAAGTCCACAGTCCAGATAAGAGGTGGGTCAATCGTGAAGGAATGGGTGCAAAGGAACGGCTCACTAAACTAAACAGAAGAACTGAGGAACGACTTCTTAGGAATGCTTATTCTCGGTTTCCTTAAGGTCGGTCTTGTTCACTCTCAGTCACGTTCGGTTGGAGTCGTTTCTCATTCCCGTTCTCATATTCCAAGTTCACATCCTGGTCGCGTTGGGTCAGTCTCGTTCCTTTTCGCTTGATGATTCAACACACAGAGCCTCGCTCTGCCGCACCTCATTTTTTTCCTAGTGCGTGTTTTTGAAAACAAAGTGCTCGTATTTATTTCGCTCAGTATTGACTGGGAGTTCACCTGAAATATAGCAGTTTGAAATGCGTGTCGATGTTTACGTGAATTTCGACTATAGTGCTGTCTATCGTCGCCAGATCGTTGGTGCTTTGCAACAGAATATTTATGGTTTGCGATTAGGCTGATGGCCATCAATAAGACAACATGGAAGTTGAAAAACCTGGGAAATATTGGACAGTTGGTTTTGTCTGGCGGTAAAGAGCTACTCTTTTAGTCTGCTACAAGTGATTGGTAGCCATGTATGGGGAAAACCATCTTGTCCCTGATCCGTGTTTTGATGGGTATCAGTATTCAGAGGCGTCGGGTCTGTGCTGAAAAGCACAAAATTGTTGAACGTCCAGCAACTGCATCCAAACCAAACAATGCTCAACGTGTCAATAACTCGATGATAGGGTACAGGCGAATCAAGTTTGATGAACTACAGAAGGCAAGAGACCACAGGCAACACCATCGTCCAAGAGGATTTGCAGAGGAAGAAGGTGTGTGTACAATGGGAACCCCATTCCCTCATCATTGAGCAGAAATGGAGGCGTACAGAGATATTCCAACAGTTGGTGCTATAGTACAGTGCCGATCCAGTGGAGCTTGAAACGTGGCTACACTGAGCCACAGCGCCAGAGATCGCGCTAGAGAGTATTGTTCCGCCGCCTCCACTGGCAGTGATTATTGAGAACTCGTAGTAGTCAGTGCTTGGGGAGAGCTCGTGGTAGTCAGTGCTTGTTAAGAACTCGTAGCAGAGAGTGTTTGTTGTGATGTGCTAGTAGGGAGTGCTTGCTGAGTTGTGATACTGAAAACTTGTTGAGATGTGATAGTAGCGAGTCGGTGTGGAGAGATTGTAATGTCTAGAGTGCTTTTCATCAATATAAATTAAGGTAACAAACTACATTTCTTTTCTTTCTCATTATTTCAATGTCCGAATAATGCGTCATTACAGGTTCAGTCAACAAAGCATCTGGCGTGTGTTCTTGTATTAGAGTGTAATTCTGGGTTTTTTGCGCAATTATAGTATTTCTAATTTTCTTTTATCACGTCAGTATAATTGGAATTTAAAAATTCTTGTCTTGTTGAAGAAGAACCGTGCCAGATGTGCGTTGAGTCATACTTCCACATACAGAACAGTTACACTTGTGCTTTGGTTTCGTAGGTTTTATAGTTGCTGGGGACTTAATTAATTAATTGTGTTAATGAAAATTTCCATTTCATTCTTTGTTGTTGTTCTATGCAGTCAGATTGCGCAATAATACTAGTCAGGGCCAACCGTTTACGAGACATCGTAATCGGACAGACAGCTACAATAAATTAAAATTATTTGCATTTTATTTTAATTAAGCCCCCATGCACGTGGCGACCCTACCAGGATCGTCCCTTGGAATTCTTCTGATTGTAAAAATAGTAGACAGTAGTATTGTTGTAGTAATTTGTAGTTTAGTAATTGTAGTCTATTTTGCATGTGTAGAATTGGTAATTGTCATTCTTCTAATGGTATTTTTTTTTTGCAAAATTTCATTTTTTGTCTTGTCTATTGGTTTGACAATTAGTGCAATTATTTCAATTGTTCGATTAATCGTGTTTGAGGGAAACATTTCGTGTGAATGGTATTGTTGGAGATAAAGTGTCATTGTGTGTAATTTTCATATAGTGACGAGTTTTGTATGTTTTGTAAATGATTACACGATCGATGAAAAGGCAAAAATGATGGATAGTGAGAATGACGAAATTGTTAACATGGCGAACTCGCCAACAGAGGAAAACAGTATCATGAATAATGAAGTGGAAAACAATTTAATAAGTCGGGAAAATAGTCCGGAACCAATTCAAAATTTTACTCAATCAGAAAATTCACAGAATACGAGATTAACGATAGAAGATTCTGAAATAGTATCGAACACAGATAGCTTTTCAGCCATGACGAAAGAAGTTGGTTTCGCGGGAAATGTTAGGGGCGAAAAGAATTTCGAACCGGCTATTATGGAGCAGTTGATGGGTGCAATATTAAATTTGGGATCTGAATTAAAAACAGTGACAACACGGTTAGACTTACAAAGGGGAACAATGGAAACACGGTTAGACTCACTGGGATCACAGTTGGGATCACAAATAGGAACAATTAAAACAGAGATAGGAAAAATTAAAACCGAGATGGGAACTTTGGGATCTGAATTAAAAACTGATATGGGAACTTTACGATCTGAATTAAAAACTGATATGGGAACAATGGAAACACGGTTTGGATCTGAATTAAAGACAGAGATGGAAACAATGGAAACACGGTTAGACTCACGAATAGGGACATGTTTCAAAAATATGAAAGATGAATTAAAGAAAGAAATCAGAATTAGAAACAGTGACAACACGGTTAGACTTACAAAGGGGAACAATGGAAACACGGTTAGACTCACTGGGATCACAGTTGGGATCACAAATAGGAACAATTAAAACAGAGATAGGAAAAATTAAAACCGAGATGGGAACTTTGGGATCTGAATTAAAAACTGATATGGGAACTTTACGATCTGAATTAAAAACTGATATGGGAACAATGGAAACACGGTTTGGATCTGAATTAAAGACAGAGATGGAAACAATGGAAACACGGTTAGACTCACGAATAGGGACATGTTTCAAAAATATGAAAGATGAATTAAAGAAAGAAATCAGAGAAGAAGTACAACCAATTTTGAATTCTCACAATAATAGATTAATTGCAGTAGAGATTAGACAAAGGGAAACAAGATAGAGAACAGGAAGAAAGAGATCGCGTGATAGTACAAAAATTTTCAGAGTTAAATTTACAACGTGCACACGATAAGGAGGAAATATTTGAGAGAATCGAGGAATCCGTACCAAATGACAGAATAAATAATCTAACACAACAATATGAACAGTTAACTACTAAATGTGTCAATACTGAAACCCGAGTCGCGACACTTACGGAAGACGTAAATAAACAGAAAGAGACATTAGGTGACTTATCGGAAAGAGTTGAGGAGATTTCAGATAAACTGACAAATCTTAGTTTACATGGTGACAGAGATTCAGATGATACAGCACCATTGCCATTTGCAGAAACCGAAGAGTATCAGAACATAAATAAGCATGTTGAAAATCAGGGAAAATTTAATGAACGCGTGAAACGGGAATTTAAGGCATTAAAAAAGCAAGTCAAACAAATTGAAGGCGAAATCGTAGGAAAAGACGGCAAAAGAAATTTAGAATCACAGATACCAGAGGGGTTTGAAGAAAATAATTTGTTTCATTTACGGGATGTAACAAGAGAGCGCCAGGCGCGCGAACTTGACAATAATCGACATTGGGACTGGGACAGACGCGGTAGGTCTTTGTCGCCACGAGGCGAAAACTTTCACTATAAACACTTTTTGACTGTTCGGAAATTTAAGATCTTCCGCAATTCTAAGAATGACATACATCCATGTGCATGGTTAGATCAATTTATGTACGCACTCCCACCAAATTGGCCACTAAGTCACAAACTGGAATTTATGTGTGGATATTTAGAAAACGAACCGGCGACGCGGATGCGCGCACTCATTAGAGATTGTAATAATCTGAATGATTTTTATCATGCATTTCTATCGGCATATTGGTCCGAAAACACACAAGACAGAGTCAAACACAGTCTTATTATGCAGCGTAATTTCAAACAGTCTGAGTTCCGCACGCCAGCGGAATATTTTGAAGACATGATTCGAAAGAATCAGTTCCTTTCAACCCTTATAGCCCGACTGAATTAATTCGCATTTGTTTAACTAAGCTGCCACAATCCATAAGACAAATTGCTTTAGCTGGAAGATGTAAAGACGACATTGAGACTTTTAAGACTTTGTTACAAGAACTTGAGTATGACAACGACGACGGGACTTCTTGTAACTTTTTCAGTAACAGTAATTACGAAGGATTTTCAGAGAAAAGGGATAGTGATCGGAACGGGCGCTATATGGGTAATTTTGAGAATGACAGACGTAACAGACAGGACAATAGATACCAGCCTTATGACAATAACAGACGTTCTAACAGAAATTACACAGACAATTATAATAACGCTAATTCTTACCGAAATGATCAATCATACGGAAACAGTAATCGGTATCATCAAGACAGAAATTATTCATACAATAATAGAAACTCTTACCACAGAAATAACCAGGGTAGTAGGTATAACAATAATTTCAGAAGTGACAGTCGAAATTATACAAGAAGTAGTTATGCAGACAGACAGGAAAATAGAAATTTTAATAACAGACACAACCAAGAATTTGCATCTAACAGACAGGAAGGACCTAATTGGCATCCTTCGCGTGACAGAAATTCAGAGAGACAAGTGGAAATAGTAGAAATTGATCCGCGAAATGACGGGAATAATCAAAGACGTGACGCAAACTATCGACCATGACTTGCAGCTTCGGCTTCTGGCAGCAATATAGACGGTTCAAAAAGTAATGACACTACAACTTTACACTACGTACGCCTGGAAGATATGAGAGACATTTTGCTAGGCGAAAAGGAGAATAATGTAGACGCATTTTTACATCCTGTTATTGAAGTATGTGTGGGTAAGAATAAGTTCACTGCAGTTCTAGATTCTGGGAGCCCATTGAACGTCATTAGTGAATCAGTTTTTCGTATATGTGAAAGAACTATTGCCTGTCCTGTGTTACCTATTTCTAAAACTACAATTCGAGGAGCGATTTCTGGAAAAGGTGTGGAAGTTAAACAACAGACCAACCTAAATTTCATTTGTCAAGGATACGAATTTTCTGCTAATTTTATTATTGTTCCACTACTCAGTACACAGATTATATTAGGTATGGAGTTCCTTAACACACATAAGGCAATTTTGAACTTTAAAGAAGGAAGTGTGAATTTGACTGTTGCCGGAATGCCGAAATGTTTGAAATTTTTCGAGTGTTTAGCAAGATCTGAATCAGATACAAAATGTTTAAGGTTTCTTACTTCTGATGTTTTCGTTGAGCATTATGACGACAGTGTGTTTATTCATGACAATGACAATAGATACAGGGACGCGATGGAGGATATAATTAATAGCGAAGAATTAATTAATGAAAAGGTTAAGAAAGCTGAAGTGCCAGATGACGTTGCAAGAGAAGAGCTGCACCACATTTTGACTTCACATGCTACAGTATTTAATCATCACACAGGAACTATACAAGGCTTACAATATTTATTTAAAGTAAAAGAACACACACCATTTCGGGGGAAAACGTACGCTATTCCTTTGGCTTACAGAGACAAGGTTAAGAATGAACTTCAATACATGTTAGATCAGGGCATTATTGAGCCTGCAGTCAGTCCTTATACTAGCCCATTACACGTTGTTCTTAAAAAGGATGGGTCAATTCGTTTGGTTCTGGATTCCAGACAGATAAATAATATTATTATTCCTGAAACTGACCGTCCACAAAATTTAGATGAACTTCTTCAACATTTCCATGGAATTAAAGTTTTGTCCACGATTGATATGCGCGCAAGTTTTTGGCAAATAGAACTCCACCCTGATTGTAGAAAATATACTGCCTTTTTAGCCTTTGGTAACTGTTACCAGTTTCGGAAATTACCGTTTGGACTTACTGTATCTTCAGCAGCATTCATTCGTGATTTAAACGAAATTTTACCTGTTTATCTTCGTGACAATATTACTTCATATGTTGACGATATTCTTATTGCTAAACGTTCTTGGAGTGAGCACAACAAAATTTTGGATTCATTATTACGTATTTTTGCACGAGTTGGCATGACAGTGAACTTGGAAAAATCTGAATTTGGTCGTTCTCAGGTGAAATTTCTCGGTCACATTATTTCTACAGAAGGTATTCTTCCTGATCCAGAAAAACTAGACGCTATTCGTAATTATGCTGTTCCTACCACAAGTTTCCTTGGTGTCTGTAATTTTCTTAGACGCTTTGTTAGATTGGACAATTTGGCCACACCTCGTTTATGTGAACTATCTGGAAAAAATTCTAATTGGTGTTGGGATGAGGAAGCTCAGTCAGAATTTGAACAGCTTCGTGATGCTTTAGTTGATGCTCCACTTCTTTCACATCCGGATTTATCTAAAGATTTTTGTTTGGCGACGGACTCATCATACAAAGGCCTAGGTGCGCATTTATTTCAAGAGATAGAAGAAAACGGCGTTGTAGTACAGAAGACTATTGCATTTGGAAGTCGTGTTCTCTCTAAATCCGAAAAGAATTATTCGATTACGGAACTTGAAGCTTTGGCTGTTGTTTGGGCTTTCACAAAATTTCGCACATTTTTGTTCGGTAGACATACTAAGGTTTACACTGATCATCGAGCTTTGGAATTTCTTATGTCGACAAAATTAACTCATGGCAGATTGTCACGATGGGCGTTGTACGTACAGGAATTTGATTTTAGTATTGTTTACATACAGGGATCTTCAAATATTGTTGCTGATGCTTTATCACGTGCACCTATGGGTTTGAAACAAAGTGCTGAAGAGGACTGCAAAGAAAACCATTATTGTTTGATATACATTCAAGGTGTTGCGTTTGAGAACTTTATTTCGTCTTCGCTCCAGGACATCGCTAAGGAGCAAAATAAGGATCCAATCTGGAAGGACATTAAGGAGAAGTGGAGGAGAAAGGAAAGCGTAGCGATTAGACAGCATTATTTAGTTCGCAACGACATTCTTTTTAAACGAAAATCGGTCGACAACTGTGTTTGGTTAGTTTGTATTCCTGATGAGTGGGTTAATAAGCTGATTTGGTATACGCATTTCAGTTATGCACACTTTGGTCCCAGAAAATGCTTTCATAAATTACGGGAAAATTGCTACTTCAATAATATGGAAAAACGCATTCGATCTGTTCTTGCCAAATGCAAGTTATGTCAAAAGGCTAAGCCGCCAACTGTTTCTCACAGAGCACCGTTGTTTCCTGTCATTCCAGCGAAATTAAAGGACATGGCTGCAGTCGATTTGTTCGGTCCAGTGGTTCGTTCTACTAATGGTTTTGCGTACATTTTCGTAGCAGTGGAATTGACATCAAAATACTTGTGTTTTACACCTTTACGCAAAGCAACAGCTCGTTCAGTATCTAATGCTTTCATCAAACATTTTCTTAAAGAAGTTGGTCATGTTGATAAGGTTATATCAGATAATGGATCACAGTTTCGCTCTAAAATTTGGCTTCGTACTCTACGGCGTTGTAAGATTAAACCAATTTTTATTTCACTTTTTCACCCTCAATCAGAGAGATGGATGAAGGAAATCAATAAATTGTGCCGTCTTTATTGTCATCAGAATCACAGAACTTGGGATCAGTATCTTCACATTTTTCAAAACATTCTGAATGAACTTCCTAATGACTCAACTTCTTTACCGCCTCTATTGATATTAAAAAATAAAGTACCAACAAATCGCATTTCTGAAATCGTTCCTTTTCCGCCTTCACGGAAACTGCGGCATTCTGAAGTTGTCAACCTGGCTCTACGAAATATTGCATCTGCGGCTGCTAGAAGAGAAAAATCAGCGAAGCGTCCTGGTCGTTTAAAAACTTTGTCAGTTGGTCAGAAGGTATTAATTAAGTCCCACCGTTTGTCTCACAAAGGAAAAGGCTTGTGTCGTAAATTTTTTCTGCTTTATAACGGTCCATGTAGGGTTCGCAAAATCATTAATGATAACACTATTGAAGTAGAAACTCTTAAATCTCGGCGCTCTAAGGGAATACATCATATATGGAACGTAAAAATTTTTGTGGAATGACATACTTTTGAGAAACCAACAGTTATACGTAAACAGGTGGAGAATGCAAGGATACCGCGCCGTGTTCCGGCGGCGGCAGATACTCAAAGCAACAGTGAAGTCTGCGCGCCGCAAAAGGCAGTCGTTGACCGCAAACAATTACTTCATACGTCACGCGCCTACAGCTGATCGAGCGCACAGTGTGAATGCACTGACAGCCGTAAATAAATACACAGTCTAATTTTTCCGACTAAATTCTGTATAAAGCTATGGTGACTTTATAAATTATGTTATTAACGTTCAGTATTTTTCAGGATACGGTTCTATAAAATATTTAAGACCTTCAGGTAAATTCTGTGCGTGTCCGACGTTAAGACGACTTGCTATGGAGAAAATTTCAGGAAGCATGTAAATTCGAAGAAAAAAGTAATAAACTAAAAAAGGTAACTATTAATTGAGTTTATTTTTCAGGTAACATAATTCCACTTAGGTACGTATTTTAGATGTAATTTGCTGCTCGCGATTACGTGATTCATACTTTGTGCTAATTTTATGTTCTATGAATTTACTTGTGAAGTGACGTGCTTGTGTACATTTACTGATTTTGACAATGTTTTATTAATGAACAGTGTTATTACTTGTGTATATTATGCATCGCTTGGCTGCTATGCTTTTTCACTGATGTCATATTTTTCTATTATGTGCCTGCTGTGCTTATTTATTTAAATTATAATTGTCACCTGATTAATTGTGCTGACTGTAGTTAGGTATGTAGGTTACACTTTGTGATTTATCTGCTTGCGCCTTCATGTTTACTTATTAAGATTACATATGAACTTTTATTTGCTTATGCTGAATGATGCTAATGACTTGTTTATTACGTAAGATATATGTTTGCTGCTGTGCGTATGGATTGCATATTTACACACTTCTGTTTTGTTGTCATAACTACTCTTCAATTTAGAATATAGAAATGCTGATATACTGTGTACGAACATAGAGTTTAGGTTACACTGTGGTATTAATTATAGATTGTTTGCTTGGCAGAGCCTCGTTGTAGGGATTGTGCTGCATCCAGTTGTTGACATTCTGTTCTCTACTGGTATATTTACTCGCTATTGCATGTTTTGCTTACGCTCAGTGCATGATATTTTTAAGATAAGAAAATGAACTGCTATAATTCTACGAACGACATTAGTACAAGAAACTTCATAGAAGTCACATGAGATGGAGGTTTTATGGAAGCCGTATAAATTTATGCTAATAGGAAGGAAGCTAACGACATGACATACCAACACTAGGTTAGACCATTGACAGTTATTACACTGCATTTTTCGTGAGTAATTGAAATAGGAAGTGACACTTGACACACGAAATACTCCACATGTTTGCTTCTGTTTGCCATAATTCTTGAAGTGGTGTACACACTGTGAAATATTATGATCATTAACACTTCGTAATCGTACTTACTTACTGAAAGTTATTCAAACTAAAGGCTGTTAGAGGTCATGTATGCATTTCTTTTATTTAATGATGGACAAGGAACCAAAATGTATCTTATAATTTATAATGAGTAGAAAATTTGGGTCAGATGGATTACACAGAGGTTGTGTGTGGACACTGTGTGTTCGGATTGTATGGGATGCTGAATTGAAGTTTGCACTAGGATTTTGTCTGTACTTGTTCGAGGAGACTGACTAGAGGAAAGAGTTGTTATGGAAGTGAAATGATGTTGGTGCTGAGGTTTATATATATCGACGTATTGAAGAGGTATGATTGAGGAATTGAGATTATGTGAAGTTGATGATTATTGGAGTTTTCGTGGACAAGAGGTAAGGTAAATGATATTGATGATCGACGTATTGAAGAGGTATTATTGAAGTATTGAGATTATGTGATGCTGATGATTATTGGAGTTTTGGTGGATAAGAGGTGAAGTAAGTGAGGAGCATATTTTTTTTTTTCGTTGGTCTATATGGAACAAGGAGGATAAAGATGGCAGACTAGAACACTAAAGTAGCAGGAAGATTGTCTACACACACACTTTGTTAAATCACTAAGCAGTATATACTTTTTTTTTGGAGAGAGGAAGTAATTGCATATCTTGGCTCACTGACAGTTGTTCAGCAACGGTACAATTTGATCTGGCTTGGCAAACATTGGTCTTGACATGATGACTATGACGCTGACTAACTATTATTGACTGTTATACATTGCTGCCACTACTACTTGATACACATGATGAACATAAAATTTTGACAGAATTGCATTTACACAGTTAACACTATTCAATTACACAGTAGCACTAATGTGGATGAAAGATGAGTGAGTGTTTTTTGTGTGTTTTCCTTTCCCTATCCCAAATTGGTACCAACCTATCTCCTAAATATTATTTTACTTGTTGTTGTGGCTTGCACTGACACCCATAAAAATTATAGGTTTACTGATATTTGTGTATTTGTAATATTTAATATGACAATTATCTGATATCATTTGTGTGTTTATTATGATTTGTATGTTTAGTGTAAAAGCATTGTATGTGTATTCAAACTATTGTTCATGCCTGAACTGTCTGATTAGTGATGGTGCTGCACTTTTGAACATGATGTGTGACATTTAGTCATGTTTAATTTCTGCTGATGAACAGTGTGATTAGTGAAAGTGAATATTATGGACTGCGGTCAGCACCTGTTCAACATTGCTGGATGCCACTGATGGACTGTTTCTACTGAAAAGATGTCACCTGTTGCTGTCTGCACCTGCTCAACATTGCTGGGTGCCACTGATGGACTGCTTCTACTGAAATGATGTCACTTGTTGGTGTCTGCACCTGCTCAACATTGCTGGTGCCACTAATGGAACTGCTTATACTGAAATGGTGTTACTTGTTGATGTCTGCACCTGCTCAACATTGCTGGGTGCCACTGATGGACTGCTTCTACTGAAAAGATGTCACCTGTTGGTGTCTGCACCTGCTCAACATTGCTGGGTGCCACTGATGGACTGCTTCTACCGAAATGATGTCACTTGTTGGTGTCTGCACCTATTCAACATTACTGGGTGCCACTGATGGACTGTTTCTACTGAAATGATGTCACTTGTTGGTGTCTGCACCTGCTCAACATTGCTGGGTGCCACTGATGGACTGCTTCTACTGAAATGATGTCACTTGTTGGTGTCTGCACCTGCTCAACATTGCTGCCACTGATAGACTGCTTCTACTGAAATGATGTCACTTGTTGGTGTCTGCACCTGTTTAACATTGCTGGGTGCCACTAATTGAACTGCTTATACTGAAATGGTGTTACTTGTTGGTGACTGCACCTGTTCAACATTGCTGGTGCCACTAATGGAACTGCTTATACTGACATGGTGTTACTTGTTGGTGTCTGCACCTGTTCAACATTGCTGGTGCCACTAATGGATCTGCTTATACTGAAATGGTGTTACTTGTTGGTGTCTGCACCTATTCAACATTACTGGGTGCCACTGATGGACTGTTTCTACTGATAAAATGTCACTTGTTGGTATTTGCACCTGTTGACCATTGCTGGGTGCTACTGCTGGAACTGTCAACTACTTGTTTCTTGGGCTATGGAAAGCGTTTATGTGAATATTTGTATAAACCGATTTTTTGTGTATTACTGTTTGTGAAAGGTTATGAGACTCTTACCTGCACATATTCGTCATTGCTGACGCTATTGATTGAACTGTTTAATCACATAATACTTGTGTAAACTGTTATGTAAAGTCACATGTATGAAAGAATTTGTATTGCTTACTGTATTTTATATATTAGGTTATTGAAAGGTCAGTGAAAAGCCAAAATTTTATCTAGTATGTGATATTTACGTATTAATATTATCTTTTATTTTTGTCTGTATTTTTTTGACGAATTTGGTGGTATTTTCACCACCAATGCTGGCAAAAATACCATCAAATTCTAGCCTGTGGAGGAAGGGCATATGAAAGGTGGCTACACTGAGCCACAGCGCCAGAGATCGCGCTAGAGAGTATTGTTCCGCCGCCTCCACTGGCAGTGATTATTGAGAACTCGTAGTAGTCAGTGTTTGGGGAGAGCTCGTGGTAGTCAGTGCTTGTTAAGAACTCGTAGCAGAGAGTGTTTGTTGAGATGTGCTAGTAGGGAGTGCTTGCTGAGATGTGATACTGAAAAGTTCTTGTTGAGATGTGATAGTAGCGAGTCGGTGTGGAGAGATTGTAATGTCTAGAGTGCTTTTCATCAATATAAATTAAGGTAACAAACTACTTTTCTTTTCTTTCTCATTATTTCAATGTCCTGAATAATGCGTCATTACAGGTTCAGTCAACAAAGCATCTGGCGTGTGTTCTTGTATTAGAGTGTAATTCTGGGTTTTTTGCGCAATTATAGTATTTCTAATTTTCTTTTATCACGTCAGTATAATTGGTATTTAAAAATTCTTGTCTTGTTGAAGAAGAACCGTGCCAGATGTGCGTTGAGTCATACTTCCACATACAGAACAGTTACACTTGTGCTTTGGTTTCGTAGGTTTTATAGTTGCTGGGGACTTAATTAATTAATTGTGTTAATGAAAATTTCCATTTCATTCTTTGTTGTTGTTCTATGCAGTCAGATTGCGCAATAATACTAGTCAGGGCCAACCGTTTACGAGACTTCGTAATCGGACAGACAGCTACAAAAAATTAAAATTATTTGCATTTCATTATAATTAAGCCCCCATGCAAGCTCTTTGAGCGTCTGGTCATCGTCGACAAGTCAAGGTTCTTCCATGAGACTTCAGAAAGGAAACGAGAGTTTGTAGAGAGGAAGCATATTGGCAGCTCTCGTCCCAGGAAACCACAGCTGGAAGCAGCAGCAGGGACAATTGGCAACTCCGTTCTGGCATGAGGAAGGGATGGTGCTGGTTAACTGGCTCCCTCGCAATACGACCCGCAACGGTGATAGGCACTGCAGTTCACTGCATCAGCTCCGCCAACGCATTCAACAACGTCACGGCGTTCTGCTCCAACACAACAATGAGTGGCCATGTGCCGGTCGCCAGACCATTACCACCGTGCATGAACTAGGGCTTAACTGTGCTGCCACATCCTAACACTCACCGGATCTGGTTCCTAACGACTACACTCTGTTCGACAAAATGAAAGACGTCATGTGAGATAAGAAGTTCACCACTAATGACGAGCTTTATGCATCTATCTTGCACTCTCTGCCATCACAACCAAGTCGTCTTCAAATCTTGTACACTCCTCTCTCCGAACCCCTATACAAACTCCTCTCCTTCCATAAAAAACTTTCACTCATAATTTCCTCCAGATAAGCAGGGTGAGTCACCTAACGTTACCGCTGGATATATTTCGTAAACCACCTTAAACACTGACGAACCGATTCCACAGGCCGAACGTGAGGAGAGGGGCTAGTGTAATTGTTTAATACAAACCATAAAAAAATGCACGGAAGTATGTTTTTTAACAGAAACTTACGTCTTTTTAAATGGAACCCCGTTAGTTTTGTTAGCACATCTGAACATATAAATAAATACGTAATCAGTGCCGTTTGTGGCATTGTAAAATGTTAATTACTTCCGGAGATATTGTAACCTAAAACTGACGCTTGAGTACCACTCCTCCGCTGTTCGATCGTGTGTATCGGAGAGCACTGCAACATACATCACGTTTCTACAGAATGATCTGCCAACGTTGCACGAAAATGTCCCACTGGAAACGCGTCGACGTATGTGGTATCAGCATGATGGTGCACCTGCACATTCCGCAATTAACACTAGGCTGACCCTTGACAGGATGTTCGACGGTCGTTTCATAGGACGTGGAGGACGCATAAATTGGCCAGCCCGTTCTCCTGATCTTACACCTCTGGACTTCTTTCTGTGGGGTACGTTAAAGGAGAATGTGTACCGTGATGTGCCTACAACCACAGAGGATATGAAACAACGTATTGTGGCAGCCTGCGGCGACACTACACCAGATGTACTGCGGCGTGTACGACATTCATTACGCCAGAGATTGCAATTGTATGCAGCAAATGATGGCCACCACATTGAACATCTATTTGCCTGACATGTCGGGACACGCTCTATTCCACTCCGTAATTGAAAACGGAAACCACTTGTGTACGTGTACCCCACCCCTCATGGTAATGTACATGAGCGTCAGTGAAAAAGACCAATAAAAAGGTGTTAGCATGTGGACGTAATGTGCTGTTCCAGTCTCTTCTGCAGCTAAGGTCCATCACCGTTCCCTTTGGATCCCTACGTAATTCGGTGCTCTCCGATACACACGATCGAACAGCGGAGGAGTGGTACTCAAGCGTCAACTTTAGGTTACAATATCTCCGGATGTAATTAACATTTTACAATGCAACAAACGGCACTGATTACGTATTTGTTTATATGTTCAGATGTGCTAACAAAACTAACAGGGTTCCATTTAAAGAAACGTAGGTTTGTGTTAAAAAACATACTTCCGTGCATTTTTTTATGGTTTGTATTAAACAATTACACTAGCCCCTCTCCTCACGTTCGGCCTGTGGAATCGGTTCGTCACTATTTGATGTGGTTTACGAAATATATCCAGCGGTAACGTTAGGTGACTCACCCTGTATATTGAACAGTGTTGGTGATGAGCAACAATAGTGTCTTACACCTCTTCCCAGTTCAACTTCTACACTCATCACACCTCCTATTCTTACTCTTGCTCTCTGGTTCAAATATAAATTTCTAATTAGCCGTCCATCTCTCCAGTCAACTCTATGTTTGCTGATGGAAATCCTAAGGAAACATGGAGTTGACTGGAGGAACAGACGGCTAATTAGAAAGAGAGATGGAACAAATATTAGATGATCTAAATACAAAATTAGAAGAATATGTAATGAAGATTAACAAGAAGAAAACGAAAAGCATGGTAATTGGAGGGAAGGGGAAAAAATGCCGTATGAAAACAGGGGGGAGGAAATAGAGCAAGTGAATAACTTCAGTTACTGGGAAGTATAATAATGGATGATACGTATTGTTCAACATAAATTAGGAAAATAATTGCAATGGCAAAAGAAGAATTCAGGAGGAAACAGAAATTATTTTGTGGACCACTAAACAAAGATCTAAGGAAAAGACTTGCCAAATGTTACATCTGGAGCGTTGCACTATATGTTGCGGAGACCTGGATATTGAGGAAGGAAGATGAAAGAAGACTGGAGGCACCAGAGATGTGGATATGGAGCAGAATGGAAAAAGTGAAATGGGAAGACCGAGAAAGGAATAAAGAAGTATCAAGAAGATTTGGAGAAGAAAGAAACATGCTGAAAGTCATCACAAAGAGAAAACGGAACTGGCCGGCCGGTGTGGCCGTGCGGGTCTAGGCGCTTCAGTCTGGAGTCGCGTGACCGCTACGGTCGCAGGTTCGAATCCTGCCTCGGGCATGGATGTGTGAGATGTCCTAAGGTTAGTTAGGTTTAATTAGTTCTAAGTTCTATGCGACTGATGACCTCAGAAGTTAAGTTGCATAGTGCTCAGAGCCATTTGAACCCAGCCAGAAAACGGAACTGGATTTGACATTGTTTGAGAAGGGACTGTTTATTGAAGGAAGGAATATAAGGAATGGTGGAGGGAAAAGGGGAAGAGGAAAAAGAAGATATCAAATGCTGGACAATATTAAAGGAGGCAAATATTCAGAAAAGAAAAGACTGGCTATGTACAAACAAAAGTGGAAGAGGCTTAACCCATGACAAGACATGCCGTAAGGCGGAATACCATACTACTACTACTAGTTATCCAGTTATGTACCAGTGGCGCCGGGATAATCCCAAAGAATGGTTTTGTACGCAAGTACGAAAGGTGCCAGAACAATAGCAAAAGTCCATAGAGATTGGCGGGGAGTACCTGTAATATAATCTGTATTCGTTTGTGCAGTAAGTGGTACGTCTGAGCACAAAATAATGTAGTGCCAGTCACATCTGAACACACCAAGTAATTTTTACTTTAGCTTTCACAATTAATATTTATCAATGGCAATATTTTAGTGTGTACACTCACCACAAGATGTCGAAGTCGTCAAACTGCAAACGCGAAAAGAAAACCACTGAATACTACTGAACTGGTCCCCAAAGATGAAGGAGTAGATCACAGGCACCTCTAGTGCAGACGCACAGAGGACCAGATCCAAAAATTACCTGAGGTACAGTCTGGAACCGCGAGACCGCTACGGTCGCAGGTTCGAATCCTGCCTCGGGCAAGGATGTGTGTGATGTCCTTAGGTTAGTTAGGGTTAAGTAGTTCTGAGTTCTAGGGGACTGAGGGCCTCAGCAGTGAAGTCCCATAGTGCTCAGAGCCATTTGAACCATTTTTTACCAGAGGTAAACAGTCGTTGGTCGATCACGTGATCCATGACTGCAATGGCGACCCCCACCCCCTCCCCACTACCCACGGCGCAGAGCGACACGCGAGCGGCGGCGCGCCCGTAACCAGTCGCGTGGCGCGAGCCGTTGGGAGCTGAACGGCTATCTCGATCAGAGCGCGCCCGCCGCTGATTGAAACTATTTGTAAAAGGCGGCCGGCCGGCAGAGCGGGTCCCGTGGGAGCCGCGCCAGGGCGACAATTTGCATCTCAATGAGGCGGCCGCGGCCACGTCGCTCTCTGATACCGCGGCAGCAATAGCCTCGGCCCTCTTCAAATAATGCTTCGACGGCTAGTTACGTCTCTACTCCCGATTATCAAACAACGGGAAATACGGATGTGACTCTGTTTTTCTATCGATAAATGATCACCACCATGCGCGAAAGGGCGGTCAGATATTAACCTCCTGATGACAAGATAATTAATTTAGGCAGGTCCTCTTCAGTTGCCCTAATTATTCATTCCAACCATGGTGGTTTCGGTATTTTAAAATCCCATCTTCAGCTGTATCAATTGTATTTGGTGACACATAACATGCGGTCGGGCCAGTCAATGCAAGAGCTCCAATCACTGCACGTTGGCGGAAACTGTCGGCTGCCGGGCAACCGTTCGGTAGGAAAGCCAAACATGACACGAGCAGTTTCATAACCCTGATGGGCTTTTAAAATCCCGAAACCAGTCGTGATTTAAATAAATAACCAGTGCAACTGAAGCAGACCTCTCTAAAGTAATTACCATGCCTCTCAGCTACTGATGTCCTACGTTCCAAATCAGTGAAGAAGACAGTGGCCGGACTACATTGAGAGCGCAGATACATCAATCTATCAATAAAATTCTTCTTGGTGTATTGTCGGCGCATGGTACTACAACACTACCGACGTTTCGTCTACAGTGGAAGGCAGGTTTCATGATGGCGAGAACCCAGAAAAGGTCGCCTGAATTAGCAGCTGAAGCATTAGTAATTTATTTGGACCATGGAGCGGTAACACACTCAAAAGACTTTTATTGCAATGGACTACGGGCTCGAAATTATATTTATGTTACGTCTTCCATCGATGGTCGAGTGGTTCTAGGCGCTACAGTCTGGAACCGCGCGACCGCTACGGACGCAGGTTCGAATCCTGCCTCGGGCTTGGATGTGTGTGATGTCCTTAGCTTAGTTAGGTTTAAGTAGTTCTAGGGAACTGATGACCTCAGAAGTTAAGTCCCATAGTGCTCAGAGCTATTTGAACCATTTTGTTTCATCGATCCCACGGAGAGTGGTCTCTAGATGTGAGAAGAAGTCGAGAATGTAGTTTTCACTTAATCTGAGTGCAATACAGAGATATGATTTTACGTTACAGTATTGTAGTGCTAAATCTATTTATACAGTGGTATGCTGAAAGTAATGCCTCCGAATTTTTATGAGAAAACTCTTAATTCTTTTAAAATGAAACAAGCGCTATTTAAAAAGCTTAAGTGGTTTTCACTATAATAAATTAAGTCGACATGTTTAACCCAGGACCTAAATGCATCAAGTATCTTTGCCACCATTTAGTATCCTTAAACGATCATCAATTTTAGAAAGAAAAAAAATGGAGGAACGTATCGCTTCCTGACTTTCGTCAGAATGTAAGGACATTTTCTGTACTAATATTACTACGATTAATAAGCATTGTATTTAGATTTATTTTAGTGTTTGTTTTATCGTAGTCGATAGAACTCCTTTTGAAGCTTCTCCTTAGAAAAATTATACATGACTGTGCTTAAACTGACACACAATATTTTTTAGCGCAACGCAATCTGAATTTCAATAATCCCTACAAGAGAATGGCCCTGACTAAATTAACCTATACGTTTCACATATCACTTACCTCACAAAAATCTTCGTTACTCGAACTACTCAATACAGCGAGCGCCACTACTGCCAGCTAAATAAAAGATTCAAACTACTGAAGGCACTAACTACTGATAGGCATAGTTAGCAAAAGAAAGATTTTGATAGAGAACAAACAATGTATTTACCTTAATAGTGTTCAAAAGTCATAATATATATATATATATATATATATATATATATATATATATATATATATATATATATATATATCAGTCCATGATATCCAAAATTACAAATTTACTCTTTCTGATGGACACACGTCCAGATCGCCCGCTCTCAAAATTCCGCCATCTCTCTCGCCACATCCACCACTGCTGGCGGCTCACCTCCAACTGCCAACGCTACGCGCTGTTCACATCCAGCTGCCGCTGCCCAACACTACAATGGCAGACAACAATGCAAACTAGCCACAGACTGCACACAGCACAGCCAGTGATTTTCATACAGAGCGCTACGTAACGTTGCCAATAAGAAAACATAAACAACCTACTTACATAGCCCCCATGCTCCCCACAAAAAATTTTACAAATTATTTTGGGCAGTGGCCAATAATGATTTGATGAAATTTTTCATAATTACAATAACAAAGATATCAAATGCACATTATTGATACAATGTTGGTCAAAAGCTAAAATTTTCTCACAGTCCATAAAGACAGTCCTGATCATTCATCACAGTAAAAGTGCAGTTTTTTTTTTTTTTTTCAAAGTCTGAGCAGTAAAAGAAAATGCACACGGAAGTAGTGGATTTCCATGCTGCCTTGAAGAAGTAGTGTTGTCCTTCCAACGGAAAGATAGTGCTGACTCTTGAAGAATATTGGTAGGTAGGTCATGACAGAGCAGACCCACTGTAGTCCTGGTAGAGATTACGGTATTGGTGGGCCACCAGAGGTGCAGACCCACTGCAGTCCTTGTAGAAATAATGGTATTGGTAGGCCATCAAAGATGCAGACCCACTGCAGTCCTTGTAGAAATAATGGTATTGGTGGGTCATCAAAGGTGCAGACCCACTGCAGTCCTTGTAGAAATTGGTGGGCCATCAAAGATGCAGACCCACTGTAGTCCTGGTAGAGACGACCAGCAGCCATCTCTTGCGACTGTGCAGTTGCACAATCACCATCGAAGAGTCTTGTGGACAATATAGCAAGTCCATAAACCACCACTTGTGCACTCACAAATTTTTTGGCATGACCTTAGAACCAGCAATGCTGTTAACCAGTCCCTTGCTGAATTATCAACACATGTGCTAACACTAACAGTCCCCTTTTTTCTCACATATTCCGCGTGTACTATGACCAACAAAAACGTGTGCAGTGAAATGGAACTTACAAGTTAATAATATGATGAACTGGTGTCAATTACAATTTTATAACATAAGAATACAATTACAAAGGTACAAAATACATCATTAAAGAACATAACAATACAGATAACATTTGTGATAATGCAGGCTTTACAGAAGAATCGAAATAACATATACATCAGTATTACAGGAATTATGACATAAGTAAATACATAAAAGATCAGAATAATTTTTGTAACATCACCTTCACACATGAGCATTAAAACAAAACAGAATAAATAATGTCTAAACATCTTTACAAAGTAAATAACATAGTATTTGAAAAATTCTACAACATAAATCTTATTAGCTAAACACTTAAAGACAGGAAAAAGACAAATACACAAGAGTACATAAACACATAGCGGAATAATACAAAAGGAAAAACAGGGTTCGTTTTCAGGGTGACATTTGGTACTGCAGTCCAACCCAAAACTTCGTTCTATAGATCTTTCCCCTTATTTCAACATTTGTTTCTACCAAAAAAAATCCTATCCAAGCATGCTTTCTGTATTCTGTTCACATCCACTTTCAAAATTCTTTTTTGGCCAAACCATTTTCTTATAGCTTCTCAATGCATTTCTTCCAATTCATCACAACTCATTCTCACATATAGCCTACCCCGTCTAAAGATAACTTAAATCTACTGAGCTCAGATGCAAAACTAAGGGACGAGGCAATGCTGCAGCACAAAACAATTAACACAAACCGCAAGGACAAAAAAAAATGCAAATCGGCAAAGCAAGCAGCAATATTACAACTAATATAAGGCAATGAGTAGCAAACAAGAAAAAAATAAATCAGTAGTAAAACTCGCTTAACAGAGTAATACAAAGTGAAATTTAATAGCACTATGCCTGGCAAGCAGCAGCAGCAAATGCAATAACTTGTATCTAATCATTACAAAGCTCAAGCAGAAAAAATATTACAGTAAAAATGGCCATGTCTATTACCTATGTCACATCTTAACACTAGAGTGATGCATCACCTTGACTTACTCTAGCAGACAAGTTACCAAACCGTTAAAAAATTATTTTTGCAATTCCTGTGAAGGGAAATGTCTATTTGTGCTCTCTTTCCTACGAAAGTACATCATAAAATTACTCTTTACTGGGTCTGTAGACAGAAAATAGTAATATTAGTTCATCTATTCAATTTTATTTTAGCCAATGCTGCATTGCAGCTAGAAACTAGATATTAAACAAAATGAGCAAATATGTACAAAGGAAGGCATGAAACATCATTCAATAGCCATATGGCATTTCATAAGGTAGTAAAAAAAATCTCTCAACTAGAAAGACAGTAGTCATAATCAGGTGTATAGACATAACAATATTTCTCGTCATTTCATTAGGCATTTCAGTAAATATCATAAATTAAGAGCTCCACATTGTTATCATATGTTTTCAAGTTTGAGCGTGTCATTTGCGACGCTTTCTACAAAGGAATGTCAATAGCGAGAATAAGGGCCTCTTTTTTTTTTCACCTGTGCCTCTGAAAGGCACACACTAATGGCTTTTTTCCAGGCGACTGCCGCGCAGCTGGGCGCCCACGACTCATTACGTGAAGGTGGTCACTTAACTTTCTTACTGAAATATTTACGACATTAGCTTGCATTACAGTGACAGTCTCATATAAAAAAATTTCACAGGTCGAGAATTTGCGTTGCAAATGTGTAGAAACAAAATCCTATGAATATAACAGTGTGTAAAAAATTTTCGCCTGCATTGTGATACATTCATGCATTTACACACATTTCATAACTCTTAAAGTACGATTCTTGGTTTCCAACATCCTTTTTCACAAGTCAGAGTCCCTAACCACTACTCATTATTCCTTACCTTATTACACATATACATATTCGTCGACACTTCTTCAATATTTCATCTTAATAAATACGTAGCATAATCAATTTCCTCATATACAGTAGCATCATCTTATTGATCATAAACATACCTCAACAGCATAATACACATCGTCGTCGTAAAAATAACAACATAACACCTCAGTCATATCTCAAATATGTCGTAGCTTTCTGCAATAATGTCAAAACCTAAAACAAATTCTCTGCCCATTTCAATAGTGTCATCTACCTCAAACGTACTTTAAAGATCATGATCCCATACCAAACATATCATTCAAAGTTCTCATAGTATCACAATGGTTCCAAAAAAATATGAACAGTTCACAAAGTACAGACAAAATCAATTTCGTAAGTGTGAAGTTATCCAGCGGTGTAATTACGTAAACACCTGTCACTGATGAAGTAAAATAAATGTTTGTCTCTCTCAGTTAAATGATCAGATAGCTGTGTAATTTATGTGTTAGAGAAATATGGTACCAATGTGTAAAGTTGTATAAGCAAATACCATATTAGCTAGGGCTCCTTGTGTTTGCCAGACACATGGTACACAAAGTAAGCGTGTGCCCCCCTGAGAATTAATGTAATTATAACCTCAGGTGTTACAGATTACAGCAATGGAATGAAATGTATCACGGAAAACCTTTGTATCATTGTAATTCAAAAATCTTTAAAAATAAATGTATTAAGTACAAAATTAATCACTCAAATGCGTGTCCTGTAGCGCTAAATGTGCGTCTTGCTGTAAGATAATTCTGTGGAACTGTCGTAGTTATCGTCCTCTGTAAGCAAAGTTCTGCTGAAGTCAATGTACTCACCTCCTCATAAACAAAAGTGAAATGCTTTGCGTATAGATATCTTAGTTATTACGCTTATTGCTGTGATGAAGAAAGTACTGTGCTGTAACATATTGTTGTGCTACGGAAAAGGCTGTCTCATTGTAGCTATACCACAAAAGTTACTACTAAAACATGTATTCCTTTCCAGAAGAATTCAGAAAAACTGTGCAGATATAAAACAGACACACCGCAAAAGCAGCCATGTAAATTGTGTCACACATTAGTACCGTCGTGATATAGTCATGTAGCTGTCAAATAAACTAATCACTGTATCATCTGGTATCTCTCAGAAAGCACTTTAAATCCATAATGTATTTTCAAGTAAACCAAAATGTTGCAGTAATATCTCCTTAGCAGTACCAGTATATGTTCTAAGTATGTAAGCCTTATAGTCGTTACATAATTGTGCAACAAACAAGCATTAATGTACACACACAATAACACTGTGTCGTCAGTTCACTATAAAAATACATTTGTAATACTTGTTTAAATAAGTTGCCCAGTTTCTTGACTGGATAGTTAACTTTAAATCATTGTTGTATGTTAACAATTTCTATGTCAAAGATTACTAGTAATGTGAAGTGAAAAAATTTTATAGTAAAGACTAAATTAAAAAACAGATTATCTCTCAACGGTTTTGCATGTGAAATATGGTGCAAACCTTTTACCCTTTCTACTGTGCAGAGTTTCAACCTCAAAGCCATTATCATGTTGTATACTTTGGTAAGGAATGCTAAAATTTTTCTCAAGGTTAACGTCTGTGTTATTTTTCTCTGAGCCAACCGGCGCACATGGCTGCCCGCGGTGCGAGTCACTGTCTGTCTCTTTGTTGGGGCGCGTCGTTATTGGAATTTGGAGGTCTAACTTCTACAAATTCACCTTGCCGAGAGGGTCCTGCCCTGTTTGAATCCCGCCAGTTCTGATGAAATTCAGGTCTGCCGTTACGATTACATCGTCTGTCGTCATGTCGGTAGATTCCACAGTTTCTTTCTAGTCAGTCATGTGGAGAATTTCTCCCAGAATCGTAACTGCTCGCTGAACTGTTGCGTCTGAAGTTACTCTGTCTCCCTTGATAATAATTGTTTTGGTTCCCATATTGTCTGTTCCTATGGTTATCTCTGTAGTAATCATTACTATGGAAGTGCGATATTTCTCTGTAATTCTTACCACTGTGCCAACGGTTGTCATACGGGTGGTGTTTGTTTTGGTCACGATTTATGTTGTAAGAATAGCCTTGTCGTGTCCAGTTATTATTTCAGTCATCGCGGAATTGTGACGGATGTGACCTGTAATTGTTGTGCTCCTGTTTTCGCGTCCTGCGATTGTCAGTGTCGATTTCCATTTCTAGTAAGAGTCCCTGAAAAGCTTCAATGTCGTCTTTGCAACATCCTGCCAAAATAATATGTCGTAAATGTTCAGGCAATTTGATTAAGCAAATGCGGATGAGTTCTGAGGGGCTGTATGGGTTTGACAGGTACTGATTCTTGTGCAACATGTCTTCAAAATATTTCACAAGACTGGAAAATTCAGATTGTTCGAAATGTTTCATCATTATGATGCTATGTTTTACTCGGTCTTGTGTAGCTTGAGACCAATATGCTGAGAGGAAGGCATGATAAAATTCTCCTTCACTGTGACAATCGTGAATGACCGATCGCATTCTTACAGCTGGTTCATTCTCTAAATAGCCACACATAAATTCTAATCTGTGCTCTAATGACCATTTGGGAGGAAAACAATGAGAGAATTGATGAAGCCACGCTTGTGGATGAATGTCGTTGCCGGAATTCCTAAATGTTTTGAATTTACGTGTAGTAATAAACAGCTTATAGTCAGAATCATCATGTCGGCAAGTCGCATATCGGTCATTGTTACTTCGTTTCGGCGGTTCCATCTCAAAATTCGGTGTACCTTGCCAATTTCTTTCATAATTTCCGAAGTGCCTCGTGTTATTATTTTGTGGCTGTTCCGTATTTCTATGTCCCTCTTCCCGTATTGGAGTGCGAGTGTCCTCTGAAATATGTAATTCTTGTATTACCTGCGTCAACTGATCTTGTACTTCCCGGATTTCTCTTTTGTACTGTGTATTGATTTGATTTTGATATTGTTTGAATTTTCTAATTTGTTCATACTCTTCTGTGTCAGTGAAGGCTACGGGTCTTGTGTCATTCAGGTCATCATCTATCTTTGTAAATAACTTAGTGAACTGATCCGAAAGTTCGGCTACTTTCTCCGATAGTGAACAGATTTCCTCAGTGTGTTCTTCTGAACCAAGTTTCAGAGTGTCCATTTGTGTTGAAATCGTATCTACTGTGTCCTTTAAGTTTTCCTGAGCTTTTGCAAGTTGCGTAACCGAAACGGTAGATACAACTGAGTCAATTTTAGCTTGCAAGGTGTCGTGATTTGCATAAACAATAGTTTGCAGTTCTTTTATGGCTGCTTCGTGATTCTGTAATACATTTTCATGACGTGAAAAAATAGGTTGAAAATGCTCACAAATTTGTGTTTTTACGACATTACAGATTTTTTGACATTTCGATTCGATTTTAAGTAACTCAGCAGTTAAACCTTCACGTGTTTCTTCAAGCGTTTGTTCCAATGAGTCTAACTTTTGAAGCTGTTGCTATGTTTGTCACTGATTTTATTCCATCGTGTCTAACTTTTGAAGATTTTGTCCCATTTGTTTCTGATTTTGTTCAAGCATTGTGCCTAACTTTTGTAGCCTTTGTCCCATTTGTTGCATTAACTGTAATAACAATCCACTGGTGTCTGAAACATGTTCCTCAGTACTATTCGGCAGTGAATTTGCACCGGCAACATTCACATTTTGACAAGCAGAAAAAGTGTCTTGACTTATTTGAGAAAACGGTGAGGACCCAAAACTTGAATCTACAGTATTTGCGAGATTGTGTCCTGTCATTTCGGATTTCTGAGGCTAGCTGTTGCCGACCAATCGATCGATAATGCTTCCCTGTTCACTAATTGTTTCACTGTCTACACCATTATTTACAGCCCGCTCCATTTCCCTATACACAATTACCAAATTACTACTTTGAACATTAGTTAATTTATTACACGGTGGCGCTAACACACTGCTTTCGTCTTCACTGTCATTTCTCAGTTTTCTTTGGAGCTTAGTATTGCGTTTTTCACACGCCATTATTGTCACAATATTTCAAACGTTAACACAGAAAAGCACAATTTGAAGAGCAAAATAAGAAAACACATTAACATAGCATTGAAAATAATATCTCTTTAATTGCAAGCGCAGCTGCGAAATACTTGGTGCAAATATACGTGCATGCCACAACTGTTTTACTGTACAACAATGAAAAACTGCAACTACAAAGGAAATTCTCTGTATAATTACCCGCTACCAATAAACAATAGCTACACTAATTACACAAACTACAAGAAAAAGTCAGAAGATTCCAGTGAGGTATCCTCGGCCAAGGGTCGGCATATGAAACCACCCCTTAGAAAAATTATACATGACTGTGCTTAAACTGACACACAATATTTTTTAGCGCAACGCAATCTGACTTTCAATAATCCCTACAAGAGAATGG
The DNA here is from genome assembly GCF_023898315.1 of Schistocerca nitens. Lineage (NCBI taxonomy): Eukaryota > Metazoa > Arthropoda > Insecta > Orthoptera > Acrididae > Schistocerca > Schistocerca nitens. The sequence goes on from NC_064618.1 coordinate 719,094,818, forward strand.
CCCTGACTAAATTAACCTATACGTTTCACAAATCACTTATCTCACAAAAATCTTCGTTACTCGAATTACTCAATACAGCGAGCGCCACTACTGCCAACTAAATAAAAGATTCAAACTACTGAAGGCACTATCTACTGATAGGCATAGTTAGCAAATGAAAGATTTTGATAGAGAACAAACAATGTATTTACCTTAATAGTGTTCAAAAGTCATAATATATATATCAGTCCATGATATCCAATATTACAAATTTACTCTTTCTGATGGACACACGTCCAGATGGCCCGCTCTCAAAATTCCGCCATCTCTCTCCCCACGTCCACCACTGCTGGCGGCTCACCTCCAACTGCCAACGCTACGCGCTGTTCACATCCAGCTGCCGCTGCCCAACACTAGAATGGCAGACAACAATGCAAACTAGCCACAGACTGTACACAGCACAGCCAGTGATTTTCATACAGAGCGCTACGTAACGTTGCCAATAAGAAAACATAAACAGCCTACTTACACTTTTCCTAATGACATGTCCAGACTTTTTTTTCTATGTTTCAGTTTAAATTACAATGGGAAACGATTGGTTTGTTGACGTGTCGATTTGCGCGCTATCTGCAAGCCATTCTGTGCAGACTTCCGCTCTATAAATAATCGATACTCGAACCTTGCCGTCTGTCTCTTCTCACAAAGTCCGTCAAATTTCTTTAGTACAATGTGTTTCGTTCTGTTACATTATACTTCATATTACGACGGTCCACTGACACTAAATAACGACTCTGAAGGGTGTCGCTGATGACAATCGAAGGGGTCCTGCTATGAAAATAAATGGCACCCGAGATTATCACTCCTGATTGTCGGACCGTATGGTATGTGATAGGTTGTTATCCCACCGTTCTCCAGGGCGTCTCCAGACATTCCTTCGTCCTGAAGTCTCAATTGACGGGCGTAGAATTATCTTCAGTGATGAGTCCAGCTTCGCACTGAGTCCCAATGACCAACGAAGACGAGCTCAGTTTTGAAGCTCTTTCCCTGGAATAATTCATCGAATTTTTCTGAATAGCAGTCTGACGTTTTTGTAATAATTACAATTGGTAGGATTAATGCGATTTCTACATCAAAGATTGAAAAAATTGCGGTGATTAGGAACAATTGTAGAGAGAAAGGCCTGTACATGTACATCACATCTACCGATGCCAATCCCGTTTGGATAATTCCTTCGTGGTGCGTCGTATCCCTTTTTCCTTTTTTTTCCCTTAGAGTCTATACCAGAACAACAGGGGATCCAAAATCGAACCTTGCTTCAAATTCTGAGGAGTTCCTGTTGTATAGCCGAAATGGAACTGATACACATTGCTTTCTGTCGTTAAAAGTGAACAGAAACCATGACCTACGCTTCGTACTATTACGTGATATTTTAAATTGTGCATTAGGCCATCATGGTTCACACAATCATAAGCATTAGTCAGGTCACAAAACATATCCAACGGCAGCAATTCGTCATACGTCGAGTCTAGTATATCGTCAAGGTAAAAACAGCCTGTTCCGCAAACAGTCCCTTTCGAAATCCAAACTGTTTGCTACTGAGTAATTTTTCTCTTACAGGCCAAGGTTTTGTCTAAGAAGCTCGAAATCACGGTAGCTCTACGAGCATTTGAACCTTGCTTATGCAACATATAACTCCAATGAGTCATTTCTCTCGGATCTCACCAGATTACGTTTCGTGAGTTGCCTGATTGTTTCTTGGCCCCCACCATCATGTGAGATCTTCAGTGAAGTTTGTAAGGAAACGGAATAAGCATGTGATTGTTTCAATCTTTGAGTCAACACGTGAGGTCTGCGAGTAACAACACACTGTTAGCTACAGTCAGGAAGACTGATCTGAGGCAGCCCACCACGACTTGCTCTCCTGTCATACATTAGAGCAGCAATTACACTTAACTTCTTCTATCGTATTTTGGATATATTCTCATCTCTGTCTTCCCTTACATATTTTTTTCCTCTACTGCTCCCTCTAGTACAATAGAATTATTCCCTGATGTCTTAGCATATCCTGTCCACTCTTCTAGACAGTGATTTCCACATACTCCTTTCATCGGCGATTCTGCAGAGGACTTCCCCATTTCTTGCCCTGTCAGTTGGCTTCATGTTTAACATCCTACTTTAACAACACATCTAAGACTCTTTAATTCTATTCGTTTCCGATTTTCTCGCAGTGTGTCATTCACTTCCATAGAATGCTAGGCTCCAGATTCCACCCTCAAAAACTTCTTCCTCAAAATGAGGCCTGTATTTAATATTAGTAGATTTCCTTTAGGGAGGAACCACATATAATCACGTGACAAAGTTCAATACAATAAGACTTAATAATTATAAAATTACGGGTGTGAATATGATGACGTCTAATGCATTTAAAACACGGTGCCCATTGCGAGTTGAGCAGTTAGTGGTGTTGGACAAGACCAAAGTGTGTGTAGGACGTTGGAGAGGAGATGTCTAACGAGTGAAGATTGTCAGGGGCCTTCAGCAAGGAGAGTAGACAGACAAAAAGAAATGGCGACATTGCAAATTGCATTTACCACAATGATGATTATAAAATGAAGGACTTTCATTTTCCGACGAAAATTATGAAACATGTATAAAAAAACTTAGATCCGATACCACTGATATCTACGAAATTAAAATCTCAGTTAAAATTTGGTGCAGCTTTGCGCAAATGTGTTGCTTAGTGTCTTTCGATTGCCCACTTATCGCGTCACGTCACACTTTCAAACTCTAAGCGCATACTGAGTACGTAAAGGTGCCTAGGTGAGCAGTGTCTCGCGCCTAATGTGAATTGCCTGCTGAAGGGTTCCACATGCTTTTATGTAGCCCACATAACGCAGATGATATGCTTCTCCTTTTTCATGACGATTCTTGGCTGCACGCTGCATGTTGGACGAAGACGCTCCTGCAGCGTTTTCGATGGAAAGTGTTCGGTCACCTACCATACAGCCCGGACTTGTCTCTCTCGGATTTTCATGCCTTCACTCATGTGAACCACTGTATGTAGGGACAGCACTTTGGCAGAGACAACGAGTTCCAGCTCATCTTAGAAGTTGTTGTTGTTGTTGTGGTCTTCAGTCCTGGGACTGGTTTGATGCAGCTCTCCATGCTACCCTATCCTGTGCAAGCTTCTTCATCTCCCAGTACTTACTGCAACCCACATCCTTCTGAATCTGCTTAGTGTATTCATCTCTTGGTCTCTTTCTACGATTTTTACCCTCCACGCTGCCCTCCAATGCTAAATTTGTGATCCCTTGATGCCTCAGAACATGTCCTACAAACCGGTCCCTTCTTTTTGTCAAGTTGTGCCACAGACTCCTCTTCTCCCCAATTCTATTCAATACTTCATCATTAGTTACGTGATCTACTCATCTCATCTTCAGCATTCTTCTGTAGCACCACATTTCGAAAGCTTCTATTCTCTTCTTGTCCAAACTATTTATCGTCCACGTTTCACTTCCATACATGGCTACACTCCACACAAATACTTTCAGAAACGACTTCCTGACACTTAAAACTATACTCGATGTTAACAAATTTCTCTTCTTCCGAAACGCTTTCCTTGCCATTGCACTTCGACCATCAACAGTTATTTTGCTCCCCAAATAGCAAAACTCCTTTACTACTTTAAGTGTCTCATTTCCTAATCTACTTCCCTCAGCATCACCGACTTAATTCGACTACATTCCATTATCCTCGTTTTGCTTTTGTTGATGTTCATCTTATATCCTCCCTTCAAGTCAATGTCCATTCCGTTCAACTGCTCTTCCAAGTCCTTTGCTGTCTCTGATAGAATTACAATGTCATCGGCGAACCTCAAAGTTTTTATTTCTTCTCCGTGGATTTTAATACCTACTCCGAATTTTTCTTTTGTTTCCTTTACTGCTTCCTCAATATACAGATTGAATAACATCGTGGAGAGGCTACAACCCTGTTTCACTCCCTTCCCAACCACTGCTTCCCTTTCATAACCTCGAGTCTTATAACTGCCATCTGGTTTCTGTACAAATTGTAAATAGCCTTTCGCTCCCTGTATTTTACCCTTGCCACCTTCAGAATTTGAAAGAGAGTATTCCAGTCAACATTGTCAAAAGCTTTCTCTAAGTCTACAAATGCTAGAAACGTAGATTTGCCTTTCCTTAATCTTTCTTCTAAGATAAGTCGTATGGTCAGTATTGCCTCACGTGTTCCAATATTTCTACGGAATCCAAACTGATCTTCCCCGAGGTCCGCTTGTACCAGTTTTTCCATTCGTCTGTACAGAATTCGCATTAGTATTTTGCAGCTATGACTTATTAAACTGATAGTTCGGTAATTTTCACATTTGTCAACACCTGCTTTCTTTGGGATTGGAATTATTATATTCTTCTTGACGTCTGAGGGTATTTCGCTTGTCTCATACATCTTCCTCACCAGATGGTAGAGTTTTGTCAGGACTGGCTCTCCCAAGGCCATCAGTAGTTCTAATGGAATGTTGTCTACTCCCGGTGCCTTGTTTCGACCCAGGTCTTTCAGTGCTCTGTCAAACTCTTCACGCAATGTCGTATCTCCCATTTCATCTTCATCTACATCCTCTTCCATTTCCATAATATTGTCCTCAAGTACATCGCCCTTATATAGACCCTCTAAATACTCCTTCCACCTTTCAGCTTTCCCTTCTTTGCTTACAACTGGGTTTCCATCTGAGCTCTTGATATTCATACAAGTGGTTCTCTTTTCTCCAAAGGTCTCTTTAATTTTCCTATAGGCAGTATCTATCTTACCCCTAGTGAGATAAGCCTCTACATCCTTACATTTGTCCTCTAGCCATCCCTGCTTAGCCATTTTGCACTTCCTGTCGATCTCATTTTTGAGACGTTTGTATTCCTTTTTGCCTGCTCCATTTACAGCATTTTTATATTTTCTCCTTTCATCAATTAAATTCAGTATTTCTTCTGTTACCCAAGGATTTCTACTAGCCCTCATCTTTTTACCTACTACGTCCACTGCTGCCTTCACTACTTCATCTCTTAAAGCTACCCATTCTTCTTCTACTGTATTTCTTTCCCCAATTCCTGTCAATTGTTCCCTTATGCTCTCCCTGAAACTCTGTACAACCTCTGGGTCTTTCACTTTATCCAGGTCCCATCTCCTTAAATTCCCACCTTTTTGCAGTTTCTTCAGTTTTAATCTACAGTTCATAACCATAAATTGTGGTCAGAGTCCACATCTGCCCCTGGATATGTCTTACAATTTAAAACCTGGTTCCTAAATCTCTGTCTTACCATTATATAATCTGATACCTTCTAGTATCTCCAGGATTCTTCCATGTATACAACCTTCTTTCATGATTCTTGAACCAAGTGTTAGCTATGATTAAGTTATGCTCTGTGCAAAACTCTCTCTCGGATTTTCATGTCTTCACTCATGTGAACCACTGTATATAGGGACAGCACTTTGGCACAGACAACGAGTTCCAGCTCATCTTAGATAACTGGCAGAAATCATCGGAGGCTGCCTTCTATTATGATGGTATTTGAAAGTTGGTACCACACGATGACAAATGTCTACGTCACAGCAGTGACAATGTAGAGAAGCAGCTGAAAGGTGTAGCTATATGTTGCAAAAGAAACATTTTGGTTTTCACTGTGGTTTCAATTTCGCGACCGTTCAAAGGTTGGAAAAAAATAGCCCTCGTATTTTATGCAAGCTTTCCCTTATTGTTGCAATATTATTTGAATTAACGAAGACGCAAGCACACTCCTTTACTGCACAGCATTCTGGCTACAACTTAATAATGTACTTTGATGTAAGTACTAAAAATAATTAATGCCACTAGAACATTGGTCAAAAGCGAATTTTGCTGAAATAGGTTAAAAAGGGTGACAAATCCCGTACTAAAGTTTCAATTAGTGGCAATTAATTCCACTAATGATTTCATAATACATGACTACAGTCAGACATTGCCGCTTCAGATGAAGACATATTTCAGACACAAAGTATCTCTCTACAAAATGACAACGGAAAAAATTACTTAGATAACATGAAAACATGACCAAGGAAATGTAAACGACTATATTGTTCAAAAGTCAAATTAAAGAACACCTCCTTTGAAATGACCGTTTTTCCGTTATACGCAACTACGTATTAAATTCCGTAAAGATTCCTGTCTTGTAGCAGTTGAGCAGATACTATTGATGGTGACGAAAATATTACAGTCTTTCAAATCGCAAATAATGTGTTTAGTAATGACTCGCCATGTTGACAACTAGAGCCGCTGTTTTTAAAATGATAGTGGTGTAATTATTTGACCACCATTCACGTCCGCAAGTTCTTGTATCCGCGACTAATGAATCCTGAAGAAGACTTATAATTGTCTAAGCCGTTGCCGCACCATTTTGTAGATGCTATGTCTTAGATTGCCTCGCATGTAAATGTGCGTTTTTCTATATGCTTGAGAGGGTCATTTATACGACTTCACTTGTCGATATCTAGTCTAATTCAAACTTAAAAATTATTTTAAATTACTTTCAGTCATCAGGACTCGTTACGGAAACGATACTGAAGCACTGTGATTAACATTTCTTACACAATTTCACTTTAGCGTTTGCCCTCACGCAACACGTGCACTAGCGACTTGCACTCCGTGCTCACTCTACTTCGATTCCTATCTTACCCTCCCGTTTTCCGCACAAACACTGTAGGGAAAGGACAGTGTACTCGTAATAGCCTCGCTTACTTGGTTTTCTATTGCAAACGATAAGTCAACATAATAAAGACTCCTGGGGCGATCCATAGTGATTTTCAATGAGTAAATTAGGTTTACAAGCTTTAATAATTATTAATTTATACGTATTCTTAAAACAATCAAAGATTTAAAATAAAGATAGTAACACAGTTTCCTCAGCTTCATCTGCCAGTCGTTATCGACGGTCACATTCTCGATATTTAAAATTACATTATAGATAAGAAAAATTTAAAATTTTTAGTGGATAATTAGGTAGTTAGATACCTTTACATCACAAACTCGTGTTGGTCACTGTGTGAAGGCTAACTCTAGAATCCTCATGTGTCTACAAACCACAGTCACAATTACCTACAAGACTTAGGAACATCAACAGTGCTGCAAATGTAAAACAACTTATAACACTTACATCTATTAGGAGTAGGTTTATTTTATGTAACTGTGAATCTGCAGTTATGAAGTGTGTAATCTGTGTTCTTTAAACTCCTTGATGTACGGCGAGAAAATTAAAGGTTTTGTAATGTATATACGAGAAAAGCAAAAGAATAGGTTAAATTGATAAATTATTATAATATGTCTATGTTCATATTAAGAAAATATTTGTTAAAAGCTGGTTCATGCTTAGGGAAACTGTATTTTTAACATGTAAAAGCTGTAGGGAAGTCCCACAGCAACGGAAGTGGCATGGCGCGATGTAGAAGGTGGTTTTGACAGTCGAACCTAGCTGCTCCTTTGTGCGAACGGCACGCAGTATGTGGCTAGTCTTAACACAGTACACTTCGACGGTGCTGCGTTATAAAGGATTTGCCTCGGATGTGGATCTGGCTATTATGTAGTATTCGCGGCAAAATGGAATGGCTCTAATATGTTGAAAATCCGACACCAAGAAGAGATTTTATAGAGCATTCGTATATCAAGAGCCGTGAGTACAGTTAGCAGCGATGCCGCCTCCCATAAATCTTCTTCACTGCTTCACAAACTTCATTCATTCAGTTAAGTAATGTATATATGAGCATGGACCAGTTTGTGTTGTTTCAATAATAACCATATAAAATCTAAGGTCGCGTCCGGAGCCCTATTTTCAATCCTGATCACGAAGCTACACAGGGTCCTCACAAAAGTGCTAGTAAAGCCGAGTTTCCTGATTTAAATGAACAATTCTTGCATTCATATTTTTAAAAGTGATTTTTTGTCCAGAGTAAAAGGAGTAGTAAAAGTTAAAGCTAAAACCACAAAAGTGAAGTTGGGTAGGCTTTTGCTGAAGTATCCCTAGTTTATTATAAAATATAATTTTGCAGATTTACAGTGCAAGACTTTGTAAATATTATTGTCTAGAATACCTGCTTCACAGGTGATTAAAAGGCATACATACAATTCTTTAGTGAACAGAGTTATGCTAATAACGTTAGGAGTGAAGTTATGCTCATTTTCAAAAATAGTATGCTTCTGGTTTCTATCATGATTGGTTCCTTTTTGAAGTTAATTAAGCCCAGTTTGTATTTTAGTGTCTTGCAAAGTAATTTACGAACTACTCCAAGTGAAGCGAATGATTATTTTTTAGATTTAGTCTTTACTAATGTAATAATTAAAGTTTTGACTACTGAAACTATACTAGTTTATGGATCCCCATCATGTCCTCCACCTAGTAAGAAAAAAATTGAACTATTACTGTTACTAAGGAAAACTGCTATATGTGGAGGAGGTTAAACAGTGTATTTATGATGTTATTCATCTTTATTTCTATTTTTCATGTCAGTCAGGATTGAAGCCCCTCATCTCCAAATTTAGTTCTGCACTTCATGCAGTGACATTTGACTATTTGATTAAGTAATGCTCTTGAGTTTTGTGCAAAGTTGCTCCCCATAATTTACTGGTGTGTATATTACTGGTAGCTAACTGCTGCCACACCCAATACAGAGTTCACTGTGTCAGTTTGTATCCTGTTTGCTTTTCAAAGGGAGCTCTCAACAAAATAACTTCAATAACCAATATTCATTTTTCCCAAATTAATGTGGTTGTGACAGTTCGTTTTTGTCATTCATTTGTGATTTTACCTCTTTCATTAACTCCCAAGGGTAAAGTCCGGTAGATTTTCCTGTTAATTTCACCAAGTTGAAAGTTATAGTCCTATATCTTTGTCCATTAGACCCTCTCAGAGGGTAACATTAGCGTGTTTCCCGTGACAGGACTAAAGGTTCGGTTGTTGGGGAATAGCGCTAGTGTTGTAAACTATACTGACTGACGAGGTATCGAATTAGTTAAAAGAAAGGCAGGAGGAAGTTTGATTTTTTCATTACAATACACTTATATAACTTTCATTATTTTCTATTAATGACTTAAACAGAGTGCTGTGTTGGGTTCCTTCGAACAGGCCTCTTTAGATTCTTTCATGCTCTTCCAAATGAATCAGTGCTCCATGTCTTGTTTCGAAGCTAAATTTTAACCAACTTCATACCATGTTTATCTTCTATTTCTTTTGTTTTTTATTTTATTGCTTAAGAACGACAATGCGTGGCCGCTAATTGACGCGACAGATCACGAAAAAAGTATCCGAATGTGACGGAAGTCGGAAGATGTGGTCAACATGTACAGACAAACAAATGATTATAATTTCAGAAAAATCAGGCGGTTCATTTAACAGAAAGAGATTCACAAATAAAGCAATCCAATAACACTTTGGTCCGAATCTGGGCTTTATGCAAGCAATTATTCGGCTCAGCATTGACTGGAGTTGTTGGATGTCCTACCGAGGGATATCATGCCAGATTCTGTCCGATGGTTACGTTAGATCGTCAAAATCCCGAGCTGCTTGGAGGATCCTGCGTTTAGCACCCCAAATGTTCTCAATTGGAGAGAAATCCGATGACCTTGATGGCCGAGGCAGGGCTAGGCAAGCACGAAGACAAGCAGTAGGAACTATCAGCGTGTGTAGGCGGGCTGAGTCCAGAGTGGCTTGCCGTGAAGGGCAACAAAGCGGGGTGTAGAATATCGTCAACGTACCGCTGCGCTGTATGAGGGCCACGGATGACAACCAAATGGCTCCAGCTACATAATGAAATAGCACCATACACTATCAGATCATCACTCCTGGTTCCCGGGAAGTATGGCGGACGACAGACGGGCTGGTACCCCACCGCTATCCAGGTTATCTCCAGACACGTCTTCGCTGGTCATTGGGGCTCAGTTCGAAAGGGACTCACCACTGACGACAATTGTACTCCAGTCAATGATAATCCAGGCCGAATGTGCCCGACACCTCTGTAAACGGATTTTCTGTTGTGCAGAGGTCAATAAGAAGACGGCGCAAGCGGTGCCTTGGGCTCAGTACCCTTTCTGTGAGCCGCCTATTAATGGTCCTTGTGGTTACTGAAGCACAAGTTGCACGTCGGATCGACGATAATGATGAATACAGTGTAGGGAAGCAGCCTACTCACGCTGTAGTAAATTCACATCAGTCTTTCCATTGTGTGCCAGCCAGTCCGCTGTAACTAGCTCTGACGTCATAAATGTTGCGCAATACATTAAAAATCAAGCAAATAACCTAAAACATTTCTAGAATGTCAGGAGTAATACTAAATTAATGTGTGTTGAATATCAGTTCGATAACTTTAGCCATTTTCGAAATTTGGACGTTTTTCTGTAAAAATCATTGGCGCAACAGAAAAGAGCTACAGAGTTAAAAATTTATAATTAGATTCATTTTTCATAATTATTTAATAAAAACAGTCTTCTGGATCTCACAAATTAAGATTTTAGTGGAAATTCATGATTTTCTGGTTTTCGTCTCAAAACTTAAGGAAGCAAGATAGATTAAGTAGGCTAATAAATAAGGCTAGGATGTTTATATTTAAGTAGAATGGAGATCCGCTATCACCATAAGGATGTGAGAAGTTTCATTTGAATACCTATAAAACTATAGCGATAGCGTATCTCCAAAGGGCCAGTTCAGAGCTCGTCTACTGTGTGCAGTGTAATTAAATTAATTCTCTTGCCCAAAATATTTAACTTAGCCACATCAAAATTTTATTATGATTACTTACCTGTGTGCTGAATGCACATTTAAATTGAGAGCTTCATCGGCCATCAGAAAAAGAAGCTATGATTTATTCGGTAACTTAAAGTGGTGCATTACTAGCCCAGCGGCTAGTCGGGAGAGCCGATTTGATCACGCGTTCCCTTAGCCGTCCGCACCGCGGCTTCATATATAAGAACGCTGCGCGAGGTAGCAAGGCCCCAGTTCTCTCCAGACGCTGAATAGCACGCCATCTGTGTCGGGAGTCGCGTCGCGTCGGTATCATTGCTACAAACAGCCTCGGATGCCGTATTAAGTTACTCGAGATACGCGTACCATGCAATCATTTTCGAGTGAAGTGTTAATTCTGGGATGACTATAATTATCGATCTTCAGTTTGCGTATGTTCGTATTTTCACGTGCCGCCGCGGGACAAACATTTTACCATTATTTAGCGTGGCGTTTGGTGAACCTAATCATCAAATTTTGGCGAGTATTCATTTAAATATTTAATTTGGACAGTTATAGTGGCATCAGCGCATTACACTCTGAACTGCTCTGTTAGTTACATTGTGTGCATTCTTTCGTTTTCATCTGTGACTTTTAGAATACAGAACGTTTTTTCACGACCGTTTTTGATTATAAATCCCAGACAATCTCCTAATTCCTCAGAGCTATAAGCTGCAGCTATAAGTATATTCACAGATGAAGTGGGCACTAGGAATTCTAATTACAGGCTTCACGTTTTGCTAATCACTTTCTGGTTGTCAATATTGTAGTTAGAGAGCCAGTGTTGAGAACGGCAAAAGACAGCATAAATAATAGGAACATTTTTAACAACAGTAATTCCACCCGCCGCCGCACATATGATTAATCGGCCGGGAATTGCATAATTTCTACATTAAACCAAACATTAAAAATTAACATTAATTCAAACAGCCACCCCACAACAGGGTTCTGAGTGCCTCTCGGTTGACCGCTTCCGTCTTGACGTTAGCCACAGTGGCATCGCTCCTGTTCAAACGTCGAGCGATTCGCCCAACACACACTTTTTTTTTTTAATGGCATCCTACTTTCTACAAAGAACTTTACATTGGGTTAGCCTCCCGTAGCATTGCTACAGCCACCGTTGTCAACAATTACGAAGTGACCCTGCAATTTTACGTGGTACTAAGTATGAGTATTGATGTTAATAGCAGCTAAAACTGGGTTAACCTAACTGTTGAAATTATTGCATTGAAACACATTCCTCCTTGCTTACAAGACATTAATGTTGTCCGAGACTTTGATCCTAACACTGTCTCCGAAAGTGCGTCTGTTGCTGTTGACAAATCACTGTGAATTAGTTATACAGCAAGGTGTAAATTAAATTCTGATGATGTGTTACGTATTTGAATTAAATAACGTGAAGATATTGCTAAATTTAAGGTAACGAGTGACTATGTTCTGTTTACATTATTAAAAAAAATTACACATTGGTCTTGCCAAAATTATTGCCAGAATACGGCTCTTTGGGACTTTGTATGGGCGCTGATGACCGCGCAGGTGAGCGCCCCACAAATCAGTCATCATCAAATATCATCCACTAACGGAGTGAAGTGTAAGTTTAGGTTTCTCTGCTTGCCCCATACTGTTAACTGTGGACTAATTAGCAGCTGCTGTTATAATCCATGTCATATTTTCAATCGTGGTGTATCCTGTCTGTCAATTCATGATCGTTTGAACATTTTCCCTTTGTGGAACATGCACAAACTGTTCATCCAGCACCTTCTTCTCAGTGGACTATTAAATGCAAACTACTATCGTTGGTGCTGCAAAAGTACCCGCTGCGAGCTTCGAGGTGGCGAAACTCTCGTCTATAATGGAACATTATCATTTTGAATACTCTCTGTCTATGGTAGTACTCTGGCGTACGTTGTAAATATGCAAACATGTAGACACCAAAGCACTTCTACAATGCAACAAAGTCTTCATAAGTAAGTGATGTGTTAATTATCTCCACTGTCATTTCTTTTGCCAGTCTGCGGAAAGCCGACGAAAGATAACATTAGCGACCTCATCCTATATGAATTTATGTATAAAGTTGAGAATAGATGTACAGCAAAGATGGTTTGATATTGTAAATACCTATACATGTACACATATTGGTCCTACCCCACGAGTTTGTACACACTGGATGGCGAAGTGTACTTCTGACCAAAATTATCCGTTTTTAGTTCCATTCGCATATGAAGCGAGGATGTCATATCATGTCTCAGTCGTATCGAATTCGATTTCTCCCTACGAGGGTTGGACGCTGGAAGAAGCAGATTTCTTACACAATCTTCTTCGACTACCGATTCTCTAAACTTTCCAAACAGGAAGAACAATGTCCTTTCTCTCAGAGATATCCATAAGTTCGCTATACTTTTCATTTGCACTTTCGCGTGGTTTTTACTGAACTGTTATGATTCTGAAAGCACGTCTCCGAATGTGTTCTGCCGCGACTCCTTGCTAACGTCTCTAAACGCTGGGGCAAGACTCTATGACTGGTCTTGCATGTAATTTCCTTTACAGTTGAGCAGCAGTTTCACAAGTCTCTTCGAGGAATTTCCTTCGACTGATTTGACGTTTTCATCCCATCCCTTTGTGTTTACCTTTTGACATTCAATCTGTGAGGATCAATCAAATGAAAATCGAGCAACCGCCACAACGAGGCTATGGTATGGCTCCATTTAAAAGTAATCACCACACGCGTTAAGACATTTACCCCACTGGCAGACGAGACGATCAATTTCTGTTTCGTAGAACGCGGTCGGCCGCTGACTGATTCGCAACTACTCTTGCGCCTCCTCGTTGGACCTCACCGACGTCCACACAGGTCTTTCTTCAGGTCGCCAAAGATGTGAAAATCACACGGTGGAAGATACAGGCTCTAAGGAGGGTGTTGCAGCGTTTTCTAACCAAATCGCTGAAATGTGACCCTTCGTCTGATAGGCTGTGTGGGGGCGGGAGTTTTCATGCAACAGAAAAATGCCGTCCGACAGCATTGAGAGAAACCGAAGGCAAACGGGCAAAGCTAACAGTGGAAACATCCCACATTTCCCCCGCCAATGAAATGCAGATCTATTCACAAAAGCCGGCCGATGTGGCCGAGCGGCTCTAGGCGCTTCAGTCTGGAACCGTTCGACCGCTACGGTCGCAGGTTCGAATCCTGCCTCGGGAATGGATGTGTGTAATGTCCTTAGGTTAGTTAGGTTTAAGTAGTTCTAAGTTCTAGGGGATTGATGACCTCAGATGTTAAGTCCCATAGTGCTCAGAGCCATTTGAACCATATTCACAAAAGTTACTGCAAGGTTATGACTATCTTCTTCCGCGACTGCAGGGGCCCTCTGCTTATCGCATTCCTCAACCGTGGGACCCAATCAGTGCGCAGTTCTATGAGGACACTTTGGAGAAACTGCGACGCGTCATAAAGTCAATATGCCCAGGAATACTGTCAGACGGGATCGTGCTTTGTGTCAAAGAAAATTTGGCTAATCAGTACGTATAAATAATTCCTTTGGTCAGTTATTCATAAGAATCCATCCTCCCAACAATGAAAATTTACTTCGAAGTTAGCATTTTGGACTGACAGAATACAATAAAACAGCTGTCATCGATAGTATGAGAATTATTTCAATTTCCAAGCAAATAACACTACCGCCTAGAGTAGACTCATCTTTACATGGGGTAGTGGGATGGTCACAAGCCTAAACTACCACTTCGAAAGAATCAAGGTGCGACCATTAAAACTGGAGATAGTGTCGGTCCTACTTCAAGTATTCATCCTTCAATGCACCACATTTCCCCAACGGTGGATAACTTAGCGGATACCTTAGTTAAAAAAGTCAGCCTTTCGCCTGTGCGAGAAACGTTCCACTTCAAAACTCTCGTCTTAATAGTAGAAACGCCTTCCGCGCAATGGTTCCTTCTTCAGAGGAAAGAGAAAGAAGTTGAAAATGAAATGGCTCTGAGCACTACGGGAATTAACATCTGAGGTCATCAGTCCCCTAGAACTTAGTACTACTTAAACCTAACTAACCTAAGGACATCACACACATCCAAGCCCGAGGCAGGATTCGAACCTGCGACCGTAGCGGTCGCGCGGTTCCAGACTGAAGCGCCTAGAACCTCTCTGTTACAACGGCCGGCAAGAGAAAGAAGTCTTCTTCCCGTTGCGAGGATCCTACAGCTGTCGTCGCGTCCCGCATCTCTGTTGCCAAATGTCACGTTCTCGCCAGTCTTGCTCATCCTCTACTATTCCTCATCTCTCCGTCGGTTCTTGGATACCACTTAGCCACATTTTCCGTGGTATTCCCTTTCTTCTCCCTCCAACAAAGGATCAGGCAGGGAAGGAATTAAATCCTGTTCTTTGGTCCTCAAAAATGAGTTTTAAGGTTAAAATGCATTTGTACAAATCCATCGTGGAACCAGTTACAAGCTTTGGAGTGAGTACTGGGAACTTACAGAAATAAATAAAAAGATACTTAGAAATGTCGAAATGGATCGCTTGAGAATGGCATGTAGAGTTTTTCGACTTGACCAAGTAAGACATGAGGATATGAGAGAAAGAACGCAGACTAACTATAACGAATAGAATAGAAAAAGACAAGTAGGATAGTCTAGGCAGGTCAAATGAACGGATGAAGACTGGTGGCCCAAGGGAGTTCTCTCATGTCAGTCTTGAAGATGAAGAAAAATAAGTCTCTGAGCTCTACATCAGTATAATACGGGGAGAGGGGGCTAACATTCAATGGCCCAAAGAAACGGCATATGTGTCTACCTCGCGTGCAGAATGAAGTGAGGATGTGGTGCAAAACACCTCCTTGGACAGCATCCAGCGATATTTCGTCTTGACACCCTCGAGTAACTTGGTAAGGAATGTTCAAATGTGTGTGAAATCTTATGGGACTTAACTAAGGTCATCAGTCCCTAAGCTTACACACTACGTAACCTAAATTATCCTAAGGACAAACACACACACCCATGCCCGAGGGAGGACTCAAACCTCCGCCGGGACCAGCCGCAACAGTCCATGAATGTAGCGCCTTAGACCGCTCGGCTAATCCCACGCGGCAAACTTGGTAAGGAGATTTCGGCAGTATGGTACTGTGGATTTGTTTCTTACGAGGACAATCTGTTAGCACCACACCATGGCAGTCCTAACAGCAGATCACATTACCGATGACGGGTGGGTGCTCACCTTCGTCGGCAGTACAGAGTCCAAATGTTACCATTGCTTCCTTTGGTCCTTCATCTATAGTTCACAGTGATATACCGAGTATTCACACCTGATGAACAGACAGCTAAACAAAGCCACGTGGATCGCCATGACACAGCTGGAAAATTTCCTTTCCTGCCTCGGTTCGTCAGGCTTCTTGAATGGGGGCAAACCCAGCTGGCAGGGACCTTTGTCATGTTCAAGATGTTGGGCAAGATATTGAAAACGTGACTGCTGGTCACTCTTTGCACAGTCGCCTCCATTGTGACAAGCCGGAATTCGAACATCAGGATATCTTCATGTGATCCCAGTTTTCCAGAGAGAAATGGTCTGCCACTTCGTTGTTAGTCATTCAGAATTGTTTGAGCGCCTTGGGAGCGTTTTGCACCACGTAAGCGTAAGACAAATGACGGTACATAGTTGTCATACGCTTCCACCGACTTCTCATACAATGTAGCAGAGTTATTTTTCTTCCAGTGCAGATCACGAACTTCAATGGGGTGCGCCATTTGGTTTGGGCTCCTCTTGCGGCGTGCTACGACACTGTGGTGCGGAGATTTCGATATGTACGAAGACTACAGGCATATTAGTTGCATTAGTAAGAATTGCATCAGCTAATGCATTTTCCTTCTTTTTTACCTGCCTCTTGCAGATTATGGTTTACAATTGATTTAGTATCGGCATAATTCGTGCCAGCAGCCGCGGTTATACGATTGATACAAGTGAATATTATTGGTTAAAACAGTTGTTTATATTTTTAGGGTTAAAATATAAATTTGTAAGGTGAAATGTTAAAATTTATTTATAGCTCTAACTACACTTGTCCTACTCTTGTTGGCCCATAAAACGAATGCATGTCACTGCATGTCCGTAGCTAACGAAGTTTTTCAATGCATATTGGCTCTGAGCACTATGGGACTTAACAGCAATGGTCATCAGTCCCCTCGAACTTAGAACTACTTAAACCTAACTAACCTAAGGACATCACACAACACCCAGCCATCACGAGGCAGAGAAAATCCCTGACCCCGCCGGGAATCGAACCCGGGAACCCGGGCGTGGGAAGCGAGAACGCTACCGCACGACCACGAGATGCGGGCAATGCATATTCAACTCGTTTTTATGATTTGAAATATCTGAAAGTGGCTGTAAAAAGCAACCGAAACTAGTCATCATACTTTTGTAACGAAACTTGCCTCAAAATCTTTTAGATTATTTTTTAAATTTAATCAATGACGTTAAGACCGCTGGCTCTATGCCGCGCGGGGTAGCCGCGTGGGCTAGGCGTCTTGTCGCGGTCCACGCGGCTCCCTCCGTCGGAGGTTCGAGTACTCCCTCTGGCATTGTTGTTGTTGTTGTGGTCTTCAGTCCTGAGACTGGTTTGATGCAGCTCTCCATGCTACTCTATCCTGTGCAAGCTTCTTCATCTCCCAGTACTTACTGCAACCTACATCCTTCTGAATCTGCTTAGTGTATTCATCTCTTGGTCTCCCTCTACGATTTTTACCCTCCACGCTGCCCTCCAATACTAAATTGGTGATCCCTTGATGCCTCAGAACATGTCCTACCAACCGATCCCTTCTTCTGGTCAAGTTGTGCCACAAACTCCTCTTCTCCCCAATCCTATTCAGTACCTCCTCATTAGTTATGTGATCTACCCATCTAATCTTCAGCATTCTTCTGTAGCACCACATTTCGAAAGCTTCTATTCTCTTCTTGTCCAAACTATTTACCGTCCATGTTTCACTTCCATACATGACTACACTCCATACAAATACTTTCAGAAATGACTTCCTGACACTTAAATCTATATTCGATGTTAACAAATTTCTCTTCTTCAGAAACGCTTTCCTTGCCATTGCCAGTCTACATTTTATATCCTCTCTACTTCTACCATCAGTTATTTTGCTCCCCAAATAGCAAAACTCCTTTACTACTTTAAGTGTCTCATTTCCTAATCTAATACCCTCAACATCACCCGACTTAATTCGACTACATTCCATTATCCTCGTTTTGCTTTTGTTGATGTTCATCTTATATCCTCCCTTCAAGACACCATCTGGCATAGGCGTATGTGTTGTCCTTAGTGTAAGTTACTTTAAGTTAAATTAAGTAGTGTGTAAGTTTAGGGACCAATGACCTCAGCAGTTTGGTTCCATAAAATCTTACCACAAATTTCTAATTTTCCAACTGCTGTCTCATTCAGAACAATGTCAGACTTCATTATTCACTGATTTTGTTCGTGCCATTGTTCAGAAATTAAACTTATAATTACGCTGTGAGTGTGTGTGATTTTGTTTGTGCCAGTATATCGAAAATTATCTCGTTAATTTACCTTCTGATAGTGACCTGTTTTGTCTGTCATATTGCACGGAAAATTGTATTGAGAAATTTCTGTAGGTGGTGGTGCAGATGGTTGATAGCAAATTTGTTTTAATGACTAGCTAGTGATGGGAGTTGTTGTAGATCTATTTTCAGCTGAGTGCTAATGTAAGTATCTTTCATTAAATAAGAGACATCTACATCTAAATCTACATGGCTACTCTGCAATTCACACATAAGTGCCTGCCAGAGGGTTCGTCGAACCGTTTTCATACTACTTCTCTACCATTCCACTCTCGAATGGCGCGTGGGAAAAAGGAACTCCTAATTCTTTCCGTTCGAGCTCTGATTTCTCTTATTTTATTATGATGATCATTTCTCCCTACGTAGATGGGTGTCCACAAAATATTTTCGCATTCGGAAGAGAAAGTTGGTGATTGAAATTTCGTAAATAGATCTCGCCGCAAAGAAAACCGCCTTTGTTTCATTAACTGCAACCCCGAATCGAGTATCATACCAGTGACACTCTCACCCCTATTGTGCGATAACACGAAACGGGCTGCCCTTCTTTCCACTTTTTCGATGTCCTCCGTCAATCCTACCTGGTAAGAAGCCCACACCGTGCTGCAATATTCCAGCAGAGGACGGACAAGGCTGTCTCTTTAGTGGGTTTGTCGCATCTTCTAAGTGTTCTGCCAACAAAGCGCAGACTTTGTTTCGCCTTCCCCACAATTTTATCTATGTGGACCTTCCAATTTAAGTTGCTCGTAATTGCAATTCGTAGGTATTTAGTCGAATTGACAGCCCTTAGATTTCTGTGCTTTATCGTATACCCAAAATTTATCGGATTTCTTTTAGTACCCATGTGGATTACATTGCGCTTTTCGTTGTTTAGTGCCAATTGCCACTTTTCGCACCATACAGAAATTCTCTCTATATCATTTTGTAACTGGAATTGATCGTCTGATGATTTTACTAGACGGTAAATTACAGCATCACCTGCAAACAATCTAAGGGGGCTGCTCAAATTATCACCCAGATCATTTATGTAAATCATGACCAGCAGAGGGCCTATGACACTGCCTTGCGGAACGCCAGATATCACTTCTGTTCTGCTCGATGATTTACCGTCTATCACTACGAACTGTGACCTCCCTGAGAGGAAATCACGAATCCAGCCACACAACTGAGACGATATTTCATATGCACGCAATTTGATTAATAGTCGCTTGTGAGGAACGGTATCAAAATCCTTCTGAAAATCTAGGAATATGGAATCGATCTGAGATCCCTTGTCGACAGCACTCATTACTTCATGGGAATATAGATGTAGCTGTGTTACACAAGAACGATATTTTCCGAATCCGTGTTGATTATGTACCAATAAGTCATTTTCTTCAAGGTGACTCATAATGTTCGAGTACAGCATATGTTCCAAAATCCTACTGCGAATTGATGTCAGTGATGTGGGTCTGTAATTCAATGTTGTCTTTTAGTTTATTGTTAGTTGCAGATGTTAATTTTCTGCTGTGGCTAGGAGTCAGATGCCGTAAGCTAGAAGGGGGGATGAAGAAATCTCCGTTCGAAGGCCTTACAGTGCAGAACCAGTATGCCAATCAGGAAAAATCGGAGTAGGGATTGAGCCAATCATCCCACCGATACATCTGGCTGAAGACATCCGTCTGGCAAAACACTGTGTCCTGCTGCGTGAAGAATTTCGTAACTGCCTGCTACACATCCTCCTCCTACAGGATACGTGTGGACACTCCAAGGCCTTTTCTAAGGAACCGATGGCGTGATAATCGCGTGAGCAGTGAACGGGACTACAGTGCGGGTGCTCAAATATCTCACACTTGGTGTAACTTCTGGTTTGTGCGATATGAGATCGTGGGTTATCAAAACAGCAACACCCCTTGTCGCAGTTTTCGGCAGCCTGCTGCCACACAAAGATTGTTCATTCTTTAATGGATGTCTACCTTTGGTCCTGTTTGGATACGTTTGGTAATAACGTCACCATAGTTCACGGTTTCACGTTTACCCCAGGCACGTCGGAAAGACACATGTCGGTGCTTATACACCCGCATCGGTATCGCACTACGTTGCACGCATGCTGCAGCATTTCTCCCTAACAGAAACTTTTTGATCGCTTCTTATATTACTACGCCAATTTTACCTGCTGGGGTGACGTCCACTGTAATTTGTTTTCGTTGTTTTAACGGTGTTTTCTGTTGGTATTACCTTGTTGCGCCCTGCCTTCAAAACTGTTAAGTTCTGTTATCATTTGCCACGCCTTCAACACGCCGAGCTAGACTCCACCCAAATGCCAAGCTATAAAATACACTCCTGGAAATTGAAATAAGAACACCGTGAATTCATTGTCCCAGGAAGGGGAAACTTTATTGACACATTCCTGGGGTCAGATACATCACGTGATCACACTGACAGAACCACAGGCACATAGACACAGGCAACAGAGCATGCACAATGTCGGCACTAGTACAGTGTATATCCACCTTTCGCAGCAATGCAGGCTGCTATTCTCCCATGGAGACGATCGTAGAGATGCTGGATGTAGTCCTGTGGAACGGCTTGCCATGCCATTTCCACCTGGCGCCTCAGTTGGACCAGCGTTCGTGCTGGACGTGCAGACCGCGTGAGACGACGCTTCATCCAGTCCCAAACATGCTCAATGGGGGACAAATACGGAGATCTTGCTGGCCAGGGTAGTTGACTTACACCTTCTAGAGCACGTTGGGTGGCACGGGATACATGCGGACGTGCATTGTCCTGTTGGAACAGCAAGTTCCCTTGCCGGTCTAGGAATGATAGAACGATGGGTTCGATGACGGTTTGGATGTACCGTGCACTATTCAGTGTCCCCTCGACGATCACCAGTGGTGTACGGCCAGTGTAGGAGATCGCTCCCCACACCATGATGCCGGGTGTTGGCCCTGTGTGCCTCGGTCGTATGCAGTCCTGATTGTGGCGCTCACCTGCACGGCGCCAAACACGCATACGACCATCATTGGCACCAAGGCAGAAGCGACTCTCATCGCTGAAGACGACACGTCTCCATTCGTCCCTCCATTCACGCCTGTCGCGACACCACTGGAGGCGGGCTGCACGATGTTGGGGCGTGAGCGGAAGACGGCCTAACGGTGTGCGGGACCGTAGCCCAGCTTCATGGAGACGGTTGCGAATGGTCCTCGCCGATACCCCAGGAGCAACAGTGTCCCTAATTTGCTGGGAAGTGGCGGTGCGGTCCCCTACGGCACTGCGTAGGATCCTACGGTCTTGGCGTGCATCCGTGCGTCGCTGCGGTCCGGTCCCAGGTCGACGGGCACGTGCACCTTCCGCCGACCACTGGCGACAACATCGATGTACTGTGGAGACCTCACGCCCCACGTGTTGAGCAATTCGGCGGTACGTCCACCCAGCCTCCCGCATGCCCACTATACGCCCTCGCTCAAAGTCCGTCAACTGCACATACGGTTCACGTCGACGCTGTCGCGGCATGCTACCAGTGTTAAAGACTGCGATGGAGCTCCGTATGCCACGGCAAACTGGCTGACACTGACGGCGGCGGTGCACAAATGCTGCGCAGCTAGCGCCATTCGACGGCCAACACCGCGGTTCCTGGTGTGTCCGCTGTGCCGTGCGTGTGATCATTGCTTGTACAGCCCTCTCGCAGTGTCCGGAGCAAGTATGGTGGGTCTGACACACCGGTGTCAATGTGTTCTTTTTTCCATTTCCAGGAGTGTAGATAAGCACACGGTCCTTTTAGGGAAGGCTGATCTCACGCGTCATGTTTCGCCCAGCGTGGGTGGCGCCACGGAGGCGAAGAAGCCGGCGACGTCACTCGGCGCTCAGCGTCGTGGCGGCAAACAGGAGAGGCGGCGGGCCCGGAATAGCGGCCGCTTCCGGAGGCGCGCCTCGCTTCCGATCGCCGGCCGTGCGGCCGAGCACGTGGCCCCAGGGCGGGCCTGGGCCCAGCCTAAAGACAGCGCGACTGCATGAGTCACCCGCCAGGTGGTGCGGGGGACGCCCTAAGCGCAGCACATGCTTGACTTCCTATCTAAAGCTTACAAACTTACACATCTAATCAAAATTATCAGCACTTCCATAGATAATGTGGAATTGACGATTAGATGTCACGAGAGGCGGATCCGCCACTCTGAAAAAGAGGGTGAGGTGGTGGCGGACGTTGGTGGTTGGGGTGGGGGGGGGGGGGGGAGGGTAGGGATAGTGAACAGAGGAGCGTTAACAGCAGGACAATCTACATCTACATAGATACTCCGCAAGCTACCGTACCGTACCGTGTGCCACTATTACTCATTTCCTTTTCCGTTCCAGACGCAAGCAGAGCGATGGGATGAAAACTGTCTAAATGCTTCCACATGAGCCCTAATTTATCGCATCTTATCTTCGTTGTCCTTACGCACAATGAACACTACTGGCCATTAAAATTGCTTCACCTCGAAGATGACGTGCTACAGACGCAAAATTTAACCGACAGGAAGAAGATGCTGAGATATGCAAATGATTAGCTTCTCAGAGCATTCGCACAAGGTTGGCGCCGGTGCGACACCTACAACGTGCTACCATGGGGAAAGTTTCCAACCGATTTCTCATACACAAGCAGCAGTTGACCGGCGTTGCCTGGTAATACGTTGTTGTGATGCCTCGTGTAAGGAGGACAAATCCGTACCATCACGTTTCCGACTTTGATAAAGGTCGGATTGTAGCCTATCGCGATTGCGGTTTATCGTATCGCGACATTCCTGCTCGCGTTGGTCGAGATCCAATGACTGTCAACAGATGACGATATTTGCAAAACAACAACCATCTGCACGAACAGTTCGACGTTTGCAGCAGCGTGGACTATCAGCTCGGAGACCATAGCTGCGGCTACCCTTGACGCTGCATCACAGACAGGAGCGCCTGCGATGGTGTACTCAACGACGAACCTGGGTGCACGAATGGCAAAACGTCATTTTTTCGGATGAATCCAGGTTCTGTTTAAGCATCATGATGGTCGCATCCGTGTTTGGCGACATCGCGGTGAACGCACATTGGAAGCGTGTATTCGTCATCGCCGTACTGGCGTATCACCCGGCGTGATGGTATGGAGTGCCATTGGTTACACGTCTCGGTCACCTCTTGTTCGCATTGACGGCACTTTGAACAGTGGACGTTACATTTCAGATGTGTTACGACCCGTGGCTCTACCCTTTATTCGATCCCTGCGAAACCCTACATTTCAGCAGTATAATGCACGACCGCATGTTGCAGGTCCTGTACGGGCCTTTCTGGATACAGAAAATGTTCGTTTGCTGCCCTGGCCAGCTCATTCTTCAGATCTGTCACCAATTGAAAACTTCTGGTCAATGGTGGCTGAGCAACTGCCTCGTCACAATACGCCAGTGCCTACTCTTGAACTATGGTATCGTGTTGAATCTGCATGGACAGATGTACCTGTACACGCCATCCAAGATCTGTTTGACTCAATGCCCAGGCGTATTAAGGCCGTTATTACGGCCAGAGGTGGTTGTTCTGGGTACTGATTTCTCAGGATGTATGAACCCAAATAGCGTGAAAATGTAATCACATGTCAGTTCTAGTATAATGTATTTGTCCAATGAATACCCGTTTATCATCTGCATTTCTTCTTGGTGTAGCAGTTTTAACGGCCAGTAGTGTATGTTGGCAGCAGTAGAATCATTCAACAGTTAGCTTCAAGTGCCGGTTCTCTAAATTTTGTCAACAGTGTTTCTCGAAAAGAATGCCGCCATTTCTCTAGGGATTCCCATATTTGAGTTCCCGAACGTTCTCCGTAACACGTGCGTGTTGTTCGAACCTACCTGTAACAAATCTAGCAACCCGCCTCTGAATTGCTTCAGTGCGTTCCTTCAATCTAAGAAGAGCTCAAGAATAGGTCGCACCAGCGTTGTATATGCGGTCTCCCGTTAGGAGTGTTTGCGGGAAGAGTAGTTACGAGAGGTGCAGTAAGAGTAGGAGAGTTCGTGGACTACTCGTTCGATATTACCTGAACAACAAATCTGTCAGCTACATTTCAGCCCGTCTGAAGCTTCCGAAGTCGTTTGTTAATGATGTGATTCTAAAGTGAAAAAGCGAAGAGGCAGGAACCGTCAAGCACTGCGGAGGGTGGTTGTTATAAAAACTCGCATGCAATCAGCGGGAGGAATCCCTCGTGAGTTACAAAGCACTAGCAGCAGTCCATCTAGCACAATGATTGTGCTGCTTTTTCCCCCTAAGTCATCTTCTAATTTTTCATCTTAGAGCAGCACTTGCAAACGATCTCCTCGATTATTTGCGTTATGTATTCCAATCTCTGTTCCCCTTTACAGTTATTACCCTCTACAGCTCCCTAAAGTACCAACAAAGTTAATACCTGATGCCTTAACAGATGTCCTGTCATCCTCTTCCTTCTATTTGTCAGTGCTTTCCATTTATTACCTTCCTCGCCGATTCTGCGGAGAACCGTCTCTTTCGTTACCTTATCACTCCATCTATCCCGCCCGGCTAGCCGCACGGTCTAACGCACTGCTTCCCGAGCGGGAAGGCGCCCGGCGGTTTAGTGTCGAGATCCGGTGTGCCGGCCAGCCTGTGGATGGTTTTTAAGGTGGTTTTCCATCTGCCTCGGCGAATGCGGCCTGGTTTCCCTTATTCCGCCTCAGTTACACTATGTCGGCGGTTGCTGCGTAAACACTATCTCCACGTGCGCATACAATATAAGTACGAGGATAATAAAAAAAGTTGTTGTTATTGTTGTGGTGGTCTTCAGTCCTGAGACTGGTTTGATGCAGCTCTCCATGCTACTCTATCCTGTGCAAGCTTCTTCATCTCCCAGTACCTACTGCAACCTACATCCTTCTGAATCTGCTTAGTGTATTCATCTCTTGGTCTCCCTCTACGATTTTTACCCTCCACGCTGCCCTCCAATACTAAATTGGTGATCCCCTGATGCCTCAGAGCATGTCCTACACAACCGGTCCCGTCTTCTGGTCAAGTTGTGCCACAAACTTCTCTTCTCCCCAATCCTATTCAGTACTTCCTCATTAGTTATGTGATCTATTCATCTCATCTTCAGCATTCTTCTGTAGCACCACATTTCGAAAGCTTCTATTCTCTTCTTGTCCAAACTATTTATCGTCCATGTTTCACTTCCATACATGGCTACACTCCATACAAATACTTTCAGAAATGGCTTCCTGACACTTAAATCTATACTCGATGTTAACAAATTTCTCTTCTTCAGAAACGCTTTCCTTGCCATTGCCAGTCTACATTTTATATCCTCTCTGCTTCGACCATCATCAGTTATTTTGCTCCCCAAATAGCAAAACTCCTTTACTACTTTAAGTGCCTCATTTCCTAATCTAATTCCCTGAGCATCACCCGACTTAATTCGACTACATTCCATCATCCTCGTTTGCTTTTGTTGATGTTCATCTTATATCCTCCTTTCAAGACACTGTCCATTCCATTCAACTGCCCTTCCAAGTCCTTTGCTGTCTCTGACAGAATTACAATGTCATCTTTCTTCTCCATGGATTTTAATACCTACTCTGAATGTTTCTTTTGTTTCCTTTACTGCTTGCTCAATATACAGATTGAATAACATCGGGGAGAGGCTACAAGCCTGTCTTACTCCCTTCCCAACCACTGCTTCCCTTTCATGCCCCTCGACTCTTATAACTGCCATCTGGTTTCTGTACAAATTGAAAATAGCCTTTCGCTCCCTGTATTTTACCCCTGCCACCTTTAGAATTTGAAAGAGAGTATTCTAGTCAACATTGTCAAAAGCTTTCTCTAAGTCTACAAATGCTAGAAACGTAGGTTTGCCTTTCCTTAATCTTTCTTCTAAGATAAGTCGTAAGGTCAGTATTGCCTCACGTGTTTCAGTGTTTCTACGGAATCCAAACTGATCTTCCCCGAGGTTGGCTTCTATTAGTTTTTCCATTCGTCTGTAAAGAATTCGCGTTAGTATTTTGCAGCTGTGACTTATTACACTGATAGTTCGGTAATTTTCACATCTGTCAACACCTGCTTTCTTTGGGATTGGAATTATTATATTCTTCTTGAAGTCTTCATACATCTTGCTCACCAGATGGTAGAGTTTTGTCAGGACTGGCTCCCCAAGGCCGTCAGTAGTTCCAATGGAATGTTGTCTACTCCGGGGGCCTTGTTTCGACTCAGGTCTTTCAGTGCTCTGTCAAACTCTTCACACAGTATCTTATCTCCCATTTCATCTTCATCTACATCCTCTTCCATTTCCATAATATTGCCCTCAAGTACATCGCCCTTGTATAGACCCTCTATATACTCCTTCCACCTTTCTGCTTTCCCTTCCTTGCTTAGAACTGGGTTTCCATCTGAGCTCTTGATATTCATACAAGTCGTTCTCTTATCTCCAAAGGTCTCTTTAATTTTCCTGTAGGCAGTATCTATCTTAACCCTAGTGAGATAAGCCTCTACATCCTTACATTTGTCCTCTAGCCATCCCTGCTTAGCCATTTTGCACTTCCTGTCGATTTCATTTTTGAGACGTTTGTATTCCTTTTTGCCTGCTTCATTTACTGCATTTTTATATTTTCTCCTTTCATCAATTAAATTCAATATTTCTTCTGTTACCCAAGGATTTCTACTAGACCTCGTCTTTTTACCTATTTGATCCTCTGCTGCCTTCACTACTTCATCCCTCAAAGCTACCCATTCTTCTTCTACTGTATTTCTTTCCCCCATTCCTGTCAATTGTTCCCTTATGCTCTCCCTGAAACTCTGTACAACCTCTGGTTCTCTCAGTTTATCCGGGTCCCATCTCATTAAATTCCCACCTTTTTGCAGTTTCTTCAGTTTTAATCTACAGGTCATAACCAATAGATTGTGGTCAGAGTTCACATCTGCCCCTGGAAATGTCTTACAATTTAAAACCTGGTTCCTAAATCTCTGTCTTACCATTATATAATCTATCTGATACCTTTTAGTATCTCCATGATTCTTCCATGTATACAACCTTCTTTCATGGTTCTTAAACCAAGTGTTAGCTATGATTAAGTTATGCTCTGGGCAAAATTCTACCAGGCGGCTTCCTCTTTCATTTCTTAGCCCCAATCCATATTCACCTACTATGTTTCCTTCTCTCCCTTTTCCTACACTCGGATTCCAGTCACCGATGACAATTAAATTTTCGTCTCCCTTCACTATCTGAATAATTTCTTTTATTTCATGATACATTTCATCAATTTCTTCGCCATCTGCAGAGCTAGTTGGCATATAAACTTGTACTACTGTAGTAGGTGTGGGCTTCGTATCTATCTTGGCCACAATAATGCGTTCACTATGCTGTTTGTAGTAGCTTACCTGCATTCCTGTTTTCCTATTCATTATTAAACCTACTCCGGCATTACCCCTATTTGATTTTGTATTTATAACCCTGTAGTCACCTGACCAGAAGTCTTGTTCGTCCTGCCACCGAACTTCACTAATGCCCACTATATCTAACTTTAACCTATCCATTTCCCTTTTTAAATTTTCTAACCTACCTGCCCGATTAAGGGATCTGACATTCCACGCTCCGACCCGTAGAACGGCAGTTTTCTTTCTCCTGATAACGACATCCTCTTGAGTAGTCCCCGCCCGGAGATCCGAATGGGGGACTATTTTACCTCCGGAATATTTTACCCAAGAGGACGCCATCATCATTTAATCATACAGTAAAGCTGCATGCCCTCGGGAAAATTTACGGCTGTAGTTTCCCCTTGCTTTCAGCCGTTCGCAGTACCAGCACTGCAAGGCCGTTTTGGTTATTGTTACAAGGCCAGATCAGTCAATCATCCAGACTGTTGCCCTTGCAACTACTGAAAAGGCTGCTGCCCCTCTTCAGGAACCACACGTTTGTCTGGCCTCTCAACAGATACCCCTCCGTTGTGGTTGCACCTACGGTACGGCTATCTGTATCGCTGAGGCTCGCAAGCCTCCCCACCAACAGCAAGGTCCATGGTTCATGGGGGGGGGGGGGGGATAAAAAAAGTAAGGTCTCCTTTTTTATATAAGTACATAGACCTGATTATTTTTACAATGGTTTACATCAGTTTACAGCTTGAACATTTAGCTACTTTTCGACATAATCACCATTTCTGTCAATGCTTTTTTGTAGACGCTGTGGCAGTTTTTTTATGACTATGACATACCAGCTCGCCGCCATGCTATTCAGAGAGTTATGAACCTCTTCTTTCACCTCGTCGTCGGAGCTGAATCGCTTTGCTGCCGATTGTTCTTTTAACCTAGGGAACAGGTGATAGTCACTGGGCGCCACGTCAGGACTATAGGGTGGGTGGATGATTATGTTCCACTGAAACTGTTGCAGGAGAGCGACGGTTTGCCGAGCGATTTGTGGGCGAGCGTTGTCATGGACAATGTGTACGCCCTTCTTCAGCATTCTTCTTCTCTGGTTCTGAATTGCCCGTTTGAGTTTTTTTCTGAGTCTCACAGTACCTGTCAGCGTTAATTGTGGTCCCAGCGATTCAGCTCCGACGACGAGGTGAAAGAAGAGGGTTCATAACTTTCTGAACAGCATGGCGGCGAGCTGGTATGACATGGGCATACAAAAGCTGCCACAGCGTCTACGAAAATGCATCGTCAGAAATGGTGATTATGGCGAAAAGTAGCTAAATGTTCAAGCTGTAAATTGATGTAAACCATTGTAGAAATAAATAGGTCTATGTACTTATAAAAAATAGGAGACCTTACTTTCGGAATTACCCTCGTCTCTACCGCGCGATCATTTGGGGCTACACTCGTCTGGTATGAGCCGTTCCCGGGGGAGTCGACTGGGGTCGAACTGCATAATAACCCTGGTTTCGGTGTGGGGCGGCGGTGGGGTGAGTTGATAGCTGTGGCCTTTTGTGGGATTGTGAATCATTGAGGTCTATGGTGGGACGAAGCCTCTCCGTCGTTTCCTTGTCCCCAGTTTAATACACACACAATACACACTCTCCATCTGATTTTCAACATTCTTCTGTAGCACCATATCTCAAATGCTTTAATTCTGTTCTGTTCTGCATTTCCCACAGTCCATGTTTCCCTGCCATACAACGCTGTGCTCCAAATATATATACCCAGAAATTTCTTGCCCAAAGTAGGGCCTATATTTGATACTAGTCGACTTCACTTACCCAAGAATGGCCTTTTGGCACTGCTGCTTTATTTTTGATGTCCTATTTGCTCCGTCTGCCATGGGTTATTTTGCATCCTTGGTAGTACAATTCCTTAACTTCATCTACTTCGTGACCACGAATTTTAATGTTAAGTTTCTTACTTCTCATTACTTTCGTTTTTCTTCGATTTACTCTAAATCCTTATCCTGTGCTCATTAGGCAGTTCATTCCACTCACCAGACCCTGCACTTCTTATCCACTTTCAATGAGGATATCAACGCCATCGGCAAATATTGTCATTGATATCCTTTCACCTTGAATTTTATGTCGACTTTTGAAACTTTCTTCTGTTTTCGTCATTGCTCCTTTGATAGATTGAACAGTAGCGGCAAAAGACTACATCCTTGCTTTACATCCTTTTAACCCGAACATTTCGTACTTAGTCTTCCATTCTTCTTGTCCTCTCTTAGTTCTTGTACACCCGTCATTCCTTACTGCTTATCGCTAATTTTCTCAGAATTTCGAACGTTTTGCACCCTTTTACATTGTCGAACGCTTTTTCCAGGTTGACGAATCCTATGAGCGTGTCTTGATTTTTCTTTACTCTTGCTTCTATTATCAACTGAAACGTCATAACTGTGCCTATGGTGCCTTTACCATTCCTAAAGCCAGACTGGCCGTCATCTAACAGATTCTCAGTTTTCTGTTCCATTCTTTTATGTATTACTTTTGTCAGCAGCTTGGCTGCATGAAATTTTAGGCTGATTGTGCGATAATCCTCGCACTTGTCGGGTCTTGCACTCTTCTGAGTTGTGAGGGCGATGTTTTTCCGAAAGTCTAATGATATATCGCCAGTCTCATAAATTCTACACACCAACACAAGCAATCGTTTTGTTGCCACTTGCCACAATGACCTTAGAAATTCCAATGGAATATTATCCATCCCTTCTGCCTTATTTGATCTTAAGTCGTCCAAAGCTCTTTTAAATTCTGATTCTGCTACTGGATTCCCTATCTCTTCCCTGTCAACTCCCGTTTCTTCATCTATCACGTCATCATTAAGTTGTCCCCATCATAGAGGGCTTCGGTGTACTTCTTCCACGTAATCGCTCTCTCCTTTGCGTCTAACAATGGAATTCCCATAGCACTCTTAATGTTAGCGCCCTTGCTTTTAATTTCACCGTAGGCTGTTTTGACTTTTCTGTATGATGAATCAGTCCTACCGACAATCATTTCGTTGTCGATTTCTTCACATTTTTCATGTACTCACTTAGCCGTAGCTTCCCTCGCTTCCTATTTATTTAATTCCCAACTGACTTGTATTTCTGTACTCCTGAATTTCACTGAATATTTTTGTGCTACCTTCCTTCGTCAATCAACTTGAGTATTTTCTTCTGTTATCCATGGGTTCTTCGCAGTTAACTTCCAAATTCTGTGACAGCTCATTTTATAGATGCCCATTTCTCTTCAACTGAACTGCCCACCGAGCAATTCATTATCACAGTTTCTATATCCCTAGAGAATTTCAATCGTATCTCATAATTCCTTAGTACTTCCGTATCCCACTTCTTTGCGCATTTGTTTCTACTGACTAGTCTCTTAAACTTCAGCCTACTCTTCATCATTACTATATAATGATCTGAGTCTATCTCTGCACCTCGGTACGCCTTACAATCCATTATCTGATTTCGGAATCTCTGCCTGACCATGATGTAACTTAATTGATATCTCCCAAATATCCCGAATCACCCGACCTTTTTCAAGTATACCTCCATCTCTTGTTTCTCTTGTGATTCCTGAACAGAGTATTCGCTATTACTAGCTGCAATTTATTACAGAACTCAATTAGTCTTTCTCTTCTCTCATTACTTGGTTCAAAATGGTGCAAATGGCTCTAAGCACTATGGGACTTAACATCTGAGGTCATCAGTCCCCTAGACCCAGAACTACTTAAACCTAACAAACCTAAGGACATCACACACATCCATGCCCGAAGCAGGATTCGAACCTGCGACCGTAGCAGCAGCGCGGTCCGGACTAAATCGCCTAGAACCGCTCGGTCACCGCGGCCGACTCTCATTCCTTGTCCCAAGCCTACATTCTCCGGTAACCCTTTCTTCTACTCCTTCCCCCACAACTGCATTCCAATCCCCAATGACTATTAGATTTTTATCTCCCTTTACGTACGGAACTACCCTTGAATATCCTCGTATACTTTCTCTCTCTCTTCATCTTCGGCTTGCGACGTCGACATTTATACGAGGGCGGTTCAGAAAGTAACCTCCGATTGGTCACAGTGCGGGTTGTGGGGGGAGTAGCGACGCCATCTGTGCGTTCACGCACTCAACAGGTCAGTCGGCATCAAGCCGTGGTCGAGTGAACGTCGTACCTGCGCTAGTTTAGTTTTTGTGGCAGTTTGAAATGTGTGCTGCAATAGAAAACCCCGCCAAATGTGAAGTGCGTGCTGTCATAAGGTTTTTTACAGCCAAAGGATATTCTGCAGCAGCTATTCATCGTGAGCTTTGTGCCGTGTACGGACCAAGAGTTATGAGTGAAGGAGTTGTCCGTGAATGGGTACGTTTATTTAAAAGTGGACGAGAAAACGTTCATGATGAAGAGAGGAGTGGTAGACCATCATTGGTGACTGACGAACTCGTTCAGACAGTTGATGCAAAAGTTCGTGAAAATGGACGTTTCTCAATGTCGGAGTTGTCTACTGGTTTTCCACAGATTTCTAAGACTCTCTTGTACGAGATAGTGACAGCAAGATTGGGTTACCGTAAGTTCTGTGCACAATGGGTGCCCAAAATTCTTACCGACCACCACAAAACTCAAAGAATGGCCTCTGCATTAGACTTTCTGTCACGTTATGAGGACGAAGGAGAACCATTGTTAAACAGAATCGTGACCGGTGACGAAACCTGGATTAAGTACGTGAACCCTGAGACAAAAGAACAATCAAAGATGTGGGCACATTCAAATTCGCCTACCAAACCAAGAAAAGCCTCGCAAGATTTTTCTGCCAGAAAACTGATGGCAACGGTGTTTTGGGATGCCAAAGGGGTGTTGTTGGTTGAATTCATGGAACGTGGTACGACCATTAATCAAGACGTGTACTGCAAAACAATAAAAAAGTTACGACGGGCTATACAGAACAAACGCCGTGGTATGCTGACTTCCGGTATCGTTTTTTTGCACGATAACGCCCGTCCTCACTCTGCTCGCAGAACAACGGCCCTTCTTGAGTCCTTCAAGTGGGACGTTATCAACCATCCACCTTACAGCCCAGACCTGGCGCCAAGTGATTATCACCTCTTCATGCATTTGAAGAAATGGCTCGGGTCACAGCGGTTTGATGACGACGAAGAGCTCAAAGATGCGGTCACAGGCTGGCTCCAGGCACAAGCGGGTGATTTTTATGCAGAAGGAATTTCAAAGCTTGTGAAGAGATACGATAAGTGCCTCAATCGCTATGGAGACTATGTAGAAAAATAGTGCAAAGATGTAGTTGTAAGATGTATATATTTAAATATTTTTATTTAACTTGGTGTATTTTTTTAAATCAACCGGAGGTTACTTTCTGAACGGCCCTCGTACCTTAACTATTGTTGTCAGTGTTGGTTGATTCTTCTGATGGGAATAACCCTGCCACTTAAATACTCGCTGTAGCTCACTCTTTGTCCTACCCCCCCCCCCCCCTCTTCATAACGAACTCTACTCCCGTTGTACCATTTTCTGCTGCTGATATTACCCTATACTCGTCTTACCAGAAATCCTTGTATTCACTTCATTTCACTTCACTGAACCCGACTATTTCTACACTCAGTCATAGCATTTCCCTTTTAAGATTTTATAGCTTCCCTTCCATGTT
Organism: Schistocerca nitens; assembly: GCF_023898315.1. NCBI lineage: Eukaryota > Metazoa > Arthropoda > Insecta > Orthoptera > Acrididae > Schistocerca > Schistocerca nitens. The sequence continues at coordinate 719,128,205 of NC_064618.1, forward strand.
CAAACTTCTGACATTCCACGTCCCCACGTACTGTTTCGTAGTTATTCAGTCATTTTCTCATTACCACCTTGACAGTCCCTCTCGGAGATCCGAATGGGGGACTAGTCCGGAATCTTTTGCCAATGAAGAGAACATCATGACACTTTTTCAATTACAGGTCATATGTCCTTTTGCTACACATTATGTGTCTTTAACGCAGTAGTCGCCATTGCCTTCTGCTTCCTCGTGCCGTTGACCATTGCTTGTTCTTCTACGTTTTAGCCGGCCGAAGTGGCCGTGCAGTTCTAGGCGCTGCAGTCTGGAACCGCGAGACCGCTACGGTCGCAGGTTTGAATCCTGCTTCGGGCATGGATGTGTGTGATGTCCTTAGGTTAGTTAGGTTTAACTAGTTCTAAGTTCTAGGGGACTAATGACCTCAGAAGTTGAGTCCCATAGTGCTCAGAGCCATCTGAACCATATTTTTTTTCTACGTTTTAGGGGCAGTTTTCCACCCTAAGGGCAAGAGAGTTCTCTAATTGTAGGGACTTAAAAAGAGTCGGGTACAATTGTCGCATGCCGTTGGGGCCGAGCGGTTCTAGGCGCTTCAGTCTGGAACCGTGCGACCGCTACGGTCGTAGGGTCGAATCCGGCCTCGGGCATGGATGTGCGTGATGTAATTAGGTTACTTAGGTTTAAGTAGTTCTAAGTTCTAGGGGACTGATGACCTCAGATGTTAAGTCACATAGTGCTCAGAGCCATTTGATTTTGGTACAATTGTCGAGTACCTTCTCATTTGTATAGTCAGTGCTAAGCGACCCTTGAGGTAGTGTAAGAGCGACAGCACGTGACGACTGGAAACTGTTTTTCTGGAGTGTTGAACTATGCTATAGCTTGTTGCATTAAGAAGCAAGGGTTTCGGTTTGCTTTCGGAATGCTTGAAGAACGTTACCACCCATCTTGTGTAGCGCCAACTGTGGTTATGGTGTGATTCTTCTATTGCACTAAAGAAAACTCTAAATGCGGAAGGATATGAACACAATTTCCATCACTGCTTACTGGTACGCTAGAGAAACATTTCGGAGACCATTATTAATTGTGTCAGTATGACAAGGCACCCTGTGAATATTTCGTCCGTAAAGAATGGCAGTATAAAGACAAAGAGGTTACTGCGTCAGTCATTTATTTATTTTGCCTCTGCGCGTTTCGATGGATCACACCATTATCTTCTACATCTACATCTACATTTATACTCCGCAAGCCACCCAACGGTGTGTGGCGGAGGGCACTTTACGTGCCACTGTCATTACCTCCCTTTCCTGTTCCAATCGCGTATAGTTCGCGGAAAGAACGACTGTCTGAAAGCCTCCGTGCGCGCTCTAATCTCTCTAATTTTACATTCGTGATCTCCTCGGGAGGTATAAGTAGGGGGAAGCAATATATTCGATACCTCATCCAGAAACGCACCCTCTCGAAACCTGGCGAGCAAGCTACACCGCGATGCAGAGCGCCTCTCTTGCAGAGTCTGCCACTTGAGTTTATTGAACATCTCCATAACGCTATCACGGTTACCAAATAACCCTGTGACGAAACGCGCCGCTCTTCTTTGGATCTTCTCTATCTCCTCCGTCAACCCGATCTGGTACGGATCCCACACTGATGAGCAATACTCAAGTATAGGTCGAACGAGTGTTTTGTAAGCCACCTCCTTTGTTGATGGACTACATTTTCTAAGCACTCTCCCAATGAATCTCAACCTGGCACCCGCCTTACCAACAATTAATTTTATGTGATCATTCCACTTCAAATCGTTCCACACGCATACTCCCAGATATTTTACAGAAGTAACTGCTACCAGTGTTTGTTCCGCTATCATATAATCATACAATAAAGGATCCTTCTTTCTATGTATTCGCAATACATTACATTTGTCTATGTTAAGGGACAGTTGCCACTCCCTGCACCAAGTGCCTATCCGCTGCAGATCTTCCTGCATTTCGCTACAATTTTCTAATGCTCCAACGTCTCTGTATACTACAGCATCATCCGCGAAAAGCCGCATGGAACTTCCGACACTATCTACAAGGTCACTTATATATATTGTGAAAAGCAATGGTCCCATAACACTCCCCTGTGGCACGCCAGAGGTTACTTTAACGTCTGTAGACGTCTCTCCATTGATAACAACATGCTGTGTTCTGTTTGCTAAAAACTCTTCAATCCAGCCACACAGCAGGTCTGATATTCCGTAGGCTCTTACTTTGTTTATCAGGCGACACTGCGGAACTGTATCGAACGACTTCCAGAAGACAAGAAAAATATCATCTACCTGGGAGCCTGTATCTAATATTTTCTGGGTCTCATGAACAAATAAAGCGAGTTGGGTCTCACACGATCGCTGTTTCCGGAATCCATGTTGATTCCTAGATAGTAGATTCTGGGTTTCCAAAAACGACATGATACTCGAGCAAAAAACATGTTCTAAAATTCTACAACAGATCGACGTCAGAGATATAGGTCTATAGTTTTGCGCATCTGCTCGACGACCCTTCTTGAAGACTGGGACTACCTGCGCTCTTTTCCAATCATTTGGAACCCTCCGTTCCTCTAGAGACTTGCGGTACAAAGCTGTTAGAAGGGGGGCAAGTTCTTTCGCATACTCTGTGTAGAATCGAATTGGTATCCCGTCAGGTCCAGTGGACTTTCCTCTGTTGAGTGATTCCAGTTGCTTTTCTATTCCTTGGACACTTATTTCGATGTCAGCCATTTTTTCGTTTGTGCGAGGATTTAGAGAAGGAACTGCAGTGCGGTCTTCCTCTGTGAAACAGCTTTGGAAAAAGGTGTTTAGTATTTCAGCTTTACGCGTGTCATCCTCTGTTTCAATGCCATCATCATCCCGGAGTGTCTGGATATGCTGTTTCGAGCCACTTACTGATTTAACGTAAGACCAGAACTTCCTAGGATTTTCTGTCAAGTCGGTACATAGAATTTTACTTTCGAATTCACTGAACGCTTCACGCATAGCCCTCCTTACGCTAACTTTGACATCGTTTAGCTTCTGTTTGTCTGAGAGGTTTTGGCTGCGTTTAAACTTGGAGTGAAGCTCTCTTTGCTTTCGCAGTAGTTTCCTAACTTTGTTGTTGTACCACGGTGGGTTTTTCCCGTCCCTCACAGTTTTACTCGGCACGTACCTGTCTAAAACGCATTTTACGATTGCCTTGAACTTTTTCCATAAACACTCAACATTGTCAGTGTCGGAACAGAAATTTTCGTTTTGATCTGTTAGGTAGTCTGAAATCTGCCTTCTATTACTCTTGCTAAACAGATAAACCTTCTTCCCTTTTTTTATATTCCTATTAACTTCCATATTCAGGGATGCTGCAACGGCCTTATGATCACTGACTCCCTGTTCTGCACATACAGAGTCGAAAAGTTCGGGTCTGTTTGTTATCAGTAGGTCCCAAGATGTTATCTCCACGACTCGGTTCTCTGTTTAATTGCTCGAGGTAATTTCCGGATAGTGCACTCAGTATAATGTCACTCGATGCTCTGTCCCTACCACCCGTCCTAAACATCTGAGTGTCCCAGTCTATATCTGGTAAATTGAAATCTCCACCTAAGACTATAACATGCTGAGAAAATTTATGTGAAATGTATTCCAAATTTTCTCTCAGTTGTTCTGCCACTAATGCTGCTGAGTCGGGAGGTCGGTAAAAGGAGCCAATTATTAACCTAGCTCGGTTGTTGAGTGTAACCTCCACCCATTATAATTCACAGGAACTATCTACTTGTACTTCACTACAGGATAAACTACTACTAACAGCGACGAACACTCCACCACCGGTTGCATGCAATCTATCCTTTCTAAACACCGTCTGTACCTTTGTAAAAATTTCGGCAAAATTTATCTCTGGTTTCAGCCAGCTTTCTGTACCTATAACGATTTCAGCTTCGGTGCTTTCTATCAGCGCTTGAAGTTCCGGTACTTTACCAACGCAGCTTCGACAGTTGACAATTACAATACCGATTGCTGCTTGGTCCCCGCATGTCCTGACTTTGCCCCGCACCCGTTGAGGCTGTTGTCCTTTCTGTACTTGCCCAAGGCCATCTAACCTAAAAAACCGCCCAGCCCACGCCACACAACCGCTGCTACCCGTGTAGCCGCTTGATGCGTGTAGTTGACTCCTGACCTATCCAGCGGAACCCGAAACCCCACCACCCTATGGCGCAAGTCGAGGAATCTGCAGCCCACATGGTCGCAGAACCATTTGAGCCTCTGATTCAGGCCCTCCACTCGGCTCTGTACCAAAGGTCTGCAGTCAGTCCTGTCGACGATGCTGCAGATGGTGAGCTCTGCTTTCATCCCGCTAGCGAGACTGGCAGTCTTCACCAAATCAGATAGCCGCCGGAAGCCAGAGAGGATTTCCTCCGATCCATAGCGACACACATCATTGGTGCCGACATGAGCGACCACCTGCAGATGGGTGCACCCTGTACCCTTCATGGCATCCGGAAGGACCCTTTCCACATCTGGAATGACTCCCCCCCGGTATGCACACGGAGTGCACATTGGTTTTCTTCCCCTCTCTTGCTGCCATTTCCCTAAGGGGCCCCATTACGCGCCCGACGTTGGAGCTCCCAACTACCAGTAAGCCCACCCTCTGTGACCACCCGGATCTTGCAGACTGAGGGGCAACCTCTGGAACAGGACAAGCAGCCATGTCGGGCCGAAGATCAGTATCAGCCTGAGACAGAGCCTGAAACCGGTTCGTCAGACAAACTGGAGAGGCCTTCCGTTCAGCCCTCCGGAATGTCTTTCGCCCCCTGCCACACCTTGAGACGACCTCCCACTCTACCACAGGTGAGGGATCAGCCTCAATGCGGGCAGTATCCCGGGCAACCACAGTCGTAGCCCGATCGGGGGATGCGTGGGACGAGCTGGCCGTCCCCGACAAACCCCCATCCGGACCCCCACAGTGATGCCCATTGGCAACAGCCTCAAGCTGTGTGACCGAAGCCAACACTGCCTGAAGCTGGGAGCGAAGGGAGAACTGTCTAGTTACGTTGCTGGTGTCAGTGAAGATCGCAGACGCCTTTGCACCTAAGCAGACAAGGTGCAGGTTGTCTTACGTCTTTTGAAGGGAAACAGAATCGAAACAATGCTATAAAATGCTACTTATTGCCTGTGCGCTTCAGTATACGTTCGTTTATGTCAAGGTTTCAAAAATATTGTACTCGGCAGAGGTATATGTTTGGTGTCCTGTTAAAAATAGACAGAAAATATAGGTGTAGAGCAATGATAAAAAATAGAAAACAGAAACAGTGAAGGTATAAGACTTCTGTTCAACAGTGGCGATGGCCTCTTTCGGATAGCAAAATACCTTCAGATGACTACTACAGGCTGTTTGTTGAGGCCTCGTTTTCCTTCGTTAAGGTAAAAATATATTTTAAAATAGAATGAAAAAAACAGATGTGTATTCAAAAATTAGTAAAAATTTTTGAAGCAGTCTTATATTTTAAATGTATTTAGTTTGACATGCTTCTGGGTGACGTAATCGTCGTATACCTTGTGTGAATCTTTCAAGAAGATATTGTGATGACTGCTACGGTCGCAGGTTCGAATCCTGCCTCGGGCATGGATGTGTGTGATGTCCTTAGGTTAGTTACGTTTAAGTGGTTCTACTAGGGGACTGATGACCACAGATGTTAAGTCCCATAGTGCTCAGAGCCATTTGAACCATTTTTTTTTTTTTTTGATATTGTGATGCAAATAGAAAAAAGTTGTATTTATGAATATCAATTAACAAAAACGTAATAAGCACCACACTTCCTCCAAGACACCAGACACTGGTATAGACTCCCAACACTCGCTGCAGCTGTACAAGTGAAAAGGAGAGCGTAATTCGAAAGACGCCGATGTATAAGACACGTTACAAAGCAAAAAATGTGTAAAGAATATGGACATAATGATATCAAGAAAGAAGTGCTCGTATTAATAAGGGTGAAAGACAGGAATGAAGCCTTTCTGCCCTAATATGCAGCCTGTAGGCTTACATCGAAAAAACAATATTTTTTTCCTATGACTTTCTCCCGTACTAACACTGGTTCGCCATGTTTATTAACAAATTCGCAATGTTAATGTTATGGGGTGTTCGGATGCCATTCCTGCGGCTACCCCTTTAACCTCTGGGATGGAATCTGAGTACTCTAACAGTCTGAATCTAGTGTTATCCACGTAAAAGTGCGCGAACGTATTCGAAATATTTCCGAATCGTGTAACTGAGGCGAGGCGTGGGGTACAGCCCTGTATTTACCTAGTTCAATGTGGAAAACCACTTAAAATCAAATACAGGCTGGTCGGTACACCAGCCCGCGTCGTTCATCCGCCAGTAGAATTGGACACGCGACCGGTGCGCCTACCCTATACCCGTAAGCGGCGTGCTAACATGCATGTCTGTCCAGTTATCGAAGAAACAAAGTGGATAAAATATGAGAGCAAAGGACTTCAATGACGTAAATGGTAAGGTTCCCTAATGAAATTGCTACCCTCAGTGAAAGCGAGGAAAACTTGTAGAAACTGTTGAATGGAGTGAAGACAATAATGAATATGGCACACAGTGACGGGAAAAGAATCGCAACACAAAGGAATAATTAATGTAGAGTAATGAACTTTCGAAAATATATTTTTATAGGCAACATTGAAACGTCCCCTTTGGAAATTAAGAGTGACTGTGCTGGTAAACTTCTACGTTATGTGATTTTCAAACAGTTCAGCAAAACTGAACGTACTCAGACATTTCTCTCTTTACTTATTATAATCATCACTAAACTGACACATAATATTTTTTTAGCACAACGCAATCTGACTTTCAATAATCCCTCCAAAGAAATGGCACTGACTAACAATAACCTAACTTTTTATGAATCACTTACCTCACAAAAATCTTCGTTACTCGAACTACAGCAATACAGCGAGCGCCAATACTGCCAGCTAAATAAAAGATTCTAACTACTGAAGGCACTAACTACTGATAGGCACAGTTAGCAGATGAAAGATTTTGATAGAGAACAAGCAATGTCTTTACCTTAATAGCGGTCAGAACTCATAATATATTTATTATTTTGTGACATCCAATTAAACAAATTTCCTTTTTCTGACGGACCCACGTCCAGATCGTCCGCTCAAAACTCGAGCACCTCTCTCCCGACATCCACCACTGCTGGAGGCTCACCTCCAACTCCCCAACGCTACGCGCTGTTCACATGCAACTGCCCAACACTACACTAGCGACTATTCCAACAATTAGTCCAACCAGCCAAAGACTGCACACAGCGCACTCAGCGAGTTTCATACAGGGCACTACGTGGCGTTACCAACATAAAAACCTAAACAGCCTACTTACAACATATTTAACTGATTAACACTTCAAGATAACAGGTTATCGTAAATGAGAGGCTCAAATGGCTCTGAGCACTATGGGACTCAACTGCTGTGGTCATAAGTCCCCTAGAACTTAGAACTACTTAACCCTAACTAACCTAAGGACAGCACACAACACCCAGCCATCACGAGGCAGAGAAAATCCCTGACCCCGCCGGGAATCGAACCCGGGAAACCGGGCGTGGGAAGCGAGAACGCTACCGCACGACCACGAGATGCGGGCTCGTAAATGAGAGATACGCCATTGCAAATGTTAAATGCTGGTACATTAATAATCTGCTTAACAGCCACAATGTTGAATGCAAGCATGCAGACGTCTATGTATTGTGTTGTACAGGTGTCGGATGTCAGTTTATGGGATAGATTTCCATGCCTGTTGCATTTCGTCCGTCGATGCAGTGACGGTTAAAACTGTTTGTGGATGACTCTGAAGTTGGCGTCAGATGACGTCCCATCTGTGCTCGATCGGAGACGGATCTGGTGATCGAACAAGCCAGGGCGACATGTCGACACTCTTTAGTGCATGTTGGGTTACAACATCGATATGTGGGAGGGCTTTATCCTGTTGGAAAAAAAATTGCAATACTGTTCATGACTGGCAGCACAACAGGTCGAATCACCAGACTGACAATACAAATCTGCAGTAAAGGTGTGTTGGATAACCAGGAGAGTGCCCTTGATGTCATACGGAAACGCACCCCAGACCATAAATCCAGGGGTAGGTCCACTGTGCCTAACACGCTGGCAGGTTGATTTCAGACCCTCAGCTGGCAACGAGGCAGAGCCAGCTTTCATCAGAAAACACGTCTCCAGCCTGTCCTCCTATAACTTCTCGCTTGACACACCTGAAGTAATTGGAGGTGGGTTCGGGTCGGTGGAATGCACGCTATAGGGCGTCTGGCTCGGAGCTGCCCTTCAAGTAACCTACTTGTAACAGTTCATTGTGTCACTGTGGTGCTGGTCAAATTGTTGTTGCAGATGCAGTACGATGCGCCAGAGTCATATGCCGAACACGATGGGCTTCCCTCTCGGTAGTGCCCGTAGCTTTGTCTTCCTACGACTATACATTCTCGTGACCACCGCTGCCAACAGTCACGTGCAGGGGCTATATTCCTGCCAAGCCTTTCTGCAGCATCGCAGAAGGAACATCCAGCTTCTCGTAGCAATGTAATATGACCTCGTTCAGACGTAGTGCGGTGACGATAATGACGTCTTTGTCTCTCATCGTTTACTGTCCCAAAGGTAGCTAACGCTCTCGACCCATTACAGCGTGTAGCCAAAGCAACGCTGATTTATATCCTCTTAGTGGTGCTACTGCCGCCAGTCTTATGTGATTATCGTCAAATCTGAAAAGACACCATCTTTCAGATGTAGAAGCACGCCTACCAACTTTTGTTCATGTTGCACAACTCCTTCTTGTTGCGATCGAGAACGTGAGGTAACGGGCGAGTTGTGGCGCCCTGAAAATATTGTATGTTCGGAGTTGGGGCGGTCGCACAGAACGTTCGGCGGGCGCGGGCCGCTCGGCAGGCCGAACACGTGGTGCCGGACGTTGGCCGAAGCAAGAGGCGTCCAGCGGCAGCGTGGCTGGGAATTCCATGTTGACACTGTGACGCGGACGGTGCTTTGTGTCGATGAAGGAGATTTCTATGCCAGGAGTGCCAAAGATGGCGGACATCCTGAAACCTTAATGGCAGACATTTCACAGTTCGTATAGAAACTAATAGTAGCCAGATGAATCATGATATCTCAAAAAGAATCATATACAATGCTATTAATTGCTCGACGATTCTGATGGCGTAATCAGATTTTCAATACCTTTATTGGTTTAAAGTTTAATATCTGACAGTAAATAATACAAGTAACACACAGCAACGAATTTACAAAATATAAACGCTTCATCCTGTGGGGCGGCGGGTGGAATAATTGAATATAAATGTAGAAAAGATGCATTTCCGGGCCGATGCACCATATTTGGGGCGGTGGGTTGAATTATTGTTATAAAATGTTCCTATTATTTATTTAATGCTGTCGTTTGCCGTTCTCAACACTGGCTCTCTAACTACAATATTGGCAAGCAGAAAGTGATTAGCAAAACGTGAAGCCTGTAAGTAGAATTCCTAGTGCCCACTTCATCTGAGAAATACATTTATAGTTACAGCTTATAGCTCTGATGAATTAGGAGATTGTCTGGGATTCATAATCAAAAGCCATTTTCTCCAAAATGTTCACTATATTCTGAAAGTCACAGACCAAAAAGCATCAACACAATCCAACTACCAGAGCAGTTCAGAGTCTAATGCGCTGATGCAACTATAACTGTTCAAATTAAATGTTTAAGTGAATGATCGCCATAATTTGATGATAATGTTCATCAAACACCACACTAAATAATGGTAGAATGTCTGTCCCGCGGCGGCACGTGAAAATACGACATACACAAACTGAGGATAGATCATTAAAGTCATCCCAGAATTAACACTTCACTCGAAAACGATTTCATGCTTACGCGTATCCCGAGTAACTTATTACGGCATCCGAGGCTGTTTATAGCAATGATACCGACGCGACGCGACTCCCGGCACAGGTGGTGCGCCAATCAGCGTCTGGAGAGAACTCGGGCCTTTCTCTATCTTGCAGCGTTCTTATATATAAAGCTGCGGTGTGGACGGCTAATGGAACGCCTGATCAAATCCGCTCTCCCGACTAGCCGCTGGGCTAGTAATGCACCACTTTAAGTTATTGAATAAATCATTGCTTCCTTTGCTGATGGCCGATGAAGCTTTCGATTTAAATGTGCAATCAGCACACTGGTAAGTAATCATAATAAAAGTCTGACGTCGCTAAGTCAAATATTTTAGGCGAGAGAATTAATTTAATTACACTACGCGCAGTAGACAAGCTCTTGACTTGCCCTTTGGAGATACGCTATAGCTATAGTTTTATAGTTGTTCTGTTGAAACTTCTCACATCTTTATGATTATACCGGATCTCCCTTCTACTTCAATTTCAACACCCTAGCTTTATTTATTCGCCTACTTAATCTATCTTGCTTCCTTAATTTTTAAGACAAAAACCAGAAAATCATGAATTTCAACTAAAATTTTAATTTGTGAGATCCAGAATACTGCTTCTACTAAATTATTATGCAAAAGGAATCTAAATACAAATTTTTAAGTTTCTAGCTCATTTCTGTTGTGCGAATGATTTTTACAGAAAAACATCCAAATTTCAAAAATGGTTAAAGTTATTGAACTGATGTTGTTGTTGTTGTGGTCTTCAGTCCTGAGACTGGTTTGATGCAGCTCTCCATGCTACTCTATCCTGTGCAAGTTTCTTCATCTCCCAGTACCTACTGCAACCTACAGCCTTCTGAATCTACTTAGTGCATTCATCACTTGGTCTCCCTCTACGATTTTTACCCTCCACGTGGCCCTCCAATACTAAATTGGTGATCCATTGATGCCTCAGAACATGCCCTACCAAACGATCCCTTCTTTTGGTCAAGTTGTGCCACAAACTTCTCTTCTCCCCAATCCTATTCAATACTTCCTCATTAGTTATGTGATCTACCCATCTAATCTTCTGTAGCGCCACATTTCGAAAGCTTCTATTCTCTTCTTGTCCAAACTATTTATCGTCCATGTTTCACTTCCATACATGGCTTCACTCCATACAAATACTTTCAGAAATGACTTCCTAACACTTAAATCTATACTCGATGTTAACAAATTTCTCTTCTTCAGAAACGCTTTCCTTGCCATTGCCAGTCTACATTTTATATCCTCTCTGCTTAGACCATCATCAGTTATTTTGCTCCCCAAATAGCAAAACTCCTTTACTACTTTAAGTGTCTCATTTCCTAATCTAATTCCCTGAGCATCACCCGACTTAATTCGACTATATTCCATTATCCTCGTTTTGCTTTTGTTGATGTTCATCTTATATCCTCCTTTCAAGACACTGACCATTCCATTCAACTGCTCTTCCAAGTCCTTTGCTGTCTCTGACAGAATTACAATGTCTTCGGCGAACCTCAAAGTTTTTATTTCTTCTCCATGGATTTTAATACCTACTCCGAATTTTTCTTTTGTTGCCTTCACTGCTTGCTCAATATACAGATTGAACAGCATCGGGGAGAGGCTACAACCCTGTCTTACTCCCTTCCCAACCACTGCTTCCCTTTCATGTCCCTCGACTCTTATAACTGCCATCTGGTTTCTGTACAAATTGTAAATAGCCTTTCGCTCCCTGTATTTTACCCCTGCCACCTTTAGAATTTGAAAGAGAGTATTCCAGTCAACATTGTCAAAACCTTTCTCTAAGTCTACAAATGCTAGAAACGTAGGTTTGCCTTTCCTTAATCTTTCTTCTAGGAGAAGTCTTAAGGTCAGTATTGCCTCACGTGTTCCAGTGTTTCTACGGAATCCAAACTGATCTTCCCCGAGGTTGGCTTCTACTAGTTTTTCCATTCGTCTGTAAATAATTTGTGTTAGTATTTTGCAGCTGTGACTTATTAAACTGATAGTTGGGTAATTTTCACATCTGTCAGCACCTGCTTTCTTTGGTATTGGAATTACTATATTCTTCTTGAAGTCTGGGGGAATTTCGCCTGTCTCATACATCTTGCTCACCAGATGGTAGAGTTTTGTCAGGACTGGCTCTTCCAAGGCTGTCAGTAGATCTAATGGAATGATGTCTACTCCCGGGGCCTTGTTTCGACTCAGGTCTTTCAGTGCTCTGTCAAACTCTTCACGCAGTATCGTATCTCCCATTTCATCTTCATCTACATCCTCTTCCATTTCCATAATATTGTCCTCAAGTACATCGCCCTTGTATAGACCCTCTATATACTCCTTCCACTTTTCTGCTTTCCCTTCTTTGCTTAGAACTGGGTTTCCATCAAAGCCCTTGATAATCATGCAAGTGGTTCTCCTTTCTCCAAAGGTCTCTTCAATTTTCCTGTAAGCAGTATCTATCTTACCCCTAGTGAGATAAGCCTCTACATCCTTACATTTGTCCTCTAGCCATCCCTGCTTAGCCATGTTTCACTTCCTGTCGATCTCATTTTTGAGACGTCTGTATTCCTTTTTGCCTGCTTCATTTACAGCATTTTCATATTTTCTTCTTTCATCAATTAAATTCAATATATCTTCTGTTACCCAAGGATTTCTATTAACCCTCGTCTTTTTACCTACTTGATCCTCTGCTGCCTTTACTACTTCATCCCTCAAAGCTACCCATTCTTCTTCTACTGTATTTCTTTCCCCCATTCCTGTCAATTGTTCCCTTATGCTGTCCCTGAAACTCTGTACAACCTCTGGTTTAGTCAGTTTATCCAGGTCCCATCTCCTTAAATTCCCACCTTTTTGCAGTTTTTTCATTTTTAATCTACAGGTCATAACCGATAGATTGTGGTCAGAGTCCACATCTGCTCCTGGAAATTTCTTACAATTTAAAACCTGGTTCCGAAATCTCTGTCTTACCATTATATAATCTATCTGAAACCTGTCGGTATCTCCAGGTTTCTATAGTACTATTCCTTTGATATATGTTTATTTAATTTGTTTATGTATCTAATAATGTGTGTTAGAGCGTGTTCATGGTCCAGCGGTAGGAATATTTATATAAATTCAAGTTATTTAAAAGTAAATCCAGTACTTCGAATGTGTTTGTGTGGGTGCGTTGGCATGAAGACATAGCGCGAGCGCTCTAGTTGATCACAGCGCTCGTGAATGGGGAGACTGGATGGAAGCGAGTTCGGGTGAAGAGTGCTGGGAGTGGGCCTACGGCACAGGACACGAGAAGGGCTGGACGCGACGGCGCGATGGACGCAGAGTCGCGGGAAAGACTTGGAGCAGTTTGCGCGTGGTCGCGCGAGATAAAAATACTTCGCAGTGCCGACTTGTGCACTTGTGAGAGTTCCCTAGCTTCTACAGAGAACACTTAGTGTGCGTTTAGAAGTGAATATCTCGCGAGGTATGTTGTTGTTCATAACTAATTACGTGCAGTAGGAATCTATTGTTTCCCTGTTATTCAACATATATTTTCTTTAATTGCTGGACCATCGACACCAATAAGCGTTTTGCAGAAATATACCGCATTCTCAAAAGTATTTCTACTATCGTACTCATCATTTAAAGTCGTTAAGATAGTACCTGCAGATTTTATTTAATTACAGGCTTTCATTTATAACTTTATATGTTACTTTAAAAAAAATGGTTCTAATGGTTCTGAGTACTATGGGACTTAACTTCTGAGGTCATCAGTCCCCTAGAACTTAGAACTACTTAAACCTAACTTACTTAAGGACATCACACACATCCATGCCCGAGGCAGGATTCGAACCTGCGACCGTAGCGGTCGCGCGGTTCCAGACTGAAGCGCCTAGAACCGCTCGGCCACCCCGGCTTGCATATGTTACTTTCATAATTCGCAATTTCCGAGTGATAGAAACCTTCGACCATTCGATTCATGTGTGTATTTTTATCGTACACTGTAGACTCTGCAGTATTTGGCCTGTAATACGGCAACTACGTATCCCAGCCTCTAGGCAACGAAACCAGCCAAAAGTGTTAATATTTCAACGTAGAGTTGGAGGGTGCGTAATTAATTGAAAGCCCGCAAGGATAAACCAATGCATGTTAAAAGTAAGGAGCAGTATCAGAAATAAGATTAGTGATGAATCTAACAGCTTATCACTTAGTAGATAAAGTGGAGGTATTCTGTTACTTTGGACGAAAAATAACGCATGACAGACGAAGAAAGGGGGTCATAATAAGAGGACTAGCGCAGGCAAAGACTGAATTTCTCGCTAGAAGTCTACTTCAAACGAACGTAGGCCTTAATTTAAAGAAAATACTTCTGATCATTTATACCTAGAGCACAATAGTGTTTGGAAGTAAATCATGGGCTACTGGCAATCTGAAAAAGAAAAAAATTCAAGTGCTTAAATTTAGCGTTACAGAAGAATACTGAAAATTATATGGAAAACGCTAGAAGAATGGTCAGACTGATCGGACAAGTGTTAAGACATCAAGGAGTAACATCTATGGTACTAGTGTAAGCCATAGAGAATAAAAACTGTTTCCAAAGACAGACGTTAAAAGTCATTCAACAAATAAATGAGGAAGTTTTGCGTAGCTGCTACTTTAAGAAGAAGAGACTAGCGGGTGCCAGCTGGAGAAAAAAAAAAGGAAATCACCACACAAAAAATAAATCGTCCCCCTCCAGGAGAAATCAGGCTAATAACATGCAGAAGGATTTGAAAATGGACTCATTTCGGTAAGAAAGGGGGTCCACAAATCTGTGTTAAGTATGCCACTTCCAGCTGAAGCCGACCACTGTTGTATGTATCCTGTACAGTAATAAAATATCGTGTAGAGCAGTCTTGATCGCATAAAAACCCATTTATTAATACGTGGTGGCAGGTTACGACCCGATGTGGATCATTTTCGGACCATGGTCCAGTGATGACGAGTGGAGACGATGGCGCGGAGCAAGATCTGTGGATACTAGCCACTGATCTCAACTACTCAGAGGGTTGCATTGACAGTTCCTGCTCCATGCCCATCGTCTCCAAACATCGTCACTGGAATGTGATCCGAAGATGATCCATAGCAGGTCGAAACCGGTCACCGCTTATGAATAAAACTGTTTTTATGCGCTCAAGAACTATATAACATTTTATTGCTGATTATTGTGATCGATGCTATGCCCAATATGTACAGCTACCAAATTTTGTGGATGCTGATTGACACGTTTCACTCGCTCTTCTAACCTGTCATAACATTTTCAAGTGATTAAGGTTGAATGGTTCAGCGGACCATTCGAAGGGCAACGGAATGCCTCAGAATTCATCGTACCAGGAACGTACGCGTTCATATCCTTTTCATGCAGTTCCTTTCGCCGTTTTCGCTCCTAAAGTGTTTAAGGTGGCTCTTCATTTGTTGACAGCAGCAGTTGGTTTCGGGTATGACAAAGTGTGATGCTTGTTTCCAGTCCCTGACGGATAGAATTTTATTATGACTACTGTTCATACGCCATCTTACTTGGCTGCAAGCACTACAACACGCCTTGTAGGCAAGTAGCACAATTCGCGTTGATACATCAATAAATCGGGTAACTCCATTCACGCTCATGTCATGGTCACGTTCAAACACAGTAGCTCCTTCACATCTTAATGGCCACCGGCCCTGCTACTTTGGTTCCATAAGACCAACTTTCTACACAACCAACTTGCACATACGCACCACTTCAGTACCATGGCTTATGGCAGCGGTTGGAATACCCATATAATCGCACGGTACCAGTTTTACAACATTTATAGTGCTTCATAGTGGGCAGTATGCTCTTTTAAGGGAGTCACTAACAGTTTGTGCGGCGAGCTTACGTCGCTGGAGATGTGTGTCAGTCATCTCCACCGGGACGTAGCTATTAAGGCAGTGTCGTTGTACGTACGGATCCCTAAGACTCTAGACCTGCTTTCCACTTGCCATATCTGTCCGAAGAGGCCTGCATCCTGTTCATTTACTAGCTAGCGACACAGAAGGCATTTATACAGTCGTCGGTGACGACTTCCATTCCAGATACTCCTACGACGTAACGGCTTCCCATAAGACGCAGGACCACTGGAGATGCTGTAGTGAACCGTAACTGGAAGGTGCATTGCGCCATTACTGTTATATGCAAGTGCGCGCGATGACTTAAAATCAAGCGGTCAGTGGAACTTCGTGGCCACTCGCCAACACCGTTATTTGTAGCTCTAGATAGCAATGACAAGTTGAAGCAGTAGTCAGATAGTGCGTTACTGGCCTGATAAAGAAGACATCCAATCTGGATATCGCACGCTCTCTTTCGTAGACTGTGACACATATTGTATGTGTGAGAAAAAGTGTACCGTCCAGATGGTAAAAAGTGAACCGCACACTTTCGATGACATAGGGCAGTAATTTTAAAAAATCATATTCGGAAGCTTTCGACGAGTTTTATGCGAAAATACATCCAGGGGCGACCATAACCAGGGCAGGGGATGCCACAATCCCCTACACCCTCCCACACACACACACACACACACACACACACACACACACACACACACACACATACACCCCTAAGCTCTTAGGGGTACTTCCAAGTCGCTATTCGTCTTCCAAAACATTAAAAATACTCCATACAACCTGGTCTACCAATCGTATGGGCTTCGTTGAATATATCTCTTTCCATCTTGTGACAAGCGCACCACCTTCGCACCCAACAAATCAATAATATTTTATGTATATGCTAATCTTAGTCTGTCCCCACCGTTTACCGAGTTTACTATTCGTAGAGACAAGAGCACAATATCTACTTCTTTTCGTAATGACCTTGTATACTTTACTTAAAATTCTCTCTAGTACGTCTTCCTATAGTACCACATTTGAAGCAGTTTTAGTTTCCACTTCACTACATTCCACTTCCCTAAAATTCTATATTTCATCTCCACTTGCACTGCTTCGTCACTTTCAGACTGAAGTCCTTGATTGTGTTCTTTAAGCTTTGGAAAAAGATAAATCTCGATTGCGGCCAAGTCGGGACTTCATTGAGGGTGATCAGCGACAGCCGGCCAAATCGTCGGATTATTGTAGATATCGCAGCATTCGTGTATGGTCTGGCATTGTCACGCCCCACGTGTGAACGAACTCTTCAAATTCGAAATTGGATTACAGCACGCTGTTTCTCATGCACAGACACAGTAGCGTTCCACACTGCCATGTTACATGCTACATTATGGAGCCATCTAGCGGCAGGAGGCTGGAAATATGTATCCATGAAGGATAAAGATGTTGAATGTTAATAACGGTTGATTTATTTAAAATGCTTCAAAGATTTCACGTAAAAAATTCGGAAGTATTACTTGTAGCATGGCTTTGTTTTTTGTGTTGACTTGTACCAAGACGTCTTCGTGACAGCTTGTACTTAAATTTTGTGTGTACCAATGGCATATAGAACGTAGCAGTCTGCCTCGCAGTTCGTGTGTTTTATGGTCAATACATCCGAATTTATACCAGATATATCTGCCAGTCTGTATAAATCCCTCATCCGCCCTATCCTCTGCTACGACCATCCTGCCTGGATCTCCGCCCCTCCTACCTTTTTCAAATCCCTTCAAATCCTTGAACGCCGTGCTCTCTGCCTCGCCTATCGTATCCGTTTCCCCTCCCCCATGCGGATCCTGTACGATCTTATACCGTTCCCCCACCTCCTCCTCTTCTTCGAATGGATACAGATCATATACACCTCCCGTAAACTAGATCCCCCTCACCCGCTTGTCTCTCACATCCTCTCCCACCCCCGTCCGCTGCCGCGCCTGTATTTCCACGTCCCACCTGTTCTCCATTTCTCCACCCTCCTTACCCTCTCCCAAGGTGGCTTCTGCCAGCCCCCCCTCCCTGATTATGCCATCTTCCCCTCCATCTACCCCTCCTACCAACTTTGATACTCCCCTCCCACTTCCTGTGTTTGTTCCTATGGGCACCCTCTCTACCTTCTCTCTCCTTTCCCTCCATCCTCCCTTCCTCCCCCCTCCTCCCCCGGGCTTCCACTACCCCTCCCTGGCCGAGCGGTTAAAGGCGCTACAGTCTGGAACCGAACGACCGCTACGGTCGCAGGTTCGAATCCTGCCTCGGGCATGGATGTGTGTGATGTCCTTAGGTTAGTTAGGTTTAAGTAGTTCTAAGTTCTAGGGGACTTATGACCACAGCAGTTAAGTCCCATAGTGCTCAGAGCCATTTGAACCATTTGAACTACCCCTCCTCCCTTCATTCCTCCCCCCATCCCCCCCCCCCCTGCCATTGGCATCCCTTCCTCCCCTCTTGGCAGGTCCCTGGACTCGCACACGCTCAGTGGACATTCGCGCGCCGGAGATAATCGCCATCAGTTTATCGTGTGTGTGCCATTGTGTTAGTGTTTTTCGCCGTCCCGCTCCTTCGTTCACCTATACCGTCTAATTCATCAGTGTCCGTGTGCAGTGCCAACAGTTTCTTTGAGTCTTCGCCTGTGAACGGATACGTGTTCTGTGTTTATGTGTCTACTGTTTTTTGTCCCACAATTTTGTTGTCTATTCTGTGTCTCCATTGTCTTTTCAATCGTTAAACTTGTGGCTGAAGAGCAGCGTAGTATGCTGCT
Source organism: Schistocerca nitens (assembly GCF_023898315.1). Lineage (NCBI taxonomy): Eukaryota > Metazoa > Arthropoda > Insecta > Orthoptera > Acrididae > Schistocerca > Schistocerca nitens. The sequence continues at coordinate 719,146,788 of NC_064618.1, forward strand.
GCCAGCCCACCTTATATAAAGGTGTTTAAATGACAATAAAGAAAAAAAAGCCAGTCTGTAGCTTCATTTAGCAGTCAGAAGGCCCTGCTAGACGGGAAGGAGTCCTTTGCCACTAAAGTCGAGGTGACAGAAGCCTGGCAGGTGAGACGAATTGCCCCATGTAATAGGTAATCGGAGGCAGACATTCCAGATTCCCATTCACAATCGTCATTCCATATCCATTTCCTCTACATCATCGCCACCAAAGTTACACTTACAGCTTAACACCAATTCTCCTAAAAATCAGAATGTGTCCGATCTTTACATACGACTGTCTTGCAGCAGACAAGCAGCAATGGGATACAGACATGTTACTGCTTCTCTGGCTTGCTGCAACCGATTTTCGTTGGACATGTTTGACTCCTCCGGCTACGGTACTATCTGTGTCTCTTTGCGACTTGTGTTGCGCACTTGTTCACAAAGGAAATGTTGATAACGCCAAACAGTTCAACAGAATGTTTTTGTTCTGCCTTGGATCACGTGGTAATACGACAAGAAACGACCAACCCGTCACAAAGTTGAATATAACACGTACGTCAGAGACATTCTTACGTATGTTCAGCATTTCGCGCCCCTATCAACAACTGTATAAATATTAATTTTAATTACCAACAGCCCCAGTTGCACCGTTTACCTAGCATTACCTATGTTTCAGTCGGGATAACCTTCTTTACAATAACAGTAACTGCCATTTGCCCATAGTGGACATCGTCAAGCTAAAACTAGCACTTCGCGACCGCGATGCGTCAGCCACGAGTGCTGTACTGGAACTCAACAGCACTCGTGACTGCCGCATCGCGCTCGCGAAGTGGGGCCGAGGCAGTTTCAGATAAGTTTTTACAGTCTGACGATAATTCATGGATTTGTAGTTTTAGCTTGACGATGTCCACTACGGACAAACGGTAGTTAGTGTTATTCTGAAAAAGGTTAGGTTATCCCGACTGAAACCTAGATAAAGTCTAGGTAAACGGTGCAACTCAGGCTGTTGGTAATTAAAATTAATCATTCTTATGTGAATTTCCTTCAGGGCTGGTCGCACGTAGTACTTGGTGGCAGGACAGTAATCTCATCAGATTACATTACATCACTTTTTTTAAATAGAACTCAACTCATTTTTCACTTGACTTTAAGTGATTTTCTGCGGCAACGGCCTTGCCGCAGTGGAGACACCGGTTCCCGTCAGATCACCGAAGTTAAGCGCTGTCGGGCGTGGCCGGCACTTGGATGGGTGACCATCCGGGCTGCCATGCGCTGTTGCCATTTTTCGGGGTGCACTCAGCCTCGTGATGCCAACTGAAGAACTACTCGACCGAATAGTAGCGGCTCCGTTCAAAGAAAACCATAATGACCGGGAGTGCGGTGTGCTGACCACACGCCCCTCCTATCCGCATCCTCATTGAGGATGACACGGCGGTCGGATGGTCCCGATAGGCCACTTGTGGCCTGAAGACGGAGTGCTCTCTTAAGTGATTTTCCAATGTTCATTCACCCGGTGAATGATGGAGGGGACTAGCCATAGGTACATACAAGTGATTTATTTAACGTAACGAATTTTATAATGCAATATGATGGATGCCCTGACACTTACATGTATCTTCAGTAAGAGCACGTTAATCTTATCTGTATTAATCTAGCAAATTGCCTATGGATTTTCTATCCGTTTCCTTGAATTATCTTGCGGATAATTAGTTACTCAGTATATTCAGACAAGTTGCCTGTCCCCTTCAAACTGACTCAGAAGTTATGCTACATCATATAAATAAAACAAAATGGGGATGAATATCAGATAATGTCAAAGTACAGTGTCGTAACAGCTGTCTCCTAAAAAAGAGCACAAGACAGCAAGTCCATCCGTCGTCTCCACTGACCGTGCGCGATCTTGTAAGTAGGCTGTTTAGGTTTTTATGTTGGTAACGCCACGTAGCACTCTGTATGAAAAGCACTGACTACTCTGTGTGCAGTCTGTGGCTGATTGGCATTGTTGGAATATTCGCTATTGTAGTGTTGGTCAGTTGGATGTGAACAGCGCGTAGCTTTGTGTAGTTGGAGGTGAGCCGCCAGCAGTGGTGGATGTGGGGAGAGAGATGCCAGAGTTTTGAGCGGACGATCTGGACGTGTGTCCGTCAGAAAAAGGAATTTTTTTTAATTGGATGTCACAAAAATAATTTTGTGACATCCAATTAAAAAAAATGACTTTTGAACGCTATTAAGGTAAATACATTGTTCTCTACCAAAATCTTTCATTTGATAACTATGCCTATCAGCAGTTAGTATCTTCAGTAGTTAGAATCTTTTATTTAGCTGGCAGTATTGGCGCTCGCTGTATTGCAGTAGTTCGAGTAACGAAGATTTTTGTGAGGTAAGTGATTCGTGATAGGTATAGGTTATTGTTAGTCGGGGCCATTCTTTTGTAGGGATTATTGAAAGTCAGATTGCGTTGCGCTAAAAAAAAAATATTGTGTGTCAGTTTAGTGATGATCAGAATAAGTAAAGAGAGAACTGTCTGAGTACGATCAGTTTTACTCAGCTGTCTTTGTATCAAATAACGTAGAAGTTTACCAGCACAGTAATTCACAATTTTTCTAAGGGGACGTTTCAATCTGAACGAGCTCTAAGGCGAAGGACTGCAGAGTAGCCACATTTCTCTACTGCGTTTCCTGCAGCAAGTCTCGGTTCCTCTCCCCTTTAAACGTGGGTGGTGAATCATATTTCTCGAAATCGCTTTCTTCCGAGCGTAGACCATTCTCCAACATCGATTTTGGTTTTGGCGTCAAAGCTTCTTGAACATCTTCCTACTTCATCGACAAAATGAGAACCTACGAATCGGCGTCAAGTCGGTTAAACTTCCCGTGGGAACACGCCGTGCCTACAACCTCATCAAGTTAACGGCTAGCCTAGCAGTCGTGGTGGTTCTCAAGCCGTGCGGAATCCGCTGCATTGTCTACGGTCACGATGGCCGGGCGCCGGACATCACAGCGTCTCGGTTCGCGACTCTTACTTAGCTGCTGCCCTTGTTCTCCGCCGAAGTCTACAAAGACGGCCGCCGTCGACCGCTAGTCATTCCCAAGACTCCGTGTCTCAAGAACTTCCCGGAGGAAAACGGCCTGGTATAAGCATACCCTCCCATTCTTCACAATAGTTATCTAGTACAGCATTGCTTATATCCAGTCATCCATCATGCCCAAAAAATATGGATTAACTAAGTGTACCTGATGATGTCAGTCACAAAGATGATCCAGTAACGAATTAGAGCCTGTTTGACATCTCCATTTAGTCACTTAATCAAGTAATATTGGAGAGAAAGGCTCCTTGTAAGATGCCAAATACTGTTACCTTAAATTTAACTGACTTAACTCGGTAATTAAGATTTGTGAAACTCGCACAACTTCATGGCGTGTATATTTTCAGCGCGTTGTTTTCTCCGCCACACTATTCCTGACGAGGTGTTTCATCAGTGAAAGCTTGATTTAGAGTCATTGCCCTTTCTTTTGAGATCATTAGTCATCTGACTGGTTCGATGTGGGCCACCACGAATTCTTCTCTTGTGCCAACCACAGAGTAGTACTTGCACCCTACTTCCTCAATTATTTGCTGGATGTGCTCCAATCTCCCATTCCCCGTACAGCCATTACCCTCTACACTTCCCTGTAGTACCCGAAAGTTATTCCTTGATGCGTTATATCCTATTATCTTGTCCCAACTACTTGCCGTTGCTTCCATTACCCACGGATTCTGTGGATAACAACCCTATTCCTTACCAGTTCACCTAATTTTCAGCATCCATCTACGGCACAACATCTCAAACGCCACTTTTCTGGTTGTCCCACAGTCCATGACTCACTACTACACAATTTTCACCCCTAAGCGTACATTCCCAGAAATTGCTTTCCCAGAATCATGCTAGCCGGCTTCTGTTGGTAGAAATGCCGTCTTTTCCTGCATTAATCTACTTTTTATGACCTCTTTGCTTCGTGCACTATGTGCTATTTTGTTTTCGTCTTTGTTCGTTTTATTCTCAATCCATATTGTGTACTCATTAGACTATACATTCCATTCAACACATTCTGTAATTCTTCCTCACTTTCACTGAAGAATGCGATCAGCGTGCCTTATCACTGATATCTTTTCACACTGTATTTTGAATCTTTCCTTTATTTTGGTCATTGCTTCTTCAGTGTATAAATTGTGCAGTAATGGAGGAAGACTCAAATGGTTCAAATAGCTCTAAGCACTATGGGACTTAACATCTGAGGTCATCAGTCCCCTAGAATTAGAACTATTTAAACCTAACTTACCTAAGGACATCACACACATCCATGCCCGAGGCAGGATTCGAACCTGCGACCGTAGCGGTCGCGCGGTACCAGACTGTAGCGCCTAGAACCGCTCGGCCACTCCGGCAGGCGGAGGAAGACTTCATTCCTGTATCACACACCCTCTCATCAGAGCAGTTCCTTCTTGGTCTTCCATTCCTATTATTCTCTCTTGGTGAAAACTTTCTGTATCCAAAATCACATACATTTTTACTTTCGACAACCGGTTTTGACAGAATTTGCTGTCATCTTCAGGTCTTCAAAAATTTTTGTTACAGAATGCATTCAATGTGAGCTGGAACCTCATGTCAAGTTATCATATTAATGGATAAAAAGTAGCATATCATAGAAAGATTTGTCAGAAATAAACCTTGCGTTGTAAACAAGCAAGGGACTACACTGCCCGTTGCCGCATTCGTACGTGGGTTCTCTGCTGGGAAGGGGGTGTGTCCACGGATGGCTCCTGATGACAGAATAACAAACTTATCGATCAACTACAATACATTGGTTGTTTGCCCTCTGGATGAGATTTGCTACCGGTCATAATATTCTTGACGGTGACGAATGTGGCCAGCGGACGTCTAAACACACGCCCGTTGCAGCGGTTGTAGCTGTTTTATTTTCACAAGTCCGTCTTCATCACATAGATTTCTTTACACTTTATGACCGGTTTCGGCTTACCACCATATTCAGGTCTGTTGTAAAGTTTACACAATATATTTACAACAGATCTGAAGATGGCGATAGGCCGAAACCAGTCATAAAGTGGAAAGACGGACTTGTGAAAAAAAAGTGCTAAAAATAAAATGATCGCGGACTCATGTACAGACTTTATGTCTTCAGTTGATAAGGTTGTAGCTGTGGGTGCTCCGGCCATGCTGTGTCATAACACAGAGGCTGGAACCACGTGCCTCGGGCCTCTGTTGTGATCGCCCCCCCCCCCCCCGGGGGGGTGGGGGAGGGCTTCAGCCCCTGCCACAGTGGTTGGGAATCCAGAATCCCAGGACGATTGCGGCAGTGCGTTACCACATCGCAGCCCAGGCAATGACTCACATTACAGGAGGCTGCCTGCTGGCGGCATCCAACAATAGTGACGGCAATTACTGCAGTGGCGAATTTCTCTGGTGCCTCCTAGGCGAAGACCTGCATTACAATAGCGACTATTAGGATGAAAGTGATGACTTCGAACTGGTGGCGGCGCTGAGAGTCACAAGTCCTGCGTCACTCCAACGCCTCACGATGGTCGATGATGACGAGCTGGCTGTTGGTCCTTAAATACGGCTTTCTGCTGCTGATGCCTGCGGTTCTTCTTCCCCAGTATGTCAGTGGACTATTCTGGTGTTTCTCGGCAGGCGTAAATGACACTGGTCGGTGACATAGTAATCTCCTTCGCGTTGCTTAATACTCCGGCGACCACCTTGAGTCACGGTGGGATGCCACTGAGGTGTGCAACACACATACTACTTCCGGCTCCCAATATTCTTTCACATTTTAACTATCTTCATTGCTGTAAAACTCCTACCTTTAACCAACTTAATCACTCTAATCATTTGATCCTCTACATTCCCCTCTTCTACGGAAAGAATGCGTCTCCGCATTCTGCCTCCACATCTATTTACACTTGATTCTATTTACATGTTTTTGAACTCTCTACCAATTCTGGACTTGTACCTTATGCACACAGTTCAGTTCCTTTGAAACTATATATCGTGGCGTGTCACTACTAATGACGTCACAGTTCTCTTACACACCACAGTTTATTTCTGTCCGTGAGAACACTTTGTCTTTGTGTTTATGACAATTCACTCATTACACTGCCTTGTCGATGGCGGGCGGGGCGGGGGGCGATCGGTTTGAACCCATAGGCTGAAGGTTGGGAGCGGTGGAATTTGGGAAACTCTTCTCTTGAACAAGAAATATATAAGTCCAATCAACATAAGGAACACACAAGTGGCTGATGGATGAACCAATAACTACCAGTTGCTGCTGCTGCTTACATCTGTAGCTTTTCACGTGCTCTAAGAGATTTTCCATGGTAACACGACCATGTTAGGTGGCTGTCATCTGATCCAAAGAGCAGAGTAGGTCCTCGTCAATGGTATCATTAAGAAAACGAAAGGTGTTCGAGGGGCAAAACCGAAGAAGGTGAGTCAGGTACGTAAATTAAGGAATGGACCATCCTACGGCTATGGTTCCCTCTATCATAGGTGGTAAGTGGCCAGTGATTCCAGATATTTCACAGCGAATTCCACTGAGAATTAGTTCTTGATCCTGCAGAATCAAACTCTCTGTGCCATCTTACTTGTCTTGCATGTAAAATGTCCAAATAACGACTGTCAGCTCTCCCACCGAATACAACCAGTGCTGGCGTAGCCACCGGAAGTGCTCCCCCTCATCCGAGAGTACTTTCTTAGGGCATTCTGTTACCCCCTTCTTTGCTTGCCGTTGGTGGGGAGGCTTGCGTGCCTCAGCGATACAGATGGCCGTACCGTAGGTGCAACCACAACGGAGGGGTATCTATTGAGAGGCCAGACAAACATGTGGTTCCTGAAGAGGGGCAGCAGCCTTTTCAGTAGTTGCAGGGGCAACAGTCTGGATGATTGACTGATCTGGCCTTGTAACATTAACCAAAACGGCCTTGCTGTGCTGGTACTGCGAACGGCTGAAAGCAAGGGGAAACTACAGCCGTAATTTTTCCCGAGGACATGCAGCTCTACTGTATGATTAAATGATGATGGCGTCCTCTTGGGTAAAATATTCCGGAGGTAAAATAGTCCCCCATTCGGATCTCCGGGCGGGGACTACTCAAGAGGATGTCGTTATCAGGAGAAAGAAAACTGGCGTTCTACGGATCGGAGCGTGGAATGTCAGATCACTTAATCGGGCAGGTAGGTTAGCAAATTTGAAAAGGGAAATGGATAGGTTAAAGTTAGATATAGTGGGAATTAGTGAAGTTCGGTGGCAGGAGGAACAAGACTTTTGGTCAGGTGATTACAGGGTTATAAATACAAAATCAAATAGGGGTAATGCAGGAGTAGGTTTAATAATGAATAAAAAAATAGGAGTGCGGGTTAGCTACTACAAACAGCATAGTGAACGCATAATTGTGGCCAAGATAGACACAAAGCCCATGCCTACTACAGTAGTACAAGTTTATATGCCAACTAGCTCTGCAGATGATGAAGAAATAGATGAAATGTATGACGAGATAAAAGAAATTATTCAGGTAGTGAAGGGAGACGAAAATTTAATAGTCATGGGTGACTGGAATTCATCAGTAGGAAAAGGGAGAGAAGGAAACATAGTAGGTGAATATGGATTGGGGGGAAGGAATGAAAGAGGAAGCCGCCTTGTAGAATTTTGCACAGAGCATAGCTTAGTCATAGCTAACACTTGGTTCAAGAATCATGAAAGGAGGCTGTATACATGGAAGAAGCCTGGAGATACTGACAGGTTTCAGATAGATTATATAATGGTAAGACAGAGATTTAGGAACCAGGTTTTAAATTGTAAGACATTTCCTGGGGCAGATGTGGATTCTGACCACAATCTATTGGTTATGAACTGCAGATTGAAACTGAAGAAACTGCAAAAAGGTGGGAATTTAAGGAGATGGGACCTGGATAAACTGAAAGAACCAGAGGTTGTAGAGAGTTTCAGGGAGAGCATAAGGGAACAATTGACAGGAATGGGGGAAAGAAATACAGTAGAAGAAGAATGGGTAGCTCTGAGGGATGAAGTGGTGAAGGCAGCAGACGATCAAGTAGGTAAAAAGACGAGGGCTAATAGAACTCCTTGGGTAACAGAAGAAATATTGAATTTAATTGATGAAAGGAGAAAATATAAAAATGCAGTAAATGAAGCAGGCAAAAAGGAATACAAACGTCTCAAAAATGAAATCGACAGGAAGTGCAAAATGGCTAAGCAGGGATGGCTAGAGGACAAATGTAAGGATGTAGAGGCTTGTCTCACTAGGGGTAAGATAGATACTGCCTACAGGAAAATTAAAGAGACCTTTGGAGAGAAGAGAACCACTTGTATGAATATCAAGAGCTCAGATGGCAACCCAGTTCTAAGCAAAGAAGGGAAGGCAGAAAGGTGGAAGGAGTATATAGAGGGTTTATACAAGGGCGATGTACTTGAGGACAATATTATGGAAATGGAAGAGGATGTAGATGAAGACGAAATGGGAGATAAGATACTGCGTGAAGAGTTTGACAGAGCACTGAAAGACCTGAGTCAAAACAAGGCCCCGGGAGTAGACAACATTCCATTAGAACTACTGATAGCCTCGGGAGAGCCAGTCATGACAAAACTCTACCATCTGGTGAGCACGATGTATGAGACAGGCGAAATACCCTCAGACTTCAAGAAGAATATAATAATTGCAATCCCAAAGAAAGCAGGTGTTGACAGATGTGAAAATTACCGAACTATCAGTTTAATAAGTCACAGCTGCAAAATACTAACGCGAATTCTTTACAGACGAATGGAAAAACTGGTAGAAGCCGACCTAGGGGAAGATCAGTTTGGATTCCGTAGAAATGTTGGAACACGTGAGGCAATACTGACCTTACGACTTATCTTGGAAGAAAGATTAAGAAAAGGCAAACCTACGTTTCTAGCATTTGTAGACTTAGAGAAAGCTTTTGACAATGTTGACTGGAATACTCTCTTTCAAATTCTGAAGGTGGCAGGGGTAAAATACAGGGAGCGAAAGGCTATTTACAATTTGTACAGAAACCAGATGGCAGTTATAAGAGTCGAGGGGCATGAAAGGGAAGCAGTGATTGGGAAAGGAGTGAGACAGGGTGGTAGCCTCTCCCCGATGTTATTCAATCTGTATATTGAGCAAGCAGTAAAGGAAACAAAAGAAAAATTCGGAGTAGGTATTAAAATCCATGGAGAAGAAATAAAAACTTTGAGGTTTGCCGATGACATTGTAATTCTGTCAGAGACAGCAAAGGACTTGGAAGAGCAGTTGAACGGAATGGACAGTGTCTTGAAAGGAGGATATAAGATGAACATCAACAAAAGCAAAACAAGGATAATGGAATGTGGTCGAATTAAGTCGGGTGATGCTGAGGGAATTAGATTAGGAAATGAGACACTTAAAGTAGTAAAGGAGTTTTGCTATTTAGGGAGTAAAATAACCGATGATGGTCGAAGTAGAGAGGATATAAAATGTAGACTGGCAATGGCAAGGAGAGCGTTTCTCAAGAAGAGAAATTTGTTAACATCGAGTATAGATTTAGGTGTCAGGAAGTCGTTTCTGAAAGTATTTGTATGGAGTGTAGCCATGTATGGAAGTGAGACGTGGACGATAACTAGTTTGGACAAGAAGAGAATAGAAGCTTTCGAAATGTGGTGCTACAGAAGAATGCTGAAGATAAGGTGGGTAGATCACGTAACTAATGAGGAGGTATTGAATAGGATTGGGGAGAAGTTTGTGGCACATCTTGACTAGAAGAAGGGATCGGTTGGTAGGACATGTTTTGAGGCATCAAGGGATCACAAATTTAGCATTGGAGGGCAGCGTGGAGGGTAAAAATCGTAGAGGGAGACCAAGAGATGAATACACTAAGCAGATTCAGAAGGATGTAGGTTGCAGTAGGTACTGGGAGATGAAGAAGCTTGCACAGGATAGAGTAGCATGGAGAGCTGCATCAAACCAGTCTCAGAACTGAAGACCACAACAACAACAATTTTCAACATACGTTTGTAGCACCACAACTCAAATGCTTCGATGCTCTTCTGTTCCAGTTTTCCCACAGTTCATGTTTCACTACCATACAACGCCCTGCTCCAAACGTACATTCTCATAAATTTCTTACTCAAATTAAGATCTATGTTTAAGGGGCTCCGGAAAGGCTCAAAATCATGAAAAGTTCAATTTTTACTTTTTTGCGTTTTCTGAATCTGCAGACTATTACCTTTTAATAGATATATAATTTATTCAATTCCGAAGACTACAACTATTTTTAAATTTTTTTTGAAATGTGTTCTACACGGGCGTGACCCACTGTGGCGCTGTTAAACTGCTGTCAAATGGTGTTATTATTAACGTCCGTGTTCATCAGGTACATTTTAGTGATGTGAGATAAAGTATGTGTTGTGGCTAACCTGTGATGGTTCAATATATATCGCTGGTGTGATTGTCGATTGTTTCATGTTTATTTACTCTGTCGTTATCTCGAAAATATTCGTAATTAATTCTGTTTCTTGAGTCTCTGTTTTGTTGAAGTATAATAATGAGTAAAAGTAAAGTTATTAGAAATCCTCTGAAGGCTTTTAAGAAAAGGAGAAATGTTGGAAAGCCAAAGGTATGTGTTATTACTGTAAACAATAAAGACGATAACCAAGTGAGTGAACCTAACCTCTGAAGTACACCTGCCCATAGCAGTCAAAGTGGGAAAGAAAATACTTCACAGAAGAAGCTTGGTTCAATGAGTAAAAACTATGAATGTTTTATGAGCGAATCGGATGTGAATGAAATATTTGATATGTCGGTTCTCAAAGGAATTTTTTCGAACTGTGTAAGATGTATTCATTGTAGTGAAGTTAGTCTGGAACTCTCCATAATAAAGCACGTAGGACTTGCTAGTGAAATACAACTGAAATGTGATAAGTGTTCATACATGACCACCTTTTGAAACAGTGTTGCAGTAACTGCAACTGAAGAAAATGGTAGCAAAATCTACGAACACAACATTAGATTTGTTTATTCCTTGCGTTCAGTTGGTAAGGGTGCTACTGCAGGTGCAATTTTCTGTGGCATCATGAATCTTCCAAATCCCCCAACCAAGTTTACGACCTATAATAAATTAATAGGGTCTAAAGTAGAAGATGTCTGTATAGAATCTATGAAGAACGCTGTGGAAGAGGCAGTAATGGAAAATAATGGTAACAGAGATTTGACTGCAGCGTTCGATGGTACCCGGCATAAACGAGGACACACATCTCTTCATGGTGTAGTGTCTGCCACCAGTATGTATACAGGGAAAGTTTTAGATGTAGCAGTAATATCAAAGTATTGTAGATGTCCACAAAAATATAAAGGTACACATGAAAATAATTGCAAAGCTAACTATAGTGGCAGTAGTGGAGGAATGGAAGTGGCTGGTGTTGCCAGTATATTCCAGCGTTCTGAGGCGCGTGATAAAGTGCGATATGTTAATTACCTTGGTGACGGTGATTCTAAAAGTTTCAAACATGTTCAAGGACTGAAGCCCTATGGTGATGATGTTGTAGTGCAGAAATTTGAGTGTATTGGACACGTACAGAAGCGAATGGGAACAAGACTTCGGCGACTGAAAGATTCGTACAAAAAACAAAAACTCAGTGATGGTAAAGGGTTGGATGGGAAGGGAAGGTTAACTGACAGTGTAATTGACAAAATACAGAACTATTATGGAATGGCTATTAGGCAAAATACACAAAGTGTCGACGAAATGAAGAAGGCTGTTTGGGCTCTTTTTTTTTCATACTTCTTCAACCGATGAAAATCCCCAACATAGCTTGTGTCCCAAAGAAGAAGACAGTTGTGTAAATATAACAAAGGATTGCTAACTGGTGAAGTGTACACTAATAAGCATAGTCTGCCTCATGCAATAATGGAGGTGATAAAACCTATTTTCAGAGACTTAGCAGCACCTGAACTATTGAAAAAGTGTATTCACGGAAAAACTCAAAACCCCAATGAAAGTGTAAATAGTGTTATATGGTCGAGAATCCCCAAGACTGTATTTGTTGGAATAGAAACACTTCACTTTGGTGTGTATGATGCTGTTGCGACTTTCAATGATGGCAACATTGTAAGGTGCAAGGTATTTAGAAATATGGGAATGAAGATAGGTTCTAACATGGTACGAGCGATGCTTGCTTTAGACAAGGAACGCCTTCGGGCTGCAGACAGGGCTGTAAAGAGTCTAGAAATACAAGTAAGAGTAAACAGGAGGAGGAACAAGAGGAAGCTGGAGGAGGAGTTTGCAGAGGATGAAGATAATCCACCCTATGGACCTGGAATGCACTAAAAAGTTAATCCAATCTTTGTCGTTCGATTCCCAAAACTTTTATTTTCTTATACTAATTACATGTTTTCTAAGGATCTTCCAAACATATTTGTTTCAAACTTTCAGTAAATGTTACACAGTACCTTCTGCATAATTTAACACAGCCTTTTTCCAAAAAACTGTATATTTTTGAATATATAAATAAAAAAATTGCAAAAAATGTTGTGAATTTTCATTACAATTGAAAAAAAATCATCTTTAATAACTGAACTAAAATTTTGTAAAATCCCTGTGTTAAGTTGTAGCCCATATTCCAATAAATAATCTGTAAAAAGTTCAACTTCCTACTTCAAATACTTTGTGAGGAAAGATGTAATTTATAAGCGTTATTTTAACATTGCAAGTATAGGGCGTTCCGGAGCCCCTTAATACTACTAGACTTCTCTTGGCCACGAATGCCCTTCTTGCCAGTGCTAGTCTGCTTTTAATATCCTCCTTGCTCCGTCCGTCATTTGTTATTTTGCTGCCTAGGTAGCAGAAGTCCTTAACTTTGTCTACTTCGTGACCATCAATCCTGATGTCAAGTTTCTAGCTGTTCTCATTTCTGATTCTTCCCATTACTTTAGTCGTTCTTCCATTTACTCTCGATACATATTCTGCACTCATTAGTCTGTTCATTCAACTCAGCGTATCATGTAATTCTTCTTCACTTTCACCCAGGATAGCAATTTCACCAGCGAGTCGTATCATTGATATCCTTTCATCTTGATTTTCATTCCACATCTGAACTTTTCCTTTTCTTCCATCATTACTTCTTCGATGTACAGCTTGGAAACTAAGGCCGAAAGACTATATCCCTGCGTTACACCCTTTTTAATCCGAGCACTTTGTTCTTAGTGGTCCAGTCTTATTATTCCCTCTTGGCTCTTGTACATATTGTATATTACCCGTCTCTCCCTATAGCTTACTCCTATTTTTCTCAGGATTTCGTACATCTTGCACCATTTTACATTGTCAAAAGCTTTTTCCAGGTCGACAAATCCTATGAACGTGTCTTGGTTTTTCTTAGTCTTGCTTCCATTATTAACCACAACGTCAGAATTGCCTCTCCGGTGCCTTCACCTTTCCTAAAGCCAACTGATCGTCATCTAACACATCCTCAAATTTCTTTGAAATTCTTCTGTATATTATTCTTGTCGGCAACTTGGGTCCATGAGCTGTTATGCTGATTGTGCAATAATTCTTGCATTTATCAGCTCTTTCAGTCTTCGGAATTGTGTGGATGATTTTTTTCCGACAGTCAGATGATATGTCGCCAGCCAGACTCATACATTCTACAAACCAACGTGCCACTTTCCCCAATGATTTTACAAATTCTGATGCAGTGTTATCGATCCCTTCTGCCTTATTTGATCGTAAGTCCTCCAAAGCCCTGATTCTAGTACTGGATCCCCTATCTCTTCCGAATTGACCCCTGTTTCTTCTATCAAATCAGACAAATCTTCCCCCTCATAGAGGCCTTCAATGAACTCTTTCCCTCAACCAGCTCTTTCCTTGGGATTTCACAGTGGAATTATCGTTGCACTCTGAATGTTACCAACCTTGCTTTTCATTTCACCGAAGGTTCTTTTGATTTTCCCTTATGCTAAATCAGTCCTTCAGACAATCATTTCTTTTCCGATTTCTTCACATTTTTAGGCCAGCAAATTCGTCTTAGCTTCCCTGCACTTCCACTTGTTTTCTGTATTCCTGAATTTCACTGAACATTTTTGTACTTCCTTCCTTCATCGAATGACTGAAATATATCTTCTGTCACCCATGGTTTCTTCGCAGTTACCTTCTTTGTACCCATGTCTTCTTTCCAGCTTCTGTGATTGCCCTTTTTAGATATGTCCATTCCTCTTCAACTGTACTGCCTACTGAGCTATTCCTTATTGCTGTATCTATGGGCTTAGAGAACTTCAAGCATACCTCGTCATTCCTTAGTACTTCAGTATCGCACTTCATTGCCTATTGATTCTTCCTGACTAATCTCTTAAACTTCAGCCTGCTCTTCCTCACTACTGTATTGTGGTCCTGTGTACGCCTTCAATCCAGTATCTGATTTCGGGATATCTGTCTGACCATGATGTAATCTAATTGAAATCTTCCCGTATTACTGGGCCTTTTCCAAGTACACCTGCTCCTCTTGTGATTCTTGGACAGAGAATTCGCTATTATTTGCTGAAATTTATTACAGAATTCAATTAGTCTTTCTTATCTCTCATTCCTTGTCCCAAGCCCATGTTGTCCTGTAATATTTTCTCCTACTCCTCCCCTACAATAGTATTCCGGACCCCGATGAATACTAGATTTTCATCTCTCTTTGCGTACTGCTTTACCCATTCAATGACCTCATATGCATTCTCGCTCTCTTCATCTTCAGCTTGCGACGTCGGTGTTTGTTCGCTCTCAATTCTGATAATAACCATTCCACCACTGAACTGTTGACAGTAGTACACTCTCTGCCATATCTTCCTATTAATAACGAATCGTACTTCCGTTGTACCATTTTCTGCTGCTGTTGATATTACCCCATAGTCATCCGACCAGAAATCCTTGTCTTCTCTCCATTTCACTTCACTGACTCATGCTCTATCTAGTTTGAGCCTCTGCATTTCCCTTTCCAGATTTTCTAGCTTCCCTACCATGTTGAAGCTTCTAACATTCCACGTCCTGACTAGTAGAACGTTATCCTTTCGTTGGTTATTCAATCTGTTTCTCATGGTCGTCTCCCCCTTGGTAGACCCCTACCAGAGATCCGAAATCTTTTGCCAATGGAGAGATCATCACGACACTTCTTCAATGATAGACCACATATCCTATGGACACACGTTATGTGTCTTTAATGCAGTGGTTTCCATTGCTTTCTGCATCGTCATGCCGTTGATCACTGCTCTGATTCTTCCGCCTTTAGGAGCAGTTTCCCTCCCCAAGGACAAGAGAGTACCCAGAACATCTGCGCGCTCCTCCGTCCTCTTTGACAAGGCCGTTGGCAGAAAGAGTATGACCTCTTATGCCAGTAGTCTTCTCCGAACGCCAATGCTGAATATCAATCTAAATTTAAGTAGTGGCGTGTTTCGAACCCAGAACGTTTTCATTATTAACCACAGACGCTACCCCGAGACCATGGGCTACTGCTGACAAACTGGGTGGATAGAGTAAGGAACATTTACTACATGTTGATAGACTGAAGTTAATGGGAGATGCTGGAGTACATGTTTTATGTAACGAGAATCTGAGGTAGGTTAAAACATTTGAGGATTTTCAGGAAGGGTTAATAGGGAGATATCAGAAGAAGAACATGGGAACGTATTGTCGGGAACAACTTACTATGGTTTTTCGTAAGCGGGATGAATGGACTGAAAGCTACGCCAACTGTATTCGCAAAATAACTGTGGGAACCTATGAGCTCACGGATGATGGTTGGGCCACTCAGTAATATTGAAGGAAGCAGAGCAAAGGTAGCTTCACGCACTTTTTGAGGGGATTCACAACCGGAAATGGTGAGGAAGTTTCGTTTGGAATTTCCTAAGCGTTTGAGTGAAGCAATGGATATTTCAATGTCATTAGAGGAAACTGATTCATTGGATAAGTCATGTAAACTTTGGACAGTGTTTAGTATGGACATAAGTGGTGTTTGGTGTGGACGAAAGGGTCATGTACAAAGAGATTCCTGACAGCAAAGTTGCTGGTGTTGTAAGAAATTTGGCCACTAGGAGCGGCAATACCGTAACAGAAATCAGTAACAGCAGAAGATTCAGTCGCAGGGTAGACCTTACGGGCAGCATTTAAACGGCGCAGGGAGCAGGGAGTCCGCTTCCGCTAAGCCATGCTCCCAGTAAGAGTTAGCGTATGTAAGAAAGCAGTGGCAGACTATTTTCTGACCAGCTATGTGGGAGATAGATTATGTAATAATGTTGTTAGATGTCGTTTCTCAGTTATTGGTTGCAAGTAAGCGAGTATCTGGGGCAAATATGGTAAGTGTACGACGCTGGACGTTAAGTGGCGTAGGTGGATGGCGTGTAAATTCACTCGGTTCTGGAGTGTTGAAGTTCCGAGTGGGGGAGGTTAACTTCCATGTGGATGCAGAAATTCTACTGTGGTTAGCGGTAGGTACGACGTTATTCTCGGGCTCGATTTCCTGGTTGAACACCGCGCCATAATTGTCCTGGAACGACATACAGTAGAACGGGATGGAACTTTGTTTCAGCTAGGCTCTTTGCAGTCAGAATACCTACATTATCGCAAGGTCTACCCCATGTCAGGGGAAACCAATTAAACCGCGCTCAAGGTCCCTTAAGGTCAATCTGCGGGATCGCATACCGACAGGTACCAGAAAGGTAGTCTAGGTTGATGTTGCCAGTGATCCTTTGGCAGATAGCTAAGTACTAGACGCAGTTAATGATTTATACAACGTAGCGTATCCTGTATTCGCGAGGTATATGGCACGAGGGTACTGCCTTTAAGTAGTGATGAGTTTGGCCTCGAGGAAGTAAAGTTATCTCAGGGTACCCTCGTTGCGAATTTAGCAGTGTTAAATGAGGACGACGACGATTTTACAGGAAATTACACAATGCCAGGAGCGCCTGTTGACTGGTCAGCACTAAGGAGTAAGGTAACAAATCTTGAAACAGATGGCAGAGCAAGAGTGGAAAAACTGTTGGGTAAGTATATGGAATTACTTAATCTGTCGCTAGCATTTCTCGCAGCACCGCTTGTTCAGCACCAAATTCCTACTGGAAGTGAAGCACTCTATAAACGGCCGTATCGAGTTCCAAGGCATTTACAGCCGGTTATGGCTGAGTTTATAGATCAGCAACCTAGAGATGGCATCATAAAACCTAGTTGGGGGCCCATTGTAATTGTAAGCAAAATCTCACCTGATGGTGGCATATCGTATCGTTTCTGCTGTGACTATCGGTTCCTCAATCAGAAAACGGTGTCTGATCCGTGTCCTATGGTTATAGTACCCTCCCAGGAGGCTCGCGGTTCTTTTGTGAGTTCGTGCATGGTGCCATGGGGCCCTGAGCTATTGCAGCCCATTCTTCCCTCCCAGGCTGCATTTCCTTCACCGTGCTCCTCCCTCCCTATCATGGCTCCTTCGCTGCTGCCCCTCTCTCGGAGTTTGGCTACACACCTGATTCCCTGTATTCCTTGCGATTTTGTTCCTCTGACCTGTTATTTTATCCTTTTTGGCCTTTTTGGTCCCCTCTTGAGGTTTGATCTCCAAGTCTAAATTTTCTATCTTTAGTGTGAGCCATTTGGGGAAGAACTCCCTCTGTAGCGTCTATACGTGGTTTCCTCTTCCATTACTCGCAACACCACTTGTTCAGCATCAAATTCCTACTGGAAGTGGAATTCCTTCTCCTCCTCCTTGCCCGCCGTAGCCGTAGTGTCTGGCGCCACTAGCTCAAAGGTAGTATCGACTAACCCTCTTGTGGCCCCATTTCCAATATCTGTTGGTAGTGTCTTTAGAAGGTCTTTGTTTGCCGATATATATATACAGGTCGATGGCCGGAGAGAGGAGGCACCAAGTTTGGGGAACGGCGGTAGCGTCGCGACAAGAGGTGGTCTCGAGGTCCGAGCGGCTGAAGCCACGAGCTATGCAAGGAGAACCTGCGCAGGCTAAAGATTCCGGAGTACTTCTCCGGGGTCAGCGTCGACTACAAGCAGCAGGCCGGCATCCCGTCGGTTGGATGGCAATACTTGTGTCGGACGTCCGCTCGTGGCCTAACTGCCCCCTTCTACCTGGCTGTCATCGGCACCACTCAGTAACCGCTGCGACGCACCGTGGATCCGTGGAACGGCTTGCTGATAAAGGGGAGTAACATTCTGTAATCCTCGTGGTGATTGGAGTCATTGTGTACCCGACCTCCTAATTATTTTCTGGTTTTTACCCTACCCTCAGAGTTTTACTCGGTCGCCTCTTTGGTCGTAAATGTAGATCGTTGTATTGTACTATAAACTAGTTGGTGTTTGATAATTTGTTCTAATATTATATTGCCGTTCCTTTTTAGTTCATACCCGACCATTTTTTACTGAATCAGCTCCTGGTCGGAAATACAGGCGGAACAATTGTACCAAGGCACAGATTGCCATTAAACAAACAGGGGTCTTGTGGTTAGATTTAGATGTTAACCAGTTCAGTTCCTCGATTGTAATTGCATTTGAGATCATCTGAACTACCTGTTGTACAAAGCCGTGCGTCCCTGTCTTTGAAAGACCGGGTCATTTTTGGTGTATTTTTAACTAGATCTTGTGTTTCCGCCGAGTGAGGCGTCTTGTAATAAGTGCTCATACGTAATGTTGTAAGTAGGCTGTTTAGGTTTTTATGTTGGTAACGCCACGTAGCGCTCTGTATGAAAATCACTGGCTGTGCTGGTTGGCATTGTT
The DNA here is from genome assembly GCF_023898315.1 of Schistocerca nitens. Classification (NCBI taxonomy): domain Eukaryota; kingdom Metazoa; phylum Arthropoda; class Insecta; order Orthoptera; family Acrididae; genus Schistocerca; species Schistocerca nitens. The sequence goes on from NC_064618.1 coordinate 719,165,587, forward strand.
GGAATATTTGCTATTGTAGTGTTGGGCAGTTGGATGTGAACAGCGCGTAGCGTTTCTCAGTTGGAGGTGAAACGCCAGCAGTGGTGAGTGTGAGGGGAGAGATGGCAGAATTTTGAGAGCGGACGATCTGGACCTGTGTCCATCAGAAAGAGCAAATCTGTAATACTGTATATCATGAACTGATATATATATTATGACTTTTGAACACTATTAAGGTAAATACATTGTTTGTTCTCTATCAAAATCTTTCATTTGCTAACTATGCCTATCAGTAGCTAGTGCCTTCAGTAGTTAGAATCCGAGCTAAAGCTGGCAGTATTGGCGCTCGCTGTATTGCAGTAGTTCGAGTAACGAAGATTTTTGTGAGGTAAGTGATTCATGAAAGGTATAGGTTATTGTTAGTGAGGGCCATTCTCTTGTAGGGATTATTGAAAGTCAGGTTGCGTTGCGCTAAAAATATTGTGTGTCAGTTTAGTGATGATCAGAATAAGTAAAGAGAGAAATGTCTGAGTACGTTCAGTTTTGCTCAGCCGTTTGAAAATCAAATGACGTAGACGTTTTCCCGCACTGTCATTTATAAAATTTTTCTAAGGGGATGTTTCAATGTTTTAAAACGTTCCTTCAGAGCAGTCTTTATGAAAGCAATTTAACTTTCGACGTATTAACAGCCATCTGTCACCAGGGCTTTAGTCAGAATGAGATTGTCGAAAGAAAGGGGTTGGGATCCAGTCGCAACTTGGTTGCTGATTGAAAGGAAAAGTTGCTAGCTTTGAAGCAAGCCTTATCATTGTCAAAATTTTTTCCTAATTTGTTTAACCTATAAGCGTAGGAGCGCATCTTAGCCCCGAACCTTCCTACATACAGTGTCTAAATTTAAAAAAAAGTATTTTACGTCATCTGTGTGAGTAATTGAAGCACACTTGTCATCAATATTACTTATATGTTTTCATGTGTTGCAGAAGGGCATTGAATAAGAGAAACTGTGTCCAGCGCGGCGTAAACACCGCTGTTTCACCCGATAATGGGCGGGCTGAAGGTCCGGGCCTTGATAATTATTGTCATGGCGTTCTTATTTTGATTTCTCTTGTAAAAGTTTATTCATTCCACAAATTTGTTAGTATGTAAAGGAAACAACTTTATGATTATATATTGTTAAATAAATAGGTTGTGTGAAAAGAAAGTTACATTGGAGGATCCTCCCTTCCACGTTTTCCTTATTTCCAGCAAACTCCACTTCTCAACCATGTGTGAACAGTATTTTATCATTTTACACTGATTAAACTGAGGCTCTAGAATACTTTATTGCCTAGATCGCAAGTTTCGTTACGTAGATTACCAGTTTCAGCCAGTTCAATGGCCGTCTTCGGATCTGTAAAGGTTTCCAACGAAATAATGTCAATACCTCTTAGCCAAACCGAAAATGTTGTAATTTATTTACGTTGAATATATAACCTATACAGTAACATCAGAGCCGTTAACAGCACTGATATGACCGTATAGGTGATACACGGTTGTTAATCCTTACACATCTGAAAATGGCTATTGAACGGACTGAAACTATCTACGTAACAAAACTTGGGATCTGGGCGATAAAGTGTTCTCAAAGGATACCAGACTCACAAATAGAGAAAATCGCCTCCTGCTTCTATTGACGATGATTAAACTGAATTACATTTCCCTAAATCCATTACTCAATTAAGTGCCCCTAAAGATTTGGAGACCGTCATGAAAACAACTTTTGAAATTTGCAGTTTATCACTAACTGACTAGTTCTTAGAAACCTATTGAAAATGCTAATTTTGGAATACTGCAAACCCATATGAACAGCGCTTACCGGATTTTGTCGCAACAGTTCGCATATATTTCGTCATGCCGTTACTGAACACATGTTTCAGCAGTCTCAGCCAACAAAATTCGAGCGCCTTGCAGTACTAAACACCTTTTTTTCTTTACAACAACCGGGAGAAGGGTGGTACTCGTGCTTGCTTAAACCTACAGTATCTCAATTTGTGTTGGACGGAAAACATCCTCCAGCTGCCCCGTCATAAAGCTGTCCGTGACTTTATGTGCTGACTTAAGTAATGCCTGTGTGAAACGCCCATCTTTCAAACTTGGGGTTTTTATACGGACGCGGGACCTGGTATCATTATATTCGCATCTGTTTCCATCGCAATCAGCGTTAATTGCTTCGTTTCTGAGCTTCTGATAATTACGGGGTCAGATTGCGCCCGAGGGACCAGTAATGAGAAATACGAACTAACAGCTTCATCGCCGTCACTTTTTACAGTCCCTGTCGGTTTTGCGTTATTTACACTTTGCCGCGAAGAGGAGTTTTGAAACCGGAGAGCTATCACACGCTCTTGTCTGCTGATTCTCCAGTGTCATTCGTATATTATTTCCTAACATGTGTTTACAGGGCTAGGTTAAGCATTCTTTTAATGAAAATCTGTTAAGAACGGTGTAAAATTTATGGAGTTGTCTCCTTCTGAGATAAATTCCACTTCCTTTCATTAATTTATTGTTAATAGCAGATCACACAAATGATACAGTGATTTAATGAAGCAACCGAGCTCCATTCGACAGCACGGAACGTTGTTAATCTAGTCGGCCGAGCAAAGATACGTATATAGAAACACCCATCTCTTTAATCTGGCAACGTGTATCACCTTTTTTCAGAAAAGAGTATAAAAGTAAACGATAAAACATGTTTGTGACAAAGGGCATTAAAAACTGTGGTGACATTGTGGTGAAGATATGACTCGAAACCACAGACTGTAGACTGACTACAGAGGCAATGGTAATTTACCAAACTAACACTTTCTGTAAACCAGGCGTACCGCTACCACCCAGGTCCGGAAATCGTCTCAGTGTGCTTGCGGTGTACTCAACGAATATGAAGAAAAAGAGTGTAAAAAGATCTTATCGCCTAACTACTGATATTTACGCCCGCCAAGAACGTGAATGGAGCACATATTTGGCGGATCGTACACAAGAAAGAATCATGATAATATGCGGGACCTGAATCTATACTTTCGTAAAATAGTACTCTGAACCCTGATTTTTTTAACAGTGCGCTACTCGCCGCCTCGTTAATACAGGATTCCGTGAGGCGCTCTTAGAAATTGTTACAACTGATATCTACGTGGAGCGTTCATACTGACGAAAAAACGTAAGAAATTTAATTAAAAGAAATCTTTTGATTAAAGAAATTACTTCCCCCCCCTTTTTTTTTAATCGTAATAATCTTCGTCTTACCGAGAAGCGGCCATTAGTTGAACTTACCTGAATGTTCTAAGTTTTTACCTTAATACAACATAAATTAGTATATTCACATTCTTTTCCTTAATAATTAGGTGCGAGTCTCTTAAAGCCTCCGTTGATGACGGAACGCAATGAAATGGTAACGAAATTTTTCTTATTCAATCTGTCTGCCAAGAACGGTCGATTGTTCGGCCGTTCATGTTGTTTATCTCGCGTGCTGAAAACCTTACAAATAATATTTTTACTTCTGCATGAAGACCACTATGCACATGAAAGAAAAAATACACAATCGTCATAAATTACCAAATATTGTTTAAAATTTACGACTTACAATGCGAAATGGCCGCCGTAGCGTGCGTTAGCTTCGAGACTAGAATAGAGAGTGAGTAATACACTGGTCTTTTTAGTTTCTTTCGCCAGCGAGTACAAGAACAATTAATTAACGCAAAGAACCCTAAAGTTATCTTATAGAGTCTGATTGTATTATTATTATTTCATTTCATTATAAATTACTGTTATGACGGCTATTTGCCACGCTCGTTTTCAGAGATTTTTACAATTTTCATTTTACTTTATTTTGTGTCTGACTTGTCGTCGCACGATTTAATATTTTGTGCCGTGTATCGGTACAAGGGCCCCCTGATATGAATGGGCCAAAAACACTTGTAGTTTGCGAACAGTCATACCACCTTGATAATAACACACGTTACTTCTCTCACACGTATGTCTTCTAGACACATGTCACTTTACATCTCGTTTATTTACAGATATGTGTATGTATACGGTATATATCACTTTACAGTGGTTGATAATATACAGTCAGTTTGTTACAAAGAACATTTTCCCTTTTTTACAAGGTTTCATCTATTTCGACTATGGGCATTGTTCTACCTTTCGCCCTTAGACTACGCTACGGGTGAGAACAGCTTCGTATGATTGAACAATCCCGGTAAACAGTAGCTTTACTCCCCTATTTAGGTTACGGGCGACGGGAAAAAAACCGACCCGCCCGGAGTCTTCAAACTGTTCAAACTACCACTACTATCAAGTATTGGTTGTGAATGATGTTATTATTTGATTACCTTGATCATTTTTACGGAAAACAGTTTTACACATTATTTAAATGTTACATATCTGATTCTTGTTATCAGGCGTACAGTATGAAAATATGGGGTTGATGGTTAATTTCGTTCACTTTTCTAGTGCATCAAATTTCAATGTATGTCCACTTACATAGGGAATATAATTTTTAGGAGATACGTACAGCACAAAAGCCTTTTCATTCATGTCTCTCGCAGTCAATATTGCAGAATATATCAATAATTTGGAGTTACATAACTTTGCAAAGTTTCAGAGATCCTCTCGTCGGGTGACTTTGTTGGTCGATACCGCTGGAGTGCCGGGCGATCGGAAAGTCGCCTCCCGCCACCGGTCTTTGAAAGCCGAACAGCTGCGCATCGTTGTAGCAGCGGTCCGCCCACCGCCCGCTTATCAGCCGATGGACGGCAGGCGGGCTCCGCCATCGCGCCACCCCGAAGCAAGCATCAAACTAGTCCACCGCGCATCATAAAGATATGTGCACATATATGCTGAAAAGATGTTATGTTTAATTCTCAATCACTCTTCAGCCACACGTGTCACTGTCTTGCTGTTTCTGTAGGTACTTTGTTTTGAATGTCACTAGTCCAGCAATTTACAACACTTAGGATTAGCATTCTAGTATCTTACTGGCTAATAAAATGCACATCTCATAGCTTGTCAACACCTCCCCTCACACACGCACTGCATTTTCAATTCCCAGAGCGTTGATACAGTCGTCGTGTTCCGTTAGGATTTTCTGTTGTGTGTTGGTCCACCTGTCACTTCAAGCGTTCAGATGCCCCGTGTTCTCACGTTACTCACAGCCGTATGCGGATTCCGCAGTTTGACAGTACATCGAACACTTTTATGCGTGTAATATTTCAACAGTTTTGTACTCTACATATAACTATTTGGTACGTGAAACTTCACATTAATACTTAGACATTTCCACACGCTACAGACTTTGACCATAAATTTACATACTATTTACAGATTCACAGTCTTTCCTGTGCATCACAGTTATTCCTTACTGTGGTTGCGCTCACAGCTTTTTCCACCTACATAGTCTTTTGTTTGTTTAAAGGTTTTTACCCCTCACTGTTGCTACTTTAGCGTCCAGATTGTTCGACACTTGAAATGCACTTTTCGCATACAGTTCGTACATTCTACGTGTGAAGAGTCCATTATAAGCACTTTCACTTTTACATTATGTAGCACACATTGTACATATTTTACAATACAAGTCTTTATATTTCCGGAGGATTCATGTAGCCAGTGTCACCTCATGCAGGAAGTTCGAAGAATTGGTCACCTGGACTATTCAGTTCAGTATTTTTAAGCATCATATTTGCTTTATCATATTTAGAAAACATTCCATTAGAACTACTGACAGCCTGGGGAGAGCCAGTCCTGACAAAACTCTACCATCTGGTGAGCAAGATGTATGAAACAGGCGAAATACCCTCAGACTTCAAGAAGAATATAATAATTCCAATCCCAAAGAAAGCAAGTGTTGACAGATGTGAAAATAACCGAACTATCAGTTTAATAAGTCACAGCTGCAAAATACTAACGCGAATTCTTTACAGACGAATGGAAAAACTGGTAGAAGCCGACCTCGGGGTAGATCAGTTTGGATTCCGTAGAAACGTTGGAACACGTGTAACAATACTGACCCTACGACTTATCTTAGAAGAAAGATTAAGGAAAGGCAAACCTACGTTTCTAGCATTTGTAGACTTAGATAAAGCTTTTGACAATGTTGACTGGAATACTTTCTTTCAAATTCTGAAGGTGGCAGGGGTAAAATACAGGGAGCGAAAGGCTATTTACAATTTGTACAGAAACCAGATGGCAGTTATAAGAGTTGAGGGACATGACAGGATAGCAGTGGTTGGGAAGGGAGTGAGACAGGGTTGTAGCCTCTCCCCGATGCTACTCAATCTGTATATTAAGCAAGCAGTAAAGGAAACAAAAGAAAAGTTCGGAGTAGGTATTAAAATCCATGGAGAAGAAATAAAAACTTTGAGGTTCGCCGATGACATTGTAATTCTGTCAGAAACAGCAAAGGACTTGGACGAGCAGTTGAACGGACTGGACAGTGTCTTGAAAGGGTGGTATAAGATTAACATCAACAAAAGCAAAACAAGGATAATGGAATGTAGCCGAATTAAGTCGGGTGATGCTGAGGGAATTAGATTAGGAAATGAGACACTTAAAGTAGTAAAGAAGTTTTGCTATTTGGGGAGCAAAATAACTGATGATGGTCGAAGTAGAGAGGATATAAAATGTAGGAAAGCATTTTTGAAGAAGAGAAATTTGTTAACATGGAGTATTGATTAACCTGTCAGGAAGTCGTTTCTGAAAGTATTTGTATGGAGCGTAGCCATGTATGGAAGTGAAACATGGACGATAACTAGTTTGGACAAGAAGAGAATAGAAACTTTCGAAATGTGGTACTACAGAAGAATGCTGAAGATTAGATGGGTAGATCATATAACTAATAAGGAGGTACTGAATAGGATTGGGGAGAAGAGAGATTTGTGGCACAACTTAACTAGAAGAAGGGATCGGTTGGTAGGACATGTTGTGAGACATCAAGGGATCGCCAGTTTAGCATCGGAGGGCAGCGTGGAGGGTAAAAATCGTAGAGGGAGACCAAGACATGAATACACTAAGCAGATTCAGAAGGATGTAAGCTGCAGTAAGGACTGGCAGATGAAGAAGCTTGCACAGGATAGAGTCGCATGATGAGCTGCATCAAACCAGCCTCAGGACTGAAGACCACAACAACAGCAACATATTTGCTCTAAACACTGATTCATTCTCTAATGTTTACTTTGATTTCTGATAACAGGATCCGAGCATATTACTCCCAAGTATCTAACGTGTGAAGGATTTATACCTTCCACAGTGATATGTTTGACAATTCTGCCATTATGGTTTTTCTAAAATTCTTTGATATCGTTCTATGATTTACAAGCGCACACTAGTCACCTAGAAACCTTGCAAATAGGCTACACTTCCTTGCTCACACTGTGATTTTATGAAATTTACACTAAGTGGGTGTACTGTCCTTCTTAGTAATTCACTTTTTGTTGCCATTGTTCATATTTTCTCTCATGCATTCATGCAGACATTCTGCTTTCATACACAGATACATAAATATACATATACATAAACATTTAGACACATTTTACAATACACACACGAGAAAAATACGAGAATGAACCTAAAATTAATTAAATAACCTTACACTATTAATCACTTTTGCTTCGTGATCTTTATTTCAGGTCGGGTTCTGTCTCGGGCATCCAGCACTAACCACGTACTTCCATCTACTTTCGTGACTGTGAACAGAGGGCTACTATATGGCGACAATGAATGTTCTATTATTTGCCATTTAAGCATTTGTTGCATCTCTTTAACTACGGCTTGCATTTTAGCCCATGGCACGGAATACGTGGCGCGGCAAGACGTATCTTGCGATTTAATTTGCATGTCGTAAGTGTATTATTATTATACTAGTTTTCTCGGAGAAGGTCCGCAGCTCGTGGTCGTGCGGTAGCGTTCTCGCTTCCCGCGCCCGGGTTCCCGGGTTCGATTCCCGGCGGGGTAAGGGATTTTCTCTGCCTCGTGATGACTGGGTGTTGTGTGATGTCCTTACGTTAGTTAGGTTTAAGTAGTTCTAAGTTCTAGGGGACTGATGATCATAGATGTTAAGTCCCATAGTGCTCAGAGCCATTTGAGCCATTTTTTTCTCGGAGAATACCTGACTATACTTGTTTAGCAGGTGAGTCAGTTCATTCTTTTGGTTACGGTCGAGGTAACTCGATTCCGACACCTTTACTTCAACGACTTGTATTATTTCTTTTGTTTCAGATTCAGTATCATGGATTATCGTATTGTAAGTCACCCTGTAGCAGTCATTTTCTACATGCATTACCTTTTGGTCAGAGACATCCACCTGAACCTGCCTACAGTAATTGTTATATCTGGTAGCAGTCTTTATCAGTGCCAGTTCAATAACCTCACTGTGGTTTTCCGAGGTCCATGTCGCACGAGAGAGGTCTATCTTTGCGTACCTCTCACGCAACGTATCCAAACGCAGGATACAGGACAACGCTAAGTTCCTAACGACCAAGAATGAGCATTTCATCGCACCTTTTTCTCTGTCTAGGACGGCCTGTACCTGATTTTTAATGATCTGCAACCGGCCACCTATGGCCCCCACAATTTTACAGTTTTGCACTGGTAAAATTGCTGAACCGAGACAGACACAGCAACAGAAGGTTGAGTTAGCACAAGCTGATTTTAAGGCTCAGATAAACGGAATAACCGTAACTGTCATTTCTGATACAGGGAAAAGTGTTTCAGTTATGGATTATTAATTTTATAAATGCGTAGACCAGGTTAAGAGACTGCCAATTTTTTCACCTTCATTATATCTTAACATGAATGCTTGCACGCTTTGCCTGCCTTAGCTCTGTGCCATACCGACACTATGTGGAAGGCTTACTTACTCCGGGTCGCGGCTCTTAAACCACTTCCACAATGTGTACTGTTTCATTTTGTTTCTGTTGTTGCTGTTTTGGGACATATTGCGGTTGTGGTATCAAATGCTGCTGCGTAGGTGGCGGCGGCACTGGTATAACAATTGTGTCATTCACTGGCAGGTTCCGGTCGCCGGAAGCGTGCTGTGTCTGCCAATTTGCAGGGCCAGATTTGTGCCACTGCTCACTTGCAGTTCGCATATTTTTATTAGAAAAGGAAGTGCTAAAATTTACTTCGTTCCTCCGTTTCCTACTAAAACGTCCGATTCCGTTTTTATTCGAGGAACGGTTAGTACTTCCATTGTATTGGTGGCCAGCCGAACCACTGTGACTATTTTGTTTGTTGCTTCTGAGGTCGGTGTGGTAATCGCTTTCCCTATTCTGTCCACCTTTTTTGGGACTGTTTTCATTCACATTTCTTTGCTTATTGTTACTACTGTTTGATCCTACCCGCCATTGACAAATTCGTTTTGCCTGGCATCTTTTGCATTAAATCTAATGAATCAATGGTGGCCATAAATTGTTCGAGGTCCGTATCAGGCACATGAACAAGCTTTTCCCTAATTGAAATGGGTAACTTGCCCTTTAATATACACAATACATCTCTCGGAAGCATGGGTTCGTCCCAGTATCGTGTCTTGTTTAAATATCTCTCGAAGTATTTTCGAAGATTGCCTCGCCGGGGATTAAAAGGCCAAGAGTTACACACCTGCTTTCGGAGTCGTTCTTGTACACATGACGACCAGAAGCGAGCTAAAAACATCTTCTCAAAGTCCGAGTGTACCTGACAATTCTCTGCAGCTTCCATTGCCGAGAGAGCTGCTTCTCTGCTTATAAAAGAAATCCCGAATTTTACTTTCTGTTTCTCTGTCCACGAAAGAGGTAAAAAATTTCTGAAACTCTTGATAAGTTTTACTGGGTGGATTGACTTTCGTTCGTCAGTCAATATTTGGAACTGCCTGTGCTTAATAAGCGACGCCTCATATTTTACCTGTGTGACAGTTGGCACTACACCCACACCTGTCGCACCAACAATACTCCGATATCTGCACGGGCTATACTGCTTAGCATTATTGCAAGACAACTGCTCACCGTTTGACATCTTCACAGGTACGTTTCCGTACCGGGTACTAACGTGTGGTGGGCTATCATGTTCCCTACGGCTACTTTCCCTTTCTAAAGTGGAAGTGCGCTGCTGCATCTCACTTAGTTCAGGCTCTAAGTGCGTGTTCGAGCCCTGGCTCTCACGCTCAACACCTATATTTAATCTCTGCAACGCATTCGTTACTTCTTGTTCTATTTTTGTTTCTACACTGTCAACTATTTGATCTAGATTTTTAGCCAGCGATTTCATCTGACCAGTGCTTGTTACGCTCTGTCGAATTCGGTTACCTTCTCGTCAAATTTCTGGACCTCCGTTGGAATACCTTTGCTTTGTGTTACCAATCCGGAAACTTGTTCTGCAGACCATCTGTTTCTCCTTTAAGACGTGCTACGATGACTTTACCTCGTTCATCTAAAATCTGGTTTACTCGACCGACTAAACGTTCGTCACGTTCCCCTTCTTTCCTTTCGCTTTTCAAGCGTTCTGCCTTTTCTCTTTCCTCCCTTTCTAAGCGTTCTGCTTTTAATATCCCCTTCAATTGAGCTATTAGAGCCTTTTCTCTTTTGAGACGCTCCTCTTTTCCGCGTTTTTCTCTTTCTTTTCTCTCAACTAGAGATTTGCCAGCAACACGGCTAAAGAATCATTCGTCGGTGCTGGCTGAGGCAGTGCATCAGCTGTGTTTGCTACTTTATGTTGTTTTGTTTGAGTCGTCAGCTGAGCTGACGCCTGTCTGCTGTTCCAGCTGTTGACCGCTAACAGCAGGCAGTATTTCTTCTACATTGCTCTGTTCAGTTTCCAACTTGTGGATTGTCGAAACAGACTCGTCATCGATCTCTGTTGTTTCGTCCATGCCTAGTTCCCTCTCTTTGTAGGTCTTAACCATACCTGTATTAACACTCTTACCCCCAAAAGAAGCAAAAAAGACAAAAATACAGCCAGCCGAAGTGGCCGTGCGGTTAAAGGCGCTGCAGTCTGGAACCGCAAGACCGCTACGGTCGGAGGTTCGAATCCTGCCTCGGGCATGGATGTTTGTGATGTCCTTAGGTTAGTTAGGTTTAACTAGTTCTAAGTTCTAGGGGACTAATGACCTCAGCAGTTGAGTCCCATAGTGCTCAGAGCCATTTTTTTGAACAAAAATACACCATTTAGTCTAACACAAACAAATACACTAAACACACAATAATACACTATATCCTAAGCAACTCACACTGAAAAACTCAATCGTAGCACCTTGGCAAGAAAAATTAAAATTACTTTTGAATGGAACTTTTAAAGATCTATAGACACACAGCTGACTGAGTAGCTCAAAACGCCTATGTCAATTAAAAGAATATGGCTACACTTGAACTTTAACAATGCAGTCAAACAAACACCTTTTAAAAATTAATGTAGCCAGTTGCACTAATCAAAATACTGAATGTCACACTTTATGTAATCACTAAGCATTCTGCATGGCCCCCAGTTACCTAATGATTCTAGTATTGAACTTGGGAGCTCATGCTGTCGTATCCATACCTTGGTAAGCAATCTCTGTTACTCGTCGAACCACATCAAGTTTCCGAAGTCTATTTTGTACAATAATATTATGGCAGCCGCAGTCTGTCCCAGTCCAGCAGCTCGGGTTATTTATTTTCCGTGCTCAGTAATGGATTGTAATTGTTATAAGTGCATGGAAAAACACATTTACAGAATTACAAACTGTACAAAATTGTTATTATACGTACATAGACATAATCTGGTATTGTTATGGTTCAAATGGCTGTGAGTACTATGGGACTTAACATCTGAGGTCATCAGACCCCTAGAACTTAGAACTACTGAAACCTAACTAACCTAAGGACGTCACGCACATCCATGCCCGACTCAGGATTCGAACCTGCGACCGTAGCGGTCACGCGGTTACAGACTGATGCGCCTAGAGCCGCTCGGCCACACTGGCCGGCTGGTATTGTTAATTTTTCAATAAATATTCTACTCACTACAGCAATACTTCTGACTTGTAAGTTGGATACTGAACAGCAACATTTATTTAGTCGAGCCCCACGTTGGGCGCCATCTGTACCACTACCGCTCCGGTCCGGACACCGTCTCAAATATACTTACGGATGTACTCAACGAATGTGACGAAAAGTATATAAGAAGATCTTACCGCCTAACTTGACTGATATTTACGCCCGGCAAGAGCGTGAATAGAGTACTTATTTGGCAGAGCGGACACAAGAAAGAATCATGGCAATATGGAGGACCGAAAGCTATACTTTTGTAAAATAGTTCTCCGAGCTCTGATTATTTAACAACGAGCCACTCACCGCCTTGTTGATATAGGAATGTGTGAGGCGCTTTTAGAATTTGTTAAAATTGATGTCTACGTGGAGCGTTCATAGTGGCAAAAAAAAAAAAAAAAAAAAAAAAAACACGTAATCTCAGGGATTATATTTCGTGTTATCACATTAAAAAATTGCTGCAGGACATCTGTACTGTAGTGAAATTTAATTAAAAGAAATGTTTTAATGAAAGAAAGTATTTCCCTTTCCTAAAAAAGAAAATCGTAATGATCATCTTCCCGAGAAGAGGCCAATATATGAACTTAAGTGAATATTTTTGGTTTTTACCTTAATACAACTTAAATTATTATATTCACTTTCTTTTCTTTAATAATTAGGTGCGAGTCTTTAAAGCGTCCGTTCATGTCGGAACGCAATGAAATTATAACGAAATTTTTCTACACAAGATGTCTGCCTAGAATGGTCGATTGTTCGACCGTTCTTGTTGCTCATCTCGCGTGCTCAAAACCTTAGAAATCATTTTTTACTTCTGCATGAAGATCACTAGGCATATGAAAGAAAAAATGCACAATCGGCATAAATTATCATATATTATTTAAAATGTACACCTTACAATGTGAAATGGCCGCCGTAGCGTGCGTTAGCTTCGAGGCTAGAACAGAGAGTGAGTAATAACGCTGGTCTTTTTAGTTTCTTTCGCCAGGGAGCAAAATAACAATTAATTACCACAAAGATCCTATACAGTTACCTTATAGAGTCTGTTTGTATCATTATTTCATTTCATTATAAATTACAGTTATGCAGCTAATTGCCATGAGCGTTTTGTGAGTTCTTTACAATTTTCATTTTACTTTATTCTGTGTCTGACTTGTCGTCGCACGATTCAATATTTTGTGCCGCGTATCGGTACACAGGGTTTTCTCTAGCTACCTATTGTGTTAAAAACAAACTTTATGTGGTGTCACCGCCAGACACCACACTTGCTAGGTGGTAGCTTAAATCGGCCGCGGTCCATTAGTACATGTCGGACCCGCGTGTCGCCACTGGCAGTGATCGCAGACCGAGCGCCACCACACGGCAGGTATCGAGAGACGGACTAGCACTCGCCCCAGTTGTACGACGACGTTGCTAGCGACTACACTGACGAAGCCTTTCTCTCATTTGCCGAGAAACAGTTACAATAGCCTTCAGCTAAGTTAATGGCTACGACCTAGCAAGGCGCCATTAACCATTTGTAACGTTGCATGTACCTCAAGATAGAGTCTCACTAGTATAATCAAGAATGCTGTATACCAAAGGACGATATAAAAGTTAAGTGTTCTAGTAGCTACGTTCTTTTCTTTATCACATTCATTACGAATCCTGTTCCAGACTTCGCGCCAGTCGGCGTGTGTGTACGTGTGCCCTTTCGGCTACTTCACTGTGGACTGGCTGCCTTAACAGTCCACTACACTTTAAGCAGTGTAATCAACTAACAAGGGGAGGCCGCCAATTGTGAAATTCAGATTCGATTCATGCTGCGCATAATAAAAGCTCATGGCCAGAGGTGTAATGTGGCAAAGCACCAAGATGCACTTCTCAGCCGTTATCGAGAAAATCGACAGTTAAAAGAAACCGTTGCGGTGAAATACTCTCGACGACGAAATAATATTCTATAGCGTCGTGGTGCAGCGGTAAGCGCTCGGTTTCGTAATTCAAAGGTCGCCGGATCGAATCTCACGCCATGCAATTTTTTTTTATTATCAGGTTTTTGTAATTCATATATATATAAAGTATTAATGAATTGCTTATGCATGTTGGTGAAGGCGGATCGCTCTCCAATTGTACCGCCTCCATTTTCCCGTTTTTTTCAACAGGGTGTACCAAAGCTCTCCCGTCCGCACTGATTTTCGACAATGTTATAAGTTGGCTAGGGACCGCATCTACCTTCTTTCGAAGTTGGCAGGCAACTACGCTGTTATGCGGCGGCTCGTTTCGGCCCATTCAACATCTGTCCTTCAAGTGTAACGAGCGAGAAACGGAGTTTATATTTCATACCCGCCACAGTAAATTTGTGTTCGTGGGGTCTCTATTCTAATTCGAACGTTTGACTTACGCTATACGTATTCGTTTCGGAATATCGTTTCTACATCTTCCGTTAACTATGCGTGGTTAACATTATGAAGACAATTAATAACATTTGTTAAATACAACTTTGTTTGCGGAAAACATAATGATGTTCGAAGTCGCCAGCTTTTCCACGACAAACGACTTTCAACAACTTATTATATGTATAATTGTTGCAACTGATTGCCGGGAATTATATATATATATATATATATATATATGAATTATAAAAAACAAATACTAAAAAAATGCATACCGCGAGATTCGATCCGGCGACCTTCGGATTACGAACCAGAGCGTTTACCGCTGCGCCACGACGCTGTAGAGAATTAGTAATCATAGAGAGTATTTCACTGCAACGGTTTCTTTTAACTGTCGATTTTCTCGACAACGGCTGAGAAGTGCATCTTGGTGCTTTGCCACATTACACCTCTGGCCATGAGCTTTTATTATGCGCAGTATGAATCGAATCTGAATTTCGCAATTGGCGGCCTCCCCTTGTAAGAAATACAGTAATGAAACAAAATCAAAATAAAAATTGTGATACAATAACCATCACTTACTGCCTTTAACAAAGCATGGGAATAAGAAACGAATGATCATATGGCTCGCTTGTAGGTACATCATGTGGTATAGTTCGGTTCACAGGCGTAGCGTTGGAAACATCAGAGAGTGAAAGAGGCTGCAGACGTAACACTTTTATGACATACAAGCTACGAACAAAAGAGATGAGATCCCTGTTACTATGAGGGCGTACTGAAAAGTAATGCCTCCGAATTTTTATGTGAAAACGCTTAAATATATTTAAGCGAACGAAACGCCAATAATATTCCACATTCATATTCTTCATGTCTACATATTTGCATCTCTGTGCCGCTAGACGTCTCCGAATTGTAGCGAGCAACATTCCGGTGTATAATGTAACTATGTCGGTCCGTGAGAAACAACGTGCTGTAATCGAGTTTCGAATGCGAAGAGTTTGTCCACACATGGCGCACCCTCTCCTTCAACATGAAAATGCCAGACCACACACGGGCGTCGCGACATCCGCAACAATTAGACGTCTTAGGTTCACTGTCATCGATCGTCCTTCATACAGTCCCGATTTGGCCCATCAAATTTTCATATGTTCCCAAAACTAAACACCTTCGAAGACTTCACTTCGACAGTGATGAAGTAGCGCAAGAAGAGATATGGTTGTGGCTCCGTCAACAAAATCAAACATTCTACAGTGACGGTATCAACAAACCGATCTCTCGATGGGAGAAATGTGTTCTTCGTCATGGTGACTACGTTGAAAATACATATGTAGACACCAAGAATAAATATGCAGAATGTTGATGACGTTTGTTTTGTTTAAAAGGTCTGAAGAGTTTTCAAATAAAAATTCGGAGGCAATAATTTCCAACACGTCCTCGTAGTATTTCTCGAGGTGTAATACGTCAGCGCCACTGTTTTCCAAACTTCAACTGCGTCCTTGCGTCCAGGCAAGTTGAATCAAAATCGATCAGTTCAGAAAGAGTGCACAAGAAGTTTACTGCGGAGGAGTTTTACATCGACCAATGAAATACGTACGAGTCTGACTCAAAAGAAACGAAACAATGCTGAAAACGAGTGTACTTGTCAAAAGTATTCAGTTAGGGGGAGTCGCCCTGAAGGTAGGAAACGGTTTCGTTCTACTGCTACAAAATTTCTGCAACTTATGATCCATGAGCAAATACAACTGTTGGTATATCCCAAGCAGGCATAAATATACTGCCTGTCGTTCAGAAATCACGTCTGTTACTCCAGTCCGTTAAATTGTAACTGAGGTAAAACTTAAAGGTGTTCCTTTGCAGTAACCTGTGATTCTGTAGTTCAGATCAACGAAAACAGAATTATGTCACACAAAATTACTAAATACACTACTGGCCATTAAAATTGCTACACCAAGAAGAAATGCAGATGATAAACGGGTATTCATTGGACAAATATATTATACTAGAACTGACATGTGATTACATTTTCACGCAAGTTGGGTGCATAGATCCTGAGAAATCAGTACCCAAAACAACCACCTCTGGCCGTAATAACGGCCTTGATACGCCTGGGCATTGAGTCAAACAGAGCTTGGATGGCGTGTACAAGTACAGCTGCCCATGCAGCTTCAACACGATACCACAGTTCGTCAAGAGTAGTGACTGGCGTATTGTGACGAGCCAGTTGCTTGGCAACCATTGACCAGACGTTTTCAATTGGTGAGAGATCTGGAGAGTGTGCTGGCCAGGGCAGCAGTCGAAAATTTCCTGTATCCAGAAACATGCGGTCTTGCATTATCCTGCTGAAATGTAGGGTTTCGCAGGGATCGAATGAAGGGTAGAGCCACGGGTCGTAACACATCTGAAATGTAACGTCCACTGTTCAAAGTGCCCTCAATGCGAACAAGAGGTGAAAGAGACGTGTAACCAATGGCACCCCATACCATCATGCCGAATGATACGCCAGTATGGCGATGACGAATACACGCTTCGAATGTGCGTTCACCGCGATGTCGCCAAACACGGATGCGACCATTATGATGCTGTAAACAGAACCTGGATTCATCCGAAAAAAATACGTTTTGCTATAGGTGCACCCAGGTTTGTCGTTGAGTACACCATTGCAGGCTCTCCTGTCTGTGATGCAGCGTCAAGGGTAACCGCAGCCATGGTCTCCGAGCTGATAGTCCATGCTGCTGCAAACGTCGTCGAACTGTTCGTGCAGATGGTTGTTGTCTTGCAAACGTCCCCATCTGTTGACTCAGGGATCGAGACGTGGCTGCACGATCCGTTACAGCCATGCGGATAAGATGTCTGTCATCTCGACTGCTAGTGATACGAGGCCGTTGGGATCCAGCACGGCTTTCCGTATTACCCTCCCGAACCCACCGATTCCATATTCTGCTAACAGTTATTGGATCTCGAGCAAAGCCAACAGAAATGTCGCGATACGATAAACCGCAATCGCGTTAGGTTACAACCCGACCTTTATCAAAGTCGGAAACGTGATGGTACGCATTTCTCCTCCTTACACGAGGCACCACAACAATGTTTCACGAGGCAACGCCGTTAAACTGCTGTTTGCGTATGAGAAACCGGTTGGAAACTTTCCTCATGTCAGCACTTTCCTCATGTCAGCCACCGGCTCCAACGTATTGTGAATGCTCTGAAAAGCTAATCATTTGCGTATCACATCATCTTCTTCCTGTCAGGTAAATTTAGCGTCTGTAGCACGTCATCCTGGTGGTGTAGCATTTTTAATGGCCAGTAGTGTAGATTTCTAAATGTGTGCTGACGGCGACAGTGATGCAGTTTACTGGATTTGCTAAATGCTTTCATCCCGAAGATAGATTCCGAAGAATTGAAGGAACAACACTTGTCAGGCTCTCTGTGGAATGAAAAATGACTTCTTTTTTCATATCTGATATGACACCCAAGACGTGTTCGATCGGGTTCAGATCTGGAGAGTTGGGGGGCCAGTACATCAACTTGAACTCCCGACTGTGTTCTTCGATCCACTCTATCAGACTTCTGGCCTTGTGACATGGCGCATTGTCTTGTTGAAAAATGCCACTGCTGACGGGAAACGTGTTTGTCATCAAGGGTATATGTGGTCTGAAACCAGTATACGATACTCCTTGACCATCGTGGTGACTTGCTCGAGCTCCACTGGACCCATGAATGCATGTGAATGTTCACCAGACCATAAAGGAGCCACCGCCAACAATCCAGGTGCCAAGCAGTAGTTCCGCTGGAAGACGACGGATTCGCGCCCTCCCATCGGCATTATGAAGGAGGTGACGGGCTACATCAGACCATGCAACGCTCTGCCCCTGCGCCAACGTCCAGTGCCGATTGTCACATGTCTATTTAGTCGTGGTTGCCGATGTCGTGGTGTTAAAGTCGGTACATGTATGGGTGGTCAGCTGCAGAGGCCCATCGTTAGGAATGTTCGGTGCACTTTGTGTTCAGACACACTTATCGCCCAGAATTAAAGTCATTTACGCCACAGTTCGTCGCCCATCCTGTTTTACCAGCTTGCCCAGCCAACGACGTCTGACATCTGAATGATGGGTGGCCGCCCAACCCCACGACGTCAGGACGTGGTTTCACCTTTTCATCGCCTCCTCTTGAAGACACTCATCACATCACTCCTCGAACACAAGACAAATCGTGCAGTTTCCGAAATGCTCATCCCTAGCCTCCAGGCCATCACAATCCGCCCTCAGTCAAACTCAAATAGATCGGGAGCCTTCCCCATTCGACACACGGACAGCACGCTCACTGATACTGCATGCACCGTGCTAGCATCTGACTAGCAGTCATTCTCCACCAGACGATGCTGCTATCGCCCGAGCGGATTTATATCGATGGTAGGTCGGTGGTAATAATGTTCTAACTGATCAGCGTTGGTCGTACACATGATAGTAAAATAAGTTTGCATATTCGCCGGGTAGTGTGGTGCAAAATTTATATTTTCGCCTTTACGCTAAGGGTATTTTTAAACAGTAGAGGAAGTGGCATTGGTAAGTAATTCTAAAAAATGTATGGGTAGGTAAAGGCTAAACAAGCAAGGATTCAGTCAAAAACATCTACACGTTAGATTTTGTATCAATAACATCGTGTATCGTAGAGTCTACCGACTTCAATAAATAACTGTTATTTTATTTGATATGAAATTGAAAGGGAACTATGATGAATTTGATGGCTCTAGAGTATACAGGACTGACTGCAGTAATTGTGGCAAATATTATATAGGTCAAACAGGCCGCTCTTTTAAGTTAAGGTTGAAAGAACACTCTCAGCCACGAAACAATACGGCTTTAGGAAAGCATTTGTCTAATACTGGTCATTCCATAGAGAGCATTGAGAGTTGTATGCGTATTCTTCACGGGGTGGAAAAGGGCCGTGCTCTTAATTTGTTAGAGGAGCTTGAAATTTATAAAGCAAAAAATAGAGAGCCAAATAAACTGCTTAACTGGCAAAATGATTTTGTGCCCAATGCCTACTTTGCTTAATTTGATAATGTTTTACCCTAATTACTGCTTTTGTTGTTGTTTTCCTTTATTGTAATTTTCATACCTATACAGATAGAAATGTTGGAGCACGTGAGGCAATACTGACCTTACGACTTATCTTAGAAGCTAGATTAAGAAAAGGCAAACCTACGTTTCTAGCATTTGTAGACTTAGAGAAAGCTTTTGACAATGTTAACTGGAATACTCTCTTTCAAATTCTAAAGGTGGCAGGGGTAAAATACAGGGAGCGAAAGGCTATTTACAATTTGTACAGAAACCAGATGGCAGTTATAAGAGTCGAGGGGCATGAAAGGGAAGCAGTGGTTGGGAAAGGTGTGAGACAGGGCTGTAGCCTCTCCCCGATGTTATTCAATCTGTATATTGAGCAAGCAGTAAAGGAAACAAACGAAAAATTCGGAGTAGGTATTAAAATCCATGGAGAAGAAGTAAAAACTTTGAGGTTCGCCGATGACATTGTAATTCTGTCAGAGACAGCAAAGGACTTGGAAGAGCAGTTGAACGGAATGGACAGTGTCTTGAAAGGAGGATATAAGATGAACATCAACAAAAGCAAAACGAGGATAATGGAATGTAGTCAAATTAAGTCGGGTGATGCTGAGGGAATTAGATTAGGAAATGAGACACTTAAAGTAGTAAAGGAGTTTTGCTATTTAGGGAGTAAAATAACCGATGATGGTCGAAGTAGAGAGGATATAAAATGTAGACTGGCAATGGCAAGGAAATCGTTTCTCAAGAAGAGAAATTTGTTAACATCAAGTATAGATTTAAGTGTCAGGAAGTCGTTTCTGAAAGTATTTGTATGGAGTGTAGCCATGTATGGAAGTGAAACATGGACGATAACCAGTTTGGACAAGAAGAGAATAGAAGCTTTCGAAATGTGGTGCTACAGAAGAATGCTGAAGATAAGGTGGGTAGATCACGTAACTAATGAGGAGGTATTGAATAGGATTGGGGAGAAGAGAAGTTTGTGGCACAACTTGACTAGAAGAAGGGATCGGTTGGTAGGACATGTTTTGAGGCATCAAGGGATCACAAATTTAGCATTGGAGGGCAGCGTGGAGGGTAAAAATCGTAGAGGGAGACCAAGAGATGAATACACTAAACAGATTCAGAAGGATGTAGGTTGCAGTAGGTACTGGGAGATGAAGAAGCTTGCACAGGATAGAGTAGCATGGAGAGCTGCATCAAACCAGTCTCAGGACTGAAGACCACAACAACAACAACATACAGATACATAGGTAGGCTGGCAGCAGCATCGTACGCTGCTCTTCAGCCTTCGATTTTCCAATGTGAAAAAACATTAAGAAGATACATAAGAGAGAGAGACGGGTAAAAAACAGTAGACACACAAAAATATAAAACACGGAGCCGTTCACACTCGATGAAAATTACACTGAAACACGTTGGCACGGCGCACAAGCACTGATGATTCGACGGCACAGGTGAACGTAGGAGTGTGGCGGTGAACACTAACACAAACACGACGGCACACACACGAGAAACTGATGGCGATGATCTCCGGCGCGCGAATGTCCACGTAACGTGTGCGAGTCCGGGGACCTGCCAAGAGGGGAAGAGGGGAGAGGGGGAGGGAGAGGGGAGAGCAAAGATGCCAATGGCAGAGGAGATGGGAGGAGGAGTAGAGGGACAGGGGTAGGGTAAGCCCGGGGGAGGAGTCGGGAGAAGGGGAAGGAGGAGAGAAGGGAGAGAGGGTGCCCAAAGGAAACAAACACAGGAAGAGGGAGGGTGGATCTAAGTTGGTAGGAGGGGTAGATGGAGGGGAGGAGGGCATCATCAGGGAGGGGGAGCTGTGTGGAAGCCACCTTGGGAGAGGGTGTGGAGAGTGGAGAGATGGAGGGCAGGTGGGACATGGAAGTACAGGCGTGGCAGCGGATGGGGGCGGGAGAGGATGGGAGAAACCAGCGGGTGAGGAGGATCGAGTTTGCAGGAGGTGTAGAGGATCCGTATCTGTTAGAGGAAAAGGAGGAGGTGGGGGAAGTGAATGAGGTCGTACAGGATCCGCGTGGAGGAGGGGAGACGGATGCGATAGGCGAGGCGAAGAGCATGGCGTTCCAGGATCTGAAGGGATTTGTAAAATGTAGGGGGAGCAGAGATCCAGGCAGTGTGGGCATAGCAAAAGGATAGGGCGAATGAGGGATTTATAGGTATGGAGGATGGTAGAGGGGTCCAGACCCCAAGTTCAGCCGGAGCTAATCACTGCACACCTCTGTTATATACAGTGTGTTCGCAAATTCACCTAGTATTGAGTGCATCACGTATTTACTTCGTTTTCATACGTTTTACGCATGACTCTAGTAGGTTCTTGTTCCTTCTTTATTCATTTAATAGACTGCATTAATCTGATAATGCAAATCATCCACTGTTACGGAATTTTATCATTCTTTTCTTGTAATGGAGAACCGCAGGGTACGAGGGACCCTCTCCTGGTCACGTTCCTCCAATTACTTCCCGCCTGTGCGGAATTCAAACGTTAGCGCTAACAGAGGGCGCTGATTATGGGCAGAACTATATTTTATTTCATTTGTGGCTCCTTTAGCGATTTGTTTTATGTTGTTTAATATTACCTGGTGCAATATCAATGGTGTTTAATATTTACGTCATTGTCAAGAATATTGGCACTAGACCATATGTCAACCACTGTTTCTTAACTCTTCGTCTTTTTAACAATATTATTGGTTTTTATTACTGTAACACCTTCTATACTTTATAAGCTTATTCCAGACTTTATCTCCTCCCCCAACCTCCTTGGCCACATAACGGTGGATGTCCTGGAGCCTATTGGTAGCGACCATCTCCCTGTCCTCCTCACCATTTCAGACGGTCGTCGCCCCCGCCCCGACCCCCGTCATGACCCTCCCCCCAAGTACGTACATGATTATTCCCGTGCCAACTGGAATGCCTACCGGGATACCCTCTCCGCCCAGGTCGATAGCCACCCCTTCACCTACCACCACCCTGACGATGTCACCCATGCCGCCTCCTTTCTCCAGCAGACCTTGTCTGAGGCCGTGGAGGCCCACGTCCCTACTGTCGCCGTCCACTCTCACCGTCCTACCTTACCCCCACAGGCCGTCCTCCTCCTCTGTGAATCCCGTCGTCTCTACCGTGCCTTCCTCCACACGCATGACCTGGACACACTACAACGCCACCGGCAACTCCAGCGACACATTCGTAATTTGCTCGCGGCTAAGAAACGCCGGGACTGGCGACAGACATGCACCTGTTTAAATGCTACCCTACCAATCAACTCGTCCAAGTTCTGGTCGGCCTTCCGTCGCCTTACCGGAACTAAACCCTCCCCCTATTATCCTCTTCTCCATGATGATCACCCTTTCCCTGACTCCCTTAGTAAGGCCAATCACTTTGCCTCCTACCTCTCCGATGTATTTTCCATCCCCGATGATCCCCAGTTCGATTACTCCCTCTTCCCGGATATCCGCGATCGAACTGACACCTCTGTCCCTCCCCTCGCTCCTGGTTTCCAGTACTTGGACAATATTGCACACACGGAACTCAATGCCCCTATCACTACACAGGATCTCATTGCTACACTCCGCACAAAACGCAACACCGCTCCTGGTCATGATCGTGTCACCTACCGTCACCTTCGTGAAGCTCCTGTCTCTTTCCTCTCCATCCTGGCCAGGCTCTACAATGTAGTCCTGTCCACCGGTTACTACCCCGACCTGTGGAAAACCTCCCGTATCCTCATGTTCCTTAAACCCGGCAAACCGCCGTCCGCCGTCTCCTCCTACCACCCCATCAGCCTTACCTCGGTCTTCAGCAAGGTCCTGGAATCTATCCTCACCTGCCGCATCCACCAGCATCTCCGCCAGCACCGCCTCCTTCCCGTTACCCAGTGTGGCTTTCGGCTGTCCTTTTCTTCTGACGACCTTCTCCTTTACCTCACTCATCTCCTTTCCGAACAGCTTAATTCCCGTTGCTCCGCAATCTTCCTCTCCCTGGACCTCGAACGTGCCTATGACCGCATATGGCATTCCGGTCTCCTCTTCAAGCTCCAAACCTTCGCCCTTCCCATTAACTACGTCTGTCTGATCGGCTCCTTTCTCTCCCGCCGTCCTTCCTACGTCACCATCCATAACGGAGATTCCTACACCTTTTTCCCCTCCGCCGGTGTGCCCCAAGGCTCCGTCCTTTCCCCCTTCTGTACCTTTTGTACACGGCGGATATGCCGCCGCCGTCACCCCCCGTTCACCTTCTCCAGTTTGCCGATGACACCGCCTTCCTTGTCCTTGCCCCCACCCTGCAGCGCTCCCAACACCTTCTCCAATCCCATCTTGACCGGTTCACCGCTTGGTGCAACCAGTGGTTGCTCAAGGTCAATCCCTCCAAAACCCAGGCGATCATTGTAGGCAAAACCACCCATTCCTTCCGCCTCCTTGATTTCTACATCACCATCTATGGCCGTCCTCTCGCCCTCACTCCCACCCTTAAGTACCTTGGCGTCACCCTCGACCGTCGCCTCTCCTGGACTCCCCATCTCCAGACAATCCAAGCCAAGGCACGTTCCCGACTCCGTCTCCTCAAGCTCCTTTCCGGCCGTACGTGGGGTCTGGACCCCTCCACAATCCTCCACACCTATACATCCCTCATCCGCCCTATCCTTTGCTACGCCCATCCAGCCTGGATCTCCGCCCCCCCTCCCTTTTATAAATCCCTCCAAATCCTTGAACGCCATGCTCTCCGCCTTGCCTATCGCATCTGTCTCCCCTCCCCCACGCGGATCCTGTATGATCTCATCCCCTTCCCCCACCTCCTCCTTTTCCTTGAAAGGATACGGATCCTGTACACCTCCCGTAAACTTGATCCTCCTCACCCGTTCGTATCCCCGATCCTCTCCCACCCCTGCCCACTGCCGCGCCTGTATTCCAACGTCCCACCCGGTCTCCATCTCTCCACCCTCCTTACCCTCTCCCAAGGTGGCTTCCGCCAGCTCCCCCTCCCTGATGATGTCCTCCTCCCCTCCATCTACCCCTCCTATCAACTTTGACCCTGCCCCACCCCCACTTCCGGTGTCCTTTCATTTAGGCACCCTCCCTCCCTTCTCTTCCCTTCCCTTCTCTTTCCTTTTCCCACGTACCCTCCCTCCACCCCTCTTCCCCCGGGCTTCCCCTCCCCCTTCCTCCCTCCCCCCTTTCTCCCCTGCCCGTGGCATCTCTGCTCTCCCCTCTCGCTCTCCCACTCCCCTTCCTCCTCCTCCTCTCTTGGCAGGTCCCCGGACTCGCAAACGCATAGTGAACATTCGCGCGCCGGAGATCATCGCCATCAGTGTCTAGTGTGTGTGCTTCGTTTTGTGTTTCATGCAGTTACAACTCAACTGTTCACATGTGCCGTCGCCGTTCTCTGTGTTTTGTGTGCCGTGTCAACAAGTGTTAGTGTTTTTATCGTCCAAGGTGAACGGCTTCTTGTTTATTGTTTTTTGTATCTCCATTTTTTGCCCGCCGTTTTTTGTATTGTCTGTATCACCTCTATGTCATGTTATTGTTCCACTTAAGGCTGAAGAGCGGCGTACTATGCTGCTGACAGCCCGCCTGTATAGGTGCTAAAAATTACAATAAAGGAAAAAAAAATTCCAGACTTTAACCATTGTATCCCGCTTTTATTTTCGCTGTTTCATTTAATTATTGGAAACTAGAGTATGCTGACATTAGCGACATGTCGTCAACTTACAGCACAAACATCTTTTGGCTACTGTACGGCAGCTTGTTTTAAACAGTAGTTTTACTGACAACATGACTCGTGCATGTGATGTGATTTATATGTATTTGACGATGCTGGTGCTTATTCTGAATTTAACATTTGACGATGCCACTATGGTTGCAGTACATTATGGCTTTGTTTTTATGAAACAGGTTTGCCTCTTCATATTTAAAGCGCACAAATGTAAATATTGTCAGTACTACTTTCCAATATGTTCTGTGTATTGTTCTTAAGCTGTATACAGTCTGCGAGTGTATTTATATTTTTCCCATTTTTGCTGCAGATCTGATGATGGTCATTAAAGACCGAAACCGGTAATCTGTTAAACAAAAAAGATTGTGACCATAGACGTAAATTAAAGGAACTTATTACATATATGGGTCACTGTGTTTTTTCGCGACGATGTCGCAGCTTGTGAAGTTTTTTATTTAAGTTTCGAGCATGAATGTTAACAACATATTTAAAGAACTTTTTCGGATCGGTAAGATACCTGAAAATTTTATGAATTTTTTTGAAGTTTAATGCGAGTATGCCTTTCTGTAGGGGAGACTTTCACCTCTAGCCTGCTCTATAATTAAGGTTTAATATCTTTTCTTATTCTATTTTGAAATGATAGAATTCAGTTTATGTGTGCTGCAGTCTCTTTCTGAAACTGCAAAAATCACTCAGGAAAAGTAAGGTTTACCCATATGTGAAAATCTGTTACAAGGTGTTCCGGCGTAAAGTCAAGCACCGGCACGACGGTCAAGAACGTTAGAGCAGAGAGGGCTGTGAGACGACGTCAGCCAATAGTACACTGACCGACCCCTCTCTAGGACGACACGAGACAGCAGCGCCATCTACGCGAAGAGACATAAGCACCACGCCGCCTGCCCGAGGCCCGGTTCTTCTTGCCATTCTACGAACGCTACAGTAGCGACCTAGGAAATGTATTGTTTCACTGTACTGGAATTGTATGTATTGAAGAGACTTCTTATTTGTCTGTCACCATTTGCTTGTGAAATCACTGTAAATTGTCAAAGTTAATTATTGTCATTTATCTTACTGTAATAAAAATCCATTAATATGATTTACTTGAATTGTTGTCTAGCAATCCGAGAAACTCAAACTCCTCTCTGGCCGGACATGGGGGTTGCACCCCTCTACCATCCTCCACACCTACAAATTCTTAATCCGTCCCATCCTCTGTTATGCCAGTCCCGCCTGGATATCTGCCCTCCTCCCAAATTCTATAAGTCCCTCCAGATCCTTGAACGTCATGCACTCCGCCTCGCCTTCCGTATACGCCTCCCGTCCCCCATGCGGATCCTCTATGACCTCATTCCTTTCCCCCATTTGCTCCTAGTCCTCAAACGTATCCGCATCCTCTACACCTCCCGCTGCCTTGATCCCCCTCCCCCCTGGTTGTTCCTCTCCTCTCCCATCCCCGCCCCCTGCCACGTCTTCACTGTTGTGTCCCCCCTACCCTCCATCTCTACACCCTTCATCTCCTTTCCCAAGGTGGCTTCCATCAACTCCCCCTCCTGGATGATGCCCTCTCTCCCTCCATTTATCCCTCCTATCAACTCTGATCCTCACTCCCCCTTCCTTTCCTCTGTCCTTTTCCTGGGCTCCCTCTCCCCCCTTCCATCCTCTTTTTTCCCCACCTCCTCTCTCTCTGCCCCCATCTCTCCCCCGAGTCCTTTTGCATTTCCCTCCTCTGCCTCTTCTCATTCCCTCTAGCGTCTGCCCTACCCCTCTCCCCCTTAAGAGTCCTCTCCCTCCTTGCCCCCCCCTTTCGTTCCTTCCTCCCCTCCCTCTTTGTTCTTCCCCCTCCACCAGGTCCACCCCTCCCCCCCCTGCTTCTGCGTTTGGCTCGGGAGTGTCATCTTTTGGCAAGTGTTACGAACGGCCATCACACTGTCGCTGGGTGTGATTTTTTTTATCTCTTGCGAACAGAAACCAGAATGACGCCATGTTTTTTTTATTGTGCGTCTACTATGTTACTTGTCTGATTCCTGTGTATTTTATTAACATTGCCAACCCCTTTGCTTTCTGTTTTAACTTTCCGCATTTATCCGCCATTTTACACGTTAAGTCACCGTTTTATCGCCTGTTTTTCTTGTTTCTTTTCTTCTTCCGTTTTTAAAAAAGTCTGTAGGCTGTAGAGCAGCGTACTAAGCTGCTGCAAGCCCGCCCCCTTCGGGGGGAATTGAAAATCAATAAAGGAAAAAAAAATCCGAGGAAGCATGTTTCTTAGCTACCCTACATTAGAGGAGTGGACAGGACACAACACAAGTTACAACATACTCATTTACCTAGGAACAAATATCCTATTCAAATTTAAAAGTATTGGAATCGAGAAAATCTTATCCATACTGTATTTAATAGTCTATGTGTTACATTATTATTCCACTAGCCACCAATAATCAGCAAGTAAAATCAAATTAAGAAGAAACATTACGAACTGGTTACAAGCTAAAAACATTTTGAATAGAAACTATTGGCAACCAACACAACTTTCCATTTCGAGACTGGGAAAATTAGATAAAGTCAGCTCATTTGCAAATATCACGTGCTCCATAGTAAAAAGACCTGTATAAGAGGGTATACGAGTTACGAAGTATAGATTAACCGTCCACACGATGAACAACTAGTTTTTAAAATGTATACAATTATACTCACCATAAAACTCTGTAACTGAAGAATTTACAATATCTTCAAAATAACTTTAATATAATATACAGCTTTTAAATGTGTAGAACTCGTAATATTTACAGACGCTACATAAAACACAACTTCATCTGTCGCAACCAAAACAGTAAAAATGCTGGAACTACACTCATGGAAATGGAAAAAAGAACACATTGACACCGGTGTGTCAGACCCACCATACTTGCTCCGGACACTGCGAGAGGGCTGTACAAGCAATGATCACACGCACGGCACAGCGGACACACCAGGAACCGCGGTGTTGGCCGTCGAATGGCGCTAGCTGCGCAGCATTTGTGCACCGCCGCCGTCAGTGTCAGCCAGTTTGCCGTGGCGTACGGAGCTCCATCGCAGTCTTTAACACTGGTAGCATGCCGCGACAGCGTGGACGTGAACCGTATGTGCAGTTGACGGACTTTGAGCGAGGGCGTATAGTGGGCATGCGGGAGGCCGGGTGGACGTACCGCCGAATTGCTCAACACGTGGGGCGTGAGGTCTCCACAGTACATCGATGTTGTCGCCAGTGGTCGGCGGAAGGTGCACGTTCCCGTCGACCTGGGACCGGACCGCAGCGACGCACGGATGCACGCCAAGACCGTAGGATCCTACGCAGTGCCGTAGGGGACCGCACCGCCACTTCCCAGCAAATTAGGGACACTGTTGCTCCTGGGGTATCGGCGAGGACCATTCGCAACCGTCTCCATGAAGCTGGGCTACGGTCCCGCACACCGTTAGGCCGTCTTCCGCTCACGCCCCAACATCGTGCAGCCCGCCTCCAGTGGTGTCGCGACAGGCGTGAATGGAGGGACGAATGGAGACGTGTCGTTTTCAGCGATGAGAGTCGCTTCTGCCTTGGTGCCAATGATGGTCGTATGCGTGTTTGGCGCCGTGCAGGTGAGCGCCACAATCAGGACTGCATACGACCGAGGCACACAGGGCCAACACCCGGCATCATGGTGTGGGGAGCGATCTCCTACACTGGCCGTACACCACTGGTGATCGTCGAGGGGACACTGAATAGTGCACGGTACATCCAAACCGCCATCGAACCCATCGTTCTACCATTCCTAGACCGGCAAGGGAACTTGCTGTTCCAACAGGACAATGCACGTCCGCATGTATCCCGTGCCACCCAACGTGCTCTAGAAGGTGTAAGTCAACTACCCTGGCCAGCAAGATCTCCGGATCTGTCCCCCATTGAGCATGTTTGGGACTGGATGAAGCGTCGTCTCACGCGGTCTGCACGTCCAGCACGAACGCTGGTCCAACTGAGGCGCCAGGTGGAAATGGCATGGCAAGCCGTTCCACAGGACTACATCCAGCATCTCTACGATCGTCTCCATGGAAGAATAGCAGCCTGCATTGCTGCGAAAGGTGGATATACACTGTACTAGTGCCGACATTGTGCATGCTCTGTTGCCTGTGTCTATGTGCCTGTGGTTCTGTCAGTGTGATCATGTGATGTATCTGACCCCAGGAATGTGTCAATAAAGTTTCCCCTTCCTGGGACAATGAATTCACGGTGTTCTTACTTCAATTTCCAGGAGTGTATTTATGGAGATTTCTTGTGCGCGTTTCTTCACGTGATTCTAAATCTGTCACTAGATTGAAACACCGACGACGAAACATCACGCGTTTCTGCGTACAATATCCTCTAGGTATAACACGCTCCCCTAACGAAGAAGTGACTGCACTTTGGCAATAAACTGTTCATTTTACTGCCTACCCTTTATCTTTCCCGCTGAAGGGTATTGTTCTGTGGCATTTTCCTTACTTATTTCTTTACGTTCGGACACAGCCATTCTGGTGCTTTCCAATTTTTGATGGCTGTTTCACTGTTTAAAACCACTCC
The DNA here is from genome assembly GCF_023898315.1 of Schistocerca nitens. Classification (NCBI taxonomy): domain Eukaryota; kingdom Metazoa; phylum Arthropoda; class Insecta; order Orthoptera; family Acrididae; genus Schistocerca; species Schistocerca nitens. The sequence continues at coordinate 719,195,318 of NC_064618.1, forward strand.
GCTGCGGAACAGTCGCTAAGGTTGCAACGAAGTGTGCGCTCGGAGCCTGGCGAAGACAACTAGAGGAGCCGTCGAAATGTCCTGCAAAGAGAAAACAACCACTCGGTTGCAAAGCCAGAAAACTTTTAAAATGTCAGTTCTTCCGAGAAAAACCTGAGGGACCAAATTAAGCGATATTTATGTTTAGCAGTATGGCCTCTTGGACAATTCATGGTAGGGTAGGGAAGCTCTTCTACACTCAGGTTGCAATCGCTTATAAAGAAGAAGATCTCTTCAAACGTCCATACTTGTTGCAGTTTCTGATAGGACTATAGTAGTAATGTCAGTGAGAAACTCAGCAAAAGCCTTGTTTGGTATAATGGGAATATGTCCAAGCGATCTTTATCTACTATAACAGGAATATTACGCAGGCTGTTATTAACGCTTAAGTTTCTTAGGTTTTATTTTGAAGGTAAACATTAAACAGCAGAGGCGATAAAGAGCAACTGGTAAACAGCAACTGGTCTCACTTGTGTTCAAATAACTACTTCCGGTAAAAGGCTTGTTCGATAATGAAGTGAAATTTGGTTTTCTCATTTCAGTAAACGAGCAAATTACAGAGATATAACTTCGTGCACCGTACCCGTGGTCTAGGGGTAGCGTCTTTGATTTATAATCAAAAACGTCTTCGGTCCCGGGTTCGATCCCCGCCACTGCCTAAATTTTGATAAATAATCAGCATTGGCGGCCGCAGACTTCCCGCATAAGAAGTCAGCCTCATTCTGCCAACGGCCTTGTCAAAGAGGGCGGCGGGCGATGGGCGAGGCATGACAGAATCTCTGACCAGAGAGTAGTATGTCGTTAGTTGTCGCTAGTCTGCGCTTGACTGCGCGAGTCGACAGTAATAGTCTGGTGTAGTCTGCGCTTGACTGCGCGAGTCGACTGTAGTAGTCTGGTGTAGTCTGCGCGAGTGGGCGGGAGTCGGCATGCGTCGGCTGTGTGCTCTGCTCGGGACTCTGGTCAGGACTCTGGAGGATGAGTATTGTTGTAGAAGGTAAAGAAGCAGCCTTGCGCATATTTAATAATGTATGTTAATTGTAATTTAATTTGTTAAAAAAATGCCCCAGTAATAATTTTTATAATATAAAGTCTTTTAAAGAAAAGCATTCATTTCAATTTCCAATGCATTATCATTGCTTCCAAGAATCAAAAAAAATATATATATATAGGCCAGCATTGCACGAAGCTGTGTCGAAAAATGACTAATTCAGAGCAGATATAATTGCAGTTTTATTGAGGTAAGAATTTTTGCTTTTTTTATTCAGAATACAGGGCCGAAGGGCAGCGCTGCTGTCCTCATAAAATACATCAGATTACAAAACTTTTTTATTATTTTGGTGTTTAGGAATTTTTCTGTTTCGAACTTGACATCAAATGAGAAAAGAATTTTCTGGTAACATTAAATGTGAATGCATTGATGCACACAGACAATAAATGGGAGCCGATTTTGTTCAGAGGTCATAATATTTAAAATTCATTTAATTATTATTATTTGGGCAGGGTACACTTGGTTCATTTTCATTATTATTTAACAATTTTCGTGTCGGGAGGTTATAAGGTTCAGGGCACTCTCTTGTCCTAGGGGTGGGAAATTGCCTCTAAAGGCGGAAGAATCAGCAATGATCAACGACTTGAGGATGCAGAAGGCAATGGAAACCACTGCATTAAAGACACGTAACGTGTATCCACAGGACATGTGGCCTGTAATTGAAGAAGTGTCATGATGATCTCTCCATTGGCAAAAGATTCCGGAATAGTCCCCCATTCGGATCTGCGGGAGGGAACTGCCAAGGGGGAGGTTACCATGAGAAAAAGATTGAATAATCAACGAAAGGATAACGTTCTACGAGTCGGGGCGTGGAATGTCAGAAGCTTGAACGTGGTAGGGAAACTAGAAAATCTGAAAAGGGAAATGCAAAGGCTCAATCTAGATATAGTAGGGGTCAGTGAAGTGAAGTGGAAAGAAGACAAGGATTTCTGGTCAGATGAGTATCGGGTAATATCAACAGCAGCAGAAAATGGTATAACAGGTGTATAGATTCGTTATGAATAGGAAGGTAGGGCAGAGGGTGTGTTACTGTGAACAGTTCAGTGACCAGGTTGTTCTAATCACAATCGACAGCAGACCAACACCGACAACGATAGTTCAGGTATACATGCCGACGTCGCAAGCTGAAGATGAACAGATAGAGAAAGTGTATGAGGATATTGAAAGGGTAATGCAGTATGTAAAGGGGGACGAAAATTTAGTATTCATGGGCGACTGGAATGCAGTTGTAGGGGAAGGAGTAGAAGAAAAGGTTACAGGATAATATGGGCTTGGGACAAGGAATGAAAGAGGAGAAAGACTAATTGAGTTCTGTAACAAGTTTCAGCTAGTAATAGCGAATTCCCTGTTCAAGAATCACAACAGGAGGAGGTATACTTGGAAAAGGCCGGGAGATACGGGAAGATTTCAATTAGATTACATCATGGTCAGACAGATATTCCGAAATCAGATACTGGATTGTAAGGCGTACCCAGGAGCAGATATAGACCCAGATCATAATATAGTAGTGATGAAGAGTAGGCTGAAGTTCAAAACATTAGTCAGGAAGAATCAATACGCAAAGAAGTGGGATACGGAAGCACTAAGGAATGACGAGATACGTTTGAAGTTTTCTAACGCTACAGATACAGCAATAAGGAATAGCGCAGTAGGCAGTACAGTTGAAGAGGAAGGAGGAAGTACAAACATGTTCCGGGAAAATCAGGAATACAGGAATACAAGTCGCTGAGGAATGAAATAAATAGGAAGTTCAGGGAAGCTAAGACAAAATGGCTGCAGGAAAAATTTGTAGACATCGAAAAAGATATGATTGTCGGAAGGACAGACTCAGCATACAGGAAAGTCAAAACAACCTTTGGTGACATTAACAAAAGCAACGGTGGTAACATTAAGAGTGCAACTGAAATTCCACTGTTAAATGCAGAGGAGAGAGCAGATAGGTGGAAAGAATGCATTGAAAGCCTCTATGAGGGTGAAGATTTGTCTGATGTGATAGAAGAAGAAACAGGAGTCGATTTAGAAGAGATAGGGGACCCAGTATTAGAATCGGAATTTAAAAGAGCTTTGGAGGACTTACGGTCAAATAAAGCAGAAGGGATAGATAACATTCCATCAGAATTTCTAAAATCATTGGGAGAAGTGGCAACAAAACGACTATTCACGTTGGTGAGTAGAATATATGAGTCTGGCGACATACCATCTGACTTTCGGACAAGCATCATCCACACAATTACTAAGACGGCAAGAGCTGACAAGTGCGAGAATTATCGCACAATCAGCTTAACAGCTCATGCATCGAAGCTGCTTACAAGAATAATATACAGAAGAATGGAAAAGAAAATTGAGAATGTGCTAGGTGACGATCAGTTTGGCTTTAGGAAAAGTAAAGGGACGAGAGAGGCAATTCTGACGTTACGGCTAATAATGGAAGCAAGGCTAAAGAAAAATCAAGACACTTTCATAGGAATTGTCGACCTGGAAAAAGCGTTCGACAATATAAAATGGTGCACGCTGTTCGAGATTCTGAAAAAAGTAGGGGTAAGCTATAGGGAGAGACGGGTCATATACAATGTGTACAACAACCAAGAGGGAATAATAAGAGTGGACGATCAAGAACGAAGTGCTCGTATTAAGAAGAGTGTAAGACAAGGCTGTAGCCTTTCGTCCCTACTCTTCAATCCGTACATCGAGGAAGCAATGCTGGAAATAAAAGAAAGGTTCAGGAGTGGAACTAAAATACAAGGTGAAAGGATATCAATGACACGATTCGCTGATGACATTGGTATCCTGAGTGAAAGTGAAGAAGAATTAAATGATCTACTGAAAGGAATGAACAGTCTAATGAGTACACAGTATGGTTTGAGAGTAAATCAGAGAAAGACGAAGGTAATGAGAAGTAGTAGAAATGAGAACAGCGAGAAACTTAACATCAGGATTGATGGTCACGAAGTCAATGAAGTTAAGGAATTCTGCTACCTAGGCAGTAAAATAACCAATGACGGACGGAGCAAGGAGGACATCAAAAGCAGACTCGCTATGGCAAAAAAGGCATTTCTGGCCAAGAGAAGTCTACTAATATCAAATACCGGCGTTAATTTGAGGAAGAAATTTCTGAGGATGTACGTCTGGAGCACAGGATTGTATGGTAGTGAAACATGGACTGTGGGAAAACCGGAACAGAAGAGAATCGAAGCATTTGAGATGTGGTGCTACAGACGAATGTTGAAAATTAGGTGGACTGATAAGGTAAGGAATGAGGAGTTTCTACGCAGAATCGGAGAGGAAAGGAATATGTGGAAAACACTGATAAGGAGAAGGGACAGGATGATAGGACATCTGCTAAGACATGAGGGAATGACTTCCATGGTACTAGAGGGAGCTGTAGAGGGCAAAAACTGTAGAGGAAGACAGAGATTGGAATACGTCAAGCAAATAATTGAGGACGTAGGTTGCAAGTGCTACTCTGAGATGTTAGCACAGGAAAGGAATTCGTGGCGGGCCGCATCAAACCAGTCAGTAGACTGATGACCAAAAAAAAAAAAAAACACTTAGGACAGTCATTATTTATCACCCGACACACAGATTCGTAAGGCGTGTCGTAAACACTGTCATATGTAATGAGCCTTGTGCGCAGTAAACATAACAACAACTACCCATTTGTTCCTTAAAAGGCTGTGGTTAAAGGTAAATGCACAATGTCACGCGTCGAGGGAGAAGTACTACCGACAGTCATTTTTTTTTTAATTCTATTCATTACCGTGTCAAAAACGAATTCATTAGCCGAAAAAGGGGTTCTTCATTTTTACTGCGAAGATTGTAGAAAAATGAGGGGCAGTTAACGGTCAATTCACTTTGCAATTGCACTTGCGAGTGACAATAAAGACGAAGTAACGTCTCAGTACTAATCGTAAAATTACAGACAGGTTCTCGGCTCCAGAACCTGTGCCACTCAATTCTGCTTTGGAGGCATGTACTAGAACAGAAGCAAGAAGGCTCCCAGTAGTTTCCATTCAGTATTTACAACCTTCAGCTTTGTCTTCAGCATATGTCAGGGCCATATTTCTTCGGTTAAAGTATAATGAGGCCAGCTCGCGGCCGTTTTTATATCCTACCTCCCGGCAGGGATACAAATCTCTCGCACAACTTATAAACGCAAAGCACCTGACTTCTGTCTCAATAAATAGCAGCGGATTCCAGACTCCTTTTGAACTGGTGCCGATTTTGCAATGTGTGATGCCATGGCTAATAACGAGATATAATTTTCTTTTCCTTCCTTTTACTGCTTTCTACTCCATAGATATGTTTCTGATGGCGTAGAATATTTTTGTTTAGTTATATAGTGTCGAACATGAAATGTGTGTGACTGTGTTTACTGTGCTGTTTCTATACGAGTTCCTTATGTAAAGACTTTGATTTTGTTTCTGGTGATCTTTCAAATAGTTTTATAAAATGTATTGTGTGAAACGGAATGCAATAGTCAGAACTGTTACAAGAGCGACAGAGGTATCGATAGTTGTTGGGTCGAACAGTGAGTGGACAGTGGCACATGGCGCGAAAGCATGGAGGTACGGAGGTGAGTACTGTGTGTGGTAATGGTGTGCGTTTAACGCGATATTAACACCGGACTTTCTTGTTTTAGACCGGTTTGAAGTTTGACGTTATGATGGATATTCTAAACGGACGTTTTATTACGCGAATGCTGTTGGTTTTTGCAGAGCATTACACAAACTGTGAATTTAATATTGTTTATTTTCTTGACTACGATACATGACGTGTGCTAAATCACTAACTGCCAATGTGGAAACTGTAAACCGTGTTGCTACGTAACTGCCTATTTTCGCGGGAACAGTGTTATTATGAACAGAGAATAATAACAGTAGATGGACTGCCTAGCTTCGCAGTTGGCAAAGTACAGCAAGTGGAATGTTAATTTAAACACGATGTGGACTGTGCCTAACTATCGTGTGTGAAAGTCTCAGTTGAACTAATACGACTTTCAGGTTCTGCATAAGCAGTTACTTTGTTTCGGTCTACGATAAATGGATGCTACGTCACTTATTACCACCAGCAGCCGAAACAGGACGTAAGGAAAGAGGATATTTTAATGCCAAGGACACGACTGGATGAACTTATAGGATTCATATCAGCAACTTCAAACTGCTTCTACCGCCGTCGCCACATTACGCCGACCCAGAATAGATAAGAATTAAAAACATTCCTCTCTTCGAGAAACACAATTGTAACCAATTCAATTGGTTTATGCCTTGTAATAGGCTATCTCTTAATGTTTCTGTAAATAAAAGTAGTGTATTGTAAAGATTTTTCACCTTCAGTGATTGTTGACCACACACCTAACAGTAGTTATTGCCATACTTACCTGATTTTGTTTTTTGTTGTATTTGTAATAGTCGTTGCATGCGTTGTATGTTTCGTTTAGAAGGGCGTGCCTCGATGCCTAGGTACAGTAATTTAGACAGAAGAATGTATGTGTTGCACTGCGAAATGTGGCAAAACGTTTAAGTTGAGGCATCTCCCATTGAAGTTATTTACACCGACTAATTACAGAGGAGTAGCTTATTCGCTGAAGGTTCAAGTTATCATATTGGAGGGAACCTTGAATCTGACAGTTGTCAAAGTACGCGATCTTTGTTTACATGCCACTTAATGTCATATTCCCATTCACTCACCTGCCGAAGTGGCCGAGCGGTGCTAGGCGCTACAGTTTGGAACCGCGCGACCGCTACGGTCGCAGGTTCGAATCCTGCCTCGGGCATGGATGTGTGTGATGTCCTTAGGTTTAAGTAGTTCTAAGTTCTAGGGGACTGATGACCTCAGAAGTTAAGTCCCATAGTGCTCAGAGCCATTTGAAGCAACCCATTCACTCATGTTTAGATGCAAATTTATCTGGGTTTAACTGTTACTGGTAAGCAAAATTACAGTACACTGTGTCATTATCTATCGAATTAACTTCAGATTGTTTTGCTGCTTTCCACTATCAAAGGATTTTATTACCAGGATTTTAACAGGGCTGGGAAACTTCTCATATAGAGGTGTGCTTTTGAAGTTTCCGGAAGTAAAACGGGTTCGTGAGGTTTGCACAATATTAATTTACTTCAAGTAGTTTTTCTTTAAAAAATTTCTGGTTTCAAATTTATGGTCATAGTAAATCTCCAGGAACCGTTTTCTTCACAAACGGAACATTACACACGCACACACTCACACACACACACACACACACACACACACACACACACACACACACACACAAAGGATCTAGATTTCCAACACTATGACTACTGCTCTGTCTCCCAAGTGGTTGGTGCAAGATATGTATTCAAATCCGTTCAACGGGCTGGTCAACCTAAATCTGTGTGAAGCACCTATCACAGCCAGGGTACGCCAGGAATGGTTTTTTTGACCTCAGAGGTCGCATCAGTAGCCTGTAGGATTCACATTGTCTCGTATATTTTGGTCTCATACTGTTCACACAAACAGAAATTATGAAGTCCTAGCAGTACTTCCATTACAGGTTCGAGAAGTCGGAAAGGTAACCATATTTAAGGAGGACAACATAAAACTTCATTAGCACTGGCTACAGGGTAAGTAGCTGTTACGAAAATGTCATTCAGAAAAAATTATAGAACACTACTAGTCTCCGAATTATTTGAGAAAGTATCCTTACTTGTTTTCTGCTTCCGTGTAGCACAGCCCCCTGGTAATTCTAGTAGATATAGCACAGTTTATGCAAGAAGTTGAAAACTCAATTCGCATGCTTTTCGTTATAATTCCTCTTGGCGTAATCCTGTCTGATGTGTGATGTACGTGTACGAAACCCAGGTCGGGATTCACAATAAGTAAAAGATCCACATAAGCAATTCATACCTTGGAGTTAGCAATGGGAAGAAAATGAAACCAAGACCACAGTATTTCTACATGTAGAGAAAGTGTTCTACATTGTTAAGTGTAATGAGACGTTCGAAATCTTGAGAGGAACGGAAGTGAAGTACCTTCAACATCAACAAGAACGAAACAGTACCACTAAGCCGAAAGAAAAAAAGCGGTAAGATTTGATTACGAACATATGCATATTTTAACTATTGTTTGAAGTCTGTGTCGAAAAAGTGAAAGAGTAAATGTCATCAGAGCAATAAATGTGCAAAATGAACAAACAGCAACGCTAAGGTTCTCGACAATATAACTCTTTTTCCCGAAGACTCGAAAGGACTACCGCAAAGAAACGAACGTAATATGTAGAATGAAATATGGGATACGGATGAAGAAAGGCAAAAATTATAAAGAGCGCTAGAGGGAACGGTATCAGCTTTCTTCACATTAAAATTGATAACGAATCGAGGTAGCGCAATAATTAAGACATTGGATTCGCATTTCGACGGACGGTGGTTCAAACGGCTCTGAGCGCTATGGGACTTAACATCTGAGGTCATCAGTCCCCTTGACTTAGAACTACTTAAACCTAACTAACCTAAGGACATCACACACATCCATGCCCGAGACAGGATTCGAACCTGTGACCGTAGCAATCGCGCAGTTCCGGACTGAAGCGCCTAGAACCGCTTGGCCACCGCGGCCGGCGACGGCGGTTCAAAATCCCATCCTGTGAACCTGGTTTATCCGGATTTATGTGTTCGTGCTTTTTGTAAAACATTTAGTGCAAATGTTGGGTTTCTTCATTTGAATGGAAAAGCGACAATTTTCGGTCTCGTCCTTCCCCAGTTCAAACTTGTGGACCATCCTGACGATCTAGTGATAATCTGAACGTTAATCTTCGTTCTTCCTTTGTTCCTAAATTCGCTCTTATTGCCAGTATTTACCACAAATATCATTAGGGAGATGCAAGACATTCCGTTATCAACTTCTAATAATCTTCTCACTCCATGCTTCAGTAGAATAAATTTGTTTTCACCTTAGTTGCTTTGCGGCAGGTGATTATGCCATGAGTATAGAATAAAAGTATGCACACTATTCTGGCAGCATCGTCCGCAGTTTTGGAACATAAGGGGGATTTCTAAATGCAAATCTCACAGAACTGAACGTTTTGCTTAACTTATGCACGTGCAGATTATCTCAGTTTATTAGCGATCTGGAAGTCTAGGAACTTTACAAATAGAATTTTAATTGGTGTGTTTGCAGTGATCCCTGTCTATTTTTATTGTGAGTAATATCCCTTGTCTCGAACATGGCTCTAAGTGCTGTGCTTGAGTTATGCAACTGGAAACACTACTAATAAGACGTAAGAACAGTAAATGGGAAGTTACTGTAAGTCGGTATTTAAACATTGATTTCATCTTGGTTGGTACTCATCAAGGGCACTTAGCGTTACTGGGATCCTATTCTGTTTCTAGGTTACCAAATATATTGTTGCTTTTGGTGTGATGCTCAGTCTGAAGGCTTGTTTGATATAGCTCATGACGTTAACTGACCGTGTGAAACACTGTTTGCCTCCAAATAACTGCTGGTTTCACGCAGTTCACTTACATCGGAACAGTAGTAGGGTAGTGGGGCTATGAGCACACTTTTGATATCAAATTGATATGCAAATTAATGAAATTGATAAACTAACCACCCCTAATCCTGACCACAACCATGCCAACCGCCACCCCCGGATGACGTTATGTGTTTTTCTCAGCTGCATATATGCCCCAGCCCCAACCTACCCTATTCACGGGAATTTCGAATTTTGACGGGAATTTCGAATTTTCGTGGGAATTTCTTTGTCCCAGGGATGTGCTGATGTGACCACCCCACCCATCACCCCCACCTGGGAATTGGCGAGAAATACAAATCTGGGAGGGAATTTTCTTTTCTCCACTCACGTGACCAGATTTGGTGGGACAAGTTCAGTGTTTCCTGAGCTGTCATTGTGGAACCATCATATTGTGTTTGATCATTGAGATGAATGTGAAGGATAGAGCAGATTTCAATAGCTGGATTACACGTACACATTCGAATGACTACAGCCACAGTTCACTACATGAGAAATGGAAGACTATGATAATGGAAGAGTGTAGGAGAAAGAAGCAGAAGAATTCAGTTCAGCACATTGCGAGAATGTAGAGGGATGTAGCCAAGATGCATTTCGTAACCGAAACATGCTCATGTGCATACACAAACTGTCGAGATATTACACATGAAGGATTCACTCTCCCAAAACGGAAGATGCGGGCAGTTGATGCCAATTCGCTTCAGTAGAAGCATATTCGTATATGCGATACATACTATTGAAGAGCAACTACTCATCCCCATCCAGTTCCCCTCCACCAACCCATCCTCGTGGCTGTGAGTAATGCGTTCTATTGAAGAGCTGTTGGTGTCTGACTGGGAGGAGTTTAACAGCCATATTGTCTGTAAGCATTTATACGATATTTTACATCCGAGATACTTTAAATATTTTTCCCGTTCTATTGTGTTTTCATCAACTACTCTTTTACTTGTCACTGAATAATTTCGACAAAAAGCCACTGGATTGGGTTTATTCAAGTGTGGTTAGTTAACAGATTCGGTAGTTGCTGAATAGGACTTCCGGGTCCCAGTCTAATACTAATATTTTCGTCATGTAATTTCAAGGTGTGCCTTGCTTTTTGAAATTTCACTTATTGAAACAAATTTGCTTTTACAAGCGCTAAAGACGATCGCATATCTAGTAACCTGTTTTCAGATATTTACAGTATCGCTTTGTTAATTTGCATCCTGACCGATCGCCATAAAGAGCAATTTTCCCTTGTGGTAACCATTTTGTGTAGTCAAACGGCTGCACTGAAAAGAGATTAGATTTCCTGCAAGAAATTTACATTACGTGGGCTGCATGCAAATCAACGCAATTCACGTCGTTTGGATACTACTAAGGATGAGACAAGCACTTCTCATGATCCGCCCTCGCAGCTTTACTTCTGCCAGAGTATCATCTCCTACCTTGCAAGCTCCACATAAGTTCTCCTGCATACCTTCCGTGACTAACACTCTTTGGAGAAAGGAGATTGTGGAGACATGTCTTAGCAACACACTGTGGAGTGCTTCCAGAATGAATTTTCATTCTGCAGCTATAAGGTCAATTGCCAGTAGAGAATGATGCAGTCACTGTGTGGCAGGTTACTTGATTTTAAATTATTTTCTCATGGAAGAGCTCTTTTTTTATCTATTTACGTGTTCTGCAAACTATTTAATGCCAAATGTACTGTAATGAAGCACTGTGATGTTCTGAAAAGTTCCAGAGGTCTCATTTTCGTATTAACGTTGATTGTTGGAGACTAGTGTAGAGGGAGATACGTCTCTCTTTTAATGAACGTAAGTGATGAAGGGCGTATATTTCCCCGAGTTCGTGAACAGATGCTTTGTGTGTGTCTAGAAAGTACGGCTTTTAGATTCAGACTGTCCATATTTAGTCCCCCCCCCCCCCCAATTGTCTTTAACTACTTTTGTGAAATCTAGAATGTTACTTCTATAAGCCGGTCGGGGTGGCCGAGCGCTTCTAGGCGCTACAGTCTGGAACCGCGCTACCGCTACGGTCCCAGGTTCGAATCCTGCCTCGGGCATGGATGTGTGTGATGTCCTTAGGTTAGTTAGGTTTAAGTAGTTCTAAGTTCTAGGGGACTGATAACATCAGAAGTTAAGTCCCGTAGTGCTCAGAGCCATTTGAACCATTTTTTCTTCTATAAGAAAACTGCCGACACGTTTCCATACAAACAAACTACTAATTTAATGTTCTCACCGTAGATGGTGACTCAAATTCGAACTTCTCCGTTTCTTTTTCATTTCGTTCCATTTTGTAGGAGACGATAGAATGAATTCTCTCTACCTCATTTTTAACCTGGAAATGTGGAATCCCTTCGCCAGCCAGTCTACCACTCATTACGTACGATGAAAACATTTCATTAGCATGCTTATTGTGCCTTGTTTGCTTCTGCTTGTTTTCTTGGAAGTTTCTTTTCCTGAGCATGAAGCGTGCCAGAATCCAAATACTCCGGAAAAACATGCCGAGTATGCCTGTTGGCCCCACGGCGAAGGCATTCGCGGAAGCCACAGTAGCATGATGTGGTTCCAGTGGACGCTATTGAAGAAGAATGATCAGGGTTTAACGTGCCATCGACAACGAGGTCATAAGAGATGTATAACAAGCATGAAATGGAAGGAAATAAAATTACGTGTGTCGTTATCAGTACATACCTTAAGCGATTTAAGTAAACCACAGAAAATATAAACATACATGACGGACAGGTAACTGAACTCCATTCTTCCAAAATGCAAATCCAGTGTCTTCCTCACTCGATGAAGCACATTGAGTTCCACACGTAATTACCTCTGACTGTATATGAGGTAAATGTCATTTCTATATAACATGCTTGCACGACAGTTAAGAGTCAATCGAAAACATTTCTTGTGATTTTATTGGACGTTAATTTTAATTTGAGGCAAACCTGGGTTCTAGTACGTAACATCAAAACCGTTAATTTTACAAGAAAAGCTTTTGAAGGTAAAGAAACAAGATTTTCTACATATCCTTGTGCACGTATGGGTATATACACTACTGGTCATTAAAATTGCTACACCGATGATAAACGGGTATTCATTGGACAAATATATTATACTAGAACTGACATGTGATTACATTTTCACGCTATTTGGGTGCACAGATCCTGAGAAATGAGTACCCAGAACAACCACATCTGGCCGTAATAACGGCCTTGATACGCCTGGGCATTGAGTCAAACAGAGCTTGGATGGTGTGTACAGGTACAGCTGTGCATGCAGCTTCAACACGACACCACAGTTCATCAAGAGTAGTGGCTGGCGTATTGTGACGAGCCAGACGTTTTCAATTGGTGTGAGATCTGGAGAATGTGCTGGCCAGGACAGCAATCGAACATTTTCTGTATCCAGAAAGGCCCGTGCAGGACCTGCAAAATGCGGTCGTGCATTACCCTGCTGGAATGTATGGTTTCGCAGGGATCGAATGAAAGGTAGCGTCACGGGTCGTAACACATCTGAAATGTAACGTCCACTGTTCAAAGTGCCGTCAGTGCGAACAAGAGGTGACCGAGACATGTAACCAATGGCACCCCATACCATAACGCTGGGTGATACGCCAGTATGGCGATGACGAATCCACTCTTCCAATGTGCGTTCACTGCGATGTCGCCAAACACGGATGTGACCATCATGATGCTGTAAACAGAACCTGGATTCATCCGAAAAAATTACGTTTTGCCATTTATGCACCCAGGTTCGTCGTTGCAGCGTCAAGGGTAACCGCAACCATGGTCTCCGAGCTGATAGTATATGCTGCTGGGAACGTCGTCTAACTGTTCGTGCAGATGGGTGTTGTCTTGCAAACGACCCCATCTGTTGACTGAGGGATCGAGACGTGGCTGCACGATCCGTTACAGTCATGCGGATAAGATACCTGTCATGTCGACTGCTAGTGATACGAGGCCGTTGGGATCCAGCACGGCGTTCCGTATTACCCTCTTGAACCCACCGACTCTATATTCTGCTAACAGTCATTGGATCTCGACCAACTCGAGCAGAAATGTCGCGATAAGATAAACCGCAATCGCTAAAGGCTACAATCCGACCTTCACCAAAGTCGGAAACGTGATGGTACGCATTTCTCCTCCTTACACGAGGCTTCACAACGTTTCACCAGGCAACACCGGTCAACTGCTGTTTTTTGTATGAGAAATCGGTTGGATACTTTCCTCATGTCAGCACGTTGTAGGTGTCGCCACCGGCGCCAACCTTGTGTGAATGCTCTGAAAAGCTAATCATTTGTAAATCACAGCATCTTCTTCCTATCGGTTAAATTTCGCGTCTGTAGCACGTCATCTTCCTGGTGTAGCAATTTTAATGCCCAGTAGTGTATTTAGCTGTAACGCAGATTTTCGTAACTTATTCATCCAGCGAGTTTTTGGAGCGCCTGTGGTTTTATTTACAGGTGATTATGGGAATTTAAAAAAATAATACATTCGAGAATATTTCACAAAAATATCTTGAATATGTTTTAATATTGATTGCCTGAGCATTGTTCACGTCCCGTCGTGCAATGTTTACATCACAATGGAGGTCAAATTCCTATGATCAGATTTTGCTTGTTTTACATTTGGGACGGAAATGAATGCTCAGTGTCATGCAATAAATATTAATTTTATTAGGGTGTCTTTAGTATGTCGAACAGTACGGTAAACTGATCAGTTCTCAGTTTATGGTTTGGTTGCTGTGGAACTTCAAACACCGAACACCAGCCTTACTCTGATGGTTAATGGCATGTATAGCTCATTAGCGTATCAAACACAATCGTACGTTGACACAACTGCTCTCAAACATCAATTCTCCACAGAACTAACCTATGAGTTTCTGTACGGAGGTTCAAAATATGGTTCAAATGGCACTGGGCACTATGGGACTTAACTTCTGAGGTCATCAGTCCCCTAGAAGTTAGAACTACTTAAACCTAACTAACCTAAGGACATTACACACATCCATGCCCGAGGCAGGATTCGAACATGCGACCATAGCGGTCGCGTGGTTCCAGACTGTAGCGCCTCGAACCGCTCGGCCACTCCGGCCGACGACGGAGGTTCCGCTTGAAGCTTGTTCTCCCGCATAACAGACTAATCGTTGTCGGTTTGTTTTTGTAATACCCTGGATATGTAAAATTAATAATTTGAAATATGTGAAAGGAGGATGAGAATCGACGGTAGACAAAACGAGACTTCTTAACCGTAATATATTTGTTCCTTCGGACAGGCATGCAAGTCCGACAGAACACTGCATCGTTCTTCTTAAGAGCACAGGCTCTGCAATACCGCATTTATCCGCCGATACCACTCAGCGACTTTGAATCAGAATGTCAGCGCCCATACGGGAATTATATAATGTGTGTACGAGTACGGGTTGTGACGGACGAACGACGTTATGTGGCTGTTTGGGTCTAGCTGTGAGTTGTGCACGGATAACCAAAGCTGTTGGAAGACGACCGCTCGAGAAAAGCAGGAAATCCAAGTTCGAGTCCCGTTCCGGCACAAAATTTTTATTGCCGTCATTTCCTTGCACAGCTGGTGGTTGTCCGTATTCGGAACTGCGAATACATTTAATGTATTTCGTAACATAGGCTATTACCCTCTGCTCAAATCTAAAAGAAGCTGTGGGTCAGGAAGACCTAACTTTGCCAGTGGGGAATGTGAGCCATGTGCGGCTCGCGTTCATGCCGTTCGTTCTTTGGCATTTTGTCACATCGAGTGGCGTCTTGTTTCTTCCTTACTTACTGGCGTAACGAAGTTGCTGGCTTGCCTCCTTGAGTGGCAGCAGCGGCGCTAATCGACACTAGTACTGTCATACTATCTTTGGTGTGACCACTAGTATTTCCGGGTGGTGCTGGTGCGTGTGATAGTCAGTCGGTTGGGACGGAGCATCAAGGAAGTCCCTGCTGCGCAAGGCCAGGCTGGGACCAAAAAAAAAAAAAAAAAATGCTAAGGTCATCAGTCCCTAAGCTTACACACTACTTAACCTAAGTTATCCTAAGGACAAACACACTCACCCATGTCCGAGGGAGGACTCGAACCTCCGCAGGGACCAGCCACACAGTCCATGACTGCAACGCCCTAGACCGCTCGGTTAATCCCGCGCGGCTGGGCTGGGACCACTGGCGGTGTGCACGCGCTGTCGCATCGTGAGGTGCTGGTTGCGAGAGAGACAAAGTTCGTTTCCCACCTAACCTGGACGCTGAAGTTGAGTGATCAGTTAACCTGTTATGAAACCTCAATGACATCTCTTCGTTCATTTGCGGGTTGTTGCTCCCTGCGCCGTTCGGGCTACCAGCAACGTATGATGTATTGGAGTTGGCGAAATCTTGCACCTGTCTTCCTATATTGTGATGAATTATTAAATTCACCATTACTTGCCAGTGAAGTGCACCAGCGGTATATCCTGCCCTGTGACCGTTAACGCCCCAGTTATCTGCCCTGGCCGGCCGGTGTGGCTGAGCGATTCTAGGCGCTTCAGTCTGGAACCGTGCGACCGCTACGGTCGCAGGTTCGAATCCTACCTCGGGCATGGACGTGTGTGATATCCTTAGGTTAGTTAGGTTTAAGTAGTTCTAAGTTGTAGGGGACTGATGACCTTAGATGTTAACTCCCATAGTGCTCAGAGCCATTTGAACCATTCGAACCTGCCCTGGTCGTTAGAGCAGTTTTCCGGCAGTGTGCTTTTCCTCGTCGTGTTGATGCAGTCTGTCATGGCATGTAGCCTTTTAAGCCTTTTAAGGTATTTGGTTCATATTTTTCTTAGAGAGGTTATTGTTCTCTTGGCTGTTTTTAAACGCCAATTTCCGAAGACGTAGTGCTGTTCATATCCTCGTCCTTGGCCGTTATTTTCCATCGTTGTGCCGTTGGTCGGACTGAAGGGAATTGTTTAAGTTGTTGGTTGGTCCTTGGGCCATCCCTAGTTTGGGTTGCCAACCGATTATTTAACTTCAAATCTTGGCTGCCTGTCTCATCTCACCTTACGTTTGAGCTACCTTCTCAGGCCGACCCTTGGAACACTTCAAAGCACCACTTGTTCTGTTTGTTGTAGATCGTAATTTTCATTTTAGTTTGAAGTATTGTGCGAGGCCTTCAGCTGTGTATTAATTCAGTTCTTTTTAAATTTTACGTAAAGGCTGTGTTAAATTAAAATTTTGAAGATAGATTTTATTTTTAAAAAATATTTATTTCTTAAAATTTGTTCTACCTGAAACTGTTTGTAATTCAGGCCCTAAGCCGTTAGGCCACCCAGTGTGGCCGAGCGGTTCTAGGCGCTTCAGTCTGGAACCGCGCGAACGCTACGGTCGCAGGTTCGAATCCTGCCTCGGGCATGGATGTGTGTGATGTCCTTAGGTTAGTTAGGTTTAAGTAGTTCTAAGTTGTAGAGGACCGATGACCTTAGATGTTAAGTCCCATAGTGCTCAGAGCCATTTGAACCATTTTGAAGCTACGTTCGAGTGCCGCTGTGTCGCTCTCTTTCTCTTACACTGTCATCGTCTCCTTCGCTCTTTCTATACCGCAACCACTGCCTACCATCTTCCAGTATTTATTACTTTCCCGTCTCTTTCCTGCTGCCATTCTACTTCTCTCTCGGCATAAAAAAGCGTGAATATGTAACATGCCAAACTTTTTTGGGAAAGTTTTGAAGGTACTGAGGAAAGCAGAACCAAGCAGCTGCTTTGAAATGGGAGCACTTTCGCCTTTTTTGTGCTCCGACAGGAGCATTTTTCCACTGGTTCCCTTCCTTTCCCTGCCACAACAATGGATCTTTATTGCTCAAGAAAATTTTGATAGTTTACGTATGTGAAATTGAAATAACGCAATAGTAATGTTACTCCTCAGATCGGATTTTAAATGCATAAAAATTTTGCATGTTCTTCAAAACTAAAAGGTAGTGTTCCCAGAACCATTCTGATGATAACGGAGATACTTTACAGCATACAACTACGTTTTCGCCTCACACCAGATTTTACGTGCATATTTTATGTGTACGAGCAAGGTAACTTTCAAACCCTGTATCTCTGAAAAAATGAAATGAAATGATCGTAGGACATTGATGGGAGGGAGGCCCGAACCGGGGAAGTTCGGCCGCCGGGTGCAAGTCTTATTTCAGTCGACGCCACAACGTGCGACTTGCGTGCCGGTGATGAGGATGAAATGATGATGAGGGCAACACAACACAGCCCACGAGTGGAGAAAATCTCCAACCCGGCCGGAAATCAAGCCCAGGCCCACTGCATGGGAGGCAAAGACTCAGCTAAGCAGGCGGACATCTCGGAAACAAATAAAGGTACAAGAAATTTTCAAGGTTCGTTATCTGGATCTTAGAAATATTTTGTAATAATTTCAGCCATTTGCTGTTCATAGCCGTCTTGGAATCGGCGGGTGGGTTTCGGTTAGAAGAAAATTTCTTTAGGTCTTTTAAGGAACTTTCCATAAAGTAATGGTGCCTCCATAGCCCCTTAAGGCTCACCTAGAGCACATCAAATTCAAAAAGAACCAAACGATTTCCTCTATTTGCCTCACCACGAGGAAATATGTAACATTCGTATTTTGACCCTGTATTGTAGGGAAGCGACATTGAGACGATCCTTGTGTTAGGTATACAAATGGTCCCTAGCCCAGTGCCTATGCTAAACCCTTGACCCTACCTATCACCAATAAAGCCCGAGGTATGAGCCCAGGGAGAACCCTGTTTTTCTGCGCGGCGATTTTGGAACACATTAAGCAGCGCGTGCTGTCGCATGATATCGATTGTTACAGCCTGACCACTTACACGTTGCTGAAATGCGGCGCGTCAGGAAACTGCCGAAGATCAGGTAAGCAGATCGGATAATTAATCTTCTTCTTCTTCGTCTTTCTTCTTTATCGTCGCCTTGTTCCACGTCACGTAGGGTCGGCGTTGCTCTTCTGGATCCTTCTCCTCCATAGTTCTCTATCCATTGCCTCTTCCTTCTTCCATCCCTTCTCCCTTAGGTCCCCAGATATCTTATCCTTTCACCTCATCTTCGGTCTTCCTCTCCTTTAATCTTTACATCTTCAACTCTGATATAATCTTCCCCTTTTCTCTGTAAGTGTCCGTACCACCTTAGTCTGCTGTCTTGTACCTTTTTCCCCATGGGTCCAACTTTCACAGATCCTCTAACAAATTCATTTCTAATTCTGTGCTTCCTTGTTACCCCACAAATCCACCTCAGCAATCTCATTTCCGCCACTTTCATCTTCATTTCCTGGGCTACTGTGATTGGCCATATCTCTGCCCCGTATATCATAGCAGGCCTTACCACCGACTTGTACACTTTCCCTTTCTACCCAATGTTCACCTTCTGGCACACAACACTCCACTCATTTTCCTCCAGTTGTTCCAACCGGAATTTATTCGGTGTTGTATCTCGCTTTCCAGTCCTCCATCTCTCTGTATGTACGACCCTGGGTATTTAAATTTGCAGAACGATTTCAGCTCATCATCCTGAATCTTGCAAGACCTCATATGCACATCCTTCAGTGCTAAATATTCTGACTTTTTCCTGCTATTTTCATCCCTTTTTCTTCTAGTGCCTTGCTCCAATCCTCCAGCTTTTCCTCAAGTCTGTTGATGCTCTGCTCACAAAGAACCACATCATCCGCAAACATCATATTCCACGGTGCTTCCTTCTTCACATCTTTCACCAGCATATCCATAATCAGATCAAAGAGGTAGGGACTAAGCGCAGATCCTTGATGTAACCCTACTTTTACTGGAAACTCCTTTGTCATGCCCACACTACTTCTCACTCGTGTCATTGCTCCTCTGTACATTTCCTTCACTAACCTCACATACTTCTCTGGCACGCACTGCTCTCTCATGCTTCCCCATATTTCGTCCCTTGGGACTCTGTCATATGCTTTCTCCAAATCAATGAAAGCCATATGTAGATCGGCTTGTAGCTCCCCGTGTCTCTCCACTATCCCACTATCCGCCTTAAAGCATGTATTGCATCAGTCGTTCCTCTTCCAGGCATGAACCCAAACTATTCTTCACACACCACAGTCTCCTTGCGAAATCTTGCCTCTATAACTCTTTCCCAAATTTTCATTGTGTGTGCCATCAGTTTAATATCTCTATAGTTACTGTAGTCCTGCACATCACCTTTCCTAGAGAATTAATGAGGCGATACAAATCGAATTGACGAGAAATGAAATTTATGGCACAACTTGACCAAAACGCGATTCCTGAGGCATCAAGGAATCGCCCATTTGGAAGTGGAGGGAAGTGTGGGGACAAAAATTTAGAGCGACTCCAAGTTTGTACTACAGTAAGCGGGTGCAGATGGCTGTAGTTTGCAGTAGTCATGCAGAAACGAAGAAATGTACACGGGACAGGCTGACAAAGTATTCTTCGGACTGAAGACCATAGGAACAACAATAACGACAACAAGATCTAGTGCACTCGGGAGTAGCACAGGGAAGGACCTGAAAAAAGATGTGCCTTCTACACTTACGTACACTCAGAACTGCTAATCATGAAAAAAGAAAAGTCGTGGATGGTATTTGATACGGAGCCACAACAGCGGTAGATATACCAGGGCAGCCACTGCTGTCCCATATTAAAACTTCCAGCCTTTGCTCGAGTGATTTAACAATGTTACGATAAAATAGAATCGTATAGCAGGCCTCTACGGACATGCTACTGGAACACAATTGATATCACAGCTCGGCGACATGTCATATGTGAATAATACCTCGCAACCTTCGAGCGGTAAACAATTCCTCCCTGGCGAGGGTGCACGCGCCTGGGTGCAAGTACGCTTTGCTATGGTATATGACCGTGCTTCCGTCGCGACACGGACGCCTGGGAGGAATGCAGCCGCGAGAACGTGCTCGGCGTCACCTCGGGGCGCGCGACAGGAGCCGTGTTCCAGTAGAGGCACCCCGCGTGCGTGTGTGTCGCCTCTCGCGCTGCAGCGGCCACGCTCTGGCCGCACAGTACAGAGGGCCGCGGTACCTTTAAGAGCGGCGGGGTGGGGGTAGGGGCGGCGGCGACACTCACACCGACACCGACGGCGGCGGCGGGACAAGGCGCGACAACAGGACGGTGCGCGCCGCGCCGGATAAATATACACGCGACAGCTCCACTGCTACAGGCCATCTCGCAGACATCGGTACCGGTGCAACGAACCTGCCGCGCTCGCTAACTTCGGCCTCCTGCTCATCCCTCCGACGCTGCAGCCACCGGTTCCGTGAAAAACATACGATAGTAACCACCAGCCTTGACGAGTGACGTAATGGTGTCTGTGTGATGTGGCGTCACGTGTTGGTTCGTATTTGGAGTGTAGGCGTAATAACCACATAACATTACTGATTGTCGTAGTTACATTGTCTTATTTTTTATCTATGCTACTCATGAGAAGTAAAATGTTATCAGGAAACAAAAACTCCGTTTCGTTGAGAATTATTATACGCCATCGATTTACAGGTATTTTTTCTTGTCGATAAATGCGTGCTTTTTTATTTCATTATTCAGACGACACTCGATTCAATTTATTTCTGACGAAAAGCCTTCTTGTGATGTCCGTTTCGATTTGGTTCTGATTTATACCTTTTATGTAGTGGTAATTACGTATCGCTATCTCTACTTGAGCTTTCTGTGTCGGGCAGACAGGGAAGTCGTTTTTTACTCGTTTTCAAGAACACACAAATGCACATAACAACACTGCATTTGGAGACCATATGTGGGCGTTTAAGCATAAAGTGTTAGATATACGCTGAGACATGGAGATTTGGCATAGGGCCCCCAAAGGAAAAAAGCTTGATATTCTAGAAAACATTCAAATTTATAGAAACAAAAAAATATACCCTAACTTATTGTTTAACGATCAACTCGAATCTGCAGACCACAATTTCTTTAGTATTTTTGACGAGGTCCTATAGAGCCCTATGAAGCAATAGTGAACCATGGGAACGCGGTCAACTCTTTTATGAATATGTGGAGAATGTCCTATTTTAGGGCAATAGGCACGCCCCCCCTACCCCCCCACCCACACCCCCACCCGTTTTACATTTCCTTGGTGACCGCCGCATACACCACAGAACAGGGTCTTTTATGACTACATAAGTACATAGTCGACATAAGGTGGCATAACTTTTTGATATTGGTTTTGTTAGATGACTGTGGTTCATTTACATGAGGCTGCTGCATAGTTGTACTTCTTATATTAAGTTGTTCTGCTAAGACCACAACCCATAGGCTCATACGCAATGTGTATTTTATTGGTATGTTTTTTAATATACCAGACGGATATGCAGTTGTGTAACCTGCAGTGTTTTTAAATTTATATATGACTTTTGGTAGGTTTTATATATGATGTGGTGTGCGTACTGTAAGACCTTCCGTACACACACCATCAGATTATTTGACTTGTCGCTCTAACGAAGTAGGCGAGTGTCAGCAATATGTCTCATGGTCTTATCGTGGCGTGTTTATCTTCTGCCGTTAGGTAAGACGATAGAAATGCCACTTGCACGCTTAGAGTAGCAGATTGACGGTGACCAACGTTAAACAGAACTTGATTAATTTTCACACACATTTATTAAAATAGTAACAAGCATAAACCTTACGTAACTTGATTCTGGATGCTATTTACAATTGACAATCTGAAGTTCCTTTGGTCGTGGTACGTTAATCTTATTCTCACATATCTCTGATACTTGAGAAAGTGTCTATACATTTATCTTCATGGCTATGTACAGGAATATGATAATCTTCTTAGGTGCAGACTGAAACTTGACTATAGACTGGTACAGACTAATGCAGACTGACTAATCGGACGTCTGTACTCTCGTTATAATACCTCACGCGTTCAGGTATCACTGCGCGAGTGTGATCCGCGATGAGGAAAGGTTCTACGTTAGCAGCAATCTCATTGGCTGCGTTACATATTAATACGCGGATCGGCGAAAGCAGAATTTGGTCCGTCTCTAAGCCAGCGCCATCTCGTAGTGTGGAGACGGACGAGCACTGTGCCTGCGCTGTTGTGCTTAGCAGGGCGCGCTCTAGTGGGAAAGTTGTGTACGCGCTGACTACGCGGAACTATGTACACAACATATTACCAGACAGATGTGTACTTGTGTAACTCGGCAGTCTCAGAATTATGTAGAAGCCCTAATGACGTAGTGTTACCACACACGCAGAGCCTGTTACGACGCAAGCTATGACAGTCATTGGCGCCTCTTCTACTAGCGCCATCTCGCGACGCGGTCTGTAGTGTAAGAACAGAGCCGAGTTGCGGTGGTACCTAGCTTGCGCTTGTGTGTGATGGAGACACTTAACATTTATAATGTCATCTCTCTTGGACGCCTATGTGCTACGTATGACAATTTTGTAAAGCCTGCGTGTTATAGGCAACTATCAATATCACCACTGTCTGCCTTGATGTTGTAACCTGTGTCCTAAGTCATGTACCTAAATTTATATCTGTACACGTTATATAAGTGGAATACAAGCCCACTTTTATAGTGTTTTCTGTCCTCCCTAGATCCGATGATGGCGGCTTTAGTTTCGCCGAAACCGGTAATCATGGAATAAAAAGAATTCCTCCGATCTTGGCTACCAGTTTATTGTTTTACAAGCATCTAGATCCCTCCCGCATGAGCACAATGTGCTCCCTACAAAATCTACTTGAGCTTTATAACTAAGTTTTATTTTGTGATATTTACTTAGATTTTAAAAAAATCCTCTGTATTTTTTCCTGTAACTGTATGTCTTATTAATCAGTGATCGTAATTGTAACTCCAAATACTTTTTTTCCCGATACAGTAAGTTGTCTTATCAAAACAACTGTTTTATTTAGCTTTCAACTTATGCCCAGGAATATGACGCTTAGACGACATGTTATTTACGTGCACTACTTCAGTAGTAACATTCTACTTCATCAGCCTCACCAGCCCTTAATCTATAGTGGCTCCTTGTATCGATCCTAAATGAAAAAACTGACATTTACATCTGTATAATGTCTGCTTTTAACGCAGGCTAAGCTATTAAATACACACCCACGCCAAACACACACACACACACACACACACACACACACACACACAAACACAAACACACATCATAAAATCCAACATAGCCACATACAAATAAACAGTTTGCACCCTCGCCCACCTTCCCCCCGTCAGCTTAGGTGCATGTCAATTTTTATATCATTTATAGACATAATAAGTATGTTACCTGAGTGATTTCGTGGTTTAACGTAATATGTCGAAGTTTGAATACAACTACTAACTAATATATTAGCTACCACTCCTAAATACATTCCCACAGCAACATCCTCACAACCAGTATCCATTCAACATTATTTAAGTATACCGAACGTAGAACATACCCTGGTATATATAAATACGGTACGTACATATTAGACTGTGTCAGAACTTTAATGTATCCTGCTTAAACTTACTGGTTAATCATTTTGGCATTTGTTGCCAAATAAAACGTTTATGCAAAAGTTACTCTCCTAATTAATCACTGATATGATCTTGTGGTAAATAGAGCGGAGATTGAACAAACTAATCAGCTTGAAAGTTAAATCCTGTAATTATGTAAGAGTTCATTATACGTTAACGGAGGTACACTGCGTGATCAAAAGTATCCGGACACATGGCTGAAAATGACTTACAAATTCGTGGCGCCCTCCATCGGTAATTCTGGAATTCAATATTGTATTAGCCCACCATTAGCCTTGATGACAACTTCCACTCTTGCAGGCATATGTTCAATCAGGTGCTGGAAGGTTTCTTGGGGAATGGCAGCCTATTCTTCAGGTAGTACTGCACTAACGAGAGGTATCAATGTCGGTCGGTGAGGCCTGGCACGAAGTCGGCATTCCAAAATATCCCAGAGGTGTTCTATAGAGTTCAGGTCAGGTTTCTGTGCAGGGATGTCATTCTCGTATAACCACTCCACCACAGGCCGTGCGTTATCAACAGGTGCTCGATCGTGTTGAAAGATACAAAAACCATCCCCAAATTGCTCTTCAACAGTAAGAAGCAAGAAGTTGCCTAAAACATTACGGTAGGCCTGTGCTGCGATGCTGCCACGCAAAACAACAAGGGGTGCTAGGCCCCTCCATGGAAAACACGACCACACCATAACACCACCGCCTCCGAATTTTACTCTTGGCACTACACATGCTGACAAATGAC
Source organism: Schistocerca nitens (assembly GCF_023898315.1). Taxonomy (NCBI): domain Eukaryota; kingdom Metazoa; phylum Arthropoda; class Insecta; order Orthoptera; family Acrididae; genus Schistocerca; species Schistocerca nitens. The sequence goes on from NC_064618.1 coordinate 719,220,119, forward strand.
GTTCAACGGGCATTCGCCACACCCACACCCTGCCATCGGCTCGCCACATTGTGTAGCGTGATTTGTCACTCCACACAACGTTTTTACATTGTTCAATCATCCAACATTTACGCTCATTATACCAAGCGAGGCGTCGTTTGGCATTTACCGGCGTGATGTGTGGCTTATAAGCAGTCGCTCGACCATGAAATACAAGTTTTCTCACCTCCCGCCTAACTATCGTAGTACTTGCAGTGGATCCTGATGTAGTTTGGAATTCCTGTGTGATGGTCTGGAGAAATGTTTGCCTATTACCGATTACGACCATCTTCAACTGTCGGCGGTCTCTGTCAGTCATCAAAAGAGGTTGGCCTGTACGCTTTTGTGCTGTATGTGCCCCTTCACGTTTCCACTTCACTATCACATCGGAAACAGTGGACCTAAGGATGCTTAGGAGTGTGGAAATCTCGCCTACAGACGTATGACACAAGTAATACTCAATCATCTGAGCACGTTCGAAGTCGATGAGTTCCGTGGAGCGCCCGATTCGGCTCTCTCACGTTGTATAATGACTACTGAGGACGTTGATTTGTAGTACCTGGTAGTAGGTTGCAGCACAATGCACCTAATATGAAAAACGTATGTTTTTGGAGGTGCCCGGATACTCTTGATCACATAGTATAGGTTATTCCGTGTGGGGACAACCATTCCTCACAGTGTACAAGTAACTGTTGAAAAGATGCTAATGTCACTTTGTATTGACTCAAAGAAAAGGCAGGTTAGGATCGAGTATCGCACACATCTTTGAGGTTGCTAATGCCAGCAGCTGCGTGTATGGAACAAATATATCGTCGTAAGCAAACGAAACTAGCAATCTCGTTTCAACCTAGTGCAGTAACAAACCATTTGAATCACATTATTAATAACATTCATCCCTGTCAAAATCTCTCTCTCTCTCTCTCTCTCTCTCTCTCTCTCTCTCTCTCTCCCTCTCTCTCTCTTTCTCCCAACACCATCCCCCCACACAAAATATCATCTTAATACGACAATAATGTAAAATGATGTACTCGTATTTAATGTGTCATTACTGGCAGCAGTATTAATACCACACTGCATGTTTTTGTTGCAATTGTTAGTTCTTAATCCCAGCTTTGATAAACTCAGTTAACAGACGGTGTATGTAGCGCGTAATTATTACTGTAAAGGCAACACAACTGAAAAGTTTTAACATCTTTATTACTCGTCATCCATGCAACCAAAAAGCTACAAAATTTTGATCTTTGTACCAAAAAAAAAAAAAAAATCCTTTTTTCTGTTACTGCCAGACAGTGCCACTGGTTACTGAAAAGTCGTACATACAGTACACTAAAGTGTTACTAAATGGCATAAATGATGTAAGTACTCGTAATTCTCCGAAACTCGTAGAGGAATTGACTGGTTACAGTAAATTGTATTTTCAGTAGATCATACATGGTGTTTAAAAATTGTGTTCCATACGCTTAAACGCGATAATACGAGGTAAAACTAGAAAACATATAAACTGCAACTTACAACAGAGAAACTAATTTCCGTAATATTCTCTAACAGTGACATTTGTCAACGATTAAATTTTCGAACCTATAGGATTACATAACTATTAAGGAAACTGTTAAGCCGGTACTAGCTGAATTAGACTGCATCGAAGGCAAGATCACCTTTTTTAAAATTCGTTCTGTAAACTACGTCGCTGAGTAAGAAATGACATGTAGGTGCAATTGAATAAATGCAATCTACATTTTGTCGTAGGCATTTTATCTCAACACCTATTTATATGGAGCATGTTTCACTTACAGATTCTGACAATCTAATTTTATGTTATGATCTTTTCCACACGTGGCAAAATAAACTAACGAGTAATTTAGAGACACCAGCGTAGTATCGTGTAGCACCCTTCGCTGCTCTGACGGTGTCGAAGCGTCATGCCATGAACTCCTCGAAACACTGGAAAAATTGTCAGCGCTCCTCTCGTTCCGTAGAACCGAGGGAGGTGACCTGAATGGCCACACAAGCACACTTGCCTTTGTGGACTGTTCCTCAAACCATTTAGACTCATGGAATGCATGACACGCTCTGTCTATATATCCTTTACCATCAGTATCGGTTTTGGTTAATAACTACCACCACAGCATGAAAATATGCTTGTTATTTGCGTGTCATATGATGATAGCAATATGTTAGTGTTATTAATGCAGTCCCAACTGAACTGCTGAACATCAAAAGAACAAACAGATGTTCTCACTCGAGAGGTACGGTGTGTCAGGTTAGGTTTTCACACCTGTCGCATCACCTGCTTAGTAAAGATACCTAATTGTTCTCTTGTTATATATATCCGCAGGCTTTCGTGGCCATTGTCACTGAAGTTAAAATCTTCGGGGTTATATGACCACACGACGAAGAAGAACTTCATGCGTTCTACAATTTCTTAAATGGAATTCACCTCAAAATCAAATTCACCTTGGAGGTTGAGAGTGAGGTCGGTCTCCCGTTCCTAGATGTGTTGGTATATAGAAGATTTGATAACACTCTAGGTCACAGAGTGAACAGAAAGTCGAGTAACACAAACAGGTATTTAGATGCCACTTCGCACCACCGCCAAGCCCAGAAGCAAGCAGTACTCAACACTCTGTCTTCACGTGCCTTCCGTATCAGCGATGACAACTAGGAATCGAGGTCGAATTTTTTAAAGAGGACATTGGAGGCAGATGGGTATGACAGTTATTCAATCGACAAGGCTTTTAGGCGGAATATTTGTACCGCTAATAAGAATGACGAGGAACCGCCTTCTTACTCCGTCAGGTTACCGTTCGTTTCTGGGGTCACTGACCGCATAAGAGAATTTTAAAGAAAAATGGTATTCAGACATCTTTCTTACGTCGAAACGAAATAAAATACTTTTTCCGACGGACAAAGGATGCACCTGATTACTTCCACAATGCTGGCGTCTATCAAGTGTCATGTGGCTGCGGCAAAGTGTATACAGGAGAAACGGGAAGAACTGTTAAAGAACGCATTAAGGAACACGAACGGCACATGCGGCTAAAACAGAGTGCAAAATCGGCAGTAGCGGAGCATCACGAGATCTGTGGCTCTGACATAGATTTTAATAACGTACGTGTACTGGCTAAAGAAACAAACATTTATAGAAGAAAGGTCCGAGAAGCGGTTGAAATTTCTAAGAATGAATCTAATTTCAACAGAGAGGACGGCTATAGGCTTCCGGCATCGTGGCTCCACGCCATCAAGGAAGTAAATACGAGGCCGCAGTATGTGAGCGGCATAAACAACGCGCTGCAAGTCACCTCGGCGGACACTAATGTTTTGGGTAAAAATTCCCACTCTCTTGCTCTGTCCGTTTAGAATCTAGCCACTGATGACGACCAACCAATAGCGGTAGCAGGCATTTCAACCAATAACCCTTCTCCAGCATAAGTGTGGAATAGTGCCTTTCTATCCAATGACGATGGACCGCCAATGGTATCCACAGGAGATGAGCTACCAACGCTCCTTCTTCTGCATCAGAGAGGGAATATTAGCCTATGACTATGGCCCACCAATAGGAGCCATATGAATTTTAACCAATACTGTCACTTCTCCTGCACGAACGTCAGAAAACTCCCCCTTTATAAGCGGACGCGACACTCGTCTCTGACAGTGTTCTAGCAGTAGTGGACACCAAAAGATCCTGAGGAAGATCCCAGCAGAGGGGTCGAAACGTCGAACATTTTAGAAGAAACATGACGCGGCCTAATAACCCAGAAGATTTTAACTTCAGTGTTCTCTTGTTGTTTATCAGTTCTGATGGGGCTGCATTAACAACGTTGCCATATTTGATATGAGCGATATTATACGTTAAATAATAAACACTACTGTAAAATGGAAAGAGAACACCTTGACGCAAGTAAGTAAGGCATGCCATTCTTGCACGGGTTAATGCGATGGTCAGACGACTCAGAAACCTCGTTATCGAACGTGGGATGTTTTAAGCTCCGCAGTAGTTGTTCACCTCCACAGCCAGTCGCAGCCAGTTTTCCGTGCGATACAGAGCTACGCCTGTGTCTGGAACGTTGTTAGTACACCGCGACAGCATGGACGTGAGCTGTTTGTGCAACTGACGGAGTTTAAAGTAATGCGTGTAGTGGGTTGGCGAGAGATTGGGTAGTCACACCGCAGAACTGCATTACACGTGGAGCGGGGGTTTCCACAGTGCATCGATGATGTCGCCAATGGTCAGCAGAAGGCGCAAGGGACCGTCAGTCTGGGTCTGGACAGCGGCGACGCACAGATGCACGCCAAAACAGTCGCAACTTTAACGAAGTGTTGTATCGGACTACAAATTAGGGAGGCTGCTGCTCCGGGGGGTACCAGAGGGGACCGTCCGTAACCGTTACGGTGAAGCAGGGCTACGATCGTAACATGCCGTTAGGGTGTCTTCCGTTCATACCCCAGCATCGTGCTACCTGTCCCCTGTGGTGTCGCGATAGGCGCTTATGGGAGAATGAATAGGGACTTGTCTTCAGTGATGGGAGTCGCTCTCTGCCTTGATGCCAACGATGATCACATGCGTCTGTTGCATCGGCAGGTGAACGCCAGCGTCTGGATTGTATACAACAGAGGTAAACAGGGCCAAAAGCCGGCATCTCTGGATGGTGAGCGATGCCTTACAATGGCCAGTCTCCTCTGGCGATCGTGGACGGAGGATCGAACATCGCACTGTGCATCAAAAACATTACTGAACGAGTGGTGCTTTTCCAACGTGACAGTGCACGTCCACATACGAGATCTCATGCCACCCAACTTGCTATACAAGGTGTACGTCAACTATCCTGGCCAGCGCGATCTCCAGATGTGTCCCCCACTGAGCATGTTTGAGACTTGACGAAACGTCAGCATGCGCGGCCTGCAAGACAAGCAGGAAATCTTTCTTGGTTGAGGCACAAGGTGGAAATCGGATGAGAGGCAATCCCGTAAGACTATCTTCGTCACCTCGAAGATCGTCTCCTTTGGAGAATCGCAGACTGCATTGCTGCAAAAGGAGTTTATTCAGGCTACAATTTCGCACGCCCTCTCTACTGCACTTAGACGCGTGTAGCTCTGCTAGTGTGATCATTTGTTGTGTATGTCCTCGAGAGTGTGCCAATACAATTTCCCTCTGCTCGGTCGGCAAATTCATGGTGCTTTTTTCTCATTTTTCAGTAGTGCACCCACTTTTGTACTGTGACGATGCTTATTAACCGAAGCCAGTAGTGATAATGAAGGACGTAGCCAGAGTACATGAACAGCAACCATGGTACAGCTCACAGTCATAAGTGGGTGAAAAAGTTTTTCATGAACTACGCAATGTTACTAAGGGTCCCAAAAATACAGCTTATGTTTGTTAACAGACTCATTTAAGTCATGAATTCATAAAATGCTTAACAATTGTTGGCAACCACCTTAAAAAAGTTAAAATATTTTGACTCAGTTAAGCTGTGATTAAGTGGTATATTTTAGCGTTAAAAAAAGGACGCACCTCATGAGGCAGCTAACTCTGGATCCTTTGCCAGTCGGAGAGGATGTGAGGGTCCCCATTGATGAGGACAACACAAACACCCAGTCATCTCGAGGCAGGTGAAAATCCCTGACCCCGATGGCATTCGAACCCGGGATCCAGTGCTCGGGAAGCGAGAACGTGACAGCGAGACCACGAGCTGCGAACGCTACCACTCGACATCCTACCTGGAAACTAATGACGTGCACAGCACATTTGCGTTTCGAAATGTTTGGATTATGGTTCAAATGGCACTGAGCACTATGGGACTTAATATTTGAGGTCATCACTCCCTTATAACTTAGAACTTCTTAAACCTAACTAACCTAAGGAACTTAGAACTACTTAAACCTAACTAACCTAAGGACTTCACACACATCCATGACTGAGGCAGGATTCGAACCTGCGACCGTAGAGGTCGCGCGGTTCGAAACTGAAGCGCCTAGAACCGCTCAGCCACTCCGGCCGGTTGTTTGGATTAAAAAAGGACGTAAGGGAACTATAAAGTGTTCTCCCCAAATGTTCAAACTGCACACTGAAGGAGCAATTACCGAAATGAAGATTTGTTACTCGGATTAAAATACTGGGGGAAAGGATATACGTCATAAGATACGCTCATGACGCTGTGTAAGTAGGCTGTTTATGTTTTCTTATTGGCAACGTTACGTAGCGCTCTGTATGAAAATCACTGGCTGTGCTGTGTGCAGTCTGTGGCTGGTTTGCATTGTTGTTGGCTATTGTAGTGTTTGGCAGCTGGATGTTAACAGCGCGTAGCGTTGCGCAGTTGGAGGTGAGCCGCCAGCAATGGTGGATGTGGGGAGAGAGATGGCGGAGTTGTGAAATTTGTAAGACTGGATGTCATGAACTGCTATATACATTATGACTTTTGAACACTATTGAGGTAAATACATTGTTTGTTCTCTATCAAAATCTTTCATTTGATAACTATGCCTATCAGTAGTTAGTGCCTTCCGTAGTTTGAATCTTTTATTTAGCTGGCAGTAGTGGCGCTCGCTGTATTGCAGTAGTTCGAGTAACGAAGATTTTTGTGAGGTAAGTGATTTGTGAAAGGTATAGGTTAATGTTAGTCAGGGCCATTCTTTTGTAGGGATTTTTGAAAGTCAGATTGCGTTGCGCTAGAAATATTGTGTGTCAGTTTAAGCAAAGTCTTAATTAATTTTTCTAAGGGGACGTTTCATATGTCGACCCTTAGCCGAGGATACCTCACTGAAATCTTCCGATTTTTTTTTTTGTAGTTTGTGTAATTAATGTAGATTTATATCTGTACACGTTATATAAGTGGAATACAAGCCCACTTTTATAGTGTTTTCTGTCCTCCCTAGATCCGATGATGGCGGCTTTAGTTTCGCCGAAACTAGCGCGTAATTGTAGAGAGTATCTCATTTGTAGTTGCAGTCTTTCATTGTTGTACAGTAAAACAGGTGTGACACGCATGTAAATTTGCACCAATTATTTCGCAGCAGCGATTGCAATTAACTATATATTATTTTCAGTGCTATGTTAATGTGTTTTCTTATTTTGCTCTGCAAATTGTGCTTTTCTGTGTTGTCGTGTCAAATATTGTGACAATAATGGCGTGTGAAAAACGTAACACTAGGCTCCAAAGTAAACTGAGAAATAATAGTGACGACGAGCGTAGCTTACCAGCACCACTGTGTAATGAATTAACAGACATTCAAAGTAGTAATTTGGTAACTGTGCATAGGGAAATGGAGCGGGCGTCAAATAATGGTGTAGACAGTGAAACAGGTAGTGAACAGGGAAGCATTATCGATCGATCGGTCGGCAACAGCTCGCCTCAGGAATCGGGAATGACAGAACACAATATTGCAAATACTGTAGACTCAGGTTTTGGGTTCTCACCGTTTTCTCAAATGAGTCAAGACACATTTTCCGCTTGTCAAAATGTGAATGTTGCCGGTGCAAATTCACTGCCAAAAAGCATAGAGGAACAGATTCCAGACACAAATACATTACTATTGCAATTAATGCAACAAATGAAACAAAATCAGAGACAAACACAGCAACAGATAGACACAATGGAACATAATCTTCAAAAGTTAGGCACAATAGAACAAAATCTTCAAAAGTTAGACACGATGGAAGAAAATCTTCGAAAGTTAGATACCACACTTGAACAAACACGTGAAGGTTTAACTGCTGAGTTACTTAAATTCGAATCGAATTGTCAGAAAGCCTGTAATGACGTAAAAACACGTATTTGTGAGCATTTCCAACCTATTTTTTCGCGTCATGAAAATGCATTACAGAATCACGAAGCAGCCATAAAAGAACTGCACCTTGCAAGCTAAAATTGACTCAGTTGCATCTACCGATTCGGTTACGCAACTTGCAAAAACTCAGGAAAACTTAAAGGACACAGTAGATACGATTTCAACACAAATGGACACTCTGAAACTTGGTTCAGAAAAACACACAGAGGAAATAATTTCACTATCGGATAAAGTAGGCGAACTTTCAGATCAGTTCACTAACTTATCTACAAAGGTAGATGATGATGTGAATGACTCAAGACCTGTAGCCTTCACGGACACTGAAGAGTATGAACAAATTAGAAAATTCAAACAAAATCAAAATCAAATCAATACACAGTACAAAAGAGAAATCCGGGAAGTACAAGATCAGTTGGCACAAGTAATACAAGAATTACATATTTCAGAGGACACTCGCACTCCAGTACGGGAAGAGGGACATAGAAATACGGAACAACCACAAAATAATAACACAGGACATTTCGGAAATTATGAAAGAAATTGGCAATGTGCACCGAATTTTGAAATGGAACCGCCGAAATTACGTAACAATGAACGACATGCGACTCGCCGACATGATGATTTTGACTATAAGCTGTATATTACTACACGTAAATTCAAAACATTTAAGAATTCCGGCAACGACATTCATCCACAAGCATGGCTTCATCAATTCTCTCATTGTTTTCCTCCCAACTGGTCATTGAAGCACAGGTTAGAATTTATGTGTGGCTACTTGGAGAATGAACCAGCTGTAAGAATGCGATCGGTCATTCACGATTGTCACAGTGAAGGAGAATTTTATCATGCCTTCCTCTCAGCATATTGGTCTCAAGCTACACAAGACCGAGTAAAACATAGCATCATGATGATGAAACACTTTGAACAATCTGAATTTTCCAGTCTTGTCAAATATTTTGAAGACATGTTGCACAAGAATCAGTATCTTTCAAACACATACAGCCCCTCAGAACTCATCCGTATTTGCTTAATCAAATTGCCTGAACATTTACGACATATTATTTTAGCAGGACGTTGCAAAGACGACATTGAAGCTTTTCAGGGACTGTTACAAGAACTGGAAATTGACACTGACAATCGAGGAACGCGAAATCAGGAACACAGCAATTACAGGTCACATCCGTCGCAATTCCGCGATGACAGAAATAATACACGACAAGGCTATTCTTACAACGTAAATCGTGACCAAAACAGACACCACCCGTATGACAACCGTTGGCAGAGTAGTAATAATTATAGGGAAAGATCACCTCTCCGTGGCAGTAACTATCACAGAGACAATCAGAGAAACAGACAATTTGGGAACCAAAATAATTATCAAGGGAGACAGAATAACTTTAGACGCAACGGTCCAGCGCGCAGTTACGATTCAGGGAGAAATTCTCCACCACGTGACCGACAAGAAAGAAACTATGGAATCTCCCGACATGACGACAGACGATATGATCGTAACGACAGACCTGAATTGCATCAGAACTGGCGGGATTCAAACAGAGCAGGGCCCTCTCGACAAGGTGAATTTGTAGAAGTTAGGTCTCCAAATCCCAATAACGACACGCGCCAACAAAGACACAATAGGCAATGACTCATACCGCTGGCAGCCACAAAACGTACTTCTGAAACAGGCGACGCAGCTGCCGTAGCTAGTAATTACGTAAAAATGGAAGACATTAGGGACATCTTACTCCAGGAGCACGGCGTAAAACATAACAACATTGCATATCCTGTGATTCACATTACTGTAAATGACGTAAAATTTACGGCAGTACTTGACTCTGGCAGTCCCATTTCAGTAATTAGTGAGACAGCTTTTAGCAAATGCAATAAATCGAACGATTTTCCCACACTTCCGTTACGTAAGATTAAATTACAAGGTGCAACCTTTGGAAAAAGTGTAGATGTACGCCAACAAACCAACTTAGAATTCTTTTGTCAAAGTCACAGCTTCTCTATGAACTTTCTTATTGTTCCATTATTGTCGACGGAAATTATATTGGGAGTAGACTTTTTGAATGAATACAAAGTAATCTTAAACTTTCACGATGCTGAAATAAGTTTAGAGAAAGAAGGTAGGTCAATAGCTTTGAAATTTGAAGATTGGCTCTCAAACCATGACGAGGAAATTAATCGGCTTTACCTTCTGTTAGACAACAGTTCGGAATTTTCTACGGAACTAGACACTAACAATCACTCTGCAAGTACTGACAGGGATTATATCGACAGCATATTTGAAACTAATGAGTTAATTCAGAATAAAATTCAAACAATTGAGAATTGTAATGACACTGATAGGCAGGACCTTTTTGAGATTTTACAAGCACATTCCACAGTTTTTACTCACAAAACAGGAACAATCAAGGGATTTCAATACCAATTTCGTGTTCGTGAGCATACTAAATTTTGTGTTAGACCATACGTAATTCCGGCACATTATAGGGACCGTGTTAGAACAGAAATACAATCTATGCTTGACGAGGGCATTATTGAGCCTGCAGTAAGCTCATACAAAAATCCATTACATGTTGTTGAGAAGAAAAATGGATCGATCAGGCTTGTCTTAGATTCGAGACAAATCAATACACTCATTATTCCTGAAACAGACAGGCCGCAAACGTTGGAAGAACTTCTTCAAAATTTTAATGGTGTAAAAGTGTTGTCTTCCATTGATCTCAGATCCAGCTTTTATCAGATCGAACTTCATCCAGAATGTAGAAAATACACAGCTTTCCTTTGTTTCGGCGTTTGTTATCAGTTTCGGAAACTTCCTTTTGGTTTGAACATTTCTTCGGCAGCATTCATTCGCGGGCTAAATTCCATATTACCTGAGTTCTTAAAACGTCACATCACCTTATATGTGGACGATATTCTAATAGCAGAAGCTTCATGGGAACAACATAATCGCATCCTCAACAGTTTGTTACGTATTTTTGCAGAATCTGGAATTACAGTTAACTTGGAAAAGTCTGAATTCGGTAGGTCAAAGGTGAGGTTTTTGGGACATACGAGATTATTTCTTCTGAAGGCATTCAGCCGGATCCTGAAAAGTTAGAAGCAATCAGAGCCATTCCAGTTCCATCCACAAAACAACATGTCCGCAGTTTTCTAGGTCTCGTAAATATTTACCGTCGTTTTCTGAATATGCAAATTCTTGTTACACCAAACCTTTGTTCTCTAACTGGAAAAAATACTATTTGGAACTGGGACGAACAAGCACAGTTGGAATTCAATTCTTTGAAAGAATCGCTACTTAACACGCCAATACTAGCTCATCCAGATCTGTCACAAGATTTCTGCCTTAGCACGGATTCTTCTAAAGTCGGTCTTGATGCCCATTTATTTCAAGAAGCCATAGAAAATGATACTACCATTCAGAAAACCATTACTTTTGCTAGCCGAGTTCTAACAAAATCTGAAAAAAATTATTCCGTTACTGAATTAGAAGCTTTAGCTATCGTTTGGGCATTTAACAAATTCCGTTTCTTTCTTTCTGGTAAGCACGTACAAGTATACAGTGATCATCGTGCATTACAATTTCTTATGTCTTCAAAATCAAATCATGACAGGTTAAAACGTTGGGCATTGTTTCTGCAAGAATTCCACTTCACAATAGTCTACATTCCCGGCAAGGAGAACATTGTTGCGAACGCACTGTCACGCGTACCGGCTGGGCTTGAGAAAAGTAACACAGGAGGCAACCTCGAGAAAAATTTCAGTATTCTTTACATTCAGAAAGTCGCCTTTGAAAACTTCATCGCCACATCTTTAAAGGACATTGCTCATGAACAAGATAAAGATCCGATTTGGAAAGACATCAAAAGTAAATGGCATGAAAAGACACACACTCAGATTCGGCATTATTACCTGGTTAGAAACAACATACTCTTCAAACGCTGCACTGTTGATGACAAGCTATGGGTACTTTGCATTCCAGACGATTTTGGTAATAAGCTCATTTGGTACATTCATTTCAGCTACGCACATTTTGGTCCACGAAAATGTTATCATATTCTTCGAACGACTTGTTATTTTAACAATATGGAAAAGAGAATTCGAAGAGTCTTCTCTATTTGTAAACTTTGTCAGAAGGCGAAACCATCTACTATCTCATATCTTGCTCCGTTGTTTCCTATTATTCCTTCTAAATTAAAAGAATTTGCTGCTGTTGATCTCTTGGGACCACTTATCAGAACATCTAATGGATTTTCGTACGTTCTAGTCGCTGTTGAACTTACTTCAAAATTTGTTTCTTTCACACCGTTACGTAAAGCCACTGGACGGTCTGTATCCAACGCCTTTGTTAAAAATTTCTTACGTGAAGTTGGACACGTTAGTAAAGTCATTTCAGATATCGGACCGCAATTCAGATCTGCTGTTTGGTCACGCATGCTTCGGAATCATAAAATCAAACCTGTTTTTATTTCATTGTACTCACCACATTGTAACCCGTCTGAACGGATTATGAAAGAAATCAATAAGCTTTGCAGACTTTATTGTCACAGAAAGCATCAGCATTGGGACAGATATTTACACTTATTTCAAAATGTGCTGAATGAAATGCCTCATGATTCCACTGCTTTACCACCTACTCTTGTACTGAAGAATGAAGAACCACCGAACAGAATCAGAGCGCTTGTACCTTTCCCGAATACACGTAAACTTCGACACAAAGACATAATTGATTTGGCTCTTAAAAATATAAAATCTGCAGCAGACAAAAGGAGAAAACTACACGGTAAAGCAAATGCAAAGAAATTATATATTGGTCAGAAAGTTCTCATTAAAGCTCATTCATTGTCACATAAGAAGAAACACTTGAGTCACAAATTCTTTCTAGTTTACAATGGACCTTACAGAATCCGACGTATACCACATGATAATTGCGTTGAAGTTGAAACTTTGCGTACTAGGAAGAGTAAAAGTTTACACCACATTTCACATGTAAAACCATTTATTGAAAGATAATCTGCTTTTTAACTTTGTCTTTGCCATAAAACTTTTCACTTTACATTACTAGTATGCTTTGTCAGACTTAGAATCTGTTAACATGTAACAATGTTTGAAGTTAAATATCCAGTCAAGAACCAAGAGAACTTATTTAAACAGAAATTACGACTGCATTGTTATTGCGAACAGACGACACAGTGTTATTGTGTGTGTACATTCTTGCTTGTTAGTTGCACGATTACGTAACGACTATAAGGCTCACACACTTAGAACATATACTGCTAATGAGATTTTAATGCAACATTTTGGTTTACTTGAAAATACACTCTGGATTTAAAGTACTTTCTGTGAGATACCAGATGACACAGTGGTTAGTTTATGTGACAGCTACACGATTTTATCACGACGTTACTAATGAGTGACAATTTACAATGTTGCTTTTGCGGTGTATTTGTTTTATTTCTGCACAGTTTTTCTGAATTCTTCAGGAAAGTAAAACATGTTTTAGTAGTAACTTTTGTGGTATAGCTACAAGGAGACAGCCTTTTCCGTAGCACAAACGTACCTTACAGCACAGTACTTTCTTAATCACGGCAATAAGCGTAATAACTAAGATATCTATACGCAAAGCATTTCACTTTTGTCTATCATGAGGTAAATACATTGACTTCTGCAGAACTTAGCTTTCAGAGGACGATAACTATGACACTTCCACAGAGATTATCTTACAACAAGACGCACAGTTTAGCGCTACAGTACACGTATTTGAGTGATTAATTTTGTACTTAAAACATTTATTTTTAAAGATATTTGAAGTACAATGATACAAAGGTTTTCCGTTTTATATTTCATTCCATTGCTGAGGGTATAATTACATTAATCCTCAGGGGGGTAACGCTTACTTAGTGTATCATGTGTTTGGCAAGCACAAGGAGCCCTAGCTATTGTGGTATTTGCTTATACAACTTTACACATCGGTACCATATTTCTCTAACACAGAATTACACAGCTATTTGATTATTTAACAGAGAAACAAACATTTTTTTTTACTACATCAGTGATAGATGTTTATGTAACTACTTATGAAATTGTATTTTCTCTGTACTTTGTGAACTGTTAATATTTTTTTTCAGAACCATTGTGATACTACAAGAGCTTTGAATGATGTATTTGGTATGAGATCATGATTTTTAAAGTACGTCTGAGGTAGATGACACTATTGAAATGAGCAGAGAATTATTTTTAGGTTTTGAAATTATTGCAGAAACCTACGACGATTTTGAGATTTGACTGAGGTGTTATGATGTTATTTTTACGACGACGATGTGTATTATGCTGTTGAGGTATGTTTATGATCAATAAGCTGATGCTATATGAGGAATTTGATTATGCTATGTATTTATTTTGATGAAATATTGAAGAGTCGTCGCAAGATTGACGTGTCGACGAATATATATATATATGTGTAATAAGGTAAGGAGTAATGAATAGTGGTTAGGGACTCTGACTTGTGAAAAAGGATATTGGAAACCGAGAATCGTACTTTAAGAGTTATGAAATGTGTGTATATGCGTGAATGTATCACAATGCTGACGAAAACTTTTTGAACACTGTTATATTCATAGGATTTTGTTTCTACACATTTGTAACGCAAATTCTCGACCTGTGAAATTTCTATATGAGACACTGCTGTCGTAAATATTTCGGTAAGAAAGTTAAGTGACCACCTGTACGTAATGCATCGCGGACGCCCAGCTGTACCACCTGCCTGGAAAAAAGCCATTAGTGTGTGCCTTTCAGAGGCACAGGTGGTAGGAAAATAAAAGAGGCCATTATCCTCGCTATTGACATTTCTTTGTCGAAAGCATTGCAAATACGACACGCTCAAACTTGAAAACATATGATTATACTGTGGAGCTCTTAATTTATGATATTTACTAAAATGCCTAATGAAACGATGAGAAACATTTCATGGCTATTGTCTTGCTAGTTGAGAGAAATGCCATATGGCTTGCTTTATGTATTTATTAACTCATTTTGTTTAATATCTAGTTTCTAGCTGCACTGCAGCATTGGTTAAAATAAAATTTAATAGATGTACTAATATAAATGTTTTATGCCTAGAGATCCAGAAAATAATTTTATGATCTATTCAAAAAAACGAAGGAGCATAAAAAGACATTTCCCTTCACAGGAATTGCATACGGAATTTTCTTTTCAACTACTTGTTAATTTTTTTGGTAGAGTAAGTTATCGTGATGTATCACTCTAGTGTTAAGATGTGACATAGGTATTAAACATGGCCATTTTTACTGTAATATTTTTTCTGCTTGAGCTTTGTCATGTTTAGATACAAGTTATTGCATTTGCTGCTGCTGTTTGCCAGGCATAGTGCTACTGAATTTCACTTTGTATTACTCTGTTAAGCCAGTTTTGCTACTGATTTATTTTTCTTATTTGCTGCACATTGCCTTATATTAGTTGTAATATTGCATTTGCTTTGCTAATTTATGCTGCTTGCTTTGTCAAATTGGATTTTTTATCATTGGTTTTTGTGTTAATTGTTTTGTGCTGCTGCATTGCCTCGTCCCTTAATTTAGCATCTGAGCTCCATAGATTTAAGTTAGCTTAAGAAAGGGTAGGATATGTAGGAGAACGAGTTGTGATGAATTGGAAGAAATGCATTGAGAAGCTATAAGAAAATGGTTTGGCCAAAACAGTATTTTGAAAGAGGATATGAACCAAAAAAGTAGGGTTTAGGGACAACAGGTTTAGGCAGGATTTTCTTGGAAATAAATGATGAGGTAAGATAATGAATTTAAATAATGAGCATGCTTGGATAGAATTTTTTTGGTGGAAACAAATGTTGAAATAAGAGAAAAGATACATGGAATGAAGTTTTGGGGTGGACTGCAGTACCCAAATGTCACACTGAAAACAAACCCTGTCCTGTATTTTTGTGTTATTACACTATGTGAATTTGTGTTTTTCCTGTCTTAATGTGTTTAGCTAATAAGAGTTATGTTGTAGAATTTTTCTGATATGTTATTTTCTTTGTAAAGTTGTTTAGACATTGTTTATACTGTTCTGTTTTAATGCTCATGTGTGAAGTTGATGTTTCGAAAGTTATTCTGATCTTTTATGTATGTACTCATGTCATAATTCCTGTAACACTGATGTATGTGTTATTTCAATTCTTTTGTAAAGCCTGTACTACAAATGTTATCTGTATAGTTTTGTACCTTTGTAATTGTATTCTTATGTTATAAAATTGTAATTGACACCAGTTCATCATATTATTAACTTGTAAGTTACATTTCACTGCATACGTTTCTGTTGGTCATAGTATATGGACAATATGTGAGAAGTAGGGACTGTTAGTGTTTGCACGTGTGTTAAAAATTCAGCAAGGGACTGGATAACAGCATTGCTGGTTCTAAGGACAATTCCAAAAACTTTGTGAGTGCACAAGTGGTGGTAATGGACTTGCTATATTGTCTGCAAGACTCTTCCATGGTGATTGTGCACATGCACAGTCGCAGCAGATGGCTGCTGGCCATCTCTACAAGGACTACAGTGGGTCTACACCTTTGATGTTCTATCAATACCATTATTTCTACAAGGACTGCAGTGGGTCTG
Source organism: Schistocerca nitens (assembly GCF_023898315.1). NCBI lineage: Eukaryota > Metazoa > Arthropoda > Insecta > Orthoptera > Acrididae > Schistocerca > Schistocerca nitens. Next base: position 719,236,562 of record NC_064618.1, read on the forward strand.
CACCTCTGGTGGCCCACCAATACCGTAATCTCTACCTGGACTACAGTGGGTGTACTCTGTGATGACCTACCTACCAATATTCTTCAAAACTTCGACTGACTCTGTGGTGGGTTTGCTCTGTTGTGGCCCATTACCTGTCTGCATGTCAAGAGTCAGCACTGTCTTTTCGTTGGAAGGACAACACTACTTCTTCAAGACTGCATGGGAATCCACTACTTCCGTGTACATTTTCTTCTACTGCTCAGACTTTGAGAAAAACACTGCTATTTTACTGTGATGAACGATCAGGACTGTCTTCATGGACTGTGAGAAAATTTTAGCTTTTGACCAACATTGTATTAATAAGTGTGTGCATTTGATATCTTTGTTATTGTAATTATGAAAAATTTTATCAAATCATTATTGGCCACTGCCCAAAACAAATTGTAAAAAATTTTGTGGGGAGCATGGGGGCTATGTAAGTAGGCTGTTTATGTTTTCTTATTGGCAACATTAGGTAGCGCTCTGTATGAAAATCACTGGCTGTGCTGTGTGCAGTCTGTGGCTGCTTTGCATTGTTGTTGGCTATTGTAGTGTTGGGCAGCTGGATGTTAACAGCGCGTAGCGTTGCGCAGTTGGAGGTGAGCCGCCAGCACTGGTGGATGTGGGGAGAGAGATGGCGGAGTTGTGAAATTTGTAAGACTGGATGTCATGAACTGCTATATAAATTATGACTTTTGAACACTATTGAGGTAAATACATTGTTTGTTCTCTATCAAAATCTTTCATTTGCTAACTATGCCTATCAGTAGTTAGTGCCTTCCGTAGTTTGAATCTTTTATTTAGCTGGCAGTAGTGGCGCTCGCTGTATTGCAGTAGTTCGAGTAACGAAGATTTTTGTGAGGTAAGTGATTTGTGAAAGGTATAGGTTAATGTTAGTCAGGGCCATTCTTTTGTAGGGATTTTTGAAAGTCAGATTGCGTTGCGCTAGAAATATTGTGTGTCAGTTTAAGCACAGTCTTCATTAATTTTTCTAAGGGGACGTTTCAGCTGTTATCCTCAATCAAAGTCAGGAAGAGTTACAGGACATGTCGAAGGGCATGGAAGGGGATATGGAAGACGACAGTAATTGAGGAATAGTAGAAATGAGATTGGCGTGAGAGACGAAGTCAAGAAATTCTGCTAAATTGAAAGGGGAGTGACGCATGATGGACAAGCAAAGTTGTTGTAAGAAACATACAAACACAAACAAAGAGGGCATTCCTGGCCAAAAGAAGTGTAGTAGCATCAAAGACAAGCTTTAATTTCCCTCCTGTTTATCCGTCGTCCCAGCCAACTCTGCCAGGAAAAAACATGTGCAGCATGTACATAACGTTCGGAGTTCAGTGTCCCTATTAAGCTGTATTTCAGAAAAAGAAAGAAAGAAGAAAGCCCAACAGCAACTGTGCAAAATTCACCGTCGCAGGTGGGTGATGAAGTATTCCATGTGCTACACAAGACTGTTCAGGGTCCCTAAAGTATAAGTTCTGTTTCTTTAACAGAACAATTTAAGTGAAAATGTACTTCGTATCTCATACACACTATTTCATTAGAGTTATCTTCAATGATGAGTTGCACAGGCACACAAAGGCTCCTCGTTTTTGGAAATTCCTGTCCTTCGTCTCCTTATACGACTCCTAGTATTGGTAACTGTTGACTCTGGTTAAAATTTAAGAAAATCTTCACGTGCCATCAGTTGCACTGCCTGTGACTGTTCACAGTAATAGTGGCCTATGGAGATGGTCAAGAAAAACGTGGGTGACGCAGACACAGGTGCCGATCTGCTCTGGTGCATTGAGTTTCTCTCACGTAGTACGTCACTAATTACTTAGGCACGCGCATCACTCATCCTTTCAGTTTCATTTTCGTTGGCACACTGTGTGTTTTGCCTATTTGTTTCGTGGATTACCCTGGTGTCTGTTTGTCATGCTGTTCAGAATTTTGCACAACTGTGGGTTTACGTTTAATCGGTTTCTTGTATTATCTATTGTCTAAGTAGGTTGAACTACGGACACTGGAATACATTGCGTTCAGGGAAACCAACCATCGCACAGTCACATACCCTGTCGTTGTTGGATTCTACAGAGGTGCTGTGGATAAGGACAATGCGCCGTTCTTCTTTTTAAAGAAATTTTGATTCCATAAGGAACCGTTGTGGGCACAGCGACAATAGACTATAAAGAATGAGAGACACACAGTAATCAGTCGAAATTCGCTTTTTAACGCTTTTGCTAATCTATATCTTGTCCGCCCCCGGTAGCTGAGTGGTCAGTGCGACAGACTGTCAGTCCTAAGGGCCCGGGTTCGATTCCCGGCTGGGTCGGAGATTTTTCTCCGATCAGGGACTGAGTGTTGTGTTGTCCTAACCATCATCATTTCATCCCCATCGACGCGCAAGTCGCCGAAGTGGCGTCAAATCGAAAGACTTGCACCAGGCTAGCGGTCTACCCGACGGGAGATCCTCGTCACACGCCATTATTATTATTATCTATATTTCGGCTACAAATGGCCATCTTCAGCGTATTTTAGTTACTATCCAACAAATTCGTGGTAGTACATGTCACTGTACGATTTTACTGGTGTATAGGCAGTAATGAGTGGTTGATTGGTTTGACGCGGCCCATCAGGAATTCTTCTCCTTTACCAACATTTTCATCTCAGAGTAGTACTTGCAACCTCCATCCTCAGTTATTTGATGGATGTATTTCAGTCTCTGTCTTCCTCTACAGTTTTTGCCCTCTACAGCTTCCACTAGTACCATGGAAGTTATTCCGTAATGTCTTCACAGATGTCCTAGCATGCTGTCCCTTGTTCTTGACAATGTTTTCCCTATACTACTTTCCTCGTAGATTCTGTGGAGAATCTCTTCATTCCTTACCCAATCTGTCCACCTAATTTTCAACATTACTCTCTAGCACTACATCTCAGTTGCATCTGTTCTCTTCTGTTCCGGTTTCCTCGCAGTCCATGTTTCGCTACCAGGCATAGCTGTGCACCAAACGTACATTCTCAAAAATTTATTCGACAAATTAAGACCTATGTTTGATACTAGGTGCCTTCTCATGGGCAGGAATGCCCTTTTTGCAGTGCTAATCTGCTTTTTATATCTTCCTTGCTCCGTCCGTCATTGGTTTTTTTGGTGCCTAGATAGCAGATTTCCTTAACTTCATCCACTTCATGATCACCAATTCTGATGTTAAGTTTCTCGCTGTTTTCATTTCGGCTGTTTCTCATTGCTTTCGTCTTTCTTCTCTATGGTCTCAGTCCATATTCTGTACTCATTAGACTGTTCATTCCGTTCAATAGATCCCGTAGTTTAGCTTCATTTTCGCTAAGGACAGCAATATCATCAGCGAATCTTAACACTGATATGTTTTCACCTTGAATTTTAATCCGAGTCTTGTACCTGTCTTAATATTTCCGTGTATACTGAACAGCAAGGCGAATGACTACATCCTTGTCTTGCACCCTATTTAATCTGTGTACTTCGTTCTTGGTCTTCCACAGTTATTGTTCCTTCCTGTTTCTTGTATATATTGTATATTACCCGTCTTTCCCTATAGCTTATGCCTATTTTTCTCAGTACTGCAAACACCTTGCACCGTTTTACACTGTCGAACGCTTTTTCCAGGTCAACAACTCCTATGAGCTTTTCCTATGTTCAGTCTTGTTTTCATTATCAACGTCAGAACTGTCTCTCTGGTGCCTTAACATTTTCTAATGTCAAACTGATTGTTATCTAACAGATCATAAATTTACCTTTCCATTCTTCTGTACATTATTATTGGTAGCAACTCCGATGCTTGAGCAGTTAAGCTGATAGTGTCTTAGCCAGACTTAATTGCAAGCAACTGTGTTCAAAATATGGAGTGCCAAATGGAGAAACAGAAACCTTTCCGGCATATTCTTCTGTATGAGTTCAGTAGAGGGGTGACAGCCGCGGAGGCAGCCAGAGACATTTGCGCCGTGTATGGGTATAATGCAACTGGACAAAGCATGGAAAGAAAACTGTTAAGCCGGCCGGGGTGGCCGAGCGGTTCTAGGCGCTACAGTCTGGAACCGCACGACCGCTACGGTCGCAGGTTCAAATCCTGCCTCGGGCATGGATGTGCGTGATGTCCTTAGTTTAGTTAGGTTTATGTAGTTCTCAGTTCTAGGGGACTGATGACCTCAGAAGTTAAGTCCCATAGTGTTCAGAGCCATTTGAACCATTTGAAAACTGTTATCTCGTTTTAAGCACTATCATTTTTACGTCAGTGACTCTCCACGATCAGAAAGACTTTCGGAGTTTGATGAAGACCGTTTAAAGGCATTACTTCAGTGCGCTCGAGAACTGGCAAATATGATGAACTGTGATCACTCCTCATTTGCATGCAATGAGAAAGGTTTAAAAATCGTGTGTATGAGTACCGCTTGCACGCCAAAATCGCAAGAATCAGTGGGTGGTCATAAGTGCATCTCTGCTTGCCCGTCGTCAAATGTTCAAATGTGTGTGAAATCTTATGGCACTTCACTGCTAAGGTCATCAGTCCCTAAGCTTACACACTACTTAACCTAAATCATCCTAAGGACAAACACACACACACCCATGCCCGAGGGAGGACTCGAACCTCCACCGGGACCAGCCGCACAGTCCATGACTGACGGCTAATCCCCCGCGGCGAACAATTGTGCATTGATTGTGAACACCATGACCTCGTCGGGAATCGTACACAAATATGCGGTGCTCTAACATCCTCTGCCCAATAGCTGCTGAAATGGCGGGCAGTCTGAAGTATGAGGAGCCTTCTTGTCACCACTGCCAGCTGTGTACTAGCCATCCTAAAAGCGTCCGTCTCGCTCAGGTGACCCCGTATTTCGAGAGCAGTTAGATGCCCGCGATTACGTCTCAGCCTAATGGGGTGAGGGGTGCCCCGGCAGGGACAGCCCGGCGGCCCGGCAGACACGGCTACCGTGTAGCCCGCGACCTTCGACAGGAGTCGGCGGCGGCGTAACACGGCGGCGGTGCACGGCCGGCAGCCGGCCGTCGTCCCTCTCCCGGTGGCGGTCGTGCCACGTCCGCGACTGTTCGCTGTCGCCCGCGCGCACGACACTCATTTGTCTGCTGACGCCGCGTGCACAGCCTGCAGCGGACCCGCGGAGCTGACTCAGGCTCCGCAATTTCCCCCGTGTTTCACTGCTCTCCGTGAATTAGGGTAAGGCCAAAGAAACGGAGACCACGAACCTCCCGTATAAAAATCAACGTGGGTCGCGTAAACAGAGATATGGCTTACTAGATGTTTGTGTTGGAACAAACTCGAAACGCGAATCCCGATTTCCGAAGATCCACCCAGAGAGGGGTAAGGCATGCCGACGACCGATATTTTAAATGTGTGAATTAAAAATCCTAGGTCAAGAGCGCAAAAACATCTTTACTGACAACTACACTACTGGCCATTAAAATTGCTACACCATGAATATGACGTGCTACAGACGCGAAATTTAACTGACAACTAGAAAATACTGTGATATGCAAATGATTAGCTTTTCAGAGCATTCACACAAGGCTGGCGCCGGTGGCGACACCTACAACGTGCTGACATGAGGAAAGTCTCCAACCGACTTCTCATACACAAACAGCAGTTGACCGGCGTTGCCTGGTGAAACGTTGTTGTGACGCCTCGTGTGAGGAGGAGAAATGCGTACCATCACGTTTCCGACTTTGATAAAGGTCGGATTGTAGACTATCGCGATTGCGGTTTATCGTATCGCGACATTGCTGCTCGCGTTGGTCGAGATCCAATGACTGTTAGCAGAATATGGAATCGGTGGGTTCAGGAGGGTAATACGTAACGCCGTGCTGGATCCCAACGGCCTCGTATCACTAGCAGTCGAGATGACAGGCATCTTATCCGCATGGCTGTAACGGATCGTGCAGCCACGTCTCGATCCCTGAGTCAACAGATGGTGACGTTTGCAAGGCAACAACCATCTGCACGAACAGTTCGACGACGTTTGCAGCAGCATGGACTATCAGCTTGGAGACCGTGCCTGCGGTTACCCTTGACGGTGCAACACAAGCAGGAGCGGCTGCGATGGTGTACTCCACGACGAACCTGGGTGCACGAATGGCGAACCGCATTTCTTTTCGGAGGGAACATGGTTCTGTTTACAGCATCATGATGGTCGCATCCGTGTTTAGCGACATCGCGGTGAACGCACATTGGAAGCGTGTATTCGTCATCGCCATACTGGCGTATCACCCGGCGTGATGGTATGGGGAGCCACTGGTTACACGTCTCGGTCACCTCTTGTTCTCATTGACGGCGCTTTCAACAGGGAACGTTACATTTCAGATGCGTTACGACCCGTGGCTCTACCCTTTATTCGATCCTTGCGAAACCCTACATTTCAGCATCTTAATGCACGACCGCATGTTGCAGGTCCTGTACGGGCATTCCTGGATACAGAAAATGTTCGACTGCTGCCCTGGGCAGCACATTCTCCGGATCTCTCACCAATTAAAAACGTCTGTCAAAGGTGGCCGAGCAGGTGGCTCGTCACAATACGCCAGTCACTTCTCTTGATGAACTGTGGTATCGTGTTGAAGCTCCATAGGCAGCTGTACTTGTACACGCCATCCAAGTTCTGTTTGACTCAATGCCCAGGCGTATCAAGGCCGTTATTACGGCCAGAGGTGGTTGTTCTGGGTACTGATTTCTCAGGATCTAGGCACCCAAATTGCGTGAAAATGTAATCACATGTCAGTTCTAATATAATATATTTGTCCAATGAATACCCGTTTATCATCTGCATTTCTTCTTGGTGTAGCAATTTTCACCAGTAGTGTAGCTTCAACTAATTGGCTAGCCCTCTTCAGATCAATATAAAAGTATTACACTGTTTGCTGTGTATCATTCACATGGCGTTAACTAACTCCGTCCGAACAGGTCATGAAGGCCGACAGTACCCACCGGCCGCCGTGTCATCCTCAGCCCAAAGGCGTCACTGGAGGGGCATGTGCTCAGCACACTGCTCTCCCGGCCGTACGTGCGTTGGAGACCGGAGTCGCTGCTTCTCAATCAATTGGCCTCTCAGTTAGGTTGAGATGAATCGTTCTTATTAAATTGACATATCATATTGGCAAGCAGATATTAAAGTAAAAAGTTGTCGTTTTTACGTCTTTGGCCACTTATCGCACTGCCACATTTGTTTATTAATGTAATGTGATTGACAGCGGTAACGGTTACATACACCATGTGTGGAGGTAAACAAGACGTGGCACTGACAACGCTAGCTATAGGAACAAGAAAATGACTTTACTACGACTGTCAGAGAACTGGCCGATATTTAGCGTCATGTCTACACGAAAAGTCTTAAATGCCAGATAACGCTATCAACCACCTAAATTAGGGGTAAAGCCTAGTTCAAATGTTCAAATGTGTGTGAAATCTTATGGGGCTTAACTGCTAAGGTCATCAGTCCCTAAGCTTACACACTACTTAACCTAAATTATCCTAAGGACAAACACACACACACTCATGCCCGAGGGAGGGCTCGAACCTCCGCCGGGATCAGCCGCACAGTCCATGACTGCAGCGCCTTAGATAAAGCCTAGTGACTGATACACGTCGATCAAAATATTAATTTTATATTGATATGAAAATGGCTCGTCAATGAGATGAAGTTAGTTATCAATAATCTTTGCCATATTGACCAAGGATTTTTAATCCATACATTTTAACGTGACAGATCCCTTGTGTCCCTATTTGACAATGTCAAATAACAAGATCGATACGTCCTTCAATATGCTTGAGGGTACACAACCCGAAACGCCATCCTAACTGTTGTCAAAAGCCTCATCCCCCACTCTGTTTACTACACCAAGCATTACCATAAAGTCCCTATCAGGTACAGCGAAGCTGCGATAGTCTGTTGGGTTTTGACGAAACCATATAGAAGTAGCTTCACTGTCCCAGTTTGAAGTATAAGCTGTGTGCTTACTGTAACCGAGACGTAACCAAAGCAGATCCACAGATCACAGCAAGATAGGAAGCGGCAGCAGCCGGCCACAGTGGCCGAGCGGTTCTAGGCGCTTCAGTCGGGAACCACGCGACTGCTACAGTCGCAGGTTCGAATCCTGCCTCGGGCATGGATCTGTGTGATGTCCTTAGGTTAGTTAGGTTTAAGTAGTTCTAAGTTCTAGGGGCTGATGACTTCAGATGTTAAGTCCCATAGTGCTCAGAGCCATTTGAACCAGGAAGCGGCAACCACGTGATAAACAGTTTCGTACAAATGAGCGTCTTCCTTTTATTTCATTGGAGTTAGACTATCAATGGATGTTTCCGTTCTTCAGCTACTGGTATTGCAGTGATTTCTACCGCGTCCAGAAACAAATCTATATTACTAAACCATTATCGCTGAACCCACTATCAGTTGCAGGTTGCCTGACTAGGGGCATACAGGTGTAATAAAAATTTGTTTTCAATATTCCGCGTGGTTACTGATCGAATTTAAAGAGTTAAATTTGTCACAGTCTTATGTGAAACGGTTAGCACAGTAACGCAACTACTACAGTTTGTGTGTTTGACTTGAGGCAACATAGTTGACGGCGCGCAATAACCGGACTTCACTCATCCAGTGAGCACTCTCCCACAAAATGGTGAAAGGAAAATAATTTACCCTTACTACATTTTCACTGGTCTTGCAGGCAAGCTACAGCATTAGGCATGATATCTTAATCTATTACTTATCTAGTACCGACCCTATTAGTAACGCAGTTCGCAGACAGTATCCACGTGTATCACTGAGTGTGCCTGTAAACATACATCATTGTATGACACTCAGTTCGAGACATATGACTAGATAAACATTTCGATGCTTCAAATACTAGCTTTCGCTTAAAATGTAGCGGAGTAAAACTTCAGCATCATCCATGGAGTTTTAAATTATTACTACTTTACTACTAACTCTGTTCGAAACACACTTTGTAGGCAGTATCTACATACATCACTGAATGTACGTGCAAAATTATATCATTTTACGATACATACAGGGTGCCCAGCAAAGGAATCTCTGATTTCAAAACTATATATCTCGTAAACTTAGATCGACAGACGAGAACAATAACATGTATGTCTATTGTGAAAACTGTAAGAGTTCATACAGAAGTTTCTAAATAGTTCGAAAAAGTGCTAAGGGATGGCACTCTACCCTGTGCATCTCGTACAGTACAAGCGTCCATAATTAAACTCGTTCTCTGCAAGCAGTCACTGCAGCCACATAACAATCTTTTCGACACGCCCACTACTCGCAGTTCGGAGGTGGCAACGTACAATGAAATTTGCTATCATATCTTGCAGTGTCTCAAGGGACATAGGTTCAGATGCCACACAGATCGCCGATTCAAGCCTGTCAAGCATGGTGGGATGGTTCTGGTAGACAGCGTCTTTCAATGTTCCCCACAAAAAGTACACACAAAGAGTTTCCAGAATGAGATTTTCACTCTGCAGCGGAGTGTGCGCTGATATGAAACTTCCTGGCAGATTAAAACTGTGTGCCCGACCGAGACTCGAACTCGGGACCTTTGCCTTTCGCGGGCAAGTGCTCTACCAACTGAGCTACCGAAGCACGACTCACGCCCGGTCTCACAGCTTTACTTCTGCCAGTATCTCGTCTCCTACCTTCCAAACTTTACAGAAGCTCTCCTGCGAACCTTGCAGAACTAGCACTCCTGAAAGAAAGGATATAGCGGAGACATGGCTTAGCCACAGCCTGGGGGATGTTTCCAGAATGAGATTTTCACTCTGCAGCGGAGTGTGCGCTGATATGAAACTTCCTGGCAGATTAAAACTGTGTGCCCGACCGAGACTCGAACTCGGGACCTTTGCCTTTCGCGGGCAAGTGCTCTACCAACTGAGCTACCGAAGCACGACTCACGCCCGGTCTCACAGCTTTACTTCTGCCAGTATCTCGTCTCCTACCTTCCAAGCAGGAGAGCTTCTGTAAAGTTTGGAAGGTAGGAGACGAGATACTGGCAGAAGTAAAGCTGTGAGACCGGGCGTGAGTCGTGCTTCGGTAGCTCAGTTGGTAGAGCACTTGCCCGCGAAAGGCAAAGGTCCCGAGTTCGAGTCTCGGTCGGGCACACAGTTTTAATCTGCCAGGAAGTTTCGTTTTACACACAAAGAGTTAGATAGGGGGAATATGGAGGCCAGTCCACCCCTGCACCAGTACATTTGCTATAATTCCCCAAGTATTCATCAAGAAAGCGAAACACCGGTTTGGTTCTATTTGTCTGACCCCATTTTGCATGAATGATTAGGTGCCTGGTCGATCCTCCAACGGTGGCTGCGCGGCGACAAATCGTTCCAAAATTGCAACGTAACATTCACTGGTGATCGTTTCCTGCATGAAAAATGGATCAGTAATGCCTATGCTGCACACAATGGCACAAACAGCACTTTGGGAGAACACAGTGGTTTCGTCTCATACAAAAGGGGATTTTTCGAAAACCAAAATCGCCAGTTTTGTTTATTCGCAGGTCCATTCAGATGGAAGTATGTTCCATCTGTGAACCAAATGCATCCAACATAATATCCTTCAGTAACAGTCACTGTGAGACTTGTATAATTACTACATTTTTCGTTTCACTCATTTTTTGCGCCGATTTCTACATGATGCAAATAAGCTTCGAGACTGGTGCATAGACTGGACATTAGAAACTTTACCACGACGCTCTGCCCCTTGCTGGATACAAAGTAGTAATTAAAATTTACTGTACCACCAGAAATCGAGCTAGTTACTTCTTCTTGTACGAGAGTCACTCCAAAAGAAATGCACACTATTTTTGTAAAAATACACTTTTCATTCTGCATGTGTGAAAGTTTTACAGTGTGTAGATACATCCTTCCCGCTTGTTTTCAAAATTAGTTCAACCTGTTCCCGTGAGTGGCGCCGTCACAGCATGTCTTCAAGGTGGCTGCTACACTTGACGTTCGTCAGAAGCAACGTGCTGTCATAGAATTCCTGTGCTATGAAAACGAGACAGTGGGAAACATCCACAAGAGGTTGAAAAATGTGTATGGAGATGCTGCTGTCGAGCGCAGAACAGTTAGTCGGTGGGCAAGCAGGTTGCGTGATGAAAGCGGGCACGGCAATACTGAGGATTGTCCTCGCAGCGGCAGGCCTCGTACTGCACACACTCCAGACAATGTGCAGAGAGTTAACGAGTTGGTGACTGCTGACAGACGCATCACAGTGAACGAATTGTCACGCTACGTTGGGATAGGGGAAGGAAGTGTTTGCAGAATACTGAAAGTGTTGGCGTTAAAAAAAGTTTGTACCAGGTGGGTTCCCAGGATGTTGACAGTGGCTCACAAAGAAACAAGAAAAACGATATGCAGCGAACTTTTGGAACAGTACGAGAATGGTGGAGATGAATTTCTTGGAAGAATTGTGACAGGTGATGAAACATGGCTCCATCGTTTTTCACCAGAGACGAAGAGGCAATCAATGGAGTGGCATCATGCAAATTCACCGAAGGAAAAAAAATTCAAAACCACACCTGCTGGAAAAGTTATGGCTATGATGTTTTTCGATTCCGAAGAACTCTTGCTTGTGACATCATGCCAAGTGGAACCACTATAAATTCTGATGCATATGTGAAGACACTGAAGAATCTTCAAGCTCGACTGAGTCGTGTTCGACCACATCGGTATAAGCAGGATGTTTTGCTGTTGTTCGACAATGCACGGCCACATGTCAGTCAAAAAACCATGGAAGCGATCACAAAACTCGGATGGACGACACTAAAACACCCGCCTTACAGTCCTGACCTGGCTCCATGTGACTGTCATCTCTTTGGGAAACTGAAAGACTCTCTTCGTGGAACAAGGTTTGAAGATGATGACTCGTTTGTGCGCACTGCCAAACAGTGGCTCCAACAGGTTGGTCCAGAATTTTACTTTGCTGGTATACAGGCGCTGGTTCCAAGATGGCGTAAGGCAGTTGAGAGGGATGGAGATTATGTGGAGAAATGAAAATATTGTTCCTAAATGATGTATCTACACACTGTAAAACTTTCAAACATGTAGAATAATAGGTGGATTTAAAAAAAAATAGTGTGCATTTCTTTTGGAGTGACCTTCGTATGTAGTAACGGCGACTACCATAAACTTCATTTACTGTATTTATTTCATTTATATGCACCCAACCTTACGCCACACTCTGAGTCTGGATAATCACGTTGATATCGGGATTCATCACCATATTTTTGTAGAAGGCCCAGAAATCATCGGCGTTCGCAAAACATCTTATAGTGTTTGGTACGTATGGCTGCATTTCATTAACTCCTGGTGGTAAGATGGTCTATTGTAACACAGAATCCGGCTGCATATATACTGCTTGACAAAACGGATGAAGGAGCAAGAAGACATGGTGGGATGTCGTTGTACCTTTGAACACGTACACACTGTCAGCCCGTAGCTAAATGAGTAAGAATTCTAATTTTCTGTGGCCGGTAGAACGGCCTCCATAGTGCATTACTGTTATTTGTGTTTTAGTGTTGCTAGCAGTACTAGTAGTGTACGTAACGTGAGTGAACAGCGTCACTCGTTGAGTGGTCACTGTGAAAGACACGGGGATGCCGCTGCTTGTGTAAGACAGCTTTATCCACATCTGACAGAGTGTGAACGGAATCTGATTTTGGATCTCAATTTAGCCGGGTGGTCAAGCCACGCAATATCCATGTCTGTGGGACATTCGGGTGTGACAGTGGCCCACCTTGGACTGCATGGAAACGTGAGGGCTGGCATACTCATCGTCAAGGTTCCCGTCGACAACTTCTGACCACCACGAAGGAGGATCTCTGTATTGGACATGAGGCACATCTTAACCCCTTCATAACTGTGCCTTCTCATCTGAGAACAAGTAATTGACTCCTCGGATTCTTTGTCATCCCACACCATTTCAAAATGGTTCAAATGGCTCTGAGCACTATGCGACTTAACTTCTGAGGTCATCAGTCGCCTAGAACTTAGAACTAATTAAACCTAACTAACCTAAGGACTTATTGATTGGCGACTCCATAGTGTCCTGTGCACTACGACCAGATAATGGGTATACTTGAAAGGAAAGACAGCATTGGTCGTATATTTTTGTTTATTATCGCAAAATCGATTTTCGGTCAGTTAGTGACCATCTTCAGTGCTGTAATGTGATCGCCGTAAGCTTATTGACACCAGTGCTTACTAATTTAAGTTATATATTACAGCACTGAAGATGGTCACTAAGTGACCGAAAATCGATTTTGCGATAATAAACAAAAATATACAACCAATGCTGTCTCTCCTTTCAAGTATAACCTAAGGACATCACACACATCCACGCCCGAGGCAGGATTCGAACCTGCGACTGTAGCGGCTACGCGATTCCAGACTGAAGCGCCTAGACCCGCACGGCCACACTGGCCGGCTCCACACCATTTGTCAGAGAGTAGTAGAAGCTCTATGGAATTAGCTGCCCTCAGCACCAAAATACAAAAGGTTGTGCCTGTAGTGGTAGCGTGACCTGGAGGCATGAACTTCTAATGAATGCCGGCCGAAGTGGCCGTGCGGTTAAAGGTGCTGCAGTCTGGAACCGCAAGACCGCTACTGTCGCAGGTTCGAATCCTGCCTCGGGCATGGATGTTTGTGATGTCCTTAGGTTAGTTGGGTTTAACTAGTTCTAAGTTCTAGGGGACTAATGACCTCAGCAGTTGAGTCCCATAGTGCTCAGAGTCATTTGAACCATTTGAACTATCTAATGAATGGCGTCACACATGAATCGCAGTTCAGCCCTACCATGGATAACCATCGTCGGAAAGTATGGCGGGAACCTGAGCAGAGATACGAGTCTTCAAATTGTTGGAGAGGCACAGCAGTATTACTCTTGGAATCATGGTGAGGTGAGCGATTGTTTATGACTTCAGATCACAGAATGCAGTGACTGAGAGAACACTTACAACGCAATGGTATGTCACGGACATCCTGGATGCTACTGTGTTACCTCTCACGTGACAACACCGTGGGCGATTTTTCGACGGACACTTGTCTCTGTGAAGCGTCTGCATGATGTTGAAGTACTGCAGTAGGCAGTATGATCCCTGGATCTGTCCCCGATAGAACATTTGAGGACCAGATGAAACACCTAACTCCACCTTAGTGCCAATACCGAGGATATCAAGTACCAGTTACAACAGTTGTCCACAACTCCCTGAGAAGGAGATACAACAGATTTATAACAAATGGTTCAAATGGCTCTGAGCACTATGCGACTTAACTTCTGAGGTCATCAGTCGCCTAGAACTTAGAACTAATTAAACCTAACTAACCAAAGGACATCACACACATCCATGCCCGAGGCAGGATTCGAACCTGCGACCGTAGCGGTCGCTCGGTTCCAGACTGTAGTGCCTAGAACCGCACGGCCACTCCGGCCAGCGCTTTATAACAACTACCCCCTCAGCGCATGCCGCCAAGCCAGAGGGGTTAAATATCCACACTGTTAAATGGGCTCATACTGCCAAGTTCTTTGTAAGTTTGACACGAGTTTGTAATAATATACACTCTCGTTTCCTCCTCCCTTTATCGGAGCTTTTCGGGTCAGGCAGTGTAAACAAAATTAGTAAATATATTCTAAGACAAGAAAGTGACTCATCACGAAAGAATTAACTGAGTTTGATGGAAACCGATAGAAGGGATCTACATGTGCAGACAAACGATTACATTTTCAGAATAGTTGGATGATTTATTCAAGAGAAAGAGCTTCACAGATTTAGCAAGTCAATAATGCTCTGGACCTTATGCAAGCAGTTATTCGAGTTAGCAATTACTGACAGAGTTATCGGTTGTCCTCCTCAAGGATACTGTGCAAACTTCTATCCAATAGGCGCATTAGGTGGTCAGAATCACTAGCTAGTTGGAGGTCCCTGCACACAATGGTCCATGCGTTCTAAATTTGGAAGAGATCTGGCGATCTTGGTGGCCAAGCGTAGGATTTGACAAGCACAAAGACAAACAGTTGAAACTCTCGCCGAGTGTCGGTGGGGATTATCTTACTGAAATCTATGGCCAGGATGGCTTGCCATGAAGGCTAACGAAACGGGACGTAGATTATCTTCGACATATTGCGGTGCTATGAGGGTGCCGCAGATGAGAACCAAAGAGGTCCTTTTATGAAGAGAAGTGGAATCTCAGACCGTCACTACTGGCTGTTGGGCCGTTTGGCGGATGACAGTCAGGTTGGTATCCCACTGCTGTCCGGGGCGTCTCCAGACACATCTCCACTGGTCATCGGGACTAAATTCGAAGTGGGGCTCATCATTGAAGACAATTCCAGTCTACGATATTCCATGCCAAAGAAGTGTCTAGAGATGCCCCAGGCAGCAGTGGAGTAGCAAACTCGCTGTTGCTCGCGCTTCGTTTCGTTGCCCTTCACGGCAAACCATCCTGGGCTTACATTCCAGCAAGAGAATGACCGCCCGCACACAGCGAGAGTTTCTACTGCTCGTCTTAGTGCTTGTCAAACCCATACCCTGGCTAGTAAGATCGCTCCATTTCACCCCAACTGAGAACGTTAGGACTATTATTGGCAGAACCCTACAACCAGCTCGGTATTTTGACGATCTAACGCACCAATTGCACAGAATTTGATGATATATCCCTCAGGGGTACATCCAATAATACTTCTTCTTCTTAGTTGGCTCTACAGTCCTTGAAGAACCTTGGCTTCCTGTATCACCTGCCTCCATTCTTCTCTGTCCATCGCCTTCCTTCTCCAATTTCTTATTCCCATCGCCTTTAGATCTTCTTTCATATCGTCCATCCACCTTTTCCTGGGTTTACCTCTTCTCCTTCTCCCGTCAGGTTTTCCCATGAAAACTTCCTTGACACTCCGAGTTTCTGGCATTCTCTGTACATGACCTGCCCATCTTTTATTCTTCCCTGCTCAATTTTAACAACAATATCCATCTGTCCAAAAAGTGTTTGTAGTTCTACATTTGTCCTTACTCTCCAGCCATCTTCCTCTCTCACTGCTCCAAAAATCCTTCTCAGTATTTTTCTTCCTCATCTCAATAACCAGTTCTCCTTCTTTAATGTCAATACCCAGCCTTCTGATCCATATATTACTATAGGTCTTAATATGGTCGTCCATATTTTGATTTTTGTATTCCTACTAACATTCCTGGAATTAAATACATTCTGCAAGGCAAAATAGCAACGATTTCCATTCGCTATCCTTCCGTGAATTTCTACTGCCACTTTACTGTCCTCCGTTGTTACAGAACCTAAATATTTAAATGTTTTAACTCTTTCATATTCTTTCCCTTTCATTATTTTTGAATTCTCTTTTCCGTTTATATTAGGCTCCCCCATCACCAAATACTTTGTTTTGTTTATGTTTACTGCTAAACCTACTCCTCTTGCTGCTCCTCTAACGTATCGTAGTTCCCCTTTAGTGCGCTTACATTCTTTGCCATTAATGCTACGTCAGCCGCATATGCTACAACTGGAAC
This sequence comes from Schistocerca nitens, assembly GCF_023898315.1. Classification (NCBI taxonomy): domain Eukaryota; kingdom Metazoa; phylum Arthropoda; class Insecta; order Orthoptera; family Acrididae; genus Schistocerca; species Schistocerca nitens. Next base: position 719,253,111 of record NC_064618.1, read on the forward strand.
TTGACGTTTAAGTATATCCAACAACTCTATCAAGCTGAATAACTGCATGCATGAATGCAAAAGGTGGACCAACGCATTGCTGACTAGCTCAACTTGTGAAATTCTTTCTCTTGAATAAATCATCAAATTTTTCTGAAACTACACTACTGGCCATTAAAATTGCTACACCATGTATAAGTGCAGATGATAAACGGGTATTCATTGGACAAATATATTGTACAAGAACTGACACGCGATTACATTTTAACGCAGTCTGGGTGCATAGATCCTAAGAAATCAATACCCAGAACAGTCACCTCTGGCCGTAATAACGGCCTTCATACGCCTGGGCATTGAGTCAAACAGAGCTGGGATGGCGTGTACAGGTACAGCTGCCCATGCAGCTTCAACACGATACCACAGTTCATCAAGAGTAGTGACTGGCCTATTGTGACGAGCCAGTTGCTCGGCCACCATTGACCAGAAGTTTTCAATTGGTGAGAGATCTGAAGAATGTGCTGGCCAGGGCATCAATCGAACATTTTCTGTATCCAGAAAGGCCCGTACTGGACCTGCAACATGCGGTCGTGCATTATCCGGCTGAAATGTAGGGTTTCGCAGGGATCGAATGAAGGGTAGCGCCACGGGTTGTAACACATCTGAAATGTGACGTCCACTGTTCAAAGAGCCATCAGTGCGAACAAGAGGTGACCGATACGTGTAGCCAATGGCACCCCATACCAACACGCCCAGTGCTACGCCAGTATGGCGATGACGAATACACGCTTCCAATGTGCGTTCACCGCGATGTCACCAAACACGGATGCTACCATCATAATGGTGTGGACAGAACCTGCATTCATCCGAAAAAATGATGTTTTGCCATTCGTGCACCCAGGTTCGTCGTTGAGTAGACCATTGCAGGCGCTCCTGACTGCGATGCAGCGTCAAGGCTAACCGTAGCCATGGTCTCCGAGCTGATAGTCCATGCTGCTGTAAACGTCGTCGAACTGTTCGTGCAGATAGTTGTTGTCTTACAAACGTCCCCATCTGTTGACTCAGGGATCGAGACGTGGCTGCACGATCCGTTACAGCCATTCGGATAATATGCCTGTCATCTCGACTGCTAGTGATACGAGGCCGTTGGGATCCAGCACGGCGTTACGTATTACCCTCCTGAACCTACCGATTCCATATTCTGCTAACAGTCATTGGATCTCGACCAACGCGAGCAGCAATGTCGCGATACGATAAACCGCAATCGTGATAGGCTACAATCCGACCTTTATCAAAGTCGGAAACGTTATGGTACTCATTTCTCCTCCTTACACGAGGCATACAACACCGTTTCTCCAGACAACGCTGGTCAACTGCTGTTTGTGTATGAGAAATCGGTTGGAAACTTTCCTGATGTAGGCACGTTGTTGGTGTCACCACCAGCGCCAACCTTGTGAGAATGCTCTGAAAAGCATATCATTTGCATATCACAGTCTGACGTGTGGGGTTGATCTGTTATTCTGTTATTCTACGCAACGGATTAATCTGAGATGTACCCTTTACTCTGTGGCTCCTGCAAGATGCAATTTCCACCCCCACACTACTACAGAAGTCAGACAGACGCTCCTAACGTTCTAAAGAGAAATGCCTGAAAAACTTTCAGCAATAAATATCTTCTGGAGTCGTCCGCTGTAAGGAAATGACACAAAAATTCACAAAATTTCTTACGTAACTAGTGGGATACTTGGGTACTGGAGTAGTGCTAGTTAGTGTAAGAAAAACATGAAACTAACGAAAGTTATTATTTATTTTGCAAAAATTCTGAGAAATCACAATGGCACTTTTAGTTATGAATTGAACAAGTTACACTCCTGGAAATTGAAATAAGAACACCGTGAATTCATTGTCCCAGGAAGGGGAAACTTTATTGACACATTCCTGGGGTCAGATACATCACATGATCACACTGACACAACCACAGGCACATAGACACAGGCAACAGAGCATGCACAATGTCGGCACTAGTACAGTGTATATCCACCTTTCGCAGCAATGCAGGCTGCTATTCTCCCATGGAGACGATCGTAGAGATGCTGGATGTAGTCCTGTGGAACGGCTTGCCATGCCATTTCCACCTGGCGCCTCAGTTGGACCAGCGTTCGTGCTGGACGTGCAGACCGCGTGAGACGACGCTTCATCCAGTCCCAAACATGCTCAATGGGGGACAGATCCGAAGATCTTGCTGGCCAGGGTAGTTGACTTACACCTTCTAGAGCACGTTGGGTGGCACGGGATACATGCGGACGTGCATTGTCCTGTTGGAACAGCAAGTTCCCTTGCCGGTCTAGGAATGGTAGAACGATGGGTTCGATGACGGTTTGGATGTACCGTGCACTATTCAGTGTCCCCTCGACGATCACCAGTGGTGTACGGCCAGTGTAGGAGATCGCTCCCCACACCATGATGCCGGGTGTTGGCCCTGTGTGCCTCGGTCGTATGCAGTCCTGATTGTGGCGCTCACCTGCACGGCGCCAAATACGCATACGACCATCATTGGCACCAAGGCAGAAGCGACTCTCATCGCTGAAGACGACACGTCTCCATTCGTCCCTCCATTCACGCCTGTCGCGACACCACTGGAGGCGGGCTGCACGGTGTTGGGGCGTGAGCGGAAGACGGCCTAACGGTGTGCGGGACCGTAGCCCAGCTTCATGGAGACGGTTGCGAATGGTCCTCGCCGATACCCCAGGAGCAACAGTGTCCCTAATTTGCTGGGAAGTGGCGGTGCGGTCCCCTACGGCACTGCGTAGGATCCTACGGTCTTGGCGTGCATGCATCCGTGCGTCTCTGCGGTCCGGTCCCAGGTCGACGGACACGTGCACCTTCCGCCGACCACTGGCGACAACATCGATGTACTGTGGAGACCTCACGCCCCACGTGTTGAGCAATTCGGCGGTACGTCCACCCGGTCTCCAGCATGCCCACTATACGCCCTCGCTCAAAGTCCGTCAACTGCACATACGGTTCACGTCCACGCTGTCGCGGCATGCTACCAGTGTTAAAGACTGCGATGGAGCTCCGTATGCCACGGCAAACTGGCTGACACTGACGGCGGCGGTGCACAAATGCTGCGCAGCTAGCGCCATTCGACGGCCAACACCGCGGTTCCTGGTGTGTCCGCTGTGCCGTGCGTGTGATCATTGCTTGTACAGCCCTCTCGCAGTGTCTGGAGCAAGTATGGTGGGTCTGACACGCCGGTGTCAATGTGTTCTTTTTTCCATTTCCAGGAGTGTATATCCTGGTTCTTTTCGGAATGTGAAGTTACCTCTCAAGGATAGGATTCGCTAATGAAATTTCTATACAAAGTTTAAAATGGATGTTGACTTGGCAGAATGGCTGAGAGGCGCGCCTACTCAACTTGAATAATTATACTTTCGAATGTTGCTAGGTATGGTCGAAACTGTCGCGTGTGAAATGCAGCGAAGTGTACTGTTGTGGAGGAAATATGGGGATTGCAATAGCTGTAGCGCACAATACCGTAAGCTGCGATGACTGCTGTCTGCGCCGCTCACTGCTGACAAATAAGATAACTCTCGTTCTATCTGGATTGACCTTCGCCAATCAAACTCTCCCTATGCCTTGATGAAGTCAAGGATTCCTATTCATCCCTAGTCTAACTATTGGTGTGGTACACCGGTCACATAACCAGTCCACCACGATGCCACTCAAAATTCGCTCGCAGGCATTTAACTATAACTCGGTCCGTTCGCACCACACAACAAGTATGTCGGCCAACATAGTGAACAACGCTTAATCGCATGGACTCAATATAGAGTAGCACTTCGATTCGCTCTCGACAGAGGTCCTCTCCCAGTGAAGTACTGAGGAGAGACTTGTTCCTCGCTCCAAGAGTGACAACGGAACGGCGCCTCTCCACGCCAGACGTGAAGGGGTATATCTTTCGGTCTCTTCCAATATTCCTTCGGCTCAAGGCGTCAGATATATCGTCTGGCAATCAGCATTGCTCATCTAAAATGGGAGAACGACGTTTCGTTTAAGGCGACCAATTCGGAAACCTGTAGCATTGGCGTGTGGCGTTTGCTGTCTCCCTGTGAAAATCTCTGAAACTGCGTGCTATGTGTAAAGAATGCGTTGCCTGGCCGCTCCCACACAATGTAGCGGAATTTGCTTTTAAGTCGAACACAGCGTTGTTTCCCCCTTTCACTCGGGCCCACGCTGTCCGCTACACGGGCGGTCACCGGCCGACATAGGCTGGGTCATCCTCTGAATGGACCGGCGTCCCGTTGTGCGGTTTCTCTCCCGAACTAAAGCTTCTGTGACCGTCGTGTCGGGAATGTATGTGTGTATGCCAGCCCCGAGTATTTCAACCATGGTGCGCTTACTTGTTAATTGCATATCGTTTACATGAATTCATACAACATTGACTTTATCTTATCGAGTTTGGGTTCGAATGAAGCGTCTTGATGTGCGGAATATGACTGTGAGGGTGGAATATGTAAGCAATGAAGGTCAGGAGCCCACGACGTCTTAGAACAGTATCTTCTTCCTGTCGGTTAAATTTCGCGTGTGTAGCACGTCGTCTTCGTGGTGTAGCAATTTTAATGGCCAGTAGTGTTTGATCATTTGTTTGTCCCTACATGTACATCACACCTAGCGATATCCGTTCCATTTGCATAATTCCTTCGTGGTGCGTCCTTCTTTTTTTTTTTTTTTTGTTAGGATGTACAGCTGATGTTATCGCTCTTACGTGTAAGATGTAACAACAGCTGTTGTCCCAGTATCCGTCAGGAAATTGGTTACCAGTTGGCCGAGCGCTACTTCACTGGCCTCTGGTAGCGGCAGCGCGCTTCTCCAGCGGACGCACGCCCCAGCACCAGCAGTGGGTCTCTGTCGCTGTCTCTGCTGCCGCCGCCGTCGCCGGCGCCGCGGTATTTTTAGGCGCCTCGCCGCGCCGCCCGCGGTCGTTTATAAAGGCGGGAGGCGCGCGCGCCGCCCCAGTACGAGTGGCGTGGGCGACGTCCGCCGCCGGCCCAGCCTCACGCACCGCGCACGTACAGTGCCGGCCGGCGACGCACCGCGACGCGACGCGCCGCCCCGCTACACGACCCCACACTGACGACCGGCGCCCGACCCGCGCCGAAGGCTACGCGCTGAGCGACTACCACACCCGACTGATACAGGTAGGCCGCCGAGCAGTACGCCGCAGTGCTCGTGGGATCTCGACGGCCTCAGGAGGGGCACCTGTGTGCGGTGGCTGCGCCGGTGCTGAGGGTCTAGACGGACTGTGGTTCGAAGTTGTACTTCATCTTTCCGCCGCTACTGCATTACATCGAAACTGTTACAGCTCAGCGAAATGGAAGATGGCTCTTTCGTCCGACAGATAAAGAGTGGTCTTTTGCAACCAGTGTCACTGATTTCATATATGGTGTGTCCCCCGACGCGATTTATATTCCAGCTCTTGCAAAGCTACAGATTCATATCTACATCTACATGGATACTCTTCAAATCACATTTAAGTGCCTGGCAGAGGGTTCACCGAACCACCTTCACAATTCTCTATTATTGCAATCTCGTACAGCGCGCGGGAAGAATGAACACCTATATCTAGAAACATCCCCCAGGCTGTGGCTAAGCCATGTCTCCGCAATATCCTTTCTTCCATGAGTGTTAGTTCTGCGAGGTTGGCAGGAGAGCTTTTGTGAAGTTTGGAAGGTAGGAGACGAGGTACTGGCGGAGTTAAAGCTGTGAGGACAGGGCGTGAGTCGTGCTTGAGTAGCTCAATTGGTAGAGCACTTGCCCGCGAAAGGCAGAGGTCCCGAGTTCGAGTCTCGATCAGGCATACAGTTTTAATCTGCCAGGAAGTTTCTTAACACCTATATCTTTCCGTACGAGCGCTGATTTCCCTTATTTTATCCCTGTGATCGTTCCTCTCTATGTAAGTCGGTGTCGACAAAATATTTTCCCATTCGCAGGAGAAAGTTGGTGATTGGAATTTCGTGAGAAGATTCCATCGCAACGAAACACGCCTTTCTTTTAATGATGTCCATCCCAAATCCTGTATCATTTCTGTGACACTCTCTCCCATATTTCGCGATAATACAAAACGTGCAGCCTTTCTTTGAACTTTTTCGATGTACTCAGTCAGTCCTATCTGGTAAGGATCCCACACCGCGCAACACTATTCTGAAAGAGGACGGACAAGCGCGGTGTAGGTCGTCTCCTTAGTAGATCTGTTACATTTTCTAAGTGTCCTGCCAATAAAACGCAGCCTTTGCTTAGCCTTCCCAACAACACTTTCTATGTGTTCTTTCCAATTTAAGTTGTTCGTAATTGTAATTCCTAGGTATTTAGTTGAATTTACGGCTTTTAGATTAGACTGATTTATCGTGTAACCCAAGTTTAACGAGTTCCTTTAGTACTCATGTGGATGACCTCACACTTTTCGTTATTTAAGGTCAACTGCCACTTTTCGCACCATTTCGATATTTCTTCTAAAATGTTTTGCGGTTTGTTTTGATCTTCTGATGACTTTATTAGTCGATAAACGACAGCGTCATCTGCAAACAACCGAAGACGGCTGCTCAGATTGTCTCCCAAATCATTTATATAGATAACGAACAGCAAAGGGCCTATTACACTACCTTGAAGAACGCCAGAAATCACTTTTGTTTTACTCTATGACTTTCCGTCTATTACATCGAACTGTGACCTCTCTGACACGAAATCACAGATAGGAGAGAGAGAACACCAAAGAAAGCGTATTTGGAATATTGTTATTAGATTGGTGCGTAAGTTCGTAGCGTTTTTGTTTTGAATGTTAGTATTCCGGTTGGTATGGGGTTATCTGTCAATTTTTTTATTTGTAGTTCACTGTTGTTATTCGAGTTGCATATTGTCATTTTTTTTGATTTGAGCAATGAGTGGACCTGTGGACGCTAGAAAATGGAGTGCCAAATGGAGAAAGAGAAACGTTTCCGGCATGTTCTTCTGTATGAGTTCAGTAGAGGGGTGACAGAGGCGGAGGCAGCCAGAAATATCTGCGCCGTGTATGGGGATAATGCTACTGGACAAATCACGGCAAGAAAATTGTTATTTCGTTTTAAGCAGGATCATTTTGATATCAGTGACTCCACGATCAGGAAGACCTTCGGGGTTTGATGAAGACCGGTTAAAGGCATCACTTCATTGCGCTCGAGAACTGGATAATGTGACGAACTGTGATCATTCCTCATTTGCGTGCAATGAGGAAGGCTTAAAAATCGTGTGTATGGGTACCGCATGCTCGCCAGAATCGCAAGAATCAGTGGGAGGCCATATGTGCATCTCTGCTTGCCCGTCATCGATTACCTCGTCAACAGCACTGAACACTCCTATCCTTTATTGTTACTGGTGACGAGAAATGGTGCCTTCAAGCTAACATAATGAAAAGAAAAGAATGATAGAGCCCAAACAAAACAATAATTCCCCTTAGAAAGACCTGTCCCCATCCACAAAACAACAGGTTACGCATCTAGTGGAACAGCGATCGTGTGGTGTGCTACGAATTGCTTCCCCGAGATATAACAATCATTGCTGATATTTACTGTCAACAATTGAGTAGTCTTGGAGACGCAATTCAAGAACAACGGCTACGAAGACTGCGTGAAGTGTTGCTACTCAAAAATAACGCCCGCGCGCATTCTCCTAGACTGTCAAAATACACTATGCAGGATTTGGGAAGTTATTCCGAATTCACATTTGTCTTACCCTGCGTCCTCGGATTTTTCATCTCTTCCGCTCTCTATCGAACAGTCTTCAGTAAATTTCCTTTCCGGATGAAAATGTGCTCAGTATATGTCTCGACTAGCTCTTCACCTCAAAACTACGTGATTTCTGCAGTCTGAATCTAAACGTTAACCCAGCATAATGGAAGTCTATTGTAAATTGCGAAGGAGAATAGGCGATGACTAAAGACTCTCTTACGCGTATCTATTGCGTTTATTACACTTATGGAAAATCGTTATGAACTTATACATTAGCCTATAACGGTGGCTAACATCTACTTATGATGCGACGGAATCGTTGTGTGACACGCTACCTGAATCGATGGAAGTTTTTGCTATCGTCTTCCAATTCAGTAGTAGTTATACGTGCCGGCTGGTTTTAAGCTTGCATACGGAAGTTAATCAGTCTCGTACGTTGATTTTCGTGCATGGCTACGAGATGTAAGGTGATGCGGCGATCCATCACTTCAGAAATAGACATAGAGTTAAAACCTTAGCGCCGGCCGGGATGGCCGAGCGGTTGTAGGCGCTACAGTCTGGAACCGTGCGACCGCTATGGTCGCAGGTTCGAATCCTGCCTCGGGCATGGATGTGTGTGATGTCCTTAGGTTAGTTAGGTTTAAGTAGTTCTAAGTTCTAGGGGACTGATGACTTCAGAAGTTAAGTCCCATAGTGCTCAGAGCCATTTGAACCATTTTTTTTTAAACCTTAACAGTTTCGGTGAGACGCCTTTCCTGGGTGCGTAATATCTCTGTCCGCTGAGGCGCGCATGGAAGAGTGCAGTCGCTACTGGTCTCGATGTTCAATGATCTAAATGACCCAACTGTGGAAAAGCCCATTGAAGTTCACAGAAGTACATTCCACTGCCCTCTAGAAATGTCACTATAGTTTTTGCTATGTTGCACCGCTCGATCTAACTTCTTTCTAAACGTTCTTGGAAACACTGAAGTAAATGAGACAAGCAATTCAGCCCCCGCGATGTCTTTCATCGATCATGAAAATTGGAAACGTTCGCGAAAACAGGATTTAGAACACGATTACTGCCAGTTTCGGAAACCCGACTTAGCAGTTCAGGCCGCTGGATTATGTCTCCAGAATCGTCTCGAACTCGGAATGTCGCCGATCTTTTTCTCCCAAATATTTCTTAATATCCTAACGTCTGTGATGGAACTTTTCCCCAACAGCAAATGTTGTCCCTCAGCTGTGTTATCCACACATTCACCGTAGAAATGGAGGACGCATGTCCGGATAGCCTTATTGGTTAAGACGACTTCTCGTGTTGAGCACGAGATGCAAACGGGGGAAGATATAAACTGTTATGGTGCAAGAATACTTCATAAATACCGACTTCAGCGATACTATTCCAAACTTTTCTAACATAATTTCCTTTTTATATAATTTTCTTTTACAAAAAATGATTCAGAATGTTTGTTCTGATATCGTGTCTGTCCCTACAAATGTGAAGGAATAATTGAACATGACACTGTAATTCAGGGACTGAGTCCAGATGCTGGTTACGTTTTAAGGAGCAATAATTCTGCGAGTATCCAGGTCGACTGGCTGCAGTCCAGAAGCGCAAGCAACACCTCGGAAACTACTGCTCACGAAACATGCCGAAGCCAGTTAAGTCTGTTGTCGAAACACTGCGAAGAAACAATGGAATACAGCCCTTGCATTGTAGCGCACAGTTTCTCTGCTAGCTGTATTAACAAAAAAGTGTATTTGTGTTTATCAACGCCATACAAATATTCTGATTAACAGGTTATAAACGTAGACGTGACTTAAATTCCATATATTATTCTTAACAACCATTTAAAATGAATAGAATCTTGTGCTTTCCAATAAATGTCTGTAAGAAAGAGAACAGCAATTTTCCGGCCTCCAGCATTTCATAAAAGAATCGAGAAATCGAAAAATACCTATCCCATTTTTTGTGCGTGATGGCTGGGTGTTGTGTGCTGTCCTTAGGTTAGTTAGGTTTAAGTAGTTCTAAGTTCTAGGGGACTGATGACCATAGATGTTAAGTCCCATAGTGCTCAGAGCCATTTTGAGCCATTTTTTGTAGGATGCGAAGGAACTAGTATTTTTCTGGATCTCTAATTTTTTCACTGCTCTTTCTTTCGGGATGAAGCTTTCTTTTTAATGGAACCTTGATTCATATGGGACTCTGTTCTTCTGGTAACAAAGAGCACAATGTCGCTTATATTTATGTGCAACATTTTTCAACATATATATGATGATGATGGTACTATGGCGCTAAACTGCTGTATTACCAGCGCCCATACACAAAATATAGAAGAGAGTGCCTAAACTCCATTAACATTGTAAGAATCTCAAAAGCGAATAGCAACAACACACTGCTACATCGAACGGAATTCAAAGTACTGACTAAAGTAAGGCCATAAAAGCAATAACAGAAAAAGCAGCCAAAATCTACGCAGAGTAGTTTTTGATAAAAGGCTTATTAAAGAAACGTGAGAAATTTATTTTAAAATGGGAGAGAGTAGTGTGGCTCAGAGGCCACTTACTAATTGTGAACAACCTAGCAGTTCTGTAGCACGCTAAATCTCCTTTCACTAGTAAATTTAGATCTAAATCTACTTCCATGCTCCTCAAACCATATTACGGCGTGTGGTGTAGAGTGCTTTGTCTACAATTGGCATGAGCCCCCTTTTCTGTTCCATTCGCAAATGCGCCTTGGTTGTTTGGTAAGTCTCCGTGTGAGCTATCAAATCTCTAATTTTACTTTCGTAGCCTTCCGGGAGATGTTCGTAGGAGAAAGCAGTACATTGGTTGACTCTCCTAGGAAACAATGCTTGCGGAGTTGTAAGAGTACAACACATCGTGATGTAAAACGTCTCTCCTTTCGTGTCCACCATTCGTGTTGGCTTAGCATCTCCGTGACATATACGCGCTTGCTAAATGAACCTATACCACAATGCGCTGCTCTATTTTGAATCTTCTCTTTCTCCTTATCAATCCTATCCGTTATGGGTCCCGAACTGATGAGTAATATGCAAGTATTGATCGAATGAGAGATTTGTATGCTGCTTCCTTTGTGTAGAGTATCTTTCATCAGATCTGATTTATTACGATTTATTATTTTTCCTACAAGTTTTATTCTTGCTTGTTTATTCACGCACTTCTTCGTATTATATGCAAGTTTTATTAGACACTTGCTGAGTATTCTTGCAATAAATCTCAGCGTAGCATCCGTCAGTTATGCCAGACAACAAATAAAATCTTACAACCGTCCCACACTAGTCTCATCGTCATTTAAAACAGTGACCAGGTCCTACGGAAGCCAGAATACCAGCCCTCGGACAAGAAAATAAAACTCGTTCAGCTGTTGAAGATGAAGGTGAAGACAACTGTCAAAATAACTGTAATTCCTGAAATATGTCAGTATTTTTATTCACTCTGTACCGAAGGAAAAAAAACATGTATTTTGCTGCCTTTCGCGGAAAGTAATGGAGATGTATTGTTGAAGTGCCGCGCAGGTCTGAAATCAATATAATCCGGTCTTCCGAGAACCCAGCGAAACTAGGAAGCAAGCCGCTGAAATAGTGTCAAATCAATACACTTGCCCCCAAGATGGTTATTTACAATTCCTCCTACAACTCGCCTGCTATTTGAATTTCACCGTCTGTAATCAAAAGACATAACTCTTGTCAGACTTTGAGAATGAATATCAGATGGCGGTATCAGACAGGGTATGTAAGCAGACCACAGGTGTTGTGCAATTTCAGCTTCGATGTATTTAATGAAGTGACCCCATCCAGTCTATGATATTCTCTGATCCTCTAATTCTCGCTACTAAATGTTATTTTAGTTGGTGTGGCAATAAATGGCACTCTTAGTGAACTCTGGGCAACGTTAACGCTCATTCAAAATCCTTCTGGTAGATCGTTTACGCATATGCTGCAAAAATAAGAAAAGTGTTCAGATTAGAAAGGGTATAAGAGAGGCATATGGTCTTTCACCCTATCTGTTCAATGTTTTTTATAACAGTCTTTAATCACAATATCAATTCTTTAGACGATGAGCGGTTTCAGTCCGTAATGATCATCCTCAGATCTCTTTTACACCATGTCCTAAAGTGATAAGGCCATAATGGTATCGTCAAAACATATAAATATAATCAGCACACCATCGTCACATAGATCTATCTGTTCAGTCAGTACGTCGAGGAAGCAATGACGTAAGCAAAACAAGAGCTTAGGAGTGGATTTAAAATTCAGGATAGAAGGATCTCAACGATTCGTTTTCATCAGTGGAAGCGAGGAAGAATTGCGCGTCTAACAAACACAAGCTATGCACTAAGAGTAAGCCGAAGAAAGAAGACAGTAATCAGGAGTACTAAAAATAAGTTAATAAATAAATTTAATACCAAAGTTGGAGCCGGCCGCGGTGGTCTCGCGGTTCTAGGCGCGCAGTCCGGAACCGTGCGACTGCTACGGTCGCAGGTTCGAATCCTGCCTCGGGCATGGATGTGTGTGGTGTCCTTAGGTTAGTTAGGTTTAAGTAGTTCTAAGTTCTAGGGGACTAATGACCACAGCAGTTGAGTCCCATAGTGCTCAGAGCCATTTTTGAACCAAAGTTGGAAGCCACTAGATGGACGGCTCTGAGCACTATGGGACTCAACATCTATGGTCATCAGTCACCTAGAACTTAGAACTACTTAAACCTAACTAACCTAAGGACATCACACAACACCCAGTCATCTCGAGGCAGAGAAAATCTCTGACCCCGCCGGGAATCGAACCCGAGAACCCGGGCGTGGGAAGCGAGAACGCTACCGCACGACCACGAGCTGCGGACGTAGATGGACGGAGTGAAGGAATTCTGCTACCTTGGAAACAAAACACATGACGGGCGAAGCTAGGAGACATTCGAGTTGGTACATGCATGGTTTCGTTGAAGTATTTAAATGTGTTTGAACGGTATTTGTTTTTTATGTGGTTAGATCGTGTATGTCTGACATTTCGTATCAGCTACCTTTCTTTTGTATAGTGTGGTAGGAGCGACTGCGAAAACTGCTTAAAATTGTTTATTCATTTGTAGCTGAAAGAACATTGCTCACTCATACTATCTGGATATACTGTATTCAAATGGTTCAAATGGCTCTGAGCACTATGGGACTTAACATCTGAGGTCATCAGTCCCCTAGACTTAGAACTACTTAAACCTAACTAACCTAAGGACATCACACACATCCATGCCCGAGGCAGGATTCGAACCTGCGACCGTAGCAGCAGCGCGGTTCCGGACTGAAGCGCCTAGAACCGCTCGGCCACTATACTGTATTGTGATGTGCAATTGGCATTACAGAATTTTCAGCTTTTAATGTCAAGGTTTCCATTATATTGCCGAGAATTCACTTGATTGTTATCTGTACGATGGGACTATTACAATTTCCATCGTGGTGACAATTTTAAACGTTCCTTGCCTCGCTGAAGAGAACAACTGCGCAATGATAGCAGTAATTCCTTTGAAAAGTTGTTGTTTCTTTTGAGTTAATGGAATCCTAAGAAAATAGTTTTAGCTCTGCTGCATACGTCCCTTTTTGATGAAATAAGCCTTTTAACGAAGTTGTTTCTGTTATGTATCACATTCTCTTCCTATTAATAAAAAGCACTTTTAGTGCGGCTGCGTGTCTGAAGCTACAGAATGTTGCTTTCCGAACTTAAACATAAGTTTTTTTTTTTTACAAAATGCATTTAACTCAGACATAAGTTTTTTTTAGAAAATACACTTACTGTCCGTCTGCCGATGGTAAAGAAAACACTGCCAGTTTCACTGTAATACACTAAATCAGTTTTTAAATGCTGTCGTTTTATATTAAAAGTTAAAAGATATATAAATGGCATTAAAAGCATATTGTGTAACTGAAGGCCTTCCCCCACGCACTAATGGATTTAGTAATATAATCATGAAATAATTTATATATAAAACATTCCAGAGCATTAAACATTAAACATTACAGAGGATTTCCTACACTGACAAATATTTTTAAGTGAAACAAAAACCATCATATGAAGCGCCAGCATGCAAGTTTGGGTTTAGCATATAACAGTGAAACTGATAGTGTTTCTATTAGTCTGGGTATTCTGTAACTACATTTATACTGTATACAGACAGCAATTTTTTTGTTCAATAATATTATAAACACAGTTTTAGAACCTAGTTGTGATTTAGGTTTAGGTTTTGTCTAACAGATTTTAAAATGGGCGACACTGACCAAAACCGATCATCTTGATAAAATAAAATTTTGAGAGAATAAAACAATCGTCGCCAGACGGAAAAGAAAGTGTATTTTCTGGAACTAAGTTCGCGTACGACTCCCCAGACGAGAGTGTCTGTCTTTTGATAAAATAAGCTTTCCTTCCTAATATGCATTTTTTATACAACACATTCTCTTCGCATTAATAAACAACATCACGTAATATAAAATAACTTACGTATCATACTACATAATGTTAACATTACAAGCCCACGCGTAATCTAAGCACCTTACACTGTTTACAAGTTTTAAACTATTTGTTTCTCTGACAAATGCCATAATTACAGTGAAGAGCAGTTCTGATAACCATGTGACAAATTGCCCTATCTCAAAATGAACCAAAATCTTCGAAACGAGTGCCGAATAAAAAGTAAGTAAGTTGAGCGATGGTTACAAGCATTTATTTTTTCCAAATTAATTTCGTCCGTTGCCACAGTATTGTCGACTTCCAGCCGTTACGTGTAATAAACAGCTCGACCGTATTATTTAGCGTGTTTACGCATCGCGAGAAGAATGTGGGCAGGCGCACAAGTCTTCGGCCGTTTCCAACACCTCTGCCCAGCAACGTCATCTAAAAATAATGTCCGTGCTTCTCTGTAAACCGCAGCTGAAGCTCGTAGTCTTGCGAGCACAGAATGGCGTAAAACCGCAACGTCAGTTTCCGATATTATGGTCTGACACTTCTATACCGCTCCAACAAAACTGTACCTTACAATTTTTACGTCGCGTAGCTTCTGATTTGTGACCGCCTGTGAGAGTTAAATAACAGAAGAGGCAAATTTCTGCCGGTATAAACGAGAGTAAATGTTTTGTCCAGAACGTACGTTATAAAACGATATCTGTACGTGTTGCCCAAGCGATGCGGTAGGCAACCCGCTGTGTCGGCAGTTCAGCAATTTGTTTGCCAGTGTTTTATAACATGGGGATTCCGCTGGTACTCCGTGAAAGAGCAAAAAAAGCTGTTTCCGCCGTGGTTAAGTTCGCGGATACCTCGTTGTTAATTTTATCTCTCCAAGCTGGGTCGAATTTTATTTCGTCCAGGAATTTCTCGTGTTCCTAACGCTGTGCAATCTGCTTAAATCTATGAGAAAGCAAAATGAATTGAAAAAAAAGTACACACAAGAAAAAGGACAAAGGCTTGGATTTTCGCGCTGCGAATCTCGTGTTTCCGCAAAGGGGTCGAGCATGTAATCCATTATTACCGCCACCGAAATAAAAGAGAATCCAGCGCAAAGAGCGGTTACAAGGAATCCAATTTATGTAGCATTCACAGTATCCAGATCTGGACTTCTGATACTCGTTCTGAACGAAATAAAACTGTGTTCAGCTTGCAATAGGAGCTGAAAGATCGCAGTGGTAGCTAATTTGTAATACAAGCAGTACTGTTTTAAATTTGCATTGTGACTAACTCTCACAAATTTTAGGTGTTACCCGAGGCTCGCTAACAGTGAAGGGTAGACCGTTAGGACTGTTTATAAATTGGCATTAGATTAATGCTTCCACTTTCCGTAGCTGACATAATGTTGTCAGGCGAAATCTTCATTAAATTCTGCTGTGCCTAGCTCTTAAGTAAGGGCTTGCACTTGATTTACAGTAAAACATAACAGACATGTCTCAGACACGTTATATTAGCGAATTACCATGCAGAACAGTGACATCAGAGACATCTGAAGACATTTGGAGAGTAGACTACCTTTCGTTATTCAAAGATTTTTGTAACAACAAAAATGGCTCTGAGCACTATGGGACTTAACATCTTTGGTCATCAGTCCCCTAGAACTTAGATCCACTTACACCTAACTAACCTAAGGACATCACACAACACCCTTTTGTAACAACACCAATCAGACCGGTAACATAGACCACAAAATAGCATACTCTTTTCTACAGTCTACATTCCATTAAAATGTTATTTTATCACGACCGCGGTTTCTAATTATATGTCCATTTTTCGTGAAATGAGGTAAAAGTTGAAGATGCTACAATCAGATTTTGAGATATATGGAAATAAAGAACTTTCACAGATAACAGAGATTAAGCACCATCTATGTCACACTCACTGACATTAAAACAAGGGAATAAACATGTTTCTCATGCACTTCCAAAGATAAAACTGTTGCGTTTCGTGTTACTTAACCAGATTCCTGTAGTAGTGAGTAACGAAAATATGTTTTATCGCTTAGTATCTGTCCAGTAGAAGTGTCTAGCCCATTAGCTTTCTATCGTTTGCGACAGTGAGTACTTTTTCCACGTCTTTTAAGTATTTTTGTCTAATTTCTAGAATCGTTTGTCCAAAAGCTGTTATGTTTTTTGGTGATTGTCGAAAGTAACAGAGACTGATCAATCGTTTTATCTGTGTATTCGTTTGGGGCAGACTGTATTTACAACTGAAAAATGTCTGGCCAATGTCCCCACTGGGCAGGAATACAACAAACATATCGCTATGTTCATGATAATGGTTAGAAATATTCCCGCACGTGGTAGAACTCATCGTTTGTTGTGAGATCTTTTGCACTCCATTCTGTCGACAGTAAAATATTTTCGTTGTTTCAGAATTCTTTCGAGAGGATGAAAACGGTGAGTGTGACATGGTAGAAGTGGTTGATGCTATTGACGGTGATGATGATGTTCGGCTTATAGGGCGCTCAACTGCGCGGTTATCAACGCCCGTACCAAGTCCAGTTTCTTTACACAGTCCACTCGAGCCACTGTCACGTATCTTGATGATGAAATAATGAGTACATCACAAACACCAAGTCCTCGGGCAGAGAAAACCCCCAACCCCGCCGGAAATCGAACCCCGGACCCCATGATCCAGAGGCACCGACGCAGGCCACTAGACCACGAACTGCAGACGATGTTGACGGTGTTTAATTACGCCCAAAATATTCTTCTGCGTTTGGAACTCTTTTTTTTTTTTTTTTTTTTTTTTTTTTCATCAGTCTACTGACTGGTTTGATGCGGCCCGCCACGAATTCCTTTCCTGTGCTAACATCTCAGAGTAGTACTTGCAACCTACGTCCTCAATTATTTGCTTGACGTATTCCAATCTCTGTCTTCCTCTACAGTTTTTGCCCTCTACAGCTCCCTCTAGTACCATGGAAGTCATTCCCTCATGTCTTAGCAGATGTCCTATCATCCTGTCCCTTCTCCTTATCAGTGTTTTCCACATATTCCTTTCCTCTCCGATTCTGCATAGAACCTCCTCATTCCTTACCTTATCAGTCCACCTAATTTTCAACATTCGTCTATAGCACCACATCTCAAATGCTTCAATTCTCTTCTGTTCCGGTTTTCTCACAGTTCATGTTTCACTACCGTACAATGCTGTACTCCAGACGTACATCCTCAGAAATTTCTTCCTCAAATTAAGGCCGGTATTTGATATTAGTAGACTTCTCTTGGCCAGAAATGCCTTTTTTGCCATAGCGAGTCTGCTTTTGATGTCCTCCTTGCTCCGTCCGTCATTGGGTATTTTACTGCCTAGGTAGCAGAATTCCTTAACTTCATTGACTTCGTGACCATCAATCCTGATGTTAAGTTTCTCGCTGTTCTTATTTCTACTACTTTTCATTACCTTCGTCTTTCTCCGATTTGCTCTCAAACCATACTGTGTACTTATTAGACTGTTCATTCCGTTCAGCAGATCATTTAATTCTTCTTCACTTTCACTCAGGATAGCAATGTCATCAGCGAATCGTATCATTGATATCCTTTCACCTTGTATTTTAATTCCACTCCTGAACCTTTTTTTTATTTCCATCATTGCTTCCTCGATGTACAGATTGAAGAGTAGGGGTGAAAGGCTACAGCCTTGTCTTACACTCCTCTTAATACGAGCACTTCGTTCTTGATCGTCCACTCTTATTATTCCCTCTTGGTTGTTGTACATATTGTATATGACCCGTCTCTCCCTATAGCTTACCCCTACTTTTTTCAGAATCTCGAACAGCTTGCACCATTTTACATTGTCGAACGCTTTTTCCAGGTCGACAAATCTTATGAAAGTGTCTTGATTTTTCTTTAGCCTTGCTTCCATTATTAGCCGTAACATCATAATTGCCTCTCTCGTCCCTTTATTTTTCCTAAAGCCAAACTGATCGTCACCTAGCGCATTCTCAATTTTCTTTTCCATTCTTCTCTATATTATTCTTGTAAGCAGTTTCGATGCATGAGCTGTTAAGCTGATTGTGCGATAATTCTCGCACTTGTCAGCTCTTGCCGTCTTCGGAATTGTGTGGATGATGCTTTTCCGAAAGTCAGATGGTATCTCGCCAGACTCTTATATTCTACACACCATTAACTATAGCATTAGAAAAGACACCTTGAAATCGCCAAATATTGTTACATTAATAATTTGTATAACTACTCAGGCGTGGTGTCTTCTTCACTTGGTTCATCTTACTGAAGTCTGCAAGGAATTCTCTTGAATAAGCTTGGACTTTACTTAGCTAGGAGTGCTACTTTAGGGCTTATAGTGTTTGACATTTATCCAGATCCACTTTCGTGGTATACAATGGGAACCCAAAACTTGCTCATCTGAAGTAGAGAAACGGAACTACATTGTGAAATCATGATGCTTGATACGGCTCACTCCTGTGTTCTGCTCGTATTTTTGATGTCATCCTTTACGTCATGTTGACAATATTTGTTAACCTAAGTCCTAAACTAGACGAAATAGAAAAATTATAACAGTTTCTGGTGGTTTTAAGGTGTCTCTTCTGAATCGTTTAACATACTGCGGAGCACTGCTTGCAGAAAGTGTACAGCATTAAGGTGACCATCAATTGAACCACACTAAGATTTTTTAAAATTGTTTTTTGTTGTAATTTTCAGTCGGAAGACTGGACTGATGTAGTTTTCCACGTTAGCCTATCTAGTGAAAATCTCTTCATATGTGCATTACTACTACAACCCACATCGACTTGCACCTGCTCACTATATTGAAATCTTGGTCTCCCTCTATAATTTTTACCCCACACTTATGTAATTTCGCATTTCAGAAACTTCTATTTGCTTCTTTTCTGACCTGTTATTCTTCTTTTTTCTATTACAAGTGCATATACAAAGCTTCTACAAATATGCCTGAAAAGTACCTGTATTGATGTCCATAATGGCTGTAGCTATTAATTTCACACAAAGCTGAAAGTTTTTGTGGTGTTAACGTGTCATGTAAGGAGTGAAACATGGACGATAAATAGTTTGGACAAGAAGAGAACAGAAGCTTTTGAAATGTGGTACTACAGAAGAATGCTGAAGATTAGATGGGTAGATCACATAACTAATGAGGAGGTATTGTACAGAATTGGGGAGGAGTTTGTGGCACAACTTGACAAGAAGAAGGGACCAGTTGGTAGGACACACATTTAGCATTGGAGGGCAGCGTGGAAGGTAAAAATCATAGAGGGAGACCCAGAGATGAATACACTAAATAGATACAGAAGGATGTAGGTTCAAGTAGGTACTGGGAGATGAAGAAGCTTGCACAGGATAGAGTAGCATGGAGAGCTGCATCAAACCAGTCCCTGCACTGAAGACCACAACAACAACAACCACGTGTCAAAGAAAATCTACAGTGGCCTATAACACACGGTATGGCTATATACACTACTGGTCATTAAAATTGCTACACCACGAAGATGACGGGTTACAGACGCGAAATTTAACCGACAGGAAGAAGATGCTGTGATATGCAAATGCTTGGCTTTTCAGAGCATTCACACAAGGTTGGCGCCGGTGGCGACACCTACTACCTGCTGACATGAGGAAAGTATCCAACCGATTTCTCATACACAAACAGCAGTTGACCGGCGTTACCTGGTGAAACGTTGTTATGATGCCTCGTGTAAGGAGGATAAATGCGTACCATCACGTTTCCGACTTTGATAAAGGTCGGATTGTAGCCTATCGCGATTGCAATTTACCTTATCGCGACATTGCTGCTCGCGTTGGTCGAGATCCAGCGACTGTTAGCAGAATATGGAATCGGTGGGTTCAGGAGGGTAATACGGAACGCCGTGCTGGATCCCGGGACGTTTGCAAGACAACAACCATCTGCACGAACAGTTCGACGACGTTTGCAGCAGCATGGACTATCAGCTCGGAGACCATGGCTGCGGTTGCCGTTGGCGCTGCAGCACAGACAGGAGGGCCTGCGATGGTGTACTCAACGACGAACCTGGGCGCACGAATGGCAAAACGTCATTTTTTCGGATGAATCCAGGTTCTGTATTCAGCATCATGATGGTCGCATCCGTGTTTGGCGACATCGCGGTGAACGCACATTGGAAGCGTGTATTCGTCATCGCCATACTGGCGTACCACCCGGCGTGATGGTATGGGCTGCCATTGGTTACACATCTCGGTCACCTCTTGTTCGCATTGACGGCACTTTGAACAGTGGATGTTACATTTGAGATGTGTTAGGACCCGTGGCTCTAGCGTTTATTCGATCCAAGTGAAACCCTACATTTCAGCAGGATAATGCACTACCGCATGTTGGAGGTCCTGTACGGAACTTTCTGGCCCTGGCCAGCACATTCTCCAGATCTCCCACCAATTGAGAACGTCTGGTCAATGGTGGCCGAGCAACTGGCTCGTCATAATACGCCAGTCACTGCTCTTGATGAACTGTGGTATCATGCTGAAGCTGCATGGGCAGCTGTACCTGTACACGCCATCCAAGCTCTGTTTGACTCAATTCACAGGCGTGTCAAGGCCGTTATTACGGTGAGAGGTTGTTATGGGTAGTGATTTCTCAGGATCTATGCACCCAAACTGCGTGAAAAAGTAATCACATGTCCAATGAATACCCATTAATCATCTACATTTCTTCTTGGTGTAGCAGTTTTAATGGCCAGTAGTGTAGCTTTTGTGTATCTACTTCTAGAATTGTCACGGTGAACACTGAGGGATTTGCTGCTTCTTGACTTTAATTTTGATAGTCCGGCCGTTGTGGCCGAGTGGTTCTAGGTGCTTCGGTCCGGAACCGCGCTGCCGCTAGGTCACAGGTTCGAATCCTACCTCGGGCATGGATGTGTGTGCTGTCATTATGTTCGTTAGGTTTAAGTAGTTCTAAGTCTATGGGACTGATGACCTCAGATGTTTAGTGCTCAGATGTTTAGTGCTCAGAGCCATTTGATAGTTCGCTCTTCTAACATACAGTACCAGTGACGGGTGCACAACTAGAACATGACAGTATCACTGAACTTCTCATCGACTCAAATCGTTTTCCAACAAAGTGTTTCATAATCAGAATGACGCTATTGTCGAAAGATTCCGGACAGGAATGGTTCAAATGGCTCTGAGCACTATGCGACTTAACTTCTAAGGTCATCAGTCACCTAGAACTTAGAACTAATTAAACCTAACTAACCTAAGGACATCACACACATCCATGCCCGAGGCAGGATTCGAACCTGCGACGGAAGCGGTCGCTCGGCTCCAGACTGTAGCGCCTAGAACCGCACGGCCACTCCGGCCGGCTCCCGGACAGGACTTCGGTCCTTGAAGAATATCAGTAATTTCAATTAGTGCTAGTAGTGCTAGAAGCAAACAAATGATTATTATTATTGTAAAGATAAATTCTGGATAATCATATAATTTTTCTAATGATATAATTATTTCTTGAGAGTTAATTGAATTATACTGTCCAGTTACATTAATGTGACGACTAGTCAAAACCCGGTGCGGACCGCTGCGAGACAGGAAGAAAATCAATTTCTGGAATGAACCAATAGGGTTGTGGAGCCAGACCGCCTCCATTGCAGTGGTCAGCTACGCTAGATTTCTTGGTCAAGTATGCATGCTGCAAACAGCCAGATCTCATAGATTCTCGTTGGGTCTTAATTAGGGGAGGCTGGTGGGTAGGGGAAAACAGTAAACTCATCCTGGTGCTCATCCTGGTGCTCATCGAACCTCGTACGTACACTGTGAACTGTGTGACTCGTTGCTTTGTCCTGCTGGTAGATGCCACAGTGCCGAGGAAAAAGCAGACTGCATATAGGGGTGGACATGATCCCCAAGGATATATGCGTTCTTGTGTTTATTCATTGCGGCTTCCAGAATGACGAGATGTTCCAGGGAGTGCCATCCGGCCTGAACCCTTCCGACGATTCGGGTAGTGTGTTTAGCTTTCCCACTTTTGTTTTGCTATACTCAGATTTGGTAGCTGTGTCTTACATGAGTATCAGAACAATAATATTCTAGTGTCAAATAACAACCTTTACATTTGACGAGAATTTTTTCTTGAGAAGTCTTTCGATAAGAATCTGCTACGGTAGCGGTTAAAGGCTTTACGCATTGCTCTGTTGAAATCCATATTTGCTTCATTTACCATCTCTCTGTATACATCATTAAGATTTGTTTTCCATCTGTTGTACAGTATTTGCGGTTTTTTTACTGAGACCGTATGCCAGGGAAGGGTTCTCCCGTCATGAACTGCTGTACTACGTACCTATTTATCCAGTGGTTGGTGAATTAATTTTCTTCTAACACTGAGCCACGGTTCTTCTACATGTTCCTTCCCTGAGCTCAGTATTCCGATTTATTCCTTGAGAGATTACACTACTACTTATTTTTCAAGTTTTCGCAGGATATAAATCTTTCTACCTATTTTATTCGCATTTATTACTTCAGTAACCTTGTTGCTAGAACTACGTATCAGTCAGTGATATCAGTTTCAAAGTGGCCACCTTGATGTGTCGAAATAGCGAACTCAGATACGTCTTGGATTTTCCGAACCGGCTGCGTATATTGCCTGATACGCTAGAGCATAAACGGTTTCAAGACATATATCTCCATAAGAGAGATGTGTGGAGAAAACTGTACAAAAAAAAAAAAATGTGATGGTGTGAATTTTATTATGTAACTGTAGGTTCTGGAACAGGTAATGCTCAACCTATTGAGAAACTGAAGACTACTATTCGGAAAATACGTCTCCCATACATGCAAGTTTATACAATTTGCGACCACATTTTTTGTAGATTTATGTAAGAACCTTCCATCAACATTCGTATCTGGGTTTTGTTATCTCTTTGAATTTAGCAAAGAACTTCATTGGTCTATATAACATCCACTCGCTAGCTGCATGTTCCGTCCACCTCTATTAAAATTTCGTTCATACATAACTACGTCTTTTAACCAGTCTTTTCATTATTCATCTGCTCATGTTTCTGTCTCCCCCAGAGATTGCCAATCAGTATGTCTCCACTGGTTCCAAAGCATCTTTGATTTTGTGCCTTACTCAATTTCGTAACACACGCTGACTGTAATCTTCCGACACATCTGAAAAGTGTGTTTAGTTTTGCAATAGGTCTCCAGGCTATTGTCATTCCTCTATTTATTTCTCTCGCAAAGTACCCACTTGATGTTTTCAACTTCGCTTAATACCAAAATTCTTCTGTGTCTTATATGACTTCATTTCTCATCTGCATAATCATTCCTCTGTTTATTTCTCTCGCAAAGTACCCACTTGATGTTTTCAACTTCGCTAAATACCAAAATTCTTCTGTGTCTTGTATGACTTCATTTCTCATCTGCATAATCGTTTTCGGTGTATGTATTATATAATAAAGCGCCAAAGAAACTGGTATAGGCATGCGTACTCAACTACAGATATATGTAAACAAGCTGAATATGGCGCTGCAGTTGGCCACGCCTAAATAAGACAAGTGTCTGGCGCAGTTGTTAGATTGGTTACTGCTGCCACAATGGCAGGTTATCAAGATTTAAGTGAGTTTCAACGTGGTGATGCAGTCGGCGCATGAGCGATGGGACGCAGCATCTGGAAGGTAGCGGTGAAGTGCGGATTTGCCCTAAGGCCATTTCACGAGTGTACCGTGAATTTCAAGAATCCGGTAAAACATCAATATCCGACATCGCTGCGGACGGAAAAAGATCCTGCAAGAACAGGACCAACGCCGACTGAAGTGAATCGTTCAACGTGACAGAAGTGCAACCCTTCCACAAATTGCTGCAGATTTCAATGCTGGGCCATCAACAAGTGTCAGCGTGCGAACTATTCAACGTAACATCATCGATATGGGCTTTCGGAGCCGAAGGCCCACTCGTGTATCCTTGATGACTGCACGACACAGAGCTTTAAGCCTCGCCCGGGTCGTCAACACCGAGATTGGACTGGAAACATATTACTTGGTCGGACGAGTCTTGTTTCAAATTGTATCGAGCGGATGGACGTGTCCGGGTATGGAGACAACCTCATGAATCCGTGGACCCCGCGTGTCAGCAGGGGACTGTTCAAACTGGTGCAGGCTCTGTAATGGTGTGGGACGTATGCAGCTGGAGTGATATGGGAACCCTGATATGTCTAGATACGTCTCTGACAGGTGACACGTACGTAGGAATCCTGTCTGATCATATGCATCCATTCATGTCCATTGTGCATTCCGATGGGCAATTCCAGCAGGACAATGCCACATCCCACATGTCCGGAATTGTTACAGAATGACTCCAGGAACGCTCTTCTGCGTTTTATCACTTCCGTTGGCCACCAAACTTCCCAGAAATGAACATTATTGAGCATACCTGGGATGTCTTGCAACGTGATGTTCGGAAAAGCTCTCCAAACCCTCGTACTCTTACGTATTTCTGGACAGCCCTGCAGGATTCATGGTGTCAGTTCCCTCCAGCACTACTTCAGACATTAGTAGAGTCCATGCGACGTAGTATTGCGGCACTTCTGCGTCCTTGCGGGGGTTCTACACGGTATTAGGCAGGTGTACCAGTTTCTTCGGTTCTTCAGTGTACATTACTTAGTGCCCGTTGCTTCGCTCGTGTAGACTCCCATGGTCTGCACAGACATTTTTTGTTTTTCTTAATCGAATTCGTATGTTACTTATGTGGAAATCTACACACTGTGGCAATAGTGTATCTTGTGTAAACCCAGGAGATAGTGACCCTTTGTATGGCTTTGCATAATTAAAATGATCCAACGGTTTTAATTTAATTTCGTATGGAGAGTTAAAAAAAGAAAGAGACAAACTGTGTATTGGTTGTGTAGCTATTGCCGCTTGTCGTGCGACGTGGCCGCGCGGTTTGAGACGCCATGTCACGGACTGCGCGGCCCCTCCAGCGGGAGCTTCGAGTCCTCCCTCGGGCACGGGTGTGTGTGTGTTGTTCTTAGCATAATTTAGTTTACGTAGTGTGTAAGGCTAGGGACCGAGGACCTGAGCAGTTTGGTGCCTTAGGAATTCACACACATTTGAATATTTTTATTACCGCCAGTCCTAGACCAAAAGCTGATCTCGAACGGATGTTCCTGTACCTGAAATCGCATTTAAAAGTGCAATCTACTTTGTCATTAGTAATGATCAGTTTCGTAGTAATTACAACAAAAATAATTTTATAAACATATATTTGGCATACTGAAAAAATGATATATTTAAGAGTCACTTCTTTTTTATATGCAATTCTGAAATACTCAGTGTGTCATGATGACTGTCAAATAGTTTTCTTTGATTCTTTGATTTAGGTAACATGTTGCAATACCTTCTAAACTTTTCATGTTAATTAAGGCCACAAAAGCGACTCTGGTAACTGTATACCGAGATTTTTGTTACTCCTCGCCTTTGAGTTCCTGTGCCGGTATAGAAAACTTCATCCCCTAACACATATTTCTTTATTTCTAACCAAGAAGTCAAATGCCAATATTCATAGATTTAGCTTTAAAAATGTTACAACATATTTCTTTATTTGTCACTAAGCAGTCAAATACCACTTTTCTAGGATGTAGCTTTAAAAATGCTCTTTTGGTTCTCTAATGTAGAATTATTGAAAAAAAAAGGGTCACGCACTTCTTCAACCCAAGTGCAGAATTTTCAAAAATGTTGAAACACGTCCTTCTTTATTTCCGACTGAGAAACTAAATAGTAATTTTCGTAGTCTTAGCTTCAAAATTGCCTTAATAGCGACATATTTTCAAAAAGCCTTTCATCCCCCATTTCACTGCATTAGGTGTGGAAGTTAGAAAAATCACTCCCTAACGGTGCTGAAATATAAGATCAACAGCTACTTCAGATTTCAAGCTTTTATCCTTTGCAATTTTGACTGGGCAATCATCAGTCGGTCAGTGAATCAGGACATTTACTTTTATGTATAGACTTCAGGGACACTCTTAAAAAAGCTCAACTAAGTTCGCCCCTTAGTTATTGAAGGTTGTTTACGCTGGGGACAAACGGTAGAATGTCATCGGCAAAACGAAAGTGGTTTACTTATCTCATTCACGTGTGTACCTTCTTCATTTCCGAGATTAGAGAACTGGAGACTTCCTCTAGTGGAGCTGCCTCAGTCTTCTTACAATTCTGCGCTTATAAATATCTTGATGAAGTGTACTAGAAGCAGTAGCACTGACTCATTTACTGAAATAGAAACTTTTAGAGCGTCGACCTCCTGTCCGATGTTTATCACACCTGCTGGACTTCCTCATCACATAACAGGTACTGAAAGATAAACTTTCACGGTATTCGGAACTCATATTCACAACAAACAACAGTATATCACATGAATACCGCTGTCACGAATACACTCTTGTACACTTGGTTCGCAGGAGAGCTTCTGTAAAGTTTGGAAGGTAGGAGACGAGATACTGGGAGAAGTAAAGCTGTGAGTACCGGCCGTCAGTCGTGCTTCGGTAGCTCAGATGGTAGAGCACTTGCCCGCGAAAGGCAAAGGTCCCGAGTTCGAGTCTCGGTCGGGCACACAGTTTTAATCTGCCAGGAAGTTTCATATCAGCGCACACTCCGCTGCAGAGTGAAAATCTGATTCTGGAAACTCTTGTACTTGTTGTTTCATGGAATAAACCAATTCCGAACGTCAACGTGAGGGAAAATCACATCTTGTTCAGGTGAAGTATCTTCATTTCGAAATCCATTGCCAAATACTTAAATAAACTGGGATAAACCTAGGTTAAGGTAAGAGCTTAAACGTAAATTATGCTGAAAGAACATTCCTCAAAATGGTAGTATTGGAAGTCGATGTTTTCCAACTGATATTTGAACGGAGTCCCGGATGGGACTATGTGATGGGACTACGTGGCTGGACTACATGATGGGACTGTGAGACTTTGTCACTATCGGAAGGCAAAGATTACGAGTTTTCACTGTAGAACTTATATTTTGTGAATCGTTAAGTGGCGTGCATAGCTCCAGACTATACTGGAGGCTTGGCTGTCCCTGCCAGCACATTCCATGCAGTCTCGTGGTTCGCACGCGGTCATCGGCAGACGCCCGACCAGTGGGTGTCACGCCGGGCAGGAAGTTGCGCAATTGTGCGTCAGCCGGAGCGGGTGCAGACAAGCGGGCGCGGCGCTGCGCTGTGCGTCAGTGAGGCCCTGGTCAGGGTCCGGCTGTGGGGGCGGAGGTCGCCACCGCCAGCCTCCGACACCTCTGTGCTGCCCTTCTGCACGTGACGTCTCTCGTTCCCAGCGGAGAGAGATCAGTTGTCTGACGGCATTAACGGAAATGTAAGTACGCAGCTGCAGTAAGGAATGGAATACTACAGCCGGGTCCTAAAAACAACGACTCATTCACGTCAGCTGAACACGTGCTCACACGGCAGAAGAAGTGCATTAGGCTACTCGGCGCACATCTTTAGTTTATCCCAGTAGCATTGCCGTTCTTCCCTTCATGACTATATAGTCTGATCATTACGTTCCCAAACTATTCTGCGTATCATACGTATCGCGTCCTCCCATTCATAACGAACGCACGTGATACTTACGGCGCCTTGCGTCTCCTTCATATTGATTCATCATAGCCGGCCGGTGTGGCCGAGCAGTTCTAGGCGCTTCAGTCTGGAACCACGTGACCGCTACAGTCGCAGGTTCGAATCCTGCCTCGGGCATGGATGTGTGTGATGCCATTAGGTTAGTTAGGTTTAAGTAGTTCTAAGTTCTAGGGGACTGATGACTTCACCTGTTAAGTCCCATAGTGCTCAGAGCCATTTGAACAATTTTTTTGATTCATCATAAACTTTACACGCAAACAAATTTTGTGACACAGCTCTGAGAGTAAATCGACACTATTTCTGGAATACATTCAACAGTTAAATAAAGTTCACATGAGTGTCTTACGCAGAATGGACCTAGTGGGAAAAAATTCCATGTACCGGGTGTTTTGTCCTTACTTGCGATCCAAGTTTCCATTTCTTATTTACTTGTTTAGAAAAACATAATTCTATAAAATGCATGTTTAACCAGCAGCAAATTTGCTACTAAATGTCCTGTGTGGTATACTGGAATTCATGACATGCTCCACATATGAGACGTGGCCAGTATTTAAGCAATGACAGATGTGATGTTGTGGCCTAAAATGTTTTACACCTAACCCGTGAAGACGGTCTGTGACTGAAACCGGTCGATATTACCGAACGAGGTGGCACAGTGTTTAGCACATTCTAACATTCTGCGTGGTGTCTGTCTGTTCTATATCGTGTCTCCCTACCACTTTCGTGCAACGGCGCCTGAGCGTGTTTTTTAGGGAATTGACTAGTTTGAACCTGGGACCTGTTGCTGGTAAGGAGACGCCAGACCACACATGACATGTAGAGTTCAGAAGAGTTCAGTGAGACTAGCGATGATATAACCAAATACTTAATGATTTCAGCGTCAGCTCCACTGCACTCCCTGTAAAAGAATCTTAATACTAATTAAATTTAGTGGAAGGGGTTCAAGGCTTTCCTATTTTTAGTTAGCTGGTAAAATAACGTCGAAAAAGCAGTTAAGTTTACCATTGGAAATTTTGTTCTACTCACAAAACATTGTTTATAAATTGCACTATTGATAAAAGGAAATGTTTTAATACAGGATGGTAAAAACCAACTGCGTTCACCAAAAATGTGAACAAATATTCCCTGAATGGGTTTCCAAGTTCTACAACGGATCGAGGGATGACCTATACCATATCACATCTATAATCTAGGTTTAAATTAAGTTTCACAAAAGAGAAAACGATCAAAATGGTCTACAGTGACCCTCAATTATCTTTAATTACTTATCTAACTTGTCGTAAATTACAGTGGCTGATGAGGCTTCTCAACAATTATATAACAGAGAAATCATCGCGTTTCAGATTTTAACTTACGTAGCAAATGTGAATACCATGAGATTTAATTGACGGTCGACACTAGTATTACGTAAAAAGGGGATGTAACAGATGCGCTCAAAAATGTGGCATCACATGCGTTCATTACCTTGTCGGTGTTCGTCAGGGGGCGGTGGGCAGCACAGCTCCGCTCACCTCGCCGTCTCGGAAGCAACTCTCTCCTAACTTCTCCTTACTACAATTTACCGAAGTTGGTTTAAAAAAACTATTTGGCTGTGTTTTCATCTGACCAATTAGGGTCTCAATGTTAACCTTAAGCTCCGCCTACAAAAATTCTGTCTATCCAATGAGAAACGTTATACTTTTCGTGGTGGGGCAATGTTTTTAAAGTTTGCAACGTAACAGAGACGCGAAAAAGTCTCACGCTAAAACTAGCAGCTGGTGTGGTCCTTTTAGTGTTATCGTAAGATCTATACTGTTCTTCTGGAGGGCTCTATCTTTTAACATGGGCTGTGGGGTGGTCCTGACGTAACAGAGACGCGAAAAAGTCTCACGCTAAAATTTGCAGTTTGGGTGGTCCTAGCAGATAGCTGGCGACGTGGGTGTCCGTCCCTTATCGTAGGGCCTTCCAGCTTAACACGGTTCTGCTCTCGGCTTCTGTTCTCGTTCCTCCCCTCAGAACTGCGTCTGTCTCACAGTGGGAAGGTATGACATGCATTTAGGCATTCTTGTGTTAGTCTGAGGTATTCCATTTGCTCACTCGTTACTCGTATTACTTTGGTTAATTTAATGTCACGATTTATTCGGAGCTATGTGACATACTACTGGATTTGCTTATCATGTCAGGGTTTTCATGGAAGGTGTTGGATTTGCCTGACACCTTACAACATTGGACTCGCATTCGGGAGGACGACGGTTCAAACCCGTGTCCAGCCATCCTGATTTAGGTTGTCCGTGATTTCTCCAAATCGCTTCAGGCAAATGCCGGGATGGTTCCTTTGGAAGGGCACGGCCAATTTCCTTCGCCATCCTTCCCTAATCCGAACTTGTGCTCCGTCTGTAATGACCTCGTTGTCGACGGGACGTTAAACGCTAATCTCCTCTCCCTCCGGTCGATATTTGGGTTTTAAATAAAAAAGCAGCTGAGGGTCAAACACATATTTTATACATTGCCTGACGGCTGTTAAGTCACCTTCCAAACATGTTTAAAGATTGAATTAATTTTAACTTGGCCACGTATTGTCTAAGCTGATGAGAAATCGCTGATCTCTGTACCATTTCTTGTATGAGACACAGTTGTTTTACTGTTCCTGAGCAGAATTTAGTGTGGTTAGAGAACGATCTAAACTCAATACAAAAATCTTAATATTTATATTTTTCATTTATTTTTAACAAGACTAAATTAATTTTTGCTGCAAAGGTAAAGTGGCTATTAATTTTCTCCACATTACCTAAGCTGGTGACAAGACGTTCACGTGTACCAGTTTTTGTTTTTATAAGATACATGGTTGTTCCACTATTCCTGAGATGACGCAAGTATAGTTTAAGCTCAAAAAGGATCTATGCTCAATCCAGAAATCGATCGCTTTTCTCCACGGTGCTCTTGTTCGATAAAATCTTGAAGCGGTAGGAGCTGTTCATGCTAAGCTGTTCTTGCTGTATTGTGATCACGTCACATAATTTTCCCAGAATGAAGTAATTTCCTTCATTTATATTTTTCGTAATTACAGTTTATAACTGAGTCATTATATTATCACAATGAATAAAGATATGACATTTTGGATTATTTACTACACTACAAGAATAAAACTGAAGTCTGATCAAGTACTGATCAAACTAAGTGTGTATGCTAGGAGCTTGCAGTTATAATACCATTATTACTTACGAAAGATATAATAGTGGTAAGTTGATGCAAGACTTCCAGAATCATTTTCCTGAGTTGTACTTACTGGTGTTAGTTCTAGAAATTACCTATTTCGAAAATAGATAGAAATACACTCCTGGAAATTGAAATAAGAACACCGTGAATTCATTGTCCCAGGAAGGGGAAACTTTATTGACGCATTCCTGGGGTCAGATACATCACATGATCACACTGACAGAACCACAGGCACATAGACACAGGCAACAGAGCATGCACAATGTCGACACTAGTGCAGTGTATATCCACCTTTCGCAGCAATGCAGGCTGCTATTCTCCCATGGAGACGATCGTAGAGATGCTGGATGTAGTCCTGTGGAACGGCTTGCCATGCCATTTCCACCTGGCGCCTCAGTTGGACCAGCGTTCGTGCTGGACGTGCAGACCGCGTGAGACGACGCTTCATCCAGTCCCAAACATGCTCAATGGGGGACAGATCCGGAGATCTTGCTGGCCAGGGTAGTTGACTTACACCTTCTAGAGCACGTTGGGTGGCACGGGATACATGCGGACGTGCATTGTCCTGTTGGAACAGCAAGTTCCCTTGCCGGTCTAGGAATGGTAGAACGATGGCTTCGATGACGGTTTGGATGTACCGTGCACTATTCAGTGTCCCCTCGACGATCAACAGTGGTGTACGGCCAGTGTAGGAGATCGCTCCCCACACCATGATGCCGGGTGTTGGCCCTGTGTGCCTCGGTCGTATGCAGTCCTGATTGTGGCGCTCACCTGCACGGCGCCAAACACGCATACGACCATCATTGGCACCAAGGCAGAAGCGACTCTCATCGCTGAAGACGACACGTCTCCATTCGTCCCTCCATTCACGCCTGTCGCGACACCACTGGAGGCGGGCTGCACGATGTTGGGGCGTGAGCGGAAGACGGCCTAACGGTGTGCGGGACCGTAGCCCAGCTTCATGGAGACGGTTGCGAATGGTCCTCGCCGATACCCCAGGAGCAACAGTGTCCCTAATTTGCTGGGAAGTGGCGGTGCGGTCCCCTACGGCACTGCGTAGGATCCTACGGTCTTGGCGTGCATCCGTGCGTCGCTGCGGTCCGGTCCCAGGTCGACGGGCACGTGCACCTTCCGACGACCACTGGCGACAACATCGATGTACTGTGGAGACCTCACGCCCCACGAGTTGAGCAATTCGGCGGTACGTCCACCCGGCCTCCCGCATGCCCACTATACGCCCTCGCTCAAAGTCCGTCAACTGCACATACGGTTCACGTCCACGCTGTCGCGGCATGCTACCAGTGTTAAAGACTGCGATGGAGCTCCGTATGCCACGGCAAACTGGCTGACACTGACGGCGGCGGTGCACAAATGCTGCGCAGCTAGCGCCATTCGACGGCCAACACCGCGGTTTCTGGTGTGTCCGCTGTGCCGTGCGTGTGATCATTGCTTGTACAGCCCTCTCGCAGTGTCCGGAGCAAGTATGGTGGGTCTGACACACCGGTGTCAATGTGTTCTTTTTTCCATTTCCAGGAGTGTATATTCAGGAAAGGAATCAGAATGACTCACACGTACAAAGCTACTGTAAATGGACACATCTTAAGGATGATGATTTGACGGATAGTTGGTGCACGTAACACCGGAACATAGGCAAAGATATAACACTGGCCAAAGATTTAAACTAAAGGTTTATTAACCGTTTCAGAGATGTCGTATACAACAAGAAAACCTTCCCATTCGAACCCAGACTGGAGAGTTGGACCGACCGACAGTCGTGTCATCCTATGAAAAAACTCTCACAGATAATCACGCTAAAAGTTACACTGAGCAAGCAAATCAGTTCTTCCAGCTATTTTTCTACAGTACAATCGTTAATTCCCGATAGTCATCAGAAAGATAATGCTTCAAAGTTATTCTCATGGTTAGGGAATAAGCATCATTACAATAATCCCGTGAGATACACTTTGTAATACGCACTGTGTTTTGGTAGGGAATCTGCTTCACGTCGCCTACCCATAACTAAGTGGTTGCCGACAGACGTTTAAACTCCTGTAAGCTGTTCGGCAGTTTGACATCGGTGTCATTCAATACGACGGACACCAAGATTAACACGACCCAGAGAGCGCTTTCCCTTAATGAGACTACTAATTTAGCGCGCCGCGCCGATGTTTTCTGAATGGTCCGCACACCAGTCCCACCCGGTGGCCTATATTTAGGAGCTTCTCGGTCGGTGAGTCAGTGACGCCTGTCGAATCTCGTCTGGACAGAACAACAGACAGGAGACCAGAGAGCCGCGTGCGGGCCAAGTCTAAGCACGACCGCCCTCTGAGGACCGCGCTCTAAAATAAGACCTGCAGTCACGGAAATGGAACACCTAACACCTCTCCAGAGGGCGCGCGGCCCACTCCTGTTCCGAGCACTGGTAACTGCTCCCACTCGCTCGCTCCTTTGTAACTGTCTCCAGGTGATCCGTTACACTTTTTGCGCCGCATTTAATGTAACAATAACTCTTAACACAATTTTCCAGTTGAAATCGATACAACCAAACGGAATTTTAAAAATCGTTGGCTTGAGGACGAAATAGTAAATATAATCATCTCTTCAATGTAAATTAACCATCGCATAATAGTATTGGGTGTCTACGTAAAATTTCGTTGCTTATTCCACTCGGGTCGACTCCAAGCTGACCTTGTGCTTTATACGACATGAATCACACGTGCTCATAAATTAGTCGAGAAAGAACTCCTCAGAAAAGAAACCCTTTCTTAAAAACATTCTTAAAAAGAAAAGGAAGAAAAGCACGACACACCACGAAGGAATCGTGTACGAAATCGGTAGATGAAAAATTGGATGACTTTTTCTAGAGAGTCAGAGCTTCGGAGACTGAGCAATACAATAACCTGTTGGTCCACCTCTAGCTCTTATACAAGCAGTTAAGCGGCTTGGTATTGATTGATAGAATTGTTTGAGGTCCTCCTGAGGAATATAGTGCCAAATTCGGTCCAGTTGGTACGTTAGATCGTCAAAATCTCGATATGGTTGGTGTTTCCCGCGCATAATGCTCCGAACGTTCTGGAACTGGGAGAAATCCAGCGAGTTCGCTAGCTAAAGGTAGGGTTTGGCGAACAAGAAGACATGCAGTAGAAATTCTGACAGTGTGCGGGCGAGCATTATCTAGCTGAAATGCAATTCCACGATGGTTTGCCATTAAATGCGTACAATATCGTCGACATACCGTTGTGATGTAAGGGCTTCGCGTATCATAACCAAATGGGACTTGCTGAGAAAAGGAACGGAACACCAGACGATCACTCCTGATTGTCAGACAGTACTGCCGGGCGACAGTGAGGTTGGTATCCCATCACTGGCCAGGGCGTTTCCAGACACGTCTTAGGCCTGGAATCTCAATGACTGGAGTAGAATTGTCTTCAGTGATGAGTCCCGCTTCGAAATGAGCCCAGATGACCATCGAAGGCATGTTCGGAGAGGCCCAAGACAATGGTGGTGTACAAACCTGACTGTCGATCGCCATTTTTATTCTGGATATAACTACATGCTACACTGATGGTTTCTGCTTCCAAAATGTAATGTTGTGGGAAGGTCGAGTCATACTTCGTGTAAGAACAAGAAACGTATACCATCACGTGTCGGAATTCGACACCGTCAGGATCGCGGACTGTTGACACTGAGGTTTATAATTCCGCTATTTCGCTGTTCGCGTTGGTCAAGACCTCCACTTCTATGAAATGAATATGGTGTCTATCGGTTCAGGATGGCCGTAAGTAATGCCACACACGACCTTATCGACCCCAGGTGAATACTAGCGCCTGAGAGGCAACATTATGCGGTCACATCACTGATTTTGAGTCAACTAAATAAAATCTGACACGACCGACATACAACTCCTGACGATGGCGGTGATCGAAGTCGTCGAAAGCTTGAGATGATGTACAGTTCTGTCGCGGCAAGAAATCCAAAGAATCATTTATCCCGAGTATGGGCTTGTTTGCATCAAGACACGTATGACGAGTTCTCGAGCACCACGGACTGTTTGCCTCGCGTTCATTGGAGCGGCTTCACTCTATGTAACAGCAGAGGCGTACCATCAGCAGTAGGCTCAACGACAATACCGGACTCAGGTGGCCTTTCTTGAGAGTCCCGGTTACGCATGCAGCATCACGACGGACTTATCAGTGTGTGGAGGTTCCGGGAACCAACTTCGCCGTATTGATTTAGTTGTCTTCATACCGGCCGAGCCCCTGGCGTGATAGCAGTGCTGTTGGGTACACGACACGGTCACATCTCGTTCGCATAGTTGGGAATTTGGAAAGCGGAAAACATAGATCAGCTGGCCTCTAGAGGAAAAATCCCTGGATTCGAGATACTGGGAGCCACCTATCACCGCAATTACGGCGTGGCAACCTCATACGAAATAAGATAGAAAATGCTTCCCTGTGTAAGATATCTACAGACAACAACATACATGAAGTTGCTGTCAAAATTGGCGAGACCACTATAGTTAACATCTATAAGCCTCCCGGCTGTCCATGGCCTCCAGAAGTACTCCAAGAATATCCCCACCCTGCTATCTACGTAGGAGACTTTAATAGTCACCATGAGAACTGGAAGTACGCACGAAACGACCAGAACGGTGAATCCCTGATGAGCTGGAGTGAGGAGACTAACACCCACCTGATTTTCGACGCCAAGGACCGCGGAACATTTCGATCAGCAGCATGGAGACGAGATTATAACCCTGATTTATGTTTTGTCACTAAAAACAAAAACAACCAACCGCTAGCCGCAACTCGTGAAGTCCTGTCTGATTTCCCACATAGCCAGCATCGCCCTGTTACCTTAAAAGTCGGAATTAACATCCCAATCATAAAATCCTTTCCTCGCCCACGATGGAATTTCCAGAAGGCAGACTGGGCCACCTTTGCAGAAAACCTTGACAAGTGTCTAGGTTGGATACCCCCGACTAGGGACAACTATGACAGATTTGTGGGAGCAGTCATCGCCACGGCTAAGAGGAATGTACCCAGAGGCTACCGGAAAGAGTACATCCCTGGCTGGAATGAGAGATGCGAAGACCTGTACCAGGAATTTACCGAAACCAACAACCAAGAAATCGCGGACGAACTGTTGCACAGCTTAGATGCAGCTCGACGGGAAAAATGGATGGACACCGTGGAGAATCTAGATTTCACTAAATCCAGTAGGCAAGCATGGACCCTACTCCGTAACCTGGGAGGCAGTAAACGTAAAATAAAAGACACCCACCCGATAACCCCTAACAATGTGGCCGCACACATAGTTAGAACCTCAAGAGCACCAAGGGACAGAACACACACCACGACCGTCAAACGTGAATTAAGATCCTTAAAACAAAAGGCATCGCCTACCTCCGAATTTTCCCAGCCTATCACAGCGGAAGAAGTTGCAGCAGCCTTGTCAAAAATCAAAAGTGGCAAGGCTCCCGGCTTCGATGGCATCCACCCGGAATTCCTACTTCACTGTGGAAAATATACTAGAACATGGCTCGCAAACTTCTTAAGAGATATTTTAGAATTGGGTAATATCCCACACCAGCTTAAACGAGCAAAGATTATAGCGATACTAAAGCCAGGCAAACCTAATGACATGCCCCAATACTACCGCCCTATCGCTCTGCTGAACTGTGTCTATAAGCTGTTGGAACGTATCATCTACAATAGAATAAGCGGAAAAATTCTTGAAGTGGTACCGATTGAACAGGCAGGTTTTCAACCCAACCGCAGTTGCACCGACCAGATCCTCTCCCTAGCAACTCATATAGAGGCGAGCTTTCAGAAAAAACTCAAAACATCAGTAGCCTTTATTGACCTATCAGCCGCTTATGATACCGTTTGGCGACAAGGCCTGATATTTAAGTTGCTGCGGGTCATACCATGTAATAAGCTGGCCAACCTCATTGATAACATGCTCACAGATAGAAGTTTCAGAGTCATAATGGGCGACTTAAAAAGTGACCAAATGAAGCTCAACAATGGTTTACCACAAGGCTCCGTTCTGGCGCCATTGATGTTTAACCTCTACATATCGGACTTACCTGAAACCACTTCTCAAAAATTCGGATATGCCGACGACTGGGCAATAGCTGCAAGAGGCAGATCAATGGAGGCAACGGAAAACACATTAACTGCGGATCTAACAAAGCTGGGAGATTACTTCCGAAGGTGGAGATTACGGCCAAACGCGACAAAAACGGAGGTGACATGCTTTCACCTCGACAATGCCCAAGCAAAAAGAAAGCTCAACGTTCATTTCGAAAACAGGCGGCTAAACCATAATAATTACCCCAGATATCTAGGCGTCACCTTTGACAGAACCCTAACATTCAAGGAACACCTACGTAATACAGCCGCAAAACTTAAAACTCGAAATAATATCATACAGAAGCTATGTGGGACCACGTGGGGCTCTTCCGCGGCTGTACTGAGATCTTCGGCTCTGGGACTTGTCTACACAACAGCAGAATATGCCGCACCGGTATGGCTAAACAGTAAACACACAGGCTTGATCGATGCTCAACTAAACTACACAATGAGGATGATATCAGGAACAATAAAGCCAACGCCTTTACACTGGCTACCTATACTGAGCAACATTCCCCCACCGGACCTGCGCAGAGAGAACGCTCTCTTACGCGAGTATGGAAAAGTGCTGAACAACGAGAAACTGCCAATCCATAAGGATGTTCCTGCCCTGGAGATGAACAGATTGCGCTCAAGACACCCCTCTTTAAAAAAGGCAAAAAATACGCATCCTCTCAACCCGGATTATGGCAACCTCTGGAAAATGCGGTGGAGAGAATCTGTGCCCCAAAACCTGCAGAATATGCCATGCATCAATGTCCAACCACCAGGATTCAATTTGCCAAGGAAAACTTGGACGGCCCTGAATCGAATTCGGACAAATAACGGCAGATGTGCAGACAGCCTCCACAGGTGGGGCAAAATCGCCACCCCGAGATGTGACTGCGGTGCGGACCGGCAGACGATTCGTCACATCGTGGAAGATTGCCCTCTGAGACGTTTTGCAGGAGACCCCAATGAGTTTCTGACCGCGACTGAAAGTGCAATAGACTATGCCACAAATCTGGATGTTTGTTTGTGAACTTTTGTTTGTTATATACACTATTTTTAAACACTTTTATATGTACAACTATATGTTACACACTGTGACTACTCTTTATTTCTGTGTCTTATGATTTTTATGTCTTTTCTATATGATGTGTTATATGCCATAAGCTAAATAAATAAATAAATTGGAAAGCAGCCGTTATATTTCCGACGTTTTAAGGCCCATGTCTGGACTCTATTTCGAGGTCACCTTTCAACGAGACATTACAAGACAGTATGCTGCTCGTGGTGTCCTGAGCCATCTCGATACAGAGGGTGTTCAGTTATTTTCCTGGGCAACAACTTCTCCAGATTTTCACACACTGAAAACATCGGATCCTGGACTGTCCAGTTGACTCCATTCTCAGAAGGGATAGCTGCAATAATACTGCCACAGATAGCAACCGTATGTACTAAATTTCTCACCCTGCATTCACCCATATCATATTACAAAAAATAATGTAATCTTCCTATTACATTTTGTATACACAGTAAATAAGAAATTTTGTTGGTTGTGGTATCTTTCCTAGTGTTGCAGTTCGAATGGATAGCAGCGTATATCTTTGTTACACTCAATTTCATTAGTAGAAAATTTATTCATTTAGATCATTTGTATTCCAGATATGTATGTCTTTCCAGATCAGTGCTCTTAGAAATTGTAATAACCTGTGGCATCTCTATAATTCTTTAGAAAGCTTTTTGAAAAGGTTTCTTTGCATTAGAATGTTACTGAACTACTTTTGGTCGCGTAAGAAACTCTAATAATCTGTGGAATCTCTATAATTCTTTCGAAAACTTTTTGAAAAGGTTTCTTTGCACTAGAATATTACTGAACTACTTTTCGTCGCATAAAATTCAATTCAGTTGGGCAAGGAATCAAAATGACGATGAAATACATAAATTTAAAACTGTTTGCCGGGAACTCTAGGTAAATGGCCCGAAATCACTTGAAGTCGCTATGAAAAGTCAACAGTCAGTAGTGGATGCAAAAAAATGTTTCTAACGTCAAAGGCAAGTTTGGGTCGCTAAAAGAGTTAGGCAGTCTACGACTGAACTCCACTGTTGTATTTAATCGTGTTTTGAACAAGTAATACAATAAACGAGAGCAAAGTTTCAGAGCAGCAGTGTAAATATCAGAGCAATAAAGAACAATGTTAGCCGGCCGCTGTAGCCGAGCGGTTGTAGACTCTTTAGTCCAGAACCGCGCTGCTGCTACGGTCGCATGTTCGAATCCTGCCTCGGGCATGGATGTGTGTGATGTCCTCAGGTTAGTTAGGTTTAAGTAGTTCTTAGTCTAGGGGACTGGTGACCTCAGATGTTAAGTCCCATAGTGCTTAGAGCCATTAACAATGTTAAGATTGTGGAACCGAGAGTACAGATAATGTGAAAATATTGAAAGTAATTGACCTACCCACGTAGATAACAATCTGAATTAAAGTAAACAAAATGATGATGAGTAACAGCACCAAATGGACATCAAAATTTGGAATGTAAATTTGCTATCTAGGAAGCTATATCAAGCAAGATGACTAAAGCTATGGAGACATATGTAGACTGACGCAGGCAACCTTTCTTGAGAAGAGTTCTACGTGTTATAATCATAAAGTGAAACTGAGAAGAGGATTCCTGTAACTATGTCTGAGGGTGGGGGGGGGGGGGGTAAAGGTAGGGGGAGGAATATTACATAGGGAAACCTAGGAGAAACTGCAAGAGTTTGGAAACGCAGTGCTATAGAAAGGCGTTAAAAATGGACAGAAATAAAGAGGTACTAGAAAAGGCCGACGGGAGAGTTAACAGTTACGGAATACGAAAAACATCCTATAATTCTAACTGGTTTGTTTCTTCCCCGAAATGCTGCAATCATGATACCAGTTTTTTGTCTCTTAAAGTTGTTCGACAGAAACGCTATTAATTTTGTGGCAAAGAATTTGTTTATAAGTTTCCTTTAATTTACGTCTATGGTCACAATCTTTTCTGTCTAACAGAGTACCGGTTTCGGTCTTTAATGACCATCATCAGATCTGTCTCATGCAAACAAAGTCCTAATGCACTGCAGCCATAGTGGCATAGTCAATTGTTAAATGCCACTATGGCTGCAGTGCATTAGGACTTTGTTTGTATGAGACAGATCTGATGATGGTCATTAAAGACCGAAACCGGTAATCTGTTAAACAGAAAAGATTGTGACCATAGACGTATATTAAAGGAAACTTATTACATATACGGGTCACTGTGTTTTTTCGCGACGATGTCGCAGCTTGTGGAATTTGTTTATTTTCATTTCTCTCTCTCTTTGCACGAAAGGTTAGAATTGAATATTGAAGATGAAGTATTACATGCATTTCATCACTTCACCTCGGTTCACTAGACATTGAACTCCTTTCCTGGCAACAGAGAAATAAGGTTCGTTTAATACTTGGGCAAGTCAATAAGAAAAGTATTTTCTTTTTTGACCTACGATTTGAAAGCAGTTACGTACCTTACCATCATTTTTTGTTCTTGTACGATTGTTGTGTTGGTTCAGTGAATTTCATTCCGAGTGCCCCGTTGGCCGTATGTATCAAGGAAGAAATGAGAATGCTTTCAAAAGGTATGACTTTCCTTCAGGCATCATACAGCTGGTAACACATCCAGTGTATTTAGAACCTCGGTTTTGAGGTGCCGGAGCACCCAGCTTATACACTCCTGGAAATGGAAAAAAGAACACATTGACACCGGTGTGTCAGACCCACCATACTTGCTCCGGACACTGCGAGAGGGCTGTACAAGCAATGATCACACGCACGGCACAGCGGACACACCAGGAACCGCGGTGTTGGCCGTCGAATGGCGCTAGCTGCGCAGCATTTGTGCACCGCCGCCGTCAGTGTCAGCCAGTTTGCCGTGGCATACGGAGCTCCATCGCAGTCTTTAACACTGGTAGCATGCCGCGACAGCGTGGACGTGAACCGTATGTGCAGTTGACGGACTTTGAGCGAGGGCGTATAGTGGGCATGCGGGAGGCCGGGTGGACGTACCGCCGAATTGCTCAACACGTGGGGCGTGAGGTCTCCACAGTACATCGATGTTGTCGCCAGTGGTCGTCGGAAGGTGCACGTGCCCGTCGACCTGG
This sequence comes from Schistocerca nitens, assembly GCF_023898315.1. Taxonomy (NCBI): domain Eukaryota; kingdom Metazoa; phylum Arthropoda; class Insecta; order Orthoptera; family Acrididae; genus Schistocerca; species Schistocerca nitens. The sequence continues at coordinate 719,294,367 of NC_064618.1, forward strand.
GACCGGACCGCAGCGACGCACGGATGCACGCCAAGACCGTAGGATCCTACGCAGTGCCGTAGGGGACCGCACCGCCACTTCCCAGCAAATTAGGGACACTGTTGCTCCTGGGGTATCGGCGAGGACCATTTGCAACCGTCTCCATGAAGCTGGGCTACGGTCCCGCACACCGTTAGGCCGTCTTCCGCTCACGCCCCAACATCGTGCAGCCCGCCTCCAGTGGTGTCGCGACAGGCGTGAATGGAGGGACGAATGGTGACGTGTCGTCTTCAGCGATGAGAGTCGCTTCTGCCTTGGTGCCAATGATGGTCGTATGCGTGTTTGGCGCCGTGCAGGTGAGCGCCACCATCAGGACTGCATACGACCGAGGCACACAGGGCCAACACCCGGCATCACGGTGTGGGGAGCGATCTCCTACACTGGCCGTACACCACTGGTGATCGTCGAGGGGACACTGAATAGTGCACGGTACATCCAAACCGTCATCGAACCCATCGTTCTACCATTCCTAGACCGGCAAGGGAACTTGCTGTTCCAATAGGAAAATGCACGTCCGCATGTATCCCGTGCCATCCAACGTGCTCTAGAAGGTGTAAGTGAACTACCCTGGCCAGCAAGATCTCCGGATCTGTCCCCCATTGAGCATGTTTGGGACTGGATGAAGCGTCGTCTCACGCGGTCTGCACGTCCAGCACGAACGCTGGTCCTACTGAGGCGCCAGGGGGATATGGCATGGCAAGCCGTTCCACAGGACTACATCCAGCATCTCTACGATCGTCTCCATGGGAGAATAGCAGCCTGCATTGCTGCGAAATGTGGATATACACTGTACTAGTGCCGACATTGTGCATGCTCTGTTGCCTGTGTCTATGTGCCTGTGGTTCTGTCAGTGTGATCATGTGATGTATCTGACCCCAGGAATGTGTCAATAAAGTTTCCCCTTCCTGGGACAATGAATTCACGGTGTTCTTATTTCAATTTCCAGGAGTGTAGATGGTTCAAATGGCTCTGAGCACTATGTGACTTAACATCTGTGGTCATCAGTCCCCTAGAACTTAGAACTATTTAAACCTAACTAACCTAAGGGCATCACGCACATCCATGCCCGAGGCAGGATTCGAACCTGCGGCCGTAGCGGTCGCGCGGTTCCTGACTGAGCGCCTAGAACCGCGAGACCACCGCGGCCGGCCCCAGCTTATAGCTCTGTCCTAGTTCGAAGTAATTTATGCTGTTTTGACCCGATGAAGGAGCATCTGAATGAATGCAAATTTTCGTCGTATGACGAGGTTGTGGAGGTGCTGTAAGAGTGCATGTGAATAAAACCAAAAACTTCTTCCAAGACGAAATTAGGACATTTTCTAAACTTAAACTTACACGACCAGAAATGTACAGTAATTATGCTATTCCGCGCTGTTATGTCGTGATCGGATATGTTTGTTGTTGAAACTCAGGCTTTCGTTTCCATCTGGAGAGCAAAGGGGTTCTATCTTTTTCGAAGATCCGATGCGCACTTCGTCTCGCTACTGACTGAAGTAAAATTCCGATCAGGCAGACAGTCCAGCTGTAGTGGAACATGCTTTGCATCACCGGATTCAATTTGATTGACAGCCACAAGCGGATACTATGAAAGATTATAGAGATTACTGAACACCGAAATAATTTCAATCAAGAGAAGGAGGGTCTGAAATTAACTGGGATTCCAGTATTGAAGAAGATGTGCACCAGTCTTCACCATAGAGTGATAGCAACAACAGGCGATAATATGTGACAACGGTCAGTTGCGCTCTAGCTTTCAAAACATGTGACACCACATCTCTGTACTGGAGTATGCGGAATTTTCCTTCAATTATCAGTGATCTAGGGTATGGATCGGAGCTCCGAAGAATTTTCAACTCCCTTTGAAGATGATCTCCGCAGATGGGGACGAAATTTTGGGTTTCAATAAGAAACACAAACCACCACGACGTGATAACTTGTCAAGAAAAGCACTAACTTCACACTGGTTGAGGGAGATGATGCGGATAAAATTATGTTAATTGCTATATTATTTTATCAATAAAAAGTTTCTTTTTAAAAAATTGTATTAACTTTTTGACTTGCCCTTGAAAAGCAGGAGATGCAAAAAGAACAAATTAGATCACGAACGCACTGTATAACTTACCATGGACAAAAAACTGAATAATACTGAAATTTCAGGAAGAAAATACCAAAAATTATAACAAATATATAAATAATAAACACAATTAACTTAGTTTTACAATCTAAATAACGAGCAAGGAAAAAGAAAGATGCCAGCCACGTTGTTAGTAGGTACCATCCCAAAAATTAAACTAGGTTAATTTGTTAAATACGTGGAAAAACAAAGTCAGTATTTAATAACCATTCGATATAGAGGACAATGACGCATGTGACACAGCAGTAATTGAGCATAGTAAACTCTCAAAATGAAACTTGTAATAATAAAGTACTTTTTTTCAGTAATCGCAGAAACAGTAAATTTTATGTCATTCTAAAGAGAAGTATGGCCCAAAACCTACTTTGATAGGGCAGAACGGGCTTCATTGGCTATGTACATGTAGCATCTTTCACTTTTTGGTTATCAGCTACAACAAGATAATAATTATAGTTGCCATTTTAATACTACTTTGAAACGGTTTCAAAGACAAAACGCTCATTACGAGTGTGATTAGACTGTAGAAATCCAGTCCCCCCGATATTTGACATGTGTGTTTCCACATGCGCGTGAACATTCTGTAAGGAATAACTTATTAGAAAAGGATATACGTACAACCCATTGTATTAACAAGAGGCAGAAATTCAAAGCCAACTCCCTCACATGTTCGATGAAAATGTGTGCAAAGTAAATATTAGCTAATACTTACTGGTTGCAACAACGAAATATGACGGAAAGCCATAGGCATGAAACACCTGTTGCTCATGAGACAAAAATCACGGGTTGGTTATGATTTTTAGTGAAATCCAGCGATCCCGTGAGAGACTTACAAATAATTTATTCGCTTAACCTCGTGGGCTGAGATAACTCCGTTGTTCTCGTAAGTGATGCTGCTTTTAACGTTAAAGGTCGAGAAAAAATCTAATGAGAGACTTTTGAGGGAATTTTCAGAAGTTATCTACAGATCAGAAGTAATCCACAGATCAGAAAGCGAAGAAACTTTGATCTTTCATCTCCGCCGGCCACATCAGACTCCTTGGTCCCGGGCACCGGCGCTCCTAATATATATGGCGCGGCTTGAGGGAAAGCAGACGCCGTCTTTCTGTATCTTCCCCGCACTCTCGATATACGACTTCCCCCTCCCCCAGCCCGCACCACTCTCTCTCTCTCTCTCTCTCTCTCTCTCTCCCTCCCTCCCTCCCTCCCTCTCTCTCTCTTTCACAAAAGTCTCATGGATATGACGGGGTATCTAGCAGAATACTGAAGTATTGTTCTATGTACGTTAGCCCAGTACTTAGCCATATCTGTAACTTTTCCTTTAGGAGTGGTCGGTTTCCTAACCGATTAAAGTACTCGGTAGTGAAGCCACTTTATAAAAATGGAGACAGGGATAATGTTGACAATTATAGACCTATTTCTATGCCATCGGTGTTTGCTAAAGTTATCGAGAAGGTTGTATATACAAGGTTACTGGAGCATTTAAATTCACATAATTTGCTGTCAAATGTACAGTTTGGTTTTAGAAACGGTTTAACTACTGAAAATGCTATATTCTCTTTTCTCTGTGAGGTTTTGGACGGATTAAATAAAAGGTTGCGAACGCTAGGTGTTTTCTTTGATTTAACGAAGACTTTTGACTGTGTTGACCACAAAATATTACTGCAGAAGTTGGACCATTATGGGGTAAGGGGAGTAGCTTACAATTGGTTCGCCTCTTACTTTAAGAACAGAAAGCGGAAGGTAATTCTCCGCAATGTTGAGAGTGGTAGTGATGTTCAGTCCCAATGGGGCACTGTTAAGTGGGGCGTTCCCCAAGGGTCGGTGCTGGGGCCACTGCTGTTTCTTATTTATACAAACGATATGCCTTCTAGTATTACAGGTGATTCAAAAATATTTCTGTTTGCAGATGACACCAGCTTGGTAGTGAAGGATCTTGTGTGTAATATTGAAACATTATCAAATAATGTAGTTCATGAAATAAGTTCGTGGCTTGTGGAAAATAATTTGATGCTAAATCACAGTAAGACTCAGTTTTTACAGTTTCTAACTCACAATTCAACAAGAACTGATATTTTGATCAGACAGAATGGGCATATTATAAGCGAGACGGAACAGTTCAAGTTCCTAGGCATTCGAATACATAGTAAGCTGTTGTGGAAAGCCCATGTTCAGGATCTTGTTCAGAAACTAAATGCTGCTTTATTTGCCATTAGAACAGTATCTGAAATAAGTGACATTTCAACACGAAAAGTAGTCTACTTCGCATATTTTCATACGCTTATGTCATATGGTATTATATTTTGGGGTAATTCTTCTGAGTCAAAAAGGGTATTTTTGGCTCAAAAACGGGCTGTTTGAGCTATATGTGGTGTAAGTTCGAGAACCTCTTGTCTATCCCTATTCAATAGTCTGGGAATTCTGACATTGCCCTCACAGTATATATTTTCTTTAATGTCGTTTGTTGTTAGCAATATTAGGTTATTCCCAAGAGTTAGCAGCTTTCACTCAGTTAATACTAGGCAGAAATCAAATCTGCATGAGGAATGCACTTCCTTGAGTCTTGTGCAGAAAGGAGTGCACTATTCTGCTGCATCCATTTTCTATAAGCTACCACAAGAACTCAAAAATCTTAGCAGTCGCCCAAACGCTTTTAAGTCTAAACTGAAGAGTTTCCTCATGGCTCACTCCTTCTATTCTGTTGGGGAGCTCCTGGAAGAGCTGAAAAATTAAGCAAATTCCAGTGTTACATTGTTGATTTTCTTTTTGAACTTACGAATTGTCGCCTGAATACGCTTCTTGTATTTCATTTTATCTGTTTCTACTATCGTGTTATAATTTCATGTATTGACTCGTTCCATGACCATGGAGACTTCTCCTTAATTTGGTCCCACGGAACAATAAATAAATAAATAAATAAAAGTAAAAATGTCACGTACGGAATGAACATCACATATAAATACAGCGAGAACGTGAATCACAAGCAACTTTATAGTGTTACATCACAATTCTTTTTAAACGTTCCATGCTCGATTGGACGCGGATTGAAAAAAAGAAACTAAATGTGGCAGTTAAAACTATACCATGCAATAACTTTCACCTGCATGAGAGGCAAGTTCAATGGAATTTTTTTAGTTATAAAAAAGCTGGTCTACATCTGGAGGACCACACGAACCAGGAAAGCATATAGTAAACAGCAAAATAAGATTTGTAAGGTTAAAAGCCGTGACAAAATTGAAAGGAAGAACATAGCATTGATAAATAAACCCTAATCAAACTTTAGGTATAAAAATACTATTGTTACACAACTTTGCTGATACAAAATTACTGACGCAATGAAGTGTTCAGTTAATGACAATGAACAAAGACTTTAATTTCACCGTTTATTTGCTAAGAACTTCACCATCATAATAAATTCCAATTTACTAACGAAATCGAATTTTGATGTGCGTGTTTTAATCATTTGACATGAAACCACAGCACGTAAATTTAGCTTTCGATTGAACGGTTACACCATGACACTATCGGATGCGATGGACTACTGCTGTGACGCTCAGCAAAACGCCATACAGAGGGAAGCGAGTTTCTGCCCGAAGTCCACCGTTCCAGAAGAAGTCGTATTCAGAATCAAAGAGCACTTATTATTAGGTAAGCTGGCGAAGTGGAAGAAGCTAGCCAGAGCTTCTCTAGTGTAAAATTGTATAATATTACATCTTCGGTAAGGCTCTTTGCAGAAGCTGCTTAAACAAGAAAAGCTGAAAAAACGAAGTCATTGCCTCCCCCTGACGACACCCAGCCACTACAGCCCGCAGTCTCTTCCAGGCTGCTGCTGTTGGAGAAATATTGGTGAGCAGCCTCTCACAAATATCTCCATTCTCGGATGAACATATGAGAGCATCCGTGGTTCTCTGTACACGATCATAGCAGGGTGCGCACGTGATGCCGAACACCACCGTACTGCTGTTAACTTCGAGGCGAAGACCACCACATTGCCAGATGAAGCATCCAGTCACTTTCCAGTAGCAGCAGGCGTCCGTCTGAAAAATGGTTCAAATGGCTCTGAGCACTATGGGACTTAACATCTGTGGTCATCAGTCCCCTAGAACTTAGAACTACTTAAACCTAAGTAACCTAAGGACATCACACACATCCATGCCCGAGGCAGGATTCGAACCTGCGACCATAGCAGTCGCTCGGTTCCGGACTGCGCGCCTAGAACCGCTAGACCACCGCGGCCATGTACGTACAACGTCAGATAGGAGAGACTTTTCTGCATGTATCTTTGTGCATCGCCAAACACCGACTGCAAAACTGAACAAAATAAACTGTGTCACGTCTAACAAGGGGAGGCCGCCAATTCTGAAATTCAGATTCGATTCATACTGCGCATAATAAAAGCTCATGGCGAGAGGTGTAATGTGGCAAAGCACCAAGATGCACTTCTCAGCCGTTGTCGAGAAAATCGACAGTTAAAAGAAACCGTTGCCGTGAAATACTCTCTACGATTAATAAAGTTCTACAGCGTCGTGGCGCAGCGGTAAGCGCTCGGGTTCGTAATCCGAAGGTCGCCGGATCAAATCTCGCGCCATGCAATTTTTTTATTAGTTTTTTGTAATTAAAAATATATATATATATATATATATATATATATATATATATATAAACTATTAATGAATTGCTTATGCATGGTGGTGAAGGCGGATCGCTCTCCAATTGTACCGCCTCCATTTTTCCGTTTGTTTAACAGGGTGTATCAAAGCTCTCCCGTCCGCACTGATTTTCGACGATGTTATAAGTTGCGCTAGGGACCGCATCTACCTTCTTTCGAAGTTAGCAGGCAACTACGCTGTTATGCGGCTGCTCGTTTCGGCCCATTCAACATCTGTCTTTCAAGTGTAACGAGCGAGTAACGGAGTCTATATTTCATACCTGCCACAGCAAATTTGTGTTCGTGGGGTCTCTGTTCTAATTCGAACGTTTGACTTACGCTATACGTATTCGTTTCGGAATATCGTTTCTACGTCTTCCGTTAACTACACGTGGTTAACATTATGAAGACAATTAATAACATTTGTGAATTACAACTTTGTTCGCGGAAAACGTAATGATGTTCGAAGTCGCCAGTTTTTCCACGGGAAACGACTTTCAACAATTTATTATATGCATAATTGTTGCAACTGATTGCCGGGATATATATATATATATATATATATATATATATATATATATATATATATATATATATATATTTGAATTACAAAAAACAAATACCAAAAAAAAAGGTTGCAGGGCGCGAGATCCGATCCGGCGACCTTCGGATTACGAACCCGAGCGCTTACCGCTGCGCCACGACGCTGTAGACCATCGTTAATCGTAGAGAGCATTTAACCGCAACGGTTTCTTTTAACTGTCGATTTTCTCGACAACGGCTGAGAAGTGCATCTTGGTGCTTTGCCACATTACACCTCTGGCCATGAGCTATTATTATGCGCAGTATGAATCGAATCTGAATTTCACAATTGGCGGCCTCCCCTTGTGAGTTGGGGACCTTATGCACCGCCGGGTCACCTGCCGGCGACCAGCTCTCCGATGGATCGCACATTTGCGCATCGGCTAGGGACTGCGTGGTCTCTCTGTTGCTGTACACTGGTTCCAGAAGCCTTTCATCGTCCGCTGATCACCGCCCAGTTTGGCGGTGGTACGCACCTAAGTCAGCTAGGCCGCTAGAAACTGTGCCGAACACACTTTGGCGACAGCTTCGAGGACGCCGACGCCCGTCGCTGTCCCCCGAGTCGGTAGCTACTGGCCTCAGTGCTCGGCATACGGGCAGCTACGTAAGTCGTCGAGAGACAGTCGCCTCCTCCTCCTGCAATTCCGTCTCTGTATCAAAATGAATAAAGGACTGTTGTAGCAGGGGTGTTTCATTAACGGCCACTGCCATGTCTTCAACACACTGTAACCTTCCCGTATAAATAAAAAAATATATAAAATAATGATGTGTAACCTTCCCGAACAGAAAATAAAAAATAAAAATAATTAAATTTAGATAATTAAATTCTGACGTATGAAAACTGATAAATCTTAACTCGTGAAAAACTGATAAATTTTGACGTAAGCAGCGCAACGCCACGGCCCTGTGAGGTCAATCTGAATTCCTCCGTGAGAAATAAAATGAAAAATTCTTACCTCGTGATGGTGTCACCGGATAACGCTGTCTATATATCTGCCGGCCAGAGTGGCCGTGCGGTTCTAGGCGCTACAGTCTGGAGCCGAGCGACCGCTACGGTCGCAGGTTCGAATCCTGCCTCGGGCATGGATGTGTGTGATGTCCTTAGGTTAGTTAGGTTTAATTAGTTCTAGGTTCTAGGCGACTAATGACCTCAGAAGTTAAGTCGCATAGTGCTCAGAGCAATTTTTTTGTCTATATACGAGGTGTGGCTAGAAAAAAAACCGGACTAGTACTGGTGAAACAATAAAACGAATGCAATAAGGCTGAAAGTCGCGTGGCCTGTCACGTGACTCTCGCTCCGCCTACTGCTCGAGTTTCATCTGCCTCCTGCACTCAGTCTGCCCGTGGCGTCTGTTTTAAGTAGTTGACGTTTTGTCTGTGCGTCGGAAAATGTTGAGTGTACAGAAAGAACAGCGTGTTAACATCAAATTTTGTTTCAAACTAGGAAAATCTGCAAGTGAAACGTTTGTAATGTTACAACAAGTGTACGGCGATGATTGTTTATCGCGAACACAAGTGTTTGAGTGGTTTAAACGATTTAAAGATGGCCGCGAAGACACCAGTGATGACACTCGCACTGGCAGACCATTGTCAGCAAAAACTGATGCAAACATTGAAAAAATCGGTAAACTTGTTCGGCAAGATCGCCGTTTAACAATCAGAGCAGTGTCTGAGTTAACAGGAGTTGACAAGGAAAGTGTTAGGCAGATTCTTCATGAAAGTTTCAACATGAACAAAGTGTGTTCAAAAATGGTTCCAAAGTGTCTCACAATTGAACAGAAGGAACGCCGAAGAATGATTTGTTCTGACATCCTGGAAAACATTGAAAGTGATCCCACCTTCTTACAAAATGTTATTACTTGCGATGAATCGTGGTTTTTTACTTACGATCCCGAAACTAAACGCCAATCGATGCATTGGAAAACTCCTGGTTCTCCACGACAAAAAAAAGCACGAATGTCAAAATCGAAATTCAAGGCAATGATGATTGTTTTTTTTTTTTTTTTTTTGACATCAAAGGGATTGTGCACATTGATTGGGTACCAGAGGGACAAACAGTGAATCAGCATTACTACATTAGCGTCCTGGCTACCCTACGTGAGCGAGTACGGAGAAAACGGAACGATTTCTGGAGAAAAAAGTCATGGATCCTTCAACAAGACAATGCCCCAGCTCACAGTGCGTTGTCAGTGAAGACGTTTTTGGCAAAACACAACGTTCCCATCTTAGATCATCCACCCTACTCACCTGATTTGGCCCCCTGTGACTTTTTTCTTTTCCCTAAAGTCAAGTCAGCTTTGAAAGGAACTAGATTTGAGACTGTTGAAGCAGTAAAAGAAAAAGCGACGGAAGTAATGTATGGACTTACCGAAAATGATCTGCAGCATTGCTATGATCAGTGGAAAATTCGTATGGAGCGGTGTAGAGACCGAGGAGGAGAGTACATTTAAGGAGATAACATGAAATTGTAAATAATTGTAAATAAAAGTTTTTTCCAGCATCAGTCCGGTTTTTTTCTAGCCGCACCTCGTATCTGCTCGTAAATGGCACAGCTTAGTGCAATGCTGGCCTATCTACTAATGCTGGATAACATTTGTCTGAGATCTGAATTACGAGAAAAACTGACTTTACTTACTGACACAGCTGCACAGCTGGTCGTCTGATTGTAAAGAACACATGACTATGATCTGACAAAAATTCTGGAGTATTTCAATTTAGATAAATGACTGGATCGGGACTGGCAATGACTTAGGGGCAAATTATACTTTTATAGTTGACTGGTAAAAACAATTGTTTCTGAAATTTTTTTAAGTTATTGATAAAGATCTACAATCCATTACACGGGAAAATTGAATATATTACAAATCTGGGTCAACTCGTGCTGACGAATCACAAAAGAAAAGATTGAAACAAATACATATGAACATCTCAGACAAGTGACTTAACTATGCGCATGTCAATAAAAATAATAAAATTTACCTTACAATAGATGGTTCACTTAATTACACTGTTGATTTTTTATTATATTAACAATTATGCATTTGTTCTTCATCATCTTATTCCATGGTATCATTTAGCTCTGCGGCTGATCTCAATTATTATTCAGTTCCATATAATAAAATTTTGCAATTTGTTCTGTAATGTGACTTTAACAACTGCTAACTATAACCTGCGCTGTACCAGCGACAGTCTACAACTACAGTGTAGCAGCGAGCGACTGCAACTGCGGCAGAGACTGCTCTGACCTGCGACTCTATTGCAGCTCTCTTTTAACAGGGGCAAAGATATTTTATGTCTCAGGCAGCGCCTGTGAATTGTCGTTCTAGCAAGTGAGCAATACATCGAGATTACATTTGCTCCAGCAGGGTGGTGAACCCCTTACAACACGTCCACACAAGGAGACGCCATCTTTCTCTGCGAACGGCCAATTCGTTCACGGCTCTCAGAGTCAACACTCCACCTCAGCAGAGTAAATTATTGCATGAGACGTATTCAGAAAATAACAAAATTTTATTTAGAAATAATTTTATTTTTCCGTTCAGTCAAATGTCATCCTGTGGAAAATGGCCCCAATTACATATCATACACTTATGCCAGAGCTTTATCCAATCCCTGAAAAACAACTGGAACTCGATCTTTGGGATAGCTTTTAGATCTCTCAGTAATACGTTTTTAATTTTGTCCATGCTTCTAAAACGATGGTCCTTTAAAGTTTTCTTTATTTTTGGCAACAGAAGAAAGTCACGTGAGGCCATGTATGGTGGACAGCGCGTCATTACAGTATAGTTTTTGACCAGAAGTTCATGAACAAGAACCAAAGTGTTGAAAGGTACAGATTTATGTGGAATTTTCATTTCTGCCTATTAAATCTTCCAAAATTTTAGACGGCCAGAGTGGCCGAGCGGTTCTAGGCGCTACAGTCTAGAACCGCGCGACCACTACGGTCGCAGGTTCGAATCCTGCCTCGGGCATGGATGTGTGTGATGTCCTTAGGTTAGTTAGGTTTAAGTGGTTCTAAGTTCTAGGGGACTGATGACCTAGCAGTTAAGTCCCATAGTGCTCAGAGCCATTTTGATCCAAAATTTTAAACATGGCTAAAGCAGCAACTATTGAAAATCTTCACGGTAAATGATAACAGCCAAATAGTTGCAGGATAAAGATTTATTTAATTCCTTGACCACGGTTTCTGTATATGTAAATGTACCTTCACCAGAAGCAAAAATACACTAAAATCACATCCTGCGGTAGAGATAGATAAAACAATCGTTCCAAAGGCACTATTGGCGACGCCTTTGGCACGATTGTTTTATGTATTACTGCAGAATGTGATTTTAGTGTATTTTTGCTTCTGGTGAAGGTACATTTACATATACCGAAACCGTGGTCAAGGATTTCAATAAATCTTTATCCTGCAACTGTTTGGCTGTTATTATTACATCTTCTTTTTATGATCGCAATATTTATCTTTGCTGAATTGTACGCGAGTATGCTGTATTCAGTTTCAATTGATCGACATAAACACTGCAGCAACATTTTTACATAGTTATTGGGGCTGAATTTTTGTTTCGACCAAGGGTTTCGTCCGCGGGCCCGTAAGATTTTTCTCGTCTAAAAGAGACTTGCCATTCTGGTTTCCGATTTCTGATGGTTTGTCGAGTCTGTTCTGTGCTCTGATACTGTGACCAAACACTGCCTTTGTCTGGTGGAGGTCCAGGTTGTCGTGCAGTTGCTACAGTGACTAAGGAATTGGGTGCGCCTATTTCAATTTATTTACCATGCTGAAAATTCTTCAGAGTGGCAGCCTTAGACTGTTATTGCTTAGCTCCTGTCACTCTGCTAGTAGGCATGGGAGGAAGTGCTTACGTGTCATAAAGCGAATGCTCATGGGCTTAGATGCTGGTTATAGCACCGTAGGTTACCTTTTATCTTCAGATTGTTGTAACCTCAAGGATGTTACACTCTCATGAAGTATAAAACAGATTTTTGCTCGCTGAAGAATAATGAGAAATCAAAAATGTTGTGTTTGTTTGCCGTGAATATGATCTTGTGCTTGTAGGTTTGAAAGGCTAAGCTGGTTTTTAAGTTCGTTTAGTTTTTGCTGAGACAATATAAATCATTATTGCTCTAACTCTTTAGGGCTTGTTCAAAGAAATCTGGTCATCCTTTGCTGTTTAATGCTGGAAATAATGCCATGTTGTATGACAGCCATCTTGTGAACTCGCTTCACGACTCTTACCTGTGGAGCTACCACTAAGAAATATAAATGATAAGTTGTTGCTCTTTGCATTTGTTATTAGGCTCCAGGTGCTGGTAAATGTAGCTCGATGAGTGCTATTTTGTTGATTACTGTTCGTCAGATATCGTGAGAACTTAATCTTGTAAGGATTTAGTTGGTCACTCAGAAGATTTTTCTCCATTTTTAAGCATCGTATTGGTGGTCACAGACTCGACGAAACATCCTCATAGCACAACTGGACGCTATAATCAGAATGTAACAAAACCAATCAGTCCAGATCACAAATAGTTTTTAATTTTGCGGTATGTTACAGAGCATCTGCTGACTACTAACGTTCCCATTGGTGACACGTGGAGTCGATGCGCAGAGTTCTTGTAAGTGCAAGAGGCACCTGTCGTCACATGCAGTCTCTTAGTTAGTTGGCTGATTTTAAGGTGGGAATCTCAAAGCAGGTGGCAATATTTGGAAAGGGAAATCAATATTGGGAGAAGAGACAGAGAGAGAGACTGGGATGGGACAGTGATAATGGTGATAATCCGGTGTGTTCATTGGTGGCTTGACAGTGGGTCTGCGTGGGTACAAAGGTGCGTGAATAGGCTTATAGGCTTGGGTAGCGAGTAAACATCCGACTGATGAAACAGGAAGACATTGAATTGTTTCATTAAACGAGTTTGAATGGGCGAAAATAATCATTTTGGCGTGAATGTAGTAAAAGGGAAATGAATGGCAGCCTTCCCTGGAAATAGTCTGCTACGTTTTCGACAGCAGTTTTGATTTAGGTATGTTTTTTAGTGATGGGGCAGTGCTTTGAGTGTCGAGAAAACTTAGTTGACTATATTTTGGTAACTGAACATGCAATATGAATAAATGTTATTTTGTAGCTCTGTTTATATTCACATGATTCCTTCTCAGTAGTTGGTCTACCGTTCTAGTTACTTCGCATGTTTTTATATGTTTTATCCTGGTAGATAGTATCATCCCAATAATCAACCTATGTTTCACCGATCCAACAAAAGAACCGCAGAAACTGTCAGAAGGACTAAGATGATTGTCAACCTGTACCTCAAGGGCGATTTCGGATGCAAAGCGACGGTGACAGTCCTTGACTACTGTTCATAAGATACAATGAGATCCAGACAGCAGTGGGATAGTTTGCATATTTCGTGACACCCTTGACTGGTGTCTCAACTGGTATTCGAGGAACAGTATCAGACCAGAAAAAACAGGTACGGTACATTACACAATCTACACGATATGGCATCTCGACTCCTAGTATTGAGGGCAACCTAAACAGTAACATCCGGTTCAGAAATGTTTTAGAGTCCCACCTTGCTTTCGGCCTGCTTCATATGACATGGATAAGAAAGATATTGCACAACCGTAGACGGCTACAATCAATTTCCCTAGTGCGCAAGTTTGCCAGCTAAGTTGCGCATCGAACATGTGTGGATATGGATGGTCAGAAAAAGCGCCCGTCATGTTCCACCAGCGTGCTAATGCTGCATGGGTTGTCATAAAAATACACGTGCGCTCAAGTACCCCTGGAACATATCCAGGCTTTGATTAATTCCTTGCCTAGATCTTATGAGGCTACGATTGTAGCATACATAGGCATACACCACGTACGTTTCGGCAATCCGAATCACGTTCCTAAGCTGCAGAGCAAATGTTTGAAGCTCTAAGAGCAAGTGCTTTGGCGGACTCAATTATGAGACTTCAGATACACTATTATGCAAGCAACTAACCATTTTACTACACAAACATGTTTCGACACATTTCGGCCACAATCAATGGGTATCTTTAAACTAATATTTATATATTTGCTTCAAAAAATGGGCGCACCACAACGCTTATTCAGTCCTGCAAAATACAAGCAAGTTTTCAACCAGCGGAAAAATGCTCCTTTCGGAGCTCAAAAAATGCGAATATGTTCCTGTTTATTAAAAAAATCCTGACTGAAAAGTGGGGGTACTAGCCGCCTCATTCTGCCTCCCTCAACACCTTTAAAAATTTACCCAAAAATTATGGAAAACGAACAAATTCAACCTTTTTTAACGTGCATCTCACCTCAAACTCCCACAAGCACCCCTAAGCGTAATTGATTCCACCTACTGGTTCATCGCTGTAGGTCGCCCATATGTATCCACACCCAATTGCCCTTTGTCATACATTAGTTTGAGTCCAATTCATTGTCATTATCTCTTTGTTTCTCTTTGTCACTGCCTCGTGTGCCACAGTCACAATGCCCTTCTTTCTGTCCTACTACTAGAGTCTCGTCTTATTGTCACTGTATCCCTCTCGCTCTCTCTTTCTGCTAAGATTCCTCCCTTCCTTCCTACTGCTGCTGTCTCTTCTCGCTGTCACTATCCCTCTCCTCCTCGTTGTCACTGTCATAGACGCTGTCTCTCACTATCACTGACTCTCACTCATTTTCATTTCCTCTTCCTCTTTATTCCTGCCCGTCTGACACTTCACTCTTTTCCTAGCACTGTTCTGCCGCTGTCAACTACGCCCCACTGGCACAATGTCACCCTCTTTCTCTCACATGGTTATTCTCCACTTCGCCCTTTCTACAACACAACTAATATCTACTATCTTCCAGTATTTATTACTTTTCCGCCTCCTTCCCACTGCCACTATCTCCTTCTCTCAGCATAAAAAAGCTCTAATATTTTTGGGAAAATTCTTAAAGATGCTGAGGAAGGTAGTATGAGGAACAACTGGTAATCCTTTTCTTCTTACGCTACCTTTCGACTTGGAAATAATTCCTAACCGCTTCATGCATACTTTATGATCAATAAAATCATTCGTCGCCTGCTGTATGACTTCTATGCGACCTAGCAAGCTTAACTCTAGTTCTACACATACTTCATTTTCATGTAGTCCGCAGCTGCCGCGGTACTTTTGCTTACTGCCACAGATGAATGTCCCCTTTATGAAAATACTGGCCCACCGTCCTTTGTCCGTGAAGCGTTGCTCGTTTCGAGAAGTCGTTCGCCCGGATGACGGCGTATCGCCACACGACCATCAACTTGGTCTAACAGGAGCGCGGGTCATCAGACCAGGCCACTTTTTTCCATTGATTCGAGGTAATCTTAATGATTCCGTGCATACTCCAAACATAATTCATGATATCATTGGGTCAACATGCAAAAACATGTCGTTTACTGCGCAGGCCCCTGTAAAGAATGTGCGCTGATCGATGCGCTACGAAACACTTGTCCCTGCACCAGCAACGTATTGTGTCCTCAGATCTGCCAAACCACGCGCCGTATCCTGCTTTACAGAGCGGGCAAGCCTCTCTCTACGTTTTAAGGCGTAGACGTCCAACACCACGTCGCTTTTTCGTGTTACTACAACAGCCAGCCATATTTACTCGAGACAGTAGCACACGAGCAGCCGATCAGCTTCGACCTTCCCTAGACTCTGGTTCGCAGTCGTCAGGACCTAACAGTAAGTCCCTGCCCAGTTTACACTGTCAGTGAATGTCCCCCTTTGCTGCTCCTATCATAGATGGAATGACTCCTCATTCGTCTCTGCTCCGCTTTTATACACTCCTGGAAATTGAAATAAGAACACCGTGAATTCATTGTCCCAGGAAGGGGAAACTTTATTGACACATTCCTGGGGTCAGATACATCACATGATCACACTGACAGAACCACAGGCACATAGACACAGGCAACAGAGCATGCACAATGTCGGCACTAGTACAGTGTATATCCACCTTTCGCAGCAATGCAGGCTGCTATTCTCCCATGGAGACGATCGTAGAGATGCTGGATGTAGTCCTGTGGAACGGCTTGCCATGCCATTTCCACCTGGCGCCTCAGTTGGACCAGCGGTCGTGCTGGACGTGCAGACCGCGTGAGACGACGCTTCATCCAGTCCCAAACATGCTCAATGGGGGACAGATCCGGAGCTCTTGCTGGCCAGGGTAGTTGACTTACACCTTCTAGAGCACGTTGGGTGGCACGGGATACATGCGGACGTGCATTGTCCTGTTGGAACAGCAAGTTCCCTTGCCGGTCTAGGAATGGTAGAACGATGGGTTCGATGACGGTTTGGATGTACCGTGCACTATTCAGTGTCCCCTCGACGATCACCAGTGGTGTACGGCCAGTGTAGGAGATCGCTCCCCACACCATGATGCCGGGTGTTGGCCCTGTGTGCCTCGGTCGTATGCAGTCCTGATTGTGGCGCTCACTTGCACGGCGCCTAACACGCATACGACCATCATTGGCACCAAGGCAGAAGCGACTCTCATCGCTGCAGACGACACGTCTCCATTCGTCCCTCCATTCACGCCTGTCGCGACACCACTGGAGGCGGGCTGCACGATGTTGGGGCGTGAGCGGAAGACGGCCTAACGGTGTGCGGGACCGTAGCCCAGCTTCATGGAGACGGTTGCGAATGGTCCTCGCCGATACCCCAGGAGCAACAGTGTCCCTAATTTGCTGGGAAGTGGCGGTGCGGTCCCCTACGGCACTGCGTAGGATCCTACGGTCTTGGCGTGCATCCGTGCGTCGCTGCGGTCCGGTCCCAGGTCGACGGGCACGTGCACCTTCCGCCGACCACTGGCGACAACATCGATGTACTGTGGAGACCTCACGCCCCACGTGTTGAGCAATTCGGCGGTACGTCCACCCGGCCTCCCGCATGCCCACTGTACGCCCTCGCTCAAAGTCCGTCAACTGCACATACGGTTCACGTCCACGCTGTCGCGGCATGCTACCAGTGTTAAAGACTGCGATGGAGCTCCGTATGCCACGGCAAACTGGCTGACACTGACGGCGGCGGTGCACAAATGCTGCGCAGCTAGCGCCATTCGACGGCCAACACCGCGGTTCCTGGTGTGTCCGCTGTGCCGTGAGTGTGATCATTGCTTGTACAGCCCTCTCGCAGTGTCCGGAGCAAGTATGGTGGGTCTGACACACCGGTGTCAATGTGTTCTTTTTTCCATTTCCAGGAGTGTAATTTTATAGTGTTACCCGTGACTCCGCCAGGCAAAATTCAATCTCCAGTCTCGCAACAGGTCACAATCTTATCTCGTCAGTGCATATCTGCCTTGGTGCTGTCATTTTCGAAAATGGGGAGAGCCGAGTAGCCGGCCGCTGTGACCGAGCGGTTCTGGGCTCTTCAGTCCGGAACCGCGCTGCTGCTACGGTCGCAGGTTCGAATCCTATCTCGGGCATGGATGTGTGTGATGTCCTTAGTTAGGTTCAAGTAGTTGTAAGTCTAGGGGCCTATGGGACTAGATGTTAAGTCCCATAGTGCTTGGAGCCATTTGAACCATTTTTTAGAGACGGGTAAAGTGGCCATGGAGGGCAGACTGGCTATTGGGGGCCTGGTCTATAAGATGTGCCATGACAAAGGAAACGCTTTAATTTATGCTCCGTGGGGAGCCCAATCACTTCATGAAGTCTAAACTAATTGCTGTGCCATCTTCAGGGATATAACAATTTTTGTGGATTTTAGTTATAATGATGTAAAGTAAGTGGTCGGTTTGCCTATTTATCGTGGAGAGGGAGCGTGAGTGATTATGTCTTTTTAGTCATATCTTGACTTCACAAAAATCTAACTTCAGTTTCTGAAATTTCGGTAATACTATTGGAGGATCTACAGCTTTTGTCTAATGGCGTCAAAGGGTGCACAGTGGTGAGTGAACGGTGTCTTTCGGCCACACTGTGTAGTGAGAAAACATAAATTCAGCAGCCGAAAGTAGGACTACGCGGCGATATTTACAGCAAGTCTTATGCAAGTAATTTAGAGGCGCCAGGTAAAGAAAGAGAAAAAAAAATAAGACGAAGAGGTGAAAGAGCCGAAAGCGTAGCTGAAGAGAAGAAAGGAAGAAACAAGGGCAGGAAACTCAACCCTAGAAGAGCAATTTTTGAAGACGACACTGAAGACAGAGTGCGTGTACTGCGAAAAAAAAAAAGGTTCAGATTCGAGGCCAAAGTACACTCATGCTCATAAATTAATGATAATTGTAGAATGTGGTGCCACGCAACGTGGCACTACACAAAACTGGCACTAATAGCATAGGCAGATAGGGAACACACACGACACAGATCTGTAAGAGCACGGTATTGGTGATAAGTTGAGAAAACCATCCCGAAACACATGTGCTCCAAAACACCACTGTTTCTGCACATGTACCCCGACATCAATACGGGATATGATCACCATGCACACGTACACAGGCCGCACAACGGGTTGACATACTCTGGATCAGGTGGTGGAGTAGCTGCTGGGGTACAGTCCCCCATTCTTGCACCAGTGCCTGTCGGAGCTCCTGAAGTGACGTAGGGGTTTGAAGACGTGCAGCAATACGTCGACCAAGAGCATCCCAGATGTGCTCGATGGGTTTTAGGTCTGGAGAACAGGCAGGCCACTCCATTCGCCTGATATCTTCTGTTTCAAGGTACTCCTTCACGAAGGCAGCTCGGTGGGGCCGTGTGTTATCATCCATCAGGAGGACGGTGGGACCCACTGCACCTCTGAAAAGGCGGCCATACTGGTGCAAAATGACGTCCCGAAACACCTTATCTGTTATAGTTCCTCTGTCAAAGACATGCAGGGGTGTACGTGCACCAATTATAATTCCACCCCACACCATAAAACCACGACCTCCATACAGGTCTCTTTCAAGGACATTAAGGGGTTGGTATCTGGTTCCTGGTTCACGCCAGGTGAAAACCCGGCGAGAATCAGTGTTGAGACTGTACCTGGACTCGTCCGTGAATATAACCTGGGACCACTGTTCCAATGACCATGTACTGTGTTCTTGACACCAGTCCTTACAGGCTCTCCTGTGACCAGGGGTCAGTGGAACGCATGTCTCCAGGCGAATAAACCATGTCTGTTCAGTTGTCTGTAGACTGTGTGTCTGGAGACGACTGTTCCAGTGGCTGCGGTAAGGTCCCGAGCGAGGCTACCTGCAGTACTCCGTGGCCGTCTGCGGGCACTGATGGTAAGATATCGGTCTTCTTGTCGTGTTGTACACTGTGGACGTCCCGTACTGTAGCGCCTGGACACGTTTCCTGTCTGCTGGAATCGTTACCATAATCATGAGATCACACTTTGTGGCACAAGGAGGGACCGTGCTACGACCTGCTGTGTTTGACCAGCCTCCAGTCGCCTTAGTATTCTACTCCTCATAACGCCATCAATAAGTTTTCTTTGAGCCATTTTCAACACACAGTCATCATTAGCACGTATGAATACATCTGCACACTTACTTGCTGCACCGAACTCTGACATGCACCAACACACCTCTGTGTATGTGGACTGCTGCCAGCGCCACCGTGCGACGACCGCAGGTCAAATGCAGCGCATGGTCATACCCCGAGGTGATTTTAACCCGCGAACCGCCCAACAGAGCGTTGCTTCACCATGTATCAGCATTATCCTTAATTGTGAGCATGAGTGTAGTAGTGCCAGTTGTGCTCCCTCTGGGCCCGCGAACTCTGTACAGGAGTTCAGGAACACAGACTTTTTATAGTGAAACGTGTAAATAATTTAACCCGACTCATGTTTTACAGTAAAATGTATTTAGTTCTTCGTTAAAACAGTGTACTATCCCTTATTTTTTAGTTTAAAACTACGGGACCACTTCATCCGCTCATGAGTGAAAATTTAATTAAGTACTTAAACTGATCCTAATGTGATTAAACTGTTCGATGTTACACATCAGTAGTTGCAGACTACGGTCAGTCTTTTCCGTGCAATCAGTCAGCTCTACGCATTGCTATGCATTCCCGTCTCAGCTTAAAAAACAGAAATACCTTAGGCTGGCTTCTTTGCCCGGGTCATCCCTGCACTTCGAGACGCGACTAACTGTAACACCCGTTTTCCAAGGAGGAGGCTGGTGCTGCTCGCCTCGTGAGAACACGCAGCGGACCGTCACGTCATCGCCAGCCGCCGTTCTGCTGGAAGCCGGCAGAGGAGCTCCGCCGCCACACAGAACCGCCTTTGTCTACTTTTCGCCGCTGCTTTGCTCTTAACGCACTTTTCATCGCTACGAGGCATTGTAAACAATCCCTTTAAACTCTCTCTCCCCCGTCTACTTTCTCTTCTGCCGGCCGGCGGAAGCCATAGGAGTTAAGCTGAAAGATGCAAACGTTGCTGTTGTGAAAGTAAACACGTGGAATTTTTTACTGACAAACAGACAATTAATAGAATACTGCTGTTTCACACCGCTGCATTAGTCAGCGCTGTGAGATTTGTTACAACTACAGCTTTCTGAAATCTATTTCATTTATCATCAAAATATCCGCTTCAGTTGTAAATTTTTTTATACGTATCGTCATACGGAGTGATTTCGGACGGTTTTGTCGTTATCTTGATTGTAAATTTCATATATATTGTTAGATTAAATTGATTGTTATGAAAGTGGTAGGGTATGTGTGTAACGAATAAAATGTCCCAGAACTAGAAAGTGTATGTGTAGGTATATTCATCTGAGGCAGTTAAATAAAGTGTCTGAAATCACCCCATGGATTGGTGTGATTTCGGACACACGTGTTTTTTAAATCTCTGTCCGAAGTTACAGTATATAGAGGGCGAATTCGGACAGTTACTGCCTTTTTTTAAGTTCTACATGCTTTTTATTTGATTTTGGTGACATTTTACACATTTCAAGGGAGTCCTTTGTTACGAATAATCGATGTAGAATGATATAAAGAATTTTATATATTACAGATAGGCTTTTATTTTGTAAGAATTTAAATAAACAGTCTCTTTGTTCACTTATGCAGGAGCTCATTTAATATTTTCGCTTAAGCGAATGGAAAGATCTTCTGACTATCGTTTGAGGAATAAATGCACCCATTCTTCTCCTGGCAAGATATTACGAAATTTCTTCTCTTTTTGGCTAGATTTATCAAGGTATCCTTTAACTAAATATCTAATATCCAATTTAGTGAAGTGAAATCCCCAATGTGAAGCCCTCAAGATACCTTGCTTCAACATTTCTTCTTCTTCTTTATTTAGCACTGGCTGTCCTCCCATTTTTTTCGGATGTGCTTCCTGCACTTTATTTTGTAGGGTTGATTTAGGTATACCATACAAATCACATGCTTTTCTGTATGATAATTTACCACTCTGAATATCACGAACAGCTTTATCTAAAAGTTCCGAGTCATGATTGCACCATACTGTAGCACCACTCCTGCTCTTATACGTTCTTGGCATTGTCCGAAATCACCCCACACAGTACACAGTTTTACAAAAACCGTCGTTATTTTATAACCTTGCACGAGAAACTCGACAAACTTGTACAGAAATTGTCTCAATGCTGTTAGCTACTGAGCAAGTCGACAATAATACGGTTGCAATAACTTCCCACTCGGCGCAACAATAGAAAGTTTCCACTTTACGATAATGCATGGATTTTTAACACTGAGACTGTTCGTCAATTATTCACCTAGGGAAACAATTGACGCAAAATAGAAGTCGTGGAAAGCGATAAATGCAATCTTGCACTTAAAATAACTGGCACACGGCCATTAAAATAAGTAACTCTTTGTTTCTATGCAGTAGCAAAGACCAAATAAGCCATACTGTCCGAATTCGCCCCGGCGTCCAAATTCCCCCCGTTTAACGGTACATAAAATGCGACGACATAGAAGTCGAATAATACAGATTAAATTAGGTTATTTCACTTTCATGACATGACATGAGGTTTTTTCCTCAAGAACTTTAGTATAACTTCTGTTTAACTTTTGTGATGCTAACAATTCGGATAGGCGTTTTTATTTATTTACATTTTTGATAGATGCACCTGAAGGTGGGACACAGGTCCCGAAACCCGATCGTGCTTCCCTTATAGGAAAAAAATATATTTATAACTGTAGCAAATCTTATCATTGACGATGAATATCAACAGCTGTGGATGTCCCGTCAAGAGACATGTGTCCAATTTGGTTTCTTTAAATAACCCATGATGGCCGAAACGGAAAGGATATAAAGTTCAGGCTGGCAATAGCAAGAAAGCATTTCGGAAAAAGAGGACTTTGTTAACATCTAATTTATATTTAAGTGTTGGAAAGTCTTTTCTGAAGGTATTTGGAGTGTAGCCTTGTAAGGAAGTTAAACGCGGACGATGAACAGTTCAGACACAGAGAATAGAAGCTTATGAAATGTGATGCTATAGAGCAATGCTGAAGATTGGACAGGTAGGTCTAACAACTAACGAGCAGATACTGCACTGAATCATGGAGAAACGTTATTAAAGGAAGGGATCGGTTGATGGAATACTCCCGAGGCATCAAGGAATAGTTTGCATATGGGGGGTGGGGGGAGGGTGGGGTGGAGGGGTAAAATTGTAGGGAGAGACGTAACCACGAGTACATTAATACACTAAGCAGATTCAAATGGCTGTAGGTGCTGTCGCTTTTCAGAGATGACAAGGCTTTCATACGACAGACTAGCACGAAGGGTTACATCAAAAGCGTTTGGCACAACAGACTAGCACGAAGGGTTACATCAAAAGCGTTTGACACAACACCACAATGCAGAACGAAGGTGTAAGCATACGAACTAGGTTCCCAGGTTCGTGAGTGGCTCGAGGACTTCCTCAGTAACAGAACCCAGTATGCTGTCATCGACGGCGAGTGTTCATCAGAGACAAGCGTGGTGTCAGGAGTGCCCCAGAAAAGTGTGGTAGGACGCTGTTATTTTCTACATACATATATGATCTGGCGGACAGGGTAACCAGCAGTGTGCGGCTGTTTGTTGATGATGCTGTGGTGTATGGGAAGTCGTCGTCGTTGACTGACTGTAGAAGATGACTTAGACCAGATTTATAGTTCGTGTTATGAATGGCACCTAGGTCTAAATGTAGAAAAATCTAAGTTAACGGAGATAAGTAGCAAAAACAAACCCATAAAGTTGGATTACGGCATTAGTAGCGTCTTGCTTGACACAGTCGCGTCGATTAAATATCGAATCGTAACGATGCAGAGCAAAATGAAATGGAATGAGCCTGTAAAGACTGTAGCAGAGGAGACGAATGGTTGACCTACGTTTATTGGAATAATTTTAGGACAGTGCGGTACCTCAGTAAGGGAGACCGCATGCAGGACACTAGCGCGACCCATTGTTGAGTACTCTTCGAGGGTTTGGGATCCACACAAGTCGGGTTGACGGAAGACATCGAAGTACTTCAGTGGCGAGCTGCTAGACCTGTTACCGGTAGGTTCGAACAATACGCCATTAGCATGGAGATGCTTCGGTAACTCAAAGGGAAATCTATGGAGGGAAGGCGACGTTCTTTTTAAGTTGCGCTATTGAGAAAATTTAAACTCGGTGTTTGAAACTGACTGCAGAACGATTCTACTGCCGGCAATGAACATTTCACGAAAAGACCACAAAGATGACACCAGAGAAATTAGAGCTAGTACCCAGGCATACAGACATCCGTCTTTTCCTCGCTCTGTTTGCGAGTGGAACAGGAAAGGAAATGACTAGTAGTGTTGTAGAGTACCCTTCGCCACACACCCATACAATGGCTTACGGAGGAAGTATGTACATGTAGATTTAGGTGTAGACACCAGTCTTAGGACTGAACATCACAACAACGACATAAATATATTATATTTTTCCGTTCTGCTTCTTCGTAGCATGTTAACATTCGTACTATATTTTGTTATCTTCGCTTGTTCCACTTAATATACTGCACGTGTTACTTATCTTTTTCCATTGGAAACAGCGAATATGTCTAGTTTACGTAATCTGTGGATTTCCACTTCACACTTCTTGAAATTATTGCATTTTCATTGTAAATGTCGTTATTCTTCTGTTCTACGAGTAAGAACCTGTCGCTACTTTTCTAGTGTCCACGCGTGAACAAGGCTCCTAACCAGATATAGTCGCTGTATGAATAAAATTACATGCTTCCGTATGGCTCTGAGCACAGTTAGATCTCTTCCGAGGTATTTCCGTCCTCTAGCTGCAAGAACGTGTTACTTATCATGCTGGTAAAAGCTTTTCCTACTTGGAAAAGAATCAGGAAACTGCCTTAATGCCCACTCTGCGTGTTACTTTACTTGGCACTCAATTTAATTACGAATACATTATTAGATACAGCAGTCCGACGGTGACTCTTAAGGGGCATCTTTTTCCAAACTGGTAGGTATAGGGCCTGTCCTCCGATAAATTATACGAAACCAAACGTGTTAGTTAGACAGGTTTTGATTGAAATTTTATAGCAGGAAATGTGAATATTTAGTTAGTGAGTTTGCCATACAGTACCGACACTAGTCCAGTACTTACTTTTTCAACACTTATCAGAACGCAAACACCATCACCAATATGAGCAAAGACGGCACCCTGATAAAAATGGCTGATTTTTCTCTCCTGATTAATCTTTTCTGCTACACTCTTAATCTGACATGTTACCCTCTTACACCTGTGCATGCTGAGTTGGGCCCGCATCTCGTGGTCGTGCGGTAGCGTTCTCGCTTCCCACGCCCGGGTTCCCGGGTTCGATTCCCGGCGGGGTCAGGGATTTTCTCTGCCTCGTGATGGCTGAGTGTTGTGTGCTGTCCTTAGGTTAGTTAGGTTTAAGTAGTTCTAAGTTCTAGGGGACTTATGACCACAGCAGTTGAGTCCCATAGTGCTCAGAGCCATTTGAACCATTTGCTGAGTTGGGGTTTCCTAAATCATTCGAAGCGAACGATGCGTGCTTTCGTGAGTAAGACCACCAGCTGTTTCACTCTCTATCTTGCCATCTCAGATTCAACTGTATACTCTCGAATAATATAGGTGAGAAAACCTACTGTATTCACAAGATGCAGAATTATTGTGTGATCTGGTAATAAAATGTGGCACCAGTGACACAATGCCACTGAAGATGGCAGGGAGTTAAGTTGCAGAACCTCCAGCAGATACTTCTCGGATAAAGAATGATGCAGAATTTCCAGTCCACTTCTTGCTCTGGACGGCAGCGCCTGTTCAGCTTTCAAAGTTACGTTACTTTAAATTTCAGCGCATGTAAATAAAGTTGGCAGACACACGAATGCAATATATGCTGAGCAAATAAGGTTGCATAAAGTAGTCGTAGGAAGCCATTTCTTTGAGGGGATAGTCTTATGACCAAGTCCTGTCAATATAACACTTTCATGCATTCTGCACTAGCCGATGGAACTCGTTTCTGAATACTGAATGAGCCGCACTTGAGCAAGTCGAATAAGTCAGAGCCGGAGGTGAATTCCCAGCATACTGCTGGGTAGTTTTAGATTTCTAGGTTCCTTGAGATCTTACATAAATCTAATATTTATCGCTGCGGTATTAACGAAAGAGGTGCCACGACCTGTACTTGTGTTTTTGAAGATTCAACGTTCATAAAGAACGAAACAGTGAAATCAGAATGGTTACGTTGACAAATTAGCCCGTTTTCCTTGAAAACGAGTCTTTTCTCCCGTTACTGCCATGATTGAAAAGAACATGAGACTTTTCGTCAGTGTTGCGTAACTAATTTCCTTGTGGCGTGTCAGTACCATTTGGATTAGATTGTAATTAACGTTATACGACTGGAAACGCACACTAGTTGAAACACTGATTTCGCGTTCGGAAGAAGTGAGATTAAAGATCCCATCCAGCTAGCCACGATTCCACTGAATCATTTGTAAGTTTCTTGAGAAAGGCTCCGTCCAGTTCCAAACACCATCGTTGTTGAATTGAGTCAATGCTCCATTGTAATGACACTGATGTTGACGGGACGTTAAACTTTTTTTCAACATTCTTCGGGAATTTTTTGCCTCGGGCTTTCGTGGTCTGAGTACGAATCAGTAATATTCTTCTGTGCGTGCGTGCGCGTGTGTGTGTGTGTGTGTGTGTGTGTGTGTGTGTGTGTGTGTGTGTGTGTGTGTGTGTGTGTGTGTGTGTTTCCCACGTTACGTTCCAAATTAAAAGAAACCGCTTTCGTCTGTTAATGAGACAGACTTCGTCAGTATGTCTCTTGTAAGGACTGCCTCCAACAGTAACAAGGAAGAATCTAAACTGAATTTTTCTGTAGCCATATGATACTTACCCAAAACAGTTTTCTACTGTCCAAATTCACCTAAATATTTCACTGACTATGCCAGCTTCGACTAAACTACCATTTTTCAATTTTCAATAGACCATAAGATCAGGTTCTTCCTGAGGCAACGTCACGAAGAGAGACCGTCCTCAAGCATGCGACGCTTTTAACAGTACACCTCGGTGTACATCGTGTTTCAATAGAATTCATCAGATTTCAGAATACTAAGTGAAGGCAGACAGAAACTGTAGCGAATTTCAACTTACGAACTGTCTTGGCGGTTCACGTGGTTGACAGCAGGGGCTCCTTCGTACAACTATGCAATAGGGACTCCTTGCTAGTACGTTGATTACCCAATGCGTCGAGTAGAGGCGATAACTCAACACCTAAAGTACTTAGTCGATTCAGTAGTTCAAG
This sequence comes from Schistocerca nitens, assembly GCF_023898315.1. Taxonomy (NCBI): domain Eukaryota; kingdom Metazoa; phylum Arthropoda; class Insecta; order Orthoptera; family Acrididae; genus Schistocerca; species Schistocerca nitens. The sequence goes on from NC_064618.1 coordinate 719,321,446, forward strand.
ATCAATTACAACTTTTCCGGTGTGATTTTCGTGGAGAGTACGGCACTGCACTTTCTGCAGCTCAAAACACTCGATGGCGGCACAAACTGTGAAGACTCTGGCTGTTTACATAAGAAGAAATTTATAGGTAGTTGTTGTGTTCTCGTTCAAGTCACAGAGTGCATTCAAGAGAGGTCTGCACATGGTGCGTGAAAGTCTAATCGTTGCACCAGCCGAGGGATACCACTTCTCACACGACTGTATGGCGTGTTTCGCGGCGACGTTTCTCCGTAAGTCATAGAAAACACAACCACTACGAGCCATTCATGATGGTGATAAAGAAGCAAAGAGTTTACTGTTATGAATTCATTTTGAGCCTGAAGATAGTACATCACAATTTCCATTGAGTGATGAGAAGCCTATATTCTATTTTAAAGTGGAGAAGTAAAACGCCACAAAGTAAGAATATGGGAAAGGCAGCAGCTAAGTGACATAGCCAAGCATCAGAGAGACCTTTTAACGCTTCATGAATTTTGCGCTTCTTGCCGAGAATATAACTGTTGTCCGTTTTTCTTGTGCGGGAAAGATGGTTATAGAAATCACTTGCCTGGGTGTGTCGGAGATCAGGCTTTTTGAACAACTGAAAGAACGTGTCGAAAAAATCATTTTTCAACAAGACGAAGCTCTGTCGCACTGGAACTGTCAAGTCTTTTCTCACGGCTTCCCTTTCGTTAATCAATCTTCTCTTGTGAACAGCTCTCACAATGCAGATTACATTCTATGAACTGTCGAAAACATGTTTCCGAACGTGTTATTATTTTGGCCACCTTGGAAAATAAAATTTGACGCTTTTCGGATTAGCTATACAGGGCAATTATAATTAAAGTTAAACTTTCAAACCGCTGTAAAAATAACACCACTGGTCAGAATGAAGTCAAATTGCAATGGAATATTATCGGAGAATGACAAAAACAGATGGCAGAAAAAAATAAGTAGCTACAAAATGTAGCAATAGAATAGCGCTGTAAGCATCATAATTTAATAGTCGTCGACTACAAATGACAAATGAATGATACAACAATGAGTCAGGTGTACGTTTGACGTTAAACCAACTGTACTACTCAGTGTGGATGGGTATACAGGTGTGATACAGTTAGTTACGTAAGCCCATCCACCACGGCAAGGTCATATCATATCGGATGGGAAAAATCTGGTTTTAATTGTCCTGAGGCTAAAAACCGCATAAAAAGCATCACTCACATGGGTTTTTAACTGTCCTGAGGCCACAACCAGCATAAAAATCAAATCGGATTATTAATTTCCCTGTGACTGGCACAATACATGTTCAATATGCTGTCCACCGTTTTCTGCAACAAGCTGAAATCGAGAAACAGCATGTTCCACAACTGATCGATGTGTTTCCGGGGTCATGTTCAGAATGCGTTTCTCAATGCGTGCCTTCAATGCAGCTAAGTTTGCAATCGGAACACTGAATACAACGTCTTTCAGATAGCCTCACAGGCAGAAGTAACACGGATTAAGATCAGGTGTCGGGATGGCCAGGCTGTAGGGAAATGGCGGCTGATAATTCTAGCATTTCCGAAACGACGCTTCAGCAGCTGCTTAACTGGATTTGCAATGTGCGGAGGTGCACCATATTGCATAACAATGATCCCATCCACACATCCACATTGTTGGAAAGCTGGAATGGCGTGATCGCGCAAAAGACACTCATAGCGCTTACCAGTGACGGTACAGGTAACAGGACCGGGAGCACCTGTCTCTTCGAAATAATATGACCCTATTATAAATGGTGCCGTGAACCCGCACCAAACAGTGACCTTTTCAATATGAAGTAGTACTGGTTGATTTGCTTATGGATTTTTCATTGCCCATATTCGACAATTCTGTATATTGACATATCCTCTCAGATGTCTGTCCACAAAATCTACCACGGGCAGTCATTGTCCACTTAAGCAACTCGTGCACATGGGTAATTTTGAACGGATAGCAAAGAAGGATGTTTCGTAGGATTTTAGGCACCGTGCTCACGGGTATGTCCAATGTTCGGGCAATTCTCCATGGACTACACGTTTGCACACCACCACTCGTCTCCTCCTGCACTGCTGTGGCCACTGCTTCCACTGACGTCGAATCAATTCGTTTCCTCCCTATACCAGGTTGCACACCAAAAGAACCCGTCTTTTCGAATTTCCAAATCATTTTCTCCACACCCACGCCCGTCATCGGACCAACGCACGTTTTCAAAACCTTCAGTGTCAGGAACTTCTGCAGAGCGACGTGCGCACAGTCACCGTTCTTGTAATACAGCTTTACAAGCAGAGCGCGATCCTGCATTGAGACAGGCATGGCGAACGTCGCAGACGCAAAAGGAGAAAAAGCCATGTACCCAGCGTGTTTATGCTAACTTCAATAGGTCGTGCGCATGACAGTTCAAATGAGTGTGAAATCTTATGGGACTTAACTGCTAAGGTCATCAGTCCCTAAGCTGACACACTACTTAGCCTAAATTATCCTAAGGATAAACACACACACCCATGCCCGAGGGAGGACTCGAACCTCCGCCGGGACCATCCGCACAGTTCATGACTGCAGCGCCTATACCGCTCGGCTAATCCCGCGCGGCTCATGACAGGTGTTTTCATTTACGCTTTCTGACACATACAGTGCCATCTATTGATCAATTTTCACAATTCTTTTTTCTTCTGTCAAACGTTTTCCTCCTTCCGACAATATTCCGTTGAAATTTGACGTCATTCTGAACAATGGTTTTATTTCTACAGCGTCTTGAAAGTTTAATTTTCATTATAATCACCCTGTATATGAATACTCTATTGCTACATAAAGTTCAAAATTTGTTGAAAATAATATTCCTGATTCCCGAAAAATTTGGTAAAATAAATCGACAGACTTTTCCGTAGTAAGTGGCGTTACGTTTTGTGTGTCGAAGAGAATATTCATCACCAAGTGGCGACACTGACAGATGACAAAAACGGCAGTGTCGGATATAAAACTGTCCTGTATAAGAGAAGTCACCAACGGCTTGAGCAGTTTTGTCCTTAGATGCTTTCTATCGCCAGTGTGGGCGCGGAAGCAGGAGCCAGCGAACGGAGGGAACGAGTCGCTCCCACTGAACCAGTCCGACGAGCTATTCATAAACATGGTAGCCGTATCAAACGAGCTGTACAATTTATAAAGCACCGATTTATAAAGCTCCACCTTTTTAAAGATAATACGAGAATATAGAGGACGAATATTAATCAACAAGTACGAGTAAGTTATAAAAGAATATAGATAGAACTTGAATGAGAGTACCGACTTGTATAGTAGTTCTGTTCCCACTGAAAAATAAAATCACAGCAAAGAATTCTTTTGGCTGTAAGGACTTCTTGTTTGATATTTCGCAGTGCTTTACTTGTCTAGTTTTTTTTTTTTTTTTTTTTTTTTTTGTGTGAAAACGTTATGAGATTAAAGTAAAACCTCCTTCTGAGAAGTTCCGCCCATTTTTCCTAATGGCTGTAATCAGTTTTCTGGAGATTTTACTGTGATTAGTCAACGAGGGTTAAATGCACTGAAGATAATAAGAGCACGTTTTCGTAATGTCTGATGGCTTTGAGCATCACTTTGCAATCGATTGCGTCACCTGGAGCACATTTTTGTCACTTACAATTTGCTGCGTACTGGGAGATGAAAGTTGATGAGCAAACACAGAACGGCAGCGGCTTCTTTGCCTACAGATGTCCGTTAGTCTGTTATGGTTAAGTCCTCAGCAGGTTGTACGTTTGCTTCCGTGACAATCTTCAGTGATCGCCCCTCATGGTGTTCGTCTCATAAGTTGTCAACTTATGGCTCACCCTTGAGATAAAATCTTCAAACACTTGCGTCCAAAACCCTGAAGAGCAAGAAACTTCCCATTGGAGGTGGAGTGCTGTTGAAGGTTGTTCTGTCATTGAGAGTGTTCACCATATTACAAGTTTACCACATTACAAGTTTACAGCTTCTGTTCTACTTCTGGAAACATGGACTGTCCCAGTCGTAATGTCGCTAATGCCGACAGCTAGCGTCAGTCTCTTCGAACATGTAGACACCGAAACCAAATATCAACTACTTGTCTCACCCTAGGCAAAATAGACCCGTTAATATGCAAATGTCAGTAACCGGCTTTTTTTCTGAAACTGTAATACCACGACTTTTGCAAGTGATTCATGGATACTGCTACTGCTACTACTACTACTGCTACTACTACTACTATTACCTATAACATCACTCCTTCTCGTATATAATACACAGACTACAACTAATGAGATATGACTGTGAAACTCTCCTAGTACCATTGTAGCACGGAGCGTAGTGTCTCTGTGATAATTCAATGAAACGAAAAAAGATGTGAACGAAGTTTACGTTCTAGTGTTTGCTAACAAGTGATACATACGCAACTAAAACAGTGCACGCCCACTCGTAATTAATCAACTTTTGCATATATTTACTGACAATACGAAATTATTATTCATGTCGAACAACACAGTGGTTGCAAATGCTACTTTAGCGAAATAACCAAGTTATCTGTAAAGCAATCAACAAACCAGTTACGCTACGTGGTGTAAGAATTCATACAGTCTACCTTGTGGATTATTCGACTGAGCAGTCGCACATCTTCTTTCACATATGGTAACAAAGATTAATATCCCGTTTCGGAGGGCAGCGCGATCGATAATTGTAGGTAATTACTGCCGGCATATTCCTTGTGAAGGAACAATTTTATCGTTTCTGTTGCTAATGTACTTTATGGTAAGATTAGTTTCGATCAATGTAGATCATCCTTAGATCATGTGCACTCCATTATTTTACGATAAGTAGAAAAGAATTGCACATAACTACTTACCTATTTCATTGCTTACTACAACTTACGCAAGTACAAAGATAAACTCAACAATTATGAGTAATACATTCCTGATTATTATAATATAACGGAAAGTACATAAGTAGCTTTCTTCACATTGCTTTTAGACCTGAAGCTGATCAGGTGTGATCGTACCTAGTGAAACACGTATGTTGTGAGGCAGCGATGCTGAGACATTGTAGAATCTCTGACCAGAGCAGTTGCGCTCGACTCGCAGTAGCGAGCAGTCAGCCAGTCTGCAGTAGTCAGTCCTCAGTAGTGCTTGGAGTCGGTTGCTAGCAGTAGCGGAGAGCAGTCGGCGGGCGTCGGCACAGCAATGGTCGAGATTCAGGATGAGGTATAATTTTATTTAAATAAACAATCATGCAGCTTTGCGCTCATCACATAATCTAATCTATATTCGTTGTAATTAATTTTCAAATCGCCCCAATAATAATCTGATTTCAAAAGCAATTTTTAACTAAACAATGATTCGAATTCCTTCCATTTCCTTTAAAGAAAATTTTCAGTTAACTTCAAAAAAAAAAAAAATTTAATTATTGCGATGCATCTCCTCGTGGCGCAGAATAAGAGCAGATATTTCACATGCAGTTATACTAAGGTAATAAATTAATCCTGATTTCGAACAGGGCCACAAAGACCGACATTTCGGTTAAGTTGAGTTTTGATTATCACTGTAGTTTCATTATCATGGGATTATCTTACATTTTGTGTGGAGAACTTATACTTGAGTCAGATTGCTAATTTTTGTTTGATTGTCTTTGTCATTAATATTTTTGCGGGAAGGTTACGCTTGGCTTCCATTTCTAATAAGTATTGTCATTACAAAATTTCCGTGGGGAGAGTGTAACCTCCCCACAAAAATTTTAAAAAGACTATAATTATCAGTAATGGAGCCACAGCTAAGTGTGACCTTCCCACAGAAATTTTAAAAACAATATTTATTAGAAATGGTGCCACAGCTAAGTATAAACTCCCCACAAGAATATTAATGGCAAAGACAATTAAATGAAAGCTCGCTATCTGACTCAAGTACAAGTTCCCATTAAATAATGAACGCTAATCAGCGCAAAGCTGCATGATTATTTATTTAAATAAATTATACCTCGTCCTGAATCTCGACCATTGCGATGCCGACGCCCGCCGACTGCTCTCCGCTACTGCTAGCAACCGACTCCAAGCACTACTGAGGACTGACTACTGCAGACTGGCTGACTGCTCGCTACTGCGAGTCGAGCGCAACTGCTCTGGTCAGAGATTCTACAATGTCTCAGCATCGCTGCCTCACAACATACGTGTTTCATAACCCTCCACTGGGGGGGCAAAAATTTGGCAGCGATGGTGAGTCATTTGGACTTGCCATCGTAACAAATTTTTCTTTTAATTAATTAACATTTACAAAATATTTAGATGTATCACATGAATTAAATGTTGTGCGCATGCACCGATTACAAAACATTACAGACAAGACAAAATATAAGTACAAAACAAATCAGGAAAAATGTATATACAAATTATTTGACAGATAACAAAGTGTACACACACTGAAAAATTCTTTAGCAGTTTCATAACAGGCAAAAAAAAAAAAAATAAATCATGTTGACAAGTGTCATGAGTGCACATGCACTGCAGTGGAGAACATATCAGTAAAAGACGAAATGTATATACAAGAGTAACAAATGACATAAATCATAAAAGGTATACAGAATGAACAAAAATCATATCGAAAATTGAGAAGAGTGCACAGGCACTGTAGTTCAGTTGAAAACATATTCACATAAGTGCACATGCACTGAAAACTTTTGAACATTTTTATAACAAATAAACGCAAGAGTAGAAAAAATCATCAAATCACAAAAAGTATATACAATATAGATGACAAGAGTGCACACATACTGCACTTCAAAACAAATCGAAAATGTCTTTAGTATTTTGACAACAAATGGCAAAAATCATGTCGACAAGTGACACAAGTGTACTCGCACTAGAGTTCAACAAATCGAGAAAAAATGTATAGGCCATGAACATAAATGGTGTTAGTAAAAAAATGATTTTCACTATTAGGATAGGAAAGGAAGGATTGCATCATGGTTGTAGCACTTTAGTTTGCACATAGCTGCACTGAAAGTCCATATCTTTCCACAGAATCACAACTAAGTGATACAATCTGCAGTTCCGTTCCCAGAAGTATTTATCAGCGTATCAAGACAGTGAAACGTCGTAGTAGTATTCCATACTATCATTTGGCAGTATACCAGGTACACCAAACAGTGGGACCAGAATAACGTCTTCATCGCTTACGGTGGTGGACAGCATGTCGTGTCAGCACCACGCTCTTAAGAGGCGGCACACAGTGCTCCATAACAAAGTCTTGATTAGTGATTACATAAGTAGTTTCTTCGCCTACAGTGGTGGACAGCATGTCGTGTCAACACCACGCTTTTAAGAGGCGGCACACAGTGCTCCATAACAAAGTCTTGATTAGTGATTACATAAGTAGTTTCTTCGCCTACAGTGGTGGACAGCATGTCGTGTCAACACCACGCTTTTAAGAGGCGGCACACCAACGTAGAATTAGTGCAAAAACCAAATATAGTGCTCCATGATAATGAGGATGGACAAGACAAATGGATGTTACAATAATTTCAGGTAGTTAGGTCAGAAGGTGAAGGACATTAACTAACACACAAGTCTTGATTAGTGATTACATAAGTAGTTTGCGGTATCCATACTCTAGTCATTGAACATTTCTGTACCATGAATGTAGTATTACAGAAAAATGTTCATTAATTAATTTAAAGACAAGAGTGGTAATCAATCGCCATCAAGTATTGAGTATTACAAAACATTTTTCCTCATTCAAATGACATATTTACAAGTAACTATTAACACTCAGTGGCCTAGCAACTTTCGATTAGTACAAAATATTTATCATCATTCAGTATTAATATGGGAAGTCATCATTGAAAACACTAACAAAACGTTAAGTTACATTAATTATTGGCACTCAGTGGCCAGCAAGTATTGAATAGTATAAAACATTATTCATCATTCAGTATTCTTCATATCATTAAGAAATCATTATTAAAAATCAGTTAATTACAGTCATAGCATTAATAAGCATGGGCATTATAAGTTACATTAATTATGGGCACTCAGTGGCCAGCAAGTATTGAATAGTACAAAACATTAGTAGCATTAATAAGCATGGGCATTATAAGTTACATTAATTATGGGCACTCAGTGGCCAGCAAGTATTGAATAGTATAAAACATTAGTAGCATTAATAAGCATGGGCATAATAAGTACTCTCATTACAATAGATAGTGGCAATTATGTTTAGGTATCATTAAGAAGTCATTATTCAAGTGACATACTATTCAGAGCTGATCAGTGTTATTCAGAATTATCATAAACTAGTGACATTATCTGGGACTGTTAATACATTTTGTTTTTTCTGCTAGCAATGCATTGCTTTGGGTAATTATAAGGGAAAGCAAGAAGAAATAAGAGAAAAAATTGCTTCTAGGTTGTTCCTATAAATGAAAAGATTGTGTAACGTCATTCGTCATGAGTCAGCTGTAGCAAGGTTATCACATTTATAAATGATAGACACAAGTGGGTAAGAAAAATGCAAGTACTAGAACAGGTATAATAAGTAACAAGTTTAGTAACTATCATAAAAAGCTTCTCCTGAAAGAAAAATACAAAATGGATTATTGAACTGAAAGAAGAAACGCAGACTATGCTGAAAAGTAGTGAACTTCGAATTAACAGGTAGTGAAATGTGTATAAAAAATGTGTTCCATAGCTGTCCTTTCCAAAACCTTCAGTCATCCTACTACGCAATATAACACCTGCTGTCAAAGTAAACTGCAACAAATACTTAAATAACTACATAGCATAAATACATAACTTCAACATTATCCTCATCTGTAAAGAAAAACTTCATTATTCATATCATCATAACTCCATCATTATCATCACCTGTAAACAAAAACTTCATTATTCATAGTACCATATTCTTCATCATTGTTCATTATCAGCATTCATTATCATCTGCAAAAATCATTTCATTATTCATCACACAACTATTCCTAATCCCTAGCATATTTCATCACTTAAAACTAAAATGTGTAGTTCTGTCTGACAGCTTGCATCAATCGCTTTGTATTCTGAAAGAAAAAATTAGTTAAGACTGCTATTCTGCGATGTGTATAATATATTCTGGTTAATGCTTGTTAATTCTGATCCATTTACTCGTCCTCATTAGCTTATTGCATCTTCTTTCGTTTATTCCATAGGTGAAATTCCCACTTCTGTTTAATTCATTTCCTGTACGCATCATTTATTTCTGAAATTGATGAACAAAGATTAATGTCTTGCATTTAAATCATATACCCATTAAATAGTGACTGGTTAATGGTGACTCAATTAAGCATACAACATAACATGACAAAAAAACGTAATATCTCAAAGCACAGACAGTGTTTAAAGGCAAAAAGTGTACAGAGAATATCGTAATGCAGCAGCAAAAAAGGAAAATGTAAAACAGTCACGATGTTGAGATATCACAAGGCAAAATGTCAAAGTCAAATGGTGTGTGTTATACCTTAACTAGTTCACAGTGCATACAAACAAAACATGAAAACAATCGTACATACATAAGAAAGACAAAATGTGACATTCGTTGTGTTCAGCTTATATGTAGTGTAGTTAATAGATGCGATAATTAAAGACTTCAATGGAGAGAGAATTTGATAAAATTAATGCGTCATTATAGAGAATTGCATAATTATTCATAAAATGCGTAAGTTCATCTGAAAAAATGCACGGTCTAGTGTGTAACGACAAGAAGAGCGACCTGCTAACCTTACCTTGCCGGGCACTTGCCAAGAAAAAATACGATAATCATCAATAGGTAGTCACATAAATGTAATTGCATAAGTGGTCACAAAATGTGTAAGTTCATCTGGAAAATATGCACGGTCTGATGTGTAACGACAAGAAAAGCGACCTGCTAACCTTACCTTGCCGGGCACTTGCCAAGAAAAAATACGATAATCATCAATAGGTAGTCACATAAATGTAATTGCATAAGTGGTCACAAAATGTGTAAGTTCATCTGGAAAATATGCACGGTCTGATGTGTAACGACAAGAAAAGCGACCTGCTAACCTTACCTTGCCGGGCACTTGCCAAGAAAAAATACGATAATCATCAATAATTAGTAATGTCAATATAATTGCATAAGTGGTCATAAAATGTGTAAACGGCCTCATAGCATGTTACATCGTAAAGTGGTTTCATTCGATAAAGGGTTTAATGTTTGACACATGATGGTTGCCTTTCGATTTTCTGGTTCTCAGAGTTTCGACGTGTACAACAGTGGGGTGAGGAATGCTGCGAATCCGATATGGACCTGCGTATAGAAGTTCAAATTTACTGCACTTACCTTTTAATTTGCTGGATAAATAGTGTGTACGTACTAATATCTTCTGTCCAACGTGAAAGTCTTGGTGTCTACAAACCTGTTTTTGCTGTCTTCTCCGGCGCTCTGCGGCACGTTTGATGTTGTTCAGCGCAATGTCAATTATTTCGTGGTGTCGTAATCGACGAGATGTAGGAAATGTTACTAATTCTTTGATTTTGTTTGGTGGTTCAACGTTTTTCAGTATAACAGACGGAGGTAGCATAGTGGATTCATTTGGAATGGAATTAATTACATCTTGAAATGAGTGTACGTGTGTGTCCCAATTAACATGTCTTTCGTGGCAGCATATTCTACACAGTCCACCAATTTCCTTCATTAGTCGTTCACAAGGGTTCGAAGAGGCGTGGTACCTGGACATATAAATCGGAGAAATGCTTCTAGCTCGTAACATGCGTGTCCATATGACAGAACGAAACTGTGATCCATTGTCAGAAATTACTTTCATCACATGCCCCACATGAAATAAGAAATGCTTTACAAATGCTTTCGAAACAGTTTTAGCAGTAGCTTTGCGTAACGGAGTGAAGGTAACAAATTTTGAAGTGAGTTCAACAGCGACAAAGATGTAGCAAAAACCTCTGTTAGTTCTCGGAATTGGACCAAAAATGTCTACTGCGGCCATATGTCTTAATTTAACAGGTACTATGGGGTATAATGGAGGAATATGTGAAGTGGTGTCAGACTTAGCTTTCTGGCAAATTTTACATGACGCTAAAACTCGTCGTATACGTTTTTCCATGCTGGCAAAATAACAGTTCTGTCTCAGTATCAGAAAACATTTTCTTGCTCCATAATGTGCGTAGCTTAAATGAGTGTACCAGATTAATTTGTTAACCAGTTCGTCAGGAATGCATAATAACCAATTGTTACTGTCTGGATGAGAGCGGCGAAACAGAATGTCATTGCGTACAGTGTAGTGGTTTCTAATCGTAACATTATTCTTATCTTGCCAAAGGTGTTTAATTTCTTTCCACACATTGTCTTTGCTTTGCTCTCGTGCTATGTCCTGTAATGACGATGAAATAAAATTTTCAAATGCAACTTGTTGAATGTACATGACGCTAAAATTTGCTTTGCAGAAGTTGGTTGCTACGTCTTGCTGATTGTTGCTGAGAGAACGAGAAAGTGCGTCTGCTATAACATTTTGCGTGCCGGGAATGTGAACAATCGTAAAATTAAATTCCTGTAAATACAGTTTCCATCTGCTTAATCTGTCGTGAGTAAATTTAGCTGAAAGTAAAAATTGTATAGCTCTGTGATCTGTGTAAACGGTGGTATGTCTGCCATAAAGAAAGTGCCGAAATCTCGTAAAAGCCCATACAACACATAATGTTTCTAGTTCAGTAACGGAATAATTTCGTTCAGCAGGTGACAAAATGCGGCTTGCAAATGCGATGTTTTTAATTACTATTGAGCCATGTTCTTCAATTTCCTGAAAAATGTGTACGCCTAAAGCTGTGTTGGAACTGTCGGTGGCAATAGAAAAATTTCTAGTAAGATCTGTGTGCGATAAAAGTGGTGTATTCAGCAAAGCATATTTCAAATAACATTCTCGTGAACAAAATTCTGCGTGTCAATAAGTATTGCTTACGTTACTGGAATAGACTACCTGTACTGTGTCCGGTCAAATTCTGTCATACGTGCTGTTATTTACGGGACGATGCTGTGGTATTTTGACCATTTGAACTGTACTATTATTTCTTACTGACATGTTACGCTATAGATGACACCTATTGTCTGTTTCATTCATGATTATATCTCGTTGCTGACATTCTTGCTGCTGAAAAGATCGACTGTGATGAAATGTACGCTGAAAATTGTGCTCGTTAATTTTACGTCTGTCATAATAGTCACTTCTATACGGCGCATTGCGATACGAGTCGAAATAGTGTGTTTTCTGTACGTAGTTATTTCTCTGCTGTGCGTTACTATTTATTGTAGCTGGGACTATACGTGCACGCGGCGAAACATTAAAGCTTGGTTGACCTTGTAGACTGTATTGTTGGTTACGTATGCTAAGCGGTTGACTTTCATGCTGTTGTGGTGAAAAACGTCTATTGTTACAAAAATGCGTTCGCTGTTGCTGCTAATTTTAAACATACTGATGATTACTATCTTATCTGATATTAAAATTACGGTGGTAGTTCTGCAGTGCCTAATGGAAATTGTCACATTCGGTAAAAATTTGTCTTATCGGGTTCTCATTACTCATTTTTCTTAATTATAGGAAGAGCAATAGTTAAAGAGCTGTTTTGATAGATATAAAGGATAGTAGAAGAGAAGGCAGCAGTGCAGAAAACTAAAGATGAAACAGCACTACTACAGCTCGGGGCCCTATGCTCGCTACGGCACATATTCATTAAAGCGTAATGAATCCCCTGAGGTCAATTACGCTCTGCAAATAAATTTCAGCTTCTGTGTTACAGGCAATGTCGGTAAAAATTCAGAAATAAATTGCTGTATTCTTGCTAATTCCAGTTTCTGCATTATAGGCAATGCTAATGAAAATACAAACATAAATTGTCTTATACAGTGCAAATCGTGTATCTGTGCTCTGTCATTATTAAATTCCTTACACTTTCTTACGGATAAAAATTGCTCGTAATCTACGTTCTCGCCACTGAATTTGAGAACACGTTCAGTTTTGTCTGTGAATCTGTTTGTCTGTGTCATTTCGGATTTCCAATTGCGTATCTTTTCAGGTTTTAAGTCGCGTAGCTTTTCGGATTTTAAGTCGCGTAGTCTCTGTAAATTGCTCACATTATAAGCGCTACGTGACTCTGACAAATGCTCGCAACGTGGCAGATTCTGTGACGTATTGGTGACTGAAATAGTTGTTAATTCTGTTACTTTAATATTTTCGTCAATTTGGTTGTTCTGGCGTTCACTTTTATTATTGACATCCGTATTCACAGTGTGTGTAACTTCCAGTGACTCTAAATTAAACTCGTCGCGTATCTGTACTGCGTTTTTAGGGCATTGTTCAGTGACTGCATTAATTTCGTGGATCTGTGTTGCGTATGCTGAACATTGTTCAGTAACTGCATTAATTTCGACTTTCTGTGATTCTGTTGTACCTACACGTGCACTACTTAATTCTTGTGCAACAGTGCCAACTTCATTATTACTGTTACTAGCACAAGCTTTAGTATTCACACGTAATGGTTCTTTAATGTCCTGACATTGCACGGTAACAGCTGTACTCTGTTCACTAACTTGTTTGTTCCGTTCGTTAAGGTTGTCTTGTTTTTCGTTCGCCAGATTGAAACTTTCATTAATTGTTTCGCTAAGTTGTTTGAAATGGTTATCGAAACTTTCATTAAGTCTGTCGTACGTTTCATTCGTCTGTTTGAAACTTTCATTAAGTTTGTCGTATGTTTCACTCGTCTTTTTGAAACTTTCATTAAGTTGATTAAACATTTGTTGCAAGAATGCTATATGTTCAGCAGTAAGACAAGTGGTTGAAACGCACTGACTGTTAGTGAACGCAGGATTATCATCCTTACACTGCGTGTCACTAGTACTATTGGTCACGTTGTTTAAGTCGGTAATTTCATTCACAATACCTCGCGATACACTATTCACAGTCTTTCGCGGCATTTTTACAGTAGTCACAATTAATCACAAAACAAATAAGCACAAATACAAAAGCAACACACAAATACAACAGAGCAACGAATTGCCGTTGACCTGTAGAAAGAAAGTCACAAGATTAGTAAAAGCGTTGCGCCAAATCCTAATTATATCTAAGAAATAAGAGCAGATATCTGACTGTTTTTCAAAAGATTCTCACGAAATACGATCCTGGACTGGGTGTCGCCAAGTGTAACCTCCCCACGGAAATTTTGTAAAGACTATAATTATCAGTAATGGAGCCACAGCTAAGTGTGACCTTCCCACAGAAATTTTAAAAACAATATTTATTAGAAATGGTGCCACAGCTAAGTATAAACTCCCCACAAGAATATTAATGGCAAAGACAATTAAATGAAAGCTCGCTATCTGACTCAAGTACAAGTTCCCATTAAATAATGAACGCTAATCCCATGATAATGAAACTGTAATGATAACCTAAACTCAATTCAACCGAAAAGTCGGTGTTTGCCCTGTGCGAAACGAGAATAAATTTCTTACCTTAGTGAAACTGCATGTCAAAATTCTGCTCTTATTGTTCTCTGGCGCTTGCATGAAAAGCATTGGAAGTACCTTTTAAAAATCTTTGTTAAAAAGAAATGGAAGGAAATTTGAATGATTGTCTCTAAAATTGCTTTTAAATCAAAATTATTATTGGGGGCGATTTTTGAAAGTTAAATTACAATGACTGTTCGTTACATTATCTGATGAGCGCAAAGCTGCATGATTATTTATTTAAATAAATTATACCTCGTCCTGAATCTCGACCATTGCGATGCCGACGCCCGCCGACTGCTCTCCGCTACTGCTAGCAACCGACTCCAAGCACTACTGAGGACTGACTACTGCAGACTGGCTGACTGCTCGCTACTGCGAGTCGAGCGCAACTGCTCTGGTCAGAGATTCTACAATGTCTCAGCATCGCTGCCTCACAACATACGTGTTTCACTAGTTATACCTTAAAATAAATTTGCAGCTGAGATGTCAAAACAAACGATAAGGAATTTTAAATTACAGGTAATTTATGGTAAAATTTTAATTTAGGAAACACTACTACATTTAGTCTCAGACGAGGTCATTTTTAAATGACATCAAGTACATATTCAATAAGATTAACAGATGAACAATGTCAAGGCATTTACATCAATAACTCACTGAGCGTTTCATATAACAAACAGTTATTTATGAAAGGTACGGTAAAGTATCCATGGTATCATGGACTCTGGGGAACCAGAAGAGGAGAGTATTGTAGCCTATCAGATGTTCTTCTCAAAATTGGAGAGAAGAAGAATTTCTGGGAACCACTTACTTGAGAAGGGACAGGATGACGAGACAATAACTTGCACACTAGTAAAGAAAGCTGTAGACAGCAGATATAGGGAGGACAGAAATTTGAATATATCAAGCACATAATTGTGGACTTTGCTACTCTGATATTAAGAGGGTGACCAGGAGAAGAGGTCGTGGCCTGCCACAGCACACGAGTCAAAAGACTAATGTAAAAGCAAATGCCCTACCATGTGTGCTTGCCCGGAAAACAAATCCCTCAAATATGGCACATCGAGCGTCTAGAGCGGTCAGTTCGCTCCACTGACTTAAACCCAACCGAGCACGCATGGGACACTCTAATCGAATAAGGTCTAGCCTTAAGAGCGCCACTGCAACCGCTGCTAGCATTCGCAGGACGTTTATGCAGCAATCCTGATGCACCGTAAAGGGATGCATCCTGTGTTGCCAAACCAAGCCACTACACACTGCATGACTTTCGGTATGCCGCGGTGAAGGGATAACGCATACGCGAAATGTCATACACCGACAACAGCCAGATTTACGGATTCCCTTCCATCTTCATCGCTGTAGCACGCATCTCACTCTCGTCTGGGTACTTCTCAATCAATACGCTATCGCCTTTCCCCAACTTGTTTCGTGTATCTCGAAAAGAGCCACAAGGGTGCATCGTATTATCTATAGTGCTTTATAGCAAAGTATATTCCAACTCAAGGATTTTCATCGTATCAGGAGCACCACTTTACCAGTCATAACATCAAACACGTAGCACATCTACGTAGATACCCCGCAGTTCGTCGTACGGCGAGTGGCGGAGGGTGCCCCGTACCACTACTAATCACTTCCTCTCCCACTCGAAAACAGAGTTAGAGAAAAAGGTTTCCTATATGCCTATGTACGAGCCCTAATTTCTCGCATCTTATCTCCGTGGTCCTTACGTGCATTGTATGTGGAGGCTATAGAATGGTTCTGCAGTCTGCTCCAAATGACTGTTCCCTAATTTTCTCAGTAGTGTTACTTGAAAAGAATGTCGCCTTTCCTCCAAGGATTCCATTTGAGTCCCTGAACCATGGCCGTAACACTTGCGTATTGTTCGAGAAGTGTCACAGCCCGCCTCTGAATTACTTTGCTGCTTCCTTTAATCCGACCTGCTAAGGATCCCAGATACTCGAGCAGTACTCAAGAAGAGGTCGTATTGGTGTCACATGTTCGGTCTCTTTTACCAATGAGCCACACTTTCCTAGAATTCTCCCAACAAACCGAAGTCGACCATTCGCCTTCCCTACCACAACCGTCACAAGCTCGTTTCAATTCATACAGCTTTGCAAAGTTACGCCCGGATATTTAAACGACGTGACTGTGCCAAGCAGGCTACTACTAATGCTGCATCCCAAAATGACTGTTTTTTTTCCTACTCGTTTGCATTAACATACGTTTTTCTACATTTAGGGCTCTGGCTTGTCTCCGGATCGTGTTGTGTATATTCTACACTAACTTGCTCGAGGCGAATGCCCGATTTCTTGAGGTTGTTGATGCTGGTTATAGTTGGAAAACTGCAGTTGCTTTTTGGTACTTGCCACCAGAAGCCAGTTTTAATCACCTGAAGATGTAGAACTGTTTGTGAGGGTGGTACATTCTTAAAAGCCATCCATCTGAATGAATCAGTGAGAATTAATACGGGTACACTAAAATCCACACCGAACCCTTGGCTGCACACTATCAGTAACATTCGAACACCAGCCTGCGAAGCCAAGAAGACCGATCGAGAATTGCGGTAGCTGCTTCACCCTGACTACCCCCAAGACCTTCCAGTTCATACAGTCTTAAATTATCTTCCTCTAGATCGCTTGACATCACACACGCCACTATGACATAATGGAAGAAACAACAAAAAGTTTGACCTTAAAGAAGAGTGGTGCAGGAGATGGAATGCTGCAACAACAAATAATCAAGGTGTTCAAGATCCATCTGCCAGTCTACCAGGATTTGATCCAAAGAGAAGTGAGTGGACACGACTAAATACTATAACAACCAGGCACGCCAGCTGCAATGCTCTGATGCATAAGTGAGGACTCTCTCCAACCTGTGATTGTGGGAGGAGGGGGGGGGGGGTTATGAACAAACCGTTCAGCATATTATCAGAGTTTGACCTCTGAGAAAGAAGCCAGGACAATTCAGTGATTTTATTAATGCTGCTCCCTCTGCTACCGACTGGCTGCATTCAACCGCTGTTCAACTCTGATGAAATGACTCTGTTTTAATCAACAATCCTAATTTTATAGTTTAAATGTCATCATTTTAGTATTATTGAATATTAATTTTAAGAATCTGAAAATAAGGATTTCGGCACAGAGCTGTGCCGAAATCCTTAAACGTATAATTGTAAACTGTATGTATTTCTCAATATTTGCTGTTGTCGCCATGCGGTAATTAAATAATAACACAAAAATTGAAGCACCCAGAAAGGGAGGACGAAACGAAATGAAACTTCATGTATGTGATGTTAATCAGTGATTACAATATTTACAAAGAACCTGCCACCATGATCGCTCTTGTCAGCATGACGTTGCACCCTATCTTTCCTGGTGACATGCAATAATTCGGTTGTTAGGTATCATAAAGCCATCGCATCCTCTCGTGAGGCAAGTTGACCCACAACTGTTGCAACTGATTCTTGATGGTTCAAATGGCTCTGAGCACTATGGGACTTAACATCTGAGGTCATCAGTCCCCTAGAACTTAGAACTACTTAAACCTAACTAACCTAACGACATCACACACATCCATGCCCGAGGTAGGATTCCAACCTGCGACCGTAGCAGCAGCGCGGTCCCGGACTGAAGTGCCTAGAACCGCTCGGTCACAGCGGGCGGCGCTACAAATGGTCTCCAAGTAGCCTAATGTAACTATCTCCAGACTATGACTGGTTCACTTGGACCAGAGGACCCAGTCGGTTCCATGTCAACAGAGCCCACACCATTATGGAGCCACCACCAACTTGCACAGTGCCTAGTTGACAACCTGAGTATATGGCTGCGTAGGGTCTATGCTACGCTCTAACCCTACAATCAGCTCTCACTCATCTGACCAGGCCACGATTTTTCCAGTCTTCTAGGGTCCAAACGATTTGGTCACGCGCCCAGGAGAGGCGCTGCAGGCGACGTCGTGCTGTTAGCAAAGGCAATCGCGCCGGCCGTCTGCTACCGTAGCCCACTAGTGCTATATTTCGTCGCACTTTCCTAACGGACACGTTCATCGTACGTCCCACATTCATTTCTGCAGTTATTTCACACAGTGTTGCTCGACTGTTTGCACTGTCAAGACTGCGTAAACGCCACTGCTCTCGGTGGTTAAGTGAAGGCCGCCGCTCACTGCGTTGTCCGCGGTGAGAGGTAATGCGCGAAATATGTTCTCGGGACACTGTTGACACTGAGGATGTCGGAATATTGAATCCCTATGCGTCTAGCTCCAACTACCTTCTTACATCTACATCTACATCTGCATCTACATATATACTCCACTAGCCACCAAGCGGTGTGTGGTGGAGGGCACAATTCACGACAAAGTCATATTCCCCCCCCCCCTCCCTGTGGTCCACTCGCGGATCGCACAAGGGAAAAATGACTGTCTGAACGCCTCAGTACGAGCTCTTATTTCCCTTATCTTTGAATGATGGCCGGCCGAAGTGGCCGTGCGGTTAAAGGCGCTGCAGTCTGGAACCGCAAGACCGCTACGGTCGCAGGTTCGAATCCTGCCTCGGGCATGGATGTTTGTGGTGTCCTTAGGTTAGTTAGGTTTAACTAGTTCTAAGTTCTAGGAGACTAATGACCTCAGCAGTTGAGTCCCATAGTGCTCAGAGCCATTTGAACCATTTTTTTTTTTTTTTTTTTTTGAATGATGATCATTACGCGATTTGAAAGTTGGTGGTAATAATATATGCTCCACATCCTCGGTGAAGATTGGATTTCGGAATTTAGTGAGCACCCCCTTCTGTTTAGTGCGCCGTCTATCTGCAAGTGTGTCCCACTTCGAACTTTCTATGAGATTTGTGGCGCTCAGGCGATGGCTAAATGTACCAGTCACGAATCTTGCCGCTCTTCTTTGGACGTTCTCAATTTCTTGAATCAGACCCAACTGGTAAGGGTCCCATACAGACGAACAATAAGACTGGACGAACTAACGTATTGTAAGCTATTTCCTTTGTTGAAGGACTGCATCGCTTCAGGATTCTACCAATAAAGCGCAATCTAGAGTTTGCCTTACCCGTTACTTGCGTAGTGCACCCGTCGTGCGGCAGTAGCCACATCGGAAACCTATTCGCATGAATCACCTGAGTACAAATGACAGGTTCGCACTGCACTGCCCTTTTATATCTTGTTACTTGATACCACCACCGCCTGTGTATGTGCATATCGCTATCCCCTAACGTTTGTCGCCTCATTGTGTTATGAAATGACCCCAAAGCGACCCAGCGACACACCGGGAACCTTCCATCCAACAAGACTGCCGGGAAGGCCGGAAGTGTCGCGGTGACTGAACTCGTCTACCACACGAGCCGGCGTGCTCGGGACAACGGGCTGGTCAGTGCGGCGTGCAGCTAGGCGTCACGTGTGCGGCTGCCTGCTGGCTCGCCGCCCGGCGCCGTCAGCTGTTGCCCGTGACGTCTGCGGGCATTCCACAGGCGCGTCGCGGCGTCTGGCCGACGTCTGGCGGCGCGCTATATATATACACACAAACAGCGTCGCGACGCGGGCGGCGCAGGCGCACTGAGTGCTGCGGTGCGCCGACAGACGGCCAGCTCGCCAGCGGCGCACAAAGCACGCACTGCCTCTCACCGCCCGTGTCGGATCATAATAAACGCCACACGTGTCTGCCACTCGTCACCCACCAAGTACGCGCAATGCATCCTCTGTCTGCGCCACGAGACGCTCACCTGTTGCACAAGCTCTCGCCTACAAGAAGGTTTCTTGCGGCACAGCCTTTTCATCTGCTTAATTAAGTTTCCTGTTCCGTACAATACCAGGGAACTCTCTTCAGCTCTTGTGACTATTCTTATACTGAACGCACCGTCTTCAATAACACGAACTGAAGTCCTTTCTTCTGTCTTCCTCCAGAACATGTTTCTCTTTGTCTCTCTCACGTGAACTAAGCCTTACATTAACGTCTGAAAGTTCAGTAAAAGCTGGATCAGAGGAAAGTTCTTCCGCCTCCACACTCCGCAAGCCACGGTGGGCTTTTCGCCTAATACAATTTCTGGAATTAATATCTTTTTCCCCGAAAGGTGCATGGGATAAAAGATTGTCGGTAAACTTCCGTACGACCCTCGCAAATTTTCTGACTTTGCCGTCGTGCTCATTTCGCAGGATGCGTTACATCGTGTGACTCTTCATGCAATTTCAACAGTCTCAGTTAGTTTAGTTTTTAGTTATGTCATGTTCCGTAGATCATTTTCCCGATTATTTTATCGATATGATGTGGAACAAGTCAGATTACAAGATATATATATATATATATATATATATATATATATATATATATATATATATATATATATATGTGTGTGTGTGTGTGTGTGTGTGTGTGTGCGTGTGTGTGTGTGTGTGTGTGTTTTAGAAAATTTACTATTTCTGAAACAGAAATTCGTCCATGGAATAGAAGGAGTTGTCCAAAAGAAATGATTTTAAGCTAGATTTAAAACTTGATTTGCTACCTGCCACACGCTTTATGTTGTTGGGCAAATGATCAAAGATTTTTGTTGCTGAATAATGTACACCTTTTAGAGCAACTGATAGCTTCAATAACAGATAGGAAAGACTACTAGGTCATGCACAACGCCTCTCTTGTAACGTCTGCCAGTTCAGTTTATTCAATGTGACGTAACCCTAGTCTTTTATTAATCTTACTTGGTAAAGGTCCCTGCCTGATGATCAATACTAAAACATAGGTCATTTGATGAACGGAAGTGATGAATTCGGGTCATAGCAATATATTTGCTGTTAAACACGCCATACTGTGTATTAATAATTTCTCTTTGTGCACAATGTCATCAATATCATGTATCTTTGATATGTACTCGTATCCTGTTATACGACAACTAGTCTGTAAGTCCATAGATACGTCTCAGGCAGGTCAGATATAGCTTAACTTTTCAACATGCGCTTGAGAATGGCTACAAGGCCGAAATCATGACTGCGTAGAATAAACGAAAATTAGTAGTCAAATAGCGTAAATTTCTATCAAAATATTCTACACGGCTTTGGTCCCCCACGAAAGAAAGATCGTTAAGTAAGAAACAGGTCAAACAAATAGTCTTTAAGCCACGTCTTTCATAGATGAATTACATTTCCAAAACGTTATTCCTACGAATCTCAGTCTGTCACTTGTATTTCCTACATTTTTAGTGTGGTCATTCCACTTAAGGTCACTCCAGATGGTTGTTCCTAGATATTTGACGGTAGTTAATCTTTCTACATCTACATCTACATCTACATCTATACTCCGCGAGCCACCTTACGGTGTGTGGCGGAGGGTACTTATTGTACCACTATCTGATCCCCCCTTCCCTGTTCCATTCACGAATTGTGCGTGGGAAGAACGACTGCTTGTAAGTCTCCGTATTTGCTCTAATTTCTCGGATCTTTTCGTTGTGATCATTACGCGAGATATATGTGGGCGGTAGTAATATGTTGCCCATCTCTTCCCGGAATGTGCTCTCTCGTAATTTCGATAATAAACCTCTCCGTATTGCGTAACGCCTTTCTTGAAGTGTCCGCCACTGGAGCTTGTTCAGCATCTCCGTAACGCTCTCGCGCTGACTAAATGTCCCCATGACGAATCGCGCTGCTTTTCGCTGGATCATGTCTATCTCTTCTATTAATCCAACCTGGTAAGGGTCCCATACTGATGAGCAATACTCAAGAATCGGACGAACAAGCGTTTTGTAAGCTACTTCTTTCGTCGATGAGTCACATTTTCTTAGAATTCTTCCTATGAATCTCAACCTGGCGCCTGCTTTTCCCACTATTTGTTTTATGTGATCATTCCACTTCAGATCGCTCCGGATAGTAACTCCTAAGTATTTTACGGTCGTTACCGCTTCCAATGATTTACCACCTATGGCATAATCGTACTGGAATGGATTTCTGCCCCTATGTATGCGCATTATATTACATTTATCTACGTTTAGGGAAAGCTGCCAGCTGTCGCACCATTCATTAATCCTCTGCAGGTCTTCCTGGAGTACGTACGAGTCTTCTGATGTTGCTACTTTCTTGTAGACAACCGTGTCATCTGCAAATAGCCTCACGGAGCTACCGATGTTGTCAACTAAGTCATTTATGTATATTGTAAACAATAAAGGTCCTATCACGCTTCCTTGCGGTACTCCCGAAATTACCTCTACATCTGCAGATTTTGAACCGTTAAGAATGACATGTTGTGTTCTTTCTTGTAGGAAATCCTGAATCCAATCACAAACCTGGTCCGATATTCCGTAAGCTCGTATTTTTTTCACTAAACGTAAGTGCGGAACCGTATCAAATGCCTTCCTGAAGTCCAGGAATACGGCATCAATCTGCTCGCCAGTGTCTACGGCACTGTGAATTTCTTGGACAATTGTCACTAATAATGTAACTGTACAGTACTCGAACTCTTCGCCTTTATATGTCCAATCCGCTAAATTTATTTTCGTTTATGGTCAACTGCCAGGACGTGCACCAGTCGTCGACGCCTTCCAGGCCTTTGTGCATTTCACTACAGTCTTCTGACTTTGGAACCTTTCTGTAGCGTCGTCATCGAATGTCCTCATAGCGCCTCCAACAATATCCACCAAACTATTACTATCTACTGTGAAGACTAACGACTCTATCATACTCCCTTGGGCTACTCCGCAATTATTGCACTTACATCTGTCGATTTTGTTCCGTTATGGAGGAGGCGCTGAGTGCTATTTGCAACGCAGTCCTAAGTGAGAAAAGATGAGTGAGAGCTGTAAATAATAATCAAGATTACCTCACAAACCGCAGAACTTCGTGTCCTAGTAGGGCAAGATAAAAAAGAAGGTGGCAAAGCAATGAAGTACACCTATAATGTCACAGCTATTGTGTCTTAACGGTATGTGCTTTTCCCTTGTCAGGAGACTATCAGCTGTTCGTGAAGAACGCTGCGTAAAACGTTTAGTCGGTTACGTGTTCCCACGTCTCACCATAAGAGGGTTAGTAAGATTGTCGAACACGAGCGTTAGGGTACTCCAGGTGTTATGATGTGGGGAGGCATAACCTTGGATGGGCGTATTGACCTTCAAATCTTTGAACACGGTACACCCAGCGGTCTGCGATATGGAGACACTGTACTCCTTCCCCATGAGCGTCTCTTCAGGGGTGCATCCGGTCCTAACTTCATTTTTACTGACGATAATGAACAATCGCATCGAACAGTGAAGCTGGAGGAGCTCTTGGAACGAAAGATTATCCCGGCCGTTCCCCCGACCTAAATTCTCCCATGTGTGGGGTGCGTTGGGGAGGCGTAATGGAAGGCATAATGCAGCACTTCGTCACGCACCAACGACCATCCGCCAGTTTTCAACCGTGATAGTGAAGAAATGCAACGCCCTGCCACAACAAACACATTACCGACCTTGTGGCCATGATGCGACCACTTTGCAGAGTATCCATTGCCGTCCGAAGTGACCACACATCCTATTAAAGACCATGTCCCGCCTTTTCTAACGTCCAGAGGACCATCATAAATTGTGGTGACTCCACTCTAATTATTGTCTTAGAATAAGTCGATTCTGTTCGTATCATTGCGTATTTCTTTCAGTTACCTTTTGTGCTATACTGCAGCATTTCTTCCCATGTAAAGTTCAAGTTTCATCGAGAAGGTTGTATGCCTGGAAGAATCCTCGAGATACTAAAAGGTATCAGATCGATTATATAATGGTAAGACAGAGATTTAGGAACCAGGTTTTCAATTGTAAGACATTTCCTGGGGCAGATGTGGATTCTGACCACAATCTATTGGTTATGAACTGCAGATTGAAACTGAAGAAACTGCAAAAAGGTGGGAATTTAAGGAGATGGGATCTGGATAAACTGAAAGAACCAGAGGTTGTAGAGAGTTTCAGGGAGAGCATAAGGGAACAATTGACAGGAATGGGGGAAAGAAATACAGTAGAAGAACAATGGGTAGCTCTGAGGGATGAAGTAGTGAAGGCAGCAGACGATCAAGTAGGTAAAAAGACGAGGGCTAATAGAAATCCTTGGGTAACAGAAGAAATATTGAATTTAATTGATGAAAGGAGAAAATATAAAAATGCAGTAAATGAAGCAGGCAAAAAGGAATACAAAGTCTCAAAAATGAGATCGACAGGAAGTGCAAAATGGCTAAGCAGGGATGGCTAGAGGACAAATGAAGGATATAGAGGCTTGTCTCACTAGGGGTAAGATAGATACTGCCTACAGGAAAATTAAAGAGACCTTTGGAGAGAAGAGAACCACTTGTATGAATATCAAGAGCTCAGATGGCAACCCAGTTCTAAGCAAAGAAGGGAAGGCAGAAAGGTGGAAGGAGTATATAGAGGGTTTATACAGGGGCGATGTACTTGAGGACAATATTATGGAAATGGAAGAGGATGTAGATGTAGATGAAATGGGAGATAAGATACTGCGTGAAGAGTTTGACAGAGCACTGAAAGACCTGAGTCGAAACAAGGCCCCGGGAGTAGACAACATTCCATTAGAACTACTGATGGCCTTGGGAGAGCCAGTCATGACAAAACTCTACCATCTGGTGAGCAAGATGTATGAGACAGGCGAAATACCCACAGACTTCAAGAAGAATATAATAATTCCAATCCCAAAGAAAGCAGGTGTTGACAGATGTGAAAATTACCGAACTATCAGTTTAATAAGTCACGGCTGCAAAATACTAACGCGAATTCTTTACAGACGAATGGTAAAACTGGTAGAAGCTGACCTCGGGGAAGATCAGTTTGGATTCCGTAGAAATGTTGGAACACGTGAGGCAATACTAACCTTACGACTTATCTTAGAAGAAAGATTAAGAAAAGGCAAACCTACGTTTCTAGCATTTGTAGACTTAGAGAAAGCTTTTGACAACGTTAACTGGAATACTCTCTTTCAAATTCTGAAGGTGGCAGGGGTAAAATACAAGGAGCGAAAGGCTATTTACAATTTGTACAGAAACCAGATGGCAGTTATAAGAGTCGAGGGGCATGAAAGGGAAGCAGTGGTTGGGAAAGGAGTGAGACAGGGTTGTAGCCTCTCCCCGATGTTATTGAATCTGTATATTGAGCAAACAGTAAAGGAAACAAAACAAAAATTCGGCGTAGGTATTAAAATTCATGGAGAAGAAGTAAAAACTTTGAGGTTCGCCTATGACATTGTAATTCTGTCAGAGACAGCAAAGGACTTGGAAGAGCAGTTGAACGGAATGGACAGTGTCTTGAAAGGAGTATATAAGATGAACATCAACAAAAGCAAAACGAGGATAATGGAATGTAGTCAAATTAAATCGGGTGATGCTGAGGGCATTAGATTAGGAAATGAGACACTTAAAGTAGTAAAGGAGTTTTGCTATTTAGGCAGTAAAATAACTGATGATGGTCGAAGTAGAGAGGATATAAAATGTAGACTGGCAATGGCAAGGAAATCGTTTCTGAAGAAGAGAAATCTGTTAACATCTAGTATAGATTTAAGTGTCAGGAAGTCGTTTCTGAAAGTATTTGTATGGAGTGTAGCCATGCATGGAAGTGAAACATGGACGATAACCAGTTTGGACAAGAAGAGAATAGAAGCTTTCGAAATGTGGTGCTACAGAAGAATGCTGAAGATAAGGTGGGCAGATCACGTAACTAATGAGGAGGTATTGAATACGATTGGGGAGAGGAGAAGTTTGTGGCACAACTTGACTAGAAGAAGGGATCGGTTGGTAGGACATGTTTTGAGGCATCAAGGGATCACAAATTTAGCATTGGAGGGCAGCGTGGAGGGTTAAAATCGTAGAGGGAGACCAAGAGATCAATACACTAAGCAGATTCAGAAGGATGTAGGTTGCAGTAGGTACTGGGAGATGAAGAAGCTTGCAGAGGATAGAGTAGCATGGAGAGCTGCATCAAACCAGTCTCAGGACTGAAGACCACAACAACAACAATTTACTTTGCAGTGACGCATCACGCGATAGTTACTTTCATCCGAATGTTTTGCACACCGGTATACTTACAATAAAAATCGAGTAACGTTTGCTGGAGTTTGAAGTATTTTCGGATGGTTATAATATTTATTCGCTACAGATCCCGTTCCGCTCCATTTTGCAGACTTTGTTGGAGGTTTCGCCAAAATTCTTCCAGCCCTAAACTCTTGCTCAAACAGTTTCACACACGTTTCGCACTAACTATGCTTCCTACAACACTCGGCAATGAACAGGTGCTGTTTTATCGTGAGCGCCATTTTGCGCTCCATTCAACACGTCACTAAACACGTCTGTCCTGTCACTCACGTAAACGTAATGAACTTGGGAACGCGTTTGTGCAGACGTTACAATAACCGATTAGTGCATACAAATCACGTTTTCCAGCATCTTTTGCTAATGAGCTGTTCTCTTGTACATTAACAATAGTCAACTACGCCTCAATCTTACACATATTTTCTAGGCCAGTTGTATTTTCCCCATCTCGTACTCATTCTCATCTAACATTAACTTATTGTTAAAAAGTAACAAAAGGAAAGCCACATATATGATAGAAGGACATCATCGAAATATGCATGGGTATAGACAAAAAAGCTAGAAATTCTGTTTTGTTCAAGGCATAATTTAAAAACTTATTTATAATCACATTAGATTCATATTTGGTTAATCCACTACTTTTTTCTGAATAACTGGATCTAACCGCATTAAGCTTTGATATTACAATAGAAATAATGTTTCGGTACCGCTTTCTTGGAACCATAGCATTTTTTACTTTGAATGATTGTATTAAGTTCACTAACAATAATCTTTTGAATCAGATGACAGCATCCTTCCCACGTTTATTTCTATTGTAAATACCACGATCAATTTTGGACCCCATGGCCTGATCAGCCAGTGTGTGTTCTCACAGAACGCCTGGCATATAACCACTGGATAATGGCATTGGAGGGGGAGGGGGTGGGGCTTCGAAGTTACCGTGGTTTTTAAAATAGAAATAAACATGCAGCTCGTGCGGGCATTTTATTCAAAACCAATACTAAAACTGCGGAATCTGCGTCAACAAGCTCCTTTCGTTGGATGAGAAATTAATAATCGGATCCTTACTATTGTAAGACTACAATATCTACGGGCTATTTATGTTACCTTAGGATTCACCTACTTTGGTTGACGTAGAGTGGATTTACTTCGCAATATTTCTAGAAGCTTCATACCTAACCGTTTGTGCGCTTACGTAATTTTCGAAAATTTTTGTGTGGTTCAAACGTCCCCTTTGGAAAATTATAAATTACTGTGCTGGTAAACCTCTTACGTTATTTGATTTTCAAACAGCTGAGCAAAACTGAACGTGCTCAGACATTTCTCTCTTTACTTATTCTGAGCATCAATAAACTGACACAGAATATTTTTAGCGCTCCGGCCGGAGTGGCCGTGCGGTTCTAGGCGCTACAGTCTGGAGCCGAGCGACCGCTACGGTCGCAGGTTCGAATCCTGCCTCGTGCATGGATGTGTGTGATGTCCTTAGGTTAGTTAGGTTTAATTAGATCTAAGTTCTAGGCGACTAATGACCTCAGAAGTTAAGTCGCATAGTGCTCAGAGCCATTTGAAACATTTTTTAGCGCAACGCAATCTGACTTTTAATAATCCGTACAAAAGAATGTCCCCGACTAACAATAACCTATACCTTTCATGAATCACTTACCTCACAAAAATCTTCGTTACTCGAACTACTGCAATACAGCGAGCGCCAATACTGCCCGCTAAATAAAAGATTCTAACTACGGAAGGCACTAACTAGTGATAGGCGTAGTCAGCAAATGAAAAGTTTTTGATAGATAACAAACAATGTATTTACCTTAATAAAGCTCAAAAGTCATATATATCACCTCCAACTGCACAACGCTACGCGCTGTTCACATCCAGCTGCCCAACACTACAATAGCGAATATTCCAACAATGGCAACCAGCCACAGACTGCACACAGCACAGTCAGTGATTTTCATACAGAGCGCTACGTGGCGTTACCAACATAAAAACCTAAACAGCCTACTTACATGGTTACCGCCAGTGTCAAGGTGAGCAAGAAAGCAGCTGCTGTTGAGGAGCCTGCACCGTGACGTCGAACCAGATGGACGTATTATGTACCACAGCAGGCGCGATGCTTACGCATTGGGTCTCAGAAGGAGAAGTCGCATTCAGTGGTAAAGGATTTCTACTGAATGTTTGGATGGACAAATTCAAAACTGCAAAGCCAAAAATAGAAGAGCACGATCGATTAAACTGTTGAGTCAGAAATCGAATATTGGTTAGAATGCAATGATAGTAAATAGGTTTATATATCAAGAATGGCCTTTCAGGCGGCAAGTTTTAACAGAAATAAACACAGGCCGTTAAAGCCGGAATTTTTTTAGCTCCCAGTCCTCATTATGAGCGCTGTCGCTGAGTTTTCAGTCAAAACAGGCGAATCTCACATAGCAGATAACAGACCACCGCCCCGTGATGAAACAAAAAAGTGGCTTCGGCTCACCGTTCTCACCGACCAGGCCAAGCTGGTTGTGAGTAGGTGCCCACTGGTGGAGCGGTGACTCCCTGCTGCTGGCTGGATTAATAGTTACTCCTCTGTCCAAAAGCAATGAAAGTGTACAGCCGAACATACATAGAAAACGAATCGGAATATCCAAATATAAATTCAGTTGGACTGGTGATGTTTTAGTTAATAAAGCTTAATGTGATGCAAAGGTAGCGTTTGGGACGGGTCAAGGCAGTGTGATAGTGCCCCTCCAGTTCATGAGATACAGCCGCAGAATGTCTGTAATCCTAAGAGTACAGATATGAGCAGATGCGGATATCTGCAGATAATATCTCCAGATATCTGTAATAATAAGTATTTTTTGGTTAAAAGTTAAAGGACAGTTTCAGTATTGTGATTTTCTTCTATTTCATCCGCAAGCCACGGTATGTGCATGGCGGAGGGTAGCTTGTACCCAGACTAGTCATTTCCTTTCGTGTCCCACTCGCAAATAAAGAAAAGGAGAAGCGACTACATGACTTCGTACGAGCCCTAATTTCTCTTATTTTTATGATTATTTCTCGAAATGTACGTTGGAATCACTAAAATCGTTCTGCAATCAGTTTCAGATGTCGGCTCTCTAAATTCTGTCAATAGTGTTTCGCGAAAAGAGCGTCGTTCTTCCATAGGGATTGATTGATCCCCCCCACAAAAAATCTAACGTCTCGTTACAGACACTGAGTAATTATTATTGTATTAAGCGGCAATTATTAGTCATTCGTGACTGTTCCGCAGTACTGACTTGAAGGCGTAGTTTTCTAGAGAAGATAGATGTGTTGTTAAAATCCGCAATGGCTAAAGTTGGCGACATGTCCATCCTCGTGGTTTTCCCACCTTTTACAAGTACTTCCACCATCTATATTCCTGTTTCATTTGCATTAACAGAGGTCATTTTCGTAATTAACGTAAGTTGCCACAAGGCGAGACGAAGGTTATTCAAGGACACTCTGTGCGTTTGGTTCATGGTCACTCACGTGTCTGTGTATCACGTACGATATTATTAAAGCTCGGTGTCATTGAATCTTTCAACGTTATCTTAAATAGACAGTATTTATGGGTACCCAGCGCAACGTTCAATTTACTGTAAAGTCTGGTACGTTAACAAGGTATTAACATAAGAAGAATACCACGAACATCTAAATGTATGCGATGTGTGACAAGTTGTAACATAGCTTCATTTGAATTCACTGTGTTGAGGAAACATTATCCAGATAACTTCAGGAAATTCGTCTCAGTAATTAAGACATAATGATTTCAGTTCAGGAAAATATCACGAATATGTGATCATAAGGAATTTAAATTACGAGGTCTGAATTCAGTAGCAAAATTCAAGCCAGGGCCAAAAATTGCCGTCAGAGCTCCGGCGTATCCAATGGCTGAAATTGATTTACGATACCTTAACATTCTAGGATGCGGATGAAGGATCTGCAGATGGGAATTTGAGTGCGGATAAGGGACTTGTGGTTGCGGATAGTATTTCTCTTACCCGTGCAGATATATACGTATGAGGCTGTCACAGATCCTGCAGCCTATTTTGGGAAGATGACATGGCTACAAACTTGTTCCTGCAGTTCATCAGCCTCTGGAAACCAAAAGTAAACGAAAGAAATAAATGCACTCTAATGTTTCTAAATAGACGAAACGGTGTAATGTTGTTTATTACGCAGTCGGCGAACCATCACTGGAATCAACGTCAAAAATCAAATATCCACGGGTTTCTTTCTGGAGCTGTTTAAGGTGGAAAGACTTTATTAATCTAATCGTGTGGATGGCAGAATGCAATTTGATGTACAGAAAGAACCTAATGGGAGGGTAATGTACTCACGAAAGGGGTCGAATACAAAACCTTCGCCCATCAAGCTCCCCAGTATTGTTTTTGATCTGGAGCCTTTGCGAGTTGATTTTTTTAAATTTTATTTTAATTGTGTCATCACTCTTCTGGATGATTTGATGCGTCCCGCCATGATTTGTACTCTTGCGCCAACCTCTTCTCCTCAGAATAGCAGTTGAATCCAACGTCCTCAATTGTTTGTTGAATCTATTCCAATGCATATCTTCCCCTGCAGTTTTTACACTCTTCGAGCTCTTAAGTAGTACGTAAGTTATTCCTTGATGTCTTAAAACATGTTCTATTATCCAGTCCCTTCTTCTTCTGGTGCTTTCAGTGTGTTTCTTTCTACGCCAGTTCTAAGGACAACCTCATTCCTTGTATTATCTGCCTACCTAATTCTCTATATACTTCTATAGCACAACATCACAAAGCTTCGATTTTCTTTTCCAATTCTTCCACAATCGAAAATTCGCTACCGTCTAATTCTGTACTCGCAATGTAAATTCATAGAAATGTCTTCCTGGATGTTTGATACTACTAGACTTCTTTTGGCCAGGAATTGTCTCTTGCCTGAGGTATGTAGCAGAATTTCTTTTCTTCGTTTATTTCGTGATCCTCAATTTTTGTGTTAAAAGTGTCGCTAATCTCAATTCTGGTACTCCTCGTTACCTTCGTCTTTCTTAGGTTCATACTTTATCCACAGTCTGTGGTCATTAGACTATTCATTCCATTCAACACGTCTTCCAGTTTTTTCTCGCTTTTACTGAGAACAGCAGTGTCATCAGCGAATCACATCATTGATATCATTTCACCTCGAATTTTAGTCCCGCCCTTGAACCTTTCCGTTATTTCCATCATCGCTTTTCCGATATATGGATTGAACAAGTAGGGCGTAAGACTGCACTCCAGCCTTACATCCTTTTCAATACGAGCACTTCGCTCTTGGTCTTCTTCTTGGTGCTTGTACATACTGTATATTATTCGTCTTTCCCTGTAGTTTAGTCTTATTTTTCTCAGAATTTCAAAACTCTTGCGCCATTTTACACAGTTGAACGCTTTCTGTAGGTAGACAAATCTTATGAAAGTGTCTTGATTATTCTTACGTTACTTCCGTTATCAAGCACAACGTCAAAACTGCGTCACTGTTGCCTTTACCTTTCCTAAAGGAAAACTGGTCGTCATCTGACAGATCCTCATGTTTTTTGTTTTTCTTTTTCGTTGTTCTGCGTACCTTCTTGTCAGCTATAAGGGTGAATGAGCTTTTAAACTTATTGTGTGGTAGTTCTCATACTTATCTGCCTTACATCTTGGAGTGTGTGGGGATGATACTTTTCCGAAAGACTGACGGTCTTCTGTCACGTCACCTAACAAGTACTCCTCCTTGTAAAGTTCTTCAATTAATACTTTCCGCCTATCCGCTCTCTTCTCTACTCTTAAAAGTAGAATTCCAATTGCATTCATAATGTTGCCGCCCTTGCTTTTAATTTCAAAGGCTACTGAATCTGTCCATTCAATAACCATTTCTTTTTCAATTTTTATTTCACATATTTCCTGTAGTCATTTCACCTTGGCTTCCCCACGCTTCCACGTACTTCATACCTAGGTGACTTATATTGCTCCGAGCAAGGTGGCGCAGTGGTTAGCACACTGGACCCGCATTCGAGAAGACGATGGTGCAATCCCGCGTCCGGTTATCGTGATTTAGGTTTTCCGTGATTTCTCTAAATCGCTCCAGGCAAATGCCGGGATGGTTCCTCTGAAAGGGCACGGCCGACTTCCTTCCCCGCCCTTCCCTAATCCGATGAGACCAATGACCTCGATGTTTGGTCTCTTCCTCCAAACAACCCAATCCCTCTCCCCCCCCCCCCCAGCCACCCAACTTACACTGCTGTGCTACTGTCTTTCCCGAACATTTCAGTATTTCCTAAGTTTCTCGATGTTCTATTAGCCAATGATTCTTCGCCGTCATCTGCATTATACCTACGTTTTTTTGTCGAACATCTGCAACAGCGCTTTCTAAATGTGTCTGTTCCTCCTGAACTAAAAATACCTACTGTGATATTCATTACCGCTGTGTCTGCAGGATTAGAGAACTTCAAACACATGTTATCATTTCATCACTTCAGTATTCAACTTATCTCCACACTCATGCATCCAGAGGATTTTCTTCAACTTCAGTCTGCTCTACTTGGATTAAGTGAAGATTTAAAATTTTTCAAATATAGCTGTACGATTATTCACATGTTTATTTTGTCAGTGTGAGAGCTTCACAAAGGTGCTCAAGAAACTGAAGTGAGAGAGGCTTTGTACATCACGGAGATTCTTACGAAATTCAGTGAGCCCTTGTTACAACGAATCAGAAAACATACTGTCTCACCCAACACCCATCTCGCATAGTGACGAGTGGGATTAAATTAGATAATTTCTTGCTCATACAGAGGTGTAGGCCTACCAACGATCTTTCATCCGGTCCACCAACTGCAAATGGAACAGGAAAAGGGGGGGGGAGGAGGGGGAATGAAGCTGACACGCTTTCTACCCTCAACCCCCACTCCCACCTCAATTACACTCGTATGGACGTCAACAGCTACCTCAGTTTTTTTTTTTTTTTTATGAAAGATCTCCGGCTTTTCATGTGTGATTTGAAACTGGCCAATGATGGTCAACACCAGTAATTTCTCTTGAAATCTTATTTGAATCTGTCAGTGAAAAACTAATAAAAAAAATATTTATCAATCACGGACTGATCTCCATTACAACTGGCTTGTCGTTCTCTCCAAAAGGAAAGAAATTATGAATAAGCCAACTGATAACATTAAGAGAGGCTTGCGACGCAACAATGTCTTACAAAGGACTGTCTCTTGGGTGTTACTTCCTCGCAGTTAGGGAAAAAATCATGTCAATTGGGAGGAAATGAATGGGAAAAACATGCCAATGGGGAGGCGATGAATGGATGGAAGTACAGATGTGTAGCAGATTTAAAAACTGTTCTACTGTGGTGGGCATCTCTCCGAAAATGACTTGAAGACGATGAAAATATGCTTAGTCAAATGACTTTTGGCAATCTCTTCCGGCAGCATGACTCACCATTGTGTAGTATTTCAAGTTTACACCTGCCGTCTATTTAAGGTATCAGTGAGATTGCAAGTAAAAAATATAACGTTTTGAGCTGACTTATGGCCCAACTATTACATGGTATATTTTGAAGTCTCAGTGGCTAGTTTATTTTTTTTAAGTCTAGTGTATTGTCTTTTGCTCTCGGTTATGATACACTAGCCACGGCTTTGTAAACAGATTTAAGGGCTATTCCAAATTTCTGAGGTCAAAATTATACAAACGACAATCGTTCAAAAACTGAATATTTGGAAATAAGGACTCAATTATCGGAAATGAATAACGCGGAATGTGGTGCTAAATGAGCTACAGGTGTGATGAACGTTGATGGCACTACTTTGACAAACAATATAACAATATATAGTAGTCTGTGTAACACCGCGGTACTTTCTCTCTCTCTCTCTCTCTCTCTTTTCTTTTTTTTTTTTTTTTTGAAGTTGCAAAAAGACGTTGGTGTTTGTAGCCACAATATAAATTGAATGAAAAATAATTTGAAAAAAAGCTGTTTTGTAAACTGATTAATCTAAACGTAAGAAATAATATGGATTAGAGAAATAATTCACGCGCCTTTGAATGTTGCTCGAAATCACATACAGTAAATGAGGCACGTCAGATATTTCTCAAATCTATTTTATTTCTTCACTTCACAAAATTTTTGGCCGTTTTTTTTCCTATTTCTTATTTTTTCTTTATTTTCAACTTTTGATTAGAAAGTATGAAATGTAATATATTTAAACTTCTATCAAAATATATTTAAACGTCGATCGGTATTCAATTATTGCTAGCGAAGGCGGCAATGCTTCACAATCACTAATTATATATGGGAATTGGATGCACAGGGTGATTATAATTATACTTTCGCTACTTGAGAGGGTCCACATGAAAAATGTTTGCTCGTAGGACAATGAAACTTTGCGGAAACGTTTATAAGGACATGCGTTAGAGAAATAACGCATAAACCATTGAAAGAAACACATTTTAATTTCTGCATGAGAGGATACCATTTGTTAATTGCGTAACATGTTTACGTTCCAGCTTACAAACGTTGCTCAGCGTGACGTACATCTGCTTCCCGATAGCCTGACACCACCCTAGAGATCGCTCTACTACTGCCCGAAACATCTCAGGTGGGATGTTGCCTTCCTCCCTCGCTATGCTCATCTTCAACCTCCAACGTGTGTTAACGTCGCGATGGCAAACCCTGTTCATTAGATAACCCCACTGCCAGAAATAACACCGGTTCCAATCTGGTGATCTTGGTGGCCACGCAGTTTGGAAAGATCGGTCGATGATTCGGTTTGCTCCAAATTACGAAGCACCCGAATGACCGGACGAGCGACGTGAGGTGGAGCTCCATCGTGCATCAAAACCGTTGAGTCCGAAGCTCCTTCATCCCAAAGAGCAGGGTTCACGTGTTGGTGAAGCAGATCACAGTACGAGTAACGTGTTCCGTTCACGCTGCATGTCCTCGGTCCTTGGAGTCCAAGTTCCTCAAACAAATATGGACCAATCATGCACTTTGACGTGAAGCCACATCACACAGTGACGCGTCCACTTTTCAGGGAAACTTTATGAACGTTCGTCGGCTGTGAAGATACCCAAATGCGACAACTATGAGTGTTCACTGCCTCAGTGAGCGTAAAGTGTGACTCATCACTCCACAAAATGGTCCAAGGCCGCATGTCGACAACTTCAACCCTCGCGAGAAACGTAAGAGCGAAGTGTACTCGTCTGCGGCTGATCCCGGAGGAGGTTCGAGTCCTCCCTCGGGCATGGGTGTGTGTGTTTGTCCTCAGGATAATTTAGGTTAAGTAGTGTGTAAGCTTAGGGACTGATGACCTTAACAGTTCAGTCCCATAAGATTTCACACACATTTGAACATTTTTTTATTCCTATTACTCCCCGAGTGAAGCCGGGTACCCCAGCTAGTCCTGTATAGAGAGAAGTAAGATTGACGTCTTAATTCCCGCAGTCACTGAGATTCCTTTGCTGTAAAATTGAGCATTCATCAGCTGACATCAGTCTAACTCAAACCAAACAAATTTAAACCTATATAAATAAAAATCAATTGCCGCATACATGACAGATCGCCACTTGAGAACGGCGCGACCATTTGGCTCTTTTTTTATGTTCTTAACTGTCAAGACAAGGTTTGTCCGAAAGAAAATTTTAAAAATCCAGTCAGAAATTTACGCGGTATTTTTGAATGAAAATCTCAATGAAAAAAAGTCGCATGTTTTCATAACAAAAAATTCAGCATTGAATATTGATATTTTGCGAAAAAGAATGCAATTGAAAGCGATATCTCAGTGCGTTATCGATGGTGATCATATCTTTCGTGTGTTGCAAAGATTGAACTGATGTCAGTTCATGGCAATTTGGTTCGTTGCTAACATCCAATTGATTTCAGTTCTCGGTTTTATTTGTTTGGAAAAAATTCTGTCAGTGAGGAGCGGAAATATCGATCGGCGTACGTGCATCCCTGGCCAGCTACATCGTCGTCGAATCAATTAGACCGACGTAGAGCGCAGACAGAAACAAGAATTTCTCAAGATCGATCCATTATGACACTGGAACAACGGATACAGTCTAGTTCGACTCGCTCAGTTGGAGCTTACACTAAAAATAATTTGGAACGTCGACAAAGCAGACACCAAATGTGTGTTATCGATGTTGATCATATCTTTACTGTGTTGCAAAGATTAAACTGACAGTTCTTTGTAATTCGGTGTGTTGCAAAGAGAACGAGGAATACTATCAATAACGCATTATCCTTGCACATCCAGCAGCTGGGCCGGCCGGAGTGGCCGAGCGGTTCTAGGCGCTACAGTCTGGAACCGCGCGACCACAACGGTCGAAGCTTCGAATCCTGCCTCGGGCATGGATGTGTGTGATGTCCTTAGGTTAGTTAGGTTTAAGTAATTCTAAGTTCTAGGGGACTGATGACCTCAGAAGTTGAGTCCCATAGTACTCAGAGCCATTTGAACCATTTTGAACCAGCAGCTGGAAAGATCTCTCTCATTGCCCGCGTACTAATGATTCCAGCAGATGTACCTGTTCATTTTGACGTCTATTCGCAGCCAAAGCTCCGTTTGCTCTAATGAATGACCAGTCAAGGTGGTGTACTCAGTAATGAAACAAAGCAGTAGGCTCTGCCAGAAATATCGACTCTTAGACAATGTGTCTAATAGTGTATTTTAATACGACAGTATGCCATCTTAGACAATTTATAAGACTTAAAACACTTGATAATGGCACTTTGAAGCCGAAATCGTGATTGTGTAAGTGTAAATGTAACACTGTAAATAAACAACAGTCTAATGGCGGTACTGACTTTAAAGAGATTTTCAGACTAGGTTTGGTGCCACTTTGCAATACAAAGGATGTACGGCGGCGACAGCAAGAAACTACAGTCTACACCAGGTGGGGTCAAGTCTTACACACTGCACGCACACGTGTACCTTAAGCCTCGACACACGCCAAACAGGGACATTATTGTCTCGGTAATGCTATACTAATTCTAATGGCAAATGTTTGTCGCTCACTTCTGTTGGCATAACTATTAAAATGAAACTGATCGCTTTTCCCATTTCATAGAACAATGCAATATTTTAAACCAACACAATTTTTACGAATAAAAGTTACTCCTGTTCTTAAAAATGTATATTTAGAAACGGAAAAGAATTACATTGCTCCTGCGCCCAACTGATATGTCGATTTTTTTAGCTGGTTATTAGTTAAATTAAAAAACGCCTGCTATAACCGGGACCAAAAAAAAAAAAAATACCGCAAAATGCCAGTATTCAGAACTAAAATGCCGGTACCGGTTTTACCGGCGTTGACAGTAACGCGGGCTTCCCCTTTGCGACCCTGCAGGCGCCCCAGATGAGGTCGATAAATACCGAAGAATATCCCTTACTGAGAACTAAATCATCGGTGCTGGTTTTAACAGATCGGTTTTTCCCACCTCTAGATGCCGGTTACCGCTTGCCGGCGTTGCGAGTAGCGCGGGCCGCCCCTTTGCGACCCTGCAGGCGCCCCAGATGAGGCGGCTGGCGGCGGCTCAAGATAGCTGCGCCCGCCGAGGCCTGCTGGGGGTCCCCAGGCACGCGCCGCGCCTCCCTGGGACGTTGCCCTGCCTCCTCCCTCCTGACGGAAATACGCTCCGCCCGCCGGGCGCTGCGAGCCGGAGACATCCCGCCCCCACATCGTTCGTCACATTCTCACACATCCGCACCGGTACCCCTCCTTCCCAGCTAATGTGCGCATCGCCCTTCAAAGGGCTGCTATTTCGGAGCATAACGCAACAACTAATTTACGCGACACACCACGGAGGCTCCAGAATGAATTGACATAGTACAGCAAAAAGCGCGATGATGGAGATTACCACTGTACGGTGCACGGCAGCTGCGTCATTAGCGACCTTACTCGTTCCCCAAGGTAGTCTTACAGGCCCTTTGCTGTTCCTTATCTATATAAACTATTTTGGAAACAATTTGAGCAGCCGTCTTCGGTTGTTTGCTGATGACCCTGTCGTTTATCGACTAATGAAGTCATCAGGAGACCAAAGCAAACTGCTAAACGCTTTAGAAAAGATATCTGAATGGCGCGAAAAGTGGCAGTTGACCTTAAATAACGAAAAGTGTGAGGTCATCCACATGAGTGCTAAAAGGAACTCGCTAAACTTCGGTTACACGATAAATCAGTCTAATCTAAAAGCCGTAAATTCAACTAAATATTTAAGTATTACAATTACGAACAACTGAAATTGGGAGGAACACATAGAAAATGTTGTGGGGAAGGCTAACCAAAGACTGCGTTTTATTGGCAGGACACTTAGAAAATGTAACAGACCTACTAAGGAGACTGCCTACTCTACGCTTGTCCGTCCACTTTTAGAATACTGCGGTGTGGGATCCTTACCAGATAGGACTGACGGAGTACATCGAAAAAGTTCAAAGAAAGGCAGCACGTATGGTATTATCGCGAAATATGGGAGAGAGTGTCACAGAAGTGATACAGGATTTGGGCTGGACATCATTAAAGGAAAGGCGTTTTTCGTTGCGACGGAATCTTCTCACGAAAATCCAATCACCAACTTTCTCCTCCGAATGCGAAAATATTTTGTTGACACCGACCTACATAGGGAGGAACGATCACCACGATAAAATAAGGGAAATCAGAGCTCGTACGGAAAGATATAGGTGTTCATTCTTTCCGCTCGCTATACGAGATTGGAATAATAGAGAACTGTGAAGGTGGTTCGAGGAACCCTCTGCCAGGCACTTAAATGTGATTTGCAGAGTATCCATGTAGATGCAGATGTAGATGTTTGCCACAAAACTGGTACGTTAGCGAGATATGAGGTGAAATACACACACCAACCAGTTGATTATTCGAGTTAGCTATTTACAGAAGAATGGAAACATTGGGAGAAACTGACCTCTGGGTATAATAATTTGGATTCCGGGTAAATATACAAACATGTGAATCAATAATGACCTTATAACGTGACTTCGAAGATAAGTTGAAAAAAGGCGAACCTAATTTTTACAACACTTCCAGGGTTACTGTAAGCTTTTGACCCAGTTGATTGGAATATAGAATTACTTGCTTTAATTCGAACCAATCATCAGAGACAAAGTCTCGTCACATTACTGGTTTTGGTCCACAGTGACCATCTTCTGATCTTTCGGGAACAGGGAACAGGGAATTATGTGGAAATCCATCGTTCTCGCAGACATGGGACAGTTGCCTATTCGTATAAATAAAGAAAACAACTACCACAGCCGTATTACCAAATAAATTTATTTAAGACGTCTAGTTACGGCGCAACATTTACGCCGCTTTCAGGTCCACTATAAACCATAAGAGTACTTTCATTTCTTGGCCCATGTTAGGATGGCAACATGTTGTTGTGTATGCACTCCTCATGTATGCAGTCCTTGATAACTAGTATTATATTGGTTCTATGATGAATGGGCCACGGAATGAAAGTACTCTTTTCGTTTAGAGAGGACCTGAAGACCGCGTAAGAGTTGCGCTGAAACCAGTAGTTCGGAATAAATTTCTTTGATGATACGGTTGTGGTGGTTCGTTTTCATAATTTATATATGCAAGCTATGGCAACTTACATCTTGTAAACAGTAAATTATAGAATAGTGAAAAGTCACTGAGGTCACAAACTGAAGCGTCAAAGAAACTGGTATAGCCAAACGTATTCAAATACAGAGATATGTAAACAGATAGAATACGGCGATGCGGTCGGCAACGACTATATAACACAACAAGTGTTTGGCGCAGTTGCTACATCGGTTACTGCTGCTACAGTGGCAAGTTATCAAGATTTAAATGAGTTAGGACGTCGTATTATACACGGTGTACGAGCGATGGAACACAGCATCTCCGAGGTAGCGATGGAGATTTTCCCGTACGACCATTTCACGAGTGTACCGTGAATATCAGAAATCCGGCAAAACATCAGCTCTCTGACATCGCTGCGGCCGGAAAAATAACCTGCAAGAACCGGACCAACGACGACTGAAGAGAATCGTTCAACATGGCAGAAGTGCAATCCTTCCGCAAATTGCTGCAGATTTCAGTGCTGGGCCATCAACAAGTGTCAGCCTACGAACCATTCAACGAAACATCATTGATATGGGTTTTCAGAGCCGAAGCCTACTCGTGTATCCTTAATGAATGCACGAAACAAAGCTTTACGTCTCACCTGCGACCGTCAACAAGCAGATTGGACTGTTCATGACTGAAAAATGTTGCCTGGTAGCACGAGTCTCGTTTCAAATTATATCGAATGGATGGACAGGTACGGGTACACGGGTAACGAGACAACCTCATGAATCCATGGATCCTGCATTTAAGCAGGGGACTGTTCAAGCTGGTGGAGGCTCTGTAATGGTGTGGGGCGTGTGCAATTTGAGTGATATGGGACCCCTGATACGTCTATATTCGACTCTGACAGACGACACGTGCGTAAGCGTCCTGTCTGATCACCTGCATCAGTTCACGGCCATTGTGCATTCCGACGAACTTGCGCAATTCCAGCAGGACAATGCGACACACCACAAGTCCAGAATTGCTACAGAGTGCCTCCAAGAACACCCTTCTGAGTTTAAACTCTTCCGCTGGCCACCTAACTACCCAGACATGAAGATTGTGGAGCATATCTGGGATGTCTTACAACGTGCTGTTCAGAACAGATGTCCATCCCCTCACACTCTTACGGATTTATGGACAGTCCTGCAAGATTCATGGTGTCAGTTCCCTCCAGCACTACTTCAGACATTAGTCGAGTCCATGCCATGTCGTGTTGCGGCACTTCTGCGCGCTCGCGAGGGCCCTACATGATGTTAGGCAGATGTACCAGTTTCTTTGGCTCTCCAGTGTATTTACAGGAAACAGGGGCTAAAAACGTGATGAAACATAACTGATAAAAACAGAAGAAACCTAATATTATCTTAATATGATTAAGCCAACTACTTGTTTAGTCCAACAAGTGTAACAGTATAGTGGAAACCACGCCACAATGCCCGGAGTATCACAATGTGAATGGCGTTCCTATTCACTGAAAACTGGGGTGCTGTTGCGACACACGAGATGTTAATGAACTTAAAATGTATTAACATTATTAAGAAGGAAATGTTTGAGTGACAGTGTGTGATGCCAAAAAAAAAATGGTGGTTGAATCGTTGCGCGATCGCTAGCTCGCACCACGTCTCATGGAAGACGATTTTTTGGCGTCAAGGGGGCGTGGCAGGTTTGCCGCGAGTGGCGTTGGGGCCGTTTTCCGGGGGAGGCAGTGAGTAAAGCTGCACGGACAGCGCAGATCTGCAGGGCAATGGGCTGGCTGTTTGTTTTACACCCGTGTGATTTTCAGTTTTATCTAGATGAAAGACGTGTACCGGCAACGTGAGTGGACACATTATCCCTTTGCCCCATTAGGTCTGGATGCGGGCGGTGGGTCGCCGTCATCCACGTATTTCCTGGCAGCTCCGAGTTTTTCCTCTGTTTGTCGTCCCGCAGCGGCTTTGGATGCTCGGTGAGCTGCTGTTAGCTCGAAGTTCGTTGCTTCGGTGCCGACACCACGCGGCATTCGAAAACACTGATCTTGCTCCCCGCTGTGTGCGTCATAATTGTGACTGATTCGGTTCCTGCACGTGTTTGTGTATTGTTGGTTCTACATTGGTTCAGCTTCCTGTTGTTCTTGTTTCTTGTTTCTGTGCCCTGCCAGGCAATTTGAGGAGCGTGTCCTCGTATGAAAACACAATACCTTCAATTTGGTAACTGTCGTAGAGTTGTGATTTGACTGTGTATTTTAAATTACGGGTGTTTTGGATTGCTTGCGGTTATGTAAATTTCTTTTATTTTGAATGTGTCATTACTCATGACATTCAATTTCTTTTGTTTTTTCCTTGTACGTTGTGCACTTAATCGCTAAGTCGCTTTCTTCGGTTGTTTGGAGCCCTCAAGCTTATGCGTCTTACGGGGGCAAATCTTGTTGCGTGTATTTTGGT
The DNA here is from genome assembly GCF_023898315.1 of Schistocerca nitens. Classification (NCBI taxonomy): domain Eukaryota; kingdom Metazoa; phylum Arthropoda; class Insecta; order Orthoptera; family Acrididae; genus Schistocerca; species Schistocerca nitens. The sequence continues at coordinate 719,364,010 of NC_064618.1, forward strand.
GAGTTATACCTCCAAGCCAAGCTTGTGTTTAACGTAGGTGTGGCTCATCAGCCACCACCTGCTTCGCAGGCTCAAATGGCTCTAAGCACTATGGGACTCAACTGCTGAGGTCATTAGTCCCCTAGAACTTAGAACTAGTTAAACCTAACTAACCTAAGGACATCACAAACATCCATGCCCGAGGCAGGATTCGAACCTGCGACCGTACCGGTCTTGCGGTTCCAGACTGCAGCGCCTTTAACCGCACGGCCACTTCGGCCGGCTGCTTCGTAGGTACAATGTCTGTAACAACGTTGGTGGTCGCTACAGAGAGCCACTGTTGTAATGCAGCTGTGCAGTTTGCTTGGTTCTGTTATGTTTTCAGCCGGCCGCGGTGGTCTCGCGGTTCTAGGCGTTCAGTGCGGAACCGCGCGACCGCTACGGTCGCAGGTTCGAATCCTGCCTCGGGCATGGATGTGTGTGATGTCCTTAGGTTAGTTAGGTTTAAGTAGTTCTAAGTTCTAGGGGACTGATGACCACAGATGTTAAGTCCCATAGTGCTCAGAGCCATTTGAACCATTTTGTTATGTTTTCGAATAACGTAAACATGTAATGTTCAAGTGTTAATACAAACAAATGTGCTTAAGTGATAAATGGAGGTTTTGTTATATTTCCTTTCGAATTTTTAGCTACTAATTGTACAGCGTCATGCGTAATTCAATTCCTCTAGCAGAAGTGGATGTGAAACATCTGAATTGAAACCGTCGTAGAAAGTAATTTTTAAAAAATAAATTAATCTGGCGTTGACAATATCTGCTTTTTGTATGTTTTACAATTAAAAATATTATATATATAATGATAGATATTTTTTACAGTGGGACCAATGTTTGTTACTACTGTTTAAGATATAATAACTTTATTAATAAATAATTGCATTTGCTTATCTCTCCATTGCAATATTTCCTATCAGTGTGTGATCAGGACAGAGTACAAGTTATTCACGTGGGTCAGTAGTACATATTACAAAGGGAATACTGTTTCCCAAAAATGTAACAGCAGAGGATGACAACACTTGGTACTGTGGCACTGGTAGGCATTCTGATCATATTGCTGTGCTAAATGTATTCCAAGATGTATGGTGAACCGCTTTTTTGCGATGTTGTCATTGTTTACGCTTCTGAACATGGGTTCCTGCTCAAAATATTAGTACTCGTTCCCCTCTTCAAGTGCTAGAAGTTTAACGGGAATTTTCGGATACCCTGTATATTCCGACCAGGGTAACTACGGATTTCTTAGCTAGTACATATATAATTCTCACAGTGTTTCCTCTCCTAAATATAAATGTTACTATGTCCAATTTGCAGCTGTTCTGAATTTATTTCCTTGGCTAGTCGTGGACCTAACTGTGCAGAAGTCTTAGTTGAATAAACAGTTTCGGCAGCATTTAGACTAGAGTTGGGTGAAGGTGGCGGAGGTGGGAGGGTAGGGGGGGAGAGGACGCATCTGCGTGGCGCACGGTATTTCTGACAGGCTGACTCAGACGGGGCAGCACAGGTGGGGCTGCTCCCTCGCGCTGTAGCTCTTCCCCAAGGGCGTCGCCACTTGGGACCTAACACGTCACGGCTAGAGGTGCCCGCAAGGTTACTGGCAATAGATCAGACATTGGTGCTGTGGTATTACACCACACCGCGTGGAATACGTCAAGCAGACCAGCGAAGTGTTATGCACCACCATTAAGGGATGGAAATAAAACTGTTGAATTCATTAAATTGAGAATACTGAAGCAGTTGAGACAAAAATGTAACTCATAAACATCAGTAATTACTATGGGAAATTCCCATAGAAATTTGGGACGTGTTGCGAGCATGGCAAAGAGAATACGTATACGCTATTGGCCATTAAAATTGCTACACCACGAAGATGACGTGCTACAGACGCAAAATTTAACCGGCAGGAAGAAGATGCTGTGATATGCAAATGATTAGCTTTTCAGAGCATACAAACAAGGTTGGCACCGGTGGCGACACCTACAACGTGCTGACATGAGGGAAGTTTCCAACCGATTTATCATACACACACAGCCTTTGACCAGCGATGCCTGGTGAAACGTTGTTGTGATGCATCGTGTAAGGAGGAGAAATACGTACCATCACGTTTCCGACTTTGATAAAGGTCGGATTGTAGCCTATCGCAATTGCAGTTTATCGTATCGCGACATTGCTGCTCGCGTTGGTCGAGATCCAATGACTGTTAACAAAATATGGAATCGGTGGGTTCAGGAGGGTAATACGGAACGCCGTGCTGCATCCCAACTCCCTCGTATCACTATCAGTCGAGATGACAGGCATCTTATCCGCATGGCTGTAACGGATCGTGCAGACACGTCCCGATCCCTGAGTCAACAGTTCGACGACGTTTGCAGCAGCATGTACAATCAGTTCGGAGACCATGGCTGCGGTTACCCTTGACGCTGCATCACAGACAGGAGCGCCTGCGATGATGTACTCAATGACGAACCTGGGTGCACGAATGGCAAAACGTCACTTTTTCGGATGAATCCAGGTTCTGTTTACAGCATCATGATGGTCGCATCCGTGTTTGGCGACATCGCGGTGAACGCACATTGGAAGTGTGTATTCGTCATCTCCATACTGGCGTATCACCCGGATTGATGGTATGGGGTGCATTGGTTACACGTCTCGGTCACCTCTTGTTCGCATTGACGGCACTTTAAACAGTGGACGTTACATTTCAGATGTGTTAAGACCCTTGGCTCTACCCTTCATTGATCCCTGCGAAACCCTACATTTCAGCAGGATAATGCACGACCCCATGTTGCAGGTCCTGTACGGGCCTTTCTGGATACAGAAAATGTTCGATTGCTGCCCTGGCCAGCACATTCTCCAGATATCTCACCAATTGAAAACGTATCGTCAATGGTGGCCGAGCACCTGGCTCGTCAAAATACGCCAGTCCCTACTCTTGATGAACTGTGGTATCGTGTTGAAGCTGCATGGGCAGCTGTACCTGTATACGTCATCCAAGCTCTGTTTGACTCAATGCCCAGGCGTATGAAGGCCGTTATTACGGCAGAGGTTGTTGTTCTGGGTACTGATTTCTCAGGATCTATGCACCCAAATTGCGTGAAAACGTAATCACATGTCAGTTCTAGTATAATACGTATATTTGTCCAATGAATACCCGTTTATCATGTGCATTTCTTCAAATGGTTCAAATTGCTCTGAGCACTATGCGACTTAACGTCTGAGGTCATCAGTCGCCTAGAACTTAGAACTAATTAAACCTAACTAACCTAAGGACATCACACACATCCATGCCCGAGGCAGGATTCGAACCTGCGATCGTAGCGGTCACGCGGGTCCAGACTGAAGCGCCTTTAACCGCACGGCCACACCGGCCGGCCCATGTACATTTCTTCTTGGTGTAGCAGTTTTAATGGCCAATAGTGTATAATGATCATATATAAATATATATTTTGCCTAGTTGCGTTAGTAAGTTACCAGTTGTCGCTAAGATGGCGATTTCTGCAAAAACCTAGTGTTTCTATGAAATTGGCAGTAACGAGTCGCCAGTCCCTGGCTACTTAATATCCGAAAGAGGACCTTCTAGAGGTACATTAGTGCAGTGTCTGTATTTGACACTGTCTGTAAAGGTCGATGCAATGTTACGAGGAAATTAAATAAGTCTCTCCCTGTACGGGGATCACATAATCATGCAGGTACTATGGGTAGCAGACACTGGGTTATATGGATGTTTGGGTCAGTCCGTAAAGTGTGCTCAGGTAGTTGAAGGTCAAGGCTACCACTCGCTTAAAGCAGGAAATCTGGGTTCGAGTCCCGGTTCGGCACAAATTTTCATTTGTTTCCACTAAATTGCATAGCTTTGGTGGTACCGTGCAGTTTGCGAATACATTTCATGATCTTCCAGAAATGCTGCAAAAGACAGAGGTTGGCTAGAAATGTAATAAATTTGGTCTGTTTGCTTTCGAGTTGAGGTTTTTAAATATCATCAAAAGCCAATGGAGACGCTCCCTTGTTCACTTTTTGGACCACACTCAATAAATTAACCCGCGCGTCCGCGGTAGTTACAGTCAGCTTCCGGGAAACATAGGAATTAAGCCAACTTATGCATGAAGCCGAGACAGCATTCCTGAGAGCTGAAGCTTCAGAGATTTAAGGAAGGCTGCCGTTCTTCAACGAGGAAACTGTACGTAGTACGTAGTTGGTCATTGATTTGTGAATATTAATATGACAGCTCGAAAGTACGACCGCAGCTGAACCTTGGGGTCATCCACGCTGCCGCTCTGATGACGCTAACGTTCTGCTTATGCAGTAGCACCATCGGACAGAATATCTCTTTTTCCCTCTTACTCCCTCTCTTTCCCTCTTTCTCTCTCTCTCTCTCTCTCTCTCTCTCTCTCTCCCTCTTTCTCCCTCTTTCCTGCCTTCCTCATTCTCACCGGATAATTTTTATTTCATCGCGTATTTCAGCATTTATTGAGTGTGTTTTCCTCCAGTTGATGCATATGTCGAGAAATTAATTGATTTTGTACATACGTAAATATGGGATTTCTAAAAAAAATGCCGATATTTTGAACGAGCAGTACTGAAATACTGTTAAAATGAACATAAAATAACAAAGTTTTGTTTATCGGATCGTGTGGCGTCAAACGTTGACCTTGACATGCGCAAAAGAATTGCGCACTGGCATGCCGCCACTTTCACTCGCATGCCAGTACGATGTTGACGGGACAACAGAAGGTACAGTCCGTTCTTTGGTACGCTGAGTTTAAATCAGTTGTTAGTATACGACGTCGCCTTCGGGAGACTCATCCGGAACAAAATGCAGCCGTTGGCAAATCTATTCGTCCATGGTTCTACCAGTTCCAGATAAAGAAGCCGGCCAATGTTCTAGGCGCTTCAGTCTGGAACCGCGCGACCGCTGCGGTCGCAGGTTCGAATCCTGCCTCGGGCATGGATGTGTGTGATGCCCTTACGTTAGGGGACTGATGGCCTCAGGAGTTAAGTCCCATAGTGCTCAGAGCCATTTGAACCATTTTGAACGAGATAAAGAAAGCGTGTTGAAAGGACAGTCACCATTTCGGCTGAAAACAAGTGAACACAAAGTTGAAGAAACCCGATAACCTGGTATCAGAAGACCGAAAACTTCTCTTGTCCGACGAAGTCTTCTTAAGGATACGTAAGACAATACTCTGCAGTGCCATGCTTAAAAGGTTTCGACTGCATGGTTACAAAATTCACATTAGGCAAGAGGTAAGGCAACAGATCGCCCTAAGCAAACAAACTTCGCCAATTTAAGGCTAAGTGAAATTGATGACAATCCGAATTTTCTTAGACGAGTACTCTTATCAGACGAAGCAACATTCTATACAAATGGTTGTGTTAATCGTCACAATTGCCGGACGTGGGGTTCAGAACAACCTATCGAACATCACGAACATGTCCGTGATTCGCAAAAAGTAAACGAGTGGTGTGGATTACTTATCATCAAGTTATAGGCTCTTTTATAGGCCATTTCGTTTTTGGCGAAATGAACAACTACAGGCATAATTCATCTATATTCGCTTGAACCGTTTGTGTTTCCTCAAATGGCAGAAATTGAACAAGAAACTGGTCAACGTGTCATTTTCAAGCAAGATGTCTCCTCATCGCCATCTCGAAGTTTGCAACAAACGAGATAACAGATTTCCGAATGGTTGGATAGGCAGGGATACGCCTGTTCCATGGCTTTCCAGAAGTCCTGATTTGACCTCTTTGGGCTCTCTGGTGCTACGTAAGGAACAATGTCAATGCAAAAAAAAAAATCGAAATTTGGGCTACCTGCGGAAAAGAACTTCGACTTCCATCATGACTACAAAACCAAAGGTGCTACATAACACATGGCGCGGAATCGAGTATCGTTCTTATGTCTGCAGAGCAACAAATGGAGCTCACATCATAACTTATTACGGTACCAAATAATTTTTTTTTCTCTCTTCAGTTTGACAGTTAAATTGTTTCATTATCTTGAACAGTTTTTCTGTAGAACTTGTTCAAATTCCCGCATTCTTTTTGAGACACCCTCTATATGCACCATTAGGCTTTCGTACTTTTTTCATTTTTTGCCTGGAACGTATTGCCTCAGTATTAAATTAAAAATAGTTCTAAACTCCTGTTCTGACCTAGGTTTTTGGCAAGTTTCTTGACTGCAAGGCAAATGCTGAAACCGGAAATCCTTTCCCAAATGTTCGCAACTGGGACTGCCTTTTCCACACTACCAGCTCGCCTGACATTTGCATGAAAAGTCCGTCTCTCCAATGGTCCATTACCCGAACAGCCCGCTATACCTTTACGGGCTGGGAAAGAAAAGAATTTTAAGAAATTTATAAAATCCTCAATTGAGCAAGTGGTAATTTACGGTTCAATAGCCTGTACAAACTGAATTTAAGAACGCTTTCCCATTCGTTTCAGTGCTGTCATATTCATTGATCAAACCAGCTTGCTGTATCAGTATCAGAAGGCTTTATTCAATATATGTTCTTTTAGTAAGTCATTTAAGTAGCTTTGTGATCTTCCCTCGTTTTCTTAATTTCTATTAACCCTTGAGATCAAGGTTAATTGCACCAGCAAGTACGAGAGGAAGCTGATGCCTCAGTCAGGGTCGGACAGGTAGTTGTGAGGCGAGTGCACATTTCTAATCGAGAACAGACAGCACTAGGGCAGGTTTTGCAAAAGGACCAACAAAACGTCAATGGAATTATTAATCGAAATAAAGAATCCTGAGTGAAGACTTTACTTTCTTAAATCCAACTAAACAGAGGTAACAGCTACTGGCTCTAGTTGAGCACTTCTTTCTCCAGTCCTCATAAAACTATTACAATTTAGTTAAGAAAAACGCTATGAAATAGTGGGACCACGAATTATTTGCAAGTTGAGAAGACCCACATAACAAATGAAATACTCATGAAATACAACATCTCATTTACTATTGTATAAAACTTATGTGGCACAGTAATTCTCTTGTGAATGTTGCTGTTCTTGTTGCGTGCTAAGAAAACTTGGAGAAAAAATCCGCCACATGTCAAACTCCGTTTTGTAGTTTTGTTTTCACCCAGTCACGTTTTTGTGCTACCTTCTGTGTGTTTATTTGTTTATTTTCTTGCTCACATGTAGCTGCTGGTTGTTTATGCTGGTAGTTTGAAATTTTTTACACATTGTACAGCGTGTAATAGTGTGTGGTATTGTGACGTTTGTTCCCTTCTTCTTATCGAGGTAACACGCGCCAGAAATTCTGTGCTTGGCGAACAAGGCTTACAAAATGCATGTGTAACAACAGGGAAAGAAATAAGCGTGTTACCTCGACACGGACAGGGAGAAAAACACCATAACACCAAAAACTATAATAAGCTGTAGATTGTGTATTAGATTTAAAGCTACCAGCATAAACAACCAAAAGCTTCATGTGAGAAAGAGGACAAACAAATAAACCCCCTGAAAATAGCACAAAAAGTGCTGAGTCATGTCTGGCTGGAAACAAAATTACAAAACGGCGGAATTCCTCTTCAGTTTTTTTTTTGTACATCATAGTTATTGAGAGACAAACCTATCAGCGTCCGCCAGCAGCGAATCCTCGTGAAGGAGTGTCTTTCAACGTTGGAACAGCATCGCCTCGTGAGCAGCTCGCATAATGAGTGCTGCGTCGGTCAACCATCGACTGACACGCCTCATTACTCTTGACCTTAAGAAAATTTTGAAGTTTTGCAGCCTTTGGTAAATCTGAAACTTTCCTGGCAGATTAAAACTGTGTGCCAGAACGAGACTCCAACTTGGGACCTTTGCCTTTCGCGGGAAAGTGCCCTACCACATCAGCGCACGCTCCGCTGCAGAGTGAAAATCTCATTCTTTGGTAAATCTAATAACGCATATAGGTTCGGAGGCTGAATCCATTTGTCTATGTGCCTTTGGCGTAAGTAACACTTTGGTTAAAATTAAGTCAAATACAAGCTAGTTCGCTGGTTGGATCTGGCAGAACGTGGCACCTTCCATCACTCCTTTAGCTGCTGGATGGCAACCCTTGCCACGGGTCAGTAGCTGTTTTTAAGCGTCCTAAGCGCTTAAAAGCACACTTTCCTATCCTTGGTAGTAAAATAGTAAACTGTTTTTTTGGCAGCTGGACCGTGCACTTGAATTTCGCGGGTGGTGCATTAAAAATAAACCGCCTTGATAGGGTTACATTGGCATTCTCATTATAGTACAAGCATTTTCGTAGAAACGGTGGTATTTGTGATAACAAAACAGAGGGTACCTCATACCAAAATATTCGAAAAGTATTTCTAAATAACCTCCGAAATTTTTCAGAATGAATTTTCACGCCGCAGTGGTGTGTGGACTGATCCAGACTTCCTGGCAGATTACAATTGTTTGCCGGACCAGGACTCGAACTTCGGGATTCTGTGCTTTGCAGGAAACTGCTCTACTGATTGAGTTACTCAAACATGACTCACTACCCCCCCCCCCCCCCAGAGCTCAGTCGTATCACATCGCTTATCGAAGATCTCCTGTATACTTTGCTGGGTTTGCACTCCTGGAAAAAAGAATGTTGCAGAGACATGGCTTATCTACAGCCGGAGGAAGGTGTGTACTGGCGGAAGTGAAGATATGAGGCTATGAGGCTGGCTCGTCAATCGTGGTTGCATATCTCAGTTGGTAGAGTTTTCAGGTTCCAGTCGTGGTCCAGCAATCAGTTTTAATCCCCAAAATTTAGTCGGTAGAGTTCGGGGTCACACTTTACAATGCCTGTTTACTTGATGAGTATTTCAAGCCCAACAATTTCAGTCCATTCTAGCACTCACCATAATTGTCACAATACCATTTTCACTACTGTTAGCGTCATTCTGAAATATTCACTACGAAAATATAATTGAAACGGTGTATATGACAGTTAATGTTTCTTACCATTCACAAGCAGATGTTAACTTTAACGACTTGTGACACTTTTAACTTAAACACTACTTCTTTAGTAACTCCTAGTCATCATTTTTTCATACATATTACTAATAAATATTCTTCTTTTCATCACATTTCTCCTACTTCACTTATTATCCGTGTTAATTTCACATTTTATATTCATGTAAATCATTTCCTCAAAATTCTGCCACTCGACTCAAGCTACTCGCTAACTATAAAAACGCATATTCACTCGACTGAAATATCTCGCACTATCAACACGACAATGCCCAAAGGCTGTCTGTCAGGTAACCGGTAGATGTGGTACACTTACAGCATGCAGACCTTCTTCAACGCGGTATACGATAGAAACTTTCGTAGCAGCACGTGGGGCCTTCACAATATGCTGAGATAATATGTGCGTCTGCTATCTGATCATGTATGTATTTATATGTGAGTAATCCGTCAATTCAACATTTCTACACTCCTGGAAATTGAAATAAGAACACCGTGAATTCATTGTCCCAGGAAGGGGAAACTTTATTGACACATTCCTGGGGTCAGATACATCACATGATCACACTGACAGAACCACAGGCACATAGACACAGGCAACAGAGCATGCACAATGTCGGCACTAGTACAGTGTATATCCACCTTTCGCAGCAATGCAGGCTGCTATTCTCCCATGGAGACGATCGTAGAGATGCTGGATGTAGTCCTGTGGAACGGCTTGCCATGCCATTTCCACCTGGCGCCTCAGTTGGACCAGCGTTCGTGCTGGACGTGCAGACCGCGTGAGACGACGCTTCATCCAGTCCCAAACATGCTCAATGGGGGACAGATCCGGAGATCTTGCTGGCCAGGGTAGTTGACTTACACCTTCTAGAGCACGTTGGGTGGCACGGGATACATGCGGACGTGCATTGTCCTGTTGGAACAGCAAGTTCCCTTGCCGGTCTAGGAATGGTAGAACGATGGGTTCGATGACGGTTTGGATGTACCGTGCACTATTCAGTGTCCCCTCGACGATCACCAGTGGTGTACGGCCAGTGTAGGAGATCGCTCCCCACACCATGATGCCGGGTGTTGGTCCTATGTGCCTCGGTCGTATGCAGTCCTGATTGTGGCGCTCACCTGCACGGCGCCAAACACGCATACGACCATCATTGGCACCAAGGCAGAAGCGACTCTCATCGCTGAAGACGACACGTCTCCATTCGTCCCTCCATTCACGCCTGTCGCGACACCACTGGAGGCGGGCTGCACGATGTTGGGGCGTGAGCGGAAGACGGCCTAACGGTGTGCGGGACCGTAGCCCAGCTTCATGGAGACGGTTGCGAATGGTCCTCGCCGATACCCCAGGAGCAACAGTGTCCCTAATTTGCTGGGAAGTGGCGGTGCGGTCCCCTACGGCACTGCGTAGGATCCTACGGTCTTGGCGTGCATCCGTGCGTCGCTGCGGTCCGGTCCCAGGTCGACGGGCACGTGCACCTTCCGCCGACCACTGGCGACAACATCGATGTACTGTGGGGACCTCACGCCCCACGTGTTGAGCAATTCGGCGGTACGTCCACCCGGCCTCCCGCATGCCCACTATACGCCCTCGCTCGAAGTCCGTCAACTGCACATACGGTTCACGTCCACGCTGTCGCGGCATGCTACCAGTGTTAAAGACTGCGATGGAGCTCCGTATGCCACGGCAAACTGGCTGACACTGACGGCGGCGGTGCACAAATGCTGCGCAGCTAGCGCCATTCGACGGCCAGCACCGCGGTTCCTGGTGTGTCCGCTGTGCCGTGCGTGTGATCATTGCTTGTACAGCCCTCTCGCAGTGTCCGGAGCAAGTATGGTGGGTCTGACACACCGGTGTCAATGTGTTCTTTTCTCCATTTCCAGGAGTGTATATCAATTGCCGCTGAATTCAGTATAGGTACATACTGAACATAGATAATTTCCATTCAGTTGATATCAGTACTCTGTGTTGATGTTGCCTGGATGTTGCCATAATGTGCAAGTTAACAGCTTTGGTTGTTGGTATTCCAAGTTGCAATGGCAAAAGAACTTGTAGTTTTGAAAGGAGTAAAATGTAATTAGGATTAATCGACGGTTAGGCGTTCTAAATCTCAGATGTAACCGTTTTTCCAGTGTGTACTGATGCGTTTCACCATAGTACCTGCTAGCTGTTAGGGAAAGCTGACTAAAAGAAAGATTTTAGTACACGACTTACTTATCAGATTATCTCTCACGGTCAAAGCACTGTCTATTCTTCAATATAATTATTTTTGCAGTACCATGCAAGGATTTCTTTTGTACTAATTCTTTTCATTTAGTTTCTATACCTCATAAATTAATATTAGACTAATAAAATGAAATTAAGACATTGCCGAGAGAAGGTGATGGTTCCGTTACTCTTTACTACGTCACAAAAAAGGAAAGCATAGAATGATGCAAATTGAAATCGCAAGTTAAAATTGACCATACAGTCAAATAATGGATAGTTTGTTTGGATTCTGCAGACGACTTGGTGATCCTCTGTTGAGATATTGCAACAAGAATAAACAGAAACAAAACAAAAAATTTTAAAAATGTCAGAAACAGTGATCGTTTACTATGATTTTGGTCTTGCTCTGTTTCCTGATAACACTACGACTGAAAATGATCAAGTGCGCCACTTACTCGTGTATTAGTTTCCCAAAAAACAAATTATTTAGCATTAATTCTTTAGTTCAACAGTCACGCTACCATGACAGAGGCAGAGTCCCATAACAAGACAAAGATGTGACGAATATTGTAATACAATAGGCTAAGTGGCTTATCAGTTGAGAGCCAAAAGCAGATCAACGCGTTCAAATGTGACTCTGTGACGGCTGCCTCTCCATGCTGCAGTGTACTTACCTGTTACTTGAAATGCATGTACGAAAGTCATGTATGAAAATATGAAGGAAAGATTACAACATACTGAACATACTACTCTCAGAAATTTCAAAAGGCGGTGGTCAATGACCATATTCACGAAAAAAAAAATTCTTTGCAATAATATATTGCGGAACATGGACATGACAAATATTACAAAAACGCGGGGTGGCATATTCGAGAAACGAACATAAAAGCGTACAAGAATATGAAGTGGCGTGAATGAAGATCAAATTACGGTAGAAATGTCCAACAAGACTTAAGTACAAATGAACTCATGTTTGACACAGATTACATAGTTCAGGTAGATTGATGTTGATTACTAACACGAATTACCTTCTGCAGCAATCTGTACGCTGTAACCTTGTGTGAACTACCCTAGAATTCACCGCCAAGTGTTACTGACGTGTTTTTTCTTTTTTTTTCAGAAAACTTTATAAGCACCCACAGCTGAAGCCATTCATTCTTGAAAAATAAACCGCAAACAGCTGTTGGGCTGTTGGATAACCCTTTAATAGTACTACCGATTTCACTACGTTATATTTACATCTTCAGGTACATCTAAATAAAGAATAATAGCACATGAGGGATTTATAACTTACAAAATGTTTTTTGGAGATGACAAGAATCCAGGAAGAACAAAGTATAACGTGATGTACGATACGTAGCAGTCAAAAGCAAATTTAAATATGGAGGTCACCTCATTTATTTTCAGATCACTGACATGAGAAAGCTGAGTGTATTGGACGTCCCATCATTGCCAGTTGAGTTATAATAAATTCATCAAAACTGACCTGCTTTTAAGGTCGTCTTCTTCATTCAGTTCCTTTTAAATTCTGACTTTCGTCACTATTTTGACCAGTGCATTGTAGCCTGACTGGGAATAACGGGGTGTCCGATGAGTTCGACTTTTTCATGTAAATGATCTGAAAAAAAGTAAGCTGACTACATACTCAGATTTAGTTTTGTCAGTTACGTACCGTATATATTTTCTTCTCCCTAGATTCTTACAATTTCTAAAAATTTTTGTTAGTTTTAAATCCCTCATGTACTAGTCTTCTTTTGTGCTATTCTTCTTTATTTAGGTGTACCTGAAGATACAACTCTAACTCTCTGAAATAGGTAGTACCATTAAAGGCTCATACAACGTCTGTTTGAGCTTCATTTTTCGGGAGTGTATCATTTAAATTTTATTTAATGTGACCGCCGAGCGAAGCATTTGACACCAGCGTTTTGTGTTACCAACCTCCGAAAATATAATGAGCTATGATGCGATACTCTATTTTAACAAGGAATAGGGATTTTTTATATTAGTTTCCATTTGAGCCACTGAAGAGTGAGGGAATTAACGAGATGGCAGTGGGTGAGAGAGAATCCCAGATGGGAACATTTGGGAAGGGATTTCCAGTTTGCCAAAGAGATGTGTACAGTAGTGTGAAAATTAAATGGGAGAAGACAACTAAACTTTAATTGTGCTCAGTACCATATAGTTAGTACCTTACTGAATATTATTAACTAATGTGTCCTCCTTTTACTGTAATGACCATATGAACATGTTGAGGCATAAATTCGACAAGGTGAGAGGAAATGGCATCCTGAAACTACACTCTTAGCCCATTTACTAATAGACATTCTTTCATTAACAGTACATTGTACCAAGACGCCTTTTCACAATACAACACAAATTCTCGATGGGATTCAAGTCTGGTAAATTACCAGGCCACTGAAGCACATTAATCTTGTTTTCGACCATGAAGGTATTGACCACTTTAGAAGTGTGATATGGGCCCAGATTATGTTGAAATGTTCCTCCGCCATCCGGAAATGTCTGTAGGAATTTCACAATCCATGTGGCTGAATTCATTGTGCCATCAACAGGAAGTAGTGCCTCACAGCCACTTGCAGTGAAGAAACACCATTATATTTTTTTGGGATAACGTTTTATTGTCTGTTCAAGACGCTCAGATCCCTCTGCTCAAGGGTACTTCGCCTAATAATTCTTGTTCTATAATCTTCAACAATAAAATATGCCTCATCACTGAAAATTACTCTTTCCAGACACTGGAGGTCCAAGATTTATATATTTTGGCACAATCCAACCGTTTTTTCTTTCCAAGATTTATATATTTTGGCACATACTAACCGTTTTTTCTTCGTAGCGGATGTTAACAACTGCTTCCGCCCATAATCAAGACGCCTACGCCGTACCGCTGAAGATTCAGTTTCAATCCAGTAGAGAATAAACCTCTCTCAAGGTCCTTACTTGTCTTGTGAGAATGAGTTCTACTAAGTACAGTTTTGTCATTTCAAGGTGTGGTTTCTCGTTTTCGTCCACACCTAACTTTTCTCTTTGGAGATAACTAGACAGCATCATTATATGCCTTCATAAGTCTTGAAACACTAGATTTTCCGAAACTAACAACAGAAGCGATGCCTCCTATCGTCATAGACTTTTGTTCATCAAGAGCAAATATTTTTGCCCGTTCCTTAGATGAAATGTACATTTTAACATAAATGGGAAGTTTTCCTGTCGCGACCACGGAAATAACACACGTCGTTGCTACAGATAGAGGCACTCAGCTGAACTGGAGGGAACCTACAACTGTTTCTCATAGTCAAGGCAACAACAGTCCGTCAAAACTCCAATAAAATGGCGGATACAATTGCTTGTACCTAATTAACTTCAAATCCTTGTAAAGTATGAGCATGTCCCAATGAATTTCCACACTACAGTAGTATACTAGCGAACAGTCGTCTGTGGTACGATAAATATTTATAAATACTGAGCGTTTTGCGATGAAGAAAGGCTGCAGGATACAAACTCACTTCTCAAGAAAAAGTCTCCGTATCTCATTTGAAGAAACAATGAACATGTCTAGCAACATTCAGGCACCCATAAATTCTGTAAAATAAACCGAGAGCGGTTTTCAGTTCGATATCATTCAACAGACTGGTCGAGAAAATATTCATTATGAAATTCATTGCCATAGAATGAGAGCAACCTTCAAGCAAGGAAAAGATATTTATTACAATGGAAAATGCACCTCAAAACACAGATGTCTTTACGGAGCTAACTCACTTCAGACGTAAAGATAAATACTGAAAAAAAAAATTAAGAAGAGATAAAAAAAAGTAATCACGAAAATTTTAGGTCCAAATTACTCTGAAGAAATAACACAGACTAGGCACAAATAAGGAAATTCAAAAAGGTAAAAAAAATTTCAAATATAAAAAAACGCATGGTAATAAGGTTTATAATTTAAATGGCAACCTACTGTAGGTTCTCAGACTGTTAGTTTTCGACAAGCTAATGTTATGCGTGCTAATATTCTGTGAGTGATTGTTTTTCTGTATAATTAACCTGATCTCATAACCAGCTTGTGGAATTTTTCGAAACTCACAGTGAAGATAGAACTGAGACAGTAAGATGGAACGCAGCATTAAAAATAAAAGTGAAAGAAGAAGGGATAGAACACACGAAAAACACACGGAAAACAATTTATCAGTAAATTATTACTAGGCATTTTCAGTAAGAAAAAAATTTTAGGTTTCAAACGACAGAAGAATCTTTATTTACGTTATAATAGTTTTTTGAAGCATCTTCAGAATCATACATACTTCAAGTTTATAAGTGTGGCCATAGCTTAGCATTGCTGCGTGCCTTCTCTGAAGGTGCATCCCAGAATTTTGGCTATTTATAACTTATTTGTTTCCCCGCAATTCCCAAATAAATTCTCAAGATGTCTCAAAAAACTCTAAATGCCTAAATGAAGCTTCTGCTGTCATTTGCTGCCCAGAATGTTTTTCTTACTGAAAATATATCACTGAGGTCTCTGCACCATATTTATGGAGTGGGAGGATTTACTTACACCTAAACAGCTTACCAGCAGAAAAACCAAAAACCTTCAGAACAAAACTGTGTTACGATAGGAAAAGAGCCTATTCTGACACAACGGGCACTTAGGAAAGCTAAAATAAAACTCTAAAATGCCATTTATTGTTAATGTGTGTTCCACTAAAGTCAAAATGTGAATAATTATAATAGAATAACTTTCAATTTAATTGTGAATAGCAAGTTTTCCACCAAAAAATTGTAACAAATTAATTCTACATCGACGGAATCGATACTTTTATATTTTCCGTATTCAGTCATTCGACAACCAACCATTCAGTCGGCACTAGTAGTAAAGATTAGAAGAGATGTTAACTTGGTTCGAGGGAGAGAAGTACCAAAAACTAATTTTATGTTATTTCATGAGCGTTGATGCTCTGTGTTCAGTTGATGTAAGTCCGACTATTTGTTGATATCTCGTTTACTTTACAACTGTCCGTCGTCTGAAAGCCCAATTTTGTTCTTCTGATTAAGTCTTCGCAATAATTTGTTTCTTTTGTGTGAAATTTCTCTAGATTTATCACGACTGACGAAATTATGAATCCTAAGTTAATATACCTTTAAATTCATCATTTTAACGTATCATTCGTTACACAGAAATCTGACACAGAAATATGTAACATGTTGTGATGAATATTACCCATGCGATTCCCTCAGATTCACCAAGTAACTACATCAGTATTAAAATGCAGAATATTAACTTACAGGAAGAAACAAATGAAAGGCTGTGCTTACGTAACGTGAATAACGTACCAGAGTACCAGACAGCCATCTACTTAGCCAAACGTCGAAACTTCCGTTTCACAGACTCGCAAAGACTCCACAACATATGAAGCATTTCTCAACGCAGTGTTCGGGGGTATTTTGCTACATTACGTGTGATTCACGGCCCGGACAACAGCTGCAGATTTTAAAGTTGGCCCTTGCAGACTTCTTCTGCAAGAAAGACCAATACACGGTGTTGAAACCAGATTCTGGTGAAATTGATGCGATGGGGTTATCACAAACGAGATACCAAGACACATATCGCAAGGGAACCATAAAATTCAGAAGCGAGAGAGTGGAAGAAATATCACCACACCCAATAAACGGATACTGCGCTCCGTTCTCATGGACCGCTGTAAGGTATATCAGCCACTGACTGGCTACAAGGTAAGCCATAATACTGGGCGGAAAAGCCTTTTCGCTTCAAAACTTTATTCAGAAACTTGTAAGCAGACTTCTGGCCTCTGTATAAAAATGAGATGGTGATCTTCCAACTGATAAAAGATTTGAGATAAGGCTACCCGATGGGGTAATGTTGCGGAAGCTTTTATGTGTGGTAGCATAACAGGGGTCTTTATAAAGAAACACCCGTATAAATCAGTCTCGTTGTATATTATCCTCACTGTCGCCTTAATGGCTGGTTTTCCTTTTGCTCCCTTCTTCTGCCCATTCATCTTAACAGCAATAAAGCGGGTCTGTGGAGATAGTTCAGTAAAGGCATCAGACATCCTCATCTGATCAGTTTCCCACATAATAAAATTTCAGAGACTGCCTGCAGAGTACCAGGTTTACTGCGACAAGTACATATTTCAGAGAATCTGCTTCATCTGCAAATATGTGTACCAAAGGTTGGCAGCAGTTTTTGGAAAGTTCTAGGCGTTTTCCAAGTCAGAAATTTCGAAGACTCGATGTTCCAACTGTAGTATGACTCACGTACCTTGTAAAAGTATTGACTTTCATTGGCTCGAAACTAGGACGGAATAATGATGTTTCCCATGCCAACTAGCAGAAAAACCAGCAGCGAAACCTTCGATCATGCAAAACCCAACTCGCACTTTTGTCACACAAATAGGCGGTTGAAGTATTTCTTAACTCCTGAAAACGACAGCGATTTTTATTAACAACAGTAGAATCGTGTGGGGTATGAAGCAGAATTTTTGTCTCGATTGAGGACGTAGAATGTTATCTTGTATGGGGAGTCATGCAGTATACTAATGACCAAGCAGCAATGTTAATGGTGACCTCACATTTTTTACAGATGATGTACTTCTGAGGCCATCAGTCCCCTAGAACTCAGAACTACTTAAACCTAACTAACCTAAGGACATCACACACATCCATGCCATGACAAAATTTCACAAAAATCTAGGCAGATCTTAAAAAGATTTGAAAGTTGTGTAAGGACTGACAACTTGCTATAAATATACACAAAATAAATTTGTGCACTTTATGAAATGTAGAGAAGTATAACCCTATGGCTACAGCGTCAACGTACATTCACATCCACATCTACATCTAGATACACGCTCCCCGAGCCACCGTGTGGCGCGTTCCTCTCCCAAATAGAGCGAGTGAAAAACGACTGTCTATATGCCTCTATGCGAGCCATAACTTATTTTATCTTTGTGGTCCTCACGCGAAATGTACGTTGGCGGCAGTAGTTCAAATGGTTCAAATGGCTCTGAGCACTATGGGACTTAACTTCTGAGGTCATCAGTCCCCTAGAAATCAGAAATACTTAAACCTAACTAACCTAAGGACATCACACACATCCATGCCCGAGGCAGGATTCGAACCTGCGATCGAATCGGTCGCGCGGGGCGGCAGTAGCTCTACAATGAGCTACAAATGTAGGTTCTCTACAATTTCTCATTAATGCTCCACGTAAAGAACGTCCTCTTCCCTCCAGGGATTCGTATTTGAATTCACGAAGCATCTCCATAGCTTTGATCGAAGCTACCGGTAACAACTCTAGTATCCCACCTCTGAATTGCTTCGAAGTCTTCCTTTAATGCGACCTAGTGGAGATATCAAACCCTCTAGCAATATTCAAGAATGGCTCGTACGTGTGTTTTATACGCGGCCTGCTTCACATGTGAACCACACCCTCCTAAAATTCTCCCAGTAAAACGAAGTCGACCTTTCACCTTCGCTACTACCGCTCTTACATGCTCATTCCATTTCATATCGCTTTGCAGTGCTACGGCTAGATATTTAATCGACTTGGCTGTGTCAAGCTGTATACTACTAATGCTGTATTAGAACATTACGGGACGTTTTTTCCTGCTCATCTGCGTTAACAAACATTTTTCTACAGTTAGAGCAAGCTGACATTCATCACACCAACTACAAATTCTGTCTACATTAACATGCACACTCTACCAGCGTCATGATTGGAAGCAGTCAATGCAGTGAAATCCATGGCTGAAACTATTTGTATGGATGTGAAATGAAAAGATCTCAGAGCCTCTGACGTAGGTAAAGGAAGTGGTACACTTTGGTTCATTGCCAGGATACTCGGAAATAATGTCAGTCTTCACTTAGACGTCCCATATTAGAGTACTGTTGAAACGTGGGACCGGCGCCAGATACGATTATAGTGCGAGTAAAACAACTTGTAGCTTTAGACAGTTCTGCGCAGAGCCTGCAGCGAGAATCGTTATTGCAGTGATGCCAGCCTCTGGAGCTCGAAAGTCCCAACCGGGTACTCAAAATATACCTTTTTTGTATAAAGTAAAGAAAAACATATGACGCCTAAAAAAATGTGAGACAGAGAGAGAGAGACAGTAGGTATCAGAACGGTAAGCTACAGTAAGGTTAGCTTACTTCTGCAATACAACGTAATATAACGTAAAATCAGGACTTACGTTATTGAAATGCCTGCGTTTCCTTTCAGTAGGTACACCTTTCCTTTTGTAGAAACATTACTCCCCAAACACATACTCCTCCCTCTTTTAGTCCCTATCGCACACTAAGATTTTTCCACTTCATAAGTTGTGCAGTATATTCCATTTGCTTGAAATGGAAATCCCACAACACATATGGAATTTACATCTTGACCTCAATTTCTGTTCCGTTTTCTGGTTTATAATCACTTGCAATAGAAAATATTCTTTCAACTTAAGCATTATAATGTGGAAGTGAAAGAACCAGCTTAGCAGTTTTACTGATAGTTTGAAAACGCAGCTGATTCTGGAAGTATTTCAACTTTGAGATTTCACTCCACATACGAGGGTTCAATGAAAATTAATGCCTCTACCTTCGTTAATTGAGTTTGGATGGGAATATTTCAACAAATCAAACGCAGAAATAATCCTTATAATATGATCTTCAGTTACCAATATTCACTTTTCCGCATAACCACCATCCAATTGGATACATTTCTGCCAACGATGAACAAGTTTTCTGAAGCCGTCACGGAAGAAGTCGACACTCTGTTTCCGCAACCACAGCATCATAGTTCTCTCAACATCTTCATCAGAAGCATAATGATGTCCCCGCAGATCGTCTTTCATTATCGGGAACAGATGGAAGTGAGACGGAGCTAAATCTGGACTGTATGGAGGCTGCCGTACGGTGGTGAGATTCAGTCTCTGAAGTTCTGCTGTGGTAGCACGTGAAGTGTGTGATTTGCCAAGCAAAGCAATAATGTGACCCATACGTTTTTGTGAGATGCCGATTGTGCTTGCAGTTTCTCTCTAAGTGATACGACGATTGTCCTGAATGTGGTTGCTGTCACAGGAAGTCCAACTCTTTTTCACGCAAGTCAGATGTTCCCGTCTCAACATATTTAAACTCACTTGCCCAACGACGCACAGTACTTACATCAACACAATCACCATAAACTGTTTTCATTCTCTGATGAATCTTCTTTGGGGTGACACCTTCTGCTGTCATGAATTCAATGACTGCACGTTGCTCAAATAGCATTGGCCAACCGTCTGCGCAAGGCTACACTGTAACAACACAACCGTTCATTACTTCCAGTCAACCCTGGTACAATCCAAGTCCATTTCTGAAATTTCCCTGTCCTCAGGCACAAACGGAAAGCTTCTCCATTCAACTGCTAAGGTATTTAGATTAAATCCTCCAAACTTTGATGCAACACACGATACATCCTCTATCTGAGACCTTTTGTGAGCTGCTAGTGCAACATTTGCCTCTACAAATTTTAAGTTTCTAAAAAAATCCATCATGTATAGGTAGACGTTTCTTTATTTCTCCTGTTGCTGCGACATAGAAATCGAGGCATTTAGGTCTTAATTGACGAGTTCGCTTTCCACATCCTCTAGGAAGAGTTTGTAATAACTGTTCACATTCGCGGCCGAGATACGTTGATTCTAATGGGAGATAATGGCGTGGCTGAAGTGTACTAATCTTGCGCATTTCAGTGAGGTCACCAGTGTTTAGAAACTTCTGACCAATGTTATGAAACAAACGCAAAGAATCTTCTGAAAACTTGTGAATGAATATTTTTTTGCGATCGGAAAAGGGCATTAAAACTGTTGTAGTAAACCAGAACATACATTAGAAGCAACATGTGAGCTTTAGTATACGAATTTTCTGATTCGCAAAGAATTATTTCTGCAGACTTTAGTTTATCTTCAACAATTGTCAACTGGAAATAGTGTATAGATACATTCCAGTTTTCCAGCAGACGAACAGCACATGCATGTAAAACAAGCCGTCGAGTACCCATTAATTTAAGCACCTTTATACGTTCGACTCGACAAAATTCTTGAAATTCTTGTAAAATAACGCAACGATTTGCACTGCCAGATATGTAGCTTGTCACTTCTGTTCTGAACAGCAAGTTTCAAGGCATCCCAGATATGCTTAATAATGTTCATGTCTGGGAAGTTCGATGGTCGGCGAAAGTGTTTACACTAAGAAGAGCGTTCCTGGAGCCACTCTGTAGCCGTTCTGGACTTGTGGGGTGTCGCATTGTCTTGCTGGAATTGCCAAAGTCCGTCGGAATGCACAATCCACATGCATGGATGCAAGTGATCAGACCGAATGCTAACGTACGTGTCACCTGTCTGAGTCGTATCTAGACGTATCAGGGATCCCATATTACTCCAACTGCACACGTCCAATATTATTACAGACCCTCCACCAGATTGAACAGTCGCCTGCTGACATGCAGGGTTCATGGATTCATGCCGTGGTCTCCATACCTGCACACGACCATCCGCGCGACACAATTTGAAACGAGACTCGTCCGACCAGCTAACATGTTCCCATTCAATAGTCCAGTTGAGGCGTAAAGCTTTGTGTCGTCAGTCAACAATGGTACACGAGTGGGCCTTCGGCTCCGAAAGCCCATATCGATGATGTTTCGTTAAATGGTTCGCACGCTGACACTTGTTAATGGCCCAGCATTGAAATCTGCAGCAGTCTGCGGAAAGGTTACATTTTTTGTCACGTCGAACAATTCTCTTAAGTCGACGTTGGTCTCGTTTTTGCAGCATCTTTTCCCGGCAGCAGCGATGTCGAAGATCTGATGTTTCGCCGGATTCCTGATACTCACGGTACATTCGTGAAATGGTCATAGGAAAAATCCCCACTTCATCGTCACCTCGGAGATGCTGTGTCCCATCGCTCGTACGTCGACTATAACACCACGTTCAAACTCACTTAAATTTTGATAACCTACCATTGTAGCAGCAGACAACTGCGCCAGACACTTGTTGTCTTATATAGGCCTGTTTACATATCTCTGTATTTGAATACGCTTGCTTGTACCAGTTTCTTTGGCGCTTCAATGTATGTTATGCTTTGGTGATGGGATACAATACCGTGGGATATAATGAAGAGGGTTAAGTGGTGGAGGCATTACAGGAAGTGAATTAGGTTTAATTTAGCAGTGGCATTGAGATAAAAGACGTGACCCGCCAGGTTAGCCGAGAGCGCTAATGCGCTGCTTCCTGGACTCGGGTAGGCGCGCCGGCCCCGGGTCGAATCCGCCGGCAGGATTACCGACGAGGGCCAGTGTGCCGGCCAGCCTGATTGTGGTTTTTAGGCGGTTTCCCTCATCCCTCTAGGTGAATACCGAGCTGTTCCCCACGTCCTGCCTCAGTTACACAACTCACAGACATTTGAAACACATTCGCGTTTTCCCATGATTTACACTGGACACAGACAGATGGGGTACTCTGATTCCATCCCGGGGGGTACGGGAGGCAGCAGGAAGGGCATCCGGCCACCGCTTCACATTAACATGCCACATCCGGTTTAACAACGCCAATCCCACGCAAAATGCAGGACAAGGGCGCAAGCGATACATAGAATTGAGATCGAAGACGAAAGACGCAGCCAGTAGCTTTTGTAGGAGGCTTTGGGTCGTCATGGGTGTGGACGTATTATACAAATGTGATGACAAAGTGGATGATGCCTTGGGCGGTGGGAGAAGGACGTAGGAAGTTGACCTTTGGGAGTGGTGTGCCAGTGGGGCGAATAGGGACTTGTTGTTGTTGTTGTGGTCCTCAGTCCTGAGACTGGTTTGATGCAGCTCTCCATGCTACTCTATCCTGTGCAAGCTTCTTCATCTCCCAGTACCTACTGCAACCTACATCCTTCTGAATCTGCTTAGTGTATTGATCTCTTGGTCTCCCTCTACGATTTTTACCCTCCACGCTGCCCTCCAATGCTAAATTTGTGATCCCTTGATGCCTCAAAACATGTCCTACAAACCGATCCCTTCTTCTAGTCAAGTTGTGCCACAAACTTCTCTTCTCCCCAATCCTATCCAATACCTCCTCATTAGTTACGTGATCTACCCACCTTATCTTCAGCATTCTTCTGTAGCACCACATTTCGAAAGCTTCTATTCTCTTCTTGTCCAAACTGGTTATCGTCCATGTTTCACTTCCATACATGGCTACACTCCATACAAATACTTTCAGAAACGACTTCCTGACACTTAAATCTATACTCGATGTTAACAAATTTCTCTTCTTCAGAAAAGATTTCCTTGCCATTGCCAGTCTACATTTTATATCCTCTCTACTTCGACCATCTTCAGTTATTTTACTCCCTAAATAGCAAAACTCCTTTACTACTTTAAGTGTCTCACTTCCTAATCTAATCCCCTCAGCATCACCCGATTTAATTTGACTACATTCCATTATCCTCGTTTTGCTTTTGTTGATGTTCATCTTATATCCTCCTTTCCAGAAACTGTCCATTCCGTTCAACTGCTCTTCCAAGTCCTTTGCTGTCTCTGACAGAATTACAATGTCATCAGCGAACCTCAAAGTTTTTACTTCTTCTCTATGAATTTTAATACCTACTCCGAATTTTTGTTTTGTTTCCTTTACTGCTTGCTCAATATACATATTGAATAACATCGGGGAGAGGCTACAACCCTGTCTCACTCCTTTCCCAACCACTGCTTCCCTTTCATGCCCCTCGACTCTTATAACTGCCATCTGGTTTCTGTACAAATTGTAAATACGCTTTCGCTCCTTGTATTTTACCCCTGCCACCTTCAGAATTTGAAAGAGAGTATTCCAGTTAACGTTGTCAAAAGCTTTCTCTAAGTCTACAAACGCTAGAAACGTAGGTTTGCCTTTTCTTAATCTTTCTTCTAAGATAAGTCGTAAGGTTAGTATTGCCTCACGTGTTCCAACATTTCTACGGAATCCAAACTGATCTTCCCCGAGGTCCGCTTCTACCAGTTTTTCCATTCGTCTGTAAAGAATTCGCGTTAGTATTTTGCAGCTGTGACTTATTAAACTGATAGTTCGGTAATTTTCACATCTGTCAACACCTGCTTTCTTTGGGATTGGAATTATTATATTCTTCTTGAAGTCTGTGGGTATTTCGCCTGTCTCATACATCTTGCTCACCAGATGGCAGAGTTTTGTCATGAATGGCTCACCCAAGGCCATCAGTAGTTCTAATGGAATGTTGTCTACTCCCGGGGCCTTGTTTCGACACAGGTCTTTCAGTGCCCTGTCAAACTCTTCACGCAGTATCTTATCTCCCATTTCATCTTCATCTACATCTTCTTCCATTTCCATAATATTGTCCTCAAGTACATCGCCCTTGTATAAATCCTCTATATACTCCTTCCACCTTTCTGCCTTCCCTTCTTTGCTTAGAACTGGGTTGCCATCTGAGCTCTTGATATTCATACAAGTGGTTCTCTTCTCTCCAAAGGTCTCTTTAATTTTCCTGTAGGCAGTATCTATCTTACCCCTAGTGAGACAAGCCTCTACATCCTTACATTTGTCCTCTAGCCATCCCTGCTTAGCCATTTTGCACTTCCTGTCGATCTCATTTTTGAGACGTTTGTATTCCTTTTTGCCTGCTTCATTTACTGCATTTTTATATTTTCTCCTTTCATCAATTAAATTCAATATTTCTTCTGTTACCCAAGGATTTCTATTAGCCCTCGTCTTTTTACCTACTTGATCCTCTGCTGCCTTCACTACTTCATCCCTCAGAGCTACCCATTCTTCTTCTACTGTATTTCTTTCCCCCATTCCTGTCAATTGTTCCCTTATGCTCTCCCTGAAACTCTCTACAACCTCTGGTTCTTTCAGTTTATCCAGGTCCCATCTCCTTAAATTCCCACCTTTTTTCAGTTTCTTCGGTTTCAATCTGCAGTTCATAACCAATAGATTGTGGTCAGAATCCACATCTGCCCCTGGAAATGTCTTACAATTTAGAACCTGGTTTCTAAATCTCTGTCTTACCATTATATAATCTATCTGATACCTTTTAGTATCTCCAGGATTCTTCCAGGTATACAACCTTCTTTTATGATTCTTGAACCAAGTGTTAGCTATAATTAAGTTATGCTCTGTGCAAAATTTTACAAGGCGGCTTCCTCTTTCATTTCTTCCCCCCAATCCATATTCACCTACTATGTTTCCTTCTCTCCCTTTTCCTACTGACGAATTCCAGTCACCCATGACTATTAAATTTTCGTCTCCCTTCACTACCTGAATAATTTCTTTTATCTCGTCATACATTTCATCAATTTCTTCATCATCTGCAGAGCTAGTTGGCATATAAACTTGTACTACTGTAGTAGGCATGGGCTTTGTGTCTATCTTGGCCACAATAATGCGTTCACTATGCTGTTTGTAGTAGCTAACCCGCACTCCTATTTTTTTATTCATTATTAAACCTACTCCTGCATTACCCCTATTTGATTTTGTATTTATAACCCTGTAATAACCTGACCAAAAGTCTTGTTCCTCCTGCCACCGAACTTCACTAATTCCCACTATATCTAACTTTAACCTATCCATTTCCCTTTTTAAATTTTCTAACCTACCTGCCCAATTAAGGGATCTGACATTCCACGCTCCGATCCGTAGAATGCCAGTTTTCTTTCTCCTGATAACGACGTCCTCCTGAGTAGTCCCCGCCCGAAGATCCGAATGGGGGACTATTTTACCTCCGGAATATTTTACCCAAGAGGACGCCATCATCATTTAATCATACAGTAAAGCTGCTTTACTGTATGAATAGGCACTTATAGGAATGTATAGCATGGGATCTGATCACAGATATTGCATTTGAGAGGGGACTGCAAGATATGTGATGATGATGATTGGATTTGCTGTGGGCGTAGATGGGTTAGTTTTAACGGTCTTATTATACCTGTATGTGGGCTCGTTATATATGGGGCAAATTTTGGCGGTGGTATGCATGGGTTTGAGAAAATTAGTGTGCAATGGGAAATGAAGACAACGACGGATAATAGAATTTCTGGGAAAATGTGGAAAATCGATATTGGGCCAAAGTTATTGCGGATTCGGTGGACGTCTCTCCTGGGGGATGTCCTTTTCCATACGTTGGTATGAGCAATAAAACAAAGAAATAGCGTCTTGCTACCTATGAGAGTCTCGCTACCCTGAGAGCTAGAAGGTTTATGGATGACCTTCTCTCAGATTAACACCGTAGTCATAGTCTGAATATCAGTGCAGAAGGGTAACGTGCTCGGCGCTAGTTCTACGAGAATCATTGAGCGAGGTGAACTTTAACGACCGAACGTACTCGGTGTAACAGGTTGTTCGATGCCGCTGCGAGCGCTTACCGCATCGCGGGATACTACGTCCTGCACGGTGGCGCTCGGCGCTAATAAACAGGGCTGCGATGAACGGCGCTGTTAAGGCACTCATTACTGGAGACAGTTGTAACTAAGCTCGGCTCATAAGTAAGGGCGTCTCTGGTCGCGGCCAGGCTCGGCTAACGAGAGAGCCGCTGCGGGATACGCTGAAAAAGCCCTCGGTATGCGAGAGCGACTGCTCCGGCCGCGCTATCAATGGAAACCTGACTGCAAAGCGTTCGTTTGGCTACCAGTGGCTCCTTAATGAGGAGCGATCCTGCGACGAAGCATTTCAAGTGTTTTTAGCATTCGTGTGCTGGTTAGGGCTGGACAGATGCTCAATGTAGTGCAGAAAGCACGCAGGCTCCACATCTGCCCTGGTGGCCCAAAGAGGAAAAGCAACATATGGTTGCTGGAGATGGACAAACGGAGTTACTTTAACGCATAGGATTTTCTTAAGAGAAGATCCGCAACTGGCCTGCACTGAGACGGAAAGCATCCACTTTATTATAAGAACGAGGGTTTTCGGGAAAATTACATTTCTATATGTAGGTAGAACAAACGGACGCGACGATGTGGTACAGGGGGAATGGGAACATAATGTTAATGAAACCTATCCTTTTTTTAATAAATCAGAGTCACAACTGAATCGGATATTTACAATCTCAACAAAGGTCATTAGCAATCAGGTGAAGACTAGTGCTCAAAATCCAGTTTGAAGGAAACGTTCTGAAAATATTCTGAAAGCATAACATTAGCAAGCAAGTAGTAAAGCAAACAGTAAAGGAAACAAAAGAAAAATTCGATATAGGAATTTAATCCATAGAGAAGAAACAAAAACTTTGAGGTTGGCCAATGACACTGTAATTCTGTCAGAGACAGCAAAGGACCTGGAAGAGCAGTTGAGTGGAATGGACAGTGTCTTGAAAGGAGGATATAAGATGAACATCAACAAAAGCAAAACGAGGATAATAGAATGTGGTGGAATTAAATCGGGTAATGCTGCGGGAATTAGATTAGGGAATGAGACGCTTAAAGTAGTAAATGAGTTTTGCTATTTGGGGAGAAAAATAACTGATGATGGTCGAAGTAGACAGGATATAAAATGTAGACTGGCAATGGCAAGGAAATCGTTTCTGAAGAAGAGAAATTTGTTAACATCGAGTATAGATTTAAGTGTCAGGAAGTCGGTTCTGTAAGTATTTGTATGGAGTGTGGCCATGTATGGAAGTGAAACGGTGACGATAAATAATTTGGACAAGAAGAGAATATAAGCTTTCGAAATGTGGTGCTGCAGAAGAATGTTGAAGATTAGATGGGTAGACGATATAACTAATGAGGAGGTATTGAATAGCATTCGGGGCAAGAGAAATTTGTGGCACAACTTGACTAAAAGAAGGCATCGGTTGGTAGGAAATGTTCTGAGGCATCAATGGATCACAAATTTAGTATTGGAGGGCAGCGTGGAGGGTAAAAATCGTAGAGGGAGACCAAGAGATGAGTACTCTAAACAGATTTAGAAGGATATAGGTTGCAGTAGGAACTGGGAGATGAAGAAGCTTGCACAGGATAGAGTAGCATGGATAGCTGCATCAAACCAGTCTCTGGACTGAAGACCACAACAACAACAACAACAACATAATACAGAAGTGAAAAAAGTCATGGGATACCTCCTAATATCGTGTCGAACCTCCTTTTGCCCGGCGTAGTGCAGCAACTCGACTTGTCATGGACTCAAGAAGTCGTTGGAAGTCTCATACGGAAATACTGAGCCGTGTCGCCTCTATAGCCGTTCATAATTGCGAAAGTGTTGCCGTTACAGGATTTTGTGCACGAACTGACCTCTAGATTTTGACCCATAAATGTTCGATAGGAATCATGTCGGGAGATGTGGCACACAAATCATTCGCTCGACTTGATCAGAATACACTTCAAATCAGGCCTGGTAACATGGAGCACTGTCATCCATATAAAAAAATTCGTCGTTTTTTGATGCCATTAAGTCCACAAATGGCTACAAATGGTCTCAAAGTAGCCGAACATAACCACTTCCAGTCAATGATCGGTTCACTTGGACCAGAGGACGCAGTCCACTCCATGTAAACACAGCCCACGCCGTTATGGAGCCACCACCAGCTTGGACAATGGCTTGTTTACATACACGGCTTCGTGGGGTCTGCGCCGTACTTGAACCCTACCATCAGCTCTTACCAGCTGTAATCGGGGCTCATCGGACCAGGACACGGTTTTCCTGTCGCTGGGGGTCCAACCGGTATGGTCACGAGACCAGGAGAGGAGCTGCAAGCGATCTCGCGCTGTTAGCAAAGGCGTTCGCATCGATCGTCTGCTACCATAGACCATTAATGCCAAATTTCGCCGCACTGTCCTAACGGATAAGTCGATCGTTCGTCCCACATTGGTTTCTGCGGTTATTTCACGAGTGTAGACTGTCGGTTAGTTCAAATGGGACTTAACAACTGAGGTCATCAGTGCCCTACACTTAGAACTACTTAAACCTAACTAATCTAAGGACATCACACACATCCATGCCCGATGCAGGATTCGAACCTGCGACCGTAGCAGTCGCACGGTTCCGGACTAAAGCGCCTAGAACCGCTCGGCCACAGCGGCCGGCTGTCGGTTAGTACTGACACCTCTACTCAAACGTTTTTGCTCTCTCGTTAAGTCCGTGATGAGAGGTAAATTCTGAAATTTGGTTTTCTCAGGACACTCTTGACACTGTGGATCTCGGAACACAAATGACGGCTCCGCCAATTCTAATCATTTGCATATCACAGCATCTTCTTCCTGTCGGTTAAATTTCGCGTCTGTTGCACGTCATCTTCGTGGTGTAGCAATTTTAATGGCCAGTAGTGTAGTTTAAAGGAAGGATGAGTGTTAACTCAAAAGATACGCGTAAATAAACCTCCGCGTAATTTCCAAAAGCTGGTAATATGTTTGGCACACGAACCGAATGAAGTGGGCCACTAATAAGAGAGTGAGTCGTTCATTAGCGCCTGGCTGAGTCCGTTGCTGTCTGGGCACTGAAACAAGTGCCGAGGGTGGCATTGTCCAGTTGCGCACGTGGCGGCCCGTCATTAGCGCCGGGCCTGTATCTTCATATGCTCCGAGTTACGGCACTCTCGAGGGGAGTAATGGCCGGGCCCCAGTCTCCAGCGTGGACGCCGTAAAACAGGCAGCGCGGAGTGGAGTGGGGGAGGGGGACGAGGCTGTAGCGTCTGCAGGTGGGTCGCTACAGCAGGTGGTCGCGGGTTCAACGCCCGGGGCGCGCTGCGCAGGCGCGCCACCAGACGCCGGACAGCTCCTTGGCCGTGGCGTCCAGTGATACACTCTAATGAGAGCTCTCACAACACCTAGGGACACTACGGTTTTACTCGCATGAGTGTATCGATTCTTTTGTTTCGAGGCCAGCGGACCTCAAAAAGCGACTTATGGATTACTACGCACACAAAGTAACTTTTACGAACATCCAGCATGCTGGAGTAACTGCATTACTACGGAAAAACAGCCATAGCTGCAAATTTCACTTTTACTTAATTGACGCCTGGTATCGGGTTGGGACCCATTTTCAAATCATCAAGGTAGTCAAAATGGTATTTCCCAAAATTTGTGTGTTGCCTTGGCATGGTTCTTATGTTTTGAGAAATACGATTTTGACCGATTTGAAAACGAGTTTCGGCCAGAAACTAGTCGTCAAGTAAATAAAAGTGAAATTTGCAGTTTTGGCTATTTTGCCACTGTATCAAGTAACTTCTATTTAATGCTGCCTTACGGTTCAAAATGACACACATACATGCCAGTTTTTCGTCACAAAGTCTCTGTAAACAGCGGCCGAAACTTTCTACCAGTCTGTCAATTCCTCGACGATAGAAATCCGTTTCTCGGTCACGAAACATTTCGATAACCGCTGTGTGAGCGTCCTCATCGTTGGAAAATTTCTTCCCCCTAGACGTTCTTTCCGCTTGCGGAAAAAATGGAAATCGCACGGTGTGTGATCTGGCTCCATCGAGCAGCATCACCAACGTCTTTGAGGCCTCGGTCAAAGTTCTGGCACCGTTTCACTACGGCTGTACACTGCAATTGGTCCGTATACCGCCAGAGTCCCAAGACGAATCTGTGTGCAATTCAGACGTTTTGCTCACAACAAACGTACTGTCCCGCGTACTTCAACTTTGTTGTATGTTTCCAGTTGCCACTCAGTTTCAGTCACCGTACCGCTACAGAACTGTATCTGCAGGAAGCCCAGATTGTGTATTCTCTTCTGACAATGTGCCACTCTTGTCGTGCTATGGTGTTAGCGTGGGACCACCTGTGCGTCTTCCTGAAGTCCCTTTCTCTGAAGCATCAGACTCGACATTAAGCATTCGTTAATTCAGTGGAGTCGTAAGAAATATCAGAATTTGGGATTAAAATAACAAAAAAATGGTTCAAATGGCTCTGAGCACTATGGGACTAAACATCTTAGGTCATCAGTCCCCTAGAACTTAGAACTACTTAAACCTAAGGACATCACACACATCCATGCCCGAGGCAGGATTCGAACCTGCGACCGTAGCAGCCCCGTGGTTCCGGACTGCAGCGCTAGAACCGCACGGCCACCGCGGCCGGCTTAAAATAACAACCTTTCACTAATATACCGGGTGTCGCTCCTAAGAGCCGTCGGGTGCATTTTTCCTGGTGTTTCAGCAGGTATTTTAAATATCGTTTTTGCATCGTGTTGCTGGTATCACACCAAACAATTGCTGCTCGTCACGTCCTTCTTGCAACGCTTTCGAATACAAAGAAAATTATTTTTAATTAAAATTGTTTTAGATCGAAATTCGATAGAGCTCTGCCGAATTAGACTCTTCCGACATTAATTTTATTTATTTATTTATTTATTTATTGTTCCGTGGGACCAAATTAAGGAGAAATCTCCATGGTCATGGAACGAGTCAATACATGAAATTATAACACGATATTAGAAACAGATAAAATGAAATATAGAAAAAAAGAACATAATCAGGTGACAAGTCATAAGTTTAAATGAAGACAATCAACAATGTAACACTGGAATTTGCTTAATTTTTTAGCTCTTCCAGGAGCTCCTCGACAGAATAGAAGGAGTGACCCATGAGGAAACTCTTCAGTTTAGACTTAAAAGAGTTTGGGCTACTGCTAAGATATTTGAGTTCTTGTGGTAGCTTATTGAAAATGGATGCAGCAGAATACTGCACTCCTTTCTGCACAAGAGTCAAGGAACTGCATTCTACATGCAGATTTGATTTCTGCCTAGTATTAACTGAGTGAAAGCTGCTAACTCTTGGGAATAGGCTAATATTGCTAACAACAAACGACATTAAAGAAAATATATACTGTGAGGGCAATGTCAGAATTCCCAGATTTTTGAATAGGGGTCGACAAGAGGTTCTCGAACTTACACCACATATAGCTCGAACAGCCCGTTTTTGAGCCAAAAATACCCTTTTTGAATCAGAAGAATTACCCCAAAAAATAATACCATACGACATAAGCGTATGAAAATATGCGAAGTAGACTACTTTTCGTGTTGAAGTGTCACTTATTTCAGATACTGTTCTAATGGTAAATAAAGCAGCATTTAGTTTCTGAACAAGATCCTGAACATGGGCTTTCCACAACAGCTTACTATCTATCCGTACGCCTAGGAACTTGAACTGTTCCGTCTCGCTTATAACATGCCCATTCTGTCTGATTAAAATGTCAGTTCTTGTTGAATTGTGAGTTAGAAACTGTAAAAACTGAGTCTTACTGTGATTTAGCATCAAATTATTTTCCACAAGCCACGAACTTATTTCATGAACTAAATTATTTGTTACTGTTTCAATATTACACACAAGATCCTTCACTATCAAGCTGGTGTCATCAGCAAACAGAAATATTTTTGAATCACCTGTAATACTAGAAGGCATATCATTTATATAAATAAGAAACAGCAGTGGCCCCAGCACCGACCCTTGGGGAACGCCCCACTTAACAGTGCCCCATTGGGACTGAACATCACTACCACTCTCAATATTGCGGAGAATTACCCTCTGCTTTCTGTTCTTAAAGTAAGAGGCGAACCAATTGTAAGCTACTCCCCTTACTCCATAATGGTCCAACTTCTGCAGTAATATTTTGTGGTCAACACAGTCAAAAGCCTTCGTTAAATCAAAGAAAACACCTAGCGTTCGCAACCTTTTATTTAATCCGTCGAAAACCTCACAGAGAAAAGAGAATATAGCATTTTCAGTTGTTAAACCATTTCTAAAACCAAACTGAACATTTGACAGCAAATTATGTGAATTTAAATGCTCCAGTAACCTTGTATATACAACCTTCTCGATAACTTTAGCAAACACCGATGGCATAGAAATAGGTCTAAAATTGTCAACATTATCAATTTCTCCCTTTTTATAAAGTGGCTTCACTACCGAGTATTTTAATCGATCAGGAAACCGACCACTCCTAAAGGAAAAGTTACAGATATGGCTAAGTACTGGGCTAACATACATAGAACAATACTTCAGTATTCTGCTAGATACCCCGTCATATCCATGAGAGTTCTTGGTCTTTAGTGATTTAATTATTAACTCAATCTCCCTCCTGTCAGTATCATGGAGGAGCATTTCAGGTAACAGTCTCGGAACACTTTTTTCTAAGAGCGCTATATGATTCCCTGTTGGAATTAGGTTTCTATTTAGTTCACCTGCTATATTCAGAAAGTGATTATTAAATACTGTACATATATGCGACTTATCAGTAACACGGACATTCCCACTACGCACTGATTCTATATCCTCGACCTGTCTCTGCAGACCAGCAACTTCCTTTACGACTGACCATATGGTTTTAATTTTATCCTGAGACTTAGCTATTCTATCTGCATACCACATACTTTTTGCCTTCCTAATAACATTTTTAAGCACCTTACAATACTGTTTGTAATGGGCTGCTGCATTTAGATTTTGACTGTTTCTAACGTTTTGATATAATTGCCACTTTGTTCTACAAGATATTCTTATCCCTCTAGTCAGCCACCCAGGCTGCCTGTTTGTGCTAGTACCCTGTTTTAAACGTTGTAACGGAAAGCAACTTTCAAAGAGCATGAGAAAGGTCTTTAGAAAAGCATTATATTTATCGTTTACTGTCTCAGCGCTATAAACATCTTGCCACTCTTGTTCCTTTATAAGGTTTACAAAGGTCTCTACAGCAACCGGATCAGCTTTCCTGAACAGCTGATGACTATATTTAACACGAGTTGCAGCATAAAAATCTTTTAAAGTTAAAATTTGCGCATCATGATCTGAAAGGCCATTCACCTTTTTTCTAACAGAATGCCCTTCTAGTAATGAGGAATGAACAAAAATGTTGTCTATGGTTGTTCTACTGTTCCCTTGCACTCTCGTTGGAAAGAATACGGTTTGCATAAGATTATATGAATTAAAGAGGTCTACCAGCATCCTCTTCCTTGCACAATCACTTATACAATTAATATTGAAGTCACCACATATAACTAACTTTTTGTATTTCCTATAAAGTGAACCAAGAACCTCCTCTAGCTTTAGCAAAAATGCTGTGAAATCGGAGTCTGGGGATCTATAAATAACAACAGTTACAAGTTTAACTCCGTTAAATTTAACCACACCTGCACAACATTCAAACACCTTTTCAGTGCAGTACTTTGAAACATCAATTGACTCAAATGCGATGCCGTTTTTCACATACATGGCTACTCCCCCACACCGCAAAGAGCTCCTCGAAAAGCAGCCAGCCAACCTGTATCCTGGTAAAGGAAGCCTCTGAATTATCTCCTTATTTAAGAAGTGTTCAGATATACCAATAATTTCAGAGTCAACATCTATAAGCAGTTCACTAACTTTATCCCTAATACCTTGTATATTTTGATGAAATATACTAATTCCCTCATTACTCGGATACCTAAGCTTTGTCAAAAGTGATTCCCTTGTTAGAGAGACTTCCCTTAAGCAGGAATACCTATCAGCTAAAGGTACAGCTCTAACACACACTACTGCAGGAATTTTCCCATGAGTGATCCCACCAACCCCACCTATGCTGTCACCTATAAGCTTTGCCAACCTCCCCTTCCCATACCTGTTGAGGTGCAGGCCGTGTCTAGTGAAACCCGTCCTGCTGATAGACTCCACCGACACCACTGAAATGTGACCCATGCTTTCTGTCATCAGCGCACCCCCAAGTCTCATGTTATTACGCCTGACGGCTGTATTAAGATGAGGCCGATCGTGACGCTGAAACAGTTCCACGAAATGCACATTCGTGTTGCCAGTATGAGTGGCTATCTTTTCAAGGTCACCATCTATGTTATACTCCCCATCCCTACCAATACTATTACCAGCCCCACCCACAATCACTACCTGATCCTCTTTAGTAGATGTACATCTACATCTACATCTACATCCATACTCCGCAAGCCACCTGACGGTGTGTGGCGGAGGGTACCTTGAGTACCTCTATCGGTTCTCACTTCTATTCCAGTCTCGTATTGTTCGTGGAAAGAAGGATTGTCGGTATGCCTCTGTGTGGGCTCTAATCACTCTGATATTATCCTCTGGTCTCTTCGCGAGATATACGTAGGAGGGAGCAATATACCGCTTGACTCCTCGGTGAAGGTATGTTCTCGAAACTTCAACAAAAGCCCGTACCGAGCTACTGAGCGTCTCTCCTTCAAAGTCTTCCACTGGAGTTTATCTATCATCTCCGTAACGCTTTCGCGATTGCTAAGTGATCCTGTAACGAAGCGCGCTGCTCTCCGTTGGATCTTCTCTATCTCTTCTATCAAATCTATCCGGTATGGATCCCACACTACTGAGCAGTATTCAAGCAGTGGGCGAACAAGCTTACTGAAACCTACTTCCTTTGTTTTCGGATTGCATTTCCTTAGGATTCTACCAATGAATCTCAGTCTGGTATCTGCTTTACCGACGATCAACTGTATATGATCATTCCATTTTAAATCACTCCCAATGCGTACTCCCAGATAATTTATGGAATTAACTGCTTCCAGTTGCTGACCTGCTATTTTGTAGCTAAATGATAAGGGATCTATCTTTCTATGTAATCGCAGCACATTACACTTGTCGTCTACATTGAGATTCAATTGCCATTCCCTGCGCCATGCGTCAATTCGCTGCAGATCCACCTGCATTTCAGTACAATTTTCCATTGTTACAACCTCTCGATATACCACAGCATCATCCGCAAAAAGCCTCAGTGAACTTCCGATGTCATCCACCAGGGACAGCAAAGTGCGAAGAATAAACAGCAATCCAGCAACAACTCAGTAGTGCTGGATGCTTGGGGGCAGCAGTCAGCGCTTGCCAGGGCAGTGCTATCGCTGCTGGAATACTGGCTATTCAAATGGTTCAAATGGCTCTGAGCACTATGGGACTTAACATCTGACGTCATCAGTCCCCTGGACTTAGAACTACTTAAACCTAACTAACCTAAGGAGATCACACGCATCCATGCGTGACTAATGACTAATGACCTCAGATGTTAAGTCCCATAGTGCTCAGAGCCATTTGAACCATTTGACCGGATTTTCAATATATAAAACTGTCCAACTTTTAGGCGACTGTTGAGTTAGTGGTAAAACTCAATGGGACCCGGGGCAAGTAAGGCTAGTAACCTGCTTCCCTGGTACTTTAAATAGGATGCTGGCAACAATCAGAGCAAAATGCCTCGGACCTTTGGAGGTGACGGAGTCCCACCTCTAACTGACAAACCAGGGACTCCTAAGATACGACTCGGCGAACGAATGGTAACGAGATGGGGAGCTGTTAATATCAATGGGGGCTACTCTGGGAAGAAGGTAGAGCTGGAAGAGGCTGCAAGTAAGAAGGGGTTGGACGTTTTAGCTGTTAATGACATTCGGGTAAGGGGTGAGAAAGAAGGGGAAGTGGGAGAATACAAGGTCTACCTGTCAGGAGTCAAAGCAGGAATAGCACAATGGGGTGTAGGGCTTTACACCAGGAAAGAAATGGAACCCAGCGTAGTTGCAATAAGGTATGTAAACGAACTACTGATGTGGATAGATTTGACAGTGCCTAGCAAGAAAATTAGGGTTGTGTCAGTATATTAGCATTGTGAAGGGACAGATCAAGATACGATGGATAGTATTTATGACGCACTCAGTAATGTAGTTGTTAGAGTAAAGGACAAGGACATTGTTCTGCTCACGGGTGATTTTAATGCCAGGATTGGAAATCGAACAGAAGGGTATGAAAAGGATATGGGTAAATTCGGAGAGGATATGGAGGCCAACAGGAACGAGAAACAACTCTTGGATTTCTGTGCCAGTATGGGCTTAGTAATCACAAACTCTTTTTTAAACATAAGAACATTCACCGGTATACTTGGGAAGGCAGGGGAACCAGATCTGTCATTGACTATATAATAACAGATCAGGAATTCAGGAAGGCTGTGAGGGACACACGTGTATTCAGGGGATTCTTTGATCACACAGATCACTATTTAATCTGCAGTGAAATTGGTATTGTGAGGCCGAAAGTGCAGGAGGTTAGGTACGTATGTAGGAGGATAAGAGTGGAGAAACTTCAGGATAAGGAAATCAGACACAAGTACATAACAGTGATCTCAGAAAGGTACCACTTAGTTGAATGTAGTCAGTTACAGTCATTGGAAAAGGAATGGACAAGGTACAGGGACACAGTACTAGAAGTGGCTAAAGAATGTCTTGGAACAGTAGTGTGTAAAGGTAGGATGAAGTAAACAGCTTGGTAGAATGACACACTAAAGGCAGCCTGTTAAAGGAAAAAGAAGGCGTATTAAAAATTGCTACATACTAGAACTCAGGTAGACAGAGAAAGTTATGTTGAAGAAAGAAACAAAGCCAAACAGATAATTGCAGCATCCAAGAAGAAATCTTGGGAATACTTTGGAAACAGGTTGGAGACTTTGGGTCAAGCTGCTGGCAAATCATTCTGGAGAGTAATTAGCAGTCTTAGGAAGGGAGGAAAGAAGGAAATGACAAGTATTTTGGACAGGTCAGGAAAACTGCTGGTGAATCCTGTTGATGCCTTGGGCAGATGGAGGGAATATTTTGAAGAGTTTCTCAATGTATGTGAAAATACGATCAGCAATGTTTCAGATTTCGATGTACAATTGGATAGGAATGATGATGGAAATAGGATCACATTTGAGGAAGTGGAGAAAATGGTCAATAGATTGCAGTGCAATAAAGCGGCTGGGGTGGATGAAATTAAGTCGGAACTCATCAAATAAAGTGGAATGTCAGTTCTTAAATGGTTACACAGGATAACTGAAGTGGCGTGGGAGTCGGGACAGGTTCCATCAGACTGGACGAAAGCAGTAATCACACCAATCTTTAAACATGGAAACAGAAAAGATTGTAACAACTACAGAGGTATCTCTTTAATCAGCGTTGTGGGTAAAATCTCCTCAGTTATTGTTGAAAGGAAAGTGCGAGTATTAGTTGAGGACAAATGTGGGCTTAGGCCTCTTAGAGGTTGTCAGCACCAGATCTTTAGCTTACAGCAAATAATGAGAAGTGTTACGAGTGGAACAGGGAATTGTATCTATGCTTTATAGATCTAGAAAAGGCATATGACCGGGTTCCTAGGAGGAAGTTATTGTCGGTTCTACGAAATTATGGAATAGGAGGCAAACTTTTGCAAGCAATTAAAGGTCTTTACAAAGATAGTCAGGCAGCAGTTAGAGTTGATGGTAAATTGAGTTCATGGTTCAGAGTAGTTTCAGAGGTAAGACAAGGCTGCAACCTGTCTCCAGTGTTGTTCGTATTATTTATGGATCATATGTTGAAAACAATAGACTGGCTGGGTGAGATTAAGATATGTGAACACAAAATAAGCAGTCTCGAATATGCGGATGACTTAGTTGTGATGGCAGATTTGATTGAAAGTTTGCAAAGCAATATTTCAGAGCTAGATCAGAAATGTAAGGACCATGGTATGAAGATTAGCATCTCCAAAACGAAAGTAATCTGAGTGGGAAAGAGATATAAGCGGATTGAGTGCTAAATAGGAGGAACAAAGTTAGAACAGGGGGACGGTTTCAAGTGCTTAGGATGCATATTCTCACAGGATGGCAACAAAGTGAAAGAACTGGAAGCGAGGTGTAGCAAAGCTAATGCAGTGAGCGCTCAGCTACGATCTACTCTCTTCTGCAAGAAGGAAGTCAGTACCAAGACTAAGTTATCTGTGCACCGTTCAATCTTTCGACCAACTTTGTTGTATGGGAGCGAAATCTGGGTGGATTCAAGTTACCTTATCAATAAGGTTGAGGTTACGAATATGAAAGTAGCTAGCATAATTGCAGGTACGAGTAGATGGGAACAGTGGCAGGAGGGAGTCCACAATGAGGAAATCAAAGAAAAACTGGGAATGAACTCTATAGATGTAGCAGTCAGGACGAATAGGCTTAGATGTTGGGGTCATGTTACACGCATGGGAGAAGCAAGTTTACCCAAGAGACTCATGGGTTCAGCAGTAGAGGGTAGGAGGAATTAAGTTGTGTGTTCTTGTGTAACTAACAGTAATTGATCTTGGACCCTTTCCACAACCTGATCCGCTCTGTCATGCGAAACGAGATTTCAAACTGAGGCATTTCTGATTAAGCTATTAGTGTGAAATATGCTAACAGCTTTCCCTCGTCGAATGCATTGGTTCTTGTCAGGGCACCGAAGGTAAGCAACGTCGGACGTGACAAATACTTGGGTGGGTAGCCGCCTGGGTACGCCAAGTGCTGTTGCTTACCTTCCCCTTGCCTTTCCGGCGGAGGAGGGGTGGTGGTTTAAGGTACTTGGTCATTAGTCTTTGCAGCAATGTGCTAGACTAAATTTCAAACCTCTCACGCAGTGTCTCGTCAGCTGAGAGCATGTGCACTGTTGATGGTGATAGTCCGTCGATGGAGACGTTAAGTTTGGCGGTACCCTTGGTGCTGTTAGAGAAGAGGCACCAGGCTTTACCCTCCCCCTTCTCTCATTCAACACATGTATGATGCCTTATTACACACACACACACACACACATGTCACCTATTTTTACCAGACACACTTTAAAATAAAATTCTTACACTTCATTATGCGCAAGGGACTGGGAAAGCCGTCCAATTAGGTGGCTGAACCTGCCCTCGCGGTCTCCCAGCCAAACTTCCCCCCACCCCCCTTTCCAAGAGTAACTGGCAAAGTATAAACGCTACTGAAAAGAGAAATGACGGACTTTATTAAGTTGTCCATACAACGTATAATACTAAGAACTGTCGTACCATGAGGGGTGTATGATGAACGTATCAGATTTTAGGAAGATACGTGACATTTAGTATGTGCCCAACAGCATGTACTGTGTTGCACAACTAGAACAGACTTCTTTTAGTCAACGTAACAGCTTTGATCGAAAACTGGAGCCATAGCCAGGCGCCAGAAATGCTGGCATTTTGCCAAAAATATAGAAAAGTTACATTTTCACGCAGCGCATCAAGCAAAGAATAGTTCAAGTAGGCAAGACTTTTTACTGAAGAATAATTTTTATTCTAACAATGACACATGTGTATGTATGTACGTCTGTGTTTGTGTGTGTCTGTGTGTGTGTGTGTGTGTGTGTGTGTGTGTGTGTGTGTGTGTGTGCGTGCGTGTATGTGTGTGTGTGTGTGTGTGTGTGTGTGTGTGTGTGTGTGTGTGTGTGTGTGTGTGTGTGCGTGCGTGTGCGTGTATGTGTGTGTGTGAGTGTGAGTGTGTAACATGCAATTTACGTCAAGGCCTACACTTAAATTTAGAACATTTTTCTCCCACGTTTGTTAAAAGTTGGTTTATATGAACATTGTACAATTTCCATGTTTCGTTTCGTATTCGAAATACGTCGTTAGTGTTAAAGAAAAGCTTAAGATACATTCCAAAAAGGAAACAAGTGACAGTCGGTAACGGTATTTCGTTCCAGTATTATGGACGTGTTCGTGTAATATTAGATAGCCTGTATCAATCGTTTCATCGTGGATTAAATTAATCTCTCGTATAATTGTAGATACAAACCAACGAGACAACAAATAGACCCATCGACTATGCACCTAAATCAAACTATAAACCTCCGGGACACGAATCAACTAAGGTATCCTATCACGGACTCACTGATTCAGTCTGCCAGTGCCTCTTTCCTTCATTCAATGCACCACTGATGTTCTCCATTATACGAGTACTTTACTGGCCTGTCATTCGTGGTACTAAGTTACGACATAATTAGCGTCCCCCA
Organism: Schistocerca nitens; assembly: GCF_023898315.1. Taxonomy (NCBI): domain Eukaryota; kingdom Metazoa; phylum Arthropoda; class Insecta; order Orthoptera; family Acrididae; genus Schistocerca; species Schistocerca nitens. Next base: position 719,404,899 of record NC_064618.1, read on the forward strand.
TGTTGCTAGGATGTCAGATAAGGAGTGTGCATTATGTCAGGAAGGGAAGATGCACGTGGGAAATATGTTACACTTGCACGTAGAAGGTCGACTATTCAATCCCTCATCCAGCCATGTTGACAGGTTTTCCGTGGTTTCCCTCAATATTCCTTCCTCCAGAACTCTAAGTTCAACAATTACAGTATTTCACATTAGTTACAAAACTGACCGTCTCGAATGTAGCCAACAAGTGTCACAGTATGCTCCACGTTGGGGAAGGAAATCTCTCATTCACAGTAAGTTTCTAATTTCTTTACCCTGTCCAAGGATTGGGATGAATGTTTGGAATCTCGGTCCATTGTAAAGGTGGGAACTACTCAGCCACTACCTGTTCTAACACTTGCCTTACAAAGAAGTGAAAGAAACTTAGAAGTCGGGCTTTCGAACTGTTTTGTAATAAATTTTTGGCACAATATGACTGAAACTGAAATGTGAGCGCCAAATGTTTGCTTGTGTATCTGCTTGTGTAAGACAGTAGAGTTGCTGACTTAATCGTCATGGGCAGAGTACCTATACCAAGCGAGCGTGGATATAAAAAAAATCTCTCATCGGACGCCCTTTTTTCTTTTACTTGTCCACAGTTAGTAGTACGTTACAAAGGTCTCTCCACTCGTGTGTGTATGTGTGTTTGTGGATTGCCGATCCTTTAGGCATCCAGACGACGCAATCTTTCCCTGGTTTCTAGTAAGTTCGCAGTCGCGACCTTACACTGGAAGAATAGATTTTGTGAAGAATGGCCGTAGCCACAGAGGAATACACAGATGAACGTAGTGATCCCGGCTGTAGCGCCTGCGTGGATGTTCTTGTTAGAGCATTCTTAACGAAAGTTAAGGGACTAGCTTTGAGCTCAAATGTTAGTGTGCCATATGCAGTCAGGACTTTTACCCACATGAACTGTTTCAAGAACACTGAGCCTTCTAGTACTGGTGTGCCATGTGATCACACGTTTCCAAGCTGTCCTGCTACAAAATAGGGCCCTTTTACACGGTAGGTCTTGAATCCGTGAATCCAAATCCGTGGAACTGAAGTGATATGCATTACATTAAAACTTAGGCAATATTTCAGACGAGGAGCGCAGAGGTGCGTCTTTCGCTAACGGTAGATTCTGTTTACATTGTCAAGCTACTCGCATTCCACAGAGTCAGATGGGAGCCTTCAGGCAGGAGACGATGTTCCAAAGGCGGGCTGTTTCGGTATGTGAATTATCCGATAATAAGTGTCCAGACACCTATTACAGGAATTAATGTGGGTTGTGTCGTTCCTTGACCATTATGAACTCTTCTGGGGACACTTCGATTGAGATGTCTGAAGGTCTGTGGAGAAATGGCAGCCCATTCTTCCCCAAGAGCAGGAACCAGAGGAGGAAGTGATTTTGGACTCTGGAGTCTGGAATGAAGACGATGTTCTAACTCATCCTCGGGTGCTCCATTGGGTTCAGATCGGAACTCTGGGCAAGTCAGTTATCCATTTCAGGAATGTTATTATTCGCGAATGATTGCCTCACAGATGCTACTTTATCGCAGGGTACATTGTCATGCAATCATCGCTTGACATTCAAGCAGCTCCTCATTTGCCGTCATGAAGCTGACAAGGAAAGTATCTGGGCTCGACCAAACAAATTTACACCACAATGCCGTGAGAGATCATTTACAGATCCTTCATTGCATCGATGATATTCGTTTATCTGCAAACCTTTGCAGTCATCCATTAGATTCCGCTGAGTATGCATGCCGAATTATTCTTTTGCCTGCGACTACGCCAGTCGAGGCCAGAACAGACGGCGCACTGTGTGTGAAGTTTGTGAAGTTATTTGTGTAGTGAAGCCTCAGATGGCTCATCGGCGATTGGTAATCAACCATGCTAGCGTGCTGCAATTGGCTGAGATAACGTTACGACGAAGTCTTCTTCGTCAAGATGGTACTGGTGTAGAAGATGGTTCAAATGGCTCTGAGCACTATGGGACTTAACTTCTGAGGTCATCAGTCCCCTAGAACTTAGAACTACTTAAACATAACTAACCTAAGGACATCACACACACCCATGCCCGAGGCAGGATTCGAACCTGCGACCGTAGCGGTCACGCGGTTCCAGACTGAAGCGCCTAGAACCGCACGGCCACACCGGCCGGCTGTAGAAGATGAATCCGTCACATGGTGTCTGTCTGGTATCTATCGTAGTACAAAAACAGTATCAACTGTTAGAAAAGGATACTATAGTAATTCTAACACATAATTATCTTGCTAGTGATTGTAATGACAGATATGTTACTGCAAGCGGTAGTGATAAGGCAAGTTCGAGAGAGGCGTTGGAGGCAGTAAAAGTGAATTACAACCTTATCTTGATAAGAAGTTTACAGCCGAAAGTGTTATCACGGTGTTTGATGAAAGCACACTAAAGAACATATGCGATGATATCACGCCAGAGCTTCCAACTCAGAATTATGACAAGCTCCTGAAAAAGACACCATAAACTGAAGGCTGAATGCAATATTAAAAGGGTACTGGACTATGTGGCAAAAAAGAGATGGCAATACAGTTTTCAAAGAAAATCGTACGCTGCAGTTAAATATAATGAAGCCGCGTGTAACGATGAAATTTGATGAAGCGCGAGGATGCGCTTCCTCCACAGACTATTGGCATTTGCAACTGGCATTGGACGTAGCCAGAAAACTAAGGTGCACAAACTTTACAGTGTCACTGGAATTTATTTCTAATTTGAAAAAGGAGTTTATGATAACATCACTGGGCTCCATTCACAAAAAGATAAGGACGACAAAGAAGAGGTGATTGAAAGAGATGAAATATTTTTTGCTGAGGCAGTTGAGCACGTCACAACATAAAACATACAGATGGGTTCTGTATGGAACTGTGATCAGTCAGTTCAACTATGAGGTTTCTTCCGTAAGAACGCTCTTCGTGATATCCGAGAAAAGCAGTCTCGACGTTGAAATCAGATAACAGTGCAAAACAGAGCTACTCGATCGATGTTGCTATATAACTGGGAGCACGATTGGCAGACAAACTCTACATATGCTTCCAAGAACCAGATGGAAAGTTTGGACCTCGTGTGTGAAGGGAAGGAGTAACGATGCACTGCAAATGTCTTCGTAGATTCAAGTGTCAGCTGGAAGATGACGAAAGAATGAAGTCGTTTTTTCTGTAAGTTCTGAATCCACGTTTGCCGTCCAGTTCTTTGTGACTCCTGATCTGGATACAAGGATGAACAAGTGTTACGGAAAGCCTTTGGAGGATAATACCTAGTTTCGAAAGTAATTGCAGGTAAAACTACAAAATATGCACAACCTATGGACGGGTATTTCTTCATGCAATATAAAATATCTGCCAAGAGAATAACACACTTTCTTAAACTACGTTCCAGGAACATGCAGCCAAAATTTCATGACAGATTGTTTGTCACCACAATGCATTCTGTGATATACAATCAACTATCTGCGGAAGTATACGGACTAATGCATCGTTAAGAGCGGCAGAACGCTGCCTGTGGTATTGGTGAACCAGTGGAAAATTTCAAAAATGTCGCTGATGTGTCGTCCAGGAGTGGTACATTATGTGATCAGAAGTATCCGGACACCCCCAAAAACATACATTTTTCATATTAGGTGCATTGTGCTGCCACCTACTGCCAGGTACTCCATATTACCGACCTCATTAGATATCGTGAGAGAGCAGAATGGGGCTCTCCGCGGAACTCACGGACTTCGAACGTAGTCAGGTGATTGGGTGCAAATTGTGTCATACGACTATACGCCAGATTTCCACACTCCTAAACATCCCTAGGCCCATTGTTTCCGATGTGATAGTGAAGTGGAAACGCCGACAGTAGAAGAGGGTCGCAATGTGCAATAGGTAGACATCTATCCAGACCGCCACACAGGAATTCCAAACTGCATCAGGATCCACTGCAAATACCCACTGCAAATACTATATCAGTTAGGCTGGAGGTGAGAAAACTTGGATTTCATGGTCGAGCGGGTGCTCATAAGATACACATCACGTCGGTAAATGCCAAACGGCGCCTCGCTTGGAGTAAGGAGCGTAAACATTGGACGATTGAACAGTGGAAAAACGTTGTGTGGAGTGACGAATCGCGGCACACAGTGTGGCGATCTAATGGCAGGGTGTGGATATGGCGAATGCCCGGTGAACGTCATCTCCCAGCCTGTTTAGTGCCGACAGTAAAATTCGGAATCGGCGGTGTTATGGTGTGCTCGTGGTTTTTATGGAGTTGGCTTGCACCCTTGTTGTTTTGTGTAGCACTATCACAGCACAGGCCCACACTGAGTATTAAGCACCTTCTTGGTTCCCACTGTTGAAGAGCAATTCGGGGATGGCAATTGCATCTTTCAGCACTATCGAGCACCTGTTCATAATGCACGGCCAGTGGCGGAGTGGTTACAAGACAATAACATCCCTGTAATTGACTGGCCTGCACAGGGTCCTGACCTGAATTCAATAGAATACCTTTGGAATGTTTTGGAACGCCGACTTCGTGCCAAGCCTGACCGAACGACATCAATACCCCTCCTCAGTGCAGCACTCCGTGAAGAATGGGCTGCCATTGTAAGTCATTTTCAGCCAGGTGTCCGAATACTTTTGATCAAATAGTGCATTATAGAACGTGCAGCAGTGACATGTTATCAAGATGCTTTTTTCACTATGCGTTCTGCAGTCATTCATATTGCTTTGAGCATTTTATTGACAGTCCACATTTGCATTATGGTTTTATGTTTGGCTTTTACAGTGATATGTGCAGTGACATCTAGAGCACTTTTGTATGGTGTTGTAGAAAAACGACACTCGCCGGAACATTAAGAGGAACTTAATAGTCCTGTAACCAAAATTTTATAAAGATATGTTCTTTCGGACGCAAATACTTTCCTTGTGAGTGTACTCCACTCCAGTCCTCCATCATGTAAAAATTTCTCGCAGTTGTTGTTGTTGTGGTCTTCAGTCCACAAACTGGTTAGATGCAGCTCTCCATGCTACTCTATCCTGTGCAAGCTTCTTCATCTCCAAGTAACATCCTTCTGAATCTGCTTAGTATATTCATCTCTTGGTCTCCCTCTAGGTTGCCCTCCAATACTAAATTGGTGATCCCTTGATGCCTCAGAACATATCCTACTAACCGATCCCTTCTTGTACTCAAGTTGTGCCACAAATTCCTCTTCTCCCCAATTCTGTTCAGTACCTCCTCATTAGTTACGTGATCTACCCGTCTACTCTTCAGCGTTCTTCTGTAGCACCACATTTCGAAAGCTTCTATTCTCTTCCTGTCTAAACTATTTATCGTCCATTTTTCACATCCATACATGGCCACCCTCCATACAAATACATTTATAAAAGCCTTCCTGACACTTAAATCTATACTCGTTGTTAGCAAATTTCTCTTCTTCAGAAGCCCTTTTCTTGCTATTGCCAGTCTACATTTTATACCCTCTCTACTTCGACCATCATCAGTTATTTTGCTCCCCAAATAGCAAAACTCATCGACTACTTAAAGTGTCTCATTTCCTAATCGAATTCGCTCAGCACCACCTGATTTAATTATATTCCATCATCCTCGTTTTGCTTTTGATTATGTTCATCTTATATCCTCCTTTCAAGACACTGTCCATTACGTTCAACTGCTCTTCCAGGTCTCATCAGCAAAGTTCAAAACTTTTATTTCTTCTCCATGGATTTTTAATTCCTACTCCAATTTTTTCTTTTGTTTCCTTACTGCTTGCGCAATATACAGATTGAATAACGCAGTATCGCGAATTAAACCCGAGGCCCTCCGCACGGAAGCCTGACCACTCGCTACCTAGGCCGACCGCAGTGTCGAACTCTTTTCAGAAATCTAGATCGGCGGAATATACCCGTTCACCTGCATCTGCTATTTTTGAGATGTCGAGTGTGAATAAAGTAAGCTGTGGTTTTGTTTGAATCCACGTTGAATACTGCCGTTCCGAACACAAGCGCAGTGTGTGACCACTGCGCCGTGATGCTTGGTGTCAACTGTTCCGAGGCGGTATCGTGTTCTGGGAGACGGAGAGGCGCGCCTTGGAGGCAGACGGCCGCCGCCACCGCCAGTGGCACCTCAGAAATAGACGGCTGCTACTGGCGGCCAAACACAGGAAGCCACGACCGCAGCTGACCGCAGGCTGCCGGGGGCGACCGAGGGCCCACCGCAGGGTCACTGCCGAGGCCGCCGCGCCGGTTGAATGGCTCACACTACTTCCACAGACTTCTACGTTCCTGGAGAAAAAATCGTATCAACAGGAAACAACATAGCTTTTTCAAATAGAGTCTTCGAAAGTCAGCTATTCTGTTCGTCCACGAGCTCCAGTCCTGTAGACAACCGCGTCCAGGTTGATGCCGTGTTTCTTGTGAACTCTATTCCAAATTACCGAGCGTCAGCCCTGATTTGTGACAGGTTTCAGGGCTTCCTTGCAGACAGAACACTTCTTTCGTTGTGGAACGGAAGGACAAATGTAAAGGTAAATTCGGGCGTATCCCAACAATGTTACAGGACTGTCAGTATACACAATCCAGTCACATCAACGTGACCACCGCCTATATTCGACGGGTGAACACTCACAGACGGCTGGCGGAAACACTAGCAGTGGAGCGTACATAAACGGACTTGCGGGAACGCGCAGAATAGTGCAGTCGTTGTCGTAATGCGAAAACTGAGCTATTTATCTGGTCCATGAGCCTTGTTGCGGCTCGCGTTGGTGCCGTTGTTAGGTTGGCATCGTGTAATAGGGATGGTGGCGTCTCGTTTTCTTCTTGTGTTTACTGGCGCCACTACGTTTGTTAGCGTTGTCTGTCTGCGAGTGGCAGCAGCAGCAGTTATCGATATATAGTATCATGGTACTATCTTTGGAAGGACGTCAAGTGTTTTCCGGGTCGGAGTGTGGTGGAGTTCCATTGGGACGGAGCAGCAGTGAGGTCCAGCAGCGAGAGGAGATGGCGGGACCGCTGGCGGCACGCAGCCACTGCCAGATTGAGGGGCTGCAGTTGCGAGGGCCACAACCTCGTTGTCCACCGGACCCAGGACGTTTGAGTTGAGTGAATATTAACCCAGTAGTGAAACCTCCACTATTTTGAGATCACGCCATTTGTTCGCGCTTTGCTGCTCGGAGGGCCGCTGAGACGAAGAGCAATGAGTGGAGTGTTTGGACTTGGCAAGATTAGTTAGCTGTCCTCCGCTTTTTAGTATTAATCATTGAATTCCTTGTGTTTATTGGTGAAGTTCAACCAGCGGTATTTTCCTGCCTAGTGGCCGCTAGCGCCCCAGTTACCTGCCCTGGAGGTGAGCGTAGTTTCGCGGAGTGTACCTTTCCTCGCCTTGCCGCTGCTGTCCGGTAAGGCGTGTAGTTCGACAGCCTCCTTGACTGTGGTCTGGACACGTTGTTTCTTTTGGAATACTTTGGTCATAGTGGTTCCTTCTGCTTCTGGATGTTCTAAACATTTGATTCTGAAGACGCACTACTGTCCGCCAGTTCCGCCTTGCCTCGGTTATTCCATCGTGTACTGGTTATCAGACATTAGGTAGATGTTACAAGAGTCTTTTGGTCTGCGTTTAAATTGCCGCTAGTTTGAGTTGCCATCTAGTTAAGTGAACACAAGTCTTGGCTGCTGTCTCATCGTTACGAAATTGAGCGACTTTCCCAGGCCGATCCTTGGAGTACTGTTTGAGGCCCACTTCTCTGTTGGTTTGATCAAATTGTGATGATTGTTTTTTTTAAAAAAAAAAGAAAATATTTTAATTTTGAGTTATTACTATTGGGGCATTCAAACGACAAATAATTTTAATTCCTGGTCAATAAGGCCTTCAGCCGTGAATGCAATTTGGGTAATTTTTAATTAGATATTGTCTCTTAATAGTGAAATTTTAATGTTTTTTTTTTTTCAAATATTTTAGTATCTCTTGGAGAAGTTTAACTGTTTTTAAGAATTTGCCGTCCAGGCCTTCAGCCGATAAATTGTTTTCGAGTTATTACTATTGGGGCCTTCAGCCGACAAATAATTTCAATTTCTGCTCAATAAGGCCATCAGCCGAGAGTGTAACCTGCTTAAGAATTTTTTATTAGACATCTTGTCTTAGTAGTCAAATTTGATAATTGTTCCTTATTGTCAACCTCATTTGCAATTGGTTCCAAATAAGGAGTATGTGGTTAAAAAAACTGAGCAACCAGCGGTAAGGCTCCGTCCACATCGAATCCTGCCTTTCCCTAAGTCACATGTTTCAGTCCAAAAGGGCATGATCGTTGGCTTTAGGGACAGAGGTTGAACGATTTCCGAAACGGCTGTGTCTTTAAAGGGTTCACGTGCTGCCGTGGTTTAAGTATTCCACGCGTGGCAAAACCGGCGCCGAGGCAACTGTGATGCAACACGGGCCATAGATTACAGGAGTGAACGACGGGTGCGGAGATGTGCGCGAGTGAACAGAAGTGCAACTGTTGACCGACTGACCGCCCAGATGAACCAAGGGCTACCAACAGTGTCTCCGCAGGTACCGTTCAGAGACATTCAGTGCATACGGGCCTCCGCAGCAGACGTCTGACATACGCACACACGGTGACTGCTGTTCACCGACGACGAAGGGTGGTTTTGCAGGCCAGTACTGCAAACGGACGTCCACTTAGTAGCGACACACGGCCATTTCAGATGAATCACGTTTTATGCTCCATCAGATTGATGGAACGGCGTGGTACTTTTGAAAGGAAATACCCCAGAACAATCTCCGGGAGGATCCAGGCCGAAGGAGGGAGCGATATGGTCTGGGTAACGTTTTTGTGGCATTCCCTGCGTGATCTCGTCGCTGTGGAAGGCACAATGGATCAACACACTACACATCTGTCGTTGGGAACCATGTCTACCCCTACATGGAGTTTTTCTCCCTCGTCACGGTGGCATCTACCAGCAGAACAACGCAACGTGTCACACAGCTCGCATTGTACGTACGTGTTTCGAACAGCACGGGATGAGTTTACCGTTCTCCACTGGCCACCAAACTCCTCGAATTTGAACCCGATCGATAATCCGTTGGACCACCTCGACTGGGCCGTTCGCGCTGTGGATCCTCAACCGAGGAAACTATCGCAGGTGGCCACGACGCTGCAGTCGTCATAGCTTCACATCCCTGTCGGGATCTTCCAGACCATCATTCACTCTCCTCCTGCACGTATCGCTGCGTTCTGCACTGCAAAAGGTGGTTATTCAGGCTCTTGGGAGGTGGTTGGATTAATGTGGCTAGTGTATATTTTTATATATTAAATCTTGCTGCATTCCAACAACCCTGTACGACTTTCTCCAGCAGACGGGGGTGACGAATGCTACAGCCCATTAGAAGCCTTCTGCCTCGTGAGGATGTGCTGACGCTGGTGTCTTGTCAACAGCGTATCTGTCACAGAACCGCGCGCTGGGAAAACCTCCTTCCCGGAAGACTCCCATGCATCCGGTCTAGCGTCAATAAAGCCTCCCCTCTGGCTTCATGTCTTTTATTTTGTTATTGCAGACACTGTTCTATAATCATTTGGGTTCTTTTCGTAGTAAAATGGTGGTGATTTCACGAAGGAATAACGTTATATACAATTTTCCTACTAAATATTGCCTTTAATAGGATCTCAAAATAGAAAATAATATCTTCCCATTCAAATGATAGAAGTTAACAAAATTCTTCGCAGATCACTCGAAGACTATGTGTTGCACCATGAGGATATGAATCCACTGATGTCCTGATGTCATCTGGCAACATTTCAGCGCTCAGTTTTATATTTGTTATGATTTTGTACTATCGGTCAAGCTCTACCATTCATGTGAATGTTGCAGTTCTGCTGATAAAGAAACAAACAATGCAAGGAACTGAGTTAAATAAAAGTGGAACTGGATAAACTCTCACTCGTAGAAACAGTTATGAAGATACACGAGGAAGAAGCAGCAGATCAGATTTTCAGAATTAATGCCCGGGAAATGGGTATACTCAATAAGGTCCTTCAACTCTACAGCCAGTGACGCCATAGACGGGATAAAGCAATAGACGGTCGGCATTACTTCGTTCTCTGCTTCTGATATCGGAGACGCTATAATTTGTAATTATCTTACATCTACTGATGATGGCTACTTCGTGTCACCTGGTAGAGAAATGGAGGCTAGTATAGAGCATTTAAAACTGGGGCAAAACTTTTGTTGTTTTTTGGAATGAGGTACAAATATCAAATGGCTCTAAGCACTATGGGACATAACATCTGAGGATAACAGTCCCGTAGACTTAGAACTACTTAAACCTAACTACTTAAACCTAACATCCATGCCCGAGGCACGATTCGAACCTGCGACCGCAGCAGCAGCGCGGTTCCGAACTGAACCGCTTAGAACCTCTCGGCCACAGCGGAATGAGATACAAGTGCATAAAAAATGTAATATGAAAATTTTGTTTTTGTGTGAATAATGGAACGAAGATTTCTAACCAATACGACACACGGAAAGAAAATATTTTCTAACAATTTGAGATACAGTAAAAGTGTCGGGGAGTATGAGCCATACAACAAGGTATATATTTTTAAATAAACTTTTTCTTTTTGTTTCACAGACAAATGTAATCTGTTTATACCACAAAAGTACAATAGGATAAAAAAATAAAATCAAAACTTAAAACAGATGGACCGATTTCATTATGAAGAATAGAATATTTGGTCCTTTCAGACAATCCAAGTTGGCTAAACAATACTTGTCTAATCATCAAAATTGAAAGGAAAAGAATTTTTTTTTTCTTTTTAGTATAAGGAACCTTCAGTGTACGCTCAGGCTTGATCTTGATGTGCCCTGCTGTTTCACTCTGGATTAAATTTTCTTCAAAAGATTCCCCGTAAACAATGCTGGTTTGATAAGTCCCGTCTCAAGTCTTCTGCAGTGAAGTTCAGGAACATTAAAACGATCGACAAAAATCATTTCGGATATTTTGCCTTCCAAAACTGTCTCCTTCCATTCCCCTCGACCATCTCTGACGAACTTCTCCTTGAACCTCAGCTTCGTACCCTAAAAGCAAAACAAAAATTTGCTTATTTGGCCCATACCACCCGGCTTTGGTATCCGACTGACATCCCACGTTAAAACACGATGAAAAAAGGAACTGGGATGAGTGAGCGGGATTCCGTTACCACAAAACAATCTACATTATACATTTGAATACTAATAATACTACTAAAATATTCTTACCTTAAACGGTACAAAGCAATGCTGAAAATTATACCGTTCACCATCTTCGGCACTCAGAAAACGAAATTTGTTGGTCATACTAGCTGTACAGCTACATCACTCAAGTTCTACAAAATCTGGTGTGATGTCTGAGCTCTATTCCAAGCACTCCTTGAGTCTTCTGTCCAATGTCAATCATGCGAAACATCAGATTGCCGATACTAGCCGCCGGACCATGCTAACAGCTGTTCCGTTACATCACTCACTAACATGCATAATAACTAGACGGAACTCCTGGTTGAAGCGAGTGAACCAAGTGAAGCTGATCAGCTTCTGTGTACTCCAACATCACATGGACATCATCATTAAGAAGGACCTAACAGTTCTAAAGATACATGTGAGTTTTTTTCACTCTCAGAGAGCTTTTACGAGCAATACTAGTCGTGTAAACAGCGCCGAGAGGCAGTTCGCTGGCCGTGTCCAAGAATGGAACTAGATCTCAGGTAGTCGCTCTCTGCGAGTTCCGACCTCTCATGTAGACGCCAACCTCCATCTACCGAGAGCTGCTTGCCATATCTCTCAGACGAGAAAAATTCTACCAGCATTGTTGGGAGAGCTGAGATTACTTGGAGAGTGCTGAGCGGCCTGACTGAGACACATATTTGTACCGTATTTCACAACTTCTACAGACCTTGGCAACATACACTCCTGGAAATGGAAAAAAGAACACATTGACACCGGTGTGTCAGACCCACCATACTTGCTCCGGACACTGCGAGAGGGCTGTACAAGCAATGATCACACGCACGGCACAGCGGACACACCAGGAACCGCGGTGTTGGCCGTCGAATGGCGCTAGCTGCGCAGCATTTGTGCACCGCCGCCGTCAGTGTCAGCCAGTTTGCCGTGGCATACGGAGCTCCATCGCAGTCTTTAACACTGGTAGCATGCCGCGACAGCGTGGACGTGAACCGTATGTGCAGTTGACGGACTTTGAGCGAGGGCTTATAGTGGGCATGCGGGAGGCCGGGTGGACGTACCGCCGAATTGCTCAACACGTGGGGCGTGAGGTCTCCACAGTTCATCGATGTTGTCGCCAGTGGTCGGCGGAAGGTGCACGTGCCCGTCGATCTGGGACCGGACCGCAGCGACGCACGGATGCACGCCAAGACCGTAGGATCCTACGCAGTGCCGTAGGGGACCGCACCGCCACTTCCCAGCAAATTAGGGACACTGTTGCTCCTGGGGTATCGGCGAGGACCATTCGCAACCGTCTCCATGAAGCTGGGCTACGGTCCCGCACACCGTTAGGCCGTCTTCCGCTCACGCCCCAACATCGTGCAGCCCGCCTCCAGTGGTGTCGCGACAGGCGTGAATGGAGGGACGAATGGAGACGTGTCGTCTTCAGCGATGAGAGTCGCTTCTGCCTTGGTGCCAATGATGGTCGTATGCGTGTTTGGCGCCGTGCAGGTGAGCGCCACAATCAGGACTGCATACGACCGAGGCACACAGGGCCAACACCCGGCATCATGGTGTGGGGAGCGATCTCCTACACTGGCCGTACACCACTGGTGATCGTCGAGGGGACACTGAATAGTGCACGGTACATCCAAACCGTCATCGAACCCATCGTTCTACCATTCCTAGACCGGCAAGGGAACTTGCTGTTCCAACAGGACAATGCACGTCCGCATGTATCCCGTGCCACCCAACGTGCTCTAGAAGGTGTAAGTCAACTACCCTGGCCAGCAAGATCTCCGGATCTGTCCCCCATTGAGCATGTTTGGAACTGGATGAAGCGTCGTCTCACGTGGTCTGCACGTCCGGCACGAACGCTGGTCCAACTGAGGCGCCAGGTGGAAATGGCATGGCGAGCCGTTCCACAGGACTACATCCGGCATCTCTACGATCGTCTCCATGGGAGAATAGCAGCCTGCATTGCTGCGAAAGGTGGATATACACTGTACTAGTGCCGACATTGTGCATGCTCTGTTGCCTGTGTCTATGTGCCTGTGGTTCTGTCAGTGTGATCATGTGATGTATCTGACCCCAGGAATGTGTCAATAAAGTTTCCCCTTCCTGGGACAATGAATTCACGGTGTTCTTATTTCAATTTCCAGGAGAGTATTTTGTCGTACTCACGTTCACATTACATAAAAGTACTCACGAATGTGCATGTTTTGAGCGTGGCCGTGGAAAGTTCCTGAAGGAAGAAATCGCCCGCTGTGCCTCCAAAACGAACAGCAAGAACGTTTGGCCCATTTCGAATGGTCTAGACTTAAACAACGCTATGCAGCAAGTAACGTATGAAAACATCATAGACATATTACAAAGAATTAACGAAAATAAAAAATAATTGTCACTGAAGAGACTCGATCTCACATTAAAACGAAAATACGAATGAAAGATTAGCGTGCTACTCACCCCGCCACATAAAAACGTGTACCAACATTGTCGGGACAGTTGAGATTACTATCGCGATGCCTCAGCGCTGTGAGTGAATGTTAGCGATGTGTTGGAAAAAAATTGTTGAAGAATGCCGCCAGGAAGTGGATTCAGGAAAAAGTTGTGGATTAATTTAGTTTTTACGATGAAAAGTAGCGTTGTGGAATGTGTACTTACTGAGCTACGGAATATCCACAATCTAAGCAATTTACGAGTGGTTCCTTTAGAAGATAGGTAAAAGTAAAATCGTTCAAGTAACTGTATGCCCCGAATTACTTCATTTATCAGATATCAGCCCTACTTTGCATTTGAACGTCTTTGGGTATCAGGATCAAATTGGTGCAATTTTATTTCAATTGTTACTTTACCAAATATTAAAGAGAATAAACGTAGCTGAAGTTTGAAATATTAGTGTCACAAGCAATCTGTCTTTAACAGCAATGGATTTACGCATAATGACCTCAGAAGTTAAGTCCCATAGTGCCCAGAGCCATTTGAACCATTTTTTTTACGCATAATGGCATCTATACTGACAATTATTGGTCCATTTATAAAAACGTATTTCTTCTGTCTGCATAGCTATCGTTCTCGTAAAATATCCATATTGTGGGTTTTCCAGCACAAGGTCTACAATGAGATTCCTTCGTGTTCCAAAATCGTCCTGCCGACTAAAAAAAAAAAAAAAAGATTCAAATGACTCTGAGCACTATGGGACTTAACATCTAAGGTCATCACTCCCCTAGAACTTAGAACTACTTAAACCTAACTAACCTAAGGACATCACACACATCCATGCCCTAGGCAGGATTCAATAAAAATGTGTGTTAAATCTTATGGGACTTAACTGCTAAGGTCATCAGTCCATAAGCTTACACACTACTTAACCTAAACTATCCTAAGGACAAACACACACACCCCTGCCCGAGGGAGGACTCGAACCTCCGCCGGGACCAGCCGCACAGTCTATGACTGCAGCGCCCTAGACCGCTCGGCCAATCCCGCGCGGCGGCAGGATTCGAACCTGCTACCGTCGCGGTCACGCGGTTCCAGACTGAAGCGCCTAGAACCGCTCGGCCACCCTGCCGCGTAATTCGCTATCTTATCCAACAAGTGCAGACTCGTTTATGTTTTTTTCTTTGCCGCTAAAAGCACTAAAAACGCAGTTGCAGGCTGCAACTTCCATTTCCAGCTCTTCCTTCACGCACAGGACTACGATAGTCTCACGGACGAAATTCGCCCCAGTGTAAGCAATTCTGCGCGTACTGTCTGAAAATACCAAACTGTTCAAATGGTTCAAATGGCTCTGAGCACTATGCGACTAAACTTCTGAGGTCATTAGTCGCCTAGAACTTAGAACTAATTAAACCTAACTAACCTAAGGACATCACACACATCCATGCCCGAGGCAGGATTCGAACCTGCGACCGTAGCGGTCGCTCGGCTCCAGACTGTAGCGCCCAGAACCGCACGGCCACTCCGGCCGGCACCAAAGTGTCTGACAGCAAAAAACTCTCACATGTATCTCAACCCTTAAGGTTTGCTGATGACATACTCGAAATAATCGGATGTGAGAAAGATCTGGAATACCTGCTGAAAGTTTGCACACTATACTTCGTATAGAATATGGCTAAACAAAACAGACGCGAAGATGAGAGAGACAGAAATGAGACTAATGACTTGTTTAACATAAAAATTGTGTTCGACAAAAAAGTGGAAAATGTGGAATAATTCACCTGTCTGGGATGTAAGATCAATGAGAACACTACAATTATGACAGCACAGTCAAACACAGTTTTCTTCAGCAAAAGGGCACTACTGTCATCAGTCATTCATATGGAAATGAGGAAGTAGTTCCTGAAAATGTACCTATGGAGCAAACCACTACATGGAAGCAAAACAAGGACTATCGGAAATCCAGATAAGAAGAAACCGGGGCTATTTGAAGTTTGATGCAATCGAAGAACTAAATAAAGTAGACTGATGAAGTACGAAACGAAGAAGTAGTAATCTATAGTCGAGACAACAAGTGTGCGAAGATTGGTACCAAAAGAAGGGAAATCATAATGGGACATCTGCTATGACATGCAGGAATAGCTAACTTGGTTCTGAATGGAGACGCAGAGGGAAATAATACACTACTGGCCATTAAAATTGCTACACCAAGAAGAAATGCAGATGATAAACGGGTATTCATTGGACAAATATATTATACAAGAACTGACATGTGATTACATTTTCACTCAATTTGGGTGCATAGATCCTGAGAAATCAGTACCCAGAACAACCACCTCTGGCCGTAATAACGGCCTTGATACGCCTGGGCATTGAGTCAAACAGAGCTTGGATGGCGTGTACAGGTACAGCTGCCCATGCAGCTTCAACACGATACCTCAGTTCATCGAGAATAGTGACTGGGGTATTGTCACGAGCCAGTTGCTCGGCCACCATTGACCAGACGTTTTCAGTTGGTGAGAGATCTGGAGAATGTGCTGGCCAGGGCAGCAGTCGAACATTTTCTGTATCCAGAAAGGCCTGCACAGGACCTGCAACATGCGGCCGTGCATTATCCTGCTGAAATGTAGGGTTTCGCAGGGATCGAATGAAGGGTAGAGCCACGGGTCGTAACACATCTGAAATGTAACGTCCACTGTTCAAAATGCCGTCAATGCGAACCAGAGGTGACTGAGACGTGTAACCAATGGCACCCCATACCATCACGCCGAGTGATACGCCAGTAAGGCGATGACAAATACACGCTTCCATTGTGCATTCATCGCGATGTCACCAAACACGGATGCGAACATCATGATGCTGTAAACAGAACCTGGATTCATCCGAAGAAATGACGTTTTGCCATTCGTGCACCCAGGTTCGTCGTTGAGTGCACCATCACAGTCGCTCCTGTCTGTGATGCAGAGTCAAGGGTAACCGCAGCCATGGTCTCCGAGCTGATAGTCCATTCTGCTGCAAACGTAGTCGAACTGTTCGTGCAGATGGTTGTTTGTTGCAGACGTCCCCATCTGTTGACTCAGGGATCGAGACGTGGCTGCATGATCCGTTACAGCCATGCGAATAAGATGCCTGTCATCTCGACTGATAGTGATACGAGGGAGTTGGGATGCAGCACGGCGTTCCGTATTACGCTCCTGAACCCACCGATTCCTTATTTTGCTAACAGTCATTGGATCTCGACCAACGCGAGCAGCAATGTCGCGATACGATAAACCGCAATCGCGATAGGCTACAATCCGACCTTTACCAACGTCGGAAACGTGATGGTACGCATTTGTCCTCCTTACACGAGGCATCACAACAACGTTTCACCAGGCAACGCCGGTCAACTGCTGTTTGTGTATGAGAAATCGGTTGGAAACTTTCCTCATGTCAGCAGGTTGTAGGTGTCGCCACCGGCGCCAACCTTGTGTTAATGCTCTGAAAAGCTAATCATTTGCATACCACAGCATCTTCTTCCTGTCGGTTAATTTTCGCGGCTGTAGCATGTTATCTTCGTGGTGTAGCAATTATAATAGCCAGTAGTGTAGTATAGACAATAACCACAGCTGTTTCCATCTTTCTGTGGTTTGTGGTTTCCCCTCATCACGTCGGTGGAGTCTGGGAGGAGTATTTCGACAAGTCTCAGCGCAGGGGGACTGTCCTAATGCGCAAGAGCAGTTCTAGACACGTATTTCTAACTCTTTCAGCATCAAACATCGGTATTGAAACTCGAGGATATAAAGTGTGGCAGATAAAAAATGAAATATGTAAACAGATTATACAAGATATAGGGTCTGGTAGTCACGTAGACACGAAACAATTAGCACAATATGAGAAACGGATCGAGAAATGAATCAGTCCAGTTGCGAAATTGATGGCTAAAGAACTGAATTTCCCACGGTTAACAAAAAACTTCCCGGCAATTCATGTTAGTTTTTTCAAACGAAAACTGCTTCTTTTGAGCTGCTCCTCAAACATCCTCAAAGGGCTGAGGATGCCTCATCGGACAAAATAGTAATCACTGGAGATCAGGAGCAACGAATCAGACAGTCTGATCACTCATTTACGGACGTAGAAGTTATACATGGTCGTACCGTATATGTGTTGTCGTAGTAGCTACTAAAAGTAAAAAATTAACAGAATACTGACTGGACATGTTCTGGCATGATGGGTCAAAGACGACAATTTTGAAGCCAGTGTGCTGGACGGTACAAACTAAGAATTCGGGGATGCAGTGTCAAGAAGAAGAGTCTATGCTGCACAAGCGCAAGCAGGTTCGTCATAAACTTTCATTACAAACGGCGAGGCGACACGGGGGCCGAGGTACGAGCCAGGTTAAGCGACATCTTATTTAATTAGACGGGGCACGTTGGGCGCTATTTATGAGGCAGCAGCAGCAGCAGCACGCGCCCTGCCCCAGGGCGACGCCTCGGCCCCAGCACTAATGGCGCACCAAGATGGACGGCGTCCGCCGCCGGCCCCTGGGGGATTCCCCTGCGGCTACCCCACTGGCAGCAGCTGCCGCTCGCCGTGCCGGTTTGGTAGCTGCAGCTACACTTTATCGCTAGCCTCTACCTGTTCTGTTAGACCGGAAAGTACACCTGGCTGTACGTGAGTAGTCTGTAAGTTACTATGCCCGTCAGATATAACGAAGTACCCGACAGTGGCCACAGTTGAGTACCGAAGTGGGCGGTGTTACTGGTTCGCAATAACCGATACGAAATTGTGATCGCGGCATCTATAGCTGTGCAGTTCTCTAGTGAATACATGCACCTACATTTCGTATCCATAGCATCGTAACAAAGTTACCACTAGTCTGTAGGCTTTCGTGGCCGTTGTCACTGAAGTTAAAATTTTCTGTGTTATTAGGCCGCGTCATATTTCCTCTATAATGATCGACGTTTCGACCCCTCTGCTGGGATCTTCCTCAGGGTCCTCAGGTGATCCGTACATTGAAGGAGTAATTAATTTACTCCCCAGCATAATCAGTCTTTAAAAATAAGTGATTATAATGACACGATGCCGCAATTATGGTATTCCACATTACCTCTGAAATGAGATAAAACGCTTATAGCCAAGCCCACTCTTCACCATCAAGCAATAAAAAATAAGTAACTCGCTCTATAGCGGTGGTCAAAGTTAAAATAATTGAGGTCGAAAAACAACTCATGAAATGACGGCATTTCTCAGTAACCATGAAAAACGGAAGAAACCGTAGGTACCACAAGAACATGTGAATGCATGATGTCAAAAAACGTAACCAAACATCAAGTAGGAACCAGATAAGAAAGGAGGAAAGCTGAACACATATCTTATCCGTTGCCTGGTTAGGGAGGTAACACGGCATCAAACTGAGCTAAATTGGCAGAAAGCTGCCATGATGTCGCACGGAGTTTGGTGCAAACGCACAGTTATAGAAGTGTCAAGTCGCATGTATCCACGAGAAGGATGAAAAGTGCGTTCACAGCGTTTCGAAACAAATCCTCAAAAAAAAAAAAAAAAAAAAAAAAAAAGGTCACAATAAAATAAATATGAATATACTGTCATCTAAAGGCAGTGCGTAAAGAATATGCTTCTAGGAAGCAATAACCTATTCATTTAAGCAATCAGTCTGTGCATTATGTGTTTCACCATTTTCAGTTTATGAACTAGGTATACGGGACTGATGATTTCTTCTCTGCAAAGAATTTACCGTAAGCAATTTTTCACTCGTCAAATCCGATTAAAATTGTCTTGTTTTGTTATAAACAAACAGTTCAGTTCAGTCACCGACAATTTCTGGAATTTGATTTATTTTTACTTGAACCTTTAAATATCTGCATCTGATCACTTTATCTCACGATTGAATAGTCACGCTATTTTTATTTTTCATTCAGAATATAAGCTGGAAACAAATAATGCAAAGGTGATAGATACAGGAGACAGATTCCACCAAATATTTTTCAGTTTTTTTAAGCTACACTAGAAATACCACGATCGACAACCTGATATTTAACAAATTTGCAAAGTAAGTTGAAAACCAAGTGTGATAGTTTGGTTTGCAGACGGGGCACAGGAAAATACAAATATCACAAAATGCGTTCTGCTGTTCGCTTTAGTGTTTTCCAGTCATTGTCATGATTTAACTTTATGAAAACCTAACAATTTAATTTTATCAATAAATAATAAATACAATAATAAATAATGTTCCTGATTCATTAATTAAAAAAGTCCAGATGCTAAAAAAATGGCTCTGAGCACTATGGGACTCAACTGCTGAGGTCATTAGTCCCCTAGAACTTAGAACTAGTTAAACCTAACTAACCTAAGGACATCACAAACATCCATGCCCGAGGCAGGATTCGAACCTGCGACCGTAGCGGTCCTGCGGTTCCAGACTGCAGCGCCTTTAACCGCACGGCCACTTCGGCCGGCGGTCCAGATGCTGTAAGATGGTTGTGAGAGCAGTGAAGAAGTAGGAAGCGGAAGATCAAAATGGTTTAAGACAAAGAGAGGTGTTCAGTAAGGCAGTTCGCTCTCCCCTTTACTCTTCATTACACTTATGGACCCAATCATAGAAGAAATCATGGAAGAAGAAAATGAAGATCTCATCGCTTTTGTTTCTGTTGATGACATCGCCATTTCGGGAGAGGCGGAAATGGAGGTTCAGAGGAGACTAGACTACTGGAACACAAAATTAAAAAAAAAATTCAAGTTAACTGTGAGTAGGAACAAGACAGTGGCAATGAAGATGAACAGGTCACCCACACCTTGTCACATCATACTGGAGGGGAATAAGGTTGAATGTGTGAAAATCTTCAATTATCTGGGTAGCATCATATCACGCGATGGAAGCTCCAAACTAGAAGTCTTAAACAGAATAACAAAAGGATATAACTTCTTCCACCAAGTACGAAATCTAATCTGGGACAAGGAAGTCTCTCAAAGAGCCAAACAGACCATGTATAACACTTATCTCCTGCCAATCATGATGTATAGTCTAGAGGCTTAAGTCATAAATAAGAGAGTCAAACGCAAGATTGTGAAATGAAGTTCCTTAGGTCAGCTCTACAGCAAACTAGGAGAGACAGAGTCAGGAATGATTATGTAGGGAGATACCTGCAGGGGAGAGAATGAGTGCTGTGATCGACACAAAAGTGGAACAATTCGCCTGTCTGGGATGTAAGATCAAGGAGGACACTACAACTAGGACAGCACAGTCAAACACAGTTTTCTTCAGCAAAAGGGCACTACTGTCATCAGTCATTCATATAGAAATGAGGAAGTAGTTCCTGAAAATGTACCTATGGAGCAAACCACTACATGGAAGCAAAACAAGGACTATCGGAAATCCGTATAAGAAGAAACCGGGGTTATTTGAAGTTTGGTGCAATTGAAGAACTAAATGATGTGGACTGATGAAGTACGAAGTGAGGTGTTGATAATGGCGTCTTTGTCGCCTTAAAGGCATTCTTGATTAATATCAACTCACCACGTCCAATCTCAAACGTGAGTAACGCTCACGACCGTTACAGCGTGTATTTAGGGCAAACCTGATTTGCGGCCTCAAAGTGGCGCTGCTAGCGCCACTCTTAGGCGACTGGTGCGAAATTTGAATTGACATCATCTTTCAGGTAGATACACGCATACCAACTCTCGCATACGTTGGACAACTCCTTTTTGGTATTGCGACTTCTTTCCGTCAGTGTAGCTTCAATTTGAATAGTTTGGCTCTCAAAATAAATTTTAATTTTTGTACTGCTCGTATTTTACTCTGTTGACTAGTTTGCAGACCACTGTACTAGGATATTCAACCATCTCCCTGCTGTGGCTTCGTCAGCGCTTCTGGGTTCTATAAGCGCCTGGTGCCAGTCCTAAGCCATCTCCAGCTCTCCAAAGAGACCAATGTGTTCACTAATACCTCGTCCCGTGAATTTAAGTTAAGGGCACAGGAACCTAGCGTTCGATGACGTACATCCCTTTTGTCGCCAACAGCACACCACAGACAACAGTCACGAAGGTTTGTGGAATATTCCAGGGCGTGAGAGCGTTTGTGTTACCCTCCAGGTCACCTAGACCCAGTCATTTTGATTTAACACCTGGAAAAGTATAATCAGCTGAAGTTCCGCGAGCAGTCTCCGTGAATTTAGGACGCAGGAGGAGCTGGCCACTGTTCGCGAACAGCTGAACGTGTTGATGGCCGCGGTCAGCCGTCTTCAGGCTGCTGCCTCGGAGTGTAGCGGCAGTGGAGAGTCTGGTGCGTTGCAAGGTACACCCCAGGTGTTACATGCTTCACCCACTGTCCCTGCTGTCGAGACATCTTCGCGGGTACCGGGCGCGGTTGGGCCACCCTCTCCCAAAGGGGAGTGGCGGGTTCAGCGGCGTTCGCGACGCACGAGGCGGAGGGTAAATGTGGAGGCTGGCCGTGTGGCATCACCCGCTCTGCCTGTGAGTGGACATGTGGCTGCTCCTTCAGCAAGGTCCGAGCAGGAACACGGGGGAAGGGGTTTATTAGTTATTGGGAGCTCCAACGTTAGGCGGGTGATGGAGCCCCTTTGGGAAATAGCGGAAAAGTCGGGGAAGAAGGCCAGTGTTCACTCTGTCTGCTTGCCGGGTGGTCTCATCCGAGATGTGGAGGAGGACCTACCGGCGGCGATAGAGAGCACTGGGTGCACCCGACTGCAAATTGTTGCTCATGTCGGCACCAATGACTCCTGCCGTCTGGGTTCAGAGGTCATAGTTCGTACAGGCGGTTGGCGGAATTGGTGAAGGCGGAAAGCCTCGCTCGCGGGGTGGAATCAGAGCTAACTATTTGTAGTATCGTTCCCAGAACCGATCGCGGTCCTCTGGTTTGGAGCCGAGTGGAAGGCTTAAACCAGAGGCTCAGACATTTCTGCGGAGATCTGAGGTGCAAATTTCTCGACATCCGCTATCGGGTGGAGAAATGTAGGGTCCCCCTGAATAGGTCAGGCGTGCACTACACGCCGGAAGCGGCTACAAGGGTAGCGGAGTACGTGTGGAGTGCACATGGGGGTTTTTTAGGTTAGAGAATTCCCTCCCTAGGCCCGACAAGACGCCTCCTGAGACGCGGCAAGGTAGGAGTAGGCAAAATGCAAAAGGGAATAACAATACTAATGTGCTAATAGTAAACTGCAGGAGCGTCTATAGAAAGGTCCCAGAACTGCACTCATTAATAAACGGTCACAACGCCCATATAGTACTAGGGACAGAAAGTTGGCTGAAACCAGATGTAAACAGTAATGAAATCGTAAACTCAGATTGGAATGTATACCGCAGAGACAGGCTGGACAGTGAAGGGGGAGGCGTGTTTATAGCGATAAGAAGTGCAATAGTATCGAAGGAAATTGACGGAGATCCGAAATGTGAAATAATTTGGGTGAAGGTCACGGTTAAAGCAGGCCCAGACATGGTAACTGGATGTCTCTATAGGCCCCCTGGCTCAGCAGCTGTTGTTGCTGAGCACCTGAAGGATAATTTGGATAATATTTCGAGTAGATTTCCCCACCATGTTATAGTTCTGGGTGGAGATTTAAATTTGCCAGATATAGACTGGGAGACTCAAACGTTCATAACGGGTGGCAGGGAAAAGAATCCAGTGAAATTATTTTAAGTACATTGTCTGAAAACTACCTTGTTCAGTTAAACAGAGAACCGACTCCTGGCGATAATATATTAGACCTTCAGGTGACAAACAGACCCGAACTATTTCAAACAGTTAACGCAGAACAGGGAATCAGCGACCATAAAGCTGTTACACCATCGGTGATTTCAGCAATAAACAGAAGTATTAAAAAAGGTAGGAAGATTTTTCTGTTTAGCAAAAGTGACAAAAGGCAGATTACAGAGTATCTGACGGCTCAACACAAAAGTTTTGTCTCAAGTACAGATAGTGTTGAGGGTCAGTGGACAAAGTTCAAAACCATCGTACAATATGCGTTAGATGAGTATGTGCCAAGCAAGATCGTAGGAGATGGAAAAGAGTCACCGTGGTACAACAACCGAGTTAGAAAACTGCTGCGGAAGCAAAGGGAACTTCACAGCAAACATAAACAAAGCCTAAGCCTTGCAGACAAACAAAAATTACGCGAAGCGAAATGTAGTGTGAGGAGGGCTATGCGAGAGGCGTTCAATGACTTCGAAAGTAAAGTTCTATGTACTGACTTGGCAGAAAATGCTAAGAAATTTTGGTCTTATGTCAAAGCGGTAGGTGGATCAAAACAAAATGTCCAGACACTCTGTGACCAAAATGGTACTGAAACAGAGGATGACAGACTAAAGGCCGAAATACTAAACGTCTTTTTCCAAAGCTGTTTCACAGAGGAAGACTGCACTGTAGTTCCTTCTCTAGATTGTCGTACCGATGACAAAATGGTAGATATCGAAATAGACGACAGAGGGATAGAGAAACAATTAAAGTCGCTTAAAAGAGGAAAGGCCGCTGGACGTGATGGGATACCGGTTCGATTTTACACAGAGTACGCGAAGGAAATTGCCCCCTTCTTGCAGCGGTGTACCGTAGGTCTCTAGAAGAGAGTAGCGTTCCAAAGGATTGGAAAAGGGCACAGGTCATCCCCGTTTTCAAGAAGGGACGTCGAACAGATGTGCAGAACTGTAGACCTATATCTCTAACGTCGATCAGTTGTAGAATTTTGGAACACGTATTATGTTCGAGTATAATGACTTTTCTGGAGACTAGAAATCTACTCTGTAGGAATCAGCATGGGTTTCGAAAAAGACGGTTGTGTGAAACCCATCTCGCACTATTCGTCCACGAGACTCAGAGGGCCATAGACACGGGTTCACAGGTAGATGCTGTGTTTCTTGACTTCCGCAAGGCTTTCGATACAGTTCCCCACAGTCGTTTAATGAACAAAATAAGAGCATATGGACTATCAGACCAATTGTGTGATTGGATTGAAGAGTTCCTAGATAACAGAACGCAGCATGTCATTCTCAATGGAGAGAAGTCTTCGGAAGTAAGAGTGATTTCAGCTGTACCGCAGGGGAGTGTCATAGGACCGTTGCTATTCACAATATACATAAATAACGTTGTGGATGACATCGGAAGTTCACTGAGGCTTTTTGCAGATGATGCTGTGTTGTATCGAGAGGTTGTAACAATGGAAAATGGTACTGAAATGCAGGAGGATCTGCAGCGAATTGACGCATGGTGCAGGGAATGGCAATTGAATCTCAATGTAGAAAAGTGTAATGTGCTGCAAATACATAGAAAGATAGATTCCTTATCATTTAGCTACAAAATAGCAGGTCAGCAACTGGAAGGAGTTAATTCCATAAATTATCTGGGAGTACGCATTAGGAGAGATTTAAAATGGAATGATCATATAAAGTTGATCGTCGGTAAAGCAGATGCCAGACTGAGATTCATTGGAAGAATCCTAAGAAAATGCAATCTGAAAACAAAGGAAGTAGGTTACAGTACGCTTGTTCGCCCACTGCTTGAATACTGCTCAGCAGTGTGGGATCCGTACCAGATAGGGTTGATAGAAGAGATAGAGAGGATCCAACGGAGAGCAGCGCGCTTTGTTACAGGATCATTTAGTAATGGTGAAAGCGTTACGGAGATAATAGATAAACTCCAGTGGATGACTCTGCAGGAGAGACGCTCAGTAGCTCGGTATGGGCTTTTGTTAAAGTTTCGAGACCTTCACCGAAGAGTCAATCAGTATTTTGCTCCCTCCTACGTATATCTCGCGAAGAGACCATGAGGATAAAATCAGAGAGATTAGAGCCCACACAGAAGCATACCGACAATCCTTCTTTCCACGAACGATACGAGACTGGAATAGAAGGGAGAACCGATAGAGTTACTCAGGTTACCCACCGCCACACCCCGTCAGGTGGCTTGCGGAGTATGGATGTAGATGTAGATGACGCTTGAGCTGTCAATTAACTACTGGCCATTCAAATTGATACACAACGAAGATGACGTGCTACAGACTCGAAATTTAACCGACAGGAAGAAGATGCTGTGATATGCAAATGAATAGCTTTTCAGATCATTTACACAAGGTTGGCGCCGGAGGCGACACCTACAACGTGCTGACATGAGGAAAGTTTCCAACCGATTTCTCATACACAAACAGCAGCTGACCGGCGTTGCCTGGTGAAACGTTGTTGTGATGTCTCGTGTAAGGAGAAGAAATTGGTACCATCATGTTTCCGATTTTGATAAAGGTCGGATTGTAGCCCATTGCGATGGTGCTTTATCGTATCGCAACATTGCTCCTCGCTTTGGTCGAGATCCAATGACTGTTAGCAGAATATGGAATCGGTGGGTTCAGGAGGGTAATACGGAACGCCGTGCTGGATCCCAACGGCCTCGTATCACTATCAGTCGAGATGACAGGCAACTTATACGCATTGCTGTAACGGATCGTGCAGCCACGTCTCGATCCCAGAGTCAACTGATGGGGACGTCTGCAAGACAATAACCATCTGCACGAACAGTTCGACGACGTTTGCAGCAGCATGGAGTATCAGCTCGGATACCATGGCTCCGGTTTTCCTTGACGCTGCATCACAGACAGGAGCGCCTGCGATGGTGTACTCAACGACGAACCTGGGTGCACGAATGGCAAAACGTCATTTTTTCAGGTGAATCCAGGTTCTGTTTACAGCATCATGATCGTCGCATCCGTGTTTGTCGACATCGCGGTGAACGCACATTGGAAGCGTATCTTCATCATCGCCATACTGGCGTATCACCCGGCGTGATGGTATGGGGTGCCTTATGTCTCGATCACATCTTCTTCGCACTGACGCCTTTTGAACAGTGGACGTTACATTTCAGATGTGTTACGACCCGTGCCTCTACCCTTCATTCGATCCCTGCCAAAACCCTACATTTCAGCAGGATAATGCACGACCGCATGTTGCAGGTCCTGTACGGGCCTTTCTGGATACAGAAAATGTTCGACTGCTGTCCTGACCAGCACATTCTCCAGATCTCTCACCAATTGAAAACGTCTGGTCAATGGTATCGGAGCAACTGGCTCGTCACAATACGCCAGTCACTACTCTTGATGAACTGTGGTATCGTGTTGAAGCTGCATGGGCAGCTGTACCTGTACACGCCATCCAAGCTCTGTTTGACTCAATGCCCAGGCCTATCAAGGCCGTTATTGCGGCCAGAGATGGTTGTTCTTGGTACTGATTTCTCAGGATCTATACATCAAAATTACGTGAAAATGTAATCTCATGTCATTTCTGTTGTTGTTGTCTTTAGTTCTGAGACTGGTTTGATGCAGCTCTCCATGCTACTCTGTTCTGTGCAAGCTTCTTCATCTCCCAGTACTTACTGCAACCTACATCCCTCTGAATCTGCTTAGTGTATTCATCTCTTGGTCTCCCTCTATGATTTTTACCCTTCACGCTGCCCTCCAATGCTAAATTTGAGATCCCTTGATGCCTCAGAACATGTCCTGCCAACCGGTCCCTTCTTCTTGTCAAGTTGTGCCACAAACTCCTCTTCTCCCCAATTCTATTCAATACCTCCTCATTAGTTATGTGATCTACCCATCTAATCTTCATCATTATTCTGTGGCACCACATTTCGGAAGCTTCTATTCTCTTCTTGTCTAAACTATTTATCGCCCATGTTTGACTTCCATACATGGCTACACTCCATACAGATACTTTCAGAAACGACTTCCTGACACTTAAATCTATACTCGATGTTAACGAATTTCTCTTCTTCAGAAATGCTTTCCTTGCCATTGCCAGTCTACATTTTATATCCTCTCTACTTCGACCATCATCAGTTATTTTGATCCCCAAATAGCAAATCTCCTTTACTACTTTAAGTGTCTCATTTCCTAATGTAATTCCCTCAGCATCATCCGACTTAATTCGACTACATTCCATTATCCTTGTTTTGCTTTTGTTGATGTTCATCTTATATCCTCCTTTCAAGACACTGTCCATTCCGTTCAACTGCTCTTCCAAGTCCTTTGCTCTCTCTGACAGAATTACAATGTCATCGTCGAACCTCAACGTTTTTATTTCTTCTCCAAGGACTTTAATACCTACTCCGAATTTTTCTTTTGTTTCCTTTACTGCTTGCTCAATATACAGATTGAATAACATCGGGGACAGGCTACAACCCTGTCTCACTCCCTTCCCAACCGCTGCTTCCCTTTCATGCCCCTCGACCCATCTGGTTTCTGTACAAATTGTAAATAGCCTTTCGCTCCCTGTATTTTACCCCTGCCACCTTCAGAATTTGAAAGAGAGTATTCCAGTCAACATTGTCAAAAGCATTCTCTAAGTCTACAATTGCTATAAACGTAGGTTTGCCTTTTCTTAATCTAGCTTCTAAGACAAGTCGTAGGGTCAGTATTGCCTCATGTGTTCCAACATTTCTGCGGAATCCAAATTGATCTTGGCCGAGGTCAGCTTCTACCAGTTTTTCCATTCGTCTGTAAAGAATTCGCGGTTGTATTTTGCAGCCGTGACTTATTAAACTGATAGTTCGGTAATTTTCGCATCTGTCAACACCTGCTTTCTTTGGGATTGGAATTACTATATTCTTCTTGAAGTCTGAGGGAATTTCGCCTGTCTCGTACATCTTGCTCACCAGATGGTAGAGTTTTGTTAGGCTTGGCTCTCCCAAGTCTGTCAGTAGTTCTAATGGAATGTTGTCTACTTGTTTCGACTTAGGTCTTTCAGTGCTCTGTCAAACTCTTCACGCAGTATCGTATCTTCAGCTATATCCTCTTCCATTTCTATAATATTGTCCTCAGTACATCGCCCTTGTATAGACCCTCTATATACTCCTTCAACCTTTCTGCTTTCCCTTCTTTGCTTAGAACTGGGTTTCCATCTGAGCTCTTGATATTCATGCAAGTGATTCTCTTTTCTCCAAAGGTCTCTTTAATTTTCCTGTATGCAGCATCTATCTTACCCCTAGTGATATGTGCCTGTACATCCTTACATTTGTCCTCTAGCCATCCCTGCTTAGCCATTTTGCACTTCCTGTCGATTTCATTTTTGAGGCGTTTGTATTCTTTTTTGCCTGCTTCACTTACTGCATTTTTGTATGTTCTCCTTCCATCAATTAAATTCAATATTTCTTCTGTTACCCAAAGATTTCTACTAGCCCTCGTCTTTTTACCTAGTTGATCCTCTGCTGCCTTCACTACTTCATCCCTCAGAGCTACCCATTCTTCTTCTTCTGTATTTCTTTCCCCCATTCCTGTCAATTGTTCCCTTATGCTGTCCATGAAACTCTGTACAAGCTCTGATTCTTTCAGTTCATCCAGATCCCATCTCCTTAAATTCCCACCTTTTTGCAGTTTCTTCAGTTTTAATCTACAGTTCATAACCAATAGATTGTGGTCAGAGTCCACATCTGCCCCTGGAAATGTCTTACAATTTAAAATCTGGTTCCCAAATCTCTGTCTTACCATTATATAATCTATCTGATACCTTTTTGTATCTCCAGGATTCTTCCATGTATACAACCTTCTTTTATGGTTCTTGAACCAAATGTTAGCTATGAATAAGTTATGCTCTGTGCAAAATTCTACCAGACGGCTTCCTCTTTCATTTCTCTCCCCCAATCCATATTCACCTACTATGTTTCCTTCTCTCCCTTTTCCTACTCTCGAATTCCAGTCACCCATGACTATTAAATTTTCGTCTCCCTTCGCTACCTGAATAATTTCTTTTATCTCATCACACATTTTATCAATTTCTTCATCATCTGCAGAGCTAGTTGGCATATAAACTTGTACTACTGTAGTAGGAATGGGCTTCGTGCCTATCTTGGCCACAATGCGTTCACTATGCTGCTGGTAGTTGCTTACCCGCACTCCTATTTTTTATTCATTATTAAACCTACTCCTGCATTACCCCTATTTGATTTTGTATTTATAACCCTGTATTCACCTGACCAAAAGTCTTGTTCCTCCTGCCACCGAACTTCACTAATTCCCACTAAATCTAACTTTAACCTATTCATTTCCATTTTTAAATTTTCTAACCTACCTGCTCGATTAAGGGATCTGACATTCCACGCTCCGATCCGTAGAACGCCAGTTTCCTTTCTCCTGAAGACAACGTCCTCTTGAGTAGTCCCCGCCCGGAGATCCGAATGGGGGACTATTTTACCTCCGGAATATTTTACCCAAGAGGACGCCATCATCATTTAACCATACAGTAAAACTGCATGCCCTCGGGAAAAATTACGGCTGTAGTTTCCCCTTGCTTTCAGCCGTTCGCAGTACCAGCACTGCAAGGCCGTTTTGGTTAGTGTTGCAAGGCCAGATCAGTCAATCATCCAGTCTGTTGCCCCTGCAACTACTGAAAAGGCTGCTGCCCCTCTTCAGGAACCACACGTTTGTCTGGCCTCTCAACAGATACCCCTCCGTTGTGGTTGCACCTACGGTACGGCCATCTGTATCGTTGAGGCACGCAAGCCTCCCCACCAACGGAAAGGTCCATGGTTCATGAGGGTAGGATGTCAGTTCTAGTATAATATATTTGTCCAATGAATACCCGTTTATCATCTGCATTTCTTCTTGATGTAGAAATTTTAATGGCCATTAGTGTATCTGGATTACCCCCCAGTCGTTTTTACGTCCTGTTGAATCTGTGGCCGTCATCAGGTATGCAGTACGCGACAGGTGTCGCTAATTCATTTCCTTATAATATCATATGCTCCCCGATGGATAGCATGATCCCATACAGAAAGCTTTCACTATGGCGTCCGGAGGCTAACACTACACTTGTTATCAGTTTTCAGACAGTGGAAGCTTGTCCCCTTTGAGAACAGAAAATGAATCATACATCTTAAATCTATTCTTGGAGATAGCAGTTTGATTTAGCCAACAACCACGGCTGCAGTTAATACATCGAAAGATGAAATGTGAATTCGTTACCTCTAAGTACTTAACGGAAAAAAGACGTAAATCTGCTGCTCTTCAGAACTGCAACAGCGAGGATAAGAGGATATTATGCTGTCGCCAGTGAATCTGAGTATAATGGTGTGCCATTACGGTAACGAATGGGTGTTCCATTGACAGTTTCATAAACTCCAAAAGTGGCACCATTTTCCTTCTAAATATAATAACCTACTAAATTACAATATAGGGGTGACCTTCTATGTGATACCGAACGTTAACACAGAAGCTTTCAGAAATAAGTACGCTACATCTCTTCGATCGGTTTATTACAGCTTTCTTATTGCGCTCTGAATATGTCACGCAAAATGTGCTGAAAAGCACTCATAAAACCCGTGCTTTTTCTTCAAGCAAGTGCGATGACTCTACGATATATATTGATTAACCGAAGTAAAAGACTTAAAGCCTTATCGATGAAGTCGGCGATTAAATGAAACTTCAAGCAGCGTGTCTAAAGCTTGTTCTGATCCTCTGTAAAAAGTGGTCAGCGTTAGCAATCGTATGATACATAGCAGCAACCGCAGCCAACCTGTTGATTAATCATTGAACTTGCTTTAGCATTTTTTCTTTTGTGTTTGCGTGCGTGTGCGCGCGTTTGCTGTTGTTTTCTTTCCTATGGTTTCTGCTTGCATGCAGGTTCGTTCTTCAGCCTTACTTTTTTTCAACACTGTGTTTGTATTGCAAGAGCACAATAGAGGAAGAGGAGAAAATATTCGGATTACCTAATTACGAGACCGGAATTAGTCTGTAGTATTTTCAAAGAAACCATTCCGGAATTCGCCCTAAGTGGTTTAGGATAACCACAAATACCACATCTGAGTTGCTGGGCGGTGGCTTAAACCACTTCTTCCGAATATTATCTCATGTATGGAATGTGGTTCGTTTAGCCCCGTAGTTGATCGAATGTAGAAGCGGCGACATTGGCACCTAAATCGCCGAAGGTGTATCAGACCTAAGTTGCACAAGAAAGGCACATAAAGGTACTCTCTTGTTTTATTTATCAGGACTTGTGAAAATAAATTATAGTTCCATCTCTTAGCACGAGAAATCATATCAAAGGAATGCAGAAAGAGCTGGACGAATATTTGACTTAATGTAATGGACGCCCTCTTTGAATGTTAAAAAAATGCAAGATAATGTTCATAATAAACCGAAAGAACCACATAGTAGCCCGTTACAATGTTAGTGATGAACATCTAGAGCGCGGCATACCGTTTCAATACTAATGGTAATACTAAGTCTCAGTATGAAATGGGATACACAAGTAAAATCTTTAGTAGAAGAGGGAAATGGTTACATTTGCAAAGCGAAACGCATACAATGCGTTAGTGGGATGATGATACTGTTTCCATCGTTTGAAGATCTTACTTAACAGACATGACTCCAGACTGCGAGCGAATTTAAATAAATGCTCCTAGGACCGTAATAAGACGGAAAATGTGGTATAGATGATCAGGGCACGTAAATGAGAATCTGTAAGAGAAAGTGGGTGTTGTTCTAGCGAAATCTTATTGGGTGAAGTTAGACAGCCGGTATTCGAGAAAGTATTCTACTGTTACATCTACATCTACATCTATACTCCGCGAGCCACCTTACGGTGTGTGGCGGAGGGTACTTATTGTACCACTATCTGATCGCCCCTTCCCTGTTCCATTCACGAATTGTGCGTGGGAAGAACGACTGCTTGTAAGTCTCCGTATTTGCTCTAATTTCTCGGATCTTTTCGTTGTGATCATTACGCGAGATATATATCTCGTGTAGGGATTATGATGATAAAATAAGAGAGCTTATACAATAATTTATTGTCATCTTCTGATCTAGAAATTCATGCACAAACAATTCATCATGATAGATTGAAGATATATGCATTCTGAACATCATGAAATAGTATAAAACATGTCAGTGAAAAATATGTATCCTGTAGTCACAGGGTAAAATAGAGACTCTT
The DNA here is from genome assembly GCF_023898315.1 of Schistocerca nitens. NCBI lineage: Eukaryota > Metazoa > Arthropoda > Insecta > Orthoptera > Acrididae > Schistocerca > Schistocerca nitens. Next base: position 719,437,454 of record NC_064618.1, read on the forward strand.
TTGCAATATGACGCCATGATGTATATTTCATTGACATATTTAACACCATTTCATAATCTTCATAACGCATATCTCTTGATTTTCATCTATCAAAATGGCTCTGAGCACTATGGGACTTAACATCTGAGGTCATCAGCCCCTAGAACTTAGAACTACTTAAACCTAACTAACTTAAGGACATCACACACATCCATGCCCGAGGCAGGATTCGGACCTGCGACCGTAGCTGTCGCACGGTTCCAGACTGAAGCGCCTAGAACCGCTCGGTCACACAGGCCGGCATTCAACTCTCACTTACTGATACCAACAAAGGAAGAAGCCCCATACAAAAGCTACAATTCAGTAAAAATTATTTTAAAGTAAAGAGCGTCTTTACCTAGTCTACACCTTTCCTTTTTTTCAGTGATTTGTGCTTCGCCAGAGTGTAGATTCGTTAGCCTTCAGAAGTCGAGTCCACTGAGATACAGAGTTTTACAGATAAATGATCTTGATAGGTGCTACGAGAGACACGTATGGCACATTTTTCGTCCTTGCAAGTATCTTCTGCGCGTACCGGATAGTATCTAGTTGTGGAATATACTGGTATGTGCAGATTTAAGTGGAGATGCAGAGTTTAAGTGTCAGTTTATTCTCTCAAGGGTGGCACGCTGCCGACAGGCTTTTCCAATAAATTTGCAGCATATTTAATTCTTTTTAAGTATTTAGGTCTTCATTGCACACGGCATGTTAACGTGGAAATGTCTTCTTTATTGTCATTAAGGAAAACGTACTTTCGTAGAAATTCAGCACCAATCTGTTTCTCTATACGTTGATGCGGACATGGTCTTGCACACAATTGCGTTTTAGATCTCCTTAGCGCTTAATCCTTCATTTTTTTCTGTTACGTTATCGTTGAGATGTTGTGCTTCTGTCTTAGTGCCGTATCAATTCTTTTCTTTAAAGACGACACTGTGCTGACGTGTTTATCCAAACAATTCGAAGTATAAAATACATAGATTCACCTTTGAGTACCTTACATTTCTTATTTACGCTCTGTTATGACGTACAGTTGTTATTAGATTATTGGTTTCTCAATCAGTAATGGATTTTGTCGGTCATCCGATGTTCATTCGGTCTGCTCGCAACATACTCGCCGGTGGAACTTCCGTATGTAATGAAGTGGATAGCTTTTCTGTTGACTTTTAGCAATGTCATTTCCTTTCGCTTCCCGAGAAAAGTGTACTTCCATATTCCGAATAACTAATAATATGCGAAAAGTTTTAGGAATAAATAAATTGCTAATAGCATCACACAAACCAAACAAACAATCGTAAAATTGTAAGATTTTGCAATACACGCTGCTTTTTTACTAACAGTCACCTTTGAAAATCAAATACTTCATAACAAAAAAGTCGAACAAATGGAGGAAAGCTGAATTTGTTTCAGGCAAGCGCCGCAACAACCCTTTCGTTAACGGCTGTATTTCCGATATGTGACGCTCGTGTAGCAGAACCGACCACGTTGTACCGGTACGTAAATACACACAGCATGCCGTATCTAAATTCTGTAGTGGTTCCCGTCACGTCAACTCTGATAACTGCAAGAGGTAAATCGTAGGCAATGACGCTGTTTTTGCACCGTAAAGTAATCGAAAGAGAACTGAACTGAGTTCAAATGCATTTCACGTCTACGAGGAGATTCTAAATTTGTTGCTCCAAGCCAGTTAACTTCCAGTCAACCTAGGCACAAAATATTTAGCCTTTACTGTTTTATGTCCTCGTTAACTTGTCGCTAATATGAAGTAAGTATCACTGTGTAGAATTTTTGCCTGAGTGCATAGCAGTTATAATAAACATGCCCAAGTACGTTAATGTTATTATTTTCTCTGTTTGGTCTTCTACGATGTATATCACTCTGAATCACTTAAAGTAGAAAAAGAGGAAGATACTCGAACACATCACTTCTCTACAGACTGTTGATTGAATTTTACACGAGATAGTTACAAATCAGTGCTATCTACAGGCCACCTTTTCTTTACTGATCTCCATATTTAACACCACAAGAGCTAAATTTATTCGAATTAGTTAGATTTATGTAGAGCAGCTCAATCTTAATGACAAATGTTGAAAAGTGTTACGACGACGTGTGTTGGCGTGAATAATGTATTAAGAATTATAAAAATGAAAATAAACGTAAAACACAGAATGCAGATCTTACAGACTGCAGGCCATATGTAAGAATAGCAACAAATAAATAAATAGAATGCAATCACAATTCAGTCAACTTCTCAAGTTTTTGCTCGTTCTGTGACCTAGTGACTTCTGTCGGTACTATCTCCTCGAGGCGTCCTGCCGCTGTAATTTATTTTTATGATCTCACTTAATTAGAGTTTTTTTCATTTTCAGGCATTCAATTTCTAATTAATTTCCTTCTTTGTTTTATCTAGATGTTACGATCTTGTTTTCCTGCCGACTGACTACTGGTAGCTTTTTCTGATATGTAAACAGTGATCGAATCGTTCAATCATTCATTTTCAACTTATTTGGTTAATTATTACAGTGTTTAACAACCAAATAAAATATTCAGAGTCGAGTAATATTTATTGAAGGACAATATTTACGCCTTTGACTGTTAGATTTGCTGCAAAAACCTATAAACGATTATATATCCATATACAGGGTGCGTCAAAAAAATGTATACACACTTTGAAGCGTCGTAGAAAATTTATTTCCCGTTCTATAACGTTAAATTTCTGGAAATGAAAAGCTTTGAGTCCAATAGGAAAAATAAATGTACTTTTCAAATGTGATTAATGTTCAAACTGGTGGCCTTCAGCATCAATACATTTCTGAGTACGAGTCACCACTGATTCCGTACATCGTACCAAAGTGTCCAATGAGATTTCTGCGCACACCGCCTGAATCTCATCCCAAAGTGTGTCCAGGTTACGTGGTTTACGTTTGTACACCTCATCTTTTACTGTGCCCCATAAGAAGAAATCCAGCGGCGTGGGGTCTGGAGAGCGAGCAGGAAACTCGATTGGTCCCCTGCGTCCTATCCACTGGCCTGGCACATTGTGATCCAGGTATGCTCGTACGTCCCTATGATACTGCGGCGGGGCGCCATCTTGTTGGAAATAAAACTCATCGTTACCGTATAATGCACGAATGGCAGGGAATATGGAGTCAGCAAGCATTGTTAGGTACGTTTCTCCAGTAACAGTACCTTCAAAGCGGAAAGGCCCAATGAGTCCTCTTGCAGACAAACCACACCGCACATTTACACCAGGCAAATTCACAGCCTTTTCAACTGTAATGTGAGGATTATCTTCAGCCCAGTACACAAAATTGTGCCTATTGACAGTTCCATTGAGTTTGAATTGGGCTTCATCCGACCAAATTGTGCTACCCATAAATCCCGGTTCACGTCTCACCATCTCCTGAACCCATTCACAAAATTCTAACCTTCGATCTGGATCGTCGTCACTTAGCTGTTGCACCAACCTTGGAATATACACACGAAACTTGCCTTTCTTCAGAATGCGTAGCACACTACTAGCACTTACATTACTGTCACGTGTCGCTTGCCTTGAAGATTTTTGACGTGAACGCTGAAACAGTTCCAAGACCGGAGTTGTGGAATCATCACTTGTAGCTGTACGAGGTCGCCCTGATCGACCTTTATGCACATCACACACTGTTCCATGAATTTCGAATTTGTCTCGTAGACATGTAATTGCTAACCTTGAAGATGGTTCTGTACCATACCCACTTCTCCACTGTCTTCGAACCGCAGCTACATTCTCAAACTTCCAGTAACACTTAATTATCTGCTTCCACGCTTCAAAGCTCAAACGCACGTCCGCCATGTTGCAGTTACTTCCTTGCCACTGCTGCCACCTGTTGAAGAAGCATAACATTACTTTCTCACAGATTTTTAACCTTGTAGAACGGGAAATAAATTGTCTATGACAGTTCAAAGTGTGTATACATTTTTTTGACGCACCCTGTATACTCCATGAGAATTCTTACAGCTCGGTAGGTAAGAGCACTACGCTCGAAAGGCGAATTTCCGTGTTCGCCTCCCTTTCGGGCACACAGGTTTAATTTGTCCGGAAGTTTCAGGAGAGCATACATCCCGCTTCTGGCTGAAAGATTTGTCCTATGAACTCAACAACTGTTCCAACGTCTCAAACGGCAATGGACGGTTCACCATCCAAGCAGCTCAAATTTAGCTCGAAAAGACTGTAAAATTTGTTCGGAAATGAAGAAGCATTCACCGAACTATGTTTCACCTCAAATGAAAAATTGCAGGACATATGGCTCTAAAGGCAGACAGCAGACCTTTTACAGAGAGCATAAGGAAAGCGACCTAAGCGCTACAGTCTGGAACCACGCGACCGCTACGGTCGCAGGTTCGAATCCTGCCTCGGGCATGGATGTGTGTGATGTCCTTAGGTTAGTTAGGTTTAAGTAGTTCTAAGTTCTAGGGAACTGATACCTCAGAAGTTAAGTCCCATAGTGCTCAGAGCCATTTGAACCATTTTTGAAAGCGACCTAACTGAGGCAAAATACAATATTTGGGCTCTACTGTTTCTATACGAAAGGTTTCCAAGATAAATATTTCTCCATTTCAAAATAATCATATAATCAGTGAGCACGAACATTGTAAATTTCCATTAATAGTGATGGAAATATGGAAAACTTAGAAATATTTAGACCATCAGACAGGAAGTGAATGCTATAGTGTGTACTATCTACTGTCACTGACCTTGCGAAGCAACAGTGCTCTTTTCTGTTGTTGATTTTTTTCACTCTGTGATATCCTACAATACTTTTTGGGTACACAGGGGTGTTCATAGTCCACAAAAACTGTTAAGACCGAACTACGTTTCAGTTTGCACGCTGAAATCATCCACTATTCAAGCTTTAAGTAATTTTTACATGCCACTTACTGAGCACATACCCTCTCGTGCAATTTGTAATTAAGAACGAAAGATGGTTTAGAGAAACTGCAGCATTCATTCAGTGAATATCAGATGAAAAACTGTTTTTTTTGTGTAATATTTGTGAACATCGGTATGCAATGTATTTACGTGTTCTGCTTTCAAATAACATTGATCTCATGAGAAAGATGAACCACAATTTTCAAAAAACAAGTTGAAGTACTTTATAGTGATATGGTGTTTTCATATTGTGCAAGAGTGTCTGGTAATTTAGTGACTTTCGCTGTGCTATTTGACGGAAATCTCTTACTTTTTCTTTGCATTTTTTCAGCTTAGAAAAGAGGAATTTGATAACACCTAACGTCAGTTTAAGTATTAGGAAATTTTTCTCAAGTTTTCTGTCTGGTGTGTGGCCTTGTACGAAAGTGAAAAGTGGACCGTAAGCAGGTCGGCCAAGAGGTGAATAGAAACTTCTTAAATGATGTAGAAGAAAGCTAAAGATTACTGAATCGAATTGGGAAAAAAAAAAAAAAAAAAAAAAAAAAAACGAGATTTAGGGGCACAACTTTACTAAAAGAAGATATCCGTTGATAGGACATATCCTAAGGGTCCAAGGATTGCCAGTTTGGTAATTGAAGGGAATGTGGGGGATAAAATTGTAGCGGGAGACTAAGACTTAAAATACAGCAAACAGGTTCAAATGGATGTAGGGTGCGGAAGTTCTGCAGAGATGAGGTGACTTCTACAGTAGAGACTAACACAGAGAGCTGTATCAGATCATCTTTGGACTGAAGATTACAACAAAAATAGTCAGCGTTCCGTAAACTTTAGCGCAAATGATGACACGGTAGCTGGATAAGGAAACAGAATTTTACCTTTAATTTAAAATTGGCGACATAATCTATCCCCCTTCAAGTGGAATTGCATAATTCCAAAATGACGTCCCAGAAGACTCCAGTTGATTGACAAGAAATGACATTCTTTGAAGAAGCATTGTTCCTCCGATTTTACCAAAAAATTTCATCCTTGGACTCAATGATGCTCTAGCAAGGCGGGCTCTTATGCTGATAACAAAACTGTGTGAACCTCGATGCAGGCAAGCTGCAGCTGTTCATTTGAATTACCCTCCAAACCGATCTTATGCTCTGGTTGCTTATAAACGGAAGGCAACGACGCTCTTTCTTACGCATCACTCTGTTGATCTGATAAGCTTCCGTGGAGCGTACGTTGGGCGCAGCAACAACCCTGAGGAAGTCGAGTAAATGTGATCAAATGACGCTAGCAACATTTCGATCCTTTCCTACGGCGCCGAAATGGTTAAGGACAACACCTAGATTAAAACCACTCCTGATATTAGATCCAATAAATTTTTCGTTCGTGTGTTCCAGTGATATGCAGTTATCGTCCGACTACCTTTCGGAAATAATTAGTAATCAACTCAGCAATTTTTCTATGTAATTATTGTCCTATAACGTTTACTATTGTATTTATAATTGACCAGCGACGTAACATTTTCTATACGACTGAATCGACAATAACACCAATTGCATTTCCTACAAGGTAGTATTTTATTTGACCAACAAATAAAAACGACTGCGGGAGCAGTACACTCATACTGCTGACATCGTAGCTGTCTTCAGCAACACAAACTATTGGACAAAGTAGGACGGGTGAGGCATGAGTCATTTATGTTAGCGTAATTACTAGGCAGCGGTTGGGCAGCGGAAAGAGTAGAGAACGTTAACACGAGGGTGAGGGGGGCGAATTCATACCCACAAACTTTTTTACATGTTTTTAAATTTCAGCTGTTACGTTACTTACACTGCAAATAAACCTAAATTGTATTTATTAATATTTTCATAAATGTAATGAAAAGGAAAGGCAAAGGATACTTTGGAACTGTAAATACATTTCCAGGAAAGGATGATGCTTACGACATCCAGGAAGATTCTGCAAATAACTTCCCAAGAAGAGTTTGTAATTAAGGCGTACAGGACTTTAGTAAATAATCTGACCGAAAAGCTACAATACTACTCCTATCTTATAGATGGAGAGAAGCTAATTACGTCCCGAGAGGACTGCATCAAAATATTCTACATTCCACTGTACATCACCATCTATCATCACCAATTTTGCGCGTAGTTTGCTGCCAAAATGTTCTTAGAGAGAAAATCTTTTATTTATGTAAACCGAGATTATTTTTCAATAGACGTTTTAATACAAGCATGTAAACGTTAAAATGCGGCGTTTATAAGGTGTGCAAGACGCCGAGATAATTACTGTTTCCCCTGTTTTTGCAATGAATTTCACCCCAGCATGTGTAAATTATCAACTGTAAGATAATAAAAGTAGCTAATTTCATATATGAAGTTAAGATGTACACTTTAGAATTCCTTGCTGGAAATTAATTTGGAATTCCAAATTTTCCTCTGCATTTCCTCTGCGTGCCAATCATGAAATTTTCAGTAAATACATAACACTGAGCATTGTTTAGGATTATTTGCAGTATAAAACACAAAAAATGAAAATAAAAAAGTTTCAACGGAGGGATTCGACCCCAGGACTAGCTAACTACCATCCTGTTCTCTTTCCGCTGCACCTGCCGCTGCCAAAACTATGTTAACATAAACGGCTCATGTCCCGCCCGACCCGCACATGAAACGCTAATTTTTTTTTTCTTTTTGCTAAACCTTTGGCCATTTGGACGTTCCAATTTTGAGATTTTCATTTCTGTCTATGCCCCGCATATACCATAAATTTGCGGCTGAATCTGTGATGTTCAGTAGGAACGGTTACTAATAAATAGCCAAACGACTAGAGCTTCAGTGACTGTCAACCTTTATTTATCAGTCAAACTCGCATTTTTAAGCGATCTTAATAAGACTTCAAAGTAGTGAAAAACTTGGCATCTTCCTTTAAATGTACTGAAACGAAAAACTGTACAGATCACGGAGCGCAGAAGACTAATGTCGTACGAGTACAATGTCAATTAGTCACAATTGTAATTCTCAACTGGAATTCGTCAGCTCGTACGAATAAATTTACCTGGGTGACACAATTCAGATATGAAATGGAATGATCACATAGGCTTAGAATATTGCTCAACTCTGTGCGTCTCATTTAGATTAGAAAAAGTACAGAGAGAAACTTAAGAAGGCATTCGTTTTGCGCTCAATGCCCAACGGGAACTGGAAGAAACCCCAACTTGTGGTACAATGCTAACTAGGTACCCTTTGCCATGTACTTTGCATTGGCTTACAAAGTTTCTGCTACCATCACACTGTTGACCGCCACAGTTACCCCACCATCACCCCAAAGGCATTGTCTCACAGACAAAGTAGTTGATTATAAGATACTTGGCTATTTTGTGTTAACCACGGAGTAGTCGTCCTTGGACTGATTATGGGTTAAATGTGGTGTACAAATGGTCATATGATGAAGACTGTTGCTACTGTAACCGGTACTAGTACTGTTAATAAAAAACGTATTTGTGACGAAAATAAAACTGAATGTAAGTGTATTTGGTGAAAATACTATTATCGTAATCAGTGTCAGGTTCCCTTGAATATGTATAAATGAGCATGACCAACAGGAAAATAGCTAGCACTTTTTGAGCACAGTATTAACGTATGCCGCATGACTCAGTCACATCGACTGTTTACCTAGCCGTAATTTTCGTGGATGATAAAAGTGCAACGAAAGTGTAAAATCAGATGTAGTAACGTAGATGAACGATGTCGATTTAATAGAAGAAATATGTGAAAGAGTAGTATTTTTTAACAGGAAAACACTTTCTTGTTGTCGTGAGCTAGTGTTGCGATCCTATTCAGTTCTGATCACAGAAACAGATTGCCGGAATTCTTATGCGTGCGGCTGGACTGGTAGCAAGTCGATTGAGTCCGTAGGAGACTATATCCGTGGGAGAATATTACAAAGGTTGCAGGAATCTTATACCTAGACTCTTTGGTGAAAAAGACGGCATTCTTTCCGCGAAACGCCGGCGGCAAAATCAAAGTATCACTGTTTGAGACAGTTCATTTCCCCTCTTGCACACCTCGCTAAGAAACCACGAGGCCAGGCTAAGTCTTTATATTCGCGCCTCATTCCCGAGTGCAGCTGAAGAGAGGGAGTGGTTTACAATGATACGAAGCCGTGTATGCCATGCACTGTACAACAGCGTATGTAGAAAAACTGAACGCTGTAATGTTTTTAAGAATCATTACATTCCGAAAATTTATATCCAAGAGAAAACCGTTGGAATTTCACAAACACATAAAGATTTACGTCAGGGAGACTTAAACTATAACGAAGAAGGGACACCGCAATAATACGAAAAGTATTTCAATAGTATAAATAAATAACTTAAATATGAAAAAAGACCCTTGTGTAACAATGAATCAGTTTGCACCAAAAGCCATTGATGATGCTCTGCCGTCCAAATTCATGATCTTCCGTCCATATCTCTCGAGATTGTTCACTGGCGACTTGGCTGTATCAATTAAGTAAGGGGAAAATCATCAGTTTCAAATTCCAAATTCCTGACTCGATAATGTTTATTGGCACAATACTCAGTAATTTAAATGGGCTGTTCGAACTTTTATTGGCTTCTCTGTTAACTTGAAAGGTGATATTGCCGGCGCGATCTGGGAACTGAACCGACCAATAAAAGATGCACATCTTAATGTTAGCTCTTTCAAGTGCGCCGTCCGAGTAAGAAGAGGGGCTTGTTTTTGCCAATTAGCCTATTTACACGTCTGTAAAACTACTCGGATGCACTCCAACAATCTCAAACGCCTGCTCTTGAGGTTACTGTTCCTTGGGGGCACCGTTTCACTGTTATTTCCAGTGGAAATTCAGGTGGTCGTTAGTCGCATGAGATAGTCCCAGCCACGAGGTAAAACATCAAAATTGAAGCTGAAGACAGCTTTTGGTAAAAGTATGTTAAGCTGTTAAGCCGAAGGCTAAGGCAAAAATTTGTCTCGTCGATATTTGATGTTTCCGTCTTCGTACTTCGACACCCCGCGTCTGTCGCTCGTCGTTCTCTGTACAGACCATTATTTTTACAACTTTTGTGCTGTAGCTTTTGGTGACATGGTATTACAGCTTATGAAAATAGCACCGCAAGCAAACACAACCACATTTTTACCTACAGGTCGATCCGATAAGACTTATTTTAACCGATGGTGAAAAAGATAAAGAAACTAACGGGACTCCTAACCAGTCACTATTTCACAGTTTTTAAATTCGCCAAAACACGTTATGCTCCACTCTCACACGGTTTACAAGTGAGACAGTCGTCCCTTTCTTGGGTACGAATGTCTCTATCGAATAATAAACCTACAATTATTATCACCGCGAATTTATAAAAGTTAATAAATCCCGTAGGAATCATGGTGCAGACGCCACACACACAAACACACACGCGCGTACGCGCGCACGCGTGCGCACCCACGCACACACACACAAATCCCGTATAAGAATGAGCTTTATTGTACAATAGTTTTTTATCTTTAGGAGTTACGGAACGCTCACTTGTGGAAGAGCGAATTTTATTTTCCCACCAAGAGAATTCTGCTGACGAATTTGACATATTTTGCCACGATTATCGGCAACTTTTATGTCTTGGGTAATAGAGCATGTAAAACATCATGTGACGTACTCGTAAAGGCTCAGTATATAGCATTTTACGTTACATTGGAGGAGGTCTTTGGTAATATTTATGATGTAACTTATTCAACAGGTTGTCCGCCCCGATAGTTGAGTGGTGCCGGCACGGTAGCTCACCGTGTTCGGTCAGAGGGCTTAGCTGCCCTCTGTAATAAAAACACTGAGTGAACGGATCAACGAACAACCTGAATGTGTGTCATCGGACGTCCGCCACGAACAAATTCAACGAACAATATAGAACAAAAGAAAAGAAAAGTAGTCCGCGCGGCGGTCCGTCACGCCGTCAAGGGGCCAGGGTTCGATTCCTGGCTGGGTTGGAGATTTTCTCCGCTCAGGGAATGGGTGTTGTGTTGTCCTCATTATCATTTCATCATCATGAGTGGAAGGCAACGGTAAACCACCACTGGAATCACTCCCCTAGGCGCTCATGCGTTGGACCTCTGACGAGGCTTCCTCCATGACAAGACCTGCTGTAAGGCAGAACGCAAAGTTTTTTAGTTAGTTATTCAATAGGTTAATGTTGAATTAGCGTTATAGTGGAGAAATTACAGCTCTTTATACAGAGTAAGTCATTAGCATCATGACTGTTTTCATATTTCTAGTAAATATACGAATTATACATATACTATTGTATCTTCAAAATGGAAACATTTGACTTTTACATGACTTGTACATGTAGAGGGGGTAGACTAGGTTCGAAACCGTATTCTGATAAACTGTAGCAGCGAAAAATATCTCCTGGTACTGGCTCCCCTACTCCATCACAACCACAACCAGCAGGGCCGGCCACGGCGTGCCAAGGCTTCACGCATCAGGATGTGCGGCCCGTGAGTGGGCCAAAATCCGGCCTCACGAAGGCACCCAGAACAGTGCGACAAAGCATTCAAAATTGCTGTGCGGCGTTTTTCGATCAGCACAACTTTCTGAGTTCGGCTGAATTGTGGTGTGTCAGCGCTGTTTATTCTTCGCTGTTTGTTCGTGGCATGAAGCACGTTCATAGGTCCAGTGGCTTTTTTGCACAAAAAGAGGCAGTCTAGCGAACTATCATCACAGTCCTCTAAGATACAGGGTGATCAAAAAGTCAGTATAAATTTGAAAACTTAATAAGCCGCGGAATAATGTAGATAGAGAGGTACAAATTGACACACATGCTTGGAATGACATGGGATTTTATTAGGACCAAAACAAAAAAAAAGTTCACAAAATGCCCGACAGATGGCGCTGGACAGCAAAATGTCAGTAACTGCTACCGTGACGGGTGAGAGGTACGCCGATATGTTACAGAATCGAATCATCCCCAGCCTGGCTGATAAACACCTGCTGGAACGTACGATGTTTATGCAGCATGGAGCTCCAACCCCAAATTGCTAGACGCGTGAAAGATCTCCTGCGCGCGTCGTTTGGTGATGATCGTGTGCTCAGCCGCCACTTTCGTCATGCTTGGCCTCCCAGGTCCCCAGACCTCAGTCCGTGCGATTATTGGCTTTGGAGTTACCTGAAGTCGCAAGTGTATCGTGATCGACCGACATCTCTAGGGATGCTGAAAAACAACATCCGACGCCAATGCCTCACCATAACTCCGGACATGCTTTACAGTGCTGTTCACAACATTATTCCTCGACTACAGCTATTGTTGAGGAACGATGGTGGACATATTGAGCATTTCCTGTAAATAACATCATCTTTGCCTTGTCTTACTTTGTTATGCTAATTATTGCTATTCTGATCAGATGAAGCGCCATCTGTCGGACATTTTTGAACTTTTGTATTTTTTTGGTTCTAATAAAACCCCATGTCATTCCAAGGATGTGTGTCAATTTGTACCTCTCTATCTACATTATTCCGTGACTTATTCAGTTTTCAAATTTATACTGACTTTTTGTTCACCCGTTATATTGGAACGACAGAGGGATGAGAATTTTCAACTAGCATAAGCAAGAGGTGTTTCATATTTGCTGTGAAATTACTTGCAGAAAAGATTTAAAGACGTAGTTGACGACGAAAGAGCAAAGAATTACTACGGTCAACAGCCAGTATTTATTTTTCAGGGTCTCAGGAAGCATTTTTTGCTAAATTCGCGCGCGTGAAGCACTTGATGAAACTGGTGATACGAGTAGTAAATTTTCTGAAGTCGCACGCATATTCTGGCAACAGGTTTTGATGGAACTGAACGCAGAGTGTGGAGACTTTATATATTACCGAAAAGTATGTTTGTTGAGCCAAGCGATATGCCTGGAGGGATTTTTCGATTCAATCTCAGCTACAATTGAATTGATGGAACCAAAAGGAGAGCAGGAACGAAAATTAGAACGTCCGGAATGGATTGCAGAACCTCGAATTTTAAGTGCAATCGATTGCCCACAGTAAGACACTGCAAGGTGAGAAACAGGTTCTTTCTGATAGGATAGGAATGCACTTTAAAAAAACCGCGTTGTGAAAGGAATACATTCTGAAAAAAAAGAAAAAACGCCGTCCATTTCCCTAAGCTCACTGTCATTAAACAAAAGGCGAGAGATGAAGAATTCATTGTGGCCTTGAAAGAATTAGAAAGATAGATCCCTAAACGTTTCGAGAACACTGCCAATCTTATGTATATGTTTTCGAGGTGTTTTCAAGCTGTTTTAGAGACCGTTTGCCGTTTCAGTTGAAAGCGCCCCTGTGCAAGTGCAGATGTAACTGACTGACCTGCAAGGTAATTCCAGTTTTAATGACAAATCTTTTTACGTTAAAACTATCCAGGACAGCTACATTGCTTTCCTCGGATAGAGTTTCCAAGTCTACACAGTCAGGTTGCAAAAGTGCAACACTTTTTAGATCGACATATTTCTAAGAAACACCTTTTTTCGATTATGAAACTAAATAAATCACGATTATGTGGCAACTTGAACGCGAAGTGCTGTGAAATTCTTGGAGTCTGTCCGTACGCTGGCAGCTTGTACCAGATAAAAATTACGGTATATCTTCAGTATGCGAGAAACAATCAAATAATATTGAAAATTTGTTTTGTTTGTGATCTATGTTGTTGAGAAATGTAAGATATGAATCCAAGTCGTTTGCAATGCGACTGCACTGCCATTTAAATGCCTTGCGCTCAGAGAGCGTGGCGTGTCGGTGGGGCAAATGTGCAGCAAGATTGAGCGATTTGGCGCTCATGCCCCGCAAGCCGAAATCTTGGCGTCCCTGCACTACGATATAGCGCCTTCTGACTGACAGTCTGCTTAAACTCTGTTTCATATTCATACGGTGTTCGAAAATTTCCTTTATAAATTCCTAGGACTTGTACAGGGAAGTAAGAACATAATATTTTGCACAGTAAACCCTGTCCGTTAAGTGTAGCGTTTCCGTTCTACAACGGTTGCTGTGCAGATGTTTAACTCATCTACTTCTGCTTCAGGAATTGAATTAGCCGTGATGCAGTAGAATTATTAGGTAACAGTTCGAAAGGGAACGTAACGAAACAACTATTTATCACTTAAGCACATCGAGCCTCTGTTGTAGTTCACCAGTACTGTTCTGTGCGTATAGTATGCGGGCTCCTTTCTGATTTTATATAATGTAAACACAAAATGTTTACGTGTTAATACAAACAAATGTGCTTAAGTAATGAACGGGTGTTTCGTTATATTACCTTTCGAGCTCTTATCTCATAATTGAACTGCAGCACACCTAATTCAGTTCCTCAAGAAGAAGTGGATGACTTAAATATCTGAACAAAACCGTTGTAGAATAGAAGAGATACATTTCCAGACATTGGTACCTACTCAAAATATTACATACTCACAACCCTCTACAATTCCTTTAAATCTGTAATGGAAATTTGTGAACAACCCATTTAAGGACACAGGTTTCCTCGCTTATTGGTCTAGTAATCGGACGTGTATCAGCTTGGTCTAACATCGACGTTTCTACAAGTGTGCTATGTGACAAATTTCGGTGATCAGGCAAGCAACAGCTTCGAGTGAACTAAACATTTCAATATATATTCTAATCGCCATCTTCCGGAGAAGTCGTCAAGAGCAGCACTTTTTTGTTGACAAAATGAAAACAATTTCCATATTTTATTATAAATTGGGAGGTTCTATGCTTCGAGACTGCGAATGCAGTTATGGTTCAGAAAATCTCTAGCAAAAACTTCCATTTCGCATGTTTTTCGCTGGAAATATTTGGTTTTCCAATATCTAATTTTTGAAGCAACAGCATCGATATTATTGATTGATGACAGTTACAGTACAATTAATAGGCTAACCATTACCAAAAAAATTAATGAAACGAAAATTTAATGACCTTGATTTAGATGCGACCTTCTATTAATTGATTAAATAATATTCTGTATCATAGAAAACTGTCCACCATTTTTGAGTGTGGCTCTAGTATGCTATGACTCAATCGTTAATATTCACAAATCAACATTATAAAGGAACTCACACCCAGTAATAAATCCACAGAAATAATTACATGAACATGAGCGAACACAACAACAAAAGTAAAATTTATTACAGAACTGTCAGAACCTTTTGAAATAAATCAGGTGTCAGACAAGAAGATGGTTTGTCAGCTCTACTTTTCAACTGTGTATTAGAGACGGTTGTGAGAGAAAGAAGGAGATCCACCAGTAATAAGGATGTGCAACTGGGAAGAAATCCAAATTAATTCACCATAGATTGTCTGGATTTTGCAGACGAAATGGCTTTAATTAGTGACCCACTGGATAGTGTCAAGTAGCAAATTATAGGTCTACAGAAATAAGTGGCCAAAATAGGAAGAAAAATATCATTTGATAAAAAGACAGTTCATGACAAATATCACTGACGTCCCTCAAAATCTTAAAACTCATAAAAATGTAATGTCTAAAACAATCTATTTAAATAACCCGTAAAATGGATAACAAGCAGTGCAAAAGGAAAGAGAGCAGCAGAAAATAAAGCACAGAATATGAGAAGGACAATTCACACCACAAAAGCACACACAACAAAAATTCTTTGCACTGGAAAACAAAACTATGAATCAATCAAACATTGGTAAGTCTTGAGTCACTGTATGCAGACGAAAAACTTAAGCTACCATGATCTGCCGATCTTGAAAACGTCAAAAGAAGATTTATGAGGAAAATACTGGGACCTAAAAGTAATTGTAATGTTGAATACGAATTCTACATCTACATCTACATCTACATCCATACTCCGCAAACCACCTGACGGTGTGTGGCGGAGGGTACCCTGAGTACCTCTATCGGTTCTCCCTTCTATTCCAGTCTCGTATCGCTCGTGGAATCTAGGATTGTCGGTATGCTTCTGTGTGGGCTCTAATCTCTCTGATTTTATCCTCATGGTCTCTTCGCGAGATATACGTAGGAGGGAACAATATACTGCTTGACTCTTCGGTGAAAGTATGTTCTCGAAACTTTAACAAAAGCCCGTACCGAGCTGCTGAGCGTCTCTCCCGCAGAGTCTTCCACTGGGGTTTATCTATCATCTCCGTAACGCTTTCGCGATTACTAAATGATCCTGTAACGAAGCGCGCTGCTCTCCGTTGGATCTTCTCTATCTCTTCTATCAACCCTATCCGGTACGGATCCCACACTGCTGAGCAGTATTCAAGCAGTGGGCGAACAAGCTTACTGTAACCTACTACCTTTGTTTGCGCATTGCATTTCCTTAGGATTCTTCCAATGAATCTCAGTCTGGCATCTGCTTTACCGACGATCAACTTTATATGATCATTCCATTTTAAATCACTCCTAATGCGTACTCCCAGATAATTTATGGAATTAACTGCTTCCAGTTGCTGACCTGCTATTTTGTAGCTAAATGATAAGGGATCTATCTTTCTTTGTATTCGCATCACATTACACTTGTCTACATTGAGATTCAATTGCCATTCCCTGCACCATGCGTCAATTCGCTGCAGATCCTCCTGCATTTCAGTACAATTTTCCATTGTTACAACCTCTCGATACACCACAGCATCATCTGCAAAAAGCCTCAGTGAACTTCCGATGTCATCCACAAGGTCATTTATGTATATTGTGAATAGCAACGGTCCTATGACACTACCCTGCGGCACACCTGAAATCACTCTTACTTCGGAAGACTTCTCCCCATTGAGAATGAGATGCTGCGTTCTGTTATCTAGGAACTCTTCAATCCAATCACACAATTGGTCTGATAGTCCATATGCTCTTACTTTGTTCATTACACGACTGTGGGGAACTGTATCGAACGCCTTGCGGAAGTCAAGAAACACAGCATCTACCTGTGAACCCGTGTCAATGGCCCTCTGAGTGTCGTGGACGAATAGCGCGAGCTGGGTTTCGCGCGACCGTCTTTTTCGAAACCCAGGCTGATTCCTACAGAGTAGATTTCTAGTCTCCAGAAAAGTCATTATACTCGAACATAATACGTGTTCCAAAATTCTACAACTGATCGACGTTAGAGATATAGGTCTACAGTTCTGCACATCTGTTCGACGTCCCTTCTTGAAAACGGGGATGACCTGTGCCCTTTTCCAATCCTTTGGAACGCTACGCTCTTCTAGAGACCTACGGTACACCGCTGCAAGAAGGGGGCAAGTTCCTTCGCGTACTCTGTGTAAAATCGAACCGGTATCCCATCACGTCCAGCGGCCTTTCCTCTTTTAAGCGACTTTAATTGTTTCTCTATCCCTCTGTCGTCTATTTCGATATCTACCATTTTGTCATCTGTGCGACAATCTAGAGAAGGTACTACAGTGCAGTCTTCCTCTGTGAAACAGCTTTGGAAAAAGACATTTAGTATTTCGGCCTTTAGTCTGTCATCCTCTGTTTCAGTACCATTTTGGTCACAGAGTGTCTGGACATTTTGTTTTGATCCACCTACCGCTTTGACATAAGACCAAAATTTCTTAGGATTTTCTGCCAAGTCAGTACATAGAACTTTACTTTCGAAGTCATTGAACGCCTTTCGCATAGCCCTCCTCGCACTACATTTCATGCATGGCTGTCTTCACTTAGCCGCTGCAGTTACGAAAGGCGGATGACCTTGAACGAGCTTCGCCTGGCTGCCGCCAGGGCTGGAGGTTCGCGCTCTTGTTTTAACAGAGCGCGATCCGCAGTTATTGCTCGTTTCCGGTAACGCCATTGCGGTTATCAGGGCGCTTAGTTCCGGCCTCGCCCATCTTATCAGTAACTACGTCACTGCTTATGAGGCAGCTGCACGCTCATTCGAGTCGAGGCAGCCGCACAGTACAGACAGCCATGCCTTACTGAAGGAGAAGATATATAAGAAGAGCGAGACTACCGATCTACAAGAATGTAGATACATTTTATATGAAGCCGAAGCAAACCGAACAACAGCAACTACTTGGAGGACCTATAACTTTTGTAGGATGTAAGATAATGATAAAACACAGAGCTCTATTCGAAAATGGGGAAAGGTAACTGATATGATGAGGACAAAATGAATAGACTTACTTGGAGATATGTACCGAATGGATAATAACACACTAGCCATACAGATCTTCAAATCACAAGACAGCTACATATCTAAACCAATGTGATTCTCGGAAATCGCCAAGATACGAAAAAAAAACTATAATTAGAATGGACTTCGTAAGTAACGGTAGATTTTAGAGAAGAAAAACAGCAGGATTTCAGGAAAGGAAAAGATCAACAAACAGAAGGAAGTCGACCAGGGAATAAAAGGAGCGACACACTAGAAAAATCAAGGAACTCCGGGGGCAAATAAATTTAAACACAAAGCATCAAAGCCAAAGTTGATTGAACGTACCCACGAGTAAATAAATAAATATATACTTAAAAAATTAAGATAGGGGACTCTAAGATGATATTAAACAAGTTTGTAATACACTTTCTTTCCGAGCACCATCCGAGATTAAAACAGAAAGAGAAGAATGATTCTTTGTATTACGCACCCTTCAGCACACACCAGAGTGTGGCTTGTGCAGTCGGATATACACCCAGCAAAAAAACTCAGTGACTATAGGAAATTCAAAACTTCCATCCGAAACTGGAGAGATTTCTCCTTCCTTCGGACTGCTACAGAATCTATTCTGCCAAACACAGATATCGAGACTTCAGATCAGATTCCTCATTCCAGAGTCAACACACACACTGTACATACAAAGTACAGTATATTATGAAAATGTGCTGAAATGGTAAAAAAAAACGATGTACGTGGAAAACTCTTCCCAGGTGAAAAGAAAGTTACTGGAACATCTGTAAAAGTAGCCAGGAATGAGAGCTATCTTGCCACAAGAAGTAACATATAAGAATCTAAAGAATGAAGTTTTGAACATCAAAAACAGATTCCATAATATTTTTATGTGTTGTGAGATGTTGGTTGTGTGCTGTTTAACGTACTCTAGATTCTGTAGTCCAGGCTCATGTGACCTAGAGAGAAGGGAAGTACCCCCTAAGTTCATGCAAATTAATTTAATTGAAGTGATAAGATCATACAAATGGAAACACCTTACAGAAGTGATTATTATAAGGGGTTGCCGAATCAAGCAGGAAAATGTGGATCCCACTGTGGTGATAACAGATCAGAGGATATCACAAAATGTAACAGTATCATACGAAGCAGCACCAAAGCTGAAATCGTTATAGGTACGGAAAGCTGGGTGAAGCCAGAGATAAATTCTGCCGAAATTTTTACAAAGGCACAGGCGGTGTTTAGAAAGGATAATTTGCATGCAACCGGTGGTGGCGTATTTGTAACTGTTATTAGTAGTTTATCCTGTAGTTAAGTAGAAGTGGATAGTTCCTGTGAGTTATTATGGGTGGAGGCTACACTGAACAACCGAGCTAGGTTCATAATTGGCTCCTTTTACCGACCTCCCGACTCAGCAGCATTAGTGGCAGAACAACTGAGAGAAAATCTGGAATACATTTCTCATAAATTTTCTCAGCATGTTATAATCTTAGGTGGAGATTTCAATTTACCAGATATAGACTGAGACACTCAGATGTTTAGGACAGGTGGTAGGGACAGAGCATCGAGTGACATTATACTGAGTGCACTATCCGAAAATTACCTCGAGCAATTAAACAGAGAATCGACTCGTGGAGGTAACATCTTGGACCTACTGATAACAGACCCGAACTTTTCGACTCTGTAAGCGCAGAACAGGGAATAAGTGATCATAAGACCGTTGCAGCATCCCTGAATATGGAAGTAAATAGGAATATAAAAAAAGAGAGGAAGGTTTATCTGTTTAGCAAGAGTAATAGAAGGCAGATTTCAGACTACCTAACAGATCAAAACGAAATTTTCTGTTCCGACACTGACAATGTTGAGTGTTTTTGGAAAAAGTTCAAGGCAATCGTAAAATGCGTTTTATACAGGTACGTGCCGAGTAAAACTGTGAGGGATGGGAAAAACCCACCGTGGTCCAACAACAAAGTTAGGAAGCTACTGCGAAAGCAAAGAGAGCTTCACTGCAAATTTAACCGCAGCCAAAACCTCTCAGACAAACAGAAGCCAAACGATGTCAAAGTTAGCGTAAGGAGGGCTATGCGTGAAGCGTTCAGTGAATTCGAAAGTAAAATTCTATGTACCGACTTGACAGAAAATCCTAGGAAGTTCTTGTCTTACGTTAAATTAGTAAGTGGCTCGAAACAGCATATCCAGACACTCTGGGATGATGATGGCATTGAAACAGAGGATGACACGCGTAAAGCTGAAATACTAAACACCTTTTTCCAAAGCTGTTTCACAGAGGGAGACCGCACTGCATTTCCTTCTCTAAATCCTCGCACAAACGAAAAAATGGCTGACATCGAAATAAGTGTCCAAGGAATAGAAAAGCAACTGAAATCACTCAACAGAGGAAAGTCCACTGGACCTGACGGGATACCAATTCGATTCAACACAGAGTATGCGAAAGAACGTGCCCACTTCTAACAGCCGTGTACCGCAAGTCTCTAGAGGAACGGAAGGTTCCAAATGATTGGAAAAGAGCACAGGTAGTCCCAGTCTTCAAGAGGGGTCGTCGAGTAGATGCGCAAAACTATAGACCTATATCTCTGACATCGATCTGTTGTAGAATTTTAGAACATGTTTTTTGCTCGCGTATCATGTCGTTTTTGGAAACCCAGAATCTACTCTGTAGGAATCAACATGGATTCCGGAAACAGCGATCGTGAGTCCCAACTCGCTTTATTTGTTCATGAGACCCAGAAAATATTAGATACAGGCTCCCAGATACATGCCATTTTCCTTGACTTCCGGAAGGCGTTCGATACAGTTCGGCACTGTCGCCTGATAAACAAAGTAAGAGCCTACGGAATATCAGACCAGCTGTGTGGCTGGATTGAAGAGTTTTTAGCAAACAGAACACAGCATGTTGTTATCAATGAAGAGACGTCTACAGACGTTAAACTAACCTCTGGCGTACCACAGGGGATTGTTATGGGACCATTGCTTTTCACGATATATACAAATGACCTAGTAGATAGTGTCGGAAGTTCCATGCGGCTTTTCGCGGATGATGCTGTAGTATACAGAGAAGTTGCAGCATTAGAAAATTGCAGCGAAATGCAGGAAGATCTGCAGCGGATAGGAACTTGGTGGAGTGGCAACTGACCCTTAACATAGACAAATGTAATGTATTGCGAATACATAGAAAGAAGGATCCTTTATTGTATGATTATATGATAGCGGAACAAACACTGGTAGCAGTTTCTTCTGTAAAATATCTGGGAGTATGGGTGCGGAACGATTTGAAATGAAATGATCATATAAAACTAATTGTTGGTAAGACGGGTGCCAGGTTGAGATTCATTGGGAGAGTCCTTAGAAAATGTAGTCCATCAACAAAGGAGGTGGCTTATAAAACACTCGTTCGAGCGATACTTGAGTATTGCTCATCAGTGTGGGATCCGTACCAGGTCGGGTTGACAGAGGAGATAGAGAAGATCCAGAGAAGAGCGGCGCGTTTCGTCAGAGGGTTGTTTGGTAAGGGTGATAGCGTTACGGAGATGTTTAGCAAACTCAAGTGGCAGACTCTGCAAGAGAGGCGCTCTGCATCGCGGTGTAGCTTGCGGTCCAGGTTTCGAGAGCGTGCGTTTCTGGATGAGGTATCGAATATATTGCTTCCCCTTACTTATAACTCCCGAGGAGATCACGAATGTAAAATTAGAGAGATTCGAGGGCGCACGGAGGCTTTCCGGCAGTCTTTCTTCCCGCGAACCATACGCGACTGGAACAGGAAAGGGAGGTAATGACAGTGGCACGTAAAGTGCCCTCCGTCACACACCGTTGGGTGGCTTGCGGAGTATAAATGTAGATGTAGATGTAGCACCTCCTCGAACACCGACTGACCTAGAAGCGATTATGTTCCATTAATCGGACCGACAATACTACGATCCGTCTTCCCCAAATTTACTGCGCCCAGAAATTTTAAGTTAACTGCAACACAGAAATGCTCACATCTGTTAAGCCTGGCTGAACATTACATTCACACATGCAAGTAATTACCCAAAAACTATAACATTACGAATGGTCACCCATTAGCACCAAAACAAACAGATTACCGCTGGTAAAATATTCTTCTGAACAAACTGAACAACTCGAGACGTGTTTCTACCTACGAACGTAGTGGTGAATAATGCATAGTGCGTAAAATTCTTCATGAGAGCACAATAATTCGTACGAGATTAAGTGCAGAATAACAAAACCTGCAAAAGTCGGTAAACACGAACTACATACATTAACAAACATCGGCAATTAAAAGCAAATGAAAAGAAGCCAAAACTGTTTAACTCTTATCTCATTAGTATTGGTAACTATGGTTTGGAAATTTATAGGTCTGCAAAGTTGTTATGGTTAAGAAAAGAAATAAGTAAATGAATGAAACCATGTTTTAAGTATAGTTCTGAATGTTTTTGAAAATAAAGCTGAATAGTATTACAATGTGACAATTTACAATCACGTAAAATGAACGACCAAGTTATTGTTGTTCCTATATAAAGGGCTTTTACATTAATGATTAGAACTATGTAGTTCATCGTGTCTCTTAGTCAATGAGCCTTCAAGACAGTTCCATTTAGCTGATGCTGCTGGCGAGTCGACAGCATCCGCGTCGTTAGTCCACGATCCTTGAGCGTGTAATCCGATAATTGCTATAGTCTTGTGAGCTCTTTGATGATGGGTATCTGTAACGAATCCAAGAGGAACGCTTGATGTTTGCAGAATTAATTTCAGTCTGTGTAGCTGCATGCAACGACGAACACAAAACATTATTCTATCCAATAAAGCGTGACGTAATCTGATGTCATAATGTTTGTTACACACCTTAGCGGCAGTTTTTAGGTTTCTGATTCACGATCGCGGCGCGGTAATTTTCACAGTATATATATCCGTCAGCACTACGAAATTAAATCAGGTCATTTCCACCATAATGCATGGTCCGTGTTTTTTTACCGAACAATCAATACCGTAATCAGTTCAATTACACGGCAATCAGTACATCGTACATCAGTAATGAAAGTTCTTCGTATGAGTATACGACGCGAAAACGTGTAACCATATTTCCTGTTTAGTTCCACAGTCAGTGGTATGCACTAAGCACTTGGTGCAGTCTATAATCGAAAAAAGTGTCATTACTGCGTGCACGTAGCTTCCTGGCCTGCATAACAAAGTTTTGCATATAATGGGTTCAATCACAGTTCCGCCAAATGAGCAACGCGACGCGTAAAGTCACTAGGTCATTAATCATGGTACACACCATGATCATAAATGTAGCACTATCAAAACACTGATATATCTCGCCGACCACGGTGTATAGCAGTACATACACGGGACGACAATCACCTCAGATTTCTTCTTCTCGCTCCTGACTCTTTGTTGATGCTTTCTCTATCGATCTCTCGATATGAGTCTAAATTGCTCATACGTCTCGATTCATATAACACTTTTGAAGATTATGATTACATCGCCTTATAGTTTTATACACATTCAAAGTTTCATATCACTCTGTCCATAGAAAATGAATTCAAATATAATGTTAACAAATAAGAAGGTATACAACATCGGAATTATTGAAAATGGCAGTCACACTCATAACAACAGGATTAGGTAAACAGAAACATAATTATACCCTTGTTGTTGTTGTGGTCTTCAGTCCTGAGACTGGTTTGATGCAGCTCTCCATGCTACTCTATCCTGTGCAAGCTTCTTCATCTCCCAGTACCTACTGCAACCTACATCCTTCTGAATCTGCTTAGTGTATTCATCTCTTGGTCTCCCTCTACGATTTTTACCCTCCACGCTGCCCTCCAATGCTAAATTGGTGATCCCTTGATGCCTCAAAACATGTCCTACCAACCGATCCCTTCTTCTAGTCAAGTTGTGCCACAAACTTCTCTTCTCCCCAAACCTATTCAATACCTCCTCATTAGTTACGTGATCTACCCACCTTATCTTCAGCATTCTTCTCTAGCACCACATTTCGAAAGCTTCTATTCTCTTCTTGTCTAAACTATTTATCGTCCATGTTTCACTTCCATACATGGCTACACTCCATACAAATACTTTCAGAAACGACTTCCTGACCCTTAAACCAAAACTCGATGTTAACAAACTTCTCTTCTCCAGAAACGATTTCCTTGCCATTGCCAGTCTACATTTTATATCCTCTCTACTTCGACCATCATCAGTTATTTTACTCCCTAAATAGCAAAACTCATTTACTACTTTAAGTGTCTCATTTCCTAATCTAATCCCCGCAGCATCACCCGATTTAATTTGACTACATTCCATTATACTCGTTTTGCTTTTGTTGATGTTCATCTTATATCCTCCTTTCAAGACACTGTCCATTCCGTTCAACTGCTCTTCCAAGTCCTTTGCTGTCTCTGACAGAATTACAATGTCATCGGCGAACCTCAAAGTTTTTATTTCTTCTCCTTGGATTTTAATACCTACTCCGAATTTTTCTTTTGTTTCCTTTACTGCTTGCTCAATATACAGATTGAATAGCATCGGGGAGAGGCTACAACCCTGTCTCACTCCTTTCCCAACCACTGCTTCCCTTTCATGCCCCTCGACTCCTATAACTGCCATCTGGTTTCTGTACAAATTGTAGATAGCCTTTCGCTCCCTGTATTTTACCCCTGCCACCTTCAGAATTTGAAAGAGAGTATTCCAGTTAACGTTGTCAAAAGCTTTCTCTAAGTCTACAAATGCTAGAAACGTAGGTTTGCCTTTTCTTAATCTTTCTTCTAAGATAAGTCGTAAGGTTAGTATTGCCTCTCGTGTTCCAACATTTCTACGGAATCCAAACTGATCTTCCCCGAGGTCCGCTTCTACTAGTTTTTCCATTCGTCTGTAAAGAATTCGCGTTAGTATGTTGCAGCTGTGGCTTATTAAACTGATAGTTCGGTAATTTTCACATCTGTCAACACCTGTTTTCTTTGAGATTGGAATTATTATATTCTTCTTGAAGTCTGAGGGTATTTCGCCTGTCTCATACATCTTGCTCACCAGATGGTAGAGTTTTGTCATGACTGGCTCACCCAAGGCAGTATCTATCTTACCCCTAGTGAGACAAGCCTTTACATCCTTACATTTGTCCTCTAGCCATCCCTGCTTAGCCATTTTGCACTTCCTGTCAATCTCATTTTTTAGACGTTTGTATTCCTTTTTGCCTGCTTCATTTACTGCATTTTTATATTTTCTCCTTTCATCAATTAAATTCAATATTTCTTCTGTTACCCAAGGATTTCTATTAGCCCTCGTCTTTATACCTACTTGATCCTCTGCTGCCTTCACTACTTCATCCCTCAGAGCTACCCATTCTTTTTCTACTGTATTTCTTTCCCCCATTCCTGTCAATTGTTCCCTTATGCTCTCCCTGAAACTCTCTACAACCCTAAAATCTACAAAATTCATTCTGAAAAATAACCTTTTCAATGTATGACGAAAATAAAGGAGGAAAGAAATAAAAGAAAAAATAGTAAAAAGGAAAATATCTCCACACTACGCCACACCGTAAACATGTTAACACTGATATAACTGAATGAACCTTTAATAATTGGACAAAGGATTATAATCGTAAAATTTAACCCGTCACACGCGCGTAGGCACAATAAATGCATAATTATGACAGTATTTTGTGGATACGACACGTGACCGCAAGAGTAGTTAGCTGATTACAGAAAGAACACGGATAAAATAGGTAAAAATACCAGTAAGATCGAAAAAGTGGGTAACGAAAACAACCAGCGGACTGTAAAATGTTAAAACTGTGCAACTGCCTCCTAAAACAAGTTAACTAACACCGCGTCCCTACCACATCGGTTTTTGCAACTCTGGACCATTCTTACCAAACACGTGTAGCGTGACTGCAGAAGGCAGCGACAGTAATGGCTGAAGATTCATCTCTGTAATCAGTGCTAGAGAGAAGACATCGTTCTTCATGACAACAAAGCTCTTTTCATGAGTTGTCTGATAACAAGTCTTTTCACCATGACCTGCAACTTGATGCCCAGCATCAAGTGTTCCGTTTCCTAGCACTCAAACTTGGCTGCCCCTGTCAGAACAGGAATGTCACCGGCCAGTAGTAGCACACATCGTGAGTTCCATCCAGTAATACTTTAGCAGCAAGACAAACAGGCTCCTCTTCCTGTTGATTTCGTTATTATTGACCAGTTGTGCTGCGGTGTGGGGGGAAAACGGGAGGCTTCTCCAACTCCATGATACGATTCTGAAGCGGACCTATTGAAAGGCTTAGACATACACGTGCACGAGAAAGCTCGCGGTCTACAGACGACAAGAGTACGAAGCAACAGGAGTGCTTGTTTCTAAAAGATTAAAAGGAAAATTCATCTATAGCGTGGCTACTGAGGCAGCAGCGTTTCTCACGCTGGCCTCTGGCAAGAGACACCCGGTTACACCTTTGTCTTTCTAATTGGATTCTTCGAACCATGCGGTCATTTTGGCTGCTCGCAGTCCCCGTGAAATGGCTAGAGTGCGAGGGATGACGGATGTGAATGCCCTGTTTGCTACCTGGGCTGAAATTAGCTTTTTACTGTTAGCAAGTTTATGGTCCAGCCTGTCCCTTTTGAGAAAACGTCTGTCTTTACCCAGCCAGATCGAAGGCTTTCAACTTCGCAGTCCCTCACTGTAATAAGAGAGAAGGGATAGCAAGGCAATTAAACTGAACAGTCACTGGTGGTACTGAACGTTATCTACAATTATGAAGCAGCATAAGAAAAAGGCTATACTAATCAAGAGGACGAGCCTGTAATACACTCCGGTGACAGATGTCCTGGGATACCTTCTAATATCTTGTCGGACCAAATGTTGCCCAGCGTAGCGTAGCAATCGGCGTGGCATGGACTCAACATGTCGTTGGAGTTCGCCAGCAGAAATTTTGAGCCACACTGCCTCTATAGGCAACCACATCTGTGAAAGTGTTGCCGATGCAGGATTTTCTACACGAACTGATCTCTCGATTAGTCCTATACATGTTTCATGGGCATTCATATAAGGCAGGGCTTAACAACTGGCCGGTTTTGAGCGCGAGTACTCGCGTCTGCTCAGGCACGTGCTCGCGAGCAGCTGCAAGGTCGCGGAGTACGGAGGGAGGGGAGGGAGGGGAAATGCGCGCGCACGTTTGAATAGGGCCGAATAGGGCCGCAGCGTGGCTATTGAATTCGCGCCGACTGTGTAACGTTTAAAGTACTACGATCAGCTCTTAACAGTCACTTCGCTGGTTAAGAATCATGTGAAGTCGCCATTGTGTAACCCCAACCATGCTTTCGCAGTTCAACCCCCATTGGGAGGAACTGTATCTGTTTACAGAAAAAGATGGTGTTGCAAAATGTTTAGTATGTCACAAAACGCTGAATTCTTTTACGAAATTTAATTTGCAGCCACATTATATGTCGTACCACGCGAAAGACTACGGACGTGGAAAATGTGATTGATCAGATCATGCACACGAAGTTATTAAACTTAAAAGGAAGCTATCCGAAGAAGATCTGGACGACGAAGAAAAATCAACTGAGGCAGCTCTCAGAGTGGGTTACAAAATTGCTTTGCTTTTAGCAAAATCCCTGCGCCCCTTAACTGATGGCGATTTAATAAAAAAATGTTTGTTAGTTGCAGCGGAACATTTGTGCCCATCTCAAGTTCAACAATTTCGGATTGTGCCATTATCTAACATGACCATTATGCGTCGCATACAGGACATGGCAGACGACGTCCAGAGCCAACTTGCAAATATCTGTAAAGATTTTATGGCGTCTTCTCTAGCTCTGGACGAAAGTGTTGATATCACTGGAACAGCGCAGCTTGCCATATTTATTAGAGGTGTTAATAGAGATCTTCAGGTGAGGGAGGAGCTCCTCGATGTAGTAGCCATGAAGAACACTACAACCGGAGGTGATATTTTAAGTAGCGTTGAAGAAAGTGTTGAAAATATAGGATTGTGGTGGAATTCTTTAGTTTCAGTGTCTACAGATGGTAGAGGCATACACTAAGCTAGTAAAATTATGTGACACGTCTACATTCTCCTTTATTTGTTTTATTTGTCGCAGTAATAATTCGTGAGTGATATCCATGCAGGTGGCCGCGGATTTACATCGACTGGCGGCAGCTGTTGTGTACCCCATGTGACTCTCCCCACTCTCCGCTCTGGTCTGGTAGTGGGGGTAGCGTGCTCGCGCTGCTCCGTGCTCGCGCCTTGCTGCTCACAGCTTGCTCCGCGAGCACGTATGTTGTGAAGCCCTGATATAAGGCGATCTGAGAGGCGAGATCATTCGCTCGAACTGTCCAGAATGTTCTTCCCACCAATAACGAACAATTGTGGCCCAGTGACATGGTGCATTGTCATCCACAGAAATCCCATCATAGTTTGGGAACATAACGATCATAGTTTGGGAACATAACGTGCCTGAATGGCTTCACATGGTCTCTGAGTAGCCGAACATAATCAGGACTCAGTCCATTTCACGTAAACAGAGCCCATACCATTACGGAGCCGTTACCAGCTTGCAAAATGCCTTGTTGACAACTTGTGCCCTTGGCTTCGTACGGTCTGCGGCATACACTAACCCTACCATCAGGTCTTACCAGCTGAAATCGGGACTCATCTGTCCAGGCCATTGTTTTCCAGTGATCCAGGATCCAAACGATATGGTTGCGAGCCCAGAGGAGAGGCGCTGCAGGCGATGGTGTGTTCTTAGCAAAGGCACTGGCATCGGTCGTCTGCTACCATAGCCCTTTAACGCCAAATTTCGCTACACTGTCCCAACGGACATGTCCGTCGTGCATCCCATGTCATGCTATGAGCAAAGGCACTCGCGTTGGTCTTCTGCTGCCATAACCAATTAACGCCCAACTTTGCCGCCCTGTCCTAACGGATTCGTTCGTCGCAGCCTCACATTGATTTCGGCCGTTATTTCACTCAGTGCTGCTTGTCTGTTAGCACTGACAACTCTAACAAGGGAACCTCCCCATCGCACCCCCCGCAGATTTAGTTATAATTTGGCACAGTGGATAGGCCTTGAAAAACTGAACATAGATCAATCGAGAAAACAGGAAGAAGTTGTGTGGAACTATGAAAAAATAAGCAAAATATACTGAGTAGTCCATGGGCAACATTAGCAACATCAAGGACAATATCGGCACATGCGCACCGTGGTCCTGTGGTTAGCGTGAACAGCTGCGGAGCGAGAGGTCCTTGGTTCAAGTCTTCACTCGAGCGAAAATTTTACTTACTTTATTTTCGCAAAATTATGATTTGTCCGTTCGTTCATTGACGTTTCTGTTCACTGTAATAAGTTCCGTGTCTGTGTGTTGCGACCGCACCGCAAAACCGTGCGATTAGTAGACGAAAGGACGTGCCTCTCCAATGGGAACCGATAACATTTGAGCGCAAGGTCATATGTCAACCGATTCCTCCACAGGAAAACACGTCTGATATATTCTACACGACACTGGTGACGGCATGTGCGTCACATGACAGGAATATGTTGTCGACCCACCTAACTTGGCGAATGGGTAAAACGATTCTTCTACCTTGCCCGATTTAGGTTTTCTTGTGGATGTGATAATCACACTTATGTTTTCATCACTTTTTTGGAAGTGTGTCACATAAACTGCAACAAATGAATGCAACAGGTTCACAGTCGCACAGATTTCTCTGTGCTCTACCAAAACATATGTTTTTAACGTTTTCAAATTTTTCCGTGTGTAGACCGTCAAATCCTGCATATGTCCAAGCAAATCTGAATATGTCCTGGAATTTTGGAGAGCGAAGTTGATTATGTGTGAGTGCCTGAATTCTGATAATTGTCTGAAAATAAAAAATTTTCACTCAAGGGAAGACTTGAACCAAGGACCTCTCGTTCCGCAGCTGCTCACGCTACCCACGGGACCACGGCACTCCTCCGCTCACAGTCTCCTTGATGTTGCCTATGTTACCCATGGACTGCTCCGTTTGTAAATTTTGCTTATTTTTTCATAGTTCCACACAACTTCTTCCTGTTTTCTCGATTTATCTGTGTTCAGTTTTTCAAGGCCTATCCACTGTGCCAACTTATAACTGAATCTGAGGGGGGTGCGATGGGGAGGTTCCCTTGTAAGCAAACGTTGCTGCTCTCGGTCGATAAGTGAAGACCGTCGGCCACTGCGTTTTTCGTGGTGAGATTTAATGGCTGAAATTGGTATTGTCGGTACACTCTTGACGCTGTGGATCGCAGGATACTGAAATCCCTAACGGTTTCCGAAATGGAATGTCCCATGGGTGTAGCTCGAACTACCACTCTGCGATCAATGTCTGTTAATTCCCGTCGTGGAGCTCTTTGATATGAATCAGCTGAGTACAAATAACTAACGCCAGTGCACTGTCCTTTTACACCTTGCGTATGCGACACTATCGCCATCTGAGGCTGTACATATAGCTCTCTCGTGACTTTTGTCACCTCAGTGAATTGTGAAATCTAGTGTGTGACTCCTTTAGAGAAAACTACCATGTAACAGAGTGTATGTAAAGGTAGAAAACTTATCGCTAGATAGTACGCGATGGAGGGAATCACCATGTCGAAGAAGCTGACGACTTAGAAAATAAATTAATTTTGTTTCGACACTATGAAGTCCTGAGTGTTGGACATACTGGATATATTTTGGCATGGTGCTACAGCAAACAGTTTCGAATTATTTCAGAATAGAAACAGTCTTGGTTTCGATCAGTAATTTTGAAATCTGTTTTCGCAGGACAGAGCGGATCAGATTGTGGAAAGGGGCCAAGATCAGTTACTGTCAGTTACACAAGAACACACAACTTTATTCCACGAAACCAATGCATAGTTTTCTCATTAAAACAAAAAGGATCAATTCATGGCTGAGGGCCCAGGAAACTTCTCATAAATAAAGTTTAAATAATTCCTTTTAAAAGTCAAGGATTTAGAGAAACGGCTGAAGGCCTTACTTAAGCAAAATTAAAATATCCCTACAATTCCTTTTAAGGCACCAGAATTTAGACAAACGGCTAAAGGCCTTACCTAAGTAAAATTAAAATATCTTCTCGGCTAAAGGCCCAAATAATATTTCAGATCAGCAAAGGAAATTCTTTAAAAGACAAGCATTTACAAATCTCGGCTAAAAGCCATATTACGGAAAATTTAAATTAATTCCTCGGCTGAAAGCCCAATAATTTTTCAATATAATAATAGGCAACCTTTAAAGACAAGAATTTACACAGCACAACAGAAAACCATCTGAAGGAAAGTTTAATATCTTGATGGCTGAAGGCCCAAACAATTATTCAAAATAAAGACAAACCATAACATAACCATTTACACACTACGGCTGTAGGCCATTTTAAGAATACAAGATAATTAAAGAGAAACCTTACATACAGGAATTTACACATTACGGTTGAAAGCCACAAATTTTAAAACAAATGCGGCTGAAAGCCTAAATACAGAGCAAACAAGAATTTTAAATAAAACACGGCTGAAGGCCTAATCTTAAAATACTTCACATAAGGTTCGGCTGAAGGCCATATACTGAACACAGAACAGACAAAATTAATACACGGCTGAAGCCTCGCATGGATCTTCTGACAAAAGAAAATCACAATCACAAACAAGAAAACAGTGGTGCTGAGAAGTGTTCCAAGGGTCGGCCTGGGCAGGAAACTAACAACAGTGTAGGTGACACAGGCAGCCAAGCGTAACACTAAATAATTGGGTGGCAGCACGGCCTAGGGACGGCTGAGGAACCAACCAACAACCTAATCAATTCCCTTCCACCCGACCAATGGGACGACAACCAAAAATATCAGCGAGGACGAGTATCGCAGCAGGACTATGTCTTAGTAATTGGTGTCTAAACACAGTCAAGGCACAATAACAACTCAAAGAAAAGGGAGAACAACATGAAGCTCTCGAACTACGCGCTGTGCCGGACAGCATCAACACGGCGAGGAAAGCACACTGCCGGAAAACTGCGCTGACGACCAGTGCAGGTAACCGGAACGTTAACGGCCACAAGGCAGAAGACACCGCTGGTGCACTTCACTAATAAATTATAACCATTTCAAAAGTCAAACACCATACAGGAAGACAGCTGCAAAATTTTGCCGACTCTAGCACACCATCACGTTGCTGCTTGCGGGAACAGCCCAGGAAGCTACAACCAGAAATCAAGGAAGAGATGTGACAGCAGTTGAGGTTTCATAACAGATTCACTGATTGCTCAACTCCAGGATGCAGGTGCGGTGTGCGACGAACTTTGCAGCTCTCACAGCTAGTGCCACACAAGTCCGACCGCGCGTGCACGTCGCCAGCGGCCCCGGCCTGCCCTCACTCTGCGGAGACTTCCTCGCTGCTACGTCGCAACCGACCGACTGCCTACTCCAGTACGCAGACAGCATTCATCTGCTCACTGGAAATCACAGAAGCTACACACAGTTCCGCGTAAACATTTGCACCAACAACTCCGACAATCCTTAAACCAATCACCGTGGAGCAACAGGGAGAAATGACAAGTGACACACACAGGTTTCCATAAGCGTTCGGCGACCAAATACACGTCGTCCAATGAGACGACAGACCGAACGATCAAACAAGGTCGTCCCCACTCAGTTATATGTGTCGGCAACGGTCGGGCGAGTCTTGGCTGTCCGAAGCTCACTGCAGCTCGAACCCAACTCAACTCGATGTCCGTTCGGAACTCGGAGATAAGGCGACCCGGACACACTGGCTCGGACCCAACCATGCAGAGGTAACTCTTGCCCATCGGCGACGACATCTCTGCACGAGGAAGGAACCGACCCACGTCCGGCAAGATGACCAAGTGACGAGGCCCAGAATTGGTTGAAAGACCAAATACACGTTGCTCAATGAGACGACCAACCGAACGACCAACCGGCGGTCGTTGCCGCTCCAGTCTCCTTCCGTCGGACAGTTCATATGTGTGGCCAGCGGTCGGCAAGTACTGGCTGTCCGCCTCAATGGCGATCCTTCCCCCAACTCAACTCCAGACACACGACGACCCGGAAATACTCCAGAGATGGTACAACAGTGCCATTATCGATAAGCGCTGCTGCTGCCACTCACGGGCAAGCAAACCAGCAAACTAGTGACGCCAGTAAATCGAATTAAAAGAAAAACGAGGCAACAGAACCAGCAAAACAAGATGACGAGCAATAAACGGCATGACTGCGAGCCACGCACGGCTCAAATTTTGCCCCTTTTGGGGCATCATCAGATAGTGTAAAAGTAGCTGGATATGTAAAGCATCCGTCATAAATCCATGTAAAATGTGAAATCGATGGGTTACATTTGCAGCTACTTTTACATACTCAGTTACTGTTGCGTCCATTTTTCCATTTCGTATAGCTTTATGACGAGTGACTTCCACGTCCAGCTACTTTCACGCAGTCTGAAGA
The DNA here is from genome assembly GCF_023898315.1 of Schistocerca nitens. Lineage (NCBI taxonomy): Eukaryota > Metazoa > Arthropoda > Insecta > Orthoptera > Acrididae > Schistocerca > Schistocerca nitens. The sequence goes on from NC_064618.1 coordinate 719,470,944, forward strand.
TGCCCCAAAAGGGTGAAATGCGTCACTGATATTAAATACACTACTGGCCATTAAAATTGCTACACCAAGAAGAAATGCAGATGATAAACGGTTATTCATTGGACAAATATATTATACTAGAACTGACATGTGATTACATTTTCAGGCAATTTGGGTGTATAGATCCTGAGAAATCAGTACCCAGAACAATCACCTCTGGCGGTAATAACGGCCTTGATACGCCTGTGTATTCAGTCAAACAGAGCTTGGATGGCGTGTACAGATACAGCTGCCCATACAGCTTCAACACGACACCACAGTTCATCAAGAGTAGTGACTGGCGTATTGTGACGAGCCAGTTGCTCGGCCACCATTGACCAGACGTTTTCAATTGGTGAGAGATCTGGAGAATGTGCTGTCCACGGCAGCAGTCGAACATTTTCTGTACCCAGAAAGGCCCGTACAGGAGCTGCTGCATGCGGTCGTGCATTATCGTGTTGAAATGTAAGGTGTCGCAGGGATCGAATGAAAGGTAGCGCCAAGGCTCGTAACACATCTGAAATGTAACGTCCAGTGTTCAAAGTGCCGTCAATGCGAACAAGAGGTGACCGACACGTATGGCACCCATCACGCTGGGTGATATGCCAGTATGGCGATGACCAATACACGCTTCCAATGTGCGTTCACCGTGATGTCGCCAAACACGTATGCGACCATCATGATGCTATAACCAAAGCTGAATTCATCCGAGAAAAATGACGTTTTGCCATTCGTGCACCCAGGTTCGTCATTGAGTACACCATCGCAGGCGCTCGTCTCTGTGATGCAGCGTCATGGGTAAACGCAGCCATGGTCCCCGAGCTAATAGTCCATGCTGTTGCAAACGTCGCCCAACTGTTCGTGCAGATGGTTGTTGTCTTGCAAACATCCCCATCTGTTGACTCAGGGATTGAGACGTGGCTGCACGATCCGTTACAGCCATGCGGATAAGATGCCTGTCATCTCGAGTGAAGCCGTTGGGATCCAGAACGGCGTTCCGTATTACCCTCGTGAACTCACCGATTCCATATTCCGCTAACAGTCATTGGATCTCGACCAACGCGAGCAGCAATGTCGCGATTCGATAAACCGCAATCGCGATAGGCTACAATCCGAACTTTATCAAAGTCGGAAACGTGATGGTACGCATTTGTCCTCCTTACACGAGGTATCACAACAACGTTTCACCAGGCAACGCCGGTCAACTGCTGTTTGTGTATAAGAAATCGGTTGGAAACTTTCCTCACGTCAGCACGTTGTAGGTGTCGCCACCGGTGCCAACCTTGTCTGAATGCTCTGAAAAGCTAATCATTTGCATATCACAGCATCTTCTTCCTGTCGGTTAAATTTCGCGTCTGTAGCACGTCATCTTCGTGGTATAGCGATTTTAATGGCCAGTAGTGTAACTTCGCAACTTAATTGTTTTCATTCCGACTTGACATATTTATTAGTAAGTAGTAACCAAGCTTCGCATGGATATTTGCTGTCCCTTGCTGACTGCTGTACGGCGACTGGTACTAAAGTGCCACACACCTTTTCCTGGCGAAGTGAAGAGCACAATTGTTGGTGGGGATACGTTTACTACTCTCGAGACGTACTGTGCGTCTCTTCGCTTATCTGGCGGCAGGCCGCTTGTAAGAGGGAGAGCAGTTAGTTTGTCAGCGACGTGCTGTGCTGCTGCGCGGCTGCATTCTCTGGGAGGATAATGATCGGACGCAGGAAGCGGAGAGCCGTGTTCCCGAGCAGCGCATTCCGCGCCTGCGGCCTCCCTGCTGCGAGCACTTCCCACCTTACGCAGCGGCACAGCCATTCTTACGCCCGTGCACGATGACCCGCTGCACACGCCCACAATTGTCTCTGCCTTCTACATGCGTATTGTGAAGTAAAATTACTACTGCCGCCTGCTAGCGTTCAGAATAAAACGCCATTCGTAGCTAGAAACCGGACGGGGAATATGAGGTACTGTGTCTATAGAACACCGACAATATCCCGAGTATCTAGCAGACCCCATAGCCGAGTTTTCGAGTTCATAAAATTTGAGAACATGTATTGTACCATCCTGAGAGAGTATTTATTCAAGCACTGCATCTCTATTGCAATTATTATAGTTTGTTGTTGTGTTTGTAAACTGTAAATACGTAAACTGTAAACTGGTTTCCTATTCTTAACTTTCCTGTGTGCTTGTGTTATAAGATGAAACAGAACAATATAAGCGGTGCATCTTCATACTTTCGCGGCGCAAATACCCACCGTGGGTCCCTTATACCAAAATATTCACAAGGGAACCTCCCCATCGCACCCCCCTCAGATTTAGTTACAAGTTGCCACAGTGGATAGGCCTTGTAAAACTGAACACAGATCAATCGAGAAATCAGGAAGAAGTTGTGTGGAACTATGAAAAAATGAGCAAAATATACAAACTGAGTAGTCCTTGCGTAACATAGGCAACAACAAGGAAAGAGTTAATTCAGGAGTGCCGTGGTCCTGTGGTTAGCGTCAGGACGAGAGGTCCTTGGTTCAAGCCTTCCCTTGGCTGACAAATTTAACTTTTTTTTCAGTTTATGTGACAAACCCTTATGTTTTCATCACTTTTTTGGGAGTGATTATCACATACACAAGAAAACCTAAATCGGGCAACGTAAAGAATCTTTTTACCCATTCGCCAAGTGTACAAGTTAGGTGGGTTGACAATATATTCCTGTCATGCGACGCACATACCGTCACCAGTGTCGTATATAATATATCAGACGTGTTTTCCTGTGGAGGAATTGGTTGACCTATGACCTTGCCGTCAAGTGTTTTCGGTTCCCGTTGAAGAGGCACGTCCTTTCGTCTACTAATCGCACAGTTTTGCGGTGCGGTCGCAAAACACAGACTCTAAACTTATTACAGTGAACAGAGACGTCAATGAACGAAGGGACAGATCATAACTTTGCAAAAATAAAGAAAATAAACCGTTCACCCGAGGAAAGACTTGAACCAAGGACCTCTCATTCCGCAGCTGCTCACGCTAACCACGGGACCACGGCGATCCTGCGCTCACAGTCTCCTTGATGTTGCCTATCTTGCAGATAGACTACTCAGTTTGTATATTTTGCTTATTTTTTCATAGTTCCACACAAGTTCTTCCTGTTTTCAGGTGGGTCGAGATTAGAGAAAAACAAATAAGTGGCATTCGCCATACGGGGAAACCGATAGCGGTATAGAGTCAGCAGACCTCCGACGCGCTATTCAATCAAATAACTCCTCAGCTGGCATTACGATGCCAAGTGGAGCCCTTTCCTACCCTCCGACTAAAGGAAACCCTTAGCAGTACCAAGAAAGGAACCCGGGTCTTTTACATGGCATTCAGACACGCTGACGACTCATCTATGGTGAAAGACAACTGGAAGAAGGAATAAAATGGTCGTGAGACACAATTATCCCATACCTTGAACAGCATTGAAGGAAGAAAACAGATATTCGTGGTTTTTATACAATCGAGAGGTAAAAAACTAACATATTTCATAACTTGAAAACTTTTCACATCTTGCTGCTTATGTGAGGAGACAAACTTATTGCTTACGCTTGTAACCTATGCCAAAGAGTGTTGTGCCATCGCCGGCAGCGGTGGCCGGGCGGTTCTAGGCACTTCAGTCCGGAACCGCGGGATTGCTACGGTCGCAGGTTCGAATCCTGCCACGGGCATGGATGTGTGTGATGTCCTTAGGTTAGTTAGGTTTAAGTGGTTCTAAGTTCTAGGGGGCTGATGACCTAAGATGTTAAGTCCCATAGTGCTCAGAGCCATTTGAACCAGTTTTTGTTCTACCATTACTTAACTTCGCTCCCACTCGCCCACCGCCTATCATAGTTTAACTCTGCGAAAAATTCCTTAGAAAAAAATATAGGAAAACTGTTATAAATCCTCGTAGTATTTTTTGGTCCCGTCCTCGTCAAGCTACACATCTGTATTTTGGAAATAAGCTGTTTTTAACAGTGTGCTGCACATTTTCCTCTAAAATAATTAATTTAAGCAAATATCCAAGCGACCAACTGCAGTATTTGGAAGGAAGGACGGAGGTACCGGTAGGATGAGGGATAGTGATAAGTGATTGGTGCTGAGCCATGACAGGTTTGTTTGTTACATACCGCCTTCATATATCTTATCACCAAGATGCTCACGACAATCTGACGATGGGTTCTACCCGGAATGCGACAAATAATGTCATTTCCATTATAATTATCCGGGCTGTTATGCCGTGGTCGGTTGATGAATTCTGTGTCAATTCCCAACGTTTCGTCCCCCGTCTGCGGAGGACATCTTCAAGGGGGTCTGTAGCTCGATGGAAGGTCCAACACACCCACTGGCTCGCTACGGGGACGACACGTTGGGAATTGATACCGAATTCATCAACCGACCGCGGCATAATAACAGCCCGAATAATTATAATGGACATGACATTTCCGGCCGTGAAAGTCTACATTTTAGTATAAATAATGTCATTACTTTAATTAGCTGGTGGCTTCATATTCAGCGACCAAAATTATGCAGCACTCTTGTTGCTTCGCAATATGATGTATTCTTTCTGAGTGACTCTGTATCACATTTACAAGGATGTGTTGGTGTCCGTATCCGACACTCGGTTTCACACTGATGTTTATATTGGGCGAAGTACGTTTATGGTTCCATGCAGTACCGTCTCTGCGACCATGTAAGTCACTATTAGCTCTCGGATGGATAAGAGTAGAGCTTAGGAAACAGAAAAACTATGAGGGCCGCCTCTCCGCGGTGAAATTAGTCGGCAGATGTCAGCTTAGCGAAGCACTTCCGGCGCCGCCAGCGAGCCGCAACAACACACAGCTGCACCGCCACCGCCTGGCTGGCGGAAGTCCTTGGGATGCCTTCGGCGGCGATAGCGGCGCATAGGGCTCGAGCTGCGCACAGCATCCTCCATGACAATCGCCTCAAGTTGGTGAGGGAGTGACAGATTTCTTCAGGTATCCTACAGGATGGCGCACGAAATGTGTTACCATTTTGTTTTTGAATATAAACTTTATTGTCAATACATTCTGAAAGGAACAATGAAGAGCCGTCCATGGAGATTTGTTCTAACTCATCACATGCTCAATATGTCCACCATTTCGTTTCCTAATTTCCTTCAAACGAACACTGAAGCTAGTGATTACCCTACGGCACCTGTCTTCCGTAATTTGACTGCAAGCTTGAACAATAAGAATCACGTGGACGTTTCGGGAAAATTTTTTCCTTTAGGTACCCCCAAAGAAAAAAGTCACATGGATTGAGGTCTGCCGAGCGGGATTAGCCGAGATGTCTGGGGCGCTGCAGTCATGGACTGAGCGGCTGATCCCGGCGGAGGTTCGAGTCCTCCCTCGGGTATGGGTGTGTGTGTTTGTCCTTAGGATAATTTAGGTTAAGTAGTGTGTAAGCTTAGGGACTCATGACCTTAGCAGTTTAAGTTCCATAAGATTTCAAACACATTTGAATATTTTTTGATTTTATTGAGGTATGGACTATTGGGGGGGGGGGGCAATTTTGTCCATCATTGAAGCGACCTGGAAACGTGAGTGAAATGATCCGCATGTCGAAATGCTCGTGTAAAAACTCCAACACAGTGTTTGCAGTATGTGGCCTTGCTCCTTCTTGCATGAGCCACTGCGTGTTGAAGTACAAGGCAGTAGCAAGAAGCTCTGGAATGAAGCTATTGCGAAGCATGCTCAAATAACGCTCGCTGTTCACAGTTTCTTCAAAGAAAAAGGGTCCAATAAGTCCTTGACTGGAAATTTCTGCCCACGCTGTAATCCTCGGAGCATAATGTTGTCGTTCATGAAGCACTTGTGGGTTTTCAGTGGCCCAAAAGCGTACATTTTGTTTGTTAAACATACCGTCTAAATGAAAATGCGCTTTGTCTGAAAACCAAATGTTGTTGACAGTTTCTTCCCTATCCTCCGCCCACTGAGCAAACAGTAGTCTCTGCTGCTTGTTTTCTTCAGTGAGCTTCTGTGCACAGGTCATCTTGTATGGGTACATATGGAGATCACTTTTAAGAATGCGTTGAACGGAGCGTCTGGATACTCCCAGTTGCACTGCTGCCTTTCAACACGATTTCCCGGGACTATTCTGTACAGCAACTCGTACCGCTTCAATACTCTCCGGCGAACAAACAGGCTTAGACCGAGGTCGCTTCGCTTCCAATAGTGTTCCTTCCTGTACAAATTTATCGTACAACCTGTGGATGGTCTTCTTCCAAGGGACCCATCGTGTGTTAAACCGTTGTCGAAAACGCCTCTGAGTCACAACAAGGCTTTTCGTTTCATGAAAAAGTAACACAATTGCCGATCGTTGCTGTGTCGTCAGTCTTCCATTGTCAGCCATTGCTGCTTACTAGTCTCCTAGCGGCAGTATCGTGAATTACACGTCATTTCGTAACTCATTTGTTTTCCCAAGCACTGCTGGTACTGCTGTAGAGATCCCAGCGGGATATCTAATGTGAATCGTAAATTGTGAAAGAAACAATTGGTAACACATTTCGTGCGCCACCCTGTATATCCAGCTGAAGCCAATACGGGGATGTCGACTGCTACGTTCAACCCACTGTTCCAAACAGTTCAAGAAATTTTCTGTGGGATTAAGACCAAGTAAATTAGCAGGCCGGTCGAAATGCAAAAGAATGTCTCAGTGAAACTAGGAACCCATACGTCCAGTCTTGTGAACACGACTGTTGTCATCTTGCAAGAAGGGAGTGTCCATTGATCATGAAGACGTACGAGAGAGGGCAACATTTGGTCACAGAGAATGTTGAAGCAACCATCGTGATAGGTGTCCGCGGTAACCTGAAAGAGTGGGCGTAAGTCGTGATACGAAACACACTTCCGAAACGTCATAAGCCCATCTCCGGTTCGGTTTGAACTACATATGCCACACATGGCTGGCTAAACAACTCATTGGACCGTTTGTGCATTCTGCGCCTTGCACCATTTGATAACAATCGAAATCTCGGCCTCTACGGAAGGCACTACACGCCTCCAGTCACTTACTACCCTGTTTTTGTGTTGTTTGGCCCACTGAAGAAAAAATGGTTCAAATGGCTCTGAGAACTATGGGACTTAACTTCAGAGGTCATCAGTCCCCTAGAACTTAGAACTACTTAAACCTAACTAACCTAAGGACATCACACACATCCATGCCCGAGGTAGGATTCGAACCTGCGACCGTAGTGGTCGCGTGGTTACAGACTGTAGCGCTTAGAACCGCTCGGCCACTCGGGCCGGCCCCACTGAAGACATGCAGCTTTAAGAGAAATGGTCTTCTTCGAGTTACCAACTACAAATCATTTTATGCAGTTCTCTTTTCTGCATTAACTCGGAAACTAGTTGAGATGGACCTGCATTCACCGACACCAACACTTCCTCTCCGGTTTGAAGCCAATTGTCATTCACAAAGTGTGATACTGGTCTCCTGTCCCCGTTTGTTACAACCTTTTTATGACCATGCTTCTCACACCGTGTTAAATGACTACTATTGGTACATCATTCCTTGTGGACACGTGATCAGTTTGCATTGATACATCAGCAAACCGTGCAACTTCATTCACGTCCAGACACGACAGTCCTTTCCCTCCATTCTGTCACGTCTCTATAGCGATCCGTCTTACTGCACTGAGTCTTTAGAACACACAAATGCGCTCGCGCGCAAACGAAGACTCCTTAAATGCCTCAGTTCGTGCTGCAGTTGTCTACTCTTCTCTTCGCTATCCCTAAGGTACTCGAAAATTAGTAATTATGCTTTTGCAGGATAACTGGCGTCTTTCACCAAGGGTCTGCCACTTCAGATTTTTTAGCATTTCCGTAACGTTCTCCAGTGAATCAAACAAATCTGTTAGCATTCGAGCAGTCATTATTTGTATACGTTTAGTATCCGCTGTTAGTCAATTTGGTATTGGTGGGGTTGCTAAACTTTTGTAAAATAAAAAAGGAGTGACGATTCGGTATTTGTTTACAACTAAAACACACATTATATATAATAGTATCACACAAAACTGTAGCTCTTCTATATATTTAATAGAATGTACAAAATATTCCAACGAAAATAAATTGAAAGTCTTTTCTGGACGCCTCAAAAAAGAAACAAACTTATTAACATTTTAGGAGCAATAATTTCAGATTTAGTGCTTTCACATGATGTTCTGGAAGTCTTTGCAGAATCACAAAAAAATATGGAACGTAAGTTTGTTTCCGTAGTCCAGGCCTAAATAACTTAGATTGTGTCCGACCCGCGTCGGATTCGCGTTATATTGCATATACGATGAAGCAACGGCCTCAGATGGAAACTTTTTGACTTCCCATTATACTATATTACAGATAACTGCCATTTGCTAACAAAAGTCTGAGGTGAATATTAATGTTGTCTGCCGGATCATTAATGTACAACACGAACTTAAACTTGCCACAGATCTTATCTAATTGAACTAGTTCATCTTCTACGGTCTAAAGAGCTAAATGCCATTTCCATTCTTCTCCACGCGCTACAAACGTCACATTTATTTTTTAAGACTACTTCTCTGTAGAGAATACTGTTGGTCCTAATGCTTTAACCATGCCGACCCTGCGTCGATGCGAGACAGAGGCACAAGAAAAAGAAGAAAACGAAACGTTGGTTCATTCATTGGGCGGAACGGATAATACAGTATAATTTGTGTCTTTACCAGCAAGCTACTCTTATGTTTGACAAGTTTCTGTTCGGAGAGAACAGTTACAATGGCAACACAAACATCGCAAAGTAACACACCAACGAAGATATACATTATCTTATCATCAAGCTACCAGTATTGACAACTCTAGCCTTCTAACAATATTTTGCCATAACGAAATATCACTTGTAATGTTGTTACTTTAATTTGCTATGAAAGCGGTACTGCTAGCCATTAAAAGCGGGTTAAAAGCTGTGAGCTGTCTGGGGAAGTTAATCTTGCATTACTAAGCAACTGTTTCACCAGGTATCTAGTCTAGGTTTACCAAATTCCCAAACAGACTAACATTAATTATAATCTTTTAATAGTCATACAACAACCGGTAATATATATATATATATATATATATATATATATATATATATATATATATATATATAAAAAGAGAATTTAAATAAAAAGAAAGAAATCAGTTTATGTTTGGAAATTTATTTTGACATTGATCATTGAAATTTCAGCATATTAAACTTGATTCCTAACTAAACTGGTGCCTTATTTAGGATTGTGAAAATGTGAGATTGCAATCTTACGGAACACATCAAATATGGAGCCAAGATTGGGAGACTGCATACAACACTGCATTCATAAAACAACACACAAAGAACGTTGAATCGTATGCAAGAGAAAGTTAACCACTACCAACAGATTCAAATTTTCACCCAAAGAAATTACGTTCGTAGCACAATCCCGTCCGTCATGTAATTACCACACACTGGTATACTAAATTCATACTAACTCCCTGTGAAATCTTCCCAAAAAGAATAGCTGAGGGCTACTTTGATGATTACACCACATGCTTCACGTGGTCAACTTGGTTTACACAAAGCGTATAACTCCACAATAATTTTGATAATTAAAATAAATTAGATCGAAAAGCAATTTACAAAAGAAAAACGTCGAACTGGTTACTAACGTCTTACTATTAACCTGATGGGTCAAACAGTTATATAAGCACGTGGTACTGGTCTCGCAAAGTGCACCCCACGTGGGTTGAACATAAAGAAAAGTTGCTATATTGAAAAATATTGTCAAGACGAGACGTTATAATCACACAAGCATTCGCATTTAAGATTGATCTTAGTTAGAGTTACTGATCAACACGTGGTTCCACTTTACTCACAAAGTAGTGACAAAGCAACTACCGGAAAATAATCTGAACTTCACACGAGAATTACACTGCGCTGCGATTTTAGATAACATTAGATATTTTAGAGCTAAACCTGAAATAAAGGTGATTAAATTTTCAGTTAGGCTGAACTTAAGAAATCCATTGTCCTACGGACTTAGCAGACACGCGCTTAGCCGGAGATCATACCACTTCAGACGCTCGCCACGGACCTACTGCTTGGTCCCTTCCTGAGGGGTGGCTCACAAATACAAACGGAAGTGGCCGGAGGGGCAGCTTCCTATACCAACATGACAACGGACGGGCAGGACCATACTAAGGATAGAAACCTCTTTGCTTTTAGAAAGCGTAGCTACCTGTTCCGACGTTGGCCCTACTGTTCTCTAGCAGACAGGCTTGTCTGCTACCCTCAAGCATGCAACTAGAAATACGTTTGCTCATTCATCCTCTCACACAGGAGGGAAGGGGGATGACAGTATCTTATCATATACAGTACATAAAAGAAAGCGGATGTAGGTTCCGTATGAGACTGTGTGACATCAATTACATATAAACTGTATTTTAAAGTGTAGTAGTGTGACAGATCGTTCTTGTTTATGTGTAAAAGTAACACGTTCCACTACTCAGTCTCCTCCCAGATAGTCAGAAACGCCACAGTAAATTTAGAAGAGGAATTTATGCCGTAAATGACAACAGATTTAAGAAATTAAACATGAAAGGAATCCAACAGAGACCTTTCACACTTAACGGCTTTCACACTCGGCTTTTATTCAGTCCTTTCTGGATCCGACAAGAAATGCAACGTATTCTGAAAATGCTATTCGCTATGCCTACTTTATAAATGAGTTCATTTATTGTTAAGATGTGACTTTTTCAAAGTCTCTCTGAACTGTCTGATGGTGCAGTACTACGCTGCAAATAACTAACAATCGTCTAACAAGTTACTGAACGTTCCTTAATTGATACGGAAAACAGACCCAGTATTGACGGTTCTGATAATTGAAGATAAGAGAGGAACACGATAAATCATCTTCCCACGTCATCGTAATTACCTCATATTACAACTCAAAGGTGAGAGAGCAAAAATTATTCATCGGACTCCTACAATAAATAAGATGCGGACCGTATAATATACATCTCCATGATGAAGAAAATATTATAATTCAAGAAATGTATAGGTCACATTGACATATTCAAGCGCTATCGCGAAGACAATCTAGACGTGATGCACGCAAATGAAGGCCGTAAATCCTTTCTGCATACAAAATTGTGTCCGTGAGGCATTGCATGGACATGGGAAAATTGTCCTCTTCGCGTCATTATCCTGATTGTTTTAACATATGTCAGTTCTCGCCCTTACCGCATACTCCAATCACCAGCCCCACAGGACCTTTCAGATTCTCGCGTGACTTTCGTTCATCACCTTTCCGAACATCGATGCGCACGAATCTCCTCTTCATCGTGAAGTCTTAAGAGGCGCTCGATACTCATCTACAGATTTTCGTACCGTCCTCTTCCACTACCTTTCGCTGTGATAATCATGATTCTCCTCCCTCTTCTTGAAAGATACAGGACACAATGACCTTTCTTACTCTCCACACAAACGTCATCCTGCCTATTCAGTAATCAGTGCCACTCTAATCTCCCCCAGTTTTTCCTCCTGCTGCGTGGCAATTGCCCGGCCAATTAGTCCTGCATTCCTTACCAGTGTCACATTATTCTCTCCCATGTTACGACAAAGATGTTTGAAAAAAAGGTAAAGCTTCATCAATCCGAAGCTTAGTTTGACTAATACAGTACTTTACTAGCCTCCGTCCAGAAAGTTATATGGAAACCCACTGTTTAGTGTGGTCTCTGGACCACAATGACAATCGGCATTTTTTACAATTAACAAACATTGTATCAGAGGTGAAAGAAGTGACAAATGAGAGATAAAAATCCTAGGACCGATTGGGAATCAAACCCCAGATCTTTGGATCTGTATTCTGGCCCTTAACAACAGCCAGATTCTCCTTTTCTTCAATGTACCCTCCATCCTCCACGATAATCCCTCTTTACGCTCGCTAAATTCGCCTTCTTCGTCGGTTTCTTCTTGTGCCGTTATCATTAAATTTCTTATTATTTCTGTCCCCTCACTAAGCTTTGTTTCCTTAAGATCGTCACCATCCTTTCTTGACATAATATTACAATGGCTTCCCTTTTTGACGTAATATTACAATTCAAAACTGTGAGTATACATTTAAAATTAGCTGAATTCTTCTGATAACAACTATCTTATACGTATAAGAGAAAGCAAACTTCTTCTTCTCGATTATAAAATTCATTCAAGAACATATGTAAAAGGACATTAATAACTTCTTCGATCCTCATAATAATATTTTTTTTTGTTCTAAAATAACTTCTAAGTATCTCTGATGTAGGTTTGGTAATATTTAAATTCTGTGGTTTTCTGTCGTGCTGTTCTTAGAAAATTAACAAAACACTACAGTCCTTTAACATGTCCACTTATGATTTAATAGACAAAATTCCCCATCAGCCATAGTATATCATTTCTCTTTTTGGCAGGTAGTGAACTTTCTCTGACTATAAAATTTCTCTCACTTGTTCCCTCTGAAGCACGTAGGTTTTTTATTTTAGAAAAAAAAGCAATGGTTCAAATGGCTCTGAGCACTATGGGACATAACATCTGAAGTCATCAGTCCCATACAACTTAGAACTACTTAAACCTAACTAACCTAAGGACATCACACACATCCATGCCCAAGGCAAGCGGTCGCGTGGTTCCAGACTGAAGCGCCTAGAACCGCTCGGGTACACCGGCCGGCTTTATTTTACAGCATATCACAATGCCTCATGTCTAGGGTGTCGTTGGTATCCAACAAGTTTCTGCTTCGGTATTAAATAAGAATTTTTGGAGCCAAGATCTCGCGTTCAAATATTTTTATTTTGTCAATGGCCGGTTTCGACAGAGTCTAGCAGTCATCTTCAGATCTACAGTGTACCAGAAGAAAAACAATGCTATGATAGTCTGCATAATTGTACAGCCAGTATACAAGTGGAAAAACATAACCATATATGACATTTATGTGGAGCCCATGGTATGCCACCTTTCCCTATCTACGCACCAAATGACGATAGGTAGCCTTCACAAGACGCGTTAGACTGTGTTTCTGTCACTAAGATGCTCTTTCACCACAAATGTAACAAAAATTATTCACTGAATTTACACATTTCTGTGGCCTTCTGATTTAATAATTTTTACACTTCAAAATCATTCGAAAGCATGAAAATCTGCACTAATTATGAGGTAAACAATATGAAACTCAAACTAACAGCGACAGTAATAATGTTGACAACCTACAAAGAGGTGGAAGACGCTGCGTTTCATTAGTTAACGGACTAGATTAACGGATTGGACCACTCCAAAAACAAAATTATTCCCAAGCTAAAAATGACTTGTTATTGTATCTCTAAATCAAGAGCTAGCAGGTCGTTTCTAAGGTGATTTTAGAATTCATCACGTGGAAATGCAGGACATAAGAAATTTTGAGTCGGAAAATTTTCAGTGTTATGCCGTGATGATATCGTCTGCATGTTTGGAACCTAAAATCTGAAGACAATATTATTAATATCAGTATCAAGATAGTTCATTCAGTTCAAGGTTGGTGTGCTTTATTCTGTTGTTTGTTCTGATTGCTCTTTCCAAATAAGATTGTTAATACTGCCTACACGTTGGGCCTAAGCAATGCATTTATTCGGAGAAGGAGAAAGATAGTTGCAAAATCTAGCCCATTGATTTTTGATATCTGAGTCGTGTAGCTTTCTGAAGCAGTAGATGTTTATTCCCTATGTTAAAGACAGTATGTGAAGCTTTTATTATTCACTTACTGACGGCGTATAACATCTTTTGAAAGTCGATGTTTAATAATCGACACATATTTTACATCTAATTCGTTGCAGCCTGCGTATCTCGCTTGCATCCTGGGTTCACTTTTTTGAGTAGGCTTTCACCATTCTTTGTTGAGACACAGGACCCTTACAGGACAAAAGCGGGACTCAAATTACTTTTATGGTGAGCCAGATGTCGGTTTTCCGTTGTTTCCCTAAACCTCATCAGAAAATTTTGAGATAGTTCCTTCGTCGTACATCCGAGCTTGTGCTTCATCGCATATGACATCGTCGTCGACTCGAGATGTTTCTTTCTGAAAATACACATGTTTTGCTTATTGATGTTAGGGTTAGAGCCTAGCTCTACTGCCTATGCGTACCTTTCCTTCTTTAATTACGTATGTACAAATTTTCTTTAAGTGATATTGTAAAACGCAAATATTCTATGAAAGAAACCAGCAATCTGTATTTCAAATCAGAACTTTCTAGACACTCTGACACTAGCGATATTCGTTTGCTAAAATAAGAAAATTTAAATATACTTCTACTGTTTTGTAAGCGCTAGCTCACTTCTATTTTGTCTTTCATCTTCTGCGCTGCAGATTTGAACTATTCTTTGTATCCGCCTGTGTACGTATTTTTCGTTGGCTCTAAATATGATTAAACTCGTCCATGTAGCTTATATTATTGTTATCATTTAAAGAATACTTAACTTTCCTCGAATTATGATATGCATATGTATTTATTCGTTATTTTTCAGAATATTCAACGGCTGGAATAGCGAAGTTGGCAACGAATTGTTGGTAGACGTATTGAGCCAACACATATAATGTACAGTCATTATTTATCCTTGAACAAGATACAAAGCGGCCCTTAGCTACATTACCGACCATTGAAACTTTGTGGAAGATATGCTGAGAATGATCATGACATTGGTCTCCGTACAACGATGTTGTCGATCTTCAATACTGGTTAGATATGGATCCCGCTGTACTATTTTAATTGATGGTGGTAAAAGGAAAAACTAGTATTCTCACACAGCACTCTGTGCAGAAAATATGTACTTTCTTTTCGAAGCACGAACGCCCTGCGATAACAGAATCGCTTGCTGCCGTCAAATGAAGTGCTGTCCTCTAGTTGTAGCTGTTGTCTGCATCAATACACATCGTTTAATGTAATTAATTCGATTGAACCGCCTCTCTGAAAGCTTTCGCTACTTCAGAGGAAGCCGAGGAAGGAAACACTTCAGATCGAACTTTAAATTTTACTTCACCTCCTTTGCTGATGACCTCATCAGGGCATTAAACACTACCTTCCTTCTATAATATCTCTTCCTTCCAACTTTTGCCTCTCCCACGAATTATACCGTCTCATCTACCTATTCTAACAAATTCCTCGATTTTATGTATCTCAGTACAACCCTGTCTAACTAAATTGTAGACCATTCTTTCCGTCCTTTGCACTGAATCAATGTGAATAGGAACCTAAAACAAAAAGAAAGTATGGTATAGCATTGACTATCCTAAAAAGATGGGGACGGCCGGTGCTCAGATCATTTAGGAAACATATTGTGTCAATGTTCATTGGAATATGAAACAAACTAGTGCTAATCTGAACACAAAACTGTGTATATACATTTCGAACAATTCGCCTTACAAATAACAAACAAAACTGACGACTGAGCCTAGTTTGAAAAGTTCAAAATTGTCTTTAAAGTAGGCCTAAGGTAGAGGAAAGGAAATCCAAAATTTGTTTTTTCTTCTCAGCTGATAAACGTTTCCTATCCGCTAAATCTCGCATACATTTTAAAGGTAGCATCTGTGCAGCACCATATTCTTCTCGTCCTTCTAACCACTTTACAACCGTCTCAAGCAGAGAAAATCTACGTCACTGCTGGTTGTTTTTCACCGGTGTTATTGTCGTTAGACACTTCCTCGTCGCCGCAAGTGGTCGATGACACACTGGCAATTACATTTTCATCGTCAATACTTGATCTCCAGTCACCAACATTACTTTTGAGGAAGGCTTGAATATTTTCAGTGTCACATTCTTCAAATCCTGAAGATTTTATAATAAACGAAACAGCTCGGACACAACTTGGCTGTTCGCTGATTCTTCAGGTGCAGCGACAGACTCATTTGTAGAAGGAGGTTATTCCAAGTCTTCTGCGGTGTCTAAATCCTGGTCTCTACCATTTTTATCGTTTTCTGTGTCCCACCTTCACTGTTAAATACATTTCTAAATTTTTCTCATGGCGTTACCGTTCTTTTTAATATCTGATATTTTAGCGTCTTTAACTCCATATTTCCGAGCTAAACTTGATCCGCTAATACCTGTCTTCAACTGGTCTGTTAAATTCCTCAAAAACCCTGGGAACAATGTATTTACTTTCAGTCGCTATTGCGAATGGCACAACAATATGATCTGTCACAAGCAAAGGATCAGATGTCAGCACAGAAACAAAAGCAATGACAGTTGGCAGAGAGTGGAAAACTGTCGAAATGGCCAGCCCAGCGCCAGCATGGCGCTCACGCGAAATTTACTTAATTTTTTTTTTAATCAGATTGGTTTTATTCAGAATTCCAATACACAATATTATTCCCAACTCTTCTGGCTGCAAAACCACATTTTCCAGCACACTCTCCGTTCAGTACGACGGCCTTACGCCACCTTAGTCGAAAGGCCTGTAGGCCCGCATGGTACCATTCTACAGGTCGAGGACCGGAGCCAACGTCTTGCTGCATCAATAACCTTCCCATCATCCAGGTATAGCTTCTTGCCTAGTGCCTCCATTGATTTTTATCCGTCGATCACATTGATTGAGAGTGTCCGGACGTTCCAACACTGCAGCAGTCTTAGATGCGTGCCGCTGGTCAGTATGTGGGAGATCGTTCAAGGACTCACCTTGCTTTTGTTCACTGTCAGGTCTCCATAGACATTCTGCTACTGCCTGTGAATATCTGCGACGCTCTGGCTTCTGCCAAAGGAAGGTCAATGACAGTTCTCAGCTTGGGACGCTTCGCCGTTACAGAAGCTAAACTCCTGGAAATGGAAAAAAGAACACATTGACACCGGTGTGCCAGACCCACCATACTTGCTCCGGACACTGCGAGAGGGCTGTACAAGCAATGATCACACGCACGGCACAGCGGACACACCAGGAACCGCGGTGTTGGCCGTCGAATGGCGCTAGCTGCGCAGCATTTGTGCACCGCCGCCGTCAGTGTCAGCCAGTTTGCCGTGGCATACGGAGCTCCATCGCAGTCTTTAACACTGGTAGCATGCCGCGACAGCGTGGACGTGAACCGTATGTGCAGTTGACGGACTTTGAGCGAGGGCGTATAGTGGGCATGCGGGAGGCCGGGTGGACGTACCGCCGAATTGCTCAACACGTGGGGCGTGAGGTCTCCACAGTACATCGATGTTGTCGCCAGTGGTCGGCGGAAGGTGCACGTGCCCGTCGACCTGGGACCGGACCGCAGCGACGCACGGATACACGCCAAGACCGTAGGATCCTACGCAGTGCCGTAGGGGACCGCACCGCCACTTCCCAGCAAATTAGGGACACTGTTGCTCCTGGGGTATCGGCGAGGACCATTCGCAACCGTCTCCATGAAGCTGGGCTACGGTCCCGCACACCGTTAGGCCGTCTTCCGCTCACGCCCCAACATCGTGCAGCCCGCCTCCAGTGGTGTCGCGACAGGCGGGAATGGAGGGACGAATGGAGACGTGTCGTCTTCAGCGATGAGAGTCGCTTCTGCCTTGGTGCCAATGATGGTCGTATGCGTGTTTGGCGCCGTGCAGGTGAGCGCCACAATCAGGACTGCATACGACCGAGGCACACAGGGCCAACACTCGGCATCATGGTGTGGGGAGCGATCTCCTACACTGGCCGTACACCACTGGTGATCGTCGAGGGGACACTGAATAGTGCACGGTACATCCAAACCGTCATCGAACCCATCGTTCTACCATTCCTAGACCGGCAAGGGAACTTGCTGTTCCAACAGGACAATGCACGTCCGCATGTATCCCGTGCCACCCAACGTGCTCTAGAAGGTGTAAGTCAACTACCCTGGCCAGCAAGATCTCCGGATCTGTCCCCCATTGAGCATGTTTGGGACTGGATGAAGCGTCGTCTCACGCGGTCTGCACGTCCAGCACGAACGCTGGTCCAACTGAGGCGCCAGGTGGAAATGGCATGGCAAGCCGTTCCACAGGACTACATCCAGCATCTCTACGATCGTCTCCATGGGAGAATAGCAGCCTGCATTGCTGCGAAAGGTGGATATACACTGTACTAGTGCCGACATTGTGCATGCTCTGTTGCCTGTGTCTATGTGCCTGTGGTTCTGTCAGTGTGATCATGTGATGTATCTGACCCCAGGAATGTGTCAATAAAGTTTCCCCTTCCTAGGACAATGAATTCACGGTGTTCTTATTTCAATTTCCAGGAGTGTATATTGAAGGCCAGGTATAGCGCACAACTTAACGGAACTTCGTGAAACTACAGTATCTGAAGCGAGAATCCACGATGTCCCACAGCAAATTCCGCATTTTCTCAGCCGAAATTGTTCGAGAAAACAATGTGTTACATTGCTTACCGAACGCCCCTGGTACATTAACTGATGCAGATACACACTCTCCGATGAAAAGTACCCATCGCCTTTTAGTGGACATTAATATGTAGTGTGTTCCCCATTCGCCTTTATGACTGCTTCATCTCTGCTTTGGTACACTTTCAATAAGGTGACTGAAGTCTGTGGAGGAATGGCATCCCGTTTTTCCTCGAGAGCCGAAATTAGAGAAGGTCCTAATGTTGGATGCTGGAGTCTGGAGTGAGGTCGACGTTCTAACTCATCCCAAATGTGTTTCATTGGATTCAGTTAGGGACTCTGGGCGGTCCAGTACATTTCAGAGATGTTACTTTCCACGAATCGTTGCCTCTCAGATGTCGCATTATGACAGGATGCTTTGTTCTGCTGATACCAACAGTCATGGTCTCCGAACTGTTCAACTTTTCTCAGTACAAAATGCTGTAAAATATGCCATACTCTTCCGCACCGAGCGTTTCTTGAAGGGGACTAAACGATGTACACAAAAAACACTGGCTGTTGGTACCACACATCACGACAAACGCACACCCTTCCATTGAACTGCCACAGGGTACGGCGTGATTTCCAGTCATCCACAGTCCAGAGCCGTCCTCTTTACACCACTTCAAACGTCGCTTAGCATTAAACGCTGTTGTACCCCATTCTTTTCAAATATTTTGCACAGTTATTGTGCTAGATGGACTGCTGGTGGCACTTTGGAATTGAAGATTTCTTTCGCTGATTTCATGCGAGTTTCTACAGCCAACCTCGGCAATGCTCGACGATCTCTGTCCGTCATTATTTAAGATCTGCATGGACTTGGTTTAACTGTGTTTCTCCCTTCGCATTTCCAATTCACAGTCATGTCACCAAGGACCAACTTGGGCAGCTTTAGAAGGGTTGAAATGTCCGTAATACATTTTCTAGGTAACATCCGGTGACTAGTCTATATTCGAAGTCGCTGTTCCTTCCAGACCTACATATTCTGCTATTACAGCTTCTCTACTGACAACACAATACGCTGCGCCTTCTTTTATAGTCACTGGGAGCTCGTGACATTGGGGTCCGGTAACTTTCCATCGGATAGTGTACAGCTGGATCTTGACATCGGCACATTGGTCTTATACAGTCTGCTTCATCTCCTTCGAAGAATGATGTAATGGTGAAATTCAATACACGAGGGCTGTCCAGAAAGTAAGTTCCGATCGGTCGCGAAATGGAAACCACAGTGAAAACCAGAAACGTTTTATTTGCAACAGTTAGGTACACCTTCCACCTACTTCTCTACATAGTCGCCGCTCCAACTTCGAGTGTTGTCGTAGTGTTGTATCAACTTTCCAATATCCTCGTCGTACACAGCAGCCGCCTGTGCTTTCGGCCAGTTATATGCACTGGACTGCAGTTCGTTGTCGGTGCAAAAATTTTGTCTTAATAGCCAGCTGTTCTTGTGAGCAGAGATGACACTCAGGGGAGCCAATTACGGACTGTATTGTGGGTGATCAAACACTTCGTATCGGAAACGCTACAGGAGTTTCTTCATTGCCCCTGCAGTATGCGGCCGACAATTGGCATGAAGAAGGAAATGCTTGACAGTTGTGTTATGTGGGCTGCATGACACAGGCGAAATCTCTAACCAGGCCCTGGCGTGAGACGCTATTCCCTACGCATCTTTACGTGCTTACTGCACCCACTCAAAACTGAAAAGAGCGATGCGACACGATCGACGGGCATACTAGAGACACTGCCCAACACATTTGTGCAAAGCTTCACCGGGTTTTCCCAGTGTTTACCATTTCGCGACCGAATGGAACTTACTTTCTGGACAACCCTCGTATTTGGTACGTACGTTCGTATCGTTTTTGTTTCGCATGTTAGTATTCCAGTTGCTGCGTGTTCATTTATTGATTGTCATTTCTTATCTGTAGATAATTGCTGCTATTCGAGTTTACATATTGCCATTTTATCATCTGGAGCAGTGAACGCTAGAAAATGGAGTGACAACTGGAGAAAACGGAACATTTCTGACATATTCTTATGTTTGAACTCAGTAGCGGGGTGACAACAGCGGAGGCAAGAAGAAAAATTTGCGCCATGTATGGGTATAGCTCCATTGGACAGAGCACAGTAAGAATTGATTTTATCGTCTTAAGGAATATCGTTTTGACAATGGTGACTCTCCATGTTCAGGCAGACCTTCGAGCTTTGATGGAGGTCGTTTAAACGCATTAATCCACAATAATCCGCGTCAGTGTACTCGAGAAGTAGCAAATGTGATGAACTGTGATCACTGCACCATCAAACGACATCTGCATGCAATGTGGAAGGTTCAAAATACGGGTGTACGAGTACATCATGCTCCAAGCCAAAATCACAAAAATTAGAGGGTGGACAAATATGCGTCTCTGCCTGGTCGTCATCAGGTGCCTAGTAAACACTACCGACCATTCCTAGCCTGCATTCTCACTGGTGACGATAAATGGCATCTTTCTGCTAAAATAAGAAAAAGAAAGAAATGGTTGGGCTCAAACAAAAGAGCAGCTCCCCATACAAAAACTTGTGCGCATCCACGGATGATAAAGTAATGCATCTGCTAGAACATCGGCGGCGTGACGTTCTACGAATTGTTCCATCTAGATGTTACCATCACAGACGCAATCGAAGAACAACGTACAGGAAGACTGCGTGACGTGATGCTACTTCACGATAACGCCCGCTCGCATTCTGCTAGACTGACAAAAAACACTATACTGGAGTTAGGCTGGCAAATCATTCCGCACCCACCTTATTCATCTAATCTTGCGCCCTCAGATTTTCATCTTTTCCGCTCTTTATCGAACAGCCTTCAAGGAATTTCCTTTCCGGATGCGATTCGAACATGGCTTGAAGAGTTTTTTGCCTCAGACCAAGCGGAATCGAAAATTTACCACAGCAGTGGCTGACTGTTGTAAGTAGAAAAGGAGTATATCTGAAAGATGATTATAATATCTCTTATCTTTGTTCGCTGTGTTTATTAAACTTATGGAAAAACGCTACGAACTTATACACCAACCCAGCACGTTATTATTTCTCTACCCACTTGTATAACACATACTATGATACATTCAAAACAGTCACATTATAGCTGAATCCCATAACTGAAAATTCCTAGTCGTATTTCAAGCCGGCCGCGGTGGTCTAGCGAATCTAGGCGCTCAGTCCGGAACCGAGGGACTGCTACGGTCGCAGGTTCGAATCCTGCCTCGGGCATGGATGTGTGTGATGTCCTTAGGTTAGTTAGGTTTAAGTAGTTCTAAGTTCTAGGGGACTAATGACCACAGATGTTAAGTCCCACAGTGCTCAGAGCCATTTCGTATTTCAAGCGTTGCTGCGCTGAACTACACTTGAATTCTTGATCAGAAATCCTACACTGAATGTGTCGTCTAGTGCCCTGCCCCCCCCCCCTCCCCAAAAAAAAGGAAAGCTAAAGCTCGACGCAGCTAATATCTTAGGTAAGGATTAAATACAAACAACGGGTACAAGACCGGTGGAATGAGGCACAGGTGCAGCAGATAAATCACCCGATTACTCGCTACCAGATTGACCGATGATTACAACGATCACTGAAATCCGCGTTCCGAGCGCGACTTTCACACACTGTGTCGCCTGTCAGTTTTTACCGCTCCGACAGTCCGAATGTGGGCCGGAAAAACCTGTACTCGCGACGCTGGAATGTATTCCGAGGCCTACATAGTACACGCTCTTCCTGACAGCTGTAAATAATACTCTCCTGCGGCAGTCGCGAGGCGGTGTTTTACGCTGCTTTAAGTCGCAGTGGCTGCGGCCGGTCGTTGCCATCCTATCGCTTCCGTATCCGAAGACCAGTCTTGTTGTACCTCGACCCTGTTCGCACTCGGCACTATCCTATATACTGAGCAGTATCAGGTGCATCTATAGAGATCGTAGATGTTCACCTTCCCTCTTTAATCACTACCTGTAGCGATATAGACCAGACAACTCGGGCAGTTGTAACGCGTTATTTAGATTCAGAAAGCTTCCATTTGAATATCATCAAAAGCTGCCGTGCTGTTATATTTTCAACTGCTGTATTCATCACGGTACTCGATTACTTCATATCTGAAGCCACACCCCTCGAGACCGGACAATAATACAGGCGAACAGGTTCAAGCACGGCTCTGTAAACGGCCATTATGTTGCTGCAGAAGCAATTGAATGATGTGTCTCATTATACGTAAGTACTTTCTAACGGTTTGTCGTGTGTATGAACCACGTAGCAACCAACGATTCACACTGAACTTGATCTACCACTTAGTCCGCTAAGACCTCATTCCGCCCTAGAAGGAAGATGGAGTAGCACTATAACTGACTTCTTACTTTTTTGGAACTGCTAGTTCCTCGTACAGTTCAAGACGATAAATGTTTCAAATGGCTATAATCACTATGGGACTTAACCTCTGAGGTCATCAGTCCCCTCGACTTAGAACTCAAATGTTCAAATGTGTGTGAAATCTTATGGGACTTAACCGCTAAGGTCGTCAGTCCCTAAGCTTACACACATGGCTGCTTGTCCTGTTCCAGAGGTTGCCCCTCAGTCTGCAAGATCCGGGCGGTCGCAGAGGGTGGGCTTACTGGTAGTTGGGAGCTCCAACGTCAGGCGCGTAATGGGGCCCCTTAGAGAAATGGCAGCAAGAGAGGGGAAGAAAACCAATGTGCACTCCGTGTGCATACCGGGGGGAGTCATTCCAGATGTGGAAAGGGTCCTTCCGGATGCCATGAAGGGTACAGGGTGCACCCATCTGCAGGTGGTCGCTAATGTCGGCACCAATGATGTGTGTCGCTATGGATCGGAGGAAATCCTCTCTGGCTTCCGACGGCTATCTGATTTGGTGAAGACTGCCAGTCTCGCTAGCGGGATGAAAGCAGAGCTCACCATCTGCAGCATCGTCGACAGGACTGACTGCGGACCTTTGGTACAGAGCCGAGTGGAGAGTCTGAATCAGAGGCTGAGACGGTTCTGCGACCATGTGGGCTGCAGATTCCTCGACTTGCGCCATAGGGTGGTGGGGTTTCGGGTTCCGCTGGATAGGTCAGGAGTCCACTACACGCAGCAAGCGGCTACACGGGTAGCAGGGGTTGTGTGGCGTGGACTGGACGGTTTTTTAGATTAGATGGCCTCGGGCAAGTACAGAAAGGGCAACAGCCTTAAAGGGTGCGGAGCAAAGTCAGGACATGCGGGGACCAAGCAGCAATCGGTATTGTAATTGTAAACTGTCGAAGCTGCGTTGGTAAAGTACCGGAACTTCAAGCGCTGATAGAAAGCACCGAAGCTGAAATCGTTATAGGTACAGAGAGCTGGCTTAAGCCAGAGATAAATTCTGCCGAAATTTTTACAGAGGTACAGACGGTGTTTAGGAAGGATAGATTGCATGCAACCGGTGGTGGAGTGTTTGTCGCTGTTAGTAGTAGTTTATCCTGTAGTGAAGTAGAAGTGGATAGTTCCTGTGAATTATTATGGGTGGAGGTTACACTCAACAACCGAGCTGGGTTAATAATTGGCTCCTTTTACCGACCTCCCGACTCAGCAGCGTTAGTGGCAGAACAACTGAGAGAAAATTTGGAATACATTTCGCATAAATTTCCTCAGCATGTTATAGTCTTAGGTGGAGATTTCAATTTACCAGATATAGACTGGGACACTCAGATGTTTAGGACGAGTGGTAGGGACAGAGCATCGAGTGACATTATACTGAGTGCACTATCCGAAAATTACCTCGAGCAATTAAACAGAGAACCGACTCGTGGAGATAACATCTTGGACCTACTGATAACAAACAGACCCGAACTTTTCGACTCTGTAAGTGCAGAACAGGGAATCAGTGATCATAAGGCCGTTGTAGCATCCCTGAATATGGAAGTTAATAGGAATATAAAAAAAGGGAGGAAGGTTTCTCTGTTTAGCAAGAGTAATAGAAGGCAGATTTCAGACCACCTAACAGATCAAAACGAACATTTCTGTTCCGACACTGACAATGTTGAGTGTTTATGGAAAAAGTTCAAGGCAATCGTAAAATGCGTTTTAGACAGGTACGTGCCGAGTAAAACTGTGAGGGACGGGAAAAACCCACCGTGGTACAACAACAAAGTTAGGAAACTACTGCGAAAGCAAAGAGAGCTTCACTCCAAGTTTAAACGCAGCCAAAACCTCTCAGACAAACAGAAGCTAAGCGATGTCAAAGTTAGCGTAAGGAGGGCTATGCGAGAAGCGTTCAGTGAATTCGAAAGTAAAATTCTATGTACAGACTTGACAGAAAATCCTAGGAAGTTCTGGTCTTACGTTAAATCAGTAAGTGGCTCGAAACAGCATATCCAGACACTCCGGGATGATGATGGCATTGAAACAGAGGATGACACGCGTAAAGCTGAAATACTAAACACCTTTTTCCAAAGCTGTTTCACAGAGGAAGACCGCACTGCAGTTCCTTCTCTAAATCCTCGCACAAACGAAAAAATGGCTGACATCGAAATAAGTGTCCAAGGAATAGAAAAGCAACTGGAATCACTCAACAGAGGAAAGTCCACTGGACCTGACGGGATACCAATTCGATTCTACACAGAGTACGCGAAAGAACTTGCCCCCCTTCTTACAGCCGTGTACCGCAAGTCTCTAGAGGAACGGAGGGTTCCAAATGATTGGAAAAGAGCACAGGTAGTCCCAGTCTTCAAGAAGGGTCGTCGAGCAGATGCGCAAAACTATAGACCTATATCTCTGACGTCGATCTGTTGTAGAATTTTAGAACATGTTTTTTGCTCGAGTATCATGTCGTTTTTGGAAACCCAGAATCTACTATGTAGGAATCAACATGGATTCCGGAAACAGCGATCGTGTGAGACCCAACTCGCGTTATTTGTTCATGAGTCCCAGAAAATATTAGATACAGGCTCCCAGGTAGATGCTATTTTTCTTGACTTCCGGAAGGCGTTCGATACAGTTCCGCACTGTCGCCTGATAAACAAAGTAAGAGCCTACGGAATATTAGACCAGCTGTGTGGCTGGATTGAAGATTTTTTAGCAAACAGAACACAGCATGTTGTTATCAATGGAGAGACGTCTACAGACGTTAAGGTAACCTCTGGCGTGCCACAGGGGAGTGTTATGGGACCATTGCTTTTCACAATATATATAAATGACCTAGTAGATAGTGTCGGAAGTTCCATGCGGCTTTTCGCGGATGATGCTGTAGTATACAGAGAAGTTGCAGCATTAGAAAATTGTAGCGAAATGCAGGAAGATCTGCAGCGGATAGGCACTTGGTGCAGGGAGTGGCAACTGTCCCTTAACATAGACAAATGTAATGTATTGCGAATACATAGAAAGAAGGATCCTTTATTGTATGATTATATGATAGCGGAACAAAAACTGGTAGCAGTTACTTCTGTTAAATATCTGGGAGTATGCGTGCGGAACGATTTGAAGTGGAATGATCATATAAAATTAATTATTGGTAAGGCGGGTACCAGGTTGAGATTCATTGGGAGAGTGCTTAGAAAATGTAGTCCAGCAACAAAGGAGGTGGCTTACAAAACACTCGTTCGACCTATACTTGAGTATTGCTCATCAGTGTGGGATCCGTACCAGATCGGGTTGACGGAGGAGATAGAGAAGATCCAAAGAAGAGCGGCGCGTTTCGTCACAGGGTTATTTGGTAACCGTGATAGCGTTACGGAGATGTTTAATAAACTCAAGTGGCAGACTCTGCAAGAGAGGCGCTCTGCATCGCGGTGTAGCTTGCTCGCCAGGTTTCGAGAGGGTGCGTTTCTGGATGAGGTATCGAGTATATTGCTTCCCCCTACTTATACCTCCCGAGGAGATCACGAATGTAAAATTAGAGAGATTAGAGCGCGCACGGAGGCTTTCAGACAGTCGTTCTTCCCGCGAACCATACGCGACTGGAACAGGAAAGGGAGGTAATGACAGTGGCACGTAAAGTGCCCTCCGCCACACACCATTGGGTGGCTTGCGGAGTATGAATGTAGATGTAGATGTAGACTACTTAACCTAAATTATCCTAAGGACAAACACACACCCATAACCGAGGGAGGGCTCTAACCTCCACCGGGATCAGCCGCACAGTCCATGACTGCAGCGCCTTAGAGACTTAGAACTACTTAAACCTAACTAAGGACATCAGACACATCCATGCCCGAGGCAGGATTCGACCCTGCGGCCGTAGCAGCAGCGCGGTTCCGGATGGAAGCGCCTAGAACCGCTCAGCCACAGCGGCCGGCTCAAGACGATAAAGTTAAGAGGAGCTTCGAGTAAAGCCGCCCTCTCTTTCTGTCTGGCTCCTTCGTGTTGAGTTCGTTATTCAGTTTTTCCTGTGCTATCGAACTGATTTGCTCAGCCAAGCGTCTACCACTGACGTCAGTATTACAACCTTAGTGCATTGTTGTACGTTTTCCTCAGGCCTGTCCTCCTTTACACACATCTGTCCCACCTAAATGTGTGCCTTTAGACATTTCCCTGTATTGGCGGGACTCGGATGTCCGAATGCGTGTAACAGGGCCCAGCCATTGAAGACGTTCCTGCTGAACAAACTATACATGATACGTATGCTCTACAGAATATTGATTTTTTTGGGGTTACACATCCATTAAATATACACTCATGGTCATAAATTAAGGATAATGCTGATACATGGTGAAACAATACTCTGGTGGGCGGTTTTCGGGTTTAAATCACCTCGGAGTATGACCATGCGGTGCACGTGACCTGCAGTCGTCGCACGGCGGCGCTGGCAGCAGTCCACATACGCAGAAGTGTGTTGGTGCATGTCAGAGTACGGTGCAGCGAGTAAGTGTGCAGACGTTTTCAGACGTACTAATGGTGACTGTGTGTTGAAAATGGCTCAAAGAACACATATTGATGACGTTATGAGGGGTAGAATACTAGGGCGACTGGAAGATGGTCAAACACAGCAGGTCGTAGCACGGGCCTTCCGTGTGCCACAAAGTGTGATCTCAAGATAATGGCAACGATTCCAGCAGACAGGAAACGTGTCCAGGCGCTACAGCATTGGACGTACATAGTGTACAACACCACAAGAAGACCGATATCTCACCATTAGTGACCGCCGAAGGCGACGGAGTACTGCAGGTAGCCTTGCTCGGGAACTTACCGCAGCCACTGGAACAGTTGTCTCCAGACACACAGTCTACAGACGACTGAACAGACATGGTTTATTGGCCAGGAGATCTGCAATGTGCATTCCACTGACCCCTGCTCAAAGGAGAGCCCGTAAAGCCAGGTGTCAAGAACACACTACATGGTCATTGGAACAGTGGTCCTAGGTTATGTTCACGGACGAGTCTGAACAGTGATTCTCGCCGGGTTTTCATCTAGCGTGAACCAGGAACCAGATACCAACACCTTAATGTCCTTCAAAGTGACCTGTATGGCGGTCGTGGTTTTATGGTGTGGGGTGGGGTTATGATTGGTGCACGTACACCCATGCATGTCTTTGAAAGAGGAACTGTAACAGGTCAGGTGTATCGGGACGTCGTTTTGCACCAGTATGTCCGCCTTTTCAGGGGTGCAGTGGGTCCCACCCTGCTCCTGATGGATGATAACGCACGGCCCCACCGCCCCATCGTGGAGGAGTACCTTGAAACGGAAGCTAACAGGCGAATGGAGTGTCCTGCCTGTTCTCGAGACCTAAACCCCAACGAGCACGTCTCGGATGCTCTCGATCGACGTATCGCTGTACGTCTTCAAACCCCCAGGACACTTCAGGAGCTACAACAGGCACTGCTGCTCGACCACCTAGCCAGAGTATCCCAACCCATTGTGTGGCCTGTGTACGTGTGCATGGTGATCATATCCCATATTGATGTCGGGGTACATCCGCAGGAAATAGTGGCGTTTTGTAGCACATGTGTTTCTGGACAGTTTTCTCAACTTATCGCCAGCTCTTCGTACCCGTGGTCTAGGGGTAGCGTCTTTGATTCATAATCAAAACGTCTTCGGTCCCGGGTTAGATCCCCGCCACTGCCTAAATTTTGATAAATAATCAGCATTGGCGGCCGAAGACTTCCCGCATAAGAAGTCAGTCTCATTCTTCCAACGGCCTTGTCAAAGAGGGCGGAGGATCGCATAGAGGTTCAGGGCACTCTCTTGTCCTAGGGGTGGGAAATTGCCCCTAAAGGCGGAAGAATCAACAATGATCAACGACATGAGGATGCAGAAGGCAATGGAAACCACTGCATTAAAGACACGTAACGTGTATCCACAGGACATGTGGCCTGTAATTGAAGAAGTGTCATGATGATCTCTCCATTGGCAAAGATTCCGGAATAGTCCCCCATTCGGATCTCCGGGAGGGGACTGTCAAGAGGGAGGTTACCATGAGAAAAAGATTGAATAATCAAAGAAAGGATAACGTTCTACGAGTCGGGGCGTGGAATGTCAGATGCTTAAACGTGATAGGGAAACTAGAAAATCTGAAAAGGGAAATGCAAAGGCTCAATCTAGATATAGTAGGGGTCAGTGAAGTGAAGTGGAAGGAAGACAAGGATTTCTTGTCAGATGAGTATCGGGTAATATCAACAGCAGCAGAAAATGGTATAACAGGTGTAGGATTCGTTATGAATAGGAAGGTAGGGCAGAGGGTGTGTTACTGTGAACAGTTCAGTGACCGGGTTGTTCTAATCAGAATCGACAGCAGACCAACACCGACAACGATAGTTCAGGTATACATGCCGACGTCGCAAGCTGAAGATGAACAGATAGAGAAAGTGTATGAGGATATTGAAAGGGTAATGCAGTATGTAAAGGGGGACGAAAATCTAATAGTCATGGGCGACTGGAATGCAGTTGTAGGGGAAGGAGTAGAAGAAAAGGTTACAGGAGAATATGGGCTTGGGACAAGGAATGAAAGAGGAGAAAGACTAATTGAGTTCTGTAACAAGTTTCAGCTAGTAATAGCGAATACCCTGTTCAAGAATCACAAGAGGAGGAGGTATACTTGGAAAAGGCCGGGAGATACGGTAAGATTTCAATTAGATTACATCATGGTGAGACAGAGATTCCGAAATCAGACACTGGATTGTAAGGCGTACCCAGGAGCAGATAGAGACTCAGATCACAATATAGTACTGATGAAGAGTAGGCTGAAGTTCAAGACGTTAGTCAGGAAGAATCAATACGCAAAGAAGTGGGATACGGAAGTAGTAAGGAATGGCGTTTGAAGTTCTCTAACGTTATAGATACAACAATAAGGAATAGCGCAGTAGGCAGTACAGTTGAAGAGGAATGGACATCTCTAAAAAGGGCCATCACAGAATTTGGGAAGGAAAACATAGGTACAAAGAAGGTAGCTGCGAGGAAACCATGGGTAACAGAAGAAATACTTCAGTTGATTAATGAAAGGAGGAAGTACAAACATGTTCCGGGAAAATCAGGAATACAGAAATACAAGTCGCTGAGGAATGAAATAAATAGGAAGTGCAGGGAAGCTAAGACGAAATGGCTGCAGGAAAAATGTGAAGGCATCGAAAAAGATATGATTGTCGGAAGGACAGACTCAGCATACACGAAAGTCAAAACAACCTTTGGTGACATTAAAAGCAACGGTGGTAACATTAAGAGTGCAACGGGAATTCCACTGTTAAATGCAGAGGAGAGAACAGATAGGTGGAAAGAATACATTGAAAGCCTCTATGAGGGTGAAGATTTGTCTGATGTGATAGAAGAAGAAACAGGAGTCGATTTAGAAGAGATAGGGGATCCAGTATTAGAATCGGAATTTAAAAGAGCTTCGGAGGACTTACGGTCAAATAAGGCAGAAGGGATAGATAACATTCCATCAGAATTTCTAAAATCATTGGGGGAAGTGGCAACAAAACGACTATTCACGTTGGTGTGTAGAATATATGAGTCTGGCGACATACCATCTGACTTTCGGAAAAGCATCATCCACACAATTCCGAAGACGGCAAGAGCTGACAACTGCGAGAATTATCGCACAATCAGCTTAACAGCTCATGCATCGAAGCTGCTTACAAGAATAATATACAGAAGAATCGAAAAGAAAATTGAGAATGCGCTAGATGACGATCAGTTTGGCTTTAGGAAAAGTAATGGGACGAGAGAGGCAATTCTGATGTTACGGCTAATAATGGAAGCAAGGCTAAAGAAAAATCAAGACACTTTCATAGGATTTGTCGACCTGGAAAAAGCGTTCGACAATATAAAATGGTGCAAGCTGATCGAGATTCTGAAAAAAGTAGGGGTAAGCTATAGGGAGAGACGGGTACAATATGTACAACAATATGTACAACAACCAAGAGGGAATAATAAGAGTGGACGATCAAGAACGAAGTGCTCGTATTAAGAAGGGTGTAAGACAAGGCTGTAGCCTTTCGCCCCTACTCTTCAATCTGTACATCGAGGAAGCAATGATGGAAATAAAAGAAAGGTTCAGGAGTGGAATTAAAATACAAGGTGAAAGGATATCAATGATACGATTCGCTCATGACATTGCTATCCTGAGTGAAAGTGAAGAAGAATTAAATGATCTGCTGAACGGAATGAACAGTCTAATGAGTACACAGTATGGTTTGAGAGTAAATCGGAGAAAGACGAAGGTAATGAGAAGTAGTAGAAATGAGAACAGCGAGAAACTTAACATCAGGATTGATGGTCACGAAGTCAATGAAGTTAAGGAATTCTGCTACCTAGGCAGTAAAATAACCAATGACGGACGGAGCAAGGAGGACATCAAAAGCAGACTCGCTATGGCAAAAAAGGCATTTCTGGCCAAGAGAAGTCTACTAATATCAAATACCGGCCTTAATTTGAGGAAGAAATTTCTGAGGATGTACGTCTGGAGTACAGTATGGTAGTGAAACATGGACTGTGGGAAAGCCGGAACAGAAGAGAATCTAAGCATTTGAGATGTGGTGCTATAGGCGAATGTTGAAAATTAGGTCGACTCATAAGGTAAGGAATGAGGAGGTTCTATGCAGAATCGGAGAGGAAAGGAATATGTGGAAAACACTGATAAGGAGAACGGACAGGATGATAGGACATCTGCTAAGACATGAGGGAATGACTTCCATGGTACTAGAGGGAGCTGTAGAGGGCAAAAACTGTAGGGGAAGATAGAGATTGGAATACGTCAAGCAAATAACTGAGGACGTAGGTTGCAAGTGCTACTCTGAGATGAAGAGGTTAGCACTGTGGACTTACGGATTGGACTTACAGATCTGTGTCGTGTGTGTTCCATATGTGCCTATGCTACTAGCGACAGTTTTGTGTGGTGCCACATTGTGTGGCACCACATTCTGCAATTATTCTCAATTTATGAGCATGTGTGTAGATGAGCCTCCTGCGTCAGTGAAGATGAAAATTAATCAACAATTTTCTTTGCCGAATTATTCATAAGGAAACTGCTGTTCCAAAGTCCTGAGACTGAATTTATCAGTTGATGGTTGGTGACCTCAGCGTCAAAGTCATATTACTGATCATGGAAGATATTAAGCACTTGAAATCAACTACTGCGTATGCAGAATGTCCACGAATGTAATGGATAGGCGAATGTGTCACCAACCTTCGCTGGGAGATGGTGTTTCCAGAAGAAGAAAAAAATACAGCGACAGCAGCGATCCATTGTTCTACAAATAACGACACTCTAAAATTTCTATAGCCGTAATAATCAGAAATTCCTTATAAATAACATATGTATATTAATACACTTCATACCAAACATTTTACAGTGACGTGACAAAATCATGGCCTACCTCCTAATATCGCATCGGACTTCTTTTGGCCCGGCGTAGTGCAGCAGCCCGACGTGTCATGGACTCAACAAGTCGTTGGAAGTCCCCCGCAGAAATATTGAGCCATACTTCCTCTATAACCATCCATAATTGCGGAAGTGTTGCCGGTACAGTACTCTGTACGGACTGACCTCTCGATTGTATCTCATAAATGTTCGATGGAATTCACGTCGGGTGGTCTGGCTGGCCAAATCATTCGCTCGAACTGTCCAGAAGGTTCTTCAAACCAATCACGAACAACTGAGGCCCAGTGAATGGCGCACTGTCATCCACAAACATTCCATCATTGTTTGGAAACATAACTCAATGGCTTCACACTGTCTCCAAACACACGAACACCCGGAGGACCGAGTCCATTCCATGTAAATACAGGGTTATTTCAAATGATTGAAGCGATTTCACAGCTCTACAATAACTTTATTATTTGAGATATTTTCACAATGCTTTGCACACACAAAAACTCAAAACGTTTTTTAGGCATTCACAAATGTTCGATATGTGGCGCTTTAGTGATTCGGCAGACATCGAGCCCATAATCAAGTTCCTCCCACACTCGGTGCAGCATGTCCCCATCAATGAGTTCGAAAGGATCGTTGATGCGAGCTCGCAGTTCTGGCACGTTTCTTGGTAGAGCAGGTTTAAACACTGAATCTTTCACATAACCCCACAGAAAGAAATCGCATGGGGTTAAGTCGGGAGAGCGTGGAGGCCATGACATGAATTGCTGATCATGATCTCGACCACGACCGATCCATCGGTTTTCCAATCTCCTGTTTAAGAAATGCCGAACATCATGATGGAAGTGCGGTGGAGCACCATCCTGTTGAAAGATGAAGTCGGCGCTGTCGGTGTCCAGTTGTGGCATGAGCCAATTTTCCAGCATGTCCAGATACACGTGTCCTGTAACGTTTTTTTCGCAGAAGAAAAAGGGGCCGTGAGATTGCACAAAACACGTTAACTTTTGGTGAATTGCGAATTTGCTACACGAGTGCGTGAGGATTCTCTACCGCCCAGTTTCGCACATTGTGTCTGTTCATTTCACCATTAAGAAAAAATGTTGCTTCATCACTGAAAACAAGTTTCGCACTGAACGCATCCTCTTCCATGAGCTGTTGCAACCGCGCCGAAAATTCAAAGCGTTTGACTTTGTCATCGGATGTCAGGGCTTGCAGCAATTGTAAACAGTAAGGCTTCTGCTTTAGCCTTTTCCGTAAGATTTTCCAAACCGTCGGCTGTGGTACGTTTAGCTCCCTGCTTGCTTTATTCGTCGACTTCCGCGGGCTACGCGTGAAACTTGCCCGCACGCGTTCAACCGTTTCTTCGCTCACTGCAGGCCGACCCTTTGATTTCCCCTTACAGAGGCATCCAGAAGCTTTAAACTGCGCATACCATCGCCGAATGGAGTTAGCAGTTGGTGGATCTTTGTTGAACTCCGTCCTGAAGTGTCGTTGCACTGTTACGACTGACTGATGTGAGTGCATTTCAAGCACGACTTACACTTTCTCGGCTCCTGTAGCCATTTTGTCTCACTGCGCTCTCGAGCGCTCTGGCGGCAGAAACCTGAAGTGCGGCTTCAGCCGAACAAAACTTCATGAGTTTTTCTACGTATCTGTAGTGTGTCGTGACCATATGTCAATGAATGGAGCTACAGTAAATTTATGAAATCGCTTCAATCATCTGGAATAGCCCTGTACAGTGCACATCATTATGGAGCCACCAGCAGCTTGCACAGTTGACAATTTCGATCCGTGGCTTCGTGGGTCTGCGCCACACCATCATCTCTTACCAAACGAAATCAGTTCTCATCTGACCAGGTCACGGTTTTCAAATCGTCTAGGGTCCAACCGATATGGTGGCGAGCCCAGGAGAAGCTCTGAGGCCATGTCGTGCTGTGAGCAAAGGCAATCGGAATTCTGCTGCCACAGCCCATTAACGGCCAATGTTGTCGCCCTGTTCTAACGGATACGTTCATCGTACGCCCCGCATTGATTTCTGCTGTTATTTCACGCAGCGTTGCTTGTTTGTTAGCACTGGCAACTCCACGCAAACGCCACTGCTCTCGGTAGTTAAGTAAAGGCTGTTATCCACTTAATTATCCGTGGTGAGAGTTAATGCTTGAAATGTGATATTCTCGGCACATTCTTGACACTGTGAGTCGCGGAATATTGAATTACCTAACGATTTCCGAAATGGAATGTCCATTGCGTCTAGCTCCAACTACCATTTTGCGTTCAACGTCTGTTGATTCCTGTCGTGCGGCCACAACCTATTCACCTAAATCACCTGAGTACAAATGATACCTCTGCCAATACACTGCCCTTCTGTACAATGCGTACGCGATACTACCGCCATCTGTATATGTGCATATATCCTCGTCATGTGACTAAGATAGTTCAAGGTGAGTAAATCTTATTATGACTTGCACTGATTTCATACCCGATTGCCACTGTAGATACAATATTGACTAAGTAGGCAATAATTAATTATTGCCTATGCATTAGATCAGAGCCCCCTCCCTTCTATTTCTTCCTCTTCGTCTCCTCAGGAGTTTTTGTTTTTTCCATTTGTTAATAACGGGCGTCTGTGCAGAAATTCTTAAAACCAGTTGTGTTTACAGGGCTTAGTGGGCCCTGCTGAAGTTCTCCCAACAAGGCAGAATAATTGGGAACAGACGTATCTCTCAGATTCACGGTGCAATCTCCACTTGGTGCGACGTTTGTACTGCCGACAGGTGAGCTTTATCCAGCAGTTAATTAAGATTAGGAGCTGGCGTCCCGTTGACGACGAGTCCATTAGAATCGGAGCGCTTCCTCGGATTGTGGAAGAAAGTTGGCCACGTACTTTTCAAAGAAATCTTTAACATATTGCAGCACGTCAGCAACCGTATATGTATAGAAATAAACAATTTTTACAGCCTTCAGTTGCAAGGTAATTTTTACTCGTTTACCTAGGTTTCGATTCCAGTAATGGAATCTTCTTCAGAACCTATAAATTAAACCACATTCGGACATATATTACTCACTGAAATGCATCATCAGTCTAATGATTGAATAATATAGATATCGTGATACTTACCAAAAAATTAAATTATTTTGAGAGCCAAACACTGGCCATGTCACAGATTAAAAATTAAAACAATAAAGACGCATAATCATAAGGTTACGTCTGTCAAAATTAAAACCATTAAGGCGAACGTAGACGAAGCTACGCCGGCCAGAAATAAGGACTAACTTTGAGCTGCACGGAAACTAGGCGTCGCGAACAGTTCCGCGGCGAGGCTCGGCCGCGGCCAGGCGCATGCGCGAGCGCAAGCGCAGGCGCGAGAGACAAACTGTCTCAAAATTATTTAGAGCAAATATACATATTAATACATATAAACAAAATGTATTGCGCGCGCACGAATTGCTTTGTGTGAAGCAGAAACGAGGAAGCAAACCGCAGCGTTCCTTGAAGTTATTGCGATATGAGACGACGAACTAGGCCAGAGCCAAGTCGAGACTTGTAGATGGCTGACGTATGGGAATTTATCTCTGTCATTGGTTCAAAAATGGTTCAAATGGCTCTGAGCACTATGGGACTCAACTGCTGTGGTCATTAGTCCCCTAGAACTTAGAACTAGTTAAACCTAACTAACATAAGGACATCACCCACATCCATGCCAGAGGCAGGATTCGAACCTGCGACCGTAGCGGTCACGCGGTTCCAGACTGCAGCGCCTAGAACCGCACGGCCACTTCGGCCGGCTCTCTGTCATTGTTTCTGTCTCTCTCTGACACTACGTCAGAGGCTAGGGAAAGGCGGTTTAAATAGTTAGGACTTTTACCTTGGGACGAGGTGTGGTAGGCCAGTCGAGTGTCGGAACGGACCTGTGCTGGTCCACGCTTATTGGGGCCAGTCTGGCAGCAATGTTGTAAATATTCTACACTACTGGCCATTAATATTGCTAAACCAAGAAGAAATGCAGATGATAAACGGGTATTCATTGGACAAATACATTATACTATAACTGACATGTGATTACATTTTCACGCAATTTGGGTGCATAGATACTGAGAAATCAGTAACCAGAAAAAACACCTCTGGCCGTAATAACGGTCTTGATACGCCTGGGCATTGAGTCAAACAGAGCTTGTATGGCGTGTTCAGGTACAGCTGTCCATGCAGCTTCAACACGATACCACAGTTCATCAAGAGTAGTGACTGGCGTATTGTGACGAGCCAGTTGCTCGGTCACCATTGACCAGACGTTGCCAGTTGGTGAGAGACCTGGAGAATGTGCTGCCCAGAGCAGCAGTCGAACATTTTCTGTATCCAGACTGGCCCGTACCGGACCTGCAACAAGCGGTCGTGCATTATCCTGCTGAAAACTAGGGTTTCGCAGGGATCCAATGAAGGGTAGAGCCACGGGTCGTAACATACCTGAAATGTAACGTCCACTGTTCAAAGTGCCGTCAGTGAGAACAAGAGGTGACCGATACGTGTAACCAATGGCTCCCCATACCATCACGCCGGGTGATACGCCAGTATGGCAATGACGAATACACGCTTCCAAGGTGCGTTCACCGCGATGTCGCAAAACACGGATGCGACCATCATGATGCTGTAAACAGAATCTGGATTCATCCGAAAAAATGACGTTTTGCCACTCGTGCACCCAGGTTCGTCGTTGAGTACACCATCGCAGGCGCTCCTGTCTGCGATGCAGCGTTAAGGGTAACCGCAGCCATGGTCTCCGAGCTGATATTCCATGCTGCTGCAAACGTCGTCGAACTGTTCGTGCAGATGGTTGTTTTCTTGCAAACGTCCCCATCTGTTGACTCTAGGATCGAGACGTGGCTGCACGATCCGTTACAGCCATGCGGATAAGATGCCTGTCATCTCGACTGCTAGTGATACGAAGCTGTTGGGATCTAGCACGGCGTTCCGTATTACCCTCCTGAACCCACCGAATCAATATTCTGCTAACAGTCATTGGATCTCGACCAAAGCGAGGAGCAATGTCGCGATACGATAAACCGCAATCGCGACAGGCTACAATCCGACATTTATCAACGTCGGAAACGTGATGGTACGCATTTGTCCTCCTTACACGAGGCATCACAGCAACTTTTCACCAGGCAACGCCGGTCAACTGCTGTTTGTGTATGAGAAATCGGTTGGAAACAATCCTCGTGTCAGCACGTTGTAGGTGTCGCCACGGCTCCAACCTTGTGTGAATGCTCTGAAAAGCTAATCATTTGTATATCACAGCATCTTCTTCCTGTCGGTTAAATTTCGCGTCTGTAGCACGTCATCTTCGTGGTGTAGCAATTTTCATGGCCAGTAGTGTATGTAAATCTTAATTTATTTCTATGTACTTGATCGGGCTGTATTCCGCCTCTAAGGATGAAACACTGGGGCGCGACAGAACGGCAGCCGGGTACTTGGAGTTTGCACGGTCAGCCTGAAGGAGGGCAGTGACAGTAGTGTGCAGCATCCAGGACGGGCCATGTTGACTTCCCACCTGGCGTACAGGGCGAGGCGTATGCTACAGGAGGCGCGGCAGCACTGGAACAGCACCAGAGACAGCAGCGGGGGTTGCCATTTGGCAAGCACCGCTAGTGGCAAGTTGCAGCACAGCGTCCAGGAAGGCGTGGGTTCGAGTCCGGTCCTGTCCTGGGAGCAGCAGTGGCCCAGGGCCACTGGCGACCAGAACATCCGCCTTCGTCCCATGGTCGGACAGAGCAGGCCAAACGGGGTAAAGGGCGGCGAGGACCAGGGACTGTAGCAGTCTCCAAAATAGCGAGCAGCGGCGAGGCGCCAGCCCGCTTCGCCTCGGCAGGCGAGGGCGACCAGCCGAGCTCGGCTGAGTTCCAGCTGAGCGGCCTTGCAGACGGCAGCAGCGGTGTCGGCATACCGGGAGTTGCTGAGCCGGCTGGACGCGCGGCACAGCACGCGGGCGGCCGCCGACACTATGCTGCACTCATCGAATCACTGTAAATTATGAGAATAAAGTAATGCCACCAAATACCGCTGTATCACTCTGCACTGCCCCTTGGCGCTCTTGAACTTGCTCGGCCTCCTGACGAAAGATGGCGGTGGGTCTTGGCTTCAGCTCGGCCATCTGGCGTCCCAGGTTCAACCATCCCGGCACCCCTGCAACAGTTCTTCCTGGAAGCACTTGTTAAATACAGTATCTCTCCGGCGCCAATACATAACCTGTTCTCAACGTTCAATCTCCGGCCTGCGTCAAGATTGTTAGAGGTGTTGCATTTCTGTCGGAATCCAGAAAATACCAACAGACGAGTGAAAGAAAGAAGTTAGAAAGAGTAAATGGAAAGCTTGAAGCTTAAAGTGTGTATTGGCAATCCTGCGGCCAATCCAGCAGCCTGTCTTTTTTGTCCGATCCTAAATCTAAACGAAGTAGCCAAATGTTACAGGAATGATCATGCCA
This sequence comes from Schistocerca nitens, assembly GCF_023898315.1. NCBI lineage: Eukaryota > Metazoa > Arthropoda > Insecta > Orthoptera > Acrididae > Schistocerca > Schistocerca nitens. The sequence goes on from NC_064618.1 coordinate 719,509,584, forward strand.
TTTGAAAATGTGCAGTTCATGATGCCCGAATATTGTGGCGTAGGACGTGAGTGTAGATGCGATACCTGAGCAGTTTGGTAAAGACAGGCGTGTAGTGAGCATGTCAACACATCGCGCGCTTATCGAATGGCTCAAATGGCTCTCAGCACTACGGGACTTAGCTTCTGAGGTCATCAGTCTCCTAGAACTTAGAACTACTTAAACCTAACTAACCTAAGGACGTCACACACATCCATGCCCGAGGCAGGATTCGAACCTGCGACCGTAGCGGTCGCGCGGCCCCAGACTGTAGCGCGCTTATCGCCTGTAAACGTGATAATCGGCACAAGACGCATTGGCCGAGGCACATCGGAGATCATACACGTAAACCTCTGCACAGGAAGACAGCAAGTGTTAAACAAGTGGGCAGACATCGCCTCCAGAGAACCATACGGGAACATCTACTGTTGAGTTCGACCGCAATCCATTTGAACGTGGAATATCAGTAGCTCATTTCTAGCAGAGCAGTACGCGGACAAATGCAATGCCTAAGCTTCAGCAACCTTCGACCGATTTATACCACCTTTGGCTTCTCATGACCTTTGCCATCCAAGATATTACAAAAACGTGCTAAAATTTATTTTCATTTTTTTTCAAGTGTTAAATACAAAACTAAAAATTTCGGACAAGAATATCAGAGGAAACCCTCTAATCATTTACACGGTCACTGGTATTATTGTTAACATTTATATTAATGATCTAGTAGCTCTAGTACAAGACTAATCTTCATTAATAAATTGTTGTGAATTCACTTTTTTACAGTTGTATACAGCGCAGGAAGGCAGGCAGAGGATCGATGCCTGGTACAAATACTAGCAGTTGACACTCTGCATTAATAAAATTAGCTTATTGCACAATAAAAGGTCGACTAACGCGTTCGATTATTTTTAATTATTGCAAATAGTCACAACCGGTAAATAACTTACATAGCCATATTCGTCTAGAGCGATGTAAACTCTACATTCCTTACAAAACTGGTAGGAGAGGCAACAGACATACTGAGATTCGTTCGAAGAATCGTAAAGAGATGTAACTTAGCTGCGAGGTAGAGACCCTTGCTATGTACGATAAATCGTGGAGATAGGTTGATTCATGAAAGAGGGGCACGTTTCTTTATGCGTTCCTTTAATAACAGCTCTCCAGTGGGCAAACATGACACGTGTTATGCATTAGGAAGAGTTTTACCGTAAAGAAGAACCAAGGAACGTAAGGCATTACCATCTTCCTACATACATTTCGCGAAATTACCACAGCAGTAAAATCACAGAATTTCGGGCTCTTCCCGCTCACAGATTGCGAATGGGACAGAAAAGGGGGAAAGTAATTGTGGCAGCCTAAATACCTTCCACTACCCACAGTTTGGGGAGTATAAATATAGATCTTGCTTATGTCAGAAATTGTATTAGAAATAAATGCAGTAGGATGGTGCAACTTGTTTTAATTAATACAATAGGATTTGTTATTTAAAAAATATGTTCCGGGTCTTGACATTGAGGCAAAATAATAATTTAACCCTTGATCTACGGAAAGTTACTACTGCCAGGCTTTAATAATCGCCGAAATAAACAGTGATGAATCGCACAAACGATAACTCAAGATCCAGCGAAGGCGCAGTCATCGAATACATTTTCTGATTACGAATATCGTGACTTTTTGCAGTTCGTAGAGTAAAAAGCCACGAATTATAATACAATAATATCCACACTCAAAACAAAACATTTTCTGACTTCACCCCCCCCCCCCCCTCGTCCCCCGCCTCCTAATGGTGTGACATCTTCAGGAACCTTGTTAATAAATACAATTTGTTGTGAAATGGTCTGCAGATTGTTGTACGCGTAATGTGTTCCGCTATTTCTGCCTTAAAACATTACACAGGTGACGGATACTGCATGTGTACCGCCCCGAAAATTGTTCACGGCGCTCTCAGAAATGGATTTGTGTGCCATTTTGGGAAAATCTAAATGTAAGACTGGACAAATCGTGCAGTGTTTTGCCGGCTTGGCGTTAAAACTATCATATTACAAGACCAATCTGTTCTGGTAACGTTACTGTGTACGTTAAGATGACTTTCAAACAGCGGAACTTCGTTGTTAATCACCTAGGAACTGACTAAAAGCACCAAATAAATAAATGTTCATAACGCTTATGTAGCTTTCCCGATTCAAATGACCTGAATCAACGGAGTTATTAGTGCATAATTAAACCATTGATAGATATGTCTCCACATGAACGTGGGAGAAGTGTACTGGCGAAAGTACAGCTGTGAGAGCTGTTCGGTTTTTTATAGCTCAGTCGGTAGAGCAATTGCCCGAAAAAAAGCAAAGTCTGAGATTCGAGTCGTGATCTGGCACACTATATTATACTATGAAGCTTCGAGTTTCCTACTACTCTCACCATCCACTGCATACAATCTACAGGGTGTTTCAAAAATGACCGGTATATTTGAAACGGCAATAAAAACTAAACGAGCAGCGATAGAAATACACCGTTTGTTGCAATATGCTTGGGACAACAGTACATTTTCAGGCGGACAAACTTTCGAAATTACAGTAGTTACAATTTTCAACAACAGATGGCGCTGCAAGTGATGTGAAAGATATAGAAGACAACGCAGTCTGTGGGTGCGCCATTCTGTACGTCGTCTTTCTGCTGTAAGCGTGTGCTGTTCACAACGTGCACGTGTGCTGTAGACAACATGGTTTATTCCTTAGAACAGAGGATTTTTCTGGTGTTGGAATTCCACCGCCTAGAACACAGTGTTGTTGCAACAAGACGAAATTTTCAACGGAGGTTTAATGTAACCAAAGGACCGAAAAGCGATACAATAAAGGATCTGTTTGAAAAATTTCAACGGACTGGGAACGTGACGGATGAACGTGCTGGAAAGGTAGGGCGACCGCGTACAGCAACCACAGAGGGCAACGCGCAGCTAGTGCAGCAGGTGATCCAACAGCGGCCTCGGGTTTCCGTTCGCCGTGTTGCAGCTGCGGTCCAAATGACGCCAACGTCCACGTATCATCTCATGCGCCAGAGTTTACACCTCTATCCATACAAAATTCAAACGCGGCAACCCCTCAGCGCCGCTACTATTGCTGCACGAGAGACATTCGCTAACGATATAGTGCACAGGATTGATGACGGCGATATGCATGTGGGCAGCATTTGGTTTACTGACGAAGCTTATTTTTACCTGGACGGCTTCGTCAATAAACAGAACTGGCGCATATGGCGAACCGAAAAGCCCCATGTTGCAGTCCCATCGTCCCTGCATCCTCAAAAAGTACTGGTCTGGGCCGCCATTTCTTCCAAAGGAATCATTGGCCCATTTTTCAGATCCGAAAGGATCACGCTATCTGGACATTCTTCGTGAATTTGTGGCGGTACAAACTGCCTTAGACGACACTGCGAACACGTGGTTTATGCAAGATGGTGCCCGGCCACATCGCACGGCCGACGTCTTTAATTTCCTGAATGAATATTTCGATGATCGTGTGATTGCTTTGGGCTATCCGAAACATACGGGAGGCGGCGTGGATTGGCCTCCCTATTCGCCAAACATGAACCCCTGTGACTTCTTTCTGTGGGGACACTTGAAAGACCAGGTGTACCGCCAGAATCCAGAAACAATTGAACAGCTGAAGCAGTACATCTCATCTGCATGTGAAGCCATTCCGCCAGACACGTTGTCAAAGGTTTCGGGTAATTTCATTCAGAGACTACGCCATATTATTGCTACGCATGGTGGATATGTGGAAAATATCGTTGTTGAAAATTGTAACTACTGTAATTTCGAAAGTTTGTCTGCCTGAAAATGTACTGTTGTCCCAAGCATATTGCAACAAACGGTGTATTTCTATCGCTGCTCGTTTAGTTTTTATTGCCGTTTCAAATATACCGGTCATTTTTGAAACACCCTGTAGCTAGAATCCCATCCGAAGTTTTCAATGAATATGACGCCGCACATCATTTACATAATGTTAGAAACATTATTCGTTGTATTATGTAAGAAGTTTTCCAGTACTCCAAGAAACAACTATTGTCTCTTCGAGCAAGGTAACTAAGGAATGGTGTGCGCATGCGTAAGTACACGTATCCATTTGGAAAGGGGTCGGCAAGTAAGGACGTTGACGAGCTGCAGAAGTAGCTATCCCACACGAAACATTATTCGGCTCCTCGACGAACAGTTAAGTTCCGTCATTACCCTCTTCCTTCGCAATTGTCACGTGAATTTCTCTTGGATCAGAAGCACAGAACTCGGCTATGTCCCTTTGAAATATGTCATTCATTTCACCGTTTTGTAGGCGATGCGCGTCATCCCCTTTTGGCACACTGTTACACCGCGCCCATGTTATACACTGCACTGTACCACCTCCATGGAAACTGAGCGATGATCTACACTCGTCAAGCAGTTATCATACGCTACAACACATTCCACAGCATAATGTTACTATTCGTTTAGATACGCCATATAACTGTTTGGTAAGCTAACAGTCATTAGCAGCTGAACCAGCGACAGCTGCTGAGAAGGATGCAGAAAACTTCTATCGCCACCGCCGATAAAATAGGACAAAGCGTCACGTGACTGTGATGTCGTTTACCTCGTAGTGGTCAGCTGCGTGACGTCCTAGCGCTAGATCGACATGACGTGCGATGTCAACGTTTTTTTGTAGCGTCCACATCGTCGCTGCCCAGCATATATAACACTCCATCGCCGAGATGGCGCACGTGCTGAGCCTTCCGCGTTCCACTGCGCCAATGGTGTCTGACGAGTACTTCGATTCCGGAAAAACAACTGCGTTGATGAAAGGGCTCACCATCATAGTCGATACACGGTATGCAGGACAGGAAATCACTTGCCATTTCAGCGCTAAACAACAAAATCCAATGGGTGACCATACACTGTAGGATCATTACATCGCTATGGGGTAAAGAGGCCACTTCCCTTGATTACAGCGCATTTGAACCTCACATCCTGTCACTGGCGAGCAACAGCGACATTTGGGTATGTAGGACGAAAATAGTTTGCTTAGACTGGTGAGTCGCGGTACAGCTGGTGCACGTCAGTGGCAAGTCGCAAGTACGACGAAAATTACAGGAGATGATACATCCAGTGTGCCAACAGGGTCGTGTTCAGTACATTACATTACGTTAGCAGTAATCAATGGATTCCATGGACAGTGGTCTCTGGGATGTGGAAAGAAGGCAAAGAATTGCATTTTATTTAGTAGAAGTGCAGTAAACGGAATTGATATTGTTATATTACAGAGTTTTTTATAATTGTAAATGAATCTAAATCATTAAATTTAAGAACTTTTGTGAAGATACTCCTAAATAGAATAGCAAAATTTACCCAACAGAAAACGCTTTAATTCGGTCGTACACTCTCGTTACAGTTAATGAGCTCTGGTAGGTTGCTGGATACATGTGTATCCACGTGTCTCACTCCTTTCTGTACTGGTGAAAGTCTCGGTAAGGTTACTTTTGGTCCATGTGCTACAGTCATGATTTAAAACTTTTTTTTTTATACAAGAGAAATTTTGGTATTGACAGACGGCATTAATGAATTCATATATTGTGAGGTAGTTGTCAAAATATCAAGTTACTGGAAAAGGTCTTCGCAGGGTGGTGTAGAATTAAAACCAGATGTAATTCTTATGATACTCTCCTGTACTGTAACTTGAGTTTTCTTAGAAAATAATTCCGTAACTTATTAATAGGCGTAATCAGAAGGAATAAACTAATTTCTTCCGTTTTAAATCACCAATAGCAGTAATCAAGTGTACTGCGAACGTAGGTCCACTAGGGCAGTTAATTTATTCAAGATAGCGTGTTTTCCATTTAAAGTTGTGGTCTATCTGCAATCCCAAAAGTTTTACACTTTATACTCTTAGTATTCGATTGTTTGAGAAACCCATTTTCATAGCTTGTAGAGTTCTTTAAGAAGTACTGAACTCTATGTACAGAGTCTTGTCAAAATTAAATGATAATTCATCTGTCTTGACCCGCCTGTTAATAGTTTCGAATATTTCATCAGCTGCCTTTTCAGTGAGGGGTTTGGTATTATTTTTTATCCCTATAACACCATCTGAAAAAAATTATAAAATTTAATGATTCTGAAACTGTAAGCGGATGATCATTTATGTGTGTCTGAAGTAAAAGACTGTACAAAACTGAGTACTGTGGTACACTATTCCCGATTTCTTCAAATTCTGAGTGTCTATCGTACTGCGATTGTCATGGAACTGATACATATAACCGAGTCAGTGAGTGAATTCGTTTCAACTTTTCAGATAGTGCAGACAATCATTTCAACTCATCTGAGTGTGATTTACATAAATTATAAACGCGATAGTATTAACTTTGTAATTATTTTATTTTTGCTTACCTCGTCATAGTGAGCACGGGTTCTGCAGGTTTGTCCGCCTGACTGAAAATGTATATAACATTGTCTTTATTTCACAGTTAAATTTGTCAAAATGTTTCTAGTGATACCTATACCCTCCCCGAATTCCTCTTCTGTGCCAACGTCTTCATCTCAGAGAAGCACTTGCAACCTACGTCCTTAATTATTTGCTGGATGTATTCCAATCTCTGTCTTCCTCTACTGCTTTTAACCTCTACAGCTCTCTCTAGTACCATGGTGTCTTAACAGATGTCCTATCATCCTGTCCCTTCTCTTTCTCAGTGTTCCCACATATTCCTTTTCCCTCCGATTCTGCGCAGAACCTCCTTATTCCTCACCTTATCAGTCCATATAATGTTTAACATTCGTCTATAGCACCACATCTGAAATGCTTCAGTTCTCTTCAGTTTTTCTCATGGTCCATCTTCCACCTCAATGCAATGCTGTGTTCCAAACATACATTGTCAGCAATTTCTTCCTCAAATTAAGGGTTTTCTTTGATACTAGTCGACTTCTCTTGGCCAGGAATGCCCTTTTTGCCAGTGCTAGTCTGCTTTTGATGTCCTCCTTGCTCCGTCCGTCTCTGGTTATTTTGCTGCCTAGATAGTAGAAGTCCTTAACCTCATCTACTTCGTGATCATTAATCCCGATGTTAAATTTTTTGCTGTTCTCATTTCTGCTACTTCTCATTATTTTCGTCTTTCTTCGGTTTACTCTCAGTCCATATTCTCTACTCATTAGACAGTTCATTCCACTCAGCAGATCATGTAATTCTTCTTCACTTTCACTCAGCACAGCAACGCCATGAGCGAACTGTATCATTGATATCCTCTCACCTTGAATTTTAATTCCACTCCTGAAACTTTCATTTAATTCCATTATTGCTTCTTCGAAGTGCAGATTCAACAGTAGGGACGAAAGACTATCCCTGTCTTACATTTTTTTTTTTAATCCGAGTACTTCGTTCTTGGTCGACCACTCTTATTATTCTCGCATGGCTCTTGTACATATTGCATATTACCCGTCTCTCCCTATAGCTTTCCCCTATTTTTCCCAGAATTTAGAACATCGTGGACCATTTCACATTGTCGAACGCTTTTCCCAGGTCGACAAATCCTATGAATGTGTCTTGATTTTTTTTAGTCTTGCTTCCATTATCAAGTGCAATGTCAGAATTGCTTCTTTTGGCCTTTACCATTCCTAAAGGCAAACTGATCATCATCTGACACATCCTCCGTTTTGTTTTCCATTCTTACTTGGATGCATAAGCTATTAAGCTGATTGTGCGATAGTTCTCGCACTTGTCGGCTCTTGCTGTGTTCGGAATTGTGTGGATGATATTTTTCCGAAAGTCAGATGGTATGTCGCCAGACTGATACATTGATAGCCGTTTCGTTGCCACTCCCTATCTCCTCCTCCCCCCCCCCCCCCCTACCATGATTTTAGAAATTTTGGTGGAATATTTTGTATTCCGTCTGCCTCATTTCATCTAAGTCCTCCGAAGCTCTCTTAAACTCTGGTCTATCTCTCCTATATCGACTCCAGTCTCTTCTGCTATCACGTCAAACAAATCTTCCCCCACATAGAGGCCTTCAATGTACTCGTTCTACCTACCCGCTCTCTCCTGTGCATTTAACAGTGGAGCTCCCGCTGCACTCTTAATGTTACCACTCTTGCTTTTCAGTTCACTAAAGGTTACTTTGACGTTCCTGTATGCTGAGTCAGTCTCTCCGACAATCATTTCTTTTCCTATTTCTTCACATTTTTCATGCAGCCATTTCTTCTTACCTCCCCTGACTTCCCGTCTATTTCATTCCTAAGCCACCTGTATTTCCGTATTCCTCAATTTCTCTGAACGTTTCTGTACTTTCTTCTTTCATCGATCAACTGAAGTATTTCTTCTGTCACTCATGGCTTCTTCGGCGTTACCTTTTTGTGCCTATGTTTTCCTTTCCAACTTCTGTGGTTGCCCTTTTTAGAGATGTCCATTCCTTCAACTGTACTGACTAATGGGCTATTCTTAACTGCTGTATCTACTTCAAGCGTACCTCGTCATTCCTTAGTATTTCAGTATCCCACTTCTTTGCGTATTGATTCTCCTGACTAATCTCTTAAACTTCAACCTACTGTTCATCACTATTACATTGTATCTTCTCCTGGGTACATCTAACAATCCAGTATCTGATTTTGAAGTCTCTGTCTGACCATGATGTAATCTAACTGAAATCTTCCCGTATCACCCGGCGTTTTCCATATATACCTTCTCCTCTTGCGATTCGTGAACAGAGTATTCGCTATTACTTGCTGAAACTTGATACAGAACTCAATTAGTCTTTCTCCTCTCTCATTCCTTGACCAAAGCCCATTTTCTCTTGTAAACATTTCTTCTGCTCTTTCCCGTACAATTGCATTCCAGTCCACCATGACTATTAGATTCTCATCTCCCTTTAAGTGCTACATTACCCTTTCAATATCCTCATATACTTTCTCTATTTAGTCATCTTCACATCGCGACGTCGGCATATAGATCTGAACCATTGTTGACGGCGTTGGTTTGCTGTCGATTCTAATAAGAACAACTCTATCATGGAAATATTCACAGTAAGACACTCTCTGCCCCACTTTCCTATTCATAACGAATCCTACTTCCGACATACGATTTTCTTCTGCTGTTATTACCCAATAGTCATCTGACCAGAAATTGTCTTCTTTCCGTTTCACTTCACTGACCCCTACTGTGTCTAGGTTGAGTCTTTGCATTTCGCTTTTCAGATTTTTCTAGCTTTCCTGCGACATTTAAACTTCTGACATTCCACGCCCCGACGCATAGATCCTTATCCTTTCGTTGGTTATTCAGGCTTTTTCTCATAGTCACCTCACCCTTGGGCTCCCCATCCTGGAGATCAGAATGGGGGACTATTCCAGTATCTTTTGCCAATGGAGAGATCACTATGACACTTTTCCAATTACAGGCCAGATGTACTGTGGATACATGTTATGTGTCTTCAATGCAGTGGTGTCCATTGCCTTCTACACCCTCATGTCGTTGATCATTGCTGATTGTTCCGCCTTTAGGGGCAGATCTGCATCCCAAGGGCAAGAGAGTGCCTTGAGCCTCTGTCCTCTCCTCTGTCGTCATTGACAAGTCCGTTGGCAGAATGAAGGTGACGTCTTATGCCGGAAGTCTTTGGGCGCCAATGCTGATTATTAATGGAAATTTTATCGGTGGCGGGTTTCGAAGACGGAACCGGTGAAGTTTTGATTACTAATCAGAGCTCGTACCCGAGACCACGGGAAACATATGTAGTACAAAAGCCATACTGAGATACAGTAAACCGAAGATCAATTCTAGCCTAAACAGAATGGTACCCCTTCCCTCATTGCGGAAAAATAAATATGCCACAGTGGAGTGACGTCACATGTATCTTACAGACAGGAAGCGTATGTCCTAAAGAACGACTACGATCTAGCTTATTACCAATGTAAGTTGCTGCTGGTAATTGCAGGAAGTCTGTGTGTGGTACCATCATGATTTTATGAAACATCGTGTAACACGCCAAAAGCTGATAGTCTTATCGGTCAAGATGGTGCACTAGAACAGAATTCGAAAAGATTTGAGTTTTAGTCCCTATTTGGTTATCCTGGTTTAGATTCCGAGATTTCCCCACATCGTTTATGAGAATTTAACAGCCTACAGTCGATTTGTTAAAGTCTCTTTGTATTCCGCAGGCGGTATTCGTCTCTAATAATTTGTTTTCGACCTGACGCAAAATTAAATACGTATCTTTGGCAGCCTTGAACTTACTCACAGTTTTTTTTATTGCGCATTTTCTTAATTTTCATTTAGTTATGTCATATCCAAAACTCCTGCATAGACCTGAAATATTTACGGCTGTGTCGTACTATGCGCTCAGGACAAGGTGGAAACCCGTTTCGCAAGGTTGCAAAAGCTGCGGATGTCCGTATAATTCCGCTTTATGAGACTACCAGCGTGGCGAGCTGCCACAATTGGCACTCTAGGTGAGCAGTAACCTTATCTGGCCACGCGACTAATGCCTCTCGCCCTGGCCTCTCCTCTTCCCTCGCGCTTTTCGGGGAGTGCTTATCGTCCGGCAATTTAACGCATCGTGCGCAGGCGGCGTCCATCACACCTGTCTCATTAAAAGAAGCTGCGGAAGGCGGCAACCGGCGGCGGTGGCGCAAATACCGTCGAGGGGCTCCAACCACGACTCCATTAGGCGCAGAGCCGTGGCCCGTGTCGCCATGTTATCGCACTTACTGCCCCAGTCGCGAACCGTAAACACGTTAATGGCGATCCTCAAAATCGGCGCCTGCTCTGAAAATACCTGTCTTCGCTATTAACCAACACGTCGGCCCGAACATGAGGATGTGTCTCACTGGGTTGTCGTCACCTGTAAGAATCTTTGCTTAGCTCAATCTAGTTTAATTGTGTGCACGTTCCATGGATCATAGATGCGAATTTTCGCGATGACGACAAACAAATCAGTTTTACAATTACAGTATAACTTCTCGGTGAAAAATGTGGCTGAAAAATGCTGACCACTTATATGATTATTTACATAACGAGTTTCTCTGCGTGGCCATTCACCACAGCAAGCACAGAAACATTTGTTTTGCAAATAAAAACGCCTTCTCTTGCTGCACTATGTTTTATTTTCCCAGAAGCGTTTCGCCTTTTTTCAGTTTACGCACCATCAGTGGGACGGTTCTTCCTATTTTTAGTTGGCATCGGTGTTTCCTCTCATCTGATGACATGGAGGTCGCACTACCACTCTGTTTACGAAACATAAGCATGTTTTTTGTGCTTCGGCATTTTTCTTCCCATTTTTCGTTTTGTTTGCACTTGTTGTTTTGGTGCATTATCAGTCTTCTGTCACTAGTATAGGCATAACACTAATATAGACATAACTACTTTGAGTTCAATGTCTATATTAGTGACAGAAGACTGATAATGTATCAAAATAGAAAGTGCGAACAAAATGAAAAGTGAGAAGAAATGGCAAAACAAAAAAATATGCTTGTTTCGTAAACAGAGTGGTAGTGCGACCTCCATGTGACCAGATGAGATGAAATACCGATGACAATTAAAAACAGGAAGAACCATCCCACTGATGATGCCCTAAAGTGAAAAAAAGGCGAAACGCTTCTGGGAAAATAAAACACAGTGCGGCAAGAAAAAGTGTTTTTATCTACAAATCAAAGATTATCTACATGCTTTTTATTTTTTAACATACAGTGATTTATATTTAAACACTTTCAACCCCTTCCTCATACCAAACAAAACCAACCCCCCCTCCCTCTGCCACCCCCTGCACACACACGGCATTACTAACATTCAGAAATTCAACTATCGAGTAGGATTTGTCAAACAGATATGATTTCAGTTTGTGATTGTAGCTAATGTTATTATCTACTAACGTGAGTATCCGGCGTTTCTCGGATATCCATTTATTCTAATCTTCTATTTGTCCACTTTCTCCTGCTACCTCTTCGTCCATCTGCACCAAACCCTCCCGCTGCTCACCTCTTTCACCCACCCACCCCCTCGCTGTCTGTCCATCTCCTCCCGCCCCTCTCTAAGCACCTCCTCCTTCCTCCCATCACTTTCTTTTCTGTGTCCATCTCCTCTCTCCTCTCTCTGTTCATCTCCTTATCTTCAGTTTCTCTGTCCATTTCTGTCCATTTCCCCCTCCTTATCCATCTCCTCCTTCTCCTATTTGGATCTCTCTCCTCCTCACCCATCGCCGTCTACCCTTTTCCTCGTCCCTCCCTTCTCTCTCATGTTATCACACTCACCCCAAAAGAAGCTGGTGGTTCTTACCCCTACAATATTTCTTTCTAGATCGTTTGTACCAACTTTGACTGAAATCGTTCCAGATGTTTCAGATGAGCTTTTTACCCATAGCTTTCCCCGCATACGCCCGTGTCAGACACATTTCGTATATTTTTAACGTATTTCACGCGTGTTTGTAAAAAACATATTTCACCTATATGTCTAGCGAATTTCGCCCTGTAGGTTCAAACCAACTCAATGTTTATGACGTCGTATCACCTAAACTATAAGCTGTACAATGAAATAATTTTGTAGGTACATCCAGATGTATATGTGCCTACTGTCTGAAAAATGTGTTGCGAATAGAGGTGGTTGCAAAGAAGTAATAAATTAAAACGCCATGCAAGATGTGGCATTTTTTTTTTCACACATATCAGTATTTGACGTCATTATCTCCTGAAATGAACGTCACATAATGATGTAATTTTTCTGGTACATACAGTGATATATGGCAATACTGTCTGCAAACCGTGCCACGAATAAGTTAGTAGTAAAGGAGTAATAAATTAAAACTTCATGCTTCATGTGGCAGTTTTAATGCATGAACAGTGAAAATTTAATAAGTGGTGAAATGTTTCCTTTCATCATTTTGTGGGAATCGTCAATGAGAAAAATATTCGTACAGGTCTGCAATTATGTGTAAAGGTTATCACAGATCTCAAAGTCCTCTCTCGTTCTGAGATAATAAATGGTTGAAGTATGGGTATTCTCGCGTAGTGGGCTGCACTATGTTTTCCCCCGACCCTTTTGGCAGGTTGGTGGTCTTACGCCCACAGTGATTCTTGCAGACAGTTAATGATATGTGTACTAAGTCTGGGTGAAATCGGTCCAGTGGTTTAGGTTCAAATGGCTCTGAGCACTATGGGACTCAACTGCTGAGGTCATTAGTCCCCTAGAACTTAGAGCTAGTTAAACCTAACTAACCTAAGGACATCACAAACATCCATGCCCGAGGCAGGATTCGAACCTGCGACCGTAGCGGTCTTGCGGTTCCAGACTGCAGCGCCTTTAACCGCACGGCCACAGTGGTTTAGGGAGAGATGTGGAACATACATACCTACACACAAACGTACATCCATTTTTATAATTTGTGTGGACTAATTTTTTATGTCACTAGGCAACATTTTTATGGCTGTACACTTCACTCCTTTCTGTACTACACTAAGGCAGGATAAAGGATAATGTAACTCATTTCTCCTTCAGGACTTATATTTATGAATGTTAATGCTGTCTTTGAACAGTGATTGATTGTTCACAACAAACTTTACAACACAGTGAAGTGCGTTCGACGGGTGTATTGTCACAGTCACTTCTGAATAAGAGTTCGTACTGCGAGAGTGCTGGAAAAACGAACCCTTTGCCAGACGTGAATGTGATTCTGGATGACTACCGTTTTGACTGGCTCCTATTTGCTAACGTTCTTTCGATATTTCGAAACGAATCGAATCATTATAGCAAGTGCGAGAATTATTTCTGTGTCCAGCGTATAACTCACTGGGAAGATGTATCTCTACTGTCTTTTATCTTCAGTTCTACTCGCATTAGAAGATAATATTCGTAAGATTAGATACCTTATTAGTACCTAATGTATCGTCTGTAAAACTAGTATTACTATTCAGTGAATCGTAGGTACAGCACTCTCGCAGTACGAACTCTTATTCAGAAGTCACTGTGACAATCCACCCGTCGCACGCACTTCACTTTGTTGTGAAGTTTGTTGTCAACAATCAGTCACTGTTCGAAGACAGCATTAATATTCATAAATGTAAGTCTACAAGGAGAAACCAGTTACATTATCCTTTACTCAGACTTAGTGTAGCACAGAAAGGAGTGAGGTGTACAGCCATAAAAATGTTGCCCAGTAGGTACAGAGTTAACTTTATTCTGATTTTCAATGTGTTGTGGCACAATTCTGAGTACTTTTAGAGATACAACTGTTATGACACGGTTTGGTCATACGAGAGGTGGCGAAAATCCGACGGGAACGCAAGCCAGTAGAGCCCTATAAGTGATGTGTACATTCCACATGGGGCGCTTAATACGACTACAAATACGTCTCCGATCTCTTGGTAATTTCTAATTTAGAGATTTCTTTGCAGTAGCGAGTAACAGACCATTTGTCTCTGGTGGAGCCTGTGCCTCATGGCGTCCACTCGACAAGAAACCAAAAGCATTTCGGAGTCATCTTTATTCATCGCTGTTCAACCAACACTAACGAATCGCGGAGTTTGGTCGAAGGTGGAAGCAAGGCAAGCGTGTGTCGTTCGGTGCTGTCCCGGGGGAGCTCCATGACACTCAAGTCAGGCGACTTGGGGAACTACAAGCCATCTTCGTGGTCTCGGGATGTTTCACAAACTGTTCTGGCACAGTTCAGAAACGAACCTACGCATCACCGGTAGGGTGATGATGATAATGATGATGATGATGGTAGGATTGTTTTGACAGCTATTCAGTGACACCAAAGTCTGATGAAATTGTTGGAAATTTTTCATATATGCATCTGTTATTCAGATAAGATAAGGACCGTGAATGGTCTGTATCTACTGCTCCATAATATTTAAACTTTTACCTAAGTAGTAATTTATGAATTGTTTATTATAGTATTTCATCTGTCATGTGGAAGAGAGATATTTCTCTGACGTATGTTTGCATGGGATGAAATGGGGCTCACACCACGTCTGCCATATCTCATGCGCAGATGACAGAAAGCTACTGCCCAAGCAGGTCCATCCATTTGTTCACTTACGGCACCCTACCATCATCATCATCATCATTATCATCATCACATAGAAGTTCAACCAGTGAGGAAAGTTCTGCTGCACTCCGACTCTAATGGACTCGCAAATTTAATAAAGATACAAGTGGACGTCTCACGATTTTCGATTACTACGTCATTTAAAACGAACATATGCAAGAACAACCTAAAGTATCAAAACAGCAGAAAAACACGAATAAATACAGTACGAGGCAATGTAGATATAAAAAACGAAAATCTTGAACAATTGTTTATAATTTGAAAACTCAATACAACATTTTTCAAAACAAAAGATTTTTGACATCTAAAAATTCTAAATTCAATGTAGATGGAGTTATATCTTATGAATGATGTGTAATAAGTTTAATTATTTTGATTAAGATTGTTTTTGGTAATCTAGAATTAGCTGACAGGCTCGTTTCGTCACAGACTCCAGGCCAGAGTCTAAACTTCACTGAAACGCTATGTTAACCATTCTGCATTAATGTCTAGTCACAGTGGTCTGGGGATAGTGTCCTTAGCAATGCAGATCAAAGCATTAAAGATATACTACGTGTATCCACAGGACAGGTGTCCCGTAGTTAAAAAATGTTATGATGATCTCTCCGTTGGCAAAAGATTAAGGATTAGTCATCCATTCGGATGTCCGGAAGGGGACTGCCAAGGGCAAGGTGACCAGGAGAAAAAGGTTGATAATCAACGATAGGGTAACACTTTTTCTCTAAGTGTATAAATACGATATGCGCTTCCCTACAGAACTCGCTTTGTTCCTCTATAACTTTTTTGAAGTATAGGATCTTACTTACCTGAAACCGTTTTGTTCTTCGGATAATAGATTTTCAGCAAAATTTTGTACACGTTGGCTTAAATGAAGAGAAAGCCTTTGACCATGTAAGTAGGAAAATCATATGAAACATGAAAGGAAATTTTCGGCAGGTGATAGAAAGCCTATACAGATGTACAAAAAAAGAATAAAGACTAACCACGCTTTAACAGAAAACATACCTAAGAGAGTAGCTTATCACGCACACTTTTTAATATTCCTTTATGCATTGACCATACGACTCAGACATGGGAACAGTAAATTGACCTAGGCTACACATTTTCAGACGACATATTTCTTAGTATAATTCTTTTTGCAGACAATCTTCAATCGTACAGGCTAGCGAAACATCTCTACAAAGGTCCATATACACCCTTAACGAAATTTCTAAAGAATACAATATGAGAACATCCATTTCAGAAACAGAGGTGGTGGCTTTCAAAGGGAAAAAACCGCTGAGGACTAAGATCATCACACGAAACAAAACAATTGAACAAGTCAGACGCTTCAGTCCCCTAAGATATATTATAAGCCACCAGAATAAATTCGATATTGACACCAAACTGTGGAAATATATGATTTGCGGAACAATAAAAAGAACATTTAGAAATAAAGTTATGAAAGACACAAAAATGAGGTTTTATAAGGCAAAGGCCGCCCCCACATTGCTCTTTGGTAGTGAAACTTGGACAACTACTTAAAGGCAAGAAAGTAGAATTCAAGTGGCAGAAATGAATATTCTAACAGGGGTGAAAGGGTAGACAAGATCAGATAGACAACAGGGATTGGCATGTATGCTATAAATTACAAGTTCACGTCTAATCGACTAAGCTTGTTAGAATGTCTACAAAGACTACCAGATTCTAGACAGCGAAAAAATCCTTAAATTTCAGAACTTTAGGTACGAGATCCTTAGCAAGACCAAGAAAAAGACGTATACCAACACCATGATAAAAGAAGAAGAAGGAGTAACACTCTACGAGTTGCATCGTGGAAGAGAAGCTGAAAATCGCGAAGACACAGTGTGGATAAAGTGAACATCAGCGAAGTCAACTGGAAAGAAGGCAATGATTTCTGATTAGACGAGTATAAAGTAATATCAACAGCAGCAGATAATATCGTAACGGGAATAGGATTCATTACGAACAGAAAGGCGGGCCAGTGAATGAGTTACAGTGAACAGTCAGTGACACGATTATTCTCATCAAAATTGACAGTAGACCAAGGCCAGAAATGCATGTTCAGGTAGACATGCCGACGTCACTTACGAAAGGTAAAGACGTAGAGAAAGGAAAAGAGGTTATTGAACGTGTGTTTCAGTATCTAAAATTAGAAATGAGATGAAAGACTAATAGTCACAGGCAGTTGGAACACTTTTGTAGGGGAAGGAATAGATGACAGAGTTAGTGCAGAACATGCGTTAGGAAGTAAATAATGATGGGCGGCACCGAACCAGTCAAAAGACTGATGAGTTGGAAAGAAGTAGGTATGAGAGAAGACAAAGACTTATTTTGTTCTGAAATAAACTATAGCTAGCAATAGCGTTCAAGAAACACAAGAGCAGGACGTATACTGGGAAAAGGCATACTGTATACTTGGAAAAGGCATAGCGACACGGGAAGATTTCAGCTGGAGTAGATCATGGTAAGACAGAAATTGTGAGATTAGGTATTAGATCGTAAGGCGTACCCAGGAAAACGTTAGAGACACACATCACAATTTAGTTATGATAAAGAGTAGAATGAAGTTCGAGGAAAGAGTCCAGAAGAATCAATGTGGAAAGAAATAGGAACTGCAGAATGACGACGTGCACTTGATGTTTTGTAAGGCTGTAAATACTGACATAATGGATATCACAATAGGCAGATTAGTTAAAGTCAAGTAGGCATCTATAAGAAAGAGGAAGCTGGAAATACAAGTACAGGTGCAAGAGAGGTAATTGCGAAGAAACCTTGGCTGACAGAAGAAATTCTTCAGTTTACCGACAAAAGAGGGAAGTACAAAAATGTGCAGGTAAAGAATTACAGCGAACTAAGGAATGAAATGAATAGGAAGCACAGGAAGTTAAAGCGAAACAGGTGCAGGAAACATGTGAAGAAATCGAAAACAACTGATCTTCTGAAGGACTGGTTCGGTGTTAAGTGAATCAAGATAACTTTCAGTGAGATTAAAAATAAAAGAGTTAAAATTTATAGGTACAGTGCTTGAGGAATTCCACTGTTAGAAGCAGGAGAGAGCGGGCAGGTGGAAAGAGTACAATGAACGCCTTTACTAGAGGGAGGATTTGTATGATGACTTGATGTAAGAAGAAATAGGAGTCGCTGTGGAAGACATATGGGTTCCAGTATGAGAATTAGAGTTTAAAACAGCATTGCAAATCTTGCGATCAAACAAGGTGGAAGGCATAGATAATTTTATTCGGATTTTCTAAAAATCTTTGAGAGAAGTCACAACTAAACGTCTACTGAAATTTTTTATAGAATCTATGAGTCTAGAGACACGCCATCAGGAAATGTCATCTACACAATCCTGACGATTGCACGTGGCGATATGTACGAGAACTACCATACAGTGAGCAAGGCAGTTCATGTATTCAAGTTGCTGACAAGAATAGTTTACAGTAGGAAGAAAAAGAAAATTTAGGACCTTTTAGATGGCAAAAGTTTGCTGTAGGAAGGGTAATGGCACTAGAGAAGTAGTTCTAAAGTTCCGCTTGGTAATTGATGCAATACTTAAGAAAAGTCAAGAAAGGTTTATAGGATTTGTTGACAAAGAGAAAGTATTCGACAAATTAAAATGGTGCAAGAAGTTCGAAATTCTCTGGAAAATTGGTATAAGCTATAGCGAAAGGCGAGTAATACATAATATGTACAAGAACTAAGAGGGAAAAATAATAATGGAAAACCAAGTAAGTACTAAATCCTCACATTAGAAAGAATATAAGAAAGACGTGTAGTCTTCACTCCTATTGTTCAGTCCGTACATCGACGAATCAGAGACGGGAAGGAAACGAAGGTAATTGAAGACAAATTAGTTATTAGAGGATTGCAACCATGATGAATAAGAAAAGGGTCAAGAGTGTGATTAACATCTGTAATGAAATTTCGCTGATGAGTTTGCTATCCTCACTGAAAGTGAGGAAGAACTGCAGGAACTCTTGAACAGAATGAGCAGTCTAACTGTCGCAGACGATGGATTGAAAGTAAACCAAAGAACGACGAAATGAATCAGGAGTAGCAGAAATGAGACACGCGGTAAAAGTAATGTCAAAAGTGAATGAAGTGAATGAATTCTGCTACCCTGGAAGCATAATAACACATGACGGAAAAAGCAAGGGTGACACAAAAGACAGCCCAGTATAGGCAAGAAGGACATTCCAGGCCAAAAGTAGTCAAATAATGTCACACATCGGCTATAGCTGGGGAAGAAATTTCTAAGTCTGTACGAGTGGAGAACAGCATTGTATGGAAATGAATCAAGGCTTGTGAGAAAACCGGAAAAGAATCGAAGCGTCTGAGGTGTGGTGCTATACAAGGACGTTGAACATGAGGTGAACTGATAAGATAAAGAATGAATGGGTTCTCCACAAAATCAGTGAACGAAGGAACATAACATTGAGAAGAAGATGGGGCTAGAAGATAGAACAGGGAATAACTACCTCATTAATAGGGTACACTGCACAGGTAAAAGTTGTAGGGTAGGACCAAAACTGGAATACGTCCAACAAATAACTGCCGGACGTGGGGTGCAAGTGGGAGTCCGATATAAGTAGGTTTGCGCAAGAGAGGAATTCGTGGTGGGATGCATGAAACAAACCAGAAGACTAATAACTCAAAAAGAAATCTGACATCTACAGAGCTCTTTTATTGAAAAGAGCTGTCATTTCCTGCACTAAATTACTTCTAATATTTGTACATTCCCTAGCCGGCCAGCGGGTATAATCTTGTTACCTAGGCACCAGAATATGTTCACTCCTTTTACTGAAATGTCATTCCCAATTTCTATGTTAATCAAGCCATTTATCTTTCATTACTTCTTTAGAGCCCAGCCCTTTTATTCCTCTGCCAAAATTTGTTTCCATTTGCTCATTACTTTCTCAACGAAGACGTTGAACAACGATGGTACGATGGTGAGTATCTCCAATCGTCCCTAAAAAAATGGCTCTGAGCACTATGGGACTTCAATTCTGAGGTCATCAGCCCCCTAGAACTTAGAACTAGTTAAACGTAACGAACCTAATGACATCACACACATCCATGCCCGAGGCAGGATTCGAACCTGCGATCGTATCGGACGCGCGGTTGCAGACTGTAGCGCCTAGAACCGCTCGGCCACCCCGGACGGCTCCAATCGTCCCTTACATCCTTTTAACACGAACTGATCTTTTCCCTTACACCATTTTTAACATGAACATATCTCTCTCGACCTTGCACTCGTTTTTTCCAACTTTAATTCAATTAATATTGTAGTTTATTCTTCTGTGTATGTGTTTTAGGTCCCATTTTCTAAGGATGAAATTGAAGAAAATCGAAATAAGGAGGTCTGTACGAGATTCGAGCTACGCGCAGGCAGAGAGTTCAACCTCTTTGCCACACCGCTCGGTGGTTCTCAGAAAATGGACTCTCAATTTTGAAAAAAAACTCACTATATCCAGTTCTGTACACCGAATAGAGTCATACCGACAATTGAGTAGCATATGAACAGGGCTCAGTTAACAGGGTAGATTTCTCCAAATTTTTGGTGTTGGCACTGATGACAACTTGAACTAGAAGAAGCATACTACTGAGCATCACAAACAGTTAAGTTCAGCTTCTTTCGATCTTCGTATAATCGCTAGTCTTGGTAATAAATAGATCAGCCTCTTAGTGTACTTTGCATATGTCTACTCAGTAATGTCTTATGGAATATTTTTCTGGGGTAACTCACCACTTAGAGATAAAGTACTGATTGCACAAAAGAGAGCAGTGAGAATAATTAGTGGTGTTCACCCAAGGACGTCATGTAGGCACCTATTCAAGGAGTCAGGTATTTTAACTGCACCATCAGAGTAGATATATTGGCTAATGAAATTCGTTATAAATAATCTGTCTCAATTCGCGAAGAACAGTGATGTTCATACGTACAACACTAGAGGGAAAAAGACCTTTCCTATCCGTTACTGAAGCTGTCAGTCGCTCAAAAAGGAGTACATTATTCAGTAACAAAAATATTTGAACATTTGCCCAACAATAAAGTGTCTGTCAGATAGCAGATCAAGTATTAAGTCTAGCTTAAACTCATTTCTTTTGGACAACTGCTATTCCATGGACGAGTTTCTGTTTCAGAACTGGTAAAAAAAGAAGAAAGAAGAATAAAAGTTACTCTAAATGTAGTTGCATGTGTAGTTGCATATATATATATATATATATATATATATATATATATATATATATATATTGTAATCTGACTTGTTTCACATCATATCGATAAAATGATCGTAAAAATGATCTACGGAACATGACATAACTAAACAAGTGGGAACCTAAAAGCACAGAGATTCCCTTAAACGGTGACAATTAATGTCGAGTGTGGAGGCGTTTATGTATTTTTAACTTAAACTGCAGTTAGTCACACTAGCCGAGGATATTTGGAGAAATGGGAAGCGTTACGATGTTTTAAACGCGTGTCGCTTAATACCGATTTACTGTCGACAGAGACGACCCGCCGCGACAACCCGTCGGTGGTCGCGCCGTTATCCGGACCTGTTGTGAAGCTCCAGGAATTCCTTTTTACTAAACGGGAGGAGGAGAAGGGGCAGGGTGAGCCGGAGGGCGGCCTTTCCGACAGGTGCGCGACGTCTGGTCGGTGGGGCCCACGCAGGCCACGGCAGGCCACGCGCCGACAGCCTGCGAGTCGGCAGGCCCACCCGACCAGTCGGACACCCGATACCGCGCTCTAATCAGCAGCCGGCCATCTGCGGCAACACCTCGCCGCCTGTCTCGACCGACACGCCACATTTCGTCTTCCGAGTTCACACGGAAACTGTTCTCTCACTGCCAGTTCCCACCGTAGCTCGCCCACACCGCTGTAGCACTCGGCACACGCACTGCTGAGGTACGGTGCAAGAAATGCAAAATTATTATTATTCTCGAATTAGAAACATACAAATTTAAAGTAGCCGTACACATCAATAAATATGTACACATACAGGGTGTCACAAAAAGGTACGGCCAAACTTTCAGGAAACATTCCTCACACACAAAGAAAGAAAATATGTTATCTGGACATGTGTCCGGAAACGCTTACTTTCCATGTTAGAGCTCATTTTATTACTTCTCTTCAAATCACATTAATCATGGAATGCAAACACACAGCAACAGAACGTACCAGCGTGACTTCAAACACTTTGTTACAGGAAATGTTCAAAATGTCCTCCGTTAGCGAGGATACATGCATCCACCCTCCGTCGCATGGAATCCCTGATGCGCTGATGCAGCCCTGTAGAATGGCGTATTGTATCACAGCCGTCCACATTACGAGCACGAAGAGTCTCTACATTTGGTACTGGGGTTGCGTAGACAAGAGCTTTCAAATGCCCCCATAAATGAAAGTTAAGAGGGTTGAGGTCGGGAGAGCGTGGAGGCCATGGAATTGGTCCGCCTCTACCAATCCATCGGTCACCGAATCTGTTGTTGAGAAGCGTACGAACACTTCGACTGAAATGTGCAGGAGTTCCATCGTGCATGAACCACATGTTGTGTCTTACTTGTAAAGGCACATGTTCCAGCAGCACAGGTAGAGTATCCCGTATGAAATCATGATAACGTGCTCCATTGAGCGTAGGTGGAAGAACATGGGGCCCAATCAAGACATCACCAACAATGCCTGCCCAAACGTTCACAGAAAATCTGTGTTGATGACGTGACTGCACAATTGCGTGCGGATTCTCGTCAGCCCACACATGTTGATTGTGAAAATTTACAATTTGATCACGTTGGAATGAAGCCTCATCCGTAAAGAGAACATTTGCACTGAAATGAGGATTGACACATTGTTGGATAAACCATTCGCAGAAGTGTACCCGTGGAGGCCAATCAGCTGCTGATAGTGCCTGCACACGCTGTACATGGTACGGAAACAACTGGTTCTCCCGTAGCACTCTCCACACAGTGACGTGGTCAACGTTACCTTGTACAGCAACAACTTCTCTGACGCTGACATTAGGGTTATCGTCAACTGCACGAAGAATTGCCTCGTCCATTGCAGGTGTCTTCGTCGTTCTAGGTCTTCCCCACTCGCGAGTCATAGGCTGGAATGTTCCGTGGTCCCTAAGACGCCGATCAATTGCTTCGAACGTCTTCTTGTCGGGACACCTTCGTTCTGGAAATCTGTCTCGATACAAACGTACTGCGCCACGGCTATTGCCCCGTGCTAATCCATACATCAAATGGGCATCTGCCAACTCCGCATTTGTAAATATTGCGCTGACTGCAAAACCACGTTCGTGATGAACACTAACCTGTTGATGCTACGTACTGCTGTGCTTGATGCCAGTACTGTAGAGCAATGAGTCGCATGTCAACACAAGCACCGAAGTTAACATTATCTTCCTTCAATTGGGCCAACTGGCGGTGAATCGAGGACGTACAGTACATACTGACGAAAGTAAAATGAGCTCTAACATGGAAATTAAGCGTTTCCAGACACATGTCCACATAACATCTTTTCTTTATTTGTGTGTGAGGAATGTTTCCTGAAAGTTTAGCCGTACACCCTGTATATACACATATTGTATTTACATTACATGTGCCCAGTACTTTGCAACCTCCAAGGCGATTGGAGTGGCTTGCAGGAGATCAATCTCCGTGCAGGATGTAGGGCACAAAAGGCACTGGAACATGTGGCTTGTGGTTTGTTCTTGTCCAAATTACAGGACGTATCTTCTGTTATGAAGCCCCATCTGTTCAGGTTGTCTCTGGATCGAACAACTCCTGATCGTAATCTGTTTAAAGATTTCCACACCAGCCAGCTCTCGTTGTGTCCAGGTCGTAGTTCTTCAGCTTCCAGCGTCTGCAGGTGAGGCGTCGACTTCTTCCATAACTCCAGCCTTGCCTTCTCTGGTGAAATGGTGAGCTTCTCGGATGTTCTCAGGAAGCTCTTTCGCGATCTCAGCCGTTGCTGTGGTGGATTATGTCCACGCAGTGGATGGGCACTGTCCTACTTTCAGTCTCCCCTTGTTGGCAGCCACTGTTCTGCGTATCCATGGTGGCGCTATTCCAGCCAGACAGTAGAGCTTATCAGTTGGGGTAGGTCTTAAGCAACCTGTGATCAATCTGCAGGTTTCGTTGAGAGCAATGTCTACTTGTCTGGTACGAGATGACCTATACCAGACTGGAGAGGCATATTCAGCAGTAGAAAAGCACAGTGCCATTGCAGAACAGCGAATAGTTTGTGGATGTGATCCCCACTGTGACCCCGCTAGTTTGCGAATTAGGTTGTTTCGAGCGGAGATTTTCATTTTGGTGTTCTTGCAGTGAGTTTTGAATGTCAGAGTTCTATCGAGAGTGACTCCCAAGTATTTAGGTGCATGATGATGCTGGAGTTGGATGACTGACCAAATCGTTAGCATTCCCTACCTAGATTCTGTAGATCTGATGCAATTAAAATTGGACTTTTTTCACTTGTGGCTCGTGTAAGAAGGAAAAGCGTAAGCCCCAGTTGAAATTCGAGAGCAGCAGAATCGTAATCGAAACTGCAGTTTGTCCTTTAGCGATACCGCTGCTCACATTATTATGGATATAGCCACTGTAGTGCAACTATGGAATCTATCGATTCAGTAGGGCCGCGCGGGATTAGCCGAGCGGTCTGGGGCGCTGCAGTCAGGGACTGTGCGGCTGGTCCAGGAGGAGATTCGAGTGCTCCCTCGGGCATGGGTGTGTGTGTTTGTCCTTAGGATAATTTAGGTTAAGTAGTGTGTAGGCTTAGGGACTGATGACCTTAGCAGTTAAGTCCCATAAGATTTCACACATATACACAAATGATTCAGTAGGGCCATACTCAACGCCAGGCAGGAGCACAGCGACCTCATCCGACTGGCACGCGAGAGGTTAGACATACTGTTCATGTGGATGGCCAGGATAGTGCAGTCACATTACATATCTTATTTACAGCAACACCAGTAGCTAGCCACACCCACGTTCCAATGGTGTCTGGAGCACCACGAACTTGGAGGAAATTACATTTCCGTTGGATTCAAGGCGTCAGTGATTGTGTCGAAAGATAAACTATTTAAAACAAGCACCGTGGACTGTCCGTTCGACGATAGTTACTGAGTCTTAACTCTACACTGCAGCACAGGCAGGCGCATCTACAACATTTAAAGCAAAGTGCTCGTTTTCCCCGCGTGCTGTTCGAGAGAGGAACGGTAGAGAGACAGCTTGAAGGTAGTTCATTGAACCATCTGCCAGGCAGTTTCTTGTGAATAGCAGAGTTATCACTTAGATGTAGATGTAGAAGTATGGACCGCGTCTTTTCAGACGTTTCGGCTCTGCGTACAGCTGTTGATATACTTTCCGGGATGTGAGGTCGTGGTCCAAGAACTTTTCTGCTCCTTACGTTTCGTCCAGGACTGCGCTGGACTTCCTCAGAGGCGCTCCTCCGCTGAGTCTTCCCGACTACAATCTGCGTACAGCATCGCTATGCGCTTGTCTGTGTGTGCAGGCTCCGAGGACAACGAACTTCGTAAGACAGCGTTGGTCATCGTCATTCAGACCCAGCACCTGGCGTGATGGTAGAGGATGACAATGGGTATAAAACACGATCACTTCTGGTTCGCCGGCCGGGGTGGCCGAGCGGTTCTAGGCGCTACAGTCTGGAACCGCGAAACCGCCACGGTTGCAGGTTCGAATCCTGTCTCAGGCATGGGTATGTGTGATGTCCTTAGGTTAGTTAGGTTTAAGTAGTTCTAAGTTCTAGGGGACTGGTGACCTCAGAAGTAAAGTCCCATAGTGATCAGAGCCATTTGAACCATTCCTGAAATTCTGGTTCGCATAAATGATAATTTCGACGACAGCCATTACATATCTATCGTGATAATTGAAGTAACTGTCCCCGTCTTCGTGGTTTCCATGAGTTGCCTTTCAATAAGATAATACGTGACCCCAAGATGACCACGTTGTCCTGGTCTACCTCGATGACAGAGAGTGTTCGACTGTTCCCTTGACCAGAGTATTTTTCCTGATCTCTTATTCACTGACATGTCATGCGTTGCCGAGAGAATGACATGTCACCACTCAACAACCGCTGTGACTGATTAACTTTGGCGTTGACGCAGCATCGAATGAAGTTATATTTTCTAGTACCCAACAGACCTGTTAAATGGTTCAAATGGCTCTGAGCGCTATGGGACTTAACTTCTGAGGTCATCAGTCCCTTAGAACTTAGAACTACTTAAACCTAACTAACCTAAGGACATAACACAACACCCAGTCATCACGAGGCAGAGAAAATCCCTGACCCCGCCGGGAATCGAACCCGGGAACCCGGGAGCGGGAAGCGAAAACGCTACCGCACGATCACGAGCTGCGGCAATAATAATAATAATCTTAATATTATATTATTAATGTAATAATTTTAAAGAAATTTCATCCTTTTCGTGCTTAAAGCTATCCTGCCCTCGTCTTATCTTCATTTGTCTGCAACATGAGAATATATATCATTATGTTGCAGCTAAGTAAGATAACAGATGGCTAATTTCAGTTCATACGAGACAACAGGAAATTAATAATTTATAATTACAAAATAAATTAGTGTTGAAATCGAAGTATAGTGTTTCCTACCGCAATGTCATTAGATTTCACAACGGGAAATTATACATAACAACACTGTGAAATATTGCTTACAACCGTCTGAAGCAGTCCACATTTCAGTCTCTTGTTTCTCCTTTACTTCCAACACGACTTCTTCCAGGTCTTGCGAATCGAGGTAGCTGACATACTCGCAGACTGTATCTACATCTACGTGGATACTCTGCAAATCACACTTAAGTGCCTGGCAGAGGGTTCGTCGAACCAGTTTCACATGTACTTCTCTATTATTCCAATCTCGTACAGTTCGCGGGAAAAACGAACAACTATATCTTTAGCCAGTTCTCTTATTTTATTATGATAATCGTTTCTCCCTATACAGGTTGGCGTCAACAAAATATTTTCGCATTCAGAGGAGAAAGATGCTGAATGAAATTTCGTGAGAAGATCCCGCCCCAACGAGAAACTGCTTTGTTTCAATTATGTCCACCCCAAATCCTGTGTCATGTACGAGGCACACTCTCCCTTATTTCTCTATAATACAAAATGCGCTGCCCTTCTATCTCGATGTACACCGTTAAATGCCGGCCAGGGTGGCTGAGCGATACTGGCGCAACAGTCTGGAACCGCGCGACCGCTACGATCGCAGGTTCGAATCCTGCCTCGGGCATGGATGTGGGTGATGTCCTTAGGTTAGTTAGGTTTAAGTAGTTCTAAGTTCTAGGGGACTGATGATCTCAGAAGTCAAGTCCCATAGTGCTCAGAGCCATTTGAACCATTTTACAACGTTAACCCTCTCTGGTAAGGATCCCACACAGTGCAGCAATACTCCAAAAGAGGACGGACAGTAGTAGTGTAGGCACTCTCTTTAGTAGATCTGTTGCATCTTCTAAGTGTTCTAGAATAAAACGCAGTCTTTTGTTCGGCTTCCCCCCGACATTTTCAATGTGTTTTTTCCACTTGAAGTTGTTCGTAATTGCGATTAGATTTGATTGATTTATCCTGTAACCGAAGTTTAACGGATTCCTTTTGGAACTGATGTGGATGACCTCACACATTTTACTATTTAGGATTAATTGCCAATTTTCACACCATACATATGTCTTTTCTCAATCATTTTGCAAATTGTTTGGTTCTTCTGATGACTTTACTAGAAGATAAACGACAGTATCATCTGCAGAAACACCTACGACGACTGCTCAGATTGTCTCCTACATCATTTACATAGATAAAGGACAGCAGAGGGCCTATAACATTACCCTGGGGAACACCGGATATGACTTTTGTTTTACGCGACGACTTACCATCAATTATTACGAACTATTACCTCTCTGATAGGAAATCACGAGTGCCGTCGCATAACTGCGACGCTATTCCGTAAGCATGGAATTTGATTATAAGCCGCTTGTGAGATACTGTGGCTAAGGCCTTCTGCAAATCTAGAAATCAGGAATCAATTTGAAATCACTTGTCGATAGCACTCAACACTTAGTATGAGTAAAGAGGTAGTTGAGTTTCACAAGAACGATGTTTTGTAAATCCATGTTAACTGTGTGTCAATAGACCGTTCCCTTCGAGCTATTTCATAATGTTCGAACACAATATATGTTGTGAAGTCCTGCTGTATATCGACGTCAATGACATCGACCTATAGTTTAGTGGATTGCTCCTATTGCCTTTCTTGAATATTGGTGTGACCTGTGCTGCTTTCCAGTCTTTGGATACAGATATTTCATCGAGAGAGCTGTTGTATATGATTGGTAAATATGGGAGCTGTTGCATCAGCATACTCTGAAAGCAATGTAATTGGCACTGAAACAGATGCTTTTATTAAGTGACTGAAGTTATTTCACAACTCCGAGGATACCTACTTCTAAGTTACTCATTTTAGCAGCTGTTCATGATTCGAATTCTGGAATATTTACTTTTGTCTTCTTTGGTGGAGGAATTTTGGATGGCTGTGTTTAGTAACTCTACTATAGCAGCATTGTCGTCGACAGTATTTCCATTGTTATCGCGCAGAAAAGGCATTAATTGTGTCTTGCCGCTACCATACTTTACATACGACCAGAATCCTTTGGATTTTCTGCCGGGTTTACAGAAAGTTTCGTAGTGGAAACTATTACACGCATTTCGGTTTGAAGTTCAAGCTAAATTTCGAGCTTCTGTAAAAGATGGCCAGCCTTGGGCATGTGTTCGTTTGAATTTATTATACTTTTTTCGTTGTTTCTGCAACAGTGTTTCACCTGTTTTGTGTACCATGGACATATATCTTCGTCGTTTGTTAATTTATTTGGCATGAATCTCTCAATTGCTGTCGATACTATTTCTTTGAATTCAAGTCGCATCTGGTCTACACTTACATTGTTAATTTCGAAGAAGTGGAGATTGTCTCTCAGATAGGTGTCAAGTGAATTTTAATCTGTTTTTTTTTTAATAGCTATATTTTCCCTATTTTTTGGTGGACTTGGGAGTTACAGAATTCAGTCTCGCTTCGAGAACCCTGTGTTTACTAACCCCTGAATCCGTTTTGATGCTAGTTATTAGATCAGGATTATTTGTTGCTGCTAGGTCAAGTGTTTTTTCACAACCGTTTACTATTCGAGTGGGCTCATGAACTAATTGCTCGAAATAATGTTCAGAGAACGCGTGAAGCACAATTACGGATAACGTTTTATGCGTACCTCCGGATTTAAACATGTATTTTCGGCAACATATCGAGGGTAAATTGAAGTCACTACCAACTGTAACTGGATGAGTCGGGTACGTATTCGAAATTAGACTCAAGTTTTCTTTGAAACTTTCAGTGATTGTATCATCTGAGTTGGGAGATGGGTAAAAGGATCCAATTATTATTTTATTCCTCTACCCATACTAACTCAAAGGAACTATTTACTTCAATTTTGCTACAAGATAAACTATTCGTAACAACAGAAATCTCCGGCTTTAGCCAGCTTTCGGTGCCTATAACGATTTCAGGATCAGTGCTTACTATTAGTGCTTGGAGCTCTGGTACTTACCTCCGCCCAGTAGACGACATACAGCCCCCGCTACCCGCGCTGACCGCTCCTGCGTGTAATGGACACGTGACCCACTTAGCGGAACCCGAAACCTCAGCGTCCTAAGGGGCAAGTCGAGGAATCTGCAGCGCAGCCTACACGGCCGCAGAACCGTGTGAGCCTCTGATTTAGACCCTCCACTCGGCTCTCTACCAGAGGACCGCAATCATTG
This sequence comes from Schistocerca nitens, assembly GCF_023898315.1. Classification (NCBI taxonomy): domain Eukaryota; kingdom Metazoa; phylum Arthropoda; class Insecta; order Orthoptera; family Acrididae; genus Schistocerca; species Schistocerca nitens. The sequence continues at coordinate 719,539,473 of NC_064618.1, forward strand.
TAGCACCCAACTACCAATAATCCCACCCTTTGTGACTGTCCGGATCTTACAGGCAGAGTGGTTTCCTCTGAAATAGGACAAGCGACTGCATTCGTGCTTCAAACAGTGGAGATCCACGACACTCGATTTGCGTTGTATGCGATATAGGTCAAAATAACATCAGGTGCTGTCGGCTGAAACATAGCAGTTGGAAACAGGCGATGTTGGACCTCGTCCAACCCCAATTCCTCGGGATTTTTGTTTTTGCCCAGGCGCAGTTCTACCTGTTGGTACACTTGGAGCATATGCTGGCAGACAGCATCCTCATTGGCGGCAGAGAAGTGATACTGGCAGTTGTTCTGAATGCCGATTTGATATAGATTCTGTATCTGAGGTGATTCAGATACTTTCCGCGTATACGACCATACAACTAACTTGATGACGAATCGTTTATTCCACTATAGCCTCCTTGTCCGCGTTCTGATCTTTAAATATTTGTGTGTCATTTTCTAGTTCAGAATTTTTCTTCAGCGTAGTCATGCATTTCACTTTGCCGCCGGCCGCAGTGGCCGAGCGGTTCTAGGCGCTCCAGTCTGGAACCGCGTGACCGCTACGGTCGCAGGTTCGAATCCTGCCTCGGGCATGGATGTGTGTGGTGTCCTTATGTTAGTTAGGTTTAAGTAGTTCTAAGTTATAGGGGACTGATGACCTCAGATGTTAAGTCCAATAGTGCTCAGAGTCATTTGAACCATTCACTTTGCCGTAATTACAAAGAAGAGAAGTTGTGTCACAGCCACTGACTGAATGCAAAAACAGGATGGTCACTAGAGTGGGATCGTAAATTCCCTGAGCAGCGTTAAACTGCGGTGGGATTTTCCCTCTCCCTGGTTTCATCAGTAATACATTGCTCTGTTCACTGACGCCTGTTAGTGTGACGAGAAAGTCCACGTTTTCCTCAACAACTACATCGGTTGAACGTGTCGAGGAGGCCAAAGATAGTGCGGTGTTGATAATCAAGGTACCAGCCTCTTCCACAGCATGCTTGGAAGCTAGTCCTACTTTGGCCAGTTTGTCCATCAACAGTGATACTAAGCGATTCTTCTCCTTTGAATTATAGAGGAATTTTTCTTGAGCGGCATGTGTTACCATTGTTTCGTCGAAGATAATTTATACAGATCTTTGTAGGAGCATCTAGCTCGATCGTTCTCCTTTGTGCTGATGCTCAACTTCTCAGGGTAGCTATCACACAGTGCAGAACTTGAATTTTACTTAGACTGAATGAATGAAACATAGCTCTCACAAATATCTTAAAATGAGTGTCTACTGTGAGAAACAATTCGAAGCAACAAGTATCCCCCATCAGAAGGGAAAGTCAATTCAATCTCATAAACATTTAAACCGTCCACCACGGCAAATATCAACTACGAACCACTCCAGTAACATCGTGACACGAGTGGAGGATGGAATTCAGTAATGGACGTGCGACAAACCACGAAAGGGCGCCGGGCGAATTCCTGAGATGGCCAATCTCCTCCTGAGTTCAACACGCCATACGGTAGATCTGACGAAAAAAGTCACTCAGATCTATTTTCCGGGAAATTTTATCCTCTGATTTCAGAACTAATCAAGGTTGCCGAAAACTACGTCGTTTCTGAGTTATAAACGAAAATCTCAAAAATGTAATGTTTTTACGTGGTTATTTTCCAGTTTTGACCCGTTTCCGGGCCGAAATTTTGGCAGGACTTAAAAAATTCCGATTCAGCATCCTCTAATTGTAAAAAAAAATTCTACAGAACTTCTCACTATTTGACCTTTCTGAGTACCACTTGACTGGACTCCAAACTCAGTTCTGCTCGATGCTCAGCCAGGATAGGCTCGTCTTTTTTGTTGGCAGTGTTGGCAGCACTGTGTAGTAAGTTTTGAACCCTGTACACCCCCAAATCACCTACAAATTTTATAATGTATTCTTCCTTCTATACTATACACAGACATTAAGAATTTCATATTTTCTATCCTTCCTGGTGGTTCATTTTAAATGGCCAGCAATGTACTCAGCGATTTGCGGCAGTCGACTCTAGTCCACAGAGCTATATATTGGAGGCAACTATCCGCCTCTGTAAGCGAGCTGGACACCTGAGTATAATGCAGAGAATACGTAGTGATGGCGTGATAAGGAAGAAAGGTACCCTCTGATAGTTTAGAGGACAGTCGTCGGCGCAAATTGAGGAGACTGCGCACAGAGGTCAGCAGCGTGTGTTGTACTTCGAAGGGAAAAAACACCTACACGAGCCGGAGATTCTATCTGGCAGTTTACAGCGCATCGCATCACAGACAAGCATAACGGAACGCAAAACATTTTGTCGACGAAGTGCACAATGGGGTGTGGTTACGGCAATGCCACGCGGCGTCCGAGTATCATATATTTTCATGTTAAAAGGTTCACAGACGGCAAGTGTGCGCACGAGAACGTCTTCACTCTCCAATGCGTTAAGGTACAAAGTGGCTCTGAGCACTATGGGACTTAACATCTGAGGTCATCAGTCCCCTAGAACTTAGAACTACTTAAACCTAACTGACCTAAGGACATCACACACATCCATGCCCGAGGCAGGATTCGAACCTGCGACGGTAGCAGTCGCGCGATTCCGGACTGACCGCCTAGAGCCGCTAGACCACCGCGGCCGGCAATGCGTTAAGGATTCCTTGTCACTAAAGCTGAACAGAGAGTTGTACCAAAGCACTAAAACCATAAGAGTTTAATTCACAGTATTCCACTCCACTTAGCTACATACAGAAGCTGTCAAGCAGGAATTTTGAGACCTATAAAAGGTAAATACTGTATACTTTCTACAAACGACATCTACATGCAAGCTGCAAGAAAACGGTACAAGCTACATCATTATCCTTATACAGGGTGATTCAAAAAGAATACCACAACTTTAGGAATTTAAAACTCTGCAACGACAAAAGGCAGAGCTAAGCACTATCTGTCGGCGAATTAAGGGAGCTATAAAGTTTCATTTAGTTGTACATTTGTTCGCTTGAGGCGCTGTTGACTAGGCGTCAGCGTCAGTTGATGCTAAGATGGCGACCGCTCAACAGAAAGCTTTTTGTGTTATCGAGTACGGCAGAAGTGAATCGACGACAGTTGTTCAGCGTGCATTTCGAACGAAGTATGGTGTTAAACCTCCTGATAGGTGGTGTATTAAACGTTGGTATAAACCTGAACGTCAACTACCCGAGGCGATGGATCGGCCGCCAGGGAGCCCGTGACAGAGCACTTCATCACTGGCCTCCAAGAAGCCCTGATCTTACCCCCTGCGATTTTTTCTTATGGGGGTATGTTAAGGATATGGTGTTTCGGGCACCTCTCCCAGCCACCATTGATGATTTGAAACGAGAAATAGCAGCAGCTATCCAAACTGTTACGCCTGATATGCTACAGAGAGTGTGGAACGAGTTGGAGTATCGGGTTGATATTGCTCGAGTGTCTGGAGGGGGCCATATTGAACATCTCTGAACTTGTTTTTGAGTGAAAAAAAACCTTATTAAATACTCTTTGTAATGATGTATAACAGGTTATATTATGTTTCTTTCATTAAATACACATTTTTAAAGTTGTGATATTCTTTTTGAATCACCCTGTATATTCCCATAGCTACAAAACACACTACGCAGACTGCGTGAGTCTGACAACACCGTGGCCACACACGAAGTGAAGCTGCATCTGCCGAAAAACTCAGTGGCCACACGCCGCTATTGTATGGTCCACTAGGGCTTTTAGCGTCGGCACGGTCTTTAGGAAGCAGCATGTCGTACTGAAATTGAAGCTGCTTGTGAAAATGCGACGAATGACGCATATGTATTGTACACTAAATGAAGTTATTTTCTGTGCGAACCACCTCTGTATCAGAGAAAGTAGTAGGATACATGTATGTGATCGAGAGAAGTTGAGTTTCTATTAAAACAATGAACCCGTACTCGTTTTCAAGCATGCTGATTTTAGATTGTCCGCGGTTTTCTCGTATTACTTTGTGTGAATGTTGAGATAGCTTCTTCAGTAAGGCCTCTGGCGATTGCTTGAGTCGTTGTCGAGCCGGAGCAAGAGCTTCGTTTACAGACATATCTGCGTGAAATTTAGCCAATTTAGACCTAAGATAAGGACTGAGGTGTTTGTCAGATTAAAGAAATTTCATTCTGAGTAAGTAAGAGCGCTGCCTCTACTGATAGATATTAAGGATGAGAACTCAGTAGTTTGTCTTTATTGCGTAGTTCTACGTTTCGAATGATTTTTTTGAGCCTAGACTGTAATTTATGTACAGAGTAGTGCGTGGCTTTTCTTCCGTGTCTCCTCTGCCTCCTTTATTGAAACGGAGAAAGAGGGATGTAACTGATTCGGACGGTTTGTCTTCAACAGAAGCTCATACAAAGTTGGTTAAATTTTGCAAGGACTCCGCTCCTTCATTTCCAGCAGTTCTTAAATGGGTGTCTGCATTTAGAAGTAGCTTCTCTTAAAAATGATCCACATGAAGGGCTCTCAAAACTGCAACCACAGATGAAAACAACGAGAACGTGAACGATACGCTAATGGAAGGTCGCCGATTGCAGTTATCTGAAATAACACACCCCGCAGACGAATCTGAAGAAGGGTACGATACGTTTTATTACAATAAGTATTAAATAAGATAAAGTTTTCTGCCAGATTTTTGCCGCATTTACCGAATGCTAACCAAAAGAAAACGGGCTTCGCAGCAATATTTCAATTTTATACACAGCTTGGCCACTGTGAATGAGAGGTAGGTGCAACACCAGGCACCACAAACTAAACAGCGAACTAAACAGAGGGTGTAAGCCAGTGGCAGTGAGAAAATGAGGTGGAAGTCGATTTCATCTGCCTTGAGTCTTAGAGCTAGAGTTCTCCGCAATAGGGGAGGGTCTGTTTTTGTTGATTCCCTTGCAGAGTATAAAACAATAAGTCATTGGTACTACACAAGCATGTTGGACTAACTGGATGTAAAACTAGTTGAGAAGTCATAACTGCCAAAGAATAGAAGTCTTCGTTCCTCAGGACTGTGCCACGGACTGTGTCCTTGCCCTGGCAGTCGGTGAACTGAGGGATATGGCGCGACTGGAATATCAGCATTCACACCATTAAACATATTTCGCACCTAATTACCACCTATCCTGACATACAAATAAATTCGAGACAGGGAAACTTTTTGAGTGCAATGAAAAGTTAGGGAGAGCTGTGAATCAGTATTTTTAAACCTTTCAAGAAATGTATTTCAAGTGTGGGGAATGTTCATCGAAAGTTTTACGAAGTTCACTGACGAAAAAGGGAAGAATTCGAAAAATAAGAGCGTTTTCGATTTTAAAACAAATTCAGTGCAAAACTTGAAAATTTTGTTACAACTTGTAAGCTTCTTACTGTCTTCTTGATGACGACGAATCTCTTTTCTTATCGGGGATCACCAAACTACTGACTCACATGCCCTAGTCATAACTTTCGTCTTATTTGTTGTATTTTCACACGAGCAAAAATAGTATTAATTTTGTTCAACTGACTTGCCACATCTACTACTGAACGATTATTACACTGCAACATCAAATTTATTCATTCTCCTAGCTACAAAATATCTTTCGGAACATGGTAGGCTAACTCATCGCATGTGCATGTGCTATTTACCATAGGATTAGCTGATGTATGTCAGCTGGGTGAGCGTGTCGCGGCTGCAGTCGTGTAGCATCTGGAAGCCACAGCTCTGTCACAGCAGACACTTTGATCAGAAACTTCCAAAGTGGAAGAGGCGTGTCCATCATAGCAGAAATGTCAAGTTCTCTCGCAGAAGCCCCTCACAGATGTGGTCATTTCTCATTCTCACCAACGCCCAGCATCCTTTCCCAAGGGGTCTAAATCATCGGATAAGCCAGAAATCATTCAGTTCCGCCAATCCAAACATTCAATGAAGCATTTTTGTTAAAGTTATTTCTGATCGCACAGCTGCACAATATAACCAGTCTTCAATCAAAATGAAATCACATTAATAACGGATCACTGTTTTGACCCGCTTCGTAAATAGCAGGTTCTTAGTGGAAAACCAGACGTCGTGGGAGTGCAATGCTATTTCGGCTTAGAGCCGAACGACAGGGTCAGGGACGAAAATATTGCCCAAAGTCAGGAATTTTTTTTCTCCGAACTGAAATGTAGTATACAAATGGGGTTTGCTGCAACGAATAAAGTATACATTGAAGTTTTCATTGGCATTTGTTTATTAAAAAATATTGACAGGTTCACTGTGTAATTGGGATTTTCCCGAGGCAGCTCTGAAAGGAGGTAGATTGCCGTAACTTCGGTTGTGGTTATTTGAATCATGAAATTAACTTATCATCCTGATACTTACAGATGTCATATTAGTTCATCGTAGGGATTTGAAAAAAAAAATTGGGCGAGTTTGTAGATATTTGAAAAAAATAGCCATTTTTGGACCACAATTTTTTGGCCTTAAAAATACTAAATATCAACATAAAATAATCGGCTACGATGAACTAAAGAGAATTCAATTTACTTCAAGGGAGACCGAAAATCATTAAAATCGGATGAAAACTATAGCGTGGGCGGTGACACCCATGTCGAAAAACATGGTTTTGAGAAAAACTCGTTTCAAGTTTGACACGCCAAGCGAGGTGACCCAGTGATTAGCACACCGGACTCGCATTCGGGAGGACGACGGTTCAAACCCGAATCCTGCCATCCTGGATATGGGTTTTCCATGATTTCCCCAAATTGCTTCAGGTAAATGCCGGGTTTGGTTCCTTTGAAAGCGCCCGGCCGACTTCCATCCCCATCCTGCCCTAATCCTATGGGACTAATGACCTCGATGTTCGGTCCCCTCCCCCAAATCAACCAACCAAAGTTTGACAAGTATTTACCATATAAAGAAAAAGAGTAAAGCATGAAACGACGGGATATCATCGATGTCCGGTCCATAGTAACTATCTTCCCGGTTAGTGGATGGTCGCTTTCTGCTACTTTGAACTGATAAGCCCTCATTTTCGTCCTCAAAGCCCTTTTCGTCGCTGAGAGCATCGCCACTGGCGTCTCTATTTTCACAGAATCGGTGCATTTCATCGCCAATTTTGATTTTAGTCACGAGCATTAGTGTATTATGGCTTACATTGCCAGATTTGAAGCAACGGTGACAATTTTGCTTCGTGTGGATGCTACTCTTGAAATATATCTCCAAATGAGACTATTGAAACTTCCATTCACATATTGAGTAAAACAGCCCAAACAACGCTGCAGTAAATCAGGTTTACTCTTATCGGTATAAATAGGGGTGATGGCATCGATAACGATTTGTGGCAACCGGTTCTCTAACACCGAGGCGTGCTGTGCACGCTAGCCTTCAAACTCTCACAGAATCGTTACTTTTAGGAGTTCGCGCAGAATATTTTGGGAAATAATTATTCAATGTATATACATTCGAATTCCCCTGCAAAAAAATTTCGAGTTTTTTTCGATCGTCATCCTGTAGGTCCCCCTTGAAAATATTTTATGCACAATTGCAACTGCGTTGTGTGCAATAAATTCCTTTCCTACTTTTCTTCACTTCGTTTGCAGTTAGGCTATTTCAGGTAAGGTTTATACATGTCCGCGAGTCAGAATCCGCTTGTCTGGACCCGAGACTTTGAAAACTCATCTGGAGGGTACAACTGAAGACCACTCGCTCGATGTCTACTGTGTCTACATTTTAAGAATATACGCAGAGCCCTGTCAGAAAATTCAGTATTTAAGATCAAATTTTAGCTAAAACAACATAATGAGCAACCGATTACTCTCCTGTGGCAAAACAGTGACATGAATCGAATTTACGCAGCAGACCGAAAAATGTGATTTTTTCCAATCATTTTCACAAAAGTTACCATGAATTTGAGGCCATTTATTATTTTTGCTTCGATCTTTTTATAGGTATTTCGTAGTAATTATAAATGTAACACTGCGTCATAACGTGGTAAAAGACAGATAAATAGCAAGAGAACAAGTTATGCGTAGTGGAAGCATCAATAACTGTTTAAAAAAATGTTACGTCGCGTGTGCAAGATATTTTGGTACTCTGGACACCTCGACTCTTCCTACATTTTTATTACTTTTTGGTTTCATACGTATGAAAATGGCTTATAGCTTCGGGAGTGGGTCATGATCTCTTATAACTAAACGCAGCAGGGGTTGAAATAAACAACCAACTATAATCTCATTAAATTTTTGCTGTATCTAACGATATATTTTTGTCCTTATCTTTATTATTCCCCCCATGAACCATGGACCTTGCCGTTGGTGGGGAGGCTTGCGTGCCTCAGCGATACAGATGGCCGTACCGTAGGTGCAACCACAACGGAAGGGTATCTGTTGAGAGGCCAGACAAACATGTGGTTCCTGAAGAGGGGCAGCAGCCTTTTCAGTAGTTGCAGGGGCAACAGTCTGGATGATTGACTGATCTGGCCTTGTAACATTAACCAAAACGGCCTTGCTGTGCTGGTACTGCGAACGGCTGAAAGCAAGGGGAAACTACAGCCGTAATGTTTCCCGAGGACATGCAGCTTTACTGTATGATTAATTGATGATGGCGTCCTCTTGGGTAAACTATTCCGGAGGTAAAATAGTCCCCCATTCGGATCTCCGGGCGGGGACTACTCAAGAGGACGTCATTATCAGGAGAAAGAAAATTGGCGTTCTACGGATCGGAGCGTGGAATGTCAGATCCCTTAATCGGGCAGGTAGGTTAGAAAATTTAAAAAGGGAAATGGATAGGTTAAAGTTAGATATAGTGGGAATTAGTGAAGTTCGGTGGCAGCAGGAACAAGACTTTTGGTCAGGTGATTACAGGGCTATAAATACAAAATCAAATAGGGGTAATGCAGGAGTAGGTTTAATAATGAATAAAAAAATACGAGTGCGGGTTAGCTACTACAAACAGCATAGTGAACGCATTATTGTGGCCAAGATAGACACAAAGCCCATGCCTACTACAGTAGTACAAGTTTATATGCCAACTAGCTCTGCAGATGATGAAGAAATTGATGAAATGTATGACGAGATAAAAGAAATTATTCAGGTAGTGAAGGGAGACGAAAATTTAATAGTCATGGGTGACTGGAATTCGTCAGTAGGAAAAGGGAGAGAAGGAAACATAGTAGGTGAATATGGATTGGGGGGAAGAAATGAAAGAGGAAGCCGCCTTGTAGAATTTTGCACAGTGAAACGCGTACGTTTCATATGTAATCATTACCAGCGATGGCGAGGCATGACAGAATCTCTGACCAGAGAGTTATTTATCGTTGCTAGTCTGCGCTTGACCGCGCGAGAGTACAGTTACGTGTACCGAGTCGGCAGGAACACTTGGAGAGTAGTAGCAGTCTGATACAGTTGTGTAGCGAGTCGGCATGCGTCCGCGGTGTGCTCTGCCCACGAGTCTGGTCAGGAATGTGGTGGACGATATGTATATTATTGTAGAAGGTAATGAAGCAGCATTGCGCTCAGCTAATAATGTATGCTAATTGTAATTAATTTGTTCAAAAATGCCCCAATAATAATTTTTTATAAAGTAATCATTTCAATTCAAAGAATTTTTCCACTCTTTTGAAGAAAAAGCATTCATTTCAATTTAAGGAATATTTTTTTATGCATTTCCTCCAAGAATCAGAATTAAATATGGGCCAGCATTGCACGGAGCTGTGCCGAAAAATAAGAGCAGATATAGACGCAGTTTTACTGAGGTAAGAATTTTGGTTTAATTATTTCACAGGGCCTTAGGTCAGCGCTGCTGTCCTCATAAAATTTGTCAGGTTTAATTATTGCTGTTGAGATTTTATATTCAGTTCATGGATCATTATTTAATTAGTGTTATTGTGGGTTTAATGATCAATGATCTTAACGTTAATTTTGCGGGGAGTTTACATTTGGCCCATTATTATTCTTTAATTTTGCAAGGAGCTCACGCTTTGCTCATTCTATTATTCAGGTAATATTGACAAACATTTTTGTGGGGAGGTTACAACAGAGCATAACTTAATCATAGCTAACACTTGGTTCAAGAATCATAAAAGAAGGTTGTATACCTGGAAGAATCCTGGAGATACTAAAAGGTATCAGATAGATTATATAATGGTAAGACAGGGATTTAGGAACCAGGTTTTAAATTGTAAGACATTTCCAGGGGCAGATGTGGATTCTGACCACAATCTATTGGTTATGAACTGCAGATTGAAACTGAAAAAACTGTAAAAAGGTGGGAATTTAAGGAGATGGGACCTGGATAAACTGAAAGAACGAGAGGTTGTAGAGAGTTTCAGGGAGAGCATAAGGGAACAATTGACAGGAATGGGGGAAAGAAATACAGTAGAAGAAGACTGAGTAGCTCTGAGGGATGAAGTAGTGAAGGCAGCAGAGGATCAAGTAGGTAAAAAGACGAGGGCTAATAGAAATCCTTGGGTAACAGAAGAAATATGGAATTTAATTGATGAAAGGAGAAAATATAAAAATGAAGTAAATGAAGAAGGCAAAAAGGAATACAAACGTCTCAAAAATGAAATCGACAGGAAGTGCAAAATGGCTAAGCAGGGATGGCTAGAGGACAAATGTAAGGATGTAGAGGCTTGTCTCACTAGGGATAAGATAGATACTGCCTACAGGAAAATTAAAGAGACCTTTGGAGAGAAGAGAACCACTTGTATGAATATCAAGAGCTCAGATGGCAACCCAGTTCTAAGCAAAGAAGGGAAGGCAGAAAGGTGGAAGGAGTATATAGAGGGTTTATACAAGGGCGAAGTACTTGAGGACAATATTATGGAAATGGAAGAGGATGTAGATGAAGACGAAATGGGAGATAAGATACTGCGTGAAGAGTTTGACAGAGCACTGAAAGACCTGTGTCGAAACAAGGCCCCGGGAGTAGACAACATTCCATTAGAACTACTGATGGCCTTGGGAGAGCCAGTCATGACAAAACTCTACCATCTGGTGAGCAAGATGTATGAGACAGGCGAAATACCCTCAGACTTCAAGAAGAATATAATAATTCCAATCTCAAAGAAAGCAGGTGTTGACAGATGTGAAAATTACCGAAATATCAGTTTAATAAGTCACAGCTGCAAAATACTAACGCGAATTCTTTACAGACGAATGGAAAAACTGGTAGAAGCGGACCTTGGGAAAGATCAGTTTGGATTCCGTAGAAATGTTGGAACACGTGAGGCAATACTAACCTTACGACTTATCTTAGAAGAAAGATTAAGAAAAGGCAAACCTACGTTTCTAGCATTTGTAGACTTAGAGAAAGCTTCTGACAATGTTAACTGGAATACTCTCTTTCAAATTCTGAAGGTGGCAGGGGTAAAATAGAGGGAGCGAAAGGCTATTTACAATTTGTACAGATACCAGATGGCAGTTATAAGAGTCGAGGGACATGAAAGGGAAGCAGTGGTTGGGAAGGGAGTAAGACAGGGTTGTAGCCTCTCCCTGATGTTATTCAATCTGTATATTCAGCAAGCAGTAAAGAAAACAAAAGATAAATTCGGAGAAGGTATTAAAATCCATGGAGAAGAAATAAAAACTTTGAGGTTCGCCGATGACATTGTAATTCTGTCAGAGACAGCAAAAGACTTGGAAGAGCAGTTGAACGGAATGGACAGTGTCTTGAAAGGAGGATATAAGATGAACATCAACAAAAGCAAAACGAGGATAATGGCATGTAGTCAAATTAAATCGGGTGATGCTGAGGGAATTAGATTAGGAAATGAGACACTTAAAGTAGTAAAGGAGTTTTGCTATTTAGGGACTAAAATAACTGATGATGGTCGAAGAAGAGAGGATATAAAATGTAGACTGGCAATGGCAAGGAAATCGTTTCTGAAGAAGAGAAATTTGTTAACATCGAGTATAGATTTAAGTGTCAGGAAGTCGTTTCTGAAAGTATTTGTATGGAGTGTAGCCATGTATGGAAGTGAAACATGGGACAAGAAGAGAATAGAAGGTTTCGAAATGTGGTGCTACAGAAGAATGCTGAAATAAGGTGGATAGATCACGTAACTAAAGAGGAGGTATTGAATAGGATTGGGGAGAAGAGAAGTTTGTGGCACAACGTGACTAGAAGAAGGGATCGGTTGGTAGGACAAGTTTTGAGGCAGCAAGGGATCACAAATTTAGCATTGGAGGGCAGCGTGGCGGGTAAAAATCGTGGAGGGAGACCAAGAGATGAAAACACTAAGCAGATTCAGAAGGATGTAGGTTGCAGTAGGTACTGGGAGATGAAGAAGCTTGCACAGGATAGAGTAGCATGGAGAGCTGCATCAAACCAGTCTCAGCAGGACTGAAGACCACAACAACAACAACATCTTTATTATTAGGCTATCAAAAATAATATTGCATCAAAATCAGCGGCGATGAGAATCCTTCCTATTGCTGGCATTGCTAATCTTCACAAAACTTTGTCAGGCGCAGTAAGTTATCACCCAGATATTCTGAGTGGATACGTGTGACATTCAATCGCAGTCCATAAAACGTCATAAATGCGAAATGAGCATCAGAATCTGATGTACACAATCTAATATTTCTTAGAATATCCAGTAGCGTCAATAACCGAACTATATAACCCACTCAATTTCTGAATGCTAGTTAATCGCTAGAACACGTGCGTATAAGCCATCTGAGCCACAACTGACTAATGGTGATTGAAAAACTTCTGCTGCCTGATGATGATCTGGGATGACAAAACTGAGCGCAATAATAAAGTTTTTTCAGAGTAGCTGATGCCGGTGCAATGTAATATTCGATAATTATAGAAAAGTTATGAGTTATCACCTACTGAAAATATTATTATTAGTAGTAGTAGTAGTAATAGTAGTAGTAGTACGTGGCAACGGCCTTGCCGCATTGGCCACACCGGTTCCCGTGAGATCACCGAAGTTAAGCGCTATCGGGCGTGGTCGGCACTTGGATGGGTGACCATCCAGGCCGCCATGCGCTGTTGCCGTTTCTCGGGGTGCACTCAGCCTCGTGATATCAAGTGAGGAGCTACTCGACCGAATAGTAGCGGCTTCGGTCAAGAATACCACCATAACGACCGGGAGAGTGGTGTGCTGACCCCACGCCCCTCCTATCCGCATCCTCCACTGACGATGACACGGCGGTCGGATGGTCCCGATAGGCCACTCGTGGCCTGAAGATGGAGTGCTTTTTTTTTAGTAGTAGTAGTGGCAACAGTAGTAGTAGTAGAAGTAGTGGTAGCTGCAGTGGTGATGGTGGTAGTGGTTCTGTTGACCGTGATAGTATTAGTATTGCCTATCTACAATTTCATAGTTCGACGAGTTCTGTTGAAAAATTCTCTGTATGTGAAGACATATTGAGGGAAATGAAAAGTGATACCCTATGAAGAAACAGACCGATTTTTATCGAACTTTGCGGACAAATCATTACATAGCGGGTACTAAATGATTAAACTTTCGTACCATTTAGAACTAACGTCCATATCAAGATCAGTACAAGGTCTGATACCCACAGGTACGAATGCACTTTTGTATTCGTTCTGGCATGGAAGCAAACAGCCTCCAAATGCCATCTTTAGGAATTTCTTGCCATGCCTGAAAGTTGTATCATTTCATGAATACTGTTAATTGGAGGCTAATATGAACGCTATATTAACGTGCTGTATGGGTAACAAATTAGGAACCCATTCAAGCCAGTCAAGGATCAGTAGTGGTTGCGAACAATTACCAAAATATTCATGTTGTCATACCCCCTAGCTACCCAAACCACGATTCCATGAGTTGGTCAAGTGTAAGTGTCGAGGATCAGTTCTTCCTGTGACCTTTCACCAGATTTTCTACGGACATGTTGGCTTCGACCTGCAAATCCCAAACAGAAACGAGATTGAAACTTGAAACTTCCTGGCAGATTAAAACTGTGTGCCGGACCGAGACTCGAACTCGGGACCTTCGCCTTTCATGGGCTAGTGCTCTAGAAACGAGATTCATTGCTGAATATCACACAGTACCAATTAAAGCCCCAGTTCTCTGTGGTATAATGTCAGTGGTAAAGTTCTCATGGCAGATCGAGATCTCTATCAACATTCCAGTAATCTGTTCCTAGTTGTTCGTGGTGACATACTGCCTATAACCTCTGCCAGGATTTCAGCTGTTGTTATTGGTCTATTCGTCAGAGCTACTAGAACAATCCTGCGACGTCCACGTGGTGTGGTCCTTCTGGAAGGACACGTACCTACTCTTGCGTCACATTTTTGTCCTTAGTCCGTCAAGTTATCGGTACCAACTGTGTGTGATTAGTCGGTATGATGTTCCCATGTCCCTCACGCCTCTCATTCGACCATTTTCCAAACACGAAAGATCACGATAAGCGATATATACATGCGGGCATGCTGTATTGCGATCTCCTCGTGAAAACTTCGGTAACGTTAGACACATTCGAGTACTTACACCATTCTTTGTCTGTAGGGGAGGTTTCCTTCTGTACTAGACACTCTCGAAATAAGCTCGCATCAGAAGAAATTTTAATAAATAGAGTCTACAGGCAGTACTGGAATATCAGTTTGGTACCGTACAGGCAAGGTGTTATGGTGTAACTCTTCCCACTTCCGTTAGTCTATTTTTGACAAAACTATTCTGTCGAACGTAACCATATGAAGCTGCAAAATGTATTTAGTTAGTGGTAGTGAATAGAGTCTTTAAGACAAAAAACGACCTTGCACCACGAAGGACTTACCCGAATGGGACGGAAATCGGCAGATGTAATATACATGTTAAGAAAAACAAGTTATTATATTTCAGAAAAACTGGATGATTAATTCAAGAGAAAGAGCTCCACAAATTGAACAGTTCAAAAATACGATGGCCCACGTCTGGCAATTACGCGGTCTGTTATTCCGCTTGGCACTGATAGAGTTGATGGAGGTCCTCCTCAGGGATATCGTGGAGAATTCTGTCGAGCTGGCCAGTTACATTGTCAAAATTCAAAGTTGTTTATAGGGCCCTGCCCATAATGCTCTAAACGTTCTAGATCCGGTGATCTTGCTCGCCAAGTAAGTGTTGAGCAACCACCTAGAGCTTCGGCCTGTAATCTCATTCACAGAGTACAATTGTCTTCAGGGATTAGTCACGCTTCGAAAAGAGCCCCGGTGATCAACAAAGATATGTCTGGACAGCGCTGAGTACCAACCTGCCATAGGCCCGACAACCAGGAGTGATGGTCTGTGGTACAATTATTTTCATAGCAGGACATCGCAGCACCTTTACAGCACAATGTTATGTTGTCCATGTTCTACGCCCTTCATCGCAAACCGTCCTGGGCTCACATTTCCGCAAGATAATGCCCGCCCTTAGACGACGAGAGTTTCTACTGCTTGTCTTCGTGCTTGCGAACCCTACGTCGGTCAGCAAGGTCGTCGTGTATCTCCGCAGTTGAGAAAGTTTCGGGTATTATGGGCGGGGAATTCCAACCAGCTCGGTATTTTGGCGATCCAACGTGCCATTTGGACGTAATTTGGCACTATATCCCTCAGGAGGGCATCCAAGAACTACTAATCAATGTCAAGCCGAATAACTGCTCGTATAAGGCCCAGAGATGGACGAACGCGTTCTTGACTTGCTCAATTTGTGAAGGTCTTTATCTTGAATTAATCGTCCAGTTTTTATGAAATTGTGATCATTTGACTGTCTGTACATCTTCCGATTTCCATCCCATACAGATAATCACTTCGTGGTCCGTCATTTTTTTACCAAGATGTTACTCCAGGCGGGTGTAAAATGAACGTGCGCGACGGAGAGTAATAAACGCTATAATGAAGATTTGGCCCTGTCTGACTACCCCCTGAAGCAGATCTTAGGATCTCTTAATTCTATAAGTTACAGTTTAAACATAATGATGAAGGCAACTAATCCTACTAAATGATAAACGTTGTTCCTGCTAATATATTTATTGTAGATTAAAAAAACCTTTATATCTCCTAAGTAAAATTACTAATCAATTGCCCAATTCTTCCCCTTATTATGACTGCGCGGTCTAATATCAATAACGCGAAATATCTGACATCACCTACGTATCAAACACTAGAAGACACTACTTTCAAAGATGATATACGGTGGTGTGGAACATCAATGAAAATAAACTAACGTGATCACAGCTGTTTAGCTTTTATAACCCTAATAAACCGAAGTAATTTTCGATATCACCGTATGTACTGCGTCCAGTGAGTCGAAATGATGGTTCTCATACTCGTCTGCGACGATGGAAGAACTCCAGCCACAAATAAACTCTTTCAAACACTAGGACGACAGAAGGCGGTCCTCTAATATACTCTGATACTGCCTTCTCCTCTCTGTGTTCTAAAGACGAGAGACGCGAATTCCCAGCCACAAGGACAGAGTTCAGATACCGTCTCAACATAAGTACGAGGTGCATTCAAGTTCTAACGCCTCCGATTTTTTTTCTGATTAACTACTCACCCGAAATCGATGAAACTGGCGTTACTTCTCGACGTAATCACCCTGTAGATGTACACATTTTTCACAACGCTCACGCCATGATTCCATGGCAGCGGCGAAGGCTTCTTTAGGTGTCTGTTTTGACCACTGGAAAATCGCTGAGGCAATAGCAGCACGGCTGGTGAATGTGCGGCCACGGAGAGAGACTTTCATTGTTGGAAAAAGCCAAAAGTCACAAGGAGCCAGGTCAGGTGAGTAGGGAGCATGAGGAATCACTTCAAAGTTGTTATCACGAAGAAACTGTTGCGTAACGTTAGCTCGATGTGCGGGTGCGTTGTCTCGGTGAAACAGCACACGCGCAGCCCTTCCCGGACGTTTTTGTTGCAATGCAGGAAGGAATTTGTTCTTCAAAACATTTTCGTAGGATGCACCTGTTACCGTAGTGCCCTTTAGAACGCAATGGGTAAAGATTACGCCCTCACTGGACACCATCATTTTTCAGCACTGGTGGTTACCCGAAATTTTTTTGGTGGCGGTGAATCTGTGTGCTTCCATTGAGCTGACTGGCGCTTTGTTTCTGGATTGAAAAATGGCATCCACGTCTCATCCATTGTCACAACCGACGAAAAGAAAGTCCCATTCATGCTGTCGTTGCGCGTCAACATTGCTTGGCAACGTGCCACACGGGCAGCCGTGTGGTCGTCCGTCAGCATTCGTGGCACCCACCTGGATGACACTTTTCGCATTTTCAGGTCGTCATGCAGGATTGTGTGCACAGAACCCACAGAAATGCCAACTCTGGAGGCGATCTGTTCAACAGTCATTCGGTGATCCCCCAAAACAATTCTCACCACTTTCTCGATCGTGTCGTCAGACCGGCTTGTGCGAGCCCGAGATTGTTTCGGTTTGTTGTCACACGATGTTCTGCCTTCATTAAACTGTCGCACCCACGAACGCACTTTCGACACATCTGTAACTCCATCACCACATGTCTCCTTCAACTGTCGATGAATTTCAATTGGTTTCACACCAAGCAAATTCAGAAAACGAATGATTGCACGCTGTTCAAGTAAGAAAAACGTCGCCATTTTAAGTATTTAAAACAGTTCTCATTCTCGCCACTGGCGGTAAAATTCCATCTGCCGTACGGTGCTGCCATCTCTGGGACGTATTGACAATGAACGCGACCTCATTTTAAAACAATGCGCATGTTTCTATCTCTTTCCAGTCCGGAGAAAAAAAATCGGAGGCCTTAGAACTTGAATGCACCTCGTATAGGCAGAGGAAGTGCTCTCAATTACTGAACGCTGCCTACTCAAAGACGACTTCCAACCCGGAGGTGAAGTCCAGAATCGTATAGGTTTGTAACAGGACGGTGCCTAACTGTTCTAACTATAAACTCTACAGAGAGCAAAGACAGCAATACCGTCCGTACCAACAAAGCTGATATCGAGCGACCGTCACACACGGGCGCTCACAACAGAAAGACCACATATCTCCAGAGCTGGCTTCCCAGCAACGCTTGGCTCCCCACCATCGTAATTCCGAAAACGGATCGTATTGCCGAAACCACGGAATATTCTCCCTCTCTACAGAATCTTCCGAACGCCGACCAACCATATTTAAGTCTTTTGTCGTCCAGCGGGGAAGTTTGCGAGGAAAAAACCTATCCTCGTACAATGATACGCTTCTGAATAAAAATCCTTGGAACTAACCCAGCCTGCATGGTTTCCCAGGTGCCGCTTCTTCGTTCCTCTCACCTGCGTCCAAGATTTTCAGCGTTCGGAAGTATTATCCGGTTACCCTTCTGGCCCCTAGTACAATAGCGGCTGGCAGTCACCCTATTGTGCTCCAGAGCTCAAGTGCCACGACGTCCATCTAGCTGCTTTCTGTGTTTAAGCAGGACCAACACCTGTGCGGGCCTTCATCCCAGAGCTTGAGTTGTGCCTGCCGTTTCATCTCCACTGGCGTTCCAACCTCTACTGGTATAGGCAATGATTCATGCCGTTTTTATAATAAAGACACTCCGTCACCATTCATGCAATAAGCGTTAACAATTACTTACAAGACTTACATGACATTGTCAGTCTCCTTTATATATTCATGTATACGATGTACAACCTATCACATGATACCTAATTGTGCTTGTAGACCACGGCAAAGTATGTGGATGAGTTCTTGTAAGGTGCGAAATTATAGCCACCTTACATTTTATTACAGTATGGTTATAAGTTGCTCGGCACTGTCCCCACTTGCTCCTTCCTTACACAAATACAACGTCTGACTGTCCCTGTTGCAGACGCGGCTTCCAGCGGCGGCCGCGGAGGCAGCGTGCGTGCGGACACGGGAGAGACACGTGTGCAGGTAGGGCGCTCGCTCGCTCCCGCGCCATTACCAGGCACTCCCTCTCCTCTGCCCCATCCTACTCTACCTTACGTTCCCGCTTCACCGCCGGCAGTCCATCCTCAACTCACCATCACATTGCGATTCCAACATTCCGCGCCAGTACATGTTTCTGGCCCTTTTTACGCGTCCACTCTTCACAGCATTTACTCCGCCGTTCGCCGCGGCCTTCAGATAAGTTCTTAAATCAGCCCAGCAGTTCCACTTTACACTGAAACCTAATGTAGTGTCGAAAAGATCTTTGACATTTCAGACCTCCTTACAATGTGTGACGTAGCGTATTTCTGAAACAATAATAATTTCAAAATTGTTAACGAACTGTTGTTGACAAACAGCCTATTGGCTTCTGTCTCGGGTTCTTCGGCCGACGTTCGTCTGATGATTTTACTGACATTTCGCCAGCACGAGTGGCTGGCATTGTCAAAGCTTCACCCTTCATTCCCGGTGATGAACTGAGCCGAGCTCGCGGCCGCAGACTATATGTACCATGGTGCCATACCATGCACATGCGGAAAAGTTTATGTCGGAATCACTGGACGATCAATCAGCACCAGGATCAAAGAACATAAGCGACATTGCAGGTTGGGGCAGGTGGGGAAAATGGCCGTGGCAGAGCACGCGCTGAGTGAGACCGACCAAGTAATAAAATTCGCCGACACGGAAGTTCTGGCTGTAGAGAAGCACATTCACACCCGCTTGTTCAGAGAAGCTGTAGAAATACAAAAACAAGGGAATAGCTTCAACAAGAAAGAAGAAAGCCTTAAGGTAAACGGATACTGGCTTCCCGTACTGCAGCGAACGACCGTCGCAGGTAGCGAGAGGAGAACCGCACCAGAAATAACCGCGGAGAAGCCCTCGGACGTCAGCGCGCCAGGTACGTTTAGTCTGCGGCCGCGAGCTCGGCTCCAGTTCATCACCGGCAATAGAGGGTGAAGCTCTGACAATGCCAGCCACTCGCGCTGGCGAAATTTCAATAAAATCATCAGACGAACGTCGGCCGAAGAACCAGAGACAGAAGCCAATAGGCAGTTTGTGAAAAATAATTTCCCCCTTTTCATTGTTACATTTGCGAATTGCGCATAGGAAGGACGATTCTCAGCAATTCGAGCTATGACTTTTAATTTCTCCCTTTTTCTCATTGTGATAATTTTGCGAGAAGTATATCACCGATCAAAAGTTTTCGATCGCCAATGAAAGAAAACTGTACACTTTATTTCAGTGTACAAACACACCTTACAGACTAAATACATCAATAAAATAAATATTGTACTCTCTCTATCATTAAGTTCAGTACAACGTGGTTTGGATTTTAGTCTCTTCAGAGTATTCACCCCTTGCTCTCAGAACAGCTGCAAAAACTCTTGGCATTCCGGAGACAAGATTATGTACTGTTTTATTGATATTGTAATCCAACACGTCTGGAAATTATTCCGTAGTCCTACAACATTAGATGACCTCCGTTTTCTGACCTCCCCGTCAAGTTCATTCCATAAGAAATCTTGAGATTTAAATCAGATGACTGAGTGGCCATACCACATTCTTTAGTTACCCACGTTTCTCTTTTATATTGACTCATCCTATGCACAATGTAGAAGCATATTTGGGATCGTTGTGCTGCTGTCGAGCAAACCCATAACTCATAAGTTCCTTTCCAGATGGAATTACGTTGTTGATTAGTGTCCTGTTGCATCCTTCCTGCGTTAACGTTCATTAGTTTTCAGTAGACCACGGACCTTATCACCCGCAAAACGTCACCACACCATGACAGAACCTCTACCAGGCTTCACGTTGGCGTCACACACTACGCTTCACACTTCCTTCACGAAGCCGAAGAAAAAACTTTTGACGATGGCTTACAGATACTTCGTCCGTGAATAACAACTTGGACCATTGCAGCACGCTATAATTTTTATGTTGCCGTACCCATTGCAATCGTTTCACTTTATTTTGTTAGTGTAATAAAGGTTTTTTGCCCGCTATTCAGTCTTTAAATCTTTTCCGTGGAGACAGAGATTGAAGCCGGTCACATACAATCCGTTTCCTCGCGAATTTCAGGTGCAGTACGAGTCCTCTGACGGTTGTTCTGTACACATGTGAACTGATCTTCCCTACATGATGTTAACGTCCTCCAGTTCGCTTTACACTTGCATTGGCACCAGTTTGCTTGCACCGCTACATCTTGTACACCACTGCAGACTGGACTATGCCAACTTTTGTTGGTGTCGCCTTACTAGGACAGCCTGCCTGATGCAGAGCTGCAATTAGAGTACGTTTTCAAATCCAGTTCCTGTTTTTGTCCCATGATGGCGTAATATGGTATGAGCCTGATCACGTATACAAACATACTGCTAGATGCATACATTGTACTGTAAACTAACGTGAACTGATTGGTACACAGACAGCGGAACGAATGAGGCCTATTCGAATGGAACGTTCTTAGGTAAAGGCACGTCAGTGTTGTTGTAGATACTCATACACTACTGGCCATTAAAATTGCTACACCAATAAGAAATGCAGATGATTAACGGGTATTCATAGGACAAAAATTTATTATACTAGAACTGACATGTGATTACATTTTCACTCAATTTGGGTGCATAGATCCTGAGAAATCAGTACCCAGAACAACCACCACTGGCCGTAATAACTGCCTTGATACGCCTGGGTATTGAGTCCAACAGGCTTGGATGGCGTGTTCAGGTACAGCTGCCCATGCAGCTTCAACACGATATCACAGTTCATCAAGAGTGGTGACTGGGGTATTGTGACGAGCCAGTTGCTCAGCCACCATTGACCAGACGTTTACAGTTGGTGAGAGATCTGGAGAATGTGCTGGCCAGGGCAGCAGTCGAACATTTTCCGTATCCAGAAAGGCCCGTACAGGACCTGCAACATGCGGTCGTGCATTATCCTGCTGAAATGTAGGGTTTCGCAGAGATCGAATGGAGGGTAGAGGCACGGGTCGTAACACATCTGAAATGTAACGTCCACTGATCAAAGTGCCGCCAATGCGAACAAGAGGTGACCGAGACGTGTAACCAATGGCACCCCATACCATCAAGCCGGGTGATACGCTAGTATGGCGATGACGAATACTCGCTTCCAATGTGCGTTTACCGCGATGTTGCCAAACACGGATGCGACCATCATGACGCTGTAAACAGAGCCTCGATTCATCTGAAAAAAATGACGTTTTGCCATCCGTGCACCCAGGTTCGTCGTTGAGTACACCATCGCAGGCGCTCCTCTCTGTGATGCAGCGTCAAGGATAGCCGCAGCCATGGTCTCCGAGCTGATAGTCCATGCTGCTGCAAACGTCGTCGAACTGTTCGTGCAGATGGTTGTTGTCTTGCAAACGTCCCCATCTGTTGACTCAGGGATCGAGACGTGGCTGCACGATCCGTTACAGCCATGCCTGTCATCGCGACTGCTAGTGATACGAGGCCGTTGGGATCCAGCACGGCGTTCCGTATTACCCTCCTGAACCCACCGATTCCATATTCTGCTAACAGTCATCGGATCTCGACCAACACGAGCAGCAATGTCGCGATACGATAAACCGCAGTCGCGATAGGCTACAATCCGACCTTTATCAAAATCGGAAACGTGATGGTACGCATTTCTCCTCCTTACACGAGGCATACAACAACGTTTCTCCAGACAACGCCAGTCAACTGCTGTTTGTGTATGAGAAATCGGTTGGAAACTTTCCTGATGTAGGCACGTTGTAGGTGTCGCCGCCGGCGCCAACCTTGTGTGAATGCTCCGAAAAGCTAATCATTTGCATATCACAGCATCTTCTTCCTGTCGGTTAAATTTCGCGTCTGTAGCACGTCATCTTCGTGGTGTAGCAATTTTAATGGCCAGTAGTGTAATTGCCCCTCTAGGCGAACACCCGACAGAGACACTTAGTCTTTATATTGTTACACTTGCTTGTTATCGGGATTGGGATAGGATTGAATAATTCAAAACGAAATACCTGTTTTAACCAAAAATCCATAGATTTGATAGGTAATCAGAAACATTTGACTGGTAGTGTACGTGGAAGTAATCCGTAGTCCGATTTTTCTTGTACACTCCTGGAATTTCAGCAGTAAATCTCTCCGCGATACAAGATGCCTCTTTTGTAGCGTCCGCCACACGCGCTTAGCACTTAGTAAGCGATACCGTGACGAATTCCGCAGCTCCTCGTTGGATCTTCTCTGTCTCTTCTATTTATGCTGTCGGGCAAGATAACAGACTGACTATCAGTACTCGATAACCAGTCAAGGAAGGGTCGTATGTATGCCTCACCCGTCGTGGATGAATTTTATTTCCTTCAGATTTGTCTAATGAATCTCAGTGTAGCATAAGGTTGAACAATACGCTATTGAATGTCACGCAGCAGAAGATTCTTATTTCGCACATGTGTGCATGAGATTGCGTCTTTAATGAATTGTTCTTCATGCACAGAAAAGTCTTTTTTTCTTTTTTTTGTTTTGTTTTTAGAAAGGTTCATGAGGATTATTCTTCATTCCCTCCTCCTCTCGTTTTAAGACATGTACATTCGCAGGTATGCAGAAGATACAATTCAGATGCTTTTCCACCTTTGACTATAATTATTGTTCATTTTCCGCTGTTGGTCAGTTTCGGCTTCATGCCTCTTCAAGCTGCGGCTGCAAAAAACAGATCGCATTCATATACAACATTGACCACGGTGAACAACAAGTTAAAAATTTAAAAACTTTACAAGTAACAAAATTACAAGGTATTTTTATTATACCACTGCAGTCAGTCAATAAAACCTACTTTATGTGCATGAACAAAATCCTCGAAGTTAGTCAGCCAACAGCATATGGCGGACAAACATGTTACTTACGATTTGCAGTCATGCATATAGTAAAAGCTTAAATCTATGGCGCTTAATCCATGAACGGGCTTCTGGAGGTAGAATGCAGCTTCTTAAATTGTATCTTATGTCGATTTTCTTAATGATGTTCAGCCGCAGTCGACTCCTTAAGCTCCCCTTGTTTCATAGGTCGTGACTGCTCAGTACAACGCTTAGCAACAGTGCGAATATTTTGTCTTGTGTAAATACTACTGCATTCGCTGGGTACGCCGTACACTTCTGGAACTCTAAGACCTACGTTGTCTTTAACAAGGTGCAACATATCTCGTATCTTGGAGGCGGACCAGAACACCGGCGTCCGTCCGTTCTCTGCAGCATGCGTCCTGTCTCGCTAGTCGTTGCCCCCACAACATGGAAGTAATGTTCCAGGCTTGGCCTTTTCGCCGTTTCATGAGGTGTCTTTTGTCGGTGGCACATGAAAGCCTTGGCAGTCCCTCCTTTGCCGTAACCATTTCCCCTGAACACGCGTCTCAGGTGCTCAAATTGCGACTGTAGATGGTCGACGCCAGAAATAATCTTCGTCCTATGTACTAACGTGTTCAGGACCGCTCTCTAGTGTACAGGTTCGTGAAAACTATTGGCGTTCAAGAACATGAATATCCAAGCCAGTCTCCTGTCTTCCGCACAACTAAAACGTCCAAGAGCGGAAGCTTGCAATCACTCTCCATTTCGACAGTAAACTTAACGTTGGGGACACCTATTGAGAGCTCTAGTATTTTACTCGTATGGACGTGGCGTGTAAACCAAGGAGGTTTTATTCAACCATGTAGCGTTACTGGACACTGTGTGCAGTGAAGCCTAAACCAGCAGAAAAATACTTCTATCGGGGCTCAAAAAAGCGGATATGCTCCTGATTAAAAGACTGAGTGGAAAGTGGGTACCATGTGCCTGGTTATGTCTTCCTCGGCACCTTTAAAAAATATTAATAAATGGTAATACAAAATGGAATTTGAAGAACCGATTTAGGGTTGCATTATCAACAGCAATTCCCCCTGCATATGAATATATTCCCTCTCTATTTAACATGCAACTCACCTCTCACTCCCCCAAGATCCCCTAAATGTGCACAAACTCGCTCATACCCATTAGTCCATCGCTGTAAGTTGCTGATATCCATTCACTCCCATTGCCAATTCTCACTCACTTATTCAACCCAACTCATTGTCATTATCTCCTTTTGTTTCTCCAACTGTCTGCTGTCTCACATCCATAATCTCCTTCGTTCTGTCTTACTAAAACTGTCTCCTATCGTTGTTTCTGTCTCCCTCTTGCTCTCACTTACTGCTATTATCTCATTCACTCCTTCCCACTGCTGCTTCTCTTCTCACCGCCACTATCTCTCTCTTCCTCGTTATCATTGTCATAGACTCTGTCTCTCATTATCACTGATTATCCTCCATTTCACCTTCTCCTTCCCCTTACTCCTTTTCCACTGGCACTGTCTCCTTGTCTGTGTTCCTAGCACTCCTCTGTCAATGTCAACTATGTTCCACTGCCACTCTAACACTCCCTTTCTCTCACGCTGCCGCTGTCTCCTTCTTTCTTTCTATACCACATCCATTGTCTGTTATCTTCCAAAATGTATTACTTTTCCGTCTCTATCACACTGCCACTTTCTTCTTCTCTCTCATTATAAAGAAACGCGAATAAGTTTTCATTCTAACATTTTTGGGAAAATTCTTAGAGGTGCTGAGGAAGGTAGAACGCGGCAGCTTGTTCCCCACTTTTCAGCCTTTTAAAGAGGAGAATATTCACTTTTTTGTGTACCTTCAGAAGCATTTTTCCGCTAGTTAGAGAACCAGGTTACAGCAGGGCATGTCACTCATATGAAAATAACTTCATGTACCAGTAAAATCTTGATACTTTACATATAAGAAATTCAAACAACGCAAAACTAATTTTAGACCTCAGACCGGATTTAACGTGCACAAAAATTTTACATGTGCATGAGTACTCCAACATGGGGTTCCCAGAACCTTCTGATGATAACGCACACACATTACAGCAAATTTATCCGTGCTGCGTTACTTTATATACTGCGATTCCGCGTCAAACCTGATTTTAAGTGCGTATTTTACGTCTTCAAGTAGGATAACTTTGAACCTCTGTATCTTGCAAATGAGTGAAGTTACCTAGAAAATTTTGAAGGTAGTTAGAGATCTTGCTGTGCACAGCCGTGTCGGAATCCGCGGCTCAGTTTTGGTACTCTAAAGCTATGTTGTGTTTCTCGATAACGGATAAGGACGTTTAAAACCGGAGAGATGGAACTTCCAGATAAAATTTGAGCAATGTTCTGGGGTTAGTCATTTGATATTCGCTGATGACGACGAAAAAATGGTGAAAAACGCTTTTTTCGGGCATCCTCAGCAACCACCCATAAACCAAATGGTGTCTCCATAAGCCCTTAAGAGCAGCGTCGAACACATCTGATGGAAAAAGAACCAACCGATTTGCTCCATTTGCCAAAACTGGTGCAAGTGTGTAATATTCAAACTTTAACCCTGTGTGTGTGTGTGTGTGTGTGTGTGTGTGTGTGTGTGTGTGAGTGTGTGTGTGCGCGCGCGTGTGTGTAGAGCTTAAGAATGCTCAAGGGCGAGGTTATCAGCGTCCTTAGACACATTAAAAGAAACGAGTGTGGATAAAATTACGAAAATAGTTATCACACCACTAAAATGACGCCGATGCATTCATTCCCACCTAACTCGCTTTGACCTACTCAATCGCTCTAGCTCATACGCTTTAAGAAAACGGAGAAAGGGTTAAATGTGCTATACCTGGTAGACTGGCAATGGCAAGGAAAGCATTTCTGAAGAAGAGAAATTGGTTAACATCGAGTATAGATTTAAGTGTCAGGAAGACGTTTCTGAAAGTATTTGTATGGAGTGTAGCCATGTATGGAAGTGAAACATGGACGATAACCAGTTTCGAGAAGAAGAGAATAGAAGCTTTCGAAATGTGGTGCTACAGAATAATGCTGAAGATTAGATAGGTAGACCATATAACTAATGAGGAGGTATTGAATAGAATTGGGGAGAAGAGGAGTTTGTGGCACAACTTGACTAGAAGAAGGGATCGGTTGGTAGGACATATTCTGAGGCTTGAAGGGATCGCCAGTTTAGTATTGGAGGGCAGCGTGGAGGGTAAAAATCGTAGAGGGAGAGCAAGAGATGAATACACTAAGCAGATTCAGAAGGATGTAGGTTGCAGTAGGTACTGGGAGATGAAGAAGCTTGCACAGGATAGAGTAGCATGGAGAGCTGCATCAAACCAGTCTCTGGACTGAAGACCACAACAACCTGGGATTAAAACAGAAGTAAAATGACAGAGGAGCTAAAGGAAAGGCACTGGAAAATGTGACTGGGAGACCACTTACAAAGAACACGGGTGAGCCTATTAACACGTTAAAAATTTCTACCTAGATTTTTTGGAAGCAAGATGGACAAATCACAAAACCTTAAACTGACACCACATTCCTTTGAACGTTACTTAAAACGGAGGGAAGATTGTTGGCAAATCTGCCACTCTCCGCTGGTAGGAAAATAAAACACAATCTAATAAAATGTGGCGCACAGTGATCTGCAAACCACAAGCACCACACGTTGGAGGGTCCTCTCGCCGGAGCAAGAAGCCATGCGTCTTAGGGCTGTGGCTTATGCGAAGACGAGTAAGGAGAACCACGTCCCATCTGTGTGGCTGGAAGGAGGTACGCCACGGCCGCGTTGTGGGCTTTACTGGACGGAGCTTGTTGTCTGTTACTTCCAGCCACTCACCTTCCCACTGACTCATGTCTCCGTACAACAGGGAGACGAAAGCATGCAGAGGGAAGGCATAATGAACTGAGGAACTCGATACGCCTCCTTAGCTGCTACATCCGTCCTTTCGTTCCCCGCAATACCCATTTTCCCCGGAACCCGGCGGAAGGACATCACCTTCACCAGCTTGTGTTGTCGCAGGAGGTCGTCCTGCATTTAAGTGACTGGATACAAGAACTGCAGGAACTGAGGGGCACTCAGGAAGTCGAAACAGACGAGGAATTTAGCAGGAATGGAACATCTCATCTGCTCCAGTGCCTCAAGATGGCGTCTAGTTCGGCATCGAATCCAGAGGCAACCGAATCTTAAGGACACCACCCGGCAAAACAACATAGCCAACTTTCACCCTATACTGTAGGATAATTACAGTAAGAGGATCCTTCTCTTGGGTATAGAAATGGTTCCTATACCAATGGCTCTTGACAATGTTGACTGGAATACTCTCTTTCAAATTCTGAAGGTGGCAGGGGTAAAATACAGGGAGCGAAAGGTTATTTACAATTTGTACAGAAACCAGATGGCAGTTATAAGAGTCGAGGTACATGAAAGAGAAGCAGTGGTTGGGAAGGGAGTGAGACAGGATTGTAGCCTCTCCCCGATGTTATTCAATCTGTATAGTGAGGAAGCAGTAAAGGAAACAAAAGAATAATTCGGAATAGGTATTAAAATCCATGGAGAAGAAATAAAAACTTTAAGGTTCGCCGATGACTTTGTAATTCTGTCAGAGACAGTAAAGGACTTGGAAGAGCAGTTGAATGGAATGGACGGTGTCTTGAAAGGAGGATATAAGATGAACATCAACAAAAGCAAAACGAGGATAACGGAATGTAGTCGAATTAACTCAGGTGATGCTGAGGGAATTAGACTCCTCACTTAAAGTAGTAAAGGAGTTTTGATATTTGGGGAGCAAAATAACTGATGATGGTCGAAGTAGAGAGGATATAAAATGTAGACTGGCAATGGCAAGGAAAGCGTTTCTGAAGAAGAGGAATTTGTTAACGTCGAGTATAGATTTAAGTGTCAGAAAGTCGTTTCCGAAAGTATTTGTGTGGAGTGTAGCCATGTATGGAAGTGAAACATGGACGATAAATAGTTTGGACAAGAAGAGAATAGAAGCTTTTGAAATGTGATGCTACAGAAGAATGCTGAAGATTAGATGAGTAGATCACATAACTAATGAGGAGGTACTGAATAGAATTGGGAGTGTGTGGCACAACCTTACTAGCAGAAGGGATCGGTTGGTAGGACATGTTCTGAGGCATCAAGGGATCACCAATTTAGTATTGGAGGGCAGCGTGGAGGGTAAAAATCGTAGAGGGAGACCAAGAGATGAATACATTAAGCAGGTTCAGAAGGATGTAGGCTACAGTACGTACTGGGAGACGAAGCAGCTTGCACAGGATAGAGTAGCATGGAGAGCCGCGCGGAATTAGCCGAGCGGTCTGGGGCGCTGCAGTCATGGACTGTGCGGCTGGTCCCGGCGGATAATCGAGTCCTCCATCTGGCATGGGTGTGTGTGTTTATCGTTAGGATAATTTAGGTTTAGTGTGTAAGCTTAGGGACTGATGACCTGAGCAGTTAAGTCCCATAAGATTTCACACACACACACACACACACACACACACACACACACACACACACACACAGAATGGGAAGCTGCATCAAACCAGTCTCAGGACTGAAGACCACAACAACAACAACCAATGGCTGACCCTAGCTTTTTATCACTAACAGAATCATAGGTATGAGCCCCGAAAAAATACCGTTTTTATACGCGGCGTTTTTCAACGTTTAGAATTCGCATATTGTAGTACGCGTGGCTATTGGGGATGTACGGCGAGGTACTGCGATGCTGCTTGTAGCCGTGGGGCTGGCCGTGCAGCCCGAACTGAGGAGCGTCAGTCAGCAAGGACGACAGGTGGCGCCCCTTCCCGGCCGACGCCCTCAGCGCGCCTCTTTCGCCTCTGGTAGTCGCGACTAAGGCGCGCTGCGGAGAGGCGGCCACTGATCTGCTCGCTGGAGACGCTGCCTGCCCGACCTGCGGCGGACGCGCACCAACAGGTGATCTGAATCGGCTCTCGCCTCTGTGCTGCACGTGGCATGCGGGACTGGATATACACTTTGGTGTTTCTGCTAAAACCAAAACAGAGCAAAAACAAATGGCAGTAGGCGTGTTTACGAGGGCGATGCAAGTTTACCAGTACCTTAAATTACCTCGTTCGTGGATAACGATGTGCCGTTCAACCACGTAAAACTTACGTGTGATTGTGTCTAAGTATAATGGACAGGAAAGTCTGGTGTACAATTTGCTCGACGCATGTACTGTCGGAAGTTCCATGCTGCTTTTCGCGGATGATGCTGTAGTATACAGAGAAGTTGCAGCATTAGAAAATTGCAGCGAAATGCAGGAAGATCTGCAGCAGATAGGCACGTGGTGAAGGGAGTGGCAACTGACCCTTAACATAGACAAATGTAATGTATTGCGAATACATAGAAAGAAGCCGGCCGGAGTGGCCGTGCGATTCTAGGCACTACGGTCTGGAGCCGAGCGACCGCTACGGTCGCAGGTTCGAATCCTGCCTCGGGCATGGATGTGTGTGATGTTCTTAGGTTTAAGTAGTTCTAAGTTCTAGGGGACTGATGACCTCAGAAGTGATGCGCCTAGAACCGGTCGGCCACTTTGGCCGGCGTACTTGAGTATTGCTTATCAGTTTGGGATCTGTAGCAGGTCGGGTTGACAGATGAGATAGAGAAGATCCAAAGAAGAGCGGCGCGTTTCGTCACAGGGTAATTTGGTAAGCGTGATAGCGTTACGGAGAAGTTTAGCAAACTCAAGTGGCAGACTCTGCAAGAGATGCGCTCTGCATCGCGGTGTACCTTACTGTCCAGGTTTCGAGAGGGTGCGTTTCTGGATGAGGTATCGAATATATTGCTTCCCGCTACTTATACCTCCCGAGGAGATCACGAATGTAAAATTAGAGAGATTCGTGCGCGCACGGAGGCTTTCCGGCACTCGTTCTTCCCGCGGACCATACGCGACTGGAACAGGAAAAGGAGGTAATGAGAGTGGGACGTAAAGTGCCCTCCGCCACACACCGTGTGCTGCAAAATGTGTAATGAACAGTTCACCTCTTCACCTCCAAGGGCAGCAAACACCCTCTGGGTCACTGTTTTGATCATCTCGAAATACAGAAGTAGATGTAATAAATTCTGCTGTAGTACGATGCATTCCTCAGACGTTTCCGAGAACTCGAGGTTCAACGTTTTATGAGACTGTAGGATACGATACCAGGTTGCCAACCGTCGAGCAGTAGCTGAGTGCAGCTGGTTTCCTTTGAGTCCCGTGTTTTTTTGTTTTTTTTTTCTTTTTTTTCAGATCTCTCACCAAACCCCTGTATCGCCACAGTAAGTAAAGTTTGTTCGGGAAAGAGTAATACCAATAGTCATAATCTCTGCGACACATTTGTGGTGAGCCGTAGTCAAAGTATAACAAGTAATCGAAACGTAATGATTATTCATTAATCGATATTCTCACGTGAAGTCGTGCCAGCCTGTACCTGCTTCGATTAATATACACTATACTTGCAATATGCGCTTGCATGTATCAATAAATAAATATTTGTATAGTCACCGTCTCCAACTACACCTGTATTATACCATGTCACGAATTTACCAGAACGTTAAGGCGATTATCGACCAGCGCGGTCAGCTTCTTCCGGGATACGGGGCAGCGCGCCGATTACGGACTGAATCATCCCGACGGATCAATGTCAAGGACCGGACTGCTAGTCAGTCTGTATATGGTTTTCAGGCGGTTTCGCACATCCGACCAGGTGAATACCGGGCTGGTACCCACGTGCTGCCTCAGTTACACGTTCGCAAACATTTAAAAAACTTTCGCACACTTTCACATGTGATGAAACTACAGCAGACAGTTGGGATACACAAATTCCGTTCCGGTGTGGAAGGGGATGGCGACAGAAAGGACATCTGGTCACCGTTTACCACCAACATTGCCAGATCCAATAATTAACACGCCGACCGCGTGAAGGTGAGGGATAAAGGCCAGGAAAAGAAAAGGAGAAGGTTAAGTTTATTATTTGATATTCATTTCCGACGAAACATTATTAGTTTTATCGATACAAGTATTTGTACGGCGGCTATACGAAAAAAATAAAATAGCGTCACTCGAAGCACACTTCTAGTTTGCTACCTTAGCCAGTTGCACCAACGCCCTTGCTCGACGGCTGGCCCTCTGGTATGGTACTCAGCAGGCTCATAAAACTCTGAACTTCGATTTCTCGGATGCGCTTCAGTAGGGTATCGTACTAGAGCAACATTCTGTCATCTAGCTTTTTACAACAGCCGTGAGAAAGTTGAACAATATAGATGACGTGTTCGCTGTACACTTCCACTTCCTTTGTTAGCACAACACCAATTTCCCACGCCTGGCTGATATTTTCATTTTTGGAGTTTATACCGACGTTACAGATCTTACGAACGCAAGAATACTACGTGATTTGTGAAACTTTGTTTTTTTTGTGTTCCTTTTGCATTGCAAGTGAAAAGAAAAATATCAAATTATTATTATTTTGATAGCTTTCATGATTTTTTTTTATTGGCTAAAGATAAGCAATGTAAGTTTGCACTACAAGAGGCTATATAAACGGGCAGTTTTTGCACTCATCGACAGATATACAAATTGCTGAGTCTGTCGTACTGTAGACCAATTTCAAAGACCACAAATGAGGGATCTGCGAAACTGCTTTATGGCACTCTTTGGTTACGTCAAACGTATGCTGGTGTTCACTTAATGAAAGTACATATTTTGAAAATCATCTTGCTCTATGAAAAAAAAAACTGTTACAAAGAAAAGAATTTCTTCATATTTAGTATTTACTGACAGCGGTAAGAAGAAAGCGAAAGGAAGATTACAGTTTAACGTCCAGTGGCGACAAGGTACGCTGAGAAAGGGAGAGGGAGAGAGAGAGAGAGAGAGAGAGAGAGAGAGAGAGAGAGAGATGAAAGGGCAAGGAAATAGACCGTGGAAAATCATAATCTGTATGATCTCAGGAGGATTTCAACCGCTACCCCCCCGAATAAGAATCCAGTACAACAAACATTGCGCTTCGTCGTTCAGTACTACAGTTAGAGACGACGGTGGTGCTATAGACACAGGCAGTCTGACCTGTTAGAAAAGTTAGCAGTTCTAAAACTTGTCATATATGTGGGATAATTCCTTTTTACTTTCCCGATACTGATTAGTTCAAGTGAATGTTCACTTTTAACTTAACATAAATTCATCTTTTCCAGTATGTTACGATTTAAAAAGTTGTGTAACTTACTAATTAGATGCTATAAGAAATGTGATTCTGGTTGCTTAGATTTAAGACTAATAATTCTTACTTTTGTCTGAGTCCAAACAAATTTGTTCCATCGAATAATTTATAGTGATGTGGTTCATCTACAACGTCTTATTTATTTATTTTCTCTTTACAGATTACTGAAACTGTATGCAAAATTGAAGACCACCTATCCCCAAGTGTCGAAGATTCATGTTCTGTTATAGGAAATAATGCTAATGTCCATAAGATTTCGACGAATAAATAGGCAGTTTTGTCGTGTAAGCTTCAGGTTTACACATATTTCTCCATGTAAATCACAGGCACTAATGAAATCCAAGTGTTATAATTACGATATGACACTGACATCAATAATCGAGTGAATTGGCGCGGCAGATTCGTATGCGGTGGGAGATGAATACAAATCCATTTCAAGCCGCCGTAGTGTAGCCTATCTGGTTTCCCTAAATCGTTTTAGACAAATAAGGGTATTTTAGAATTGCTCCTGCAAAGGGAAATTAAGATATCCTCTCCTAACGTGCCCTATATGACACGTTATCGAAGGAAACATTTAGTTTACTACAGCCAAGGCATCTTACGTTAAGTAACAAGGGACACGCATCTACACTCCGTCAAATTTCTCCTTAGTGACAATGTTTTGAGCTAGTGATTGTAGTCCTTCATTGCTGACGAGTCCTTGCCGACTTGCGTTACCTTCAGAACCACATTCCAGTTTCTCAAGTTACGTATTGTGGTGAAGGAACCACAACATCTCAGACGCTACTCGTCTCGCTGCAAACCCACCACCCTCGGCTGCCCTCGCACAGAGTCATTTAACAGCAAAATCCGAGGACTATACATAGCTCATTACAGTAGAGAGTCTTCCCAGTTCTACTTGAAAACTATTTCTTTGGCAGTTGATTTTCTTACCAGATGTATTTCTATTTGCAGTTGTTGAGTTGTCACAGCCTGTCGCACATTGTGAGTGTGAATGTGCTTAAAACACTTGCACACAGGGCTCACATCGTCTCCCACCTAGATAGTTTGCCTAAAGAACTCACCCGCGTAAAGTCACCGTTCAGAGCAAATTGATATTCCACTTGGAAGCTTAACACAGCACTGTCACTTAAAGAGGAGAGTATCCTGGAAGTTGGTAATAATGCGTTCAAGATAGTCTCCTCTGGAAATCTCAGGTTATTAAGTTAAACTGGTTTTCTGCCCACCATGTACTATTTCAGACCTGATATCGGTTATTGCAGAAGGAATGTAATAAATAGCTTACTAATTTGGTAAGGCTTACATAGGGCCGGCCGCTGTGACCGAGCGGCTCTAGACACTTCAGTCCGGAACCGCGCTGCTGCTACGGTCGTAGGTTCGAATGCGGCATCGGGCATGGATGTGTGTGATGTTCTTAGGTTAGTTAGGTTTAAGTAGTTCTAAGTCTAGGGGACTGATGACCTCAAATGTTAAGTCCCATACTGCTTAGAGTCATTTGAACCATTTTGAGCTTACATGGGCTATACTACGACCACTGTGGAAGAACGCTGCCTTTTGCAACCAACAAAATGCGCTATTGCTAGACATTGTTTCTCCACTTGATGTACAATGGAGTCTGATAAAACAATAATTTTGGCTACAGCACAACTTTCTGGACAGCATTATTACAGAACACATGGATATACGCATGGGAAAGAATCTGATGAACCGTAATGGTGGGTACAAATTGGATAACGCATAACTTCCACAATTTGCTCTAAATTAAGACGAGATAGTACGCCAAGTGCCAAAGCGAGCTGTAGTTCTCAGGAACTCCAACAACTGCGTTGCCCGTCGAGTAGATCAGTCAGTCACCGCTGTCTTAACACAAGCGCAGAATACACACAGCCTCTTCTCCACACTTCGATGACTCACCTGACGATGACTGGCAGGTGCCCAGTTGAAGTACCCTGAAATGAGCTGAACGATGGCAGGCTGCTTGCCCGAAACATCTCTGAATATCCCCCTCCATGATGCTGTCCCTTGGATCCATCCACTTTATTAGTACCTGTTTTGTCCCTTGTAAGGGCGAATACATGTCTGAATTGACGGAAAGATTGTCACGTTTCCTGTTGAAGTAATCGCGAATGGAAAAATATAAGCTGTTCATCAAAAATGGCTCTGAGCACTATGGGACATAACATCTGAGATCAGTCCCCCAGAACTTAGATCTACTTAAACCTAACTAACCTACGGACATCACACAATCCATGCCCGAGGCAGGATTCGAACCTGCGACCGTAGCAGTCGCGCAGTTCCGGACTGCAGCGCCTAGAACCGCTTGGCCACCACGGTCGGTAGCTATTCATCCGTATTACATACAATACCTGTATATCCCATGTAAAATGGACGCCACCCAGGATGGTTCAAGATAGACAGTGTCCCAGAATTATACAGATGGTGCAGGATGGTAGTAGATGATTGGGAGTGGGAGTGGTGGTGGTGGTGGTGGTTAGTGTTTAACGTCCCGCCGACAACGAGGTCATTAGAGACGGAGCGCAAGCTCGGGTTAGGAAAGGATTGGGAAGGAAATCGGTCGTGCCCTTTCAAAGGAACCATCCCGGCATTTGCCTGAAACGATTTAGAGAAATCACGGAAAACCTAAATCAGGATGGCTGGAGACGGGATTGAACCGTCGTCCTCCCGAATGCGAGTCCAGTGTGCTAACCACTGCGCCACCTCGCTCGGTAGATGATTGGGAGTAGGTGATCCTTAGCGGAGTCCTTGGAAACAAGAAACTACTTGCCGGTAACTAATATTTAGTTTTTTTTATTGACACCTTACGGCAACAATGGAAGCTCGTAGCAGCTGCTTCCAGGGGCGATCCCCAGCCTCACTGCATCCATTACGAAATAATACATTCCCATAACTGAATTCTGATTCGAGAATAATTTGAGCACCCTGTTTGCACTCGTGGTCTATGATAGGAGCATAATTCCTGCTCCACCAGCACTGACCACATGATATTCTTCGAAATGTTGATTTGATGGCCACATTAGCGGGTGCTTATTGAAGAACATGTTCCACACATTTCGAATGACCCGATTTCGTTTCTATTCACGGCGATAATATTTTTCAACTACAGTGAGACCTGTTGCGAAAGTTTCCTTTGTACATTCGTTTAGATGTCCTAGCACAATACCCTGCTGCATTATAAATTAAATTAATGTACGCAAGGTCCTGTGATGAATAATGATGCTTCTTCGAGAATCAGCCATGTACTGTGAGCAGCGGTAAACTCAGTCTGAACACAACACATACGATTGTAAACCGTTTCTCAAGGTATTTCCACCATCACTGATGTGGCAGGCAGCACAAGGTATTTACAAAATGTGCCTTAAACACTTTGCTCGTGCAAGACCTCGTTTGGCCTGCAGTTTTAACTTCCGGACATCCGTTCCTCACCTCAAATTGCTCAGTTTCAGGTCCTGTTCCGTTTATATATATTTGATTAGAAAAGTATGGGACACCTTATATGTAACACTAAAACACTACCCGCCACTGACAGAAGGCAAATGAGAGTTTTTTAATTCACTGAGATACGAAGGAGACTATGATTACGTTTAAATAAAGAAATATACTCGATTTTTCATTTTTTAACTACATAATATACTCCGTAGTAAGTGGAATGCACCGACGTAACGTATTCCATTCATTTTTTGTGTTGACAGTGAAAAAGAAGAGTAAACTGTCTCGTTTGAAAACAAACATTGTCCATCTTAATGGGCGGAGGTAGCGGTTGTTAAGGTAATCGGTATAAATATTTCAACAGACAACTACTAATATTAGAAACATAGTCCACAGCAACGCGTTTCGGGAATAAGATGTCATCATCTGGCTGTCTAAGTTAACCCTATGTAAAATAACTTCAAAAGCACTTCATGCGAAGCATTTCATTCGCATAGAATGCTTTCGAAGTGTATTTTATGTAGGATTATCTTAGATAGCCAGATGATAGGAGCTTGACTGGTTGCTGTAGATTATGTTCCCAATGGAAATATTTATAACGATAAACATTGTTCGCTCAGTATGTTAGTAAAACAACTATGAGCTAAACATCCTCTTGCACCTCTTCCTACGTTTTTTGTAACATTATTTACTGGAAACGTTACTTCGATACGTCGAACTTTGTGCATTGCTTTTTTATTTTATTTTATTATTATTATTATTATTTGCCTATCATTCTATACATTCCATTCTCTTTAATAGAGTCCAGTTTTAACTCCTTGCCCATGCCCTGCATGCCACATATCTAGCTGCTATTGCATACATCCTCCACAATCTTCCTGTTTATAGTATATTTGAGTCTCTCATTTTTCGTCATAGGATTCATTTTAATCATTATTTTTTTATGGTTCAAGTTCATTATCCTACGGATACAGTTTCTGATAATCTTAGCTATTTCCAGTCGATAACTCTGCAAGATCTATTCCGACGCCACGGCTTAATTCCGTTCATGCTTCGTGTGGCGTTTAGAATATCACAAGGAATACATTTAAATTGACTAAAATTTTACACATTCCTAAAAATTTAAGCCCTCGAGGTTTATAGGAAGCAATGCAACACAATATTGCAATTTTCTATGTTCTGAAAAACTTAAAACGTATATGAAATCAGAGGTTTATAAGTCATCTGTCGTATACTGCGCAGTCGGTTAAATACGAGGCCTGTCCAGAAAGTAAGTTCCGATTGATCGCAAAATGGAAACCACAGTGAAAATCAGAAATGTTTTATTTGTAACAGTTAGCTACACCTTCCAGCTATTTCTCTACGTAGTCGTCGTGCTGACTTAAACATTTGTCGTAGCGTTTTACCAACTTTCCAATATCCTCATCATAGAAGACAGCCGCCAGTGCTTTCCGCCAATTCTCTACGCTGGCCTACAGCTCGTTGTCTGTACCAAAATGTTGTCTTCATAGCCAGCGGTTCATGTGAGCAGAGCTGAAACTCAGAGAGAGACAATTACGGACTGTATTGTGGGTAATCAATTATTTCCAATTGAAAACGATGCAGGAGCATCTTCATTGCCCCTGCAGAATGCGGCTGAGAATTGTTTTGAAGAAACTGCATGACAGTTATGTAATGTTGGCTGCATAGAAAAGAGCGACGTGATACTATATAGGGTCACACATTTGTGCTAAGCTTCTTCGGACTTTCATAGTCGTTTCCATTTCGCGACCGATAGGAACTTTCTTTCTGGACACCCCTCGTATTTCATACTTCAGTCTCTCCGTTCTCAATTATTCCTATGTCACTGAAGTAGATATTGGTAACGAGGAAACAGATGAAACGGATATTGGAAGAGGTGCTAGACAAGGATGTTTTTGTATTCCAAGGGAAGTTAATTACCTTATAGCTGTTTGTTTCATTTTTATTTTGATGTTTGTCTCACGTATAAATAGCACAAGGACGTTGAAAATTGGGTGAAGGTTCTACGCAGAATCGACGCAGAAACGGACATACGGAAAGCAGTGACAAGAAGAAGATACAAGATGATAGGAGACGGGCGTTGACACATCAGAAAATAACTTCCATGTAATAGAGGGGTCTCTAGAGGGTCAAACCCTAGGGGAATAGATCTATTAAATAATTGAGGACTTCGTGAGCACGGCTACTCTGAGATGAAGAGGTCGACACAGGAGAGGAATTCATGGCATGGCGCATCAGACCAGTCAGAAGACTGATGACTACTGAAAAAATGTAATCGATTCCACGAAAATAAAGGATTTTGTTAGTCACAAACGCTGTTTAATATTTATGCTGAGAAGTTGACAGAGAAAGTGCTCAGTTGACTGAATCAGAGGAAGAGCAACGATTTTTGACAGAGATTGGTATGGAATGGGAATGCTGATGAGTCAGCAAACATAAAGAAATGGCTCTGAGCACTATGGGACTCAACTGCTGTGGTCATCAGTCCCCTAGAACTTAGAACTAGTTAAACCCAACCAACCCAAGGACACCACACACATCCATGCCCGAGGCAGGACTCGAACCCGCGACCGTAGCAGTCGCACGGTTCCGGACCGCGCGCCCAGAACCGCGAGACCACCGCGGCCGGCAAACATAAAGAACCCATTAAAATATCACTGTAATGAAAGGCCTTGAAACAAGATAAATGTTTTAGGTACAAAAAAGGAGAGCTGTGTGGAGAAAAAAAAACAGCAACAGTAAGAAAGAGATTCGCTGAGCGTTTTGCATAGACTGCAGTATTTTATGGCGCGAATCATGGTGATTTAAAAGGGCGGTCTGAGAAGTGGTTATAGAGAAAAATGCTAAAAGTGAAATGGACCACTAGAATGACAAATGAAGAAGCACTGCTGTAAATATCAGAGGAAATAAACAGATGGAAATGATAAAAGTGAGGAAAATAACTTAGTGAAGAATTTGCCTGTCACGAGGAAAATGGAAGAAGAAGACATGGAAAGTTAGCATTAAAATGGACGGACTAAACAGCAGATTAAGGAAGAGACATCGGACATAGTAACATACGAAAAAGAAAGAGATGTCGCGGAAAAGTGTATGTCATTAATGGGCCAAAATATCTAAAGATATCTAATATTTTATATGCTCCTACGCGGAGAAGGCTACTAAGTACTCACATTTTTATAATCATCCTATATCGTCAGTAATCCCATTCATACATATTAACACGTACGCACACTACCTTACGAGACAGGGAAAAAAGCCAGATCCAGATCAAAAACTATTCTGTTGAATGACCAGTTGACCAGTACATCGGTCAGCCGGAGGTTGGTTTCTAGATTTTGGGTGGTTTTCCACGCTCGTCTTTGCAAATGCTGGACTGGCTGTAAGCGTACTGCCTTTCCACCTTAGTCATTACATGA
Organism: Schistocerca nitens; assembly: GCF_023898315.1. NCBI lineage: Eukaryota > Metazoa > Arthropoda > Insecta > Orthoptera > Acrididae > Schistocerca > Schistocerca nitens. The sequence continues at coordinate 719,579,269 of NC_064618.1, forward strand.
ATATTTAAGTAGCGCTAGTAATATGAATTGAGGCATAGTGCCGTAGCTGGGTTTCGTCGTTAGCTAGTGTGGTAATCAGGCATTGTGTGTAAGGGACTCGTGTCGTAGCGCGACAGTGTTTTTACTTTTAGGAAGCCTTCATTTTCGAGTACTAGTAATAGTGTTCCATAGATTTCGTGTTTGTGTTGAATACAGTTCAGAGACAGTTAGTGCTTATTTTATTGTTTCCAGCAAGAAGTGTCTAGTAACCACAGTTTAGGCAGCTATCAGCCGCCTTTAGTGAATTAGCAGTCTAGTTAAAAGTTGATTACTTAACTCTCTACAGTACATTGTTGATTTCTTAGGATGGATAGGATGTGTGACTGCTGTGTACGGACGCAGGAGGAGCTGGCCACTGTTCGCGACCAGCTGAACGTGCTGATGGCCGCGGTCAGCCGTCTTCAGGCTGCTCCCTCGGAGTGTAGCGGCAGTGGGGAATCTGGAGCGTCGCATTGTACACCCCCAGGTGTTACATGCTTCACCCACGGTCCCTACTGTCGAGACATCTTCCCGGATACCGGACGCGGTTGGACCACCCTCTCCCCAAGGGGAGTGGCGGGTTCAACGGCGTTCGCGTCGCACGAGGCGGAGGGTCAATGTGGAGGTTGGCCGTGTGACATCGCCCGCTCTACCTGTGAGTGGACATGTGGCCGCTCCTTCAGCAATGTCCAAGAGGCCCACGGGGGGAGGGGTTTATTAGTGATTGGGAGCTCCAATGTTAGGCGGGTGATGGAACCCATTAGGGAAACAGCAGGTCTCATCCGAGATGTGGAGGAGGCCCTGCCGGCGGCGATAGAGAGTACTGGGTGCACCCGATTGCAAATTGTTGCTCATGTCGGCCCCAGTGACTCCTGCCGTCTCAGTTCATACAGGCGGTTATCGGAGTTGGTGAAGGCAGAAAGCCTCGCTCGCGGGGTGGAATCTGAACTAACTATTTGTAGTGTCGTTCCCAGAACCGATCGCGGTCCTCTGGTTTGGAGCCGACTGGAAGGCTTATACCAGAGGCTCAGACGATTCTGCGGAGATCTGGGCTGCAAATTTCTCGACCTCCGCTATCGAATGGAGAAATGTAGTGTCCCCCTGAATAGGTCAGGCGTGCACTACACGCAGGAAGCGGCTACAGGGCTAGCGGAGTACGTGTGGAGTGCACATGTGGGTTTTTTAGGTTAGAGAATTCCTCCCTAGATCCGACAAGACGCCTCCTGAGACGCGACAAGGTAGCAATAGACAAAACGCAACAGGGTATGACAATATTAATGTGGTAATAGTAAACTGCCGGAGAGTCTATAGAAAGGATACTGAACTGCTCTCATTAATAAACGATCACAATGCCCACATAGTACTAGGGACAGAAAGTTGGCTGAAACCTGATGTAAACCGTAATGAAATTCTAAACTCAGATTGGAATGTATACTGCAGAGACAGGCTGGACAGTGAAGAGGTGGACTTGTTTATAGCGATAAGAAGTGCAATAGTATCGAAGGAAATTGACGGAGATCCGAAATGTGAAATAATTCGGGTGAAGGTCATGGTTAAAGCCAGGCTCAGACATGGTCATTGGATGTCTCTGTAGGCCCCCTGGCTCAGCAGCTGTTGTGGCAGAACACCTGAAGGAAAATTTGGAAAATATTTCGAGTAGATTTCCCAAGCATGTTATATTTTTGGGTGAAGATTTTAGTTTATCAAACGTTTATAACGGGTGGCAGGGACAAAGAATCCAGTGAAATTATTTTAAGTACATTGTCTGAAAACTACCTTGTTCAGTTAAACAGAGAACCGACTCCTGGCGATAATATATTAGACCTTCAGGTGACAAACAGACCCGAACTATTTCAAACAGTTAACGCAGAACAGGGAATCAGCGACCATAAAGCTGTTACACCATCGGTGATTTCAGCAATAAACAGAAGTATTAAAAAAGGTAGGAAGATTTTTCTGTTTAGCAAAAGTGACAAAAAGCAGATTTCAGAGTACTTGACGGCTCAACACAAAAGTCTTATCTCAAGTACACGTAGTATTGAGGATCAGTGGACAAAGTTCAAAACCATTGTACAATATGCATTAGATGAGTATGTGCCAAGCAAGATCGTAAGAGATGGAAAAGAGCCACCGTGGTACAACAACCGAGTTATAAAACTGCGACGGAAGCAAAGAGAACCTCACAGCAAACATAAACATAGTCAAAGCCTTGCAGACAAACGAAAATTACACGAAGCGAAATGTAGTGTGAAGATGGCTATGAGAGAGACGTTTAACGAATTCGAAAGTAAAGTTCTATGTACTGACTTGGCAGAAAATCCTAAGAAATTTCGTTCTTATGTCAAAACGGTAGGTGGATCAAAACAAAATGTCCAGACACTCTGTGACCGAAATGGTACTGAAACATAGGATGACAGACTAGGGCCGAAATACCGAATGTCTTTTTCCAAAGCTGTTTCACAGAGGAAGACTGCACTGTAGTTCCTTCTGTCGATTTTACACCGAGTACGCGAAGGAACTTGCCCCCTTCTTGTAGCGGTGTGCTGTAGGTCTCTAGAAGAGCGTACCGTTCCAAAATATTGGAAAACGGCACACGTCATCCCCGTCGAACAGATGTGCAGAACTATAGACCTATATCTCCAACATAGATCATTTATAGAATTTTGGAACACGTATTATATTCGAGTATAATGACTTTTCTGGAGACTAGAAATCTTCTCTGTAGGAATCAGCATGGGTTTCGAAAAAGACGATCGTGTCAAACGCAACTCGCGCTATTCGTCCACGACACGCAGAGGGCCATAGACACGGGTTCCTAGGTAGATGCCGTGTTTCTTGGCTTCCGCAAGGGGTTTAATACATTCCCCACAGTCGTTCAATGAACAAAGTAAGAGCTTATGGACAATCAGACTAATTGTGTGATTGGCTTGAAGAGTTCCTAGATAACAGAACGCAGCATGTCATTCTCAATGGGGAGAATTTCTTCTGAAGTAAGGGTGATTTCAGGTGTGTCGCAGGGGAGTGTCGTAGGACCGTTGCTATTCACAATATATATAAATCATCTTGTGGATAACATCGGAAGTTCACTGAGGCTTTTTGCGGATGATGTTGTAGTATATCGAGAGGTTTAACAATGGAAAATTGTACTGAAATGCAGGAGGATCTGCAACGAATTGAAGCATGGTGCAGGGAATAGCAATTGAATCTCAATGTGATAAGTGTAATGTGCTGCGAATACATAGAAAGAAAGAGCTTTTATCATTTAGCTACAATATAGCAGGTCAGCAACTGGAAGTAGTTAAATCCATAAATTATGTGGGAGTAGGCATTAGGAGTGATTTAAAATGGAATGACAATATAAAATTAATCGTCGGTAAACCAGATGCCAGACTGAGATTCATTGGAAAAATCCTAAGGAAATGCAGTCCGAAAACAAAGGAAGTAGGTTACAGTGCACTTGTTCCCCCACTGCTTGAATGCTGCTCACCAGTGTGGGATCCGTACCAGATAGGGTTGATAGAAGAGATAGAGAAGATCCAACGGAGAGCACCGCGCTTCGTTGCAGGATTATTTAGTAATCGCGAAAGCATTACGGAGATGATAGATAAACTCCAGTGGAAGACTCTGAAAGAGAGACGCTCAATAGCTCGGTACGGGCTTTTGTTGAAGTTTCGAGAACATGCCTTCACCGAGGTGTCAAGCAGTATATTGCTCCCTCCTACGTATATCTCGCGAAGAGACCATGAGGATAAAATCAGTCAGATTAGAGCCCACACAGAGGCATACCGACAATCTTTCTTTCCACGAACAATACGAGACTGGAATAGAAGGGAGAACCGATAGAGGTACGCAAGGTGGCCTCCGTCACAGACGGTCAGGTGGCTTGCGGAATATGGATGTAGGCCGGCCGCGGTGGTCTCGCGGTTCTAGGCGCGCAGTCCGGAACCGTGCGACTGCTACGGTCGCAGGTTCGAATCCTGCCTCGGGCATGGATGTGTGTGATGTCCTTAGGTTAGTTAGGTTTAAGTAGTTCTAAGTTCTAGGGGACTTATGACCACAGCAGTTGAGTCCCATAGTGCTCAGAGCCATTTTATGGATGTAGATGTAGATGTATATGGGGTATCGGAATGTAAAATGAACATCGTAATGCTTCTGCTAATGTTAAGTTTTGATACAGATCGAAGGTTGTAAGGAATCGGACGGAAGCGTTTTTATAAAAGTGTGCTGCTTCCTTCAATAAATGAAAAGTGCAGTCGCCTGCATTGTTTATACACAGTCAGGTCACACTGATGTGCAGGTAACCACCTTTTGCGCATTAGGTTCTGGAAGACACCGATATGGATGTGGAGCTATGGAGACTCCAATGCCATAGCCAGCTGATCTAGGTTTCTCCTTTGAGGACCCATGGTGCGAAGAGTCCGAAAGAGGTGGTCCCTCAGACTCGAGATTGCTTTTAAATCCGAGGAGTTTGGTGACTAGAGGAGTACGTTAACCTCATCCTGGTGCACTTCCAACCACTCACATACACTGCGTGTTCTGTGACACTTTGCACTGTCCTGCTTGTAAGTGGCATCGTGTCGAGGAAAAAACGCTTTCGATGTAGGAGTGGGCTTGGTCCCCCAAGAATAGATGCATACTTGTGGAGACCCATTGTGCCTTCCAGAATGACGAGATCACCCAGGGAATGCGAGGAAAATATTTCCCAGGCCATAACACTCTCTCCTCCGGCCTGGGTTTTCCTAACAGTTGTCGTTGAGTCGTACACGCCAACGGCCAGCTGTCCGATGGAGCAAAACATATTCATCTGAAATGGCCACCTATCACCACTCAGTACACGTCCATTTGCGTTACTGGTGTGCAAATTCCAGCCTTCGTTACCGATGGACAGCAATCACCGTGGGTGCGCGAACGAGGCATCTGCTGTGGACGCCCATAGGCAGCAACGTCCGTGGAATGGTCGTAGAGGAGATTGTTGGCAGCCCCTTACTTCATCTGGGCTGTAAGTTGGTGAACAGTTTCACTTCTCCTCGCCGCAGCGCTCGTTTATCCCCCTCGTCTATGGAACATCGTGTACCTTAGTTGCCTCGGCGCCGGTTTTGGAGAGCGCGATCTCGCCACGTATGATATACTGGCCGGCCGCAGTGGCCGTGCGGTTCTAGGCGCTACGGTCGCAGGTTCGAATCCTGCCTCGGGCATGGATGTGTGAGATGTCCTTAGGTTAGTTAGGTTTAATTAGTTCTGAGTTCTAGGCGACTGATGACCTCAGAAGTTAAGTCGCATAGTGCTCGGAGCCATTTGAACTATTTTTATGATATACTGTTTAGCGCCGAGCGAATGCTTTACAAACTTAGTCGTTTCTGAAATGATTCCACCATTGCCCAAAAGTCGACCATTATGCTCATTCGGACGTCAGATAAAACTCTCCGTTTCTGGATTACGACAACGACAGTAGTGTTTCCCGCGTACCCCTGACACTTTCTTTATACCCTCCACTGCTAGTGCTATAACCTGGCATCTGTGAGCATAGGCGGTTGTCATATTACTGTCAATGGACCGTATATGCTTACTCGTCTAATAATGAACGACCAAGAATTAGTTTTTTTAGAAATTGTAGTACAAATTATTATTTTATTGAAGGATGCTAATGTATTTCTGAGCCTGAGTGATTACACACTATGTAGCATCGAAATGTGAACGAACATAGAAATGCATCGCGCACAGCCGGCCCAGTGGCCGAGCGGTTCTAGGCGCTTCAGTCTGGATCCGTTCGACCGCTACGATCGCAGGTTCGAATCCTGCCTCGGGCATGGATGTATGTGATGTCCTTAGGTTAGTTAGGTTTAAGTAGTTCTAAGTTCTAGAGGACTGATGACCTCAGCAGTTAAGTCCCATAGTGCTCAGAGCCATTTGAACCATTTTTGAACCTTCGCGCGCATTTCATTTCGTGATGTGCTTTGGGTGTAGGCAATGTGGTGAACTTGTAACCTCCCCCTCACTTATCGACCTTAAAGACAGTGAAAATTAAACCGCGTGTACCTAATGGAAATTTGGGAAAAGCAATCGTCACCGTAGTTAATTTGTCGGTAAAGAGGGAGGAAAGGGTTACATCTAAATGAAAGGAAAAATGAAAATGAAATTTGTGGAAATTAATTTTGAGAAAAGGGTAAAATTAATAAATTAAATGTGCGGTCGTTACGTAAACAATTAACAGGCGTTAATTAGATATTTGAGATTTGGGGAAAATTACGGTCGCCAGTCCTATGGACAACTACTATAATAACTGAAAAAGAAAGGTTATTGCACATATAATTAGCACTAAAAGCGTGGCACTGAAGGTTGACACGTGTTGTGTGAAAACTGAATGTTTGTCAGAAGTAATAAATTTCGCTACACTTTGAATTAATTTAGCAGAATAATTAATAAAACCGGAAAACTGAAAGTTAATTTAGTGACTAAAATTAATAGTGAACTTTGTGTCTGAAGCGCTACGAAATTCAATAAAATAAGGTTAGTCATGGGCTACCTCAACAATAATTTCAAAAGCTACTTGAATTTACGCTATTTACAAATAAGAGATTTAACTTTGAATTTGAATTAAATGATTCTGAACAATTAACAATAGTAAAATTTAGTACGTACGAAGCTGAGCTGCAGTCATAGGTAAGCTAAAATATGGTAACAAAACTCGCACTCTTAATTTGTGCTTGTGTAATCTAAATATTGTAGCCTGCTATGTATACTTTAACTGAACTTTGAAATTAAAGCAGTGAAATGGAATGACATTACTTTCATGCTGGCGTTTGAATTTCAACGACACTCGGGTTCGTTCCGGAAAAGGAAGGGACCCTGCTTGGTAATGCAATTGGGACAATGAGCAACAAAGGTTCATGCTATGTTGCTGTAATTTAAAGAGGCAAATTGAGCAGTTTGAAAAGCTGAGGTCTGCCATACAGTTCTAAAACTTTACGTGCTTTTAGTCTTCCTTGTTGGTTGATTGAAGGTTTGCAGTCGTCGATCGAGGAGGTGGCGACAATCACTCATTGTCGGCTGTAGCTGTTGCAGAAGCTGGATGTTGGCGCGCCTTCTTCTCGACACGGTCACCAGGCGAAACGGGCTCTTGATGTGCGCCAGTTAATGCTTCCCGTCCGCGACACCGTGTCAGAAACTATCATCGCAAGTCGAGCGCAATTACATGCTGCCAAACCCCGAAAGCACGGCAACTCGCGGGAGCGTCACACAACACACCTGCTCCACTGCCCTACTCCAGCCAGACTCTCTCTGCCCGCGCTCCATGCGGCAGAGTTAACACTCCCAAAGATCCTAAACACTTTGGTTTTTCCACACGACCTATCGATGTAATCGTTCGATAGCATAGTTTTCCGTAGGCAAGACCCAGCGTAAAAATACAAATAGTATCTACAAAACAAACCAATTATACATCGACATAAATGCATAAATATATATATATATATATATATATATATATATATATATATATATATATATATATATATATATACAAATAGTAAAACAATTACAATCTATAAAGACACAGAAATGTCATATCTTCAGGTAACAAAATAAAGAAAAAATTTATAGTACAATAGATTGAAATAGGAGGATATGCAAAACAATACTAATACACAACGAAAGACTCCTACATGCTCCCTTTCTCCACCTAAGAAAACATGAAACACACACTGTTATAATACGACGACTCACAGGAAGAAGTTCGTACGATGGCGCACATGCCTTTCCTCCGTTGGTTTTACCAACAACTGTGGTGGCAGGAAGGGTATCCAGTCACAAGGTTAAAAAATAAACTGTTAAATCGAGAACTAAAGCGAGCGTTAAGACTACGGGTACCACGCCTGGAATGAAATATTCGAAGACAATACTACGTAATAGTTTTGACAGGAAGAATAGTTGCCCGTGACCCAAGGCTAAGAATTGCAGGGATCAGAACATGGTCGTTAATGTATCAAGTTCTCCAATAATTAAATGCCACCGAAGTGACTTTTGGGCTAGACAGTAGCAAAATATATAGCTAGAGATTGGCGACATAACTCTGGTGAATGAACTTCGAACAGATGTAATAAGACTCTCTACAGAAAAAACGGAAAGGCAAAACAGTGCCGCTAGTACAGTAGAAACTCATCTGGTCCGATAGTCGGGAAGCTCCAGCAATGCAGCCAGTAGTATGTGGGTGTCCTCATCCAACAGGTTCGCTACCACATGTTAAAGGCGCATTGTGCTGCTAGGGCACTAATAAGTCATAATTATATATTTGAATATATATTTTTAAATAACAACAGTAATAATTATATTATTAGTATATACTTATTTTCAAATCTAAGTCTTACTCCTCTCTTGCGTGGGGCGCTGGTTGGTTCCATCTGCTGGCGCTTCATCGTCCTCTCATTATGAAATTCAGACCCCGAAGAATGGGGGCTAAGGCTGCTGGATTCATAACATAATCAAGTTAGGGGATGGGAGAGCTGGATTCCTATTGATCAATTGGGTGTTCCACTATTTTATGTGCTCCCAATGGCTTATAATCCGCCCCGATGGCTGAGTGGTCAGCGCGGCGGTCTGTCACGCCAAGGGGCCCGGGTTCGATTCCCAGCTGGGTCGGAGATTTTCTCATGGACTGGGTGTTGTGTTGTCCTCACTATCATTTCATCACCATCAGTGGAAGGCAACGGGAAACCACCACTGGAATCACTTCCCTAGACACTCACGCGGTGGACCTCTCTGACGAGGCTTCCCCTATGACAAGATCTGCCGTAAGTCAGAAAACAAAGTTTTTTAATGGCTGAGAGGCAGTTAGGGCCATTTTATGTAACGTGACACAACTGCCTAATGCTTGTGGGGAATTCCCCTGGCTGACGATCAGTTCGCGGTGGTTTCGGAAAAAGTGGTGGGGTGGGGTAGGGGACACCAAGAAGCCCAAGTGTGTATAGCCTGACACCGGATGTCCGTATCAGAGACCAGGTTTAAACCTCCATCATCAGCTGGATTTATATTTCTAAGTATGACGTTTGTGTGTGTTGTGTTATGATTTTTTGGAGAAACTTGTGGCACTGCCTCTTGTGGTCACAGGTTCCTTTCACTGTCGCAACACATCACATGTGACAGGGAAAGGAACCTGTGACCACTGGAGGCAGTGCCACAAGTTCCTCCAAAAAATCGTAACACAACACACACACAAATTTCATACTAACAAATATAAATCCACCTGATGATGGAGGTTTAAACCTTTGAAACGCCTCTTGGAGATAAATAAACAGTGGCACAGTAAACTTGTTCTTTCATTTGATGTCAATAACAGTCACGGTAAAGCCTAACATAAATTATTTACATTTAAGCTACCTTCCTCCGTAGAATACTCTTCAGCTGACAAACGTGACCATGTTTAGCCGCAATGAACAAAGCCTCATCCAAAGTGTAATTTCTTCTCTAATATTGCTTTATATTGGCATTGTTATTCTCGACTGCGTTGAATATACTGCGCAGGATCGTTTTATCTGACCTAGACAGAAGGGACGGCTTAAACCAGTTATAAGCGATCCTAACCCAGAACGTGCATTGCTATTCTGCCTCTTGGCATTAATAATGCTATATACAAAGTTGACTTTAGAACTTTGGTTAATACTGAGATCGAGGCACAGTTTCGTCAAGAATAGATCAATCTAGTGGATCTGATCACCAAAAATTGATAATAAGGCTAATTGCCAATCTACAGCATCAGATAAAACTTTCACCATTCAGAGTACCGCAAGAGCTGACGTCTAGAATCCCGAAGCGCGGAGGACTTAGCGCTGTTGTAAGCCAGTCACGAACGCCCCATTACCTAGCGGCACAGCAGAAGCATACCTTGTTCATAAAATTTGCGAGCAATCTTGCACGGTTGTTTCCTCCACATTGACTGGTGAAGCGGCAAGGCGGAGAAGGGACGGGGTGGGAAGAGGGAAGGGAGTGGGGGAGGGAGTGCTCAATCACGGCTCTTCCCGTCGATTGCGAGATACCGGTGATTGCCGGTCCTGCCGGTCTCGCAGGCTGTTTGAACAGCTCACTCCGCCGGACAGGGACGGCGTTAATGAGGAGGCTTCGTTAAGCGCAACAGCGTTATGTCCGCCGCGATGACTATCGGCCGCGGCCGCTTATTCGGGCGTAGACGAGGACATGACCTGCCCACACTACACACACGAGTGACCCCATACAGTCTAGCCCATACGTTCACTGCCATACGAGAGCAACGTGAAAATCTGACAGCTTTACACAGAGACGGCACTGAAATCAATTATTTACAGGGTGGTTATAATTAAACTTCCGCTACTTGCGACGGCCCACCTTCAAAAATGAGTGATCGCAGGACAAGGGCGCTTCGTGCAACCTTTGGAAAGAACACGTGGAAGAGAAATAACGAATAAACCATTTGAAGTACCCCGTCCTGTTACGTGATGTATTAAGACGTGAATAAGCTACCTTCTTTAAATGAAACAACAAGTTTACTGTTACCAGTCACTGTTTATTTATCTCCACGACGCGTTTCAAAGGTTTCAACCTCCGTCATCAGGTGTATTTACATTTCTAAGTATGGCGTTTGTGTGTGTGTTGTGTTATTATTTTTTGGAGAAACTTGTGGCACTGCCTCCAGTGGTCACAGGTTCCTTTCACTGTCGTAACAAATCACATGTGACTGTCGTAACACATTACATGTGACAGTGAAAGGAACCTGTGACCACTGGAGGCTGTGCCACAAGTTCCTCCAAAAAATCGTAACACAACACACACACAAATTTCGTAGTAACAAATGTAAAACCACCTGATGATGGAGGTTTAAACCTTTTAAACGCGTCTTGGAGATAAATAAAGACTGGTAACAGAAAACTTGTTGTTTCATCTAATGTCAATAACAGTCATGGTAAAGCCTAAGCTAAAATGTTCACATTTAAGCTACCTTCCTCCGTAGTAGAATACTCTTCAGCTGACTAACGTGACCGTGTTTAGCGGCAATGAACGAAGCCTCATTCAAAGTTTTATTCCTTCTCCAATATTGCTTTATATTGGCATTGTTATTCTCGACTGCGTTGAATATGTTGCGCAGGATCGTTTTATCTGACTTAGACAGAAGGAACGGCGTAAACTGTGATGTATAATCTGTCGTCGTAGGTCATAAGCTGCAGAAAGTTAGGAAGACAATGAAGCGTCGACTTGGAAAAAAAAAAAATCTTTCAATCCGCAATATTTTATAGTTTCGCTGTGGCGTAATCTTGGTTCAAATGGCTCTGAGCACCATGGGACTTAACATCTTAGGTCATCAGTCCCCTAGAACTTAGAACACACACATCCACGCCCGAGGCAGGATTCGAACCTGCGACCGTAGCAGCCCCGCGGTTCCGGACTGCAGCGCTAGAACCGCACGGCCACCGCGGCCGGCCGTAATCTTGAATCCAGCCGTAATATTTCAGTCACCTGTACCTGTTTATGCAGGCTGAGTGCGCATTCAATTAACTTCGAATGCTACTTGCTACGTACCGAAATAGTTTACGTCCTTAAAAATCAACAGCAAAGTTCATGTATCTGTCTACGCTGAGATCGATAGCTTGGTACTACATTGATCAAAACTGACGTCAAGCATTTTTTATCGAATTTGAATTTGCAACTATTTATAACTGATTACTTTTTTAAAAAAAGGTTCTTTGTTTATCACTTTTGGAATGCACTGTTCTTCACAAACAGTTTCAAATCATACATACGAAAAACTCAATTTCGGCAGACATGTGACTTGCACAATAAAATACTTTTCAAAAACACTTCAGCAACAAGAAATGACATCAGTATCTTCTGTGGACTTCCTTTTCACGTTATTTCTCAGTATCAACATCCAACGTGAAGGATTGAGACACTTTAATTTTTTTTCGTGTTAATAACTCTTGACTTCATTATTCAAGAAGAACTTCCTCAACACCACATTTCTTTTTATAAATGTTTGACATTGCGTCAGTTTGGCGAGCCATCTTAAAGTTATATTATTCTTGAAGAATCTAGTTAGCGAAGATCTATAGTAATTATTTTTATTACAACGCCTGTTTTCGACAGATGTACACTGTCATCATCGGATCTTGTAATGTTATCAATTGTACGTGCTTGTTACTATACTGAAAGTCACATAATGTTGTTTCGTCATATAAAACGTGGTAGCGAACATCAACCTGTTGCAAATAAAATAACGCACAATTAAAACGTACAACAAGTTGCGCTCATGTCCCAGCATACACAAGTCACTTGGCACCACCATGGCGATTTAGCTAGTATCTACACGCTGATGTCGATTATCACCTTTTATTCGACGCACCATTACTCTGTGACGTTCAGTACTGTAACAGGCATGTAAGAATGATAATATTACAAGATCCTATGATGACAGCGTAGATCTGTCGAAACCAGTGATAGTAACAAAAAGAATTGCTATCGATCTTCACTAACTTGATTCTTCAATAACAATATATAATTCCCTTTTTAGCAGTGTAACAGGTCGAATCTCTTGAATATCGTACATGTTAACAGCACGAGAGTCAAACTGTAACTTTTTTACTTTTTACAATATTTTTCCTTTTGAAATTCATTAACAATGAAGTTCAAGACAATGGTACAGCCATGTTCTCGCCGATGGTAACTGCTTCGGAGGAGAATACCGCTGAAACACTTAAGCAGACATATTTAACAAACATTTATTCAGATTGTTAACGTAAATAGGGCATACCTGCTTTAGCTCAAGCGGAGAAGCAGACAGTACTGCCTGTGTAAACTGGCGCACTACGCACTGAAAGGAACACATTTTAATTTCCAAATGAGAGGGTAACATTTGTCAACTGCGCACCGTGTTTACGTTCCAGGCTAAAAACGTTATTCAGTGTGACGACCATCTGCATTTACGACAGCCTGGAACCGCATTAGAGATTGCTCTGCTGCTGCCCGAAACATCTCAGATGGGATGTTGGCTACCTCCCTCGCTATGCTCGTCTTCGACCTCAAATGTGTGTCCTCCAGGTAACCCCCACAGACAGAAAACACACGGCTTCAGATCTGGAGATCTTGATAGCCACGCAGGTTTTCTCCAAATGTATCATGTAGTAACCAAGTGACCTCGCAGGCAGTGTGAAGTGGAGCTCGACAGCGCATCGAAACAGTCCAAAGCATCTCTCTCCTGTAGGGCAGGGATCACATGTTGGCGAAGCAGATCACAGTACTCGTAGCGTGTGCCGCTCACGCTGTATGTTGTTGGTCCATGGGGGCAGCGGTCTTCAAAGAAAAATGACCCAATTATGAACCGAGCCGCGAAGCCACACCACACAGTGATGCATTCACCATGCAGGGGAATTTCATGAACGTTCGTACCCCGTTTACCCCATTTAGTGTGAGGTGTGCAACACCACTCCAGAAAATGTTCCAAGGCCACGTGTCGTCAACTTCAACCCTAGCAGGAAGTGTAAGAGCAAAGTCTACTCTAATATCTGTGTCACGTGGCAAAAACTGATGTTAATTTGAAGTTTGTACGGATACCATTTCACAATTGCTCGCAGCACTTTTCGAAAGATGGATAAAGGAATTTTTGTCTGTCGTCATACGTCTCGTGCACTGCTTAAAGATCACAGTTTCCGTCCAACGTTCTCAGTCGTGGCAACAGTAACTGCTTCAACAATATATACCGCAACTAACCGTCGGCCTGGGGTGATTCCCAAATCCCCAGTTAATTGGAACTCCCGACTCATGGTCTTCAAACCCGGTGCGAAAAGAGGGTCTCTCGGTATTCCTTTAACGCTTCGATATTCGCGAAGAGCAGCAGCACTTCTGCTGTTGTTTTGATAAAATGCTTTACGAGTATGGCCATGTTCTGCTTGTCCAGATCCATGTTGACTGTCTGCATCAGTAACGCACACTGATGCTTGTGTTTCAGCCCTACCTCTCCGTACTGCTACCGGCGCCTACCTGCAAGCCGTGACACTATCACTACTAACGAAGAAAATCCTACAGCGCAAGTCTGAACATCATTTCCACAAAGTTGGGTACACTGGCTCGAGCAGCGAAATTTTAGTTGTAACCACCCTGTGCTTTTATGATGACATGTGTGAGACGTTTCCTTCCACCATGCCTCCCAATTACCGTGACATCGCGCGATGTGGCATTCACGATCGCAGCCTGAATGCCCATACTCTTCGAGACGACTGTGAGACAAGCTATGTGACGTAATACACCACACTGTTAACTGGAAACGTTATTGGCAGATTAGGGTAAATTCTGTGCTCTGCTACACTTCAAGTCAACGTAAAGGAGGCTCGCGAGCCTCGCTTTGGCTCTCAAGGCAGGGTTAAGCTACTCACTGCTCCGATGTCAACAATCGAACCCCTGTATCAGTCCAACTGCTTTCCGAGAGAATCCAAGATCCGATAAGATGGCTGCAGTACCTCGTCGAACCAAAAAGTTTCCAGACTGTAATAATAAAAAATACAAAAGAGTTCGATCGTCGTTTTAATGTTTAAGGTGTTCCTCATGGTCTCTCCCACTTGACTACAACGCACTCGCACGCCTTTTGGCTTCAATGTCTATTATGCAGTCAAAGTGTCGATCCTTCACGGAATGTCAGCACTTGGTCGTTTTCTGGTAGGTTCATACTGATAACACAATGTTTCGTCACCCGTGATGATTTTCTTCAGAAAGGACTTGTTCAGTCAAGTCGCGACTGACGTCCTCTAGTCATTATTTTTATTCAGCAGTCAAAGTGTGCGCGACAAGCTTTGTACACACTATTCTCTTCTGCCGCGCCAGATTAGCCGAGCGGTCTTAGGCGCTGCAGTCATGGACTGTGCGGCTGGTCCCGGCGGAGGTTAGAGTTCTTCCTCGGGCATGGTGATGTGTTTGTTCTTAGGATAATTTAGGTTAAGTAGTGTGTAAGCTTAGGGGCTGATGACCTTAGCAGTTAAGTCCCATAAGATTCCACACATTAAAAAACTATTCTCAAAACATCCTGGAGAGTTCCTTGAAGCCTTGATATAGAGATGTTGCTCCGTTGCGGTTTGTAATACGACAATGTTGACACACTACAGCCCCAAGTCTACTCCTTAACACTGCCTGCTCACAGCTAACTAATCGAATGCGAAACTGTTGTAACTACGTAGGCTTCCGCGGCCATTGTTATCATGATTAAAATTCTTCTGGGCGTTGAACAGCGTCATTGTACAAAATCTTTTGATTATAAACCTAAAATCAACCTGAGGGCGGCCGTTTAATAAGGTCGAAAGGTTGGTTTCAATTTTATAAATTAAATTATTTTATACAATAACGCGGTAGGACATCCAGAAAATTTTTTATCATCATGCTTACCTGTTGTTCTGTTGTTTACATGTGATAGCTCAAGCTACTGTACCACTATAGTTAATACGCTGCCGTCGCTTGTACGCCAGGAACAAACTCAGTCTCGGAACCTTTTGGACAGACGGAGTATGTACACAGCTCACAGTTCTTACAACGACTACATCTACCTCCTAACGCGTTCCACCGATAATTTCCTTATAACAAAACAAATTTACAATCCATTGTCAATAAAGGTAAAAGTCTCACAGAAACACAACGTCTATGGAAACAAACAGAATTAATTTGTTTCAGTTAAACCTCGCGCCAAGGCCGTTTCGTCCAGTTGAACACCAATGGCCAACTAGGTACTGACTGCATGAGCTGATGTAAGGGTTCTGCCTTTCGGGAACTTGTACATTGACTTAAGACAACACTCGCCTACAAAACCAGAAAGTGCCTAAACAAAATTCCACGCTGGTACGCGCTTTCAATTCTTGCAGACATCCCGTACTGGAGAAATAACTGAGTTGATCACTCAGTATCAACAACTACTTACATCAGAAACATACTTTAGAACACTACATTCGACTGAGAGGTTTACACCGCTGGAGACTGTTTCCCCCAAATGTAGGTGCTCGCGGTACTCACTGGACGTGGTGGCATGTAAAAGACAATTGCCTGTACAATCTCGTATTCCTCTGGCGACCAGGATCTGGATTCGACGTAATGAACCGTCAGAATGTTGCCAAGTGGGTTAAGTTGTTTAAGCAAGGCCGTAAAGACACCCACGACAAAGAAAGAAGTGGGAGACCCTCTTTCATTTCAGAAGATGTTGGGCTGCAGTTTGGAGAAAAAGTACGCATTGATCGTCGTGTGACGCTTATCTCCCTTACAGCAAATTTTCCGCGCGATTCACGAGTCCTTGGTGAAATCGTGCAGAACGATTGGGCTTCAGAAGTTGTGTGCCCTATGGGTATCAAAAATAGTGACCCCGTGACACAGCGAAAATAGCGTGTCGGTTGCACGCGAATTTCGTAAACATTTTCAAACTGAGGATCAATCCATTATCGACTCAGTTGTGACTGGGGCAAAACGTTGATGTGTTACTACAATTCAAAGTCAAAAAGACAATCCGGAAAATTCAAGGTTCAGTCCTTAGAAAGGGAATTCGTAGCGTCCGTGTTTAGGGACTGAAGGGGCTGTTGTTAGTCGATTTCATTCCCAAAGGGACCACCATCAATACACGTTCCTATTATGAAACGCTACAAGAGTTGAGAATGTTGTTGTCGTGTCTCCAGTCCTGAGACTGGTTTGATGCAGCTCTCCATGCTACTCTATCCTCTGCAAGCTTCTTCATCTCCCAGTACCTCCTGCAATCTACATCCTTCTGAATCTGCTTGTTGTACTCATCTCTTGGTCTCCCTCTACGATTTTTACCCTCCACGCTGCCCTCCAATTCTAAATTAGTGATTCCTTGATGCCTTAGAACATGTCCTACCAACCGATCCCTTCTGCTAGTCAAGTTGTGCCACAAACTCCTCTTCTCCCAATTCTATTCAATACCTCCTCATTAGTTATATGATTTACCCATCTAATCTTCAGCAGTCTTCTGTAGCACCACATTTCGAAAGCTTCTATTCTCTTCTTGTCCAAACTATTTATCGTCCATGTTTCACTTCCATACATGGCTACACTCCATACAAATACTTTCAGAAACGACTTCGTGACACTTAAATCTATACTCGATGTTAACAAATTTCTCTTCTTCAGAAACGCTTTCCTTGCCATTGCCAGTCTACATCTTATATCCTCTCTACTTCGACCATCATCAGTTATTGTGCTCCCCAAATAGAAAAACTCCTTTACTACTTTAAGTGCCTCATTTCCTAATCTAATTCCCTCAGCATCACCCGACTTAATTCGACTACATTCCATTATCCTCGTTTTGCTTTTGTTGATGTTCATCTTATATCCTCCTTTAAAGACACTGCCCATTCCATTCAACTGCTCTTCCAAGTCCTTTGCTGACAGAATTACAATCTCATCGGCGAACCTCAAAGTTTTTATTTCTTCTCCATGGATTTTAATACCTACTCCGAATTTTTCTTTTGTTTCCTTTACTGCTTGCCCAATATACCGATTGAATAACATCGAGGAGAAGCTGCAACCCTGTGTCACTCCCTTCCCTACTACTGCTTCCCTCTCATGTCCCTCGACTCTTATAACTGCCATCTGGTATCTGTACAAATTGTAAATAGCCTTTCGCTCCCTGTATTTTACCCCTGCCACCTTCAGAATTTGCAAGAGAGTATTCCAGTCAACATTGTCAAAAGCTTTCTCTAAGTCTACAAATGCTAGAAACGTAGGTTTGCCTTTCCTTAATCTTTCTTCTAAGGTAAGTCATAGCGTCAGTATTGCCTCACGTGTGCCAATATTTCTACGGATTCGGAACTGATCTTCCCCGAGGTCGGCTTCTATCAGTTTTTCCATTCATCTGTAAAGAATTTGTGTTAGTATTTTGCAGCCGTGGCTTATTAAACTGATTGTTCGGTAATTTACACAACTGTCAACATCTGCTTTCTTTGGGATTGGAATTATTATATTCTTCTTGAAGTCTGAGTGTATTTCGCCTGTCATACACCTTGCTCACCAGATGGTAGAGATTCGTCAGGACTGGCTCTCCCAAGGCTGTCAGTAGTTCTAATGGAATGTTGTCTACTCCCGGGGCCTTGTTTCGACTCAGGTCTTTCAGTGCTCTGTCAAACTCTTCACGCAGTATCATATCTCCCATTTCATCTTCAACTACACCCTCTTCCATTTCCATAATATTGTCCTGAAGTACATCGCCCTTGTATAGACCCTCTATATACTCCTTCCACCTTTCTTCTTTCCCTTCTTTGCTTAGAAATGGGTTTCCATCTATGCTCTTGATATTCATACAAGTAGTTCTCTTTTCTCCAAAGGTCTCTTTAATTTTCCTGTATTACCCCTAGTGAGATAAGCATCTACATCCTTACACTTGTCCTCTAGCCATCCCTGCTTAGCCATTTTGCACTTCCTGTCGACCTCATTTTTGAGACGTTTGTATTCCTTTTTGCCTGCTTCGTTTTGGTCCATTTCATTCCCAAAGAGACCACCATCAATGCGCGTGCCTATTATGAGACTCTACAAAAGCTGAGAAAAAACATCAAAAACAAAAGAAGACGAATGTTGACTTGTGGTGTGTCACTCCTTCATGACAACACCAGACCCGGCTCAGTCTTGAACTGATAATGTCGTTTGAATGGGGTACTGTGAGGCACCACCTTACTGCACTGACTTGGCACCCTCGAATTACCATATTTTCAGTAAACCGAATTAGTTCTTGGATAAGCAGCGTGTTTCGAACGAGGTGTCGGTCATGGTGAGTGTGACAAAGTACTTTGAGGAGGTGGAGCAAACGGTTTACGATGAGGGTACACAAAAACTGGTGCCCCGTCTTCAGAAGTGCACTGAAGTCAAAGACGAATAGTGGAGAAATAATAACGTATTTTGGCACATACTATGAAAGGTTCATTAGAATATATTGATTGTTTGGTTTCTAACAACTGCTGTATTCTTAATTCCTAGATTCTATCGTACCTCTACGGGAAAAATATAAGAAATGTGACAGCATTAGGTAATAAATCTCACTGGAATGCATGAAACTATAAAAGTTTACGTAAGATATAACGCAAAGAACGTTCTGAAATCTGTAATTCGCGTGAGACGCTGCTAACTGCAGTCTTGGGGCCTCACACACACACACGCACACACACACACATACACACACGCAAACACACGCACACGCACATACAGATACACCCACGCAACCGTTTTTATCGGAAAATTTCCATGTGCTGAGTCCAACCCCTCTTGTTAAGCTGATACTAAAATACTACGTTTAAAAACTTTTGATATCGGGCGGCCACGGTCGGTGACGACTGCGTCTCCCAATACAGGAGAACACTTTGGTGTTATTTTTTCTTTTCCTGATTCGTGAACACAGCCTCTTTCCTGCACATTATAAACTGCTACCTCACAGTCACGTTAATGAAAGTCGATTAATTTTGCCACACATTTTCTCCAATTTCGTCTTTCTATCTGAAACTGATTTTAAAGCATTTGTTTTAATCACAATCACTACCACTACAGTTTTGTCAAGTAGATGAACAGGATATGTTATTCAGGAAACGTATAAAGTAAAATGGTTCAAAAGGCTCTGAGCACTATGGGACTTAACTTCTGAGGTCATCAGTCCCCTAGAACTTGGAACTACTTAAACGTAACTAACCTAAGGACATCACACACATCCATGCCCGAGG
Organism: Schistocerca nitens; assembly: GCF_023898315.1. Classification (NCBI taxonomy): domain Eukaryota; kingdom Metazoa; phylum Arthropoda; class Insecta; order Orthoptera; family Acrididae; genus Schistocerca; species Schistocerca nitens. The sequence continues at coordinate 719,598,987 of NC_064618.1, forward strand.
CAGGATTCGAACCTGCGACGTAGCGGTCGCGTGGTTCCAGACTGTAGCGTGTAGAACCGCTCGGCCACTCCGGCCGGCGTGTAAAACAAATGCCAAGACAAATCACATATTTATTAACTTGACTTGGAGGACAAATATTCCACATACCACTTTCGGATATACTGAACTGTTTATCTGTGTGCGACGGCAAAGGAATGTGCCTACGTTAGGGAAGTAGAAAGGTGAAATACTGTTAATTAGAACGGTGCCCGTGTAACAATGCGGACCTAGAAAGCTTCCATTCTCGCGCCAATCACCCCTTATTTATTGAACCTAAACGTGTACCATCATTTCTCGTACGGCGGCGAGTTACAGCACTTGGTGTTGAAACCTTTCTAGGGCGGAATGCAGTACCGAACACAGGGTCGTAAAATTGATCAAGTCGTGGAACGAACGTAATGGCGGCAACATAAGTTCCATTTTCATTTCCTCGGCACTTCAAACACACGCGTGTTCACTTACTTGAGAGCACATTGTTTAAGCCGCTGTACTCTTCGTAGATCTTCTGCAGTGACATTAGTAATGTACACGTTCACCATGGAATTTGTTGTTGCGAGACACTGAACGTTGACCGTCGTATAGCAGCCCTGATTACTGGCAAACTTATTTTATCAGTAGACCGGTATAAATACCTGAAGCAGCGAATTTGCTGGAATCGCATTTGACAGAATTGAGATTAGGAGTTTGTACTGTTCTTTAAACTACAGCCAGTTTCCCTAATTATGCAGTTTCGCAAGTAAGCGATTGATTTCCTAGTGTGAGGATTGTCTCCTTCACCATGACGTTATTGTTACTCATCCTGAGATGTGTGGTTGCCAAGTGACATCTCACAAGGTTGTTGAAGCAGAGGACAAGCTGTCTTCAAAATGGTTCAAATGGCTCTGAGCACTATGGGACTCAACTGCTGAGGTCATTAGTCCCCTAGAACTTAGAACTAGTTAAACCTAACTAACCTAAGGACATCACAAACATCCATGCCCGAGGCAGGATTCGAACCTGCGACCGTAGCGGTCTTGCGGTTCCAGACTGCAGCGCCTTTAACCGCACGGCCACTTCGGCCGGCAAGCTGTCTTCTTTCCACGCGACAAATACATGAGCCAGATCAATCGTAACATGTGTCGCCTCGACCGTTCTGCAGTGAGGAGACTCTTGTTAGATGTGATCAGTCCCTTGTGTGTGTCGGGCAGTACAATTACAGTGTGTGTCTTTTTACAGCCCTCACGAATTCTTGATAATTGGACTTCGACACTGGAACTACTCGTGGAGAAATAAGTAAACACACAAAGTCAGCTGTTGAACAGTTATTTCCAGAAAAAGGAACATGTATTAGACTCCGACAAGACAGTCCTTACACTGCTTCCTGCCGCAGGGCCTATTAGCGACGAAGATGTGCATATATCAGACAGTTTCTTACAAATGTGGAACTTGGACGAGAACGTACTTTTTGGGTTGTCATATTGCAGTTTTCAGTAGGGCTGACATCCACATGCAAGGGTACGCCACTGGTGAAGTGCATCAATTTGTCAAAAGGGGGTAGCATCATCTACATCTACATCTACATCGATACTCTGCAAGTTACATTTAAGTGACTGGCAGAGGGTTCATCGAACCACCTTCACAATTCTCTATTATTCCAATCTCGTATAGCGCGCTAAAAGAATGAACACCTGTATCTTTCCGTACGAGCTCCGATTTCCCTTATTTTATCTTGGTGATCGTTCCTCCCTATGTATGTCGGTGTCAACAAAATATTTTCGCACTTGGAGGAGAAAGTTGGTGATTGGAATTTCGTGAGAAGATTCCGCCGCAACGAAAACCACCTTTCTTGTAATGACGTCCAGCCCAAATCCTGTTTCATTTCTGTGACACTCTCTCCCATATTTCGCGATAATACAAAACGTGCTGCCTTTCTCTGAACTTTTTCGATGTACTTCGCCAGTCGTATCTGGTAAGGATACCACATCGAACAGCATCATTCTAAAAGAGGACGGAGAAGCGTAGTGTAGGCACTCTCCTTAGTAGGACTGTTACATTTTCTAAGTGTCCTGGTTAGCCTTCCCCACAATATTTTCTATCTGTTCCTTCCCATTTCAGTTGTTCGTTATTGTAATACCTAGGCATTTAGTTGAATTTACGGCTTTTAGATTAGACTGATTTATCGTGTAATCGGAATAGGAATTGCTTGATGATTCTAACAGAGAAGCAGCTCGCCTTCTCATGCTCTGTAGCCGTAATAACCACTATTACAGAGCCATTGAGACCTTTCCGCAGAGTTTTTCAACAAACTGAACACAATTCAGGAATCATGCATTGATCCGCAATGGAATTAGGTCTACATAGATGTCAGAGAAGGCCTACAGCGTACTAACTTGGTTGTCGACTCTCTTTTGTTCAACCGTTGTAGTTCCGCATGCGCTAAAAACTGTTTCTGGAAAGGGGGCAACTCACCATACGTCTTCCCCAGTCTTCCGTGGTTCTTGTGCTATCGCTAAATACATGGTCCTGCCAGTGTTCAACGTCACCGTGCAATAACCACTTACAGACGGCAGGGACATAACTAACAGTGGAAGGTGAGCGGACGATTTGGAGGGGATTCGGTTAATGAAAAGGGGACATACAATTCAACGTTTATTTCCGCAAAACAATTAACTAATTGTAATAAATTACACTGTGGCTTACAAATTACAGTGACACAAACAAGTCAAGCTGCTTACAATATGAGGCAATAAAAATGTTATATGCCACAGGTGAACAGAGAAACTTATTTGTGTCGTTTAAATCACTGCCAAACAAAACTGTTTACAATTTAATACATTAACAAATAATCATTGTGCATTAAACTACACACTTTCACCTAATAGAGTTAAATTTTATAATGTGAAGCACAAATGTATAATTTACAATTAAATTTTCAGTCGAAGTTACTCCTTCCTATACCTTCTTTAAAAGAGTGATAAAATTTCCAAAAGGTATCTCAATTAAAAATGCCCTAAAACCCTTAACACAACAACACGTACATGACTAGCTGAAATAATAAATATATGTACGGCAAAGCCCCACATTTACTTCCTTACAGAAAGTTTGCTGATTTCAACAGCGCAGACCACATTCAAACTCTAGCCAACATGGGCCGCTTGCCGGTCAAAACATGTTATGACTGCGGCAGCGGGCAAACTTACATAGGCAATAAAATAACGCAGGCCACCTAGCAATCTTACCAAAATCAGTTTACACGAAGGAGGAAGAGTGGGGGGGGGGGGGGGGGGACATAATAAATACCATACGCAAGTGCACTTGCCAAATCTACTACTAAAAATACAGTATAATAGGATCTCAATTAATGACAAAATACGGGATAGCCCCGGCAATATTGCACCTGAGCGCTAGTAGCCAAAATAAGGTTGACAGATACCAAGGTCTGACATTACCTTAGGGCTAACTGGCACAACAAATAAATAAGAGTAAAAGAACAAGCAAATGGGAATGCCCAAGAATTTAAATAGGATTAACGACACCGAGACTAAAATCAATTGCTAGCACCTTGGACATCGTCTTAGGCTTAATTGACACTACAAATAAATAAAGGTAAAAGAACAGGCAAATGATAATGCCCAGCAATTTAAATAAAAATAAGTAAGCACAAGGCTAAAAGCAATTGCTAGCAACTTAACAAGCACACATAAAAATATCAGACTGCCGCCACATCACAAAACGGAACAGCAGTCCCCAGCAAGCCAGAAAACCAATAACACACACTCCAGCAACCGAGCCAGTCTGACCACAGTAATTTCAACTCAGAATCAGAGCGCGTGAGCACACGGGGTCCACGCAAAACACACACTGCCAAATAATTCCCACCAACAAATGCGGCTGCCCCCCGGGCGGGAAAACGGGGGCGACGACCGGGTACACACCAGCAGAAAACTCAACACCTAGACTCCGGCCAAAACGGAATCACGCAGAAAATATAAACAACAGCTGATGTAAGGTGAAACGAACACCGCCACGCAGACCGGACAGAGCAAACACACAGAAAGCCTGCCCTGCAGTCCTTACAACTCCTGGGTGCGGAAACCCAAGCGATATCGTGGCACCCTTTTCAGAGGCGGAGAACCTCGAGCGATCGCGTCGGGGATCCATCAGTTGTCCACTGCCGCACGTCACCAACACGCCACACCGCCCAACGGCCAAATCAACGAGGCCCGCCAACAACGAGACCACACCTACGTGCCGGGGCGGAAGGCAAAATACCACCAGCCCGGTGCGAATCCAACTGCCGAGCTGAGCGCGCGCGGCCCCCCGCGAAAAACGCTCCAGAGGGCAGCAGCCGCCTCAGCGCCTGCGCAGGCCGAACTAGACGGAAACAGAAATACAAGTCGCTATCGACAGTGCCGGATACGCAACGCGCCAGAGAAATGGCACAGAAGGTACAAAAAGCATGTCGGGAGACGCGGAAATCAGGCCAGTCATTGTAGTAATGCGAAAGCGGAGCGATTTATCTGACATCCAAAAGGGCGTGCTCATTGTCTTCCGGGCCAAGCATTCCGAAAGCGGCTAAGTTTGTAGACCGCATGCCGCAATGGTTGAAGTATACCGTGCTCGCAAAATGGCACTGTCCAGAACCGACGCTGAGGCAGCAGTGGCGCACCACGGGCCGTAGATGGCAGTGGTGAACGACGCTTGCGGAGATGTGTGCGGGCGAATAGACCTGCAACTATTGAGCAGCTGGCCACCAAACGAACCAAGGGGCTATCAGGAATGTATCCTCATCGATAGATCAGCGAACGTTGCTTCGTAGGGGCCTCCACAGCAGCTCCTGGTTCATGCATCCATTCTGATTGCTATTCATCGGCGACGAAGGCTGGAATTTGCGAGACAATACAGCAACTGGCCGCAACTGCACATCCACTTAGTGGCGACAGGTGGCCTTTCCAGATGAATCACATCTTGTGTTCCATCGGACGGATGGCTGTTGGCGTGTAAAATGTGAAATGTCTCTGGTTCTGAGCACTATGGGACTTACCTTCTGAGGTCATCAGTCGCCTAGAACTTAGAACGCCTTAAACCTAACTAACCTAAGGACACCACACATATCCATGCCCGAGGCAGGATTCGAACCTGTGACCGTAGCGGTCGCGCGGTTCCAGACTGAAGAGCCTAGAACCGCTCGGTCACACCGCCGACTATGAAAGCTCTGAAAGCGCACACCCTACATGCGTTATGGTATGGGGATCGTTTTCTTGGCATGCCCTGGGTGATCTCGTCATTTTGGAAGGCACGGTGGACCAACACAAGTATGCATCTGTCCTTGGGGAAAAGGTCCACCACTACATGCAGTTTATTTTTCCTCGCATGATGGCCTCTACCAGCCGGATGATGCAAGGTGTAACTCAGCTTACAGTGTACTTGCGTAGTTTGAAGAGGACCAATTGGAGTTTACCGTACAACACTCCAACCGAACCCCGAATTTAAACTCAGTCGAGTATCTGTGAGACCACCTCCATCGGGCTGTTCGTGCCATGGGTCCTCAACCGAGAAACCCAGCGCATCTGGGGACGGCACTAGAGTCGGCAAATCTACACATCCCCGTCTGTATCTTCCAGAACCTCATTGCCTCTCTTCCGCACGTCTTGCAGCAGTCCGCGCTGTAGAAGGTGATTATTCTGGCTTTTGTCAAGTGGTCACATAAGGGGGTACGTTGATAAAACTGACTAAAAATATCAATTTTCGATTTATTTTTTGTTTCTTACAAGGGAACCTACCCATCGCACCCCCCTCAGATTTAGTTATAAGTTGGCAAAGTAGATAGGCCTTGAAAAACTGAACACAGATCAATCGAGAAAACAGGAAGAAGTTATGTGGAACTATGAAAAAAAAATAAGCAAAATATACATACTGAGTAGTCCATGGGCAGCATATGCAACATCAAGGACAACACAAGCACAAGAGCGCCGTGGTCCCGTGGATAGCGTGAGCGGCTGCGGAACAAGAGGTCCGTGGTTCAAGTCTTCCCTCAGATGAAAATTTTAATTTTTTATTTTCAGACAGTTATTATCTGTCCGTCCGTCCGCTATATTTGCTGGATTCATATTGTCCACGGAATACATCTCACGTATTTAATGCACTCTCGCCCAAAGTAGCGAACAGTCAACTGCCAGCCAGGGAGCCTCGTTAGGAGGAATACTCTCTCTTCCGTGCGTTGTAGTCGACTGACGTGTGTTTCGAAGTTTGTTTAGGTGTAGCGTCCCCATACTACAGCGCAGTTACCTCGCATCGGACGAACAGATAATAATTGTCTGAAAATAAAAAATTAAAATTTTCACTCGAGGGAGACTTGAACCAAAGACCTCTCATTTCGCAGCTGCTCACGCTAACCACGGGACCACGGCACTCGTGAGATCACCTTCTCCCTGATGTTGCCTATGTTGTGCATGAACTACTCAGTTCGTATGTTTTGCTTACTTTCTTCATACTTCCACACAACTTCTTCCTGTTTTCTCGATTGACCTGTGTTCAGTTTTTCAAGGCCTATCAACTGTCCCAACTTATAACTACATCTGAGGGGGGTGCGATGGGGAGGTTCCCTTGTTAGTACAACTCATGCACAATAAGTTCCCAAAGTTTCAATGCTGAAATCGCTTCCGTAGTGCCTGAAAATTAATTAAAAGTGCGACGCGGCCTCCTGCCACGCCCACGTTTTGAAGCAGCACTTCAATACCAGGTCAATGAACGATTCTGTGTACTACTTTCAACCAAACGTGAGCGGGACACATCTAGAAGACCGTAATACATACTCTTTGGTTTTATAGATCATCTTTGGCCGATCCTGCACTTCTCAGAAAGTGTGTTCGGGGCAAAACCCAAAATCCAAATGAGTCTCTAAATTCACTCATATGGAAACGATGCCCTAAAAACACATTTGCATCTGCTATAGTTGTCAGAATTGCAACTTATGATATAGTTATTGTATTTAATAATGGGGACGTCGGGAGGATGAAGGTATTAGGAAGAATGGGCTTCAAGATAGGAAATTTTACTCAAGACTTCCTGAGAAAAATAGATTTACAGCGCATCTCTGCAGCTGAAAAGTCAGTTGAAGACCTGGTAAAGGAAAGAAGACAGACAACAAAAACCAGAAGATAAGCCTTGGAGGGAAAGACGACCCAGAGTACAAATGTGGTGCCTTCTGAAGAAGTGACATAAGGGAAAAAGTTAGGTTGAACTTTAAATTGCGTTGTCTGAAAAGTTTGTTTTTTAAAGTTTATGTACTTTTTCCTCCGATTCTATGAGTGCTATAATTATGAAATTTTGTACACATAGTTCTGTAAACCTAATAAACGTTGTCTCAAGAGCAAATTTTGAAATTATGATTTTAAGCTGAGATTTGGGCAAAGTGCTTGGAATTTTGCATGAATTTAAAATTGCACTTGTGGAATTATAATTAAAAAATTATGAAAATTCTCCTATTTGACCTATTCCAAAAACTTCATGAGAGGAGCTTACAACATATAGAGATGACACATAGAAATAGTTGTTGAAATCTCTTGAATACTTTCTGAGAAAAAGGAACATACATTATTTTTTGAAAATAAAACTTCAAATTTCATTCAAAAATAAGATGACTATATATAATCAAAGGATTTTATATGTAAATGTGTTACTTTCATGTAAAGCGTGGCACAAAATTTCATTGCCATATTTCCAAAACTGGGGACTTGGTGCATGTGGTATGCGTACTGTAAGACCTTCGGTACACACATCATCAGATTATTTGACTTGTCGCTCTAACGAAGTAGGCGAGTGTCAGCAATATGTCTCGTGGTCTTATCGTGGCGTGTTTATCTTCTGCCGTTACGTCAGACGATAGAAATGCCACTTGCACGCTTAGAGTAGCAGATTGACGGTGACCAACTTTAAACAGAACTTGATTAATTTTCACACACATTTATTAAAATAATAAAAAGGATAGACATTACGTAACTTCATTCTGGATGCTATTTACAATTGACAATCTGAAGTTCCTTTGGTCTTGGTACGTTAATCTTATTCTCACATATCTCTGATACTTGACAAAGTGTCTATACATTTCTCTTCATGGCTATGTATAGGAATATGATAATCTTATTAGGCGCAGACTGAAACTTGACAACAGACTAATGCAGACTGATGCATATAAATGCAGACTGACTAATCGGAGGTCTGTACACTCGCTATAATACCTCGCGCGTTCAGGTATCACTGCGCAAGTGTGATCCGCGAGGAGAAAAGGTTCTACGTTGTCAGCGATCACATTGGCTGCGTTACATATTAATACACGGGTCGGCGGAAGCAGAATTTGGTCCGTCTCTATGACAGCGCCATCTCGTAGTGCGGAGACGGACGAGCGCTGCGCCTGCGCTGTTGTGCTTAGCGGGGCGCACTCTAGTGGGAAAGTTGTGTACGCGCTGACTACGCGGAACTATGTACACAACAGTGCATTTTTGAAATAGTGTGTGTGTTTTTCATCAACGTCCCCCCTTAATGGGACTGGACAGCGCAGTAGGCATTGGGACTATAGTGGAACGTGAGCGGGACACGTCAGCGCGAGTGTGATCCTGGGCGGCTGCGGGCCGTCCTCGAAGAGCGGGATCTCTTACAACCGGAGGCGCGGACGACTGTCGTTGCCGAAGGGCGAAACATGCCGCGGCATGCGTCAACCTTCCTTTGTTGTCCCAGGTCCGATTTCTTGACTAAGCCTTCTCCGCCTTCAAGTGTCTAGGTTAGCTAACTACGTACACACATTTACGCAGTTTTTCATACGGATTTTACAGTATTCAACCTATTTTGTTTCAAAACTAAATAGCTTGTGAAAAAGATACACCACAAGTGCAACACCCAGAGCGAAGTGCTTGGAAACATTTGAAATCCGATTATTCGTAGAACAACGTAGGACTACCAGTAAATGACTATACTGCCATCACATGGAATACTCGTAGGTCCAGCGAAGCCCTGTATTATTCTAAGGGGTTTCGGGGTTGCACTCGTATAATGTTGACTTCATGCTAGAGTATTTCAGCTGGCAGCCGTTCAGCCATCTTCAGGTGACCGCCACTGTGCGGACACCTGAAGATGGCTGAACGGTTGCCAGTCGAAATGTTGTGGCAAGAAGTCAACATTATCCGGGTGCAATCCCGAAACCTTATAGAATATTCAGAATGCCGGGAAAACTTCAAGAATCACATCAAGCTCTCTCTTGCGTACCCATACCCCAATCCACGCCCCTCCCTTCCCACCCCACCCCAACCACAGTCCTTGGGCGATGTCAAAAGCGCCCAGTATAATGCAAGAGAGCTCGAATGTGCCAATAAGTTTTCTACCCTATGTGAACGTTAATATTCGAGCTGGGTGGGGAATCTGAATCATCACAGCATTCTAGTAAAATAATGATGCATATGTCACATCATGGAGATTTCCGAACCCGAGGTATTACTTCTCCTTGAAGCAAATCCATACGTCTCTTTCAGCAGGCCCACGCAGCAGCGTGCCAGGTCGCTTCGAGTAAGACGTGTATTATTGCTTCGTTGGCCTTCACTTTCATTTGACGTCACAGGGATGTAGTTGATCGGCAAATTGTTCCTAACTCTCCTCCAGTGGTGCTTCGTAGAGTCACAACCTATTGAGGGAGATTCTCCCTGCCCTATTTTATTCCGTGCACTGACACTTAGATATTCTGATTCCACCACATAGGTGCATCCACATAAAGTTAAAGTTTATGGAGATAACGCACTGCATCGAAGCACATGGTCACTGCGCGCTTCCCGTTTCCGAGGAGTCCGTAAAAATGCCGTCGCGAACAGTGTAAAATCAAAATGATGACGAGCGTCGCTTATGACAAGAAGGGACTGATAGTAACAAAGTGCCCCAGGGAACCACTTTAACGGGGCGATACTACACGTGCTTTCGGATAAGTGTTTTGCGGCGAAAAGTCACTAAAGAAGGTCATACATGTTCGCAGCTGGGTTCCTCATTTTGCACGATAGCTCACGACCGCTTATTGCCGAAGCAGTACGCAGAGTTTTGGAGAATTACGGATAGGAAATCCTTCCCCATCCACCCTTCAGTCCTGAAATGAACCAGCTACACTTTCATTCGTGTCCAGAACTCCGCTCTGAGGTAAACGTACCAAACCACTGAGGGGCTCATGACGCTGTGACCACAGAAATCAAACAGATCGAAAGAGATGGCGTCCAAACAGCAATACAAGACCTGCCGAAACGCTGGGCCACTGTTCTTGAGAAGAATGGAGGCATATAAAGTCATTCCGTAAAATAAAAAAAATTCAGCCATTTGAAGGTGTGCAGGATTTTTGAAATGACCGTCGTATATCTCGAATATTCAACGTAGTGGATTCCTGGGTCCCAGTCGTTTATTATAATAATACACTCATGCTCATAAATTAAGGATAATGCTGATACATTGTCAAACAACGGTCTGGTGGGCGGTTTCAGGGGTTTAAATTACCTCGGGGTCTACCATGCGATGCATTTGACTTGCGGTCGTCGCACGGTGGCTCTGGCAGCAGTCCACATACGCAGAGTTGTGTTAGTACATGTAATACACAGTAAGGTGCAGAGAGTAAGTGTGCAGACGTTTTCAGACGTGCTAATAGTGACTGTGTGTTGAAAATGGTTCAAACAACACATATTGATGACGTCATGAGGGGAAGAACATAGGGCGACTGGAGGCTGGTCAAACACAGCACGTCATAGCACGGGCCCTCAGTGCGCCACAAAGTGTCATCTCACGATTATGGCAACGATTCCAGCAGACAGGAAACGTGTCCAGGCGCTACAGTGCGGGGCGTCCACGGTGTACAACACCGCAAGAAGACCGATATCTCACCATCAGTGCCTTCAGATGGCCGCGAAGTAGTGCAGGTAGCCTTGCTCGGGACCTTCCCGCAGCCACTGGAACAGTTGTCTCCAGACACACAGTCTACAGACGACTGAACAGACATGGTTTTCTCGCCCGGAGACCTGCAAGGTGCATTCCACTGACCCCTGGTCAAAGGAGAGCCCGTAAAGCCTAGTGTCAAGAACACACTACATGGTCATTGGGACAGTGGTCCTAGGTTATGTTCACGGACGAGTCTGAACAGTGATTATCGCCGGGTTTTCATCTAGCGTGAACCAGGAACCAAATACCAACCCCTTAATATCCTTGAAAGGGACCTATATGGGGTCGTGGTTTGATGGTGTGTGGGGTGGGATTATGATTGGTTCACGTACAGCCCTGCATGTCTTTGAAAGAGGAACTGTAACAGATCAGGTGTCTCGGGACGCCATTTTGCACCGCCTTTTCATGGGTGCAGTGGGTCCCACCTTCCTCCTGATGGATGATAACGCACGGCCCCACCGAGCTGCTATCGTGGAGGAGTACCTTACAAGGGAACCACCCCATCGCACCCCACTCAGATTTAGTTATAAGTTGGTACAGTGGATAGGCCTTGAAAAACTGAACACAGATCAATCGAGAAAACAGGAAGAAGTTATGTGGAACTATGAAAAAAATTAGTAAAATATACAAACTGAGTAGTCCATGCGAACATAGGCAATATCAAGGACAATGGGAGTAAAGGACCGCCGTGGTCCCGTGGTTAGCGAGAGCAGCTACGGAAAGAAAGGTCTAGCTTCACGTCTTCCCTCGAGTGAAAAGTTTAATTTTTTATTTTCAGTTTATGTGACAAACTCTTATGTTTTCATCTATTTTTTGGGAGTGATTATCACATCCACAAGAAAACCTAAATCGGGCAAGGTAGAAGAATCTTTTTACCCATTCGCTAAGTGTACAAGTTAGGTGGGTCGACAACATATTCCTGTCATGTGACGCATATGCCGTCACCAATGTCGTATAGAATATATCAGATGTGTTTTCCTGTGGAGGAATCGGTTGACCTATGACCTTGCGATCAAATGTTTTCGGTTCCCATTGGAGAGGCACATCCTTTCGTCTACTAATCGCACGGTTTTGCGGTGCTGTCGCAAAACACAGACACTGAACTTATTACAGTGAACAGAGACGTCAATGAACGAACGGACAGATCATAACTTTGCGAAAATAAAGAAAGTAAAATTTTCGGTCGAGGGAAGACGTGAACCAAGGACCTCTCGTTCCACAGCTACTCACGCTAACCACAGGACCACGGCACTTCTGACCTCTCATTCTCCTTGATGTTGCCTATGTTGCACATGGACTACTCAGTTTGTATATTTTTCACAATAAAAGTATGACAGCCAGAAACAGTTGCAGGATAAATTTTTTTATTAAAATTCTTGACCTGGTCTCGGTACATATAAATATACCTTCATCAGAAGTAAACTTCTAAAATTACATCATGCAATGGAGAATAATAAAACAATTATGCCAAAGGCGTCGTCAGTAATTAAGATATCATCTCCATTTGTATAACATGTGTAATGGGCACTTGTTATACAAATGGAGATGATATCTTAATTACTGACGACGCCTTTGGCATAATTGTTTTATTATTCTCCATTGCATGATGTAATTTTAGAAATTTACTTCTGATGAAGGTATATTTATATGTACTGAAACCAGGTCAAGAATTTTAATAAAAAAATTTTATCCTGCAACTGTTTTTGGCTGTCATCCTTTTATTGTGAAGAATTTTAACAGTTGCTGCTGCAGCCATGTTTAAAATCTTGAAATTTGTATATTTTACTAACTTTTTTCATAGTTCCACACAACTTCTTCCTGTTTTGTCGATTGATCTGTGTTCAGTTTTTCAAGGCCTATCCACTGTGCCAACTTATAACTAAATCTGAGGGGGGTGCGATGGGGAGGTTTCCTTGTTAGAAGATATCAGACCAATGCAGTGGCCTGCCTGTTCTCCAGACCTAAACCCCATCGATCATGTCTGGCATGCTCTCGGTCGACGTATCGCTGCACGTCTTCAATCCCCTACGACACTTCAGGAGCTCCGACAGGTACTGGTGCAAGAATGGGGGGCTATACCCCAGCAGCTGCTCGACCACCTGATCAGGAGTATGCCAACCCGTTGTGTGGCCTGTGTACGTGTGCATGGTGATCATATACCATATTGATGTCGGAGTACATGAGCAAGAAACACTGTCGTTTTGTAGCACATGTGTTTCGGGATCGTGTCGTGTGTTTTCTCTATGTGCCTATACTATTAGCGCCAGTTTTCTGTAGTGCCACGTTGTGTGGTAACACATTCAGCAATCATCCTTAATTTATGAGCATGAGTGTAGTAACTGATATAGCCTACAGCAGCAAGGATGGTTTTATAACCTTTTTTTTTACTCCGATTAGCACCCTGAGGGTGTCTTAGTTACTATTATTGCAACTAACGGCTGTGTCTCCACCAATCCACTCGATACATATTCAAGATATATACATTCCACATCAAGAAATCGTAACTGTGCATAGGTACATCTGAAGATGGGACGTGAAGTCACCAAATTGATCACAGAATGTAGAAGTTAAAAAGCATCCTTACGTCTGAGGCTGTTTTAGTGATTGTTTTATAACACACGGCTGCTTTCCGAGCAGTCTCCAGCTATGGATATTCTAAGATTTTTCTTTTTTTTCGTTTTTACTAGATTTCGCCATGGTAAGTGGGACTAAACTGCTGAGGTCATCGGTCCTTAGGCTTACAAACTACTTAATCTCACTTAAACTAACTTACGCGAATAACACACACCCATGCCCGAGGGAGGAATCGAACGCCGGTCGATGTGGCCGAGCGGTTCTAGGCGCTTCAGTCTGGAACCGCGCGACCGCTACGGCCGCAGGTTCGAATCCTGCCTCGGGCATGGATATGTGTGATGTTCTTAGGTTAGTTAGGTTTACGTAGCCCTAATTTCTAGGGGACTGGTGACCTCAGATTTTATGTCTCATAGTGTTCAGAGCCATTTGAGGAATCGAACCTCCGAGGGGGAAGCCGCGCGAACTGTGGTAAGACGCGTCAGACCCCGCGACTACCGCGCGCGGCTTTTCACCGTGTACGCCCAACTTATCAAACCGAATCTTCAGTTAGGTGATGGTTCGACGATTCGGTATGTCCGCTCTTACTATCGGGTGCACGTACGCCCAGTAAACTGCAACACTCTCCTAGAAAGCCGCCAAATGGGTCAGGCCAAATACCATGCCCGCGCACGGCAACACATTCGCGAACTCCGTCGAAGCTTTCTGCTCGGGCAGAACAGCTTCACTGACCACTGAGGAAGACTAATTGCAGCTTACATGGTGAATTTTTTATCTCACAGTGTGTTTAGTGGAGACGTAGAAATGCTTCTGCATCGGCTCAGCATTTCATAATCAACTCTGCAGAGAAACCTTGAGACACCGGTGTACAGTATACGATGAGACAGACTGGTTACCATGTGCACCACTTTATTACAATAAGCACATATCATTCAGCCACTGCAGCGAAAACACAGCCTGAAATAACTTTAATTGTAAGGGTGATGTTTAAGAGAAACGGTGTACCGTGATTAATCACCCATTAAACATGCATTAAAGAATAAGGCCACATTAGTCGGGGTACGTAATTTACTACCAACATGGCAAACCAAAGACAAACCAAATTTGATAATTCACCCAACTAAAATAATTTGGCATAGGCTAGAATTTACGGCACTAATTCGTGACTCATGGCTCAGACATGCACGAGAATTACAATTTGAAGAGCCTTTAGACACCAAGCTGAGTTACCAGAACGCGCTGAGGGGAAAAGTGGCACGTGTACAAATACAATAACAGCCTGTGCTGCTCAGCATAGTAGCCTTCTCATCTAGATCTACATATATACTCCGCTAGCCACCAAGCGGTGTGTGGCGAAGGGCACTATTCGCGCCAAAGTCATATTTCCCCCCTCTGTTCCACTCGCTCATCGCCCGAGGTAAAAACGACTGTATGAACGCCTCAGTATGAGCTCTAATTTCCCTTATCTATGAATGGTGATCATTGCGAGATTTGAAAGTTGGTGATAATAATATATGCTCTACCTCGGCGAAGATCGGATTTAGGAATTTCATGAGCAGCCCCTTCCGTTTAGCGCGTCGTCTACCTGCAAGTGTGTCCAACTTCAAACTTTCTATGAGATTTCTATGAGATTTGTAACACTCTCGCGATGGCTAAATGTACAAGTCACGAATCTTGCCGCTCTTCTTTGGACCTTCTCAATCTCTTGAAGCAGATCCAATTAGTAAGGGTCTCACACAGACGAACAACAGTCCAAGACTGGACGAACTAAAATATTGTAAGCCTTTCAAGAAAACTTGATATCAGTTGCACGTCAGTAAAATACTCAAATAAGATAATAAAAATTCATACCAACAGCATATCAGAGCAAAAGTTCCACTACACAACTCGAAAGCCTCACAGAAACAAAATTTAACAGACCTTAATGTCAACTCGCTCTCTTTACCACAGGAAAGCCACTGCCATCTACCACCATGGTGACGACCGTAGACACTAATCGAACAAAGAAGAAAAATCCCCTTCCGTCATGGTGAGCACGCCTCTGACAGCCTGGTACCTCCCTCGTAACCAAGACATAGGCATTGCTCCATTTAAAAAGTGTACGTTTGCAAAGACGGCAGGCGATGAATAGGAGGTTGCCTCAAGATGCATTGTTGACAGCCTTTTTCCGTTATAGCACTGACATACCATGCCCCAACAGAAAACTTGTTTTTCATTTTGCTCCACAGCCCATACCATCACGACCAAAGACAACCAAACCCCGGTTTACCACGGTCCCGCTAGATAGAGCCGCACTCGTGTTTCAAAGCCCTGTGGTCAAAGATGAAAGGCGACTACCACAATCGTTATCTCCCGATTAGCCGCCACGGCTCAAGTTGTTTTCTTCTGTCACATTATCTAAATGCTACACTACCATTTTCACGGAACCGGTTGAAGAGGTTGGTAAATAATTGCCGAGAAGGGTGAGATCTATTGGGATATCTTGCCGCATACACCGTACAAGAACGAACTGCATCCTTCCTACACTCTCCGTACGCCATGAGCATGTCGGCTTTCCCTGCGTTGATAAATTCCATACTCCACTGATGACCTACTGCTTGGACGAACTCACCAGCAAGTCGAAGTGCACTCAATGAACACGCAAGAACACTGTACAACCTCGCACCTAGCAATTACGCAGTTTGATTGGCACAAATAACAGTCGTTGTGGGAACTTTTCAAAATACGATATATCGTAAACGACTCGCACTAGAATTCTGCAACAAAACACCACTGACGTTCTAATTTACCCTAATTTTAGTCTGTTAACGTCAATAGGCATTGCTCCATTTAAAAGTGTATTTTTGCAAAAAAAAATACACATCTAATTATTATTATAATCTGTTCATTGGCTAAGAATACGAGCCCCTGACTACCAATCCATTCTTTGGAAACTGCGGATAAATAACGCTTTCCATTTCCGCAATATTTGTGGTGCAAGTTTTCCGTGATTCACCCTTTACGTGCAGACTAAAGCGATGAATGAAAAGTTTTACCAAGGCCGGTATTCGAACCCAGATCTACTGCTCGCTAGGCAGATGCGCTAACCACTACGCCACCCTAGCACAATGGCTTGGTACTCTTGCACAGACTATTGTAGCATGCCTCCCTCCTCAATCCAAATTCTCATTCATGCCCCAGCGTAAACTCGAACACCACTGCAGCGTCGAACGAAACGGGGGACCCGGCATAGTTAGCAAGAGATCTGGTTTCGAATTTCTGCCTTGGTACAAATTTTCATTCATCTCTTCAGCTTCCCGCCAGCACTTTTCAAAGGTTATCCTTAATGGGAGTGAGAGCCAGCCTCGTAGGCCCCAACCACAATCTGTTTAGAAAGATAACAGAGAGACCGGGTGCATCAGCTTCTGGCTGAACAGAAGCCCACGTATGCCAAATCCGGAAACCGGAGCCGGTGTCTACAACAGTGAATCGGACAAACCCAATGGCGTGGCATTGAATGATATCTTACACAGCGCCTGTATTCGACGAACAATTAAATTAAGAGAACCCAGTAATTCTGAAGAGCCGATGTGAACACAGATTAGTTGCAACATCGTTTCTACAACCTCTAAACAACTGGCGACAAAACAAGTTGGACCTTCGAGCTGTTTTGTGTTGATGTATCAATAACTTTTAATTTCGTAGCCCATTATACGAATTACCAGGACATATAAGTGGTGTAGGCAGGTTACGCAAACATCGCAGCAGCCGGAGTAAAGTGCGCCTGCGGCCGTAGGTGTAGGGAGTGGGGATGCGCATTTTAAAGTAAAAATACGGGCCGGCCGACGCGGGCCTCATCTGCGATGTATGAGGTCTGTTTCCTGGCGCGCTCGGACCAGTCGGCAGCAGCTCTAACAGGTGCGCAGTGGCACCACGGCGTGGAAAGCCGCGCTGGAGCCCTCCCGTTGCTGAGCCTTACTTCCTTTCACAGCTGATGGGAGCCTTCCATTTCCCGTACCTTAACACGCCTCTGATCTTTCAGTGGCGGGATGGTAGCGACCCGTAGCAATCAAAGAAAAAGAAATAAATAGATGATCAACCTGTGCTTGGTTCAAATGGCTCAGAGCACTATGGGATTTAACATCTGAGGTCATCAGCCTGTTAGACATAGAACTACTTAAATCTAACTAACCTAAGGACATCACACACATCCATGGCCGGCCGCGCTGGCCGAGCTGTTCTAGGCGCTTCAGTCCGCAACCGCGCGACTGCTACGATCGCAGGTTCGAATCCTGCCTCGGGCAAGGATGTGTGTGATGTCCGTAGGTTAGTTAGGTTTAAGTAGTTCTACGTCTAGGGGACTGATGACGTCAGATGTTAAGTTCCATAGGACTCAGAGCCATTTAAACCATTTGAACACATCCATGCCCGAGGCAGGATTCGAACCTGCGATCGTAGCAGCAGGGCGGTTCCGGACTGAAACGCATAGAACCACTCGGCCACAACGGCCGGCAACCTGTGCTATTGTAATGGATTTGCTACTGCTGATGGTCACAAGTTTCTTTTATTTGCTTCTTGCAGGACGTGTATCGAAAAATGACTCCCATTTTCAAGTGCGTTTTTCGTATATTAAGGCATTAAGCGTAATATTTTCGATGTGTGACATGCTGCATTATTCTATTCTCTTTTCTGTAATATGCACTGACGGAAAAATGTTGCAGCACCAATAAATAATTAATGTAGAGTAATGAAATTTTGGGAACACATTTGTCTAGGTAACATATTTAAGTGATTAACATTGCAAGATCACAGGTTAATACACTCCTGGCCATTAAAATTGCTACACCACGAAGATGACGTGCTACAGACGCGAAATTTAACCGACAGGAAGAAGATGCTGTAATATGCAAATGATTAGCTTTTTTGAGAGCACTCACACAAGGCTGGGGCCGATGGCGACACCTACAACGTGCTGACATGAGGAAAGTTTCCAACCGATTTCTCATACACAAACAGCAGTTGACCGGCGTTGCCTGGTGAAACGTTGTTGTGATGGCTCGTGTGAGGAGAAGAAATGCGTACCATCACGTTGCCGACTTTAATAAAGCTCGGATTGTAGCCTATGGCGATTGCAAGTTATCGTATCGCGACATTGCTGCTCGCGTTGGTCGAGATCCAATGACTGTTAGCAGAGTATGGAATCGGTGGGTTGAGGAGGGTAATACGGAACGCCGTGCTGGATCCCAACATATTCGTATCACTAGCAGTCGAGATGACAGGCATCTTATCCGCATGGCTGTAACGGATAGTGCAGCCACGTCACGATACCTGAGTCAACAGATGGGGACGTTTGCAAGACAACAACCATCAGCAGGTACAGTTCGACGACGTTTACAGCAGCATGGACTATCAG
Source organism: Schistocerca nitens (assembly GCF_023898315.1). Taxonomy (NCBI): domain Eukaryota; kingdom Metazoa; phylum Arthropoda; class Insecta; order Orthoptera; family Acrididae; genus Schistocerca; species Schistocerca nitens. The sequence continues at coordinate 719,617,924 of NC_064618.1, forward strand.
CTCGGAGACCATGGCTGCGGTTACCCTTGACGCTGCATCACAGACAGGAGCGCCTGCGATGGTGTACTCATCGACGAACCTGGTTACACGAATGGCAAAACGTCATTTTTTCGGATGAATCCAGGTTCTGTTTACAGCATCATGATGGTCGCATTTGTGTTTGGCGACATCGCGGTAAACGCACATTGGAAGCGAGTATTCGTCATCGCCATACTGGCGTATCACCCGGCGTGATGGTATGGGGTGCCATTGGTTACACGTCTCGGTCACCTCTTGTTCGCATTTACGGCACTTTGAACAGTGCAAGTTACATTTCAGATGTGTACGGCCCATGGCTCTACCCTCCATTCGATCCCTTCGAAACCCTACATTTCAGCAGGATAATGCACGACCGCAAGTTGCAGGTCCTGTACGGGCCTTTCTGGATACAGAAAATGTTCGACTGCTGCCCGGGCCAGCACATTCTCCAGATCGCTCACCAACTGAAAACGTCTGGTCAATTGTGGTCGAGCAACTGGCTCGTCACAATACGCCAGTCACTACTCTTGATGAACTGTGGTATCATGTTGAAGCTGCATGGGCATCTGAACCTGTACACGCCATCCAAGCTCTGTTTGGTTCAATGCCCAGGCGTATCAAGGCCGTTATTACGGCCAGAGGTTGTTGTTCTGGGTACTCAGGATCTGTGCACCCAAATTGCGGGAAAATGTAATCACTTGTCAGTTCTAGTATAATATATTTGTCCAATGAATACCCGTTTATCATCTGCATTTCTTCTTGGTGTAGCAATTTTAATGGCCAGTAGTGTTCAAGCGCGAGATACGCAATTGCAAATGCGAAATGCTGGTACATTAATAACCGGTGTAGCCGCGAGAATGTTGAACGCAAGCATACAGCCATGAATGCATGGTGTTGTACCGGTGCCGATGCCAGGTTGTGGGATGGAGTTTCTCGCCTGTTGCACTTAGTCGGTTAATGCTGTTGTTGGATGACGCTGGAATTGCCGTCCGATGATGTCAACTTATGTGCTCGATTTGAGACAGATTTGGCGATCGATCAGGCCAAGACATGTCGCCACTCTGTAGGGCATGTTCGATTATAATTGCGGAATGTGGGCGATCGTTATCCTGTTGGAAAACACCCCTGGGATGCTGTTCACGAATGGCAGCACAACGGGTCGAATCACTAGACTGAGGTACAGTTTTGCAGTCAAGATGTGTTGGACAACTACGAATGTGTTGAATAATCACGAGAGGGCTCCTGCTGTCGCACGAAATCACACCCCAGACTATAGCGCCAAATGTAGATCCAGTGGGTCTAGCAGGCAGACAGGATGGATTCTGGTCCTCAGCTGGCCTCCGTCTGACGAACAGACTGTCTTCACTGGCACCGAGGTAGAGCCAGCCTTTATCATAAAACACAGCAGACCTCCACTCTGTCGTCCAATGAGTTCTCGCTTGACATCTTGGCTGTTGTACACATTGTATACGACCCGTCTCTCCCTATAGCTTACCCCTACTTTTCTCAGAATTTCGAACATCTTGCACCATTTTACATTGTCGAACGCTTTTTCCAGGCCGATAAATCCTACGAATGTGTCTTGATTTTTCTTTAATCTTACTTCTATTATTAACCGTAACGTCAGAATTGTCTCTCGTGTGCCTTACCAAACTAATCGTCATCTAGTGTATCCTCAATTTTCTTTTCCATTCTTCTGTATATTATTCTTGTAAGCAACTTGTATGGATGAGCTGTTAAGCTGACTGCGATAATTCTCGCACTTGTCAACTCTTGCCGCCTTCGAAATTGTTTAGATGATGTTTTTCCGAAAGTCAGATGGTATCTCGCCAGACTCATACATTCTACACACCAACGTGAACAGTCGTTTTGTTGCCACTTCACCAATTATTTTAGAAATTCTGATGGAATGATATCCATCCATTCAGTCTTATTTGACCGTAAGTCCTCCAAAGGTCTTTTAAATTCTGATTCTAATACTGGATCCCCTGTCTCTTCTAAATCAATTTCTGTTTCCTCTTCTATATCAGACAAATCTTCCCCCTGATAGAGGCTTTCAATGTATTCTTTCCACCTATCCGCTCTCTCCTCTGCATTTAACACTGGAATTCCCGTTGCACTTTTAATGTTACCACCCTTGCCTTTAATTTCACCGAATGTTGTTTTGACTTTCCTGTATGGTGAGTCTGTCCTTCCGACAATCATTTCTTTTTCGATGTCTTCTCATTTTTCCTGCAGCCATTTCGCTTAGCTTCCCTGCACTTCCTATTTATTTCATTCCTCAGTGCCTTGTATTCCTGAGTTTCCTGGAACATTTTTGTACTTCCTTCTTTCATCAATCAACTGAAGTATTTCTTCTGTTACCCATGGCTTTTTCGCAGTTATCTTCTGTGTACCTACGTTCTTCTTCTCAACTTCGGTGACGGCCATATTTAGAGATGTCCATTCCTCTTCCACTGTACTGCCTACTGAGCTATTCCTTCTTGCTGTATCTATAGCCTTAGAGAACTTCATGCGTTTCTCGTCATCCCTAGTACTTCCGTATCCCACTTCATTGCGTATTGATTCTGCGTGACTAATGTCTTAAACTTCAGCCTACTCTTCATCACTACTATATTGTGATCTGAGTCGGTATATGCTCCTGGGTACGCCTTACAATTCAGTATCTGATTATGGACTCTCTGTCTGACCAAGATGTAATCAACTGAAATCTTTCCGTATCACCCGGCCTTTTCCAAGTATACTTCCTCCTCTTGTGATTCTTGAACACGGTATTCACTATTACTAGCTGAAACTTGTTACAGAACTCAGTTAGTCTTTCTCCTCTCTCATTCGTGTTCCCAAGCCCATACTGTCCTGTAACCTTCTCCTGCCTATAACAAAGAAAGAAAACCCGATGGTATTCCATTGCAAGATTAGTGGTGAACTTCTTGAATGCATCATATTGTACACGGTAACACTAAGAAGCTGTATGAAATGGGAAGATCACGTCAAATCAGTTTTAAGGAAAGGAAATCGCTGACAAGACGCCAGTGCGACTATTTCTGTTGCTTGCAGTCGTTATCAAGTGGGAATGACAACAGACATCGAACGAAATCTGCAGTACCCTGATAGGATCGTAACAGGTCGGCTAGAAAGACGACACAGTTCTCGTGAAAAACAGGAGATTAAATTTAACTCGTAATAGAGAAATTCGGGATCATGAGAGTGAGATAAGACAGCTTACGACACGCTCAGAGGCAGTCACTTTACCCTTGTTCAGTGTCTACATCTGTATCTACTCCGCAAGGCACCAGGGGAGCATGGTGGAGGGTACGGCAGCCCCTGCCCACAACTAGGACAGGGCGCCACTCTCACTTTCCCACTTTCCTCTTCCGGTCACAGATTATTTATCAGGAAGAACGATTGCCGGTAAGCCTCCGTGTGTCTCGAATGTCTGATTTTATCTCCATAGTCTTTTCGTGAGATATACGAGGTGCGGCTAGAAAAAAATCGGACTGATGCTGGAAAAAACATTTATTTACAATTATTTACAATTTCATGTTATCTCCTTCAATGTACTCTCCTCCTCGGTCTCTACACCGCTCCATACGAATTTTTCACTGTTCATAGCAATGCTGCAGATCATTTTCGGTAAGTCCGTACATTACTTCCGTCGCTTTTTCTTTTACTGCTTCAACAGTCTCAAATCTAGTTCCTTTCAAAGCTGACTTGACTTTAGGGAAAAGAAAAAAGTCACAGGGGGCCAAATCAGGTGAGTAGGGTGGATGATCTAAGATGGGAATGTTGTGTTTTGCCAAAAACGTCTTCACTGACAACGCACTGTGAGCTGGGGCATTGTCTTGGTGAAGGATCCATGACTTTTTTCTCCACAAATCGTTCCGTTTTCTCCGTACTCGCTCACGTAGGGTAGCCAGGACGCTAATGTAGTAATGCTGATTCACTGTTTGTCCCTCTGGTACCCAATCAATGTGCACAATCCCTTTGATGTCAAAAAAAAAAAAAAACAATCATCATTGCCTTGAATTTCGATTTTGACATTCGTGCTTTTTTTTGTCGTGGAGAACCAGGAGTTTTCCAATGCATCGATTGGTGTTTAGTTTCGAGATCGTAAGTAAAAAACCACGATTCATCGCAAGTAATAACATTTTGTAAGAAAGTGGGATCACTTTCAATGTTTTCCAGGATGTCAGAACAAATCATTCTTCGGCGTTCCTTCTGTTCAATTGTGAGACACTTTGGAACCATTTTTGAATCTGCCTAACACTTTCCTTTTCAACTCCTGTTAACTCAGACACTGCTCTGATTGTTAAACGGCGATCTTGTCGAACAAGTTTACCGATTTTTTCAATGTTTGCATCAGTTTTTGCTGACAATGGTCTGCCAGTGCGAGTGTCATCACTGGTGTCTTCGCGGCCATCTTTAAATCGTTTAAACCACTCAAACACTTGTGTTCGCGATAAACAATCATCGCCGTACACTTGTTGTAACATTACAAACGTTTCACTTGCAGATTTTCCTAGTTTGAAACAAAATTTGATGTTAACACGCTGTTCTTTCTGTACACTCAACATTTTCCGACGCACAGACAAAACGTCAACTACTTAAAACAGACGCCACGGGCAGACTGAGTGCAGGAGGCAGATGAAACTCGAGCAGTAGGCGGAGCGAGAGTCACGTGACAGGCCACGCGACTTTCAGCCTTATTGCATTCGTTTTATTGTTTCACCAGTACTAGTCCGGTTTTTTTCCAGCCACACCTCGTATGTAGGAGGAGACAGTAAATTTGTCGATTGTTTTAGGAACGGACGTCTCTCTTGCAGCGTCTGGAGTTCTTTAGTTCTTTGGAACATCTCTGTGAGGCTTTGGAGCTTACCAAATGAACCTGTAATGAAATGCGCTGCTCTTCTTTGGATCATCTGTGTTTCCTCTTTCAGTCCTGTCTAGTACGGATCCCATGCTGAGTAGCAGTATTCAAGTATTTGTCGAGCGAGTGTTTTAAGCTACTACATTTCCTGAGGATTAATCCAATGAATTTCAGTACGCCAACTGATTTAATCGTAATTAATTTTATGTGATCGTTCCACTTCAGATCGCTCCGTATGCATACTCCTACAAATTTTCTGAATGGAACTGCTTCCAGTGATTGTTCTGCAATGGAGTTATCATACAGTAACGGGTTTTCCGGCCTTCGTATTCGCAATAGTACGCTAAAAGCCTCGTGGAACTTCCTACGCGAATACAGTAGGACAGAGAACCGATAACATTGATACTACGCGCCCTCCGTCATGCGTTGTGCAATGGCTTGCGGAGTATACGGGTGGATACTCAACAACCGAGTCAGAAAACTGCTGTGGAAGCAAAGGGAACTTAACAGCGAACATAAACGTAGCCAAAGCCTTGCAGACAAACAAAAATTACGCGAAGCGAAATGTAGTGTGAGGAGGGCTATGCGAGAGGCATTCAATAAATTCAAAAGTAAAGTTCTATGTACTGACTTGGCAGAAAATCCTAAGAAATTTTGGTCTTATGTCAAAACGGTAGGTGCATCAAAACAAAATGTCCAGACACTCTGTGACCAAAATGGTACTGAAACAGAGGATGACAGATTAAAGGCCGAAATACTAAGTGTCTTTTTCCAAAGCAGTTTCACAGAGGAAGACTGCACTGTAGTTCCTTCTCTAGATTGTCGCACAGATGACAAAGTGATAGATATCGAAATAGATGACGGAGGGATAGAAAAACAATTAGAATCGCTCAAAAGAGGAAAGGCCGCTGGACATGATGGGATACCAGTTCGATTTTACACAGAGTACGCGAAGGAACTTGCCCCCTTCTTGCAGAGGTGTACCTTACGTCTCTAGAAGAGCGTAGCGTTCCAAAATATTGGAAAAGGGCACAGGTCATCCCCGTTTTCAAGAAATTGGCGTCGAGCAGATGTGCATAACTATAGACATATAACTCTAACGTCGATCAGTTGTAGAATTTTGGAACACGGATTATGTTCGAGTATAATGACTTTTCTGGAAACTAGAAATCTACTCTGTAGGAATCAGCATGGGTTTCGAAAAAGACGATCGTGTGAAACCCAGCTCGCGCTATTCGTCCACGAGACTCAGAGAGCCATAGACACGGGTTCCCAGGTAAATGCCGTGTTTCTTGACTTCCGCAAGCCATTCGATACAGTTACCCACAGTCGTTTAATGAACAAAGTAAGAGCATATGGACTATCAGACCAATTGTGTGATTGGATTGAAGAGTTCCTAGATAACAGAACGCAGCAGCTCATTGTCAATGGAGAGAAGTCTTCCGAAGTAATTGTGATTTCAGGTGTCCCGCAGGGGAGTGTCGTAGGACCGTTGCTATTCACAACAAACGTAAATGACCTTGTGGATGACATCGGAAGATCACTGAGGCTTTTTGCGGATGATGCTGTGGTATATAGAGAGGTTGTAACAATGGAAAATTGTACTGAAATGCAGGAGGATCTGCAGCGAATTGACGCATAGTGCAGGGAATGGCAATTGAATCTCAATGTAGACAAGTGTAATGTGCTGCGAATACATAGAAAGAAAGATCCCTTATCATTTAGCTACAAAATAGCGGGTCAGCAACTGGAAGCAGTTAATTCCATAAATTATCTCGGAGTACGCATTAGGAGTGATTTAAAATGGAATGATCATATAAAGTTGATCGTCGGTAAAGCAGATTCCAGACTGAGATTCATTGGAAGAATCCTAAGGAAATGCAATCCTAAAACAAAGGAAGTAGGTTACAGTACACTTGTTCGCCCACTGCTTGAATACTGCTCACCAGTGTGGGATCCGTACCAGATAGGGTTGATAGAAGAGATAGAGAAGATCCAACGGAGAGCAGCGCGCTTCGTTACAGGATCATTTAGAAATCGCGAAAGCGTTACGGACATGATAGATAAACTCCAGTGGAAGACTCTGCAGGAGAGATGCTCAGTAGCTCGGTACGGGCTTTTGTTGAAGTTTCGAGAACATATCTTCACCGAGGACTCAAGCAGTATATTGCTCCCTCCTACGTATATTTCGGGAAGAGACCATTAGGATAAAATCAGATAGATTAGAGCCCACACAGAGGCATACCGACAATCTTTCTTTCCACGAACAATACGAGACTGGAGTAGAAGGGAGAACCGATAGAGGAACTCAAAGTACCCTCCACCACACACCGTCAGGTGGCTTGCGGAGTATGGATGTAGATGTAGATGTAGATGGATGTTAGCAACAGACCGTTTTCTCCAGGGGTCGCCCTTCAACACAGATCCTACTAGACGCGAGTCACACGCCGCGGGAAACCAGACTGCTGCAACAACCAGCTCCCCTCCTCGGGTCCCGGCAGAGAGAGCGGTCTCCAGACAGGTGCAAATGTCGCAGCCCCGTCCAGTTCCGCGCGCGACCCGCAGGGGTCACGCCGGTGAGCGTGTTTCGGTCCCTGCCCGCTTTCCATTCCTTCCCCTCCCGCTTCGCAAATGACCGGCCGGGACTGCAGCCCTAAATTCCGCTTGCGCGCCTTGAGTTAGGGCGGCGAGCGCTCCGGCGCGACCCCACACGCATTAAGCTGTGCCTCCACCACAATTAGGGCCGCCATACTTCTTCGGCATTCTCGCGCCACCTCGAGCCGCGTTTGTCTGCGCACCGCCGCGCAGGTAAATTTCTCGCCGCGCCGCAAACGAGATTAATGCCGGTTCGCCACCCTCCACGTGGAATGTTCCGCTTCCAGAGCCGGTCCCTTGACTTACGGCTACCGGAAAATACTATTTTGAGGCCGTATACCGCAATTATTCAAAACGCGAGGAGGTGCAAACTGCCTGCGCCCACCGCCGCCTCTTATAACAGCTGTACTTCACGCAACATCTTTAGGAACGTCGACAATTGCGGTGACCTTTTGCCTCCAGCTCCGAGGCTTGCGTTTCACACTGGCCGCACTTTCTTCTCTCTTCTCTCTCTCTCTCTCTCTCTCTCTCTCTCTCACTCACACACACACACACACACACACACACACACACACACACACAAACAGATACATTCACACACTCACTCACTTTGTGCGGCTCTTCTCTCCCGCCGATGTGAGTCTCAATGTTCTCTGCATCATGACGATTACAAAATACAGTGATACGTGTTACAAACCGGACACAATAGGAATGCCCAGGCCCCTTTGCTTTTTTTCTTTTATCACTCGTTTATTACATCAGAGAAATACATACTTTAAGAGAAAATTTAACTACATGAAATATTGCTCCCAGTAAAGGTTAACATAAGGAATGATAAAACTTAGTTCTCTTGAAACTTCCCCTTCGAAAAATTAATGAATTACTGTGCTGATAAACCTCTTACATTATTTGAGGCGGCCGCGGTGGTCTAGCGGTTCTAGGCGCTCAGTCCGGAACCGAGCGACTGCTACGGTCGCAGGTTCGAATCCTGCCTCGGGGATGGATGTGTGTGATGTCCTTAGGTTAGTTAGGTTTCAGTAGCTCTAAGTTCTAGGGGACTTATGGCCACAGATGTTAAGTCCCATAGTGCTCAGAGCCATTTGAACCATTTGAACAGTGAGCGCTACTACTGCCAGCTTAATAAAAGATTCAAACTACTGAAGGCAATAACTACTGATAGGCATAGTTAGCAAATGAAAGATTTTGATAGAGAACAAACAATGTATTTACCTTAACAGTGTTCGAAAGTCATAATATATATAGCAGTTCATGGCATCCAGTCTTACAAATTTACTGTCTCTGATGGACACACGTCCAGATCATCTGCTCTCAAAACTCCGCCATTTCTCTCCCCACATCCACCACTGCTGGCGGCTCACCTCCAACTGCGCAACGCTACGCGCTGTTAACAGCCAACTGCCCAACACCACAATGGCGAATATTACAACAATGCCAACCAACCACAGACTGCACACAGCACAGCCAGTGATTTTCATACAGAGCGCTACGTGGCGTTACCAATATAAAAACCTATACAGCCTAGTTACACTCTTAAGGGTTTTTGCTGGCAACAAATTTTAAGGAGGCAATGTAAGGTTTATATCAATTCAGCTCAGACACGCAGCTAGTGATTGAATCACGACACTGACACCTTAACAATTTCGGCAACAAATAAATAGCGTGAATTTGTACTCTCAGTAACCAATTAACCAACAGCCTTGCCATTGAATAAGTATTTGGCCATTTGGAACGAATTAGCAACACCCAGAAACTAGGGGAGTTAATACCAGCAGTCTTTAAATGTCTTGCTCCCCATTAAATAATCAAACTTACACTAATTAAATGAATAACAAATCAAACATACTACGCTCCACTCAAACTCTTCAGTGGAAGCGAAGCCAAAATGAAGATTCCATTAACTGACTAGCACTGAAGTCACACTAAAGTTCATCTCTGTGTTCCCAGACACACATTGGGCAAACTTACGCAAGACAAGATTTTGAAGGGAGCACATCAGTAAAACCGGTAGTGGAGCTGTGTGAGACCTGAGTTTGGCGGTCGCTGAAGGTGTTACCTGGCTGAATTCCCGGAAGTTATTTGACGGTAGTGGAGCTAACTCGTGCCACTGAAAATTAAGGTACTAGACCGGGGCACAAGGTGGTATACAGTGAGGTTTCCTTAGTGCTATACTGCGCTCCAAAATATTAACTCAAATGGCCAATTCAAAATTAAGTACACATAAACCAGCATTAATTAACGAGGAGCGACACCAGGACGCTCGAAGGGATGAAAACACTTAATTGAAAAGACGAATGCCGGAGGTGGTAGTAACATGAAACACCTTCTCCGAGTTTTAACCAAGAGTCACTTCCCGCTATACAAGTAAATATTTAACCAAGCACAAGGAAGGAACCCCAAAGAGAAAATTCAAATAAAACCCCCAAAAAATTATAAAGGACAGGGAGCGCCAACTATTTAAATTTAAAAGAATTAGTTCCCCCCAAAGGCAGTGTAAACGCTAAGGCCACACTTAAGAGGACACCAAAATTGGTTACAAATAGTCTTATACATTTGCTCCTTTTCTTTAAAGAAACACAAGGTTGCTTAACTTCTGCTGGACGTCCGGTAGGGCTCGTGTAGGATACACCAGGCAGCAACCCAAGCTAGGCGGTCGCAAGGCACGGCGAGCAAAATCAGGAGAGCAGACAGGCAGGCAGCCAACACATATCCTCCATCTTGAACCGGTAGACCGCGTACCACCAACTCCACATGTACGTGGTTGCTTCCCACCTCGTACCTCGCGGCGTCTCAGCAGGTAGCCCGAGCAAACGTCAACTGCCACTTGCCCCACGAATGAGGAAAACAACAAGACAAGCAAAGATAAGAAACAGCGAAGGATCAATAATGGACATCCAAGAGACTGGCGCACCAGTAACGAGCGCCACGGCTCATACAGTACTTCATTCTGACGTTTTATTTGTTTTTGGCTCTTCTACATACGCTCTAACGAAAAAAAGGGGAAAAAAAGAAAGACGACGCACCAGACATAATTATTTGAATGGGACGGAAATAGGTGAATATGATGTAGATATACAGACAAACAGCTGATTACCACTTCAAATGGGGAGATATCCGGCGACCTGCTGGCCAATGCAGGGTTTTGCAAGCACGAAAGCAAGCAGTGTACGGAAGTCCATTATCTTGCTGAAACGTGCGCCCAGGATTGCTTGACAATACTACTTCAGTCAATTAAATTCGAGGCCGAAGAAATGTCTGGAGACGCCCCTGACAGCGATGGGAAACCGAACTGACTGTCGTTCGCAAAGCGGCCCGACAGCCAGACAACCGGGAGTGATAGTCTGGGATGCCCTTTGTTTTCATGGCAGGACCCCTTTGGTTGTCATCCGCGGCGCTTACAGCACAGCGATACGTCAACGATATACTATGCCCTTCATGGCAAGTCATGCTGGGCTTACATTTCAGCAAGGTAATGCCCGCCCGCACACGGCGAGAGTTTCTACTGTTTGCCTTCGTGCTTGCCAAACATACTTTGGCTGGCAAGGTCGCCATATCTCTCCCCAACTCATAACGGTTGGAACTTTATGGACTGGGCCCTCCAACCAGCTCGGGATTTTGAGAGAATTTGGCACTGTCATCCTCAGAATGGCATCCAACAACTCTACCAATCAATGTCAAGCCGAATAACTGCTTGCATAATGGCCAGAAGTGGACCACCGTGTTACTGACTATGTCAATTTCTGAAGCTCTTTCTCTTGGAAAAAATCATCCAATTTCTCTGAAACTGTAATCATTTGTGTGTCTGTACATTTGCATCACATCTACCGAACCCATTCGGATAAATCCTTCTCGGTGCGCGTTATTTTTTTTCTTTTCTTTCTGAAAGTATGTGTATAAAGAATGAGGCTTGAGATTCGTAAAAGATCCTTATAATCCATCCTCACCTAGATGAATGTGTGAGCAGTGGCTTGTCCAAGTAAAACGTATTTCCGAAACTTTATTCATGGCAGATACGTATGACACAAGTTTGGTGATATAGAACTTAAAATTACAGAGGATAAATCTGTTGAAGATAGGGATGTTTGTGCTGATGGTGCAACCATTTTAATGAAAATTTACGACGCACTCGATAAAAAACTGTGTTGTCACTGCAGGACATACTTCATTAGTTTCTGTTCCGCCCATTGGCCACAAATTAACACTCTATCGGCCTATTATTCATTAATAAATAGTACTGCACACCTGTAAATGATATATGTATTACTAACGTTAGACTAAGTGGATGATTTACATGCAACTCACTTTAAACGGATTGGAACAGCACACAGCTGATGAAGTATCCCTCGTCTGACGACACAGTTTTCGGTCGAGATTGGTGTAAGCATCAGGTATCGCTTGCCTCAGTGACACTACTTTTCATGGACACCATGAAAGATGTCTGTTTTAGCTAACTCTTAAGAAGTTTTATTTGTAATGATTAACTTGGCTTCACCTAGTTCAGCTGACTGCTTTTCTGCTACATGCTCATCACATAAGCATGGCTAGGAGAAGCATTGCATGGGAAACCAACTTCATTGATGTTATTTTCTTTTATCTCATATCTGCAGGCTACATTCTTTACCCATAATCTAATCAAGTTTAGCTCTGTAATTAGGAACGTATGGTTAGTTGAAATAGTTGAACCACGTCCTTTGGTTTGGACCCGAGTGGCGAAAGGCTTCGTCGACTCTGTGACGGTCTTGGCTGAAGATTTATAGACCTGTGTTATCGTGTGGGGATTTGTAGGACTCCCCTTGATAGGTCAGTAGTGCACTACACAAAGGAAGCAGCTACTCGGGTAGCACAGTACTTGTGGAGTGCACAACAGGGTTTTTTAGTCTGGGCGGTAGTTTGAGGTGCTTTGCTGAAAACACGCCAGTCGATAGGCAGCAAGGGAAGTCAAACAGCGTTCATAATAAAGACACTTCGGTTGTCATAATTTTATCAGTGAACTGTCGAAGTATTCGTAATAAAGTTCCCGAATTTACTGCCTCCAGGAAAGTTCTGGTGTTCAGATTATTCTTGGGACCGAGAGCTGGCTGAAACCCAAAGTGAAAGGCTCTGAGATATTTAGCGAGTCATTGAACATGTATCGGAAAGATAGATTAGAGCTATAGGAGGGGGAGTGTTCATTGCGGTTCACAAAAATATTGTCTCTATTGAAGTCAAAGTTGAGCGTGATAGTGAAGTTATCTGGTCGCATATAACAGTTGTAGATGAACCCAAGTTAATTGTTTGATGTTTTTACTGGCCACCCGATTCCACGGTGACAGTTATAGAGTGATTTAGAGAAAGTCTACGGTCAATAGCGCGTAAATACCCAGATCATGGAATACTTGTTGGAGGCGACTTTAGCCTACCGCGTATGGACTGGGATGTTTACAGATTCATGGTGGGGAGGTTTGTAAGGGGTCTGTAGGCCCTTACTATAAATTTGCACTCGGCACAGGTCGATAAGGCGAACAATCGATTGTGTCGTGTTGCGAGAGCGAGTGTGGAGTTGAGCGAGTGCCATGTTGCGGGTAGAGGTGTGTGGAGGCCAGTTGTTGTAATGCAAGGCTTTAACGGAGAAGGGAGTCGCCATCGCCGTGGTTAGACCCCTTTGTACTAGAAATAATACCGGGAAAGTGAAGAAGTATCATTACGGAAGTGGTCAGTGACATTTCTAGTGCCGATATTTTGGTTTCGTGTCTACCGCGCCGGCATCACCTTGGATTGCAGTGTTGGATTGCAGTGTTGGATGCAGTGATGGATTAGCGTGTGATGATAATGGAAAATGAAGAAGCCTGTGCTGAGATTAGCCGTAATTAGATATGTATGACGAAGGCAGTGGCTGTCTCCTCCTTTTTGTGTTTTTGAGACGAATATAGGTTCGTAATTAGTGAAACTGTGTGGTGTTTTTCTTGTTACCAGACATTTCATTATTACAGTATTGAGAAGGACGAACTGGAAAGTAACAACTTCCGTAGCAGTCAATTCCGATTGCCAGCCCCATTAGGTACACGGTCACATTAATAACAATTATTGGGCTGCTATTCGATCAGATCGGGTCGGGATAAATAAACGGAGGTGTTACAGGTTACAGACAGACATTCATGCGAAATACTTTTGAACCGTTTTTGAAATCTGTCTTAAACAGAAAGCTCGGCACCACACAACCAATGCAAATATCTTAGACCTTGTAGCTACAAATAGGTCGGACCTCGAAGACAATATCGGTATAGAAACGGGGATTAGCAATCATGATATCATTATAAAAACTATGATTACGAAAGTTAATAAATCAGTCGAGAAGGCTAGGAGAATGTTACTGCTAGATGACACGGTTTGGCAGCAATCTGTGACTGTTTGCTGAAGATGCTGCCGTGGTGTACGGTAAGGTGGCGAAGCTGAATGACTGTAGGGACATACAAGACGACTTTGACACAATTTCCAGTCAGTGTGATGAATGGCAGCTAGCTTTAAATGTAGAAAAATGAGGAGGAAGAACAAATCTGTAATGTTCGATTACAGTATTACTAGTGACCTGCTTGACACAGTCAAGCCGTTTAAATACGGGGGTAGTCCAGAAAGTAAGTTCCGATCGGTCGTGAAACGGAAACCACTGGGAAAATCCGGTAAAGCTTTGCACAGACGTGTTGGGCAGTGTCTCTAGTATGCCAGTCGATCGTGTCGCGTCGCTCTTTCCAGGTTTGAGCGAACAGTGAGCACGTAAAGCTGCGTAGGGAATAGCGTGCCAAGTGTGGAGGCCCTGTTAGAGATTTCCCCTGTGTCATGCAGCCCACATAACACAACTGCCGAGCAGTTCGTCCTTCATGCCAGTTCTCGGCCGCAGACGTCAGGGGCAATGATGACGCTCCTGCAGAGTTTCCGACGAGAAGTGTTCGATCACCCACAATACAGACCGTAATTGGGTGCACCTGAGTCTCATCTCTGCTCACAATAACTGCTGGCTATGAAGGCAAAATTTTTCCATAGGCAACGAACTGCAGTCCAGTGCAGATAACTGGCCAAAAACACAAGTGGCTGCTTTCTATGACGAGGATATTGGAAAGCTGATACAACATTACGACAAAACTAGAAGTTGGAGCGGCGACTATGTAGATAAGTAGGTGGAATGTGTACCTACCTGTTGCAAATAAATCATTTCTGGTTTTCACTGTGGTTTCCATTTCACGACCGATCGGAACTTACTTTCTGGAAAACCTGTTCGTAACGTTTCAAAGCTGTATGAAATGGAACGAACATGTGGGAACTGTGGTAGGGAAGGCGAATGGGAAACTTCGGTTTATTAGGAGAATTTTAGGAAAGAGACGTTCACCTGTAAAGGAGACTGCTGGTGCGACCTATTCTTGAGTACTGCTCGAGTGTTTGGGAACCGTACCAGCTAGGAAGACTTCGAAGCAATTCAGAGGCGGACTATTAGATCTGTTACCGTTAGGTTCGAATAACATATAAGTGTTACAGAAATGCTTCGGGAAACATTACTGAGAGAACGCGGCATTCTTTTCGAGAAACATTATTGAGAAAATTTAGAGAACCGGTATTTGAAGCTGACTGCCAAACGAGTTTACTGACGCCAACAGATATTGCGTTTAAGGACCACGAAGATAAGATACGAGAAATTAGGACTCATGCGGAAGCATATAGACAGTCGGTTTTCACTTGCTCTATTTGGGAGTGGAGCAGGAACGGAAACAACGGCTAAGTGGTACAGGGTACCTTCCACCACGCAGAGTACGGTGGCTTGAGGAGTAGCTACACTGAAGCGCCAAAGAAACTGGTATAGACATGCCTATTCAAATACAGAGATAAGTAAGCAGGCAGAATACGGCGCTGCGGTCAACAACGCCTATAAAATATAAGTGTCTGGCGCAGTTGTTAGATCGGTCACTGTTGCTACAATGGCAGATTATCAAGACTTAAATGAGTTTGAACGTGGTGTTAAAGTCAGCGCACGAGCGATGGGACACAGCATCTCCGAGGCAGCAATGAAGTGGGGATTCTCCCGTACGACCATTTCACGAGTGTAGCGTGAATATCAGGAATCCGGTAAAACATAAAATCTTCGACATCGCTGAGGCCGGAAAAAGATCCTACAACAAAGAGACCAACGACGACTGAAGACGATCGTTCAAAGTGACAGAAGTGCAATCCTTACACAAATTGCTGCAGAATTCAGCGCTGGACCATCAACAAGTGTCATTTAACGAAACATCATCGATATCGGCTTTGGGAGCTGAAGCCCCATTTGTGTACTCTTCATGACTGCACGACACAAAGCTTTTCGCCTCGTCTGGGCCCGTCAACACCGACACTGGACTGTTGATGACTGTTACCTAGTCGGACGATTCTTCTTTCAAATTGTATCGAGCAAATTCTATTGTACGGGTATGGAGACAACCTCATGAATCCATGGACTCTGCATGTCAGCAGGCGAGTGTTCAAGCTTGTGGAGGCTCTGTAATAGTGTGGGGCGTGTTCATTTGGAGTGATATGGGACCCCTGATAAGTCTAGATACGTTTCTGACAGGTGACACGTACTTAAGCATCCTGTTTGATCACCTGTAGCCACTCATGTCCATTGTGAATTCCTACGGACTTCGGCAATTCTATGAGGACAATGCGACAACCCACACGTCCAGAATCGCTATAGAGTGGCTCCGGGAACATTCTTCTGAGTTTAAACACTTCCGCTGGCCACCAAACTCCTCCAGACATGAAGATTATAGATCATATCTGGGATGCCTTGCAACGTGCTGTTCAGATCTCCACACCTTCGTACTCTTACGGATTTATGGACAGCGCTTCACGATTCATGGCGTCAGTTGGCTCCAGCAGTACTTCAGACATTAGTTGCGTCCATGCCACGTCGTGTTGCGGCACTTCTGCGTGCTCGTGGTGGCCCTGCACGATATTACGTACGTGTACCAGTTACTTTGGTTCTTCAGTGTAGATCCATAGTTGTAAAATAATGGGATTGGCCTTCATTGTCTAAGGTCTCTGTTACATTAGGCATGGGGTAGACATCTCTGACCACCCACTGGTTCAAATACCAGTATCTACAAAGTAATCTATCCACTTTCTGGCCATTTGATGCCAAGTTTTGAATGTATAAGAATAATACTGCTGCATATTTCAGTTCGTCAAAGTTCCCAAATTCCAGTCGTTCCTGAAGAACTGGGTCACTAATGAGGAAGCGGGCAGAATGAATAAATGCTGCACTGGCTATCTATAACAGGCCACGGATACGACACTGTGTTATTAAAAAGCATATCACGCGCAGTGTATGGCTAGGTCTCACCTAAGCAAACTGCTCAGTGACTGGTGTAGTCTGGCCTCCTTCACCTCCAGAGCTGATCTCCTGACTAACGCAAATGAATCAAGCTGTATATTTGAGGGCCACCTTTCCTTGTAGCCCACAAAGGTCTCCTGAAGAATATACTACTGTTGTCTGCCCAAGTGCCAGTTTCCTCCCAGTGACTGAGGGTGCAAAACTAAGAACCAGAGACACTCTACTCATTTACTCTCAGACTACTGGTGGGACTGTTAAAGACAACTCAGAGAGGATTCCCACTACAATTACTACGATGATAAAGGAAGAAGAATGGGAAATCATGCATTCAAATCCACAAAATACTACTTATTTCTCTGATTTTGTTAATCTCTTCCATTTTTATTCCATGCAGGAACTTAATTTGGATCGAGTTATGAAATCCGTCGCTACACTTAAATAATCAATGTATTTCAATGTAAGTGAATGAATACACAGCATCTGTAAAGGGGAAGATAAAATGGTTCAAATGGCTCTGAACATTATGGGACTTAACATCTGAAGTCATCAGTCCCCTAGAACTTAGTACTATAAACCTAACTAACCTAAGGACATCACACACATCCATGCCAGAGGCAGGATTCGAACCTGCGACCGTAGCAGTCGCGCGGTTCCGGACTAAAGGGCCTAGAACCGTTCGGCCACCGCGGCCGGCAAAGGGGAAGACAAACGGAGTTTTGGAAAATTGCAGTTCATCTATTAAGGATTTCGATCAGATCTAGAAAACTGTATGAGTATTTGGGGTACTTGTCTTCTGTACTTGGCAAATGTCTCGAAGGGATTCAGAGCCACGAAGAGTATAACGTGTTGATATAGGCCTTCTGAAAGCCAAATAATGCTGTCTAGGAGATTTAAACGAGGGGCATTGTAAGAAATGTGATTCTTTCTTCCAAAAACTTCGTACGTTAATTTAGAAAATTGGTATTTGAAGTAGCATGTGCAAGAATTGTACTCTCTCCAACACATTTTTATAGTCGAGATCATGGGAACAAGAGAGACAGGCCTAAGAATGTAAAAGGATACATACACACATTCCATCCCCTCATTCCATTAGCATTGTTGCAGGGTAGCCTCCGCCATTCACTGTACAGTGACTTTCATTGTACACACGCCGCTAGCCGTTAAAATTTGCAACAGCAGACGTCAAACTGACATTTCAGTTCAACTGCTCGAAGCAGGTAGTAGCAGCACGATAAATATTATGTACACTTGGAGAGATTATACAAAGTGTCATCATTCATAAATTGCTTTCATATTTATGACAGCTGTGAGAAGATTGTTTTATGCCTCGTGTAAGAAAGAGAAAATAGAGAAACGTTTACTAGCACACAGGATTGTGACCTATGGAGACTACAGTTCATTGCTTCACTATGTTGCTGCTCTCATTGGTTGGAATTCTATGACTGGTATGAGGCGCCTTGTCACGGACCGCGCGGCTCCCCACGTTGGAGATTCAAGTCCTCCCTCGGGCATGGGTGTGTGTGTTGTCCTTAGTCGTAAGTTAGTTTAAGTTAGATTAAGTAGTGCATAAGCTTAGGAACCGATGACTTCAGCAGTTTGGTCCCATAAGACATTATCGCAAATTTTTCCAGTTCAGGACCACAGCTGCCCCATCTGCTTAAGACGACAGACATTTTGTTCGTTTTGCCATGCAGCATCGTACAGTGCTGTCATATACGTAGGCTCAGGAAAAGGGCTTGTCTGAAACGTGTGCATCTGGAGAGTGCAA
The DNA here is from genome assembly GCF_023898315.1 of Schistocerca nitens. Classification (NCBI taxonomy): domain Eukaryota; kingdom Metazoa; phylum Arthropoda; class Insecta; order Orthoptera; family Acrididae; genus Schistocerca; species Schistocerca nitens. The sequence continues at coordinate 719,636,524 of NC_064618.1, forward strand.
CGACGTCAGGGACACCAACTGTCAGCGCATCTATCACTGTCATGCCTTTTCTTGTTGCAGTAGAAGAGAGCGGCACACTGACATTGATGGGTTCAACGTCAATACTCGACACAGTATTAGCACCACTTCTTTTTTTTCAGACCAGCCTTGGTTCTGCTTACGGCATCGTGATGGAGATTCCCATGTGTGGAAGCTCCAAAGCTCCGAGGAGAATGAACGCTGCCAGTTTGCATGATGGTGTGCTGTCTTATTGGGTACACATCACTATCACCAATGGTTCACATAGTTGGTAATTTGAACAGTAGGTGTTATATTTCTGACGTTTTAAGGCTGGCTGCTGTGTTCTATCTTCGAAGTCTCTTTGACTTTATCTTTCAACAAGATAATACCAGACCGCGTGTCCTAGCCACCTCCATATGGAGTGTGGTCAAATTGTGCTGTGCCCACCAACTCCTCCGGATCTCTCTTCCGACGAAAACTATTGGTTGTTAAGATACTGGCACACCACCACTTGCCAGTCATTGTAATTGATGAACTCTGACACAGGATAAAGCAGCATGGAATGACGTACCGTTATCTGCCATCGACTCTGACATAGAGATGAAGCAGCATGGAATTACGTACTAGTGACTGCCAACGACTCTGACAAAGAGATGACGCAGGGTGGAATGACAGAACAGCATCTGCCATCGACTCTGATATCGAGATGAAGCAGCAAGAAATGATATACCGGTATCTGGCATCGATATGATATAGAGATGAAGCAACATGGAACGATGTAACAGTGACTGCCGTCTACTCTGACATATAGATGAAGCAGCATTGAATGACTTAATAATACCTGCCATCGACTCTGACGTACTCCCGCCCGAAGTTCGAATCCTCCCTCGGACATGTGTATGTGTGTTGTTCTTAGCGTAAGTTAGTTTAAGTAGTGTGTAAATCTAGGGACCGATGACCTCAGCGGTTTGGTCCCTTAGGAATTCACACACATTTGAACATTTTCGACTCCGACGTAGAGATGAAGCAGCATGAAAAGACGTAACAGTATCTGCCGTCACTCTGATATATCAGCGTGGAATGATGTACCAGTATCGATTATCGACTCGATGCCTGCCTGGATAGAGCCATTGTGTTACAGAAGTGCACAACCTTGTTTACCTCCAAATCACCAGCAAATTTAATCATGAAGTGTTCTTACTGTACTGCATATGCACAATAAATACGAGGGTAAGTCAATCATTATCCGCAATTAAGTTATATTTTTGTTTATTTTTTATGGTACTCTTGTTTTACGTTGATGACCGATGCTTTGTTTACTTGTTGTTGTATCTTTGCAATTTTCAAGCTGCTAGGTTAGTTTCGTTACCGCTGCCGTACTGTTAATTATGGCTGCTCCGCTGTCTATTTGCACCAAAGAAGAGCAGCGTTCAGTGATCCGTGTTTTGTGGTCGGAAGGCGTATCAGGGGCCGAAATTCATCGAAGACTTTCGGTACAGTACGGGAACAGTGTTTTGCCACAACGGAGTGTCTACGAATGGACTGACTAATTCCGAAATGGTCGCACAAGTGTAACGCCACAAATGAAGAAACTATTGATCGTTCACGTGAAATGATTCTCTTAGACAGACAGTAAATTACTGACGACGTGGCACATCGTATGCAAATTAGTCACGGTCCTGCCTACGAAATCATACACAACAGACTTGGGTTTCATAAAGTTTGTGCAAGATGGGTCCCAAAACAGCTCACACAGTTTCATAAACAAACGCGCTTGGGCATCTGCAAAAAACATTTGTACCGCTATAGTAAAGAAGGGGACAACTTCTTAGACAGGATCATTACTGGTGACGAAACGTGGATCCATCATTACTAGCCAGAGAGTAAACGGCAGGGTATGGAATGGAAACATCCAAATTCGCCGTGCAAGAAAAAGTTCAAGGCCCAACCATCCGCAGGAAAACTTATGCTTACGGTTTTTTTGGGACGCACAAGGTCCACTGCTGGATGATTATGGGGACAGGGGCACCACAGTAAACAGTGTACGTTACAGTGAGATGCTTACTGCCAGGCTAAATACTGCAATTCGAAGCAAACGCCGAGGATTGCTGTCAAAAGTTGTCGTGTTGTTGCACGACAATGCCCGTCCGCATACTGCTGCCCACACTGCTGAAACGCATCTGAAACTCAAATTTGAAGTACTACATCATCCTCCATATAGTCCCTATCCTGTCCCTTCTATCACTTGTTTGGTCCACTCAAACAGGCATTAAGAGTCCGTCGATTTGCCTCGGTAAAGCAGTGAAAAAAGCGGTGCATTCCTGGCTCGCAGCTCAACCGAGAACCTTCTTTTATGAGGGCATCAGGAAGCTTGTACAACGATGGACCAAGTGCGTTGAAGCGCAAGGAGACTATATCGAAAAATGATGTTCTTGTAAGTTTCCTATTTGATTACAATAAAATTTTATAACTACTTTGCGGATAATAATTGACTTACCCTCGTAAAATTTTGTTATTTACTATCCTTCCTGCAGATGCAGTTTTAATTGCCGTCAGTGTAGTTAGGTACAGAAGTCTTCAGAAGAATCTGTCACGTGTAAACGAAGGAAAGGTACATCCTAACCAAAGAAGTAAAAACTATATGTATCTGTAGAAATTAATCGAACTTCGATATTTTGACTCTGAATTTACTGTGCAAAATATCTCAAATGGCTCTATGCACTAGCTTAGAACTACTTAAACGTAACTAACCTAAGGACATCACACACATCCATGCCCGAGGCAGGATTCGAACCTGTGACCGTAGCAGAAGCGCGGTTCCGGACTGAAACGCCTATAACCGCTCGGCCACAGCGGCCAGCCGCAAAATAGCAATTGTAAAACGATTATAGACTGAAATATGTCGTAACATAGATTTATTATGGGATCCGCAGTATTATGATTCAGGTATAAAAGTCATCAACCATATGCTTATGGTTTGAACACTAAGTCTTAACTAGGTTTTGCCATACTGGTTGTAGTGTATCCATGCTTCCCATCAACCTTAGAACGAGTTTCTTACAGCAGGTATCGGGGTACCTATAGTTTATAGTTAAGATAGTAAATAAAGTCATAGTTAATTAATTAATTTTAGATGCACAACTGAATCCTGGCCTCCAGAAATAACCCACTATTTATGATAATTCATCACAAGATCTGTATACCTTTCCTTTCCCGTTTTTCTGGACTTATTATAAGAAATGAACAGTGTCCGATGTTAACAACATTTCCTAAACATATACAGGTGTTTCACAGTTCCTGGTACAGCCTTTTAGCTGTTATAGAGGGGACAGTAGATAAAGTTTTGATAAGGACTCATGACCGGAAATGCACGGTTTGGATACAAGTGTGTTTGAAAATCGGATAACTTTCAGATCTCCTGCGTTACGGTAAGCTCAGCGGAAAGAATAAGCCTTGACCAGTGTGCTCTACAGGGGCACGTGGTATGGCCGATGTTTCGCGTATTCGTCGTCATATTTTCTTCTACGTGACGAAAGACGTCCTCTTCAAAGTCGGCGAGTCCGGGAAGCACCACAGTCAACCCTCCTAGCGGCAAACGCACCAGTTTCTCGCAGTCGTTATTGCAGTCACAGAAAAATGGTCTGGGATAGCAGAAATACAAGGCTTGACGATGCCCTCTTTCCATACTTTGTGCGTACTGTAAAGTGGGAGATCTGAAAGTCATTAGTTCCTCGGACTTATTTATATCCAAACGGTACATTTCCGGACTTGGATTCCCTATCAAAATCAAATTTTATCTATAAAACCCTCACGAACGCACAGAAACTTGTAACAGGATTTTTAAAACATCCCTTATTTTCCTATGGTAAATGAGCTCAAAACCTTCAGTTATTTTCATAAGAGTAAAGGAAAGTATGCCACAGTGTAATGTGCCATTGACTCAGAGATGACTAAGGACAGAGTACTTGCCCAGTTAGTCACGGGTAATCAAACAATGTGGTCTATACTTCGTGTTTCGCAAATGTAATCGAAGAGAACCGCCATACCGTTATCAGTACAAAGTTTGGAACTCTGACCAGTTTTACTCTTTGGTACAGGAAGCAATAAAACGATAGTGTGTGATAAGTTAAAAATGTTTTCCTGACGTACCTGGAACCGAGTACAACCTACGGTTTGATTCCCATGCCTGCTGATACTTCATATATCGTGTTGGCTACTAGTACACATCATTGTTCTTCGCATATTTAAGTCTCTTTCTCACTTTTACTGTTCACAAGACAACTTATCTGTTAGTGGAAAATAATCTGAAGAGGACATAAATCGATCTGAAAGGAATAAACAGAGTAACAGCTATCTTCCTTGTAACTGAAAGATTCCTTTCATTTCGAAACCTGTTGGAAGCCGCTAACGAGGAAGGCAGCCGAATGTTATGACGTGCAAGCTAGAAACGTTTCGAGTCCGCGATATTTTACTTGCTGCGTTCGCCCATTCACTGTAGTAACAACTTGATTATACTGCGTTTCCCTCGACGCCGGAAGGCGGCGAACCTGATTTCACAAAGCTGCAATTCTGACTGTCACATTTCTACTCATTAAGTACCGCCTGGGACTGAAAATGATCGTAAATTGCAGCTGTATAAGCCATTAATCTAAAGGTTTCCATTATGCTGAAATTTACGACGGCAATCGTGAACAACTTCGTCTTAACAGTGACCTTTCTATCTTGTTCGTTCTGTTGCATAACAAAAAAAAAAAAGGTTCGGCCGGTAATATATGATTGTGAACGTGTGTATGTGTGTGTTTGGTAGTGGCAATGTGTACGACAAACAGTTACAGTTCTCCGAAAAAAAAAAAAAGTTTCCCTATAAGCAGTAGTTTTTGAGGGAACAAATCTGGATTTAGAATTCAACATTGCTATTTTGCAAATGGTTTTTTATCAACAGCAGATGAGTCTTGTAATACTACTAATACTACATAACGAGATATAATCCATTGTAACTATACCACACTTCCATTACGGTTCACTGACTGCTGAGAACCATAATCCCAACTGAAGATTTAGTCTTTACTATGTACTAGCAAAAAAGTGCTGTAAAAGTGTATTTCGCTGCTACTAGTTTCAAAGTAGCTCTGTGTCATATGGCAGACTTTAAAGACTAACAGGTGTATATCACACGATCGTTACTGAGTTTTAAATACATGCTTAATGCTGTAGAAGAAAGTGAGCCTCGTGTCTCTCACATCATTCAGCAGCCGAACAAATGTTAACAGGAAAAAAAGAAGAAATTAGGATACCTCCAAAAACATAAGAAAACCAGGATAAGTGTATGGCATTTCTACATTCAGATGGAGCCATTGGAAATATTAATGAGATTAAAACGATTGGAATCTGACGAGAATGGGGAAGGTAACCAGCGACAGACAAGAGATTTATAGCGTTATGTCCTCAACAAAGGATGCAACCGGAGCTGGCGGGCTGACACAGTTTCCGTCCATAACCGGAATATGCCAGCAGTTGTCCGACATAGATAATGACACTTCGGCAACCGTCGATGAACACGTACGACGACACGTGTTTGCGGAGCTCGATGCGGACCTATCGGACGTCATAGAGAATGTGATACGTTTCAAAGATGTTCCACTTCTCTTCCATATAGCTTAAGACCGTGCCGTACTGCCGTAACGCATCAGTGACGAGAGTGGCCGAGGCTTCGAACGACATTTCGAGTATGCGGACTGTACGAAACCTCATACCTGCGTGGCCCACGGCTATCGTGATGACTTTACCGTCAGCATGGCGAAAGTGGTAGCCGTTGGTGGAACGTCGAACTAGGTTCACACACGCCTTTTTGTTCTTCATCTTGAGTTGGACCGTCCTGGATAAGATAGACAGATGGATGCCTATCAGCTTGTAGGGATCGACATGCATGTCCATTATAATTATCCGGGCTGTTATGTATGCCGTGGTCGGTTGATGAATTTTGTCTCAATTCCCAACGTTTCGTCTCCCACTGCGGGAGACATCTTCAAGGGGGTCCGCAGGTCGATGGAAGGTCCAACACACCCAGTCAGTAGTGAGCCAGTGGGTGTGTTGGACCTTCCATCGACCTACGAAGGTCCAACACACCCAGTCAGTAGTGAGCCAGTGGGTGTGTTGGACCTTCCATCGACCTACGGACCCCCTTGAAGATGTCTCCCGCAGTCGGAGACGAAACGTTGGGAATTGAGACAAAATTCATCAACCGACCACGGCATAACAGCCCGGATAATTATAATGGACATGATATTTCCGGCCGTGAAAGTCTACATTTTAGTATCGACATGCATGTCATCTCTCAAAAACTGTTCGATTTCATAAGCCTCCAGGCGCTCGTAGGATTCATCGAAAGTGAGTTTCACTGTCGCCTGGCAGTAAGAGAACGCCATAACTGGTCAGAGCTATAAATTAAAACAACAATCGCTGTACCTCGCGCAAGCGAGTATACACATACGTGCAGAGCGCTAGTCGGAGCCCCACACGTCCTAGCCGTGTCGTGTCTGAAGGCCTACTGAGACCGACTGATCTACTGCGAAAGTAAAGCCGTAAGAACGGGTAGCTCAGTGGAACGAAACAAATCTCGATCAAGTACGTTATTTCAGAGTGCTGATAATCAATGTAATGTCGAGAGTATGGATATTATGAATGCACAGACAGACATTAGACACTGCACCTCAGTTATAGTCCATTTAAAACCGAAAACGGGATGAAAATTTTACTGAATTAAAGAATAACTTCTGCTACTATCTCAGACCGCTGTACAGCTATATATAACGTTGCTCTATGAACAGGTCGCTCTCAAGTCCATCGACGATTTCAGAATCTTCCTCGCGATTTTCTCCGCTCTTTTTGACGATCACTAACAGAGTTAATGCATCTATTTTACGCGCGTTCATTTTCGCAAAAAAAAAAGAAAAAAGTGTGTGGTTTGCGAGCCAAATAAAGCCGACAACTGCCGCTGGAGAGCCCTGAGAAAGCAAATAACGTTAACCAGCTCGTCCCGTGTGGCGATAGCGCTGTCTCTGGCGAGATCATATGTCTCGTCAGCCTCCACGTCAACGTAAAAAAAAAGAAGTTATTAGAGCACATGCTGGCGAAAGACAAAGGTCCAGAGTTTGAGTCTCGATCCGGTACACAGTTTTAATCTGTCAGGGAGTTTCATATCAGCGCACCCTCCGCTGCAGAGTGAAAATTTCGTGCTGGAAACTAAACATTCACGTGACATTAGAGCTATACAGGTCACAACTCATTTGTCCATGCATGATAACATTTTCCTTCGTATAGCAGATTCTTGTCTAATGCTGCTGCATTATTGCGCGAGAACTGGTAGTAACTGTAGATTCTGTGCGAGGTGCCGGGGCTAGCAGTGTATTGATCACTAAATTCTACTAGAATCCACATATGTAAATCATGCTCTAAGCCCCCCCTATTCTAACTCCGACTTTTGCTGTTGCACAAGGATAAAAAAAATACGCGAACTAACTCTAATCAACCCTGCCAGTGGAGTAGAAGAGAGTTTGGCACCTGCAATAATTTAATTTGATAAATAAGTTAAATAAACAAAGGTTTCATTAACATAGGGAGGAATGATAGGGTTGCTCTATCGATTAACAGAATGAAAGTTCTGTCCAAAATAACAATAGGATTTATTAAGACTGACACAAAATAATAAACAAAAACACATAAACATTTACAATAAATCAAATTGGCTCAAATTGGAGACTCATACAAACACTGTAAAGGTGAAGTTGTCCCTAAACTAGATCGTGAGGTTTAAGACGAAGTGGTATGTGGAGCCAATTCCTTGCCACTCAAATCTCAAGAGAGACACACAGCTAACCCAACAGCAATTGCTGCTACTCAAGACAGAACAAAGTTAGAAATAGACGAACAGGCACGCTCTGCTGACTTCTGATTATCACCTAGGAAAATCCCTATCTGCCGGTGCTGCGGACATACATTACCAAAACTGCCTTATTAACTGCTAGAACACGATCTGGCGTACCGCAGGCGAGGGCTGGTTGCTTCGACGTCCTCGACCGAAAGGCGACTGCCGACTACCCAGAGCACCCGTACAGGCCGAACACCGAACATTCCCGCCCCCACGACAGTGGCCGTGGTTACGTTCCAATCAGCAACTCGAAAACCGGCGGAAATTCCACTCCATTGCCGGAGCACTACCATTCCACCAATGGAGATTCTTGGCGCCAATTTCTGTGCTGATTTTGCAGAAAGTGCGGGAATTTTCCCGCCACAACTGCGTGGGTACACAAGTCATTCCCACGCCTCGCTGGTAGCCCGCCAGAAAGTGTTTTCGCAAAGTTTCTCCGAAGTAACGGAACCTCTAGCCCAGCCGCTACTTCACACCCCAGCGGGCGTGTCTCTTGACAATGTCGGCGTCTGCAAAGCATTCACTCGACTGCCTCACACACGTCGGCTTAACTCTCTCCAGTTCCACAGAGCCCGCCTGTCACCGGACCACCCGGGTGACGAGAGACGCTGCGTGGGAAGTACGCGTGTTAAGGAAAAGCAACCCTCCACCGCATGCAACTAGAGAGGAGAATCGTAAGATAGAAATATGAGAGGGGGCTCATGCCACCTCTCATTGCCCCTACGCCATTTTAGATTGTAATTGGTGAGCGGTTGGCTCACTTAGGAGCAAGGTAGTGAGTCAATCGCCCAAGAACAATCTTACAAAGTGACTCCACATACCGCACTCTATAAAAAAGATCATTGCAACTGAAAAATGCAACTCATAGAGGGAGGATTATTTATGATGTAGCCAACTTCACCTTCTTAATATGGAACACTAACACTCACATCACACATCCATACCCAGGGAGCCCCTTCCCAAACACCGATTCACGCAGACATTCACTCTCTAAATATGGCCCGGGCATCTGAGCCAACTATGGAGCAGTTTATTCTTTACAATCAGAGTTGGAGTGCTCCGCAATTAAATGCCCAAGATGTTACAACAATTTTAATCATTAAACTAACCTGAACTCACTCACACATGATACTAAATAAGTTAACAATCTCTTTGTGAGCTTTCAGAATCTAATTACAACCTCCGATTCATTCTGTCTCCCTGCAGCAAGAATAACCTTTACAAAATGTTCCCTGAACTGATGGTCCATTCACAATGACAGTGGTGGTATCTGCTTCAGTTTATGGGGACTTCAGGCACACTGTTTGCATACACACAACAATAAACACAAAATACAAAAAAACATGGTGTGGAAAACAATACAGTAATCTGTAATAAGAATTACAGTGTAAAACACAAACGCATACAAGGTATAATATACATTACAAAAACAACATAAGAAAAAGAAATTTAAGAAAAAAAAACAAGGTTCATGGGGCATCAAATTGTGCGTGCACATTGCACAAAGTTCACGACTGTGCTGAGAATGAGGCACTAAATCACATTGTTTGAAATATCCGTAGCACTTCACAAATTCTACAGTACTGACATCACATAAGGCTAAACGTCGGGTGTTGTTGCTACGTTGTTGCAACGGCAATAGGGTGTGCTGGAGCTTCTGCAGTACTCTGTTGAGATTGCACCAAGACCCACGCATATGATCACGGTAGTACGGTAGGAAGACACAGTGATAGGCTCTCCTCACGTCGATTAATTGTCTCTGAGATCTACTTGTTGGGATACATCACTAGTCTAGGTCTCTTCTCTCGCTGGACAGAACTTTACGTTTCCCAATATTGCAGTTCGACGAGGGATGATGGCACGTGGAGTGACTCCACAAGTGTGTGAGGTCATCCATACAGGATCGAACTAGGAGCGACTATTGTTAAAACTGCTCTCTAATAGAGAGGAGAAGTAAGTAATGAGACCATACATTTGTTAGTGTGGCACGATACTGCTTTGTGTATGCAGATCGGCCAATGCTAGTGAGTTGTAAAAACCCAAACAGGTGAGTATATAGCGTCCCTTTCTGTCCTGAGGCACATGAGGCGCAGGTTCTGACACGATATGTGATCTTCTTCGTGTACTCACGACAACGTGGTCTGCCGCAGGGAATCCCTCCAAACGGCTGCCGCGTCCGGAGAGCTAGCAGGCTGTCGCGTGTGGGTCGCGTATCAGTGTCAACGGCCAGCCTCACTTTCGCTTGTGGCCTGGCGAGGGTCCCGCGTAATCCCTCAGGTAGGCGGCCGGGTGACTGTCAGCCTGTGGACCGGATGCGCTCGCCCTTCACGTCAGTTGGAGTGCTGACGCTCTTTTCTTGCAGGTAGCCGTAGACCTCTTGTTCCCGCTCCGGCCGGCCTCCGCATTGCCACGATCCTCGTCATCTGCACAATTCTTACAAAAATCTTATGCCTAACTTTTTCCCATGACCTTCTATGTTATAATAAATTTACATAATGAAACATTGATGGTCTGTCATTTCAGACACTCTTATTTTACTTTTATAGTTATTAATCTATGGCAATCATTATAACATCTAATCTAGACATGGAAATAATTTATTTTGATATATGTGTAGAGACCGATCTCAGTATTGTACATGGTGTGTGATAACTGATGCTTTGTAATGGATGAACAACTAAATGTGCGGGCCCGCACCAATATTACTATTACTTACATAGATCGACAGTAGACATGCTCAAGAATTAACTACCATTTGCCAACGATCTACATTCTATGTCTTTTAATTCAATTATGTTGTTATGAAGGACTAAGTTTTACTGTGCTATAAAGAACATGCAACTTCGCTCGCCGGTCGTCCCTCCATCTCGGGTCTGTGGTTTGGTGACCTGAAAAATAGCATCTCAACAGGCGCGCGCCAAACACAACACTTGTGGTAGAAAACCCCCACAATATTAATCTAGTTATTGTTAAATCCTACAGTTTAAATTTATCCTAGTATATCGTACCTTTTTTTTTTTTTTTTTTTTTTTTTTTACATAATTCCTGTTACGTTGAGATGTCTCGCCGCTCGCCGCTATTGCCGACAGTGATGTGCGCGCCGTACGACATGGCCTCCGAGTTCTCACTACGCCTCACTGAAACTCCAGAGACTGGGTTAGCCATGGCTATACACGACAATAAATTTATAGTTGCAACTTCCTTCTCTATCTGATGCGGTTTTCGGGATCAAAGCACACCTTTCCAGAAGCAATGTAATATGACCAAGCCAGGGGTGGTTCCTGTTGAGGATTCAGTCGCCCAACACACGCCAGCTACACAGTATGTCACGAATATCCAAGTATAAGTCCCTGGTTATTCATCTGTGACAGTCACGAGCAGCACGCTAAATCCCCAACCAGCACATTGGCATGGTAGGCTTTATGCTCGCATTTCTCTCGTCTAGGGCACCATTGGAGTCAAACGCTCACAGGATCACCCCGACTTGCAAGACAACGATGCTGGCGCAGCTCTGCAAAAAAAACTATACTGCCCATATCCATCCTCGAAATCGCGCAATATAGCACAATCTTGCAGTGCACTGACGCGTGCCTGCAAGCATTGGTATGAACGATTCACGAACTGGTTGTGGCCGCTATGGAGCGTATCACGACTTCTCAGAACGCTTCTAAGAGCACGTTCTTGTATGCGCCCGTTTGTGCAACATCTCGTCACACATCTTTATCCCTTAACATGGACACCAGATAGGAAAGGACAAAAACATTGCTCATGGAAAGGTAGTCCCTCTTATCGCAACGACAGAGGAGATCCCGAACATAGACAAAAAAAGAGGATAGCAGCAGTAAATTCTTATGCAAGACAACGCAGCGTGTTAATACTTTAGCAATCTTAATCTATTAATGCAACGGTTATTGTTCCCCGAAGAAAGGTTCATATCTTTGCCTATTCTACTATGCACACCACTTACACTACTACTATTCCACGAACTCCTTTATGTGAGAGATGTGGCGGAGTCCTATGGACTTCTTTCCTTTCAGCGTCTCCAATTCATAAGCATTGTGGTGAGCTGCTCTCCTTATACGGTGCGGGCCGTTGTAAACAGAATAGAATTTTTGGCATTTCATTTTTTGTTTGTTCGAAAGTCGGAAAGACTTAACGAGCACCTTTTGTCCAATTTGGAAGTGTCGTAGACGAGCTCCCCTGTCGGCACGTCTCTTCCTGACCTCTGCTGCAGCCCGTATCCTCTTGAGAGCCAAATCCACTATGGCTTGGTGCTGCGTTCGCGCCCTTGGTGGGAAGTTTACGACCTTGGTTATCAAGTCCTTAGGAATCCGGTTTTTCAGTACTGTAATGGGTGCCAATCTTGTTATCCCATGGGGTGCCTCATTGATCACCTCCTGGAAGTCTTTAAGGAAAACGTCCCATGTCGTGTGCTGTTTGTTACAGTACAACCGGCACAAGTTTCCGAGTTCTTTAATAACCCGTTCTGCAGCATTCGAGCTCGGATGGTGTGAAGATATAAAAATGGGATCAATTTTACATCGACGCAACGTCTCCTTCCATGTTTTTGACTTAAACTGTGGCCCGTTATCAGAAATGATTCTACTCACATGACCAACCTGTGGTAGGAAATCCCGGATTAGGGCTCGTGATACAGTTCGTCCTGTCGCCCTCTTCAGTGGCGTAAAGGTGACGTATTTGGACGTTAGTTCAACAAACACTAATACGTAAGTATATCCTCTTCTTGTTCTTGGCAAAGGTCCCATCAAATCTGTTGCTGCTAATTGTCTTAATTTGGTCGGTACGATTGGGTATAATGGTGCCTGCATGCTCACAGTGGTGTGCTTAGCCTTTTGGCAGTCTTTACACACCGACAGTACCCTCCGAATTCGACGCTCCATGTTTCGAAAGTAACACATGGTCCTTAGCTTGAGATTGCACTTGCGTGGTCCAAAGTGTCCATAGCTGAGGTGAGTATGCCATATAACCTTGTTTATTAGGTGTTCAGGGATGCATACCCCCCATTCAGTGTCATTGGCATAATTTCGGTGGAAAATTATGCCTTTCCGCAAGAGGTAGAACTGCCTGACGGTGGCGTGTCTTCTGTCTATCCATTTCTGTTTCAATAACACTAGGGCAGGGTCCTTGTCTTGCTCCGTCTTGATGTCCTGCATACTACAGGTAATAAAATTTTCAAAGGCTACTTTCTGCATATAAAAAAGGCAGTAGTGATTTTCCTCCAGATCTTCTTCCATGTTGTGCTCAAATCCGATCGGTGACCGTGATAAGGCGTCTGCAATAATGTTCTGACTGCCGGGGATATATTCTATCGAAAAGCTGTACTGCTGTAGATATGATGCCCACCTAATGAGCCGCCTGTGATTAAGCTTTGCAGTCATCAAGAACTCGAGTGCCTTGTGGTCTGTGTAGACCCTCGTCTTGCGACCAAACAGAAGGTATCTGAATTTTTCAAACGCCCATACAATAGCCAGCGCCTCTAACTCGGTTACTGAGTAATTCCTCTCACTCTTGGCTAGTACTCTGCTAGCAAACGCAATTGTCTTCCACACCCTGTTTCCTTCATGTACATAGTCTTGGAACACCATGACACCCAGACCGGAGTATGAACTGTCCGTTACTATGCAAAGCTCTTCTGCTAAATTAGGGTGTGATAGGATGGGTGCTTGTAATAATGCGAATTTTAATGCTTTCCATTCGGATTCAGCCGCCTCATCCCATTCCCAAGGAATCTTCTTTCCTGTAAGTTGATGCAACCGAGGACTGCTCTGAGTTTTGACATGTATAAAGCGGTTGTAAAAATTTATGATCCCCAAGAACCCCCTTAACTGCTTCTTTGTCGTAGGAATGGGAAACTTTTCAATCGCTTCGATCTTTTCGGGATTTGGCGCAATGCCCTCACCCGTGATGATATGTCCTAGAAATTTCACAGAGGACGTCCCAAAAATCGATTTTTCGATATTGATAGTCACTCCGTATTCCTTGAATGTCGCAAGGAGTTCACCGAGGACCGCATTGTGCTCTCCCCAAGATCTCTCCGCGATCAGCAAATCGTCCACATAGCTGGTGACATGACGTTTCAAATTATCGCTTAGTATGCCGTCCAGCCCCCGAATGAATGCGGCAGATGAAACGTTCAAACCAAATGGTAGACGACGAAACCGGTAACATCTTCCAAATGCTAAAAAGGCTGTGTACTGTCTGCAATTTGGATGGAGCTCGATCTGCCAGAAACTCGATTTTAGATCAACTGATGAGAAGATTGATATTCCATGGAAGTTTTGTAAGAGTTCCTCTAATCGTTCCGGTCTGTCTGTTTCGGGTTCTATTATGGTATTAATTTGTCGCGAGTCCAAGACTAAACGAATACTACCATCTGCCTTCTCGACTACTCTTAACGGGTTATTATAGGCTGAAGCCGTAGGTTCTATTATTCCTTCACTCAGCATTCGCGTAATTTCAGCTGCTACTTTCTGTCGATATGCCAAGGGGATTGGATAGGGTGGCACACGAAACTGGTTGTGCGGACGAACACGAAATTCATATTGGAAGTTCTTTATTGATCCTGTCTTGGGAAGGAAGACCTCCGCATGTTCTACTAGTAATTTATGAAGTTCTTTGCGGTGGTCGCTCCTTATATTCTTTATTGCTTCCACTTTTTCTCCTATTTTCTCCTTTATTTCTCCCATTATTCCGACTTCATTCTCATCCGTGTCCTCTCCCTTACCCGCAACGTCGACCTGTTCTTCCTTTCTGTCTTTCAGACACGCATAGTTTATCCGTACACAGTTAGACGGGAGTTGAGCTGGGATCAGCTGGTCGTCGAACTTAATGTGGACGGGATTCCCTTTCCTCAAAACCACTTCACCTCGTCCTAGATCAACTATCGCTTCATGTTCATTTAGGAAGTCCGTTCCTATTATCATGTCGATCGCCAGATTTGGCACGATCCAGAAGTTAGACTCTATTTTGTGTCCTTGGCAGGAGAATTCCAGTCTTGTTTGTTGGGTGACCTCCGTACATTTACCCGCTAATGCCCCTTTTATTTTGGTTTTCTTAACCGATAGGACAGGCCAGTCCATCTCCTGAGAGCACCTCTTGTATGCTGCCTCGGATATTGCTGTTATGTAGCTTCCACTATCTATTATCGCATTCATACTCTTTTCAGCTATTGCTACTGTGATAAGAGGCTGCCGATCTTGTCGAGGAGTTGCTTTATGTTCCTCGAGCAGGATTTCTGATAAATCTTCGTAATGTATCATCCATAGTTGGCCAGGTCCGAGATTACGTGCGAAATTCCGGCGGCCTGTGTTCGCACTAGTCTGGCGTCAATCCCTTGTTAAGCTCCCCCTCCTCTGACGTGCATTAGGATTTGCGGGTCTAGTTTCAATCTCCTGGTTCCACTGTTGTCCTTGGTTTCGCTCTCTCCAATTACGGTCGCTTTGGCGTTCGTTATTCCTCCTATCCCAGATTCCTTGTCTAGATTGACCCTGCTCCCTGACGTTCTGGTTTCCGTGTCTTTGGTTTCCATAATCTTGAATAGCGTAACCTTGACTTCCGTAACCCTGGTTTCCTAACTGACCAGTGCGATTATGCGATCTGTTGTCGTCTTCTGTTCCTGGCCGGTGGTATTTGTTACTTTGCCCCTTCTTCCTGTCCTTTGCGTCTTGTTTATCAAAGACTACTTCGAGTTCGCGCAATAGACTCTTAAATGCTTCTATGTCAGATCCACACTTGCCGACAAGTGTCTGTTGGTACCTAACTGGCAATTTGGAAAAGCAAAATTTAATGATTTCTCCGTTACTCTATGGACTATCTAAAAATTGATTCTTCTTGAGTAAATCATCAAGAAATTTGGTTGCGCTCCTATGCCCGGACACTTCCAGTTCAGGACAAAATATTATTTCCTCTTTAATCCTGTCTTGCGTTTCCTTTGACCAGTAGGTCCGCAGGAATGCACCAACAAATTCCTGATAAGTCCGACACGTCACTGCCACACCCCGCATCTTTTCCGCGGCTTGGCCTTCGATGTGTCCACACATGAATTCTAATTTAGCCTGGGTTGGCCATGATGCCGGTAATAAATTTGTGAACTGCATCACCCAGCTCTTCGGATGCATCGACCCTCCATTTTCTTTGAACTTCTGGAATTTTAGCAACGACAGGAAGTGATTGTGATCAAAATCCGTTCTGATCCTCGCACTGGTGTTGTCACTCGTTTCCGATACTTGCACGTCTGCTGAGTGTCCTGCTCTATCTTGCTGATAACTGTGATGTGCTACCTCTGTATCACAGTGGAAGTGGCACTCAGAATTCACTCTCCTAAGTGGGCTATAATTATTGGAGCTATTACTCGCTGTTTCTGCGTGTGCATTGTTAGTTCCGCACTCGGTCATTGGGCTAGAGCACGGCGGGCTTTTCCTCGGAGATACAATTCTGTGTACTCCATCATGGGTATCCGAACGCGCAGTGCTCGTGTGCCCGTTTTGCTCCAGTTTTGCTATCCGACTCTCTACTTCTTCCATTCGTTTCGTGGTGTTCGCAACCGCGATATTACCTTGAGTTTTTAAGAATGCTAGGGATTTTGAGTGGGATTGTGTTGTACGTCGCAAGCGCCCTGCGAGTTTAGAAGTTGCTTCCGCGACTTTCATTGCCCCTATTGCTGCCGTTTTGGCCAGGCCTGCTACTTTTTGTGCAGCCATTGACATTTGTTTTACTTCTCCACATTCTTTCTTTATTGTTAGTAATTCCCCACGAATTTCCCCTATATGCGAAATTATTGCCTCAGTGTCCTTCTTACGCTGTTCGTCAGCTTCTTCCTTCTCCTTCTTACGTTGTTTCTCCTCTTCTTTCTTCTCCCTCTTACGCTGTTCGTCAGCTTCTTCTTTCTCCTTCTTACGTTGTTTCTCCTCTTCTTCCTTCTCCCTCTTACGCTGTTCGTCAGCTTCTTCCTTCTCCTTCTTACGTTGTTTCTCCTCTTCTTTCTTCTCCCTCTTACGCTGTTCGTCAGCTTCTTCTTTCATTGATCGTAGGAAGCTAAGTATTGGGTTTACGTCATCTTTTTGATCCTCTTCAAACGTGGGAGATGTAACTCTGGACACCTGGGCGCTAGAGCTCTGACGTGACCGAGCTGGCCCCTGTCTGCTCTCGTTCGTTTGATTATAAACTTCTGCTACCGTCTCGACCTGTGTGCCTGTCTCTGTTTCATCCTCTACCTCACTATCATAATCACGGCCGCAACGCTGCTCTGAGATCGCGTCCAAATCACCTTCCTCATCAATGACCCTGTCGTCCTGTGCTGCTAAAAATGTGCCCATCTCATCTCTGAACCTATCCTCGTCAGTAACCTGCCTCTTATCCATTATGCTATTCTCTTTTGTTTTAGATTCGCTCGCTAATAGTCGTGCCTTACTTCACGTTATCATTCATGAAAAACAAATTTATCTAGAATGCACAATTACATTAATCTACTCCATATATTTTTACACATAGACATAAAATTTCAACAACGCTGTTCCAACGCTGTAATCACAAACACAATTTGATGTGGTACAGAAACCGCACACAAATCCGACAAAGTGCGATGTGGTACGGACACCACATCAACGAAACACAAAAAAACAATGAACAAAAAAATATATACACTGAAAACAAAAACTGTAATCATGCGCCGCTACTTAAAACTAAACGCGGAACTACCAGAAAAAATTTGGGTATTAATCAATAAAAAAAATTAGAGAAAAAAAATTTGAATGTTCGTACTAAGAATACTGTTTGTTAATCAGTGATTCTCAGGAAAGATCCGAGGCTAAGGGTCGCCATATTATGCGAGGTGCCGGGGCTAGCAGTGTATTGATCACTAAATTCTACTAGAATCCACATATGTAAATCATGCTCTAAGCCCCCCCTATTCTAACTCCGACTTTTGCTGTTGCACAAGGATAAAAAAAATACGCGAACTAACTCTAATCAACCCTGCCAGTGGAGTAGAAGAGAGTTTGGCACCTGCAATAATTTAATTTGATAAATAAGTTAAATAAACAAAGGTTTCATTAACATAGGGAGGAATGATAGGGTTGCTCTATCGATTAACAGAATGAAAGTTCTGTCCAAAATAACAATAGGATTTATTAAGACTGACACAAAATAATAAACAAAAACACATAAACATTTACAATAAATCAAATTGGCTCAAATTGGAGACTCATACAAACACTGTAAAGGTGAAGTTGTCCCTAAACTAGATCGTGAGGTTTAAGACGAAGTGGTATGTGGAGCCAATTCCTTGCCACTCAAATCTCAAGAGAGACACACAGCTAACCCAACAGCAATTGCTGCTACTCAAGACAGAACAAAGTTAGAAATAGACGAACAGGCGCGCTCTGCTGACTTCTGATTATCACCTAGGAAAATCCCTATCTGCCGGTGCTGCGGACATACATTACCAAAACTGCCTTATTAACTGCTAGAACACGATCTGGCGTACCGCAGGCGAGGGCTGGTTGCTTCGACGTCCTCGACCGAAAGGCGACTGCCGACTACCCAGAGCACCCGTACAGGCCGAACACCGAACATTCCCGCCCCCACGACAGTGGCCGTGGTTACGTTCCAATCAGCAACTCGAAAACCGGCGGAAATTCCACTCCATTGCCGGAGCACTACCATTCCACCAATGGAGATTCTTGGCGCCAATTTCTGTGCTGATTTTGCAGAAAGTGCGGGAATTTTCCCGCCACAACTGCGTGGGTACACAAGTCATTCCCACGCCTCGCTGGTAGCCCGCCAGAAAGTGTTTTCGCAAAGTTTCTCCGAAGTAACGGAACCTCTAGCCCAGCCGCTACTTCACACCCCAGCGGGCGTGTCTCTTGACAATGTCGGCGTCTGCAAAGCATTCACTCGACTGCCTCACACACGTCGGCTTAACTCTCTCCAGTTCCACAGAGCCCGCCTGTCACCGGACCACCCGGGTGACGAGAGACGCTGCGTGGGAAGTACGCGTGTTAAGGAAAAGCAACCCTCCACCGCATGCAACTAGAGAGGAGAATCGTAAGATAGAAATATGAGAGGGGGCTCATGCCACCTCTCATCTGGAGTGATGACTGACCCATGGAGTTGTAGAACCTGACCATTAACATTACTGCGTTGTGCACCACACAAGTACAGTTGTAGCTCTTCATTTTAATTCTTATTTTTTGGGGTACTTAGAAGCTAGAAAAGTTCAGTTTGACGTAGACTGTAGTACGCACTAATACGCCAGGGGCATGGCACTGAAACATGTGCCCTGGTGTTCCGAGGACAAACATTGACAGTACTGCTGAAAAATCTGTTTACATTGTTTAATAAATGTACTTCAAAAACAACGACCAACCTTGAAGTGTCTCATGCGTTTGAGTGATTGACCGAGTGGGAAGACGCAGCAGAAGACGCTTCATTCGTATTAAACACTGGCACTCGGCGATCCTGATTTAAGTTTCCGTAGTTTCCCCAAACCATTTAGGGCAGTTTCCATGATAGTTCTGTTGGAAAAAGACACGCTAATTTCGTTCTTCATGTATCATCAATAAGACACTGTGTTCGATCCCTTATGACCTCGTCGTCGACAGTCGTTAAACCCCATTTCTGCTACTCCTTTCCTCTCTTACTCCCCTATATACACTCCTGGAAATGGAAAAAAGAACACATTGACACCGGTGTGTCAGACCCACCATACTTGCTCCGGACACTGCGAGAGGGCTGTATAAGCAATGATCACACGCACGGCACGGCGGACACACCAGGAACCGCGGTGTTGGCCGTCGAATGGCGCTAGCTGCGCAGCATTTGTGCACCGCCGCCGTCAGTGTCAGCCAGTTTGCCGTGGCATACGGAGCTCCATCGCAGTCTTTAACACTGGTAGCATGCCGCGACAGCGTGGACGTGAACCGTATGTGCAGTTGACGGACTTTGAGCGAGGGCGTATAGTGGGCATGCGGGAGGCCGGGTGGACGTACCGCCGAATTGCTCAACACGTGGGGCGTGAGGTCTCCACAGTACATCGATGTTGTCGCCAGTGGTCGGCGGAAGGTGCACGTGCCCGTCGACCTGGGACCGGACCGCAGCGACGCACGGATGCACGCCAAGACCGTAGGATCCTACGCAGTGCCGTAGGGGACCGCACCGCCACTTCCCAGCAAATTAGGGACACTGTTGCTCCTGGGGTATCGGCGAGGACCATTCGCAACCGTCTCCATGAAGCTGGGCTACGGTCCCGCACACCGTTAGGCCGTCTTCCGCTCACGCCCCAACATCGTGCAGCCCGCCTCCAGTGGTGTCGCGACAGGCGTGAATGGAGGGACGAATGGAGACGTGTCGTCTTCAGCGATGAGAGTCGCTTCTGCCTTGGTGCCAATGATGGTCGTATGCGTGTTTGGCGCCGTGCAGGTGAGCGCCACAATCAGGACTGCATACGACCGAGGCACACAGGGCCAACACCCGGCATCATGGTGTGGGGAGCGATCTCCTACACTGGCCGTACACCACTGGTGATCGTCGAGGGGACACTGAATAGTGCACGGTACATCCAAACCGTCATCGAACCCATCGTTCTACCATTCCTAGACCGGCAAGGGAACTTGCTGTTCCAACAGGACAATGCACGTCCGCATGTATCCCGTGCCACCCAACGTGCTCTAGAAGGTGTAAGTCAACTACCCTGGCCAGCAAGATCTCCGGATCTGTCCCCCCATTGAGCATGTTTGGGACTGGATGAAGCGTCGTCTCACGCGGTCTGCACGTCCAGCACGAACGCTGGTCCAACTGAGGCGCCAGGTGGAAATGGCATGGCAAGCCGTTCCACAGGACTACATCCAGCATCTCTACGATCGTCTCCATGGGAGAATAGCAGCCTGCATTGCTGCGAAAGGTGGATATACACTGTACTAGTGCCGACATTGTGCATGCTCCGTTGCCTGTGTCTATGTGCCTGTGGTTCTGTCAGTGTGATCATGTGATGTATCTGACCCCAGGAATGTGTCAATAAAGTTTCCCCTTCCTGGGACAATGAATTCACGGTGTTCTTATTTCAATTTCCAGGAGTGTAGTTACAGATGCTTTATCTTACATCAGTTCAGGAGGAAGTGGAGCTCTCAAGTCTCCTACGAATCCCTCTTTATCCAATTGTATGGCCTCTCTGTAGGATATTTATTCCCGGTTATTGACCGATGACAGCTTTCACTCTGCCTGTGGCTCCACGCTCCCATATTTATAACTCAGATGCATGCAGCAGAAGCCTCACTAGAAGTGCTTCCTCTGGACTAGTTCTGCAGGCTCCCGTAAATCTGATGAGCATTCATCGTCGCATTCTGCGCAAGGTACTAACTGGTCGTACCTGTCCAAGGGTATGCGCTCAAGAACAGGTACTAAAACAAATACTGGATTTCAGAATCACGGCTCCATAAAAGAACTGGATTTTAACAGTGGCTATTTTTCCAATCTTTTCATAATTTTGGATGCTTATTTACCTACTTTGTTGAACGGTTTGAACAACAGCCCTGTATGCACGCCTAAATATACGGTTAACCTCGCGCATTTTAAAAATACATCATTGAATCGTTGTGTTTCTCAACGAAATGTGGATATTTAGCAACATCTATGTCTTGCAGTCGTGAGGTTGGCTTGTCGATAGAAGCAAGACATAGGACAAATCAAAATACTGCTACAGAATTTCTGTATCTAGATATTGCGTTCGACAACGTAAAATGATGGGACATGAAATTCGCAGAAGAATCGGTGTAAGGTATAGCATATAAGGGTTAGTATATACAGATCAGCCAGAACTTTATGACCACCACCTACTATCGATATAAACTCTTCCAAACGATAGCAATGAGTGCTAGTCAGACACGAGCACGCTGCATCTAGCATAAGTGAGTGTGCTGTCCGTGTTTAGAACGGAGAACGTGCGCGGTCTGTCTGAGTTCGATTGCGCCTGGAGGCTCGGCACGAGAATTTCTGATCCTGCACGACTTGTCGGTGTTCGAAGCGAAACCAAGGTGAAACCACCTCCAGACGTCGTGGGGCTACAGATGTCGGACGTCGTAGACTCGGCAGACTGGTAAAACAGGAAGTCAGCGAACTATGGTGGAACTACACTATTGGCCATTAAAATTGCTACACTACGAAGATGACGTGCTTCAGACACGAAATTTAACCGACAGGAAGAAGATGCTGTGATATGCAAATGATTAGTCATCAGAGCATTCACAGAAGGTTGGCGCCGGTGGCGACACCTACAAGGTGCTGACATGAGGAAAGTTTCCAACCGATTTCTCATGCACAAACAGCAGTTGACCGGCGTTGCCTGGTGAAACGTTGTTGTGATGCCTCATGTAAGCAGGAGAAATGCGTACCATCACGTTTCCGACTGTGATAAAGGTCGGATTGTAGCCTATCGCGATTGCGGTTTATCGTATCGCGACATTGCTGCTCGCGTTGGTCGAAATCCAATGACTGTTAGCAGAATATGGAATCGGTGGGTTCAGGAGGGTAATACGGAACGCCGTGCTGGATCCCAACGGCCTCGTTTGCAAGACAACAACCATCTGCACGAACAGTTCGACGACGTTTACAGCAGCATGGAATATCAGGTCGGAGACCATGGCTGCGGTTACCCTTGACGCTGCTCACAGACAGGAGCGCCTACGATGGTGTACTCAACGACTAACCTGGGTGCAAGAATGGCAAAACGTCATTTTTTCGGATGAATCCAGGTTCTGTTTACAGCATCATGAGGGTCGCAGCCGTGTTTGGCGACATCGCGGTGAACGCACATTGGAAGCATGTTTTCGTCATCGCCATACTGGCGTATCACCTGGCGTGATGGTATGGGGTGCCATTGGTTACACGTCTCGGTCACCTCTTGTTCGCACTATGAACAGTGGATGTTACATTTCAGATGTGTTACGACCTGTGGCTCTACCCTTCATTCCATCCCTGCGAAACCCTACATTTCATCAGGATAATGCACGACTGCATGTTGCAGGACCTATACGGGCCTTTCTAGATACAGAAAATGTTCGACTGCTGCACTGGGCAGCACATTCTCCAGATCTCTCACCAACTGAAAACGTCTGGTCAATGGTGGCCGGGCAACTGGCTCGTCACAATACGCCAGTCACTATTCTTGATGGACTGTGGTATCGTGTTGAAGCTGCATGGGCAGCTGTACCTGTACATGTCATCTAAACTCTGTTTGCCCAGTCGTATCAAGGCCGTTATTACGGCCAGAGGTGGTTGTTCTGGGTACTAATTTCTCAAGATCAATGCACCCAAATTGCGTGAAAATGTGTTCACATCTCAGTTCTAGTATAATATATTTGTCCAATGAATACCCGTTTATCATCTGAATTTCTTCTTGGTGTAGCAATTTTAATGGCCAGTAGTGTAGCATCAGACTTTAATGTTGGGCAAAGTACAAGTGCGTGTGAACACACAGCGCACCGCAACCGACGACCCATGCACGTGCTAATGTTAACACCGGGACGTCTGTAACTACGACTGAAATGGGTAAGTGACAATCGACACTAGACGTTGGCGCAGTGGCAGAGCGTTGCATGGTCTGATGAATCCCATCTTCACCATGCTGATGAGAGGGCGCCAATTCGTCTTCTTCCAGGGGAAAAGCTTCCTGACACCTGTGTGCTGTGGGACGGACACAAGCTGGCAGCGGCTCCATTATGCTCTGGGGAACATTCATGTGGGCATCCATGCGTCCAGTGGAGCTCGTTCAAGGCACCATGATGGCCAAGGAGTATCGTACACTGGTTGCAGACCACGTACACCCCTTCATGACGATCATGTCTCCGACAGCAGTGGCAATTTTTCAAAAAGATAATGCGCCGTGTAACTATGCAAGGAGTATGATGTAGTAATTCGAGGAACACAGTGGTGAGTTCCAATTCATGTGCTGGCCAGATATGAACCCGATCGAACACATCTGGGATGTTATTAAACGTCACGTCAGAGCTCATCGATCCCGCCCCCGGAATTTACGGGAATTGGCTGACGTGTGTCCAGATGTAGTGGCAACTCCCTCCAGCGACCTACCAAGCTGAAACTGGAACAGGTCGATAGAGCATATATTAAAACACCGAGATATAACTTCTATGGTATTAGAGGGAGCTATAGAGGGTGAAAACTGTAAAGGAAGACAGAAAATGGAATCAAAACACCATGAAGACTAATTACCTACAGCACTGAAACGTGACAAACGCATAGTGCGAAAATAAGACATAATGTTCCATTCCACGACGCGTCGCCACTGTTATCCGTGTGAAAGATGGACAGACCGGCTATTAGGTAGGTGGCCATAATCTGTGTTCACTATGTACAAAAACACTGAGGGAACACTAAAAATGGAAGACCAAGAACGAAGAAGTGCCTTGAATAAAAAGGATGTAAGACAGAGATGCAGCCTTTCCGTCCTGCTTTTTAATCTGTACCCCGAAAAAGCAGTGACAGAAATAAAAGAAAGATTCGAAGCTTACCTCTGTGAAACTCTGTCAGTGATAATATTCGCGCATGAGAGTTCTCCTTGGTGCAAGTGAGGTAGAAGCAATGTATCTCTTGAACGTAATGAAAGCAAACGTATTAAAAGCAAACCGAAGAAAAGAAGTAATGAGGAGTAGCAGAAATAAGATTAGAGCAAAAGTTAACATGGGGTTAACAAAATAGGCGAGGTAAAGAAATTCTGCTGCCTTGGAAACAACATAACACATGGCGGCCGAAACAAAGATAACGTAAAAAGGAGACTATCGCAGCCAAAGAGGGCCTCCCTGGCCATAAGAAGTCAACTAATGTCAAATATCGGCCATAATTTGAGGAAGAAATTTCTGGGAAATGACGTTTTGAACACAGCGTTATTTGAAGTCAATCTTTGACCGCAGGAAAACCGAGAAAGAGAATGGGAGGGCTCGAAATGTAGAATCTCGACAGGCGCATTAATAAAAAAAATGTGGAAGATCTCCACAGAATCGACGAGGAAAGGAATGCATGGAAAACAATGAAATGAAACTGGAACAGGTCGATAGAACATATATTAAAACACCGAGATATAACTTCTATGGTATTAGAGGGAGCTGTAGAGGATGAAAACTGTAAAGGAAGACGGAAATTGGAATCAAAACACCATGAAGACTAATTACCTACAGCACTGAAATGTGACAAACGCATAGTGCGAAAATAAGACATAATTTCTTTTCGTATAAATACCAAGTTTTCATAATTTGTAGTAAACTAGCAGAAATGGCCCTAGCCTACATATCGCCGGGATGCAAGCACTATTTTGGCACATCCTCCTAATGACGGCGTCAATTTAATTAGCTCATCCAGCCCCTGGTATTCAAAAATATATTGAGATATTATTTTTGTTTTAATATTTACAAATTTGTACATCCCTAATTTATCATAAATACAACAGTAAAACACATATCTAGCCATTCTCTTTTAAAAAATAATAAAAATATTTGGAGAAAATGTAGTTTCCAAGCATTATTAATCGCAAATTTCATGAGAATGTTAGTAATTTCAGTTCAGCTTCGCGGAGCACCCAGTTAAACATCAGACTCAAAAGTGTCAGGCGCTTGCCACTCATATAAAACAGATGCGCTATTCATGTTGATACGGGCCGTAAATTAGTGATATAGTAACCATGAGTATAAATTAATAATTAACTTGGTGATGGATGGCACGCTCAGGCTTCGGCGTCGCCCCCGAGCTACTGAGCGCCCCTTGCACTCCCAGGTAGGATCACTTCTGTGCGCCAGGAACTTCTTTGTCAGGTAGAAGATCGTAGCACGTGCAATGCCTTAGAGGCCTTGACAGAAAGTGTTCTGCGAGACGAATGCCAGCAGACCACCTGTTGCAAGAGTCCCTCTTGTATCGCCGCGTATAAGGCAGTCGTCCGACCACTTTCCTTTCCGTATCCTTCCAGTTCCTCGGAAGGCTGGACTCATCGCGTGCAAGCGTTACGGCGGCTTTGAGCTCAGAGAATTGCTATCAGTCGATCGCTGAAACTTTATTTTTCTTGTTCAGTGCATTTGATCTGTACAACACAGATTTTGAAAGTTTTTGGCGTAGAAGCAGTGAGGTTCTTAAATGTTGCTTTTACTGTTGTTGTGGTCTTCAATCCGAAGACTGCTTTGATGTGGCGCTCCACGATACCCTATCCTGTGCAAGCCTCTTCATAACCGAGTGACTACTATAACCTTCATCCATTTGTACCTCCTTACTGTATTCATCCCTTGGTCTTCCTCTACAAATTTTCCCCACTCTTTCCTCCAACACTAATTTGGTGATCCCGTCATGCCTCAGAATGTGTGCTGCAACCGATCCCTTCTTTTAGCCTAGCTGCATCACAAATTTCTTTTTTGCCAAATTCTGTCCAGTACCTAGTTTAATTGCATGATCTACCCACCTATTCGTCAACATTCTTCTGTAGCATCATATTTCGAAGGCTCCTCTTGTGTAAACTTTTTATCGTCCACGTTTCTCTTCCGCAAAGGCTACATTCCAGACCAATATCTTCGCTAAAGACTTCCTAACAATTCTATATTCGATCTTAACAAATTTCTCTTCTTCAGAAACGATTTTCGTGCCATTGCCAGTCTACCTATTATATCCTCTCTACTTCGGCCACATCAGTTATTTTACTGCCGAAATAGCAGATCTCATCTACTATTGTAAGTGTCTCGTTTCCTAACCTAATTCCCTCAGCAATGCTTATTTGATTCGAATACATTTCATTATCTTCATTTTGCTTTTGTTGATGTTAATCTTATGTCCACAGTGTCATCGGCAATAATCAATATAATATAAGTCGTAGGGGCAGTACTGCCACACGTGTTCCTACATTTTTTCGAAATCCGAAGTAATCTTTCCTGAAATAGGCTTCTTTCAGTTTTTCCACTCTTCAGTAAACACTTCATGTTAGTATTTTGCAACCATGACTTACTAAACCGATAGTTCGGTGATATTTACACTTGTCAGCACCTACTTTCTTTGAAATTAGAATTATTATATTCTTATTGAATTCTGAGGATATTTAAGCTGTCTCATCCTTCTTGCACAAAAGGTGGAATTGTTTTGTTGTCGCTGGCTCTCCCGACGATGTCAGTGGTTCCTGTGGGAATGTCGTCTACTCAGGCTCCTTTTTTCGACTTAGGTCTTTCAGTGATCTGTCAGATTCTTCTCGCACCATCATAACTTCCATCACATCTTCATCTGCAGCCTCTTTTCTTTCTACAATACTGCAGGTTAACTTCCCTTGAATAGCCTCCTATATAATCCTTCCACTTTTTACCTTTCCCTTCTTTGCTTATTATTTGTTTTCCATCTGAGCTCTTGATATTCACAAAGCTGTTTCTCTTTTCTCCAAGAACCTCTTTAATGTTCCTACACGCGTTATCTATCTTTCCCCTAGCGGTACGTGCACCTATGTCCTTACATTTGTCCTCTCGCCATTCGTGCTTAGACATTTTGCACTTTCTGTCAATCTCATTTTTTAGCCGTTTGTATTCCCTTTCGCCTTTCATTTGCTACACTTTTATATTTTCTTCTTTCACCAGTTACGTTCAGTATCTCCTGTGGTATCCAAGAATTTCTACTAGGCCCTTTTTTCTCATCATACACTTCTGTAATCTCTTTAACATCTGCGGAACTAGTTGGCATATAAATCAAGTTAATTGCCAATTAAATTAATTATTCATACTGGAATTTCACTAGGCAGTGATTGCTAAGCGATTTGTACCTGCAAAAGTAGTTGATATAACTCATTTGGGGAGCGCCATGTTATCGTCTAATACGTACTCGATTCCATTAAACTGAAAAAAGTTATTTTATGTGTATCAGAGCATCCTGGCATAAAGCAGTGTCTGATGCAGAGATGGTAACCACGAAAGACAAGCAAATGATCACCTCAGATACTAAGTGCAATTAGGAATCATGTGGATGCGGAATCATGTTTACAAAAGCCGCTGGAGTTTTTCACATTACTAACAATGCAGACACCACATCGTCAGAATTAACTCTGGCAGACGTAAAGATATCATGCAACTAACCATGTGGTAGAAATAAGCGATCTTATGCATTTCAATCTTATGTATATATTTTTAAATCTTTCAGTTTTCTTAAGGCAAATAACCATTGTCAGATTACTTATGGTAAAGACTGTGTCCACATACACTCTTGGCTATAACTCCATCGCTGATAATATTTCCCGGCAAATGCTCTCTAATAAGCCAGGTTTCAACACTGTTGGTTATACCAAATTAGCTATAGAGTGCAAAACTGAACCTTGCTTATTAAGAAGTATACCTGAGCACAAAGTTTACACATCCTCGGTACGCATTGCAAGGAATTCTGCGAAAAGTAAGTCTCCTATCCACCAAAGGTTTCCATCTACCACCCCGTAACACAATCGTACTGATAGAACCGACTGGGAGCTGCATACCTCTGAATTGCTTCTATGTCTTTCTTTAACCCTGACACAACGTCTAGCAGTACCCTAAACTAGATCGCACAAGACATCGGGCGCGGCGCGGTCTCCTTGAAGCGTGCACAACACTTCCGCAGCACTCTCTTAGTAATCTATGTCGGCACTTCTCCTTCTCTGCAGCTAAACTGCGCTCGATCCGGTTCATGTCGTTTGGACAAGATATTTCGTCGACGTGGCTGAGTCGAGTATCATACCATTAACTGCGTGCTCCAACATTTCAGAAATGTTTCTCGTGCCCATCTGTGCTAACTTACATGTAAATAACTGTAGAGGAAGTTGCACCTGATCGTAGCAAATAGAAATTATATCCATGTCGTACAGAGTCCTCCTACAGTCTTTCGACGATGACACATTCCCTAACACTAAAGTGTCGTTAGGCAGTATCCTCTATATACCTTAAGAAGGTAGTGCCCCATAGCTCTCAAGTATTTAAAAAGAAACTTCATGATTCACCACCAAGAACTGCTGATAAAGGTTCCTTTATTGGACAAATATTTTTGGTCCAGGGACCATCATGAGGTACCACAAAATGTTCAAGGAAGCTTACAATGTGATGCAAAATCAATGGCGCCAAAAAAATACAAAATCCATTATCCGTCACTTGTCAAACTGCAACATAAATTACATCGTTAATAATGAAACATTTACCATAGACTTCTCTCCTCCATGTTACATTAGACTGCCATCGCACACCGTTACGAGAGGAGGCACTCTGCATGGGCCGAATACACAGCTGATTACTCACGTTGTGTAAGTCGGCCGGCTTTCGTAGCATTTGCCATTTATAGTAAAATCTTCCGAGTCTTTAGACCGCGTAACAGTTATCATCGAGCTCCTCCAATATTCAGCAGCAGAGGTACGTAACGAGGCCTGAAGTCTCAGAAATGTAACCATGTCTCATTTTGCTGCACACCCTGCATGATAGATAATATACGATTTATTGCTTGCGGGGGTGGGTAATTGGGGGGGGGGGGGGGGGAGGGGACTGTCTTGCGATCCGATAGCTCGAATACACCCTATGTAATACTATAAAAGTTACTAACGGAATAGGGGTCCTGTCAGTTTCGGATAGGATCACTGAGGGCATTAGTATCAACTGGAATACTATTCACAACCAGATTTGTGTAGTAACATGGTTGATTTATAGTAAACAGTGTGAAAGTACGTGCCTGTCTCACGTCTGTGTAACTTCTCAGCCGGCCGCTGTGGCCGAGCGGTTCTAGGCGCTTCAGTCCGGAACCGCGCGATTGCTGCGGTCGCAGGTTCGAATCCTGCCTCGTGCATGGATGTGTGTGATGTCCTTAGGTTAGTTAGGTTTAAGTAGTTCTAAGTTCTAGGGGACTGGTGACCTCAGATGTTAAGTCCCATAGTGCTCAGAGTCATTTGGCTCAAATGGCTCTGAGCACTATGGGACTCAACATCTTAGGTCATAAGTCCCCTAGAACTTAGAACTACTTAAACCTAACTAACCTAAGGACATCACACACACCCATGCCCGAGGCAGGATTCGAACCTGCGACCGTAGCAGTCTCGCGGTTCCGGACTGCAGCGCCAGAACCGCACGGCCACCGCGGCCGGCCAGAGTCATTTGAACCAATTAACTTCTCATTCCGCTTTTTTTTATACGAAATAAAACGGGAGTGCTTGAAAATGACAAAGAAACTTATTTACACCGACAGAAAAGGTTCGAAAAGTAATCCCAATAGTGCAAAAAACCCTTCGATTGCTAAGCAGAAGCCAGTTAATCGATACTATCTCGTCAAAATGAGAGTGCTTCGACATGGCGACAAATGCCAAGTGTACGGTGCGGGCATTGTCGATTAAAGGTTTTCATTTTCTTTGTTAAAAAACATTGTCGAAACATTAAACGTTTGCTTTTCCAAAACAACATGTTTCAAGTTGACAGGAGCTCTAACTTATGAAACACACATGCAATTACATTATACCGCTTTGTAGCATTGTGAGTCTGTGTTTCTTCTACTGCAGTACGTACGATTTTTGCAGTTTATTTCAGTTTCGATTTTTGGTGCACTTTTATATAACAACATTTTTGTCGAAAAAATTATTTTTTCAGAGTACCGTAATTTCGTTAAAGACCATTTTTAAATATCCCTACGTTCTACGTTACACAATATAATCAATTTCAAAGCAGTTTTTTAAAAATTTTGTTCTAGATTGAAAATTGTGGCGTTCGGTGCACCCACTGCTCTCGCATTCCGCGAAGGCCTGTCGTCGATGTCGTGTAGGGTCCTCTGGGAGCGAGTTTTTTTTTTTTTTTTTTGCTTAAAATGTATAATGAAATTATAAGGCTGTAGAGTAAAGGCCTAAAGTCAGTTTTATAATTTGTTTGTAATTTTATTGAATGAAAATCATGAATATCGGTTGCAAAATCGAGCGACACCCTGGTCTAGCCCTTTAACAAATGTTACCCTCTGACGCGCAACTTAAAATGTGTTTCTTTAAATAGGTTATTTGTTATTTCTCTTCCGTATGTTCTTACAAATGTTTCCACAAAGTTTAGTTGTCCTACAATAACTCGTTTTCCATGGGGGCCTCTTTCAAGTAGCAAAAGTTGAATTACGAGGCGTGTTTTTTAAGTAAGTACCGTTTTGAAATTAAAAAAAGAGACGCTAAGATATCTCAATAATTTTATTTTTACATGAAAGCCTGCACCTTAATCTACGCACTGACGCCATTACAGTCTGATTCTTCCTTCCAGAATGATTCTTCCTTGTTTATGTTGCGTACTGAGTGTTTAAGATGCCTCCAATAATCGTGAGTCTCACCGACTGTGAAGTACGGGCTGTTATAAGATTTCTTAGTGCTTAAGGCCTAAAAGCGATCGATATTCATCGTGAGATCTGTGCAGTTTACGGAGAAAACATTATGAGTGATGCAATGGTAAGAAAGTGGGTGAGAGCATTTAAAGATGGCCGCACAAATGTGCATGATGAACAACGGAGTGGGCATCCTTCGGACGTTAACGAAAGTTTGGTGCCGGAAATGGACAATAAGGTGAGAGAAAACAGACGCTTTACGATTTCCTCCTTGCGGGATGACTTTCCTAATGTTTCTCGTAGTGTTTTGTATGGCATTGTGACCGAGCACTTGAATTAACGAAAATTGTGCGCACGTTGGGTACCAAAAATGTTGACGGATGTGCACAAAACCAAACGTTTAGACAGCGCATTGACTTTCCTTGAGCGGTACCATAACGACGGTGATGATTGCTTAAGCCAAATTGTTACGGGCGATGAAACATGGGTGGCCTACGTCACACCACAATCAAAGCAACAGTCCATGGAAGTTGAGCAAGGGCATCGTTTTGCTGCAAGACAATGCCCGTCCGCATGTGGAGAATCAGACCAAAGATCTCATCACATCTTTTCGATGGAAAACTCTAGATCATCCGCCGTATAGCCCCGATCTTGCGCCCGTGACTACCATCTGTTGCTTGGTTGGTTGGTTTGGGGAAGGAGACCAGACAGCGTGGTCATCGGTCTCATCGGATTAGGGAAGGATGCGGAAGGAAGTCGGCCGTGCCCTTTCAGAGGAACCATCCCGGCATTTGCCTGGAGTGATTTAGGGAAATCACGGAAAACCTAAATCAGGATGGCCGGACGCGGGATTGAACCGTCGTCCTCCCGAATGCGTGTCCAGTGTCTAACCACTGCGCCACCTCGCTCGGTTACCATCTGTTCCTGCACTTGAAGAAACACTGGGGCGGTCAGCGTCTTCAAGACGATGACGAAGTCGAAACAGTGGTGATGTAGTGGTTAACAAGTCAGGCGGCAGACTTCTACGAGGAGGGTATCCAAAAACTGGTACAACGTTATGAAAAGTGCGTCAATATTGACGGAAATTATGTAGAAAAGTAGATTAAGGTACAGGCTTTCATGTAAAAATAAAATTATTTAGATGTCTTAGCACGTCTTTTTTTTAATTTCAAAACGGTACTTGTTTAAAGAAACACGCATCGTATAAACGCCCTTCACACGGGGAACAATAGCGGTGCTATCATTCCTCCCTGGGGGGCTCAAGAAGTTGCGTCTCTCATTAATGTGTTACTGCGTCGGAAATTTTCAGACTCCCCGCTGTAGTTGGTTGCATTCTTTGGAGTCCGGAAGCTGTCCAGACTCGACTGTGAGCTGACGGCACCGCTCTCCCTCCTGCCACCCCGCCGCACCGGACGTGCTGTTGTTGTGTTTTGTTGTTGTTGTTGTTGTTGTTGCCGCCGGTGTCAACAACACGACGAGCCTCCGGGGCGGCCGCCGCTTTGGAGGACGACGGGTGTGAGTCAGCGCGGCCTGCAAACCGCAACACCGCTGGCGGCTGGAGGCTGCCGGCTGGCGCAGCCGCGGTCGCCGGCGTCGTTTTGCGTCCAAATATAGCGAGCGGCGGCGGCGGCGCCAGCCCTGCAGCGCGCCGGAAGCGGCGGACAATGGCTAGCGCGGCCACCGCTCCATTACCGCCCCCGCCGGCGAGGGCAGGCGTGTCGCGCGGAGAATGAGCACCGCGAGGTATTCTTGTCAAATACCAGCCGGCAGTACTCGCCAAATTAGCAACATCGTTACCAGGACCCAGTACTGTGCTGTAGAAAACATTATTCGTATCGCCTGATGCAGGCGCTGCACATCTCCGACTACAGTGTCCGATCGTAACGTTTCCGGTCGAGGTCGTTGCTGCAGTGTTAATGCAACGTAGCGAGTATACAGGGTGGTCCATTGATCGTGACCGGGCCAAATATCTCACGAAATAAGCGTTCAAATGGTTCAAATGGCTCTGAGCACTATGGGACTTAACTTCTGAGGTCATCAGTCCCCTTCAACTTAGAACTGCTTAAACATAACTAACCTAAGGACATCACACACATCCAAGCCCGATGCAGGATTCGAACCTCCGACCATAGCGGTCGCGCGGTCCAGACTGAAGCGCCTAGAACCGCTCGGCCACTCCGGCCGGCTGAAATAAGCGTCAAACGAAAAAACTACAAAGAACGAAACTTGTCTAGCTTGAAAAGGGAAACCAGATGGCGTTATGGTTGGCCCGCTAGATGACGCTGCCATAGGTCAAACGGATATCAACTGCGTTTTTTTTTTGTTTTTGTTTTTTTAAAATAGGAACCCCCATTTTTATTACATATTCGTGTAGTACGAAAAGAAATATGAATGTTTTAGTTGGAGCACTTTTTTCTCTTTGTGATAGATGGCGCTGTAATAGTCACAAACATATCGCTCACAATTTTAGACGAACAGTTGGTAACAGGTAGGTTTTTTAAATTAAAATACAGAACGTAGGTACGTTTGAACATTTTCTTTTAGTTTTTCCAATGTGATACATGTACCTTTGTAAACATACCATTTCTGAGAACGCATGCTGTTACAGCGTGATTACCTGTAAATACCACATTAATGCAATTGTTGTTGTTGTTGTGGTCTTCAGTCCTGAGACTGGTTTCATACAGCTCTCATTAATGCGATAAATACTGGAAAGGCATTGCCCCACAGAAAGAAATCCGGGGACGTCAGATCCGGTGAACGTGCGGGCCATGGTATGGTGCTTCGACGACGAATCCACCTGTCATGAAATATGCTATTCAACACCGCTTCCACCGCACGCGGGCTATGTGCCTGACATCCATCATGTTGGAAGTACATCGCCATTCCGTCATGCAGTGAAACATCTTGTAGTAACATCGGTAGAACATTACGTAGGAAATCAGCATACATTGCACCATTTAGATTGCCATCGATAAAATGGGGGCCAATTATCCTTTCTCCCATAATGCCGCACCATACATTAACCCGCCAAGGTCGCTGATGTTCCACTTGTCGCAGCCATCGTGGATTTTCCGTTGCCCAATAGCGCATGATTATGCCGGTTTACGTTAGCAGTGTTGGTGATTGACGCTTTTTCGCTAAATAGAACGCGTGCAAAAAATCTGTCATCGTCCCGTAATTTCTCTTGTACCCAGTGGCATAATTGTACACGACGTTCAAAGTCGTCGTCATGCAATTCCTGGTGCATAGAAATATGGTACGGGTGCAATCGTTGTGGCTGTAGCATTCTCATCACCGACGTTTTTGAGATTCCCGATTCACGCGCAATATGTCTGCTACTGATTTGCGCATTAGCCGCGACAGCAGCTAAACACCTACTTGGGTATCATCATTTGTTGCAGGTCGTGGTTGACATTTCACATGTGGCTGAACACTTCCTGTTTCCTTAAATAACGTAACAATCCGGCGAACGGTCCGGACACTTGGATGATGTCGTTCAGGATACCGAGCAGCATACATAGCACACGCCCGTTGGGCATTTTGATCACAATAGCCATACATCAACACGATATCGACCTTTTACGCAATTGGTAAACGGTAGTGTATCACGAAGCAAATACCGTCCACACTGGCGGAATGTTACGTGATACCACGTACTTATACGTTTGTGGCTATTACAGCGCCACCTATCACAAAGCGAAAAAAGTGGTCAAACTAAAATATTCATATTTCTTTACGTACTACACGAATATGTAATAATAATGGGGGTTCCTACTTTAAAAAACGCAATTGATATCCGTTTGACCTATGACAGCGCCATCTAGCGGGCCAACCGTAGCGCCATCTGGTTTCCTCCTTCAAGCTAGACGAGTTTCATTCTTTGTAGTTTTTTCGTTTGATTCTTATTTCGTGAAATATTTGGCCCGGTCACTATCAATGGACCGCCCTGCATAGCCCCGACATGAAGGCAAGGAATTAGCGTGGCATTTGTGTCTTCCCGACGTGCGTGCTGTAAATGTGCAAACGTGAACGTGACGACATCATTACCAAATGAGTCCAAACAGGACCATAGTGCTGTTATTCTTTTCTTGGCTGACGAAGGCATTTAGACGACGAGGGCCTGACATCTCATAAATTTTGTGCCGGCGTTAGTGATCCATTCAGTCAGCTCAGCCGGTAACCACGGCCGTCACCGCAGAACGAAATTTGACTACACAGCTGTGGCCGTGGGCACCGATGCCCATGCAGCACCACGTGGAGGTGGGGCTTCGTGGAAGTCTTTTGTACTTTTTAAGATACGACTGTGATTAGTTCCTGGAATTAAAACAAATGAAATTATACAATGGAAAACCATAAAATATTCGTTTTTAAGAAGAGGAAAAAAAAGAATATAGGAAATATATTAGAACAAATAAGCCCTCGGTTACAAATATTAAGTCAAAATTGAACAGGTTTCGACGCTACTATGAGCGTCGTCTTCAGAATTAGACTTGCAACCCTTGTTCACTAAAGTACGAGCAGCCCTTAGCGGCTTGCCATCTTACTTACAACTATTCATGAGGTCGCCTTTCCAGCTTAGATCTTTTTTAATATGTGACTTGTAAGTACTGCATCTTTTTCCAGTCAGCACAAACTTTAATTTTATTAATGTATTATATACCTAATATGTTTTAGAACAGTTAGTCTAATTCTGAGGACGACGCTTATAGTAGCGTCGAAACCTGGTCAATTTTGACTTAATATTTGTGACCGAGGACTTATTTGTTCTAATATAATTCTGACAAGGGCACTGAACTTTAGCAGCTATGTTCAAAGTTTTAATACAGGAAATATTAGTGCTGGTGTTGGTTGTCTATTCACTGGTGCTACACAAGAAGGTGGTCTTGGAATGTGTCCTCGAGCCCGACGTCCTCTGATAGCAGGCCTCATTGTTAGTTAATTACACGAGACAATTCACGCCTCGGATGTCAAGAGTCGATTCCCGTCACGCGTAACTGTTCTAATATCTACCTCTTGGCAGTGGTTTTACACTTTATGTGTGAAATGATCAGCTAGAATCGGTGAGATACATTTTTTCTATGTTAGTGTAGTCTAATTACAGGTTCAACGTGGCACCTGGTACAATAACCAGCTACAATCTATGCTACTGAATGTGTAGACAGGTTTCTGTTCTACTTTATCTCTGTCTTACAGTTTCTACGTTTAGCGCCTTTTGTTGCATGTATATGTGGTATTTGTCTCGTCATTGAATGTATGTTAATTAGCTAGATTACTTGTATTGTAGTTTCTGCTGTACTAAGATAGTCAGTTACATGTTTTATGTGACGCATGGTACAATAACGAGCCACGAACTGTCCTACTTAATGGACTAACAGGTTTTTGTTCTAATTTCTCTGTGTATTGCTATTTCGTCATTTGGTGTCGTGTATGTGTCATGTATGCAAATTTTATTATTCATTTGTCTCGTTGTGGGCGTTTAAGTCAAAAAAATCGGTTTTGCTGGAGTCTTCATCTGACCTAACCCGTTAGTGTCGCGTTGTCTAATTCGATGTTGAAATGGTCTCATCACTTTTATAGATAGCGTGTTCAGTTTCGGAGATTTCATGTGTGTGTTTGTTTAATAGTTCCCTGAGAGTTAGTTGTTAGGTCTCAGTAGTAATTCCTGGTATGTTTCTATGTAAGTGGCCGTACCGCTCACAATTAAGATCTAATTTTTCCGAAGATCCATATTGCCACATTGGCAGTCACCGTTGTCAGCAAGCGAAAGGTTCTGCAAATACGCGGGATAAGGGCCGTGTCCAGTTAGGAACAGATCCAAGCCACGGCACGTTTCATTCGTAGCTGCTCCCTGTTGTTGGGGAAAAAGGTGTACAGCCTACAACACTTACCACTATACGAACCACTATCGTTGCCAGATGTCAGACCGCCAGCAGTTTAGTTGCCGTTTCCGCACGATATTTTCTACTGTAATGTCCCTACCCTTATCGGATCTTCCCTCCTTCAGTCAATAACACTGCTCGATATTTGATGGTTGTATCTACGCCGAAGGACAAACACTGGTAGATATCCGTCGAACAATTTAGAAAGTGGGACAGCAAGTCTGTCGAAAACTACAAGTTCAAGAGCCCTATCCTTATCAGATCTTCCCTTCTTAAGTCAGTAACATACAACTCGATATTTGATAGTTGTATCTACGCCGAAGGACAAACACTGGTAGATATCCGTCGAACAATGTAGAATGTGGGACAGCATGACTGTCGAAAACTACAAGTTCAAGAGCCCTATCCTTATCAGATCTTCCCTTCTTAAGTCAGTAACATACAACTCGATATTTGATGGTTGTATCTATGCCGAAGGACAAACACTGGTCGATATCCGTCGAACAATGTAGAATGTGGGACAGCAAGTCTGTCGAAAACTAGAAGTTCAAGAGCCCTATCCTTATCAGATCTTCACTTCTTAATTCAGTAACATACAATTCGATATTTGATGGTTGTATCTATGCTGAAGGACAAACACTGGTAGATATCTGTCGAACAATGTAGAATGTGGGACAGCAAGTCTGTCGAAAACTACAAGTTCAAGAGCCCTATCCTTATCAGATCTTCCCTTCTTAAGTCAGTAACATATAGCTCGACATTTGATAGTTGTATCTACGCCGAAGGACAAACACTGGTAGATATCCGTCGAACAATGTAGAATGTGGGGCAGCATGACTGTCGAAAACTACAAGTTCAAGAGCCCTATCCTTATCAGATCTTCCCTTCTTAAGTTAGTAACATACAACTCGATATTTGATGGTTGTATCTATGCCGAAGGACAAACACTGGTAGATATCTGTCGAACAATGTAGAATGTGGGGCAGCAAGTCTGTCGAAAACTACAAGTTCAAGAGCCCTATCCTTATCAGATCTTCCCTTCTTATGTTAGTAACATATAGCTCGACATTTGATAGTTGTATCTACGCCGAAGGACAAACACTGGTAGATATCCGTCGAACAATGTAAAATGTGGGGCAGCATGACTGTCGAAAACTACAAGTTCAAGAGCCCTATCCTTATCAGATCTTCACTTCTTAAGTCAGTAACATACAACTCGATATTTGATAGTTGTATCTATGCCGAAGGACAAACACTGGTAGATATCCGTCGAACAATGTAGAATGTGGGACAGCAAGTCTGTCGAAAACTACAAGTTCAAGAGCCCTATCCTTATCAGATCTTCACTTCTTAAGTCAGTAACATACAACTCGATATTTGATAGTTGTATCTATGCCGAAGGACAAACACTGGTAGATATCCGTCAAATAATGTAGAATGTGGGGCAGCAAGTCTGTCGAAAACTAAAAGTTCAAGAGCCCTATCCTTATCAGATCTTCCCTTCTTTAGTCAGTAACATACAGTTCGATATTTGATGGTTGTATCTATGCCGAAGGACAAACACTGGTAGATATCCGTCGAACAATGTAGAATGTGGCCCTGGCTAGCAATAACATATACCTTTCATGAATCACTTACCTCACAAAAATCTTCGTTACTCGAACAGCAGTCGGAGGTCCTAGTCTGATCTTAATGCATCGGAAAAGATCGCAAAGCTGTGAGAATTGTGCTGACCTGGCTTCTTCGTTCCAAGTGGTTGTTCCAGCACAGTGAGAGACGTTCAGGTACTGCTGAATGAAATGGACAGCTACTACATGTGAGGCTGAAATTGTGCCGCTCACTCTCTTCTTTGATTATCGTGCCCCATATCTTCTTGGTTTCAAGGAACCTAGTGCCTGCACCACTGGGGAACCGTACTGCGAAACAATGCAGAAATTATGGCGTACAATTAAGGCGAAAATTCCCGGAGAACTGCGACAAAGGGTGCTGCTGCTTGATGATAGCGCACGTCCCCACATCGCAAATGTCGTGACACAAAAGTTACGCCAACTAAAATGGAAGACTCTCGAGCACCCACCCTGTAATCCTAATCTCTCCTCATGCGTTTATAACGCCTTCGGTCTCAAAATCCTTGGAGTCGACGATTCCCGTCGGACGAGGACGTGTATCTGGCTGTTAAGGACCTCTTCAGGCGGCAGGACACGATGTTCTACCAAAACGGCACCTCCAACCTGTTGCGTTGGTAGGATGATACCCTCAATGCTCGCGGCGATTTTGTCTCATTGACATAGCAATTCTGGGCTGTACGGCTTTCGAACGGAAACTCTTTGATCGCCTCGTATAGTTAATTGGGTATAATCTTCGTCCTACAAATTTTACCACTGTGTCCAAGATACTGGTCTCATTTGTACTCGAACAACAGTCGGAGGTCCTAGTATCATCTTAATGCATCGGAAGAGATAGCAAAGCTGTGAAAACTGTGCTGATCTGGCTTCTTCGTTCCAAGTGGTTGTTCCAGCACAGTGAGAGACAGTCAGGTACTGCTGGATGAAATGGACAGCTACTAAACCCTGACGCGGATACTCAGGTTCAGGCACGCTGCTTTGTGACGCAGCTGAAACTGCAAAAGGTATAACGGTCATTTTATTCAAGACATTATCGTTGGTTAAAGTAACAAAATCACAGTCGTCACAAAGTGCTGTTCTCAGTAAGAGATCCTTAAATCCACACAAAATAAATCCACGCTTTTAACAAGAATACATAGTCCATTCACTTTAATATGACCATCCGTCAAAAGCCTGAATAACTATCTTTTGCAGCATAGACTTTCAGGAAGAGAGCCAATAAGATTCTGGAAGGTAACGACAGGGGTGAAGTGAAGGTATGTTCTTGAAACTGCAACAAAAGCCCATACCGAGCTAATGAACGTCTGTCAGCGTCTTTCTTCAGAGTCTTCCACTGGAGTTTATCTATCATCTCCGTAACGCTTTCGCGAATACTAACTGATCCTGTAACGAAGCGCGCTGCTCTCCGTTGGATCTTCTCTATCTCTTCTATCAACCCTATCTGGTACCGATCCCACACTGGTGAGCAATATTCAAGCAGTGGGCGAACAAGTATACTGTAACCTTCTTCCTTGGTTTTCGGATTGCATTTCCTTAGGATTCTTCCAATGAATCTCAGTCTGGCATCTGCTTTACCGGCGATTAATTTTATATGGTCATTCCATTTTAGATCACTCCTAATGCGTACTCCCAGATAATTTATGGAATTAACTGCTTCCATTTGCTGACCTGCTATGTTGTAGCTAAATGATAAAGTCCGTTGCCGCTGCGCTATGTTTCTCGGTTGAGGATCCGCGGCGCGAACAGCTCAATAAAGGTGGTCCCACAGATTCTCAACTGGGTTTAAATTTGCGGAGTTTGGTGGACGTTGCATTGTCCTGCTGGTAAATGCCGTCGTCCTGACGAAAAACTGCTGAATGTTGGGGTTGGCATGGTTCCCATTGTGTCTCCAACAAAGATGAGATCACTCATGGAGTGCCTCGAAGACATTCCCTAGACGATAACACTCCTCCTCCGGCCTGGCCCCCTCCGACTATTGTTGCAGGACCACACATCCAACGGCATAAAACGTGATTCATCTGAAAAAGGCCTCCTGTCGCTATTCAGTTGCGTTAGAAGCACGCAAATTGCAGCCTTTGTCGCCGATGAACAGCAGTCAGCATGGGTGCACGAAGCCTGAGCCTGTTGCGGAGGCCCATACGCAGCAACGTTCGCTTAACATTAATTGAGCAGACACTTTTGGTACCTCTTGGTTCATCTGGGTGGTCAGTTGCTCAACAGTTGCACGTCTATATGCCCGTGTCATCATTGCATTCTCACCCCTGTCATTTATGACCTATGGTGCAACACATTTTCATCGGCGCCTTTTTTGTATAGCACCATTTCTCCGTGCACGGTATAATTTAACCACGGCGGCACGCAGACAAGTGACAGAATTATCGGACATGGAAAATGGTTCCACCCTTGGCCCAATATGCCCTTTTGGACGTCAAATTAATCGCTCCGTTTCCGCTTTACGACAATGACTACTGTGTTGTCCCGCCCCCCCCCCCCCCTCCTGCCGACACCTTTTGTACACCCCGCACTGCTAGTTCAAATGGCTCTGAGCACTATGAGACAACATCTGAGGTCATCAGTCCCCTAGGACTTAGAACTACTTAAACCTAACTAACCTAAGGACATCACACACATCCATCCCGAGGAAGGATTCGAACCTGAGACCGTAGCGGTCACGCGGTTCGAGATTGAAGGGCCTAGAATCGCTCGGCCACAGCGGCCGGCTGCGCTGCTAGTGCTGCCACCTGCCGTCTGTGAGCGATTATTGCACGCTGACGTCCAACATAGTCGGTGGTCACATTAATGTGACTCGACTGTGTATTTTTCATGTCCAAATGCACACTAGATAAAACCGTAATATGTAAATTGGTTTATGTATCTCGCAGATTCTCGGTGTGAGATACATCTTTCTGGCTGCCGTCAAAACTGCCGCATAGCCCGCCAATGCACAATTTCAGTGGTCACCGGCATGGTCAGAACCCTCGTCACATGCAGCACGGAACATACTCGTAGGGCATCAATCGTGACAATACGACAGTGCACGAAATGATTCAAGCTGTCTCTAACGTTTCTTATGTTTTTACTGTTACTGTCAGACTGTTTCGCTAATACTTCCTAATGAATACAATGATGAAAGACCCTTTACAAATATGTAAATTCTTAAGGGATATATTAAGAAAGATCAAGTAGAGATGTCAAGTATCACCCTGGTAGGGACTCTGAGTATAGGATCGCTCCTCCGCGCATCAGACTATGAATCCGTATGCCTTACGACAGGTGGCACTCCTTGATCGCATAAATCGGTCAATACTCCCTTATGGCAACATCTGCCTGCTACAGTACACAGGTTACTTTGATTGACAATAAAGTAATCATGGCTACAAGAACCAGAAATGTTACAAGTGTTGTGCCAGCCGCTGTGGCCGAGCGGTTCTAGGCGCTTCAGTCTAGAACCACGCTGCTGCTACGATCGCAGGTTCGAATCCTGCCTCTGGCATGGATGTGTGTGATGCCCTTAGGTTAGTTAGGTTTAAGTAGTTCTAAGTCTAGGGGATTGATGACCTTAGGTGTTAAGTCCCATAGTGCTTAGAGCCATTTGAAGCATTTTTTTAACAAGAGTGTGCCACGCGACGCTGCAACCAGTACCGTGTAGTTTGGCATTGATTTTCAAGTAAGCTTAACAATGGAGCGGTATTTGACCGTTGCAGTGTTCATTGCAAGGAGCAAACACGACACGTATTACGTAGCAAGCGACAGCAATATTAGTCCCATCTTATAAATGTATATAGGGAGAGTTACCAAGCAGAAAAGTGGCCTGTTGTAGTGCTCAACCCAGCTATGCCAGTTACCAAAGTAGGCTTTTGCTGGAGCGTGTGGCGCGGGGGATAGTCATTGAGCAGATTGGTGACACCGCGAAGTACGATGGCTGTCCGTTAAATAAGGTTCCCAATTTTTTTCTCACAGTATAAAACATGTTTATTTCATTTATGCGTACATTTTTGGAAAGTTCAGATTTTAACCTATTTTTCTAGATAGTCGCCACTGAGGTCAATACATTTTTGCATGCGGTGTACGAGCTTTTGAATGCCCGAGTCAAAAAAATCTGCAGCCAAGCCGCGCAGATATCTGAGAAACCACTTCTTCCAGCCCTTCTC
Source organism: Schistocerca nitens (assembly GCF_023898315.1). Lineage (NCBI taxonomy): Eukaryota > Metazoa > Arthropoda > Insecta > Orthoptera > Acrididae > Schistocerca > Schistocerca nitens. Next base: position 719,679,434 of record NC_064618.1, read on the forward strand.
CGTCGCCGAAATGCGTTCCACCCAGGTGTTTCTTCATGTCCGGGAAGAGATGGTAGTCACTTGGGGCTAAGTCCGGGCTGTAGCATGGGTGTCTGACAATACCCCATCAAAATTTTGCTATGAGCTCGTTGGTGGCTTTAGCGGTGTGCGGTCGAGCTTTATCCTGGTGCAAACGCACCGTCTTGGACAGCATACCCCTCCTCTTGTTTTGAATCGCACGGCGCAATTTTTGCAATGTCTCGCAGTACCCGGCAGCGTTGATTGTTGTACCGGTGGGCAAGAACTCGCACAACAATACCCCCTTCCAGTCCCAAAACACTGTTGCCATCACTATGCCGACACTTTGCGTTCGTTTGAATTTTCGCGATCTCGGCGACCCTGGATGCTTCCATTGTTTGGGCTGTTCTTTGGTTTCGGGTGTGCGATAGTGCACCCAAGTCTCGTCTCCAGTGACGATGGAGTCGAGGTATTCCTCGCCATGAGTTGCGTGATCTTGAAGAAGTTGGGCCGCTTCAACGCGTTGACGTTTGTGGTCATCGGTCAACATTCTTGTCACCCACCTCGCGCAAACCTTAGCATACCCTAGATGCTCCGTCAAAATCTTGTCAGTAGAGGTTTTGCTGACATTAGGGATCATTTCGGAGAGCTACGAACCGTCCCTCTTCGATCTGAGAGCACCGCTGCCTCCACTTTCGCGATTGGTCCGTCAGAAAGAGATGGCCGCCCGGAACGCTCCTCATCATGGACGTCAGTACGCCCCTTCTTGAACTCTCTGCACCATTTGCGCTCGTGTTGTACGCTCATACACTTGTCTCCATAGATTTCACAGAGCTGGGAATAGATTTCTGCATGCGCAATTTTTTTTTTGCAGACAGGAAACGAATCACCGAGCGCAGCTCACACCTGGCGGGTGAAGCGAGGCGGACATCCATCATTTACGGCTGCCAAGCCAAGACCGCAGGCAGCTCGCTAGGGAGAGGATTCGGAGTGGGGGAACCAACGTACACTACAGAATCGCGGGATCCACCGTAACAGCGCTTTTCAGGACTGTAGCGCCATGGGAACCTTATTTTACGGACAACCCTCATATTTTGCATCGCTCTCCGCGCTGAACGCATCCCGCACGCTCCTTCTTAGTCGCACGCCGTTATAGTGCCGAGGTGTACTGTAATAGCCGCCGGGCCGTGTGGGATAATGTATCAATTCCCTTGCACTGTAAGGTCTAGAAGAAGCACTAATATTTATTGTTATCTGTACCAAATTTTTCTATGGTTTTCTGTTGAACACCTCGAATAGCCGCAAGTATGGTGTCTACAATTTCTTTTCAGTTAAAACTATGGAATGTGTTTAGATAAGAAAAAGGCAGCTATTGCACAAATTACGAAACTTTACTTTATTGATTTTACCAGACAGATGTATTCTTTGTAGACGTTATGAAATATCTTACATTGAAGTAATCCTACTATACTTCCTGCCCACATTTGATATCAGTGCTTAATCATACGCTGCGTTTCTTGTGAAGCGGTGAAGCATATATAACGGCAAGCATTTGCAACACCGAGACACGTATCCCAGTGTATCACAACTTGTATATTGGTTTGCTTGATTTACCAGCGATTTTTAAGCAACTACTGCTTTACCTTCAGGCACTTTTGCATCGTGATCGATGTGATACACCACAAAACAATGTACGATGTTAGTGGACTCCGGCGTCCTTTGATGTGATACCTGTAAGAGACATAGACCATATGAGGGTGCTCGAGTACATTAATAGGATATAATTCCGAGTTACACCATATCGATCACCGTGTCTGAAGATGAAGCCACAGTTGCTTCGAAATCGATATTAAATAAAGAAAATAACAACGAAAACATTTGACTGGGGGCAAATAGCCAGAGAATACCATTTACCCTCAAAAAAACAATTGGATTGCCATGTAAAAAAGGAAAAGGTTTCCAACTCGGGTATTGCCACTACGTTTCATGGTGCAGAAGTAGGTTGCTGACAATTTCACCTGAACCGAATAACTTATAGAGATAAGTACAGAAAATCAACTCTTTATGACACCTCGGTGGCGATCGGTGACAGAACCAGATATGCGCAAGAACTTCTCACGCCTGCAGTGTTCGCGTACTTACTATTCATAAAAGTGTACTGTGCTGCCTACGACGCAATAGTTACGGAGCGTACATCGGAAAACTGCACAGGCGACTTGCGTACTTCAGGCACTACATTTGTACATTAGCCAGTCCGGTACTATTCCAGGCAAGACACTATTACAGGCAAGGCATCGTTTACTAATGATTCATATTGACCAGTTTCTTATAACGGAATGAATCTCTCACATCCCAACATTGTCAGTGGTTGTGAAACTGCTGAGTGGATTAAAATTATATACCGTGGATCCTCGACTTTTGCGGGAAGTGCTTTAACAAACCAGCTATCCATGCACGACTAACGACCCGACTTCGGTTTCATCATTTCTGAAACATCTTATCTCCTATTTTGCGAAATTGTTACACTTACGTGCCACATTTCAGCAGCAGACTATCGGTATCAGATGGATTTATTTAGCTCGTCGACTGTATACTGCATGGCACGTAGCATGGACACCTTAATATTTCAGGGAAGGCCTACCTACGTTTTTGGAAAATGATAGAGAAGGGTGATTCTAAAAGAACATTACAACTTTGAAAATTCATATCGATTTATTCATATGACTTACTATCCTGATCGTGGTGTCTTTTTTAGCAAAGAAAATCAAGTTTTCTAGCTTATAAGAGGTTGAATGTGAGTGCCTTTGGTTGTGTTGTCCATCCAAAGTCGATTTATTGCCAAATTCGTTGCAGATTGTTCAAATGCGACGAATTCTAGTCCTATTATATAAGCCTGTAATGGTAGTGCAGACACGGTATCGTAGGCGAATTCTCATCAGAAAAAAATCAAGAGAATGTGCGGCCCTGCAATTGGCGTATCTTGGTTAATCCATTTACTTGGAAAGCGGTTGTCATGCTAACCGCGGACGTCGGTGCGGTACTGCACTTCGTTCTTGGTCAGCCTCTTGAATCATCGGGATTAAAATTTTTTCCAGCATAACGGTGCTTCGATCTTGCTAAATGCGCAAAACAGTTAATTTTTGGCCTGTCACGAGCCAAGCTTTGGATTTTCACTGCTCGAAATCCTACATTGTATAAACGTTACCAATATAGCGGAAAGTCGACTCATCACAAAAGACAATGTTTCCAATGAAATCTTCGTCTTCCTCTAATCTATTTAACAGAGGAGTAATATCAGTCTTTTTTGGTTCTTGCACCATTGTTACTTTGTACGGTTTGAAAAACAAATATCTTCTTAATAGCCTGCCGCCGTGGCCGAGCGGTTCTAGGCGCTTCAATAGGGAACCGCGCGACTGCTACGGTCGCAGGTTCGAATCTTGCCTCGGGCATGGATGTGTGTGATGTCCTTAGGTTAGTTAGGTTTAAGTAGTTCTGAGTTCTAGGGGACTGATGACCTCAGATGTTAAGTCACATAGTGTTCAGAGCCATTTGAACCATATTTTGCTTAACGTACGCCAAATAGTCTCAGGTGGGACAACCAGCTTTTATTTTTTATTTTTCTTTTCAGTCCGAAAACGTGTACCACTTGTCGGCAAAAGGACACACAAATTTGTAAAGAATTGCTGCTAACACCCGAGGCGTTTGATCTGATACTGTATGTTACGCACGTGAAGGCCTTACCTAAAGGTGCTAATATTGCGTGACTGTTTAATTGATGATGCACGTTGTCGTTTAATTCCTATGGTGAGTGAAATCGAGAATGAGGAAATCCTTGTTAACGCTGTCATTGCACGTATCTTGTGATAGGGGATTCACCGTGGCCATGAGTTGTAAGCCTTTTGCTTTCCAAGTGTTAATTATCATTCTTTTCAAATTTTATAAAGGAACGTCTCGGTTAGTAGGTGTTGGATGTGCATTGGAGGTCCAGTAAAAGTGTGGCTTTGAAAATATCCGATGTCAGCTGGCACCGACTGGGGAACCACGACTGTTAGCAACACCGGGTCCGCAGCGGTCTGGGGCCCGCTTGATAGTGTTGACCCAGCTACGCTCATAGGAAACTACGCTACCTACATTTTAATAGTTTAAACCAACGTCATTGCATTTGATTGTATCGTGTTGGTCTGCCTTTTGACACATTCTCTCCGGCCCATGTCTGTCGTCGGCGGAGTCCACCGATATCGATGCAAGTATGAGTGTTGGCTAAAACGTGATGCCCCCAAACAGGTCATCCGTCGCCACGTCCAGTTGCGTTCGTCGCCGATGAGCAGCAGTCACCACGGTTACATGAAACAGGCGTCTGATGCGAAGGCCCATACGCAACAACGTGCGCTGATTGGTCGTTGAGGAGACACTGTTGGTAGCCCCTTGATTCATCTGGGGGGCTAAGTCTGCATTTGTATGCAGTTCTACACATCTCCGCAGCCGTCGTTCACCCTCGTCATCTATGGACCGTGATGCACCACAGTAGCCTCGGAGCGGGTTTTAGATAGAGCCATGCTATGGTTCAAATGGCTCTGAGCACTATGGGACTTAACAAAAAATGGTTCAAATGGCTCTGAGCACTATGGGACTTAACATCTATGGTCATCAGTCCTCTAGAACTTAGAACTACTTAAACCTAACTAACCTAAGGACATCACACAACACCCAGTCATCACGAGGCAGAGAAAATCCCTGACCCCGCCGGGAATCGAACCCGGGAACCCGGGCGTGGGAAACGAGAACGCTACCACACGACCACGAGCTGCGGACAGGGACTTTACATCTGTGGTCATCAGTCCCCTAGAACTTAGAAATACTTAAACCTAACTAACCTAAGGACATCACACACATCCATGCCCGAGGCAGGATTCGAACCTGCGACCGTAGCAGTCCCGCGGTTCCGGACTGAGCGCCTAGAACAGCGAGACCACCGCGGCCGGCGCCATGCTATGCATGGTATACTTTAGCCACATTGGCATGCGAACAAAATTTAGCGGCTTCTTCAGTGCTTTAATCCTTGCCTGAAAGCCAATTATCATGCCCGTTTGGACATCGACTAAGTCGCTCCTTTTCCGCATTACGACAACGACTGCACTATTTTCTGCGTCACCCCGACACGCTTTATATACCCTCCACTGCTAGTGCCGCCACCTGTTGTCTATAAGTGGTTACTGCACGCTGACGTCGAACATAGGTGGTGGTCACATTAATGTGACTGGACCGTGTACTACGTATATAATGTCAATGTTACAAGCACCCTATTTGGCGGACACACATCTTTTCAAAGGAGCAGTTAAGGGATGATTTCAGTTGAAACTTCTTTATTTAAACGAGTGTGTCTGTACTTAAATCGCAGAATGACTGAGAATATGAAACTTTTACGTCATTTGATTCAGAAACAGCTGAGTGAAACGGAACGTACTGAGCCTACTTTCTCTTTACTTTCTCTTATCATGTCAACACTGACCTACAATATGCTAGCGCAACGCAATCTGTATGCTCAAAAAAATTACAACCTGACTTCAAATAATTAATTCAAAAGAATGGCCCTGACTAAAAAGAAATCTTAACAACAACATATACATTTCATTAAGCACTTGCCTCACAAAAATCCTCACTAAGCGAACTACTGCAATACAGCGAGTGTAAATACTGCCACTTAAATAAAAGATTCTAACTATTGAAAGTAAAGGATAGATTTTGTTGCAAACCAAATGATGTATTTTTTACCTTAATAATGTGACATCCAGTTCAAACACGAATATAAATCGTCACTGACATCTAGTACAAAGGTATATAATCATGAATAATATTCAATCTACAAGTCGAACATGTAAGATCGTTAGCCTGTGCTAAAACTTCAGACCTCTGCCTTCCATCAATGCTAACTTCTCATACCTAACATCCATCACTGCTCGCTGTTCACCTTCAACTGCCCAACAGTACTTCCATCACTGCTGGCGACTAACTTCCAACTGCCCAATAGTATTGGCGATTAACTTCCAACAACGAGACCGACCTGCCACAGAGTCTCTTACAAAGAAAGCGCAGTCAGAGATCCAATGCAAAGCGCTACACCGTGCTGCCAACACAGAAGCAGCCCACTTACACAGTGCGATGAGACGTGCATGTATACGAGAGCTTTTAACGAATGGTTGGGATAAATGTATACAGATGGGCGAATGGGCGAAATACTCGTAAATTTTGCTCGTATGAGAAATTTAACACCAACGTTATTTGTCAAATCGCTCTGAACTACCCAGTCAACGTATCAGTACTTGAATTTTAGTGAAAAATCGTGGTCCTGAAGAAGATGGATTATTGATTAAAAAAGGAAATAAATTTCCTAAACGAGTCTTCGATCGCTGTAGATGTTATGTGAACAAAACTATGTAGATCTCCTAATATATTACTTTATTTACAACATCGTTTCAGCTACAGCCATTATCGGATCAAAACATAGAAATTGTAATGCTGTGTTCAGTGTCAATCAATAACACATGTGTCTATGCGGGGTATCAACTGTCAGCTTCAACACTGAACGTCGTTTTACAAGATTTAAGTTTTGATCTGATGATGACATTAGCCGAAACGACGTTATGAATAAACACTCTGCCTGAAAAGAAAGTGAAGAACCCAGAAGACATAGTGGGATGGGTACACGTGCACACTATCGTTTGTAAATGATTTCCTGTGGTAGGTAAAACGGCCTGAGAGTGGCTTAGTGTTGCTCGTGTTTAGTGCTGTTCCAGGCTTGCTACGACACAGGGGCCGGAAGAGAGTCAGATCAGTGTGAAGATGCCGTTTACTCGTGCGAGACAGCGTCAACAGCAACTCGCAGAATTTGAAGTGGCCTCATTGTGGGTCTCCATCTGGGCTGCTAGTCGAATCGCACAATATCCATATTTGTGGGGCATCTGGATGTAACAGTGGGCCAACGTTGAAAAACATGGGAACTTGAGGGCAGGCCCACTCATTGTCAAGATTCCGGCAGTCCACTTCTGACGACCACAAGACAAGATCGTCGGACTGTGCACCAAGTACTTCGTAACCCCTTCATATCTGCGCCCGGCATCCCAGAAACAAGTAACAGACTCATTGGAACATTCTACCTCATGCAGCACCATTGTTCAGAGACTAGCAGCAACAGAACAAGTAACAGACTCATTGGAACATTCTACCTCATCCAGCACCATTGCTCAGAGACTAGCAGCAACAGAACTAGGAAATAATGGGACGTTCTAAACTGAAGCCTACATTCACTTTTTTCGTACGTGCATGGTGACCATTCAAAAAGATATGTCACCTTTTCTTTGTTTAGTATCTAAGAAGAATTCCACCGAAAATGCAGCGATTTATTATCGCCTGGTTTGTTAACAATTTGTAACTTTCAGAGAAGAGTCACGTGTAGGGCGTTTCGAGTATATCCTATACATCATTTCTCTTGTTGCCATGTTAAAATTTGCTTCCTTTGCCAAAATACCGAGGAGTTTACACAGTCTGACCTCACTAACGTGTTGTGCAGACGCAGTTGCGAGAGAATTCTGAAACAGTGGTTTATAAAGTGAGGAACTGAGGAAAATTAAAGTCAGCATCTTATGAGAATAAACGTGTAATGACTTCACGTACACTGGTCCAAAACACATAGCATTTCTCATTTCACCAGCTATCGACGGCCGTTAAAAATTACATTCTTTCACTGAAAAAGTCCATAGTTATCGGAATAACACGGTAGATAATGAAGTTCTGCATAATAACCACACAGCAAAATACTCTCCTCCTTGTGTGCTATCATTCAGCAAACTCTGACTTAGATATCTCAAACTGTTTAAAAATGACGAGGAATGTTGTGGATATTTCACTCTGACTTTGTCGCTGGCGCGGTGCGATCGATAATATGTGCGCTATGTCAGATCAGTTTTCTTGCAATAGAGAAATCCAACCAAGTCTAAAGAAAAATACAATATGTTAGCTAAATTTCGTACGCAGCAACGTACTATGTAATATGCACTAGACGCAAAATCATAGCGACCCCTATTTTTCACTGCAAGGTTTTTCGATTTTCGCGCAGAGTCTTACATGCACGTAAATATCAAAATAATTATGACCATTAACTAAATGATGGGCGCATCATAATGAACCTCGCATGTAAAGCTGCAAGGAAGCAAAAATGAACTTCTTTAACGAATAGTTTCTGTAAAATCGTTTGAGAAAGATTGTCATCGCCGACGCAATGGTGTCAAGCGACCGGCCGATGTGGCCGAGCGGTTCTAGGCGCTTCAGTCTGGAATCGCGAGACCGCTACTGTCGCAGGTTCGAATCCTGCCTCGGGCATGGATGTGTATGATGTTCTTAGGGTAGTTAGGTGTAAGTAGTTCTAAGTTCTAGCGGACTGATGACCTCAGATGTTAAGTCCCATGGTGCTCAGAGCCATTTGAACCATTTTTTTGGTGTAAAACGCTTGTCGGCTTCCCCTTCTGAACAAACAAATGAACTCGCTCGGCTCTTTGGACGAAAACTGGTCACGGGGCATCGGCTACCGTATCCTGCGCGAGCGTATCTGCTGGCGTCATGACTTCTGGTAACACTGGCGTGATAACGGTGCATCACAGATATCTTGCGTCCTTATGTGTTATCCTCGTGTGATACATCTCATTCGACAGTATTGCGGCGCCATTTTTTCGGCAGGACAGTGCTTGTCCACTCATGACACGCTTCTCTATGAACTGTCTGCGTGGTATTCAGATGCGCCCGTTGCCAGCAAAACCCTCCGATCTCTCCCCGATAGGACATTTATGGGACCAACTCAGACGTTAACTCTCACTCAGTACCAGTTTCTAGCCTATCAGGAACCAGTTACAAGAGTTGTAGGCCAATTTGTCTCAGGAAAGGATAAACCGATTTTATGACACCCTTCCCAACCGAATCTGTGCATCAAGACTAGAGGGCGTGGAATGTCATATTGCTACGTGGGCTCATATGCCGAGTTGTAAATTTCACTCGGTTTTGTAATCAATGAAATAACGTCAGTTGCCCTTTCAGTTCGTGAAGTTGTATTTAGTTTTCTCTTCCCATTGTGGTGCTTCGCTTTATTTTTCAGGCAGTTTTATTCATAAAATAAGAGGGACAGGGTCCCGGAAACAGATAAGTGAAAATTAGTTGTAATGCTTATACTAGAATATTATACAGGACGTGCATATTTCATTCGCTGTCACTTAATAGAAAGCATATTAAGGACCTACACAGGCTAGGCGAGTCGCTAAAGAGTAAGATATTTTGGAACAAACAGTGGTATAATAACTTTCAAAGGACATACCTGATCTTATTCATTTCATATTTTATTGTTATCCTCTCTACACTCAAAACTCTATCCGAATTTTGTACGTTGCAGCAACGAGTATGAATACTGCAATACAGTATATTCATCCCGCGGTTAATGCTCACTTAGGAATTACAGTGTTTCTCTTCCGCTCGGGGCAATTTTCGCCAGCGAGAGAGTTTTCTTAGCTCATGTAGTGCGGTAGGTAGGGCTGCTTTATTCAGGACGAGGTAATAACACGAGATTTACGGCGAGTCGCTATGCGTATTAAGCGTATCGCTGGGTAGCCATCGGCAGTAACTCGCTGCAACAGTGTTTTAAAAGAGGGCTGCGAAAAGTTTTAACTATGATGTTCAAGAGCCGCAGCTGGCGCTTCAAGTGCGGTACTGCGAGTATTATGGAGTTTACTCGCTGTACTGTGCAGTTACAACCGTTATTTTCTCTCGCTTATAGTCATAGGCGTGGCTCAGCACAGTTTGGTTCCCCAGAAGGGTTGCGAGTATCGTACGATCTCAGACGTGGCGTGTCACTAATTTTTAAATTAAGTATTTAATGATATTATACAGTAATCAATATTTATGGCCACTTATTTACGAACTTTACTTACCGGCATGACATTAATTCACTGGCTTTCACTAACACATGGCAATTTATGCCAAATGACGCTCTGAATATTATAAACTAATAGTTATATTCGTTATAATTGAAACGTCCCCTTTGAAAAATTATACTCGACTGTGCTTAAACTGACACACAATATTTTTAGCGCAACGCAATCTGACTTTCAATAATCCCTACAAAAGAATGGCCCTGACTAACATTAACCTATACCTTTCACAAATCACTTACCTCACAAAAATCTTCGTTACTCGAACTACTGCAATACAGCGAGCGCCACTACTACTGCCAGCTAAATAAAAGATTCAAACTACGGAAGGTACTAACTACTGATAGGCATAGTTAGCAAATGAAAGATTTTGATAGAGAACAAACAATGTATTTACCTTAATAGTCATCAAAAGTCATAATATATATAGGAGTTCGTAACATCCATTCTTACAAATATCAAAACCCCGCCATTTCTCTCCCCTCATCCACCACTGCTGGCGGCTCACCTCCAACTGCGCAACGCTACGCGCTGTTCACATCCAGCTGCCCAACACTACAATGGCAGACAACAATGCAAACTAACCACAGACCACACAGCACAGCCAGTGATTTTCATACAGAGCGCTACGTAACGTTGCCAATAAGAAAACATAAACAGCCTACTTACATAATATATCATCAAACATTTATTAACAACTTTGTCCATGTCACTGATTTCTGCACCAAGGCTCCGTTTTATAATTTCAGACGCCTTTTTCCTGTTGTAGTATAATTTTAAATTTTCATACACATTTCGCCTTTTTGTACTTCTTCAAAGGATTTTCCTTCTGAAGTGATAGCTGTATTTCACATATTATACACAATCAAGACAGATCCCATCATAATTTTTACATAAACAATATGCTACTTACATTTTATTGGTTTGTCGTGCAAAAATCTGCGTTTCCTTTCTTGTTGTCACAAGTTAAGAGACGCACTTCACTTTCGAACTTGGCCTCATATTCTCGTTGAAATCTACTGATTTTCTCGTTTCCACATTTTGTTTTTCGTTAACTAAGCGGTGTGAAACACTGATCAGCAATAGCTTTAGATGTATAGTACGAGCACTGTGGCGATTTTTGTTATAAGAGCTGTTGGTTTATTTTCCATCTTCTGTCTTGTTTGCGTACACAACTGTTGCCAACCTTATATACTATCCGTTCTTTATGTCTCTTCTTTTGTGTATGTGTGTGTGTGTGTGTGTGTGTGTGTGTAGCACAGTTTTTAAACATTTTTGGAAGAAAAAGTAGTGGAAGGCATAGTAGAATGCTTGTTACAGGTATGTGAAGACTATCTTAGGACGTTAGGAGAGTGTTGTTGTGTATAGGGAGGGTTGTAATTTGCAACTTTCAGACTGAATACATTCATTCTGCTTGCAGATCTAGTCTTGGTATAATTTCATAGAAAATAGATCAGATGTTGTCTGACGTAGTACGCTAGCACTAATCACACGACCACAAGCGGTAGCGACAATTGTAGCAAATATGGCTACCTCCAGTGGTCCCAAGTGTGCTGGCCGTGTTTTGGTTTGAAGAATCAAGGTTTGCGGCAGCTGTGCATAAGATTCATAGTGCCTACAATTTATGCACTTCTAACACACCCACAACTTAAGCCACCCAGTGCCGGACATTTCTCAACACAGCAGAAGTACTGGAGGTACGAGTGTCCAAGTTAGCGTATCAAATCAATCCTCTGCTGGGTACGAATATAGCATCGCTATACTCCTATAAAGAAGCTCAGTAATCGTCAGTCTTCTGCCTCTCCCTCACAACTATAAGACATCTCCACGTGCAGATTAAGCCACCAGTCCAGGTAAACACTGTCATAGTCCTAAAACCAAATCAGCGTTATTCGCCAGGCAATTACTGTAACAAGCCAGCAGTACTCGCGTACCTGGATAGCACTGAGTTGTCGCACAGGCCTCCACCAATCGACTTCAGCTGGCTGCTGCGCGCTACTTGCCTTTACGACTCCCGATGGCGCCTTCCGCACCGGTCGAAGAGGGGATAATTCACAGATGTGCTACTCATCGGCACAGAAAGAAACTTGTATATTTAAATAATTACGAATTTATTCACTCAGTGATAAAAAGTTGCCTCAGTCTTGAACGGGCAATGATTTTTGCAGACAATGCTGTTATCTACAACGAAATACTATCTGAAAGAAGCTGCACAGCCGGCCGCGGTGGTCTCGCGGTTCTAGGCGCGCAGTCCGGAACCGTGCGACTGCTACGGTCGCAGGTTCGAATCCTGCCTCGGGCATGGATGTGTGTGATGTCCTTAGGTTAGTTAGGTTTAAGTAGTTCTAAGTTCTAGGGGACTAATGACCACAGCAGTTGAGTCCCATAGTGCTCAGAGCCATTTGAACCATTTTTTTTTTGAAGCTGCACAAATATTAATTCAAATTTTGATAAGATTCTGATGTGGCGTAAAGATTGCCGATTTGCTTCACATGTTCAGAAATGTAAGACTGAGCGCATCACAACAAGCAAAAACGTTGCATCCTGCGATTACTGTATCAATGAATCACAATTATTAGGAGTCATCTCCTACAAATACCGAAATATAACAGCTTGCAGCGATATAAAATGGAATTATCACATAGTCTCAGCCGTTGATAAAAATGATGACAAACTGGTAGGATCCTACCAAAATACCGATGTACAAAGAAGATTGCTTTCAAAACACTCGTGCGACCCATTCTAGAATATTACTCAAGTGTTTGGTACCCATCCCAAATAGGACCAATTGGATAAATGAGCATATTCACAGAACGACTGCACAAATGGTCACAGATTTGTTTGACCAATGGGAGAGCTTCAACAAGCTGTTGAAAAGCTTAAACTGGCAGACACTTAAAGGCAGAAGTCTAATATCTGGTGAAAGCCTACTTAACGAAGGTTCAAGGACGAGTATTAAGTGACCAGTCTGTGAACTACAACCGCCTACATATCGCGAAGACAAGATTGCACCAATTCCAGGGCGCACCGAGTAGTTTAAGCAGTTATTCTTTTCGTTACCCAAATGTGACTGAAAGGGGCAGAAAGCCTGATACACGATACAAGAGGAAGTACTCTCTACAGACATTCTACAGTGGATTTCAGAGTATACAAGTAGAATTACACATACATTTGAATTTATTGTGACTACTGTAGCGCGGAGGGTTTCTCCAAAGCCCCATGCGTGATCACTTCTGTTTCTTACTCATGGTGTTTCAGGAAAAATAAAAATATGTTAGCATGTGATAATATAGACAATTTCGAATAAAACCGTTTACATAGCATGTGTCAAACTTTTGTTGGTTTCTGATATATAGCTGATTACAGTTTTCCTTTCGCGTGCTGGTACTCCAGTTCTTCTGGGTTTATTTATCGATTCTGAAGTTTTAGAGTTCTTCTTAACTTTACAAAAATTGTTTTTTTTGGCCATTTCTCCTCTATCGTCCGAACATGCTGCACGTTTATACAAATGCAGGGTGTGCCGATGCCAAACAATGGAAAATCTGGGATGGAATGACGATAATACGAATTAGAATAGATTATAAGTCATCACAGAGATAAGTTGTTGAGCAGCAGACACACATATTTAAAAAAAAAATTGAAAACAGGCTGAGCTATTGGACTCAGTCTTGCTTCAGAATTACTAGGAAACATTACCAACTTGGCCTCATATTTTAAAGAAATAAAGTGCATTTGGAAGACATCGGCACCAGCAATGGAACCCGTGCGAAAATTTGGGCCATAATCCTCACAGTACGCAGTTATGACCTTCTGAATGTACAGCTTTTAAAGTTCGCGCGCGTCGGTTCCTTTTCATTCGCTCCACTGCAAGCGCCTAACGCTTGAGGGCGAAGTACTGTTCAATGGAGTGCAAAAAGAGCCCTCCTGTTCGCGGGAAGTTGAAGGCGAGGGAGAGAAGGGGGAGGCGAGCGCATCTGCGCAACGTGTTACGAAATGTTATTCGAGAACACATGTTATTCTAAGCGCAAAATAGGAAGTAGCGTGAGTACATAACAAGCTCACATATGTACAATATTATTTAATAATATTCGTATTTTATTATTACCCATGAGGTAACGGTTGTTATGTTTTTACATTAATAACTGGTAGCATACGTAACTTTTGTCCTACACACAACTCAAAACGGGTTTCGAAAGAAAATGTTCTCATCAGGTTGCAAAGCTTAGCTCATCAGGTTAAAACGCTAAAAAACTCTACCAACACAACTGTGTCTTTCATTCCATTTTATTTTGTGAACGCCGTAATTACACTGGCAGAATTTTTAGCTCTTTAACATCATGAGCTAAGCTTTGCAGCCTAATGATCAGAGGATAATCTCTCGAAACGGGATACTGAGTTGTTTGTAGGACAACAATTCTCTTACTGATACTCTGCTGATATTCAACTGCGTCAAAAGCAAAATGAGTAAACGTAAGCAACTGAAGGATTATTATGGAGTGAAGTTAATTATTTTCGATTTACAATTTAATCATGACAATCACGTTGAAGAATAACGTATCTCCTGCAATCGTGCTTCACTTTATCATTGTCAGCTTTAAACTCCAAAGAAATTAATTCACGACAGCTGTGTTAATGAATAAACAGTGTTACGCAACTTCCTTAATGTCACACCCATTCATTCATTTACACTGCATATGTGAAACGCAACATAAAAATGTTCAAAGCAAAGAGCTCTCTGACATGAGCTACAGGTTAGAAACAGTGCACTTTGACATAATGAACAAAGCATGTTACCAATGTCACAGCAGTATTTCACAAACCTCTTACTCACTCCACTGTACAGTATCTTGCGCTCAGGCACTGGGCGTCTGCAGTGGGGCGGAACGAGTGACAAACAGCCGGTGTCTGCGCGTGTTTCAAAGCTGTACATTCAAAATGTCATAAATGCTTACTGTCAGACTTATGGCCCAATTTTCGAGCAGGATCGATTGCTGGCTCTGATATCTTGATATCTTGCAACTGTGCTATTTTCCTTTTAAATTTGAGGTCATGTTTGTGATGTTTCTTTGTCAGAAAGTACACACGAAAACACACACACACACACACACACACACACACAATACACTGCGTTCATACATGCACAACTAATACCCACAAATATGGCTGCTTTCGTCTCCGGGTGGCTCAGACGTTATTTTTCAAAAAGTGTACCGTAAATCGGGTATACTTCGACCGATTTTTGGATTAAAATGTGATTGTCATAACTTTTTTAAAAAAATATGCGGTTTTAATGTTGGCGAACATGGGGGCATGTGCAGTGATAAGGTAAGGAATGAAGAGGTTCTGTGCAGACTTGCAGAGGAAAGGAATATGTGAAAAACACTGACAAGAAGAAGGGACAGGATGATAGGAGAACTGTTAAGACATCAGCGTGTAACTTCCATGGTTCTAGAGGGAGACATAGAGGGTAAAAAGTGTAAATGAAGACAGAGACTGAAATACATCCAGCAAATAATTAAGGACGTAGGTTGCAAGCGGTATTCTGAGATGAAGAGGTTGTCACAGGAGAAGAAATCGTGGCGGCCCGCACCAAATCAGTAAGAAGACTGATGACTCAAAAAAATGACAGGGTAACTCACTAATTAGTTCAACACATTTTCTGAAATGCAGAGAAAGTAATGGAAAAAAATGTAAGAGGTCAAAGTTAGCATGGATTTGGAGATACATTGACTGGCCTATACTTGCACCACAACTGTCAGCTACCATTCCATTTGTGGCCAATATTTAAAAAATACAATGAAATTTGACCACCTACAAATAGATACATTGATCTAAAATTTTCTTACTTGTTTTTCTCAGCCTCATAAAAGAAAAAAACTCAGTGCGGTACATAGGTCAGTGTGATCCATCATCAAAATTATAATTATAATGAAAGGTACTAGGATGGAGTACCACATACCTAGCGCAATACCTTCAATTTCATCCATATTAGACGTAAATGTCCGTTTCAAAACATCCATCGCAGTTAGAATTTAGGTTATCTGTTCTTTATTTATCAAGACAATACTGGTACTTTTGGTCAAACAAACTTCATTCCTTGTTTCCGGAGATATTCGACAGTATATGTCGTACCTGAATCACTGCCTGAACCATAACAGCTTTCAATTTGAGCAGCATATGACTGACATTTGTTTTTCATAGTTGTAGGCTCATTAACAATTGCAAATAAACCTTCGTCTATTTACCGATGGTTAATGTTTGTGTTCCTTAGTTCCACACTGTCATTGGCACCAAAACTGTTCAATAAACGATGCATCTGTAGTCCTGAGGTAGCAATGACCAGTGGTCAAAGTAGGTCCAAAATAGAGAAATCATGCACAGACCTCATAATTCGTAATACAGTGGCAGATATACACTTGTGAACATAAAACTAATCGCTGGTCTGTTCTGAAAAATAATCGAGTAACATACATAATATACTTGAAAATAGTGATCGCTTGGACAACCTGACTTTAAAACACTTTTTCGTATAGTTATAAGTCGCAACACCTTCACCAACGGCTGCACAAGAAAAATCGGCACTACGTAGTGCCATTTAGAGTATATTTATGGAACTTTACCACTAAACGATGTATACTAAACACCCAACTGAGAGCGAACAGAGAGCTAAAAACTTTTGGTGTCTGAGTGGCCAAAGTAACCACGGCGGTCAAAGTACACCCGGTTTACAGTAGCTTTAAAAGTGCCTGTTTACCGCTCAACCCGTCCTCTATGTGGTGGGTGACGGTCTATCCTAATTGATATGGAAACGTCCGGCCCCGGTAGCTGAGTGGTCAACGTGACGGCATGTCAATCCTAAGGTCCCGGGTTCGATTCCCGGCTGGGTCGGAGATTTTCTCCGCTCAGGGACTGGGTGTTGTGTTCTCCTAATCATCATCATTTCATCCCCATCGACGCGCAGGTCGCCGAAGTGGCGTCAAATCGAAAGACCTGCACCAGGCGAACGGTCTACCCGACGGGAGGCCTTAGCCACACGAGATTTCATTTCATTTGATATGGAAACGCTGCTGCCGCTGGTTGTAGAGAATACGATCCATCATCTACACTTTCTAGAAAATGGGCTTCCAGCATTATTGGAAGAGGTTCCTTTGGCTACAAGGATGCGTATGTTCTTCCACCATGACAGGAAACCTGCACATTCTAGTCGTCAGGTGACATTATCTAAACCTGATATCTCCCGGTAGATGGATCGGCAAAAATGGACACGTTTCTTGGTCACCGAGGTCCCCGGACCTAGCCCCTTTAGACTTTTGAAAAGCGAAGTCTACAAAGTGAGAGTAAATACAAGAGACGAACTGATCATTTGAGTTATGTATGGTCCTGCCCTCATAGAAGAGCACCACGACGTCAGAAGAGCTATACATAGTGTTTTCAAGAAAATTCCAAATTGCACTGAAGTCGAAGATAGAATTTACAATCAACTGTGAACACAATCATTTCACTTTACTTAACAAAATGGTTCAAATGGCTCTGAGCACTATGGGACTCAACATCTCAGGTCATAAGTCCCCTAGAACTTAGAACTAATTAAACCTAACTAACCTAAGGACATCACACACATCCATGCCCGAGGCAGGATTCGAACCTGCGACCGTAGCAGTCCCGCGGTTCCGGACTGCAGCGCCAGAACCGCTAGACCACCGCGGCCGGCTTTCCTTAACATTCTGTGAGTTTTTGGTTTACATTCTAGCAGCTGTACGTCTGTAATCAATAAAAATTGGACACGTGTCATTCGAATTAGTGTATACAATCACCTCTGAAACACCCTGTATATACAGGGCTACTATAAATAACTTATTAGTTTCCAGCGTTGTACATTTGCTAAAGTACTGCATGTGCAGGTGTGGCTGGTGCATAAATCCACTAAATTTGTATTTTACGCTTTACAAATATTCTACTAGTGCACATCCGATCACACACGTCCAAGTTCTTTCCATAACTAATGTAACAACACGCTTTGAGTGGCCAACACGACACTACTGACGCCTTCTCTGAGCTGTTCCAGTCCACCAGACTGTCGGGAGGAGGGGGGGGGGGGGGGGGGAGGGGTACGTAAACACGGTCCAAAGGTCCTTAATGTACCCCCAAAGAATGAGGTTACAAGGAATCAGATCAGGCGACCTGGCGGTGGGGGCGGGGGGAGGGGGGGGGGCAAGGGAACACTATGCCCAATCCAGCGGTCAGCGTTGCCGTAAGTTACGATTTAGGTAACGACGATCATCGATGCTCTAATTAGGGGTGCCCCGTCTTGTTGAAAGAGCTGTGGAAACGACCACAACTGTCACAATCTTCTCACAGAAGAAAAATGGCCTATACAGCTTCGCGTCGTCGTCGAATCCCGTTCAAGTGCCACAATTTCATGAGGGTCTTCAGCGCCCCACACTCTCACATTGTGGCTCTCTGGCTCTGAGCACTATGGGACTCAACATCTTAGGTCATAAGTCCCCTAGAACTTAGAACTACTTAAACCTAACTAACCTAAGGACATCACACACCCATGCCCGAGGCAGGATTCGAACCTGCGACCGTAGCAGTCCCGCGGTTCCGGACTGCAGCGCCAGAACCGCTAGACCACCGCGGCCGGCCTCACATTGTGGCGATACAACTTTTCAGATAAATGGAAGGATGCTTCGTCGCTGAACGTTAGCTTGTCCATACTCAGGTGCTTCCTGCTTGTGATACAAAATTGAAGGCGCCAGCCACAATTTTCTGGTTTTAATTGGTTCAAATGGCTCTATGCACTATGGGACTCAACTTCCGACGTCATTAGTCCCCTAGAACGTAGAACTACTTAAACCTAACTAACCTAAGGACATCACACACATCCATGCCCGAGACAGGATTCGAACCTGCGACCGTAGCGGTCGCGCGGTTCCAGACTGAAGCGCCTAGAACCGCTCGGCCACACTGGCCGGCCTGGTTTTAATTGTTGCGCGAACTGCACACGGTACGGTCTAAAATGTAACCACTGTTGCAAAATTTCCCACATAGTTTGCTGCGGCATTCCATGTTCGTGACTTGCGCGGGTCGTTACTTTATTTGGACTGCTTGCTAAATCTTCCCTCACGCTCACCACAGTTGCCTGTCGCACATTTGCTCGACCTGTACTTTTTTGTTCACAGAAACAGCCACTGTCGATGTCTACACACAATGCTCTGTTTACATGTCTTTTCATTTCCATAATTCCTTCTGAATGCGCGCTACAATGTTGTAACAGATAAACGTCCCGCATATTCCAACATACGAGTACAAAAAGTCTTTTCTTACTTTGTCGCCATTTTGTCAAGGCACTGTACTGGTAACGCCAACTGGTAGGCACAATCTAAACTCGGTGAATTAACGGTTCTATTCATGCATCAATCATATCTTTATAAGTAAAACTTTGGAAAATAGGGAACTTTGTAAACGAGTGAATCGCTTATAGTAGCCCCGTATATTAATCAATACAATAATCATATTACTCACATATAGTAGTAGTGGATTTGATATGTTTGCTAAACACTGGTTCAACAAATGGTGTAGAGCAAAAAATTCGATATGTGGCTTGTGTTAGAATGACTTCGTAATGGAATATAATGCAACCTGAAAGTTTTTTACGCAGTGTGGTAAGGCTTGAGATTTATGTCAAAAAGGAATGATCATTGAAGTGGAGAGGCTCAATATTCTTGGGTTCAGAAAAGGACAGAGGTAAAACGAAAAGCAATATTCTGTCGTCACTGGTTACCTGGGTGAGAATGTTCTAGAAGAAAATCTGGGAAGTAAGTAATGAATTATCCTCAATACAAACACAGAAAATTATTGAAATTTTTTATCGTAAAGATGTCTGTATTTCTTGTAGACGATTTCACACGCTTCGGCAAGACCCTGAAGTTTATCAGAGGTAATGATTATTACCGAAGTAACGAAGTCTTGACGCTATATGTTAGTGTCCTTATTATTCGCAGGTCATACTAAAACCAGATTGCGGTACTCCCGAACATTATACGCAAGACTTTTGCTTCCTCTTTTAATAAAACGTAACACTTCTTTATTTCTGATGCGTTAACCGTGATACGCCTAACAGACATACATGAACGCCGTAAATCACACGCTATTACCTCGTCCTGCATAAAGCCGCCGTCCCATCACGCGGCGCGCAGGAGGAAAACTCCCTCGCTAGCGAAAATTGCCACGGCGGAGGAGAAACATAGTAATTTGAAAGTGGGCAGAAACTGGAGGAGGTACTATCGCCAAGTAATATGCATGCTGTCGGCTGTAACCGGGAAGTCATAAAATTCCGAAAGCGCTTTAATTGGACACCAAACGCCAATAAAATGTAAACGGGAGCTAGTTGAGAATTTGATAGAGATTCAATTACAGCGATCAGATTCCGCATTACTCTGTACATGAAGGTAAGTTTTTATCTTAAGTTTGAACTCCTGGAATTTTTGTTTCATTGAGACATGCACTCTAATAATTGCGATTCAGCTTATGTAGATGGCTGACGTAAGACCTGTTGTGATACGCATCTAAATATTGATATCACTTTGATGGTATCGGTAATTAAATGCAGTAGAGGAAAGGTTTCTCAGAAGGTCTAGATGATGGCAAAGTGGAAAGGATCGGTTGGAGATTGTTTTACCACCTTATTTGTTCTCTTTCTACAAGAATCCTTTAATCAGAGCTAAAGGCATTGGCTTGCGTTCAAAGAATAAGCATTGCGCAGGATATCTTCTACACCTTGAAAATGGTCGCACTTTTACATGCACAACATATCTGTCACAAATATTCGTTCCTCCAACAGTCTTTATATTGCGTCTCTCAAAATTTCTAAAATTCAACCTGGAGTTGCAAACATAATGGTTGACAATCAGCAGCGTTCTCTTAACTGCTATGGAACTGGCTCACCCCTGGCACCTATAGCACACAAGTCATCCGATTAAGAAATTTAGGCACGTAAAAATTTGAGATTCACATCTTGTGAGAGCATCACGTCTCGTCGTATACTACTCGGGATGTACTTTGGCAGCCAGGTAGGATGCAGTGAAAGCTCACGAACTACTAGTAATTGGCAATTGTTGTTGTGATCCTCTATTCAATAGTGAGCTGAGAAGCAATGCTGGTATCGCCATGTTAATAAAAACAGGTACATTAATGACCATCTCTTGTCCGCCCGTGGTAGCTGAGTGGTCAGCGCGCCGGAATGTCCTACCTAACGGCTCGGGTTCGATTACCGGCTGCGTTGGATATTTTCTCCACTCAGGGACTGGGTGTTGTGTAGTCCTCATCATCATCATTTCATCCTCATTTGCACGCAATTCGCCGAAGTGGAGTCACCTCGAAAGACTTGCAACAGGCGAACGGTCTACCCGACGGGAGGCCCTAGCCACACGTCATTTACATAATGGCCATCTTAAAAATTTGTAACCCGTACAGCCTGATAGTATAAACATCTAGTAATGCCAGAAAAATATTGACTTTGATTTCGACTTGGTAACAGGCATATGTGGATTGTGGCATTCATCCTGCAATCATTTATAGAGCATGTGCTGTCGCTCAATGTTTATTATTAAAACCAGACACTGTCAGTGCAGCCTCAGAAGCCCAGGCTTGAAAATGAACCTGTAACGGTCCAAGATGCTACTCCAGGCGGGTGTAAAATGCATGTGCGCAACGGAAAATACTGAACGCTAAAAAATGATCAAAACTAGACATGATTGTCTCAATGGGAATTCCGCGATCGTTCATTAAATAAGATATGGCGTTTCAGTCTTCGATCGCTATTCTTTATTTTCAATTACCGGTTTCGGGCTAGCTGCCCATCTTCAGATCATATATTGTTGTTACAGAGTAACTTGTCCGTACAGAACGCTCGGTTCGCTGTCATAAGTAAAGCTTATGACAGCGAACCGAGTGTTCTGTACGGACAAGTTACTCTGTAACTATAATATATGATCTGAAAATGGGCAGCTAGCCCGAAACCGGTAATTGAAAATAAAGAATAGCGATCGAAGACTGAAACGCCATATCTTAGCTAAAAAATGATTTGGCCCCGTCTGGCTACCCCCTGAAGCAGATCTTAGGATCTCTTAATGCTCTTTAACATGTAAATTACAATGTCAACATAAATGAATGATTAAGGCAACTAATACTACTAAATGATAAACGTTGTTTCTCATTATACATTTATTGCAGATCAAAAAACAACCCTTTATATCACAATTGTCTATATTTCCTGACTAAAAATTGCTGATCAATTGCCCAACTCTGCCCCTTTTTATGGCCACACGATCTAACACAAATAACGCGAAATGACTGACATGATCTATGTACCGAACACTAGAAGACACTACTTTCAAAGATGATCTACGGTGGTGTGGAACCTCAGTGAAAATAACTAGCGTGATCACAGTTGTTTAGCTTCATAGCCCTAATAAGCTGAAGCAATTAGTAATGTCACCGTATGTACTGCGTCCGGTTCGTCGGAGTGATGGTTCTCGTACACGTCTGCGACGATGGAAGAACTCCAGCCACAACACTAGGACGGCAGAAGACGGTCTTCTGACTAATACACTCTAATACTGTCTTCTCCTCTCTGTGTTCTACAGACGAGAAACGCGAACTCCCAGCACAAGGACGGAGTACAAATAATGTCTCAACCTAAGTATAGGCAGAAGAAGTGCTCTCAATCACTGAACACTGTGTACTCAACGACGAGTTCCAAACCAGAGGCGAAGTCCAGAATCGTATAAGTTCTCAACAGTACAGTGCCTAACCGTTGCTCTCCTGAGAGCAAAGACAGCAAGTCCACCTGTACCAAGAAAGCTGATACTGAGAGACCATCACACACGGGAGCTCAAAAACGGAAGACCTCTTTCTCTCCACCGCTGGCATCCCAGCAAGACTCGGCTCCCCTCCCTCGTAACTGCAGAAGGCGTATCATATTCTCGAAACCCCGGAATATTCTCCCTCTCTACAGATTCTTCCGAGCGCCGACCAGCCATATTCTAGTCTTTTGTCATCCAGCGCGGAAAGTTTGCGAGGGAATACCTCTGCTCGTACAATGGTACGCTTCTCAGTAAAAATTCTTGGAAATAACCCAGCCTGTATGATTTCCGATGGAGCTTCCTCGTTCCTCTCAGCTGCGTCCAAGACTTGCAGAGCCCCCGGTTACCGTTCCGGTCCTGCTACAAGGGCGCGACTCTCTTGTGCTCCAGAGCTCAGGTGCCCCAACGTCGGTTTTGCTACTTCCTGTGTTTAACACAAAAATGGTTGAAATGGCTCTGAGCACTATGGGACATAACTTCTGAGGTCATCAATTCCCTAGAACTTAGAACTACGTGAACCTAACTAACCTAAGGACATCACACACATCCATGCCCGAGGCAGGATTCGAACCTGCGACCGTAGCGTTCGCGCGGTTCCAGACTGTGGCGCCTAGAACCGCTCGGTCAACTCGGCCACGACCACCACACCTGTCCGGGCTTTCTTCCACCCAGGGCTTGAGTTCCGCCTGCCGTTTCATATCCACTGGCGTTCCAGCCTCTAGTAGTAAAGGCAATCATTCATTACACCGTTTTGATAATAAAGATACTCCGTCGCCTTTCATGCAAAAGCGTTAACAATTATATACAAAGTGTACGTGACAATGTCAGTCTCTTTACATATTAATATATATGATGTACAACCTATCAAATGATACGTAATTGTGGTTGTAGATCACGGCAAAGTATGTAGATGAGTGCTTGTAAGGTGCGAAATTATAGCCACCTTACAAGGGCTCTAAACTAGTCGCATAATAAATACTGCAGCTGTTGACAGAAACATTAATAAACGCTTTAAGAAACATATTTCATGCATATGTTTTCTATTTTACACTCATTATGAATATGAGGAAAATACCTCATAGCCTGTAGCAGCTCCACTACCTGCTAACAATATTCGGAAACGTACAACTTTTATAAAAGTATGTAACATTAAAAGAAGTGAGAAACCTATCATGTTACACTGTAATTGGTACCTAAGTACAATGTTGACCACAAAAACTTACAAGTTACTCTTAGTAAAGCTGTTTCTACACTGTACTTAGCTAATAATTATAGTCTAAACATGACAGATTTCTTACTTTTTTAATGTTTAATACTTTCATAAAATTGTATGTTTTTAAATATTGATGGGAGCTTTGTATTCATACGAGGGCAGTTCAATAAGTAATGCAACACATTTTTTTTTCTGAAACAGGGGTTGTTTTTTTCAGCATTGAAATACACCAGGCTATTCCCCAATCTTTTAGCTACACAACACTATTTTTCAACGTAATCTCCATTCAATGCTACGGCCTTACGCCACCTTGAAATGAGGGCCTGTATGCCTGCACGGTACCATTCCACTGGTCGATGTCGGAGCCAACGTCGTACTGCATCAATAACTTCTTCATCATCCGCGTAGTGCGTCCTACGGATTGCGTCCTTCATTGGGCCAAACATATGGAAATCCGACGGTGCGAGATCGGGGCTGTAGGGTGCATGAGGAAGAACAGTCCACTGAAGTTTTGTGAGCTCCTCTCGGGTGCGAAGACTTGTGTGAGGTCTTGCGTTGTCATGAAGAAGGAGAAGTTCGTTCTGATTTTTGTGCCTACGAACACGCTGAAGTCGTTTCTTCAATTTCTGAAGAGTAGCACAATACACTTCAGAGTTGATCGTTTGACCATGTGGAAGTACATCGAACAGAATAACCCCTTCAGCGTCCCAGAAGACTGTAACCATGACTTTACCGGCTGAGGGTATGGCTTTAAACTTTTTCTGGGTAGGGGAGTGGGTGTGGCGCCACTCCATTGATTGCCGTTTTGTTTCAGGTTCGAAGTGATGAACCCATGTTTCATCGCCTGTAACAATCTTTGACAAGAAATTGTCACCCTCAGCCACATGACGAGCAAGCAATTCCGCACAGATGGTTCTCCTTTGCTCTTTATGGTGTTTGGTTAGACAACGAGGGACCCAGCGGGAACAAACCTTTGAATATCCCAACTGGTGAACAATTGTGACAGCACTACCAACAGAGATGTCAAGTTGAGCACTGAGTTGTTTGATGGTGATCCGTCGATCATCTCGAACGAGTGTGTTCGCACGCTCCGCCATTGCAGGAGTCACAGCTGTGCACGGCCGGCCCGCACGCGGGATATCAGACAGTCTTGCTTGACCTTGCGGCGATGATGACACACGCTTTGCCCAACGACTCACCGTGCTTTTGTCCACTGCCAGATCACCATAGACATTCTGCAAGCGCCTATGAATATCTGAGATGCCCTGGTTTTCCGCCAAAAGAAACTCGATCACTGCCCGTTGTTTGCAACGCACATCCGTTACAGACGCCATTTTAACAGCTCCGTACAGCGCTGCCACCTGTCGGAAGTCAATGAAACTATACGAGACGAAGCGGGAATGTTTGAAAATATTCCACAAGAAATTTCCGGTTTTTTCAACCAAAATTGGCCGAGAAAAAAAATGTGTTGCATTACTTATTGAACTGCCCTCGTACATTGACTGAAAAGCAAGTTTTCCTTTTTTTGTTTTTTTTTGTGCTTTTTTTTATCTGAAGGGTATTGCTAGTCATCGGAACCGATTATCACCTAATTATTATTACATTATATTGGGATCAAGACTATTTAAAACATTATAATGAATAATAAAGATAACTCTGTCTCCTTCACAGGTCTACGTGTCCTGTATGCATTTGCAAATACTACGTGCGCGATTACTGTAAAAGTAAGATGCTCATGGCGATAAGAGGACAGGCCGCAGCGCCTTCGTGGATTTCCACTATTACCACTCGAATGTCTGCACGTATTTCAAGGTGGCAGTCTTAACGTTTCTAGAGGGCTTTTTACCAGTTATCCTCACTGAAGTATGTTGGCGATGTAAAGAGTTAAATAAAGTAGGACATCCCTTGTGGAATAAATGAAAACTGATGATTAAGTGTTGACGAAAGTAAAAGAGTGAAGCACGTCTTATGGAAATCCATGTGCTGGATTTTTAGTAGTTTACGATACGATTGCAGAATGCCAGAGGGAAGACTCCAGCAGTTCCTAATTTAACCTGAAGCACATGAAAAGGGCAATTTCTTTTTTTCTATTTTACTCTTACAATTACTTTCCTCTTAAATCGTACATGAACGTAAATGATGAAAAATCCAATTAAACTGTAAATGTTGCATATCATTTATCGGTCCCATTTTCTTCAGTGAACCATCATCCGCTTACTTCGAAGTTTATTATTATTTGTTACTTACAGATGTGTTATTAGACAGCAGTTTCTGCCATTTTATGAACAAAACAAAGAAACTTTGTGAGAACTTCACAGTTTTTGTCGCGCAAAACTAGACCGATATTACAAAGAAAGTTCTGAACAAAAAATTGTTCTCTGTACGTGATTGGGAATTAAAACGTTGCAGAATGAAGGAGTCAACACGTGCGATCGAGATTAGCTTTTTAGGAATAAATGATCAAAAGTAAAGCGGCCAGTGGTTTATTCACACACTCTACACTGTGAGTAAATTTGATAGTGTGCGAGGAGTATTTTCATATAAAAGTGACGATCAGTATTTGATTGTGCTACGTAGGGCATAGGCGCGCGAAAACGCTGCACTTGTAAAAGCGCTAGTGTGTACGCTGACGTGGATCCAAGAAGGTGGAGAGGGTTGTATGGGAGTCATAACTCTCCTTCATCTCCCTCAAAAATCTTTTATCGAAAAGCGTTTATATTTTTACATAAATCAATAATCAAATTTTTCAGCTTAATTTCCGAGAATATAGTATGATGAAAGCTAAGAATCTCAAAAATGCCAGTGAATCTTAGAAACAGACAATACTTTCCAGTTTATTGCCAGAGTGGATGGACTTACGGCTGGAAAGGCTGTGAAAAACATTCCATACAGGTAAAGGTGCCCATTCATAGAGGCTGACCGTCCCTGGTGGTTCGTTAACTCCAGAGGCAGAACAGGCGTTGAGCACAGAAAGGGAAAGACAGTCAACTACAAAAAAAGCAGCTGAGAGATTGAGTTTCCGAAAGGATGCGAAACAACTGCGGAGTCAGCGCTCCCTCTATTTACACGATCGCATATCCGTACTCTCCAGTAGATATCAGAAATGAGCTCCGTGCACCGTAATTTACGAACTATAACAAGCACATTTTTTTTTTCGAAAATTGCCTCCAAAATTCAAGTGCGTCTTATACTCAAAATTAACATAAGAATGTCCAGTGTTTGATTCAAAAGTCACTCCAATTTTAAAAATGGCCTTATATTCGATGCCGCGGGATACCTATCTCTATCTGGCAACAATGGATTAACCTGGCAACAGCAGTACACCGATGCGACGAATATAAGTTGCGGGGATTCAAAAGCTTACTAGCAACGTCTCCCTCCTGCCCCGGCATCACAAACCCAGAACACTGTCTAGTCTGTGATGCGTCATTGAAGCCTACGGTGCCAGTGAACTTGAATTGAAAGTGATTTGCGTTATCGGTAATAGAACAATAGTTTTGTTAGTGGTGGTTGTTAGTGTTTAACGTCCCGTCGACAACGAGGTCATTAGAGACGGAGCGCGAGCTCGGGTTAGGGAAGGAAATCGGCCGTGCCCTTTGAAAGGAACCATCCCGGCATTTGCCTGAAACGATTTAGGGAAATCACGGAAAACCTAAATCAGGATGGTTGGAGACGGGATTGAACCGTCGTCCTCCCGAATGCGAGTCCAGTGTGCTAACCACTGCGCCACCTCGCTCGGTTTTTGTTAGTAGCTAGTTTCATAATGGAAAGAAAGGTATTCATATGGTGCGGGCTATGAACTGAAAGTAACAGCATATGCAGAAGAATTTGGAAACAAAGCAGTTGAGTGACATTTCGGCCCTCCCACCAGCAGAAAAAAACAATCGCGACTGGCGGGCTAGTAAAGAAGAACTGAAAAGAATGACGAAGACTAAATGTGCAAATAGAGGACTGAGTGCATATTGCCCAAAACTAGGAGATGAAATACTGGAATGGATTCAAGTACACTGTCAAAATGGCACTAAAATTAACACAAAAATATTTCAAATACACGCTCGTAAGCTAGAGCGACAGTGGAAATTAACAAACTTTAAGGTTGGGGGTGGTTGGTGCTACAGGTTTATGAAGCGTCATGGGCTTAGCATGCGAGCCAAAACAAAAATATCACAGAAAACGCCACAAGAGTATAAAGAGAAAATGTTATCTTTCGATCGCTTTATTATTTAACATCGAAAGAAAACCAGTCTGGAATTAAGCCAAATAACAAAAAATGAAAGAAACTATTCTGACATTTGACGCGTCGAGTAACAGAACTGTTGCCGCGAAAGGTGATAAAATTGTAGTTGTAAAAACAAGTAGACGTGAAAAAAATACACTACACTGTTATCCTTCCGTGTTGTGCCGACGGTACTAAACTTAATCCAGTGATCATTTTCAAGCGTCAAACCATGCCAAAACCTTCTGAAATACCGCCCGGTGTTATTCACGTGCATGACAAGGGTTGGATGGACGGGGCTGGTACGAAATTATGGAGAGAAGGAAAGGTGCTTTATTGAAGAATAGTTCTCTTCTTGTGCTAGATCAATTTAGTAGTCATCTGAAATATTTTGTGAAAGAGACAGGAGACTTTGCTGTCATTCCGGGAAGACTTACTTCGCAAATGCAAACTCTTGATGTCTCGATAAAATAAACCATCTAAGGTGTATATGGAAAAGGAATGGAACAAATGGACGATGGATGAAATAGTCGTGGTTTACATGAGAGAAGACATTATTGTTGAATCTGTCAAGAAGTACAGCATAAATGACACTCTCAATGACAGTGAAGACGAGCTTATATATATGAAGAGAACAACGATGACGACGAAGGGGAAGAAGAAGAAGAAAGTTCAGATAACGATTTTCAGGGATTTTGAAGGACAATTCTGCTTTATAAACTAACATTTTGATTAGTCTGGGATTGCAATCTAATAATAAAAATGGTAAAAATGTTATTTAAAAAATGCTTAATAATTAAGGTGCGTCTTGTAGTCCGTAACGTCTTATAGTCCGTAAAATACGGTACTCGCTTTAAACTCGCCAGCTGGTCTTGTGACGTCATCTCCGAACTCGCCGTCTCTGTGTGCCTGTAGACTCAACAAGTGAGTCTTCGCCGCAGACCAGCCGTCGCTTGAGTCTGTTGTAAGGTACAAAATGGACTGCACTCCTTCAGAAAGGAGAGCGAGTACACGAGTTCGCAAGTATAGCCGCGGACTTGCGACATTCCAGCTACATACGAAACCGTTTTGAGAGAAATTCCCGCAATGAAACTGTAAATTACTATTCTTTCATTTTACGCGGTCAAGATTTCGGCTTTATAGCCATTCTCAAGTGCAATTTGAAACGTCACATAATGTCAGACCTACCTAAATGATAAGTTATATACCATGTAATGACTTATCGATTAGTAGTGAATATCGTTTAACCGGCAGGAAGAAGATGCTGTGATGTGCAAACGATTAGCTTTTCAGAGCATTCACACTAGGTTGGTGCCGGTGGCGACACCTACAACGTGCTGACATGAGGAAAGTTTCCAGCCGACTTCTCACACACAAACAGCAGTTGACCGGCGTTGCCTGGTGAAACGTTGTTGTGACGCTTCGTGTGAGGAGGAGAAATGCGTACCAACACGTTTCCGACTTTGATAAAGGTCGGATTGTAGCCTATTGCGATTGCCGTTTATCGTATCGCGACATTGCTGCTTGCGTTGGTCGAGATCTAAAGACAGTTTGAAAAATATGGAATCGGTGGGTTCAGGAGGGTAATATGGAACGCCGTGCTGGATCCCAACGCCCTCGTATCACTTGCAGTCGAGATGCCTGGCATCTTATCCGCATGGTTGTAACGGATCGTGCAGCCACGACTCGATCGCTGAGTCAACAGATGGGAACCTTTGCAAGACAACAACCATCTGCACGAACAGTTCGACGACGTTTGCAGCAGCATGGACTATCAGCTCGGAGACGATAGCTGCGGTTACCCTTGACGCTGCATCACAGACAGGAGCGCCTGCGATGGTGTACTCAACGACGAACCAGGGAGCACGAATGGCAAAACGTCATTTTTTAAGATGAATCCAGGTTCTGTTTACAGCATCATGATGGTCGCATCCGTGTTTGGCGACATCGAGGTGAACGCACATTGGAAGCGTGTATTCGTCATCGCCATACTGGCGTATCACTCAGGCGTGGTGGTATGGAGTGCCATTGGTTACACGTCTCGGTCACCTCTTGTTAGCATTGACGGCGCTTTGAACAGTGGACGTTACAGTTTAGATGTGTTACGACCCATGGCTCTACCCTTCATTCGATTCCTGCGAACCCTACATTTCAGCAGGATAATGCACGACCGCATGTTGCAGGTCCTGTACGGGCCTTTCTGGATACAAAAATGTTCGACAGCTGCCCTGGCCAGCACATTCTCCAGATCTCTCACCAACTGAAAATGGCCGAGAAACTGGCTTGTCACAATACGCCAGTCACTACTCTTGATGAACTCTGGTATCGTGTTGAAGCTGCATGGACAACTGTACCTGTATACGTCATCCAAGCTCTGTTTGACTCAATGCCCAGGTGTATCAAGGCCGTTATTACGGCCAGTGGTGGTTGTTCTGGGTACTGATTTGTCAGGATCTATGCACCCAAATTGCGTGAATATGTAATCACATGTCAGTTCTAGTATAATATATTTGTCCAATGAATACCCGTTTATCATCTGCATTTCTTCTTGGTGTAGCAATTTTAATGGCCAGTAGTGTACATTTATATAGATAAAACGTTTTCAAAGACTGCTGTAAATTTATTTCAGTTTTTAATATTACTAACAGAATTCTACCAGTTAGTTGATATATACACACTTTCGAGGCGTTACCCAATCTGGACGACAGTAACAGAAAACATGACCTGTGGGTGAAGTTCGACCTCTAAATGGGATTAATTGCTAAAATAAATTACAGATATGAATGATAAGCTGCATTCATCGCTGTTAGCCCAAAAACCAAGTTGTCATGGCCAAATGAATAGAGAAATAGTGAGTTTTTTGTCGCAGGTATATAACAGTCGTCGTTTCACGCAGCACTTATGTTTCCTCTTTGTGCATGTTGAGTAAACACGAAGACAACCATTAAGCTTGAATTTTTTTCGTCTGACATGTGGACGATAGCGTGAAACGTATTCCAGATATCACTCCTCCTTTAATGGAACCCGTTTGCAATTGTGTACTTTGCATCAATTAATTTTCGTCTTACACCATTGACTCAGGATACAAAGGTTTATTAAATGGAATCAGATTATGTCAATAGATCATTTCGCCTTGTCAGTGCTACTTTAAACCAGCAAGATTGTGTATTCATCTTCTATACTAACAGTAAGTCACGACTAGCCTTACACTCCAGCACGCTGCAGTAAGAGAGAGCGAGTCGACGAGTATGAAGTGACTGCAGCGCCACAGTTCTGAGACTCGTAAAACTCTTGGAAATGCAGCGGGGACGAACACAGGCTGTCAGCACTGATTTTACAGCGGCGTCTTGATTTGTGAAGTATGCAACCCGAATATTAGACTCGTGTTCGCTCCGTTTCTGATCTCTCGTGTCCAGATCTGTTTCCACAACCTTAATGCTAAGAAGGATACTGAGGATGATGAGCTGAGTCCTCACTTCTATGTTACACCGTGTAAATCGTGACGCTGTCAATGTTGCGAAAGTTTTTATGCTTCCGTACCTCCACTAGTAAAAAAGAAACCCTTGTTGGATCACTTTGTTATTCGTCTGCCAGTCTGTCTGCTTGTCCTACTGCTAAGCACCTTTCTCTCAGGAACCAGTAAACGAATCAAGTTGAAATTTACGTCACATACTACGGTCTATTATGGTCCCTTGGTGATGTAAGAAATTTAATCTTCTACGTCAATGCAATCAACATATACTGTCATTTATGTCACATATTTTGACAGTCGCAAACTTACACGTCAACACCCATAGCCATTACATAGAATCATGCAATTTGAGAAGAAGTAAGTTTTTACAGTACAAGTAAAGGAAAAAATCTGTAACTTGTCTATTTGTAATTATATCACACAGAAAAAATATTTTTTGACATGTTATCCGATTGTCTGTCTGTTCGTCTGTTAACATCAGTTTTTCTTAGGAACAAGCTCGAATTTATGTGACATATTAAATTCCACGTTCCCTTAACGATGTAAAAAATTTAAGATTGTAAGTCAATGCAATCAAAAGATACGGCCATTCATTTCAAATATTTTGGTACCTTATCAGTATCAATATCAATAACAGGCAAAAATCGTTGAAATTCTTGGTTTTCGTGATGGATGAACTGTTTACATACATAATTAAGTTTTTATGGAATCCTCGGTGGGCGAGTCCCATTCGCACTTACCCGGGTTTATTTTATATTATTATAGTTGTTAAATCATTGCATGGCATATGAACTTCTCGAATTTTCTGACGAATGGTTTTGGGATGTATTTTCCTAAATTACAGTTTATTGCAAAGCAATCGAAGGCGATGTACTTAGCACTAACGTAAACAAATTATCATCACTGTATTGAAACATTTTAAATGTTTCATTGTTATTGTTATGAAAATCGCAGGCGTCTGTGGCACGTTAAAAATGAAGTTGACAGAAGGATGTAATAAAGTCAACCCTCCCAACCCCTGCCAAGACTCAAACTTGGGCCTACACCAGAGTGTACGGAGCTACCTCCTCCTCCTCCACACTTATCGAGTATAAACATGACGGCGCTATCATCCTGGTAAAGTCGTCAGCTGATTTCGTCCAAAGTCGGCCGCGGTGGTCCGCGGTTCTAGGCGCACAGTCCGGAACCGTGCGACTGCTACGGTCGCAGGTTCGAATCCTGCCTCGGGCATGGATGTGTGTGATGTCCTTAGGTTAGTTAGGTTTAAGTAGTTCTAAGTTCTAGGGGACTGATGACCACAGCAGTTGAGTCCCATAGTGCTCAGAGCCATTTGAACCATTTGAACCATTTCGTCCAATATTACAGAAGTCGAAGTCAGAGCAACTCCAAAGCAGCGTTATGCTGAATTTCAGACGCGCAGAAGCAGGCTGATTGAGAAGAGAGCGAGAGCGAGGACGGTAGACGTGTTTCCCTCTGGCGGCGCCTCCCGGACCCCATTTCCTGCTACAAGTGCCTCCCCACCTCCCACACCGCCTTCCCGCTGCCTGCCCGCAGCCTCCGCCGGTTTCCTTGTGGCGTGACGAGGCGAGCGCCTGGTTTGTGTGTGTGTCTCTTGCAGAGCTCCGTCCGTCCGAATGGCGGAGGACACTTCTTCCGCGGCGGAGGCGCAGACGCCGCTACGGGCGGAAAGCGTCGAGGAGCGGTACCTGCGAATCTGGAACCACGGTGAGTAGGCGCCGCTCTGAGGGGGTACCAGCACGGCCAGCCAGGGCTGCCGCTCGCCCCAGATGGTGCACGTACACGCAGCACTTTAATGAACTCTTCCAATAAGTATACTACCGCGCACGACAGTGTCATTTGAACATGTTCACCGACTGGAACAATGGAGCTTCGTAGTGAATGGACGCACTTGACAGCGGCGGAACTAATAAAGTCGCTATTTGTTGCAGCGGGTCCATTGTAGAACTCTGGATCGACACGGGCGGTCGTTAATCTAGGGAAGAGATTCACGAATTGAATCTAAAATAAAATCAGAAACCAATTTGAGGCGAAGACCATGAGCTAGAATCATAGTACCGTAAACCGAGTATACTTCGTCCGATTTTCATATTCAAATATGATTATCGTGACTTTTTTTCTAACAGTTAGCGAACGTAGGAGCTTGTATGAAGGAATCAGATACTAATTATACAATACATTTCGTAAACTGTAGAGGAAGTAATGGAAAAAGTTGGGTGATCAAACTTAGCATTGATTTGGGGACACATTGCCAGGCCTTGCTTCCACCACAGCTGTCAGCCACCGTACGATTTATGGTCAGTATTTCAAAAACACAATGAAACTTTTTTTGAGCAGTTGAACGGAATGGACAGTGTCTTTAAAGGAGGATATAAGATGAACATCAACAAAAGCAAAACGAGGATAATGGAATGTAGTCAAATTAAATCGGGTGATGCTGAGGGGATTAGATTAGGAAATGACACACTTAAAGTAGTAAAGGAGTTTTGCTATTTAGGGAGTAAAATAACTGATGATGGTCGAAGTTGAGAGGATATAAAATGTAGACTGGCAACGGCAAGGAAATCGTTTCTGAAGAAGAGAAATTTGTTAACATCGAGTATAGATTTAAGTGTCAGGAAGTCGTTTCTGAAAGTACTTGTATGGAGTGTAGCCATGTATGGAAGTGAAACATGGACGATAACCAGTTTGGAAAAGAAGAGAATAGAAGCTTTCGAAATGTGGTGTTACAGAAGAAAGCTAAAGATAAGGTGGGTAGATCACGTAACTAATGAGGAGGTATTGAATAGGATTGGGGAGAAGAGAAGTTTGTGGCACAACTTGACTAGAAGAAGGGATCGGTTGGTAGGACATGTTTTGAGGCATCAAGGGATCACAAATTTAGCATTGGAGGGCAGCGTGGAGGGTAAAAATCGTAGAGGGAGACCAAGAGATGAATACACTAAGCAGATTCAGAAGGATGTAGGTTGCAGTAGGTACTGGGAGATGAAGAAGCTTGCACAGGATAGAGTAGCATGGAGAGCTGCATCAAACCAGTCTCAGGACTGAAGACCACAACAACACAACAACAATGAAACTTTGGTCATCCAGAAATAAATACATTAATATAAAGTTTTCTTCGGTGCTTTGCTAAATCTCACGAAAGAAAAAAACCTAGTATGATACGTAAATCAAACAATGTGACCCATCATCAAAATTATAAGTATAATGAAAGGTACTAAGATGGAGTATCTCTCACATAGCTCCAAATTTGACTGAGCATTATATCACTGATTTCATCCATTTTAGACGTAGACCCTCGATGCAAAACGACCACTGCAATTGGAAAAAAATGGTTCAAATGGCTCTGAACACTATGGGACTTAACATCTGAGGTCATCAGTCCCCTAGAACTTAGAACTACTTAAACCTAACTAACCTAAGGACATCACACACATCCATGCCCGAGGCAGGATTCGAACCTGCGGCCGTAGCGGTCGCGCGGTTCCAGACTGAAGCGCCTAGAACCGTTCGGCCACTTCGGCCGGCGCTGCAATTGGAATTACGGTTATCTGTTCTTCATTTATTGGGGCAATGTTTGCAACTTGTGGCCAAAAAAACTTCGTTCCTTGTTTCCGGAGACATTTGACATGGTATATAGTACTCCAATCACTGCCTTGAGCAACAAATGTATGGAATTTGTTTTTCTCAGTCGTACGAATTAGCCTGCGTCCATATACAGATAGCAAATGTATGTATTCCTTAATTCCACGGCATAATCGGCGTATTTGCGTATTTGTTATCCCGGGGTAACAATGAGGAGTAATCATGCAGATGACATCAGAAATAGTGATTTAGTGGCACATCTATACATGTGAACAAAACACTTTGCAATTAAATGATAACGGTGGACTTGGCACAACCTGATTTTAACATACTTTTTCGGATGCAATTATAAATCGCATCACATTCACCAACTGCTGCACAAGAAAATCGACACTACATGGCGCCTTTAGCGTACATTGATGGTGCTTTACCACAAAACAGTATAGACTTCACACCCAACTGAGAGCCAACATAGAGCTACAAAACTTTTGCTGTTTGAGTGGTCAAAGTAACCACGATGGTCGAGTATACCCGGTTTACGGTACCAATGGTGCTGCCACGGTAGCGGCGAAAATACAGAAGTCCGTAGTAGAGTGTCTACTGTAAAATCTCCCACCGACAAAGGCAGTGGTTTAACTGACATAGAGGATCAAGGATCCAACTTTAAATCGGAAACCAAACTGAAGTCAATGTCGTCGTAAACCGTAATCGGCACTACCAATTTGCTACTCCGTGAACATAAACAGGAAGAGAGCGCAGGGTGCTTACACAGGTACCAGAAAGTCGCGTTACTGGCGAGGTAATATAGTTCAGTGAGTGTCGGTGAGTTTTTTTAAACACTTATTTACAGACCTTTTACAAGGGATAGGCGGAAAGCGGCCAACTTGTCATTCTTCAGCCATTTCATTATGTAACATGTCTGGATTCCATAAATAATTCAAGAAGTTAAAAATAGGTGATGCGATATAAATTCCTGGTAACTGTGGAACTGGTATGAGCGAAGTATTGGAGAGAGTATAATAAGCAAAAGTTTGTGGGTAATCTATATGGAAAGCAAGCGATACGTGGAATCTAGGTGTTAGAGGGTGAGTGGGAAGACATCTGGCCTAGAAAATGGGGGGTTGAAGTCTTCATTTCGGTTGCGTTTGGTAGGGTAGTTTATGGTTGGAAGGAAGAATAGATTTTCGGAATGAGTCTATAGTCCGGGAGCGGAAGGCGGCTGAAATTATGTTGGGAAAGGACATGGAATGTTGGCAGGCGAACGTAAGATGGGATGCGTTAGTTGTTGTTGTTGTGGTTTGATGCAGCTCTCCATGCTACTCTATCCTGTGCAAGCTTCTTCATCTCCCAGTACCTACTGCAACCTACATCCTTCTGAATCTGCTTAGTGTATGCATCTCTTGGTCTCCCTCTACGAGTTTTACCCTCCACGCTGCCCTCCAATACTAAATTGGTGATCCCTTGATGCCTCAAACATGTCCTACCAACCGATCCCTTCTTCTGGTCAAGTTGTGCCACAAACTCCTCTTCTCCCCAATCCTATTCAGTACCTCCTCATTAGTTATGTGATCTACCCATCTAATCTTCAGCATTCTTCGGTAGCACCACATTTCGAAAGCTTCTATTCTCTTCTTGTCCAAACTATTTACCGTCCATGTTTCACTTCCATACATGGCTACACTCCATACAAATACTTTCAGAAATGACTTCCTGACACTTATATCTATACTCGATGTTAACAAATTTCTCTTCTTCAGAAACGATTTCCTTGCCATTGCCAGTCTACATTTTATATCCTCTCTACTTCGACCATCATCAGTTATTTTGCTCCCCAAATAGCAAAACTCCTTTAGTACTTTAAGTGTCTCATTTCCTAATCTAATACCCTCAACATCACCCGACTTAATTCGACTACATTCCATTATCCTCGTTTTGCTTTTGTTGATGTTCATCTTGTATCCTCCCTTCAAGACACCATCCATTCCGTTCAACTGCTCTTCCAAGTCCTTTGCTGTCTCTGACAGAATTACAATGTCATCGGCAAACCTCAAAGTTTTTATTTCTTCTCCATGGATTTTAATACCTACTCCGAATTTTTCTTTTGTTTCCTTTACTGCTTGCTCAATATACAGATTGAATAACATCGGGGAGAGGCTACAACCATGTCTCACTCCCTTCCCAACCACTGCTTCCCTTTCATGTCCCTTGACTCTCATAACTGCCATCTGGTTTCTGTACAAATTGTAAATAGCCTTTCGCTCCCTGTTCAAATGGCTCTGAGCACTATGGGACTCAACTGCTGAGGTCATTAGTCCCCTAGAACTTAGAACTAGTTAAACCTAACTAACCTAAGGACATCACAAACATCCATGCCCGAGGCAGGATTCGAACCTGCGACCGTAGCGGTCTTGCGGCTCCAGACTGCAGCGCCTTTAACCGCACGGCCACTTCGGCCGGCTCGCTCCCTGTATTTTACCCCTGCCACCTTTAGAATTTGAAAGAGAGTATTCCAGTTAACATTGTCAAAAGCTTTTTCTAAGTCTACAAATGCTAGAAACGTAGGTTTGCCTTTCCTTAATCTTTCTTCCAAGATAAGTCGTAAGGTCAGTATTGCCCCACGTGTTCCAGTATTACTACGGAATCCAAACTGATCTTCCCCGAGGTCGGCTTCTACCAGTTTTTCCATTCGTCTGTAAAGAATTCGCGTTAGTATTTTGCAGCCGTGGCTTATTAAACTGATAGTTCGGTAATTTTCACATCTGTCAACACCTGCTTTCTTTGGGATTGGAATTATTATATTCTTCTTGAAGTCTGAGGGTATTTCGCCTGTTTCATACATCTT
This sequence comes from Schistocerca nitens, assembly GCF_023898315.1. Classification (NCBI taxonomy): domain Eukaryota; kingdom Metazoa; phylum Arthropoda; class Insecta; order Orthoptera; family Acrididae; genus Schistocerca; species Schistocerca nitens. The sequence continues at coordinate 719,717,611 of NC_064618.1, forward strand.
GCTCACCAGATGGTAGAGTTTTGTCACGACTGGCTCTCCCAAGGCCGCCAATAGTTCCAATGGAATGTTGTCTACTCCCGGGGCCTTGTTTCGACTCAGGTCTTTCAGTGCTCTGTCAAACTCTTCACGCAGTATCGTATCTCCCATTTCATCTTCATCTACATCCTCTTCCATTTCCATAATATTGTCCTCAAGTTCATCGCCCTTGTATAGACCCTCTATATACTCCTTCCACCTTTCTGCTTTCCCTTCTTTGCTTAGAACTGGGTTTCCATCTGAGCTCTTGATGTTCATACAAGTGGTTCTCTTATCTCCAAAGGTCTCTTTAATTTTCCTGTAGGCAGTATCTATCTTACCCCTAGTAATATAAGCCTCTACATCCTTACATTTGTCCTCTAGCCATCCCTGCTTAGCCATTTTGCACTTCGTGTCGATCTCATTTTTGAGACGTTTGTATTCCTTTTTGCCTGCTTCATTTACTGCATTTTTATATTTTCTCCTTTCATCAATTAAATTCAATATTTCTTCTGTTACCCAAGGATTTCTACTAGCCCTCATCTTTTTACCTATTTGATCCTCTGCTGCCTTCACTACTTCATCCCTCAAAGCTACCCATTCTTCTTCTACTGTATTTCTTTCCCCCATTCCTCTCAATTGTTCCCTTATGTAGTGGACTGTTAAGGCAGCCAGTCCACAGTGAAGTAGCCGAAAGGGCACGCGTAAACTCACGCCGTCTTGCGTTAAGTCTGGAACAGGATTCGTAATGAATGTGACAAAGAAAAGAACGTAGCTACTAGAACACTTAACTTTTATATCGTCCTTTGGTATACAGCAATCTTGATGATACAAGTGAGACTATCTTGAGATACATGCAATGCTACAAATGGCGCCTTGCTAGGTCGTAGCCATTAACTTAGCTGAGGGCTATTCTAACTGTCTCTCGGCAAATGAGAGAAAGGCTTCGTCAGTGTAGTCGCTAGCCACGTCGTCGTACAACTGGGGCGAGTGCTAGTACGTCTCTCGAGACCTGCCTTGTGGTGGCGCTCGGTCTGCGATCCTGACAGTGGCGACACGCGGGTCCGACATGTACTAATGGACCGCGGCCGATTTAAGCTACCACCTAGCAAGTGTGGTGTCTGGCGGTGACACCACACCTTATGCTCTCCCTGAAACTCTGTACAACCTCTGGTTCTTTCAGTTTATCCAGGTCCCATCTCCTTAAATTCCCACCTTTTTGCAGTTTCTTCAGTTTTAATCTACAGGTCATAACCAATAGATTGTGGTCAGAGTCCACATCTGCCCCTGGAAATGTCTTACAATTTAAAACCTGGTTCCTAAATCTCTGTCTTACCATTATATAATCTATCTGATACCTTTTAGTATCTCCAGGGTTCTTCCATGTATACAACCTTCTTTCATGATTCTTAAACCAAGTGCTAGCTACGATTAAGTTGTGCTCTGTGCAAAATTCTACCAGGCGGCTTCCTCTTTCATTTCTTAGCCCCAATCCATATTCACCTACTACGTTTCCTTTTCTCCTTTTTCCTACACTCGAATTCCAGTCACCCATGACTATTAAATTTTCGTCTCCCTTCACTATCTGAATAATTTCTTTTATTTCATCATACATTTCTTCAATTTCTTCGTCATCTGCAGAGCTAGTTGGCATATAAACTTGTACTACTGTAGTAGGTGTGGGCTTCGTATCTATCTTGGCCACAATAATGCGTTCACTGTGCTATTTGTAGTAGCTTACCCTCATTCCTATTTTCCTATTCATTATTAAACCTACTCCTGCATTACCCCTATTTGACTTTGTGTTTATAACCCTGTAGTCACCTGACCAGAAGTCTTGTTCCTCCTGCCACCGAACTTCACTAATTCCCACTATATCTAACTTTAACCTATCTATTTCCCTTTTCAAATTTTCTAACCTACCTGCCCGATTAAGGGACCTGACATTCCACGCTCCGATCCGTAGAACGCCAGTTTTCTTTCTCCTGATAACGACATCCTCTTGAGTAGTCCCCGCCCGGAGATCCGAATGGGGGACTATTTTACCTCCGGAATATTATACCCAAGAGGACGCCATCATCATTTAATCATACAGTAAAGCTGCATGCCCTCGGGAAAAATTACGGCCGTAGTTTCCCCTTGCTTTCAGCCGTTCGCAGTACCAGCACAGCAAGGCCGTTTTGGTTATTGTTACAAGGCCAGATCAGTCAATCATCCAGACTGTTGCCCTTGCAACTACTGAAAAGGCTGCTGCCCCTCTTCAGGAACCACACGTCTGTCTGGCCTCTCAACAGATACCCCTCCGTTGTGGTTGTACCTACGGTACGGCTATCTGTATCGCTGAGGCACGCAAGCCTCCCCACCAACGGCAAGGTCCATGGTTCATGGGCGGGAGGGGGGGGGGGGATTAGAGGTACGAAAGTAGGGTTTTCGAGTGTGTATAGTGTATTGGGATTCCTGTTTAGGGGTGATGTAGGAGAGGCGAAGGTATTCTTATGTGTTTGAAGACGCGTGGGAATTTTTTGAACTGATGAGGAGTAATATAAACGAATTTAGTGATGAACTTAACATCAAAATTGGTGACCACGAAATAGGGGAAATGAAGGAATTTTGATATATTGGAAACAAAACAACACACGAAGGACGAAGGAGTAAATTGGCGTACAAGAAAATCTTCCGGAGAAATTAACGTCGAAAAAAGTAGGATACTGAAGTACTGAAGAATGATACGGTATATTTGCAGTTCTCTAAGGTTATGTGTACTGCAATAATAAATAACGCAGTAGGCAGTTTCACCGAAGAAGTATGGGTAGCCCTAAAAAGGGCAGTCGCAGGACAGACAGATACTGATACAAAGAACGCCACTGTGAGAACACGCTGGGAAGAAAGAAAGAAAAGAACGAACGAACGAAAAATAGAGCTTAATGTCCGGTTATTAGAGGCGGTGCACAAACTCGGACTACGAAAGGATGGGGAAGGAAATGGGCAATGTTCTGTACAAAGGAACAATCCCGCCATGACTATAATTGCTCAATGAAAGAAGGCAGTACAAAAGTGTTCAGGAAAAGGCGGGAATACAACAACATGAATTATTTACGAATGAAATAAATAGGAAGTGCGGGGAAGCTACTGCGAAATGTGTGCAGGAAAAATGTGAAGAAATAGAAAAGAAATGGTCGTTGGAAGGAGTGATTACGCATAGAAAACTCAAAACAACATTCGGTAAAATTAAAAGCAAAGGCAGTAACAAGTCTGAAGTGGTAATTCCTCTATTAAACGTAGCGGAGAGAGGGAATAGTTGAAAAGAGTACAAGGAAGGCATCAGCTAAGCGGGAGCTTGTCTTGTGATGGAAGAAATAGGAGATCCCGGTCTGGACTTTGGAAGACTTGCGATTAAGTAAGGGAAAAAGAATAGATCACATCTCTTCGTAATTTCTAAAATCAGTGGGGGACGGTGGGGGAAGGGGAAAGGAAAATATTCAGGTTGGTGTGTAGAGTCTATGACACTGCAAACATACCGTCCGACTATCGGAAAAATATCATTCACACAATCCCGAAGATAGCAAGGGCAAGTAAGAGTGAGACGTATCGCCCAATCAAAAATCTTATGCTTGATGACAAGGTGAAAATCCAAAGGTTTGAGATGAAGGATGTTGAAAATTATGAGGACTGATGAAACAAGGTATGAGGGCGGTGCGCCACGGATTCGGCAAAGTAAGAAACTGACGCGAACACGGAAAGAAGAAGGGAGTGGATGATAGGACATATGTTAAGACATCAGGGAGGAATAACAGCTGCGCCAGAGGGAGTTGTAGAAAACAAAAGTTATGGAGATACACAGAGATTGGACTACATACAACAAATAACTGTGAATGTAGGGTCCAAATGCTGTTCTGAGATGAGGAGGCTGGCACAAGAGAGCGTGAAGGGGCCACATCAAACAAGTCATAAGACAGTTCACTAAAAAACAGAACGAAAAATGTCTGGCCTCTACTTAGCCCAGTTTTAATTACTATAATTTAACTTACTCTCTCCAAAACCTATAGTGTAACGTGGACTTTGACGCATCACGAAGGAATAATCCGAATGGAACGGAAGTTTTTAGATGTGACTTACATGTACAGAAGAACAAATGATTGCAGTTTCAGAAAAATTGGATGATTTATTCAAGAAGAAGAACTTCACAAATTGGGCAAGTGAGTAACGCGTTGGTCCACCTTTGTCCCCCATGTAGACAGTTATTCGGTTGGCACTGATTGACAGAGTTGTTGGATGTCCTCCTGAGGGGTATCGTGCCAAATTCTGTCCAATTGGCGCTTTATATTGTCAAAATACGGAGCTGGTTGGGAGGCCTTTCCTACAATGCTCAAAACGTTCTCAACTGGGGAGTGATTCGGCGACCTCACTGGCCAATGTAGGGCTTCTCAAGCACGAAGACAAGCAGTGCAAACTCTCATCATGTGAGAAGGGCTTCATCATGCTGAAATGTAACCCTAGGATGGCTTTCCATGAAGTGCAACAAAACGGGGCGCAGAATATCGTCGACATACCCCTGCATTGCAAGGGTTTCGTGGATGACAGTCAAATGAAATGACACCCCAGACCATCACTACTGGTTGTCGGACTGTATAGTGGACGACAGTCAGTCCCACCACATCCTCGGCGCATATTCAACTTTATTGGTGCGAAAAGTGGCAATTGACCCTGAATAAAGAAAAGTATGAAATTATTCACATGAGTACTAAAAGAAATCAGCTAAATTTCGATTACGTGATAAGTCAAACAAATCTGAAGGCAGCAAATTCAGCTAAATACTTAGGGATTACAATTACAAATAACGTAAATTGGAACGATCACATTGATAATATTGTGGGTAGAGTAAACCTAAGACTGTGATTCATTGGCAGAACACTTAGAAGGTGCAACAGGTCTACTAAATAGACTGCTTACAACGCTAGTTCGCCCTATCCTGGAGTATTGCAGTGCAGTGTGGGATCCGCTTCAGGTAGGACGGACGGTTGACATCGAAAAAGTACAAAGAAGGGCAGCTCGTTTTGTATTATCGCTAAATAGGCGAGATAGTGTCACAGACATGATACGTGAATTGGAATGTCAATCATTAAAACGGGGGCGTTTTTCGTTGCGACGGGATTTTCTCATGAAATTTCAATCTCCAGTTTTCTCCTCCGATTGCGAAAACATTCTGTTGGCACCCACCTACATAGGGAGAAATGATCATCACAATAAAATAAGAGGTATCAGGGCTCGCACAGAAAAATTTAAGTGCTCGTTTTTTCCCGCGTGCCGTTCGAGAGTGGAATGGGAGAGAGACAGCTTGAAGGTGGTTCATTGAACCCTCTGTCAGGCACTTTATTGTGAATAGCAGAGTAATCACGTAGATGTAGATGTAGGTAAGACCTACAGAACACAGCCAGGGTTTCATTCCTTCTCTTCGTGCTTGTCAAACCCTGCCTTGGCCAGCACGATCGCATGATCTCTCCCCAATTTAGAACGTATGGAGCTTTACGGGGAGGACCCTCCAACGAGCTAGGGATTTTGACGATCTAATTCGCCAATTGGACACAATTAGGCACTATATCCCTAGGGAGGACATCCGACAAGTCTATGAATCAGTGCCAAGCAGAGTAACTGTTTCTAAAAGGCCAGAGGTGGACTTGCTTAATTTGTGAAGCTCTTAAGCTCATCTGCCGAATAAATCATCCAATTTTTTCTGAACTTGTAACCATTTGTTTGTCTATACATGTTCGTCATATCTACCGATTTCCGTCCCATTCGGATAATTTCTTAATGGTGCGTCATTGTTTCTTTTAGTCCATAAATTACGTTTTGCAGTAGCAAAATAAGGTCAGGAAGACGATGTAACAACGTAGGAATATGTCTGGTTAAGTATGATAAGTGATTATAATTTCTTAGACTTCCGCGGACGGAGTCAGTCGACATAAAAGTTTTCTGGGTGTGGTACCGCGGCATAATGTATAAAACTACTGCTGCTGGAGAAAACCCAACGTTTCTGGGTCTAGACCCAGAAGAAGGCCGCTGCAACCGTGGCCGAAACGTTGGTTTTTCCCCAGCAGTAGAGTTATACATTATGACGCGGTAGCACGCCCAGAAAACTTTTATGTCTATGATAAGTGATGTTTCTACATCTCGAGAGGGAATCGTCGAAGTAGACTGTAGTATTAGTACAGCGTGTGCTTACTATAAACCATTTATTTATGGTGCTGCTGTAACCAGACACCAGACGTTCTTTAAACAATCCATACGAAAATCGATTGCTATTTGTCTTGCAGTTTTGGCACTTATCTTTTCGTTATGTCTTGCGAAAGTGAAAGGTTACAAATCTTGATTATTTTTCATATACAAAAAAATAGTTGTTCTGTAAACATTCGTATAATCCACATAATTTTTAAAAATACGTTATTGGTAGGAAGAGTTACGGTTAGCAGAGTCCGCAGCTCGTGGTCGTGCGGTAGCGTTCTCGCTTCCCGCGCACGGGTTCCCGGGTTCGATTCCCGGCGGGGTCAGGGATTTACTCTGCCTCATGATGACTGGACGTTGTGTGCTGTCCTTAGGTTAGTTAGGTTTAAGTAGTTCTAAGTTCTAGGGGACTGATGACCATAGCTGTTAAGTCCCATAGTGCTCAGAGCCATTTGAACCATTTTTACCGTTAGCAGAAATAAATTACCTCGTCTTCATGGAGCTTTAAAGTGCAGGTGAGTTTTAACAATAAAATTTGGGAGTGGTCTGTAAACGTACATCATAAAAATTTTTGGAATGTTGATGTGAACGACAGAGTCTTTCGTAACTTCATAATGATGAACAGGATCAGAATATATTTTGAGCTATGATCATTTTTCGATCTTCTCTGGAAGGAAATGCGATAGAATGTGTCAGAAACTCAGAATTTCATTGTTAACTGCCGTTTAGCAATGACTAATTCTTTCGACTACCTTTTCCTTGCTAGTGTCGTTCAGGGAACGAAGGCGTCATAACTTCCTTATCTGAGTAACAATTTGCACTCAAATACCTCGCAGCGTATCTCAGCTCTTTCCTCGAACGTCATATTTCATGACACTATGATGTTTGCAAGTGACGCGCTGCAACGTCCTGTTTCATAAGAACCAGTGATTCACTTGCCCAGCAACAATGCGCTTTTACTTCTTCATACGTACTGGCGCCCAATCGGTTAAAAGCTTCTTCTTTAGAAATATTTTATATATTACGGCGTTTGCGTTTCCGTTACCGAAAACTAATATACAGAAAACAAACGAATATGCGATATTTGTGTGGAAGTGGAATTTGTTGACGTTTCTAAGGAGCTCAGGACACTCCTGCCAGTGGACTTCGAAGTAGTGCCTCAGTGTGTAATGAATGTAGCTTATGGCGTTGTGTAAACTTTATAAAGAATACATGTAAAGGAAGACTACTCACTAAAAATAATAATTTCAGGTGAAGGTAGCATGTTTGTATCCCAAATGACGCAGCAAATGAAGTGCGAATACATTTTGTAACTCGAAAAAAAACGTGCTAAAGAAACAGGTACTGCAATTTCACTAGCTTACGTTGAAGAAGTAGGGCAGCTCTTCAGTCAAAGCTACCACTTAGTTACGTCGTTATACTCACATAGAAGTGGGAAACAATAGCTGCATCGCATTAGGCAAAAATATGTTGGAACTTCACAATAATCGACAGAATCTAGAGGAATATATTTCACGAATATAATTGATGAATGGTGACAACAATTTTTTTTTACTTGCAGAGAAGATTCTAGAAGAATACATTTCACGAAAATAACTGATGAATAGTGCTAACAATTTTTTACTTGCAGAGGAGGTCGAAAAATGATCATAGATCAAAAGATATTTTGATCCCGTTCACCGTTATGGAGTTACGAAAGATTCTGTCGTTCACGTCAACCGTACACCGTATGAGAGACTATCGGTGTTTACCAGAAAAGGGAAAATCATGTTTCTCTACCGTCAATCATTCTTTGGGAACGGAACGTTCACAAGTTCGAGCAAGCAGTTTGGACAGTTGTTTATACTCCACGCCAATCTCACAAGTTCTTTGCGTGAGAAAAACATTATTCCAGCTGTTTACACTTCGCTACCGAACAAAAAGCGAGAAAGGTTCGGTCGTTTTCTTAAAGCTATTGAAGCTGACGCGTCTTTTCCATCATGAGTGGTAACGAGCATGTGTCAAGAGATATGCGAAATTGCGGCGGAAGGCCCCATCGAATAAACAACGTCTCACAACTATGGTACCCACATTAAAGTCAAAACTTCATCCCAATTTGTAATCGTTGTAAAAAAAAAACTTGAGAAGACGCACAGTACACGGCCATCAGTTGAAGCAATTAAATTCAAATTTTAATCTGAAAAGAAGAAAGAAGTCAGCAATTAAGACTGAGGAATTATACAAAATCATTGCTGCAGAAAATCAGGCAAATGACATGCAACTACATTTTCCATATGAAGACGGGAAAACCAACATGATAGCCCTGAAGGCTAAATTAATTACCATGAGAAAGAGCGGTCGTAGTTTCACAGCATTTCAGCATATATTGAAACTAGTTCGTAGTAACACGTGTCGTAGACCACACACTGCTGTTTATTGAACACTGTAATATTGACTTCTTAGTGTGCTTGTAACGGCGAAAAGCAGCTATTGCAGCAAGAGTCTTAGGCTCCGTAGAAATTACTACATCTACATCGTACTCCGCAAGCCACCTAACGAATCTCGCCTCCCCTTTTCCACTCACCAATGTCTCGTGGAAAGTATGATTGTCGGTAAACGTCGATACTGGCTCTAATTTCCCGAATTTTATCGTGTCTCTCGTGTCTCGTGTCTCACGTGATGAACACGACGAGAAAATTCTAGATGTTTTTGGGAGCAGGGACTCTTTCCGGAAAGTGCTGTCTCGAAATTTCAATTGTAGACGTCTCCGTCATGCACAACGCCTCCCTTGTAATGTCTGTCAGCGGAGTCTGTTGAGCACCTCGTTATGCTCTCGCACCGACTGAACGATCCCGTGACGAACCCGCCGTTCTTCGTTGGATTCTCTCTGTCTCTTATATCAGTCCTACCTGGTAAGGATCCCAGACTGATGAACAGAAGAATTTGTCGAGGAAGTACGTTGCAAGCCACTTCCTTCGTGAATGAGTTACATTTCCTTAAGATTCTTCCTATTAATTTCAGTCTGGCATCTGCTTTTCCTACAGTTTGTATTATGTGGTCTTCCCACTTAACGTCGCTCGGTATATTTTTTCTACGTATTTTACGGTAGATAGTATTTCCAGAAATTTGTTATCGGTAGTGTAGTTTACTTTAGTGTCATCTGCCATATGTTGCGGCGTTCTTCAATCCGCTGCGGATCATTCTGGTATTGCCACTTTCTAATAGACAACCACATCATCTGAAAAACAGTCTTAAAGAGTTTCCGACGATTTATTTTCTACTAGATCATTTTTTTTTTTTTTTTTTTTTTTTGTCATCAGTTTACTGACTGGTTTGATGCGGCCCGCCACGAATTCCTTTCCTGTGCTAACCTCTTCACCTCAGAGTAGCACTTGCAACCTACGTCCTCAATTATTTGCTTGACGTATTCCAATCTCTGTCTTCCTCTACAGTTTTTGCCCTCTACAGCTCCCTCTAGTACCATGGAAGTCATTCCCTCATGTCTTAGCAGATGTCCTATCATCCTGTCCCTTCTCCTTATCAGTGTTTTCCACATATTCCTTTCCTCTCCGATTCTGCATAGAACCTCCTCATTCCTTACCTTATCAGTCCACCTAATTTTCAACATTCGTCTATAGCACCACATCTCAAATGCTTCAATTCTCTTCTGTTCCGGTTTTCCCACAGTCCATGTTTCACTACCATACAATGCTGTACTCCAGACGTACATCCTCAGAAATTTCTTCCTCAAATTAAGGCGGGTATTTGATATTAGTAGACTTCTCTTGGCCAGAAATGCCTTTTTTGCCATAGCGAGTCGGCTTTTGATGTCCTCCTTGCTCCGTCCGTCATTGGTTATTTTACTGCCTATGTAGCAGAATTCCTTAACTTCATTGACTTCGTGACCATCAATCCTGATGTTAAGTTTCTCGCTGTTCTCATTTCTACTACTTCTCATTACCTTCGTCTTTCTCCGATTTACTCTCAAACCATACTGTGTAATCATTAGACTGTTCATTCCGTTCAGCAGATCATTTAATTCTTCTTCACTTTCACTCAGGATAGCAATGTCATCAGATCATTTATATACGTTGTAAACAGTAAAGGTCCTATCATTCTTCCTTGCTGTACTACGGAAATTGCCTTTACATCTGTCGATTTTGTTCGGCTAAGAGCGACTTAAGAGCGACGTGTTGTGTTCTAAGTAAATCTTGAATCCAGCTGCAATCCGATACTGGTATTTTTTTTTCAACGTGAGCGCCGTGTCTACAGCGCTATCAGTCTCATGGAGGAACAGAACAAGCTGAGTTTCACAAGATCTCTTTTTGCAGCATTCATGTTGACTTTTATAGGGGGAATTTTCGTTCTTCCAAAAAGTCGCAATTCTTGAGCACAAAACATGTTCCATAATTTTACAACAGATTGACGTCAACGTTACAGGCCTGTAATTAAGTCCTTCATGGAAACGGGAATGACTTGCCCTTATTTCCAATCGCTAGGTACCATTCGTTGCTCCAGCGAACTACAACAAATTGACGCTAGAAAAGAAGCAAGTTCTTTCACATATATAATCTTTGTATAATCTTATAAGTCATCCCATCTGGTATTTCCACTAAAGAGCGACTGTAGTTGCTTTTGTATTCCCTCATCGGTTATCTCAGTATCTGCCATTTCGACGTTTGTCCGTTGATGCAAAGGAGAGACTACGTCATGATCTTCCGCAGTGAAACTATGTCGGAAGACCACATACAGTATTTCGTCCCCTCTTATCTTCCGTTAAGGTGCCAGTGTAGTCACTGTGTGAATAAATAGATGATGTCTTTCCGTAGAAGCGTCATTTAAAACAAGCGTTCCAACCCTGAGGAAACTACGTTCGTTTGTCTCTGTCACGAAATCTCCAAGGCGATATAATGAGTAGCAGCAACTTGGGTACAGGTGCAGATACCACTTTATGCCAGCTACTAAATCCGGAAATGGCTTTCATAACAGCGATCAGCGTTAGCCATCCACCTCGGCTAGTACCTTGCAGCAACCTGTTCCATCAGCAGTCCTGCCAGTCAATACGTTACTATTGCTGTCTGTTGTAGGAACATTGAAGTAATGTTGACGCAACACCGTTGCGGGCACACAGTGCCGTTTAACCCTTAAGCGGCCGCGCCACTTCTCATACCACAATCGGACACGCCGTGCACTTCGCACAGATATAAAGGGTGTTACAAAAAGGTACGGCCAAACTTCCAGGAAACATTCCTCACACACAAAGAAAGAAAATATGTTATGTGGACATGTGTCCGGAAACGCTTATTTTCCATGTTAGAGCTCATTTTATTATTTCTCTGCAACTCACATTAATCATGGAATGGAAACACACAGCAACAGAACGTACCAGCGTGACTTCAAACACTTCGTTACAGGAAATTTTCAAAATTTCCTCCATTAGCGAGGATACATCCATCCACCCTCCGTCGCATGGAATCCCTGATGTGCTGATGCAGCCCTGGAGAATGGCGTATTGTATCACAGCTGTCCACAATACGAGCACGAAGAGTCTCTACATTTGGTACCGGGGTTGCGTAGACAAGAGCTTTCAAATGCCCCCATAAATGAAAGTCAAGAGGGTTGAGGTCAGGAGAGCGTGGACGCCATGGAATTGGTCCGCCTCTACCAATCCATCGGTCACCGAATCTGTTGTTGAGAAGTGTAAGAACAGTTCGACTGAAATGTGCAGGAGCTCCATCGTGCATGAACATGTTGTATCGTACTTGTAAAGGCACATGTAGAGCAATGAGTCGCATGTCAACACAAGCACCGAAGTTAACATTATCTTCCTTCAATTGGGCCAACTGGCGGTGAATCGAGGAAGTACAGTACATACTGGCGAAACTAAAATGAGCTCTAACATGGAAATTAAGCGTTTCCGGACACATGTTCACATAACATCTTTTCTTTATTTGTGTGTGAGGAATGTTTCCTGAAAGTTTGGCCGTACCTTTTTGTAACACCTTGTAGAGAATGGCTGTCTTTATGTTACCGAGGTAAATATGTATGAGCAAAATCACAGTTTAATCTTAGTTTAATCGAACAATGATAAAATAAACGTATACAATATGATCTAAAACACTGTTTAATTAAACAACAATGAAATAATCTTTCATCACATCACTCTGTTGCCACAGACAGGTGTTTCCCCATAGTAAAGACCCAATCGAAGCATTAAACAGTGCAATGGCATCAGATCCCAGACAACCGCTGTTTCGATTACTATTAACCTTGTAGTGGCCTCATTGTGGCATTGTGTTGCTAGGTCGTAATCTGGGTCATTTTCTTGAAGGGATCGTAATTTTTTTTCTTTGTTACCTAGCTCTCTGTTTACTTTATATTACAGCTGCTCAGTTGGACGCTTGTGATAGCTGAAGCAAAACTGAAGGTGAGCCGTGGCGCCATTGAATTAATAGGCTGTTCTGTCTGGCGTCACTGGCTTAGGTGTAGTATCGACTATCCCTCTTGCGGCCCATTGCCAATATCAGTGAGGTAAAGTTGGTATCTGTGAATTGTGTTCTTATAAGCTCTATATATATATATATATATATATATATATATATATATATATATATATATATATCACTGGACCAAGAGGAAGGCACGAAATTTGCGGATTGGCGGTAGCACCGCGACAAGAGGTGGTCACGAGGTCCGAGCGGCCGAAGCCACGACCCGTGCAAGGAGGGCCTGCACAGAGCGAAGATACCGGATTACTTCACCGGGGTCAGTGTCAACTACGAGCAGCAGGCCGACATCCCGTCTGTTGGTTGGCAACATTCGTGTCCATCGTCCGCTCGTGGCCTGGCTGCCCTGGCTTTCATCGGCACCACTCAGTAACCGCTGCGACGCACCGTGGATCCGTGGAACGGCTTGCTGATAAAGGGGAGTAAAATTCTGTAATCCTCGTGGTGATTTGTTTCATTGTCTGCCTGCCCTCCTTATTATTTTCTAGTTTGCACCCTGACCCTAAGAGTTTTACTCGGTCGGCTCTTAGTATTGTACGAAGACACTAGTTGTTGTTGTTTGAAAATTTAGCCGGCCGGTGTGGCCGAGCGGTTCTAGGCGCTTTAGTATGGATCCGCGCGACCGCTACGGTCGCAGGTTCGAATCCTGCCTCGGGCATGGATGTATGTGATGTCCTTAGATTAGTTAGGTTTAAGTAGCTCTAAGTTCTAGGGGACGTGATGACCTCAGATGTTAAGTCCCATAGTGCTCAGAGCCATTTGAACCTTTTGAAATTACGTCCCGCTATTATATTGCCTTTCTTTTCTGGTTTGTTCTCGATCATTAAAGTTCTAATTAATCAGCTCTTGGTCGTAAATACAGCCGGGACAATTGTACTAAGGCACAGGTTGTCGTTAAACAAAAGAAGGACCTTGGGGTTAGATTTAGCTGTTAATCGGTTCAATTCTTTGATTGTAATTACATTTGTCACAGTCATTAGTTATAATCTGAACAACCTGCTGTACTAAGCTGTTCGTTTCTGTGTTTGAAAGACCGGGTCATTATTAATGTATTTTACTAATGTATTTTATTAATGTATTTTAACTGAATCTTGTGTTTCCGCCGAGTGAGTTCTCTTGTAATAAGTGTACACAAGTAATGTTTTAAGACTTTCCTTCAGAGCCATCTTAATAGTCACCAGGGCCTTAGTCAAAATAAAATTGTCAGAAGTGAAGGCTTTGGATCCAGTCGTGCCTTGGTTTCGTATCTTGGTTGCCAATTGAAATTAAGAGGTTCGTTGCTTTGAATTAAGCCTTATCAGTGTCATATTGTTTGCTAATCTGTTTAACCTTTAAGCACAGGTACGCATCTTAACCCCGAACCTTTCGACATACAGCTTTCAAATCACATCTACATCTACATGGATACTCTGCAAATCACATTTAAGTGCCTGGCAGAAGGTTCATTGAACTACTTGCACAATTCTCTATTGTTCCAATCTCGTATAGCACGTGGAAAGAACGAACACCTATATCTTTCCGTGCGAGCTCTGTTTTCCCTTTTTTTAATGTAGTGATCGTTTCTCCCTATGTAGGTCGGTGTCAAAAAAATATTTTCGCAGTCGGAGGAAAAAGGTGTTGACTGGAATTTCGTGAGAAGATTCCGTCGCAACGAAAAACGCCTTTCTTTTAATGATGTCCAGCCCAAATCCTGTATCATTTCTGTGACACTATCTACCATATTTCACGATAATACAAAACGTGCTATCCTTCTTTGAACTTTTTCGACGTACTCTGTCAGTCCTATCTGGTAAGGATCCCACACCGCGCAGCAGTATTCTAAAAGAGGACGGACAAGCGTAGTGTAGGCAGTCTCCTTAGTAGGTCTGTTACATTTTCTAAGTGTCCTGCCAATAAAACGCAGTCTTTGGTTAGCGTTCACCACAACATTGTCTATGTGTTCCTTCCAATTTAAGTTTTTTCGCAATTGTAATACCTAGGTATTTAGTTGAATTTACGGCTTTTATATTATACTGATTTATCGTGAAACCGAAGTTTAACGAATTCCTTTTAGCACTCATGTAGATGACCGCACACTTTTCGTTATTTAGGGTCAACTGTCAATCTGCGCACCATTCAGATATCTTTTCTAAATCGTTTTGCAGTTTGTTTTGATCTTCTGATGACTTTATTAGTCGATAAGCGACAGCGTCATCTGCAAACAGCCTAAGACCGCTGCTCAGATTGTCTCCCAAATTGTTTATATAGATAAGGAATAGCAAAAGGCCTATAACACTACCTTGGGGAACCCCAGAAATCACTTCTGTTTTACTCGATGACTTTCCGTCAATTATTACGAACTGTGACCTCCCTGACAGGAAATCACAAATCCAGTCACATAACTGAGACGATATTCCATAAGCACGCAATTTCACTACAAGGCGCTTGTGTGGTACAGTGTCAAAAGCCTTCCGGAAACCCAGAAATAGGGAATCGATCTGAAATCCCTTGTCAATAACAACACTTCATGTGAATAAAGAGCTCGTTGTGTTTCACAGGAACGATGTTTTCTAAACCCATGTTGACTTTTGTGTCAATAGACAGTTTTCTTCGAGGTAATTCATAATGTTTGAACACAATATATGTTCCAAAATCCTGCTGCATATCGACGTTAACGATATGGGCCTGTAATTTGGTGCCGGCCGAAGTGGCCGAGCGGTTCTATGCGCTACAGTTTGGAACCGCGCGACCACTACGGTCGCAGGTTCGAATCCTGCCTCGGGCATGGATGTGTGTGATGTCCTTAGGTTAGTTAGGTTTAAGTATTTCTAAGTTCTAGGGAACTCATGACCGCAGCAGTTAAGTCCCATAGTGCTCAGAGCCATTCGAACCATTTATTTTTGTAATTTGGTGGATTACTCCTACTACGTTTCTTGAATATTGGTGTGACCTGTGCAACTTTCCAGTCTTTGGATACGGATCTTTCGTCGAGCGAACGGTTGTATATGATTGTTAAGTATGGAGCTAATGCATCAGCATACTCCGAAAGGAACCTAATTGGTATACAGTAGTGGACCAGGAGCCTTGTTTTTACCAAGTGATTTAGGTTGCTTCACTACTTCGAGGATATTTACTTCTACGTTACTCATGTTGGCAGCTGTTTTCGATTAGAATTCTGGAATATATACTTCGTCTTCTTTTATGAAGGCATTTTGGAAGGATGTGTTTAGTAACTCTGCTTTGGCAGCACTGTCTTCGATAGTATCTCCATTGATGCCGCACAGAGAAGGCATTGATTGTTTCTTGCCACTAACATACTTCACATACGACCAGAAACTATTATAGGCATCTCGCACTGAAGTCTTCGCTAAATTTCGAGCTTCTGTGAAATATCGCGAATCTTGGGGACTTTGCATCTGTTTAAATTTGGCATGTGCGTTTCGTTGCTTCTGCAACAGTGTTCTAACCCTTTTTGTGTACCAAGGAGGATCAGCTCCGTCGTTTGTTAATTTATTAGTATAAATCTCTCAATTGCTACCGATAATATTTCTTTGAATTTAAGCCACATCTGGTCTACACTTATATTATTAATTTGGAATGAGTGGAGATTTTCTCTTAGGAAGGCGTCAAGTGAATTTTTATCTGCTTTTTTGAATAGGTATATATTTCGCTTATTTTTGAAGGATTTATGGATTACAATATTCATTCTCGTTACAACTCAGTGTTCAGTAATCCCTGAATCGGTTTTGATGCTCGTTATTAACTCAGTATTCGTCGCTAACAGTTCAAGTGTGTTTTCACAACCGTTTACTATTCGCGTAGGCTCATGAACTAACTGCTCGAAATAATTTTCAGAGAATGCGTTTAGCACTATTTCGGATGATATTTTATGCGTTCCTCCGGAATTAAACATGTATTTTCGCCAACATATCGAGGGTAAATTAAAGTCACCACCAACTACTATCGTATGAGTCGGGTACGTGTTAAAGGTAAGTCGTATGTTCTGAGTAAATGAATCACTGTTGTCATCAGTGGTGCTTATATAGTTTTCATGTGTTACAGAAGGGCATTTAATAACCTAGACTGTGTCCAGCGCGGTAGTAAACACCGCTGTTTCACCCGATAACGGACGGGCTGCAGGTCCGGTCTTCTTGTAATCACTGTCATATTGTTTGCTGTTTTGCAATACCGCACTTCAGATTTCTTTAGCAAAGGTTAAAATCTTATTCAAGTTAAAGTTTAAGGTCAAAAGAATTTTGCAAATTTGTTCATTTTGTTAAAGAAAATTTTATGGTTAAATGCTTCGATTATCTGTAAAATACAGTTTGTATATTGTTAAATAAACAGGTTCCTTAATTCCAGTAACTACCACGTATCAGAAAGAAAATGTATAGGCTCGCAATGGTGAAACAACAAAGGAACTGTGCAAAACAGTTTTAATTGTGGTTGGCGCACTTTATACCTGGCCCGTGCAGACGTACCTCTGTGGTGCCTCACAGGCTCCAGTTGAGAGGTCTGCAGGCCGCTCATTATGCTACGGTAACAAGGGCCACTGGGTATCGGCGGCAGTAACACACCAGATTGCCTGAGAAAACATCAGAATGCCTCATTACGTGACACCGCGGGGCAGAAATGTGCCTGGCACACACTCCTACTGGCAGGCAAACAGCTTTGCTTTCTTTTCTGCCATTTTTCTTTGCTCCATGGAATAGCTCATTTCGAGCAATAAGTTTCTTACAAACGACATCCATTGCGTTCGCAAATTCCGGAGGGCATAATAACAGGCACAGACTGATCATGTACTCAGTGATAATTAAGAATTGTCTCCGAAATGTCAGATTCATTTTCATGATTATTATCCCCGTCCGCCGCACTATTCTACGCCGTTATAGTTCACAAACTGTTGCCCACTATTGACTCACACAAACTTTATCTGTATTTACATCTTTATTCCTATATTACCGTACGATGTATGCAAAGTGTATTTTGTATTAGAAGTAGCGATTTCCTTCCATTAACAGATGTTCGAAGGAAGAATTTCTGTCGGAACGCCTCCGTACTAAAGCGTACCCAGGATACGGGAAGCAAGAGTAAGGCAGCTATGTTGGTTTCATGGTGAATGAGAACATGCACTGCCCAACGCATTCGAGAATCACTCTTCCGAAACAGTCTCTCATTGCGACGTACAAATTTGAAATTTGGCTCAAAGGTGTCTAAAACCTTCCTCTGTAGTACTTCAAAAGCATGACGCCCTGTAACGTCAATCTCGGACTGGCGATCACCTCAAGCAGTAAGGGTTTTGACACACGCGACAAAAAGGCCACAACGCAGAAGCTTATGTGACGTCTAAAGAGTCTTAATGATGTAGCATTGGCACCATATTTCACTACAATTATGCACACCGCCTATGTGGGCGTATCACGCGGTTCTTTTGACTCTTCTGACATGGGCTTGGTTCAAATGGCTCTAAGCACTATGGGGCTTAACTTCTGAGGTCATCAGTCCCCTAGAACTTAGAACTACTTAAACCTTACTAACCTATGGACATCACACGCATCCATGCCCGAGGCAGGATTCGAACATGCGACCGTAGCGGTCGCGCGGTTCCAGACTGTAACGCCTAGAACCGCTCGGCCTCTGGCATGGGGATCAAGACTGCGACGCCCAGCATTGAAAACATGCGGTTTTCTTATGGATGTTCGAGGAAAACCTTTCAGATACACCACTGTTCAGAAGCAACAAGAGAAGTTCTTGGGAGTGGCATAATGGGTTCATTGTTACCACTCCTTTCCTTGAGGTGTTGATTTCCGCACATTTCGAGGTAGAATACGACATTTTGCAGTGTGAGGTGCAACAGGACGACGTTATTGACAACCTTTGACACTGCTGACACCTATCCCCCACCCTCCCCGCCCCTCTCCACCGGACGATTCAACCCATCTCTAAGTACATCGTGGGCCAGCAACCTCGTTGAACGTGGTCGCACCCCTTTGGAGTGCAGTGTGACCGGAGTTTTTGTTCTAGTGAACAGGGTGGAACCACTAGGGTCTGTTCACTCGACCGAAATCGGAACGAGATCCGAAGCAGCAAAGGGTGCTTTTGACTTTTAACCCCTCCTGTCTTGCATCATCCTGTGGCTTGATCATTTAGGGGTGCTTTGTTGACATATGAGTGAATGGAACGGCAAGGTGTCCCTCAAAGAACCCCCAGATCGGCAACATCCTTGGTGCCACACGGCCAACTTTGTTGAGGACTTTAAATGTATCCCTGCAGAGAGTCATAGACGCCCGGTGCTTTTACAGCTGTTAATAGCCGTGCGGAATCGGAGTGGTATAAAGGGTTGCCATCCTGAAAGTGCCAAGGACTCCGTCACAGTTTGTGTCTGTACAGGTAGTGTTTTAAACAACTCGACAAGGGGAGAGGGGCGGCACAGAGGTTGTTGTCTAACTGGCAGCTGTTGGATATAGATTCCTTGCTGTTTTATTCACGCATGTGTCAGTGTCGCATCCCTCCGTGATAACGCCGCAGAACAAACAGGAGGA
This sequence comes from Schistocerca nitens, assembly GCF_023898315.1. Classification (NCBI taxonomy): domain Eukaryota; kingdom Metazoa; phylum Arthropoda; class Insecta; order Orthoptera; family Acrididae; genus Schistocerca; species Schistocerca nitens. The sequence continues at coordinate 719,736,851 of NC_064618.1, forward strand.
CTGGGAAAGCATAAGCACTTTTTCTGCTACTGATGGAATTCAATTTTCGTCGAGAGGTTTCGGACAGTCCATAGTGGTTCCACCTGTATTGCACCCTGTACGACAAAGCAAAACCTGTGCTCGCACTGGAAACAAAGGGGTGCGACCACACTTAATGAGACTGATCGCCCCGAATATCCTGAGAGGGGGACCGAATCGTTCGGGGGACGGAGGTGCAAGCAGTAACAAAGGTTGTCAAAAAACTCGATCTGTTGCTTGTCACACTGTAAACTGTCGTTTTCGACCGCGAAATATGTGGGAATCAACGTCCCAAGGAAAACGGTGCTTTCATTGATGCTCTTTATGCAATCCCCTAAGAGCTTCTCGTGTCGGTTGTGAGCGGCAGTATGTCTCAAATGTCTCCTCAGTCACTCATAAGAAAACCGCTTTACTTCAACGCAGGGCGTTGAGGATCTCATCTCTATCACAGAGGCGTCAAAAGAAGGGGGAAATGTGGGTAAGAAGGAGTGTGACGACCTTTCCATCGTGTGAAACATCCACGGAGACACTGGGCATAATTGTGATGAAATACGGTGCAAATGTGACACTTCACATGAGCTTCAGAGCTCTGACCTTTTTTCTCGTGTGTTGACACCTTGCTGTTGAACCCCGCCAAGCCCGATATCGCCCGATATCGCAGGACGCAACGGTTTTGCACCGTTTCAGAGAAAATTACTCCAATTGTGTTGTGTAGCGTTGTTTTGAGATTTCACTGAAATAGCTCCATGTACACTAGCTATTAATCAGTACCCACTACATGTTACGGCTTTTTTTTCATATTGAGACTGAACTGATACCTATATGTGTTTGGGTTAGCCAGATGGAGTGTTAGAAGCTGGGAAAGGAAGGGGGATGGGGGGGGGGCGTAAAACTGCCCTCACCTGCCCCTCGATTGGTACACCCTTGCCATCGTACATAAGCACAACTTCCTCTATTTTTAAATCTGCATACATACTCTGCAAGCGACTGTACAGTGCATGGCGGAAGGTACTTTGCATCTTGTTTACCAACTTATATTCGATTCATGATTTTAATGAGGGACAAAACATTACAGTGTGTCCACGGAGGAATGGTCGGTATTCAGGAATATGGCGGGTACGCTCATTTGAAGTAAGAAACGTCGCATGGACATAGACCGTATTCCAAATGGTTTAATGTGCATTTATTTTCGGGTTAGTGGCATGCGCTTATTTGTTTTACCCACCCATCGTGCTTTCAAATAATATAGATGCATTTTCTGCAAAAAGAACTGATGGAATGTTCACACTGGTGGGCAAATCATTAATAAGGAACAGAAAAACAGAACAGAGAATAGAACCTTGTGGAACGCCTTGTGTCGCTGTTAAAACTCTGTATATGTCCATGTACGTGCTTTAATCTCTCATGCCTTACTCTCATTATCACTACGTGAGATATACGATGGTGGTAGCCGAGTCGTAGCACAGTCTTATTCCATTACATGTTCTTTAAATTTACCCAGAAGGATTTCGTGAGAACTACGTAGACTTTCGTCCAGAGATTCAAAATAGCTTCGACGAACATTTTTGTTACACTTCCGTATGGGCTATACCAACCTCTTACAGTCCTAGCAAATCATTCTATGTCTTCAAAGAGTTTATTAATGATTCTGTCAACAGTCGTCTATTACAAATACTGCATTACAGAATTATTAATCAAAGAATGTTAAAAAGTTGCTGGTTCCCTGAAGCAAAATGTTGAAACGGAAGAAACGTTCTATGCCTATTTCATGCCAATTCGATAAGGGCTCCAAACGCTGGATCAGTTCCGCGAAAATCAATACGTGGACCTTTTCAGGAAACCAGTAATCTGTGTGCTGACTCCTAACGATAGTGTTAGCTCTCGTATCTTTAAAGTGTATCCGTCATACGCACGAACTGCCTGGTAACGTCTCCAACCAGAGTTGAGCGATTCCTGTGACTTCGCTTCGATTAAACGAACACTTGAAGAAGTGCACAGCTCTTCTCTTATTCTTCGCTATTATTGGGTCTAAGTTGGCAGTATTGTTAGATTAAAACACAATGACACTAACGGAATATGTGGTATTGATTCTATAAGGGATAATACGAACAGCGGCGAAAAAATGAAAAAGTTATTAGAAGCTGCGAAAGTTCCAACAAAATTAGTGCATTTCAGTCTTTCTTTCTTAGTTGCGAACTGTTTACTCCATAAATTATCTGAAAACTGAAATCAGCCGACAGTTGTCTCTTAAGTCTTAGAAATTGGTCAGTATCTCGATAGTCACAGTGCAAGCTTCACATCTACAGAGTTGGTTATGCCACAATCTTTGTCTTTAGGTAGGACAACACCTCTATGAGGCGGAAGACTCGTCTGACGACGTGATAGAAGAAGACATTGGAGCCGATATGGAAGACTTATCCAACGTTAGAGTCAGTATTTAAAAGAGCTTTGGAAGACTTGAGATCAAATAAGGCAGAAGGGATGGATAACATTTCATCCGCAGTCAGAAAAGTGACAACCAAACTACTATTCAAGCTGGTGTGTAGAGCCAATGAGTCTGGCCTTTGGAAAAATATAATTCACACAACTTCGAACATAGCAAGAGCTGACAAGTACGAGAACTATCGCACAATCCGCTCATGCATCCAAGCTGCTGATAAGAATAGTATGCAGAAGAATGGAAAAGAAAATCGAGGACATTTTAGATGAAGATCAGTCTGAGGATTGGAAAGATAATTGCACCAGAGAGTGCAGTTCTGAGGTTGTGCTTGATCATGGAATCAAAAATCAAAACACATTCATAGGATTTGCCGAATTAGAAAAAGCGTTCGACAATGTAAAATGGTTCAAGGTGTTCAAACTCTGGGATAAATATGAGTAAGCTACAGCGAAAGGTGGATAATATATATTATGTACAAGAACCAAAGGGAACAAGAAAACTGCAACATGAAGAGCAAAGTACTCAAATTAGAAAGGGTGTAAGCTCCTGCCGTTCGGCCTATACATTGAAGAAGAAATGAAGAAAATAAAAGGAAGGATCGAAATACAGAGTGAAGCTGATGACAGTGCTACCCTCAGTGTAAGTGAAGAAGAATTACAGGATCTCTCAAATGGAACCGTCTAATGAGTGCAGAATATGGAATGAGAGCAGACCGAAAAAAGACAAAAGTAATGACAAGTAGCAGAAATATGAATAGCTAGAAACTTCACTTCAAAATTGGTGATTACGAAGTAGAGGAAGCTAAGGAATTCTGATACCTTGGAATGCAAAATAACACATGACGGAGCAAGCAAGGAGCACATAAAAAGCAGACTAACACAACCAAAGAGGCCGTTCCTGGCCAGGAGAAGTCTACTGGTGTAAAATATTGGCCTTTATTTGAGGAAGAAATTTCTGAGAATGTGCGTTTGAAACTTAACATTGTATGGTAGTAGATCGTGGAGAGTGGGAAAACTAGAACAGAAGAGAATCGAACCATCTGATATGTAGTGCTACAGAAAAAGCATAGCATTATATGGTAGTGAATCAGGGACCGTGGGGCAATCGGAATAGAAGAGAATCGATGATTTTAGATGTGGTTCTACAGAAGAATGTTGAGAAATAAATACACCGATAAGGTAAGGAATATGGAGGGTCTCCGCAGAATCAGCTAAAAAAGGAACACATGGTAAACACAGTCAAGGAAAGGAGACAGGATGATAGGACACATGTTAAGACATCAAGGAATAACTTCCATGGTACCAAAGGGAGCTGTAGAGGGTTAAAAACTGTAGTGGAAGACACAGATTCGAATACATCCATCAAATAATTGAGTGCTACCCTCAAGAGGTTAACGCAGAAGAAGAATTCATGGCGAGTCGCAGGAAACTAGTCAGAAGACCAGAAGACGGGTGACTCGAAAAAAAGAGCATCGCTCTCAATGAGACCACAAAGGTCATTTCTCCGACTCACAATCGAAAGCAATGGAAATTAATTCTTGGAATAAGATTTACTGCCGACTGTAAGTCGTAATACCCAAGCAGCAGGCACAATAGCGAGACGGGAGTAAAAAAAATCATCCAGCAGCGAACTGACTGTCAGCCGTTGGGAATGAGTACATTCGTAACGGCAGATGGACCAGCCGCAAACGCGAGGGAAGAGGAACTCGTTTCTGTCGCTAAACGCTGTGAACGTTGATTTAATGTTGCTCCTAGTGTACGCGCGGCGCCACTTACGAATGTGAATAGCCGCTCCTGATGACTTTATGCTGTGAAACGTTAATCAGGGCCGCAATTTGTCCGAACACAGTAGCGGCTTACGAGCCTCGACTGGGGCGTTAGGTAATTTAACACCTCCGCCGGTTTTTCTCCGCCTCAAGTGCGCACGCCGTAACCACAGCGTCCACGGAGTGAGTGCACGCGGTTCTCTCCAGAGAGGTTCCCACCGCGCACCGTCGAAATAAATATTTAATTTCTGTACGGTCGTTCACACCGTCACGTCTGGTAATGATTCGTTTAAAAATTACATACTTGCAGCTTGCTGGCCCGTTCTTAGAGAGCGAAGCTGTGTTTTTACTCGAACACGTTACCACTGGCGCTCTCACAACATAATGATTAGTGCCACAGACGGTTCTCTACGAATAACTTGTTCCAGGAGTATTACCCTAATTGGAACAGCGGTGTACGTGGCTATGACTGAATATTATATTCCCTTGCGGCTTCTCTTAAGGTCTTTGATGTGTTACATAAGGGTATGATTCATCCGCCCGTCTTCAGCTCACTTCTTTTGGGTTTGCGACCGTAGCGTCAAATGATACACAGGGTGAGTCAGGAGGGAAGGTATATGCTTTGGGGAGCGGTAGTATTGGTCATCCTGAACAAAAAATTTCCTTTTCTTAATGCCCGCGTGGCTCCCCCCGTCGGAGGTTAGAGTTCTCCCTCGGGCATGGGTGTGTGTGTCGTCCTCAGCTTAATTTAGTTTAAGTTAGATTAAGTAGTATGTAAGCTTAGGGACCGATGGCCGCAGCAGTTTGGTCCCCTAAGGCCTTACCACAAATTTCCAATTTTCTTACTGCCCTTTTCTTTTATCCTGCATACAGCTGTTCGAAAATCACGGGCGTCAGTTGCATGTACTTCACCAAAACTGATAAGCGAATACAACCAAAGCCGGCCGCGGTGGCCAAGCGGTTCTAGGCGCTTCAGTCCGGAACCGCGCGACTGCTACGGTTGCAGGTACGAATCCTGCCTTCGGCGTGGATGTGTGTGATGTCCTTAGGTTAGTTAGGTTTAAGTAGTTCTAAGTTCTAGGGGACTGATGACCTCAGATGTTAAGTCCCATAGTGATCAGAGCCATTTTTGAATACAACGAAAGCGACATCAGGCTACGTAATATTCTCTTTACCTGAACATTTCAATGATGACCAACACATCTGTCCAGTTGATTGTATCCTTGTTGTTGTTGCTGTGGTCTTCAGTCCTGAGACTGGTTTGATGCAGCTCTCCATGCTACTCTATCCTGTGCAAGCTTCTTCAACTCCCAGTACTTACTGCAACCTACATCCTTCTGAATCTGCTTAGTGTATTCATCTCTTGCTCTCCCTCTACGATTTTTACCCTCCACGCTGCCCTCCAATACTAAATTGGTGATCCCTTGATGCCTCAGAACATGTCCTACCAACCGATCCCTTCTTCTGGTCAAGTTGTGCCACAAACTTCTCTTCTCACCAACCCTATTCAATACTTCCTCATTAGTTACGTGATCTACCCATCTAATCTTCAGCATTCTTCTGTAGCACCACATTTCGAAAGCTTCTATTCTCTTCTTGTACAAACTATTTATCGTCCATTTTTCACTTCCATACATGGCTACACTCCAAACAAATAATTTCAGAAATGACTTCCTGACAAATCTATACCCGATGTTAACAAATTTCTCTTCTTCAGAAATGCTTTCCTTGCCATTGCCAGTCTACATTTTATATCCTCTCTACTTCGACCATCATCAGTAACTTTGCTCCCCAAACAGCAAAACTCCTTTACTACTTTAAGTGTCTCATTTCCTAATCTAATTCCCTCAGCATCACCCGACTTAATTCGACTACATTCCATTATCCTCGTTTTGCTTTTGTTGATGTTCATCTTATATCCTCCTTTCAAGACACTGTCCATTCCGTTCAACTGCTCTCCCAAGTCCTTTGCTGTCTCTGACAGAATTACAATGTCATCGGCGAACCTCAAAGTTTTTATTGCTTCTCCATGGATTTTAATACCTACTCCGAATTTTTCTTTTGTTTCCTTTATTGCTTGCTCAATATACAGATTGAATAACATCAGGGAGAGGCTACAACCCTGTCCTACTCCATTCCCAACAACTGCTTCCCTTTCGTGTCCCTCGACTCTTATAACTGCCATCTGGTTTCTGTACAAACTGTAAATAGCCTTTCGCTCCCTGTATTTTACCCCTGCCACCTTTAGGATTTGAAAGAGAGTATTCCAGTCAACATTGTCAAAAGCTTTCTCTAAGTCTACAAATGCTAGAAACGTAGGTTTGCCTTTCCTTAATCTTTCTTCCAAGATAAGTCGTAAGGTCAGTATTGCCTCACGTATTCCAGTATTTCTACGGAATCCAAACTGATCTTCTCCGAGGTCGGCTTCTACTAGTTTTTCCATTCGTCTGTAAAGAATTAGTGTTAGTATTTTGCAGCTGTGACTTATTAAACTGATAGTTCGGTAATTTTCACATCTGTCAACACCTGCTTTCTTTGGTATTGGAACTATTATATTCTTCTTGAAGTCTGAGGGTATTTCGCCTGTTTCATACATCTTGCTCACCAGATGATAGAGTTTCGTCAGGACTGGCTCTCGCAAGGCCGTCAGTAGTTCCAATGGAATGTTGTCTACTCCGGGGGCCTTGTTTCGACTCAGGTCTTTCAGTGCTCCGTCAAACTCTTCACGCAGTATCGTATCTCCCATTTCATCTTCATCTACATCCTCTTCCATTTCCATAATATTGTTCTCAAGTACATCGCCCTTGTATAGACCCTCTATATACTCCTTCCACCTTTCTGCTTTCCCTTCTTTGCTTAGAACTGGGTTTCCATCTGAGCTCTTGATGTTCATACAAGTGGTTCTCTTATCTCCAAAGGTGTCTTTAATTTTCCTGTAGGCAGTATCTATCTTACCCCTAGTGAGATAAGCCTCTACATCCTTACATTTGACCTCTAGCCATCCCTGCTTAGCCATTTTGCACTTCCTGTCGATTTCATTTTTTAGACGTTTGTATTCCTATTTGCCTGCTTCATTTACTGCATTTTTATATTTTCTCCTTTCATCAATTAAATTCAATATTTCTTCTGTTACCCAAGGATTTCTACTAGCCCTCGTCTTTTTACCTACTTGATCCTCTGCTGCCTTCACTACTTCATCCCTCAAAGCTACCCATTCTTCTTCTACTGTATTTCTTTCCCCCATTCCTGTCAATTGTTCCCTTATGCTCTCCCTGAAACTCTGTACAACCTCTGGTTCTTTCAGTTCATCCAGGTTCCAACCTTTTTGCAGTTTCTTCAGTTTTAATCTACAGGTCATAACCAATAGATTGTGGTCAGAGTCCGCATCTGCCCCTGGAAAGTCTTACAATTTAAAACCTGGTTCCTAAATCTCTGTCTTACCATTATATAATTTATCTGATACCTTTTAATATCTCCAGGGTTCTTCCATGTATACAACCTTCTTTCATGATTCTTAAACCAAGTGTTAGCTATGATTAAGTTATGCTCTGTGCAAAATTCTACCAGGCGGCTTCCTCTTTCATTTCTTAGCCCCAATCCATATTCACCTACTACGTTTCCTTCTCGCCCTTTTCCTACTACCGAAGTCCAGTCACCCATGACTATTAAATTTTCGTCACCCTTCACTATCTGAATAATTTCTTTTATTTCTTCATACATTTCTTCAATTTCTTCGTCATCTGCAGAGCTAATTGGCATATAAACTTGTACTACTGTAGTAGGTGTGGGCTTCGTATCTATCTTGGCCACAATAATGCGTTCACTATGCTGTTTGTAGTAGCTTACCCGCATTCCTATTTTCCTATTCATTATTAAACCTACTCCTGCATTACCCCTAATTGACTTTGTGTTGATAACCCTGTAGTCACCTGCCCACAAGTCTTGTTCCTCCTGCCCCCGAACTTCACTAATTCCCACTATATCTAACTTTAACCTATCCATTTCCCTTTTTAAATTTTCTAACCTACCTGCCCGATTAAGTGATCTGGCATTCCACGCTCCGATCCGTAGAACGCCAGTTTTCTTTCTCCTGATAACGACATCCCCTTGAGTAGTCCCCGCCCGGAGATCCGAATGGGGGACTATTTTACCTCCGGAATATTTTACCCAAGAGGACGTCATCATCATTTAATCATACAGTAAAGCTGCATGCCCTCGGGAAAAATTACGGCCGTAGTTTCCCCTTGCTTTCAGCCGTTCGCAGTACCAGCACAGCAAGGCCGTTTTGGTTATTATTACAAGGCCAGATCAGTCAATCATCCAGACTGTTGCCCTTGCAACTACTGAAAAGGCTGCTGCCCCTCTTCAGGAACCACACGTTTGTCTGGCTTCTCAACAGATACCCCTCCGTTGTGTTTGCACCTACGATACGGCTATCTGTATCGCTGAGGCACGCAAGCCTCCCCACCAACGGCAAGGTCCATGGTTCATGGGGGGAGGATTGTATGCTTATTTCCTCTAAAATGTTTACCAGAATACTTGGAGGATATTCCTTTGGCAAGAAGAAGTCATATGTGCTTTCAGCACAACGGAGCTCCGGCACATCCTGTAGAGCAAGTGACACAGTGCCTCACTGAAACGTATCCTGGGCGTTGGATCGGTCGCCGTGGAGTCATTTCTTTTCCATCGGGGTCACCCAATCTCACTCCATTAGAGTACTGTTAGTCGGGATGGTTTAAGAGCAAAGTCTACTAGCGCAGAGCGGACACAAAAGGAGAAACTTCTCGCTTGTACTTTACGTGTTTTCAAGTAGAGGACCGTAAGAATGAGCTCAGATCAGCAACACAGCAGGTGTCTACAAGGGCTGCACAATGCACTGCAATTGATGGTGGACTGTTTGAACAACTTTTTTGAAGAAACGTGCACAATTAAACGAAACATAAGATCATATTATTTCGTTTCAGTCACCCACCTTTCTTGTCTTCCCCACCGTTTTCGTTATTTTCCTCTGAAACTGTTAAGAACTGGACATACCTTGACGTTTTTGTTCAGAATTACTAATATTGCATATCCCTCTCCTCCTGACTCTCCCTGTACGTACAATGGCATGTAGACTTCATCAGTGTGTCATTGAAGCTATAAAGTACTACGGAATTCCTATCCATTTATCACAGGTCGAAGGCTCCTCCATATGCCTGCGACGATTATTTGATAGGATAGGGAATGATGCCATTCTATCATAAGGAACTACTTGATATCAATCTCAAGGCTGTAGTGATAAGTCAAACACATTTTCGTACAAAGTGCTTGTACTCCATCCTTCTCTATCCAGTCATCATACAGACTACGATTATAAATCGATGGATAGGGATTCAGTTTACACATAGGGTCAAAGTTAAAGAGGGGGTAAAGAATTCTAAATAGGATACTTAGAAGACAATGGTCAGCAATGAACATTTCAAATGATACGAGTCTGCGAGATACTCTTAGGCTGCAGAATTGCATCTGCTATTTCGATAACATACATACTTGCAGTAAACCCAGAACTTTTGTCGGTCTGGTTACGGCGACAAAATGGTTCAAATGGCTCTGAGCACTATGGGACTCAACTGCTGAGGTCATTAGTCCCCTAGAACTTAGAACTAGTTAAACCTAACTAACCTAAGGACATCACAAACATCCATGCCCGAGGCAGGATTCGAACCTGCGACCGTAGCGGTCTTGCGGTTCCAGACTGCAGCGCCTTTAACCGCACGGCCACTTCGGCCGGCTTTACGGCGACACATACCACTCGTTTTGTACTCCTTGCTTCTTTTTATATTAAAATAAAGACATTTTCATGTGTTTTATTATTTGACTTATGGCTAAGGTACGATCGTCTTGAATGAAAAAAGGGATGCCATTAACTGACAGTTATTCAGACATTCAAATGTGGTGCTATCCTTCTGAACTTAAAAACTTGTATAAAACTCTTATTGCTTCGTCTTCCTATGCCAAAGACAAAGTAGTGCAAAGGTTATGTTACCAACACCACAAAACACAAACAACAAAACATACTTGGAGTACAAAAACAAACAGAATAAAGTGGTGTGCGTAAAAGTGTGTTGTGAGAAATGCATAGTGCTGCAGAACATATAAAAATTAGAGCAAATAACACAGAAAAACAGTCCGCAGCTCGTGGTCGTGCGGTGGCGTACTCGCTTCCCACGCCCGGGTTCCCGGGTTCGATTCCCGGCGGGGTCAGGGATTTTCTCGGCCTCGTGATAACTGGGTGTAGTGTGATGTCCTTAGGTTAGTTAGGTTTAAGTACTTCTAAGTTCTAGGGGACTGATGACCATAGATGTTAAGTCCCAGAGTGCTCAGAGCCATTTGAACCAATTGAACAGAAAAACAACGATGTGCTAGCACGCGGCATATCCCGATGTAAGCGAGAAATCAGCCGAAAAATCACCGTAAGTACAATTCAACCTATTCTTAACGAACTGTTTTTCGATCTAAAAATCAAATCAAAATGTAATAACTTAATTACAGACAACTGATGATGGTTTACCTCAATAAGGCGAAACGCGTCTGGTAAAAAAATCACGCATTTTTTGTAGTTGCAGTGACAGAACAAAAATACCTTCAAGAATTATAAAGCAACTACGGATACTATGGCTACACAAATGAAGAGAGTGAAGGAGCTTATGGAACCACACCACACAGTCACATAAGCTGAGTACAGTGGATGCTCCAGTGAAACGTATGGCAGGGTAGAACTTCATATGCTACAGTTCTGTGCATTAGCGGCACTCTCCGGAGGAAAATGTGAGTTGTCCGTCCGAATAATTTTCCCCAGCCACATGTTATCCATTACCACGAATGCCAAAAGACGAAGGCCAAAGCCACGGTTTTGTAGCCTACCTTGAGTATCCTTTTGGTTCACATTCTGAATTTTGTAGGGATACCAGGTAAAATGCAGCGCAAAATCTTTTGAACTGTTGACCAGGGAAGAGATAATTCCCGTGACACAGCTCGAGCACTGACTGCAGAATTTGAGGCACGTGCTTCTCAGTCGGCTATAGCTACAACAATTCTTCAACAACTGCCATGAGAATGGGCTGCCCCCCTCTTACTGCTGCAACATTTAATTCAGCTGTTTCTTCAGATTTGTTGATCATATTCTTCATCCCATTTATTGACATGGGGCCCCTTCGTAGCTGTTTCTGTCCACGATATTCCTGCAATGCACCGTCGTGTTCTCAATAGCCACTGCGTTTCGTATGGAAAACTTCAACATTCGTAACCATTTACGCCAACGGTCAATTCACAAAACACTTACAGCGCCATATTTTGAACTGGTGGCAGAAAGTGGAACTATTATTTTTTCAGTATACTCCGTGAGCGACCGACTAACGAGAATCCCTACGGTGTTTCAGCGTCCTCTGACGTATACAGCCCCCTCTCCTGCACTCGGAACACCTCAGTATAATCATAAGTTCGTCATAAGTTAAACATAATGCGGCCCAGACTATACCTGATTCTTGAGTGATTTCTTAACGCGATATAAATTTCAGTGTTACATTTTCGACAACCTTCGGTCCAGACCATCAATCGTTTACGTAAAGACCTATCTATTATCTCTACAGTGGAGAACAGCTCATCCCTGGCAACGAGAAAACCGACGCTGGCTTCGACAGTAGCGACCAGCTCTTGTCGAAGGGGGAAAGACAGGAATGTTATGTAACAGTGGTAAAAGCCACAGAGATTTCGACGTCTGTTAATAGGCGACGATGGAAAGAAGGGGGGAGGGGCGAAGGAAGGGGTGCATGATTATGGAAACTACCTTCTGCCACACACTACAAAAAGGCTTGTGGAGTGCAAATATACAGGGTGATCAAAAAGTCAGTATAAATTTGAAAACTTAAGAAACCACGGAATAATGTAGATAGAGAGGTAAAAATTGACACACTTGCTTGGAATGACATGGGGTTTTATTAGAACAAAAAAAACGAAGTTCACAAAATGTCCAACAGATGTCGTGTGAAAGATGTCTTGGGCGCGTCGTTTGGTGACGATCGTTTGCTCAGCCGCCACTTTCGTCATCCTTGGCCTCCCTGGTCCCCATACCTCAGTCTGTGAAAGTATTGGCTTTGGGGTTACCTGAAACCGCAAGTGTATCGTGATCGACCGACATCTCTAGGGATGCTGAAAGACAACATCCGACGCCAATGCCTCACCATAACTCCGGACATGCTTTACAGTGCTGTTCACAACATTATTCCTCGACTACAGCTATTGTTGAGGAATGATGGTGGACACATTGAGCATTTCCTGTACAGAACATCACCTTTGTTTTGTCTTACTTTGTTATGATAATTATTGCTATTCTGATCAGATGAAGTGCCATCTGTCGGACATTTTTTGAACTTCTGTAGCTTTTTGGTTCTAATAAAACCCATGTCATTCCAAGCACGTGTGTCAATTTGTACCTCTCTATCTCCATTATTCCGTGATTTATTCAGTTTTCAAATTTATACTGACTTTTTGATCACCCGGTACTAGGGGCGCTCAGTAAGTAAAGCAAAACCATTTTTTCTCGGCAATTTCGGTTGAAAAAATGCAGAATTTGCTGTATGGAATATCCCGCTTCAGCACGTATAATTTCATGAAGTTCTGATAGGAGGCAGCGCTACACGTAGCTTCCATAAAGGTGTGGAGGTGGGTTCCAAGCAGAGAGCTGTCATTAACTTTCTTTTGCAGGAAAACTAGAGCATCACAGATTTTCATAGGCTCTTGCAGGACGTCTACGGAGATCCGTTAGTAAACAAAAGCACGGCGAGTCGTTGGACAAGGCATCTGTCATCATTGCAACAGGATCGTGCAAACCTGTCTTATCTCCCGCGTGCCGGCTCACACAGCTGTGTTACCCTTATGAAATTAAAGAAACTACTTCAACGTGTTTGTCGCCACGTCTCCATGACAACGCAAGGCCTCACACAAGTCTGCACACGGAGAGGAGCTCACAGAACTTCATTGGGCTGTTTTCCTCATCCACGCTACAGCCTGGATCTCGCACCTTTCGATTTCCATCTTTTTGGCCCAATGTATGCACTCTATGGGAAGCAGTAACGTGTAGATGGGGAGCTTATTGATGCAGCAAGACGCTGGCTCCGATGTCGATCAATAGAGTGGTGTCATTCGGGCATGCACGCCTCTCAGTAAAGAAGCGTAAGGGCACTGAACAAGACTGGGCTGAAAATAGAGTTTTGTATCCAAGAGAGTGGGGAATAATATGGTGCATTGGAATACCGACTAAAGGTAACCTGCAGTCAGAAAAAAAGTGTTGCACTTCTTATTGTACGTCTATCGTATGTTTAGGGTCATGGACATCCAGCGCCTCGTCACTGAATAGCCGCATCAGCGCAATTCGTGACACCCTCGCCATTTACGTGCTGTCTTCTACATCTACATCTACATATATACTCCGCTAGCCACCAAGCGGTGTGTGGCGGAGGGCACAATTCGCGCCAAAGTCGTATTTATCCCCCTCTGTTCCACTCACGTATCGCACGAGGGAAAAACGACTGTCTGAACGCCTCAGTACTAGTTCTTATTTCCTTTCTCTTTGAATGGTGATCATTACGCGATCTGAAAGTTGGTGGTAATAATGCTCTACATCCTCGGTGAAGATTGGATTTCGGAATTTAGAGAGCAGCCCCTTCTGTTTAGCGCGTCGTCTATCTGCAAGTGTGTCCCACTTCAAACTTTCTATGAGATTTTTAACGCTCTCGCGATAGCTAAATGTACGTCACGAATCTTTCCACTCTTCTTTAGACCTTCTCAATCTCTTGAATCAGATTCAACTGGTAAGGGTCCCATACAGACGAACAATAAGACTGGACGAACTAACGTATTGTAAGCTATTTCCTTTGTTGAAGGGCTGCATCGCTTCAGGATTCCACCAATAAACCGCAATCTAGAGTTCGCTTTACCCGTTACTTGTGTAATCTGATCATTCCATTCGAGATCATTTCGAATAGTCACACCCAGATACTTGACTGACGTTACCGCTTCCAAAGACTGATCATTTATTTTGTACTCATACATTAATGGGGATTTTCGCCTGGTTATACGCAGTAGATTACACTTACTAATATTGAGAGATAACTGCCAACCATTACACCACGGATTTATTTTCTGCAAATCCTCATTGATTTGTTCACAACTTTCGTGTGATACTACTTTCCTGTAGACTACAGCATCATCGGCAAACAGTCTAAGGCCGCTGTCAATACCATCAACCAGATCGTTTATGTAAATCGTAAAAAGCACAGGACCTATTACGCTGCCCTGGGGCACACCTGAAGTTACTCTTGTTTCTGTTGAAGTTACCCCGTTCAGGACGACATACTACTTCCTGTCTGTTAGAAAACTATCTATCCAACCGCATATGTCATTGAATAGACCGTAAGCGCACACTTTTTGTAGCAAGCGACAGTGCGGAACTGAGTCGAACGCCTTTCGAAAGTCGAGAAATATGGCATCAACCTGGGATCCGGTATCTAGAGCCTGTTATATATCATGCACAAAGAGGGCCAGCTGTCTCTCGCATGACCGCTGTTTCCTAAAACCGTGCTAGTCTCTGCAGATGAGCTTCTCAGAGTCTAGAAAGGTCATTATGTCTGAACGCAAAATATGTTCCATGATTCTACAACAAATCGATGTCAGTGAAATTAGCCGGTAATATGTGCATCCGATTTTCTACGCTTTTCATAGATTGCTATGACCTGGGCCTTCTTCCAGTCCCGTGGAACTTTCCGCCGTTCCAGTGATCTCTGATAGATGACGGATAAGAATGGTGCTATATTTGTAGCATAGTGTTGTGTACATAGTTCCGCGTAGTCAGCGCGTAATCAACTTTCCCACTAGAGCGCGCCCCGGTAAGCACAACAGCGCAGGCGCAGCGATCGTCCGTCTCCGCACTACGAGATGGCGCTGCCATAGAGACGGACCAAATTCTGCTTCCGCCGATCCACGTATTAATATGTAACGCAGCCAATGAGATTGCTGCTAACGTAGAACCTTTCCTCCTCGCGGATCACACTCGCGCAGTGATACATGAACGCGCGAGGTATTATAACGAGTGTACAGACTTCCGATTAGCCTGTACCAGTCTGTGTTAGTCTGTACCAGTCTGTACGAGTTCTGCATTTGTCTGTACCAGTCTATAGTCAAGTATCAGTCTGCGCCTAATAAGATTACCATATTCCTGTACATAGCCATGAAGATAAATGTATAGACACTTGTGTCAAGTATCAGAGATATATGTGAGAATAAGATAAACGTACCATTACCAAAGGAACTTCAGATTTTCAATTGTAAATAGCATCCAGAACCAAGTTAAGTAATTTTATTGCTTGTTATTATTTTTGATGGCTGGGTGTTGTGTGCTGTCCTTAGGTTAGTTAGGTTTAAGTAGTTCTAAGTTGTAGGGGACTTATGACCACAGCAGTTGAGTCCCATTGTGCTCAGAGCCATTTGAACCATTTTTTTTATTATTTTAATAAATGTGTGTGAAAATTAATCAAGTTCTGTTTAAAGTTGGTCATCGTCAATCTGCTACTCTAAGCGTGCAAGTGGCATTTCTATCGTATGACCTAACGGCAGAAGATAAACACGCCACGATAAGACCACGAGACATATTGCTGACACTCGCCTACTTCGTTAGAGCGATAATTCAAATAATCTGATGGTGTGTGTACCGAAGGTCTTACAGTACGCACACCACCCATAGTCAACATAAAATCTTACGGGGATACCGTCTGGGCAAGATGCCTTTCTGGCGTCGAGGATCTTAACTGTTTTACAATTCCAGATACATTAAACACTATGTCAGCCTTGTTTCTACGCTCTCGACTGAACGATTTCTCTATCTCGGCATTAGAGCATTGGCTGTCTTCCGTGGGAGGTAGGAGTTTAGGGCTGGCTCTGAGCACTATGGGACTCAACTGCTGAGGTCATTAGTCCCCTAGAACTTAGAACGAGTTAAACCTAACTAACCTAAGGACATCACAAACATCCATGCCCGATGCAGGATTCGAACCTGCGACCGTAGCGGTCTTGCGGCTCCAGACTGCAGCGCCTTTAACCGCACGGCCACTTCGGCCGGCTAGGAGTTTAGGTATCATTACGGTTGACAAATGTACACGGCGAAAGGTGTGGACTAGTACAGCTGGGACTGAAGCAGTCCTTCCGTGAGTCTTTTCTACGTGCGGAGGAAGGCCGCACCCTCAGCCGGTGCACCTGCGTCTTGTGCCGGCTGCTGGAAGAATTCCAGGTCAGACGGGGCGGCAGTATATCGCAACCACGATCGTGGGCTGGAGCACAGAAAGCCTACGCCGCAGCGTGTGCGTGCGCTCCGCCTACGGCGCCGACTGCTCCTCCCGGAATCCCACCGCCAGCTGGAGTATGGAGGCTGCTCGCTGGAGGCTAAATGTAGCCGCGGAAGGCGCGCTTCCGGCAGCTCCGGCCCGCAGCCTCGGCCGCAGACCAGCCACGGCCAGGGCCGTGTGACTCAGACCGCAGCAGCCTTCTCTCACTCTGACACGTGCTCCATTCCTGGAGCTATCTACAACAGAACCACGCAAACCACTGTGCGGTGCATATCGGACGATATTTTGCACTGTTGTTTACGGTTGTGTGCGAGAAAAAAATGGCAGGTGCGTGACGCTTTCTGCGATCTGAGAGTCGGAGAATACACTACTGGCCACTAAAATTGCAACACCAAGAAGATATGTAGATGATAAACGGGCATTTATTGGACAAATATACTATACTAGAACTGACATGTGATTACATATTCACGCAATTGGGGTGCATAGATCCTGAGAACAACCACCTCTGGCCGTAATAACGGCCTTGATACGCCTGGGCATTGAGTCAAACAGAGCTTGGATGGCGTGTACAGGTACAGCTGCCCATGCAGCTTCACCACGATACCACAGATCATCAAAAGTACTGACTAGCGTATTGTGACGCGCCAGTTGCGCGGCCACCATTGACCAGACGTTTTCAATTGGTGAGAGATCTGGAGAATGTGCTGGCCAGAGCAGCAGTCGAACATTTTCTGTATCCAGAAAGGCCCGTACAGGACCTGCAACATGCGGTCGTGCATTATCCTGCTGAAATGTAGGGTTTCGCAGAGATCGAATGAAGGGTAGAGCCACGGGTCCTAACACATCTGAAATGTAACGTCCACTGTTCAAAGTGCCGTCAATGTGAACAAGAGGTTACCGAGACGTGTAACCAATGGCACCCCATACCATCACGCCGGGTGTTAGGCCAGTATGGCAAGGACGAATACACGCTTCCAATGTGCGTTCACCGCGATGTCGCCAAACACGGATGCGACCATCATAATGCTGTAAACAGAACCTGGATTCATTCGAAAAAATTACGTTTTGCCATTCGTGCACCCATGTTCGTCGTTGAGTACACCATCGCAGGCGCTCCTGTCTGTGATGCAGCGTCAAGGGTAACCGCAGCCATGGTCTCCGAACTGATAGTCCATGCTGCTGCAAACGTCGTCGAACTGTTCATGCAGGTGGTTGTTGTCTTGCAAACGTCCCCATCTGTTGACTCAGGGATCGAGACGTGGCTGCACGATCCGTTACAGCCATGCGGATAAGATGCCTGTCATCTCGACTGCTAGTCATACGAGGCCGTTGGGATCTAGCACGGCGTTCCGTATTACCCTCCTGAACCCACCGATTCCATATTCTGCTAACAGTCATTGGATCTCGACCAACGCGAGCAGCAATGTCGCGATACGATGTACCGCAATCGCGATAGGCTACAATCCGACCTTTATCAAAGTCTGAAACGTGATGGTACGCATTTCTCCTCCTTACACGAGGCATCACAACAACGGTAACCAGGCAACGCCGGTCAACTGCTGTTTGTGTATGAGAAATCGGTTGGAAACTTTCCTTATGTCAGCACGTTGTAAGTGTCGCCACCGCCGCGAACCTTGTGTGAATGCTCTGAAAAGCTAATCATTAGCATATCACAGGATCTTCTTCCTGTCGGTTAAATTTCGCGTCTGTAGCACGTCATCTTCGTGGTGTAGCAATTTTAATAGCCAGTAGTGTACTTTGCGGTTCCGTGTCTCTGGTTTGTCGTGAAAACTACTATTCGCTCGTCCCCGTATTTTCCTGTGTGACGAAATACCGTTAGATTTGAATTGGCAGTAAGTACGAGGTTGATCAAGCATGAACAGATCACGTCTGTACGTGTAGGCCTTTATACTTTTCTGGCTAGGCGTTGTCATCTTGGAAAGTCGGGTTTTCTGCCGGTAATCCGCGTCGTTCTTCCACGATATTTCAGTCGCATAAGTCACAGTCTTCATCAGGTGTTCCCTGAGGCCGAATCCAGCATGGAGCGGGTTCTGTTTATACCTGTATGTGTGGCTAGGCGCTCTGTCAGATGCCTGCGCATCGCCAGGCATCCCGTACGAGGTACGAGCAGGTCGGCAGCAGCAACAGTAGTATTTTTAGCCGTAGCTGTGCTGCCTGCTGTGCGCGTACTCTTTGGCAGTCGTCAGTACGTGTTTGTCGCGCACTATTTAATTTTCCTGTGACATTATCGTACGACTATAGGCGAATGCGCGTGACTGTTACGAAGTATCCTTGCGAAAAACTGTAAATTGGTGTGTCGTGAAATTGCGTTTAGCTAGGATATTGATTCGGTTATCATTGTGAAGAGCTAGCGGAGCACTTCTAGGTCCCAAAGTGAGACAATTCGTCCGACTATAAATGACAGTCGGTATTGACACTAACAATAGCAACACGTTTTCCATAAGGGGCATTACCAACAGGGGGAGGGCTATTAATGACCCCCCCACCTCTCTCTTGGTATTGCCAGTGTTAAATTGAAGATTTAAAAATAATGAAGTGTGTCGTCTCATACGACTTTTAAATGTGCTCGGTATTATAGAAAACGCAAGTCACAAAAAAGCATCTAAATTGTAATATTTCTGGCTTTAGCAGCCGTGTCTACATCCAAGATTCTCTCCTCAGAGCAGTTGAGATCGCAGCATTAAGCAGATCATGAATAAGTAGTGTGACGTACCAGTAGCAGATGGTATGACCGGAACCCTTTTCGTGGGAAAGACCGCACGAATTGTAGTCCGTCGTTGTGATTGGCTGCTGAATTCGGAGGCAGCGCGCCAAAACGCTAATTTTCTATCATTAATCTTATAAAATCTATCCATTAAATTTCTTTCGCTTTCAAATACAGGCATCCAGAAGTCATAATAATAAGCAAAACTAAGAACAAAAGTTAAACGAAAAAGCGGACGAAGCACTTCGATATCTTCGCGTCCCGCCTATACTTCGCATTTAGGCGAAGTGGTTTGCGCTGCCTAATCACTAAAGTCACGAGGCACAGACGTGTTGTCTGGTACGGTCAGTTGTGCTTCAGTTCTGTAAAGAAGTGTTAAGTCTAGAACAGTCAAACGAATAAGTAAATGTATGGTCAATTACCAGTGTTTACAGAGAGAACTTGTGAAATTATTAATGACATGTAAATTGCTAAATAGACTGTGGATAAAGATTGTAATTCGCAGTTTCTCGTGTTCTGCTAGAATAAATAAGAGTAGCACCCCAAAAAAGTGAAAGAACCAGTCATTCCTGTAGTATCAGTTCCTCGCTAACAGTTCATTATAGCGTTAAGACAAAGGATCTACGAACTAAGTGCTGTTCTCCGCGCAGGTTGGTGAACTTCGTCTGTAATCCCATGCATTTCACCCAGAGTGGTGAAAACAACTCGGCATCTCGCATATACTGTTTCCTCGCTACAAATGGGATCAGTGGCACATAACTGTGACGCCAAGACATACGAAGTCATTCTCAAAGTAAGATTATTCTAAAGTCCAGTAGCGAGCGAACGTGACAGTAGCGACGGCGAAAAGGAAACCAAACACGGCGCAAAGCGATTCCGTAGCAGGTCCGTCGGGCAAACACCAGTAAGCGACAGCCGATACTTGCGATTTATGTATTGTGTAACCATCATACTACTCTGTGTAGTCATTGTATGTAGAGACTGATAGATTACATATTGATACGAAACACTTCCTATGATGTTATCCCAAAATTTTCACAAAAAATCTAGGTTGCGGGTCCGAACTGTATACACACAATTTCTTTTGTTCCAAGCCACGCCTGCCTTCTCCAATAACTGGCCCGCTGGTTAGGCATCACATTGAGCCATTAATCCTGATTCTGACTGTCCGTAGGAAAATGTATATGGTCGGAAAATTATCGTTGTCGCTTCTTTACGTTATGTTTGCTGCATGCCGCCGATGATGAAAGCCACAGTGGTTGATCACCTTCATAACACCTAAACTAACATACAGGTGGGGCACAAGGACGCTAATGGCTGGAGCCTCACGCAATGCACTACTCCTTACTAGCGTTTATTGCACCTCTAACTACCTCTTTACGCGAACATCACTCTAGTCCAGGGCCGGCCAGAAATTCTGCACACGTGCGGTGCTCCTGCACATGTGCAACTTCCGGGTCACAGCGTGCACGCCGCAGCCGTCAGCGTTCATGTAGTGCATGTTTCTACCCACAGATGTCGCTTTATCCACTTGCTGGGATACTCTGTACCGGCGCATTCTAATGCTCTTTCCACAGCTTGCAAGCCAACCATGGGAAGGTATTTCGCGTATTAAACATTTAAAATACTGTCACAGTCTACTCATTGAGACGTCTACTTTTATGTTAACAGTTTAACCCAGTAAGATAAGTAATACAGTTAACAACCGTGGGTTTTTATTAAGGCAGCTTGACTGACGGCACGTAAATACGAGTAATGTTTTTGATCTAGTATTTAAGAAAGAGAGCACTTAGTGACTTCCAACGAACCTTATTCATGATTTCAAATAACATTAAACTAATGCAAGGTTTGCTATTACTAATTCTCGGTGCCCTCAGTTACACCCACATAATTTCTGTCTCACTGACCTCTGAACAGAATGATAAGCGCAGACCTCGGGATGATCACCTGTTATTTCAATACCATTATTGCTACATCTTTCATCAACTCCGTCTGAAATCTGCATAATAAATAATAACCGACAATTAGATGAATGCCACGTTTTATCGACTTCAGCTGAGCGTAGCCCTTCACACATTAAAAAAAAAAAGACCTAAATGTAAGTATACATTGGAACATACGGTTTAATGACCAGCTTTCCTGATAATAATGTAACATGGAGCAGAATGAGACACTAATGCACAGTTAGTAAACAATAATTTTTAATTATGAAAGGAATAAATCCAAACACGTTTATCACTGGTCATGAGAAATGATAATCGAGTTGATGTGTCTCATCCATTTTCTTAAGGACATTTAATTTTGCTTCACTGTTGAGTACACTACACTCGTCTTTGTGATATGTGTTGTAGTGTCTTTCAATTGAAAACTTACGCTGGCCGCCTATTATTCAGCGGCATAGCAAACACTGTGAGTTTTCACCAACGGCTACAAAAAAGAATTGCAGTTCCCAGTCAGTTTTAACCGCTGAGAACATAGATCTCCCATCCTTTGCTTTTTCACAGTACCTGCCATTTCTCAGAACTTCTGTGTTAAGGTTGCGGTCACCAGCGGTAAACGAGACTGGGTATGTTGCGCTCTTGCTTGTACCACATAAACAGGGAAGTGGAGCCGAGGCCGTTCATTTAGGACACATGTCTAATAACAGATGTCGCTGACGCTCGCTGTCGCACACGTGCGCACATGTGCAGCACTTCCGCACGTCTGCACACTGTGCAGCGTTTGGCCGGCCCTGCTCTAGTCATTATCAGTCCTGTTCTATTCGCAAGTTGTACGAGCGTAAAACTAATGGCTGTACGTCTCGTTAGGAGGCCTAATCCCCCGTGTTTTATCCCTACAGTCCTTGGAGGCAGTAAAATGGTTCTATAAACTGTTAGAAATACTGGTTCTCTAAACTATCTCGATAGTGCTTCGCAAAAAAATTCTCCCTGTATGGAATCACATCAGAGCTCACGAGCATTTCCGTAATACATCCGCACAGATCAAAACCGGAAGCAAATCGTGCAGCGCCACTTCCTCCTATCATGCAGGCCATTCGGTGTTCCAGTCACTCAAACAATATCCTAGAGCGGCATAGAATTGTTGAAGCTTTCTTAGGCACTTCTAGAAGTGTTCCTTGTCGGCGCGCACATTGGGATATTTGATGGACGATCATTTAGCTGTTATTCTGACATTTCGCCGGCAAAAATTGCTAGTACTGGCAAAGATTCACCTTCCACTGAGACTGTCACCAGTCTCTCTAACAGTGCTCTCCATTCGATCACACGGAATTTCATAAGAACCACGAATACTTTGAGAATGAGTTTGTTTGTCTTTCCAAATGTATGTCACAGATGACGTGTCACTGATGCCATTTGTACCGAGAAAACAGTACATGCGAGATGCCTAATTGGCTTCACCACTCTGAGTGAAATGCATGCTATATCTCCAGAGGAGCCCCTACACGCAACACGAGAAGTGGGTGCGAAGGCCTCAACAATATTATACCATTTTAGACTATCACGCGAGTGACTGGAATCCCCAGAGGATCCCAGCAAAGGATGAAATCGCGCTACACGACTTATTACTATCAGACGAAGATTTCAGCCCAGTTTCCAGTAGACTGTTCCCGACAATCCGAGCAAAACTCTACTAGGATTTCAGCTGTCAACATCCGTCTATTCGTCAGAGCCAGACGAACAGTTCTGCGACTTTCTCGCAGCGCAGTCTTGATGGAAGGATACTTGTCTGCCGGCCGTGGTGGCCGAGCGGTTCTAGGCTCTACAGTCTGGAGCCGCGCGACCGCTACGGTCGCAGGTTCGAATCCTGCCTCGGGCATGGATGTGTGTGATGTCCTTAGGTTAGGTTTAAGTAGTTCTAAGTTCTAGGGGCTGATGAAAAAAAATGTCTCTGAGCACTATGGGACTTAACATCTATGGTCATCAGTCCCCTAGAACTTAGAACTACTTAAACCTAACTAACCTAAGGACATCACACCCAGTCGTCACGAGGCAGAGGAAATCCATGACCCCGCCGGGAATCGAACCCGGGAACCCGGACGCGGGAAGGGGGCTGATAGAAGTTAAGTCCAATAGTAGTCAGAGCCATTTGAACCATTTGATACTTGTCTACTCTTTCTGACAACTTTTGTGTTGAGCCCACTACTCGTTGTGTAGTCATTGCGCTACAGCAAACTGTCCATGTGACATCAGTACACTGTTCCCACGTCCCCCAAGCCAATGGCTCGGCTTTCCTAAAATACGACGATAAGCCGCATGTGCAGCTCCTCAGCGCATGCTGTGTTGTGATCTCCACGAGAATATATTTACAACGATAGACCCTCTAGGCGAATGTTGTGGCCGAGCGGTTCTAGGTGCTTCAGTCTGGAACTGCGCGACCGCTACGGTCGCAGGTTCGAAACCTTCCTCGGGCATGGATGTGTGTGATATCCTTAGGTTAGATAGGTTTAAGTAGTTCTAAGTTCTAGGGGACTGATTACCTCAGATGTTAAGTCCAATAGTGCCCGGTGCCTTTTGAACCATTTTTTTAGACCCTCTAAGTGGCCATTGTGTATTCACATCACTCTTCATGTGCAGGAATGGTCTTTTTCTATGCTGCAAATACTAAAATAAAGCTCGCATAACGAAGGAGTTTTATTAAAAAAAAAAGGTTCAAATTCAACGAACAGTACTATCCGGAATCGCTTTGTAGCAGGTATCAGTGCTCGAGGTTAACATTTTGAGCCCTTGATACGTCAGTCATAATTGCCGAAATGGCTCTGAGCACTATGGTTCTTAACATCTATGGTCATCAGTCCCCTAGAACTTAGAACTGCTTAAACCTAACTAACCCAAGGACAGCACACAACACCCAGTCATCACGAGGTAGAGAAAATCCCTGACCCCGCCGGGAATCGAACCCGGGAACCCGGGCGTGGGACATAATTGCCAACACACGAACTGTACCAGAGCAGATATTTGTTAGACCTTTTCCCCTAAAGGCGGAACAGCGGTTTGCAGCGCTTGTCTTGTTAGTATCTGATCCGCAGATATTACGTCGTTGAAGTCGTCTTCGTAATCTCTTTCCAGTTCTACGCATAAAGTACAATAGTTCGTAAAAGGAGGGCGATGTCTTAATTTGGCTGTTATTAACGTTAAAAATTACTTGTGTTTGTCAGAAAGTTCGCCACATTGTCGACTGGAACTTAGAGAAAACAGCACGTCGATATATTTACTGGCTCTGCTTTAATTTGGAGTGGTCTGTCTTAGCCGTCTCACTGTGCATGTAAAGATCATTGGCCTCTGGCGAGAAGACGTCATAGATCGACAAAAGTAAGGCGGTGTAAGTATTAACTGTACAGAAATGGATTAAAACCCTAAAATGGAAACAAAAAAATTTGATCTTTGACTTTTCTACTGGTGGCGATGCTGCTTCAGAGACACGTCATTTTCTTTGCCTTTCGCAATCTTACTTTGAGGTGGAAATTAGTCCCTGTAGTTCTCAGTAAACTCTTCCAAAAATTGCTTGGACTCGCATTCGGGAGGACGACGGTTCAATCCCGCGTCCGGCCATCCCGATTTAGGTTTTCCGTGATTTCCCTAAATCGCTCCAGGCTAATGCCGGGATGGTTCCTTTCAAAGGGCACGGCCGACTTCCTTCCCCGTCCTTCCCTAATCCGATGAGACCGATGACCTCGCCGTCTGGTCTCTTTCCCCAAACAAACCAACCAACCAAAAATTGCTCGTGTGTATTTCCTTGGAACCTATTGTGGTCTCGGTTCGCCTGCGCTATCATCGCTGCTGAACAACAAAGCGACGAACGAGTGGAGCAAGCAGGCTACGTTTCGTTTCCGGGAGGCTCAGCGAGGCGGGCGTGCACCTGACCCCCGCCAGATCCAGTTACCTCGCCGCCGCCTCCGTCGCCCGACGATCAGATCTGCGTCGTAAAGCGCTCCGCCACGGCGGCGCCTCTCCGCTCCGCTCCACGCCTCGCCACGCAGCGCCGGGGCTTCCCCCACCTGCCTCGCGTGCCGCCGCGAAGTCAGTGCTGCCAACCCCGCGACACGCCACGGATCGGGTTCCCCGCAAATAATCGCGACCACATCGGAGCGTCAGGCTGCCGCGCCGGCGCTCCGCGATCTCAGCGCCGATAAGGGGGCCGGCCGTTCCGGCTCTTCTCTATCAAAGTGCACGCCTCGGTGCGGCGCGGCGCGGCACATTGTCATTTTTGTTGCTCACGCCGAGAAGGCTCCCTTTCTCTATCCGTCCCTCGCGCATGTGGTCGTATTTCTCCGTCCTGGCCGCTTGTCCTTATTACGTTGTCGGAACGCGCCAGTAAGTCTTGCAGGGAGGAACTGTGCGTAGTAAAAACTGGCAGTCACGACTACGACCGGCTATTACACTGGAAATATTTGCGACAAATCGGTTTTTCTTCTGTAACCCGGGTGACCACTTTGTTAGCTCCAGTGTCTCTGTTCGCTAAGAGGACATCGAAGATCCAGTAAGGTGCAGAGTTGCTTGACCGGTTGTCAAACGTTATAAAATGCGAACGCCTGCCCAAGAGATTGAACCGAATGTATCAGTTATCAAGCACCAGTTATTCTGCAAGTGGAGTCGAGTTTGTGCAAAAATTTTCCGATGTGTGATATTCTACCAGAAAAGCATTTTGTAGAATACACTGGCGGTAATGGAAAGCGTCACACCATGGAGAACTGGGGCCGAACTGGTACTCCACTGTTTCAATAGCCGAGGGATGTCTTGATTAAAATTCAAGCCGGCCTCCGTGGCCGAGCGGTTCTAGGAGCTACAGTCCGGAACCGCGCGACTGCTACGGTCGCAGGTTCGAATCCTGCCTCGGGCAGGGATGTGTGTGATGTCCTTAGGTTAGTTAGGTTTAAGTAGTTCTAAGTTCTAGGGGACTGATGACCACAGATGTTAAGTCCCATAGTGCTCAGAGCCATTTGAACCATTTTGAACAATTGCCATTATAAATCAGTCCCACATCTGCTTACACAGACTGCTCAACATTTCATCATTGTCACAACTCTGTGGTCGGTGAGGGGGGTAGCAATCTGAAATAGAGAACAGTCGACCCTAAGTGTTTCGACCTTTAGCGCTCAGTTCTTGGGAGTCGACGGCCAACTGACTGCGCTTTTACTGTAGATAATCTATTGGGGACTCATAACGTACTAGTTAATCAGGTTACCACTTAATAATAAGATCGGTACGTTTGCGGCCTGAGATAGCGCCCCACCACTTCAGTATTGGCTCTTGAGCAAAAAAGTTTGACGACCGCCATTGTGGTGCGTTATACACAATTACCGTTTACACTCTGTATTGTTGTTGTAATGATGTCTGGCTTGATGCAGCCCTTCACGCTAGTGTATCCCTCATAACTCTTGCACCCTAGATTCATTTGAAGCTAGTTACTGTATTCTAACCTTACTCATCCTCCGCAGATTTTATCTTCCGTCCCCCATCTCCGCTCCATCACCAAATTAACTATTCTTAGATGTCTCAAGATGTGTCCTGTCATTCTGTCCATTATTTTATCAAGTACTGTTAAAAAAATCATGGCTCCCCAGTTAAATTAACTTTTTATTAGCTATTAGACATATGGGTCTAACCATCCGCATTCTTCTGTAGTAACACATTTCAAAAGCTTCTATGCCCATTATCTTCTTGACTGTATTATGCATCATCAGTGTTCCACATTCATGTATAGAAACACTGATGAGCCAAAAACATTATGACCACTGCCCGTAGCGACATTGGATGGCTCTGCGGCACTTGACGCGGTATCAAAAGTACGGAAGCAAAGCAGACACAAAAAGGGGGGGGGGGGAGGGGAATCACCCTATCGAAGACATGGGCTGCAAATGGAGAAATCCATCGAGATAAGCGACTTTGACAAATGGCAGACTACATTAGGCATAGCCCGAGAACAAATATCCAGAAAACGGCTAAGCTGGTCGAATGTTCACGTGCTACTGTCGTGAGCATCTACGGAAAGAGGTAGAAGGACAGTGTCACTGTTACTAGGCACTAAATGGTCGGACGTCCACGACTCCTCGCAGCACGTGAGTTTCGGAGGCTTGTGTGCTCTGTGAAGCAGAACAGGTAGTGATTTGCGGCATCTCTGTCGAAAGAGTACAGTTCTGGTGCAGGCACAAGTGTTTCGGAGCACACCGTTCATCGTACATTGTTGAACATGGAGCTCCGCAGCAGACCTCCCCCACGTGTTCACATGCTGACCCAATGACATCCTCAGTTACGATTGCAATGGGCACAGGACCATCGGGATTCGAGCGTCGATCAACGGAAACGTGTCAGCTCTTTGGGTGAATCAAATTTTTGCAACACTAGGTCGATATTCGTGGGAGACATTATGACATGGGACCTGTGGTAGTAATCTAAGACACGCTGACATCCAATCATGCTTAATGTCTTCCCCGACGGCGATGTCATCTTTCAGCAGTATCCATGTCCCGGAGCCAGAACCATGCTGCATTGGTTTGAGAAGCATTATATTGAAATAACGTTGATGTCCCGGCGAACATACAGGGTGTTTCAAAAATGACCGGTATATTTGAAACGGCAATAAAACCTAAACGAGCAGCGATAGAAATACACCGTTTGTTGCAATATGCTTGGGACAACAGTACATTTTCAGGCGGACAAACTTTCGAAATTACAGTAGTTACAATTTTCAACAACAGATGGCGCTGCAAGTGATGTGAAAGATATAGAAGACAACGCAGTCTGTGGGTGCGCCATTCTGTACGTCGTCTTTCCGCTGTAAGCGTGTGCTGTTCACAACGTGCAAGTGTGCTGTGGACAACATGGTTTATTCCTTAGAACAGAGGATTTTTCTGGTGTTGGAATTCCACCGCCTAGAACACAGTGTTGTTGCAACAAGACGAAGTTTTCAACGGAGGTTTAATGTAACCAAAGGACCGAAAAGCGATACAATAAAGGATCTGTTTGAAAAATTTCAATGGACTGGGAACGTGACGGATGAACGTGCTGGATAGGTAGGGCGACCGCGTATGGCAACCACAGAGGGCAACGCGCAGCTAGTGCA
Source organism: Schistocerca nitens (assembly GCF_023898315.1). Lineage (NCBI taxonomy): Eukaryota > Metazoa > Arthropoda > Insecta > Orthoptera > Acrididae > Schistocerca > Schistocerca nitens. The sequence continues at coordinate 719,765,236 of NC_064618.1, forward strand.
GCAGGTGATCCAACAGCGGCCTCGGGTTTCCGTTCGCCGTGTTGCAGCTGCGGTCCAAATGACGCCAACGTCCACGTATCGTCTCATGCGCCAGAGTTTACACCTCTATCCATACAAAATTCAAACGCGGCAACCCCTCAGCGCCGCTACCATTGCTGCACGAGAGACATTCGCTAACGATATAGTACACAGGATTGATGACGGCGATATGCGTGTGGGCAGCATTTGGTTTACTGACGAAGCTTATTTTTACCTGGACGGCTTCGTCAATAAACAGAACTGGCGCATATGGGGAACCGAAAAGCCCCATGTTGCAGTCCCATCGTCCCTGCATCCTCAAAAAGTACTGGTCTGGGCCGCCATTTCTTCCAAAGGAATCATTGGCCCATTTTTCAGATCTGTAACGATTACTGCATCACGCTATCTGGACATTCTTCGTGAATTTGTGGCGGTACAAACTGCCTTAGACGACACTGCGAACACCTCGTGGTTTATGCAAGATGGTGCCCGGCCACATCGCATGGCCGACGTCTTTAATTTCCTGAATGAATATTTCGATGATCGTGTGATTGCTTTGGGCTATCCGAAACATACAGGAGGCGGCGTGGATTGGCCTCCCTATTCGCCAGACATGAACCCCTGTGACTTCTTTCTGTGGGGACACTTGAAAGACCAGGTGTACCGCCAGAATCCAGAAACAATTGAACAGCTGAAGCAGTACATCTCATCTGCATGTGAAGCCATTCCGCCAGACACGTTGTCAAAGGTTTCGGGTAATTTCATTCAGAGACTACGCCATATTATTGCTACGCATGGTGGATATGTGGAAAATATCGTACTATAGAGTTTCCCAGACCGCAGCGCCATCTGTTGTTGAAAATTGTAACTACTGTAATTTCGAAGGTTGTCTGCCTGAAAATGTACTGTTGTCCCAAGCATATTGCAACAAACGGTGTATTTCTATCGCTGCTCGTTTAGTTTTTATTGCCGTTTCAAATATACCGGTCATTTTTGAAACACCCTGTATTAGCCGGATGTAAATCCTACTGAACCCATCTTGGTCGCTATCGGTCGCCGTCAGTGCGTGCACAAATCACCGGCCCGTTATTTACACAAATTACATGACCTGGGCGTAGACATCTAATGCCACGTGCCTTCACAAACGTACTAACAAACTGTCGGATTCCTGATACGCTGAATCAGCGATGTATTTCGTCCAAAGACGGACAAACAAGCTGTTAAGCAGGTGGTCATATTGGTTTAGCTCATCAGTTCAGGAAGCCTTTTCATGCTATCGCCATTCTACATTTTATATCTTATTTACTTCCGTCATTGTCACTTATTTTGCTGCCCAACTGTAAAACTCGTGTACTGTTTATAGAATCTCTTTTCAATAATCTCATTCCCTCAGTAACACTTGATTTTATTTGACTTCAGTCCAATGCCTTTGCTGGACAGTGTTTTTGTTAGTCTCGTAACTTCTTTTCACTACATCACCAATTCCGGGTAATTGGTCTTTTCAGACTCTGACACGATTACACTGTCATCGGGAAAACATAAACATTTTATTTCTTCTTCTTTGATTTAATTCCTTTTCCAATTTGCATAATTATATTGAGTGAAATTGACGCGTTGTCACGAAGTAATACCGATTATTTTTCAAAATATCGCTGTACAGTGGCTATCTTGCGGTGCTCTAGCGTAGTTAGACTCTGCGCGGGTGCGCACAGTCGCCGATGTATCCTCGGAAATTAGTAATAACCAAAGTATGCGGACACCTATAAGTGGACATTAATATCGGGTGTTACACTTTTCGCCTTTATAAAGCCTTGAACTCTGTCGGGGGATACTTTCAATGAGGTTCCTGAATGTCTGTGAAGGAATGACAGCCCATTTTTCCTGAAGAGCCGAAACGCTGGTTGCTGAGTTCTGGAGCGAAGTCGACTTTCTAACTCATCCCAAAGGTGCACCACTGGGTTCAAGTAGGGACTCTGGACAGGCAAATCCATTTCAGGAATGTTATTGCCTCACGGATGCTACTACGCTGCTTTATGACAGAGTGCACTGTCATGCTGACAGAAACAATTAACGTTTCCGAACTGTTCCTCTAATCATGCATTACACAACGCTGTAAAATAAATTCATATCTTTCAGCATTTAGAGTTGTCTTTAGCGCAATAAGGTGTCCAATTGTACGTCAGCGGGTTTCCACAGATATCGTAATGGTGGACAGTGATGTAGAATTGATTAGTTTATGATTAAAAGTTAAAGGACGATTCAAACATTACGATTTTCGTCTGTTTGTACTACGTGTGGTTGATCATAACAATTATAATTATTTAAAGTCACTGTTATTACCTACTAGGGAAGGAGTGTCACTACATTGGCCCAACACCGGTCACGGCAATGAAATAAACCTTTGTTAAAGACTTTTCGACAGTTGCGAAATGAAAGCTGTTCGAGGAGATTCTATTCGTTGGAATTTTGGTCAGCCGGCCGCTGGTGGCCGAGCGGTTCTGGCGCTACAGTCTGGAACCGCGCGACCGCTACGGTCGCAGGTTCGAATCCTGCCCCGGGCATGGCTGTGTGTGTTGTCCTTAGGTTAGTTAGGTTTAAGTAGTTCTAAGTTCTAGGGGACTTATGACCTCAGCAGTTGAGTCCCATAGTGCTTAGAGCCATTTGAACCATTTTTGAATCTTGGTCAGCCATCAGATGTCTGGCGTACAGCCCAGGTTTAAGTGGTTCACAGTGTTTTGTTACGCCGCGGAGTGCTGTGCCGCCCGCGGCGCCTCCTCTTTGCCTCGGCGGTGCTGTCGCCACTTTGCAGGCTCGCCCGCCCGCACGGTGACTCAGCGGCGCTTTCGCCGCCGCGCTGTGGGGCACCGGCCGTCGGCTCTGTGCAGCCGGGCGCCGGCCGCATCTCGCCTGGGCGGCCGTTTACCTCCAGTGGCGACAAATGTCAGCGCCACGACTTTCTCCGCACGAGACACACTAGCAGCGTGTAATGGAGGCGTCACCGTCCACCAGTATACGATGGGCAGTCATCAAATTTTAGATACCAAATCTAAAAAACAAAGCCACCGTCCTGATATATGTTGCAATCACGGCTCCAAAGTACCGTAGGACGCCATTAGAGGTACAAAAACAAAATCATTCATAATGTTGAATAAGGTGCAGCAATTCGTTTTTTTTTTTTAACCCATGCTGAAGTGCCGTCATATGACGCAGTGGTCAGGCGATTGTATAAAAATTGGAAATCAGCCACACATAAGTTTCCAGCCTCTTGCCCGACATTTTGGACATGACAAAGGTCGCTCCCTACAGGGTTCTGCGACCGCTAACGTCCATTGAAAATGCCGTCCGAATCGATGCAGATTGCGTCATTAGCCGCTCGGTCAACAAGGATGAGTGCTGGATCGGTATGATCTCGATACAAAGAATGAAACAAACAATGGGAACATGTGGATGCACCACTGCAGAAAAATGCGACGACTCGTCAGTCATAGGACATATCGATGGTGACAATGAGTATTTTTCGGGACTGGCGTGGTGCGGTGCTAACGCATTATCCTAAGTGGCCAGTCATCACAGGAGTGTGCTATCTAAATTTCCTGACGAGGTTACAAGACAAGGCTGTCAAGACGAAACTTTGCGCGAAGCTGTCCAAGGGAGTGGGTTTCCTCCATACCATACAACACACACATGCGCTTCTGTGGGCAGTCAGTTTGTATCTCACCCTCTGTATTCTCCTGACTTGGCACTGTTAAGGCACGGAATATTAAGGTGTAGAAATCAGAAAAAAACTATAAAAAACTCACTCACATTGCCTCAGGCAAATTCAAGTCATATCAGAACAGAGACGGAAGCAGCAAGTGAGTCAAGTGGATCAGATCGACGATCCTAGGGAATAAGCATTGAGCAAAACAGGGGGCAGAAAACGAAAGGAAGCGAGACAAGTATATTCGTTATCTCGTAGCGCACGTTGCAAGAAACTATATCTATTTCATAAGAGCACATAGCGAAGGACCGACACAGCAGTTAATAGCCCAATTAAGTGAATGTAGCAGAATAAGGAGAACACATTCAATTATTACGAATCGACCTTTGCGTCATAGCCTCACGCTAGCTCCAGCTGTTGTCTCATCGGCATCAATGGCATTCACAGTAACAGCACTCCATTCTATGATTACGGCACTGTGGTTAATTTATGTCGTACATTCTCCAGCACGTCCATGAACTAGCCGGAGATGTACGCAAGATGATGGTCTTTACCGGAAAATCCTCAAACTGCTCGCCGCTTACCATCTACTGATGGAGACACTGACGACCTTCCAGCAACGCCAAATCGCAGAGTGCTGCCAATACCAGACTTCAATGTGGAAGCGTGCAAAAGGACCTCTTGTGGTCCACATTCCTGTTCAACACTCAGGTGCCTTACGGTGCTGATACCAAACAGGAGTAGGGAGGAGATCAACCGACTATACGACTATACGACTACCAACGGATGAGCCATCACGGGTCATCGTAGAATTGGGAGTGGGGCCTAGTACACAGCAGCCGACGTGAGAACCAGCACACAGCACAGCCCGCGACCTACCGGGCGTGCAAACACTGAGCTGACTAGACGGACGTCACCTAGAATTTAACAGGCACCTGAATTAGCAACACCCGAGGCTGCTGCAGATGAACGACGACTTGTAAACATCGTGAATAAATAACTGAACTCTAACAATGTTTCATTGGCGTCGTTGACGCTTCACAGGTTCCCAACAACTATCGTGACTTGAAGCAGGGATGTCTCCACTCTACCATCTGTAGCACCAAGAGACTTCTACTTGCTCCAATGAAAAAACCATCCTGAATGACGATGACGAGATCTTTGAAGCTGATCGTCTGCTGAACAGTCTATATGTAGACATCTACAACTAAAGGCCCGTCATGATGTAAATCGCTGGGGAAAATGTGTCGCAGTGAAGGATGAATATGTAGCTACAAGAAAGACTAGCTCTGTCGCCAATTATCGTCGTCGCAGCCTGACTTTTTGCGAGCTGATACTTGAAAGCTTATGGCTAACCCTTACAACAGCATGTAATGGAGACGTTGACGTCCAGTCGTGGCCGCAGTGTGCGAAGTGGTGCGGTAGTTGCACTCGAGACGCAATTCAGTCATCGAGGATTAGATTTCCATGGTTTCACTAAATCACTTGAGACGGATACTTTCTGGGATAGGCCAGTGGTGTTTTTCTTTCCAGTCTCTTTCCAACAAAGCTTCTGAGTGAGGTGGTACAGTGGTGACACACTGGCTCACAGTAGCGAGGACGGTGGGTCATGTCACCGCTGGAAATCCAGAGTTAGGGTTTCCGTGCTTTTACAGTTCGCTTAAGGTTGATATTGCGATGATTCCTTTGAGAAAGACACGGCCAAGTTCCATCCCCAATACGAGCTTCTGCTCCGCCTCTAATGACATCATCATCGACAGAATGTAAACTCTCATCTATCAACTTTTCCCAATTAAGTTAGTGTTCATGTTAACATTAAAATAACACACATTGAAAGTGGTCTGTTGGTTATCTGCTATCCTCGATCCTGTTGATCCAAATGATAGTGTACTGTACTTGGTAGATCAAATCCCTGACAGGGTACGATAAATGAAAGATTCGTACCCTATCAGAAATTCACCTAAGGTGAGTCACATGGATATGACCGCCGCCTACGTTCGACGTGCAACAACCGCTCACATACTGCAGGTGGCAGCACTAGCAGTGGAAGGCGTATAAAGCTTGTCAGAAGGACGCAGAAAACCGGTGCAGGCGTTGCCGTAATATAGAAACGGTACGATTTATCTGACGTCCAACAGGGCATGATCATCGGCTTTCGTACGAAGGTTGGAATCATTTCCTAAACGGTTATATTAAACAGTGGGAGTGCCGCCGTGGTTAAAGTCTATAGTGCAAGGCAAAATCGTGCAATCCAGAACCGGTGCCGGTACCTTCTACTACATCATTGACTCTCTTTCTGAGTGTCTTCCAACGGTCCGAGCTGCAATTGATGGTTATTAAGGCTTTTGACAGGTGGTCGCATTAATGTGAGTGGGTAGTGTAGAACGTGCTACATTCTGCCTTTCTTCGTTGGGTCATCAGGTAAAATATTACCATTATAAAACAAATTATTCCAAGTTGTTGCTTTAATTTATTCACCTCACTCTCTTTACTGATTGATCTATTGGCCTGTGTATAGCTGGTTTCTGACAGTTAATTTAAAAAATAAAAGTAACCTTTATTATTTATCAGATTAATCAAGGAGACAATGTCATATCTAGTTTCAATAATGGAGGATTTTCTCTTATTCCTTCACAAATGCACTAAGGATGGAATATTGGGTAGCAATGTAGAAGTAGTGATTCACTCTTGAACATGTGGTTCGAATTATTCATTGAACAATTAGGTTAAACATGGATCAAGTACTGACAGAAAAAACGGCATTTCACAATATAATACATCAGTATGGTATCTACTTCACACGGAAGTTAAATGAAATATAGCAGTGCACTAAACTCGATAAGAATGGGTGCATCCGGGGTAACGAAAGGATACGCGAATTAGGAAAGTGTAGTAGATCGAAATAGACACCGCATTGCAACCTCCGATACTACAGTGAAACCCAACTCCCACAGCTGAGAGAGTATCTTTGATAGGGGGCTGATATACAACGTGCTCCACATTTACATCACACTCCGCAAGCCACCTAACGTTTTGTGGAGCAGGGTGCTTCTGGTACCACTAAGTGATACCCCTTTCCCTGTTCCACTCGCGAATGTCGCTTGGGAAGAATAATCGTCGGTAAGCCTCTCTATTAATTGTGATTTCCGAATTTTCTTGCCGTGATTATCTCGCGAGTTGTATGTGGAAGTAAACTGTTGTGCTACGTTGTGCAACTCTTCCCGGGAAGTGCTCTCTCGAAATTTCAACACCGTTTTGAACAACTCGTGGTCGCACATGCCATTAAAAATACCAACAAATACCTTAACAACCCGATAAAAATTAACAGAAATTTAGCAGCGCACATAAATGATTCAAGAACGCTAAAGATGTAGAATACTCACTCCGCTCTGCAAATTGAAATCTATTCAGTTGTTAATAAGGAACTGCTATACAGTCTACACCGAAAACACGTGTTTGAGAACACTCAGGTTCACACAACGAAAAATCGTGAGTTTACGAAAGAAAAATTCAACATCAATTTGGAATATATTATGGACAGCACTCACGCACGGAAAGTACATACATGTACTGGAACTAACAAGGAATAGACTTAAATCCTATCATTCGCCAGATGGCAGAGTAGCTGCACAATGCCACGGACATTCAGGTCCTCGAAACGTAGGAATAATTAAAATTCAACCTCACGCCTCTCGTAATTACATTTAATAAATTTAACCTACACACTGAGGACAGTTCAACTATATTGCCTATCTGACAAATTATAGTCTCTTCGTCCTATCACACAGGTGCAGGCTAACTCAGCCACACATAAGCTATTCCCTAGCTGAAATTCAAGAATAATATTAAATCCCCACACTAAATTACTCCTATGATAACTAACATGATCAATCCTGATTACCAAAAGAACTGAAATAAAAGACGCGTGCATACTTACCCAGTCGCAGCGGAACAGACAATGTGCTCATCACAGTTCAGTGAATTTCCTCTAAATATTAACAAATTATACATGCAAACCTTCTTCATAGATAATTCTCTCTGTTAGTGAAAACCATATCAAAATTCCTACAGTAGTGCCTGAAATTAGCCTGAACATACAGCAGATATATAGATAGAAGATTGTACTACAAAATGAAAACATATTACGAAAAGGAAAGAATCGGAAATGGAGAAAATTTGTGAGACGGGGGATTAAATTATTGTGTGTGATACTATGGGTAACTATAGTGGAAAGAAAATTCAGGCAAGTGAGGAAAAATATATTACAGATACTGAACATGATGGAAGAGAAAAATAGGACAAAGCATACATAATAATGAAACATTTGAACAAAGAAGATAAGGACAATCTAGAAATATGCATAATATTTGAAACTAATTGGTTAGAAACACAAAACCTCTGCACAGATGTGCATGATACTAAGATAGTCCTGGCTGAAGCAGATAGGAATGTAGATTTAATAACACTGGAGGAATTACATGATGCCATACTTTCTAGCAAAAACAGGAAGGCTCCAGCATGCGATGAAGTCAATATAAAGCTGTTAAAATATGCACCAAATACTGCAAAACTAGGAATGCTCGATTTTATGAATATGTGCTGGCAAAGTGATTATGTACTTCAAAAATGGCATGTAGCCCAGGTATGCCCTGTATATAAGAAAGGAAACAGACATGAATATCATATTACAGAAGGATTAGCCTTCTAAATGTGTGCTATATATTGTATGCTAGAATCTTAACAAAACGACTGTTACCAGTCGCTGACATTAAATTATGTGATGCCCAGCATGACTTTTGCAAAGAAAGATCATGCTCAGACTGTATTTTGACTGATACAACTAACTGAATAACAGCATGAATTCAGTTAACTTTTCTTACCTTCACCTACTACAAAAACTCGTTGATAAAGTCAACCAAAGCAAACTGTGGGAAATTTTAAGAAACAGAGGCTTGCCATCCCATTTCATAAGAGCTACAAGTTTATATATGAATAATGAAACAGTGCGCAGCAGACATATTAAGGATAAACTAAACCAAGTAGTTTGACAAGGGTGTCCTCTTTAACACACACACATTTTAATATATATACAACACCCAAAACTTGGGTAGACACAATAACACTTCTTAATATTAACTGTGTGGATGTTAGTACACTCTTTTTTACTGAGTACCAGTAATTGTTAACTTACATTGATATCAGTAATTCTGTAGTTAGTCTGATCTTCATATGAATCTGTACGCGCTCTGCTTCTATCACCTTGTATGTCCTTTTACTTAACACATGCATATAAGTAACTTTCGCTGACACCATGTGCTGCTGTTTGGCTTCTAATTTCTTCCATCTATATAAAGCTTTTTTTTCTACCAAACCCATCAGTACACCTACAGTAATGTGGAACTACAGCCAGCCAAACCACATATCAAAAACAGAATGCACCCCCATGAGCAAGTACACAAACAAGGAAGACCCATGACTCGCAGTGGTCAGTCTCAAATGAGGCTAACTTGGACAACAAACAAATGCACATAAAAAATATAAACATTAGCATATTCTGAGGTATGATGCCTCAAATATCACCTCAAAAAATCAAATCCCTTACTAATGCTTCCATATAAATACACCCCCTCAATATCTCAAAAAACCTACTAACTCATTCCTTAGCACACATGTTTCATATACTTACAACCGATGCACCAAGCATTAATTTCCCAGATACAACTTAGATATAATGTTCACACTGATATACACTCCTGGAAATTGAAATAAGAACACTGTGAATTCATTGTCCCAGGAAGGCGAAACTTTATTGACACATTCCTGGGGTCAGATACATCACATGATCACACTGACAGAACCACAGGCACATAGACACAAGCAACAGAGCATGCACAATGTCGGCACTAGTACAGTGTATATCCACCTTTCGCAGCAATGCAGGCTGCTATTCTCCCATGGAGACGATCGTAGAGATGCTGGATGTAGTCCTGTGGAACGGCTTGCCATGCCATTTCCACCTGGCGCCTCAGTTGGACCAGCGTTCGTGCTGGACGTGCAGACCACGTGAGATGACGCTTCATCCAGTCCCAAACATGCTCAATGGGGGACAGATCCGGAGATCTTGCTGGCCAGGGTAGTTGACTTACACCTTCTAGAGCACGTTGGGTGGCACGGGATACATGCGGACGTGCATTGTCCTGTTGGAACAGCAAGTTCCCTTGCCGGTCTAGGAATGGTAGAACGATGGGTTCGATGACGGTTTGGATGTACCGTGCACTATTCAGTGTCCCCTCGACAATCACCAGTGGTGTACGGCCAGTGTAGGAGATCGCTCCCCACACCATGATGCCGGGTGTTGGCCCTGTGTGCCTCGATCGTATGCAGTCCTGATTGTGGCGCTCACCTGCACGGCGCCAAACACGCATACGACCATCATTGGCACCAAGGCAGAAGCGACTCTCATCGCTGAAGACGACACATCTCCATTCGTCCCTCCATTCACGCCTGTCGCGACACCACTGAAGGTGGGCTGCACGATGTTGGGGCGTGAGCGGAAGACGGCCTAACGGTGTGCGGGACCGTAGCCCAGCTTCATGGAGACGGTTGCGAATGGTCCTCACCGATACCCCAGGAGCAACAGTGTCCCTAATTTGCTGGGAAGTGGCGGTGCGGTCCCCTACGGCACTGCGTAGGATCCTACGGTCTTGGCGTGCATCCGTGCGTCGCTGCGGTCCGGTCCCAGGTCGACGGGCACGTGCACCTTCCGCCGACCACTGGCGACAACATCGATGTACTGTGGAGAACTCACACCGCACGTGTTGAGCGATTCGGCGGTACGTCCACCCGGCCTCCCGCATGCCCACTATACACCCTCGCTCAAAGTCCGTCAACTGCACATACGGTTCACGTCCACGCTGTCGCGGCATGCTACCAGTGTTAAAGACTGCAATGGAGCTCCGTATGCCACGGCAAACGGGCTGACACTGACGGCGGCGGTGCACAAATGCTGCGCAGCTAGCGCCATTCGACGGCCAACACCGCGGTTCCTGGTGTGTCCGCTGTGCCGTGCATGTGATCATTGCTTGTACAGCCCTCTCGCAGTGTCCGGAGCAAGTATGGTGGGTCTGACACACCGGTGTCAATGTGTTCTTTTTTCCATTTCCAGGAGTGTACATATGTATATAGAAACACATATAAACCCACCAAATTCCTATAGCTGTATGTGCTGTTATATACATGTCTGATGTAGCAGCTTTTTGTCATTTCATTCCCTCACAACACACAATCCTCTACTCTATATGCAAATGTGCCATCACTTTGCTACCATCAACTTTCCTTTCTGAATGCTATTCTTTCCTACCATCTCCTTGCACAATTAGATTCCTGTTCCATTTCCTTGCACCCAACACTATTCCCACATAACCACTGTTCTTTCAACAGTCACAAAAGGACAGTAACATTCGCTTCTGCCTATCTCGATCATACCCAAATCCAACATCTTTTGTGTTCTGGCCCTCACAGTTTCTTTATCTACAATTGCAGTAGGGAAATATTTGACCTCCATTACCCCATGTGCTATAATACCCGACTCATAATTAAATTTTACAAGCACTCCAGCGTTATCTGAAGATAATGTTCGTATTTACATAATACATAGGTCTGCTGGACTCTCTGCTCCTCAGTTAAATTATCCACCTCATTCACCTTCTCACAAATCCGTTCATCAGCACATATTTCAGCGCTCATTTCATCCATGTTTTGGACTTCTTACATGCCCCATTTGCTGTCTCAATTTTTATTCCTGTCACTGATAACTCTGTTAATCCCAAATGTTTAATAAATGTTTTCGTTGCCAAAAAGATTCAGAAATTACAGACAAACTTGAATTTGAAGCCAGTAATGCAGTACTTTCATTTTCTCCCATACTGATATCAACAGAAGGTTGAAGCTGTTTTACAGTAACTCTCTTAAAATCAGTTTCTGTTTCTGCTTTCCTTTTACATTGTACCTATTCTCTCACTTTCACCCCCCATCCCCGTGAAACAAATCTTTAAATACATTTCTAACATCTTTCTTTCCATTTAATTCTTCCAGTTTGCTGGCAACGCTGAATTTTATTTCACCAGTTTCATCTGGTAATAAAGCTTTATGTGTTTTACATAGAATATTCTATCCTCTAAACCATAGTCAATCTTCTCTTTCCCTAATCAACCATACTCAATATCATCGTCCAGAATTGCATGCTCATTATTTAAGAAAACATGGGTTTCATCCTCAGGGTAACCTTCAAGAAGAACATTTTTCTCACTGCTATACAACTTCACTCTCGCATAAAGTGCAGTCACCATTACAGTAATAATTATGCCTTCAATCAGTTGGCTTTGCTCTCTGGCATGCTGTAACTCATGCTAATATTTTATCCTTTGACGCCAATTACAATTTTATGTTGACAAGAGCCTTACCTGTGGCCATTTACTGGTGAGCATTCATGCTGAAGTACGATATATGTAATCTGGCTGCTATCTGAAGCCAAGGCTTGGAATGATTCTTGTTTTGTCAATTTTGTATATGACAAGAGCTTATCAGCTTTATCCAACCTAATGTACCATCATGTGACGTAACAAGGCCCACTATTTCTGAAAAAGATATTTTCACAAATATCGAAACCTAGGTCGAGGGTTAATAAACCTTTGTTTGCAACTGGTTGGCAGATTTTTCAGCCTCTTCAGATTTACAGAGTTGCTATTTTGCTTTACCCTTTGCTGATGTCTTCCATTCTCCCTCTGTTCTATATATAATGAGATGACAAAAATTATAGAATAGCGATGTGCCCATATACAGATGGTGGTAGCATCACGTACTAAGGTATAAAAGGGCAGTACATAGATGGAGCTGTCTTTTGTATTCAGGTGACTCACGTGAAAAGGTTTCCGCCGCGATTATGGCTGCACGGTGGGAACTAACAGACTTTGAACGCGGAAGGTGGCTGGAGCTAGACGCACAGGATATTCCATTCCGGAAATCGTTAGGGAATTCGAAATTCCGAGACTCACAGTGTCAAGAATATCCCCAGAATCCCAATCAGGCATTTTTTCTCACTACAGACAACGCAGTGGTCGACAGCCTTCACTTAACGACCAAGAGCACCCGCGTCTGTGTAGAGTTTTCAGTGCTAAAAGACAAGTAACACTGTGTGAATTGACGGCAGAAATCAATATAGGACGTACGACGAGCGTATCCGCTAGGACAATGCAATGAAATATGGCGTTAATGGGCTATGGCGACAGACGACCGACGCTAGTGCCTTTGCTAACAGTACGACATCGGCTGCAGCGCCGCTCTTGGACTCATGACAACATCGGCTGGATCCTAGACAACTGGAAAACTGTGGGCTGGTCAAATGAGTCCCGATTTCAGTTGGTAATAGCTAATGGTAGCGTTCGAGTGTGGCGCAGATCCCACGAAGCCATGGACCCAAGTTGTTAACAAGACACTGTGAAAGCTTGTGATGGCTCCATAATGGTGTGGACTGTATTGACGTGGAATGGGCTGGGTCCTCTGGTCCAGTTGAACCAATCCTTGAAATGAATATGTTCGGCTACTTGGAGGCCACCTGATCCTGTCATGGACTTTATGTTCCCAAACTGTGATATCATGTAACTGGGCCATAATTGTTTGTGTTTGGATTGAAGAACATTCTGAACAGTTCGATGATGATGATGGTAGTGGTGGTGGTGGGTTTGTGGGACGCTCAACTGCGCGGTTATCAGCGCCCGTACAAATTCCCAACCTTTGCTCAGTCCAAACTCGCCAATTTCATGAATGGTAATTAAATGAGGAGGAGAACAACACAAACACCCTGTCATCTCGAGGTAGGTGAAAATCTCTGACCCCGCCGGGAATCGAACCCGAGGCCCCATGCTCGGGAAGCGATAACACGGCCGTACGAACACGAGCTGCGGACTGAACAGTTCGAGGGAATGATTTGGCCACCCAGATCACCCGTCATAAACGCCATCGAACATTTATGGGACGTAATCGACAGGTCAGTTCGTGCACAAAATCCTGCACCGGCAACATTTTCGCAATTATCGACAGTTACAGAGTCAGCATGGCTAAATATATCTGCAGGGAACTTCAAAGGATTTGTTGAGTCCATGGCACGTCGACTTGCCCCACTACCCCAGGCAAAAGGAGGTCCTACGCGATTTTAGGAAGCATCCCACGATTTTTGTCACCCGAGCGTATCTGTATCACGAGGCGTTGTAGATATTCTCTATAAAATTCAGGAATTCTTACTTAGAATCTGTTGCGCTTTGGATAAGATCATATTGTAAATGTTCTGGTCACTTTATCTTTCAAATGTGTGTGAAAGCTTATGGGACTTAACTGCTAAGGTCATCAGTCCCTAAGCTTACACACTAGTTAACCTAAATTTTCCTAAGGACAAACACACACACCCATTCCCGAGGGAGGACTCGAACCTCCGCCGGGACCAGCCGCAAAGTCCTTGACTGCAGCGTCTTAGACCGACTTTATCTTTAAACTTGATATCTCTATCAATATACCCAAAGGCCGATTTAGTGATTCAACTAATTTAACACAGACCTCCTTAAGACTTTCTCTCGTACTTTTGCAGCTTGGTCCATTAAAAAAGTCATTTTGCGTTCTTAACTGCCTTGTTTCTCCCCTATATATATCTAGGTCTGTAACACGAGGCGCCGTCCATATCCTCTACAAGTGAGGCACCATTCAGTTTCCAGACTGCTCACTTTGTTTGCGTCTGACAATTCCTCAATTCTTACTCAATGGCTATGACTCCCTGCCTGTTCACAGTTATCTCTTCGCCCTTTAAAATTCCTATTATGTCATTGTGTCCTGCAACACCAATGCCTGACCTGAATGTTAAAAGCATTGTTTCAGAGGTTTTAAAGTCACAAAACTGCTCATCATTTCGATCAGTCCAAGTTTGAGCTCCCCTTCTTATTGTCTTTCAACAAACTTTATTTTGACAGTATCACTCATCCGTGTTACATAATTATCCTTACACACAGCCAAGAAATCTGTGGTATGGTGTTTATTATCTACAATCAATGATTTAGCTTCTTACCCCTGCCCTATAGGATGCATCAACAACAAATTTCCGTTTTCTGCTGCTACGTTACTAACTGTTTCCCTAACACCTTTATTTCTCCTATTATTTCCTTTTTTTATTACTGATTCCCTTGTGACATTCAGAGATTTCCGTCTTGAATGAAACTGGTTTCTGCCTCTGTTTTCTTTTCAAATGATATACATTTTTTTTTTCTGTGCATGAATTTTCCCCACGAGATTACTTTGCTCTGTTTTCAGTTTATTTGTTAATAGCTTTCCCACCCGATCTATTTTATCATAGATCTCGTCTACTCTTCAAATATTGTTTTCAAGCTTATTTTCAGCCTCTACAAATTTGCCTTCCAGCTAATCAGTCTTCTCACATAAAAAACGTATTTTATTCCCAAGCTCTGACATGAGTTCCGAAATATTACTGCCAAATTCAGATTCTCCGTTTCAAATTTTATTTCCCCTAATTATGAATATTTTTTTCTGCTAACATGTTCGTAATTAACGTAAACTGATATACTACCACCCACTGAGTTTCCCTTTCATCTCTTCCTTTTCTATCCCAGGGCTGCCTGCTCCACTACCTACACCTTCTGATCCACAATCACGTAATGACTTTTTAATTTCATTGGGCACGGCTGGCAATTTGATACATAGAGACAACGAAATATACTATATATTGCTGCTGTACTTATCTTATGCTCGTTCGTTTCTACTGTATGATGGCTCTGGTTCTTCGTGGAGGAACAGCGATGTAACAACTCGAAGGTGATGGCGTGAACAGCAGCAGAATCAAGATGAGGTGAGGAGACACGCTGTGCAGATGTGTGGATCCCTGGCAGTACTTGGACGTGACAGAGACGACAGCACTCCATGCGTACTTCCCGCCACAGTCTGGACGGAAGGCCCCGCCAAAATGAGTCAAGCGCGTTGTTCCGCCTCCTACGAAACGGCTTTATTGGCAGGATCGTTTTTCGTTAATTCATACGTTTTCATAACGATTTTTCTGGTGTGGTCTACAAACCCTCTATTGGTTCTCCTAGCTTCTCCGCAACACCATTAAGTTGTTCACCATAATACCGCGAGCTATTTTTCTTCCTCCGTGTTCATTTATTTTCGCTTGATGCCAGGTACCTTTTAGTCTTTTACTGAAGCCTCTCCTGGAGAAGGTTGACACAATTCGATAGGTGAGGGTATTTTCTGTTTAAAACTAACCTCATAGAACGAAATACCTAGCTTTTCATGGATTGTAGAATTGTAGCTGCTCATGACATCTGTAATAGTGTTCTCTAATCATGATGGCTACTATTTACTTAATAACTCAGCCCTTTAATCAATGTTCTACGAACTCTCCCTGCCCTACAATTCGCTTGCAGGAGAAGGGCACTAGTTCGTAACATTCTTAAGCAAAATAGTCGGCGTGGTTGGGTGAATAATCTAGGCATAAAGTTCGTGCCATGATCTGTTATTATCACTTCTGATGTCCTGAATTCACTAGCCACTCGTTAACGTAAGTATGAGGTATTGTACTTGTTCGTTTGGTATGGCTAGCACAGCCAAGTAACGTGATAAATGGTCAATTATAGTAAATACACTACTGGCCATTAAAATTGCTACACCACGAAGTTGACGTGCTACAGACGCGAAATTTAACCGACAGGAAGAAGATGCTGTGATATGCAAATGATTAGCTTTTCAGAGCATTCACACAAGGTTGGCGTCGGTGGCGACATCTACAACGTGCTGACATGAGGAAAGATTCCAACCGATTTCTCATACACAAACAGCAGTTAACCGGCGTTGCCTGGTGAAACGTTGTTGTGATGCCTCGTGTAAGGAGGAGAAATGCGTACCATCACGTTTCCGACTTTGATTAAAGGTCGGATTGTAGCCTATCGCGATTGCGGTTTATCAGGAGGGTAACATGGAACGCTGTGCTGGATCCCAACGGCCTCGTATCACTAACAGTCGAGATTACAGGCATCTTATCCGCATGGCTGTAACGGATCGTGCAGCCACGTCTCGATCACTGAGTAACAGATTGGGACGTTTGAAAGACAACAACCACCTGCACGAACAGTTCGACGACGTTTGCAGCAGCATGGACTATCAGCTCGGAGACCATGGCTGAGGTTACCCTTGACGCTGCATCACAGACAGGAGCGCCTGCGATGGTGTACTCAACGACGAACCTGGGTGCACGAATGGCAAAACGTCATTTTTTTCGGATGAATACAGGTTCTGTTTACAGCATCATGATGGTCGCATCCGTGTTTGGCGGTGAACGCACATTGGAAGCGTGTATTCGTCATCGCCATACTGGCGTATCACCCGGCGTGATGGTATGAGGTGCCATTGGTTACACGTCTCGGTCACCTCTTGTTCGCATTGACAGCACTTTGAACAGTGAACGTTACATTTCAGATGTGTTACGTCCGTGGCTCCACCCATCATTCGATCCCCACGAAACCCTACATTTATGCAGGATAATGCACGACCGCATGTTGCAGGTCATGTACGGGCGTTTCTGGATACAGACAATGTTCGACTGCTGCCCTGGCCAGCACATCCTCCAGATCTCTCACCAATTGAAAACGTCTGGTCAACGGTGGCCGAGCAACTGGCTCGTCACAATAAGCCAGTCATTACTCTTGATGAACTGTGATATCGTGTTGAAGCTGCATGGACAGCTGTACCTGTACACGCCATCCAAGCTCTGTTTGACTCAATGTCCGGGCGTATCAAGGCCGTTATTACGGCCAGTGGTGGTTGTTCTGAGTACTGATTTCTCAGGATCTATGAACCCAAATTGCGTGAAAATGTAATCACATGTCAGTTCTAGTACAATATATTTGTCCAATTAATACCCGTTTATCATCTGCATTTCTTCTTGGTGTAGCAGTTTTAGTGCCCAGTAGTGTATAAATCGATTTATCGTTAGTGTTTGTGCAAATAGTCCAAGCACGTCAAGTCCTACCTTTTGAAACTGTTTCTCAGCTTCAGGCATCTTTGCAGTGGGATTCGCTAATGACTCAGATTGACTCTGGGACAGCAATAAATGCAGTTTTTTACGTATCACTCAACGTATTGTTTTCTCTGTGTCCACCTGTAATTTTTCGCAATGTGGCCCTAAGTGGCTCGTCGTCTGCTAAACCCACCTAAAACGGAATCATGGGCTTGCCTCAGTACTTCGCACCGCAAAATGTTCAAATGGCTCTAAGCATTATGGGACCTGACATCTGAGGTCATCAGTCCTCTAGACTTAGAACTACTTAAACCTAACTAACCTAAGTACACCACACACATCCACGCCCGAGGCAGGATTCGAACCTGCGACCGTAGCAACCGCGTAGTTCCAGACTGAAGCGCCTACAATCGCTCGGTTACAGCGGCCGGGTCTCACTGCAGACAGTCTGGTTTGGTAACATTAAGAGTGCAACGAGAATTCCACTTTAAAAAGCAGAGCAGAGAGCTGATATGTAGAAAGAGTACATTGAAGGCGTGTAGGACGGGGAAGATTTGTCTGGTGTGATAGAAGAAGAAATAGAAGTCGATTTGGAAGAAACAGGAGTTCCGGTATTTTAGAATCAGAATTTAAAAGAGCTTTGAAGGACTTGCAGTCAAATAAAGCAGAAGGAATACATATAACATTTCATCATAATTTCTAAAATCATTGTGGGAAGTGGCAACAAAGCGACTATTGGCGTTGCTATGTAGAATGTATGAGTCAGGAGGCATACCATCTGACTTGCGGAAGAATATCATCCACACAATTCCGAAGACTGCAAGAGTTGACAAGTGAGAGAATTACTGCAAAAAACAGCTTGATGCCTCATGCATCGTAGTTGCTGACAAGAATAATACACAGAAGATTGGAAAAGAAAATTGAGGATGTGTTAGAGGACGACCAGTTTGGCTTTACGAAAGGTAAAGGCACCATAGAGGCAATTCTGACGTTACGGTAGATAATGTAAGCAAGACTAAAGAAAAATCAAGACACGCTCACAGGATTTGTCGACCTGGGAAAAGTGTTTGACAGTGTGGAATGGGGTAAGCTATAGGGAGAGACGGGTAATATACAATATGTACAAAAACCAAGAGGGAATAATACGAGTGGATGACCAAGAACAAAGTGCTCGGATTAAAAAGCGTGTAAGAAAGGGATGTAATCTTTCGCCCCTACTGTTAAATCTGTACATCGAAGAAGCAATGATGGAAATAAAAGAAAGGTTTAAGAGTGGATTAAAATTTAAGGAGAAAGGATATCAATGATATTATTTGCTGATGACATTTCTGAGTGAAAGTGAAGAAGAATTATAGGATCTGCTGAATGGAATGAACTGTGTAATGAGTACAGAATATGGACTGAAAATAATGAGAAGTAGCAGAAATGAGAACAGCGAGAAACTTAACATCAGGATTGATGGTCACGAAGTAGTTGAATTTAAGGAATTCTACAACCTAGGCACCAAAATAACGAATGCTCTACGCAGCAAGGAGGACATAAAAAGCAGGCTAGCACTGGCAAAAAGGACATTCCTGGGCAAGAGAAGTGTACTAGTATCAAACATGGACCTTAATTTGAGGAATAAATTTCTGAAAATATACATATGGAGCACAGCATTGTAGGGTAGTGAAACATGGACATTGGGAAAACCTGAACAGAAGCATTTGAGATGCGGTGCTACAGACAAATGTTGAAAGTTACGCTGACTCATAAGGAAAGGAATTTGCGGAAGATACTGACAAGAAGAAGGGACAGGATGATAAGACATCTGTTGGCTCAGAACACAGCTGATGGCATGGTTGTTCGAATCACAATATTAGATAAATTGGTTTCGATAGTCTGGGAAAATGAGAACAGGACCTGTGGTCAATAATTCCTTTAACCAGTGAAAATCTTCCTGACAGTCTCCAACCCAGTAAATTTTATCTTTTTTTTTAACAAATGCCTAGGGGTCTTGCTACCTCTGCTAATTTTGGAATATACTTTCTATAGAAAATCGCGATCCCGAGATTTGACGGTACTTCTTTTACAGTGCTAGCCGCTGGAAAATCTGTTACAGCTAGCACACGTCGTCGGTCGGTACGTACTTCATGGTGGCCAATAATCTGACCTAAATAATGGAACTCCTGCAACGCAAAGTGAACTTTTTCTGACAGTCAGACTGCTCACAACGAATACTTCCCACAATAGTACCATGTGCTCTTGGATGTTCTTGGAGTGTGCTATTACGTCATCTAGGTGAACTGGGCATTGTTTTGGTTTCAGCACCGTATAGCCCCGTCTAACCAGCGTTGCAAAGTCACTGGAGTGCTTTTCAAACCGAAAGGCTTCTGACGATACTGGAAGTGTCCAGAAGAGACCGAAAGTGCTGTTTTGGTCCACACTTCTGGTGCTACTCCTAACTGATGACTGATGACTGAGACGCCCTGCTAGATCCGCAGGACAGGACAGGGAGTTTAAATTGTGCAAAGGAGCCAAAATAAGCAGCTGTCAGTTACACCCGAACATACAACTTTATTTATTTGACCAAACATTACAAGAGCCAAGATAATTTAAAAAACACAGCATTAATTTACCATCTGAATGCGCAATACAATCTCATGCCTTAAGGGCAAGACCACTTTAATTACGCCGGCCGAAGTGGCCGCGCGGTTCTGGCGCTGCAGTCTGGAACCGCGAGACCGCTACGGTCGCAGGTTCGAATCCTGCCTCGGGCATGGATGTGTGTGATGTCCTTAGGTTGGTTAGGTTTAACTAGTTCTAAGTTCTAGGGGACTAATGACCTCAGCAGTTGAGTCCCATAGTGCTCAGAGCCATTTGAACCATTTGAACCACTTTAATTTAAAATCGGCTGAAAGCCAATAAATTAAAGACTCAAAACAAAATCAGAAATTAAAAGGCAGAAGGTCTTATCTTCAATCAGTTCTTTCAATTAGGCTGAAGGCCCAATCAATCTCACGCCTTAAGAGCGAAACAACTTTAATTTTAAAAAAATCGGCTGAAGGCCCATATCTTAAGACTCAAACCAAAATAAATTTTTAAAAGGCTAAGGCCTTACCTTAAAACAGCTCTTTAATTAGGCTGCAGGCTCAAACAATCTTACGCATTAAGGACAAAAGAACCTTAATTTAAAAATCGGCTAAAAGCCATACACATACAAACAACAAGATGCTTAAAATGGCTCTGAGCACTGTGGGACTTAACATCTGAGGTCATCAGTCCCCTAGACTTAGAACTACTTAAACCTAACAAACGTAAAGACATGATACACATTCATTCCCGAGGCAGGATTCGAACCTGCGACCATAGCAGCAGCGCGATTCCGGGATGAAGCGCCTAGAACCGCTTGGCCACAACGGCTGGCCACAAACAACAAGAACAAATAAGAAATGGCAGTACACCCAAAGGCGCTCAGATGTTTCCGAGGGTCTGCCTGGAATTCAAACACTAACGCTCGCTTATGTGAGACAGGCATTCGGCCCAACCAATCTCGATCTGACGACAACCCAACCGACAGACAGCCAAGGGACCCACCGACAAGATAACTACTCCTCCACCCGACCAACACATAACCGGGAGTTCAATGGAACAACGTAGAAGGTATTGGCGCCCACAACCAATTATACATTGAGCTGTCAAATTATACACCGTGATGGACAGCGACAAAACGATAAGGTGCACTTCAATTCAAAATAACCAAGTACAGTTAAACTCCACCGGAGGGTGGCTAAAATTTGCCAACTTGAAAACACACGTTGTTGCTTGTGGGAATGTCCCAAGAGCCGACAGCGAAATCCAAACGACACAATGTGAACAGTCGTGACTTGCTGGTAGATTAAGTCAAAACTCAACTTTCGTGTCCAGGATCGGTGAGCCACGGACCTCGTAGCAATGGGAACAGCACCACACACTGTGACCGCGCTTATAAACCGCCAGCGGCCCCAGCCAAATTACGCGCCACAGAGATTTCCTCGCTGCTCCACGCCAACCGGCCAACTGCCCAGGCCAGGAAACGGTGAAAGGACCAAATATCGTCGGCCGATGACACGACCAACCCACGGTCGTCCCGTCGGACGGTTGATGTGTGTCGCCAGCGGTCGGCGAGCACTGGCTGTCCGCGCCTTAGCGGCGCTCCATCCGCGACTTCACTGCTGTCGCATCCTGACTGCACTGCTGGTCCGTCTCCAACTGATTGCCAAACACACGACGACCCGGAAATACTATCGGTCACTCCAGAGATGGTACGACAGTGCACTTTTCGACATGCGCTACTGCTGCCACTCACGGGCAAGTAAAGCAGGAAGTTAGTGATGCCAGTAAATGGAACAAGAAAACGAGGCGGCAGTATCGTAATAGAAGACGACAAACAATAAACGGCACGAACACGAGCCGTGCGCGGCACACTGGCTGCTGTGTAAGTTTAAGGTGATGAAGTAATGGCATTGCCCCAGACTGTTTAATGTCTCTGTGATATTGGGCATGGGGTAAGCATCGGTGACTGTTCACTAATAAAGAAATCTGCAATCGCAACAGAACGTATAAGCGGTTTCCCATCTGAGGACTTCCTCGGTACAGCTATTTTCAGAGCCGACCAGTGACTGCTACTTTCTTCTATAATTCCATCCCAAAGCTGTTGGTCGCTGACAGATATTTTTGAATGGTTGCAACGTAAGGTTTATAAAACATCCTTACTTATTTAGTGCTATCCGACTTTGGTTCTGTTTAACTGTGCGAATAATACCCCCAATACCGTTTGCATCAATTTTGAATAATAATTTCTGCTAATAGAAACTCTTATTCTCATTAATTAGTATATTACTTACGGAAATGATAATAAATTTAATTATGGTAAGTAATCAAATCACAAATTTATTAATTAAAAACAGGATGAGCAATGTTACTAACCTAAGACATTACAACACCAATCAAAGTAACTTCTTAAACTAAGTACCCTACCACTGACGCAATCGAAACTCTATTCCTTATCTCACCCCTTTCCATAACTTACGTTGGTTGATACTGGCCACTCAAGTCTTTGTTCTACTGAAGCTCCACCTAGTCGGACAGAATCAGAGAGCTCAAGCAAAGAGCTTTTGGAACACGTACTCATTTACAATTAAACGGTCCTATTTTGCCAGCTGTTTGCGCTAATATCGCCGTAATTCGGTGTGAAGATCACGACGGTCGTCCCAGACACCGCCCTGGTGTCGTCTTTCCCCTGCGAAATCTCGACTTTATCTAAAAATATGGACGTGATTTCCGTCCGAAAACTCGTGGTTGTAAGTTGTTCAATTGCGGAGTCCGTCACGAGTCGATACGCAATCTGCTTGCAGAAATGCCAGGAGTAGTTGGTAGACTCAAGTGCGCGGCAGCAAAGGAACATTTAGTGTTGCATTCGAAAGCCACAAGTGTGCACAAATCCGTTTTCTCTTCTCAGAGCAACAGATGATTTTGCTTTTGTGGAGATGTATGCACTAACTGTGAAAAATTAGAGAGGAATCACTGGTCGCAGTGCCAGCAATATCTCCAAACCTAACTATGTCTAGGCCTCTACTCCGTGTCTGCCCAGTACCACACCACACACCAGAGTCCCCTGCCTCTTGT
Source organism: Schistocerca nitens (assembly GCF_023898315.1). NCBI lineage: Eukaryota > Metazoa > Arthropoda > Insecta > Orthoptera > Acrididae > Schistocerca > Schistocerca nitens. The sequence continues at coordinate 719,788,668 of NC_064618.1, forward strand.
TGCAGCCAAACTTTCCAATTTCATTCACATGTATCCCTACGCGTTCTCGGCCAATCAGGACTTCTTTACGCGAAAGAACTTGCCCCCCTTCTGACAGCCGTGTACCGCAAGTCTCTAGAGGAACGGAAGGTTCCAAATGATTGGAAAAGAGTACAGGTAGTCCCAGTCTTGAAGAAGGGTAGTCGAGCAGATGCGCAAAACTATAGACCTATATCTCTGACGTCGATCTGTTGTAGAATTTTAGAACATGTTTTTTGCTCGAGTATCATGTCGTTTTTGGAAACCCAGAATCTACTCTGTAGGAATCAACATTGATTCCGGAAACAGCGATCGTGTGAGACCCAACTCGCTTTGTTTGTTCATGAGACCCAGAAAATATTAGATACAGGCTCCCAGGTAGATGCTATTTTCCTTGACTTCCGGAAGGCGTTCGATACAGTTCCGCACTGTCGCCTGATAAACAAAGTAAGAGCCTACGGAATATCAGACCAGGTGTGTGGCTGGATTGAAGAGTTTTTAGCAGACAGAACACAGCATGTTGTTATCGATGGAGAGACGTCTACAGACGTTAAAGTAACCTCTGGCGTGCCACAGGGGAGTGTTGTGGGACCATTGCTTTTCACAATATATATAAATGACCTAGTAGATAGTGTCGGAAGTTCCATGCGGCTTTTTGCAGATGATGCTGTAGTATACAGAGAAGTTGCAGCATTAGAAAATTGTAGCGAAATGCAGGAAGATCTGCAGCGGATAGGCACTTGGTGCAGGGAGTGGCAACTGACCCTTAACATAGACAAATGTAATGTATTGCGAATACATAGAAAGAAGAATCCTTCATTGTATGATTATATGATAGCGGAAAAAAACACTGGTAGCAGTTACTTCTGTAAAATATCTGGGAGTATGCGTGCGGAACTATTTGAAGTGGAATGATCATATAAAATTAATTGTTGGTAAGGCGGGTACCAGGTTGAGATTCATTGGGAGAGTGCTTAGAAAATGTAGTCCGTCAACAAAGGAGGTGGCTTACAAAACACTCGTTCGACCTATACTTGAGTATTGCTCATCAGTGTGGGATCCGTACCAGATCGGGTTGACGGAGAAGATCCAAAGAAGAGCGGCGCGTTTTGTCACAGGGTTATTTGGTAACCGTGGTAGCGTTACGGAGATGTTTAGCAAACTCAAGTGGCAGACTCTGCAAGAGAGGCGCTCTGCATCGCGGTGTAGCTTGCTCGCCACGTTTCGAGAGGGTGCGTTTCTGGATGAGGTATCGAATATATTGCTTCCCCCTACTTATACCTCCCGAGGAGATCACGAATGTGAAATTAGAGAGATTCGAGCGCGCACGAAGGCTTTCAGACAGTCGTTCTTCCCGCGAACCATACGCGACTGGAATAGAAAAGGGAGGTAATGACAGTGGCACGTAAAGTGCCCTCCGCCACACACCGTTGGGTGGCTTGCGGAGTATAAATGTAGATGTAGACTCTGAAATTTTGCGTGGTTTTCCCACCTTTCATGGGCGCGCCGTATTTGTATCCCGTTCTAACCGTTGTATAGCTGCAGCCGCGAGAAGCAGTCTCTCTCTGTCTCACGTGTACGCTCTCTCTCTCTCTCCTGTGGGGCTCGCCAGGTGCGCACTGGAGACACTGGTGGGCTGGTGGCACTCTGCCAGCAAAGTAGCCGCCGTGTGAAGCTCCGGCCACCCGCCGGCCACCTCGCTAGTTCCACAGCTCAAAACAGCTCTTTCCTGCGTCCGTCGAAACCACCTTCCCAATGATAACATGCAAAGCTACTTACCAGTATTAACCTTGGTTTTGCTATTGGTGTTATTCTGCCTAACGGCTATACCTGTCCACGTGCTATTTGCCATTTACTTTCTGAATCAGTCTCATGTAAGGTGCTAAAATCTGCCACCTTACATGGTCACCAGCCAAGTGTAGTTGTGGAGGGGCTCCACTTAATATTTAGAAAAAAATGTGAGTGTTGGTTTCATTTTAAAACGGCACTTCCACTCCATCGCTCGGGATTTCCCCTAAAGCGACTTCCGGTAACCCCCACCACTAATGATCTCCTCATACGTACCGGCCACGGTGTTCCGCGCGAACTCGACCTGTGACTAGTCTGGTATCAAGCACTAGGTTAGTTGGTGGCCATACCGGAGCGCCGGTGCCAGTCGCCATAGCGGTGTGGTTCGCTCACACCCTCTCTCCAAAAAATGGCTCTGAGCAGTATGGGACTTAACATCTGAGGTCATTAGACTTAGAACTACTTAAACCGAACTAACCTAAGAACATCACACACATCCATGCCCGGGGCAGCATTCGAACCTGCGACCGTAGCAGCAGCGCAGTTCCGGACTGAAGCCCCTAGAACCGCTCGGCCACAACGGCCGGCACCCTCTCTCCCTTCGTTTGCTGAGTCATAAATGCTTGTGTCAGAAAACATTTCTTTGAAATATGAACTGTTGCGGAAACTACCATCATGCTACGTGAGAGAAGTGAACGTCGTGAACCCAGCATGTTATAGAAGCTACTTTGGGGAGTTTCAAGGCAGATTTTTAGGTTATTTACGAATGACTGTAAAATCGTTAATCCTTCTCTTACAGAGAAACTACAGAAATGAAATACTAATTACAGAGCTAGTATATCTCCTGAGTATCTCTCCAAGAAGTGGAAACGGAGCTGATGATATTGCCACAAGCTCTTTGCACTTTTTTAAACAGTTACAATGTTTAAAAAATGCTTCGGTGGACGAGGAACAGAGAGAGAGAGAGCGGAAGCCAATCAACAACAGATGAAAGTGCTACGGTGTTTCAGTATATTCAATCTCCGAAGTTACCAGATTTTCAACAGATAGTTAACACACCTGAGTCTCAGAGGAAAAAATGTATACCAGTCTACGTACAAGCAAAGGCGAACGGTTGTTGGACATCTAGCGAAAAAAAAAAAAAAAAATAAAAATAGGAATACTGGAGCAAGACATTGACAGAAACTTAAATGGCGATCTTTCTTCTTTCAGATTTTGTTAGCGTACAGGGTGGTCAATTGATCGTGACCGGGCCAAATATCTCACGAAATAAGTGTCAAACGAAAAAACTACAAAGAACGAAACTCGTCTAGCTTGAAGGGGGAAACCAGATGGCGCTGTGGTTGGCCCACTAGATGGCGTTGCCATAGGTCAAACGGATATTAACTGCGATTTTTTAAATATGAACCCCCCATTTTTATTACATATTCGTGTAGTACGTAAAGAAATACGAACGTTTTAGTTGGACTACTTTTTTCGCTTTGTGATAGATGGCGATGTAATAGTCACAAACGTATAAGTACGTGGTATCACGTAACATTCCGCCGGTGCGGACGGTATTTGCTTCGTGATACATTACCCATCCTAAAACGGACCGTTTACCAATTGCGGAAAAGGTCGATATCGTGTTGATGTATGGCTATTGTGATCAAAATGCCAAACGGGCGTGTGCTAAGTATGCTGCTCGATATCCTTGACGACATCATCCAAGTGTCCGGACTGTTCACCGGATAGTTACGTTATTCAAGGAAACAGGAAGTGTTCAGCCACATGTGGAAAGCCAGCCACGACCTGCAACAAATGATGATGCCAAAGTAGGTGTTTCAGCTGCTGTCACGGCTGATCCGCACATCAGTAGCAGTCAAATTGCGCGAGAATCGGGAATCTCAAAGAAGTCGGTGTTGAGAATGCTACATCAACATCGATTGCACCTGTACCATATTTCTATGCACCAGGAATTGCATGGCGACGACTTTGAACGTTGTGTACAGTTCTGCCGCTGCGTACAAGAGAAATTACGGGACGATGACAGATTTTTTGCACGCGTTCTATTTAGCGACGAAGCGTCATTCACCAACAGCGGTAACGTAAACCAGCATAATGTGCACTATTGGACAACGGAAAATCCACGATGGCTGCGACAAGTGGAACATCATCGACTTTGCGGCTTAATGTATGATGCGGCAATATGGGAGGAAGGATAATTGGCCCCCATTTTATCGATAGCAATCTAAATGGTGCAATGTATGTTGATTTCCTACGTAATGTTCTACCGATGTTACTACAAGATGTTTCATTGCACGACAGAGTGGCGATGTACTTCCAACATGATGGATGTCCGGCACATAGCTCGCGTGCGGTTGAAGTGGCATTGAATAGCATATTTCATGGCAGGTGGATTGGTCGTCGAAGCACCATACCATGGCCCGCACGTTCACCAGATCTGACGTCCTCGGATTTCTTTCTGTGGGGGAAGTTGAAGGATATTTGCCATCGTGATCCACCGACAACGCCTGACAACATGCGTCAGCCCATTGTCAGTGCACGTGTGAACATTACGGAAGGCGAACTACTCACTGTTGAGAGGAATGTCGTTACACATATTGCCAAATGCATTGAGGTTGACGGGCATCATTTTGAGCATTTATTGCATTAATGTGGTATTTACAGGAAATCACGCTGTAACAGCATTCGTTATCAGAAATGATAAGTTCACAAAGGTACATGTATCACATTGGAACAACCGAAATAACATGTTCAAACGTACCTACGTTCTGTATTTTAATTTAAAAAACCTACCTGTTACCAACTGTTCGTCTAAAATTGTGAGCCATATGTTTGTGACTATTACAGCGCCATCTATCACAAAGCGAAAAAAGTGGTCCAACTAGAACATTCATATTTCTTTACGTACTACACAACTATGTAAGAAAAATGGGGGTTCCTATTTTTAAAAAACGCAGTTGATATCCGTTTGACCCATGGCAGAGCCATTTAGCGGGCCAACCATAGCGCCATCTGGTTTCCCCCTTCAAGCTAGACAAGTTTCGTTATTTGTAGTTTTTTCGTTTGACGCTATTTCGTGAGATATTTGGCCCGGTCACGATTAATGGTTCAAATGGCTCTGAGCACTATGGGACTTAACATCTATGGTCATCAGTCCCCTAGAACTTAGAACTACTTAAACCTAACTAACCTAAGGACAGCACACAACACCCAGCCATCACGAGGCAGAGAAAATCCCTGACCCCGCCGGGAATCGAACCCGGGACACGATTAATGGACCTCCCTGTATATGACTGAAATCCCATCGTTGCTAAATCTTCCAATGCCAAGTAAAATTCAAAATATAATTGTTTCAGAACTTGAATCGGTTCCAGATGTCGTTCGGCTTTTGAAAACTACTGATATTAATGCTTCGTCATTTACGGTAGAAGAGAAACAAACAAAATGATGTTATCAGCAATCAGGCAATATACTCTTCGAAGACGGTGGGCGACACACCAAGAAGAACCAACACAACCGTTCATCTAGCGACTCGCTTAGTCAGTTACCGCTCACTGAGGCCTTCCTCCAAAGTTCACGGCCATTTGTTTAGCGAGACGAGTCAGCTACCTAGGTGCCAAGCGAGGCGCGTCCGGGGTGGCAGTAGCTTTATGCACCTTACAACGGCGACTGAGAAGGAACTTGTACGACTGAACAACCTTTTCTCTGTTTCTGAATCCATTCTGGGTCACTCGCTGCGCGGTCAGGCGGTAACGAGGATGCAGCAGCCGGTCTCGCCTTCCGCGTAGGCTCACGCCAGAGTGGTGTGCCATCCGGACTCACACCTCTCCGATGGCCTGCGGCGCTTCCTCCTGGAGACCGGGAGGCCTGGGAGCTGGCTGGCTTTCCCACGCGGACAGACCCACTAGCGTGTGACTCAACAGCCGGCGACCGCAGTGCCACGTATTTGGGCTGCGGCGTTACTCTACGACCGCTGGCCTGTGTGGAACGCGATCGGCACGCCGGGATGCGGCAACGCGGGCTTTCTTTGTGCCCCACGTGCCACGAATAGTATCCACCGTAGCGTGCCTGCGGTATCACCCAGTTTCCAGCAAAACGGTCTGCTGAAGAAATTCCAGAAAGTCCACTGAATTGAACGTCCAAAACGGACGCAGTCCTCACTGAAAATGAGGAATAGCTGCAGAATCTGGAATTACCAGGCGCAGAATATGCATTGGAAGTAAACTGAAGAAAGATGAAGAACTGAGGAACAGCAGAAATGAATTATGGATAAACTTGTCATAAAAATTAGGAACCACAAAGTAGGCGAAGTAAATAACACATGGTGGACGCAGCAAGAAGGACATTTAAAAAAAAAAAAAAAAAAAAAAAGCGACTGGCATGGGCAAAATGGGCATTACTGGCTACCGAAGTCTACTTGTATGAAATATCGGCCTTAATCTGAGGAAGAAAGGCCGGCCGTTGTGGCCGAGCGGTTCTAGGCGCTTCAGTCCGCAACCACGATACTGCTACGGTCGCAGGTTCGAATCCTGCCTCGGGCATGGATTTGTGTGATGTCAAAAATGGTTCAAATGGCTCTGAGCACTATGGGACTTAACATATATGGTCATCAGTCCCCTAGAACTTAGAACTACTTAAACCTAACTAACCTAAGGACAGCACACAACAGCCAGTCATCACGAGGCAGAGAAAATCCCTGACCCCGCCGGGAATCGAACCCGGGAACCCGGGCGTGGGAAGCGGGAACGCTACCGCACGACCACGAGCTGCGGACTGTGTGATGTCCTTAGGTTAGTTGGGTTTAAGTAGTTCTAAGTCTAGGGGACTGATGACCTCACATATTAAGTTCCTTAGTGCTCAGAGCCATTTGAACCATTTGAGGAAGAAATCCGTTAAAACATAGCTTTGGAGTAGCATTTGGAAATGAATCATGGATGATTAAGAAATAGATATGCCTTATGAGGACCTGGATTGACGTCAGCTGTTTGCAACTCTCGAAAATTTGTACGTGCCTAGAACCCGAATTACCAGATTAATCGCGACCGGTCGTTTTAACCGCTTCGGCTATCCGATCACGCTTCCGGAACAGAACGAGACTTATTTACGTCACGCAGTCCACAACCTTTAGGAACGCACATTTCGTGATTAACGCACATGAAGAGACAAACATTTTATGTTCATTTTAGCTTCGACGCATGGAAACATTTTGGGTGCGTGAAATGTACTCGCAGTTGCAAATACGAGCAACAGTCAGCTGCGTAAGTGAATGATGACACGAAATTTGTGCCGGTCCAGGATTAGAACCCAGATTTCCCACTTTACAGAAGTAGTCGCCTCAGCCGCTTTGGCTATCCAACTTCCATATGCTATCGTTCCCGTGTTACAACCCGTACTCGTACAAACATTATGCAGTTCCGGTACTGGGGAGGACATTTTATTTGAAAGTTGCGGATAAATGCGATATCTCAGTGTCTGTATAGTTAGGGAGAAGCGTGCAGTTTCTGTATATTCACAGTACAATGTCATTTTGACATGCATGCATGATACAGACACCAGTTAAACACAGACATTGTAACCATCAGTGATGTATCCATGTGTCTACTGACTAAAATGACGATAAAGCATTTGTACCGCACTGTGTGGGAAACACGAAATGCGCGAGCTTAAGTGTTGTGGACTCCGTGACGTTTGGAGGTTTGGATCGATCCTAGAGGCGTCATTGGATAGCCGAAGTGGTTAAGGCGACCGCTAGCAATAAGCGCGAGATCTGGGTTCGAGTCTCGGTCCGGCACAAACTTTCATTTCTTGCAAACAGCTGACGATAAACCAGATTCGTGAAAGTGGAACCCATTTCGTACTCGTAATATTTACCACAGCTGTAGTTGTGAGAATAATGTTTGTTACTTCAGTCATGCATGCATAACTGAAGAACATTGTAATGTGAAAATACAGACGCTGTATAAACACAGACATTGTAACCAACAATAATCAACATGAATCGTTGCTGAAATATCGAAAAAGAAGAGAATCGAAACATTTGAGATGCGCCGCTATAGAAGGACGTTGAGAATTAGGTGGATTAGTAAGATAAGAGATGAGGAGGTTCTCCGTAGAATTGGCGATGAGCGAAACATGTGGAAAACCTTAAGAAGTAGAAAGGATAAGATGATAGGACATGTGCTGAGATATCAAAGAACAACGTCAATGTTAATTAAGGGAGCTGTGGAAATTAAAAATAGGAGAAGACAGAGATTTGATTACATCCAAGAAATGAATGTGGACGTTGGATGTAGGTGGTGTTCTGAGATGAACAGATTGGCCCAGAGGAGAATTAGTGATGGATCTCGTCAAACCAGAAGACTGATGACCCAAAAAAACAGTGTGAGTTGTAGATTCAAAATCTACAAAATGTGCCATAAATAGTCGCTATTTTAGTATGTACTTACGAGAGGAGAGCACTCCAGCTCGCTCATCTATCTGTAAAAGTCGGGACTGGAACAGCTGGGCCGAGTGACACTTGTACGAAGTGAGACTTCTGCGGGGCCTGGGCTCTTTCTAGGATAAGCGGCTTCCCAGAGGTACTGGCATATTGAGATGTCTAGCAGCGTAGCATAGCGCGTTGCGGTCTAAGACATGTCTTCAGACGGAGGGAGAATGAATGGATGCAGTTGCATATCATTTGACCGCTTTTCCGCTGCAAAAATTTTGTATTCGGTACCACACTCACACAGATTTCGAATCCGAGACTATCACAAGGAGAATGCCGCGACGATTCTCTAGAAGAGACAAGGCCATTGAGACAGACGCTCTACATTAGCGAATATTTTATAAATTGGAAGAGACACTTAAACGACTCTTTGTCGTTTCCAAGGAAATGCATGAGGAAGTAGTCCGATTTCGCACCCTATTCAACGTATTTACAACATTTACAAGACTGCCAATGGGTACGACGTGAGTTAAACAACTTTTCAATATTCACATAATTTCCAATGGTCGTGACGTTTTCTCCTTCACTGTAATTTCTTTGCGTGGCTACACAAGTCAGAAACGTTGTTAAATTGCCGTAAAGTCATTGCAGAAGTCCCGTCAGTCTTAATTGCTGAATTCTTTCTTCTTGTCCCACCTAAATTTAAAATTAATCGATCAGTCTCCTTGCTGTGGTATTGCGCGTCTTCTCAAAGATTTTTTTATTGATGATTAAACATTTGAATTAACTTTTTATATTAATGTATTTATCGTTCGCTCCCATCCTTTAGAAACTTTGTCAGTGCGGTGGCGTCTTCCACTGCAATTCAGCAAAGCTCTTGGAATATACTTGCTATCGAGCCAATGTTCCAAAAATAGTCGCAGAAGTTCTGAAGCTTTTAGTTTTCAGACGTGCTCTCTTCAATGGGCAGACAACAACCTTCCACCGTTTCCAGGGAGGAGATGTGCTAGAACTGGACAAATTATTACGTAACTGCGTCTTTCTTCGTTTTCGTTATTAGAGGGAAGACGGCCGCAACGCAGAACTTGTCTCCACAAACATCGATTAAAATAATTGCTACCCATAATTTCTGTTTCAGGAGACAAACTTCTAGCTGATTGCATGACATTAACTTCAAAGTCTGTCATGAGAGACGCAGGGTTCTATCCAAACACGTTGGTTTTAATATGTAAAATGAAAGATAAAGTGTTTCTTGCTTTCTGTTCGGTAGCAAAACGTTGACAGCTAGAATAGTATTTTTTTCGTACCAAGAAGTTCTAAGATAGCCATGAGATATAAACAACTGTCCAAACTGTTTGTTCGAACTCGTGAAGGTCCATACACAAAGTCACAGCTTCATAAACATGAAATTCTCTTTTCACTGACAGGCATCAATATTGTCTCATTCTGTCCCCTGTTGTCACTCGTAAATAGAAATTTGCTGCCATCATGTATCAGTAAACTGTTCTCTTGAAAGGAAATTACTCCAAATCGGCGGAATCATACCCAGGTCCATGTATTTTATCCTAAAGCGACGCAGCTACAGCTTCGCATTTCTATGTCGTGATAACGATGTTCGTAAGTCGTAGCCCCGCTTGGAATGCCCTGCTTCTTCAACGTAAACTCATGAAGTTGTAGTAGCTTTTTCTTTTGCACACTTTATTTCGCTTACAAAACGTTTTTGCACTTCATTTGCTGTTTCATCTGGAATAAAAACATGGCTAGCTTCTTCTAAAACTGTGTTACTGTTTATTGGATCGTATTCCTTTGCATTTATTCTGTATAACGTTTACAAAACGCCGGTTAGTAACATATTCTTTGGCGGTATAACCCACCAGGTACTGATGTCCCTTGTAAATTGAGAAAGTCTTCGCTTTGGTGGTCTGGGTTAATGCTACCAGCCGGTCAGAGATCAACTGCAGTTATGAAATCTGGAAGGAGGCCACGTATCACAGTCATGCTACTGTCTGTTAACAAACTGAGGCGCACAGGGTTCTAAGCGCAGAAAGTGCCCTTTCCCAGTAGTACGTCGCTGGTAGCGACGCACTGGTTTGTGTGTCCTATTTCTGGAACAGCCTGTTCCTGGGTTCTGTGGAAATATCAATACATTCCATCTCCTTGCAAAGTTACTACGTACAAGTGTCACAAACTGGTAAGACTCTGCATTTGTGCACAGTGTACGAGGGCGTGCTGAAAAATTATACCTCAGAATTATTTATGTGAAAACTCTTCAAGCTATTTCAATAAAACAAACTTTATTAACATTCTGTATCCTTATTCTTCGTGTCTACATATTTATTTCTCACCATAGTCGCCCGCATCTCGTGGTCGTGCGGTAGTGTTCTCGCTTCCCACGCCCGGGTTCCCGGGTTCGATTCCCGGCGGGGTCAGGGATTTTCTCTGCGTCGTGTTGGCTGGGTGTTGTGTGATGTCATTAGGTTAGTTAGGTTTAAGTAGTTCTAAGTTCTAGGGGACTGATGACCATAGATGTTAAGTCCCATAGTGCTCAGAGCCATTTGAACCAATTTTTTTCACCATAGTCAGGTTGGCGACGAACACACCTCTGCCGACGAGCGACCAGTTTGTTGATACTTGCACTGTTGAATGTTTGACTTTGTTGACGGAGCCACAACGTCACCTCTGCTTACACCGCCCGATCACTATCAAAATGAAGTCTTCGAAGGCGTTCTTCAAACGCTGGTGACAGTTGAAAATCGTATGGAGGTCAAGTCGGGACTGTATGGAGGATGGTCGATGTCAGTGAACCCAAGGCGTCGGACTGTTGCAGATACAGCGCCCGTGTGTCGTCTGGTATTGTCGTGCTGAATGAGAGAGTGCTCCACATGTCGGTTCGAAACTCGGCTGTCGGGTGCTGTTTCTCACACACCGTCAGGTTACACCGTACAATCCGGAGCCCTCCAGCCGCAGGGGCTGTAATTATCTAAGCATATTAACGTTCCTTTGGCAAAATTCCTACATGCCCATAGTAACGGATCGCATTGACTCACCATGTTGAACTTACTGCGCAGTGTACGTACTGTAAGTTCTAAGCTACCGAAAACAGGATAGCTTCACTGTTCCACTATTCTACCGTTAATCTTTATAATACAACGTTTGTAACAGCTAATTAGCTCCATGTATAACAAGGAACAGTCCAGCAATCGGATCCAAGAATACATTTCCTGACAGTTGATCATATGTTTACAGTTAATGACTGTTACTAAAACCGGTGCACATGTACTGCATCACAGTTTCAAACCAGGAGCTGCGGTGTAATTTTGACTTAGAGTGTACGTGAGTGAAACTTTGATGCTTTACGTGTGGAAGTAGAACCTTAAGTTATGAAGGCCCTGAACTATATTCTTGTAATCATGAAGTTAATAAACATTTTGTAATAACACATGATCCCAGATTATACTAGTTTCTGATACAATGCCATTTCTTATAAGAAACGTTATCAGTTTGGATTTATTAATAGCGTACGTTTTTGTACACATGGAACTAGTTCAAAATTGTTGTAAAACAATGTCAAACAAAAGATGAAGCTGCTTGTTCTATACCAAGGTAGAAATTGCGTGACGACATTTGTGTTGTTACTTGCCCCTACACTGTATCTCATTCTTAGATGAAACAGAAACTTTTTGATCCTTATAGAGGAGCGATCAAAATGTTTCTCTCTGAAGGCGTTGCCGCACATACGGGGGTTGGAACTTTAATAGTGGCAACTATTTATTTACAGCTCGTACAAATGAGATAAGTGTCTCAAAGTTTTACTGACCTTCAAAGTAGTCACCAGCATTGTGTATAAGCCGTTGCCAGCGATGTGGAAGTCGTAGGATATTCTAACCAGTGCTAGTTGTGTTGGCAGTCCGAGCGGCGCGGCCTATCACCCGACTAATTTGTAGCAGTGCTGAAGCGAATGCCGTGAAGTGTTCCCGTCAGTTTAGAAATCGAGGTGAACTCACGAGGGCTTACGTCAGGGGAACGCAGTAGGTGTATAGCACTTAGCAGCTCCATCAGTCAAACAAATCAATAACAGCTTCCTCTGTACGTGCTTGAGCATTGTCCTGCAAAATGATCGTCAGGACCTGCAGAAAGTGTCATCACTTTTGCCTCTATGCTGTTCATGTCTGGAACACAACCTACGACCAGCTTAGAGACAGAAGTGATGACACTTTCTCCAGGACCTGACCATCATTCTGCAGGACAATTCTCAAGCACGCACAGTGCAAGCTGTTACTGATTTGTTTGACTGATGGGGCTGCTAAGTGCTATACCACCTACTGCGCTCGCCCGGCTTAAGCCCTCGTGAGTTCAACTCGATTTCTAAACTGAAGGAAATACTTCACAGCATTCGCTTCAAAATTGCTACAAATTCGTTAGACAATAGACCGCGCCGCTCAAACTGTCAACAGCCGGCTGCGGTGGTCTAGCGGTTCTAGGCGCTCAGTCAGGAACCGCGCAACTGCTACGGTCGCAGGTTCGAATCCTGCCTCGGGCATGGATGTGTGTGATGTCCTTAGGTTAGTTAGGTTTAAGTAGTTCTAAGTTCTAGGGGACTTATGACCACAGATGTTGAGTCCCATAGTGCTCAGAGCCATTTGAACCATTTGAACTGTCAACACAACTGGCACTTCTAAGAGTAATCTACGACTTCCAAATCGCTGGCAGCGGGTTATACACTATGCTGGTGACTACTTTGAAGGTCACTAAAACTTTGAAACAAGTATCTATTTTGTACCAGCTGTAAATAAATAGTTGCCACTATTAAAGTTCCAACCCTCGTATATGCAACGTAGCGTAACCCCTATGCCGGTATATAAGAACCTACATATAGGAAACGGATTAGTGTGGCTTTCGTGTCTTTCTGAAGTACGTGCAGTGAGAGTGGAAACGTGAACTTTGCCGTCGTTATTACCAAACGCGTTCAAACAAGACCAACGTGCTGTTATTCTTTTCTTGGTAGACATCCATCGGAGAATGCAGAATGTGTGTGGGGCAGCATGTCTGCGACAAGGGGTGCTGTTGCTTCACGATAAACGCACAACCCCATATCACGAATGTCGTAACGCAATAGTTAGGCCATCTCAAGTGAGAGACATTCGAGCATTCTCCATAAAGTCTCATCTCTCCCCATCCGACTATCATGCCTTCGCTCCCTTAAAAAATGTCTCGAAGTTTCGACGATTCCTATCCGACGAGGATGTGCAGCAGGCAGTTAGTGGCTTCTTCACTCATGAGGTCACGTTGTTTTACCAAACGGTTATCTTCAACGTGGCGCTTAGGTAGGGCAATTGCCTCAATGCGCATGGCAATTTTGCCTGCTTGGCGTTACCATTATAGACTGTACTGCACTCAGACGGAAAGGTTTTTATCACCCCTTAGCCGGCCACGGTGGCCGAGCGGTTCTAGGCGCTTCAGTCGGGAACCGCGCGACTGCTACGGTCGCAGGTTCGAATCCTGCCTCGGGCATGGATGTGTGTGATGTCCTTAATTATGTTTCAGTAGTTCTACGTTCTAGGGGACTGATGTGCTCCGATGTTAAGTCCCATAGTGCTCAGAGCCATTTGAACCATCTGAACCATCACCCCTTACACAAGGTGATTCAGCTGCACCTACCGCTGTCGTTTTATGCAGCCCGCAATGTTACATCTGGCCTTCAGAAACCACGCGCGAAATTTTCATATTGTCTGGCTCGCTACGTGCAAACTATTAGTCCCACAGCAAAAATGAAAGGTACCTTTTTGTAGGAAAATTAATATAGTCAATATAGTACTGGGATACGTTTTCGCTGGAGACAAAGGTTTCCGAGTTATTCAAGAAAATGGTAAGAAAAGTGACCTCTGAATGCAGCCCCACTCCCACGCTCAGTCCCTACCGGTCAGGATTTCTAGTACATTTATTCGTGGCAATCCGTCTTACCGCTCTACCAATATTTGAGGCTGCACAAATTATTTCCCACTTTCGACCTTGTTGTGGTCTTCATTGACTGGCTTTATTACGCTACCGGCTTGTCGAGCACTTACAAATTGCAAAACTCATGTTTGTGTGAATTTTGCCTAACAGTTTTGTGAATTTTGACAGTATAGAGTGAACAATTACATCGTTGTGTTCGTCAGGCCTTGTGACTACGAAACTACTGTGCTTGGAAGGTTTAAGTTTGGATCGAATTGTCAATGTTATTAGTTTTAGCGTAACGTTTACAAAAGTAATTTTTCTTTCATTACCCTCAAGGTCACGTTTAAACTAACGATGTCAACCTGGTGACCTGATAGCCCAATCTATAGAAATCAAAAAAGGTTTAATATCGGGAATAGATTTTTTTACAGCTGTAGAAGGAAGCGCCACGAGCAACGTACTAGACATCCTCACTGTTGAAGGATGAATACGGGTTTAAGGTACATTTGAAGGTCACTTTTGTATGTTTTTATTGAATAAGTCGACCACCGTGGCCTCCAGCAAAAACATATCCCAGCCGGACCACCTCGTGTAACAATCTTCTAATGCTACTATGGTATATGTCAGCCCATGAAACGAAGACAACAACAAAAACATCAGTAACAGTGAAGTATGTAAAACTGCAAAGACGACAAAGACTTCCAAATTCAGTCCATACAGAAGAAAAGCTAACTGATACTCCAAATTGACAGACACGCAGTCTACTTTCTTTCGCTGTTCTGTTCAAGAAAGTTATTACCTTTTCGAAATTTTAGTAGTTTATTACCAGCAGGCTCTTAATATTCTATGGATCACATGTAATTCCTATACGCCAAAAGTAGCACTATATTCTTACTATTTATTGTTGCATAGCACAGATTTACTTCATGAGATGTGAATAACATAAAACTTTCACCAATAAGGAATTGAAGTAAGTTAATGTGTTCATGATCGTATCTACTTTCATATTTTTAAGGCTTTATTTTAGTGCTGTTGCTCATGTATTTGTGTAATTGATTGTTTTGTGTGTTTTTTCGCACATGACCTTCTTCCTAGTAGCCTGCTGCATTCCATTGCTTTTGCTATATAATTATGTAGCGTCTCAGTTGTGACAAATCAGTAAACAGATAGCACTGAAATCATCCCAGTTACCATAGACACATAGTTTATTTAATGTTTTTCGTAAGAGGAAGCGTTTCGTATGCAGTTACTTCTGCGTATACATCTTTATCAGAGCATGGTATAATCTCGAGCTAAATAGCCTTTTTCAACATGTTAATTTATGTAAAATGAAAGGAAATCATATAAACGATTGCCACGAAAAAATACGAGGCCAGTGGCTGTGGGCTCCATTAATAACTTCATTTTCTGTAGCAGAAATTGTCAGTTCTACTCTTAATTATTTGCTTAATAATATTCCGTGCCCATTTCTTAAACAAGATCCAACGGTGTATTACATATCAGCTTTGTAGAATCCAGCTCATGCCCTTACGCAAATGACTTAATAAAGACCCTGGGTGGAGGTAATCAGTTGGGTCTGCCTTATTGATTTATGCATGAGTGCCGTCGTGAATCTAGGTGCTTCGTGCTCTAGCTTACCACACAAGTGGCATTAACATAACGATACCTATGTGGTCAAATAATGGAATGTTCTTGAAATGTGCACGACAAAAAAGTTATTAATTTCGAAAGGTCAACAATGAATAATTTGACAATGACTACAAACCCGAAACTACAAGGGAGTACACGGAATGAAACAAATAACAGGCAAATGGCGAAAGCTTTAGCATTTAGAGAATCTCCACGAAGTGTGTTAATAATAAATTTCGAATATCGGGAGTGCTGACACATTTGCCCTTTCTGGTATAGAAAACTCACTGAAAAGTGATAGAGAATGCTGTACGAGTTAAATTCTTGATCGTCTGCAGAGAGTCGCCGTAAGAATTCAGAAACCAGTATAAACAGCATCAACTCGGGACATTCATAGCTGACGTTTAACGATAAAGATGTAATCATAAAAAGCAAAATCAGATTAATTACGGCAGATAGCCGGCCGAAGTGGCCGTGCGGTTAAAGGCGCTGCAGTCTGGAACCGCAAGACCGCTACGGTCGCAGGTTCGAATCCTGCCTCGGGCATGGTTGTTTGTGATGTCCTTAGGTTAGTTAGGTTTAACTAGTTCTAAGTTCTAGGGGACTAATGACCTCAGCAGTTGAGTCCCATAGTGCTCAGAGCCATTTGAACCATTTGAACGGCAGATACTTCATCAGCAGAGCTACCTATCTGAACACAGAAAGTGTGCGGTACTTCTGGTTAATAAAGCTAAGACCTAAATCATAATCGGTACATTCACAGGAGGCATAAAATCTATTGCCTATGCTGAGGCTAGTAATTTTCAGATGAGATATCTTTTTCTGTATTCTCAGTAAAATTAAATCATAAGGAATGAGCATATTCACGCTTTACTATCGAGGTCATTAGAGGGCGAGAACGAGCAGAGAGCATTTCAAGGTTGGAGAAAGAAAACGGCTGTGCCCTTTCATGGGAACCATCACGGCATTTGCCTGGAGCCGTTTAGGGAAGTCACGGAAAACCTAAATCTGAATGGTCGGGCGCGGATTTAAACCGTCATCCTCTGGAATACGAGTCCAGTGTGTTAACTGTTACGCCATCTTTGCACGGTTTCTACTGGACTAAAGACTGCAGCTTCAAATTATTCGAAGATGCGACGACCAGAAATATATAATTTATTGTCAGTTACCTTGTGAGAGGCAATGTGAAGTGCATTCTGACAAGAACATATGTCTACAGTCCCTACAACAGCCGCGTCAGGCAAATAAACAAACATTGCAGTCATCCGTAATTATGTTCCTCAGCTCAGGAATTCATTATGTAAAATCCGTTGGCTGCACTGAACACATGCGACAAGCGAAATAAAAACTGTACAGTTCTTGTCTACAATTCATTGGAAAGTTTTCAAACGATTGGGGTTACGAGAGGAATTGAAACCTCAGGAGCCGGACAGAAAATAGTGCTGTGACAAAGTGACAGTACAACATCGCTTTATTTACAGACGTTTCAAAGACAACGTGGTCAACACTTGCGTCAGTTATAGCAAACTGTAGAAACCTCTGCGAAAAATGGTGCCGGAAGTCTTAACTAGTGTAAGCAACGACCAGATATTAACAAAATTGGTTCAAATGGCTCTGAGCACTATGAGACTTAACAGCTGTGGTCATCAGTCCCCTAGAACTTAGAACTACTTAAACCTAACTACCCTAAGGACATCACACACATCCATGCCCGAGGCAGGATTTGAACCTGCGACCGTAGCAGTCGCGCGGTCCCGGACTGAGCGCCTAGAACCGCTAGACCACCGCGGCCGGCAGATATTAGCAACTAAGCATTTTGATGTCGTTGTAGTTCACCTCAATTTGGAGATATCCGTCAGTTTTTCTACAAAGCAATTATTTTTTTATGTTCTCTAATCAGCTCAGACAGAGCTGAATGTATATGAAATAAGGCAATAGTCCTACCTTGGCTGCGTTGACTTACTGTATCGTTCCACAACACGGGACACGGGACGTGTATAGGGTTTTTTGCAAATTGCCGGAACGGTATCGCGCAGCAGTCAGTTACAGTTCACTTCTTAATGAACGGGAAACAGTAGCTGATCCATTGTGGTGTAGTGTTGTACACATATCTCTTCCGGCAGTGTATCTGAAGAAGAATGTTATCCCCGAAATGTGTTGCGCATAGTAGAGCAATAAAGAAGGATAATACAGCCGAAGTGGACTTACTTATTCGTACCCCGTGTCAACAAAAAGACAGTGCCACCACAGACTGGATCGAACATAAAGGACGGATTAGGTTGTAAACCTATTACACTCAATCCGCGCTACACAACATGACCACCTTTAAATGTGAGTTCAATCACCTACGACAGAATCGACGATGACTGTTGCCAAGTTTCAAACCTTTTATACGAATTGTCCACAAATTCCATTCATTTTTTATTTGTATGTATGTGACGTGACGCCATCTTTCGAAGGAATTGAAGACAAATTTAGTGGTTATGAACTGTAAACATCCGGTGATTGCGTCAGATATAGCCAATGTATGCTGCACAATGATCTCGTCAGCGGATGTTGATTTGTTTTCATGAAAGTAAATGGCGCTGCAACAGACAAATGTACAAGAAGTAAGTTTAAACTCTGAGGTAGAAAAGTGATATTACGCGTGTGGAAACGGCATCCGGTAGCATAATTGGCTGTTTACCACTGGCACTTTTACTACGCTTCACGTAAGAGTTCATTTTTCAATACGATAGTTCGACAATACACTTCCGCTCATTTTCACATAAATGAGATTACATGCAAACGGTTGTGGTACACATATCCCGTCCAGTGTGTAACGGAGATTGACGGTAAGAGCATCTGTCCAGCCCTTAAATTAACTGTGCCAAATCCGTTGCTAACCATGCCGATTCTGCGCCGATGCGGGACAAAGGTAGAAGAACAAGAAGAAGAAGAAGAAAAAGAAGAAAAAGAAGGTAGTTCCACAACGTGACTGTCCTACCGTGAGGGTTCTAAAAAAAAAAAAAAAAAAAAAAAAAAAAAGACACTATCTCACAAGCTTCAACAAGTTTGACTTCCCGATACTGTGCAATTTAACAAGCGTTTGACATGAATTGTGAGTACATTTGAAATAATCCTCTTTATTATTCTTCATGAAAAGTGTCTAAGTTAATTTTGGTACACTTGAATGATATTCTGTTGGATTACAACCAGTCACTACACTCATCTATTCTCTACATGTTTTTGAAGCCTATTCTCGCATCCTCCTATCTTCCAAGTTCTTGAACAATCGAAATTTTTACAGAATATCTTCATTACTCATTCACTTATTGATATGTATCGTAAACTTGTTACGTGTGTATTTAGATGATGATACATTATTCAACGATATGGAATGCAAATGAGGTGTGAAATATCAGTCTGAATACAACAGCTACAGGTTTTCAACAGTTTGCTGACACTTAAAAAGTGTCTACCACTGACAAAAGTAAGAGAAATAAGAAGTAGATCTTAAACAAAGCGACTAATACTGCCCTGCTGTAAACGTAGCTGTCTTCTGACGAGCCTTGACGGTAGAAATACTACCACTTGCTGGAGTCCTCATTTGGGAAGACGAGTTGTGAATGATCTTGCGCAACAGTACTTACAAACACATCCTCTCTTAGCGCGGCAGGAAAATAAAATAAATAAATAACAGAAGTGAAGAAAACGCTAACTCAGCGTAGATACGCGAGGCACCAGACAGGTCCCAGTGGGAGGACATTCACTAGATAATCACGCCTCTTCGCATTTGCAGTTACGCTACTGGCCTCGTCAAATACCGTGTTGCTGCTTATTTCAGAAGAGAAATCGGTGACAGCAAATAACGAAGACGCTGTACTGGTTGCTCTTTCGAATTCTCTCTCTCACACATATGAAGTCATAGGGTCAAGTGTTGATAACGCAGTTCCATCTGGGGTTGATCACCACGTACATAATGAGACCTGGGGTCGTATTTTACAGCGTAGGAGGATTAGACTGTATTTAAAAACTGAAGGTGATGGGTCAGTAGAAATAAGAAAGTTCTTGTGAGAATGGGGGGAGTTAATGAACTTTTCATGTTAATGAAGCAACAGTAACCGTAGAAAGGCTCGAACATCTGAGCGGAAGGGCAGAAGGACGAAGAAAAAATAAATATATCAAACATAAGGACGAGTAAACATTTTACGTTCTCCACAGGGTCAAATATTCAAAGCAGTAGGGAACGGTGACGAACACAGTAGAGAGATGGTAACTATATTTCCAATGTTTCTAGTAAAGAACATAATGGTAATATGGCAGTTCGAGGCGTGGATCAACTATCTAGTTCTGTAGACTATCTTTCTCCTTTCAGATAGGCACAGTTTCTTCCCAGTATGTAAGCGCCGTGTCTGAAGTGTATCTATTTAGTATAGACTACGATGGAAGTCGTTGAATATAGTATTGTGTTTTCATGGCGCAGAGACTACACCGATAAAAGAACGAAGCCAGTCGCAGAGCTAGCCTACAAATGCAATTGTGGTTTTAAAATCCACTTTTCGTTTGGCCAATGCCCGACGTAGACAATTAGCTTGGCTCCCTTAAATGTCGTAGGGCGGCCTTTCACAAGCGCTTTAAAACCCATACATTTTTTAAAGCGCCACGATGAACTGTTGCATCTGCCCTGGCCAAGACAAACTTTGTGGTCTACTTTGGAGAGAAATGTGCATAATCGTTATCCATCTTCCTCATCCTTACCTTAACTTGCTACTGCTTTACAAGAAAACTGGCATAAGAATCCCTTGACTCTCGTAGATGAGCTGTATCTATCCATTCTGTGACGACTGGAAGGTGTTTCGAAAGCCAACGGGTTTCCTGCACCTTTGCACGGATGGTAATATGTGGGTTATTTGATGTTTCCGTATTTTTGTCCAACCCCTTCTAACGTACCTCTACTTTTCTACTGCTGGCTATTGGTGGCGGAGACCTGCCACGAGAACGTTCACGTGATAATTTGCGCAACCGATATTTTAACGCGACTGGAGTCGCCCTGACACTTATACGTTCCCCAGTAGGAGTACGTTATTCTCTTTGATTAAGTAAATTATCGTGTGATAGCCTAGCTGTTTCCTAATCGTATCCTGTGGATGCGATTGAATGTCAGGATAAGCCGACAAAATCCAATTCCCTTTTAACGAATAAGTTAAAACAAGTATAAAATGAACACAAGTGACAATAATAATTAGCACAGGAAAATACTATCTACTAAAGGATAAATGCTGTGATTTTAACATATTTATTCATCATAAACACAATTCAAATAGACTAAACAACAATTACAACTCTCAGGTTCTCCCTGAATTAATATTGGCCCTTCAACTGTCTGGCTCTGCCCTATAATGCACTCGCGATATGTGATTAGGCGCGGAGTAACTGACATCCCCCATTGTACTCAATAGCAAGATGGAACTACTATCTCAGTGAGAAATGTGAAACCTCAGTGCAGAAAGGAGTAGAACATGTGAGTCAGCAATGTAAATTCACTTTCCTACACGCCGGTGCATAAGCAAGATCACCGTAGTGATCGGAAGCTATAGCCGCAGAACTTCTCGCCTCAGCGAGATAATAGCAAAATTGTACTTCACCAAAATTACAGCCGAATACGTCCGTCGATTGCTGTGAACCCATGAAGACCCTCTAGCTCCACGATCCGGCAACGACTCTCTAGCTCCACGTCCAAGGAACGACCTCTCAGCTCCACGTCCCAGGAACGACAGACCTCTCACTTTCCTCCACTTTTTCCCAGCTCAAAGTCTTTTCTACCACCCTACATTTGGGTGGCGAATCATCTTTCCGGAAGGCGCTCGTTTCCGAACGCCGACGAATCTCACTTTAGAATCCAGACGGAGCTTCTGGAAGTTCTTTCTACGTCCGTAGGAAAGTCGGCGAATACTTGCTGCCACGAGTTTTTGGCGGACCCGCTGCTTTCTCACGCCTCTCCTCCATGCTCACTATGAGTGACAGCCTCCCAGAGGTTGCCTAAAAAAGAGGAGTCTTTGTCCTATGACATTTGCTCCAAAATAATGTGTGGAATGTTAAAACCGGGACAAGGGAAAAACTGGACTTCCCCGAGCAAGGCAGGATAAAATAACTTCTATGTGCTAGTAGATCCAGCGATGTTTCTTCTTGGTCCTGGCTCTTGACACCACATCTATGATGGATTGCCAGTCCCGGGGCGTGAAGATCGGATGGGAATTAATGAGGGCTACGTCTTTTTTATATACGACGTTGTGCAGGTTTTGTAGCTGCCCAACCAAAGTCGTATGGTTGGTGGGGAAGAGGGGTTTGGGAACATCGGGAGGGGTAAATGATATGGATGGTAGAGGTACGGATATGTACCATCTCACAACGACTCCGCTAGCATGTCCATCACCAGCTTAGCCGCTCGCGGGATGTCCGGTAGCGGCAGGTGGTCATGTTTGCCATGTTTTGCACCCTCCTCTCGGACCATTAAAGTGACAGCAGCGACTTATGCTGCCTCTTCGTCGTCCTCTTCTTCCGGCTGCTGTACCACCTCCACTGTTTCCTCGACAACCTCTCCAGCAACATGCGTTTCCGCGCCGCCCAGAGGCGGTCGTCTGAGATTCTGCATCTACCCCCTTCCTAATGGGGGTCGGCGCCTCTTCTTTGCGATTCAAAAGGGTCAAGGCCTCCGTCAGTTGCCACACCTGACGGCCTCTTCCAATTCCGCCCTCAGGGACGCCCTCTCCTCCGCGATGGCTGATTCGTTCGTGGCTTTCTGTAGCGATTCGCGGAAACTATCGTAATCGTCTTTTTCTCGGCGGCGCGGTCCTCTTCCCCTTCTTGGATAGGGGGGCGGGGCCGACGCTTTGTCTTGTTGGGCCACTTCTCCAGGTTTAGCGGCCTCAGTCTTCTTATTCCGCTTCTGCTTCCTCCAATTCTTTATGTAGTTGCAACGACGATGGTTTGCAGAGTGTGCGCCGCCGCAGTTGACGCACTTCGGAGCGGCATCTTGCGGCTTATTACAGTCGCGTGTATCATGCCCCTTTGCACACTTTATGCACGCGACCGTATTGCTGCAGGACTTTGCTACATGGCCAAGCTGTTGGCATCTGTAGCACTGCTGCGTCTTCATCTTCTTCTCACGCCTGCTCTCCGGACACGCGTTCCCGTTTTGCAGGTGGTCCAGCTCCCTTGCATCCCGAGATTAGCACTGGAAGCGGCTGCGCCGTCCTGTTGTCCGAAGGGATGTGTGAGCTCCCTGTGGCCTTCCGATCTACCACGAGTTTCACAGCTCTGCTTGTTCCTCAGTCACCGAACACGCAGACATACAATAAATTAAGTGTACTGGACGATATCAGTCACATACATGTTTTTAATTGAAGGGGCTTACTTGTGTCGTATTGGATGTAAACGCCGTTTGTACAACAACGCCACCATACACCCAGTACGTCTAATAGCTAACTGCGGATAGTCATTACCTGGGATGATCAACTGACGACCTGGAAAATCATGCTGCCCTCCTACTGCATGTAGCTTTTGCAGTATACAGTATATTCTGTGCCATATTAACATATTTAAATGTTATAAAATCGTCTGTAATTTTTGATGTAGTCGCTGAATATAAAATGTAGCATGTTAAGGTGTTTGCTGATGTCTCAGTTTTCATTTGATAATTCATATGATGTAATAATAATAATAATAATAATCTCGTGTGACGAGGACCTCCCGTCGGGTAGACCGCTCGCCTGGTGCAAGTCTTTCGATTTGACGCTACTTGCGACTTGCGCGTCGATGGGGATGAAATGATGATGATGATTAGGACAACACAACACCCAGTCCCTGAGCGGAGAAAATCTGCGGCCCACCCGGGAATCGAACCCGGGCCATTAGGATTGACAGTCTGTCGCGCTGACCACTCAGCTACCGGGGGCGGACCATATGATGTTATTATTCCAGTAGTTTAATTATTATCAATTTCTTTTGATAATGAAAAAAGGTTTAAATTTCTTAATACTTATCGTTAGAGTTGCAATGAGCTCTTCACACCATCGCGATTTTAATGTTGTGTTTGGTTTTATTGCATCATGTTTGTAAGGTCTGTGACACAGTTTCCCTGAAAACACAATGTCATTTTATATTTCCTTCGCCGGCCGTAGTGGCCAAGCAGTTCTAGGAGCTTCAGTCCGGAACCGCGCGACTGCAACGGTCACAGGTTCGAATCCTGCCTCAGACATGGATGTCTGTGATGTCCTTAGGTTAGTTAGGTTTAAGTAGTTCTAAGTTCTAGGCGACTGATGACGTCAGATGTTAAGTCCCCAGTGCTCATACCCATTTGAATCATTTTATATTTCGTTCACTGTTGTGTCCATTGCGACTTTTTCAAACGCCTCATCCATGCCTGCGTGAACGAGGCGGGAAATATCCCGCACCCACCGGCCACTCTGCTCACCTTTCTGCTAACCTTCCCATGCCGCCAGAGTGACAGTTAATGTCCAGCAAGCCGCAACCGTCGTTGCACTCCGCATGCGAACAGTCTTGTATAGCACTCATCGTAAGTCCTGCGAAGAGGTTTTGGATTCATCCTAGCGTATCTGCTCAATGCTTCGTGATTTTTAACAAAAACAGTCCAGATCGCAACAAATATTTATGATTTCTGGTAACCGACTTCAGTGAGAAATGACCATCTTCAAGTCACTAACTCCTTGGTGACGCGTGGAGCCTATACATGTAGATACTGTACGTATCAAAAGGCACCAGTTAACAAATCAGTTGTCTGCATCAGTAATTAATTTATCGACTTAGCATAACTTCCAATAAATCTGAAGAAACGCGTTCTCTGAGAAGTATTTGTCCTTTAATTTCAGAGGTCAGTGTGTCATGTTATTCGTTTTAGAACAACCTTGACAACGTTTTATCTTGCACGATATAAAAATGAAATACGCATTCATTAGTACCAGTTACACTAGCTTTAAGATTGTCGGCAGATTGTATGTAAGCATGCAATTGGGAAATGCTTTTCATTTCAGCCTATATTTTGAAAGATTAGCCTCGGTTATTTTTTCTGATGTCACAGTTTTTCCATTTCCCTATCGCTTCGTACAACTTCATGTGGTCTGCCGTTTCAAACTGTCGACCAAAGGGCCATGTTACGTTTGTTGTTGGCCGTAGGTACCAACGGCCTGTGAATGTGTGCATTTACCTGGCTGGAATGTTTCATGCAGCCGGTCAAGTTGCAAGCTCATACATAAGGGCTGGAATCTGATAAGTGTTATGTGATAAATACATTTCGCAATTTTCTAGAATTCTTTGCTATTTTCGTGACACTTAGTTTCACATTAGTTGGAAAATTTCGAAATCAATACACGTAAAAATTTAAACGCATTTAGTAAAATATACCACGGCCTCTCTCCCCCTTGGACGCTAGCCTGATCCCAACGGGCTACCTAATGGGTCGAGCGTCAGCGCCCTACGACCTCAGCTGCGGTAAGCTGCTGTGCAGTAGCTTCTAGCTTACCCAGGCAGAAAAAAGTACTTAATACCGTTTCGGTCTCGTAAAGCTCACATACTTGTCATATGTTAGGTGGTGTCCTCTTCAAGCAGGTATCTTCAGCGTCCACAGTCAGTCTGCGTACGAATAAAGATCATCTCATTCAGTCCGGGATTCTTGAAAATAACACGTGCACACTCGTATGTAACCGTAACCTAGGTTTTAACAAGCAGTTTCATCGGAACCCTAATCCCCGCAACCACTATCATAACCACACCAGCCAACGTTCAAATTACGGTTGTCCATGAAGACCGTATTCAGTTAAAGAAATAGTGTTTTAATTGTACCATAGTTATTACTAATTATATTAACATTTTGTTATAATAAAATAAAAATACGACGTATTTCGAGCGAATTCACCTTGTCAGCGGTAGTGTAACAAACGATAGAAACAAAAGTGTGCTACTGAACGCAGTTCACCAAATAAACCGAATCCCAAGAGAAGAAAGGGTGAAATTCAACAGAACAGAATGGAAGTCATGAAATGCACACTGAACGTAGAACAATATCCACTTGTCGGTCTTGAGATAATTTCATTTTTAAATTGCGTTATTGCGGCCTTCAATTCTCAAAAAATACTTTCTTCCGTCTTCGGCCATACCCAAGATGTAAAATTTCTTACTTTAGTACATGTTAAAATTCAAAATATATGCGACTATGCATTGCGTGTCATTGTATGACATATTTTGAATTTTTGCATGTTCTAAAGCACGAAACAAGACGAAAGACTAAAATTTGCAGTCGTGGAGTTTGCAAATGAAGTAATTTTAGAAGTCAAAGATGACGGTTGTTTTTTGAAAGGTTTTACGTGACGTCTTTAATATTTATTTATTTAGTCTGGTTGAGTTTTCCTATTGACCGTTACAGGTAAGATATAGGACACCGCTCTGAGAATCAATTTTAATGTATTTGTTTCTCCATTAATTTACATTATTTATCATTTTACTTTTCAAGAAACAAAATGTCCTACATGAACGTAGACACATTCCAAGAAATGATAATCTCAAGCTTACGAAGAGGTATCAATGTCACCTTAAATCGTTGACGAATAAGTAATGTCGTTCTTGCCCATCGCCGAAATCATCTGGTCGTATAACGTAAATTACAGTGACTGTACAACAGCCAAACTGTCTGATGACGTGTTAGACGAAATGGCACTTTATTTCGAGGATGTAAGGAATGCATCATTACAATCAGAGTTTGAGAGATCTTCCGTAGACTTGCGATCAGACAAGCAGAAGGGGTAGATAACCTTCCTACAGAATTGTGAAAATCATTGAGGGAAGTAGCATCCAAGCGATTATATAAGTTAGTTAGTACATACCTTGGGATTTCACAAGAAAAACATGCACACAATCGTACAGATATACTGGCCAGATAAATTCCAAAATTGTCGCAATATTCGATTTCGCTGATAAAGGGGAATAGACAAGGAAAGTTGAGAATACGTTGGATGGCGATTAGTTTGGCTTTAGGTAGGAGATCAACTGATATTAAATTTGGTAATGGAAGCGCCTTATGAAAAAGCAAAACACTTTTTTATTATTTATTTACCGTGAAAAAGCTTTTGACAATATAAGGCGACGTAAAATTTTGAATTCCTCAGAATTATGGGTTTGGACTAGGCTAAAAGAAGGGTAGTTTACAATATGTAAGAACCAAGAAAGAATTATGAGAATGAAAAATATGGAAAGCAGAGACGTAGTCTTTCTGCCCTGCTCTTCAGTCTCTACATCGGCTAAACAAAATAGAAGAAGTTCCAGAAATAGGTTCAAATATTCTCTGATGA
The DNA here is from genome assembly GCF_023898315.1 of Schistocerca nitens. NCBI lineage: Eukaryota > Metazoa > Arthropoda > Insecta > Orthoptera > Acrididae > Schistocerca > Schistocerca nitens. The sequence continues at coordinate 719,815,815 of NC_064618.1, forward strand.
CATTAATCTGAAAAGTCTACTGAATGCAGACATGTACTGAGAGCAAATCAGACAAGGTCGAAATGATTAAACACACAAAAATAAGATTACGAACAAACATCGAAGAATGTATAGTAGATGAAGTGCATGTATTCTGCTACTTTAGAATAACATAACGCATAACAGATGAAGTGAGGATGGCGTAAGTAACAGATGAGCACAGGAAAACAAAGCATTACTCGCCAAAAGAAGTCTACTAGTATTAAACATAGGCCTTAATTTCAGAAAGAAATGTAAGTCACAGCATTCTATGCGAGTGCCTCATGGACTATGGGAAACCCGAAGTGGAAGAGAACGGAAGAATCTGAGAATCTGAAAATAAGGTGGACTGATAAAGTAAGATAACTGGTAGAATCGAACCACTTTAATCGTACTGAACAAAATACAACAAGATTCTCATCAGGTTTTCAACACTCATGTCGGATGTTTCAACCCGCCAATAACTTAACAACAAAGTTTCAGTGTTTACAAAATAAAATAAAAAGACACTGGACTATATATAGTCCCTCATCTCATATCAAATCGTTCACTTCTGTTGTTGTCAGTCGTATTACACCCCCGCAAGTGAGATCATGTCGTCTTCGTCAGATGTGGGCATCGAGGGTATCCAATTGAGCCTTCCTGTGGTGTCCGATGTGAGCTGCAATCAGCGTATGAACTGAGTATTGGCTGTCTGGCGATGCGAGCATTTGCTTTCTAAATGCGTTCCTGTATTGTGGAAAGTATAGTTATACTGACTGAATGCTACCATTCATTACTGATGAAGTATATGAACTGCTATCTAACATCGGATGATAGGACAAGCGGTCAGACATAATGCAATAACTTCCATGGTACTACAGTGCATTGTTAAAGCAGCAAGGAATTGGAATGTATCCAACAAATAATTGAGGACATTGGGTGTAGATGAAGAGGTTGGTGGAGGAGAAGAAGTCGTGGCTGACTGTATGAAACGAATCAGAAGACTCCTAGTCGATAGAGCACTTACTTGCGAAGGCAAAGTCCCGCCTTTCGAGTCCCAATCCGGCACACAGTTTTAATTCCTCCATGAATTTTCTTATCAGTGCACACCCCGGAAACGTCCCCTCAAGCTGTGACTACGCCATGTCTCCGCAATATCCTTTCTTCCAGAAGTGCTAGTCGCGCAAGCTACGCAGGAGTACTTCTGTGAAGTTTGGAAGGTAGGTAGTGGCGGAAGTAGAGCTGCGAGGAGGAGTCGTGAGTCGTCCTTAGGTAGCTCAGTCGGTAGAGCACATGCCACTGAATGGCAAAATCCTGGGTTCGAATCCCGATCTGGCACACAGTTTTGCTCCACAGGGAATTTCATATCAGCGCACACTACGCTGCAGAGCGAAAATTTCATTCTGCAATAAGAAGAGTGATTAAAAAATAAATTAGCAAATAACATAAAAAAGAAGAAAGACATTGTGTAGTCGACGAAATGCCGAAACTTCCTTTGAAACTGCTGGTAGCAGGTTATATTCGGCATGTTATAGACAGAGCATACAGCAGGGAGTCCCACGCGTGCACTACATTTATGTAGCTGGGTGAGGTGGCGCAGTGTAAGGCATTGAACCCGTATTCTGGAGGGCAGGGATTCAAATCCCAGACAGATCAACCAGTGTTTCGTTCATCGTGTTCCCACTAAATCGGTTAAGGCTGTGGTCACAGTGGCACCGATATCGGTGAATGTCTCCGACAGCCAACATTGGCCGGAGAAAGCCAATCTTTTCTAATCAGGTTCGCGTTTACACTGTAGCCGATCTCATCGTCCGAATGTGAAATTCAAGTAAGCTCGTTTTCTTCGGTCAAATCGACCGACGTTCTGACACACAGGGAATATGGACTGTCAGAAGCTGAGAAGTTTATTCCAAGAATGAGTGAATTTGTAGCAACTTGATGATGAAAAATATCGTAATAGGGGTTTAGTTTGGAATCTATGGCATTAAATCACATGCTTTTAGGAAACATAAGTAGGTAAAACCTTTATCCGTAATTTTAGTAGTAAATTATAACCTCAAAAAATAATTTGTGGAAGTGAGAAGGGTGGCGTACTTATGCTTATTCTTATTGTAGTGGATATTTTTTGGTTTCTAGTAGCAGGGTACTAGATGTCTAGAAATTAGTTACACTGCTTATTGGCAATTTTATGCCTATAGGGTGGTGATTCTGTTACATGTAGTGGTTAGCAGATGTACTGTATGCGTTCCTATTTTTCATAGGTATTCTAAAATTTAAATTTGTCTTTCACACGTATGCTGAATGACATTTACTGAATGTTAATGGACGTAAGTCTGCACAGCTTGAAATAAATACAGCAAACCAGACTGTTCGTAATATTATATTATGTATTCGTAAAACTTGTCCGGTTATTCCGATAACTGAGGACAAGCTGTACAGTACTTCGTACGTTCTTTCGATACAGGCATAGAAACCAGCTTATTCAGATGCATCTGGTGTCCCTTTAATAGCAAAAGCCGCAGTGCATCATTCGTCTGCAAGCACAGAGGCGTCATGGTATCCATCCCATCCCAGGTTAAAGTCTAATCTACTTCATACATAAAATAGATTCTAACCTAACGTAACCTCATTGACCGTGCCAAAAGCTGACGATGGGGATCGGACGCACTGTGACTAAGCTGTCGGCCGATTTTATCGGGCAACCGCTGACGACGTCTGGCAACTGTTGTTGGTGACGCTGCGGACGCAGCCTAAGGTCGTGAGGTATCCATACTATTTTGGTCACACTTTAAATTCTGTTTCTTAAGTAAATATCGATATGCCTAGTCACACAGAGCAAAACAATGTAGCTGAGTAGTCTTTGACTATTACAACAATATCTTTGTGTTGCTACACCACCTCTGCCTGAGAGCACTAGCAAAGTTTTGGACAGTGTTGAGTATCAGACTTATTTTGAAGAAACGTCAGGAAATTTTCTTTATGAGATTGATGGAATTGGAGTATCAATATTTTTGTTGCAATTATGGGGAGGGAAGCTAAGGAGATTATTTGTGAGTTTTTCTGGAATACTGAAAGATTGAGATAAGCACAAAAGTGCGTAGCATTGTTTTGTGTTATTGAGATTGTAGTAATGAAGCTCAAATAGTACGACTTGCGGCGACGCGGTTCCTTTCTCTTCCTTTACATGCACCTACCTGTGAACTCGTTGCAGCAGATCACCAGTAGGAAAGCCGAGCAGAAACCGACCGTACTGCCACTCGCACCAGGCTGCATACAACGTAACTATTCCAAGAATCGGGAAAAGGTCTTTATTTTGAATGAAAGGTGGAAATACTGGAAAAACTTCGGTATATTCTGAAGTCAAAAATTACACGCTCACTGCCGAGCCTGTGCTAATACTAACACAGCATGCACAAACACTTTCACTCATGTTAGCAGGTTTATGGTAACGTATTTCCCGAAATCTGAACAGCTACTAAGCACGGATTATTCTTAAATGAAAAAGCTTGCCATAGCATCAAGTTTATCAGTGTCTAATGCACTCAAGTTTTTAGTCACGTATCAGCTCAATATGCCACGCGGAATTACTGTCTTTTCTCGTACACAAAATTACTTAAAACCCCATACTTACTGAAAAAACACACCTGAATAAATATACCTTCACTTCCAAGCACTTTTGAGGCATGCAACACAACTAAAACCGGCGAACTATAACCTCCTTTGGGGCTCATACTACACACGACCGTACCATTGAAAGGCTGGGCTCTGACTACCTTAGACTGCTGTAAGAATTCTCTATCTCCAAGAGAAAAGACGCGCGAAGAATACTCCGTTCTGATTGGCCAGTTTTCATTAAGGCCAATAGAAAAGCATTATTCACCAGCGTTAGTCCGCGCTTTTCATGACTAACCAATCAACAAATAACACACTTTGAAACGGTACTTTTTCTCGAAGTAAGTATTTAACATTCTGATATTTTGTTTATACTTTACGTTATTAACTATTTTCATTCACACTCGAATTAGCTTTTCTTTTACCATAAACTTACTTAACATACTATGATGAAAAATTCCCCGTCGTCTGCATATACACTCTCTCAAAAATTTCTCGTGCTTGTTCGTACAGCGTTTATCAGTAGAACAATGATTCTACATATTTCTTTCAGACCACAGTCACGCATCATTCAGACTACTAAAAGCATATACAAAACTGTGCAAACATAAGAAACTGTACAGACATAAATGAACGAAATAGCCATCAATAAATAAACAGAACAATTCACAAAAACATTCTCTTGACCTGTTTCTTTACTGCCTCTGTGTACTACTGGACACTGGTGGATGAAAATTAGAACTACGTTCTCGCCTGAACACCCTTCGGACTATCTGTCACTGTGCACGCATGAGTAATTCTCCCGACACACAGGCTCTATACAGGAGCGATATAAGGCGCCACGCCTCAGACTGTGGTATGGATTTCGCTGATAAGAAGATGAGATTCCCTTTGTTTAAAGTTATTGTGAACATTCAGCTGATTTTTAAAGCATTATTTCTGAATATAGAGCTTCATTTGAATTATGTAACAAGTTGTTTCTTATCAGTTCAAATTCCCACCTTTCCCACAGTTTACTATATTCGTACGCATATTGCAGTTTGTGATACGGAATTTTCAATCGCAGTTTTATTTTTAATGTCGAGGAATCTGCAAACATGTTTGTCAAGGCACAAGGTAAGTGAAAATACAGTTTAGGGCCGTGGATTTCTTTGTAAGTGAAGTTGAGCATTTATTTCAGAAGTCATGTTACAGTCAGGGTAGCACTGCATTTTGATAGAAACAGTTAGCTTCACGTCTGCAGACAGTGCAGAGCAAAGAATATTAAGTCTTTGTACCGTATAATTCATTATAGTCAAGAGTTTTGCGATGTCTACCAGTGTAAGTTAGGAAGTAGTTTGTTTGGTAATCTTTTTTGAGAAATTTCACTCGGATAGAGAGGAGCAGACAAGCGGTTAAGCTACAAGATGAATGCTGGGACTGAAACATCCTGGCAGATTAAAACTGTGTGCCGGATCGAGACTCGAAATCGGGACCTTTGCCTTTCGCGGGCAAGTGCTCTACCAACTGAGCTACCCAAGCACGACTCACGCCCCGTCCTCACAGCTTTACTTCTGCCAGTGCTCAGTTGGTAGAGCACTTGCCCGTGAAAGGCAAAGGTGCCGAGTTCGAGTCTCGGTCCGGCACACAGTTTTAATCTGCCAGGAAGTTTCATATCAGCGCACACTCCGCTGCAGAGTGAAAATATCATTCTGGAATGCTGGGACTGTCCCGCCGAAAGGACACAGCCGATTTGAAAGGCACAGCCGATTTCTTTCCCTGTCCCTCCTCCTTCCCAGCTTGTACTCCAACAAGCTCGTCCTCCTCGATCACTTTGGTGAAGGTGCCCTGTGCCGTGAGGTCCCTGGACTGGCGATATAAGCCAGGACGGCCGCGGTACGACACTAGTTGTGGAGCCATTGTCCGGCACGTGACCCGGCGCGCGCTGCGGGTTAGCCGACCGCCGTGGGGCACCTGCCGCCGCTGCCGCTGCCGCTGCCGGAGCACGACGCCGCCTGCCGGCCGCGCCTCGCCATCTATTATTTGTAATGGGGGCCTTGAACCAGCTGCGCAGCTACTAACACCCGCCATAACGAAAAATAAAAGGGAGCGCGGCGGCGGCGGCGCCGTCGGCAGGAACAGGTTCAGCGCGGCCGCTGGCGCCGAGAATAGCTGCAGCACGGCACAGGGCCTGGGCCCTTCCTCCCCTCCCCTTCCCGTCATTAACTCCTCTGCTTATCGCCTCAGTACGCCCACCGCGCCGCGTATCCCACGCGTCCCACCGCTGCGAGGCTAATGACTGCGACCTACGCTACCGAGTTACGACCCCCTTCCTGACACACTGGTTAGCAAAACTCCACCATGCTGGCGTTTCGAACCACTGACGTCGTGCGGTGGTGTTCCAGTACAGTTTCTGAGTCGGCCTACTCCATGTGGGAACAATAATAGCGAAAAAATAAAACCTAAAGTTCGTGTTACGAAGGGTGTACGGTAGGGCTGCAGCTTATTGCTCCTCTTGTTCGAGACTGAAGCGCCAAAGAATCTAGTATGGGCCTTCGAATTCAAATACCGAGATATGTAAACGGGCAACCCCATTATACACTACTGACCATTAAAATTGCTACACCAAGAAGAAATGCAGATGATAAATGGGTATTCATTGGACAAATATATTATACTAGAACTGACAAGTGCTTACATTTTCCCGCAATTTGGGTGCACAGATCCTGAGAAATCAGTACCCACAACAATCACCTCTGGCCGTAATAACGGCCTTGATACGCCTGGGCTTTGAGTCAAACAGAGCTTGGATGGCGTGTACAGGTACAGCTGCCCATGCAAATTCAACACGATACCACAGTTCATCAAGAGAAGTGACTGGCGTATTGAGACGAGCTAGCTGCTCGGCCACCATTGACAAGACGTTTTCAAATGGTAAGAGATCTGGAGAATGTGCTGGCCAGGGCAGCAATCGAACATTTTCTGTATCCAGAAAGGCCCGTACAGGACCTGCAACATGCAGTCGTGCATTATCCTGCTGAAATGTAGGGTTTCGCAGGCATCGAATGAAGGGTAGAGCCACAGGTCGTAACACATTTGAAATGTAACGTCCATTGTTCAAAGTGCCGTCAATGCGTACAAGAGGTGACCGAGACGCTAGCAGGCCAGAGCGGCCGTGCGGTTCCAGGCGCTACAGTCTGGAGCCGAGCGACAGCTACGGTCGCAGGTTCGAATCCTGCTTCGGGCATGGATGTGTGTGATATCCTTCGGTTAGTTAGGCGACTGATGACCTCAGAAATTAAGTCGCATAGTGCTCAGAGCCATTTGAACCATTTGACCGAGACGTGTAACCAATGGCACCGCATACCATCACGCCGGGTGATACGCCAGTATGGCGATGACGAATACACGCTTCCAATGTGCGTTCACCGCGATGTCGCCAAACACGGATGCGACCATCATGATGCTGTAAACAGAACCTGGATTCATCCGAAAAAATGACGTTTTGCCATTCGTGCAACCAGGTTCGTCGTTGAGTACACCATCACAGGCGCTCCTGTCTGTGATGCAGCGTCTAGGGTAACCGCAGCTATGGTCTCCGAGCTGATAGTCCATGCTGCAAACGTCGTCGAACTGTTCGTGCAGGTGGTTGTTGTCTTGCAAACGTCCCAATCTGTTGACTCAGGGATCGAGACGTGGCTGCACGATCCGTTACAGCAATGCGGATAAGATGCCTGTCATCTCGACTGCTAGTGATACGAGGCCGTTGGGATCCAGAACGGCGTTCCGTATTACCCTCCTGAACCCACCGATTCCATATTCTGCTACAGTCATTGGATCTCGACCAACGCGAGCAGCAATGTCGCGATACGATAAACCGCAATCGCGATAGGCTACAATCCGACCTTTATCAAAGTCGGAAACGTGATGGTAGGCATTTCTCCTCCTTACACGAGGCATCACAACAACGTTTTACCAAGCAACGTCGGTCAACTGCTGTTTGTGTATGAGAAATCGATTGGAAACGTTCCTCGTGTCAGCACGTTATAGGTGTCACCTGTGAATGCTCTGAAAAGCTAATCATTTGCATATCACAGCATCTTTTTCCTGTCGGTTAAATTTCGCGTCTGTAGCACGTCATCTTCGTGGTGTAGCAATTTTAATGGCCAGTAGTGTAAAACAAAGCGTGTCTGACGCAGTTCTTAGATCGGTTACTGCTGCTACAACGGCAATTTGAACGTGGTGTTATAGCCGGCGCACGATTGATACGACACAGCATCTCCGAGGTAGCGATGAAGTGGAGATTTTCCCGTACGTCCATTTCACGAGAGTACCGTGAATATCAGGAATCCGGGAAAACATCAAACCTCCGACATCGCTGCGGCCGGAAAAAGATCCTGCAAGAATGGGACCAACGACGACTGGAAAGAATCGGTCAACGTGACAGACGTACAACCCTACGCAAACTGCAACAGATTTCAATCCTAAGCCCCCAGCTAGTGTCAGCGAACGAACCGTTCATCGAAACATCACCGATTTGGGCTATCGTACCCGAAGGCCTACTCGTGTACCCTTGATGATTGCACGACACACATATCGCCTGGGCCCATCAATAACGATATTGGAGTGTTGATGACTGGATTCATGTTGCCTGGTCGGACAGTCTCGTTTCAAATTGTATCGAGCGGATGGACATGTACGGGTATGGATACGACCTCATGAATCCATGAACCATGCATGTCAGCAGGGGACTGGTCAAGCTGGTGGAGGCTCTGTAATGGTGGGGCCCGTGTGCAGTTGGAGTGATACGGGTGTCTAGATATGACTCAGACAGGTGACAGTACGTAAGCATCCTGTCTGAACACCTGCAGCGATTCAGGTACATTGTGCATTCCGACGGATGCAGGCATTTCCAACACGTCCAGAATTGCTACAGAGTGGCTCCAGGAGCACTCTTCTGAGTTTAAACACTTCCGCTAGCCACCAAACTCCCCAGACATGAACATTATTGAGCGTATCTGGGACGTCTTGGAACGTTATGTTCAGAAGAGATCTCCACCCCCTCTTACTCTTACGGATCAACGGACAGCCCTGCAGGATTCATGGTGTCAGTTTCCTCCAGCACTACTTCAGACATTAGTCGAGTCGGTGCCACGTCATGCTGCGGCAGTTATGCGTGCTCGCGGGGGCCCTACGTGATATTAGGCAGGTGTATCGGTTTATTTGGATCTTCAGTGTTTGCAAATGGAAAAAGCAATGAAAGAAATCAAAGAATATTTATGGACGGAGGTAAAAGAGCTTGGTGGATGATAGCAGTCATGAGGTTATGCATAGGCCTTTGCTGCAACTCATACTTTGGTTTACTATGTCTGGATTTTGACTTCTTGGTGCCAAAAGCCGAAAAGTCGTAAGAAAAGAGACATTCATTAAGCCACCGTGATGACTTCATTCACAAATAAATACAATTTTCGTAGGCTTATATAGGGCCCTTTCGCCCTGTTATAGTATGGTTCATAGACAGAAGAACCCTCTGGAAGACTACTGGTAGAATGGGGTGCATACATGATACAGAATACGGTGTAAGATTGTGTACCTTGAGTTAGTAGAGCGGTATCAAGTATAGAACCTGCACCAACACCACACGAACCTAACGAGTAACTGGCTGAGGTGAATGGAGCGCAGTTGGTCTCCAAGCAGCGGAACTGCCTGGTATTGAAGCATGGCGGTTGACTTCGCGTAACGTATGATCGTGGTCCTATATGTGTTAAGGACGGGGCACCTGCTGTTATCTTGGTATGCGGAGCCAGTTGTGCAGGACGGAACAGCACGGACTTGAACATGCAGCTGAGGAGCCGAGTGGTGGTTGGCTTTGGTGAGCGGTCCCAAAGGCTACAAGTACTGGCCAGCCAGTGTTGTCTTGGTATCGGCTGGTCTGTTATTGGCGTTCCTGGTGATTGCCAGCAGGGACGGTGATTTGAGCTTTGTGTCTGTCTTGCATACAGTGCTTCAGGAGGGCCAATCCGAGTTGTTCTTAAGTCTTCCCGCTATACTTACAGGAAATTGAACAGTCACATGGCATACATGGACTTTGCTTCAGTAGAAAGTTGTCAATATTCTTACACAGCTTGTAACTGATTTTGGTGTCGTTGGTCACGCCTGGTTATGATTCTCCTGGCTACCGTTATTTCATGCAGTCCTTGAAATAATATAGGGCGAATAAAACTTGTCTCATTTTAAGATCCAGTTTCATTTGGAAGACAAAACTGTTTTAGGGTAAATTCACCAACAGTGGTGATTATGTCATTAACTCAGATTTTCATTACATTATTAATTTGCGGAGTTTTGAGCGTGATAGACTAGAACTCAGTTTTTCTGTGTACTGTATGGGCGAGAGTATAAGTGGTATTTATTCTGCTATTTTGCGGTTCCATTACTACTGGCTTTTCCCTCATAAGGTTTTGTTTTGTTCATTGTGTATTCGTTAAGAAAACCTTAATCACTGTATGGGAATTATATACATTCAATATCATTCAGAAGTTATGTACTATTCATTGCTTATTCATTCAGAATGTTTTAATTACTGTTATTCGTTGTGTATTTGGCCGTAAGTTTCCGTGGTTTATAGGGGTCCAGTCCAAGACGCCTGCGGTCATCAACTTTATGCCAACAGTGCGCGGTCAGGATGATCTGTTTACGCCCGATAGGTATGCAACACACTTAATGTACAGGTAGTGTGATCACCATAAGGCTGCTAGGAAAACTACCGCAGTCTACGCTTACTTATGACAGTGTACCGTAGCCTACCGTAGTTTAACAACCATAGGTCTGAGAGATACGAAGCGAGACTGTTAGCATTACTAAAATCGTGGCGCATTACTGCGCAACAGTTTTTCGGCCATAAACTGTATTCTTGCACAAAAAGCAGTTTCCTACTTATTTGTTCGTTGGCTCTGTTGGGAGCAAACACTACGGACCCCCTCGGTAGCGTCACAGTAGACGACGTGCAGTAGTTTCACTAGTAGGGGGTACGAACGCATACATGCATAGGCTCATACGGCTACCGACTCGAAAGTCGAACGGAAGCAATGCGAGTATGTTACTTGGCTCTTCTTGGAACGTGAACTCTCGTCTGCCACTGGAGTCGGATTAGCGTCTCCGTGAAGTTTTTTGCGTGGTGGACAATTCTTTGAGCATCTCCATCTCTGTTAGTCCTGTCCGATAACCCAATAAACGCTCCAGACAAGGATTGGTTGAAATACAGTTTTTTAAGTGGCCGCCTTCGAGGGTGGATTACTTTTCGTTAAAATTCTTCGACTGAATCTCAGTTTGTCATCTGCATGTTCTACAACAGACACCACACTTGCTAGGTGGTAGCCTTTAAATCGGCCGCGGTCCGTTAGTATACGTCGCACCCGCGTGTCGCCACTATCAGTGATTGCAGACCGAGCGCCGCCACACGGCAGGTCTAGTCTAGAGAGACTCCCTAGCACTAGCCCCAGTTGTACAGCCGACTTTGCTAGCGATGGTTGACTGACTACATACGCTCTCATTTGCAGAGACGACAGTTTAGCATAGCCTTCAGCTACGTCATTTGCTACGACCTAGCAGGGGGCCATATTCAGTTACTACGAATGTATTCTGAACAGATATTGTGAATCATGTACTCTCAAGAGCGACGTTCATCATTAATGGATTAAAGTTAAGTATCAAACTAATTATGTCCGCTTTCTGAATTCTAATTCCTTGTCATGTTCCAGACCTCACGTCAGTATAGTTGTTCCCTCCTCACGCCAGCCTGCGTGAGCAAAATCGCGTGCATTTCAGCCTACTCTAGTAACACAGTGTTGGCTTTTCTGCCAACACAACATTTTGTGCGGCCGTTACGCTTTTAAGCGTTCTGAACGCTTAATGATATCAATTTTAAAGATGATGTTTGTTAGATTGAATAGACCTCAATAATCTAATCAAACATTAATCAAACTTTCTGCGTTTTTACATAAGTTCCACTTTTATTCGTTCCAAAACGTTTGTTTTACGTTAAGGAAGACATTTGGTTAACTGAGTTTGCATTTGTACCCATTGCCCAATATACACTCCTGGAAATGGAAAAAAGAACACATTGACACCGGTGTGTCAGACCCACCATACTTGCTCCGGACACTGCGAGAGGGCTGTACAAGCAATCATCACACGCACGGCACAGCGGACACACCAGGAACCGCGGTGTTGGCCGTCGAATGGCGCTAGCTGCGCAGCATTTGTGCACCGCCGCCGTCAGTGTCAGCCAGTTTGCCGTGGCATACGGAGCTCCATCGCAGTCTTTAACACTGGTAGCATGCCGCGACAGCGTGGACGTGAACCGTATGTGCAGTTGACGGACTTTGAGCGAGGGCGTATAGTGGGCATGCGGGAGGCCGGGTGGACGTACCGCCGAATTGCTCAACACGTGGGGCGTGAGGTCTCCACAGTACATCGATGTTGTCGCCAGTGGTCGGCGGAAGGTGCACGTGCCCGTCGACCTGGGACCGGACCGCAGCGACGCACGGATGCACGCCAAGACCGTAGGATCCTACGCAGTGCCGTAGGGGACCACACCGCCACTTCGCAGCAAATTAGGGACACTGTTGCTCCTGGGGTATCGGCGAGGACCATTCGCAACCGTCTCCATGAAGCTGGGCTACGGTCCCGCACACCGTTAGGCCGTCTTCCGCTCACGCCCCAACATCGTGCAGCCCGCCTCCAGTGGTGTCGCGACAGGCGTGAATGGAGGGACGAATGGAGACGTGTCATCTTCAGCGATGAGAGTCGCTTCTGCCTTGGTACCAATGATGGTCGTATGCGTGTTTGGCGCCGTGCAGGTGAGCGCCACAATCAGGACTGCATACGACCGAGGCACACAGGGCCAACACCCGGCATCATGGTGTGGGGAGCGATCTCCTACACTGGCCGTACACCACTGGTGATCGTCGAGGGGACACTGAATAGTGCACGGTACATCCAAACCGTCATCGAACCCATCGTTCTACCATTCCTAGACCGGCAAGGGAACTTGCTGTTCCAACAGGACAATGCACGTCCGCATGTATCCCGTGCCACCCAACGTGCTCTAGAAGGTGTAAGTCAACTACCCTGGCCAGCAAGATCTCCGGATCTGTCCCCCATTGAGCATGTTTGGGACTGGATGAAGCGTCGTCTCACGCGGTCTGCACGTCCAGCACGAACGCTGGTCCAACTGAGGCGCCAGGTGGAAATGGCATGGCAAGCCGTTCCACAGGACTACATCCAGTATCTCTACGATCGTCTCCATGGGAGAATAGCAGCCTGCATTGCTGCGAAAGGTGGATAGACACTGTACTAGTGCCGACATTGTGCATGCTCTGTTGCCTGTGTCTATGTGCCTGTGGTTCTGTCAGTGTGATCATGTGATGTATCTGACCCCAGGAATGTGTCAATAAAGTTTCCCCTTCCTGGGACAATGAATTCACGGTGTTCTTATTTCAATTTCCAGGAGTGTATAATCTGCCAATTAGGTATCCATGAGCTTCAGTCGAGTTTAAGTACACCACAAGCTAGTAAATTCTCCTTCACAAACATACCATAAAATAATAAAGGTATACAGTGGAATGTGAATCTGATTGTCAGTAAACATGTCAACCGAACTCCATCGCAAAAAGGAAGAAATATTTTATATAAGTCAGTTGAGGTACAGAAATGGTTGTGTGAAAATTACTTTTACCTTTATTTGTTTTCGTTTCTTTCTCATTTTTCTCCTTTTTCTGTTGTTCATCCTTACACTTATAAGACAGCGAAGACATTAATGAATGGAACATAGCTTTGTTTCCAAAAAAATTGTATTTGAGGAGAGCTTGTTTTATACTCGTTCTATTATTCCACAGCAAATGACATATAAATTCTAATGAGATTCACAGTTGCGACTGGCGATTCAGACCAAAAACAATTTTTTGCAGTCAGTAATGAAAACAAATTGATAATATTTTTAAACAACTCAGGTGGGGTTATTTATTTTAGATGTGGAAGTACTGGACACGTAATTTTTATAATAAATTATTCGGATATTTTTGAGCACAGCCAAGATGGGGCCGCGCTGTAAAGGGCTTTTTCATATTAATGGCGGCTGAAATACTAGACTTTGTAGATAAGGGAGTGAGGTGGTACATTATGCATTGCGTCTGTTTTTACGTAGTTTTACATTTTTGGTTACGGAGAGCCCACTATTCAATTACACTAGCATTGTTCTTGTAAGGCGGCCAGGTGAATTTTCCTAATTAGTGCTAATACTCAAGACGTCTCCGATCAACATATAGAATATTCCTATCTGAAAGTGTTCCGTCGTTATTGTAGAGTTACGTTCAGTTTCATACATAATTTCAGGACTTCGCTGTTATTGGCTGGACACAGAGGGAGGGGTTTTTTAATTCCTCATTAACGAAAGTGACTTAGTTCCGCCAGCTTGGATTATTTTGTTAGCTCTTTCATTTTTAATACTATGCTCTGATTAGTTGGAAAAAGTTGGATGGGAAAGGAGAGGAAGGGGAGGAGGAGAGAGCATAAATTGCCATGTGATAGGGATGGGGCCGAGGGTTGTCACGTGACAGATAAGAGGGGCGTGGCTTGTCCTGTGATAAGGCAGACGTTATATCCACCTTCGTGAATCCTGAAGCCAATAGCGTGCTCACGTGATATAAACGAAGTGCACCAAAGTGGCCAAAGTAAGCAAAGTGGACTGGAGAACCTATAGATATATAAGTTCCACTAATATTCTTGTTCATTTTCGGACTGCATTACGTATGGGGTAAAATGCTGCACACTTGTCCAACTCCCTTGTCTATGGTTCAGGCAGCCCCACTATCCAACTATACTAGCGCAGCTCTCATAAAATGTCCAGGTGAATTTTTATGATTAGTGCAAGTAAACAAAACAGCCTCCGATCAACGTATAGAATGTTTCTTTCCGGAGGCGCTCCATCGATTTTGCAGAGTTATACCCCATTTAGTTTCTTCGGTGTCTGCATGCTCATTGTTTAGCTTTGCAGCTGTTTTGTCAGAGGTGTTCGACAAATACTCTCTGTTACTGAACAAAAAAAATCCACTTGGCCCACGTCTGATTGTTCCCCATCCATAGAGCTTGGGGCGACCATCTCATAAACTTTAATTGTAGCTCCCGATTGCGGCGGCTGAACCCTCTCCGTGGCTGCCTCGTTATACTCTCTAACCAGTGTACACTACTGGCCATTAAAATTGCTACACCACGACGATGACGTGCTACAGACGCGAAATTTAACCGAAAGGAAGAAGATGCTGTGATATTCAAATGATTAGCTTTTCAGACCATTCACACAAGGTTGGCGCCGGTGGCGACACCTACAACTTGTTGACATGATGAAAGTAGCCAACCGATTTCGCATACACAAACAGCAGTTGACCGGCATTTCCTTTGGGAAACGTTGTTGTGATGCCTCTTGTAAGGAGGAGAAATGCGTACCATCACGTTTCCGACTTTGATAAAGGTCGGATTGTAACCTAGCGCGACATTGCTGCTCGCGTTGGTCGAGATCCAATGACTGTTAGCAGAATATGGAATCGGTGGGTTCAGGAGGGTAATACGGAACGCCGTGCTGGATCCCAACGGCCTCGTATCACTAGCAGTCGAGATGACAGGCATCTTTTCCGCATGGCTGTAACGGATCGTGCAGCCACGTCTCGATCCCTGAGTCAACAGATTGGGACGTTTGCAAGACAACAACCATCTGCACGAACAGTTCGACGACGTTTGCAGCAGTATGAACTATCAGCTCGGAGACCATGGCTGCGGTTACCCTTGACGCTGCATCGCAGACAGGAGCGCCTGCGATGGTGTACTCAACGACGAACCTGGGTTCACGAATGGCAAAACGTCATTTTTTCGGATGAATCCAGGTTCTGTTTACAGCATCATGATGGTCGCATCCGTGTTTGGCGACATCGCGGTGAACGCGCATTGGAAGCGTGTATTCGTCATCGCCATACTGGCGTATCACCCGGCGTGATGGTATGCGGTGCCATTGGTTACACGTCTCGGTCAAATGGTTCAAATGGCTCTGAGCACTATGCGACTTAACTTCTGAGGTCATCAGTCGCGTACAACTAATTAAACCTAACTAACCTAAGGACATCACACACATCCATGCCCGAAGCAGGATTCTAACCTGCGACCGTAGCTGTCGCTCGGCTCCAGACTGTAGCGCCTGGAACCGCACGGCCACTCCGGCCGGCTAGCGTCTCGGTCATCTCTTGTACCCATTGACGGCACTTTGAACAATGGACGTTACATTTCAGACGTGTTACGACCTGTGGCTCTACCCTTCATTCGATCCCTGCGAAACCCTACATTTCAGCAGGATAATGCACGACTGCATGTTGCAGGTCCTGTACGGGCCTTTCTGGATACAGAAAATGTTCG
The DNA here is from genome assembly GCF_023898315.1 of Schistocerca nitens. Classification (NCBI taxonomy): domain Eukaryota; kingdom Metazoa; phylum Arthropoda; class Insecta; order Orthoptera; family Acrididae; genus Schistocerca; species Schistocerca nitens. The sequence continues at coordinate 719,831,865 of NC_064618.1, forward strand.
ATTGCTGCCCTGGCCAGCACATTCTACAGATCTCTCACCATTTGAAAACGTCTTGTCAATGGTGGCCGAGCAACTAGCTCGTCTCAATACGCCAGTCACTTCTCTTGATGAACTGTGGTATCGTGTTGAAGCTGCATGGGCAGCTGTACCTGTACACGCCATCCAAGCTCTGTTTGAGTCAATGCCCAGGCGTATCAAGGCCGTTATTACGGCCAGAGGTGGTTGTTGTGGGTACTGATTTCTCAGGATCTGTGCACCCAACTTTCGGGAAAATGTAATCACTTGTCAGTTCTAGTATAATATATTTGTCCAATGAATACCCATTTATCATCTGCATTTCTTCTTGGTGTAGCAATTTTAATGGCCAGTAGTGTAACTTCAATAACAGTCGCCCGCTTTACCTGTGAATCCCCTCTCACAGTACAGCCCATAGACAGTGGCGCACACCGACGCCTGGATGAAAGCTGCACGTTGGTGGTTATTCCCACAACGTTTCTTCACCTCTTCCGGAATATCGCAATCTACAGTCGTATTAGAAAACACTTTCAAGCCTCTTCAAAACTGCCTGGCGGAACTGACCACTTTGACGGTGAGTTCACTTGGTATCTGGACTGTTATTTACGGCCCGTCTGCAGCTGCCCACCAGTGCAGTGTAGCACGGGTCGGTTAGAGTAGACCCCCCTGGCCGATATTCGCAACTGGACAACCACCCAGGGTCCGGTGAGAGCTGGGACGCGACTGTACCGCGTCCAGAGCGCCGGGCGCCGCGCCGCACTCAACCCTCGCCCGCAGGTGCCGACGCAGTGAGTTATGGGGTCGCAAGGTCACGCTCGGGGGAGGAGCCACCCCGCGCACGATGTGGGTCACTCGGCGCCGCCCACACAGCCGCCCACCGCTCGCCACTCCACTGGGCTCCCCGCACCCGCTGCGCAGCACGATAGCCATGTCCGCCGGCGCGCGGAAAATCTTCACTCTCTCTCCACGTAATGTGCCAGAGAGTGGTAACTCAGACCTGAGTACTTTCCTATACACTGAGGTGACAAAAGTCGTGCGGTAGCGATATGCACATGGCAGCAGCACCGCGTACACGACTGTCGCTTCCCGGCACAGCCTCACTATACCATAATGAAGTAAGTGCGATCTTCGTAGCGCAATCGGGACGTTAACGACAATGGGTTAGTTATAAATTGCTGTCAACCTTTATATCGGAGATGAGAGGGAGAGAAACTCCTTGGTTTGAAGCAAAAAAGTTTCCTGAAAATAGGTTACAGAATTGCAATATGTAGAAAAGATTGGTTAGTTTCTATCAAGTTTATTCTCACATATACTTATGTGAAGTGTTGGACCATAAACCCCTTAGTAAGATTCGGTCTATTTATTTGGACTTGTTACTTCAAAGCTAATTGCCAGTACATATAAGAAACAAGTACAAAGCAATCACTTGTTCTTGGTTAGCACTGAAATCTCTCTAAGTAATTGAGACAAAGACTGACAGCCTCTGTTCAACACTATTCCAATGAAACTCTAAAAATCCTACTTGACCTGTAGTTCCTGAGTGTCCACCAGAGTCTATCACCGTCTTCTCGTAGTTGAAGTCTTCATCCGCTGTATCGGCTGCTATGGGCCTACTCGGCCCCGCTGGCGTCTCGCTGTGGAATCTCCAAACTGCCAGCACTGGCTCTGAATCTGCATCTGAATCCCTACTCCTGGCTATTCCGCTGCCTGGCCTTTTATTTCGTTTCTCATGCACTTGGGTACACACGAGTTAATTTGTTTCACACGACCCTTTCATTTCTAATTGGTTGGCTTGCGCAGGAATGTCTTCGGTTCCACACACTTTCGTTTCCTGCTGCACACAACTTAATTTGGTTCCAAACGAGTCTATGATTCACTTGACACTCTCTCTTGCTGTATTATCGCCCTGGTGTTTGCGTCTTCTATTGCGCATGTTTGATTCATGCTGCTTCCTCTGGCAGGAAGTCAAACACTAAGTTATTTGATCAACAAGCCATACTGGGCAACCTCCGCCGCTTATCTTGTCCCTACGTCCTGCAGGACTATTTCTTAATTCGGCTGGCTGTTTGGCTATGGAGCCTGGACTCTTAATATGGTCACGAAAGCAAGAATAAAAATTAAAATTTTCTACGGTCACAACACGACATATAAGGGGCATTGACGGAGTTTTCATTTGTACTCAGGTGATTCATGTGGAGAGGTTTCCGATAATTATGACCGCACGACAGAAATTAACAGATTTCGACCGCCGAATGTCAGTTGGAGATAGGCGCATGGAACATTCCACTTAGGAATTCATTAGGGAATTCAATATCCTGAGATTCACAGTCTCAAGATTGTGCCGAGAATCCCAAATTTCAGACAGTACCACTCGCCACGGGCAACGCAGTGGCCGAAGGCATTCACTTAACGACCGAGAGCAACGGCGTCTGCGTAGGGTTGTCAGTGTCAACAGACAAGCAACATTAGTGAAATAACGGCAGAAATCAATGTGGGGCGTACGGCGAACGTACCCATTAGGACAGCACGGTGAAATTTGGCATTAATGTACTGTTGCTGCGGACGACCGACGTTGATCGATACGGACTTTTGTTGAAGTTTCGAGTACATACCTTCACCGAGGAGTCAAGCAGTATATTGCTCCCTCCTATGTACCTGGTGATCAAAAAGTCAGTAATTTGAAAACTGAATAAATCACGAAATAACGTAGATAGAGAGGTACAAATTGACACACGTGCTTGCAATGACATGGGGTTTTATTAGAACCAAAATATAAAAAAGTTAAAAAAAAGTCCGACAGATGGCACTTCATCTGTTCAGAATAGCAATAATTAGCATAACAAAGTAAGACCAAGCAAAGATGATGTTCTTTACAGGAAGTGCTCAATATGTCTACCATCATTCCTCAACAATAGCTGTAGTCGAGGAATAATGTTGTCAACAGCACTGTAAAGCATGCCCGGAGTTATGGTAAGGGATTGGCGTCGGATGTTGTCTTTCAGCATCCCTAGAGATGTCGGTCGATCACGATACACTTGCGACTTCAGGTAACCCCAAAGCCAATAATCGCACGGACTGAGTCTGGGGACCTGGGAGGCCAAGCATGACGAAAGTGGCGGCTGAGCACACGATCATCACCAAACGACGAGCGCAAGAGATCTTTCACGCGTCTAGCAATATGGGGTGGTTCTAATAAAAACCCATCTCATTCCAAGCATGTGTGTCAATTTTTACCTCTCTATCTAAATTATTCCGTGGTTTATTAAGTTTTCAAATTTATACTGACTTTTTGATCATCCGGTATATCTCGCGAGGAGACCATGAGGATAAAATCAGAGAGATTAGAGCCCACACAGAGGCATACCGACAATCTTTCTTTCCACGAACAATACGAAACTGGAATAGAAGGGAGAACCGATAGAGGTACTCAAGGTACTCTCCGCCACACACCGTCAGATGGCTTGCGGAGTATGGATGTAGATGCAGATGTAGATGTCACCGGGCCACAACTGCTCGCAACTGGTTTGAAGAACATTCTGGACAATTCGAGAGAATGCTTTGACCACCTGGATTGCCCGACATGTACCCCATCGAACATATATCTGACGCAGTCGAGAGTTCAGTTCGTGCACAAATCCTGCAACGACAACGCTTTCGTAATTATGGACTGGAGTTCATGGCATGTCGAGTTGTCGAGCAAAAGTTCAACACGATATTAGGCGGTATCCCATGACTTTTGTCGCCTCATCGTTTTTAGTACTACACATGTGTGTAGTAGCAATTTATGCCCTGAGGAAGGCTACTACATTGATGTCAGGGGTTGCAGGACGCAGAGGAATCGGAAAGCCATTATTCATCAACTATCTGCAACTCACAGTGACTGGATCCAAGGCGGTCGAGGAGTGTTCTCTTCAGTGACATGGGGGTAAGGTTCTAACCTATGTCTTTACACTGGGTGTCTCTCCTAAATGTCGACAGAAGCGTTTGCTCTGTCGCTCCGGCAAATATTTGCTATTTTGTTTTTTCGGTCTGTAGCTGGATCCAGCCTCAAAAATTGTTGCTTATCGCGACATTCATGAAACGCCCCTTGACAACGGAAACCGTCGGTTTGTTTCCCATTACATACAAAATAATTTTTAAAGCGGAAATGTAGACGCACATTCTATAGAGCGGTCTCAGGTTAGCCTAGTACTATACTTGTTTCATCAATATGTACACTACTGGCCATTAAAATTAATACACCAAGAAGATGACGTGCTACAGACGCGAAATTTAACCGACAGAAAGAAGATGCTGTGATATGCAAATGATTAGCTTTTCAGAGCATTCACACAAGGTTGGCGCCGGTGGCGACACCTACAACGTGCTTACATAAGGAAAGTTTGCAACAGGTTTCTCATACACAAACAGCAGCTGACGAGCGTTGCCTGGTGAAACGTTGTTGTGATGCTTCGTGTAAGGAGGAGAAATGCGTACCATCACGTTACCGATTTTGATAAAAGTCGGATTGTAGCCTATCGCAATTGCGGCTTATCGTATCGCGACATTGCTGCTCGCGTTGGTCGAGATCCAATGACTGTTAGCAGAATATTGCATCGGTGGGTTCAGGAGGGTAATACGGAACGTCGTGCTGCATCCCAACGGCCTCGTATCACTAGCAGTCGAGTTGACAGGCATCCTGCGCATGGCTGTAACGGATCGTGCAGCCACGTCTCGATCCCTGAGTCAACAGAAGGGGACGTTTGCAAGACAACAGCCATCTGCACGAACAGTTCGACGACGTTTGCAGCAGCATGGAATATCAGCTCGGAGACCATGACTGCGGTTACCCTAGACGCTGCATCACAGACACGAGCGCCTGCGATGGTGTACTCAACGACGAACCTTGTTGCACGAATGGCAAAACGTAATGTTTCGGATGAATCAGGTTCTGTTTACAGCATCATGATGGTCGCATCCGTGTTTGGCGACATCGCGTTGAACGCACATTGGAAGCGTGTATTCGTCATCGCCATACTGGCGTATCACCCGGCGTGATGGTATGGGGTGCCATTGGTTACACGTCTCGGTCACCTCTTGTTCGTATTGACGGCACTTTGAACAGTGGACGTTACATTTCAGATGTGTACGACCCGTGGCTCTACCCTTCATTTGACCTCTGCGAAATCCTACATTTCAGCAGGATAATGCACGACCGCATGTTGCAGGTCCTGTATGGGCCTTTCTGGATACAGAAAATGTTCGACTGCTGCCCTGGCCAGCACATTCTCCAGATCTCTCACCAACTGGAAACGTCTGGTCAATGGTGGCCGAGCAACTGGCTCGTCACAATACGCCAGTCACTACTCTTGATGAACTGTGGTATCGTGTTGAAGGTGCATGGGCAGCTGCACTTGATTACGGCCAGAGGTGGTTGTTGTGGGTACTGATTTCTTAGGATCTATGCACCCAAATTGCGTGAAAATGTAATCACATGTCTGTTCTAGTATTATGTATTTGTCCAATGAATACCCGTTTATCATCTGCATTTCTTCTTGGTGTAGCAATTTTAATGGCCAGTAGTGTATTAACAGGGTCAGTAGCATGGAAAGAATCACCAGCAGCGGCAGCCGCCATGGAGCAGCGCTGGTCAGTCACTACTGGAGTACTCATTATTCATCTTGTTTTAGCGCACCCATTAATACATATTGATAAAACGAATATACACACTAGACTACTCTGGGACTCTCTGTCGAATGAGCACATTAAATTCTGCACTAAAAATTATTTTGTTTGTAACAGGAAACAAACCGACGCTTTCCGTCGAAACTGGGCGTCACATCAAAGAAAATTGAAGGTGGTGGAGGGGAAAGGAATATTGATGTCAGTTGCATCGTGACTTTATGCAGAATCAGGGGCGATGAATGAAACTGCGTGCCAGACTGTGTTTTGAACCTGAGATCTTTTGCACATTAGGAAAGTAGCGTCAGCCACTGCGTCACCCAGACACAGTGTCTATCACAGCTGCGCAGTCACGGTACGCCCCTCGAGTGAACCATACTGCCATCCTGCGACAGCTGTCCGCAGCTCTCGACACGTCGTCCATGCTTGCTACTTTGAGATCCCCGATAGAGGTCGAACGTAATTGTGCACCTGCACTGAAGGTGGATCCACAATTACGTTCGCCATGTCCGAAAGAACAGACACCACGCATTCGTATAATTGATTCGCCTCGATGGGCAAAGAATCCACCACCTTCAGTGACGATGCACAGTTACGTTGCACCTCATTCGTGAATCTCAAAGTAGCGAGCATGGAGGACATGGACGAAGACTTCTGACGAACGTACTGTATTAAAGGCGAAGTCTAGAAACATAAAAGAGCTATAAAATTCTGGCCAGTAACACTCACTTCATTTGTTTCTTCCGTTCATTTCTTTTCATCTTTCTCTCATGATTTGCTCATAACTCAAAAGAACAACGAACGGGAAATATTAGCACGATTTCCATAACTTTATTGTCCACAATATTTCTGTTAGCTTGTCAAAACTTGAGTTAGAATGGTGAGAATCTGTCGTTTCATAGCTATTGCCTTCTATCACCATAACATTCCCATTAATCGTTTCTGAAATCACAGAATCAGGAGACTTATTTACATGTACGATGGTGAAAATCAGAAAGTTCAGTCTTGATCCTGAAATCCAATTCAGTGATTTAAGGATGAATTTTTGTTTCCCGTTTGACACTCCTTTCTAATGCTCTACACTAAAATGTTTTTTTACAATATGCTGTAAGAAATTAATCAAGCGGATGCAAATATTGACGTATATTCTATCGCCTTTACTGTCTGAAGCGAGAATATTCCGTTTCTATTTTGGATTTCATATAATGTAAAAATCTGTTTAAAGGATTTTTATAAATTCCGTGACTATATTGAAATAGTTTCACAACTCTTCCCCTGTGTTTTGCAGTTTTGTAGTTGCTTTACTCTATCTATGGGTCATTCTCTGCTCTGAGAACAGGGATTCTTCTAAACCTTTATTGTGTATTATTACTGTCGGATTGAGAGTTCAAAACGTATGAACATTTTGAGCCAAGGGTATGCGCCTCCTTTGAGAAATAGTAGGCGTCTCCTCTTCATATTCTGAACAGGTTACCAGAATTAAATAGTCTAATTAGCGAAATGTGATGGCAGGAATAACGGCACTTCTGGTCAGGTGAGTTTGGAATTGTAAATACCAATTCACATAGGGATAATTCACGAGAAGGTCTAATAATGAATAAGAAAACAGAAACGCGGTTAAGCAACTATGAACAGCGTGGTTAAAGCATTATCGTAGACAGGCACGAAGCCAACACCGCAACAGTCGTAACAATTTCTATGCCAACTAGCTCCACAGCGTGAACAGTTTCAAAATATGTATCATGCGACAACAGAAATTCTTCAGATAGTTACGTGTAATAAGAATTTTAGTCGGATCCTTCAGTTCTCTCTCACGTTTCCATTTCACGTTCCTGACTATTTTCGTTGTGCGCATTCGCTTTTCATTAAATAAATTTTATTCTAAATTGTGACTTCTTTCGCTTGATCATATACCCGTCACTATAAATGCATACCTAATACTTTGATGAGTGATATAACAACCTATTACTTAAAAAAATTCGTACACAAACTCTTTTGTTTGCCCGAGAGCATAATTCTCTGATGGCGAAAGCAAAATTAAATAATTCTCCTGTAGAATAATGAGAGTGTGGATTTTAGGCGTTTCTTGGACATCTCTCTTGTGCTAGTCTTCAAATTTGGTTGTACTACCTTTGTTGGCTTGTTGGAAAGAAAAACGAGTTAGAAGTAAACTCATAAGTTCATTCCACCAGGCAGTTTCCCTCTATATTAGTTAGTACGCGGATTGTGCACCGACACATGTAAGAACTTGATGGTGGGCTGAGGTGCTTTCGCTCACATGGCTCCTTTAGAAAGATGATTTATATGACCGGTAGCATACGTTTAAATGTCTCTTTTTCTGTATAACAGTAGCGTAGCAATCAATTTCCTCTTTTCTATTAATTTCAGCGTCGCCAATTTTTGTTGCGCAGTGTGTATCAGTTTAGGAGTTAATTGAAGCATTTCGTAACGTTTAATTTAATAGCCAGTTCCTGTAATTTCCGTCACGCAGATGCCTTTATAAACTGATTATAAATCAGTTTCATGACATCCTGTCCAGATCTTAAAGGTATGATGGATTTATCAGGTTTCTCTCAACCATATGATTGCTTGGGGCGTGCTCTTTTCAAGTGACTAAGACAAGCAGGAGAAGTAATCTTATGAAATATTTTTTGTAAACGGGGGTAGTAATTATAGCGTCACATTTAATTGGCTAACATTTGTTTACTTTCATAGAAGACGTCCTCCAGACGCCCCTGTCCAGGCTTTATTAGCTTCCCATATCTAGTTCGTTTTTTTCTCTCCAGATACAGCCGGTCTGCGACTTTTTTTCTTTGAAATCGTCTTGACGGACGTTGATGGCATGTTTATGTTCGTTTAGAGAGTGTCCTAAAAATAATATCGTGTTAATCACTTCCTTCATAAAGTTCGTAATTTTTCCTTCAAGAGTGTTCAGAAATTCTGTTTCAGGAAATATGACGCCAATGAATAAATGTTGATCACTGCCTCTATGAAAATAATTATTCTATAATAATCATATGCTGATTTAAACTCAGTTGGTAGAGCTACTGCACTAAGTTTGAATTCCTCAAATGGTTCAAATGCCTCTGAGCACTATGGGTCTTAACGTCTGAGGTCATCAGTCCCCTAGACTTAGAACTACTTAAATCTAACTAACCTAAGGGCATCACACACATCCATGCCAGAGGCAGGATTCGAACCTGCGACCGTAGCAGCCGCTTGGTTCCGGCTGAAGCGCCTAGAACGGCTCGGCCACTCCGGCAGGCTGAATTCCTCAGTAAATCACTTGTGTAAGTAGCTAATAGCGAGATTGGTCTGCTAAAATATGAGATCTGTTGTAATGTTCTTAGTAGTAATACAGTAACAGTAGAATACTGTGCACTGCGATTTTGCTGTCTAATCCGCCATTATTTGAAAAGACTTTTAGGCCATGACCTGAGTTAGAAACGTACTGTATATTTCTCGTCTAACAGTAAAACACGGAAAATAGAAGTAGTCTATCAGTCTTATATTATGATTTTTAGAATTAAATACCATAGCACAAAGTATACAGTATCTGAGACAGTCCAGCTGTCAACATGGACGCATGAGTCTTTGGCAAACGTAGAACGCAATGAAGCAAGTGCATGGCCAAGGTATTCCACTAGCAAGTGAACGGTACCTCCAACAAAATACGAATCAAAAACGAGAAGTGCGCTTAAGTTAGCTAAATACATGTAAGGATTGTAATGGTTGACACACTAATGGTTTAGTATCAGGAGACAATTACCGTGAGGTAAAGTACCGTAGTCCAAGAATATCTATTTTTGGAGGTTTGGGTGAAGAAAACTGTCATCATCATCATGATGACTGTCGGTCGCTAAAGAGTATGGTGTGACCCTTCGGGACCTCAGAAGCTAATTTGTTGTAAGTTCTGACGTCAGTATAGACCAACTCTGAAGCCGCAAGCTCTCTGACACTGTTGGCAGACATCTGTATCAACCACAGCCAGCTGATAGTTGTTTATGCGAGTGGTCACACTTTTCTTCATTGCGTGTCGCTTATCCACATCAAATTTTTGACGTGCCTGTTCGAGGTTTCACAGACCTTTACCAGCTTATCGACGCTATGATTGTCGATTAGATGGCGTTGCTTCCCAGTTTTGAAAATTGGTCAAGCAATTCTCCACGTTGCATTCCCCACTGTCGTCCCTGCGTATGTTGCCCATCCGCAAGTTGGAGTTACATGATTTGCTTATGGAGACTGGAGTCTGCATATGGTCCACATACGCTGCTCCGATCAGAAGGCTGTGGCATGTCGTGACCACAAGGCTACAAGACGCTCAGCTCTGCGCTACCCAGTAATCAGATGCTGCTTCTAGTTGAGTAGACGTCTATCTGTAACGCAGGGAACAGAAATTTAAAAATGAGTATGAGAGGACGGATAGGTTCTCAAGACTGTACTTTACCAACACTAAAACGAATTGTACATACAAAAGTCAGTCTCTTCATCACATCCTACTTCATTAATGTTGACAACTATTATCAGATCTAAAAACGAGAAAACGTAAACAAAAAAAAATCATCAATTAATTCATAAAACAAGAAAATGGACTTACTATATGTGCGAAAAAAGACCAAGTTATCTAAAACTTGCAGCAGTGCGTAGTCAACACATAGAAGAACGAGAGCAGGTAGTGCATATTTATAGATTAAGTGGAGTTTACAATCATCGGCGCTTACAAAATATAGTAAAATAAGAATTAGTATCAATTACAAACAGATGAAAGTATGTGTTTTAAAAAGAGATAGTAAATTTAATGTCTGTAAAGCTATAGATCAGTTCATTTCATGTGTGTTAAAAAAACGTAACATACATGGTGTTAGGAGTGTAAGTGCAGATACGTTTATTGGTGATTGAGGACAGCATACTGAACAACATTACATCATTTTTCCAAAGAAAATTCCGCACTAGCTGTATCAATGATTTTTATTAAATCTGCGACCGGTTTCGCACCACTTATAGGTGCATCCTTAGGCAATCTGTACAAAAAATTATATAATAAGAGCTCACTTATAGGTGCATCCTTAGGCAATCTGTACAAAAAATTATATAATAAGAGCTCATATTCACTATTCGATCCCCCAATTCTAAGGTATAAACTGAACTTTTAAACAACCAGTTTCTTGAATGAGACAAGGAAGTATTCACATACGCTATTTATAGCATGGTAACGTTGAACATTGCCCTGTAGTCACTCCCCACCATTCACGTCCCACGACACATACCTTATTTATAACATGTTAACGTTGAACATTGCCCTGTAGCCACTCCCCACCATTCACTTCCCACGACACATACGTTATTTATAACATGGTAACGTTGAAAATTGCCCTGTAGCCACTCCCCATCATTCACGTCCCACGACACATACGTTATTTATAACATGGTAACGTTGAACATTGCCCTGTAGCCACTTCCCACCATTCACGTCCCACGACACATACGTTATTTATAACATGGTAACGTTGAACATTGCCCTGTAGCCACTCCCCACCATTTACGTCCCACGACACATACGTTATTTATAACATGGTAACGTTGAACATTGCCCTGTAGCCATTCCCCACCATTCACGTCCCACGACACATACGTTATTTATAACATGGTAACGTTGAACATTGCCCTGTAGCCACTTCCCACCATTCACGTCCCACGACACATACGTTATTTATAACATGGTAACGTTGAACATTGCCCTGTAGCCACTCCCCACCATTCACTTCCCACGACACATACGTTATTTATAACATGGTAACGTTGAAAATTGCCCTGTAGCCACTCCCCATCATTCACGTCCCACGACACATACGTTATTTATAACATGGTAACGTTGAACATTGCCCTGTAGCCACTTCCCACCATTCACGTCCCACGACACATACCTTATTTATAACATGTTAACGTTGAACATTGCCCTGTAGCCACTCCCCACCATTCACGTCCCACGACACATACGTTATTTATAACATGGTAACGTTGAAAATTGCCCTGTAGCCACTCCCCATCATTCACGTCCCACGACACATACGTTATTTATAACATGGTAACGTTGAAAATTGCCCTGTAGCCACTTCCCACCATTCACGTCCCACGACACATACCTTATTTATAACATGTTAACGTTGAACATTGCCCTGTAGCCACTCCCCACCATTCACGTCCCACGAGACATACGTTATTTATAACATGGTAACGTTGAAAATTGCCCTGTAGCCACTCCCCATCATTCACGTCCCACGACACATACGTTATTTATAACATGGTAACGTTGAACATTGCCCTGTAGCCACTTCCCACCATTCACGTCCCACGACACATACCTTATTTATAACATGTTAACGTTGAACATTGCCCTGTAGCCACTCCCCACCATTCACGTCCCACGACACATACGTTATTTATAACATGGTAACGTTGAAAATTGCCCTGTAGCCACTCCCCATCATTCACGTCCCACGACACATACGTTATTTATAACATGGTAACGTTGAAAATTGCCCTGTAGCCACTTCCCACCATTCACGTCCCACGACACATACCTTATTTATAACATGTTAACGTTGAACATTGCCCTGTAGCCACTCCCCACCATTCACGTCCCACGAGACATACGTTATTTATAACATGGTAACGTTGAAAATTGCCCTGTAGCCACTCCCCATCATTCACGTCCCACGACACATACGTTATTTATAACATGGTAACGTTGAAAATTGCCCTGTAGCCACTCCCCATCATTAACATCCCACGACACATACGTTATTTATAACATGGTAACGTTGAAAATTGCCCTGTAGCCACTCCCCATCATTCACGTCCCACGACACATACGTTATTTATAACATGTTAACGTTGAACATTGCCCTGTAGCCACTTCCCACCATTCACGTCCCACGACACATACGTTATTTATAACATGGTAACGTTGAAAATTGCCCTGTAGCCACTCCCCATCATTCACGTCCCATGACACATACGTTATTTATAACATGTTAACGTTGAACATTGCCCTGTAGCCATTCCCCACCATTCACGTCCCACGACACATACGTTATTTATAACATGGTAACGTTGAACATTGCCCTGTAGCCATTCCCCACCATTCACGTCCCACGACACATACGTTATTTATAACATGGTAACGTTGAACATTGCCCTGTAGCCACTTCCCACCATTCACGTCCCACGACACATACGTTATTTATAACATGGTAACGTTGAACATTGCCCTGTAGCCACTCCCCACCATTTACGTCCCACGACACATACCTTATTTATAACATGGTAACGTTGAACATTGCCCTGTAGCCACTCCCCATCATTCACGTCCCACGACACATACCTTATTTATAACATGTTAACGTTGAACATTGCCCTGTAGCCACTCCCAACCATTCACTTCCCACGACACATACGTTATTTATAACATGGTAACGTTGAAAATTGCCCTGTAGCCACTCCCCATCATTCACGTCCCACGACACATACGTTATTTATAACACGTTAACGTTGAACATTGCCCTGTAGCCATTCCCCACCATTCACGTCCCACGACACATACGTTATTTATAACATCGTAACGTTGAACATTGCCCTGTAGCCACTCCCACCATTCACGTCCCACGACACATACGTTATTTATAACATGGTAACGTTGAACATTGCCCTGTAGCCACTTCCCACCATTCACGTCCCACGACACATACGTTATTTATAACATGGTAACGTTGAACATTGCCCTGTAGCCACTCCCCACCATTTACGTCCCACGACACATACCTTATTTATAACATGGTAACGTTGAACATTGCCCTATAGCCACTCCCCATCATTCACGTCCCACGACACATACCTTATTTATAACATGTTAACGTTGAACATTGCCCTGTAGCCACTCCCCACCATTCACTTCCCACGACACATACGTTATTTATAACATGGTAACGTTGAAAATTGCCCTGTAGCCACTCCCCATCATTCACGTCCCACGACACATACGTTATTTATAACACGTTAACGTTGAACATTGCCCTGTAGCCATTCCCCACCATTCACGTCCCACGACACATGCGTTATTTATAACATCGTAACGTTGAACATTGCCCTGTAGCCACTCCCACCATTCACGTCCCACGACACATACGTTATTTATAACATGGTAACGTTGAACATTGCCCTGTAGCCACTCCCCACCATTTACGTCCCACGACACATACGTTATTTATAACATGGTAACGTTGAACATTGCCCTGTAGCCACTCCCCACCATTCACATCCCACAACACATACGTTATTTATAATATGGTAACGTTGAGCATTGCCCTGTAGCCACTCCACACCATTCGCGTCCCACGTCCCACGTGAATGGTGGGGAGTGGCAACAGGGCAATGTTCAACGTTACTATGTTATAAATAACGTATGTGAGTACTTTCTTGTCTCATTCAAAAAATGGTTGTTTAAAAGTTCAATTTATACCTCAGAATTGGGGGATCGAATAGTTAATATGAGCTCTTATTATATAATTTTTTGTATTGATTGCCTAAGGATGCACCTATAAGTGAGCTCTTATTATATAATTTTTTGTACAGATTTCCTAAGGATGCACCTATAAGTGGTGCGAAACCGGTCGCAGATTTAATAAAAATCATTGATACAGCCAGTGCGGTATTTTCTTTGGAAAAACATTACATCAGTATTTACTTCATTTGCAGACTAATAGTTACAGCTATTAGGCGTAGTATGTTTTTAGTTTGGTTTATATCTCCAAGTACTTGTGGCAGGAATAAGCATTTATCCCTTTCGGTCATTGTGTCCTCATATAAGGACATACTAAATAAACGCTTAGTATATTAAAATTGGTTAAATTTTACCATTTGTGAATTTTATCCTCATATTGTCACAAGCAGAGAGTTTATTTGAGAAGTGTCGGCATCTCCTGTCAATCTGTGGTAGCAAAAAAACAAAACTGAATGTGCATAGTCACATGGGCGCTTCCCAATAATCTTTGTACCTCCCATCAGCCGGTTAAAATCTTCTCAGTTTAGGTAAAAAAAAAAATTATTTGTGCGTAGAAAGGTGCGTTCTTGTAGGTGAAAACTAAAGGTGTCTTTCAGAACGAAAGGTAAGTGACGTATTTATAACTTTATACATGTTCCCAAATGAGGACATTGTGATTGAAACGTTGTAATAACGTAGAAATTTAGGACATTATTTCGCTGTCTTTTTAGTCATCTTACGTTGATTTCACATTGCCCCCAGTCCAAGATAGACGAAGGCCGTTTACAGAAAAAGAAGTTATAAAGCTCCTTAATTCATCTGAGATTGACGATCTATCCGATGATCCTGGCGATAATTTTGAACAAGAGGATAATAATGGAGGTAATCTTAGACGTTTTATATCATACAGTTTATTAAAAGCTGGTTAGCCTAGACGCAAAACCCGTTAACTGCATGATAAGTGACACTGAGATAATCACGAAACACTCGTCCCATCCAAACGACAATGCATTGGCAGCGAGAATGTTAGTGTTGCCTACGAGTTTGTTTCACCGGAGCCAACCCAACGCTCAACAAGAAAAATATCTATTCTAACAGTAACAGACTGAAATATAGCTTTGAATGTCCAGACTGGTAACTCTGATGTCTGTCTGCATCCGGACATAGCAGGGCGACAGCCACGGCTATTGGGCATCTAGAGGGCTTTGCGCCCGAAGACAACATGCAGTTAGCTGCTTTTGAAACCGAATACGATTTCCGACAGTTATTTCCGCTGGTTTATAGCCGGTTTTGCAACCTGAAAATATTCCATCATGTAGGCGCTGAAAAAATCTATACGGCAGTATGCCCACGTCAAAATCTACATAAAATGAATTTTTCAATGTCAATAAACTTCACCAACATCCGTATACTTAAAGATATTTTATTTTATTCTAAAAGCAACCAGTTTCGGCAATTCGTTTTGCCATCTTCAGGCCCCATACGATTTTATCGAAATAAACGAACTTATCGTATAGCGCCATAAAGCACTGGATATCGTTAATTCAAATCGTTATGCAGATGCTTCATTTGTGTAATTTATGTATTATGGTGAAATAAAATAAAATAAAATAAAATGACTTTTAGACTTATTCTGCACCCGCTTGAAAACAATGTCCTAATTTGAGGACGCGTTGTATCTCCCCTTGGGGGGCACCTCGAAATATTTTATACATCTGAAAAATCATAATTTAATTCGAAGAACTGGATGGCAATGTGACGATTTTTTTTCCAGGAAAAAAATAATTCGTCAATGCCTTCATCTTGAAACTGAATTTCGAACTGCTACAATGTAGTTATCGGCATCATTTGAAAGCTATGATCGTCTCTTCTATCTAGACATTGATATAATTTGTACGTGGTGCTTATACAACTGTGAGAGCTCTTGCTACTTTATCACCCTTTATAGTGATAACTTTAACTCCTTCTCGTGAGACAAAGTGAGACGACTGACCATAAAAAAAAATTACGGAGTATAACAGTCCTTAGAATTAGACTAGACCCGTGAACAAAGATTTCCCGGTTTTTCAGAGGAGTGATCCGTCGGAAAGTTTGTCTCTCGCGGTGCACATAGCTGAGTGTGTATGGGTTCTTGCTGCAACCAGAGTGAGAGTTTGCACAATATTACAAGGCTCCAAGAGTGAGACAAAAGAACTTTTCAACCTGTATGGAACTGATGACATTTTTACATGAACAAATATGTTTGTCTCCCACAGCCCCTTTATTCTCCTGACTGAAATCCGAATCATATGTGTGCTCATCATTAGTCGTCGCAAAATTAAAATCTTACAAGTGAAAAAAGTTGAGAAGACTGAAGCCAAGACAAAAACAAGAGGAGTTTCAGAGTGTGCCGCACCAAACAGTGAGGTTGTTCAGATACTCCTGAACGTGGAGTCAGTTTATGGAATTCAGGCCGTTTGGATAGTTGCGTTACATGGTGCCAATTTACGCAATTCAGATTATTCGTATAATTTTGAACAGGGTGCCAATTTACTCTATCCAAGGCGTCTGGATACTTTTGAATGTGGGAAGATGGTGGCCTGGGCTACATACTGATCGGCTATTTAGTTTTCATGGGTGCTAGTTCCGCCATCTTGGATTTCTTTATAATTGCTCACTAGCAAAACTGGGCTAGTTCTGTCATCTTGCATTTTTGAATTTCCCACTACCGCCATCTTAGCTTCCACCTTGTATTGTAACATCGATCCCCCACCCCTATAAATAGGCAGTACGCGCATGTGATGATGCAATCCACGCACATGACGTCATTGTTCCAACACTGGCGTCAGCTTGAAGAAACTGACACCAGTTCCTGAAGAACGGTTGCGGCTACCTGTCGGGCGTCCAGCCGAGTGAGCCCACGCCGCGGGCATCTCTACCGCTCGCTGTGATCAGGCGGCGCGGGTCGGCGCGGCGCGGCCACGACTAATGGCCGCGAATTACAACGGAATTAACGAGCCACCAGCTCGTTAGGTGGTCCGCCGGCAACAGTTTTATGGTTGCCAAGTGCAGCTGGGAGGAGCCGGCTCAACAGTTTGGTCTTGCGCAGCACCTCGTGATTAAACCCGGGCCCAACGAGCGGGTGCGCATGCGCTAGTGCCCCTCCCACTTCCTCGTCTGTCTGCCGGCCTGCTTTATTTGCCGCCGACTCTCGTTCGGCGAAAAACTCGTCTAACCCTCTTACGAAATCGCCTTTTATTGCAGGTGAAATACCCAGCCGCCATAAATTAAGTCGAGAGTTCGCGATTATGCATCCCAACAGTTTTCCAATTTCGCTTCCCTCAGTTTCTTTACGCACATTTGGGGATATCGGTTTTTGCTTTCTCCTTTGTGCAGGGAAATCAAGTACAGAGTATTATGCACCTCCAGAAACTCCTCCGTTGTTTAAAACGAAGCGCGCTTAATAATAACAAGTTTATTTCCCCGGAGCGTAAAAGTAATAATTAATTTCTTTCTTTTCAGGTAAATACTGCTGCGCCTGCATTGGCTTGAGCATCGTCCACCCTGTAAGTACAGTTTTCTACTAACGTAATGCAGTACGCCCATGCCTTAAAACCATTGACAAACTGCGTTTTCCGCAGAGTAACTGTCCAGTTTAATGCACTGCGCTGTCACTCAGTGAATTAAGAATGTTTTACGACGCTGGCGACGTTCATTACAGACCTCGTGGCTAATTGTATTAAATTATGAGCGGAGAATTTTTGAGAAGATGGAACTGGAGATGGAACAAGGTTTTCGAGGCAGCTACTAATGAGAAACAAGACGGGAAAAAATCTGAATAAACACTGTGCAAAGATTCCAAGAGATAATTGTCCAGAACCGAAAAACTTAGCGCATTATACTTTATGACTGTTGCTGAAATGTCGTACATCATTTGCATGCTCATTTACTCGAAGGGTGTAAAGACAAGGGAAAGGATAATTCCTAAACAACTGAATTCTTGATGGTATTGCAACCGCAATCAAACCGCAGGTTGGTCACTTCAGCATCAAACGATATTCAGCAGTCAGCGTTGCTTTCGATAAATAAATGATAAGTTCTCCCTAGACAAGATATCGCTGACATCATTTCTGGACAAGCAATCCAGTTTTAAATTTCTGTGAGGACTTTTAAAATTACATCCCCGTGCATGAACCAAAATCAGGTGTAAGCATATAGAAATCAGTATTCTAGCAAATATGCTATTTGCATATACCTCATTTACAGCCTCAGTGTCTGGATTTGTGAGTTGTTGGCCTTCATGCCTGCCACGTTCATCTAATTAAGTAGCAATCTGTCTTTTCCTATATTCTTAATTAAGTTTTTATTTGTCGATAAACAGTGGAGAGGAACACAGGCACAGATCAAGTAAAACATTCGTAAAAGTTTACATTGTCACCCATACCTTCGCACTTTGAGGAAGGGTGGCACATGTAACCACCAACGTACCGTTTCCCTAATTTTAATTAAAGCAAATACACTCCTGGAAATTGAAATAAGAACACCGTGAATGCATTGTCCCAGGAAGGGGAAACTTTATTGACATATTCCTGGGGTCAGATACATCACATGATCACACTGACAGAACCACAGGCACATAGACACAGGCAACAGATCATGCACAATGTCGGCACTAGTACAGTGTATATCCACCTTTCGCAGCAATGCAGGCTGCTATTCTCCCATGGAGACGATCGTAGAGATGCTGGATGTAGTCCTGTGGAACGGCTTGCCATGCCATTTCCACCTGGCGCCTCAGTTGGACCAGCGTTCGTGCTGGACGTGCATACCGCGTGAGACGACGCTTCATCCAGTCCCAAACATGCTCAATGGGGGACAGATCCGGAGATCTTGCTGGCCAGGGTAGTTGACTTACACCTTCTAGAGCACGTTGGATGGCACGGGATACATGCGGACGTGCATTGTCCTGTTGGAACAGCAAGTTCCCTTGCCGGTCTAGGAATGGTAGAACGATGGGTTCGATGACGGTTTGGATGTACCGTGCACTATTCAGTGTCCCCTCGACGATCACCAGTGGTGTACGGCCAGTGTAGGAGATCGCTCCCCACACCATGATTCCGGGTGTTGGCCCTGTGTGCCTCGGTCGTATGCAGTCCTGATTGTGGCGCTCACCTGCACGGCGCCAAACACGCATACGACCATCATTGGCACCAAGGCAGAAGCGACTCTCATCGCTGAAGACGACACGTCTCCATTCGTCCCTCCATTCACGCCTGTCGCGACACCACTGGAGGCGGGCTGCACGATGTTGGGGCGTGAGCGGAAGACGGCCTAACGGTGTGCGGGACCGTAGCCCAGCTTCATGGAGACGGTTGCGAATGGTCCTCGCCGATACCCCAGGAGCAACAGTGTCCCTAATTTGCTGGGAAGTGGCGGTGCGGTCCCCTACGGCACTGCGTAGGATCCTACGGTCTTGGCGTGCATCCGTGCGTCGCTGCGGTCCGGTCCCAGGTCGACGGGCACGTGCACCTTCCGCCGACCACTGGCGACAACATCGATGTACTGTGGAGACCTCACGCCCCACGTGTTGAGCAATTCGGCGGTACGTCCACCCGGCCTCCCGCATGCCCACTATAAGCCCTCGCTCAAAGTCCGTCAACTGCACATACGGTTCACGTCCACGCTGTCGCGGCATGCTACCAGTGTTAAAGACTGCGATGGAGCTCCGTATGCCACGGCAAACTGGCTGACACTGACGGCGGCGGTGCACAAATGCTGCGCAGCTAGCGCCATTCGACGACCAACACCGCGGTTCCTGGTGTGTCCGCTGTGCCGTGCGTGTGATCATTGCTTGTACAGCCCTCTCGCAGTGTCCGGAGGAAGTATGGTGGGTCTGACACACCGGTGTCAATGTGTCCTTTTTTCCATTTCCAGGAGTGTAGTACGAATAATGCTGCTTTTCTGCTATTTTTTTTTTTTGTTTTCACACGTTACTGACGACATAAAAAGTTTAGGCTAAACAACAGGTGGAAACAATTTTTACGAAACTCCAGCATTTCCATTAATGAAATAACTGGTTGGAATTCCGTTTAAAGTCGCATTAAGGAGTATCCTTTGTTTCTTGGAGATGTCTTATTTCGGGCATTTTGGCCATTATCAAACCACACGCCTTCGTAAGTAATTAGAATACAGTCAAACATGTACCCTCGGAAATAGCCACAGCAGACAGTCCGAAGTGACAATAAGGTAGTTCAGCTCTCAACAAACAAACCATGCTTAAAAGTACGGAGAGAAATGTTCAACATAGTATGTTTATTCAGAGCTGAAGTACTTGAACTGCCGCCCTGTACTGTCTGTGGTGACTATTCTCGAGCATGCGTATTTGATTCTATCCTAATTGATTGCCAAGAGGGATGGTTTGATAATGGACAAAACATTCGAAACTAGTCACCACTAATAAATAAAGGATACTTCCTAAAGCAACTTTCGAGGAATTCCAACCAATTATTTCAAGAGCAAAATTTTATCATAAATGTGCAGAGATCGTAGGTGGCAGGACTAGATGCTCTGCCACCATCATATATATAAGAGCTAAAGTATAAAGTGGCCTACAGAGATGAGCGGACGCATGCGTGATGTGAAGAAAAAATGTGGCATTGTAGGGAGACTAGGAACAAGACGAAGAAAGTGTGTAGAATTACTTTGAAACAGCATTTTTGTAATATATATCATGTTGTAGTACCCTTTAGGATTTGCAGCTTTCGGTGTACAGGAGAAAAATAAATTGCACATGGAAACTCGAGTCTAAAGCCGTCATCCACCAAGGTAACAGAGCATCGCAATCATAGGAGACAAGACCTGTCTACGCGGCAGCTAGCTCCACCTTCTCTACCGGCGATCATAGTAATTAGTCACGATCACTAAATAACAAACAACGTTGTGAGACGTTCCGCCTATGATCAGTCAGTGTACAAAGTCGCTGTAGCTGGCGAAGGGGTGGCTCAGAAGCAGGAGCCGGCTTCTTCGACACTCTGTGGCGTCGTTTGATGACGTTTCCGGACACGGTTTCCTATCTTCGATTTGTTTCTCAAGACACCCTCTACAGCCCCTTGAAGTCTGTCGCAACATTTCTGGGACGCCTTGCATAAATAATGGATATTGTTTACTAAGTTGAAAGATGTGCTACGTTTTTTGGGTTCACATCTCACAGCACGCTGGGAAAATATGGCGTGCTTGGTGGCATTCTTCAGGCTCAGAAATGCTCCACAGTGTGAAAGTCGACATTACAATGTGCTACAGATGAAAGTTGAAAACTATGTAGCCATCACTGCCAAATGTAGATGTTGTCGGGCGGTGGAGTAATGTTGGATGTGGATGGAAACTGTCAGGATGCACCATATTAAAACTCGGCCATGATCTTCAAGTGTTTTATTATTCCCAGCTACAGTGCAACATTCCCCCCTGTCTGTGACACAGGGTCCCGAGATGCCGAGGACGCCACTTTGCTGCCTGCAAAACAGCTTGGTGCGGAATGGTTACCTCAGCGAACCATGCAACCCTCTGCGGCGTGCCAGCTATGTACAGCCACAGTGTTTTGACGGCATCAGGATACGCTGGCAGCCGACTGAGCAGCCTCCATCCCTGTTGCCTCAGGACAACTCGATGGGACCCGCAGGGCAGCCCGCCATGTGCTTCTTCATCATCATGGTTAATGGTGGTGGTGGTGGTTAGTGTTTAACGTCCCGTCGACAACGAGGTCATTAGAGACGCTCATGCTCGGGTTAGGGAAGGATTGGGAAGGAAATCGGCCGTGCCCTTTCAAAGGAACCATCCCGGCATTTGCCTGAAGCGATTTAGGGAAATCACGGAAAACCTAAATCAGGATGGCTGGAGACGGGATTGAACCGTCGTCCTCCCGAATGCGAGTCCAGTGTGCTAACCACTGCGCCACCTCGCTCGGTCATCATGGTTAAGATCATGGCGACAAGTATCTGCGATCCAACAGCCAAATCTGTGGCCCTCGCCTCAGGATGCCTCCAGGGTGTGTTAGGAGCCAACAAGATTGCCCACAGTAACGAGCCGTCGAGTGGCCCGCCAGTGGCTGGCTACAGACCCTGCGTTGGCCTCAGAGGGTCGAACCAGCTGCCCGCTGTGGACTGGAACACTGGCGGCCCATCTGCTGCTGCGTGTAGCCGGTGGTGTCACAAGCCCTGCTGTCCAGGAGAGCTGCCACTCCTGAATCCCCCTCATTAGAAAACCGGCACCTAAGTGTACGCATCTGTGCGCCTCTGTTTTGCTAAAGCACCGCTCCGAGTCACGTACTCGTAACACCTAGGTTGCGCCAGTGGGTCCCTTGTGTCTGTAACTTGGGCCTTACAAACCGCTGCGTTTATTCAGCAGTTCTACGGCCCTGTGGCTTCCATTCTACTTCGCAACTCCTGGTAAGTGTAACTTACTGTCAACAAGCCCACACCTGATTTTTACTTGTGTGCTCAGTAATATTGCAATGAGTCTAACTTTAGTATCTTAAACAGTGGTGCCGCTACAACTAGGTGCACTGATAACGTAAGGAACAAGGAGGTTCTCCACAGAATTGGTGAGGAAACAGATGTAGGGAAAACACTGCCAAGAAGAAGGGACGGGATGATAGAACACTGGTTAAGACATCAGGGAATAACTTCCATGGTGCTAGAGGGAGCTGTAGAGGGTAAAGGAAGACAGAATATCGGCATACATCCGGCAAATATTTGAGGTCGTAGTTTTCATGTGCTACCTCAGAGATGAAAAGTTTGGTACAGGAGAGGAATTCGTGGTGGGCTGCATAAACAAATAAATTGAAAAAATACGTTAAAAAATCGTCCTCTCAACGTCATCATAGTGACTCATGTTCAGTGTGGGAAACGCTTTACCGTTACAAACATGAAAGTGATCGCCTATGGTAGCAGCCCATCGTCTAATATATAGACCGACAAATGTTTTTCAAGGCATCGAATATACGTACCTCGAGGGTCTCCTCCAGACTACCCCGCAGACAAAATCTGGTGGTCTTAAAGGGGCAGGTCTCGCTGAATACGCAATACTCCTACGTCGGCTGTCTGATTCCCAGCAAACATTTATTTCAAAGATTATCGTACGTGTCGCTGCTTAGCAGGCCGGTGTGGCCGAGCGGTTGTAGGCGCTTCAGTCTGGAGACGCGCGACCACTATGGTCGCAGGTTCGAATCCTGCCTCGGGCATGGATGTGTGTGATGTTCTTAGGTTAGTTAGGTTTAAGCAGTTCTAAGCTCTAGGGGACTGATTACCCCAAAGTTAAGTCCCATAGTGCTCAGAGCCATTTGAACCTTTTTTAACCATGAGCATCTATTAATCTGAAAGTTGCTACGTGATCCTGAGACTGTTGATCTCATTGGCTACCAGCTCTTGAGTATATCATCCAGTCAAATGGCGGTTAAATCTTTCAGTAAGTTTTATATGACTGTGGCTCCACTTGAAGTACAAATCTATAACATGTTTGCTGATTTTGCATAAGTACATAACGCACTAACAACACTGTAGACACATATTTTGTCTTCATTCAGAGCGTGAAGTATGGTCTTGAATTTATGTGCGTTAATTGCGATGCTCAGAGCGAAATTTGCATCATGGACTACAGTTTCTCAGACACGACTACCACTCGCCTTCGTCATATTCCTAATTTCCCTGCCATGCCACCTTTTTCCCTATATGATTGTAATCTTGTAACTGGTGTATGAGGCGATGCAGAGTGCCGAAACCTGCTATCCACTATCTCTACACCATTACAATGACATGTAAAAATCCAAAGATGTTTACCGAACTAAGCGATTTTCACCTCGGCCGTTTTAAATTAAAATTAGCAAATTGATTGAACTTATTCAGTGCAGTGACTTTGTAGACAATCCATCACGTATGTTTTCGTCAATATTTTCTCAACAAAGAATCGCCAATGAGATGCCGAAAAGAACTGCCATGAAAACAACTCTATGGAACGCTGTTACCCGAACAAGCAACAGGTTCGTGGCACGTGAGGTAAGTCCTACAAGCGTAGTTAATTTGGCGCAATAAGCAGCAGCAGAGGTAAAAATTGTAAGGAAATGCAGAGACTGGAATATGTATCTCAAATAGCTGTAGAGATTAGAAGTAGGAGATGAGCTAAAATCATAATATTAGTACAAAATGGGATACATTGAAGAACTCCAAATGAAAGACTTACGGCGTCAAAAATAAATTAAGATGTAGACATTATCAAAGACTCCTTTGCTGAGAGATGTAACAGTACATTAGTGATTACGGCTCCCTACGTAACGCGTGCTCTGTTCTACATTGTCTCTGTGTATAAGGCAACTAAATATGCGCTATGGTGAAGGAGGAATTAGTACAGCTGTTACAAAAGGAGAGTCCAGGATAGGGAATTCTTTACCTTCACCGTTACCATGATCAGTGCATTTTGTTTACCTATTTTCAGTCAGTCTTAATGATTTGCTAATTTTGATCCCTTGGTAACTTTCCCAGAAACATCAGCAGTTAGACATAAATACAAGACCACACCCGCAAGCCGCGCGGGGTAGCCGCGTGGTCTCGGGCGTCTTGTCACGGTCCCGGCGGCTGCACCCCGTCGGAGGTTCGAGTCCTCCCTCGGGCATGGGTGCGTGTGTGTTGTCCTTAGCGTAAGTTAGTTTAAGTTAGATTAAGTAGTGCGTGAGCTTATGGACCGAAGTCCTCAGCAGTCTGGTCCCATAAGACCTTACCACAAATTTCCATTTTTTTACCACACCCGCAAGGCAAAAACACCTTTGTGTCAAGTGACGATTGTGGAGTGTTATATCACGAAAACCGACACGTTTGATGACACCAGTTACCAGTGACATAACTACATACAGTGGACAATGGAGTAGTCAGACACACTTAGTAGTGCCCCAAATTACACTATGCCAGTTTGACACTCGGCGAGCACCATCGCAAGCGATTATTTGGCGATTTTTATGAAATACGAAAGCTGAAAAATGCTGTGCATATATTGCTCTCTGTGTTATAATTGGACAAAATACATCTTTATTTCTGTTTTATCATTCACTGCTAATTAATTCTGAGTCAAATAATGAACAGTAGTAGGTAATTCTTGATAACGATCTGACACCTTTTCTGCAGTTGATAATCAGTTGGTCCTCTAGTAGCTACCCTGAACATTTTGATTTATCAGTCTATTAAGAACTGGCTCCCAATTTAGATGCTGATTGCTTGTAGAATTTTCTCTATTCATTTATTGTTTTGTCAAGCAGACCTTTGTCATGAAGGATGAAGTAGTATTTTTATTTTGCAGTTCGTTCTTCACCCCCACAGTTTTGAGGTTCATCTAGAAGTTTCTGATATTTGATTTCCTAATTTCGTTTCTTTTGTTTTTTACCTATTAGGATTTGGGTAATGCTGTGCAGCTGTCCATCGCATCAACGTACTATCTTCCTTAACACGTATATTTTCTTTATAACTCAAGCTTCGTTGCTCACAAATTGGCAAGGAAACGTATAGTCGTCTATTCAAGGGATACGTTCCGACAATCACCTAGAGAGATCGAGGGAAACAACCGGAATCATATGGCCAAAACTGGATTTCAACGCCAGTTGATCTAAATTTAGATCCACCTTGAAGTACCCATTTTGGAGTAGTCTGTGCTGACGAGAGATCAAGAAAGCAAGGAATACTGTTACTCATTTGAGAAGAATAGCACATCTCCCATAGATTAGGCGAGAATAAGGCAAGTGTTTTTCAGCCTGACGCACAGTTAATTCACACGACGATCGATGAAGCTCTAGCCCACTATTACTGAACAGCAGTACTCGTCACTGTGACATCAAAGCAAGTTGCATCCATATATCATTCAGATCAAAATTGTAACTGTCTGGTACTTTCTAATTCATCCCCAGCAGGAAAATCAGCGTTTGTTATTAGCGTTGAGTGAAAAGTAACGATACTAATTTCAACGTCTTCTGAGATTAATGCCACATGTTAGCTGTCAGAGGCGTGGTGTAGGTAATGTTTGTGTAGCGGAGACGTGTTATCCGTCAGGAATTAATTAACGCAGCGACCGTGTTTCATTTCCGTCGGGCGATCTGGCTGGTAAGAATGCGGGCGTTGACCATCAGATGGAAACGTACGGTCGTAGTAACGAGCGCTACACCGATTGGGCAGGAGTAAGATTATGCGATTAACAGCTGGCCGCAGCTGCTACCTCCACTTGGTAAGGCTTAGCTGGCCTGCAGGGAGAGGAGCAAAATATGAATTTCTAACTGTCGGAAAACTACCTCAGTAAGAAATGTGCCAGAATTGCTTCTGTTGAACTAAGGTCAAATTACTAACGAGGGTCATGAGGCTGTTGTTTCGGTCTACAACCGTAATGTTGGTATTATGTATTACTGCATTCATTATAACTGCTGCACCCTGCTTTACCTTGCATACTAATATCCATGCCTGCCCTGCTATTTTAATTTTACATCACTCCCTAGCAGCTGCAATGTATTAATGCATGGCCAGCCATACCTGTTGCTACATACACTCGTATCCACACGTAAAGTAAGTCAAAAGAATGAGGAAATATTCATCACTCAGGTATAAGAGTCTACATAAATTGAGTAGAAGAAAGCCTCGGAAAGAGTTGTCCCAATTTTTTATGCCCTGAAGCAGCGGCATTTCGTGCGAGTGTAGTTTCAGCATCTGAGCAGACTGTCATACAATGAAGGCTTTCACGACCGGATCGTACTGTTGTTGATAATTCTTCCGGGTTATATTGCCGTGGTCCATGGAATACTTCTATTCCTAACGTTTCGTCCAATACTACGTTGGACATCCTCAGAGGTATGGCTGGTCCTGTTGAGTCCTGCCGACTGACGAGTCGGGCGTCGGAGAGCGGCCTAAATACCGAGGAAAGTGGGCGTGGTCTAGCTTGCACACAGTAGCAGAGGGAAAACTAGTCAAAGATAAAATGTAACTATCGATAATAGTCCGTCATAGATAAAAATCACTTATCGATTCTGTAACGCCACTGTCCATATCTCGCTTAATTTCAACGCCTCTTCTTTTCTATTAAAATTATCTTCATGTTTATAAATTTCAATAGCCTCCCTATACAGTCGTGGATAATAGTTCGTGGTAGCACTTAAAACTGTAGTTTCAGAATACTTAACTACATGGTCACCGGACTGAAGTGCATGTTCCGCAACGCCCGATTTATCTATTTTACCCAGTCGGCAAAGACTTTAATGCTCCTTTACCCTCGTATTCACACTTCTTTTCATAGTACCAATATAGACCTTGCCACAGGTACACGGAATTTTATACACCCACAACAAAAAAGAGGTGTAATCAAAAGTATAGTGGACAGGGCAAAACGGATTTGTACGCCAGAACATCTGGATACGGAACTGAATCATCTGAAACAGGCCTTCGAAAAGAATGGGTACTCAAATAAAGAAATTAATAGAGTTTTAAGACCTAATTACAGCAGGCCAAAGGACAAGGATGGTACACAACAATGGAAGAACACGGTGTCTTTACCTTTCAGTAGTAAGGTTACAGATCGAATCGGTAAAATTTTGCTGAAACATTAAGTGAAACTGGTATTCAAACCTACCAGAAAAATAGGACAAGTACTTCGTTCTGTTAAAGAAAGAAGGCCACCATTATCATCTAGCGGTGTGTATAAAATTCCTTGTACCTGTGGCAAGGTCTATATTGGTACTACGAAAAGAAGTGTGAATACGAGGGTAAAGGAGCATTAAAGTCTTTGCTGACTGGGTAAAACAGATAAATCGGGCGTTGCGGAACATGCACTTCAGTCCGGTGACCATGTAGTTAAGTTTTCTGAAACTACAGTTTTAAGTGCTACCACGAACTATTATCCACGACTGTATAGGGAGGCTATTGAAATTTATAAACATGAAGATAATTTTAATAGAAAAGAAGAGGCCTTGAAATTAAGCGAGATATGGACAGTGGCGTTACAGAATCGATAAGTGATTTTTATCTATGACGGACTGTTATCGATAGTTACATTTTATCTTTGACTAGTTTTCCCTCTGTTACTATGTGCAAGCTAGACCACGCCCACTTTCCTCGGTATTTAGGCCGCTCTCCGACGCCCGACTCGTCAGTCGGCAGGACTCAACAGGACCAGCCATACCTCTGAGGATGTGCAACGTGATATTGGACGAAACGTTAGGAATAGAAGTATTCCATGGACCACGACCATATAACCCGGAAGAATTATGAGCAGACTGTTACAGTGAGATGCGTTGTGAATGTGGCAGCCGACATTGAGCATGGTATGATAATCGATGCAATACGCTTGGCTCATACAGTACTGGACACTACACAGTAATTTTGGCTTCTGAGGGCAATAGCTACTGGGATGGATCTTCACGATCGTAGAGACAATGTTTCCACGCTAGAAAACCGCCGCAAAGGACCACCACTAGTGATTGATCTTGCCGCCTCTGTAGCGCCACACAGTGCAAACGACAATCTACTGTGAGTCACAAAAACAGGTGTGATTTGCTCCCATCCAAGCCAAGCTGTGCCCAACCCAAGCAGGCCTTTGGAATCGTGCTTTCCTGCCCGTCTTCCCACTGTGCTACGTAGCAGTTTATTTTGTATGCTTTCATTGTAACGTTATGAGTAGGATTTGGGAGTTTAAAAGAAGTCTCTTTTTTCCCCAGTAGCACAAGACGAGTTTCGGTGAAATACATATTCATTTTGAGTCATTCTAGTCTAGAAGATGGTGGATTTTGTTTGTCCTTTCTTCCTTTTCGCCGTATTTCAGTCTTATTTATTTATTTCTCTGCAGCGTCACCCTCTTGCAACTAGTACCGGCTATTCTCAATTCGAGACGTCATCAGCTCACCTATAACACATTTTTTCTGTAGTGAGTAGAACCATCTCTGAAAGTCAAGATCCGTTGCACCTAAGAAACTGAAGATGTCTGTTCTGCTGCAGTGCTAACTAAAATAAGGTTTCAGAAGTCTAGCTTCTGTAATCGTAGTATGTTCCAGCCAAATATGACCCCCCAGGTATACCAATTTTAGTTACTACTTCCATGATGTATATTGCAGTTTAGCTGAATTCATTCTAAATAGTTCATTCTAAATACCGCAAAAGCATTTTAGTCAACATGAATTAAAGCTAAAACTTATGTATCTGAAAGAAGCTTTTCTTTCATACTTAGTTTACCTCGCACTACGTTGACTACCACCAGAATGTGGTTTTTAATATCCACTGAGACTTATGTTTTTCCTATTTCAATCAATATTTGCTCTAAATTTAGAAAGCCTATATACTGCTAAATCGCCTCAGGTCTGTAGCACAGATCTCCACACGCGTGTCAGGCAGTAAGTCTTTGTTCTCTTTCAACACATTTGTGGAGTGACGAAACTGCTGGTCAGATTTACTCTAGGTCCCCTAATGAATGTTTAATAACTTTTTACATCCTCATAAAAATGCGACAGCTTCTCCCTTGCTTGACTTTGGCTTTGTTTAGTGACTGTTAAGTATTCCCCAATTTTTAATTTCTCTTCAATCTCCTTCAAGTTTGATTTGTTCATTTTGCCGCTCCCACCGTCATGAAAAATGAGTTGCCGTGAAACTATGCCAACATACACGTGGCTAGCCATGTTGGATTGATAGCGTAGACGGTTGTCAGATGCAGCAGACCGAACGCGTCCCGTGAAACTCGCCAGCTTTGCGGAAAACCAAGTTGGCCTGGTTTAACCACCGCGCTTCAGTAAACATAGACTCTTGTGTCTGCTTTAACGGTTACGGCGGAGATAGGGCCAGGCAAGCTAGAAGGAGAAACTGTACAGGTCTGGTCAGGTCTCCGCCGATTTGGGCGTGGAACGTCAGGAACTCATAATTTTTTCTACCAGAACCGTACGTGAGCAAATGCGTCGCATTGGCTTTCGGGCTTCCAAATGAAATGAAATGGTGGAGTGGTGGCCCTCAACTAAGTACCCTCCGACTCAGATATTAAAAGTTTTGGCTGGTTTCGTTGTCTAGGGGCTGGGATGCGTAGTTGTAGCATTACAAGCCAAATACTGAAGAGTCTACAGTATACAATATGAATATACACATGAATCGAATGGCCGAAGGTTCCTATCACTCGGCAATTGCGAATGTAACGTAGAAATTTATAAATGAATGATGCAATTAAATAAAATATGCAGGTACTATCTTAATGACTTTAAATGATGAGGACAATAGTAGAAGTACTTTTTAGAATGCGGTATATTTCTGCAAAACACTTGTTGGTGTCGATGGTACAGCAATTAAATAAAATATAAGTTGAATAACAGGGAAACAACAGATTCCTACCGCACGTAATTAGCTATGAACAACAACATAGCTCGTGAGATATTCACTTCTAAATGCATACTACGTCTTCACTGTAGAAACCTCGGAAATCTCACAAGTTCACAAGTCCGCACTCCGAAGTATTTCTATCTCTCACGACCACGCGCAAACCGCTCCACACTCCCAAGTCTCTCTCGCGTCCGCGCGTCCATCGTGCCGTAGCGCCCAGCACTTCCCCTGTGCTGTACCGTTCTACGCCAGAACTCCCCCTCCACTCACTTCGGTAGTCCTCCATTAGTAACGAGCGCTGTGCTTGGCGATAGCGTTTCCGTCATGTCTCCAAGCCAACGCACTCTCACAAACATTTTGAAACACATACGAAATATTGGAGTTACATTTAAATAACTTGAAATTAAATAAATATTCCTACAGCTGGACCATAAACACGCACTAACACACATTATTAAATACATAAACAAATTAAATAGACATATATCAAAGGAATAGAACAAAAGGTAGGCCAGTAGCTTAATGTCTCTGTGCTTTCTAAAACACAGTAAATATTTAACCATTTTCTTCATGAATAGTATATATCTGATATAAACAATGACATATACGAATAACTATATTTATAAGCATGCTGCTATCGTTTTTTCGTGTCACTGTGGAGTACTTATGGCCTGACGCCATCGATAGAAATCGGCCACTTTGACTCATGTACTATTCAAGTTACATGCCTGTAATTTGTACCAACTTAGGTTTAAACTAATAGCTTTCTAAAGACATGTCGATCGACAAAATCTGAAGAACCGTTTATATTTTGGAAATTCGTTGCTGGGAGTTACTTGTACAATTTATCATCAGATACTAAACTTTAAACTAATAAAGATATTGAAAATCTGAAATGTCTGCCATTAATGTTTCACAAAGTCCGCCATCTTTGGCACTCCCGGAGAGTCTCCTTCATCAACACAGCGTCACCATGGAATTCCCAGCCATGTGGCTGGAGTGGCCATTGTGTGGCATCACGCAGTTGCTAAGCTAACGTTCGGCACCACGTGGTTGCTGCCGGGCCGCGACCCACCGAGAGGCCCAGGCTCGGCCACGCCAACTCCAAACTTGGAATATTTTCAGGGCGCCACAATTCGCCCATTACCTCACAGGCTTCAGCAGTCGATGACCTTGACACAAAGACCAACCATTGGCAAAAGACCTGCGAACACTATCTGTGGACCATGGAATAGTGGCGCCTTGAGAAATGTTGCGGTAAAACCCTGGTTCAGTTGCATCGAGCTGATGAATGCTTGAGAATGTGGCATAAAATACCGATGCAGCATGTCAGCAAGGCTAAATACATGAAGGAGGTGGTTCAGTTATGATCTGTGCTGTTTTCACGTGGTCACAAATAAGCCCCATTCTCCGACCGCAGAGACCAAAGACAGGGGTACTTTAGGTGGACATTCTTGCAGACCATCTGTATCCGTTTCTGGCAATAGAACATTCTGATCTATGTGCCGTGAATCAACAGGACAGCATAAAAAGTCACAGTTCTTTGGTTGCAAGCAGGTAATGAACATATCATTGAATTCAAAACAATGGCTTGGCTCGCCCACATACCAGACCCTACCCAGTCGAGCATAATACACTCCTGGAAATTGAAATAAGAACACCGTGAATTCATTGTCCCAGGAAGGGGAAACTTTATTGACACATTCCTGGGGTCAGGTACATTACATGATCACACTGACAGAACCACAGGCACATAGACACAGGCAACAGAGCATGCACAATGTCGGCACAAGTACAGTGTATATCCACCTTTCGCAGCAATGCAGGCTGCTGTTCTCCCATGGAGACGATCGTAGTCCTGTGGATGTAGTCCTGTGGAACGGCTTGCCATGCCATTTCCACCTGGCGCCTCAGTTGGACCAGCGTTCGTGCTGGACGTGCAGACCGCGTGAGACGACACTTCATCCAGTCCCAAACATTCTCAATGGGGGACAGATCCGGAGATCTTGCTGGCCAGGGTAGTTGACTTACACCTTCTAGAGCACGTTGGGTGGCACGGGATACATGCGGACGTGCATTCTCCTGTTGGAACAGCAAGTTCCCTTGCCGGTCTAGGAATGGTAGAACGATGGGTTCGATGACGGTTTGGATGTACCGTGCACTATTCAGTGTCCCCTCGACGATCACCAGTGGTGTACGGCCAGTGTAGGAGATCGCTCCCCACACCATGATGCCGGGTGTTGGCCCTGTGTGCCTCGGTCGTATGCAGTCCTGATTGTGGCGCTCACCTGCACGGCGTCAAACACGCATACGACCATCATTGGCACCAAGGCAGAAGCGACTCTCATCGCTGAAGACGACACGTCTCCATTCGTCCCTCCATTCACGCCTGTCGCGACACCACTGGAGGCGGGCTGCACGATGTTGGGGCGTGAGCGGAAGACGGCCTAACGGTGTGCGGGACCGTAGCCCAGCTTCATGGAGACGGTTGCGAATGGTCCTCGCCGATACCCCGGGAGCAACAGTGTCCCTAATTTGCTGGGAAGTGGCGGTGCGGTCCCCTACGGCACTGCGTAGGATCCTACGGTCTTGGCGTGCATCCGTGCGTCGCTGCGGTCCGGTCCCAGGTCGACGGGCACGTGCACCTTCCGCCGACCACTGGCGACAACATCGATGTACTGTGGAGACCTCACGCCCCACGTGTTGAGCAATTCGGCGGTACGTCCACCCGGCCTCCCGCATGTCCACTATACGCCCTCGCTCAAAGTCCGTCAACTGCACATACGGTTCACGTCCACGCTGTCGCGGCATGCTACCAGTGTTAAAGACTGCGATGGAGCTCCGTATGCCACGGCCAACTGGCTGACACTGACGGCGGCGGTGCACAAATGCTGCGCAGCTAGCGCCATTCGACGGCCAACACCGCGGTTCCTGGTGTGTCCGCTGTGCCGTGCGTGTGATCATTGCTTGTACAGCCCTCTCGCAGTGTCCGGAGGAAGTATGGTGGGTCTGACACACCGGTGTCAATGTGTTCTTTTTTCCATTTCCAGGAGTGTGTATGGTTTCTTGCTAATACCTGTATAAGCTCAACGTACGCAGCACCAATGGCAAAAAAAACCTTTGTTGACATCACTGCAAGATGGTTGATAAATCTCTATCGCAAACGAACAGCGTCGAGTCCACCGTTACATACTTTTGCAATTTTGAGGGCTTCAATGACTATAGCCACTTAATGTAATACGGTAGACAGCAGCTAAAATTTTGAATCTTTCTGTAAGGAATAATGCACGATATTGATAACTAACTTGTAGAATTTGTAAAAAGTGCCAAAATTTATTGGCTGCTTTTTGAAGCATACGATCTATTTGGTACGAGGTAAAGTTTGATGCAACGGAAGGCGACGTACTGGTAAAGGCACTGAAGTAACAGTTTTTCAAGACACGCGCTTCCGTTCTCATTAGGGTGTTTAGTAATTTACCGTATGCCACCTGGAGCAAATAACGATGGTGACTTCAACGAAGCAAACGCCGATTTCCTTCCCATTTTCGTCCAGCCATACTTCGCAACCTCGGCGTGGATGCAACTTCCATCTATTTGAAAGCCCGTCACTACATTAAATTTTAACCTGTGAGTTCGTAATATATTATGACTCTGGTTTTGAAGCTCTGTATAAAATGTGATCCACAAGAGAATAAAATGTAATCTGACTAAATTTACCTTAAATGCTGTAGAGACCAGAAACTTTATCATAGCACAACGGAATAATGCAAGAGAAGGGTAAAATATGCCAGTTCCAGATTAATCTGAAACCATAATGTAAAAGTTTTCTGAGTATCGTTCCGTGTCATAATGTAAAAAACTATGATAGAGAAACCGACGTTTGGCCGCCTTCTGGGTCTACAGAAAACTTTTATATCAACTGACTCTGACCGTGGAAGTCTACGCAATTACATTTAACCGTAACCTTTACGACGGATCTCATGTAGAAGCTCCTTATCTGTCTTAATGAATCAGTCATTCTTGGTAGCTCGGCACATCCTTGCAGTAACATGCAGGAAAGCAAGGCGTGTTCACTTCGTCCACAAGTGATGTGGCTCTTGCTAACTGATTCTCTGAGACAAGAAGTACGATTGGCTGGCTAATTTTAGGTTTCATGTGACTTGTTTAAGACGTGCCTTTTCGACCAATGGCACACGTCCAGGCTGACCAGCATTGCCAGTCATATGACAAAATTGCGCTACAGTACGTAAACTGACTGCCACAGCTTCCGTACCCCAAACGGCCTAGAAAAGAGATTGTCCCATTGAGTGTACGAGATAAATATTGATAGGTCATCTGGATCACAAGTTATTATTCTACACAGTATCAGACCGTGGGAAGGCACTACTTGCACGGAGTCACTGATTTGAATGGATACTGGAGGACATAAATAAAAGATTTAGAAATTATGGCAAAGAGAGATATTCTGAAATTAGTACTGAACAACATACTCTTAATCGAGGGCAGCCTCCAGTGGCATAGACACATTCACCGCAAGACATATACAGATAGATTTCACTTATAGCTACAAAGGTTGAACTGAGAAACTTCGGAGAATCCTGAGCCATACGAACTACGTTTTGGCAACAAAATAGAGGCGTGGCAGAATTCGGTGCACCTTATCGCATGGCTGGAGCTGCTGCTGTCCCGTAGCATCGCGAAATACTCGCGATCGTCAAACGATCGAAACGGCGATCGAGTCCGAGCATCTTTATCAGACTCCGCCCATAGTCACGAACCTTTAAGCTTTACCGTCGCATGGCGGCGCTTACATACGGACAATAGGCGATCGCGTACGAGACGGCAGCTAGTGGACCTTCTAGTAAGACGTTCCAGAATGGGCTGGAGCGGCGATGCCCGGGGCTTTTGTTAGCTGGTCGTCACCTCACACAAGTGTATCTATAGCTGAAAGAACTGAGTGAATTTTATGCATAGTGGATGCCGTTGAACTCCGTGACTGTTCCTTTATAAGGTCTAGAAAAATTTACACTGACAGTCACAATAAAAGATCATTTATTCGTCACACGACCGGTTTCGGGCTTGTGCCCATCCTCAGGTGTTTTTACATTCATGTACAAGCTCATGTTGCTGGAGACCAATAAAGATGAAAAGTATCCTTATTATAATTGTGCTGTGGTGACAGTTTTTCCACTCAGTTGCACATTTGTTACCATTTTCACGTTCATGTCTCAGTTTTTTAAAATGTAGATGGATATTTCGTTACTGTGTCGTGAATTCGTGATATACACTGTGTTTACATTCAAACACGTAGGTTACATCAACCTACATGTGTTTACATCCAAACAGTAGGTTATATCATTATATATCAATATCAATATTATATATCAATATATAGCTTTGAGGAATGAAATAGTGAAGGCAGCAGAGGATCAAGTAGGTATAAAGACGAGGGCTAGTAGAAATCCTTGGGTAACAGAAGAGATACTGAATTTAATAGATGAAAGGAGAAAATACAAAAATGCAGTAAGTGAAGCAGGCAAAAAGGAATACAAACGTCTCACAAATGATATCGACAGGAAGTGCAAAATGGCTAAGCAGGGATGGCTAGAGGACAAATGTAAGGATGTAGAGGCGCATATCACTAGGGGTAAGATAGATACTGCCTACAGGAAAATTAAATGAGACCTTTGGAGAAAAGAGAGCCACTTGCATGAATATCAAGAGCACAGATGGAAACCCAGTCCTTAGCAAAGAAGGGAAAGTATACAGAGGGTCTATACAGGGGCGATGTTCTCTAGGACAATATCATGGAAATGGAAGAGGATGTAGATGAAGATAAAATGGGAGATATGATACCGCGTGAAGAGTTTGACAGAGCACTGAAAAACCTAAGTCGAAACAAGGCCCCGGGAGTAGACAACATTCCATTAGAACTACTGACAGCCTTGGGAGAGCCAGTCCTGACAATACCATCTGGTGAGCAAGATGTATGAGACAGGCGAAATTCCCACAGACTTCAAGAAGAATATAATAATTCCAATCCCAAAGAAAGCAGATGTTGACAGATGTGAAAATTACCGAACTATCAGTTTAATAAGTCACAGCTGCAAAATACTAACGCGAATTCTTTACAGACGAATGGAAAAACTGGTAGAAGCGGACCTCGGGGAAGATCAGTTTGGATTCCGTAGAAATGTTGGAACACGTGAGGCAATACTAACCTTACGACTTATCTTAGAAGAAAGATTAAGAAAAGGCAAACCTACGTTTCTAGCATTTGTAGACTTAGAGAAAGCTTTTGACAATGTTGACTGGAATACTCTCTTTCAAATTCTGAAGGTGGCAGGGGTAAAATACAGGGAGCGAAAGGCTATTTACAATCTGGACCGAAACCACATGGCAGTTATAATAGTCGAGGGACATGAAAGGGAAGCAGTGGTTGAGAAGGGAGTGAGACTGGGTTGTAGCCTCTCCCCGATGCTATTCAATCTGTATATTGAGCAAGTAGTAAAGGAAACAAAAGAAAAATTCGGAGTAGGTATTAAAATCCATGGAGAAGAAATAAAATCGTTGAGGTTCGCCGATGACATTGTAATTCCGTCAGAGACAGCAAAGGACTTGGAAGAGCAGCTGAACGGAATGGACAGTGTCTTGATAGGAGGGTATAAGATGGACATCAACAAAAGCAAAAAGAGGATAATGGAATGTAGTCGAATTAAGTCGGGTGATGCTGAGGGAATTAAATTAGGAAATGAGACGCTTAAAGTAGTAAAGGCGTTTTGCTATTTGGGGAGCAAAATAACTGATGAAGGTCGAAGTAGAGAGGATATAAAATGTAGACCGGCAATGGCAAGGAAATCGTTTCTGAAGAAGAGAAATTTGTTAACATCGAGTATAGATTTAAGTGTTAGGAAGTCGTTTCTGAAAGTATTTGTATGGAGCGTAGCCATGTATGGAAGTGAAACATGGACGATAACTATTTTAGACAAGAGGAGAATAGAAGCTGTGGTGTCACCGCCAGACACCACACTTGCTAGGTGGTAGCCTTTAAATCGGCCGTGGTCCGTTAGTATACGTCGGACCCGCGTGTCGCCACTGTCAGTGATAGCAGACCGAGCGCCACCACACGGCAGGTCTAGAGAGACATCCTGGCACTCGCCCAGTTGTACAGCCGACGTTCATAGCAATGGTTCACTGACAAATACGCTCTCATTTGCCGAGACGATAGTTAGCATAGCCTTCAGCTACATTTGCTACGACCTAGCAAGGCGCCGTATTCAATTGATATTGAGATTCTATTAATGTATCATCAAGAGCGATGTTCTACAAATGTGGATTAAAGTTAAGTATTCCAGAAGCTACGTACTTTTCTTTATAGCATTCATTACGTATCCTGTTTCAGACCTCACGCCAGCCTGCGTGAGTTTAAGCGCGTGCCTTTCGGCTTCCTCTCATTGTGTCTAGGCTGTCTTGTCTAGACACAACAGAAGCTTTCGAAATGTGGTGCTACAGAAGAATGCTGAAGATTAGATGGGTAGATCACATAACTAATGAGGAGGTACTGAATAGAATTGCGGAGAATAGGAATTTGTGGCAAAACTTGACTAGAAGAAGGGATCGGTTGGTAGGACATGTTCTGAGGCATCAAGGGATCACCAATTTAGTACTGGAGGGCAGCGTGGAGGGTAAAAATCGTAGAGGGAGACCAACTGATGAGTACACTAAGCAGATTCAGAAGGATGTAGGTTGCAGTAGG
Organism: Schistocerca nitens; assembly: GCF_023898315.1. Classification (NCBI taxonomy): domain Eukaryota; kingdom Metazoa; phylum Arthropoda; class Insecta; order Orthoptera; family Acrididae; genus Schistocerca; species Schistocerca nitens. The sequence goes on from NC_064618.1 coordinate 719,870,176, forward strand.
TACTGGGAGATGAAGATGCTTGTACAGGATAGAGTAGCATAGAGAGCTGCATCAAACCAGTCTCAGGACTGAAAACCACAACAACAACAACATCAATATATTGATCTCCAGCAAGATAAACAAGCACTTGACAATCATATACAACCGTTGGCTCGACGAAAGATCCGTACTCAAAGACTGGAAAATTACACAGGTCACACCAATATTCAAGAAAGGTAGTAGGAGTAATCCACTTAATTACAGTCCCATACCATTAATGTCGATATGCAGCATGATTCTGGAATATATAGTGTTCGAACATTATGAATTACCTCGAAGAAAACAGACTATCGACACACAGTCAACATGGGTTTAGAAAACATCGTTTTCTGAAACACAACTATCTCTTTATTCGCATGAAGTGTTGAGTGCCATTGACAAGGGATTTCAGATCGATTCCGTATTTCTGGATTTCCAGAAGGCTTTTGACTGTGTACTACACAAGCGTCTTAAAGTGAAATTGCGTGCTTATGGAATATCGTCTCAGTTATGTGACTGGATTTGTGACTTCCTGTCAGAGAGGTCACAGTTCGTAGTAATTGACAGAAAGCCATCGAGTAAAACAGAAGTGATTTCTGGCGTTCCATAAGGTAGTGTTATAGGTCCTTTGCTGTTCCCTATCTATATAAACGATTTGGAAGACAATCTGAGCAGCCGTCTTAGGTTGTTTGCAGATGACTCTGTCGTTTATCGACTAATAAAGTCATCAGAAGATCAAAACAAATTGCAAAACGATTTAGAAATGATATCTGAATGGAGTGCAAATTGACAGTTAACTCTAAACAACGAAAAGCGTGAGGTCATCCACATGAGTGCTAAAAGGAATTCGTTAAACTTCGGTTTTACGATAAATCAGTATAATCTAAAAGGCGTAAATTCAACTAAATACCTAGGTATTACAATAACGAACAACTTAAATTGGAAGGAACACATCGAAAATGTTGTGGGGAAGGCTAACCAAAGACTGCGTTTTGTTTGCAGGACACTTAGAAAATGTAAAATGTAACAGATCTACTAAGGAGACTGCCTACACCAAGCTTGTCCGTCCTCTTTTAGAACAATGCTGCGTGGTGTGGGATCCTTACCACATAGAGCTGACGAAGTATATCGAAAAAGTTAAAAGAAGGGCAGTACGTTTTGTATCATCGCGAAATATGGGAGAGAGTGTCACTGAAATGATACAGGATTCGGGATTTTTTCGTTGCGACGGAATCTTCTCACGAAATTCCAATCACCGACTTTCTCCTCCGAATGCGAAAATATTTTGTTGACACCGACCTACATAGGAAGAAACGATCACCGCGATAAAAAAAATAAGGGAAATCAGAGCTCGTACGGAAAGATATAGGTGTTCGTTCTTTCCGCGCGCTATACAAGATTGGAATAATAGAGAATTGTGAAGGGGGCTCGGTGAACCCTCTGCCTGGCACTTAAATGTGATTTGCAGAGCATCCATGTAGATGTGGATGTAGATGAATGCATAAACACCTGCGGATGGGCACGAGTCCGAAACCGGTCGTGTGACGAATAAATAATCTTTTATTGTGAAAAATGTGGTTCCCATGCTAACTTGTTGGATGGTCAAACGGCTAGCTGTCGCCTGCTTGGCCATAGACCTGTCCACTTCCTTTTTGCCGCAGAAATTTTCTTAGTTGACGCAGCCTCGGACGCTGGGACGGCGGTATGGTATTCATGTGCGCCTTAAGACGAAGAAGGCACTCCGTTTAGACTTGAATCTTTTTAAAGACTGCCGCAATTTTGAACAAGTTACTAATTCCTCTGAAAATGACGGCAGCCGAGATCTGTTTACAGATTTCGGTTCCTGTGTATGCAGGGAATTACTATGACAGGGTTTCTGTCGTTTCTATAATTATTTCGATGCATTAATTCACGGTTGGATCTTCAGATACTTCGAAATAAAATTGATATTCAAATCACGGATAAAGCAGCAGTTTGTTCCTCGTCAAAGGGCCCCTGTCTGTCGCCTGATTTCATATTCATTAATTGCTCTCGAATTATCCATTGTTTCCCTCTCTTGGCGGCCTCCCACGCGCTCGTCACTGCGTGTCTCATTCTTGGGAGGGTTCGTAATACGATGTGTTATAAAGTGAAAAAGTGGATCTATTAGTGGATATGCAGTGTAATGTTTTTTAGGTGAAAACTTAACTTTGTATTCTGTCTTACGGCAGGTCTTGTCATGGGGGAAGTCTCGTCAGAGAGGTCCACCGCATGAGCGTCTAGGGAAGTGGTTCCAGTGGTGGTTTCCCGTTGCCTTCCACTGATGACGATGAAATGGTAATGAGTACAACACAACACCCAGTCCGTGAGCGGAGAAAATCTACGACCCAGCCGGGAATCGAACCGGGGCTCCTTGGCGTGACAGTCCGCCGCACTGACCTGAGTGGTCGGGGCGGACTAGGTAAAAAAAACATCAATGAAATCTACAAAGGAAGAAGGAATTAAGGTTAGGGTTTGAACGCTGACGAAGTCGTTAGAGATGGAGGACAAGCTGACATTCCAATAATTCGTTATATCCGTGAGTGTTTTGACAACAAAACAGGAATAAGATGATTTGTTGGTATAGAACATTTATATAGTACTACCTGAGTGTCCGGTGTTGCCCAGGTACATATTTATTCTAATCTTCTGCTAGTGCATCTCGTCCTTCCACCTCTCTCTGTCTACTTACTCCTCCTTCCTCTTTCTGCCCATCTCGTCCCAGCCTCTGTCCATTTCATTCTCTGTCTTTCTCTGTCCATCTACTCCTCTCTCTTCTCTCTGTCCACTTCCTCCTCCCTCTGTCCATTCCTCTTCCAACTGAAACATCCCCTTAGAAAAATTTAATAAATGACAGTGCTGGAAAACCTCTACGTTATTTGATTTTCAAACAGCTGAGCAGAGCTGAACGTACTCAGACATTTCTCTCTTTACTTATTCTGATCAACACTAAACTGACACACAATATTTTTAGCGCAACGCATTCTGACTTTCAATAATGCCTACAAAAGAATGGCCCTTACTAACAATAACCTATACCTTTCATGAATCACTTACCTCACAAAAATGTTCGTTAGTCGAACTACTGCAGTACAGCGAGCGCCAATACTGCCAGCTGAATAAAAGATTCTAACTACTGAAGGCACTAACTACTGATAGGCATAGTTAGCAAATGAAAGATTTTGACAGAGAACAAACAATGTATTCACCTTACACTTGCAAAAGTCATTATATATATCAGTTCATGATATCCAATATTACAAATTTATTCTTTCTGATGGACACACGTCCAGATCGTCCGCTCTCAAAATTCTGCCATCTCTCTCTCCACATCCACCACTGTTAGCGGCTCACCTCCAACTGTGCAACACTACGCGTTGTTCACATCCAACTGCCCAACACTACAATAGCCAATAATAATGCCAACCAGCCACAGACTGCACACAGCACAGCCAGTGATTTTCATATAGAGCGCTACGTGACGTTACCAACATGAAAACCTAAACAGCCTACTTACATAGCCCCAATGCTCTCCACAAAAATTTTACAAATTGTTTTGGGCAGTGGCCAATATATATATATATATATATATATATATATATATATATATATATATATATATATATATATCCTACTTACATAGCCCCCGTGCTCTCCACAAAAATTTTACAAATTGTTTTGGGCAGTGGCCTATATATATATATATATATATATATATATATATATATATATATATATATATATATATATATATCAGTTCATGATATCCAATATTACAAATTATTATTTCTGATAGACACACGTCCAGATCGTCCGCTCTCAAAATTCTGTCATCTCTCTCTCCACATCCACCACTGTTAGCGGCTCACCTCCAACTGCGCAACGCTACGCGTTGTTCACATCCAACTGCCCAACACTACAATAGCCAATAACAATGCCAACCAGCCACAGACTGCACACAGCACAGCCAGTGATTTTCATATAGAGCGCTACGTGACGTTACCAACATGAAAACCTAAACAGCCTACTTACATAGCCCCCATGCTCTCCACAAAAACTTTACAAATTGTTTTGGGCAGTGGCCAATACAGATTTGAAAAAAAATTTCGTAATTATAATAACGAAGATATCAAATGCACACACTTATTGATACACTGTTGGTCAAAAGCAAAGATTTTCTCACAGTCCATAAAGACAGTCCTGATAATTCATCACAGTAGTAATTGAGGTTTTTTTTCCTCAAAGTCTGAGTATTAAAAGAAAATGAACACGGAAGTAGTGGATTTCCATGCAGGGTTGAAGAAGTAGTGTTGTCCTTCCAATGGAAAGACAGTGCTAACTCTTGACATGCAGACAGGTAATGGGCCACAACAGAACAAACCCACAGCAGAGTCATTCGAAGGTTTGAAGAATATTGGTAGGTAGGTCATCACAGAGCAGACCCACTGTAGTCCTGGTAGAGAGTATGGTATTGGTGGGCCATCAAATGTGCAGACCCACTGCAGTCCTTGTAGAGATAATGGAATTAGTGGGCCATCAAAGATGCAGACCCACCCAATATTACAAATTTACTCTTTCTGATGGACACACGTCCAGATCGTCCGCTCTCAAAATTCTGCCATCTCTCTCTCCACATCCACCACTGCTCGCGGCTCACCTCCAACTGTGCAACACTACGCGTTGTTCACATCCAACTGCTCAACACTACAATAGCGAATATTCCAACAATGCCAACCAGCCACAGACTGCACACAGCACAGCCAGTGATTTTCATACAGAGCGCTACGTGACATTACCAACATAAAAACCTAAACAGCCTACTTACACAACCTCTCTCAGTCCATATCCTCATCCTCCTCTCCATCTTCTCCTTTCCCCTCTCGCTGTCCATTTCCTCCTAGCTCCTCTCTCTGTTCATCTCTTCTTTCCTTCCTCTGTCCATCTCCTCCTTTCCCCTCTCTCTGTCCATCTCCATCTCTCCCGCAGCGGGATTTGCATGCTGCCCGAAAGTAGTGGCCAGCGATGGCCAACACATCGAATCGTAAATTTTTTGGAACTTCGAGAAAAACAGCGAAAGCAAAGTTGTAGGCCTAATACATTATTGGATTCAGATCTGGGGACCTCGCCACTGTATTTTAGCAGTTAATCTTCAGTGGCCTTCGCTGTACTCCGTGGTACGGCGTCAGTTACCTGCCAGGAGGTTGTTCGCAAGTCCGGCATAGCCCGCGGGAGACGAGCCACAGGAGCAGTTTATTATGTGGGGGAAGGCTGCGACCCCGATCGGTTCTTTACGCAGTCCCGAGCAGCGGGAGCCGCGCGCCGTCAGCGGCGACTCGGCGCTTTACGCCGGCAGTAAACTCGCGTCGCTGACGTGCCAATGGCGGCGAGCGCAGATAGCCGCGCCGGCGCGCCGCAGCCCGTGAATCTGTCCGCTCGGCCTCCGCTCTGGGCCGCCGACTCCTCCAGACTTAACGCCGCGGACTACCCGCGCGCACGCTCGTAGGTACGTAGCGGGGCCGGTTAGTTATTTGTAGAGCAGCCTGCCGACAAGGATCGTCCGCTGCTCACAGGGCTTTATCGAGAATCAGAGCTACTTCTGCCGACGCGAGTTATTTAATGAATAGTATCCTTGTCTCTTTGCAGCGCTGGTCGGTAACTTCTGCTAACGAACAGAGGAAGGACTCCGTTTCCACAATCCATGCTCGTATGTCTGGAGCAAGGGAGAGTTTGCAGTGTTGGTCGTTGCATTATGAGCAGCGGTCTGACTTGTGGCATAACGCATTCCATGCAGATTTTATGCGATAGCTGGGCATTTGTGGAATCTACGCGTTGGGAAGGGAAGAAGGAATGAAGATTAGAGTTTGAAGGCCTGTCGACGACAAAGTCATCAGAGACAGGAGACAAGCTCACGTTCCAACAATTCGTTACATCGTTGATTTTTTTCAGTCGACAAACGGCTTTTTGGATAGGAGTAATATGATTTGTTTTCATCAAAAATGTTGAAATGTGTGTGAAATCTTATGGGACTTAACTGCTAAGGTCATCAGTCCCTAGGCTTAGACGCTACTTAACCTAAATCATCCTAAGGACAAACACACACACCTATGCCCGAGGGAGGACTCGAACCTCCGCCGGGACCAGCCGCACCGTCTATGACTGCAGCGCCTTAGACCGTTCGGCTAATCCGGCGTTTTGTTTTCATCGCTCTGATCTAGAACATTTATGTAGCATTTATCAGTCACCTTTGGAACGTACTGAATAAGGACCTTTCGCGTGTTGGAAAGCATTGAACATCCATTCTGGTAAATGAAATCGCTTCCTTTTTCTTCCTTTTCCAGGAGCATAGCTCTTCCACCCAGTTCTTTCGTTGTGGTCTGGCTTCTGGCGTGAAATGACATCACCTACAGTAGCATCCGAGCTTACAAAAGTTGGCTGAATAATTTATTTTATTATTTGATTTTTACCAGCATTCAATAAACGTTACATCCGTCTAGTATATAGCTCTCTTATACGAGGGGTAGAACTTTAATAGTGTCAACTATTTATTTACAGCCCGTACAAAATAGATACGTGTTTCAAAGTTTTACTGACCTTCAAAGTAGTCACCAGCATTGTATAACCCGTTGCCAGCGATGTGGAAGTCGTAAGATACTCTTGGCAGTGCAAATTGTGTTGACAGTTCGAGCGGCGCGGTCTATTCCCTACGAATTTGTAACAATTCTGAAGCGAATGCCGTGAAGTGTTTCCTTCAGTTTAGAAATCGAGTTGAACTTGCTTAAGTCAGGGGAGTGCAGTAGGTGGTGTAGCAGCTAGCATCCCCATCAGTCAAATAAATCAGTAACAGCTTGTACTGTACGTGCTTGAGCATTGTCCTGCAAAATGAAGGTCACGTCCTGCAGAAAGTATCATCACTTCCGTCTCTAAGCTGGTAGTAGATTGTGTTCCAAAAATGAACAGCATAGAGGCAGAAGTGATGACACTTTCTGACCATCATTTTGCAGAACAGTGCTCAAGCACGTACAATGCAAGCTGTTACTGATTTGTTTGATTGATGGGGCTGCTAAGTACTATACCACCTACAGCACTCCCCTGACTTAAGCCCTCGTGACTTCAGCTTGATTTCTAAACTGAAGAAAACACTTCACGGTATTCGCTTCAGAACTACTACAAATTCGTCGGGCGATAGACCACGTCGGGCATGGATGTGTCTAATGTCCTTAGGTTACTTAGGTTTAAGTAGTTCTAAGTTCTAGGGGACTGATGGCCATAGATGTTAAGTCCCATAGTGCTCAGAGCCATTTGAACCATTTGAACACTATGCTGGTGACTATTTTGTAGGTCAGTAAAACTTTGAAACACGTATCTAATTTGTACGAGCTGTAAATAAATAGTTGCCACTATTAAAGTTCTTAGGTGGAGATTTCAATTTACCAGATATAGACTGGGACACTCAGATGTTTAGGACGGGTGGTAGGGACAGAGCATCGAGTGACATTATACTGAGTGCACTATCCGAAAATTACCTCGAGCAATTAAACAGAGAACCGACTCGTGGAGATAACATCTTGGACCTACTGATAACAAACAGACCCGAACTTTTCGATTCTGTAAGTGCAGAACAGGGAATCAGTGATCATAAGGCCGTTGTAGCATCCCTGAATATGGAAGTTAATAGGAATATAAAAAAAGGGAGGAAGGTTTATCTGTTTAGCAAGAGAAATAGAAGGCAGATTTCAGACTACCTAACAGATCAAAACGAAAATTTCTGTTCCGACACTGACAATGTTGAGTGTTTATGGAAAAAGTTCAAGGCAATCGTAAAATGCGTTTTAGACAGGTACGTGCCGAGTAAAACTGTGAGGGACGGGAAAAACCCACCGTGGTACAACAACAAAGTTAGGAAACTACTGCGAAAGCAAAGAGAGCTTCACTCCAAGTTTAAACGCAGCCAAAACCTCTCAGACAAACAGAAGCTAAGCGATGTCAAAGTTAGCGTAAGGAGGGCTATGCAAGAAGCGTTCAGTGAATTCGAAAGTAAAATTCTATGTACAGACTTGACAGAAAAACCTAGGAAGCTCTGGTCTTACGTTAAATCAGTAAGTGGCTCGAAACAGCATATCCAGACACTCCGGGATGATGATGGCATTGAAACAGAGGATGACACGCGTAAAGCTGAAGTACTAAACACCTTTTTCCAAAGCTGTTTCACAGAGGAAGACCGCACTGCAGTTCCTTCTCTAAATCCTCGCACAAACGAAAAAATGGCTGACATCGAAATAAGTGTCCAAGGAATAGAAAAGCAACTGGAATCACTCAACAGAGGAAAGTCCACTGGACCTGACGGGATACCAATTCGATTCTACACAGAGTACGCGAAAGAACTTGCCCCCCTTCTAACAGCCGTGTACCGCAAGTCTCTAGAGGAACGGAGGGATCCAAATGATTGGAAAAGAGCACAGGTAGTCCCAGTCTTCAAGAAGGGTCGTCAAGCAGATGCGCAAAACTATAGACCTATATCTCTGACGTCGATCTGTTGTAGAATTTTAGAACACGTTTTTTGCTCGAGTATCATGTCGTTTTTGGAAACCCAGAATCTACTATGTAGGAATCAACATGGATTCCGGAAACAGCGATCGTGTGAGACCCAACTCGCGTTATTTGTTCATGAAACCCAGAAAATATTAGATAAAGGCTCCCAGGTAGATGCTATTTTTCTTGACTTCCGGAAGGCGTTCGATACAGTTCCGCACTGTCGCCTGATAAACAAAGTAAGAGCCTACGGAATATCAGACCAGCTGTGTGGCTGGATTGAAGAGTTTTTAGCAAACAGAACATAGCATGTTGTTATCAATGGAGAGACGTCTACAGACGTTAAGGTAACCTCTGGCGTGCCACAGGGGAGTGTTATGGGACCATTGCTTTTCACAATATATATAAATGACCTAGTAGATAGTGTCGGAAGTTCCATGCGGCATTTCGCGGATGATGCTGTAGTATACAGAGAAGTTGCAGCATTAGAAAATTGTAGCGAAATGCAGGAAGATCTGCAGCGGATAGGCACTTGGTGCAGGGAGTGGCAACTGTCCCTTAACATAGACAAATGTAATGTATTGCGAATACATAGAAAGAAGGATCCTTTATTGTATGATTATATGATAGCGGAACAAACACTGGTAGCAGTTACTTCTGTAAAATATCTGGGAGTATGCGTGCGGAACGATTTGAAGTGGAATGATCATATAAAATTAATTGTTGGTAAGGCGAGTATCAGGTTGAGATTCATTGGGAGAGTGCTTAGAAAATGTAGTCCAGCAACAAAGGAGGTGGCTTACAAAACACTCGTTCGACCTATACTTGAGTATTGCTCATCAGTGTGGGATCCGTACCAGATCGGGTTGACGGAGGAGATAGAGAAGATCCAAAGAAGAGCGGCGCGTTTCGTCACAGGGTTATTTGGTAACCGTGATAGCGTTACGGAGATGTTTAATAAACTCAAGTGGCAGACTCTGCAAGAGAGGCGCTCTGCATCGCGGTGTAGCTTGCTCGCCAGGTTTCGAGAGGGTGCGTTTCTGGATGAGGTATCGAGTATATTGCTTCCCCCTACTTATACCTCCCGAGGAGATCACGAATGTAAAATTAGAGAGATTAGAGCGCGCACGGAGGCTTTCAGACAGTCGTTCTTCCCGCGAACCATACGCGACTGGAACAGGAAAGGGAGGTAATGACAGTGGCACGTAAGGTGCCCTCCGCCACACACCGTTGGGTGGCTTGCGGAGAATGAATGTAGATGTAGATGTAGATATAGAATCCTCGTAGTTAATCTGTCATATACGAGTATGCAGCACCGCATTACTTCACATATTCCAAATTATCCATTTGAACGCAACATATACGACTTTCTAGAAAATTCATCGAAACTAAATATTTCCGTAATCAAGTTGATACTTTACTTATGTTGTTACATGCACCAATATAACTACACCAAAACTTCATTCATATAAGCGCTATCACTCTCTCGGATGAGATCACTTCGCTTTGCACTCTACTTTACAAGGACAAACAGTGAGAAGAGAACTTAAGGGAGGAAGTAATCAACTTTTGGACGTAGCATCTCGCCGTCGACACCGCAAACGTAAGGGAGGTAGAGCAAATATGAATTTATTCTTCACCTACTGTATTTCAAATACACTCCTGGAAATGGAAAAAAGAACACATTGACACCGGTGTGTCAGACCCACCATACTTGCTCCGGACACTGCGAGAGGGCTGTACAAGCAATGATCACACGCACGGCACAGCGGACACACCAGGAACCGCGGTGTTGGCCGTCGAATGGCGCTAGCTGCGCAGCATTTGTGCACCGCCGCCGTCAGTGTCAGCCAGTTTGCCGTGGCATACGGAGCTCCATCGCAGTCTTTAACACTGGTAGCATGCCGCGACAGCGTGGACGTGAACCGTATGTGCAGTTGACGGACTTTGAGCGAGGGCGTATAGTGGGCATGCGGGAGGCCGGGTGGACGTACCGCCGAATTGCTCAACACGTGGGGCGTGAGGTCTCCACAGTACATCGATGTTGTCGCCAGTGGTCGGCGGAAGGTGCACGTGCCCGTCGACGTGGGACCGGACCGCAGCGACGCACGGATGCACGCCAAGACCGTAGGATCCTACGCAGTGCCGTAGGGGACTGCACCGCCACTTCCCAGCAAATTAGGGACACTGTTGCTCCTGGGGTATCGGCGAGGACCATTCGCAACCGTCTCCATGAAGCTGGGCTACGGTCCCGCACACCGTTAGGCCGTCTTCCGCTCACGCCCCAACATCGTGCAGCCCGCCTCCAGTGGTGTCGCGACAGGCGTGAATGGAGGGACGAATGGAGACGTGTCGTCTTCAGCGATGAGAGTCGCTTCTGCCTTGGTGCCAATGATGGTCGTATGCGTGTTTGGCACCGTGCAGGTGAGCGCCACAATCAGGACTGCATACGACCGAGGCACACAGGGCCAACACCCGGCATCATGGTGTGGGGAGCGATCTCCTACACTGGCCGTACACCACTGGTGATCGTCGAGGGGACACTGAATAGTGCACGGTACATCCAAACCGTCATCGAACCCATCGTTCTACCATTCCTAGACCGGCAAGGGAACTTGCTGTTCCAACAGGACAATGCACGTCCGCATGTATCCCGTGCCACCCAACGTGCTCTAGAAGGTGTAAGTCAACTACCCTAGCCAGCAAGATCTCCGGATCTGTCCCCCATTGAGCATGTTTGGGACTGGATGAAGCGTCGTCTCACGCGGTCTGCACGTCCAGCACGAACGCTGGTCCAACTGAGGCGCCAGGTGGAAACGGCATGGCAAGCCGTTCCACAGGACTACATCCAGCATCTCTAAGATCGTCTCCATGGGAGAATAGCAGCCTGCATTGCTGCGAAAGGTGGATATACACTGTACTAGTGCCGACATTGTGCATGCTCTGTTGCCTGTGTCTATGTGCCTGTGGTTCTGTCAGTGTGATCATGTGATGTATCTGACCCCAGGAATGTGTCAATAAAGTTTCCCCTTCCTGGGACAATGAATTCACGGTGTTCTTATTTCAATTTCCAGGAGTGTATATTGCCTGTTATGGTTATCATCTCTTCCTTGGTCTTTCCACACTTCTTCAGACTATGAATTATACTTTGTGAATTCGTATCGCTGTCTGCCATTGTCCATTCTGTCGATATCTTCACTCCATTTTCTTCTTTTGTCTTCACTACTGTTTCTCACGATCAATATGTTTAACTCTTTCCTAGTTCACTGTTTTTAATCTGTCAACACTGCTACAACCTTCCACTGTCCTAAGAAATCTCACTTCAGCTGCCTAGATCTTAACTTTCTTGTAGTTTCTGACCCACGACTCATTTCCGCAGAATAGTGTGCGGACGGCTATTTCTTTATTAAACTTTATGCGTGTTATTTCTAGTGTTTTTTGTAGAGCACGTGTTTATTGTTTCACGTATGTTTCCACATTTTTCCACTCGCTTGTCTTTATCTTTGCCATACTCGTATGTATGTTACTTCGCATCCCAGACAGTTAAGATGACTGCTCGTCCTATTACAGTATTATTCACTATTTTTGTTCTTTTGGTGTAGCTTCCCATAAAAAATTTATTTTAGTTTCCTTTGTGGATGTAGCCGTAGTCTTCAGCTACTTTTTTACAAGATAAATTAGTTTTTGGCAGGTCGTCCTCTCCCTCTGTATAAACTGTGATATTGTCTGTACACAAGCGCGACCGCTACGGTCGCAGGTTCGAATCCTGCCTCGGGCATGGATGTGTGTGATGTCCTTAGGTTAGTTAGGATGAAGTAGTTTAAAGTTCTAGGGGACTGATGACCTCAGAAGTTAAGTCCCATAGTGCTCAGAGCCATTTTTTTTTGTCCGTACACAAAACACAGTGCAGAGTACATACTCTCTTTGTTTCCTCTAACAACGTGCATGAAACTTGGCTATCCAGTCAAGAAGTAGATCGTCTAGTAAGGATGTCCGTAATTAAAGAGAACCACTGCTCAGAATGACGTCAAATTTGAAAAGCATATTATTGACGCAGGGGAAACGTCATGGAACAAAATAAAATTAACGAAAATTTGACCACTAGATGGGGCTGTAAGAGCCTTAACATAAATGGAGTCGACTGCAAATGAGACATGAATCGTAATACGACAGTTATGGTTTGAGTCGCACATCAAATCACCGGTACTACCGCTTCACTCGCATTGCAATGTGCGAAGGAGTGCTATGTTGCATAAAAATGATCCTACTCAGACGTCCAGGCTGTTGAAGGGTTGGAATGACGCTGGTATACAAAAGACTCTCATGGCGTTTACCGACGACGGTACAGGTAACAGGATCCGCAGGACTCGCATCCTGAAAAAAATACGGCCCTTTGATAAATGACAACGTCAACCAGCACCAAACAGTCACCTTTACAGAATGAAATAGTACCGAATGATGTGCGTGAGAATTTTCCGTTGCCCTTATTCTGCAGTTCTACGTACTGACATGGCGCTGCGGATAGAAATGGGCTTCGTATGTCCATAGAATGTTCCATGGTCAATCATCGTCCAACTCCATGCGAGCAAGAAATTCCAGAACGAACGTTTCTCTTGCTGACGGATCAGCAAAAAATAGCTCCTGAACTTAGGTGATTTCGTATTATTAGTAATGCACGATGTTTCGTAGGATTTTACGCACCGCGCTCGCAGGCATGTCTAACTTTCGTGCAGTTCTCCGTGCACTGCATGTTTGCACGCTACCGCTCGACCTCTCCTGCAGTTCGGTGGCCAAATCTTCGACAGAGGTCTAATCAACTGCTTTCCTCCCCCATAGCACTTTAAAACGACCTGTGGTTTAGAATGCTGCAAATATTTTCTCCAGTCTCTTAGCAGACATCGAGACTAGTTCTGCAGGGTTACTGGCGCAGAGTCAGCGTTCTTGTAAATGAGCTTTACCAGCAGCGTGCGATCCTTCATGGAGACAGACATGCTGGGCGTCTCGGACGCAAACCGAGCTGCGCCTCTATTGTTGTGCATATTCTGACGCTTACAGAACCATCTGTTCGTATATTTTGGTTACCTTTTCTTCGCATGACTTTTCCCCCTGCACCAGTAGTACTCTGTTCAAATTTGACATCATTCTGAGCAGTGGTTCTTCTTCTACTGCGTTTTGAAACTGTAACTTTAATTATGGACACCCTGTATATTGTAGGCCTACATGTATAAGCTCTCCATTTATATACAGGGTGTTTATAAACGAATATCGGGGTTTTAACGCTTTATAATATTTATTATATTGAACTTACACTTATAAATGATATGTTAAATGAAAGAGAAACTCAAACAGTTTTACCAACAACCTTACAAATGTTCAATGTGAGAACCATTTGTCACACGGCACACATCAACAGCTGCTTCAATCCGGTTTCTTAATTCAGGGAGGTCTGTTGGTAGCGGAGGCACGTACACACGATGAAGCCCCACAGGAAAAAATCGAACGGCGTTAGGTCGGGTGAACGTTTAGGCCATGCAAAGCAAGCCGTCATTGGGCCCCTTGCGGCCTATCCAGCGCTTGGATACAGTGAAGTACAGTGAATCGCGTACTTCGCTATGCCAGGGAGGCGCGCCATCTTGCTGGAAAATGTTCTCTCGCTCATCTTCTTCCAACTGAGGGAAGAGCCATTCCTCTAGTGGATCGAGGTAAGAAGTGCCAGTTACAGTAGGTTCACCAAAAAAGAAAGGCCCATAAACTTTCCGCTGGGATATGGCACAAGAAACAGTCACTTTAGCGGAACCTCGTTGTATTTGTACCACCTCGTGAGGATTTTCTGAGCCCCAGATGCGCACTTTGTGAGTGTTAACATGTTCACTAAGGTGAAAGGTTGATTCATCACTGAAGACAACATGATCCAGAAAATCTTCATCGTCAGGAAACAACATTTCGTTTGTGCAGTTGGCACGTAATCCGTGGTCTGCCGGCTTTAGAGCCTGTAATAGCAGTAAACGGTAAGGACGTAGTTGTACGCGTTTTCTTAAAAATTTCCAAATAGTCGACACGGGAACTTGTAATTCACGACCAGCCTTTCGGACTGATTTCTTTGGGCTACGAGTGAACGACTCTCTCACTCGCTCAACAGTCTCTTCACTAACTCTTGGTCGTCCTGCGCTGTTCCCTTTACAAAGGCAGCCGGTATCTTCAAATTGATCATACCATCTAAGAATGTTATTATCACTTCGAGGATCACAACCGAACTTCAGCCGGAACGCACGTTGCACAGTAACTACAGATTCGGTCTTTGTAAAGTGCAAAACACAAAACGCTTTCTGTTCACTAGTCGCACTGGTGCCAACCAGAACTGTTTGAGTTGCTCTTTCATTTGACATATCATTTATAACTGTAAATTTAATGTCATAAATATTACAAAGAGTTAAAACCCCGATATTCATTTATAAACACCCTGATTGTATTTTCATATTGGCTTCTGAAGGTTTAAATAAATGGACCAGAGACCTTCTTCATTGCGCTCCACAGTTTTTTCTCCATTTCCAGGAGTAATTTAAACAAGAGCTGAAAAGTGTTCATACCGACGTCCAGTCCGCAATGAACTCTGTGAAAACAAACTGAAACGGACAATTGTTGGCATAATATCCGCTGCCTCGCTGAACCGATTCAAGGAAACAGCGTAGGGCCTGTGAACCTAGCGTGCTACAGCTCCGGCCCCGCCGCTAGATGCTACACTACTGACGTAACTACGAGCACATGGTCTTCTATAAGTGATGATGCTCTTCAGATACCGCAGCGATAGTCGCTTCGAAGAGGACAGGGCTGATTACTTCCCACTTTAACCCCACATCAGATCGTTGACGGGACTTTGAAACCAGGTCTTCCCTCCGTTGCGTACTGAAGTATTATAGCAACTACGATCGTTTGCAATGGATAGCAGTACCTTTCCACGGCACGCAACGTAAATTTTCGTATTAAAACTCTTTTATTGAGCTTGTCAAGCAATTTCTGCCCCTGACAGATCAGTCACATCTGTTAAACAGTTCTGTTTTTTGAGCCAAGGCCTCTGGCACACTGCAATTTCAACTCCCTTACGGCATGTTTATGTAGTAATCAGTAGAGGTGCACATGTAGCCCACTTTCGAGCTATTGTTAGGAACAGCTTTATGGCGTGCGGACAAAAGTTGCAGGTTTCATTTACAAAAATGTAGCTGCTTCCGTACTTTATAAATTTTGAGAACATAGTCTACGGAGAGCAGCGACCTGATTCTAAAAATGAACAGTCGAGATCGCAATAATATTTCTTGTTTATTGCGATCTCGACTGTTCCTTTTGAAATTCAGTACTTTAGTTAAAAATACTGTACATTTTGTCATTCCTCTAAGCCTTACGTGGAATGAAAATAAAACAGTATGTATTCCTGACATGGTCAATCTTGGACGATCCGTATGGTAACTAAAGAAAACCTCAGAAGCCAAGGTCGCTACAACAGTATTTTGCTGGCTGACCGATTTCGACAGAGCTATGCTGTCATGGTCATTATCGGATCTTACGCTTTTGAATTTTTTGTACATAAAAGTAAGATCTGGCGATCACAACATACCTCTGTCTCAACCGATCTTTCAGTGAAATGCTTATTTAGCGATCTTGGTTGGTGAACTTTTCTTCAGTTACGAAAATAAAACAATTTAATTATTAGAGATTTGTGCTACATTATGTTTTGGTTGATAGTGCAGCATAACTACAATGAAGCGCCAATGAAACTAGTAAAGGCATGCTTATTCAAGTACAGAGATCCGTAAACAGGCAGAACACCGCACTGCGGTCGACAATGCTAATATAACACAACAAGTGTCTGGCGCAGTTGTTGGATCGGTTGCCGCTGCTACAAAGGCAGGTTATCAAGATTTAAGTGAGTTTGAACGTGGTCGGCGCACGAGCTATGGGTCACAGCATCTGAGAGGTAGCGATGAAGTGGCGATGTTCCCGTACGACTATTTCACAAGTGTACCGTGAATATCAGGAACGCGAAAAAACATCAATTCTCCGACATCGCTGCGGCCGGAATAAGATCCTGCAAGAAAGGGACCAACGACGAGTGAAGAGAATCGTTCAACGTGACAGAAGTGCAACCGTTCCGCATATTGCTGCAGTTTCAATGCTGGGCCGTCAACAAGTGTCAGCATGCAAACCATTCAACGAAACATCATCGATATGGGCTTTCGGAGCCGAAGGCCCATCCGTGACTGCACGACACAAAGCTTTACGCCTCGCCTGGGCCTGTCGACACCGACATTGGACTGTTGCTGACTGGAAACATGTTGCCTGGTCGGATGAGTCTCGTTTCAAATTGTATCGCGTAGATGGACGAATAAGAAAACCTCATGAATCCATGGACCCTGCATGCCAGCAGGGTACTGTTCAAGTTGGTGGAGGCTCTGTAATGGCGTGGGGCGAGTGTAGTTGGAGTGATATGGGATCCCTGATACGTCTAGATATGACTCTGACAGGTGACACGTACGTAAGCATCCTGTCTGATCACTTGCATCCATTCATGTCCATTGTGCATCCCGACGGACTTGGGCAATTCCAACAGGACATTGCGACACCCCACACCTCAGAATTGCTCAGAGTGGCTCCAGGAACACTCTTCTCAGTTTAAACACTTCCGCTGGCCACAAAACTCTCCAGATATTAACATTGTTGAGCATATCTGTGATGCCTTGCAGCATGCTGTTCAGAAGAGATCTCCATCTCATACTCTTACGGATTTGTGGACATCCCTGCAGGATTCATGGTGCCCGTTCCCTCCAGCACTACTTCAGACATTAGTGGAGTCCATGCCATGTCGTGCTGCGGCACTTCTGCGTGCTCGCTGGGGCGCTACACTATATCAGGTAGGTGTACCAGTTTCTTTGGCTCTTCACTGTATATACACTATCTGATCAGATGTATCTGGACAAGTATTAGATGTTATTAATACGGGGTGTGTCCACGCTTCGCTTTTATGACGGTTTAAACTCTGCTGGGTACATTCATGTGACGTCTGAATGTTTTTGGAGGAATGACAGCCCATTCCTCCTCAAGAGCCGAAACTAGAGCTGTGTTTGGTCTCTGGAGCAAAGGCGACGTTCTAACTCATTGCAAAGGTGTTTCATTGGGTCACGTCACGACTCTGGACAGATAAATACCCTTTAGGAATGTTGTTAACCACAAACCATTGCGTCACAGATCACGCTTTACAGTTTTGTCACGCTGATACAGTCATCGTCCCGAACTGTTCTTCTACTGTACGCAGAACACAATGTCGTAGAATGTATTCATATCCGTCGACATTGATCGTTTTCTTGAGCACAATAAGGGGACCATACTATAAATACCGTGATACCATAAGACCCTCTCCTCCGTACTTCACTGTTAGAGCCACACGTGATGGCAGGCAATGTCCTCCAGCCATTCGCCAAATCCAAACTCTTTCACTGTATTATCACAGGGTATAGCGTGATTCATCACTCTGAATCAATCGATTCCAGTTATCCACTATCCAGTGGCGTCGCTTAACACTGACTGTAGCTTATGAGGAGCTGGTCGATCATTGTACCCCATTCTTTGTTACACAGTCATTGTGGTAGCTGGACTGCTGGTAGCACTCAAGAACTCGAGCTATTCCTTACATCCTTCGCAATGCTGCACTGTCTCTGTTGGTCAGTATATGATATCTACATGGTCTTGATTTACCTATGGTTGTTGCTTCACTATCACGTCACCAACATTCAACTTGGACAGTTTTAGAGGGCATAAAATGTCACTACGGAGTCTGTTACTCACGTGGCATCCAATGGCTAGTCGAAGACACTGAAACCTCCTGACAGAACCATTATCTTGTTACTGGTTCTCATCTGACAATACGCTCCGCCCTGTTTTATGATGGCGGGTCCACTTCTCATGACTTCTAGTGGTCAGTTCCACATTACTTATGGATGTCCGGATACTTTTTCTTAGATACTTTGTCCGGTATCATCCTTACATCGCCTATGAATGGTCTTTAGTCCGATGACAGGTTTGATGCATGTCTCCACGCTAGTCTACCCTGTGCAAGCGCCTTCATCTCTGCATAACCCACACTTCCCTGAAACACAAAACTGATTAATTCTTTAATGCATCGGGATGTCTCCTAACAACCTAACCTTTGAAACTTCCTGGAAGATTAAAACTGTGTGCCCGATCGAGACTCGAACTCCGGACCTTTGCCTTTCGCGGGCAAGTGCTCTGGCAGAAGTAAAGCTGTGAGACCGGGCGTGAGTCGTGCTTCGGTAGCTCAGATGGTAGAGCACTTGCCCGCGAAAGACAAAGGTCCCGAGTTCGAGTCTCGGTCGGGCACACAGTTTTAATCTTCCAGGAAGTTTCATATCAGCGCACACTCCGCTGCAGAGTGAAAATCTCATTCTGGAAACATCCCCCAGGCTGTGGCTAAGCCATGTCTCCGCAATATCCTTTCTTTCAGGAGTGCTAGTTCTGCAAGGTTCGTAGGAGAGCTTCTAAAGTTTGGAAGGTAGGAGACGAGATACTGGCAGAAGTAAAGCTGTGAGACCGGGCGTGAGTCGTGCTTCGGTAGCTCAGATGGTAGAGCACATGCCCGCAAAAGGCAAAGGTCCCGAGTTCGAGTCTCGGTCGGGCACACAGTTTTAATCTTCCAGGAAGTTTCATATCAGCGCACACTCCGCTGCAGAGTGAAAATCTCATTCTGGCAACCTAACCTTTCTTTTAGTCGTGCCATAAATTTATTTTCTCTCAGTTCTAATTAGTACCTCCACATTAGTTATCGAATTTGTTTTCTAATCTTCAGCATTCTTATGGCTACATGTAAAACAAGTTGTAAGCGTACGGTGCTGACATTCCTCGTACTGAAACCTCCTGGCAGTTCAAAAATGTGTGCCGTACCGGGAGCCGAACCCGGTACTTTCGCCTCCTGCGGGCAAGTACTCTAACACCAAGCAATGCAAGCACGACGCACGACCCGTTCTCACAGCAATACCTCATCTATTACCTTCCAAACTTCACGGACGTTCTCCTGCATACCTTGTCGGACCGGGACTTGTACACATGCTTTTACAAAGAGTACAGCTTTGGCCTCTTACGTAGCTTGCATTTATCGCGATTCTCTAGCCCAGTGCAACGTACCAAGTGATTGGAAAAAAGGAGTAGGTGGCTCCAGTACGTGAGAACGGTAAAAGAACGGCTCCGAAAAATTACAGACCAATATCCCTAACGTTGGTTTTCTGGACGATTATCGAACACATTCTGTGTCGAATATAAATAGTTTCCTACAGACCAAGAAGCTTATGTCCACGAATCACCACGGTTTTAGAAAGCATCGGTCGTGTGAAACTCAGCTTGACCTTTTTTCACTTGATACACTGCCAACTGTGGGTAAAGAGCTACAGGTTCCATATTTCTAGATTTTGGGAAATCATTTGACATGATGTCCCACTGCAGAGTTTTTGCGAAGGTACGAGCAGGTTCCCAGATATGTGGGTGGCTGGAAGACTTCCTAAGTTAACAGAACCCAGTAAGTTGTCTTCGGTGGCGAGTGTTCATCAGAGAAAAGTTATCGTCAAGGGTGCCGCAGGTAAGTGTTTCTTAAAAGTCAGTACCGGCATTAGGCTGTTTTTATTATTTGCAGTGTTACATTTACAAGATCATGATTTCGGCTTTAAAGTGTCATTATCAAGTGTTTTAACGTTATACAGTGCCTAAGATGGCATGCTGTCGTATTTAAAATACACTATTAGACACATTGTCTAAGGGTCAATATTTCTGGTAAAAGCCTACAAGGTAAAAGCCTACTAGGCTTTTACCGGAAATATTGAACCTTAGACAATGTGTCTAATAGTGTATTTTAAATACGACAGTATTAGCCTACACGGTAAAAGCCTACTAGGCTTTTACCGGAAATATTGAACCTTAGACAATGTGTCTAATAGTGTATTTTAAATACGACAGTATGCCATCTTAGGCACTGTATAAAGTTAAAACACTTGATAATGACACTTTAAATCCGAAATCACAATCGTGTAAATGTAAGACTGCAAATAAAAAAAACAGTCTAATGGTGGTACTGACTTAAAAGAAATACACTCCTGGAAATTGAAATAAGAACACCGTGAATTCATTGTCCCAGGAAGGGGAAACTTTATTGACACATTCCTGGGGTCAGATACATCACATGATCACACTGACAGAACCACAGGCACAAAGACACAGGCAACAGAGCATGCACAATGTCGGCACTAGTACAGTGTATATCCACCTTTCGCAGCAATGCAGGCTGCTATTCTCCCATGGAGACGATCGTAGAGATGCTGGATGTAGTCCTGTGGAACGGCTTGCCATGCCATTTCCACCTGGCGCCTCAGTTGGACCAGCGTTCGTGCTGGACGTGCAGACCGCGTGAGACGACGCTTCATCCAGTCCCAAACATGCTCAATGGGGGACAGATCCGGAGATCTTGCTGGCCAGGGTAGTTGACTTACACCTTCTAGAGCACGTTGGGTGGCACGGGATACATGCGGACGTGCATTGTCCTGTTGGAACAGCAAGTTCCCTTGCCGGTCTAGGAATGGTAGAACGATGGGTTCGATGACGGTTTGGATGTACCGTGCACTATTCAGTGTCCCCTCGACGATCACCAGTGGTGTACGGCCAGTGTAGGAGATCGCTCCCCACACCATGATGCCGGGTGTTGGCCCTGTGTGCCTCGGTCGTATGCAGTCCTGATTGTGGCGCTCACCTGCACGGCACCAAACACGCATACGACCATCATTGGCACCAAGGCAGAAGCGACTCTCATCGCTGAAGACGACACGTCTCCATTCGTCCCTCCATTCACGCCTGTCGCGACACCACTGGAGGCGGGCTGCACGATGTTGGGGCGTGAGCGGAAGACGGCCTAACGGTGTGCGGGACCGTAGCCCAGCTTCATGGAGACGGTTGCGAATGGTCCTCGCCGATACCCCAGGAGCAACAGTGTCCCTAATTTGCTGGGAAGTGGCGGTGCGGTTCCCTACGGCACTGCGTAGGATCCTACGGTCTTGGCGTGCATCCGTGCGTCGCTGCGGTCCGGTCCCAGGTCGACGGGCACGTGCACCTTCCGCCGACCACTGGCGACAACATCGATGTACTGTGGAGACCTCACGCCCCACGTGTTGAGCAATTCGGCGGTACGTCCACCCGGCCTCCCGCATGCCCACTATACGCCCTCGCTCAAAGTCCGTCAACTGCACATACGGTTCACGTCCACGCTGTCGCGGCATGCTACCAGTGTTAAAGACAGCGATGGAGCTCCGTATGCCACGGCAAACTGGCTGACACTGACGGCGGCGGTGCACAAATGCTGCGCAGCTAGCGCCATTCGACGGCCAACACCGCGGTTCCTGGTGTGTCCGCTGTGCCGTGCGTGTGATCATTGTTTGTACAGCCCTCTCGCAGTGTCCGGAGCAAGTATGGTGGGTCTGACACACCGGTGTCAATGTGTTCTTTTTTCCATTTCCAGGAGTGTATATTATGACTGTGGCCCCACATTATGAAAAAATTACAGATAGCTGTGACAGGACTGTATAGGCATAAATGATCCGGCGGACACGGTGGGCAGCAATCTGCGGTTATTTGCTGATGATACGGGAAGGTGTGAAGTTGACTGACTGTAGGAGGGTACAAGTGACTTAGACAATATTTATAGTTGGTGTGATCAATGGCAGCTAGTTCTAAATACAGAAACATGTAAGTTAAAGCGTATGAGTAGGAAAAATATACCCCCAGTGTTCGAATACAGAATTAGTGGAGCCTCATTTGACAAAGTCACAGTCAGTCTGGGCGTGACTCTGCAAAGCGGTATGAAATGGAACGAGTATGTGAGGATTGTGGTACGCAAGGCGAATGATCTACTTGGGTTATTAGGAGAATGTTAGGAATGATCTACTTAGGATTATTGGAGAATCTTAGGAAAGCGTAGTTAATCTGTCAAGGAGGCCGCACATAGGACGATACTACGACCTGTTCTTGTCTACTAAAAAATGGTTCAAATGGCTCTGAGCACTATGGGACTCAACTGCTGAGGTTATTAGTCCCCTAGAACTTAGAACTACACTCCTGGAAATTGAAATAAGAACACCGTGAATTCATTGTCCCAGGAAGGGGAAACTTTATTGACACATTCCTGGGGTCAGATACATCACATGATCACACTGACAGAACCACAGGCACATAGACACAGGCAACAGAGCATGCACAATGTCGGCACTAGTACAGTGTATATCCACCTTTCGCAGCAATGCAGGCTGCTATTCTCCCATGGAGACGATCGTAGAGATGCTGGATGTAGTCCTGTGGAAGGGCTTGCCATGCCATTTCTTCCTGGCGCCTCAGTTGGACCAGCGTTCGTGCTGGACGTGCAGACCGCGTGAGACGACGCTTCATCCAGTCCCAAACATGCTCAATGGGGGACAGATCCGGAGATCTTTTTGGCCAGCGTAGTTGACTTACACCTTCTAGAGCACGTTGGGTGGCACGGGATACATGCGGACGTGCATTCTCCTGTTGGAACAGCAAGTTCCCTTGCCGGTCTAGGAATGGTAGAACGATGGGTTCGATGACGGTTTGGATGTACCGTGCACTATTCAGTGTCCCCTCGACGATCACCAGTGGTGTACGGCCAGTGTAGGAGATCGCTCCCCACACCATGATGCCGGGTGTTGGCCCTGTGTGCCTCGGTCGTATGCAGTCCTGATTGTGGCGCTCACCTGCACGGCGCCAAACACGCATACGACCATCATTGGCACCAAGGCAGAAGCGACTCTCATCGCTGAAGACGACACGTCTCCATTCGTCCCTCCATTCACGCCTGTCGCGACACCACTGGAGGCGGGCTGCACGATGTTGGGGCGTGAGCGGAAGACGGCCTAACGGTGTGCGGGACCGTAGCCCAGCTTCATGGAGACGGTTGCGAATGGTCCTCGCCGTTACCCCAGGAGCAACAGTGTCCCTAATTTGCTGGGAAGTGGCGGTGCGGTCCCCTACGGCACTGCGTAGGATCCTACGGTCTTGGCGTGCATCCGTGCGTCGCTGCGGTCCGGTCCCAGGTCGACGGGCACGTGCACCTTCCGCCGACCACTGGCGACAACATCGATGTACTGTGGAGACCTCACGCCCCACGTGTTGAGCAATTCGGCGGTACGTCCACCCGGCCTCCCGCATGCCCACTATACGCCCTCGCTCAAAGTCCGTCAACTGCACATACGGTTCACGTCCACACTGTCGCGGCATGCTACCAGTGTTAAAGACTGCGATGGAGCTCCGTATGCCACGGCCAACTGGCTGACACTGACGGCGGCGGTGCACAAATGCTGCGCAGCTAGCGCCATTCGACGGCCAACACCGCGGATCCTGGTGTGTCCGCTGTGCCGTGCGTGTGATCACTGTTTGTACAGCCCTCTCGCAGTGTCCGGAGCAAGTATGGTGGGTCTGACACACCGGTGTCAATGTGTTCTTTTTTCCATTTCCAGGAGTGTATATTTTGCGTAAGGACCAAGAAGGTGATATACGATAAATTAGAACTCGTACGGAGGCCTATGTACTGACGGAATAAGGTATCGCAATGCCAAGCAGGAGTTTTGAGACATAAACGGAAGTTGTTAGGCGTGTTTCTACATCTGAAAGATGACATCACGTCAACTTTCGCTCCAGTCGCATAAGAGGGGCGCTGGTAGCGCCAGTATGAGGATGCAAATCAAGTTTTCTTTAAATACGTTCTACAACGGTCGTGAGCGTTAGTTACTTTTGAGGTAAGGCGAGTTGACGCTATTATCAACATCTCACCGAGTTTGAACGAGGTCGTGTAATAGGGCTCCGAGAAGCTGCGATACTGCAGAAGGACTTGACGGGAATGTAGCCACTGCACATGGCTACTAGCATGGATGGTCACGAGAAAGTACGGTCGCAAGAAGACCGGGTGCGCAAGGCCACGTGGCACTTCCTAGAGGTGCAAGACTGTCGTGTTCTGCATGTGGCCTGGCGCATCGAACTGCATGTGCAGCAGCAATCTGAGCAGCAGTCGGCGCCACAGTGACACAACGAACTGTTACAAATCGGTTACTTCAAGGGCAGCCCAGTGGCAGGCGCCCCGTTGTGTGCAGTCCACTTGCCCGTAACCACAACCACTTACGACTTCAGTGATGTCAAGCGGGAGCACACTGGAGGGCTGGGTGGAGGTCTGTTGTGTTTGCTGATGAGAGCTGGTTCTGCCTCGGTGCCTGTGATGGCAGTGTGTCGGTTACGAGGAGGCCAGTTGAGGGCCTGCAACCAACTTGGGTAGTAGACACACTGGCCACATATCTGGAGTTATGGTCTAGGATCTGGTTATCTCACACACGCTGACTGTAAATTTGTACGTCAATCTGATGATTCCAGCTGCTGCCAGTCTTGAAAAGCATTCCAAGTGGTGTTTTCCTACCGAATAACACTCGCCCACATATCGGTGTTGTAACCCAACATACACTACAGAGTGTCGACATGTTGCCGTGGCTCGCTCGATCGCCAAATTGTCTGCAATCGAGCACATCTACGAACAAATCCAGCGTCATCTACAAACAGTCTAACATTCTGCGTGGTTTCTGTTTGTTCTAAGTCGTGTCTCCCTACCACTTTCGCGCAACGACGCTCTGAGCGTGGTTTTTAGGGAATTCACTAGTTTGAACCTAGGACCTGTTGCTGGTAAGGAGATGCCAGACCACACATGACATGTAGAGTTCAGAAGAGTTCAGTGAGACTAGCGATGATATAACCAAATACACTCCTGGAAATTGAAATAAGAACACCGTGAATTCATTGTCCCAGGAAGGGGAAACTTTATTGACACACTCCTGGGGTCAGATACATCACATGATCACACTGACAGAACCACAGGCACATAGACACAGGCAACAGAGCATGCACAATGTCGGCACTAGTACAGTGTATATCCACCATTCGCAGCAATGTAGGCTGCTATTCTCCCATGGAGACGATCGTAGAGATGCTGGATGTAGTCCTGTGGACCGGCTTGCCATGCCATTTCCACCTGGCGCCTCAGTTGGACCAGCGTTCGTGCTGGACGTGCAGACCGCGTGAGACGACGCTTCATCCAGTCCCAAACATGCTCAATGGGGGACAGATCCGGAGATCTTGCTGGCCAGCGTAGTTGACTTACACCTTCTAGAGCACGTTGGGTGGCACGGGATACATGCGGACGTGCATTCTCCTGTTGGAACAGCAAGTTCCCTTGCCGGTCTAGGAATGGTAGAACGATGGGTTCGATGACGGTTTGGATGTACCGTGCACTATTCAGTGTCCCCTCGACGATCACCAGTGGTGTACGGCCAGTGTAGGAGATCGCTCCCCACACCATGATGCCGGGTGTTGGCCCTGTGTGCCTCGGTCGTATGCAGTCCTGATTGTGGCGCTCACCTGCACGGCGCCAAACACGCATACGACCATCATTGGCACCAAGGCAGAAGCGACTCTCATCGCTGAAGACGACACGTCTCCATTCGTCCCTCCATTCACGCCTGTCGCGACACCACTGGAGGCGGGCTGCACGATGTTGGGGCGTGAGCGGAAGACGGCCTAACGGTGTGCGGGACCGTAGCCCAGCTTCATGGAGACGGTTGCGAATGGTCCTCGCCGTTACCCCAGGAGCAACAGTGTCCCTAATTTGCTGGGAAGTGGCGGTGCGGTCCCCTACGGCACTGCGTAGGATCCTACGGTCTTGGCGTGCATCCGTGCGTCGCTGCGGTCCGGTCCCAGGTCGACGGGCGCGTGCACCTTCCGCCGACCACTGGCGACAACATCGATGTACTGTGGAGACCTCACGCCCCACGTGTTGAGCAATTCGGCGGTACGTCCACCCGGCCTCCCGCATGCCCACTATACGCCCTCGCTCAAAGTCCGTCAACTGCACATACGGTTCACGTCCACACTGTCGCGGCATGCTACCAGTGTTAAAGACTGCGATGGAGCTCCGTATGCCACGGCCAACTGGCTGACACTGACGGCGGCGGTGCACAAATGCTGCGCAGCTAGCGCCATTCGACGGCCAACACCGCGGATCCTGGTGTGTCCGCTGTGCCGTGCGTGTGATCACTGTTTGTACAGCCCTCTCGCAGTGTCCGGAGCAAGTATGGTGGGTCTGACACACCGGTGTCAATGTGTTCTTTTTTCCATTTCCAGGAGTGTATATTTTGCGTAAGGACCAAGAAGGTGATATACGATAAATTAGAACTCGTACGGAGGCCTATGTACTGACGGAATAAGGTATCGCAATGCCAAGCAGGAGTTTTGAGACATAAACGGAAGTTGTTAGGCGTGTTTCTACATCTGAAAGATGACATCACGTCAACTTTCGCTCCAGTCGCATAAGAGGGGCGCTGGTAGCGCCAGTATGAGGATGCAAATCAAGTTTTCTTTAAATACGTTCTACAACGGTCGTGAGCGTTAGTTACTTTTGAGGTAAGGCGAGTTGACGCTATTATCAACATCTCACCGAGTTTGAACGAGGTCGTGTAATAGGGCTCCGAGAAGCTGCGATACTGCAGAAGGACTTGACGGGAATGTAGCCACTGCACATGGCTACTAGCATGGATGGTCACGAGAAAGTACGGTCGCAAGAAGACCGGGTGCGCAAGGCCACGTGGCACTTCCTAGAGGTGCAAGACTGTCGTGTTCTGCATGTGGCCTGGCGCATCGAACTGCATGTGCAGCAGCAATCTGAGCAGCAGTCGGCGCCACAGTGACACAACGAACTGTTACAAATCGGTTACTTCAAGGGCAGCCCAGTGGCAGGCGCCCCGTTGTGTGCAGTCCACTTGCCCGTAACCACCACCACTTACGACTTCAGTGATGTCAAGCGGGAGCACACTGGAGGGCTGGGTGGAGGTCTGTTGTGTTTGCTGATGAGAGCTGGTTCTGCCTCGGTGCCTGTGATGGCAGTGTGTCGGTTACGAGGAGGCCAGTTGAGGGCCTGCAACCAACTTGGGTAGTAGACACACTGGCCACATATCTGGAGTTATGGTCTAGGATCTGGTTATCTCACACACGCTGACTGTAAATTTGTACGTCAATCTGATGATTCCAGCTGCTGCCAGTCTTGAAAAGCATTCCAAGTGGTGTTTTCCTACCGAATAACACTCGCCCACATATCGGTGTTGTAACCCAACATACACTACAGAGTGTCGACATGTTGCCGTGGCTCGCTCGATCGCCAAATTGTCTGCAATCGAGCACATCTACGAACAAATCCAGCGTCATCTACAAACAGTCTAACATTCTGCGTGGTTTCTGTTTGTTCTAAGTCGTGTCTCCCTACCACTTTCGCGCAACGACGCTCTGAGCGTGG
The DNA here is from genome assembly GCF_023898315.1 of Schistocerca nitens. Taxonomy (NCBI): domain Eukaryota; kingdom Metazoa; phylum Arthropoda; class Insecta; order Orthoptera; family Acrididae; genus Schistocerca; species Schistocerca nitens. The sequence goes on from NC_064618.1 coordinate 719,898,173, forward strand.
TTTTTAGGGAATTCACTAGTTTGAACCTAGGACCTGTTGCTGGTAAGGAGATGCCAGACCACACATGACATGTAGAGTTCAGAAGAGTTCAGTGAGACTAGCGATGATATAACCAAATACACTCCTGGAAATTGAAATAAGAACACCGTGAATTCATTGTCCCAGGAAGGGGAAACTTTATTGACACACTCCTGGGGTCAGATACATCACATGATCACACTGACAGAACCACAGGCACATAGACACAGGCAACAGAGCATGCACAATGTCGGCACTAGTACAGTGTATATCCACCATTCGCAGCAATGTAGGCTGCTATTCTCCCATGGAGACGATCGTAGAGATGCTGGATGTAGTCCTGTGGAACGGCTTGCCATGCCATTTCCACCTGGCGCCTCAGTTGGACCAGCGTTCGTGCTGGACGTGCAGACCGCGTGAGACGACGCTTCATCCAGTCCCAAACATGCTCAATGGGGGACAGATCCGGAGATCTTGCTGGCCAGGGTAGTTGACTTACACCTTCTAGAGCACGTTGGGTGGCACGGGATACATGCGGACGTGCATTCTCCTGTTGGAACAGCAAGTTCCCTTGCCGGTCTAGGAATGGTAGAACGATGGGTTCGATGACGGTTTGGATGTACCGTGCACTATTCAGTGTCCCCTCGACGATCACCAGTGGTGTACGGCCAGTGTAGGAAATCGCTCCCCACACCATGATGCCGGGTGTTGGCCCTGTGTGCCTCGGTCGTATGCAGTCCTGATTGTGGCGCTCACCTGCACGGCGCCAAACACGCATACGACCATCATTGGCACCAAGGCAGAAGCGACTCTCATCGCTGAAGACGACACGTCTCCATTCGTCCCTCCATTCACGCCTGTCGCGACACCACTGGAGGCGGGCTGCACGATGTTGGGGCGTGAGCCGAAGGCGGCCTAACGGTGTGCGGGACCGTAGCCCAGCTTCATGGAGACGGTTGCGAATGGTCCTCGCCGATACCCCAGGAGCAACAGTGTCCCTAATTTGCTGGGAAGTGGCGGTGCGGTCCCCTACGGCACTGCGTAGGATCCTACGGTCTTGGCGTGCATCCGTGCGTCGCTGCGGTCCGGTCCCAGGTCGACGGGCACGTGCACCTTCCGCCGACCACTGGCGACAACATCGATGTACTGTGGAGACCTCACGCCCCACGTGTTGAGCAATTCGGCGGTACGTCCACCCGGCCTCCCGCATGCTCACTATACGCCCTCGCTCAAAGTCCGTCAACTGCACATACGGTTCACGTCCACGCTGTCGCGGCATGCTACCAGTGTTAAAGACTGCGATGGAGCTCCGTATGCCACGGCCAACTGGCTGACACTGACGGCGGCGGTGCACAAATGCTGCGCAGCTAGCGCCATCGACGGCCAACACCGCGGTTCCTGGTGTGTCCGCTGTGCCGTGCGTGTGATCATTGCTTGTACAGCCCTCTCGCAGTGTCCGGAGCAAGTATGGTGGGTCTGACACACCGGTGTCAATGTGTTCTTTTTTCCATTTCCAGGAGTGTACTTAATGATTTCAGCGTCAGCTCCACTGCACTCCCTGTAAAAGAATCTTCATACTAACTAAATTTAGTGGAAGGGGTTCAAGGCCTTCCTATTTTTAGTTAGCTGGTAAAATAACGTCGAAAAAGCAGTTAAGTTTACCATTGGAAATTTTATTCTACTCACAAAACATTGTTTATAAATTGCACTATTGATAAAAGGAAATGAATCACCCAGTATAGTGGTGTAAGGGTTGTGCAGATTGATTTGAAAAAGTATATACCCTCTTACTTGATAGTAAATGGCTGCAAAGCTGTAATTACGTACGAGAGCCAGCCCCACACTTGTGTGACGTGCGCTAGTTTAGACCACCTACGTGCCCAGAACGTTGCAGTCAAATAACCACTCAGCTGTTTCGAAAACCTACGAAATCAGACTTCGCAGGCAGAGTCCTTTACTTGCTTAACAGCCGCCCTGTATCATCGAGGGTGGTTGACTAACAGCAGTGGAATGCATCGGCAATAAAAGGACTCAAACCCACCACCAAGTCAACAGGTGCGCTTACCCAGCCTCATGTTACCGCCAAAGCCGGTTTGCCGTCCACTAGCTCGACTACTATCGCCACTACTCCAGATACACGCACCGTGCAGGCGAAGAGAGACTGTCGAATTATACATTCATCTTAAAGATCGACCTCTTCGGGGCTTAGCCTCACGGCACGTGATTCAGTGACAGTCGAGAGGCCAAATCGGTTGCCCTCACCAAGATGACCCTCAGCTCCTCAAAGAAGTGCGCAGTCTTTGGAGCTCCAAAAGGTAACAGCTGATACGAGCAAAATAGACTTGAATCCGAGGTGTGGATCCCATAGACGGCCGACGCGAAAGACGTAAACGTTCGCAGTTTAGAGATACTACGTAATTTCAGTCCAGAGCACACTCCGTTACGGAGTGAAAATTCGTACCGGATTCCTCGTTCTTAATCCCCTTCGCCCTCTGCTTTGCTCCCGCAAATCCTTCGCCCCCGCGGATGTGAATGAATAAGTGTGTAGGCCCGGCCCGAGACGCGAATTGATCTTCCACCTGCGCGGCCTGCGAGAATCGACCGGGGCGTGTCGTGTTTTGGTTGGCGGGGCACCTGCCCCGAGCCTCGCCCCGTTATAAGGCGGGGCGCGGCGCCGGCCGCGCAGTCACGCGGAACGCACGGCGCGTAGCCGTAGCGCACGCGGGTCGACGCCCGCCGGCTGCGAGCGCGTCTCGCCTCGCACAGCCGCCGCCCCGTTGCTGACCACTGCAGGTTTACTCAGCAGGCGCGGGATGAACTCAACACTGTCGCCAAATCCGTGGCTACATAATATTAAGCTACGGTGTATTCCAAAACCATTCTTCAGACTACACAAGGCGATACCCGCCACATCAATTAATATACAGGGTGGTCCATTGATCGTGACCGGGCCAAATATCTCACGAAATAAGCGTCAAACGAAAAAACTACAAAGAACGAAACTTGTCTAGCTTGAAGGGGGAAACCAGATGGCGCTGTGCTTGGCACGCTAGATGGCGCCGCCGTAGGTCAAACGGATATCAACTGCGGTTTTTTTTAAAAATAGAAACCCCCATTTTTATAACATATTCTTGTAGTACGTATAGATATATGAATGTTTTAGTTGGACCACTTTTTTCCCTTTGTGATAGATGGCGCTGTAATAGTCACGAACGTATAAGTACGTGGTATCACGTAACATTCCGCCAGTGCGGACGATATTTGCTTCGTGATACATTACCCGTGTTAAAATGGACCGTTTACCAATTGCGGAAAACGTCGATATCGTGTTGATGTAAGACTGTTGTGATCAAAATGCCCAACGGGCGTGTGCTAAGTATGCTGCTCGGTATCCTGGGCATCATCATCCAAGTGTCCGGACCGTTCGCCTGATACTTAAGGAAACAGGAAGTGTACAGTCACATGTGAAACGTTAACCACGACCTGCAACAAATGATGATGCCATAGTAGGTGTTTTAGCTGCTGTCGCGGCTAATCCGCACATAAGTAGCCGACAAATTGCGCCAGAATCGGGAATCTCAAAAACGTCGCTGTTGAGAATGCTACATCAACATCTATTGCACCCGTACCATATTTCTATGCACCAGGAATTGCATGGCGACGCACAAGAGAAATTACGGGACGATGACAGATTTTTTGCACGCGTTCTATTTAGCGACGAAGCGTCATTCACCAACAGCGGTAACGTAAATCGGCATAATATGCACTATTGGGCAACGGAAAATCAAAGAGGGCTGCGACATCAGCGACCTTGGCGGGTTAATGTATGGTGCGGCATTATTGGCCCCCATTTTCTCGATGGCAATCTAAACGGTGCAACGTATGCTGATTTCCTACGTAATGTTCTACCGATGTTACTACAAGATGTTTCACTGCATGACAGAATAGCGATGTACTTCCAACATGATGGATGTCCGGCACATAGCTCGCGTGCGGTTGAAGCGGTATTGAACAGCATATTTCATGACAGGTGGATTGGTCATCGAAGTACTATACCATGGCCCTCACGTTCACCGGATCTGACGTCCCCGGATTTCTTTCTGCGGGAAAAGTTGAAGGATATTTGCCATCGTGATCCACCGACAACGCCTGACAACATGCGTCAGCGCATTGTCAATGCATGCGCGAACATTACGGAAGGCGAACTACTCGCTGTTGAGAGGAATGTCGTTACACGTATTTCCAAATGCATTGAGGTTGACTGACATCATTTTGAGAATTTATTGCATTAATGTGGTATTTACAGGTAATCACGCTATAACAGCCTGCGTTCTCAGAAATGATGAGTTCACAAAGGTACATGTATCACATTGGAGATACCGAAATAAGCCGGCCGCGGTGGCCGTGCGGTTCTGGCGCTGCAGTCCGGAACCGCGGGACTGCTACGGTCGCAGGTTCGAATCCTGCCTCGGGCATGGGCGTGTGTGATGTCCTTAGGTTAGTTAGGTTTAAGTAGTTCTAAGTTCTAGGGGACTTATGACCTAATATGTTGAGTCCCATAGTGCTCAGAGCCATTTGAACCATTTGAAACCGAAATAAAATGTTCAAACGTACCTACATTCTGTATTTTAATTTAAAAAAAGTATCTGTTCCCAACTGTTCGTCTAAAATTGTGAGCCATATGTTTGTGACTATTACAGCGCCATCTATCACAAAGCGAAAAAAGTGGTCCAACTAAAACATTCATATTTCTTTACGTACTACACAACTATGTAAGAAAAATGGGGGTTCCTATTTTTTTTAAAAACGCGATTGATATCTGTTTGACCTATGGCAGCGCCATCTAGCGGGCCAACCATAGCGCCATCTGGTTTCCCCCTTCAAGCTACACGAGTTTCGTTCTTTGTAGTTTTTTCGTTTGATGCTTATTTCGTGAGATATTTGGCCCTGTCACTATCAATGGTCCACCCTGTAGAATCTTGAGGTTAATGTTAACTTACCCATCGAAACTAAAAGTTTACTTTGGCATCACTTCTAAGTTGTTTACGTGGTTGCTCCTCCTGTGTGGTGGCTTAACGCACGTGGAAGCATTGCCTGTGACACTGAAGATGCACTCTAGACTTTGCTGATGTCGGAATCCCGAATTTTAGTATAATCTCCTATATGCTATGACCCATCCGTCTGGAACCGATTACTGTCCCACTTTCAAAGTCTCTTACATCGCGACCTGCTGCCATATCCGCTACACACCTTTGTACAATAGACTACTCAGATATCGAGTTAACACTCGCACCATACGCAGTAGCTAGCCACGTTATTCGTGCGTCAAACAAGACACATCTTCAATTGGGTCAGCCTTTCCAATCACATTTGGCCCCCAACGAGGAGAACACGGCAAGTGCCGTAAACCAATGTCCCAGAAAATTGGCGCAGTGACAGAGGAATCAAAATAAAAGAATACGGGTTTCGGCTTATCCATAGACACTCGACCATCTCTGAGAAAACGACAGTTAAAGTCTCCGATGTAACTTAGATGTCTGTTAGGGCGCGATACTCTTACACCAACTGATGGCGTAGTCGTCACCGTCGCGGCCTCTCACTTTTGCGTCCCGTTTTCTAAACCCGATAATTGTCTTTATTTACAGGGTTATTACAAATGATTGAAGCGATTTCACAGCTCTACAATAACTTTATTATTTGAGATATTTTCACAATGCTTTGCACACACATACAAAAACTCAAAAAGTTTTTTTAGGCATTCACAAATGTTCGGTATGTGCCCCTTTAGTGATTCGTTTTTTTTCGCAGAAGAAAAAGCGGCCGTAAACTTTAAACCGTGAGATTGCACAAAACACGTTAACTTTTGGTGAATTGTGAATTTGCTGCGCGAATGCGTGAAGATTCTCTACCGCCCAGATTCGCACATTGTGTCTGTTCACTTCACCATTAAGAATAAATGTTGCTTCATCACTGAAAACAAGTTTCGCACTGAACGCGTCCTCTTCCATGAGTTGTTGCAACCGCGCCGAAAATTCAAAGCGTTTGACTTTGTCATCGGGTGTCAGGGCTTGTAGCAATTGTAAACGGTAAGGCTTCTGCTTTAGCCTTTTCCGTAAGATTTTCCAAACCGTCGGCTGTGGTACGTTTAGCTCCCTGCTTGCTTTATTCGTCGACTTCCGCGGGCTACGCGTGAAACTTGCCCGCACGTGTTCAACCGTTTCTTCGCTCACTGCAGGCCGACCCGTTGATTTCCCCTTACAGAGGCATCCAGAAGCTTTAAACTGCGCATACCATCGCCGAATGGAGTTAGCAGTTGGTGGATCTTTGTTGAAATTCGTCCTGAAGTGTCGTTGCACTGTTATGACTGACTGATGTGAGTGCATTTCAAGCACGACATACGCTTTCTCGGCTCCTGTCGCCATTTTGTCTCACTGCGCTCTCGAGCGCTCTGGCCGCAGAAACCTGAAGTGCGGCTTCAGCCGAACAAAACTTTGAGTTTTTCTACGTATCTGTAGTGTGTCGTGACGATATGTCAATGAATGGAGCTACAGTGAATTTATGAAATCGCTTCAATCATTTGTAATAGCCCTGTATTTTTGGTTATACATGAATTTCGCTTATCAAGTTAGAGGATACAAGAGCGTTATATTAATTGTAAAATTTCAACTGGTTTTCACAATAAGTGGCACACATTTATTAGATAATATATGCGTCTATGGTATTTTTAGCGGTTACAATCTTTGCAAATAATATTCTTATAGCCGGCCGCTGTGGTCGAGATGTTCTAGGCGCTTCAGTCCGGAACCGCGTTGCTGCCACGGTGACAGGTTCGAATACTGCATCGGGCATGGATGTGTGTGGTGCCCTTAGGTTAGTTAGGTGTAATTAGTTCTAAGTTCTAGGCGAGTGATGACCTCAGAAGTTAAGTCGCATAGTGCTCAGAGCCATTTGAACCATTGCTGACACGAGGAAAGTTTCCAACCGATTTCTCATACACAAACAGCAGTTGACCGGCGTTCCTTGGTTGTGATGCCTCGTGTAAGGAGGAGAAATGCGTGCCATCACGTTTCCGATTTTGATAAAGGTCGGATTGTAGCCTATCGCAATTGCGGTTTATTGTATCGCGAAATTGCAGCTCGCGTTGGCCGAGATCCAATGACTGTTAGCAGAATATGGAATCGGCGGGTTCAGGAGGGTAATACGGAACGCCGTGCTGGATCCCAACGGCCTCGTATCACTAGCAGTCGATATGACAGGCATCTTATCCGCATGACTGTAACGGATCGTGCAGCCACGTCTCGATCCCTGAGTCAACAGATGGGGACGTTTAGAAGACAACAACCATCTGCACGAACAGTTCGACGACGTTTGCAGCAGCATGGACTATCAGCTCGGAGACCATGGCTGCGGTTAGCCTTGATGCTGCATCACAGACAGGAGAACCTGCGATGGTGTACTCAACGACGAACCGGGCTGCACGAATGGCAAAACGTCATTTTTTCGGATGAATCCAGGTTCTGTTTACAGCATCATGATGGTCGCATCCGTGTTTGGCGATATCGCGGTGAACGCAGATTGGAAGCGTGTGTTCGTCGTCGCCATACCGGCGTGATGGTATGGGGTGCCATTGGTTACACGTTTCGGTCACCTCTTGTTGACATTGAAGGCACTTTGAACAGTGGACGTTACATTTCAGATGTGTTACGACCCGTGGCTGTACCCTTCATTCGATCCCTGCGAAACCCTACATTTCAGCGGGATAATGCACGACCGCATGTTGCAGGTCCTGTACGGGCCTTTCTGGATACAGAAAATGTTCGACTGCTGTCCTGGCCACCACACTCTCCAGATCTCTCACCAATTGAAAACGTCTGGTCAATGGTGGCCGAGGAACTGGCTCGTCACAATACGCCAGTCACTACTCTTGATGAACTGTGGTATCGTGTTGAAGCTGCATGGGCAGCTGTACCTGTACACGCCATCCAAGCTCTGACTCAATGCCCAGGCTATCAAGGCCGTTATTACGGCCAGAGGTGGTTGTTCTGGGTACTGATTTCTCAGGATCTGTGCACCGAAATTGCGTGAAAATGTAATCACATGTCAGTTCTAGTATAATATATTTGTCCAATGAATACCCGTTTATCAACTGCATTTCTTCTTGGTGTAGCAGTTTTAATGGCCATTAGTGTACTCGTTGGAAAAAACTTTGCACGAAGTGTTATACACCAAAACGGAAACAAGTCGAGAAATGATAATTTCACTGACACATCGAAATCACTTCATGTTGCCGTCATAACGCCTCACCGTGCCCTCCAATAACGCGTGCCACGTTCAACGTAAACATAGCTTGTGGGTGTCGCCGGAATGAATCAACGAGGAAACGCCGTGCTTTGACCCCGACCGCCGCGAGTTAAGTGGCTCAAGTGCGGCCGTGTCCTGTGCAGAGCAGTAGCAGCAATCACAACGTCCGGCGTGGCAGCTCAGCGACTTGCGTTGGCCCCATTGTCCGAAACTGTGGGCAGCCGCGCTACGCCACTTGCCGCTGATGACCGCGTCCGCTGCCGCCGCTGCATCTCCATCAGGCGGGCCCTCCGGAATGATGTGCTGTTGGAGGCACATAGCGACCACGGTGTCACCATCGTTGCGGCTTCTGGCAATGTGCATTATCAAAAGGCTAGAACGGTCATCCGTTTCCAACTGTAAGCTTACTATCTAACGGCTTCCCGGGGTAACAATTTAACAATTTGAAATGCTGTCTAAATCTACTCATTACCTACTTCGTTAAGAGGAATGCCGTTACGTTTCAGGTTTATCACTGGAAGTCCAGTATTAACATTAGAAAGTAAGTATAGGTGTTGAGGCAGCCTAACTCAGGGCGTGCAAATTATCCAGGTTATATTCATCTAGTGTATAAGATTGAGAGACGTAGCAACTTGTAACAAACTTCATACATAATTTCAAACATTTTCGAAAATTATCCTCACTATCATCTCCTACAAGATAATTAAAGGAATAATGTTTATCGTTTACTACATTTTCGTTGTTCGTGCAGCAAAACTACAACCTCAGGCATGACAATTTCACTTATTGATTATTTACAGTTAAACGTATTCGGAACACATTTTGCGGACAGTATCCACATATAATACTGAATGTACGTGCAACATTTGTGCCGATTTTCGTTACGATTGTGTTCCGGCCGCGAGTGTTAAGGACGATATTGGCCTGCGGCGAGTTGGCGGCGAGTGGCCCTCTGGCGACGAGGGGTAGAGGATTAGTAGACAGTACCGAGCAAGAAGGGCAGTCTGTTGGGGTCCGTATGGTCCGAACTGTGCATTAATAATTTTAGCACTCTGTGGTAATGAACTGATGGTGAAACCAGACGCTTGGGAATTCAAGGCTGCTGGTGGAACGATAAGCCGTGGGCTCTGCAATTGTATGGACGCAGTTTACGGCGAGCTGTGGCCGATGTCGTTTGTGGGTGTTTCGCCACGGCAGATAAACAAGACAGCGTGAGCCCAACCTGAACACGCGGTGCTGTAGCATGTTCGCCCAGAATAAGGATGTCATGATATTGGAGAAGAAAGCAGTGGAATACGGTACGTTTATTAACCTTCAGTGACTTCTGCGGTGTTAGTTTGCTTAACTGTGTGGAGATTGAGCAGTGACTGTCAGTTTTCAATGAAATTTACGATTGTGTAAAAGTTTGGCCAATGCTGGATGGGCGTTGTCATAAAGTTATTATATTTCTTATTTGTGAATATAATGTTCTGTCATCAGGATTACTCATTGGACAGATTTGAAATTGTCAGTACTGCGCTGTAGTTCAGCGGGTTATAAATACTGGAATTTGACAAATATGCTAACTGTGAGTTTTGGATATGTTTTCATAGTATCTCTGGCGAGGCAAATATCGACCTTAACACTCGCGGCCGGAACACAATCGTACCGAAAATCAGCACACATTACATCACTGTATATCGTAACTACCTATTATAGTGGGTGGTGGAAACGGAACCGTATCTGACTAGCAATTGCAAAAAGAGTAGTCTCAAGTTGCAAGGATGATTTATAATTTCTCTAATAATCGATTCCGGAACTGCCAAACCCATCTTCAGATGTACGTTTGCGCATAGCAAAATTTTCCAAACACTACGTTGCATCAATGCAAATACAACGTAACAGCATTTCTCGTATAGTACCAGGTAGTTATGAAACGTCCCCTTAGAAAAATTATACAGGACTGTGCTTAAACTGACAAACAATATTTTTTAGCGCAACGAGATCTGACTTTCAAAAATCCCTACAAAAGAATGGCCCTGACTAACATTAACCTATACGTTTCACAAATCACTTACCTCACAAAAATCTTCGTTACTCGAACTACTGCAATACAGCGAGCGCCACCACTGCCAGCTAAATAAAAGATTCAAACTACTGAAGGCACTAACTACTGATAGGCGTAGTTAGCAAATGAAAGATTTGATAGAGAACAAACAATGTATTTACCTTAATAGTCATAATTGACATCCAGTCTTACAAATTTCAAAACTCCGCCATCTCTCTCCCCACATCCACCACTGCTGGCGGCTCACCTCCAACTGCGCAACGCTACGCGCTGTTAACATCCAGCTGCCCAACACTACAATGGCAGACAACAATGCAAACTAGCCACAGACTGCACACAGCACAGCCAGTGATTTTCATACAGAGCGCTGCGTAATGTTGCCAATAAGAAAACATAAACAGCCTACTTACAGTTATAATTAAGGTGCAGCTACTCACAGAGGTCCAGTGGGGGCTGTAATTATCGCATGGGAGCGAAACTTTGTAGATACTCTAATACGTTTATGCGAAACCTGTCAACGCTGGAAAAAATTAATACCAAGTTTGGTCACCTCGTGCCCCTCTGCCGCTGTGAATGCAAGAAAGACGTGTACAAACATTTCCGTGTGTAATCGATTAGGAACTGGACAGGGAAGAAAAGGTCAGACAAGTGAGAACGGCATAATGTTGACTTTATTATTAACCGCCGCCTACACAGTTTGTTGAATAGGAACACCGAAGACGTTGACGAGTTGCTGTACAGTGGCAGACTGGCATCTGGTGACCAAAATTGGAAGTATTTTTTTCCAGCGTAAATAGCTTCCACATTATCGCATTAACATATCTACCAGGTTTCGCTGGGATACGATAATTACAGCCCACACTGGTATTCCAGGAGTAGCTGCACTTTCATTATAGCCTTCCGGTACGTATCGATAAAAAGAACACCGCTCTATGGAATGGTCACATAACGGTAAACAAACCGACGCTTTCCGTCAACACTGGGCGTCGCGTGAAGGCGTGACGACCAGCATTTGTTTAGGATGACTCCAGCGACACAATGCGAAAACGGAATTGCAGATATCTTGCAAAACACCGGAGAAAATGCACATGCCGATTTTTAGGATGTACACCCTGCACAACAGCGTACGTACAGTGGAATGTAGTGTAGGCTCTGTATCTTACATGCATTTTTACATCTATATGATTACTCTGCAATTCACGATTACGAGCGACGCAAAAGGTTCATCGTCGGCCGGTGTGGCCGAGCGGTTCTAGGCGCCTCAGTCTGGAACTGCGCGACCGCTACAGTGGCAGGTTAGAATCCTGCCTTGGGCATGGATGTATGTGATGTCCCTAGGTTAGTTAGGTTTAAGTAGTTCTAGGGGACTGATGACCTCAGATGTTAAGCCCCATAGTGCTCAGAGCCGTTTGAGCCAGAGGGTTCATCAAACCACCTTCAAGCTATTTCTCTACCGTTCCTCTCTCGAAACGCCCACGGGGAAAAATAAATCTTCCCAGGAGAGCTCTGATATCTCTTATTTTATTATGATGATCATTTCTTCCTATGTAGGAGGGCGCGAACAAAATATTTTCACGCCCTGGGGAGAAAGTTTGTGACTGAAATTTCATGAGACGATCCTACCGCAACGATAAATGCATTTGTTTTAATGATTTCCGCCTCAATTCGCGTATCATACCCGTGGCAGTCTGTCCCTTTTGTCGCGATAACGTCCGGCTGCTTATCTGGGTGGTAACGTGCTCGCCTCCCATGCAAGCGGGCCTGGGTTCAGTTCTCCGCTTGAGGACTGGGTGTTGTGTTGTCCTCATCACCGGCGCGCAAGTCGCCCATTGTGGCGTCGATTGAAATAAGACTTGCACTTGGCGGCCGAACTTCCAAGGATGGGGCCTCCCAGCCAACGACGCGATACGCTCATACACAAAACGGGCTGCCTTTCTTTGAGTTTTTACAATGTCCTCCGTCAGTCCTGACTGATGCGGATCCCACACTACACAGCAATACTCCATAAGGGGGCGGACAAGCATAATGCAAGCAGCCTCCTTAGTAGATCCGTTGCATTTTCTAAGTGTTCAGCCAATAAATCGCAGTCTTTGGTTTGCTTTCCTTACATTATCGTCTATGTGATCCATGCAGTTTAAGTTATTCGTAAGTGCAGTCGCTAAATATTTAGTTGAATTTTCAGCCTTTAGATTTCTGTGGTTTATCATGTAACCGAAATTTTGTGGATTCTTTTTGGTATTCATGTGGATGTCTAGTGTATGATTTACTTATTTTGCAGGCATCATTATAATGAGTCTATACAATAAAAAGAGCTTCTTTTGTAACCTACTTCGATCTCTTCAAAAGCTATTAATGAGGATAATGTGTCCCTTTCGTAGATGTCAGACGGCCGACGAGACCGACGCCAGCGTGCTTCCTGGTTTTCTATGGACCTGAGCGAGATCCATTCAGAACTGACCGTTGCTCCGCAAGTAATGGAGAGATGCCTGGTTTGGAATTACTCGGCGAATAAGGAAAACAAACAAACGGAACAACCAACAAACAACAGTGTAAGACGTAGTTAAAGGTAACGTGCATGAAATGGAGGTGTGCACGGGACGTGAATTCAGATGAAATGTTGTTAGATGAGACGAGAAAGTTCTCTGCTGGGTTCCCACTGATAAGAAAATATCAATATGACTTACTGATGAAAGTTGGGTACAGGATATGAGAAAATATTCAGGAACACCGTGGATGCATATAGCCGAAAATGGTAATATACAGTAATATCTCAAGGAGACTGTTATAGAGCTGTGAATGTAAAATATGTATAAATGATCTAGCAGAAAGCGTCAGATGCTCTCTAAGGCTGTTCGCAGATGGCGCGGTGGTCTGTAGCAAAGTTGCAACGCCAGAAGATAGTATATATTTGCAGAATGACCTCCAGAAAACTGATGAATGGTGAAATCTCTTGCGGTTGGCCCTGAACGTAAATAAATGTAAAATATTGCGCGTTCGTAGGAAAAGAAATCGACTACTGTGTAGCTACACTGTTGATGACAAACCGCTGGATACAGTATCTGCCGTAAAATATCTCCGAGTAACTATCCAGTCCCAGCTTAAGTGGAATGACCACATTAAAAAACTAGTGGGAATAGCAGATACCAGACTAAGATTCCTATAAACAATATTAAGGAAATGTAGCAATGTCAGCTAGATTGTGGGTTAGACCGTCAGTGACAGAGTTCCTGCTGCTAATAAGGCGAGTACACCGTTAATTGGTCCCGGCGGAGGTTCGAGTCCTCCCTCGGGCATAGGTGTGTGTGTTTGTCCTTAGGTTAATTTAGGTTAAGTAGTGTGTAAGCTTGGGGACTGATCACCTTAGCAGTTAAGTCCCATAAGATTTCACACACCCAGTTACCCAGTGACACCGTTAATTTGTTATATATATTTTACGAGCTTCAAACAGGAGCGACTTATTTTCAGTTATTTGTGTAGTTACTAGTTTATTTTTGTTGTTTCTTGCGTGATTGAGTGCTTATTAGGCACAACCTCTTATTTTAAAAGTAGTGTAGAGTACAGTACCGCCGATGTTACCGACGCTTGTATCGACCCTCGTATCGTATAGACTTTTGCTTGTTTCGGTTAGTGTAGCTCAGTGTCAATAAGGAATATAAGGATTGAGGACGGTCTCTTAGAAGGTCGAAACAGGTCATCTAAAAATAACTTAAATGCGATCACTACTGTGCTTGTTAAATGAGTTATAATATTAATAGACTGAAGCACCAAAGAAACTGCTCTAGGCATGGGTATTCAAACACAGATATACGTGAACAGGAGGAACATGGAGCTTCGGTCAGCAACGCCTATACAAGACAAGTGTCTGGCGCAATTGTTAGATCGGTTACTGCTGGTACAATGGCAGGTTACCAAGATGTAAGTGAGTTTGAACATGGTTTTATAGTCGGCGTACGAGCGATGGGATACAGCATCTCCGAGGTAGCGATGAAATGGGGATTTACCCGTACGACCATTTCACGAGTGTACCGTGAATATTAGGAATCCGGTAAAACATGAAACCACCGACATCGCTGCGGCCGGAAAAAGATCCTGCAAGGACGGCACCAACGAAGACTGAAGAGAATCGTTCAACGTGACAGAAGTGCAATCCTTCTGCGAATTGCTGCAGGTGTCAATGATGGGCCATCAACAAGTGTCAGCGTGCGAATCATTCAACGGAACACCATCGTGTACCCTTGGTGACTGCTCGACACAAAGCTTTACGCCTCGCCTGGTGCCGTAAACACCGGCATTGGACTGTTGATGACTGGAAACATGTTGCCTGGTCCGACGAGTCTCGTCTCAAATTATATAGTTTCAAATTGTTTCGAGTGGATGGACGTGTACGGGTATGGAGACAACCTCATGAATCCATGGGACATGCATGTTAGCAAGGGACTGTTCTAGCTGCTAGAGGCTGTAATGGTGTGGGGCGCGTGCAATTGGAGTGATATTGTACCCCCGATACGTCTAGACACGAGTCTGACAAGTGACACGTACGTAAGCATCCTGTCTGATCACCTGCATCCATTTATGTTCATTCCAGCAGGACAATGCGTCACCCCGCTCGTCCAAAGTTGCTATAGAGTGCCTCCAGTAACACTCTTCTGATATTAAACACTTCCACTGTCCACCAAACTCCCCAGATATGACTATTGTTGAGAATATCCGGGATGCCTTGCAAGGTGCTGTTCAGAAGAGACCTCCAACCCCTCGTATTCTTACGTATTTATGGACCCCCCTGTAGGATTCATGGTGTCAATACACTCCAGCACTACTCCAGACATCAGTCGAGTCCATGCCACGTCCTATTGCGGTACTTCTGCATGCTCGCAGGGGCCCTACACGATATTAGGCAGGATTACCAGTTTCTTTGTCTCTTCAGTGTAGATCCCTGTTTTTCCTGGAACCATGTTCCAAAAAATTTTTGATTCTCAAACTGTCTTTCTTTCTTGTTTTCTTTTTCGGCCGGTTTTTGCGCCACCCCTTCGGTACGGCCCTGCATTCCACACAACAGATACAACGCGAGACGCCGTCCCTACTGTGTCGCATTGCAAAACTTTTAAGGCGAGAACCCGGCCACCTGGCCGCCGCCTTTGTAATACAACGGCTGCCCTGGGCATCCAAATAATAACGCCTCCATTAGGGCGAAGTTTTTTTCATTATTATTGAGTCGCCTATGAAATGCCGACGTGTCACGGCGTAACAATGGTTCGTAAAAGCGGCGCTAAGCAGAGCGGAACGGATACACTGGAGGCGTGCGGCGAGTCGACGCCCACCGTGGCGGCGGCACAGTGTAGTGCAGTGTGTGGCTGGCTGGCGTGCCGGCATTGTGACCGGTGCGTACGTTTCCTGCTGCTAGAGGGAGAGAGAGAGAGAGGGAAGGGGGCACTGCCTCCCAAGAATGCCGTGCTTTCCTGCGTGGACTGCGTGTCCAATCGCGAAACGTTCCGTTCTCCGGGTGAAACTGTGGCGTCGGCGGCGCCAGAAAGCGGAATGAATCACAGGCGAGCGGAAGAAACGCGCCGCGAGTGCGCAGCACACACGGTGTCGAAACGCGTCTTGCCGTACGCTCTGGGTCGGGGCCCAGGAGGCGTCTTTTAATGGCACGGAGAGTCATCTGCGGGATGGCGTGCAACACTTGCGGACGAAAATTGCTCAGAAGTATTGTATCATTTCACAACTACCCTCTACCTGATGCGTTGTAACGAATGTCTATATCTGCGCCACGGAATTACTACTATGATTTTCCCGTCAGAATTGTTACTGTGCTACTATTAACGTGCCTCTCTAATTAACTGAATGGTGGTGTAGCTGCACGAGGGTTATCTATACCGTGTTATTTCTGTAAATATCCATTGACAGTGCACGTAAATGGAACGCGAAGGAACGTAGAGGCCAAATGAATGAGTGTTCACACAAGGCGGAACGTCAAAACAATGTCACTTTACGTAGTCCAGTACGTAGTGGCTATGAGGTTATGAGAAACGATACATGAAATAAAAATTCGATTTATAATTTCGGAATTAAAGTACGATCACATTAGAAGATTTCACTGGGGGACAAAGCAAAATTCTTAACAGGTGTTCTTGATATTGACAAAGCTCGTAGGGCAAATTTTCAACAGTATTGTGAAGTAAAAGAGGAGAAAACTGTCTTACAAACATTTCAAAGAAATCAACAATTATCTATTCTATAAAATATATACATAGAAAAACATCAGACAATATTCAGGCAACAATAAGTAGCGTCTCTTTCTTTATCCACTGCATGTTATATTATTAGTACCAAATACTGTAAAGATTGTATTTTACTCCAGACTTTTACTCTTGTTTTATTACTACCAAACACTGTAAAAACAGTACTTTACTCCTGTCTTTTTGTAATGAAAATTGTCTCACCTATATATGTTCCTGTTCATGATTTTTCTCTGTCCAGTTACCGTAAAACATAATCACCTTGCCGGCCGAAGTGGCCGTGCGGTTAAAGGCGCTACAGTCTGGAACCGCAAGACCGCTACGGTCGCAGGTTCGAATCCTGCCTCGGGCATGGATGTTTGTGATGTCCTTAGGTTAGTTAGGTTTAAGTAGTTCTAAGTTCTAGGGGACTGATGACCATAGCAGTTGAGTCCCATAGTGCTCAGAGCCATTTGAACCATAATCACCTTTTGCTTCCGGACGAATGATCGGCGGGCAAACATGACTCACACCAAACAAAATTAAGAGTCGAGGGAAAGGAAATTGTGGCAGATGACAAATATCCTACGAATAGCTTACTGAGGAAACTGACTGTAGCATTTGTGCAGAGATGAAACAACTAGAATAGTAAATTAAAAATTGTGAATGACATTCTGAAATAATCTGATAAAAATTTCGGTGTGGTGCTGAATATAGCGAAATAGGTGTTCTGATACGTTAATATATCTTCCTTTATAAAATAACAGCAGGCCTCTATCGGAAGATGAAATCACGATTTGTTCGTGGAAGTAGCTCTTTATCAGCCAAGCAGATAGAAAGGGGTTCCCTTCTAGGTTAATATCAAGCAATCGAAGAGAGACTAATACATGGTTTGTTCGGAGAACTTGAGTGAGTACACCATTCTGATTTGGAAATACATATGAATGTGTATTCGCACGTTCATATTTGATAAGAAGTCAGACACCTATATGTTTCGCATCACCCCGGTTCCCAGAACTCCTGAAGACAGATGTTGACTGTGGAGTGAACCACAGCGATGTTGTTCGGATATGGACGAGATACAGACAGACAGGAACTATCGATGACGTGCCTCGCTCAGGCCGCCCTAGGGCTGCTACTGCAGTGGATGACCGCTACTTACGGGTTATGGCTCGGAGGAACCCTGACAGCAACGCCACCATGTTGAATAATGCTTTTCGTGCAGCCACATGACGTCGTGTTACGACTCAAACAGTGCGCAATAGGCTGCAAGATGAGCAACTTAACTCCCGACGTCCATGGCGTGGTCCATCTTTGCAAGTACGACCCCATGCAGCGCGGCACAGATGGGATCAACAACATGCCGAATGGACCGCTTAGTATTGGCATCACGATCTCTTCATTGATGAGTGTCGCATATGCTTTCTACCAGACAATCGTCGGAGACGTGTTTGGAGGCAACCCGGACAGGCTGAACGCCTTAGGCACACTGTCCAGCGAGTGCAGCAAGGTGGAGATTCACTGCTGTTTTGGGGTGGCATTATGTGGGGCCGACTTACGCCGCAGGTGGTCATGGAAGGCGCCGTAACGGCTGTACAATACGTGAATGTAATTCTCTGACCGACAGTGCAACCATATCGGCAGCGTATTGGCAAGGCATTTGTCTTCATGGACGACAGTTCGCGCCCCCATCGTGCACATCTTCTGAATGACTTCCTTCGGGATAACGACATCGCTCGACTACAGTAGCCAACATGTTCTGCAGACAAGAACCCTATCGAACATGCTTGAGACAGATTGAAAAGGGCTGTTTATGGGCGATGTGACCCACCAACCACTCTAAGGTTCAAAATGGCTCTGAGCACTATGGGACTCAACTGCTGTGGTCATAAGTCCCCTAGAACTTAGAACTACTTAAACCTAACTAACCTAAGGACAGCACACAACACCCAGCCATCACAAGGCAGAGAAAATCCCTGACCCCGCCTTGAATCGAACCCGGGAACCCGGGCGTGGGAAGCGAGAACGCTACCGCACGACCACGAGATGCGGGCCCCACTCTAAGGGATCCATGCCGAATCGCCATTGAGGAGTGGGACAATCTGGACCAATAGTTCCTTGATGAACTTGTGGATAGTATGCCACGACGAATATAGGCATGAGTCAATGCAAGAGATGTGCTACTGGGTATTAGAGGTACCGATGTGTACAGCAATCTGGACCACCACCTCTGAAGATCTCGCTGTATGGTGGTACAACATGCACTGTGTGGTTTTTATGAGCAATAAAAAGGTCAGAATTAATGTTTATGTTGATCTGTAGTCCAGTGTTCTGTACAGGTTCTGAAACTCTCGGAAACGAGTTGATGCAAAACTTTTTTTTGATGTGTGTATATGAAACGTCCTGACTAATTAAATACTCTGAACTCGGATTCGGTATGAACCTGAGCTGATCGTGGACATATCTGTATCAACTGGGCCGTCCGAACGCGTGTCAAGATCCAACTCATACCTAGTATCACTCTGCTGCTCTCACAAAAGGTTCCCTGCATTCCTTGTTCGCATGTCACTCCTCGGTGAAAGGACATAGCTGAGAACGTTCTGGTCCAATCTAAAGTTTCTTTCACTCCCAATCTTTTTGTTTTGCAGCAATATGTCTACTTCAGCAGAAACAATGTCATGTGGCATTGTTGGCAAGTAGACCATGAAGAGATGCTTTAGGCGCCTAGCCAGAAACGCTTTCTTTCGACGAGTAAAACGGCACCTTTCCTTCGGGGAGTGTGAGAGTCGTGTCTAAAATATATCTGTTGAATGCATGTGAAGGTTTTGGTGTCGTGTTTCTCTAACTGAAGAAGAAGAAGAACAAGATGGTGGTGGTGATGATGATGATGATGATGACGATGATTAGTGAGAGTAAGGAGAGGATGAAGCCCATAGTCGGCATACAGTCGACTCTAGTCGAACAGCACCAACTACGCTTATATAACTCGCAAGTCACTGCATAGTGTAAGGCGGAGAGTGCTTCGCACCTACGTTTTCTATTTTCTGATCTACTCCATTTACATGTTGAGCGAGGGAATGTGACAGTTTATAAGTCTTTGTCCGTACCCTGGTCTTAATAAGTCTCTGTGTCCCTACGCTAGATACATGACTGTGCGAGCACAGTTTTCTTTGAATTCATATTCTCCAAATTTTACCTATCATGGTGTCGGGAGAACTATTTTTCTTCAAAAATTCCCTGTTAGTTCTCCGAGTATTTCCATTAGACTTTCGTGTAGGTTGTACCGAACTGTTACTGTACTAGCAGCACGCCCCTGAATTGTTTCGAAGTCTGTTTTCATCCCACTTGACAAGGACTCCAAACACTGGAACAGTATTCCAGATGACGTCGCACTAACGTCTTGTACACGACTTCCTTTGCAAATACGGAGGTTTTCCCGCAACTCTTCCAAAAAATCTGAGACTTACATTGCTTTCCTCAATACTGATTATACATGATCGCCATATTTCACGTTGCTTCTTGCCTAACTACTTAAACACTGCTATGAGCTCAAGACGTTCACATCTCTTAATGTTTTTAAATTTTTTTCACACTGTAGTGGAGACACAGAGGCGGCGCCGAATTAGATGTTCCCGTCCAACGGGCGGATCACCATCACGTGTGCCACATTTTCTTCTGTGATACACTGCGGAAAAGTTTTGAATTTAGTCAACAACGTTGTCTCAGAGAGTTGACCAGTAACTTTAAGTCACCACCTTTCCTCCTCTTGCCAGGAAATGACATTTTTTCGCTAACAGATTTTGAACTGGTTACATATATCGCCCTATCAAGTTAACAGCTACTGTTACTGACAAGAATGATGTATGGAAGAATGGAAATAAAAATTAAGAATCTGATAGACAATCGGTTTAGCTTTAGAAACAGTTAATGCACCAGAGAAATAATTTTGACTCTACGCTTGATACTGGAAGCAAGACTTTAGAGTAACCAAGACACGTTCATAATGTTTGTACACCTAGAAAATAAGCTCTACAAGGTAAGTTAAAAATTCCAAGGAAAGTAGGTGCAAGCTGTAGAGAAGGGCGGGTAATATAAAAATGTACAAGAATCAATATGGAAAAATATGAACAGAAGACCAAGAACGTAGACAGAGATGTTGTATTTCACCCCTACATCAAATCTATACATCAAAGGAGCAGTGACGGAGTTAAAAGCAAGATTTTTGGACAGCGTAAAAACCGAAGGTGGAATATATCAATAATGGTCCTCAGTGAAAGTGAGAAGGAACAGCAGTACCCATTAAATGGATAACCCTGGGTTTGGTGTGGGGTGGCGGAGGGGGTGAAGGACTGCGGTAGTCGTCGGGGAGTCGTGGACCACTGCGGCTGCGGCGGGGACGGAGCCTCTCCGTCGTTTCTAGGTCCCCTTTTAACATACAATACAATACAATACCTATTAAATGAAATGAATTGACTATTGAACACAGATTATGGGTTGAGAGGAAAAAGAAGAAAGATAAAATAATGAGGAGTTGCAAAAATGAGGTTAGAAATAAATGAAAATTGAGGATCACGTAGTGGAATTATGCTACCTTGGAACGAGAATAACACATGATATAAAAAGCAACAATTACATAAAAAGTGGCTTGCACAGACAAAGAGGTCATTCCTGGACGAGAGAAGTATACTGGCATCGAATGTTGGCCTTAATTTGAGGAAGAGATTTCTAAGGATGTTCCTTTGGAGCTAAAATTTGTATGGAAGTGAATCATGGATCGTAGGAAAACCGGAAAAGAAGAAAATCGAAGCGGTTGAGGTGTGTTATTGTAGAAAGACGTTGGAAATTATATGGACTGATAAGAAACGAGCAGTTTCTCCGCAGAGTCGGCGAGGAACAAACATGTGGCATAGTCTGATAAGAAGAAGGGACAGGATGATAGGACATGTGTTAACTCATCACGGAATAACTTTCATGATGTTACAGGGGTAAAACCTCGAGGGGAAGACAGAGAATCCATCATATCCAACAAATGATTGGGGACGTAGGGCACAAGTGCTACTCTGAGATGATGGATGAGGTTGGCACAGTAGAGGAAATTACTGTCGGGTCTCATCAGACTATTCAGAAGACTGCTGACACAAAAGAAGGTCAAAGTCGAGCCACACAGGAGTACATTACCAGGCGAGGTGGCGCAGTTGTTGACACAATGGACTCGCATTCGGGAGGACCACGGTTCAAACCCGCGTCCGGCATTCCTGATTTAGGTTTCCCGTGATTCCCCTAAATCGCTTCGGGCGAATGCCGGAATGGTTCCTTTGAAAGGGCACGGCCAACTTCCTTCCCGATCCTTCCAGAATCCGATGGGGCTGATGACCTCGCTGTTTGGTCCCCTCCCCCCAAATAAACCAACAAGAGTACGTTAACGACATTCGTTACGGATCCGAGTCTACATTTTAGTGAAAGTTTGTGGCAATGAAGGTACGTAATTACCGCAACACGACTGATTCAAATTTATTCTGCTTGCTAATTAAAAATCACGAGATGGGCAGGCTGATGGGACAAGTTTATTTTAAGGACGTTGTAAGCTCTCGCTGTTCGCTACAATTATTTATGTTGTAGTTTGAAGAAACTAGGTGGGAAGTGACTTAATAAGAAAATAGGTACTAATGTTACGGCTTGCATACGATGCAACTAATCTTGCCGAAATCAAGAAAAATGTAGAATAACTGCTTACTTGACACCGTACTTCAGTCAAGGATAAGGCAAAGACGAAAGTGATAAAGAATAGCATAAGTGAGAATCTCGATGTAGTGAACGTCAAGACAGTGGACGACTCAATAAAATGAAAGAATTTTCCTTTCCATGGAGCAAGGCAAGAAAGATCTTACAAGTACATCGAGATAAAAGAAAGCTTTACACAACGGATTTTCTGCTGTTCTGTGGAATGTGTCGTGTTATATAACTTCCTGACACTAAATCTGAATTCTCGACTGGGATTCGAACCCGGCCTCCGTTGCTTTCTCGAAAAATTCTCTTACCTTCTGAGCTATCCAGATACGTAGTCGAAAGGCGAATTCTGTGAAGGCAAAGCCTAATAAATGTGATTAGGCTCATTTCAATGTGTCCAAGAAGAGCTTAAGCAAATAACACACACTGTTTTGCAACATTATCGTCATATATAAATTTTCCATTATCGATTAATCGTAAGGTAAGATAAGGCTGTCCGAAGGCTGGTTTGAACACCTACTCGCTTTACTGAAGGGCCTTCTTAGAGGTGGTGTGACTCCCTCTTCCTGTTGTTTGAATTTTCTCCCCCCCCCCTCCCCCCTCTGCCTCTCTGTTTTCGGCGAACCTAGAGTTTAATGCACTGTCCAATCCACAGTGCAGCTTCGTATTTTACACATTAAAAAGTCATTTCCAGACGTGAAACAAGCGATAAGTTATTGTAGATTAATGACAGTAAAACTCAAGTACTACACGTAAATTTCACTTATTATCATGTTACAATCGCTTTGTTTCTATCAAACCTATAATCTTACTTTTCCTGTTGTGTAGGAAACAAGAAAGATTGTCGAATACGGCCGGCCGGTGTGGCCGTGCCGTTCTAGGCGCTACAGTCTGGAACCGCGCGACCGCTACGGTCGCAGGTTCGAATCCTGCCTCGGGCATGGATGTGTGTGTGATGTGCTTAGGTTAGTTAGGTTTAAGTAGTTCAAAGTTCTAGGGGACTGATGACCTTAGAAGTTAAGTCACATAGTGCTCAGAGCCATTTGAACCATTTTTTTGTCGAATACGTCTTCAATATGAGGATAAACAGCGATGGAGCAATAGTTAGGATGCCAAGGAGATGGACAAAAATCCTGTGTTTTGATTAATTGTAAGGCAACCATACAAAATGGATAGAGAAACCATGGGAAGTTAGAATCTGGATAGCTTTATGGGTGTGAATGACACTCATTCCGATTTTACTGCTGCACAACCTTGTTATGTGAGCGTGTCACTGCTCAATAACGGTGAGGTGGTCACAGTTACGCTCCCCCCCCCCCCCCCCCTGGAATACTTTTTAGAAAATAATTACTTGGTTCTAAAAGATATGTAACGAGGTGCTCTACTAAGACAGACCGTCGACGACACCATCATTAGAGACGGAGCACAAGCTTGAATTGGACAAAGGAACTACCCCGGCACTCACTTTAATCAGTTTACGGAAACCAAACCAAGGAAACCCTACGCCGGGGAATGAGCTGAACCTTAGTCCTGCCGAGTGTCATATCTGTCTCTTACCCGACTAGCAGTAACTTTTCACTTACAGTTGCAGTTGTTGTAGCTGTTACATAGGCATGCGAGACAGCTTTCCTGGCGAAACACCGTTCCTCTTTTCTTTTTTTTAATTCTAAATTCTTTTCTAAAGATGCCTCTAAACCCGAAGGAGTGAAGCAGTTTGGAGTAGGAGTCATGCACTTCTGGGCACAACTCCAGTTTTATTTCTGTCGAAAGTGAAACAAAGCAGATGCTTTCTCGACTGGCTGAGTGCCAACATACTGCGTGAAGCGACTGCATTCACACACAACTTGAGTTGGATTACACCGACTTCTATCGGTGCGCGACAGGTTCTTCCAGCAGACCGACGGACCTCGTCTCAGTCATCGTGCAATAAAGATCGGGGTCGGCAGTACACACACATCAGTCGTAAAATAACCGCACGAGACTAACAGTTGCTTAACTAACGTTGCACAAAAATATGGTTCAAATGGCTCTGAGCACTATGGGACTCAACTGCTGTGGTCATAAGTCCCCTAGAACTTAGAACTACTTAAACCTAACTAACCTAAGGACAGCACACAACAACCAGCCGTCACGAGGCAGAGAAAATCCCTGACCCCGCCGGGAATCGAACCCGGGAACCCGGGCGTGGGAAGCGAGAACGCTACCGCACTAACGTTGCACACTATTTATTTGTCCGCGCTGGGATAAACTGAGTTTTTGCATTCCAGTCATCAACGTCTTTGTAGTGTGTGAAGCAGGGTACTAGGATCAATGTATATTAAGTGTCCCGAACTCTTCGACCACACAGTCAGCCATAGTAGACAGTCACCTGCAGTCAGCAGCTACTGGTCTTGTAGATAACTTTGCTAACTCTCGATCAATGGGCCCCAGATTCGATTCCCGGGCTGGGAGAGGATTTTCTCCGCTCGAGACTGGGTTTTATATTGTCCTTACGATCATGTCATCGTCATCAACGTCCAAATCACCGAAATGACGCAAAATAAAAAAAATTTACACCAAGCGGCCGAAGATCCCAAATCTCCTGACCAAAAATGCCATATGTCCATTTCATGTCAGCAGTAAAAGTTACAGGTTTGTCGGATGTGTATTTTCTTCCTTCTTGATACCTAGAAGAGAACTATGGAGTTCTCCACGTTCTCAATATTACCGCCAACCTCTCGCGGTGGGATTAGTATTCGGGAGAACCGGGTTCTAATCCACAAAAGATATACGCTGCCGGCTGTAAAAATTGCAGCACCACGAAGGATAACAAATATCGGAATTAGCAGAATAAATACGTCATTAAATTTTGTAATAGTTTCAGTGAGTGCATTGGCAAAGTTCGATGAGTGTGACACATGTTTTTGAGACCCATTACATTGATTACATTTCCATTACCTAAGAAATATTTATTTAAAAAATAATACTGAAACTTTCTTTGTTGCAACGTTTCGAATCGCGAATACCACCAGTAAATGTTGCTTACAGATGAGCTCACACAATTATGATAAAACGATACAAATGGCTTTCCACACAATTCTAATAAAACAGACACTAGTTTCTTAATTCCAGTTAACAGTCGGGAGTAATATAATGACTTGGTCATCAAGCTAGAAGCAACACCAACAATCTTAGAGAACTCACCCCTTTCAATCATGTGGTTTTCCTTCAGCTGCAGTTGTAGTAGTTTATCTGCTACGTTAAATGATGTCGGTATTGCATTCCACACACGTTTCCTGATTTGACTGGAAGTGCAGTGAAGAAACCTTAACGTTTCCGAGTAGATATACAGCGCATTTCCTGCAAAAGGTCAGGTCTCCAGCTGTTTACTAGCAGTTTCGTCGCTCTTAAAGTACGTGATATTCTCCAGAAAATATCTATAGGTTACAAGAAAATCGTAAATAAACTGTTCTGTAATGCAGCAGTTTACACCTCCTAGGGCCGTTAGGAAACCTTGTTGTTGTTGTAGTCTTGAGTCCAGAGACTGGTTCGATGCAGCTCTCCATGCTACTCCATCCTGTGCAAGCTTCTTCATCTCCCAGTACCTACTGCAACTTACACCCTTCTGAATCTCTTTAGTGTATTCATCTCTTGGTCTCCCTCTACGATTTTTACCCTCCACGCTGCCCTCCGATACTAAATTGTTGACCCTTGATGCCTCAGTTTATGTCATACCAACCGCTCCCTTCTTCTAGTCAGGTTGTGCCACAAATTTCTCTTCTCCCCAGTTCGGTTCAATACCTCCTCATTAGTTATGTGATCTACCCATCTTATCTTCAGCATACTTCTATAGCACCACATTTCGAAAGCTTCTATTCTCTTCTTGTCTAAACTACACTCCTGGAAATGGAAAAAAGAACACATTGACACCGGTGTGTCAGACCCACCATACTTGCTCCGGACACTGCGAGAGGGCTGTACAAACAATGATCACACGCACGGCACAGCGGACACACCAGGAACCGCGGTGTTGGCCGTCGAATGGCGCTAGCTGCGCAGCATTTGTGCACCGCCGCCGTCAGTGTCAGCCAGTTTGCCGTGGCATACGGAGCTCCATCGCTGTCTTTAACACTGGTAGCATGCCGCGACAGCGTGGACGTGAACCGTATGTGCAGTTGACGGACTTTGAGCGAGGGCGTATAGTGGGCATGCGGGAGGCCGGGTGGACGTACCGCCGAATTGCTCAACACGTGGGGCGTGAGGTCTCCACAGTACATCGATGTTGTCGCCAGTGGTCGGCGGAAGGTGCACGTGCCCGTCGACCTGGGACCGGACCGCAGCGACGCACGGATGCACGCCAAGACCGTAGGATCCTACGCAGTGCCGTAGGGAACCGCACCGCCACTTCCCAGCAAATTAGGGACACTGTTGCTCCTGGGGTATCGGCGAGGACCATTCGCAACCGTCTCCATGAAGCTGGGCTACGGTCCCGCACACCGTTAGGCCGTCTTCCGCTCACGCCCCAACATCGTGCAGCCCGCCTCCAGATTAGGAAGTGAGACACTGAAAGTAGTAAATTAGTTTTACTATTTGGGGGTCAAAATAACTGATGATGGTCGAAGTAGAGAGGATATAAAATGTAGACTGTCAATGGCAAGGAATGCGTTTCTGAAGAGAAATTTGTTAACATCGAGTATAGATTTAAATATCAGGAACTCTTTTATTAAAGTATCAGTATGGAGTGTAGCCATGTATGGAAGTGGACGATAAATACACTCCTGGAAATTGAAATAAGAACACCGTGAATTCATTGTCCCAGGAAGGGGAAACTTTATTGACACATTCCTGGGGTCAGATACATCACATGATCACACTGACAGAACCACAGGCACATAGACACAGGCAACAGAGCATGCACAATGTCGGCACTAGTACAGTGTATATCCACCTTTCGCAGCAATGCAGGCCGCTATTCTCCCATGGAGACGATCGTAGAGATGCTGGATGTAGTCCTGTGGAACGGCTTGCCATGCCATTTCCACCTGGCGCCTCAGTTGGACCAGCGTTCATGCTGGACGTGCAGACCGCGTGAGACGACGCTTCATCCAGTTCCAAACATGCTCAATGGGGGACAGATCCGGAGATCTTGCTGGCCAGGGTAGTTGACTTACACCTTCTAGAGCACGTTGGGTGGCACGGGATACATGCGGACGTGCATTGTCCTGTTGGAACAGCAAGTTCCCTTGCCGGTCTAGGAATGGTAGAACGATGGGTTCGACGATCACTAGTGGTGTACGGCCAGTGTAGGAGATCGCTCACCACACCATGATGCCGGGTGTTGGCCCTGTGTGCCTCTGTCGTATGCAGTCCTGATTGTGGCGCTCACCTGCACGGCGCCAAACACGCATACGACCATCATTGGCACCAAGGCAGAAGCGACTCTCATCGCTGAAGACGACACGTCTCCATTCGTCCCTCCATTCACGCCTGTCGTGACACCACTGGAGGCGGGCTGCACGACGTTGGGGCGTGAGCGGAAGACGGCCTAACGGTGTGCGGGACCGTAGCCCAGCTTCATGGAGACGGTTGCGAATGGTCCTCGCCGATACCCCAGGAGCAACAGTGTCCCTAATTTGCTGGGAATTGGCGGTGCGGTCCCCTACGGCACTGCGTAGGATCCTACGGTCTTGGCGTGCATCCGTGCGTCGCTGCGGTCCGGTCCCAGGTCGACGGGCACGTGCACCTTCCGCCGACCACTGGCGACAACATCGATGTACTGTGGAGACCTCACGCCCCACGTGTTGAGCAATTCGGCGGTACGTCCACCCGGCTCCCGCATGCCCACTATACGCCCTCGCTCAAAGTCCGTCAACTGCACATGCGTTTCACGTCCACGCTGTCGCGGCATGCTACCAGTGTTAAAAGACTGCGATGGAGCTCCGTATGCCACGGCAAACTGGCTGACACTGACGGCGGCGGTGCACAAATGCTGCGCAGCTAGCGCCATTCGACGGCCAACACCGCGGTTCCTGGTGTGTCCGCTGTGCCGTGCGTGTGATCATTGCTTGTACAGCCCTCTCGCAGTGTCCGGAGCAAGTATGGTGGGTCTGACACACCGGTGTCAATGTGTTCTTTTTTCCATTTCCAGGAGTGTAATTCTCTGTCCCACTGCAGATTTTATACACGATTCTCATGCGGCTTCACTGACGTATTGCTGTCCAGCACCATCCTTTGACCGGTTTTTGAACTCGTTCGTGGTTTCAAGAAAATCCGGTTTCATTTCAGCCATGTGTGTCGTCTTACTTCACTTCTTACATTATTCCGTGAATTTGTGCATTTTAAAATGTTAACGGACTTATGAATAACCCGGTATTTCCTGACTCATGGTACGTAACGTGACTGTGTGATGCTGCATGGCCGAGCAAACAAGTCTGCCCTCTTGGGCACTTGTCGCGGAACACCGTTGTGATCCTGCATGGCATTGAGTATGGCCCTTAGATTCCATATTCGCAACACAGTCATAAGATTCCGACCAACGTCAGGAGCAATATAGTGGAAGGCTAAACCGTAGTCTCAATAGGCGACGATCCTTCTACTGTAGAATTCCGATACGTGTTGGTACACGTTTCAGATAATTAAGTGGTAAGTCTTCTCACAACCATGTAACATTCAAACGCGGTTTCTGACTGGAAAACTCGCTATGTAAGTTTTACTTATAGCCTTACCTGCTTTGAACTGTTGCACTTAAATGTTAATCGTTTGCACAGCCTAGTATTTGGTATGTTTGACGCCAGCCAGACATTTGTTGCATGCTGCTTTCATAACGTTGCAGTTTTCACGGCCAGCAGTGTAATTTTTATTTGGTTTAGATAAAATCACTGCAGGCAAATGCCGGGATGCTTCATCCCGTAAGGCTGCGATCGAGTTTGTTTCACACAGTTTTTCGCTAGACCCTTTTGTTCTGATGCTACTGTAAACGACTCGTTAGATCTCGAAGTCACTAGTCCAAGGGTAGTCAACCCTTTTTACCTACTGCCCACTTTTGTATAGCTGTTATTAGTAAAATTTTCTAGCACAGTAATTGTGATTTACGAAGCAAGGAAGTAACTTTACGTTATAAAATTTATTATTGAATCCGACAATACTTCGCAATTACTAAATATTAATGTGACTGGATATACGCCTTGACTTTCTTCTCCCCCTCCCTCTTTCTGTCCGTGTCCTTCTCTCCCCTCTCTCTGTCCATTTCCTCCTCTCTCCACCTCCACCTCCTCTTCTCTCTGTTCGTCTGCTCCTTCCCCCTCTCTATGTCTACGCCCCCCTCCCCTCCCTGCACATTTCTTCCCCCCTCTCGCTGACCTTGGGCATTATTTATTGTTACAGCCAACGAAACCTTGATTTGGAGTTGAAGTCGACTAAAATATGGGGTTGGAGAGACCGCTCCTGATGTTAGATCTGTGAAGACAGTAGCTTCAATGACGCTGTTTCGCGTAATTTCAATCTCCAAAACGTTGGGATTAATGAATTCCGCACGACTGAGATTCCGTAGTAGTATTCTAATCACAAGCCGACAAGTCATACCTACAGCTCTCCCTTTTTCTGTTAACAAGGCTACGAGCAGAAACTGTGACAGTACATTGTTGTATATACTAGTTTTGTTTAAAAGGACACGAGAAGCAATCTGCCTAATGCTTTAAATGCCCTACAATGGTATTTAAAACTGAGAGCGAGAAAGGAAACGAAACCCACATATCCACAACACAGCATGGGACATTATTTTCTTTCTCACAGTCGATTTTAACAGAAAACCTATGCATTGTTGTTTAAAAAATAGCCTATATCCATCTGAATGTTTATGAGAGTATCATATACAAATTTCAAGTAAATTGGTCAAGAACGTTTCGAGGTCTTCGCTAAATTCAAAAATGTTAAAATTTCTGTGAAATCGTATGGGACTTAACTGGTAAGGTCATCAGTCCCTAAGCTAACACACTACTTAACCTAAATTATCCTAAGGACCAACACACACACCCATGCCCGAGGGAGGACTCGAACCTCCGCCGGGAACAACTGCACAGTCCATGGCAGCAGCGCCCGAGACCGCTCGGCTAATCCCGCGCGGCGTCTTCGCTAACAAGCATCCCCAAGACACAGGCTGATTCGCGAATATTTGCAAATATTTTAAAATATGTTATTCTACAAGTAAAACTAAAGAAAAAGTTCATATAAACATAGGTCCGAAAATGTTTAGAACGCAGTTACGGTTAATAAAAGATTTTGCCTGAAATTTACCAACTTCATTAATATGAAGGCATCGCAAAACTGTACGAGGTTAAAGTAATCTAATAAAACATGTCCCAGACGTGTATCTGCAGTAGTTTTCCAAAACATCCAGTGAAGCAAAGAAGTAATTTCGTAAAATTTTAATTTGTTTACTACTTGGCCTAATTTTTTTTTTTTTTTAATTCCAAGCAATTGCTCAAAGTTTTCAACAGAAGTTGCAGAGAATTTAATTTTGGAAAAATAATGGTAATAACGTTAACTGAAACTATATGACTGTCAGATAATCTGCTTTTATTAATATCATAGCATTTGTACAGTGTACAATGTACATACAATTTCACTATGTATTCACAATAAATGTTCAAAAAGTCCCCATCAAGTTCAATGCTTTTAGCTGCACGTGTATGAACAGATTTTGTTGCTCGATTCAGTTTCACAGGGTTGTTCTTAATTTCGTCTATTGCATTCATAATGCGAGCGAGTAATACCTCACATGTATTGACTTTGTCCTCATAAACTATGTCTTTCATGCATCCCAACGTACAAAAATCCATTGGTGTTAAATCGGGCGATCTTGGTGGCCACAGACGTGTAGCACCATGACTAATCCATTTCTGGGGAAAATGTTCATTTAAATGTGTAGTAACGGCGTTGGTGAAGGCGGGCCGTCATGTTGAAAATGCATTTGCAATCGCATAGCAAGTGGAACATCTTCGAGCAAGCGGTGCACTTCTTCTTGAAGGAATTGTAACTACGTCTCGCATGTTAGACGTCCTGGGAAAATTAATGGTCCAATAAAGTGTGTGTTGATTATACCGCACCCCACATTTATGCTAAATCGCTGCTGGAAATTGCGTTGCACTGTTGCATGTGGGTTTGCTTGAGACCATACGTGCTCGTTATGTAAATTGTGTATACCATCTCGAATAAGCTGTGCCTCATCAGTAAATAAAATGCATTTGTGTAACTGCCGATTAGTATTTAACCAGTTGCACAACTCCAAGCGAAGGGCAGGATCTCCGGGATGTAAATATTGCACTTTTTGTTTGTGGTAAGGATACAGATTATTGTAATTCAGTGTACGCCATACCTTAGATTGTGAAATGCGTACTTGTGTACTGGTACCCGGGCTACTTTGAACAGCATCCATAATATCCTCACCATCGTCTTCACGTATCGAGAGCTCGCACTGACTATGAACGCTTGGTAGACAACCTGGCCGGCCGACGTGGCCGAGCGGTTCTAGGCGCTACAGTTTGGAACCGCGCGACCGCTACGTTCGCAGGTTCGAATCCTGCCTCGGGCATGGATGTGTGTGATGTCCTTTAGTTAGTTAGGTTTAAGTAGTTCTAAGTTCTGTGGGACTGATGACCTCAGAAGTTAAGTCCCATAGTGCTCAGAACCTGTCTCCCGTAACATTCGAAATACTCCACTAAAGTTTCGTGCATTCGGAATCCTCCGAGTTGGAGAATGTACGCCATGTTCTTTAACTGTAGCTGTAGCATTACGACCATATTTGCCAAATATAAACACGACGTCGGCCTAATCCCCTGTCGTATATTTGAAAGGCATCCCTATTTCATAAACAATCTGCAAACTACAACAGTAATATGTGGTTTTACTTAAATACACTGTTGTTATTATGTTCTTTCAGTGAGAAATTCAGAAAACTAACTCGTTTCAAGGCTAGGAAACGACTGAAATAATTGACTAACGGTTGTCAACAATGACATAAACTTTTCTACACTCTTAATGGAAAGTAACAAATTTACTTCTACACTAATCTTTGCTTCTCTGGATGTTCTGGGAAACTACTGCAGATACACGTCTGAGACATGTTTTATTGAATTCACCAGACTAATAACAACAAAATAAATGGAAATCGTGCTTTACTTTAACCTCGTACAGTTTTGCGATGGCTTCATATTAGCGAAGTTGCTAAATTTCAGGCAAAATCTTTTATTTAAGTAAACATTTGCGGACCTATGTTTACATGAACTTTTTCTTTAGTTCTACTTGTAGAATAACATATGAAAATATTTGCATATCTTCGTGAGTCACCCTGTACATATTAAAGAAATATGTAGCCTATGTACATCTGAATATTAATTAGCGTATCCCGTAAAAATTTGAACAAAACTGGACTCATACCTTTCGAGATTTTCGATAACAGCTTTAAACAACGTCTTCTCTTCATGTTTTCATATAGTAGTATAGATAAAGCGGAGTAACAGTAGGTTAAAGCATTTAATAATATAAGGGGCGATCAAAAGATTTCCGTACGAAGACCGTGGAATCGGTATGTCAATCAGGCAAAATCGCCGTGAGCATTGAGACAATCATTCCACGGTTGAATAACGGCACGAAAAAGCCACAGGAGGTGACATAAAGCACCTCAACGAAACCATACATTTCGCCGTCGAAAACGATATATGATGAGCACCAGGATGACGTTCTTGACAATCTTTGACACTGCTGACACCCTCGGGCGTTCCTCAGAGGTCACAGTGAGGTTCCATCTACATTAAACGTGATCTTACCCCTTTGGAGCTCAGTGTGACGATAGTTTTTACCCTCGTGTTGTGATTGGAACAACTAGGAATCGCTCAACACCATTCAACGAAATTTGAACGTGATCCAAAGCAGCAAACGGTGCTTATTGTTTTCCGTCCCTCATATTTTGCGTCTTCCTGTGATCTCGGAGGGGAGGGGGGGGTGCAGCACTGACCATGCGTGGATAAAACGGCGAAGTGTCCTTCTAATACCTCGCTCTCCACCACCCCACCCTCTCTCTCGCTACCACCCACCCACCTGTGCTAAGCATCTTAAAAATGTACCTCTGAAGACAGGACCTGTGACAAGAATACCAGACACCTGCCGGCAGGCTACGCTGCTGCTCTTTCTTCCCTACACTGCTGCTCTTGCGTCTGACAGTCGGCTATCTGGAACCGTCGAGTGCCGAATGGGTTGCCGGTCTGCGAGCGCCTAGGACTTCGTCAAAGCCGCCCGGGATTAGTTGAGCGGTCTACGGCGCTGCTGTTATGTATGGACTGTGCGGCTGGTCCCGGCGAAGGTTCGAGTCCTCCCTTTGGCATGGGTGTGTGTGTTTGTCCTTAGGATAATTTAGGTTAAGTAGTATGTAAGCTTAGGGACTGATGACCTTCGCAGTTAAGTCCCATAAGATTTCACAGACACACTCACACTTCGTTAAAGGTTCTGTCAGTTGAGGTACATTTTTAAATTTCTTAATAAAGTTGGGCGGGTGTCACCGAGGATTTTGCCGTACTGGGGGTCTTAGAGGGTCCCTTTGCCGTTTTATTCGCATATGTGTCAATGTAGCATCCCCATAATCATGACAGGAGGACGCAACACAGGAGCGGTGAAAAAGCATAAACACTCTTAACTGCTTCGGATCACATTCGAACTTCGTCAGGTGGTTTTTGGACGGTCCCTAACGGTTCAACTTATACACAACAGCAAAAATTGATGTCACGCTGTGGTCCAAATGGGTACGATCACATTCGATGGGGATGAAGCCCCACAATATCCTTAGAGAAGGGCTGAAACATCCGAGGGTGTTAGCAGTATCAAAGGTTGTGAAGATCGCCCCCTTGTTGCTCATGTCACAGCGAACTGTCGTTTTCGACCGCGAGCTCAGCGCCCCAGCGAGAGGGGTGGTTTTATTGACGCCGTTTATGCGAAATCCTGCGCCTTTTCGTGCCAACTGTGAGCGACGGTGTTTCCTCAATGTTTTTCTTGGCCTATCATAGGAAAACCTCGGTCTTTCAAGGCTGAGTGCCACGGTTTTGTCTTCCATGTCAGAGAATTCAAAAGAAGAGGTGAAATGTGGATAAGAGGGGGAGTGAAGACCTTCCGATCGTGTGAAACTTACACTGTAGCGTTGGGCAGAATTGTGGTGAAATTTGGTGGTAATGTGACGTCATCAACTCACCTTGCATCTCACATGAAGCCGTTTCGCCACCTTGCTGTTTGAAGCGTCCTCGAACTCGAGGTTGGCGTCCCAGGGTGCCACGCTGTTGTACCACTACCGAGGAATGTTGCAGGTAGCTTTGGGCCAAATTTCCAGCTTAAGCGTCGCAGTGGGTGGGAGTTTTGGGATTTCGAAAGAGCTTTAATTCTTTAATAAAATTTTCTCGGGCTTCCAGCCACGCCAGGTGGTTAAAATCCCACGAGCTTTCGACCGAGCTCTCCTCAGTCACTGCCGAGAGGTAATACCGACTGCCGTGTCGCCGTGGCCGTGTTGTTATAAAGCCGCACTGCTGGCTGTGACTAGTGCTCTCTTCCTCGCCATATAAAGTACTGTTTTCATCGCGCGTCCGTCGCGCCCGTTTTAACCTCGCGATGGCCGGGTCCCAGGCTGTGCTGAGCTGCAAACCGCCGTCCTTGTTGATCGTGTTTTCAGAGGTTTTTATTTCAATGGCTTCTTTCATGACGCTATCCCAAAATCCCTTCGTCCTCATAACGACAGATGTCGAATAGAATTCGGTGTCCATTTTCTACGGCGAGTCCTGCCACGGCTCATTTTTCCCGATAGCGAGGCGTAAGTACCTCTGGTGTTCCGTCCAGCGTTGCTCCACAGCCCGAGAAAATTTTATTAATTCATCTCACCGCGAAACCATGCATTCATACAGCTTTAATTCTGTTGCGTAGCGTACTTCATGTCAAAATTGCATGAAACGGTAATGATAATTTTTATGAAACCCCAACCGCTGTAAGATGTCTTGGTTGCCTGACCTTCATTGCTTACATATTCCGCCCTCACAATCATATTCCGCACATCAAGACACTTCATTCGAACCCAAACTCGATAAGATAAAGTCAATGTTGTATGAATTCATGTAAAAGATATGCAAATAACAATTAAGCG
Organism: Schistocerca nitens; assembly: GCF_023898315.1. Classification (NCBI taxonomy): domain Eukaryota; kingdom Metazoa; phylum Arthropoda; class Insecta; order Orthoptera; family Acrididae; genus Schistocerca; species Schistocerca nitens. The sequence continues at coordinate 719,933,631 of NC_064618.1, forward strand.
CACCGTGGTTGAAATACTCGAGGCTGGTGTAAACACATACATTCCAGACACAATGGTCGCAGGGGCTTTTAGTTCGGAAGACGTAAACCGCAGAACGGGACGCCGGTCCCTTCAGAGGACGAGTCAACCTCGACCGCCTGTGGAGCGGACAGCGTTTGTCCGAGTGAAAGGAAGAACGACCCCGTGTTCGGCTTAAAAGCAAATTCCGCTACATTGTGTGGGAGCGCCCAGCCTATGCGTTCTTTACAAATATAGCACGCAGTTTCAGAGATTTTCACAGGGAGACAGCAAACGCCAAACGCCAATGCTACAGATTTACAGATTGGTCGCCATAAACGAAACGTCATTCTCCCGTTTTAGAAGAGCAATGCTGATTGGCAGACGATATTTCTGACGCCTTGAGCTGAAGGTGTAATGGAAGAGACCGAAAGATATACCCCTTCACGTCTGGCGTGGAGAGAGGCTGTTCTGTTGTCGCTCTTGGAGCGAGAACACGTAACGAGAGCGTGCGCGCTCGTATGTGTACTCAAAGAGCGAGGAACAAGTCTCTCCTCAGTACTTAACTTGGAGAGCATGTCTGTCGAGAGTGAATCGGAGTGCGACTCTATACTGAGTCCTTGCGATGAAGCGTTGTTCACTGTGTTGGCCGCCACACTTATTGTACGGTGTGAATGGACAGAGTTATAGTTAAACCCCTGCAAGCGAATTTTGAGTGGCATCGTGGTGGACTGGTTATTTGACCGGTGTACCATGTCAATTGTTAGACTAGGGACGAATAGGAGTCCCTGACTTCATCAAGGCATAGGGAGATTTTGATTGGCGAAGGTCAATCCAGATAGAACGAGAGTTATCTTATTTGTCAGCAGCGAGCTGCGCAGACAGCAGTCATCACAGCTTATGGTATTGTGTGCTACAGCTCTAGCGAGCCCCACATTTCTTCCAGAACAGTACACTTCACTGCATTTCACACGCGACAGCCTCGACTATACCTAGCAACATTCTAACGGATAATTATTCGAGTTGAGTAGGCACAACTCTCAGCCATTCTGCCATGTCAATAACAATCTGAAACTTTGTATAGAAATTTCATTAGCGAATCCTATCCTTGAGAGGTAACTTCACATTCCAAAAAGAACCCGGAAATAACTTGTTCAGTTCGTAACTAAAGGTGCCATTGTGATTCCTCAGAATTTTAGCAAAATAAATAATAATTTTTGTTAGTTTCATGTTTTTCTTACACTAACTAGCACTACTGCAGTACCCAAGTAACTCACTAGTCACGTAAGAAATTTTGTGAATTTTTTGTGTCATTTCCTTACAGGAATTTAAGGAGATGGGACCTGGATAAACTGACTAAACCAGAGGTTGTACAGAGTTTCAGGGAGAGCATAAGAGAACAATTGACAGGAATGGGGGAAAGAAATACAGTACAAGAAGAATGGGTAGCTTTGAGGGATGAAATAGTGAAGGCAGCAGAGGATCAAATAGGTAAAAAGACGAGGGCTAGTAGAAACCCTTGGGTAACAGAAGAAATATTGAATTTAATTGATGAAAGGAGAAAATATAAAAATGCAATAAATGAAGCAAGCAAAATGGAATACAAACGTCTGAAAAATGATATCGACAGGCAGTGCAAAATGGCTAAGCAGGGACGGCTAGAGCACAAATGTAAGGATGTAGAGGCTTATCTCACTAGGGGTAAAATAGATACTGCCTACAGGAAAATTAAAGAGACCATTGGAGAAAGGAGAACCACTTGCATGAATATCAAGAGCTTTTATGGAAACCCAGTTCTAAGCAAAGAAGGGAAAGCAGAAAGGTGGAAGGAGTATATAGAGGGTCTATACAAGTGCGATGTACTTGAGGACAATGTTATGGAAATGGAAGAGGATGTAGATGAAGATGAAATGGGAGATACGATACAGAGCACTGAAAGACCTGTGTCGAAACAAGGCCCCAGGAGTAGACAACATTCCATTAGAACTACTGACGGCCTTGGGAGAGCCAGTCCTAACAAAACTCTACCATCTGGTGAGCAAGATGTATGAGACAGGCGAAATACCCTCAGACTTCAAGAAGAATATAATAATTCTAATCCCAAAGAAAGCAGGTATTGACAGATGTGAAAATTACCGGTTTAATAAGTCACAGCTGCAAAATACTAACGCGAATTCTTTACAGACGAATGGAAAAACTGATAGAAGCCCACCTCAGGAAAGATCAGTTTGGATTCCGTAGAAATGTTGGAACACGTGAGGCAATACTGATCCTACGACTTATCTTAGAAGAAAGATTAAGGAAAGGCAAACCTACGTTTAGACTTAGAGAAAGCTTTTGACAATATTGATTGGAATACTCTCTTTCAAATTCTGAAGGTGGCAGGGGTAAAATACAGGGGACGAAAGGGTATTTACAATTTGTACAGAAAGCAGATGGCCGTTATAAGAGTCGAGGGGTATGAAAGGGAAGCAGTGGTTGGGAAGGGAGTGAGACAGGGTTGTAGCCTATCCCAGATGTTACTGAATCTGTATATTGAGCAAACTATAAAGGAAACAAAAGAAAAGTACGGAGTAGGTATTAAAATCCATGGAGAAGAAATAAAAACTTTGAGGTTCGCCGATGACATTGTAATTCTGTCAGAGACAGCAAAGGACTTGGAAGAGCAGTTGAACGGAATGGACAGTGTCTTGAAAGGAGGGTATAAGACGAACATCATCAAAAGCAAAACGAGGATAATGGAATGTAGTCGAATTAAGTCCTGTGATGCTGAATGAATTGGATTAGGAAATGAGACACTTAAAGTAGTAAAGGAGTTTTGCTATTTAGGGAGCAAAATAACTGATGATGGTCGAAGTAGAGAGGATATAAAATGTAGACTGGCAATGGCAAGGAAAGCGTTTCTGAAGAAGAGAAATTTGTTAACATCGAGTATAGATGTAAATGTCAGGAAGTCGTTTCTGACAGTATTTGTATGGAGAGTAGCCATGTATGGAAGTGAAAAGTGGACGATAAATAGTTTAGACAAGAAGAGAATAGAAGCTTTCGAAATGTGGTGCTACAGAAGAATGCTGAAGATTAGATGGGTAGATTACATAACTAATGAGGAGGTATTGAATAGAATTGGGGAGAAGAGGAGCTTGTGGTTCAACTTGACTAGAAGAAGGAATCGGTTGGTAGGACATGTTCTGAGACATCGAGGGATCACCAATTTTGTATTGGAGGGCAGCGTGGAGGGTAAAAATCGTAGAGGGAGACCAAGAGATGAATAAACTAAGCAGATTCAAAAGGATGTAGGCTGCAGTAGGTACTGGGAGATGAAGAAGCTTGCACAGGATAGAGTAGCATGGAGAGCTGCATCAAACCAGTCTCAGGACTGAAGACAACAACAACAACAACATTCCTTACAGCGGACGACTCCAGAAGATATTTATTGCAGGCATTTCTCTTTAGAACATTAGGAGCGTGTGTCTGACTTCAGTAGTAGTGTGGGGGTGGAAATTGCATCTTGTAGGAGCCACAGGGTAAAGGGTAGATCTCAGATTAATCCGTTGCGCAGAATGACAGAATGGCACCCACACACGGTCACACCGCCTCCGACCATCTTGAAAACCGGAGCGCTCAATAGTGCGCAGTAGAGACCACACTGACTAGCTCTGCACTAGACGCTTTACTAATAACTTTGCTGTTTATCGAGACGTTAGATGTCGTCCTTCCACTTTTAACTCTGTAAGAGTGCTTTGGTTCAGGGTGCTGCAGCCTATTGAGGTGGCCGCTAACTGAACCACCCCACCACCCGTAGCCCATCGTTCAGTCGCGACACACACTGCACTGGGGTAAAAGGTCCCCGGCAGCCCCTCCCGGCGTCCCCGCGCGCCGGTTTAACGACCCACTAGCCCGAGGCGCGCGCCCGACCAGCCGTAATGAGATCACTTTGACTCATTTTTGCATCTCGTGGCGACGCTGCTGCTACTTCAAAAGACTTGTGCTCACATGAGACTGCAGATTAAGGCTGAGTGCGCCTGCAGTGCCCTGCTACCGAGAGCTTTAATCCAAAATGCAAATAAGCTCCTGTGGTGTTATAATTGGTAGGGAGAAAAAGACAAAGCGATACGCGTAATGGAAACTGACGTGCAGTCTAAAGATAAAGATGAAGTACCCTGAAACACGGTGTCTCGCAAAAAGTAAATGTGTTCGGCGCTAATGTAGGAGTTGTCCTAATTATACGGAGATATTTCAGCTCAGAGACCGTAATTACGTCCATTGAACTAACAGAAATTTGCATTCACCTGCTTCACGTTACCAGCAATTGCAATTAGACTACCACGCTATGTTTTGCTACAGTTCTTCTAGTACCCTTCGAGTATTTATAGCTCAGAAGAATGACAGGAAAATATTTAATAAACAAACTACAAAACGTTTATTGCAGCATTCATAAATGTTTATTGATTCGTCGAAGCTATGAAAAAGTAACAACATGGCCTGACTTACAGAAAACGACTTTCTATCATATGAGCAGTTCGACGTTACGTGAGCACCTCTGTATTTTCGTAAATGGTTCAAGATATAGGAACAAGCCTTTTGGTAACTGATGAAGCACAAAAGGTCAAATACTTTCCTGAAACTGTAATATTTGTAACTCTTCAGGCCATGAGATTTTGAAGCCACTATGTTGTTTTTACTGTTGCTACGTTTATCTTAACCTCATTCGAGAGCTGTTGCAAAAGAAGTGAGACATATCAACTTTTCACGTAACAGCAGGGTATGCTAAACGTGACTCTCAAATGTCCCAAACACCACAGTACGAAATTTCAGATATCGTGGTTTAATCCTGGTTGGATCAGCAGCGTCATTCGCCAGATTTTTTAATGATTATCGCCTCTTTAAGCGAGAAGCTGCGCTATAGACGTTAATGAACACTGTGTTAATCTACTCTTTCTTCCAAAAGCTATCGAATAAAAAATACATTTTCCAGTCAAAATACCACAGGATATCCAATACGATAGAGAAATAACTTATGATTGCTATCCACACGGCAAATACTTGCCACTTTGCACTGCTAACACTTGCCGAGAGACATGTTTGGATTTCTCGAACCGTAACATTTCTACAAGACAAATTTCTAAATATTTCATTAGTTTCAAACACATGTTTAAGCAACGTGTGAAAAGACTTTCTGGCCAATTTGATGATCATAGTTGAACCTCAGGCAGAAGAAGCGCGCGCATACGCACGTGCACACACACACACACACAACACACACACACACACACAGGTACGCACACGAAAACCAGCACGAGCAAAACACTCATTTTTATCTCAGTTGTAACGGTCAGGTTGAGTTTTTTTTTTTTAATGACATCATGTTCGCCATCGACGGTTTTATTTATTATAATTTCTGCGACTACAGTTTTGACTTTATGCCATTTTCTAGTGATTAAGGTACTGAAAACACCGCAGCTGTCAACAGTAATAAAGTAAGTAAAGAGGATAGAAGCTTATATGTCTCATGTCAGCATTCGTCAGATACGCCACCGGTGTATAACAGAAGAAAATTAATCTCGTCAAACTGTCTTAACATGCATAGAAACCACGAATCCAGTTATATAAGATTTGTTTCTCTCTGTTTCATATAAGTGGTGTATGAGACGACTGCTGGCTTGTGTCATACAGGCTGACATTCTGCAACCTATTTATTTACGTCAACCGTTGCGATGTTTTTAGCACGTTAATCACTTGAAAATTATTTTCAAAGTCGAAATGTAATCGCAGCAGTTATGCGCTGCTCCCCCCGTCGGACGTTCGAGTCCTCCCTCGACATGAGCGTGTGTGTTGTCCTTAGCGTAAGTTAGTTTAAGTCAGATTAAACATTGTGTAAGCCTAGGGACCGATAACCTCTGCAGTTTGGTCCCATAGGAACTTAACACAAATTTCCAAAATTTTTCGCAGCAGTTATGACAAACGGTATAGCCGATAGCGACCACAACATTTAAAATTTAATTTTAATTATCAATTAGATTAAAAAATAACAACAGATTATAATTTTGCACGTCCTCACTTTGCAGAAACTAGTTTATTAACAATGCAATGTAAAGAGATCTTGCGACGTCATTCGTATTACGATTACATCCAATTAAGCATAATGTTCAGTATTGTGGTGCCAGGGAAGTCTTCTTAAACTATCAGGTAGATTTTCGTTTTAGGATTACGTGGATCGCAACCTGCAGCGAGACGTTGCTAAGAACTGAGATTTCAATTGGTGGCAATAAGAAATACCGGCTGGAGATTGGTGGACAGAGCTAGAAAGCTCGGACATTATTCCAGAAGAAGACCTAATCACCGCAGCTACCGGCAGAACCTGAATTACTTGAATGTGAGAGCAAGATCATACGTACGTTGTAAAGTCGTAGGCGTGGAACATCGACAGTATCGCAAAGATGAAAGTTACTTCGAATGATTTTTTTTTAATTTGGAAATTTGTAGTACGGTCTTATGGGACCAAACTGCTGAGGTCATGGATCCCTAAGCTTACACGCTACTTAATCTAACTTAAACTTACGCAAAGGACAACACACACACACCCATACCCGAGGGAGGACTCGAACCTCAGACGAGGGGGACCCGCGCGAACCGTGACAAGGCGCCATACACGGCGTGGCTACACCGCGCGACTCGAATTATTCACAACTGTTATACAGATTTCGGATTTTGTATGTATCTGTTCTGCGATATTAACTTCTAGCATTGGATTCTATCTTTATTTTTAGCGTTCGCTGAAAGACCTTGCTTGCAAACATGTACGCCTGATAAAGCCTTGTTAAGTGATCTAATACATAAAAGAGAATGTTTGTTTGTTAGTCTTCTATGCATTCCTGTACCATTCACCCGATTACGATGAAATTTTGATAAGTTGTTGCGCCCGTGAAGGTTTCTGTAGGATCATGAACCACCTTCCACCCATAGGAGTGGGTGTGAAGAGGTGACACAGAAATTTAATTCAGTAACATCCGGAGCAATTTCAATCGAAATTTTTAGATACATGAATAATTTTTGTATAAAATTATTGTGGAATTACTATACACCAAACACCCAAGGGGGAGGGGTAGTTAAAGGAAGAAGTGACGTGTAAGAATGTACGTTAATGACCGACGAGAAGTATCAACTCCATAGTTTTCGGGGTCGCTAGATTTGTAACAATCACGGAGAAGTTTCAGCTGTTTAATTGGCGGTAGGAGAGTGGGGCCGGAGAGGGGGGAGGGGGGGGGGGGGGTGCGGAGATAGTGACTAGTGAAATATCAGCATATCTCAGTAACGCCTGAAGGAATATCTACCAAAGCTGGCACACGAATCACTTGCTCTTTGGAAAAATGTACTGCGGCAGTAAGTCATCGCTAGCACCTCTATGGCTGAGCGTTGGGGTGAAAAAGCATGACATGGAAGCATAACTCAGGAACCGGTAGATAAATTTCAACTACATTCGGTAAATACATAACATTATTTGTGTATACTACCGTTAGAGTTGAGGGTGAGGATGACAAAGGGTGACATGCAGAAAAGTTCGTAACTGACCGTTGGTATTTCTTTGCTCTAATCAGTTGACACTTTGAGGGAGCCGGTACCAGAGGGAGTTGAGAGGATAAAAATTGAAGGGAAGACAGAGATTGGACTCCATCCAGCAAATAATTGAGGAAGTACGGCGCAAGTGTTACTCCGAGATAAAGAAGTTCGCACAGGAGAGAAATTCGTGGCTGTGGCCAGAAGACTGACGATTCAAAAAAAATGACAATAATAATATGAAAAGTGTGTTAAGCGCCACTGTTTCTTATATGTGTTATCCAGGGTGTCAACCACCTTGTGAGAATAAGCACTGCAGCCAGCCAATAATTTTACCAGCACTTTTCGTGGCTTAAGTTCATGCCACACGGCTCAATACTGCAGCTGCATTCAGCGTCCTGAGTCGTATGGCCTAAAATACCGGAGACTCAGACAATTTCTCCAGAACTCATATGAAACTGCAGGGCGAAATTCGCTAGAGATACAGATGAAATATCTGTACAAATATATGTCAAATATGTTAAATTTACGTGAAACATAAACAGTATGTATATGAAATACACTACTGACCATTAAAAACGCTACATCACGACGATGATGTACTACAGACGCGAAATTTAACAGATAGGAAGAAGATGCTGTGACATGCAAATGATTAACTTTTCAGAGCATTCACACGAGGTTGGCGCCGGTGGCGACACCTACAACGTGCTGATATGAGGAAAGTTTCCAACTGATTTCTCATACACAAACAGCAGTTGACCGGCGTTGCCTGGTGAAACGTTCTTGTGATGCCTCATGTAAGGAGGAGAAATGCGTACCATCAGGTTTCCGACATCGATAAAGGCCGGATTGTAGCCTATCGCAATGGCGGTTTATGTATCGCGACATTGCTGCTCGTGTTGGTCGAGATCCAATGACTGTTAGCAGAATATGGAATCGGTGGGTTCAGGAGGGTAATACGGAGCGCCGTGCTGGAACCCAACGGCCTCGTATCACTAGCAGTCGAGATGACAGGCATCTTATCCGCATGGCTGTAATGGATCGTGCAGCCACGTTTCGATTCCTGAGTCAACATATGGGGACGTTTGCAAGACAACAACCATCTGCACGAACCGTTCGACGACGTTTCAAGCAGCATGGACTGTCAGCTCGGAGATCATTGCTGCGGTTACTCCTGATGCTGCATCACAGAGAGGAGCGCCTGCGATGGTAAACTCAACGCCGAACCTGGCTGCACGAATGGCAAAACGTCATCTTTTCGGATGAATCAAGTTTCGGTTTACAGCATCATGATGGTCGCATCCGTATTTGGCGACATCGCACATTGGAAGCGTGTATTCGTAATCGCCATACTGGCGTTTCACCCGGCGTGATGGTATGGGGTGCCATTGGACACGTCTCGGTGACCTCTTGTTCGCAATGACGGCACTTTGAACAGTGGACGTTACATTTCAGATGTGTTACGACCCGTGGCTCTACCCTTCATTCGATCCCTGCGAAACCCTACATTTCAGCAGGATAATGCACGACCGCATGTTGCAGGTCCTGTACGGGCCTTTCTGGATGCAGAAAATGTTCGACTGCTACCCTGGCCAGCACATTCTCCAGATCTCTCACCAATTGAAAACGTCTGGTCAATGGTGGCCGAGCAACTGTCTCATCACAATACGCCAGTCACTAGTCTTGATGAATTGTGGTATCGTGTTGAAGCTGCATGGGCAGCTGTACCTGTGCACGCCATCCAAGCTCTGTTTGACTCAATGCCCAGGCGTATCAAGGCCGCTATTACGGCCAGAGGTGGTTGTTCTGGGTACTGATTTCTCAGGATCTGTGCACCCAAATTGCGTTAAAATGTAATCACATGTCAGTTCTAGTATAATATATTTGTCCAATGAATACTAGTTTATCATCTGCATTTCTTCTTGGTGTAGCAATTTTAATGGCCAGTAGTGTATATGTGATATCCTTTCACGGACGAAACCGCGTCCAAAAAGCTGGAGAAACTGTAAATACTGTCGTCTGCACGAAGCGCTCAGTAGTCGAGACCTCAACACGTGCACGGGCCAAGCACTTCTCTGCAGTGGCAGAGAACAACTGCCTCAGTCGGGAGGAAACCCAGAACTCTACCTGTTGGTCCTGTTTGACGTCTGCCTCATAGGATAAGGGAGAGCTTCTTTTGGAAGGATGTCGGAGCTTTCTAGATCCTCCACCGTGCCCCGGTCGCTGATTATGATGGGCAATAATTAAAACCTGAGTGTTTGGCCGGGCTGCCTTCGCTTCGCAGTTGGCTGCGATCCATGCAGTGGGTGGTGTGGGTTGAGTTCCATCCTCGCCTTTTCCACGTGCAGTGCGCAGCAGAGGGGGCTCAGTGCGAGCTTCTGTAGAACTCTTTTCTATTCTTAACGTTGATGTCTTTGCTTTTGATTTCACCAACAGTTTTCCTTACTTTTCTGCAATCTGAATTCGTTCTTCCAATGATCATTTCCTTTGTAACATTCTTTAAAAACTATTGAAGTACTTAAATGAATGCCTGAACCTGGAATGCATACAATACTGTAGTTATCGTGCACCGTGTTGTAACTAGAAGTGGTAAGTGGTGTTATTGTTAGCAAAGGCTTATACGATGCATACAATCGACTGTGACTGATGGAATGGCAAGCAGGAAAGTCTCAATCATACTTCAATGAAAGTCTAAATACAAGCATGCCATCTTACTTTAATAAAAATTAGGAAAAAGTAGTCTTTTTGAGCCAGTCTGACACCAATAGTTGAATCTAAGTTCGCGGATCCTAATGTGCACTTTTCGACTTTAATAATCATACGAAGTCGCACACACGCGAAAACCCCTCCCGAACAGGTCATGAAGGCATAACGGCACCGACTGGCCGCCGTGTCATCCTCAGCCCATAGGCGTCACTGGATGCGGATATGGAGGGGCACGTGGTCAGCACACCGCTCTCCCGGCCGTATGTTAGTTTCCGAGACCGGAGCCGCAACTACTCAATAAAGTAGCTCCTCAGTTTTCCTCACAAGGGCTGAGTGCACCCCACTTGCCAACAGCGCTAGGCAGACCGAATGGTCACCCATTCAAGTGCTAGCCTAGCCCGACAGCGCTTAACTTCTATGATCTGACGGGAACCGGTGTTACCATTGTGGCAAGGCCGTTGGCCGCACACACATGAGACCGCATATAAACGTTTTCCGAGGCACTTTTAATCAGTAAATCGCTTTTACGTGGAAATACAATCCGTCGAAGCACACACTTGTATGTCTAGTCTGAGACATAGTAATAAACGTTTGCCGAGGCTAACTTTAATTCAATCTGAACAACCTAAAATATCTACTTGCGCTGAATAGGTGGTGTCTACATGAAAGTTAGTTCTACATGGTGATTCAAAACAACGTTTATAAACTGACATGGCACATCGGGCATACAACAAAGATCAGTAATCACATAGGAACCGGTGGTCGCAGAGGCCATGAGGGGCTACTAAATGGCGTTTCAGTGGTTCAGTCCCGTGCTACAAATGGACGCCCACTACAGGAAATGCTCAAAATTTTGTCCAGATGTATGGCGACACCCGTGGCATCGACGTTGCATTGAACGGCGCACCCTATGAAAGATACATGGTGTATCTCGAAGACATCCTGCTGCCGCAACAATTCTGCCCAATAGGTCCTCAGCCGATGTAACAAGTGTTTCGTACGAAAGGCCCTTCAGCTATCCCTCACAGGAAAAATCGATTGGGGACAGCTCGGGTGATTGTGATGTCCATGCGACTGGCCCACTGTGACCAACCCAGAGGCCGGAAAATGTTGCTCGCAGATGTGGCATGGGAGCATCATTCATCATGTCCGGAAAGATCTTCCGTAGGAATCCCAGATACGTATGACCATCAAGACAGTCCGGGAGAATATACTTCCCAATTAAAGAGTTTCTGACAATGCCAGCCTATATGTTAAGGGTAAATTTGCGTCGTGGCGCAAGCGTACTTGTTAACATGTGGGTTCACATTCGTCCACGTATGCAGGTTGTGAACGTTCATCACACCCTTGGGTGAGAACGCAGCCTCCTCAGTGAAGAGGACTTCATATGAAGCTTCGGTTTGCAGCGGGTTCCTGCAGAAACCACTGCCCAAATGCCATGCGCTTGTCGTAGTCCCCCGGTTGCAACTCCTGGAGACGTTGAAAATGAAACGGATTCAGCCATGCGTCGTGTACAATGCACCAAACGGAGGGTTGGGGGTTACCAATGGCACGGGATACATCTAGTGTACTTGATGACGGTGTACGCTGCACCCTTTCGAGAAAGTTTTCTTCCGCCGCAACCGTCCGCGTTGTTCGTTGGCGGCCGGATCTCGTGCACATGGAACGAGCCGGTTTTACACAATCGGCGATGTTGGGTGGCGAATAAAGTGCGGCACGGCACCTTTCTATCGGAATATTGCGCACGATACAATCGCACGGCTTCTCCTCCACTGCAGTTGGCCGCGCCATAAATCAGATGCATCTCAGCCATTTCGCGGTACGTGTAGGTAGCCTTGTCAATCTCAACGCTTCCACGGCGTGAATGGCGACGGTCTCAGCGCACTCAGCCCGTGTTTGTGTAGCAACGTCCTCTCGTGACCGTAGCGCCCTCTCGTAGCGTTTGCGACCCACCCTGCCCCCCCCCCCTTCCCCATCCCCCGCTCCCCTTGCTGTGTGATTACTTATCCTTGTTAGGTGCCCGGTGTTCCATGGCAGTTTGTAAATTTTTTCTGTAACATCTTGTAGACTGTGACTCTTGAAATTTTCCCGGCGTAGCGAATATTCCACAAGATTTCGGGATAGCAGCCGGATCTCATCGACTTCTTTCCACGATATTTCGGCTGACAACCTTACAGCCATCTTCAGGCGAGTGTTTGACACTGGAGATTGCTAGTGCAAGTCGCTCTATTTATAAGTAAAATTGCCGTAGGCGCGCATAGGCAAGTTACCGTAGCATGCGCGCCACCTGTCGATTCCAAGGCCCTCTACAATATTACTGCATCTATGGAGCGCCAACGAATGCGTGAAAAAAGTAAAACATGCACGCAGACGTGTCCAAAACAATAAAATGCAAAATTTCAATATTAAAATTAAAATTACTTGTCGCTCGACATGTCAGAAGCCATAAAAAGTTTTCTTTTGGTTGAAATTAAAGACATCAACGGGTCCCAGGCCTTATTCAATAAAAATCCGCCATCACGGTTAATGAGATTTTCCGCTAAACGTATTTCCACGGATTCCTTCACAACTGAATCCCAGAATGATCTCGATGGGGCCAAGATTTTCGTGGCCGAATAATCCATAGTATGTCCTGTGGAAATACAATTTTCGGCTATGGCCGACTTACTGGGCTGTAAAAGGCGAGTGTGGCGCTCATGTTCAACGCAGCGGTCGTGTACTGTCCGTGTGGTTAGACCAATGTAGGCTTTCCCACACTCGCAAGGTATTATATAAATTCCAGCCTTCCGTAATCCCAGATCATCATTGGCTGAGCCCAGAAGAGCACGAGTCATCGTAGGTGGCCGGAAGTTTGCTTTCACACGATGTTTATTTAAAATTCTGCCTACTTTCGATGAAACATCGTGTGAAAGCAATCTTCCGGCCACCTACGATGACTCGTGCTCTTCTGGGCTCAGCCAATGATGATCTGGGATTACGGAAGGCTGGAATTTATATAATACCTTGCGAGTGTGGGAAAGCCTACATTGGTCTAACCACACGCACAGTACACGACCGCTGCGTTGAACATGAGCGCCACACTCGCCTTTTACAGCCCAGTAAGTCGGCCATAGCCGAAAATTGTATTTCCACAGGACATACTATGGATTATTCGGCCACGAAAATCTTGGCCCCATCGAGATCCTTCTGGGATTCAGTTGTGAAGGAATCCGTGGAAATACGTTTAGCGGAAAATCTCATTAATCGTGATGGCGGTTTTTTATTGAATAAGGCCTGGGACCCGTTGATTTCTTTAATTTCAACCAAAAGAAAACTTTTTATGCCTTCTGACATGTCGAGCGACAAGTAATTTTAATTTTAATATTGAAATTTTGCATTTTATTGTTTTTGACACGTCTGCGTGCATGTTTTACTTTTTTCACGCATTCGTCGGCGCTCCATAGATGCAGTAATATTGTAGAGGGCCTTGGAATCGACAGGTGGCGCGCATGCTACGGTAACTTGCGCATGCGCGCCTGCGGCACTTTTACGTATAAATAGAGCGACTTGCACTAGCAATCTCCAGTGTCAAACACTCGCCTGAAGATGGCTGTAAGGTTGTCAGCCGAAATATCGTGGAAAGAAGTCGATGAGATCCGGCTGCAATCCCGAAATCTCGTGGAATATCTTGTAGACTGACTGAGGAGCTAACTTCAGTATTTCGCCTCTGGCTGCACAGGTGTTATTGGTGGGTTTAGTCGCGCAATGGCTGACAACATCACCAACATTATATGAAGGTGAGCTTGATTTTGGAGTTACTGAAATTATAGTTATGTAGCAGTCAGTGTGAATAACTAGGCAGTCTAGTTGGAGTCGTGTTTAAACATTTTAACAGTTAATATTAATAACCAGTCTTTTCTACACTCTCCAGTACCACACGGCTCCTGCTTGCATCTTCGTTCTCACGCTTCGAGCTGGCTTACAGCAGCGTGGCGTTATTATACTGTTTCACGACATCTACTAAAATGTGAGCTGAAGTGGGGCGTAAATGTCACAGTGTCTCAGCCAAACATTCTAAGCAGTTTGTCTGGCTGCTTTCCCCTCCGGATTGTTTCTTGATCTTTAAAAGATTATTGCTTTACAGTGGTTATTACATCTTATAGTTTCAACGGCAGTTGCAAAGACAGGTTTGAAATAGTTAACGAACTCCTCACCTAATTAATATAACGCAGTTTTCGAACGTAGCCACGAAGACAAGCGCACTCAGTATTTGCGTGAGTCAAAAGACAAGGGCTTTGCGGAGCAGGCGACGAGCTGTTTGGCCACTGTACCCTGGAACAATGGTCTGGTAGCTATCAACGAAGAAGATCGGAGAACGTGGTGGCCGCTAGCAGCTGGAGCAGTTCTCTCTCTCTCTCTCTCTCTCCCTCTCTCTCTCACTGGGAGTTGGTTCTCAGTCATTAAGTGAGGCCGGGTTCCCACGCGCTGTTTACGAGCAGGCCTCCTGCTGCACTCTTTAAGTGGCCCGTTTTGCAGACGTAGCTCGCTATAATTATTACAGAAGCCTTGTGCGTAACGGTACCGCGGAAATCTGTGGGAGGCGCCAGGAAGCACTTAACGATCTCGGAAGGCGGTTAGCTTCTTCGCGTCAGTGTCCACCTACTCCTCGCCAACTTGATAATTATCGCTGCCGCTCGGACTGGTAGCTAAGTACCAACATAGAGCTTCGTTACTGATAATTATTTTAGCTGAATAGCAAAATGTTTCCCACAAGAGCCGGCCCGAGTGGCCGAGCGGTTCTAGACGCAACAGTCTGGAACCGCGCGACTGCTACGGTCGCAGGTTCGAATCCTGCCTCGGGCATGGATGTGTGTGATGTCCTTAGGTTAGTTAGGTTTAAGTAGTTCTAAGTTCTAGGGGACTGATGACCTCAGAAGTTAAGTCCCATAGTGCTCAGAGCCATTTGAACCATTTTTTTCCCCACATGTCCTCCTACTCCTAGGTCAAAAAATGTTACACGAGAGGCGTTCAGTAAGTAATGTAACACGTTGTTTTCTGAAAGAAGGTTGAGTTTGCATTGATTGACTGTACTGTCGGTTCTTGGCAGAATATCTGACTCATTATGAATGAAACAAACCCAACACTGGTGTAATATTCTACAGCATATATTATTTGTTACACGAACTGGTTTCCGACTGTTACGCCATCATCAGGTACAAAGGTAAGTGCGTGGCGCAGTGAAATTTTGTAGGATCAAAAATTTTAAAGTAGTGCAGCTACACGATATCTACACTCCTGTAAATGGAAAAAAGAACACATTGACACCGGTGTGTCAGACCCACCATACTTGCTCCGGACACTGCGAGAGGGCTGTACAAGCAATGATCACACGCACGGCACAGCGACCACACCAGGAACCGCAGTGTTGGCCGTCGAATGGCGCTAGCTGCGCAGCATTTGTGCACCGCCGCCGTCAGTGTCAGCCAGTTTGCCGTGGCATACGGAGCTCCATCGCAGTCTTTAACACTGGTAGCATGCCGCGACAGCGTGGACGTGAACCGTATGTGCAGTTGACGGACTTTGAGCGAGGGCGTATAGTGGGCATGCGGGAGGCCGGGTGGACGTACCGCCGAATTGCTCAACACGTGGGGCGTGAGGTCTCCACAGTACATCGATGTTGTCGCCAGTGGTCGGCGGAAGGTGCACGTGCCCGTCGACCTGGGACCGGACCGCAGCGACGCACGGATGCACGCCAAGACCGTAGGATCCTACGCAGTGCCGTAGGGGACCGCACCGCCACTTCCCAGCAAATTAGGGACACTGTTGCTCCTGGGGTATCAGCGAGGACCATTCGCAACCGTCTCCATGAAGCTGGGCTACGGTCCCGCACACCGTTAGGCTGTCTTCCGCTCACGCCCCAACATCGTGCAGCCCGCCTCCAGTGGTGTCGCGACAGGCGTGAATGGAGGGACGAATGGAGACGTGTCGTCTTCAGCGATGAGAGTCGCTTCTGCCTTGGTGCCAATGATGGTCGTATGCGTGTTTGGCGCCGTGCAGGTGAGCGCCACAATCAGGACTGCATACGACCGAGGCACACAGGGCCAACACCCGGCATCATGGTGTGGGGAGCGATCTCCTACACTGGCCGTACACCACTGGTGATCGTCGAGGGGACACTGAATAGTGCACGGTACATCCAAACCGTCATCGAACCCATCGTTCTACCATTCCCAGACCGGCAAGGGAACTTGCTGTTCCAACAGGACAATGCACGTCCGCATGTATCCCGTGCCACCCAACGTGCTCTAGAAGGTGTAAGTCAACTACCCTGGCCAGCAAGATCTCCGGATCTGTCCCCCATTGAGCATGTTTGGGACTGGATGAAGCGTCGTCTCACGCGGTCTGCACGTCCAGCACGAACGCTGGTCCAACTGAGGCGCCAGGTGGAAATGGCATGGCAAGCCGTTCCACAGGACTACATCCAGCATCTCTACGATCGTCTCCATGGGAGAATAGCAGCCTGCATTGCTGCGAAAGGAGGATATACACTGTACTAGTGCCGACATTGTGCATGCTCTGTTGCCTGTGTCTATGTGCCTGTGGTTCTGTCAGTGTGATCATGTGATGTATCTGACCCCAGGAATGTGTCAATAAAGTTTCCCCTTCCTGGGACAATGAATTCACGGTGTTCTTATTTCAATTTCCAGGAGTGTAAATTTCCAGAGATAAAAAATGTTAATCTTAGAATTAAGAATAAAACAAGAGTGATTATTTGAGAGTAAATGCGATGTTAGATTGTTTAACCATGATTAAATATGTGACACATTAACTAATGAACTATAGACAAATTACAACAGTTGTAGCCGGCCGCTGTGGCCGAGCGGTTCTAGGTTCTTCAGTCCGGAACCGCGCTGCTGCTACGGTCGCTGGTTCGAATCCTGCCTCGAACATGGATATGTGTGCTGTCCTTAGTTAGGTTTAAGTAGTTCTACGTCTATGGGACTCATGACCTCAGATATTAAGTCCCATAGCGCTTAGAGCCACAACAGTTGTACGTGGAAGAAAATAGTTGGGCAATAAACTTTGATGACATATTCCAAAGATGTGGTTGAACAAAATAATCCTGTCTTTAATAAGTCCTAAATTACAAACAGATAAGATGTAATAGTGATACTGTATTAAGCAGGTAAGTGAAGCAGTTGTAATTTTATAAAATAAAATTTCTTTTTTTTTTTAACGTGACAAGAGAATTAATTATAAATATAGGTTCCGCCTTTTATGCAAAAACACTGCTTTTTCTCTTGTTACCGAAACGCGTTTCGGCACCTCTGTGCCATCATCAGTGGGTTTTATTAACTGAGAAGTGATTATACATTATATGGTTTTGCAGGAGTGCTCACCGCCTTTTGCGAAATGAAAATGTTTTTGTAAAACCGAAATTACACAAAGTACATTAATATGTGTGTACAGTGCTCTCAGAACACACAAAAAGAAGGAAGAGTCATAACAAAACATGACAAGCTGTCAGTGGAAGACTCCATACACATGGTATTGAAAAACCATATAATGTAAAATCACGTTTTCAATAAACAAAACACACTGATGATGGCACAGAAGTGCCGAAACATGTTTGGATAACAACAGAAAAAACAGTGTTATTGCATAAAAGGCGGAACCTACGTCCCATAATTGTAACTGCAAACATAGAAAAAAATACAAGAGCTTGCAAATCAAAAAGATTAATATATGCCGAGAGAAATTATAGTACATGAAATAAAGGAAATGCGGCATGCAAGTAACAAGGGTAATTTATGGCATGACCTGGATGCGATTACGAGTAGCATCTGCAATTAGAAGAGAGAGTAAAGGAACTGTGTCTGCTCATTAATAAACACATATCCATCAACCCAAGCTTAGTACTGAATTACCAGCACATTTCCCTTACTCGCCGCTTCTTAACTGCAGATACTACTCACAATCCCATCCAGGCCATGCTATAAATTACACCTCTTGCTCACACGCCCCATTTCCTTTATTTCATTTACTACAACGTCACTCGTTGTTTAAAAAAATAGATAAAACAAAGTTACTTCGTCTAATCAAAGCTGCTTCGCTCACCTGGTTAATATCGCTATCATATCTTATCTGTTTGCAGTTTCGGACCTATTAAAGACAAGATTAGTTTGTTCAGCCACATTTTTGGAATGTGTCACAGAAGTTTATTGTTTAATTATTGTCTTTTTGTGCAATTCTTGTAATTTGTCTGTAGTATATTAGTTAATGTGTCATATATTTTAGCTTAGTTAAATACTCTTAAGTCGCATTTACACTGAAATAATCCCTCATGTTTATTCCAAATTCTAACATTAACATTTTTCATCTCTGGAAATGGAGTTACTGTGTAGATGCACTAGTTTAAAATTTTTCATCTAGCAAAACTTCACTGCGCCACATACTTTCTACCTAATGATGACGTGACAGCCGAAAACCATTTCGTGAAACAAACAGTGTTGTAGAATATAACACCAGTTTTGTGTGTGGTTCATTCGTAAGATTGGTTTTATTCAGGATTTTAGTACACCATACTATTCCCCACCCTTTTGGTTACAAAACGCTACATTTCAACATAACCTCCGTTGAATGTGACGGCCTTACTGCACCTTGCTGGGAGGCCTATATGCCCGCATGGTACCACTCTGCTAGTCGACGTTAGAGCAAACGTCTTGTTGTGTCAATAATTCCCCGTCATCCACACACAGCTTCCCACGGAGTGCATCCTTCATTGGGCCAAACAGATGCTGTTTGTAGTCTTCTATTAGGCGGCGATTAACCCAGTGGGCTCACAGCTTAAGAGTATCCTAGCTGGTAGACGAGTGTCTCAACACTGCCAACGGAGACGTACAGCTGAGCAACGAGGTGTTCGATTGTGATCCGTCTAGCACTTAGAATGAGTGTCCGCACGTTCCAACACTGTGTGCAGCCGGGTGGAACGCTGAGATTGGACAGGTCGGCGTGGCCTTGTTGCGATGGTGACAGACGCCTCGCTCAGCGACTCATTGTTCCCTGTGTGACGGTACAAACCCCCATTACTAGATGAATATTTCTAGTATGCAAGGATTGCTTTGTGGAGAGCGAGCGCGCTGCATGGTGCGTGATTCGCGGGAGCGCGTGGCGCGCCCGCGTGAGATTTGCAACGGTCGGTGGGACGCCTCCGTCGCCACGTGGCCTGCAGCTTGGGGCATTGTTTGGTTTTTCGCGCATTACGCCAAAATTATGTAACTTATGGTGAAGAGCGATGTGGCAGTGGATTGTCGTCAGCAATATGCACTTTCTGAAAGATCGATCTTTTTTTAAAGTCACGAGACGCAAAAGTTATAGTAAACTCAAAATCGGTTAAGATCATGAATACTGAAAGATCAATAAAAATAGTAAATAACAACTTACAGGGATGAGCGAGCACTCATTAAAAACGTTTCGTCATAGTGGATCGAGTGCCGTAGTCATATGTTAAGATTCATAAATAATTAAGCCCGTAAAGAGCAATAAAAATAGTTTCAAGGAAAATTGTTTATAAAATTCAATAGAAAATTCATGACGCAAAGAACGGCGCTATATATTATTTTGAGTGGCATCACACGTATTTTAAACTAGTTAAGTTATACTATACACTTAACTTGCAATAGTTGTCATTGTTTGCAAATTATTAATATTTATCGCCAATAATTAATTCATTATTATAGATATGAAGATTTTGAGCACCGCAATGTGTAGAGCGCTGTAGATTACGTCTAAAAACGGTGCTATATGCAGTTCTGTGTTAAAACTTTGCAGCACAGATGTCAACAAACAAATTTGCACTAAGTGGCGAAATTTTGCAAAAACTAAAACTTGATTTACGGGCGATAGAATAATCCTAGAAATTAATGTAACACGGTAAATAAGATGTACTTTTTAGCGCGGTTCCGATGGTGTACTTACTTCTGTCGAGTGCAACTTACGAGGTATACATCGTCGTAAGTGAACATGTGGCGAACTGTGATTTCGCGCCAAAACTGTTAGAACAAAGAGGACAGTGGGACTTGTGGATCTGTTCGAATTGATTGAATAACTTTCGATTATAGCAGCCTACATTACTGCGATAGGGGGCTCGGAGTCAAATTATTATTAAAGTAAAATTGTAAACCGTCTCACCAGTGATAATTTCATTCTGTGAAAGAAAAGGACAAGGCCAATAAATAGTGACTGAACTGTGTCGTGAAAAACTGATTTTAATATAATAACCGCCTAATTCTTGTTCCCTAGCATAAACTGTACTTATGTCTGAGTGAATAATTAATTCAAAAAACTATAACAAATGCGCTTGTGTGGAAGTGCGCTAATATACAAAGTGTGGATATCATCCCCTGAGACTCACGCGAGAGCCAAAATTTGCAATAACATTTTAACCAATACTTTTATATGCACATTCTCGTGTGAACTCTCTGCAACCGCTCTTCATAATTATTTAACCGCACCATCACACCTGCCAGGTCTCCGTATACAGTAAATTCTGCAGGCGCCTATGAAAATCTGCGATTCTCTGGTTTCCCGCCAAAAGAAACTCAAGTGACAGCTTTCTGCTTGGAACGCACCTACGTTACAGGCGCCATTTTAAAAGCTTTGTATAGCACGGCTACCTATCCGAGCTTCATGAAACAACAGGGGCTGAAGCGGATACCTTCCACGAAGTCCCACACCAAATTACGCATTTTCCAACCGAAACTGGCGGAGGAAAAAAGTGTTGCATTACTTATTGAACGCCTCATGTTTATTGAACAACGTACCCAGCGGATTTGCATGTGCTCCGTCGTGCCTTACATGGAGATATATGCGTTTGCATGTCATTCTTGAGGTCATCATATAAGAAGAATCTCAGGAACTACTATTCCTCAACACGTAGATTAAAACTGAAGAAATTGCAAAAGGGTGGGAACTTAAGGAGTTGGGACCTGGATAAACTGAAAGAACCAGAGGTTGTAGAGAGTTTCAGGGAGAGCATAAGGGAACAACTGACAGGAATGGGGGAAAGAAATACAGTAGAAGAAGAATGGGTAGCTTTGAGGGATGAAGTAGTGAAGGCAGCAGAGGATCAAGTAGGTAAAAAGACGAGGGCTAGTAGAAATCCTTGGGTAACAGAAGAAATATTGAATTTAATTGATGAAAGGAAAAAATATAAAAATGCAGTAAATGAAGCAGGCAAAAAGGAATACAAACGTCTCAAAAATGAGATCGACAGGAAGTGCAAAATGGCTAAGCAAGGATGGCTAGAGGACAAATGTAAGGATGTAGAGGTTTATCTCACTCGGGGTAAGATAGATACTGCCTACTGGAAAATTAAAGAGACCTTTGGAGATAAGAGAGCCACTTGTATGAACATCAAGAGCTCAGATGGAAACCCATTTCTATGCAAAGAAGGGAAAGCAGATAGGTGGAAGGAGTATATAGAGGGTCTATACAAGGGCGATGTACTTGAGGACAATATTATGGAAATGGAAGAGGATGTAGATGAAGATGAAATGGGAGATACGATACTGCTTGAAGAGTTTGACAGAGCACTGAAAGACCTGAGTCGAAACAAGGCCCCGGGAGTAGACAACATTCCATTGGAAGTACTGACGGCCTTGGGAGAGCCAGTCCTGACAAAACTCTACCATCTGGTGAGCAAGATGTATGAGACAGGCGAAATACCCACAGACTTCAAGAAGAATATAATAATTCCAATCCCAAAGAAAGCAGGTGTTTACAGATGTGAAACTTACCGAACATTCAGTTTAATAAGTCACAGCTGCAAAATACTAACACGAATTCTTTACAGACGAATGGAAAAACTGGTAGAAGCCGGCCTCGGGGAAGATCAGTTTGGATTCCGTAGAAATACTGCGACACGTGAGGCAATACTGACCTTACGACTTATCTTAGAAGAAAGATTAAGGAAAGGCAAACCTACGTTTCTAGCATTTGTAGACTTAGAGAAAGCTTTTGACAGTGTTGACTGGAATACACTCTTTCAAATTCTAAAGGTGGCAGGGGTAAAATACAGGGAGCGAAAGGCTATTTACAATTTGTACAGAAAGCAGATGGCAGTTATAAGAGTCGAGGGGTATGAAAGGAAAGCAGTGGTTGGGAAGGGAGTGAGACAGGGTTGTAGCCTCTCCCCGATGTTATTCAATCTGTATATTGAGCAAGCAGTAAAGGAAACAAAAGAAAAATTCGGAGTAGGAATTAAAATCCATGGAGAAGAAATAAAAACTTTGAGGTTCGCCGATGACATTGTAATTCTGTCAGAGACAGCAAAGGACTTGGAAGAGCAGTTGAATGGAATGGAAAGCGTCTTGAAAGGAGGATATAAGATGAACATCAACAAAAGCAAAACGAGGATAATGGAATGTAGTCGTACTAAGTCGGGTGATGCTGAGGGAATTAGATTAGGAAATGAGACACTTAAAGTAGTAAAGGCGTTTTGCTATTTGGGGAGCAAAATAACTGATGATGGTCGAAGTAGAGAGAATATAAAGTGTAGACTGGCAATGGCAAGGAAAGCGTTTCTGAAGAAGAGAAATTTGTTAACATCGAGTATAGATTTAAGTGTCAGGAAGTCATTTCTGAAAGTATTTGTATGGAGTGTAGCCATGTATGGAAGTGAAACATGGACGATAAATAGTTTGGACAAGTAGAGAATAGAAGCTTTCGAAATGTGGTGCTACAGAATAATGCTGAAGATTAGATGGGTAGATCACATACCTAATGAGGAAGTATTGAATAGGATTGGGGAGAAGAGAAGTTTGTGGCACAGCTTGACCAGAAGAAGGGATCGGTTGGTAGGACATGTTCTGAGGCATCAAGGGATCACAAATTTAGTGTTGGAGGGCTGCGTGGAGGGTAAAATGGCTTCAAATGGCTCTGAGCACTATGGGACTCAACGTCTGAGGTCATTAGTCCACTGGAACTTAGAACTAGTTAAACCTAACTAACCTAATGACATCACACACATCCATGCCCGAGGCAGGATTCGAACCTGCGATCGTAGCGGTCTCGCGGTTCCAGACTGCAGCTCCTAGAACCGCACGGCCACTTCGGCCGGCGGAGGGTAAAAATCGTAGAGGGAGACCAAGAGATGAATGCACTAAGCAGATTCAGAAGGATGTAGGGTGCAGTAGGTACTGGGAGATGAAGAAGCTTGCACAGGATAGAGTAGCATGGAGAGCTGTATCAAACCAGACTCAGGACTGAAGACCACAACAACAACAACAACTACATTAGTCTTGTGCCGACGTTGAGTCACAAGGCAGTTGATTATTCCTCGAAATGCGTTGTCTTTCGTGATAATATTTGACCTTTGCCGTGATCATTTCATGCTGGTGACCCAAGCCCATTTCAGGGTCTTCTAAAGTGCTCATCAAAGACCTCACACACCTGAGTAGCAAAGTGTGCTGGAGCTCCGTCCTGCTATAATCACAAGTGATCCATCATTCGCTTCAGGATGAGTTTTCAACCTGAAATGGTAAAGATGCGGGGATACAGGAATGGTGAGCTTCCAAGCTCACACTCAGCAAAATAAAATTTCACAATTTATTTCACGCGAGCAAGTTTTCTTAAGGCACACGCTGGTAACCAGATCACCCTTGACTGTAAACGCTCGTAAGGTGATTACTGAATTGTTTAAAATCACTAACAAGTAAATCAGACACTTGAAACATCAAAATATTTTCCCTTAAAAGGATATTTGTGCCTCAGCGTTAAATTAATACAAAACTGGCTATCGACAGAATTCCCGTGACATGATTAAATTACAACCCACAACTTAATTACAATACCAATACAGCAGGCCAGTAGCCAATGAATAAAGTTAAAGAATTATCTGAATAACTTCATTCAGAAGTTGGTACAAGAATTATTTACATTCACCACAATTCTCAATAGGCTTTACCACCAGTTTTAGACAGGTGTAACGAAACTATAAGGTTTTAAAGTTCTAAAACAGACAATAAACAACATTACAAGTCATGTCATAACATCTTAATCAAATTACATATAATTTAAGCGAAGGTATCAGAGTTGCACCTGCTCCACAAACCAACAGCATAAAAGAATTTATCATGTCATTCTACATCTACATCTACATTTATACTCCGCAAGCCACCCAACGGTGTGTGGCGGAGGGCACTTTACGTGCCACTGTCATTACCTCCCTTTTCTGTTCCAGTCGCGTGTGGTTCGCGGAAAGAACGACTGTCTGAAAGCCTCCGTGCGCGCTCGAATCTCTCTAATTTTACGTTCGTGATCTCCTCGGGAGGTATAAGAAGGGGCAAGCAATATATTCGATACCTCATCCAGAAACGCACCCTCTCGAAACCTGCCGAGCAAGCTACACCGCGATGCAGAGCGCCTCTCTTGCAGAGTCTGTTACTTGAGTTTGCTAAACATCTCCGTAACGCTATCACGCTTACCAAATAACCCTGTGACGAAACGCGCCGCTCTTCTTTGGATCTTCTCTATCTCCTCTGTCAACCCGACCTGGTACGGATCCCACACTGATGAAAAATACTCAAGTATAGGTCGAACGAGTGTTTTGTAAGCCACCTCCTTTGTTGATGGACTACATTTTCTAAGGACTCTCCCAATGAATCTCAACCTGGTACCCGCCTTACCAACAATTAATTTTATGTGATCGTTCCACTTCAAATCGTTCCGCACGCATACACCCAGATATTTTACAGAAGTAACTGCTACGAGTGTTCGTTCCGCTATACAATAAAGGATCCTTCTTTCTATGTATTCGCAATACATTACATTTGTCTATGTTAAGGGTCAGTTGCCACTCCCTGCACCAAGTGCCTATCCGCTGCAGATCTTCCTGCATTTCGCTACAATTGTCTAATGCTGCAAGTTCTCTGTATACTACAGCATCATCCGCGAAAAGCCGCATGGAACTTCCGACACCATCTACTAGGTCATTTATATATATTGTGAAAAGCAATGGTCCCATAACACTCCCCTGTGGCACGCCAGAGGTTACTTTAACGTCTGTAGACGTCTCTCCATTGATAACAACATGCTGTGTTCTGTTTGCTAAAAACTCTCCAATCCAGCCACAGAGCTGGTCTGATATTCCGTAGGCTCTTACTTTGTTTATCAGGCGACAGTGCGGAACTGTATCGAACGCCTTCCGGAAGTCAAGGAAAATAGCATCTACCTGGGAGCCTGTATCTAATATTTTCTGGGTCTCATGAACAAATAAAGCGAGTTGGGTCTCACACGATCGCTGGTTCCGGAATCCATGTTGATTCCTACAGAGTAGATTCTGGATTTCCACAAACGACATGATACGCGAGCAAAAAACGTGTTCTAAAATTCTACAACAGATCGACGTCAGAGACCTATAGTTTTGCGCATCTGCTCGACGACCCTTCTTGAAGACTGGTACTACCTGTGCTCTTTTCCAATCATTTGGAACCTTC
This sequence comes from Schistocerca nitens, assembly GCF_023898315.1. NCBI lineage: Eukaryota > Metazoa > Arthropoda > Insecta > Orthoptera > Acrididae > Schistocerca > Schistocerca nitens. Next base: position 719,959,367 of record NC_064618.1, read on the forward strand.
CGTTCCTCTAGAGACTTGCGGTACACGGATGTTAGAAAGGGGGCAAGTTCTTTCGCGTACTCTGTGTAGAATCGAATTGGTATCCCGTCAGGTCCAGTGGACTTTCCTCTGTTGAGTGATTCCAGTTGCTTTTCTATTCCTTTGACACTTATTTCGATGTCAACCATTTTTTCGTTTGAGCGAGGATTTAGAGAAGGAACTGGAGTGCGGTCTTCCTCTGTGAAACAGCTTTGGAAAAAGGTGTTTAGTATTTCAGCTTTACGCGTGTCATCCTTTGTTTCAATGCCATCATCATCCCGGAGTGTCTGGATATGCTGTTTCGAGCCACTTACTGATTTAACGTAAGACCAGAACTTCCTAGGATTTTCTGTCGTTGTTCTAGTAACTCGTTGACTACGTGGCCTCTTTGGCCTAATCGCACTCATTTTACCAGCTAATACCTAGGGAATCACATTTGGAGGCTCTAATCTTAACTGGCATCGTTAAATAAACTCTGGCCCAGTGACAACTCATATTCACAAAGGACACCGTAATAATAATAATAAAAAAAAGCTATATCGCAGTCAGTGGCCACCTCGTCCTGTTCAACGCAGAATAAAGTCTGCGGCAAGATTCCACCCACGTGTGCAATATTTACCGATTAAACTAAATCACAGGAGCGCACAGGCTACTGTTGGCACTCCCACAGGAAATGTAAATAAAACGAGCTTGTAAATTTAACATACTGCACCTGATTTCTAAGCATCAAACACAGAACCAATTTTCGTCGACGCGTAAATGATGTGGCAACTAATCTAGCACTGCCACTATTAACACCTCATGCAAGTCGTATGCTCACTCGCTTTGGTACAACTAAGCCCCTTTCAGATGCAGCTCAGCAGAAGGAAGCTCGCCATTAACTTCCGTTATATGATGATAACGACTGCCACAATGACCTCATGTTGGGTACACCTCAGTGAACTAAGTAAGTAAGTACTCCGTCTACAGGCCACAAGTGGCCCATCGGGACCATCCGGCCGCCGTGTCATCCTCAGCTGAGGATGCGGATTGGAGGGGCAACAGGGTATGGCGGCCCGGATGGTCACCCATCCAAGTGCCAGTCACGCCCGACAGCGCTTAACTTCGGTGATCTCATGGGAACCGGTGTATCCACTGCGGCAAGGCCGTTGCCCTCGGTGGACCAATTTTGGGACAGTATCAGAGCCTAGATCCACCTCACGGAAATGTTCCAGACCAGTATTTGTGAACGCAACGTAAGAACCGAAGAATTTACGTGTGGCTGCCAATCACCTAACCAACGCCAAGCTGAAAAACCTGCCGCATTTCCCAAGCTGACATTCGGCACTGGGGACTGGCTATATTGACGTGCTCGCCGCTACCATGAGATTCCGTGGTCGAAGTCCTTCCAAACCCTTACCGCGCATGCGCACCTTCTTCAAATGGGCGCATGCAGAGCTGCCTCCCCCCCACCCCCTTGCCCCTGACGCAAGTAAGATCCAGGTACGGTAAGTTGAGGCATCGTCGCGTCGGAACGAACGTATCATTAATAAAGCCTGCAGTTGCTTAGAAGAGAAAACGACATTCCTCCTGCGTGATCTGCGATATGTCCCACAATCATTAGAATATGATACTATTGAGCAAGACACGGTTGTAGGTGACGTAGGTGATTGTGCCAACAAAGCACTGCAGGGTGCAACTTGCTACTCCAAGTCGTCGTCTGATAATTCATCGGCAAGTGTCGGTCAACATCCTTTCGTACAATACTGACAATAATGTTTTTCGTCAGTTTCAAAGGAGTCGCCCAAAGTCAAAAGGGAGTACCGAACACCCTGTAAAGTTTCCATTGCATATGAAAATGTTCTGCTCGTTCGCGACATTCAGTAAGTTAGACCTTTGTCTGTCAGTATGCGAATGCGATCGCTACGTCCTTGCTATGTACTGATGATCTTTCGTGCGTTAACAATGTGAGATTATCAAGTTCGTCTTAATTCGAATTGGCTGGCTCTGAGCACTATGGGACTCAACTGCTGAGGTCATTAGTCCCCTAGAACTTAGAACTAGTTAAACCTAACTAACCTAAGGACATCACAAACATCCATGCCCGAGGCAGGATTCGAACCTGCGACCGTAGCGGTCTTGCGGTTCCAGACTGCAGCGCCTTTAACCGCACTGCCACTTCGGCCGGCCTAATTCGAATTGGTGTTTCTGCTGTTATGATAAGTGAAGCTGCTAGCAATTCGAAGGTGGGTTTTAACATAGCAGTGCCGGGTGGAGTACGCCTTCACTTTACAACGATTTTTAAACTGATTTAACCAGTCAGCTGACGTGGACCCCAAACTATGGCACCTTTCACACTAACAAATCATGTCTGAGGTAAAAGTAATGTTAAATGACAGAAAAAGTCTTTCGGGTTGACGGTGGTTGAATGGACCTTTGGGAAACGGTGACCCACTGCTGACCGTTAACGAAGGTACGAGCATAGGGAATAGTTTCCCAGATATGATAGTGGCTCGAACACTTCTTATGTAGCACAACCCAGTACGTTGTCCTCGACGGCGAGTATTCATCAGAGACAAGGGTATCGTTAGCAATGCCCCAGGGAAGTGTGATAAGACCGCTATTATTTTCTACATACATAAATGATCTGGCAGACAGGGTAGGTAGCAAACTGCGGTTGTTTGCTGATGATGCTGTGGCGTACGTGAAAGTGTCAAAGTTGAGTGACTGTAGGAGAATACAAGATGACTTAGACAAAATTTCTAGCTAGTGTGATGAATTACACCTAACTCTAAATTATAAATACGTAAGTTAATGCGGATGAGTAGGAAAAACAAATACAGCATTAGTGGTGTCGGGCATGGCACAGTCACGTCGCAGTAAGGGGCATGTTTGGATTGTGATAGGGAAGGCGAGTGGTCGAATTCGGCTTATTGGTAGAGTTATGGGAAAGTGCGGTTCATCTGTAAAAGAGATCGCATATAGGACGCTGGTGCGACTTGTTCATGAGTACTGCTCGAGTGTTTCAGATCCGCAGCAGGTCGGATTAAAGGAAGACATCGAAGCTGTTCAGAGGTGAGCTGCTAGATTTCTTACCGGTAGGTTTGAACAGCAAGCAAGTATTACGGAGATACTTTACTGGAGGGAAGACTACGTTCTCTTATGAGGAACACTGCCGAGAAAATTTAGAGAACCGGCATTTGAAGCTGCCTGTACAACGATTTTGTAGATTCCGACCTACGTCTCGCGTAAGGATCACGGAGATAAGAAGGGAAAAATTAGGATTCATGCGGAGTCATACAGTTAGTCGTTATTGCCTCGCTCTTTTTGCGAGTGGAACAGGAAAGGAAATGGCTAATGCTGGTGCACGGCACCCTCCGCCACGCACCGTATGATGGCTTGCTGAGTACGTATATAGATGTAGACGTAGGTGAACGAAAGAAGATTAGGGTTTGACGTCCCGTCGACATCGTGGTCATTAGAGACTGCGGACCTTTGGAGTCGTCGACTGACACCTACCCACTTTTTCTTACAAACTTTTATTTTACACAACTGCGCCACAATAACAGATAAAATTTTAAGTAATTGTTTACATTCACATATCAGTCTTCATAAGAGAATTGCAAGAGTAAGCTTTCTGCTTCTTTTGCAGCTATTTTGTCTCCTTGGGTTCGGAGGCTATAAACATGATTCATTTGTAGTGTCTATCTCTTTGTCCGAACCGTCTCCTTTCGGCTGCGGCTGCGTTTTTTTTTTTTTTTTTTTTTTTTTTGTGCTTGTACGATGGTGAGCCAATGAAAACCGTAAACTTGTAATAACAATTCGAAATTTCGCGCCGTTGTCCTGTAAGTTGGTAAGCGTGCTACAAACAGCGTGAGAATGGCCTGTAGGTGGAAGCATAGTGCAGATGCACACATACCGTCGCAGTATCAGTATAAATACGGCCGCCACACTTGCGACTTGCACCAAGGAACAACAGCGTTCCGTTATTGGGTTTTTGCGTAGTGAAGGTGTGAAACCTATTGAAATTCATTGACAAATGAAGGTTCAGTATGGTGATGCATGTTTGTCGCAGCAGCAAGTCTACGAATGGAGTAGGAAATAGTGTGACTTCAGTGGAAGATGCTCCTCGTCCAAGTCAGGCACAACGAGTTGTGACTCCACAGAACAGTGCAGCAGTTGAAGCCACAGCGAAGGAAAACCGCCGAATGACACTGAACGACATTGCAGCACGTTTAGAGATTAGTCATGGGTCAGCACACCACATTGTGCAAGAGGTGCTCCAGATTCACAAAGTGTCTGCAAGATGGGTGCTACGGCAGCTGACTCCTGAAATGAGAGAACGACGTGTTGATACTTGTGAAGAACTTCTTCAGCGCTTTGAACAAGAAGTTGATGGCTTCCTTGCAAGAACCGTTACTGGGGACGAAACCTGGGTTCACTTACACCAACCGGAAACGAAGAGAGCGAGCAAGGAATGGCGCCATTCCTCATCACCAAAACGAAAGAAGTTTCGAACAGAACCATCAGCAGAGAAGTTTATGCTGACTCTCTTTTGGGACGAAAAAGACGTCATTTTAGAGCATTACATTCCTAGAGGGACCATAGTCACCATTGCATCATACACAGATCTCCTAAAAAATCATCTGCGGCCTGCAATCAAATCAAAGCGACGTTGATTGCTGTCAGCAGGTGTCCTTTTGCAACATGACAATGCAAGGCCCCACGCTGCCCGTACAACAGTTGCAGCAATCACAGACTTGCATTTTGAGTGTCGTCCTCATCTACCATACTCACTAGACCTTGCCCCAAGTGATTTCCATATGTTTGGACCACTCAAAGATGCAATGGGAGGAAAGAAGTTCCGTTCTGATGAAGAGGTACGCCACGCGGTGCATGAGTGGTTGTGCGGACTACCAAAAGAATTTTTTTCTAAAGGAATTTATGCACTTTGTAAGCGCTGAAAGTCTTCCATTGAGCGTGGGGGAGATTATGTTGAAAAGCGATACAGCATTGTACCACTTCTGCACAATAAATAATATTTAAAAAATATTTAAGGTCTTCATTTCACTCACCCTCGTATTTGTTTACAATTTGAACATAGTGCAGCATAATTATTATCAACAATCTTGCGAAATTTTGTATTTGATTTCTGATATTTGTGTATTTGTTATGTTGCATAGTAATGTAGTAATTCTCCAAGCTTGTGTGGTTTTCCCCCAATATCACGCAGTATCCGGAGGGAGGTAAGCTTTTTGGAATTGTGCCTCATTATAAGCGAGAGCTTTCAAACCTTTTCCGAGTCATAACAGATCTCGGCAAATGGGAATACTCAGTATCTCTAGTGAGATGACAGTCACAGAGTTACTGCCATGTTCTACATACTGAGGAACCGTTGTACACTTTATTGCTAAAGACCATACTGGAGCCTAACTTCCGCAAAGAAAACCTGGATGCGGCCCAGTGTGAGATATTTGTCTGAGAATATTAGCGGAAACGTCTTCATTAAAAAGATAACGTATCAGTGTTAATTGCTTGTTAGTGTATCTGAGTGCCACATACTCTTCGTTCTTCCCGCAGCCTGCTTCTGTCATTGCGGAAAAACCAGTCCCTAGGTACTTCCTGTCAGAGTTGTCAATAAACGAGCGAGCTTGCGGAATGCGGCTCACGTCGGCGTTAGCCGTGGCGATGTCTCGTTCACGATCACGTAACATTCGTCTTCCGCTGTACGGTGCTTTCAGCAAATTGATTACAGTGCTCTATGTCCATTTGTCCGTACTCCGTGACATAAACAACTCGTGGACGTCTCGGATCATGTTACAAGATACAGCCGTGCACGTGAACCTATATCGTTACAAGTATAGCTATGTCCTCATCAGGTCTAAAAATTAAGAGAAATCTTATCTTTTTCCTTCAAATAGTCAAGGTAGAAAATATCACCTTATGTTCGTACGAGGTGTGTACAAATAGTAACTGGAACTTTGTAATTTAGCGTGTCGTGTTAATCCGATTCTCGCGATATTTTCGTTGTTGTGTTGATAAACATGTCTGAAAAGTAACTGTTTAGTGTTACACATATCGGATTTATTTTGGTCTCCTGTCAGCTGTCATAATGGTAACACTTGTTTCGGTAGTATCGTCGATAATTTAATCCTGTAAAAAAAATGGATAAGAGAATTTGTACCAACTTTTTTTTTTTCAAGAACAGAATCAAGTGCAGCAAAGTCATGCAAAAGTTAAATATTGCTTTTGATGACTGTGCCATGAGTAAACCTACTGTTTACTAGTGGTATAAGCGTTTCGAAGAAGACTGTGAAGACGCTGAACCTGACGAGCGCATGGGCGCCACTGCAAGCTATCAGGAATTCTTGAAGAACGTGGAAGAAATCACTATGAACCATCGGAGGATCAAGCACAAGTTGCTGACGATGGTGGCATATGACTTGCTTGCTAAGATGTTTTGCTCGGTTATTTTGGGTATGAAATGTGCGATAACAAAGCTTATGCCCAAATTGCTGAATTTCGAACAAACACAGCGCTGAATACATGTTTCTCAGGACTTGTTAGATGAAGTCAACAACGACACTGAACTACTAAAACGTGTCATAATAGGTTAATAAGCGTGGGTTTGCGGGTATGATGAAACTAAGGCTCTGTCGTCACAGCGGAAGCATTATGGATTGCCAAGGCCGAAAACTCTCAACAAGTGCGGGCAAATCCTTCGATTTTAATGTATACTGAACAATGAGTTCTTGCCACTAGTTCTATCAATAAGGAGTTTAAGCCCTTTGCGTGAATCAGTCCGGGAAAGCGCCCAGATATGTGACGAAGCAGTTCAAAGCTTTTGCACCACGATAATGCACCTACTCACAATTCGCTGCCTGTTCGTGTATTTTAAAACAATACTGCAACGATATCCCAACATCCTTATTCGGGAGACTTGGCCGAATGTGACCTTACTCTTTTCCTAAAAATAAAGAAAACCATGAAAGGCTGTTATTTTACAGGTACAGATGAGATTAAAATCGCATCGCTGAGGCAGCTAAAAGCTATCCCAAAGATTAACTTCCTAATGTGTTATCGTTATTGGAAAAGACGCTTGCGTAAACGTACAATATCTCACGGGAACTATGTTTACGGTGAGTTTATGTTAGCCAAGAATGCCTTTACGGCGACAAAGACGCTGTTATCAAAATTACACAGAGTTTGAATGGGGTCGCGTAATAGGGCTAGGAGAAACTGGAAGTTTCTCCTGCGATATCGCAGAAAGACATGACGTGAATGTAGCCACTGTGGCGTCGGTGGTCACGAGATTATGAGGTCTCAAGAAGACCGACCTCCAGAAGGCCACGTGGCATTGCCGAGAGGGGAGACCATCGTGTTCGGCCTATGGCTCTGGCGCACTGTACTGCATCTGCAACAGTTATTTGGGCAGCGGTTGGTCCCACAGCGACACAACGAACTGTTGCAAATCGGTTACTTCAAGGACAGCCTGAGCCAGACGCCCTCTAGTGTGCGTTCCACTGGGCTAAAAATCACCGCCATCTGCGGCTTCAGGATGTCAAGCGAAAGCTCATTAGATGGCAGGAAGGAAATCTGTTGTGTTTTCAGATGAAAGTTGGTTCTACCTCGGTGCCAGTGATGGCCGTGTGTTGGTTAGAAGGGGGTCATTTGAGTTGTCTGTCTGTGTGCTAGACACACTGGACCTACGCCTAGAGCTTTGTTCTGGGGAAAGATTTCGTATGAAAACAGGTGCACTTTCGTGGTTATCCCACGCACTCTGACTGCAAGTCTGTACATCAGTCCGGTGATTCAACCTGTTGAGCTGCCATCCATGAACGGCATTCTCGGGGGGGGGGGGGGGGTGTTTGCCGTGCTGCCCACGTAGCCCTGCTGCAACCATCACCAGGTCAGTCTCCAACCTACACTACTGGCCATTAAAATTGCTACACCAAGAAGAAATGCAGATGATAAACGGGTATTCATTGGACAAATATGTTAGAACTGACATGTGATTACATTTTCACGCAGTTTGGGTGCATAGATCCTGAGAAATCAGTACCCAGAACAACCACCTCTGGCCGTAATAACGGCCTTTATACGCCTGGGCATTGAGTTAAACAGAGCTTGGATGGCGTGTAGGGGTACAGCTGCCGATGCAGCTTCAACATGATACCACAATTCATCAAGAATAGTGACTGACGTATTGTGACGAGCCAGTTGCTCGGCCACCATTGACCAGACGTTTTCAATTGGTGAGAGATCTGGAGAATGTGCTGGCAGGGCAGCAGTTTTTCTATTGGTGAGAGATCTGGAGAATGTGCTGGCCAGGACAGCAGTCGAACATTTTCTGTATCCAGAAAGGCCCGTACAGGACCTGCAACATTCGGGCGTGCATTATCCTGCTGAAATGTAGGGTTTCGCAGGGATCGAATGAAGGGTACAGCCACGGGGCGTAACACATCTGATATGTAACGTCCACTGTTCAAAGTGCCGTCAGTGCGAACAAGAGGTGACCGAGACGTGTAACCAATGGCACCCCATACCATCAAACCGGGTGATACGCCAGTATGGCGATGACGAATACACGCTTCCAATGTGCGTTCACCGCGATGTCGCCATACACAGATGCGACCATCATGATGCTGTAAACAGAACCTGGATTCATCCGAAAAAATGACGTTTTGCCATTCGTGCACCCAGGTTCGTTGTTGAGTACACCATCGCAGGCGCTCCTCTCTGTAATGCAGCCTCAAGAGTAACCGCAGCCACGGTCTCCGAGCTGATAGTCCATGTTGCTGCAAACGTCGTCGAACTGTTCGTGCCGATGGTTGTTGTCTTGCAAACGTCCCCATCTGTTGACTCAGGGATCGAGACGCGGCTGCACGATCCGTTACAGCAATGCGGATAAGATGCCTGTCATCTCGACTGATAGTGATACGAGGCCGTTGGGATCCAGCACGGCGTTCCGTATTACTCTCCTGAACCCACCGATTCCATATGCTGCTAACAGTCATTGGATCTCGACCAACACGAGCAGCAATGTCGCGATACGATAAACGGCAATCGCGATAGGTTACAGTACCACCTTTATCAAAGTCGGAAACGTGATGGCACGCATTTCTCCTCCTTACACGAGGCATCACAAGAACGTTTCACCAGGCAACGCCGGTCAATTGCTGATTGTGTATGAGAAATCGGTTGGTAACTTTCCTCATGTCAGCACGTTGTAGGTGTCGCCACCGGCGCCAACCTTGTGTGAATGCTCTGAAAAGATAATCATTTGCATATCAGAGCATCTTCTTCCTGTCGGTTAAATTTCGCGTCTGTAGTACGTCATCGTCTTGGTGTAGCAATTTTAATGGCCAGTAGTGTAGCACGTATTGGACATCATCGGACGACAACTCCAGTGTCATCCACAAACGGCGTTAACCATTCGTGTATTGACCGATCAAGAGCAAAAGGCATGCAACTCCATCCCGCAAACTGACACGTGGCATGTCTACATGCTTGCATGTCCTAAAAATTTGCACTTGCAATGGCTTTATGGGTTAATCTCTTAAATATGTTACCTATAAAAACGTATTCATGGAATTTTATTACTCTCCAATTTTTTTGCGTTGCCTTGTTTTCCGCCAGTTTATTTAAAATAGGTCGTCCAGCTCTTAGGGCAGAATGTCAGGCTAAATACAACGCCGAGTCATGCTTTTCTGTTTTTGGACCTGGTGACCCTAACGGTAGTCCAAGTTCGACACTGGTAAAGAGTAAGTCACGCACAGCAGCTCAGAACCCTCCTTGTGACACGAGCGGCGAACCAGCGCCCTCGCTGCCCGGTGCTACTGGCGGCCGGCTTGAGAAGCGGCCAGTGGAGTGGCGGTGCGCCGTTCAGCGAGTGCAGCGGGCGGCGGAGAGCACAGAGCGGCCGTGTAATCTGGCATCTGCGCCGGTGTCGCGTCCGCGGGATGCCTGCTGTCGGAGGCGGCGGCCATCTTTACGAGCTCCGGCCGTCGGTCATGCGGCGACGTAATGAGAGCGATACATCAGGGCGCCGCCAGATAGAGACGTCAGCCGTGCGCGGCCTGCAGGGGTCGCCCGCTTCGCATCCCATCGCTCTCCCTAATCGATTCGCCGCACTAATGGCTTGTTTACCGTTGCCCGATGAGTCATCCATCTGCAGGTTGCCGCCGCTGGATCCTGACGCTCATGATGCTGGCTGGCCTTCTCGGTTGAATGGTGCCTGTAAGTAGGCACAGGCTCTCTGTGCCTCTGAGCACGCTGAATAGACCTAGGCAGGTGACGTCTACTGTACCTTTTTTGTCTGCTGAAACACATTTTTTACGGATGGTATCCATTATGGTGATTAACTGGATCATGTAGTTGGTTAATTTTGCATATTGTATGTGCATTATCCCCAAACAGCCCTCATTACACCATGTATTTAAGTTTTAATCAAACTACAATACCGCGGTCAGAATCAGTTAATACCGTCGTGCAGCCATAATAACATGAATCATCTGAATATCAGTGACAGCTCCGCCAATGCCATTTTATACCTTGTATACCACCGCCATCTGTATATGTGCATATCGCTATCACCTCAGTGTATAAGCAAGCAGAGATGAATGGGGAAATTGTGAAAGGGCAGATTGTTTGGCCCAGTGCCTGGGAATGATCATTTCGTAGACGGCGAAGCTGGTCGGCTGTTAGCGTGCTGCTGCGTGAGCATCTATGGAAAGCTGTTGAAGGACAGTGAAGCCACGAGTAGGCCACCAGGATTTGGTCCCACGCCACACCACAGAATGCTGAGATCGGAGGCTTGTCCGCGCTGTAAAGCAGGACAGGCGGCGACCTGTGCCAGATCTGGCGACCGAGTACAGTGATGGTGCAGGCACAAGTGTTTCGGAGCACACCGTTCAACGCACATTATTGAACATCGACCTCCACAAGAGCCGACCGATACGTCATCTCCTGTTAACCCGGCAACAACGTCAATTACGATTGTAGTAGGCCTGAGATCATCGAGATTGGACCGTGGGTCAGCGGAAACGTGTCGTCTGGTCGGATGATCCAAGTTTCTTGTTCCACCAGGTCGACAGTCGTGTGCAGTTACGCCACCGTGCAGGTGAACATCTTCTCGAAACTCCCACCGCGCTATGGACGACGATCGGTGGCAATAGTGTTATGCTAAGAGGGACATTCATCTGGGCTTGCTTGAGACTTCTGGTAGTAATCGAAGGCACAATGGCAGCTGTGGACTAGGAGAGATGTCTGTTCTCCACATGCATTTTTTATCCTAGTATAATAAGAGGCATCAGGCCGTCTCTACTTCTAACCAGCCACTCTTCGTGTTCTATATCATGTTCATTACGTTCCACGTGTCATAAGAAGCGTTATATGGCGTACAAGGCCTAGAAACAACTACATTATAAATTGTGCGAACAGTAGTAACCACAGTACGGAAAAAGACGGTTTCTTTTTGTTTATGAAAAGTAGACGAACCAGGACAAATTACAACTAGGTAGACTTAAAATGAAGATACTGGCAAAAATAAAAGTCAGAAAAGAGGAGTGGGAGAGAACAGAGGAAGGTGACAGCACGCATCTAATAAAGAAAAGGGTAATGATTATTTGCGTAACGTAAAGAGAATGAAGAATAAGAAGAGACAATTGGAGTATTCGCTCTACTATTCACCAGAGACGAAAAGGCCATTTATATTAACATGAAGAGAAAGTGTAAGAGATCAACACAAAGAAGTATTTTAATTAGTCTATATTCCGACATAATTATCGTAATGAGTGTGACAAAAATACAAGATAAATGTTAATTTGACACTCCAATAGTAAAGCCATAGTCACAGTACATAATTTTTTTCTTTAAAAAAGGGGTTACATTACCGGTGTCAACGAACTACGTCCTCATTTTCAACTGATGTTTTACGTTTGAAAATGACGATGTAGTTCGTTGAAACCGGTAATGTAACCCCTTTTTTAAAGAAAAAATTTTGTGTACTGTCGTTATGGCTTCACTATTGTAATCTCAAATAAACATTTATTTTAATTTGATTGGGATCCGTGTGACCCCGTTGGCACGGCGGTCATTGAATATAGACAATGGAGAAAAGAACAACCGTCTTTTTATTGCAGCAGATCTAGATTTCAGCCGTTACATAGTTATCTTCAATGCTAAAAATTAGAAAACAGAAGAATCAGTAACAAATAAAACATAGTTAACAACGTATTGTAAGTGGAGACATAAGCACCACACAATTACATGCCATATAACCACAAGTGACATTAGCCTGAAGTGTAACGTAGTGAACGATATTAGTTGATGTAGATCATACAGGAATCTAACACAACTGAAGCCTTTGCTTACATAGTTGAACAGGAAGAAAATGTGACGTCGTTGTATTGCTGCTTTATTCCACATGCTTATACTGTAAGCCCAGATAAGGCACTAATGTATTTCTACGATATGTATGATTTTAGTTTATGCTCAGAGACAGGTCTTCAAACTTTATTTGAGATTTTCATTAGTTTATATTTTAATTATTTTGGTTCATTATTTTGACATTGGAATTTTCGCTGTTGTATGGGACTGTAGATGGATCTTCTTCCATTAGTTTTTAATGTGAAAATACATTGCATACAATCCTGTACTTACTGTTATTGAGTAGCATGTGCCTTGTTTTCTATATTTTAACCATTAATTGTAGTTTTGTTGTTCAGCACATTTTTAATTTCTTTTTCATATGATATATTTTCATCATTATTTAACTATTCACCTGTGCCTCACTAGAGGGCACCCCACGTCTCTGATGTCACATTTTCTCCTGTTCAACTATGTAATCAACCGCTTCATTTCGTGTTAGACTACTGTATGCTCTACATCAACCAATATTGGACTACTGTCACCTGTTGTTATACGGTGCGTAACAGTGCGGTGTTCATGTATTCACTTACAATACGTTGTTAACTATCTTATCTTTGTTCCTGGGTCTTCTGTTTTGTAATTTTTGATACTGAAGACGACTGTGTAACAGCTGAAATCTAGATATGCTGTAATAAAAAGTCGGATTTCGCTACTGATTGCTGTCCGTTTTTCCACAGCTGACAAAGAAGTACGTAAAATCTTATTTTGCTCCACAGCCAAAGGTGTTGCTTTAGCTATTTCTTAAATGTAACAAGACACTAAGTTGTACGTAGAGTAGTTCATTACAGAGGTGGACAGTAGCAACAGGGACAGTTTGAGAATGTTTTGTTAGACGGAACAAGGTGTAACGCACGCGATCGCCTAGCTGCATTCTTTTCGTGTATCCGAAACCGCGGCTAGGGAGATTATTACTGCTAAATTTTATGTCCATTCTGCGAATAATAAATATAAATTGAAGCTCAAAACCTGCCTTATGACTACTACATGTTATTGCTTGAATGACGAACGCCAGTATGTCTTAGCAATGTCGGTTTAACGAACTTGAATAAAAGTTTTATTAAAAAAAAAAAGACATCATAAAGGAGAATACTGTGTTCCATACTGTGAGTAATTTTCGTAATACCCTGTATCAGCTTTAATTATCTTAACATCAGCATTATTTTCGTGAACACGTAAACGATCATAACTGTACGCAAGCTTGGCTTGAGAGCGACGACGCCCCCTCCATTTTTCGCTAGCGAGCATACTGCTAAAGATAGTTCGCATTCATAGTAGCATTTACTGGTTTCCCTAATGGTTTGTTGATCTGTGATATCCTGCCAGTGCAACACTGACAGGTGCACGTATAGCAGGTGTACAACAGTAGAGAAGCAAACAAAACAATAAACAAACTGTACGTGGGCGTGCTGAAAAGTAACGCCTCGGGATTTTTATATAAAAACTCTTATTTTTTAAATTTAAAGTATCGTTTTTAACATTCTACATGTTTATTCTTCATGTCAATATATTTGCAGCACTCTGCCGCTAGGAGGCTCCGAACTGTAGAGTGTAACGTGGCGCTGTTAACGTAAAACTACACGGCCCAGTTACATTAACATCAGATGTTTTTTATTCCAGTCTTTGATCACAATATCAATTCTTTAAATGATGACCGGTTTCAGTCCGTAATGACCATCCTCAGATCTACAATATACAAATATATACACCTAGTGAGCAGTGTGTCTTTCAAAATAATACAGCAATACGTATCAAAATATACTTTTATGGTGAATTTACGGTCAACCATTAATATACGTAATACATTGCCTGTAGCAACCTGTAAATTGCCTATGAAAGATAAAATATCTATGTGACAGCTGAGAAAAGACAGATCAATGATCAGCGCCCTTTGTTGGTTCGGCCGCCAGGATGTTATGTAGGAGCGCACCGACCGTAAGAACTTAACCATTATAGGGCTTTACATACATCGTGTCTGTCTCCCAAAGAAAACGTTTAAACAACATATTAACACCATAAAAGGGTCGGACCTATTCTCTTCATATATTTCCTTTTAATAATTTTATATTCGTAACTGTATTCGTCTTTTCATGTATCACAATTGGTTTCTATGATAGTTATCAATATTTAAAAGTCTGCTACATATATTTTATCTAATGTTTTTTTATCAGGTTACGTTTTTTGCGTAAATAATGACTACATCTAAGCCCACAGGAGGGACATCTAGGGAGGATGTAGACAAACAGATTTCTGGTAGCTACTGTACTTCAGTAGCCAGTTGCAATACTGACTATGTGGACGATGTGGCCTGTTCTACACCTTATTTTAGATCTATGTGACGATGCTGTGTTGATTATATTTATATGTTTTGAAGCTGCCATTATGGCTTTATCACTTTAGGACATGGTGTAAAAAAGGTACGTTTTACCGTATTTTATCGGTACATTTCCCTGATTGTGTGATAGTATGTTGTGATACGTATTGCTGTATTATGTTGAAAGACGCACTGCTCACTAGTTGTATATATTTGTATATTGTAGATCTAAGGATGGTATACGGACTGAAACCGGTCATCGTCTAATAAACTGATCCTGCCGCTCTTCGAACCACGCACGTACGCTGCGAGCTGTGTGACACGTTGCATTTGTCCCGCTGGTAGATACCACCGTGCCGAGAGAAAAGAAACTGCATGTAGGGATGAATGCATTGTGCCTTCTAGAAGGACGAGATCACCCAGTGAATGCCACGAAAAGCTTCTCAAAGCCGTAACACTTCCTCCTCCAGCCTCGAACCTCTATTTTCTGCCGCACAAGCCAATGGACATGTGTCTGATGGAGCATATAAAGTGATTCATTTGAAAAGGCCACGTGTCGGCCCTCAGCTGATGTCCAATTGCGTTACTGGCGTGCAAATTCCAGCCTTCGTCGCCGATGAACAGCCGTCAGCACGAACCATACGCCTGCTGCGGAGGCCCACATGCAGCAATGGTCACTCAGCGGTCATTGAGGAAACAATGTTGGTAGCCTCTTGGTTCATCTGGGCGGTCAGTTACTCAACAGTTGCACGCCTATTCGGCCTTACAAATGTCCTCAGCACTCGTTCACCCCTGTCATCTACGGCGCGTGGTGCACCACAGTTGCATCAGCGTCGGTTTTCGAGAGCGCCGTTTTGCCATGCATGGCATATAACCATAGCGGCATGCGAATAGTTCAAAAAGTCGTTTCGGAAATGGTTCCATCCTTGGTCCGAGAGCCAACGATTATGTGCTTTTGAACGTCAGATAAATAGCTCCGTCCACGCGTTACAAAGACTGTGCTGTTTCTCGTTCCCCTCCACACGGCAAGCTTCATATACCCACCACGGCTAGTGCTGCTACCTGTTGTCTGTGAGTGGTTACTGCACGTCGGCGTCGAACGTTGGCGGCGATCACATTAGTACGACTGGAGCATATATGTGGGAGCTTGAGAAAGAGCGTGCTGTTTTCGAGTGTTCGTCCATACATGGAGCATCCTGTTGTTCAGCATACCAATGCCAGACCACACACGAGCGCTGCGACGTCTGCTTCAATCCGATGCCCTGCCTTCACTGTCATCGATCATCATCCGTACAGTCCCAACTTTGCCCCATCTGATTTTAATCTGTTCCCAAAACTTAAAGAACACATTCGAGGACTTCTCTTTCGTAGTGATGAGGCAGGACAAGCAGAGGTGAGGTTGAAACTTCCTGGCAGATTAAAACTGTGTGCCCGACCGACACCCGAACTCGGGACCTTTGCCTTTCGCGGGCAAGTGCTCTACCAATTGAGCTACTCAATCACGACTCACGCCCCGTCCTCACAGATTTACTTCTGCCAGTATATCAGCGCACACTCCGCTGCACAGTGAAAATCTCATTCTGGAAACATTCCCCAGGCTGTGGCTAAGCCATGTCTCCGCAATATCCTTTCTTTCAGGAATGCTAGTTCTGCTAGGTTCGCAGGAGCGCTTCTGTAAAGTTTGGAAGGTAGGAGACGAGGTACTGGCAGAAGCAAAGTTGTGAGAACGGGGCGTGAGTCGTGCTTGGGTAGCTCAGATGGTAGAGCACTTGCCCACGAAAGGCAAAGGTCCCGAGTTCGAGTCTCGGTCCGGCACACAGTTTTAATCTGCCAGGAAGTTTCATATCAGCGCACGCTCTGCTGCAGAGTGAAAATCTCATTCTAGAGGTGAGGTTGTTGCTCCGTCAACGAAGTCAAATATTCTACAGTGACGGTGTCAACAAATTGATCTCTCGCTGGGAGAAATGTGTTCGTAGCCAGGATGTCTATGTTGAAAAACAAATGCTAGAGTGTTGATAACGTTTGTTTTATTTAAAAACCAGTAAGAGTTTTCACATAAAAAGATCGGAGGCACTACTTTTCAGAACGCCCTCACATCGTGAACATAGTATGCTCACTATGGGTACAACTATGAGACAAGGTAAATGGGACCTTGAGCCTGTGGAATCTCTAGGATTCACGGCAGTGATAACTCCGAACAGGCCTCGTAAGGCCCAAAGCTACCGACCGACGACGGTGTCATCCACAGCCCATAGTCATCGCTGGATACGGACATGGAGGGGCATGTAGTAAACACACCGCTCTCCCGGCCTACGTCAGTCTTCCTGACCAGAGCCTCTACTTCTCAGTCAAGTAGCTCCGCAATTGGAAGGGATGAGTGCACCCAGCTCACCAACAGCACTCGGCAGGCACGGACGGTCACCCACCCAGACCCTAGCCGAACCCGACAGCGCTTAACTTCATGATCTGGTGGGAACCTTCGCTACCCACTGCGGCAAGGCCTTGACACGACAGTGATAAAATACCATTAAATTTCTATAAGAAATGGTATAAAAATACCCAGTTGACGAAAATAATTACAATTATGTTCGAACGTAGAGCCCTTAAACGGATCTAACCATCCTGTGGCATGGTTTCGTTTAAAAAAAAAAAAAATGCAGGTCTCGCTGAGCTCTTAAATGAAGAAGTTACGAACACCGTTTTACTTCAAAGCCAAAGGACTATTTGCGAGGTAAGTGTATGGTATGTCTTCTGGGCCGTCGCAGGACCAACGCCTTCGGTCACTTGTAGTCCATTGATATCTCTTCATCTTCCAGCCGCGAAAAAAGTACAATAGGTGACAACCCGACCGTTGATGCGAAAGTACTGTCTGGAATCTTCTAGAAGCCGACGGATACAGTAGTCACTGGAAGTTGGTGGCTCTTATCGATTATTAGTAGGCGTGTCGATAATGGTACCCTTACACTAAGACTCAAGTACATTATCCGTTGAGAGACACGTAACAACGGATGTGAGGATGGTACCGTAATATGAAATCGGAACCACTGAACAGTCGGCCACATTTCCAGTACTTGAATATAGCCATATTGCCTAAGTTTGCGAACGACATACACTTTGTGGTTGGATGGAAGGAAGCCTTGGAAGAGCTGTTGAAAGTAATGGACAGTCTAATTAGCACAGATTGTGCCATAAGAACGAACATGACAAAGGAATAACTCTTATGAGAAGTAGAAAGAAGAATAATAACATGCAATATATAAAAAAAATAGAAGGAAGTGTAATTAGAATAAGAAATCCCTGTCTAGGAAGCTAGACTGAAGTCAAGAAAATGTCAGAGATAGATTCTCACAGGTGAAGAATGTTTTCATCTATAAAGGTGTCCAACTGGTAACTAATACTGTTATGGAAATGAGGAAAAAATTTTCAAAATGTATGTCTGAAATACAGAATTGTAAGAAAAATCTGGACCACTGATAATCTCGAGAATAAAAAAATGGAAGCATTTGAAATTTTTTTCCACCGAAGAACGTCAATAATTAAGTGGACAGATGAAGCACGAAGGGAAGGATTTCAAACCGGCTCTAAGCACTATGGGACTTAACATCTGAGGTCATCAGTCCCCTAGACTGAGAACTACTTAAACCTAACTAACCTAAGGACATTACACAACACCCAGTCATCACGAGGCAGAGAATATATTGTTTAGTAATTGGTTAGTAAACTATTACTTTCTCTTCGGCATTTCTGTAGTTCTCTCGCGTTACGTAAGGCCCGCAGGCTCAAGAGCAGTTTTTAATTTTTAAGCTAACTTGTCAAGCATTTACAGACGTACAGGGTGACAATTATTGAAGCATATGAAATGAAATCGTCATAACTTCTGAACGGTTTGCATTAGAACTTCAAACGGCACATTTAGCCGCGGGGCATGATGGGTATTAGTATGTGCATGCGCACGCGCCTTGTTTTTGTCGGCCATTTACACGTGGAAATGTTACGGTACAGTGTATGGCGTTTGTGAAGGCCTACTATGCGAGCAATAACAGCCAAACTGCGGTTCAAAAGAAGTTTGCGACAGAGTTCAAGCTGAAGATAACCATCCAAGTGTGCTAACAATCAAGAATTTGATTCGCAAGTTTGAGAGAACGGATAGTGTTCGTGACTACAGTGTTGCCAATATCTGTCGTCGAAAAAGAATGAAAACACCTGGAAACATCGAGAAGACGCGCGCTGTGTTTCAAACCAGCCCCATGAAATCGATCAGACGAGTTGCACAATTGGTGGGAATCAACCAGGAGACAGTGTGACAAATTGTTGTTGAAAACTCTTCACATATAAAATTCAGATTCATCAGCCATTAAATCCCAGGGCCAAGGAAGAACGGTTATGTTACGTCAACATTATTGTCCACAGGGTCGCCGAACAGGACTTTGATGTGAATATGGTTTAGTCTAGCAACGAAGCCCACTTTCAATTGGATGGGTTCGTCAATAAGCAAAACTGATGCCTTTGGGAGACTGAGAATCTGAATTTCGCGATCGAGAAGTCTCTTCACCCTCAATGAGTGCCTGTATGGTGTGCAATGTCCAATCATGGAATAATTGGTGCGATATTCCTTGATGGCACAGTGACTACCGAACGGTATGAGAACGTTTTGAAAGATGATTTCATCCTCATTATCCAAAGTGACCCTGATTTCGACAAGACGTGGTTCAAGCTACACACACATCTTGTAGCGATGCGTCATCCTCGCTGGGCAGGTAAACACATGCGTGCGGCTGACGCATCTCGCATGTCCCGTTATGATTGCTAGGAACAAAGCACCCTGAGCTATTTTGGGAATCATTGGAATAGATTTCTATAGCGCTAGACCCACAGCTCTGCGTCATCGCGCTAGCAACGGTTGCTAGGTGAACACGTATTTCGACAGAAATTTCTCGTGTGTCGAGTATGAAAGGGATGCCACCGCTTCATCCTTGCGGGACCTGAACCGACGCCTGCTCGTGGTTCGGCAGCTGTCGGCCGCGTCATCACTCCGTGGGGCCGCCGGTGCATCCCAACTCCTGGGAGCGTGTGCGGTGGCGTTCTCTGTGGACCAGTGGACAGGGGACGGCGGGCGATGCATGCTTCGCGATTTTTAACTGTGTAATTACGTGTGATGTGTGTTTCATGAAGGTATTCCTTGCACAATCGGAATAATAAAAGAAATACGATGGATGTAATTACTTCTCACAAGACCTGCATCTTTCCGAAATGCAGATAATGATGAGCAAGAGAAATCCAAGCCCCACAAACAGGTTTTTTTTTATAAAAAACAATATATCCCTGAATTTCCCTTAGTGAGATCCTTCTGCTCCACCGCAGAGTCGACAATTTCCAGGTAGAGGAGGGGAGGGGGCGAGGGGGGTGGGACAGGGTGACGGGGACAGTGATCGATTTCCTGAAAAATTCTTAAAATAAACAAATAAACTATATTCCATACACTGCTTTGAATCCCCTAAATTGTTTAAGCAAACAATATTCCACACATTGCGTAAATTGTTTAAACAATATTCCATATGCTAAAATCAATTTACAGACAAATTCTTTAACTAAATAAATGAACTATATCCCATACACTACCATAAATTATTAAACAATATTCCATTTATTGTATAAATTGTTTAAACAATATTCCATACACTGCAATCTAATTCCGTCCAAATGACCGATCAACTGAGTCTTTTTCCCGCCAATTTCCGAGACGTAGGGTGGTAGGGGATGAGATTCACAAGGAGGGGCAGAGGTTAATTAATTATTCAATTTAATTATGTAGTCCATCAAACTGATAAGAATGAGAGGGGCTATTCCTATAACTCAGACCTGAAAGTGTATCTGTAGCAGCGTGGGGGGGGGGGGGGGGGCAGACGTTCACCAGGGGGGGGGCAGTGGTTAATTAATTATTCAATTTAATTATGTAGTCCATCAAACTTATAAGAGTGAGAGGGGCTATTCCTATAACTCAGACCTGAAAGTGTATCTGTAGCAGCGTGGGGGGGGGGGGGGGCAGACGTTCACCAGGGGGGGGCAGTGGTTAATTAATTATTCAATTTAATTATGTAGTCCATCAAACTTATAAGAGTGAGAGGGGCTATTCCTATAACTCAGACCTGAAAGTGTATCTGTAGCAGCGTGGGGGGGGGGGGGCAGACGTTCACCAGGGGGGGGGGCAGTGGTTAATTAATTATTCAATTTAATTATGTAGTCCATCAAACTTATATGAGTGAGAGGGGCTATTCCTATAACTCAGACCTGAAAGTGTATCTGTAGCAGCGAGGGGGGCAGACGTTCACCAGGGGGGGGGGGGAGGGGCAGTGGTTAATTAATTATTCAATTTAATTATGTAGTCCATCAAACTTATAAGAGTGAGAGGGGCTATTCTTATAACTCTGACCTGGAAGTGTACCTGTAGCAGCATGGGGGGAGGTTTCCTGTGAGGGAGGGGAGTGGGAGGGGGTGGGAGAACAATAGGTGAAGCGCATGTCAATGAAAAGGAAGGATCCTTTTAGCAGAACAATAGGTTAAGTACCTGTCAATCAAAGAAGAAAAATAGGTTTGCCCCTTGAGTGCATGCCTGCACCTGATGTAGGCAACTCGCGCTAGCAAAATGCGCTCACGCCGGCCTCGTCCCCCTACTAATGAATGTTCACGCTGGCTACCCTTATTTAGGTTCTCCTAGATATTCCTAAATCAATGCAGGTAGGTTCTGGGATGGTTCCTTCAACAAGACTACAGCTGACTACTTCTTCTGTCCTAATTAAGACCATGCGTATGTGACTCACGTTTTCCTGTGTCATAGTATAATGATTCCTGATCGAATACATTACGAACGTTTATATTAAATGATCTACACGTGCTGTACTAAATGATCCACGCGTATCAGAAACGAAAAATACACAGAGACTACAGACGATTTCCGAAGAAGATTCCAGTACTAAAGTCGAAACGTCGAGTTTTCAGAAAAAAAGAACAAATGAGACGTTAGAAGCCCATTCAGTATCTCTGTTTCCTTTTTTCATGGGCGACGGGGATGGGGAGTTTTATCCATTTTACCACGATTTTCTCTCCAGTACCTGTTCGGAGCTGCATCACACCCAGTTTATTTCATTTACTCCAGTTTCTTAATTTCTATCTTACCCCGTATTTCTTGGCTTATGCAGCTTTGTCCAATACAATGGAAGTTGCCCGTTGCTGCCTTAGCAGTGTTTTCCACCATATCTGACCATAACACTGTATCTGAAGCACTGCTAGAAACACAGCAAAATCTTTCACATAATTAAATACAATTGTACAGTTACGTCATCAAGTTCAGATTAAGCGATATAGTTGAATATCTAATGCACGGCCACTAATCTAAAATCCTCATTTCGGCATTTCTTTTTTACGATTGGAATGAGGCACCATAGTATAGTCTCCTCCTGTAAAACAGTTTCAGGAGACTAAATACAGGTTTTCGACCTTCTCTCAGTCACTCTCCACTTCTGTGCAGAATTCTGTACGGTGAAGGCCTCTAGGAACAGTGACTGAAATGCTAGCGATGAAGCATTACCTCGCACTGAAATACTCGGAAAAGTTTTGACAGCGACAGCTGTCCTACTAAAAAAGGCCACATGGGACAGAAATCGGTAAATGTTGTGTACATGCACAGATGAACAAACAAATGATTACTATTTCGGACAAAATCGTTTATTTATTGAAGAAAAGGAGTTTCCCAAACCGAGTGAGTGAGTAAAGCGTTGGTCCACCTCTGGCCCTTCTGCAAGCAGTTATTCGACTTGGCATTTGTTCACATGAGCTGTTTGATGTCTTCCTGAGGGATAACGTGCCAAATTCTTTCTAACTGGCGTGTTAGGTCGTCAAAACCAGAGCTGGTTGGTGGGCCACCCCCATAGTACTCCAAACTTTCTCAATTGGTGAGAGATTTGACTACCTTTCTGGCCAAGGTAGGGTTTGTGAAGCACAAAGGAAAGCAGCATAACAATGCTACTTATACAGAACGTCTCCAATTTAACCCTTGTAGTTATGAGTACTAGAAGATGTTGAAACGTTGACTCTCGGATTTTTTTAGAGTGGGCCTCACAACTTTTTCCTTGCACTCTCTCGAACTAATCACACACGCGACGGATGTGAATTTTTTAAATGTATGTATCCTCCGCATCTCTTCCGTCAAATTGTAGAGGGAAACCAAAGCTTGACCGCACTAATAAGGTTCAAACGGGCTTAGGTGAGAGCCAATAATCAATCATTGCCGGAAGGGGTTTTATAAGTAGCACCGGGGGTGAATTAAACTTCATTATATTACTTTCGTCTATTACCTGCTTCCCCCACGGCTACGTCTGCGTGGACGCATATACAGGGTGTGTGTTTTAACTTGAGACAACTGAATCTTTCCAAAACGACGCATCGAATAAAAATAGCTTTAGTTAAGGGGACATTTGTCTGTACTACAATTGGCCACCTCCTAGCTGTCGCTTTCGGGAGGGCAGCCTCAACCTCGTATTTTCATTGCATATTCGGATTCTACGTCAAAAAATACGTACGGTTTACTCAAATCACTCTATTACGTTTGTTGTGTACTCGACAAATTTGATTCTACATTTCATTTGAGATATAAATGTAAACCTTTGTGTTCTAATGGTTGACATTTATGTCCGAAATTTCTTTTAGTGTTGCAAATTTAATTTATGGTACAGTATGGTTAGCCGGTTAAGTATCTGGTTAGAAACTACGTTCAGCGTAATCCAGCAACAACGACGTTTTTGTATTAGTTTTATGTTCCCATCGCGATGCTTGATTTCGATGAGTCCGCGCTCACCATTGGGGTGTTTGATTTAGGTGAGTGTCCTTGCCTCTCACCATTGGAGTGCTTGATTCCGGTGAGTGTTCACGGCAGGCGTGCCTATCACCATCACTTCATGGACATTTTATCTGATTATGATAGTTGTGGCTTGCATTCCGCCTACCAACGGTAGCCCCATAGCGGCCACCGGGAAAGTTACGGCAGTTGAGTGGAAACACATACCATAATCAGTCACCCTGACGGAGAGGTTCGAGGGCAGCCACTGAAATCAAGCCTTACGATGATGTGGGGACACACCACAATCAACCCCATAGGGAAGAGAAAACCGCCTTACCACACAGGTAGCTTATTTGCCAGAAATGTCAATGTCTAGCCATATTATTTATACTTTACAATCACATTTGCAACACCCAAGTAACGTGCGAATATCAGTATCAACCGTTAGAACACAAAGGTTTACAATTACATCGTAAATGAAATGTAGAATCAAATACATCGGTCTCAACCGCAAAAACAGGCGCACTTGATATTTGGTGATTACAGCGCCACCTACCACGAATGAGCCCCTTTAGTGATATTAACTTTTCAATTAATTTTTCATCTACAACATTTTCTTCGTAAGATGCGTCGTTTTCGAGATATTTAGTTATCTCCAGTTCAAACGTACACCCTGTGTAGTCGTAGACACTTGATTGTTCAGATTCGCCCCCGTGACTGATCGGCTATCGTCTAATCAAACGATACCGGATCTTTCTAGCCTCTTTTTGTGCACCAGATTACATTTATTAATGTTGACGAACTAACTGTTATTATTTGCACCAAACGCTAATGACATCCGCGTGTTGCTGCACTTCGTAATAATCATAATAACAATCAGTTTCATAGAACTGCGTAATCTGGACAGGACAACAAGAAAACTCATGACAATTCACCATGTAATCTATCTTCACAGTGATGTCGACGTGCTGCATTTACCCAGATGTGCAGGCGATAGAGCAGTGCAAAGTTTATTGCAAAGGAACAATCCATCAGAACTAAAGCTGTCAAAGGCAGAATCGAGAAAGCAGCAAACTGAAAATGTATATTACGCAAAGAAGCCGAGGAATCAGTTGACAATCTTTGACCTGTGGCAAAAAAAAAGTTCTTTAAGAGTGATTATAACAAGGGGTAGTATGAGGTGAGACGAATGATCCACTGGGAATTATGCCCAAATTACCGTTTGCTGGTGGCAAGGAACTAATTGCACCACAGCCCGGAAAAACTGTCGAAAACAGACATGCGAACTTATTGAAGGACTTCCGACACGTCGAATGCTGGAATAAAATGGTTCAAATGGCTCTTAGCACTATGGGACTTAACATCTGAGGTCATCAGTCACCTAGAACTTAGAACTACTTTAACCTAACTAACCTAAGGACATCACACACATCCGTGCCCGAGGGGATTCGAACCTGCGACCGTAGTGGCGCGCGGTTCCAGACTGAAGCGCCTAGAACCGCTCGGCCACCGCGGCCGGCAATGCTGGAATACTATACAGAAACATCACAACTGTGGAGGAAAAAGAAGTGTGTGTCATTAACATTGCAATGCGAGTTGATTGTAGAACGAAACGAAACAACTTGAAAAATCTGCCAGATACGAGGAGTTTGAAATCGAGCTACAGCGATTTGATGAATGAAAATAGTCCCGTGGTTCTCAGCATACTGGAAGCAGTGGCAAAAGATTTTACTGGGCACTTGAAAACTATTGGCACTGATAAAATATCCATGTGCCAACTACAAAAAGCCGCTTTACTGAGATCTGCACGAATTATCTGCCGATATATCAAGCAGTCTTAGACGCATGTGACTTGTTCGACTAGTGATAAAAAACGAAATCCAACTTAGTGAACTCAGTTCCCATGTCTACAGTCATGATAATATTATTTATTCGCTCTTCGATCAGTTTGTACAATGATATCGATAAGTCATTTAAAAACAGGTGTGATAAATGTAGCTAGAGCAACGTGGAAAAAAGTTTGTCTTGATTATCTAGATATGGCCCGCCCTGTTAGCCGTGCAGTCTAACGCACGGCTTTCCGTACTGGGAAGGAGCGCCTGGTGGTGGTGGTGGTTAGTGTTTAACGTCCCGTCGACAACGAGGTCATTAGAGACGGAGCGCAAGCTCGGGTTAGAGAAGGATTGGAAAGGAAATCGGCCGTGCCCTTTCAAAGGAACCATCCCGGCATTTGCCTGAAACGATTTAGGGAAATCACGGAAAACCTAAATCAGGATGGCTGGAGACGGGATTGAACCGTCGTCCTCCCGAATGCGAGTCCAGTATGCTAACCACTGCGCCACCTCGCTCGGTGAGCGCCTGGTCCCCGGACTTGTATCGAGGTCCGGTGTGCCGGCATGTGGATGGTTTTTAGGCGGTTTTCCATCTGCCTCGGCGAATGCGGGCTGGTTCCCCTTATTCCACCTGAGCTACACTATGTCTGCGATTGCTGTGCAAACAAGTTCTCCGCGTACGCGTACACCACCA
The DNA here is from genome assembly GCF_023898315.1 of Schistocerca nitens. Taxonomy (NCBI): domain Eukaryota; kingdom Metazoa; phylum Arthropoda; class Insecta; order Orthoptera; family Acrididae; genus Schistocerca; species Schistocerca nitens. Next base: position 719,985,466 of record NC_064618.1, read on the forward strand.
TTGCTCTACCACGCAAACTTGTCTGGTGTGAGACGTTCCCTGTGGATGGGGGGGGGGGGGGGGAGGTGAGGTTCCACCGGGGGCCGAACCGGACAATATCCCTGCAAGAGTGGTTCGGTAGTCGTCGTGGGGTTGTGGACCACTGCGGCTGCAGTGGGGACGGAGTCTCTCCGTCGTTTCTAGGCCCCCGAATCACATACAATACAATATGATCTAGATATGTAATCAAAATCTTATATTCAGAACCATAACCCATCCTTCTAGAGTTGTATAGCAACACAATATTGACACCACCACACTTTGCACGTATATTATTGTCCATCAACAGCTTTGGCGGTGTCCGATTACTACCTACCTACTGTCGACGAATGCGGGCTGGTTCCCCTTATTCCACCTCAGCTACACTATGTCTGCGATTGCTGTGCAAACAAGTTCTCCGCGTACGCGTACACCACCATTGCTCTACCACGCAAACTCGTCTGGTGTGAGACGTTCCCTGGGGAGGGGGGGGGGGGGTGAGGTTCCACCGGGGGCCGAACCGGACAATATCCCTGCAAGAGTGGTTCGGTAGTCGTCGTGGGGTTGTGGACCACTGCGGCTGCAGTGGGGACGGGGTCTCTCCGTCGTTTCTAGGCCCCCGAATCACATACAATACAATATGATCTAGATATGTAATCAAAATCTTATATTCAGAAGCATAACCCATCCTTCTAGATTTGTATAGCAACACAACATTGACACCACCACACTTTGCACGTATATTATTGTCCATCAACAGCTTTGGCGGTGTCCGATTACTACCTACCTACTGTCGACTATCAAAGCAGAGAGGCAGCTGCAGAGACATTCCTTACGTATTAGACATAGTTAAATGCATCCTTGAATAATGTGGCGTGCCTGAATAAAACTCAGTAATATGTACAAAAGTACAGCGAGTCATGGGAAAGCGAACACATTAACAGATGTGTATCGCGTATACAAGGTATAAAAAGGCGGTGCATTGGCGGTGCTGTCATTTGTACTCAGGTGATTTATGTGAAAACGTTTCCAACGTGATTATGGCCGCGCGACGGCAATTAACAGACTTTAAACGCGGAATTGTAGTCGGATCTAGATGCATGGGACATTCCATTTCGAAAATCGTTAGGTAATTCAATAGTCCGAGACCCACAGTGTCAAGAATGTGTCGGGAATATCAAATTTTGGGCATACTCCTCACCAAGGGCAACGCAGTGGCCGACGGCCTTCACTTAACGACCGAGAGCAGCGGCGCTTGCGCAGAGTTGTCAGTGGTAACAGACAATCAACATTGCGTGATATAACCGCAGAAATCAATGTGGGACATACTGTAAACATATCCGTTAAAACAATTCCGCGAAATTTTGCGTTAATGGGCTACGGCAGCAAACGACCGAAGCGAGTGCCTTTGCCAACAGCGCAACATCGCCTGCAGCGCATCTCCTGGATCCCCGACTGGAAAACCGTGGCCTCGTCACACGAGTCCCGATTTCAGTAGGTAAGAGCTCATGGTAGGGTTCAGCTGCGGCGCAGATCCCACGAAACCAACAAGGCACTTTGCAAGGTGGTGGTGGCTCTGTAATGGGGTGGGCTGTGCTTACATGGAATGCACGGGTCCTTTTGTCCGACTAAATCGATCATTGACTGGAAATGGTTATGTTCGTCTAATTTTGCAGCCGTTCATGAACTTCATGTTCCCAAACAAGGATGGAATTTTTAAGGATGACAATGCGCTATGTCGCTGGGTCACTACAGTTCGCGAGTAGTTCGAAGAACATGTGGCCAAGCAGATCGCCCGACATGAGTCCCATCGAAAATTTGTAGGACATAATCGAGAGGGCCGGCCGCTGTGGCCGAGCGGTTCTAGGCGCTTCAGTCTGGAACCACGCGACCGCTACGGTCGCAGGTTTGACTGCTGCCTCGGGCATGGATGTGTGTGATGATGTCCTTAGGTTAGTTAGGTTTAAGTAGTTCTAAGTTCTAGAGGACTGCTGACCTCAGATGTTAAGTTCCATAGTGCTCAGAGCCATTTGAACCATAATCGAGAGGTCAGTTCGTGCACAATACTCTCCACCGGGAACACTTTCGCAATTATGGACGGCTGTAGAGGCAGCATGGCTCAATATTTCTGCAGGCGACTTGCAACAACTTGTTGAGTCTATGCCACTGCACTACGCCGGAGAAAAGTAGTACCCCTTGACTTGAATTTAGAATATTTTTCTCGCGACCTAGCTTTCCTGTATACAAAAATGGTTCAAATGGCTCTGAGCACTATGGGACTTAACATCGGAGGTCATCAGTCCCCTAGAACTTAGAACTAATTAAACCTAACTAACCTAAGGACATCACACACATCCATGCCCGAGGCAGGCTTCGAACCTGCAACCGTAGCGGTCGTGCGGTTCCAGACTGAAGCGCCTAGAACCGCTCGGCCACTCCGTCCGGCTTTCCTGTATACAACTACGTCGTGTGTCAACAGCATCAGAGAACATACCAGACGAATACTAGTTTTAGTTGTGGAATGTCACTCGCCGTAAACTCGTAGAAAGTTGTGGAGAATGTAGAGCAGCAAGCTGCGGAAGACCAACTATTCAAAAGGCCGGCAGTTATGTATTTGTGCAAAAAAGTCATTTGCGTTACAAAAGATACGAGTGGTCTAGATGCCGGAATAAGATGCAAGGGCCACTCGGCGGAACGATACCGAGAACAGTTACAAAAGAGGCAATCGATTTTATTCGGACCGAAACCGCAGCAGGTTTCGATTGAGGTGAGCGGGCGGAGCTCGGAGAATCCGCCCCGCATAATCTAATCTGGGAATCGATCAGCGAGCCCTGCACAGTGGGCAGTGACCGGGGTTGGGGTGGGGAGGGGTGGGGGCGGAGGAGGGCACCCTTCACGGCCGCCATTTGTAATGCTAAATGTGTCTCTACGGCGGCGCGACGCGGGCGGAGCGGCTCTGCGCGAACGAGATAATTCATCGGGGCCGTGTGCCGCTACTCGTCCGCGAGCGCCTCCCCCCCCCCCCCCCCTCGCCTGCTCCTCGCCGGCAAGAATAATCGCGTCTTTAACTTGCGTAATTAGCCGGCCGGCCAGGACGAGCGACTGGACTGGCCGCCTGCTCGCGGTCGATTACCCCGCGGGTCGACGCTGCTCGCTGCGATTAATCGCGCTCGCTCTCGACGTCGACCATTACTAGACGCTTTCCTTCTTCCACCTCCCCTCCTTCCACCTCCGCTCTCTCTCTCACTCTCTCTCTCTCACCTGCCTGTGCGCGGGAGTAATTGAGAGCTGCTGGCTAGCATGTGCACAGTAGCCGAAATGAAATACGTGCGGAAATTTCATAAATAAACGGCGGTGTTTACTGTCGGTTTTCGTTCTGCGCCTCGAGGAGGGATTCCCCTTCCCCCCACCCCCGCTTCCACCAACCCGATGGCCTCGAGCGTGGCGTTTGATGCTTAATGGCATTTATAGGCGCAGATGGTATTCCATTACCGTCCCTGATGCTGTGATGTCTCGCTAATGACAGGTTATTAATGAAGCCTAGCGTGTTCTATGGCGTAGCTGCTGATTCAAGCTGACGTTCTCGTAATATTTTATTTTGCGCTTCTCTTCTCGTACTCGCGCGCAGCGGACGCTTGTAGTTTTACTTTTTCTGTCTGCGTATCCACATACTTTCCACCTGGCTGGTGCTTTCGCACTTATGTTCTGATATGTATGTCGTTTTATATACGCCATGTAACATATTAATGTAAGAACCACCAACCACATTAAAGATATCATAATTCCACAATGCCTCGTTATGTCTTAGCCCTAGTTTAAGGAGACAGTTAAGTAACATCAACTCTGCATTTACATCAACTTCATTGTTAAAAATTGTTGACTCAAACTACACAGTTCGAAAACTTGTGACATAACTTACAACGAAAAATCATTTTTTATAAATTACTGCTCTGAAATTCAGGTTTTTAAAACATAATTTCTTATACTCAAAACAATAAAACCACCGAAATTTAATATAAACAACAGTTGCTCTGTCTTTCCTCTTAGCAGTGTCACGTTGCTTCCTACGTCTGCTCGATACATATCGGTAGTATGGTGGTGGTTTTATTATTATTATTATTTTAATTCATTTTCATAGTATTTTGGCTTTTAAAATGTTTGAACTCAAATGCAAATCTGAATCAAATTAAAATTATGTTTGGCTAAATGAGTCGTCAATTAAATCAAGAAAATTACGTACTTGAAAAACCATGTAAAAATAGTTTTTTAAATATTGAAACTGGAATGCAGTTACCACCATCATAGGTAATGACTGATTTTTTTTAGCTAGGCTTCTCTACCGGGATTGTCTGTTGGCGAGTATAATTTTGGAACGTGATTTACGCATAACAGCTATCGGACTTCGTTTTGGAAAAAAGTGAAATTTTAGATGCAGGTTCTATTTTGAAAACAAACCAAACGTATTACACTGATTGGTGCCGTTAACATGCAGTCAGTCACCAACAGAGATCCCCACACAAAGTAAGCCACATTTACTTATCCAATTCATGAAAAAAGCTGAGGAAAAAAGGTATGATTAGTCGTAATGATAAACACAATGAAATTAAATAATTATTATTGAATAAAAGAATACAAAACAAAACAGGATTTCTACGTAACGCAGATTATTGTGAACGTACCGGACAATGGCTGGTCACGAAGAGAGAGAACGAAACGTTGCCGGTCCGGTTCATTTAAATTTACATAGATGATGTTATTACAGAGATGTTTTATTGTAATCGCAGTGTCTATTAAGCAGCGATAAAATCGTCTCAGCGCTACTTCACGAAAACACACAGTCACGAAATCCGCTAACGCTTGGGGAACATTACTGTAGTCTTCGTGTGTATGACGTCGTGTTTTCAACTGCTGCCAGTCGCAACGTTCAAACAGTCCCGATGTAGCTACTTGGCGAAGAAGAAGTTTCGAGTGTACACTTGTATTCCTAGGTTTTAGGAAAGCTCACCATGAATCTCCTGTGGCCTTAAAATTTATTAAGTGATGTGTTTCATTAACTAACATGTTAGTCTAGTTACACAGCGCCTTACCCAACGCCCCTGTCCATCCCACTAAGTTGATCACCAATCGTGGTGCCGGCGCAGCGGCAAATACAGTTACGTTGCTATTTAATAAGCGTGTACTATTTTAAATCTCCGGTGACAGTGTGCTCAGGCAGAAATTAAGCCCTGAATATGAAAAGTGTGTTGCAGAGGTCAGTAACTCTGAACTGGACGATATGCGCGAAACAAAGTTAATTTGATATGAGGCCTTCCATTTGAGGTCGCTTATATATCAGAGGCATGCAAAATAACCTTCCTTTAACATATTCTTCTTCTTCTTTTTCCTCGCCTTGTCACCTGTCTTCACAGGATGTGCGAGACACTCCCTCCCCCCCCCCCCCCCTTTCTCGGCAAGCGTTCACCTACCTGATCTGACCGTTCTAATTACGGTAGCAGATCCACCCTCAGGAGTCAGTGCTAATTAATAAAGTCACGCAACAGAATTTTGATAAGAGGTCTGGTGTAAGGAGCCCTAGACACTGTATCCTGAGTGCGGTCTCACGGAATCTTCTATTATCTTTTTTTTATGGCTATGAAAGCAAAGTCGCAGGATATAACAGATTCAGAATTTATTTCAGAAGCAACATTAAAACTTTATCGATTGAACATGCATTATTCACAATCACGTTTCTGGCAGTACATGGAAGTAGTAATTTTCACGTTGGCAAGGCCCAGAGACGAGCGAGGATATCAGTTTGTTTACGATGATTCCCTATCATGATTGCAGAATTGTGAAAACTTATGGCAAGTACGCAGTGACTACACCGCGAGAACTTGACAGCAAATGAAAACAGTTCTACTAATGGGGCAGGGCGATCATACCGGAGGCCACTGTTTCCATCCAAACGAACAAATAATTGTGTCTTTCTATCCCTGGCACGTTGGTGCAGCAAAGTAATCTTATAGTGAGCTGCACTGGTTGACGTCGAAGTGTACCAACTCGAGCGGTCCCTCCATCATAGCCGATTGTCTGTGCACTCCTGTCTCCAGATCCGAAGTCTGATCCCGCCAAAATTCTTCACAAACAGATTCCGAATTTTCAATTCTCTTACTTGCCCGTCCGATTCTGAACGTCCGACTTCACCGAATGAGTATAAAACCACATAATCCTCCAAGCGTGGATACCGCCTTTTGCACGCCTGAAGTTCCCTAATCTCAGGCGTTGCTTCCAACATCTCACGCGTTGCTGACAAAAGTAAAATTTTATAAAGCGTCTCGTATTCCCTCCATTAGCTTCGTAAAATCTCCTCTCAAAGTCAACTTCTTTATCGTCCGTCTCTGCCCAAGAAGTGTAACACAAGACGCACGTCACATGCCACTTACCAATGACAGAGCGTGTGTTCTGCCCGCAGGTGCGATTTTACCATCGCGGGAAAACAAAAAATAAAGAAATGGGTTTTACCCTCTTAGCTTCGGCTGGGAGAATCACCAGTCCTGCAATAGCAGCATAATTGGTGCTGCTTTCTTGATCCACTTTCTGAAGGTGCGCATCTGGAGCCTTCGCTGAATTTCCTCAATTCTTCCCTCAATTCACTATCGAGATTTTCTCGTTCACCTGCAGGTGCTCTGTGCAGTTCGCAGGCCGGGCTGGAGGGAGCAGAGAGAGTGGGGGATTGCATTTCTACGCCCACAACTGCGTGTTGTCATATTGTCCCAGGCCTGGACAGTCCAGGGCCAGACACCTGCCCATCTTCTTTCGCAAAGGCCATTACTGGCACTTTCTCCTTGCCACGAGTTGACTGCACAGTTATTAAAAAAACACCGCGGCTGTGTCCCAAGGGAATGACTTCCGCGGCGGTCCGTCGCTGCCTCACCGTCTCCTCCCCGGACAGCACAGCATTCTCCTTTATACCTTCAGACATAGAAACCCAATAGAGAAGGAGCAAGCATAGACAGTTACATACTATCCTGTATGAGGACAACCGCAGTCACAAGTAGGCATCTTGAATAATAGCAGCTTGGGTGCGGTTGTAAAGAATTTATTTAACGACCGATTTCATAGCCTAGAAGCCACATCATAAGGATAAATCTGTTAAATTACAGAAAGCGTTCGCTATAATTACGGTCTGGTCATCATTAGTGAATCGTGACATTAAAGTTGAAACGTGGACGGGACCGAACCATCCTTAGCTATGAATAAATGACGCAATTAGTGGATCATTAGGTAACAGGAAAGTATAGGTCCACGATTCCTTAGGTGTGCCTTTTTTTTAGTGTAGGAACCGTCAAGAAATACCTTTCCATCCTAATGTGATAAAAGGAAATTAACGGGCCAGTCAAAAATTAAAAATATCTATCATGAATCCAAATGGACGTCAGTAGACCGAACATAACCGGGTAACCATTAGATACAGGGACACAATCCATCCAGAGAGCCTAAAAATTAATGAAAGTATGGGAAGTATCAACAAGAAACAACTTAGTAACAAAAACAATAGACGATAAACTGATGGGGAAATTTGTGTGAAAAGACATACTGTAAATTCAGCCAACTGCAATGCATGGAGATACAGCCATAGCTAGCCACGTTCACACCTGTATCTCCATACAATGCAGTCTGCTGTATTCATTGTATGTCTTTTTACACAAATTTCCCCATCATACAATTTTTATTGCTAAGTGGGTTATTGATACTTCCCACATTGTCATTAACTTTTAGACACTCTGGGTGGACGGTGCCCCAGTATCGAATTGTTAACTGGTTATGTTCGGACTATGGCAACGGCCTTGCCGTAGTGGATATCCCGGTTCCCGTCAGATCACCGAAGTCAAGCGCTGTCGGGCGAGGTCGGCGCTTGGATGGGTGACCATCCGGGCCGCCATGCGCTGTTGTCATTATTCGGGGCGCACTCACCCTCATGATGCCAATTGAGGAGCTACTCGACCGAATAGTAGCGGCTCCGGCCAAAGAAAAGCATCATAACGACCGGGAGAGCGGTGTGCTGACCTCACGCCCCTCCTACCCGCATCCTCATCTGAGGATGACACGGCGGTCGGATGGTACCGGTGGGCCACTTGTGGCCTAAGACGGAGCGCTTTTTATGTTTGGACTACAGTGGTCCGTTTGGATTCATGTTGGGTGTTTTTAATGTTGCTTTTTAATTTTTGACTGGGTGCTCTAGCCAATTATTGGTCTTTTATCGCATTAAGATGGGAAGATATTTCTTATAGGTTCTTATAGTTAAAACAAAATCTAGGCACGCTGGAGTATCTGTGGATCCATACTTTCCACTCACCTGATGATCTTGTAACTGCGTCATTCATTCATGGATAAGAAAAGTTCGGTCCCGTCCATGTTGCAACTTTAAAGTCATGATTCACCATGTAAATGTTCTGTTTCTCACTACTGATTGTAGCTACAGTTCGACCATTGTTGCAGCTAACGCGTTTTGTACTTAAACAGTTTTAACTTGACAATGTGGCTTCTAGGCTACGGAACCGGTAGTTAAATAAATATTTGCAAGAGCATCCATGCAGTTATTGTTCGAGATATAGACAGATAGTACTGCTCTGCAATCTCTGCCACATCCGACCTTACGACTCTAAGTGCATCAATTGTCCCGTTCTACATGTCATTAGCATCTACTCCATTCCACCTCTCCTTATGAGTGATATGTGGCTAACTGGAAACAGTAGCCACCTTTCAATGGAAGTGGCAATATTAGTGGCAGAGGGTAGCCGGATGCCATTCCTGTTACCCCTCCCCACTTGCCGCGACGAGTGTGTATAGCCGGGCGGAGTGGCCGCGCGGTTTGAGGCGTCTTGTCACGGACTGCGCGGCCCCTCCCGCCGGAGGTTCGAGTCCTCCCTCGGGCATGGGTGTGTGTGTGTGTTGTTCTTAGTTTAAGTTAGTTTAATTTTAGTTTAAGTAGTGTATAAGTCTAGGGACCGATGACCTAAGCAGTTTGGTCCCTTAGAATTCACACACATCGTCTCTGATTGTGTATACCCCATCTATCTGCGTCTAGCGTTATCCCATGTGAAAGAATGTGTACGTTTTCGTAAATGTTTGCGAAGCATTTAACTGAGTTGGGGATATCGCCCCGCTATTCATCTTATCGGATATGGGAAACCGCTTAAAAGGCACTTCCAGGCTGGCCGGCACACCAGCACTCGTCGCTAATCCGCCGTACGGGTCCGATTCCTGAATCTCGGAAGCGGCTCGGTAACGCGACTAACCGGGCGGGACGTTCCTTTCTCCCTATTACCAGCATTATCTCAAAGGCTAGATGGAAAGTGCTACGCCTGTTAGTGAAATACCATTCTTTTTAGGTACAAAATACACTCATTTTCACACTTGGTGCAACGTGTTTCCAGTGGAGTGTTTCTGGAAAATCGGCGAAATATTCATCTACGTCTGCCACAACCATTTCGTTCGCCTGAAAAGTTATTACAGCCTTTTCTGAGATTGCTTTGCAACAGTTGTTGATTTGTGTCTTGTCTACCCCACCGTACTGCTGTTTAGTGCGGTGCGGTATAGTCGAAGGGTTCAGTAGTACCGCATATACTCCCTCTCCCGTTTTAAGATTTGCGAGCCTCCTCCATGTCGACATATAATCCCAGTATGCAATTTGTGTAAGTTGGTTACGCCCTATCTTAAAACATCCTTCCCCTGCCGCATTTGATCCTGAAGGATTGCACGGTGCACAACAGCGCATGACCACGACGAAATCAAAGGATAAGTATTGTATTTTTTTTAACGGATGTAACCGCTGAGCTTAAGAGTTGATTTTTATGTTTTTTGCTTTAGTTTTAAAGGAAAAGATTTGCATACCTGATTAATTATAGCATCTATGCTTAATTATTGGTCATAAGTCGTTGGATGTCGTATGCATCACATGTAGGGAGGTTTATGGTGTAAAGAGTTTAAAAGGAAGGAAAATATTTTGTGAAACAGTACGCAACATAGAGCCTACGGGGGCATTTAAGTTGTTGTTTTAATTAAAATTTTGTGGTCATTTTTTATTGCCTTTAGAGGCCACAGGTGATATCTAGGAAAATTTTGGTACTGCCATGTGGCGTTAGAATCTTTTATTTAACCTTGCATTATGCAATTTGTATTTTTTCTTTGCTTGAAAAAGGATTTTGAGTTTTAAGCGTTGTAAACTGATACTAAGGGCTGTCCTTTGATCTGTTATTATTCAAGAGACTGTTGGTTAAATAATGTTTCAGGAACTTTCATTAAGATACTATATTGAGGATCTCTCGGTTCATTTCAACGAATGTTCACTTACTATTTTAAAATGAAGTTAATAAAGTTGTAAAATTTTAAAGGTAAAAAAAATCTTTTAGTAGACAAACGGTGCCTGCCCGAACTACCCACAACTTCCACGTATTCAGGCTATTGGCCTTCGGGCGTTGTCTGATATTTTTCCCGGTATCTACCCCAGCTAACGCCTGCGGGGCCGTGTCACCCGTTTTATGTATATAGTTCCTTCGCAAGACTTATTAAAATGTGATGCATGTACCTCTTCGACCATGGAACGGGTTTAAGATGACCCACTAGATATGTATAATACTCAAGAAAGTAAAGTACTGGCCGTCGTTTCATCAGAGCTTTTTATTAGAGAAAGTGTATGCAGGGAAAGTAATTCATAAGGAATGGTCCAAGATTTCTTTTCCAGATCAATCGAGGGATAAGGCACGTGTGGTATAGCCTTCTTCCGTCCATGTGTCTCGCCTTATTTTCGGCTGGAGAAACTATACAGCCACCAAAATTATGTTGGTAAACAAATAAGAATGGGATGTTGTTTCAGCCAAAAAGGCAGACGTGAAATGGGGTAAGAAATGAATCACAATCTGAAATTAAAAGGAATATCTGCTATTAGGTGACCGAAATGAAATTATTTATTGAAATTTGCAATCCGAAAAAGAGTGTCGTACATCATTATCTCAAAATGCAACGCGAGATTCTCTTCCATGTAAACGCTAGTTGCGAAGGAAAGTTAAAAATCTCTTCGACGAGGAAAGTCAATGTAATGTACTGAAATTTAATACACATCACAGTTAGCTGAGAGAGAGCGCTTCATTCATTCTGAACGGATTTAGAATTCGGGAAAGGGTGAAATATCAGCAGGAAACATAGACAAGGCGGGTTAATTTTTTACATAGTTACTTTGCAACTAAACAAACCATCTACAAAGTCACTACAGAGACTGTGACGCAAAATCATTTTTTACATTTATTTTTTCCTTCCTTCTTCCTGATCCATTTACAATTATGCAGCGTAGATATAGCCAGTTCAACGTCAATATAATCGCATTAATCCGCATTAATCTCTATGCTGTTGTTTTATGACCCTTTCAGCAGACACCAGAGAGTGAAGCATGGTTCACTCAGTTTTTATTATTGCTTTTCTACACCTGAATATAGCGATATCGAAAGAAAGTTTTCGGTAAAACATTCGAATACATTTCTCTATGTACATTCGAGTTCTTCAATTAAAGCTTTCTGCTTTAAACTCTTCGGAGGGCCACACCAAACCGCAGAATGATGTCCCAAGCTAAATTATGAAAATACTATCGGCAATTTCGTCACGACAAGTAGAACCGTAAAATACCATAAGAAGTGAACTGCAATTAACACGATTCATAAGCGTCCAACTGAAAAGCTCCACAGTCAATCTTTCCATTGTATTGTATTGTATTGTATGTTAACCTTTGGCTTTGTTTGCAAGAAAAATGCAGTTTTCAAGAATTAAATGTGAAGTGCTGACTCGTTCCTGCTTTTGCACAAATCCACTATCTGACAAAAGTGTCGGGAGACCAATAAGTAATGCGGAATTGGCCACTAGATGTCATGAGAGGCGGACACGTCAGTATAAAAGGAGGCGGGGAGTGTATTGTTGACTGCAGAAAAGCAGTAATAGCAGAATGGGTCGTTCAGGGGAATTCAGTGACTTCGAACGAGGACTAGTGATTACGAATCACAAGAGTAACAAATCCAGCAGGGACTTTCATCCCTCTGAAGCAGCTCAAGTCACCTGTTTGTGATGTCATTGTGAAGTCGAAGCTCGAAGGAACAGCCACCGCTAAATCAATACCAGGCAGACCTCACATACTGACGGACAGGGTCTGTCGAACATTGGGGGATGAATCACTCCTGAGTTCCAAAGTGCCACCAGCAGTTCATCTAGCGCAATGGCTGTTCTTAGTGATATAAAAAGAATGGGGTACAACGGCCGAACAGCTCTTCATACAGAACACATCTCTGCAGTCAAGGCTTGAGGTGGTATATACAGCGACGCCACTGGACAGTGAATCACTGGAAGCGACTGATATTCAGTGATGAATCCCTTATACCCCGTGGCAGTCTGATGGAAATGTTTTTTTGCTGAATGCCTGGAGAACGGTGCCTGCCTGCATGTGTAGCGCTACCAGTGGAGTACAGAGGAGGTGGTGTAACAGTGTGGGAGTGTCTCTCGTGGTTAGGATTGGTCCCTTTATTGCAATTAAGGAAAGGCTAAATGCGGAAAGGTATGATCACATTTTAAAGCACTGTGTATTGCGTCGAGTAGTGGAACAGTAGGAATACAATGGCTCTTTGTATCAGCTTGACAATGCACACTGTCATAAAGCAAGATACACTAGTGATCAAAAGTATCCGGACACCTCGCTGAAAATGACTTACAAGTCCGTGGCGACCTCAATCGGTAATGTTGGAATTCAATATGGTGTTGACCCACCCTTAGCCTTGATGACAGCTTCCACTCTCGCAGGTATACGTTCAACCAGGTGCTGGAAGGTTTCTTGGGGAATGGCAGCCCATTCTTCACGGGACGCTGCTCTGAGGAGAGGTACCGATGGCGGTCGTTGGTGCCTGGCACGAAATCGGCGTTTAAAAACATCCCAAAGGTGTTCTGTAGGATTCAGGTCAGGACTCTGTGTAGGCCGGTCCATTACAGGGATATTATTGTCGTGTAACAACTCCCCCACAGACCGTGCATTATAAACAGGCGCTCGATCGTGTTGAAAGATGCAGTTGCCATCCCCAATTGCTCTTCAGCAGTGGGAAGCAAGAAGGTGCTTAAAACATCAATGTAGGCCTGTGCTGTGATAGTGCCACGCAAAACAACGAGGAGCGCAAGACCCCTGCATGAAAAACACGACCACACCATAACACCACCGCCTCCGAATTTTACTGTTGGCGCTACACACGCCGGTAGATGACTTTCACCGGGCATTCGCCGTACCTGCACCCTGCCATCGTATCGCCACATTGTGTACTGTCATCTGTTACTCCACGCAACGTTTTTCCACTGTTCAATCGTCCAATGTTTGCGCTCCTTACACCATGCGAGGCGTCGTTTGGCATTTACCGGCGTGATGTGTGGCTTAGAGCACCCGCTCGACCATGAAACCCAAATTTTCTCACATCTCGCCTAATTGTCATAGTACTTGCAGTGGATCCTGATGCAATTTGGAATTCCTGTGTGATTGTCTGGATAGATATCTACCTATTACATATTACGACCCTCTTCAACAGTCGGCGGTCTCTGTCAGTCAACAGACGAGGTCGGCCTGTACGCTTTTGTGCTGTATGTGTCCTTCACGTTTCCAGTTCACTATCACATCGGAAACAATGGACCTACGAATGTTTAGGAGTGTGGAAATCTCACGTGCAGACGTATGACACAAGTGACACCCAATCACCTGAGCACGTTCGAAGTCCGTGAGTTCCGCAGAGCCACCCATTCTGCTCTCTCAGTCTAATTACTGACTACTGAGGTCGCTGATATGGAGTACCTGACAGTAGGTGGCAGCACAACGCACCTAATATGAAAAACGTATGTTTTTGTGGGTGTCCGGATACTTTTGATCACATAGTGTATGTGAGGCAATAGTTTGTGAACATAACACTCCCGAAGTGGAGTAACCTGCCCAGTGTTCCGACCTGAACCCAGTGGAACAGTTTTGGAATGACTTAGAATGTGGACTTCGCTCCAGACCACATGGCCTGTCATTTTTTATAGACACTCAGACACCTAGCTGAAAGTGTGCCCATCAAGTTTCAAGCTGTCATAAAAACTAATAGTGGACACACCCCTTATTAATGTCCATTAATTGGTGTCCGGATACTTTTGGACAAATAGTTTATGTGACAACACGTTTTGGCTGTTTTCAGATGAGCTATCAGGAAATATAATTCTAGGTTTTCTGATAGCTTACATCATTGATTTGCAACCAAGCAAATATTCTGCGAGGTGCTATAAAATATGTGGCGGGGAATAATTCGTACCCTTGTTTCACTTCCGTTTCCTAGTACTGGTACGGTGGAGCCCAGGAGAAATAACTACATAAGTACATCCGTTCGTCCTTAAGCGTCTTAGTCTCTCAGACAGTGTTTTTATGGTACTTGAAACACACAACAGAGTAATAAATATTTTACTCTGCCTTGACTATTGGCTTTCTACAATTGAATACTGCGTCTCTCGAAAAAGAAATGTTCGTCAAGAGATATCCGTGAAGTTCTTTGTGCAACTTCGGATAGTAACTCAAATGCTCGAGTAAAGCGTTTCATTCGTTAATAGTTGAAGGTATTCCAAGTTGCGTTTAGAATACACCCACCGACTTGTTAATGCAGCAAGCGTAACCATATTGTCCTAATGCTACGGTCGCGCTCTCCTCGTATGTATTCAATGTACATCGTCACTCTTCACCCCTCTCCCCCTTCCCTCCTCCTCCCCCCCACCCTCCCTCACCTGGCAGGTTTAATGGAAACCGCCGCGCTCAGGTCCGCATTCCTCTTCGGGCGTGACTAGAACACTACAGGCGGCATGAAGAGCTTTTCTGTTGCTGGGGGTAATATAAATCTCCAAGAGAAATTAGAGGTACAGGAAGCCTTCTCCCTCATTCCGTTTCACCGTGTACAAATAATGTAGAGGCAGCCAGCTAAAAATAAACTCGCTACACCGAGTGGACTACCGGGAGGAACAAGCTTATTACAAATCACTGAAGCGGTGTAACAGGGATGCCACAGTCACATTTTTTTAAATAATATTACGATACTTCACAGTAATACCAAGAAACTTAAAAAGGTTTTGTTTCCTTGCAGCAGTTTCAAATTTCTTCCTCAGAGTGTAGCAGTTAGTAGTTAGTGTAGCGAGAGACACCGTCGCCGAGAAGAATGATGTGCTTCAGTTTCGTTAGCGTCGGTAGTCAAAGTGCACTAAGCATCAGCTTCATTCAGCGATGATGTCCTCCATTTACAGGCACAGTATGAATACTTTCACCTTACTTCCTCAATTATTTGCTGAATTTATTCCAATCTCTGTCTTTCTTTGCAGTCTTTACACTCCACAGCCGCCCCTAGTACTATGCAAGTAATTCCCTGGGGTCTTAGCTTATGTCCTATCATCCCGTCTCTTCTTCTTGTTAGTATTTTCCATATAATCCTCCCCTCACGTATCTTGCGGGGATCCTGTTCATTTGTTACCTTACCAGTGCACCTAATTTTCAATATTTTTCTGCAGCTTGGCATCTCTAATGCTTCGATTCTCTCCTGTTCCGATGATACCAGTGTCCATGATTCACTACAGTACAGCGCTGCGCTCCAAACGTACATTCTCAGAAACTTCTTCCTCAAATTAAGGCCTACGTTTGACACCAGTAGACTTCTCTTGACTAGAAATGTCCCCATTGCCTGTGCGAGTCTGCTTTTTATGCCCCATCAAGGGCTATTTGACTTCCAAGGTAGCAGAATTCCTTAATTTCATCTACTTCGTGACCACCGATTTTCATGTTGAGCTTTTTGCTATTCTCATTTCTCCTACTTCTCACCACGTTTGTGTTTTCCCGGTTTACTCTCAGTCTGTATCCTGCACTCATTAGAAGTTCATTCCATTCAGCACATCCTGCAATACTTCGCTTTCACTAAGGATACCAATGTCATCAGCAAATATTATCACTGATATCCTTTCATCTTGAATTTTGATTCCACTCTTGAATCATTTCCTTCATTATTTCTTCTATGTGTAGGTTGAACAGTAGAGTCGAAAAGTTGCATCCCTATCTTACATCCTTTTTAATCTGAGCACTTCGTTCTGGGTCTTCCAGTCTTATTATTCCCTCTTGTTTTGTCCATTATAGTTATCCGGGCTGTTATGCCGTGGTCGGTTGATGATTCTGTGTCAATTCCCAACGTTTCGTCCCCGTCTGCGGAGGACATCTTCAAGGGGCTCTGTAGCTCGATGGAAGGTCCAACACACCCACTGGCTCGCTACTAACTTCAAAGTTCTTTTCAACTTTCCTCACGGTACCTGTTCGCTATCGGTCTCGTGGTCATGTTTAGTCTCAGATGGAGTTTACCACCCACTTGGAGCTGCACTCTCAAGCAACCCGACTCGAAGGGGAGGTCAGTAGCGAGCCAGTGGGTGTGTTGGACCTTCCATCGAGCTACAGACCCCCTTGAAGATGTCCTCCACAGAAGGGGTCGAGACTTTTGGAATTGACACAAAATTCATCAACTGACCACGGCATAACAGCCTGGATAATTATAATGGACATGACATTTCCGGCCGTGAAAGTCTACATTTTAGTATCCCTCTTGTTTCTTGTACTTATTATGCATCATCCATCTTTCCTTGCAGCTTACTCCTATTTTTCTCACCGAATGAGGTGACGCAGTAGTTAGAACACTGGACTCGCATTCGGGAGGACGACGGTTCAAACTCGCCTCAGACAATCCTGATGTAGGTTTTTTGTGATTTCCTGAAATCGCCTCAGGCAAATTCCGGGATAGTTCCTTTAAAAGGGCAGGGCCGACTTCCTTTCCCATCCTTCCCTAATCCGAGGGACTGATGACCTCACTGTTCGGCCCCCTCCCAGCGAACCAACCTACTTTTCTCAGAATTTCGAAGATTTTGCACCACTTCACAATATCGAAGCTTTTTCTGCATCGACAAATCCTATGTGCGTGTTTTGACTTTTCTTCAGTCTCCCTTCCGTTATCAAACCCAAACTCAGAACTGCCTGTTCGGTGCTTTCACCTTCTCTAAAGCCAAAGTGATCGTTACCTAACAGGTCCTCAGTATTCTCTCCTGGAACATCTTAAGAAAATGCCAACGTAGAATCTTACCGCTTGTAATTAGAATAAAATGGTTTCCATGAGATACATACAAATATGCTTACAACTACCCCAAGTTTTCATTGTTTTTTCACTGGAACATATTGCCCCAGAATTAAATTAAAAATAATTCCCATGCCTCGGTATTCGAGATGTTGCCTACATGGCACATGCCCGATCTTGAAGTCACAGTCCAAATTTTCCCAATTAGTCTTCCTTTGCTTCACTATTAGCTTAACGCCTTAACCAGTATTTGTCTGCAAAGGCCAGAACTCCGTAGTGCGTCAGAACACTGGCAGCCCGCTAAACCTACAGAGATACTGAGTGAAAACCAAAAAAATAAGCAAATACAAAGGAAAGAAGAAAGAGCAGATAAACAATTGTTGGCATCCCACTTAGATGCTGAATTGACATCATTTCGTTCCAGTATGATGGACTTAGAGGAATTACGCGCAATGTTTAAACGGACTATAAATCGTGGTCTGGACATGTATGTGCCGTGTAAGTGGATTAAGGACGGAAAAGATCCACCGTGATTTAACAATGAAATTCGGAAAGTGCCGAGGAAGCAGAGACTGCTACACTCGCCGTTCAAAAGAGAAGGCGCAGATGATAACAGGCAAATGTTCATAGAAATTCGTGTGTCTGTAAAAAGACTGATGCGCGAATCTTACCACAATTACCACCGTCATGCCTTAGAAAAGTCCTTGCCGATAACCCGCGAAAATTCTAGTGCTACGTAAAATCGCTAATCGTGTCTAAGGCTTCTATCCAGTAATTCGTTGACCAGTCTGGTATGGCAGTAGAAGATAGTAAAAGGACAGCCGAAGTTTTAAATTTCGCCTTTAAGAAATCGTTCACGCAGGCGAATTGTACAAGCCGTACCATCGTTTTAATGTCTCACACAGACTCCTGTATGGAGGACATAGTAATAAGCATCCCTGGCGCAGACAAACAACTGAAATGTTTGATGCTAATAGGCCGCCACGTCGTGGTGGAATCCTAATTTGGTTCTACAAAGAGTACTCAAGGGCACTGGCCCCTTGCATTTATCGCGTATCTCTCGCCAAGCGCGAAGTTCCCAAGTGACTGCGAAAAAGCGCAGTTGACTTCTGTGTATATAGTGGTGATACTGTGGAGTACGGGAAGGTATCGTCTTTGAATGACCGTAGGAGGATACAAGATGACTTAGATAAAATTTCTAGTTACTTTGGTAAATGGCAGCTAGCTCTAATTGCAGAAATATCTAAGTTAATGCAGATGAGTAGGAAAATCAAACCGCTAATTTTCGAACACAGCATTAGTAGTGTGCTGACTGACAAAGTCACGCTATTACATATCTGGGCGTTAATTGTAAAGCTGTATGAAATAGAACGAGCTTGTAAGGACTGCAGTAGGGAAGGGTAATGATCGAGTTCAGTTTATTGGGAGAATTTTAGGAAAATGTGATTCATCAGTAAAGGAGACCGTATAGGTCGGATTCAAGGAAGACGTCGAAGTAAGGATGCAAGAACTGATGATAATGCGGATGTGTGTGACGTGCATAAACAGTTTCCAAGAAGAGCGAATCTAATATGACGAGTCCGGCAAACTGTATAACAACTGCTTTCTATTAGCGGCAAACGTACAAGAATAATGCGAGGAAGAACACTGCGAACAATTAATTCAGTACCCCAAAGTGTCCTACTGCAATTTTACGTGGTAATCGTCTAGAGTCTCTCTGTTTAAATATCTGTGGCTAATATCACCAGATGATATGATGATATGAAACACACGTGACATCCTTAACAGAGAAAATAAATTGAATATTTAGATTTGTTGGTGGGCTGCCATGAAAGTGTGGTACATGTGTTAAACAAACACCATACAAGAGCCCACTACGACCTACTTTACTTCTACAGTGTTTGGAGTTCATATCAAATAGGTCTTGCAGCAGACGTTGGCGGATTTCAGAGGTGTGCTGCTGTTGTTGGAGCGGATCGCTATAGGCAATACGAAAGTGTAGCGAAAGTGCTCGGGGAACAAGTGGGAATGTTTGGAAGTAAGAAAACGTTTTTATCGTAATGATTGGCTGAGAAGAACAACAGGACTTTTATTAGAGGTAGAGACTGCTACGGTCGCAGGTTCGAATCCTGCCTCGGGCATGGGTGTGTGTGATGTCCTTAGGTTAGTTAGGTTTAAGTAGTTCTAAGTTCTAGGGGACTTATGACCTAAGATGTTGAGTCCCATAGTGCTCAGAGCCATTTTTTTATTAGAGGTAGACAGTGCTAGAGTCCTGCTACCTGTATCACACTTTGTACCGAACGAGATGGCGCACTGGTTAGTATAGTGGAGAAGTGAGTATAAAATCCTGTGTCGAGCCATCTAGATTTAGGTTTTCCATGGTTTTCCTAAAACCGATTAATAAGAATGCCTGGATGGTTCTTTCGGAGAAAACACTGCCGATTTCCTACCGCTTCCTCCCTAGTCAAACGGTGAGCTCTGTCTCTAGTCATCTCGTCGTTGGCGTCATGTTAAATCCTGCTCTTCCTTCCAACTCTCATATATCACATTATCACAACGCTTCAGGATGAGGCTGCTGCTGGCACAAAGTGCCTTCCACCATGCGCTGTACAGTGGCTTGCATATACACTAACCCTCACAAATTAAGGATAGTGATGATACATGGTGAAACAATGCTCTGGTAGGCGGTTTGCCGATTAAAATCACCTCGGGGTATGACCATGCGGTGCATTTGACGTGCGGTCGTCGCACGTTGGCCCTGGCAGCAGTTCACATACGCAGAGGTGTGTTGCTGCATGTCAGAGTACTGTGCAGCGAGTAAGTGTGTAGACGTTTTCAGACGTGCTGATGGTGACTGTGTGTTGAAAATGGCTTAAATAACACATACTGATGACGCTATGATGGGAAGAATACTAGGGCGACTGGAGGCTGGTCAAACACAGCAGGTCGTAGCACGGGCCATAAGTGTGCCACAAAGTGTGATCTCATGATTATTGCAACGATTTCAGCAGACAGGAAACGTGTCCAGGCCCTACAGTGCGGGACGTCCACGGTGTACAACACCACAAGAAGACCGATATCTCACCATTAGTGCCCGCAGACGGCCACGGAGTACTGTAGGTAGCCTTGCTCAGGACCTTACCGCAGCTAGTGGAACAGTTGTCTCGAGACGACTGAGCAGACATGGTTAATTCGCTCGGGTACCTGCAAGGTGCATTCCACTAACCCCTGGTCACAGGGGAGCCGGTAAAGGCTGGTGTCTACGTTCACTGACGAGTCCAGGTACAGTCTGAACAGTGATTCTCGCCGGGTTTTTATCTGACGTGAACCAGGAACCAGGTACCAACTACCTAATATCCTTGAAAGAGACCTGTATGGAGGTCGTGGTTTGACGGTGTGGGGTGGAATTATGATTGGTGCACGTACTCCCCTGCATGTCTTTGACAGAGGAACTGTAACAGGTCAGGTGTATCGGGACGTCATTTTGCACCAGTATGTCTGCCTTTTCAGGGGTGCAGTGGGTCCCACCTTCCTCTTGATGGATGATAACGCACGGTCCCGCCGAGCTGCCATCGTGGAGGAGTACCTTGAAACAGAAGATATCAGGCCAACGGAGTGGCCTGCTTGTTCTCCAGACCTAAGCCCCATCGAGCACGTCTGGGATGCTCTCGGTCGACGTATCGCTGCACGTCTTCAAACCCCTACGACACTTCAGGAGCTCCGACAGGCACTGGGAGGCTATACCCCAGCAGCTGCTTGACCACCTGATCCAGAGTATGCCAACCCGTATGCATGGTGATCATATCCCATACTGATGTCGGGGTACATGCGCAGGAAACAGTGGCGTTTTGTAGCACATGTGTTTCGGACGGTTTTGTGAACTTATCAGCAATACCGTGGACTAAGAGATCTCTGTCGTGTGTGTTCCCTATGTGCCTATGCTATTAGCGCCAGTTTTGTGTAGTACCACGTTGTGTGGCACCACATTCTGCAATTATCCTTAATTTATGAGCATGAGTGTACATATGGATATACTGATATTCACATAAATATGAAATCGGGCTGCGGGAGGTTAAGAAAGGCACAAAGGATTGGCGGTAACTTTGGCAATAAGAAACATTAACGCATCCCCATATAGTCTGGTCGCGGAAAGAGAGAGAGAGAGAGAGAGAGAGAGAGAGAACAGTCTTTTTGTTAGACGCTAGCTAATCTAATCTAAAGCCGTTAATTCCGTTGCCTGATACTGAATACAGAGCTGGCTACACTGCAGTACGACAGATGGCGTGTCTACAAAGCTCTGCACTTCCACCAAAGAATGTCCAGACGCAACTACTTTCAGCTAATACGTTCAAGACTTCGATGACGACTGTGAAGAGATGGAAGTGGTCATAAGATTTCGGCAGATACGATCTATCTTCAGACCTTGATTCGTTAGTTACAATGTAACACGGCACATTCTGCACTGTAAACGACTGCGTTGACATTCGATTACGGTATTTATACTATAATATCGTCTTTTAATTTACATCACACTTGTCCTCGGTGGCATACTCTTCCTGTTGCTGCGAACTTCTTATTAGGAACGTGGTTACAATAAAGACGAAGTTTCGAATCTAGGAGGTTTCGTGATCGTGTTTTCTACCACATGATTCCACTGTTAATTAACGCGTAATTCCTATAATGATTAATGTCCGACGAACTTCGGTGGTACGCTAACAATAAAGTAGTGAATAAGAAAGGACCAAGCTCTGTCTTCCCCTAAAATTTCGCGATCTACTACGTGTTCCCCAATTTTAATGACAAGGGAGCTATGTTCGTTCATTTAAGCCAGAAGGAATTAGATAGAGTGCCGCACTGTCGCTTAGTGAATAAAATTTGAGCTTACGAAATATCGGACCAGTAGTGTGAATGGATTCATGACTTTTAGCAGGTAGCATTCTCACGTCGATCTTAACTGGAAAAACTTCAAGCATCGTATTTCAAGTAAGAAACTCGAATCACCATTAGCCTCCTGGAAATCTATTACATCGATAAACAGATAACGATTCGCAGAGTGCCGATGTAAATGTTGAGTTTATCCTAAAGCAATGTTACAGGGCTGTTACCGTTTAAATGATCAGTTGCAAGAGAACTCGTACACCGTCGCAGGTTCTTTGAGGCTGTTCGTGGATTATGTGCGTAGGAAAATTGTAGCTCAAAGCTGGAAGATCAGCAGAGGGTTGGCGTAAGGACTCTTATTGGTTCTCAGTGTATAAAAATGTATTGGATAGCGCTTAAGTAGGCGGAAACACACGTTATTGTTAGGTTACATAATTTGCGGTGTTACTGTAAAGAGTCACGATCATAACACGTTTAGGTGTAAGTGTAACGGAGGGCTTAAAAGTGAAAAACTACTTTTAGGAAGAGAGGTACCAAACTCGGACTTACGAGAACGATTCTAAAGAAATGTAATTCACCAACGTTAGTAAACCTTTCTTTGGACAGATTCTTGACCTTTGCTTTCCAGTCTGATAATTTTACCAGATGGAAGTAATACAGAAGACAGAGGAGACCCAACGAAGAGCAGCTCCTTCCGTCACGGGATCGTTCAGTAAGCGCAAACACATTACGGAGATTTTTATCCAGCTCCAGCGATAGATGCTGCAAAACTTCCGTAGGCCATCACATGCGTTTCTACACGGCTGCCCACAAGTCTGTGTGCTTTTAACATCAATCGTGTATTTAAGCAACTGCTACGTTGCTCTCCTCAGCAGCTGACATTTGTGGAGTCACGATACCTGCTCCGTTCGCTGCCACAGCCTATCTTCAAGGGTATAATTTCTTCTTTTAATTTTGGTTGTTTATCATGCATTTTATATGTTACTATTAATATCAGACTTCCCTCTAAATACGTTCAATATTTGTATTTCAGTGTAAATGGTCTAAGATTGTCACATTCTGATCGAAGCCGATTAGCATTGCAAACAGAAATTTTATTGCCGTCAAGACTATTTTAATCCATTTTTAAAACATCACATAAACTTTACCATTACACTTTGACTCTCATTAGAAAAATCTTAAACAAATGCCGTTCGCCCATATTAGTAAACTTCCTGTTGCGAGTTTATTGATCATTGCTTTTCAGTGGGGCAGTTTAATACATCCTTTCACATGCAGCGTGAACCAGAACTCCACGGACAAACTTCCAAAGGTGGTACAGGGAACGGTACGTAAAACCGGCCCGTAAAGTCAACACATGAACATAAAATGAAATTTAATATACTGAATATACAGTAGGTACTGAAAGTGTCGTCCGCCCACTTTAGCACACTTCAGTCCGCCCCCGGCAGCTGTGTGGTCAGCGCGACAGACTGTCAATCCTAAGGGCCCGGGTTCGATTCCCGGCTGGGTCGGAGATTTTCTCCGCTCAGGGACTGGGTGTTGTGTTGTCCTAATCATCATCATTGCATCCCCATCGACGCGCAAGTCGCCCAAGTGGCGTCAAATCGAAAAACTTGCACCAGGCGAACGGTCTACCCGACGGGAGGCCCTAGTCACACGACATTATTATTATTTAGCACACTTCAGAGCTCACTTGAGGAGATTCACATATACCCTTGTTAGTTCTTGTGTTGTGATGCTACTGATGACATCCCTGATCCTGGTCTCGTGGTCTTCAATTGTGTGTGGATTTGTTTCGTATACTCTTCCCTTTAACAACCTTCACAAGTAAAAGTCACAAGTGGACAAGTCTGGTGACGCAGTTGATGTATGCCATGTTAAGCCGTCCTGCTGAAAGTAGGAATAAAAGTTTGAATAAAACTTATCTAGGATTCCCAAATACACGTCACTGTTTACTGTCGTCTCAAAGAACACGGGTCCCATAAGGCCTGTTGTGGAAATGGCACACCAAACACCCATCTACTCGTCAGGCAAGGGTACCTGGTGGATAACCTGTGGATTTTCTGTCGACAAATACCGTTTTTTTTTGGGAATTTATGCTCCCAGACAGGTGGAATCATGCCTCCTCACTCATGATGAGCCTCAGTGGGTTCAGGACACCACTGGCAACATTTCTCAACAGCCATGAGCAGAAATGCACTGTCTTCTGCAGGACAGACTCTTTCAGTTCTTGCACAACACTTATCCGGTACGGTTTTAACTTCAGTCCCCTTAAAACACGTCTGCTCCTTCTCTCGCTCGCATGAACCTGTTGGCGCAATCTCCTGGTAGATTTACGAGGACTTCTTGTCATTATCTCCTGCACCTGCTCCTGGGAGCATTCTGAAACGATCCAGTACGCCGCCATTTTTCAATCAGTTCGGTGCTTTTTGCTGGGACAGAACGTCCTGGAAACTTCTCCTGAAACAAATTCAAAACAGTAACGCACGAACGAACCATTTCCTCTGATGTGCCGCACAGCGCGGAGCTTTGTTGTTGTGTAAGACAGCTGCAGCCACAGCCAGTGAAACTTGTCGAAACCAGTTCAGAAAAAGGCCTCGTTGTGTGAAGCCGGGTTAGTGTGAGTGCCTGATAATGCTATACTAGTTATCCGAACTTTCTCATTTTTCATTATTATTGACGCGCGCACTGGAATATTATCGTTGCATACGACAGGCCGGTTTTACGTGCCACACCCTGTAGTATGGACCAAAACAAGGAAAAATTCCTAGCCAACAAGGCTCTAAAATGCATACCTTCAGAGCTATGAGCACTTGTTTATCTTCGCTACTGTGAAACACATCTCGTCTATTGAACAAGTGTTCATAGCTCTTCAGAGGTCATGTTTATTGGACATTTTTTCTTGTTTTCGTACACATAACCTCCTTCCAAAATATGGAAGGCGAAGAGATATGTTTCACAATATCGAAGACGAAGAAGTATGCATTTTAAAGCTCATGCTTAATAGATTCTTTTTCTTATTTTTGTCCACACTACCTCTTCTGAAAGTTTGTCGGTAGAGCTCTCGTTCACCCTTTATATCTCGAAAAAATCAGGTAGATGCGGGATCATATGGACACTTATAAACGGTCGTTCTTCCAGCATTCACATATGGAACAGGAAATGGAAAAATGATAGCAATACTGGAAATACCTCCCGCCTCACACCGTAATGTGATTTGCAGATTAAATGGAGGACAACATAAAACTGACACTGAAAATATTTAAGACAGGCAACCCAACTTACATATCTGCGCTGAGGACAGATGATGTAAGTTGTGTTGTCTATTTCAAGGTGCACGAAATGTTTTCAGTGTCAGTTTTATTTTTCCGCTCTATATAAATGTAGATGCTCGATTCCTTCGTAGTAGGCTGGGACATCAATGATTCGCCTTCTCGTTCCACCAATACTCATTCCTCAGTCAGACTGAGAAGCGTAGATCAAGGTGCGTATCGAAAATTCTCGTGCCAGGCCAATGGATCTATGCCATTATTTGTTTCCAGCAGGGAGCCATCGCAAAGTGGTAACTATTGGCAGAGTCATAGTGCCACTGGTCATTAGAACGCATTTTATCTAGTGCTCCAAGTTGATTTTCTTAAGGAGATAATAGGCAACTTAACCTCTGTTCTAGCATACATGAAATGTATTCGCAGTGGCGTATACGAACAACCATCGGCTGTATAAGGGCATGATGAGAATGAAAACTTGTGCCGGACCGGGACTTGAACTCGGATTTTCCGGTTTACGCGAACGATCGTCTTAACCGCTCTGGCTATCCGTGCAAGACTCACGGCCAGACCGAAACTTTCACATGTCGCCGTTTCTGCGTCACAATTTCTGCGTCACAACCTGTACTTGTACCCACAGGATGTAATTCCTATAAAGGGGAGGACATTTCAGCTGAAAGAAGCTGCCTGGTATCGGCAGATAAATACGATATTGTTTCGTTCTTCTTAACTACACGGACACTGCAATATCGTATCGCCTGTTCTAGTAGTCTAACCGAAAGGGCAAGAGTACGGGACTTGCTTTCTCATCAGTCTTCCGTCTGGTTTAGTTCGACACGCAACTACCTTCTTTCCTGCACCAACGTCTTCGTCTCAAAGTGCGAGGAAGCTTCAAAAAAGTAAGGTGCACTTTACTACGGCAGACCAAGTAACTTATATTGAGTGCAATGCTACACTTCGAAATGACGGAGATAAATGACATTATTCTGCAACGCCGGCCGGAGTGGCCGAGCGGTTCTAGGCGCTTCAGTAGGGAACCGCGCGACCGCTACGGTCGCAGGTTCGAATCCTGCCTCGGGCATGGATGTGTGTGATGTCCTTAGGTTAGTTAGGTTTAAGTAGTTCTAAATTCTAGGCGACTGATGACCTCAGATGTTAAGTCCCATAGTGCTCAGAGCCATTTGAACCTTTTACACTCCTGGAAATTGAAATAAGAACACCGTGAATTCATTGTCCCAGGAAGGGGAAACTTTATTGACACATTCCTGGGGTCAGATACATCACATGATCACACTGACAGAACCACAGGCACATAGACACAGGCAACAGAGCATGCACAATGTCGGCACTAGTACAGTGTATATCCACCTTTCGCAGCAATGCAGGCTGCTATTCTCCCATGGAGACGATCGTAGAGATGCTGGATGTAGTCCTGTGGAACGGCTTTCCATGCCATTTCCACCTGGCGCCTCAGTTGGACCAGCGTTCGTGCTGGACGTGCAGACCGCGTGAGACGACGCTTCATCCAGTCCCAAACATGCTCAATGGGGGACAGATCCGGAGATCTTGCTGGCCAGGGTAGTTGACTTACACTTCCTAGAGCACGTTGGGTGGCACGGGATACATGCGGACGTGCATTGTCCTGTTGGAACAGCAAGTTCCCTTGCCGGTCTAGGAATGGTAGAACGATGGGTTCGATGACGGTTTGGATGTACCGTGCACTATTCAGTGTCCCCTCGACGATCACCAGTGGTGTACGGCCAGTGTAGGAGATCGCTCCCCACACCATGATGCCGGGTGTTGGCCCTGTGTGCCTCGGTCGTATGCAGTCCTGATTGTGGCGCTCACCTGCACGGCGCCAAACACGCATACGACCATCATTGGCACCAAGGCAGAAGCGACTCTCATCGCTGAAGACGACACGTCTCCATTCGTCCCTCCATTCACGCCTGTCGCGACACCACTGGAGGCGGGCTGCACGATGTTGGGGCGTGAGCGGAAGACGGCCTAACGGTGTGCGGGACCGTAGCCCAGCTTCATGGAGACGGTTGCGAATGGTCCTCGCCGATACCCCAGGAGCAACAGTGTCCCTAATTTGCTGGGAAGTGGCGGTGCGGTCCCCTACGGCACTGCGTAGGATCCTACGGTCTTGGCGTGCATCCGTGCGTCGCTGCGGTCCGGTCCCAGGTCGACGGGCACGTGCACCTTCCGCCGACCACTGGCGACAACATCGATGTACTGTGGAGACCTCACGCCCCGCGTGTTGAGCAATTCGGCGGTACGTCCACCCGGCCTCCCGCATGCCCACTATACGCCCTCGCTCAAAGTCCGTCAACTGCACATACGGTTCACGTCCACGCTGTCGCGGCATGTTACCAGTGTTAAAGACTGCGATGGAGCTCCGTATGCCACGGCAAACTGGCTGACACTGACGGCGGCGGTGCACAAATGCTGCGCAGCTAGCGCCATTCGACGGCCAACACCGCGGTTCCTGGTGTGTCCGCTGTGCCGTGCGTGTGATCATTGCTTGTACAGCCCTCTCGCAGTGTCCGGAGCAAGTATGGTGGGTCTGACACACCGGTGTCAATGTGTTCTTTTTTCCATTTCCAGGAGTGTATTTTGCAACGTAGTACAAAGTCTCTGCAAACAACGGTCGGAATATTCTACCAACAGTTCATTTCCTCGGTGACAGAAATCCACTACTCGATCACTGAGCCATTCGAGAACAGCTACGTGAACGTCCTCATCACTGGGCAATCTCTTTACTGGCAGACGTTCTTTTAGCTTACCGAAAAGGTGGAAATTCTATTGTGCAAGACCTAGATTTCCCGATGGGCAACAATCGCTTCTGTGCGGTCTTGGTCGGAATGTGGGCACCATTTCACTAAGGATGTGTGCGACTGTGAATTTGGCCCGTAAATCGCCAGAATTTCATGGTGAGACTGTGTGCAATTTAGATGTTTTGCCAGCAAGAATCGCACTGTACCGCGTGCTTTATCTTCGGAGTGCGTTTCCAGTTGCCGTACTATTTCATTGCTACACTGTGATACACCCATTATCCGTGCCGTATCAGGTCTCTGCAGGAAAGAAGAAACATGTTGTCTCTTCTTGCAGTGCGCCATTCTTGTTGTGCCATGGTATTAGCATTGGACGACATGGGACCCGTTTTCTGAAGTCCCTATACAGCACCTACACTCAACGCCCTTGATGACTTGCTGAATACATTCCAAACTCTTGTCTTCTCCTACATCTACGGCTCCCTCTAGTGCCATGGGAGTCATTCCCTGAGGTCTTATCACATGTTCCATCAGTCTCTCTCTTTCTCTAATCATGTTTCCACATATTCCTCTCCTCTATGATTCTGTGGGAGACAACCTCACTTCGCCGGCCTCCTCTATGATTCTGTGGGAGACAACCTCACTTCGCCGGCCTCCTCTATGATTCTGTGGGAGACAACCTCACTTCGCCGGCCTCCTCTATGATTCTGTGGGAGACAACCTCACTTCGCCGGCCGGAGTGGCCGTGCGGTTGTAGGCGCTACAGACTGGAGCCGAGCGACCGCTACGGTCGCAGGTTCGAATCCTGCCTCGGGCATTGATGTGTGTGATGTCCTTAGGTTAGTTAGGTTTAATTAGTTCTAAGTTCTAGGCGACTGATGACCTCAGAAGTCGCATAGTGCTCAGGGCCATTTGAACCATTTGAACAACCTCACTTCTTCTTATGTAGTAATATTGTGTACTGTGCAAGACTCACATTGATAGCTGCACCACTTCCGGCATTTTGGGAGATGCGCCGGCCCCAGATCGAGTCCACCCGGCAGATTCACGACGAGGGGATGTGTGTCGGCCAATATGGATGTGGTTTTTAGACGGCTTCCCACATCCAAATAGGTGAATACTGGCTTGGTACCCACCTACCACCTCAGTTACGTGATCCGCAAACATTTAGAAATCATTGGTACACTTTCGCGTGGAAAAACACTAGACGCACACAGGTGGGGTAAACAAATTCCGTCCAGGGAGGGGGGGACGTGGCGACAGGAAGGGGATCTAGCCACCATTGTTCACCAATATTGCCAAATCCTGACGTTAACCAGCTGACCCTGTGAAGACACGGAATAAAAGGTAAGAAAGTAAGTAAAAAGAAGGTGTGTATTGTGGAACATAGACATCTTGTTACGTTTCTTTTAGCTCTCTTGGACATTGTTACGTCGTTAGCCGGTTACTGAGTTATAGTAAAATACTACCATTCTTTCACCCACAATATATAGGACAACGAAATATATTATTTTAGACGGTTATCTTTTCCTGTTGCACGGAAATGGTTCTGCAGAAACATGCCCGTTTCAGCCAACATTAGCAGGTCGGCCGATTTGTTTCGCCTATAAATACATTATTTTATTTGATAGTGTACGGTGTTTTCGGTGGCTGTTACTATATATCTGGCTCTCAATGGCATCCTAGAGATAATCAGCCGTTGACCGCCATCTGAAGAGCCAGTTTACACATTCTGGTGCCAAAAGACATGGGATACCTCCTAACAACGTGTCCGACCTCCTCTTGCCTCGACTTGACATGGACTCAACAAGTCGCTGGAAGTCCGCGGCAGAAATATTGAGGTATGTTCCCCCCAGTGCCGACTACAATTGCGAAAGTGTTGCTGGTGCAGTGAGCTCTTGATTATGCCCCATAAATGTTCGGTGGGATTCATGTCGGGCGATCTGGATGCCCAGATCACCCGTTCGAATTGCAAGGATGTTCTTCAAACCAGTCGCGAGCAATTGTGTCCCAGTGACATGACGCATCGTTGTTTGGGAGCATGAATTTCGTGAATGGTTGCAAATGCTCTCCAAGGAGCCGAAGACAACCATTTCCAGTGAATTATCAGTTCAGTTGGACTAGAGGACGGAGCCCATTCCATGTAAACACAGCCAACAGCACTGTGGAGCCTCCAGCAGCTTGCACAGTGCGTTATTGACAACCTGGGTCCAGGGCTTCGTGGGGTCTACGCCAACATTCGAAACCTACCATCGGCTCTGAAATCGGGAATCAGAGGACCGGGCCACAGTTTTCCAGTCGTCTAGGGTTCAACCGACTAGGTCACGAGCCCAGGAGAGGTGCTACAGGCGAGTTGGTGTTGTTAGCAAAGACACTCGCATCGTTCGTCTGCTGCCATAGCCCAAAGAAACTTCGCCACACTGTTCTAACGGACACGTTCGTCGTACGTCCCGCGTTGATTTCTGCGGTTATTTCACGCAGTGTTGCTTGTCTGTTGGCACTGACAACTCTACGCAAACGCCGCTGCTCTCGGTCGTTACGTGAAGGCTGGCCAGCCGCGGTAGCCGAGCGGTTCTACGCGCTTCATTCCGGAACCACGCGGCCGCTACGGTCGCAGGTTCGAGTCCTGCCTCGGGCATGGATGTGTGTGATGTCCTTAGGTTAGTTAGGTTTAAGTAGTTCTAAGTTCTAGGGGACTGATGACCTCAGAAGTTAAGTCCCGTAGTGCTCAGAGCCATTTGATTTGAACGCGAAGGCTGTTGGCCCCTGCGTTGTGCTTGGTGAGAGATAATGCCTGAAATTTTGTATTCTTGGCTGTGGATCTCAGAATATTAAATTCCCTAACGATTTCGGAACTGGAATGTCCCATGCGTCTAGCTCCACCTATCATTCCGTGTTCAAAATTTGTTAACCCTCCGTCGTACGGCCATAATCACTTTGGACACCTGTTCATATGAATCGCCTGAGAACAAATGGCTGCCCCGGCAATGCACAGCCCTTTTATACCTTGTGCATACGATACTACCGCAATCTGTATATGTGGGTATCGCCAACTTTCCTGCCGCGCGGCATAGCCTTGTCACGGCCTGCGCGGCTCCCCCTGTCGGAGGTCCGAGTCCTCCCTCGGTCATGGGTGTGTGTGTCGTCCTTAGCGTAATTTAGTTTAAGTTAGAGCAGGGCTTAACAACTGGCCGGTTTTGAGCGCGAGTACTCGCGTCTGCTTAGGCACGTGCTCGCGAGCAGGTGCAAGGTCGCGGAGTAGGGCGGGAGGGGAGGGAGGGGAAATGCGCGCGCACGTTTGAATGTGATCTCGCGTTCTTAGCAGATTTAACTAGCCATCTGAATGCTTTGAACATTTTACTACAAGGTAAAGATCTGCTAATTACTCATTTCATAGATCGAATACGAGCTTTTAAAATGAAATTGACACTTTGGGTGAGTCAGCTGGAAACAGGAAACCTAGCTCATTTTCCTAAATTATCATCCATGCAAGATGTTCACAAAGACTGTGAGCATTACTCACATAGTTTAGTTGTATCAGCGCTTTCAAGATCTGACAGCACTAGACAGTGATTTTGATCTGTTCTCTCCATATTCAGCGAATATTTAAGAGATTCGTCCTGAGCTGCAGCAAGAAATTATTGACATGCAGTGTGACAGAGAGTACAGAGACAAATTTCAGAACAAGAAAAACATTTTGGAATTCTACAGACACTTCCCTCAGGATAGATTTCCTCGTTTGCACAAACTGGCGGCTACAATAATATCAATGTTCGGTTCCACGTATGTTTGTGAACAACTGTTCTCTGCAATGAAATGTAACAAGACGCGCCTGAGAAACGCATTGTCTGATCGAAATTTAAACTGCACGCTGCGCCTAAAATGCACAAGAACAATTACTCCGAACATAGACGCAATTGTAAAGGGCAAAAAGTACAAGTTAACCGAGAATCCGACACTTCAGTGACACCTTTTATTGTGTAACAGTTCACAAATTAATGCGAATGTAGAGGCATACACTAAGCTAATAAAATTATGTTGCATGTGTACATTCTCCTTTATTTGTTTCATTTGTCGCAGTAATAATTCGTGAGTGATACCCTGCAGGTGGCCGCGGATTTACATCGACTGGCGGCAGCTGTTGTGTGCACCACGTGACTTTCCCCACTCTCCGCTCTGGTCCGGTAGTGGGGGGTAGCGTGCTCGCGCTGCTCCGTGCTCGCGCCCTGCTGCTCTCAGCTTGCTCCGCGAGCACGTATGTTGTGAAGCCCTGAGTTAGAGTAAGTAGCGGGTAAGCTTAGGGACCGATGACCTCAGCAGTTTGGTCGCAAATTTCCACCTTTTCTCACAGTGTAAGTACAGTGAATACGACACTTATAGGTGGAAAACCATAACATAAAACAACAACAAAGGTGAGGAGACTTCAGTGAAGTGTGCGGCTGCGAACCGCAACAATATAACCTCCGTCTTTATACGAGGGTCACTCCAAAAGAAACGCACACTATTTTTGTAAAAATACAGTTTTCATTCTGCATGTGTAAAAGTTTTACAGTGTGTAGATACATCCTTCCCGCTTGTTTTCAAACTTAGTTCAACCTGTTCCCGTGAGTGGCGCCGTCACAGCATTTCTTCAAGATGGCTGCTACACTTGACGTTCGTCAAGAAGCAACGTGCTATCATAGAATTCTTGTGCTGTGAAAACGAGACAGTGGGAAACATCCACAAGAGGTTGAAAAAGGTGTATGGAAATGCTGCTGTCGATCGCAGTGCAGTTAGTTGGTGGGCAAGCAGGTTACGTGATGAAAGCGGGCACGGCAATATTGAGGACTGTCCTCGCAGCGGTAGGCCTCGTACTGCACACACTTCAGACAATGTGCAGAGAGTTAACGAATTGGTGACTGCTGACAGACGCATCACAGTGAACGAATTGTCACGCTACGTTAGGATACGGGAAGGAAGTGTTTGCAGAATACTGAAAATGTTGGCGTTAAAAAAGGTTTGTGTCAGGTGGGGCCGGCCGCGGTGGTCTAGCGGTTCTGGCGCTGCAGTCCGGAACCGCGGGACTGCTACGGTCGCAGGTTCGAATCCTGCCTCGGGCATGGGTGTGTGTGATGTCCTTAGGTTAGTTAGGTTTAAGTAGTTCTAAGTTCTAGGGGACTTATGACCTAAGATGTTGAGTCCCATAGTGCTCAGAGCCATTTTTTGTCAGGTGGGTTCCCAGGATGTTGGCAGTGGCTCACAAAGAAACAAGAAAAACGATATGCAGCGAACATTTGGAACAGTACGAGAATGGTGGAGATGAATTTCTTGGAAGAAATGTGACAGGTGATGAAACTTGGCCCCATCATTTTTCACGAGAGATAAAGAGGCAATCAATGGAGTGGCATCATGCAAATTCACCCAAGAAAAAAAAAAAAAATCAAAACCAAACCTTCTGCTGGAAAAGTTACGGTTACGGTGTTTTTCGATTCCGAAGGACTCTTGCTTGTGAACATCATGCCAAGTGGAACCACCATAAATTATGATGCATATGTGAGGACACTGAAGAAACTTCAAGCTCGACTGAGTCGTGTTCGACCACATCGGCAAAAGCAGGATGTTTTGCTGTTGCACGACAATGCACGGTCACTTGTCAGTCAAAAAACCATGGAAGTGATCACAAAACTCGGATGGACAACACTGAAACACCCGCCTTACAGTCCTGACCTGGCTCCATGTGACTATCATCTCTTTGGGAAAATGAAAGACTCTTCGTGGAACAAGGTTTGAAGATAATGACTCCCTTGTTCACGCTGCCATACAGTGGCTCCAACAGGTTGGTCCAGAATTTTACCGTATGGGTATACAGGCGCTGGTTCCAAGATGGCGTAAGGCAGTTGAGAGGGATGGAAATTATGTGGAGAAATGGAAATATTGTTATTAAACGATGTATCTACACACTGTAAAACTTTCAAACTTGTTGAATAAAAGATGGAGTTAAAAAAATAGTGTGCATTTCTTTTGGAGTGACCCTTGTAACGTGAGTGTGATAGTGAGTTAAATCGAAATACAAACGAAGACGTCACAAGCTCACATAATTTTTTTCCCTGGTATCGATGAAGTCACCGGCGACGTCTAGATAAGAGGCGAGGTGAGATAGGTGTTTGGCGCCAGGGAGGCCTTGGATGGCGTCGTATTCCCTTTGATACGAGCCGACGGCTTGTTCCGCCTGTCGCCAGAGTTGTCATCAAACAGCGCTACGATACGCCTCGGAGATATTCGCGACGTCCAACAACGGCGCTGCATCTGACCCTGCGGGGCATGGCCGGGATGACGCCGCCGGTCTTATCAACAAGACTCGAGACGCCAGTGGGCAACTTGCCGTCCGGCCCACGCGCTCTGTTTGCAGCCAGGCGCGCGCATGCGCTTGCGATCGCAGACGCTATCGCTCTGACCTGCAGTAGAAGCGAACACGCTGTTGCGACCGGTGTGAATGGTGAGCGCGCTCGGGGTGTCGGCTCAGTTCGGAGTGGCGTGTGTTTTACAACAGCACTCGCTTTTAAGCCTACATGTCGGCCGAAGACACGCGGAGTACTGAGCGGGCAGCACGTCTGCTCTCTGCTCTGGTCAGTGACCTGGATATCGCAGAAGGCCGACTGTCAGGTCTGTACTACTCCCTCTTCATTAACATAGCTAACGTCTGTCTAGGTAGACGAGCATGAAAAAAAAGGGCTTCATGCATCCTCTAAGACAAATTTCAACATACTGTACGTAATAAAACAATTATTAAAACCGGCGATTGTTACCGAAGCTTTCCATCACACCTCCACAGCGTCTCCTCGTGTTTTGTCGGAATGGCTAAATTATCTACAGTGTGTAAACTTTTAGATGGCAGACCTCTCCCTAGCCCTGAATCGGCAGAAGTCGGTAAACGTCGGGAGGCTTCGGTACGCACGCAGTTTCGACTGCTGCCAACATTACGTAGCTGACTGTGTGGTACAAGGTAGCCATTGTCGTCTGCTTCGTTATTGTTTTGCGCTGTACTGTTGTGCGTGTTTTTATTGTGCATTTGTGGTAAACATTATCAAAATGAGTGAAGAGACAGTTGCTGGCCCATCTCGGGAGTCGCCAACAACCCCTACCGGTAGGCCTACGGTTAGAAGGAAACCAGTATTACGTAGCGACGCTCGCAAAATTATATTGCGTGTGACTGAATGCTGCGAAAGGGGAAGAGAGCAGAAAAAATTGCTTCACCCCATTTACAAATCTTCAGTGAGAGCTGCTACATACACAGGACAAAGAATGCGTAGCATTGGAAGATTCAAACAGTTTTCCAAGAATCATCCTGGCGTATCAGCACAAACGCCGGGCAAGAAAAGGTGAGTTTCCATTTCAGATATTTTGTTCGCGATCACTTTGAAGGAGCCCCATATTTCGTCCGAATTACCTTACATTTTAATTTTTCCTTGCTACCGTATTGCTTTGTATGGAAACACCACTGGTTACTGTATTATGTCGAAACACATTCATAATACAGTACATTTCCAAATTCAAAAAAATACATGCAGTGCAGAAGGCATTTTCTTAAAAATCTTTCTCGCTTTTAACTTAGGAAAATAAGTGGAGAAATCGAAGTAATGATCGATGATTTCAACCAGCGTGTCATTCGCGACACGATAGCGGAATTTTATTCAGTGCGGAAGATTGTGCCGAGCTTGCGAACACTGCTTCCAGTTCGGAGAACAATTCACCAAAGTTTCATTGCAATCGGATGAATGATTTGTGAGCGCATAGTAGACAAACATACATACATTAATTTTTATTTATATAGATTTTAATGTACATGAGGATTTCAGTTTCGTTTACGAACAACATTTAAAGCGAGTTTTACTTCCAAACCTTTCGTCTGCTTTAGTGTAAGCATGACGCGTAATTTGTAGTGCCAGCACTGCAACTGGTAGGCGTGCCTTGTCCCCCCCCCCCCCCCCCAACGGCTCTCCTCCTCGCCAGCCTATGCTTGCTTCCTCCTCTCCCCGCACTCCCCTCACAACTCTGCCGTCTTACAGTTAACACACTGTATACTACCTAAGAAACCTCAGAATGTGGTAAGTCCACAACACAACGTGAAATTCCAAACAGTTTAACACAAAGAAACAAAGTTTTCGACGAATCCCAATACGAAAAATTTCATTTTTTTGGGGGGGGGGGGGGTAAAACTTAGTTTACACGACGACACTAGGTTGCAGGCAACTGCCCTACCGGCCACTGCGCATGCACGCCGTGCGTTTGCGCAACTCGTCGGTGAAACTAAACAGTTAGGGCGTGTTCCAACTTTGGCGACCCTAGTTGCATGGGTATTGAGGTTATGTGTGTTGGTAGAATGTAGTCAAACTGAAATATGAAGTGGGGAAAGGAGAATAATGTTCGCTTTTCGGATAGATATGCTTTGCATAGATGTTTGTGGATTTTCAGTGATGCTGATTACAAAAATAAGCATCCTATTGCTGCTCCTGAGACCTTCATGTGCGATCAGAACATAGATAGTTTGACAATATCTGAGCTGCAGGGCAAAATTTATTGAATTGGGAGCACATATACAACTGGATTAAGAAAAATACAAGCAAATGTAATTCTTTTTTGGACAACATGGTTGTCGAGAGAAGCAGCGATTAGTATGATTAATCAATAATTCAAGAACAGTCTTAATCGCATTTATTATTGTTATAATACGGCCAACCGGTTTCAACCCGACGAAGGCGTCATCTTCTGGGCGTTTACACCATTGGTCGACTGCTGGTGGTGTCACTCCTGTCTACATAACGGCAGGAAACCATTCATGTAGACAGGAGTGACACCACTAGCAGTCGACCAATGGTGTAAACGCCAATAAGATGACCCCTTCGTCGGGTTGAAACCGGTTGGCGGTATTATAACAATAATAAATGCGATTAAGACTGTTCTTGAATTATTAAAATGTAATTCTAGCTACAGATATGCTCTTGTCTACAAGACTAAAATCCCATCGTTCGAGGTGGCCCACTACATTTTTAAGGGATACTGTTGACAGGAGGGAAGGCTATACAAACTCAAGAAGCTGCATTCCTTATTCAATATTCATCTATTTAAAACGTCGCAGCAATGCTCCCCCATTGACATATGTTCCAATTTTTAAATATTGCCAATGTACAGATCTGTCTTCAAGAGAGAATTTTGCAAACCATTCTCTTCTTAACGCGGCCAGCTTCGAATAATTACTGCTATCAATGTTAATAATTGTTACTGTCAACGTTAATAATTATTGGTGTTAATGAAAAAGCGTCATCACCAACTGAAACCGCATCTTATAGCATGGCGAGTGTTCTCGATTGTAATGCATGTAATGTGATATGTAATTTCAGTTCTGGCGACAGTGCTTCATGCATTACAATATCTTTATTCCTTATCGCATAATTAACTCTATTTAGAAGAAACGTTAGCAGTTCTGGGGACATTCTAAGATAATTAAAATAATTTCTTGGGTCTTCCATTACAAATTATGTTAGCAAGGATGCTGAGCAATCGATCTGACGTCTTTTCTTCATCCAATCACGAATTGAAACATGTTCCTTACTTTTTTTTTTTCTTATACAGCGTTTCCATGCAACAAGCTTTAAATCCGTCACAACTCGTGCGACGTGCAGCTGCCAAAACTTTCATTTCAGGCACGATTCAGGAACCCACAAAACGACGAAACTGAAGTATATACTGGTTTCGCCGTGTCTACAGTCAAATATGAAACCATTTGCCTGCAACTCATTCCACGCAGCGAGTGGGGCAACCCAATGACGTCGTGTAAACTAGCCTTAATTTCCAAGAAGCATTTCCTTTCGAACGCGAGGGCTGCAGATGATATGTATCGAACACGCGACCCTCGTGGCGGCAGATATGGATACTGTTTACTGTGGTGACTAGACCGACGACAAAAGACGAACGTTTACTAAGTTAACATTAATTACAAAGAAGACTAGCAATTTCACTTACTCGACAGCGAGGTCTTCTTCAAGAACTATTCTACGGGTTGTGTATGTCGCCGGAAGCTATCCTCGTTTCCCGAAACCCCGGTACACTCTAGATATATCTCTAAAGAATAATAGGAGAGCCTCAGAAGGCTGAATTTTCCCAAACAACCGCAAATTGTGGAAGTACAGGTATTTGAATAGGTACAGTTCATCCCTGTCTCCCGGTCGGCCCTTTATTTTAATCGACGATTTGACAGACTTCCACAAGCGCTCTGTATTCTGTGTGCGAGCAGATGGATAACCATAAAGGACAAATTTCAGAGAAGGGTTTGCAAATTCATGTTGGAATTCTACTTTCCTCAAGGAATTGTAGGATTCAGAGCCGTCTGTTATAACTTTGGTCCCTGGTAAGATGAAGTGCTTTCTGAGAGACACTAAAGTTTTCTTGCCCCTCGAGTATACTCGAACTATGAAGCACTTCCTGGATTCCCTTTCAGTATCTCCAAAGAGCTGTATGTGTTCAATTTCTTTTTTAGTGTTCGTCCATTCTTGTGTTTCCGAGTGGCTATATGCGGTTCACATAACAGACTTCTCGAAAGAACCCGTAGAAGTCACAAACTGTAGTTATCGATAGCTGAGTTTCTGTAGCGCTCGCTTATGGGGTATAATCCCTTACCCAACATGAGACTAAAATAACGTTCTCTTCAACGGTCAACTTACAGTTGTCGAACCATACGTCTTTCTTATTGATGTCCTTTTCTGACAATGCGTGCAGTAAAATTGAAATGGGAAATCAACATCGGCGCCTTCCTTACGAAGTATCACACATCTGTCTCCATGACAGTTCGCACAGTTCCTGAAACTGTCTTTTGGCAGCGATCCATATTCCCAACAGAAAGCCATACAGGATTGCACACTACATAGTCGAGGAATGAAGTTTCGCTAGGTAAGATTATAGGGAATGGAGACTTCAACGACTTCACTCATCCCTATTCACAACGCAGACCGTTACACGATGTTCCCTTGGCAGCGCACTAAAAACTTTCCATATCTCCCGCCATGACAGCCGTGCGTTCGATGTATTTCATCGTTTGATATATATAGCTCGGAGCCCTCACGTTCGATAAGCAACGCTTCTTGGAAATTACGTGCTTCTTTTGTGTATAAAATTACGTACTTTCTTGAATGGCACTCGATAATTCGCATGACGTTAACAGTCTTACGAACAAGACAAGAAAATATGCTGAATCTATGATCAAAGTTTGTCGGCACACACATTTGCACAATGTTTGCTTGTTGATGAAGCTGAAGCATTGACTTACTTCACTTAATTCCTTTGGCCCCTATGGGGGCATAGGGCATCCAGGAGAACTCGCCATCCGTCTCTGTCTTTGGCCATTTGACTCAATTCTGTCCAGGTCTTGCCAACTCTTTTTGCTTCCCCTTCCACTGTCCTCTTCCATGTGCCCCTTGGTCTTCCTCTCTTCCTTGTTCCCTGGGGATTCCATTCCAATGCTTTTTTCTCGATGGCTCCATCTGGTTTTCTCAAGCTGTGCCCCATCAGCCCCACTTTCTTTCTCGTATCTGGTCTTCTATAGGTATCTGGTTTGTTATTCGCCAGAGCTCCTCATTGCATATTTTTTCTGGCCACCAGATATTCATGATGCGTCGAAGCATCCATTTATGAAGCTTTGTAACTGGGATGTTATCTTTTTATCTATTTTCCAGCTTTCACTGGCGTACAGAAGGACAGCCTTCACATTTGTATTAAAAATACGGATTTTTGTTTTGTACGTGATATTTCTATTTTTCCATATGGGATACAATTGTATGAATGCAGTATTTGCCTTTTTAATGCGGTTTTTCACGTCATCTCCAGCTCCACCATCTTCTGCCACTATACTACCCAGATACAGGAATGAGTTGACAGTCTCCACCCGCTGCTCACCTATTAACAATGGCACCTCCACGTTCCCTCAATTTACTCTCATTTCCTTTGTTTTGCCTATATTTATCTTCAGGCCAGCAGTCTCTGCTTCTTCTTTCAGCAAGTTTAATTTAGCTTGCATATCAGTCAGCCTTGGAGCTAATAAAACTATGTCGTCTGCAAAATCCAAATCCTCCAGACGTTCGTGGATCCCCCACTGGATTCCTCGTCTCCTGCCTGTTGTGACTCTTCTCATAACAGAGTCTAGAACGAGTAGAAAAAATGTTGGTGATAAAATGCAACCATGACGGACTCCAGTTGTTACTTTTATGGGCTCTGTCATATTTCCCTTGTGGAGTACGCACCATTTGTAGCCATCATATATATCTTTCATGATGTTTAAGATCTTCTGTGGTATGCCATACTTCCGCAACACCTGCCAGAGCACTTTATGTTTCACGGAATCGGGAGCAGAAGCATTGACACATCATTTTTAAAATATTTCTTCACTACCTTTGTGAAATGTTTTACTACGTATATATCTGTGTTATCTCTCTGTGCTTCGCTTATCACGAGCTAAAATTTAATTTAAAGTAGCGCACAGGTCAGTTTTTAATAGATAAAGTTGCAGTTTCTCCAATACGTAGGCGGATATAGAATTTTAATCATACATCAAAATACCCCTTCCCCTCTCATTCCTTACGCGTACAATGGTTTACCGAAAATCTGTTTCTTTTTTTCATATCTCGAGCTGTTTATGAAATATTATGGGTATCCATGTAACAAGGGACTCCTTATGTAATAAAATAGTCCCGTTCTCTTCTCTCCACAATTAAGAAGTGCAAAGATCGTTGTGCATACGTATGTAATTGCAGAGCGACGCCGAACACCTGTTTCTGGTTTCAGTCTATCGGTTGACCATGTGCGGCATTTGTTCACATCGATATCACGCAATTGTATCACACGTAGTTTTCACAGGCCGTATTATGTACCACAGAAATATATTAAAAAGCCACAACTGGTTTGTGAAAAAGGTTCTGATTTAGCCAACTGCTGACTACATCTTTAATTTCCTAATTCAATAACTTCTTCAAATGTCACAGTGTTTAGCGTCATGTCAGTGAGGAGCTCATATTGACGGATACTAGAATTAACGCAGGCGAAACAGAAACTCACCTTTCCAAACATCAACTAAAATTAATCAAAAATAATATCCTCGATTCGTTTCATAACGAATTTCCATAAGTATATCTTCGTTATACGCGTCGGCTTCTTCAGTGGCTGACCTTGTAAAACAAATATTCTTTGTGGAATTATAACAGACCTGGTACGTTACAAAACAGTTAACCATTCCTCAGTAACAAAATTTGACATTTTTCACAGTCGCACCATCATAAAAGCAGATAGTTTAACCACTGCAATGTGAAGATAGAGTTTAAAAGTTTCTTTTCGGAAATGAAAAAACTAATTCAATAATTGGAATTGGACAATGACAATGGTTTAACAAAACACACAATAACAATCATAACAGAAACTGTGACTCTCATGATTCTTCTTAAATGAAACTCTTCCGCTTATTTAATTAGAAAAGATATCGTTGAAGAAAATCTTATCAATGACAAAGTCATAATTATTTTTCAAAATCATTTAATACAAAGTGAAACTATTAACTGGCGTGAAGACATCAATAATGGTCAGAGGTTGATGTTATTCTGTTGTATTACAAACGCCTCATAACCCTTTGAGTTCCAAAAATATTAAAAAAGAAAGGTAATTTTAAAATTGTTCCCAAAATTGAACTTAATCATCATAATGA
This sequence comes from Schistocerca nitens, assembly GCF_023898315.1. Lineage (NCBI taxonomy): Eukaryota > Metazoa > Arthropoda > Insecta > Orthoptera > Acrididae > Schistocerca > Schistocerca nitens. The sequence continues at coordinate 720,027,293 of NC_064618.1, forward strand.
TATACGAATAAGAAGAAATTTGCCCAAAGTAAAGAATCAGTTATTCTGAGGAGGTGGTCTCACTTTTGAACACAGTTTTAAAATTTTTCAGAAACGAACCTGTATTATCATAGTATGCAATGAATAAAAGAAGAATTTGGCAAAAGATAAACTATCAGTTGTCTTAAGGAAGTGGTTTAGCTTTGAAATATGATTTCAAAATGTATTAAAAAAGTTACCTCGATTGCAGTATATTAAGTAACGCAAACAAGAAGAAACTGGCAAAAGTAAACGTTCAGTTGTTTTAAGGAGGTAGTTTCACTTTGGAACCACTGGGACATGCAGTACTCAACCACCCATCATTTCATGTGATATATTTAGTTGCAATTTCCCATTTTCCCTAGACACAATCCTACATCTCGAAATTTCCATGAACTTATAATAACTAAAACATAGCCCTACGTAACAAACAAAAACGGGCGTAAAATTTAATAAACTTACATTCATAGTACATACTGTTCCAGTGGTTTCGTTTCCAGAGCACTAATAAATACCAGTATTAGAAACTTAAATTTATGTTACAATAACTTTATATGTATATTTATTTTCACTTTCAGTTATATCTTCAATATGATCGCTATAAACTAAACCGCATGTCAAAATGTCCTACAATCACGTAGCACCATCTCCGCGCCGACTGTTGCTTTCAACGCTGTGACTGCCACAATGCAGTGCATTTGTAGAAGTACTTGAGTGTACCACTAGATGTATCTGGCTTGCAATAGCATCGATGGCTTCATGCGAAAGGCACTGGTACTTCAAAATAATAATAATAATAATAATAAAACGGCGGTTAAAGGCAGAAATCACTGGTACTCAAAGGGTTAATGACCAACTTTCTTCACTACCATGTAAGATCCCGTACAGCCTGCCTTATTACGCTGATAACTAATAATACAAATCAAATAAACAGTTTACTTCCTGCGAGCAATTTCACACATTTTATACGCTTCAGTGGCAGGAGTTCCAAATTGATAACAAGCATGTCTCAACTAAAAAACTACACCTCGTAGCTCGTGTTGGAGAAATACCCTTGCAAGATGGTACACGAGAGCAATACAAGAAATTTTTAATTAAAAAACTGGCTGTATTTACTTCTCACAATGTCTTGATAAAGAGACTACCTTTGTTATTGAGAATAAACATTATTCTCTCAACACTTTTCTTCCAGTTAGCTGTGTTTATTTTTTATTTATTTCTTTATTTGCTACCTAATCCGAAGCAACTCAGGCTTCATCTTCAGGCATTACAGCACTGTGGTCGGTAAGATATACCACATCAGGTATATCCTGTTAATGTATTCCATCATCCTCTAGTGTGATAAATGTAAGAATGGGTAGTTAAACTCAAAGTATTTGAATTTAAATCGGTAGTTGATTCGAAATCGATAAAACAATAAATACTGCTGAATAAAACAAAAGTGGTAAGAGAATAGCCTTTGTTCTCCATAACAATTTCTATAACAAAACATTACAGAACAGACATCCCTTACTTTTAACGTCACAGGAACGTAAAGAAGCTGTCTGATTTTTCGATGAAAATGCCAAATTTTGAACAACTTCAGTAAGTTCACATATCCAGCATAAACTGGTAATTAATTAATATTTTACGTGTGTTCCGATACTTGCATATGTTCCTTAATAGAGCACAACCTTTAAAGCTGCAACTACAGTTACAAGATTTCAAATAGTTTAATCCCTTTAAAACACTGTCCTCGCTTCTAGAACGCTCGATAACATTTGTACTTCATTCAAAAAGTCCTGTACGAAGTAGGGAAAAAAACACTCCTCCTTCTAGTCTGGGATACAATGCAAGCAAGTAATACAAGCAAATTCGCAGACGCTGACATTTGTGATGGGCCCGCTTGCACTCTGTCACTGTAGCAGGCAGGCATAACACAGAAGAGGAACACGTGGCACTCATCACGGCTAATCAGAGCCTCGCTGTTTACAAACACCAGCTCTCCGTTGAATGATCCAACGGCGCGAGCACACTTGCTGTATGAGCTTTCACAAGTCCAAACAGGAAGTAAACTCCTTGTGATACAACGGAGTACTGTAAGGCGTGGCTTTTTGGCCACAAGAAAAATTGGTAATAATTTTCATTTTTCTTTGTACTAGTATTTTACATTGGGATATCATCTTCATAGCGTTACTGAAAAAAACGGCTAAGCAGATTTCCAGAAAAAGGCCAGAAAATTCCGTGTACAGTCGGCATAAGACGCGTCCATCCGTGGAAGCTATTTCATATTCACGATTTCTAGAGTGCTTCATTTTTCTGTGTATTACGTTTCAGTTGTGATGAAAATTTGAAATTCAGTTCAGTGCATCTGTGCTCATTATGTTGATTAGGAAAAGGGCCGCGGTATTTCCAGTAGCCATACAGCGCGGTTCACATTAGCATTCTGTCATCACTTATTCTAGCATGACGTCATAGTGGAAACAACGCGATATTTTCTTCTCCAAAGGTATCTGCAACTATTCGAGTGTTCCTAGAAACAACAGGCTCAATTTCCTCCAGCCTCCATCCATCATGCTTTCCCTATGGCCCCGTCCTCTCTTCCTCTTTTTGCTTCGATTGCATTTTTTATCCATTTCTCTTGTACGACGTATACGCTTGTTATTTGTGAGATTAATAAAATTAAAGCCATTTTTAGTGAGATAATTCAGTAGACTATGTTCATATACTACAATGTCGTTTCACAGTGCAATCTTTTGCGCATGCCACGTAAGTAAGGAACAAGGGAGAAATCTTTAGATGAGTAGGGTCGAGCCTGAAATGTATTTAGGCCCAAATTCAGCAACCACTGACCTTTTGGAAACAATGAACAATGGATAGAGGCGTCCACTGCTTAATACCAGGTAACTGTGTTTATATATGCTACCAAACTAACGGTACAGCACGAGCTCGTTATCCTGTACACACTTGAGTTTAGGTCGACAAAGCCGAGTCGTTACGTTAGTCAGTACGCGGGAATATTCCGTACTCGCTTGTCCTACGTGAGTCATCCTGCTGCATTTATCACCAAGGTTTTCATTCCTGCAGACTTATCATTTACGGGTTATGCTAAACAACCTACTCCATGACGCAAGGGTCTTCGTCACACGGGGTATCTCCAGCCATTAGGCCGGAATGATTATGCTTTCACAGAGAGCCGATTCGGCGACGTGCAGGTTAGATGGTCACTTCAACTCGCTATACTCATTTACTTTGTGTTACACTGTACATATTTAACCCGTTTCCTTTATCATTGTTCCATATCTCATCTTCCCTACAGCATAGATGGTCACTTCAACTCCCTATACTTATTTACTTTGTGTTACACTGTACATATTTAACCCGTTTCCTTTATCATCGTTCCACATCTCATCTTCCCTACAGCATCCGTCAATAGACGGAAGAAATTACATTTCGGTGGACTGCAGTGATAATAATAATAATAATAATAACACCACTTCCATGCATATAGTTTCAGCAGAAGATGCTCCATAGTTTTGTACGTATTCAAGGACATACTGAACCACCAACAGCTGTTGTGTGACCAGTTTCAATCGTAACAAATCAACTTTCTTTTGTTTTATTTTGGACATCATGGTTGCAACTATTTCTAAACACAAACGCTGAGCTATAATATTTCCGTAGTTGTTCTGTTATGATTGAAAGTGGTTACATACATAATGCATTATACGACAGCAGCTGTTGGTGGTTCAACGCAATATGCCTCTTAACATCAGGCGAGTGGCATAGTGCCTCAGATGCTGGGCATGCCTTCAGGAGAAGTGAGACTGAAATACGCATCCAGACGTCCTGTTCCTTCTTCCGTTGTTTTCATAAATCACTTGAGATTAGTGTCGGCCTGCTCTCTGGAACAACGGTACGTGCCACGTGACTGAAATAGGCGCAGGCAGTTTAATCTATAAAAAGAGTGGCAATACCTACTTCAAATTCTTGTATAATGATGGAACATACACTGATCAGCCAGAACATTACGACCACTGAACTACTATCGATATAAACCCGCCCAGGCGATAGCAGGGTCACTCGGAGAGAAAGACTGCTAGTCACACACACGCACGGTGCATGTAGTATCCTTGAGCGTGCTATCCGTATGTACAATGGCGCCCGCGATCTATCTGAGTTTCACCGAGGCCTGGGGGCTCGGCACAGGCATCTCAGAAACTGCACGACTTATTAGGTGTTCGAAGAGTGCTGTGGTGAATGTCTTCAAAGTATGGCGAAACCAATGTGACACTTCCAGACGTCGTGGGGTTGAGCAGCCACTCCTCATTACAGATACCGGACGTCGTTGGTTGGGCAGACTGGTAAAACAGGACAGGCGGCGAACATTGGTGGAACTAGCATTAGATTTTAATGCTGGTGCACCGAACACTCCTAACGATGGGCCTCCGCATCCGACGACCCATTCATGTGCCAATGTTGACACCGCGACATGGACAACTACGATAGAAATATGCACGTGACCATAGGCGCTGGACGTTGGCGCAGTGGCAGAGAGTTGCATGGTCTGATGGATCGCGATATCTGATGAATCCGGATACGTTCTTCACTATGCCGATGGGAGGGCGAGAATCCGTCGTCTTCCAGGGGAACAGCTCCTCGTCACTTGTACTAAGGGACATAGCCAAGCGCACAGCGGCTCCATTTTTCTCTGGGGAACAAAAATAGTTGAAATGGCTCTAAACATTATGGGACTTAACATCTGAGGTCATCAGTCCCCTAGAACTTAGAAATACTTAAACCTAACTAATCTAAGGACAGCACACACAGCCATGCCCGAGACAGGATTCGAACCTGCGACTGCAGCAGCAGCGCGGTTCCGGACTGAAGCGCCTAGAACCGCTCGTCCACAGCGGCCGGCTATGGGAAACATTCACGTGGGCATCCATGGGTCCAGTGCAGTTCATGCAAGACGGCCAAGGAGTATCGTATACTGAATGCAGACCACGTACATCACACAGCTTCTTTTGTCCATGTATGGGATCCAGAAGCGGTAGATAGCAGGCCGCACGTAGATACCATGTTTTTGAGTGGGATCCGCCTTTAGCAAACACTATTTTGTTTTTGTCCCAGACACGGTTCACTGTAGTTGCAGCATCATCAGTGTTATTTTTTTTTATTTTTATGGCTTCTTACCAAATGGTGTGGATTGCTTGCTGTATTACGTTTTTATAAGGCCTGTTTTTCTTTACAGATTGTCACCTGCAAGGTTCTTTTTTCGTCATCTTCTTCACTGCCAAGTTCAGTGTTTTGAGTTGTCACTGTCACTATCAGACAGCTGATAAACAGTGACAACTCAGAACACTGAACATGGCAATGAAGAAGATGACGTAAACAGAAACCTTGCAGGTGACAATCTGTAAAGAAAAACAGGCCTTATAAAAACGTAATACAGCAAGGAATCCACAACATTTGGTAAGAAGCCATAAAAATTTAAAAAATAACACTGATGATGCTGCAACTACAGTGAACCGTGTCTGGGACAAAAACAAAATAGTGTTTGCTACAGGCAGACCCCACTCAAAAACATATGTTATTGTTAAAGTAAACACAGACAAAAGAGCTTCATCATCAAGATGATTATGTAGATACCATGTTTCTTCTAGAAAGCATTCGATACAAAACCGCATCTTCGCCTTGTAAATATACCAGAGGCGTAAGAATGTACGAACATATGTAGTATTAGCATTACATTAATGTGACCACAACCTATGTTTGACGTCAACGTGCGGTAACCACTTACAGACGGCAGCTGGCAGCACTAGCAGTGGAGGGTACGAATAGCTTGTCGGAGTGGAGGGGGGGAGGAGGGGACGGGATTACCGTATTGCAGAAACGGAGCGATTTATTTGACGTCCAAAAGGGCATCATGATTGGCTTTCGGCCAAAGGTGCAAGCATTTCCGAAACGGCTAAGTTTGTAACCGTTCGTATTCCGCTGTGGTTAAAATATATCGCGCATAGCAAACTGGCCGTATCCAGAACCGGTGCCGATGCAACTGTGGATCACCGCGGGCCGTAGATTATCGAGGTCAACGACGGCTGCGGAGATGTTTACGAGCGAATAGACGTGCATATGTGAGCAACTGATCGCCTAGATGACCCAAGGAGCTAACGACTAGGTCTCCTCAATGACCAAACGGTGTTGCGTATGGGCCTTCGCAGCAGGCACCTAGTTGAAGCATCCATGCTGATGTTTATTGGCGACCAACTGAAATGGACGTCCACCGAGTGACGACAGGTGACGTTTTCAGATTAATCACTTTTTACGCCCCAACGGACAGATGGCCTTTCGCGTGTACGGTGAGAAAATTTTGAAAGCAAACACTGTGCAACAATCACTGGGAGGGTCCAGGTCGGAGGAGGGAGTGTTATGGACTGGGGAATGTTTCCGTGGCATTCCCTGGGCGATCTAGTTATTCTGGTAGGTACAATCGGTCAACACAAGTATGCAGCTGACCTTGGGATCATGCCCATCGGCACGATGGCATCTACCAGCAGGACAGTGCAACGTGTCACATAGCTCGCAGTGTACGTGCGTTGCTGGAAATGCACCAGGATGAGTTCACCGTACTCCCCTGGCCACAAAACTCACACGGATTTAAACACAGTGGAGAATCTGTGGTAACATCTCGATCGGGCTTGTCGCGGCATCCATACTCAATGGAGAAACGTAGAGCAGCTTGCCAAAGCACTGGAGTCGGTTAGCTCCACATCACTTTCCAGAACCTCACTGAGTCGCTTCCTACACGTCGCGCGACGCAAAAGATGGTTGCCCAGGCTTTTGACAGGTGGTCCCATAAATTTGACTGGACTATGTATTTATTTTAACAAACATAGTTCCAAACTGTCACAAATAATAAATAGATGCGATCTCTTAATGGTTCTCTTCAGACCTATAAATAACAATAAAACTTTGACAAGTACCTGTTTAATCTTTCATTTTTATTTATAGATTCGAAGACGATCAGTAAGTGATGGAGCCAAGTTACCATCTCTGACAATTTTCAACAGAGACTGTCAAAATAAATATTCTTAAAAATATACAGTTGCACAATCTTTCATGACGATATGTCACCTATTATCAAGATACACTATTGGACAGACGTTTTCGTAAAGAGAACTCAGTATGTCGATTTTAAAGCGGAGGCGCCAACAGAAACAAAGTTAGAGTGTGACGCACCGCAAGGTAATGCGATTGGACCACTAGATTTCACTAAATAATTGAAACCGAACTACCGACAAAATTTTGCAGGTGGTTCACGGTATTTTGGTACTAAGCGACCTGTGTTCTCCGGTGGCTGCTTACGTAATAATCGCATTTAGTTTGATTTATCTTTGTGTCTGTATTGCTCTGAAAATATCTGCACGACAGTGCAAATGTCGATGGCTCACGCTGGGTGTCTTGCTCGGAAATAAACTTGTCCTGTTGAGTCACAGCACCGGCTGTTGATAACAGTAATGACCACTCTGCTTGAGGTTGCGTTCTGTACAGCTCGGCTCTGTCTCAGGTTAGTTTTTCTGATAAGTGACAATTGAGCGTTAACCGCGACACGTAATGGCACGCTTATGTTTACTTAAGAAGAGATGGGCGAAATGCACATCGTGTATGGGTTCACTGAAGAGTGTGGCAGAGCGCCGCAACTACGTTCTACTCAGCTGTTCTCTCAATGACGGCAACCCTATCACAGTACTTTTACATCTGTATGCAAGGTCTCCCCGAAGGAATAGTCAATATTCAGCGATATAACAGGAACTCTCATTTGAAGCAAAAAACTTCATATGACCGTATGCCCTGTTATGAATGGTTTCCGAGTTAGAACAGATTTAATGTATATTTGTTGTGGAGGGCACGTATGTCTCTTACCGAGCCAGTCTCTTTGATTTATCATTGCATCCCAAACTATCTCTTTGATCGAAATGTTTCTTTGGCATTAAACTAGTCCGTTGAACGCGCAGTCGTCCACGGTGTGTTGTGAGTGAAGTGGTGCGAGGGACTAACAGTGTATCAGAGAGAAGCATCGGTTAACTTTGATTAACTTTGTTTGTACACGCGATGGTTGAAATGCCGTATACCTACTCCAATGAAGAATACACATATATGATGAATGTTTGCGACTTCTGCAACGGCCGTGCTCCTGATTCTGTGGAAGAATGCTGTCGGCGCTTCCTGGTATGTCGAATTCTTGATAGCAGATGCTGACCTGAGTTTTCAGAACATTGCGTCAGACAGGTATTCTTCCAAGCTCCCATTTTTTCTTCTGAAAGTATAGTTCAACAGCCTGTGCAGGAACAATTATTATGTGACGTATACGGTGATGCTTAGACGCGAATTTGTTAAAAATCCGTAAGTTTTTATTGGTATTCGTGTTGTAAATAAAAACGCATTTTTCTCGCTGCAGTGTATTTTATTTGTTCCAGACGCGTTTCGATCTTCAGTGGTATCTAGAATGATACAGTAGTGTTTTGATATGCGCTACTTGTAGATTATAAAACAGTTCACATCTTATTTTTTACATAAATGATTACTTATTTTCGTAAAAAAATATAAGAAACAAAACATAGCTGTATCTTTCTAAATTACACTGAAAATGCCTTAAAGTAAAAAGGGGTGCTTGCTAAGGATAATGGCCACACAGACAAATTTGTTTTTGTTGATAGTTTGTAAAACACATTTTGTAATGTTTACTAACTGACAATGTATCCAAGAATACTAAAAATAAATAACAGTGTACATTAAATGTGTTCTATCCTGGAAAGCATTCGGGATAGGGAATACGTCCATATGAAGTTTTTTGCTTCAGATCATCGTCGCTTACATATCCCTGATTATTGACCATTGCTCCTGGCCTATGAGTAACTGAATCCTTCCATCTCAGAAAAGAAGAAAGCGACCTCTTATTGCAGGTTTCACAGAAACCAGGGTAATTGAGGTAACGAAATGAATAAATCATAATTTTGTTATTACTCTGTAACGAACCATCGGAGACCATTTGTTTCTTAAACCAATATTTTCATCCAGCAAGCTTGAAGACTGGTACATTTCATATTACCAAGAAATACAGGAATTAAGGGCCTCGTGCTACATCGCACTGTGTTCATCCGGATAACCGTTTGCCTTCGTCATGTTGCAACTACAGTAGCAGTAGTACTAAATTTTGCTAATGAAACTCTACTACTACTCGTATTTCGTATATACTTTATGTCCAGTGTAATATTACTCACAAAAGCTTCGTGAACAATGCTTCGTAAACAATACCCACTTTCCAAGAAAATTAAACTCGAAAATAAAAGAAAAAACTCGTCTCTATAACCTTAATTTCCCTCAGTAACAAAAGTGTAGAACGGTGGGTATTTTGAAATACAGAACGTACGAGAACGACAATAACTGAATAGTTTCCAGAATACAGCCTCTAGGAAAAGGTATTCGAACACTAGGCAAGTGGTCCCTGCGTTTATACAGTTCGAAGAAGCCACAGCGCTCAGAATCCGGTTATCGGTTGCCGTCGCCGCGATAAGCAGGCACACGGTGCTCGATCTTCCTGTGCTACGCCCTGTTCCTGAGTTTTCGCAGTAGTCAGTGAAGTAATGTCAAGCGAATCGAACGTCATGGGACTGACGCGACACACTTATGTCACATTCCTTTGTGCTGAGCTATTCCAAATAAGTGTAGGCCTACTTTTCCACGAAATAGTACGATAGCTGGTCATGTAATGTCGTATCTCAAAGCAGACGCCATTATTTATACTGTAAGTGGCAAAAAACTGTAATTTAGGGATGAAACCCTATCAGGAACATACCCACAAACCTATTCAACTCCTTAGCATGCCATTAAAGCTTAGAAGCTAAAATTTTAGTGAGTTTATTCACTCCAGGAAAAGGCAACACCTGTTTTTTTTACCAAGATCAGGGCTACATATGCGGGCAATGCACTAACATTTAGGCTGTAACAACCTCATTGAAGAAGAATTACAGGATTTGAGGAATGGAATGTACAGTCTAATGAGTACCGAATAAGAATTCAGAGTAACTCGAGTAATGAGAAGTGCAGAAATTAGAGCAGCGAGAAATTTAACATCAGAAATGGGCTCAGGAAGAAGAGGAAATCACAGAATTCTGGTACTAGGCTGCAAAATAGTCCCTGATGGACGGAGCAAGAACATACACTACTGGCCATTAAATTGCTACATCACGAAGATGACATGCTACAGACGCGAAATATAACCGACAGGAAGAAGATGATGTGATATGCAAATGATTAGCTTTTCAGAGCATTCACACAAGGTTGGCGCCGGTGGCGACACCGACAACTTGCTGGCATGAGGAAAGTTTCCAACCGATTTCTCATACACAAACAGCAGTTGACCGGTGTAAAAAGAAGACTGCCACTGGCCAAAAGGGCATTCCTCGCCAAGAGAAGTATACCGGTATCAGACAAAGACCTTAATTTGAGGAAGAAATGTTCGTTTGGACCACAGCTCTGTTTGGTGGTGAAACATGCACTGTGGAAAAACCGGAATAGAAGAGATCTGAAGCATTTTAGTTGTGGTGCTACAGCAGAATGTTGAACATTAGGTGGACTGATAAGGTAAGGAATGAGGAGGTTGTCTGTAGAATCGGCGAGGAAAGGATATGTGGTAAAAACTGAAAAAGAAGGGACAGGATGATAGGACAGCTGTTAAGACATCAGGGAATATCTTTCACGGTACCGCAGAGCGTAGAAACTGTCGAGGAAGACAGATTGAGGCTGCAATACATCCAGAAAACAATTTAGAACGCGCGTCGCAATTTCTACTCTGGCATGAGAAGATTGGCACAGGAGAGGAATTCAAGGCGGGCCGCATCAGACTAGTAAGAAGACTGATGACTAAAGAAAATAAAAAAGATTCTATCTTACTGCGTAATAAAATCCTAGCCACGAAAGTTAGGCTCTGTATGTTTCCCGTTCTGTGTGATTAGTTCCACATTCGAGTGTTAAGGTGTTAGAGAACAATAACGGTTGTAATAATAAATGTTTTCCTGATGACCCACCATGTCGAAACGACAAGAATGTAGAATCAAATCCCGACAAGATATCGATGTGGTGCAATGATTGGCAATGGACTGTAAATTTTGAGACATTTAACACAGTTCACAGCAGGTTTTGTACCGCAACTACCTATTGTAATTAAAATATTTTATCGCCATGGTGAGATTCTAAGACTTCAGGCCGCAATATTCCATGTGTTGCTTGCGTCTGAATATGAAGTCCTTTTTTCTTCTACTTCTACGTCTCCATGGACACTCTGCGAATCACATTTAAGTGCCTGGCAGAGGGTTCATCGAACAACCTTCACAATAATTCACTGTTATTCCAATCTCGTACTGTGCGCGGGAAAAACGTACACCTATATCTTTCCGTGCGAGCTCTGATTTCCCTTATTTTATTATTATGATCGTTTCTCCCTATGTAGGCCGGCGTCAACATAATATTTTCGCATTCGGAGGAGGAAGTTGGTGATTGAAATTTCATGAGAAGATTCCGCCGCAACGAAAAACGCCCTTGTTTTAACGATGTTGACCGCAAATACTGTATCATGTCAGTGACACTCTCTCCCCTCTTTCGCGATAATACAAAGCGTTCTGCTCGTCTTTGGACTTACTCGATATACTCCATCCGTCCTATCTGGTGCGGATACCACACCGGACAGCAGTATTCTAAAAGAGGACAGACAAGCGTAGTGTATGCAGTCTCTTTAGTAGGCTGCTATATTTTTTAAGTGTCCTGCTAATAAAAGGCAGTCTTTGGTTAGCCTTCCCCATAACATTTTCTATGTATTCCTTCCAATTTAAGTAGTGCGTAATTGAAATTCCTAGGTATTTTGTTGGATTTACGACCTTTAGATTTGTCTGATTTATCGTGTAATCGAAGTTTAACGGATTCCTTTTAGCACTCATGTACATGACCTCACACTTACTTAGGGTCAATTGCTAGTTTTACACCATACAGATATTTTTTCTAAATCTTTTTGTAGTTTGTTTTGATCTTCTGATGACTTTACTGGTCGATAAACGACAGCATCATCTGCAAACAATTTTCTTATTCTTCTTTCGTGCGAACTTATTTTCATACAGGGGCTTCCAGTTCCTAAATTTAAGACGAAATTTGTCTATATAATGAGGTTGTAAACATGCTTGAGGCTGCAAAATTTAGCGAAATCGCTTACGTTTCCCTCTAACATAACATAACTGGGAGAACAGACAAGGAAACATCACACACTTGATCTTACATTTTAAGGAGGAAAAAGCACACTAGCAAGATATCAGCCCCGGCAGTCGACCCGCGTGAAAATTTGGCCCGTAATTCTGTTGGTGCGTAGTTATGACCATCCGAAAGTACAGCTTTTTAACTTTCGCACGTACCTGTGTTTGTCACTCGCTCGGCCCCACTCAGCCGCCTAATACCCGAGCGCAAAGTACAGTGGAGCGAGTAAGAGGTTTGAGAAATACTATTTTGATATTGATCATATGCCTCGTCCATTGTATCAAAGCGTTCGGTTTCTAATTTATAGATGGTGCCAGAGATTTTGCTCTGAACATCTTTACGTTGCAGTTCACAGATGCTGTGTAAATGAATGAAACGAATGAGTGTGTCATTAAAGAAGTAGCGTAGCGCTATTTAATTATAGACATCGCTGTTGTGCATTTATTTTCGTTTGGATTTTAAAGCTGGCAGTGTTAAAGAGTAGTTCATTTGAAGGAAATGCGCCATTCTTCAACGTAAGTGTCATGATTGAGTTGTGAAAGGAAAATAATTTACTTCATTTCTTAATAATTCTCCGATTGCATAGCTTTATTCATTCTGATTTTGAGGCTTATATTTAGCTTCAGAATGTCAATGCAAGAATATTGTTAATGTTGTCACTAGACATGGCCTACACCTCAACAGGTATGGGAAGGGGAGGTTGGCAAAACTTATAGGTGACAGCATAGGTGGGGGTGGTGGGATCACTCATGGGAAAATTCCGGTAGTTGTGGGTGTTAGAGCTGTACCTTTTTTAGATTGAAGTCAGCTGATAGGTATTCCTGCTTAAGGGAAGTCCCTCTAACAAAGAAACCACTTTCTACAAAGCTTGGGTATCCGATTAATGAGAGAATTAGTATATTTCATCAAAATATACAAGGTATTAGAGATAAAGTTAGTGAACTGCTTATAGATGTTGACTCTGAAATTATTGGTATATCTGAACACTTCTTAAATAAGGAGATAATTCAGAGGCTTCCTTTACCAGGATACAGGTTGGCTGGCAGCTTTTCTAGGAGCTCTTTGCGGTGTGGGGGAGTAGCCATGTATGTGAAAAACGGTATCCCATTTGAGTCAATTGATGTTTCAAAGTACTGCACTGAAAAGGTGTTTGAACGTTGTGCAGGTGTGGTTAAATTTAGTGGAGCTAAACTTCTTACTGTTGTTATTTATAGATCCCCAGACTCCGATTTCACAACATTTTTGCTAAAGCTAGAGGAGGTTCTTGGTTCACTTTATAGGAAATACAAAAAGTTAGTTATATGTGGTGACTTCAATATTAATTGTATAAGTGATTGTGCAAGGAAAAGGATGCTGGTAGACCTCCTTAATTCATATAATCTTATGCAAACCGTATTCTTTCCAACGAGAGTGCAAGGGAACAGTAGAACAACCATAGACAATATTTTTGTTCATTCGTCATTATTAGAAGGGCTTTCTGTTAGCAAAAAGGTGAATGGCCTTTCAGATCATGATGCACAAATTTTAAGTCTAAAAGATTTTTGTGCTGCAACACATGTTAAATATAGTTACCAACTTTTTAGGAAAGCTGATCCAGTTGCTGTACAGACTTTTGTAAACCTTATCAAGGAACAAGAGTGGCAAGATGTTTATAGTGCTGATACAGTAGACAATAAATATAATGCTTTCCTCAAGACTTTTCTCGTGCTCTTTGAAAGTTGCTTTCCGTTAGAACGTTCAAAACAGGTTACTAGCACAAACAGGCAGCCTGGGCCTGGGTGGCTGACTAAAGGGATAAGAATATCTTGTAGAACAAAGTGGCAATTATATCAAAACGTTAGAAACAGTCACAGTCTAAATGCAGCAGCCCATTACAAATAGTATTGTAAGGTGCTTAAAAAAGTTATTAGGAAGGCAAAAAGTATGTGGTATGCAGATAGAATAACTAAGTCTCAGGATAAAATTAAAACCATATGGTCAGTCGTAAAGGAAGTGGCTGGTCTGCAGAGACAGGTCGAGAATATAGAATCAGTGCGTAGTGGGGATGTCCGTGTTACTGATAAGTCGCATATATGTACAGTACTTAATAATCACTTTCTGAATATAGCAGGTGAACTAAATAGAAACCTAGTCCCAACAGGGAATCATATAGCGCTCTTAGAAAAAAGTGTTCCGAGACTGTTACCTGAAATGCTCCTCCATGATACTGACAAGAGGGAGATTGAGTTAATAATTAAATCACTAAAGACCAAGAACTCTCATGGATATGACGGGGTATCTAGCAGAATATTGAAGTATTGTTCCACGTATGTTAGCTCAGTACTTGGCCATATCTGTAACTTTTCCTTTAGGAGTGGTCGGTTTCCTGACCGATTAAAGTACTCGGTAGTGAAGCCACGTTATGAAAAGGGAGACAGGGATAATGTTGACAATTATAGACCTATTTCTATGCCATCGGTGTTTGCTAAAGTTATCGAGAAGGTTGTATATACAAGGTTACTGCAGCATTTAAATTCACATAATTTGCTGTCAAATGTACAGTTTGGTTTTAGAAATGGCTTAACAACTGAAAATGCTATAGTCTCTTTTCTCTGTGAGGTTTTGGACGGATTAAACAAAAGGTTGCGAACGTTAGGTGTTTTCTTTGATTTAACGAAGGCTTTTGACTGTTTGACCACAAAATATTACTGCAGAAGTTGGAACATTATGGAGTAAGGGGAGTAGCTTACAATTGGTTCGCCTCCTACTTTAAGAACAGTAAGCAGAAGGTAATCCTCCGTAATATTGAGAGTGGTAATGATGTTCAGTCCCAATGGGGCACTGTTAAATGGGGCGTTCCCCAAGGGTCGGTGCTGGGGCCACTGCTGTTTCTTATTTATATAAATGATATGCCTTCTAGTATTACAGGTGATTCAAAAATATTTCACCTTGGTAGTGAAGGATCTTGTGTGTAATATTGAAACATTATCAAATAATGTAGTTCATGATATAAGTTCGTGGCTTGTGGAAAATAATTTGATGCTAAATCACAGTAAGACTCAGTTTTTACAGTTTCTAACTCACAATTCAACAAGAACTGACATTTTAATCAGACAGAATGGGCACGTTATAAGCGAGACGGAACAGTTCAAGTTCCTAGGCGTATGGATAGATAGTAAGTTGTTGTGGAAAGCCCATGTTCAGGATCTTGTTCAGAAACTAAATGCCGCTTTATTTACCATTAGAACAGTATCTGAAATAAGTGACATTTCAACACGAAAAGTAGTATACTTCGCATATTTTCATACGCTTATGTCATATGGTATTATTTTTTGGGGTAATTCTTCTGATTCAAAAAGGGTATTTTTGGCTCAAAAACGGGCTGTTCGAGCTTTGTATGGTGTAAGTTCGAAAACCTCTTGTCGACCCCTATTCAATAGTCTGGGAATTTTGACATTGCCCTCACAGTATGTATTTTCTTTAATGTCGTTTGTTGTTAGCAATATTAGCTTATTCCCAAGAGTTAGCAGCTTTCACTCAGTTAATACTAGGCAGAAATCAAATCTGCATGTGGAATGCACTTCCTTGACTCTTGTGCAGAAAGGAGTGCAGTATTCTGCTGCATCCATTTTCAATAAGCTACCACAAGAACTCAAAAATCTTAGCAGTAGCCCAAACACTTTTAAGTCTAAACTGAAGAGTTTCCTCATGGCTCACTCCTTCTATTCTGTCGAGGAGCTCCTGGAAGAGCTAAAAAATTAAGCAAATTCCGTGTTACATTCTTGATTTTCTTTATTTAAACTAACGACTTGTCGCCTGAATATGTTTCTTATATTTCATTTCATTCTGTTTCTACAATCGTGTTATAATTTCATGTATTGACTCGTTCCATGACCATGGAGACTTCTCCTAAATGTGGTCCCACGGAACAATAAATAAATAAATAAATAAAAAATAATATTGAACGCATATGTGCGTGAGTTTGAGATATTACGTACTCATATTACTTAGTACTTTAGAGTCGGCAGCTGTGGCTGACCGGTTCTAGGCGCTTCAGTCCGGAACCGCGCTGCTGCTACGGTCGCAGGTACGAATCCTGCCTCGGGCATGGATGTGTGTGATATCCTTAGGTTAGTTAGGTTTAAGTAGTTCTAAGTCTAGGAGACTGATGACCTCAGATGTTAAGTCCCATAGTGCTTAGAGCCATTTGAACCATTTTTTGAGTATTTTAGACTTCAAAACACGTTGGACAGATGCGTCCACCTCCCTATCCTTCTTCCCTAATCATAAATATCCCGAAAATAGGAGGTCTCTGGCTATCACTCCAATTTTCAGTACTTCGCGCTCTGGCATTAGGAAGCTGAAGTGGAGCGAAGCGTGTGACAAGTAAACGGTGCGCGCGAAAGTTTAAAAGCTGTACTTTCAGAAGGTCATAATTGCGTAGTCTCAGAAATATGTCCCAAATTCTCGCGCAGGATAGATTGCGGGGCTGACATTTTGCCTGTGTGCTTTTTGTCCTTAAAATAAGAGGTCAAGTTGCTGATGTTTCCTTGTGAGACGGCTTCAGTTCAACATTGTGTAACAATTTCACTTCAGTACTGTATCTGCGCCTATGTAGCAAAGGCGGTTTCAGTAACTACAGTATTTCTAAAACACATTCCACCCTCCGACGCACACCATATGTTCGCCTAAGTATGAAAGATGAGGACGCTGATATAGATATAAAGATGAGGACGCTGATATACACTCATGCTCATAAATTAAGGATAACTGCAGAAAGCGGTGCCACACAACTGGCGCTAATAGCATAGGTACATAGGGAACAAACGCGACACAGGTCTGTAAGTCCACGCTGTTGGTGATAAGTTGAGAAAAGCGTCCCGTACCCTGACATCAATATGGGATATGATCGCCATGCACACGTGCACAGGCCGCACAACGGGTTGACATACTCTGGATCAGGTGGTCGAGCAGCTGCAAGGGTATAGCCTCCCATTCTTGCACCAGTGCCTGTCGGAGCTCCTGAAGTGTCGTAGGGGTTCGAAGACGTGCAGCGATACGTCGACCGAGAGCACCCTAGATGTGCTCGTTGGGGTTTAGGTCTGGAACAGGCAGGCCACTCCATTCGCCTGATATCTTCTGTTTCAAGGTACTCTTCCAAGATGGCAGCACGGTGGGGCCGTGCGTTATCAGCCACCAGGAGGAAAGTGGGATCCACTGCACCACTGAAAAGGCGGACATACTGGAGCAAATTGACGTCTCTATACACCTGACCTGTTACAGTTCCTCGGTCAAAGACATGCAGGAGTGTATGTGCACCAATCATAATCCCACCCCACACCATCAAACCATACAGGTCCCTTTCAAAGACAATAGGGGTTGGTATCTGGTTCCTGGTTCACGCCAGATGAAAATCCGGCGAGAATCAGACTGTACCGGGACTCGTCTGTAAACCTAAACTGGGACCACTGTTCCAATGCCCATGTTCTGTGTTCTTGACACTAGGCTTTAAGGGCTCACCTGTGACCAGGGGTCAGTGGAATGCACCTTGCAGGTCCCCTGGCGAAGAAACCATGTCTCTTCAGTCGTATGTAGACTGTGCGTCTGGAGACAACTGTTCGAGTGGCTGCGGTAAGGTCCCGAGCAAGGCTAACTGCAGTACTCCGTGGCCGTCTGCGGGCACTGATGGTGAGACATCGGTCATTTTGTGGTGTTTTACACTGTGGACGTCCCGTACTGTAGCGCCTGGACACGTTTCCTGTCTGCTGGAATCGTTCCCATAATCTTGAGATCACACTTTGTGGCACACTTAGGGCCCGTGCTACGACCTGCTGTGTTTGACCAGCCTCCAGTCGCCCTAGTATTCTACCCCTCATAACGTCATCATGTGTTCTTTGAGCCATTTTCAACACACAGTCACCATTAGCACACCTGTAAACATCTGCACACTTACTCGCTGCACCGTATTCTGACATGTACCAACACACCTCTGCGTATGTGGACTGCTGCCAGCGCCACAGTGCGACGACCGCACGTCAAATGCACCGCATGATCATACCCCAAGGTGTTTTAAATCCGCAAACCGCCCACCGGAGCGTTGTTTCACCATGTATCAGCATTATCCTTAATTTATGAGCATGAGTGTAGATATAAAAGCTATGTCCAAAGATACAGACAGACAAGGAAGTATGCACTTAAGCGACAATTCACTCGTTACTGTAAAGATTACGCCTACCAGTGCAATAGATCCAATAAATGCAAGGCACGCTACATAGCGCCATGCAGCTTTAAGCGGTTTACCGAGTTTTGTTCGGTGGGGCTCTACCTTTCTCTTCGGAATTAGGACTGTTGTTACGCGCTGACGTTCTTTTGCCTGCGAGCTGTCTCAACGGGGATAATACGTTTACAACTGAAATGAGCAAGGAGTGCTGTTCTTTCACCACAATCGCGGTTTGCTGTACGACTGCATGCGTAATGGCACCTGCTGCAATAACTGTGTTGTAAACCACAGCCAGACAATTTTCTCTAGCAAATGGTGGACGTTCTAGTCCTCGCACGCACAGTAATTTTACTGTCAAAGGAGGACAAATCATCATTTTAAAAGAAAAATAGCACAAGTTTCCATCGACATCGTGATAATTGGAAACAGTACAAGACGACTGGACAAAGGAGGGACAGAAAAAGGATCGTTGCGTTATTTAGGAATCGTCTCGGCGTTCTTTTGACGTGATCTGTGGAACTCAAGGGATGTCAAGTTATGAATGGCCCGAAGGCTATTGAAATTCCACTCCTCTCGATGAAGGATCCGGTATATTATAGCAGCGCTCCCTCACTCCGTATTCACCGTTCGAGATGAAACAATAAAACCTTATTGCGGACTGCTACTATCTGAAACTTCCTGGCAGATTAAAACTGTGTGCCCGACCGAGACTCGAACTCGGGACCTTTGCCTTTCGCGGGCAAGTGCTCTACCATCTGAACTACCGAAGCACGACTCACGCCCGGTCCTCACAGCTTTACTTCTGCCAGTATCTCGTCTCCTACCTTCCAAACTTTACAGAAGCTCTCCTGCGAACCTATCTGTTTGGCACCCTAGGATCAGGTAAGTTAATTCTGGGAGGTATTTTAATTTTGGCACACTCAATCTCATTTGTCATTTTCACGAAAGTGTTAGAGGAATCTCAGGAGTTGGTTACCACATGTCGAGTGAGACGTCCATTTTTACATTCAATGAAGTTTTTAACACCAGAGGGTACCGATCTCTTCATTTATAAAAAATAATAACTTTCTATAAACCGACTCTTACGTAGGCGATATACTTTTTCAACTACTGCTCTCGTTTGGTATGAATTGAACAATTTTGTAGTTAATCCAAAACCGGAAAAATGTTAATTTCATAATGCTATTTACAACAATATTTCAGTAACTTTTGTAATAGTTACGCAAAAACTTTTGTAAAGTAAATTTGAACACTTTCGTCGCCAACTATGTAAACGCTTAAGCTCTTTGCTTATAATAGTTTCGGATGTTCTCCCAACAGGATTCTTTGCTTATAACTGTAGTATCTCTGTTTTTCGCCTGGCGGGAAGAGATGTGCTATTAGGGAGTCACGTGGAGTCGGTGGAGTTGGTTTATCGTCGTGAAACAGTTTGCTTTTTTATTAGGGAACATTACATACGACAAGAACTGATGGGATCTCTTATTGTTCACGAGTGATAGCTCTTCGATCAACAAAGCCTGTGCCAACAGTCACACTTCGAAGATGTAAACGAAGTCAATACAAAACAAACCAAGTAAAATGGGTTCTTGTGGCAACTAAAGAGGAGCAAGAAAAGGAAGAAAGAAAATGAGGAACACACAAAGCAAGAATATTATGCAGATGCCGGCCGGTGTGGCCGAGGGTTCTAGGCGCTACAGTCTGGAACCGCGCGATCACTACGGTCGTAGGTTCGAATCCTGCCTCGGGCATGGATGTGTGTGATGTCTTTAGGTTAGTTAGGTTTAAGTAGTTCTAAGTTCTAGGCAACTGATGACCTCAGAAGTTAAGTCGCATAGTGCTCAGAGCCATTTTTGAACCTAGTGCTGCTCGTTAAAAAACTAAACTAAACTCCGCCCGAACGGGCCATGAAGGACCAAAGATACCGACTGGCCGCTGTGTCATCTTCAGCCCACAGCTATTACTGGATGCGGATATGGAGGGGCACGTGGTCAGCACACCGCTCTCCCGGCCGTATGCCAATTTACGAGACCGGAGCCGCCATTTCATAATCACTGCTGCTCGTTAGGAGTGCCACGATGCAAATAGCAGAGCGTTAAAAATCGACAAAAACGGACAGTTTTTCAATAATTAACTCACTAAATGGCACGACTGATTAAATGGCACGAAATTTAAAATAGTGTCTCCCTGTTTTGGCAGCCGTAAGTTATATAGCCTTAGCATGCGAACAATACACCCAACATCAAACTTCATGAGACGGCACTGGATGTAATATCCGTCGTCGGCTGCTGAAGCCTATGCGGTGGATTTGTCCCCATAAAGTCATTTTAGAAGTGCGTTCCTAAGAGCCCACATTCAGACAGACAGTGATCCCCTACCATACCGTCGTTCGCTGCGTAATTCTTTACGTGATATCCGTTCGCTAAACATTTCTGGTCGCACTGCGCGGCGGTTTATGAGTCTTGAAACATTGTCACTAAGGTACTGAGGATATACACTATGTGATCAAAAGTGTAAGGACACCTCCCTGAAAATGACTTACAAGTTCGCTAATTCTGGAATTCAGTATGGTGTTGGCCCACCCTTAGCCTTGATGACAGCTTCCACTCTCGCAGGCGTACGTTCAATCAGGTGCTGGAAGTTTTCTTGGGGAATGGCAGCCCATTTTTCACGGAGTGCTCCACCGAGTAGAGGTATCTGTGTCGGTCGGTGAGGCCTGGCACCAAGTCGGCGTTCCAAAACATCCCAAAAGTGTTCTATAGGATTCAGGTCAGGACTCTGTGCAGGCCAGTCCATTACAGGGATGTTATTGTCGTGTAACCACTCCGCCACAGGCCGTGTATTATGAACAGGTGCTCGATCGTTTTGAAAGATGCAATCGCCGTCCCCGAATTGCTCTTCAACAATGGGAAGCAAGAAGGTGCTTAAAACATCAGTGTAGGCCTGTGCTGTGATAGTGCCACGCAAAACAACAAGGTGTGCAAGCCTCGGCCATGGAAAACACGACCATACCAAAACCCCCCCGCCTCCGAATTTTACTGTTGGCACTACACATCTTGGCAGATGACGTTCATCGAGCCTTCGCAATTCCCACACCCTGCCATCGGATCGCCACATTCTGTACCGTGATTCGTCACTCCACACAACGTTTTCCCACTGTTCAACCCATCCAATGTTTACGCTCCTTACACCAAGCGAGGCGTCTTTTGGCGTTGACTGGCGTGATGTGTGGCTTAGAGCACCCGCTAGACTATGAAGACCAAGTTTTCTCATCTCCCGCCTAACTGTATTAGTACTTGCATTGGATGCTGATGCAGTTTGGAATTCCTGTGTAATGGTCTGGATAGATGTCTGCCTATTACGCATTACGACCCTCTTCAACTGTCGGCAGTCTCTGTCAGTCAACAGACGAAGTCGGCCTGTTCGCTTTTGTGCTGTACGTGTCCTTTCACGTTTCCACTTCACTATGACATCGCACACAGTGGACGTAGGGATGTTTAGGAGTGTGGAAATCTCGCGTACAGACGTATGACACAAGTGACACCCAATCATCCGACCACGTTCAACGTCCGTGAGTTTCGCGGAGCGCCCTTTCTGATCTCTCTCGATGTCCAATGACTACTGAGGTCGCTGACATGGAGTACCTGGCATTAGGTGGTAGCACAATGCACCTAATATGAAAAACGTATCTTTTTTGGGGGTGTCCGGATACTTTTGATCTCATAGTGATCTCGGTAACCAGAATCCTTAGGTAACCTCCAAAATGCTCTGACCTGTGCGTCTTTCAGCAACTTTCGGCCCACGTTCAATGTCGGCTAACTCGTAACACGCTGCCGCCACTACACACTTCTCTGTAACAACAGCTCAGAAAGTTTGTTTATACTGGCGTCATAACCACATTTAGCCGCAATATTCTGGCTTCATACACGGCACGTCTTAAAATAGGGCAACCTGTTCACATTATACAAATCCTTTACCAGTCTACCGAGCGAGGTGGCGCAGTGGTTAGACACTGGACTCGCATTCGGGAGGACGACGGTTCAATCCCGCGTCCGGCCATCCAGATTTAGGTTTTCCGTGATTTCCCTAAATCACTCCAGGTAAATGCCGGGATGGTTCCTCTGAAAGAGCACGGCCGACTTCCCTCCCCATCCTTCCCTAATCCGATGAGACCGATGACCACGCTGTCTGGTCTCCTTCCCCAACACCAACCAACCAACCTTTACCAGTCTAGTATGGGACAACCACAGATTTATTCAACGTTCTATGGCTAAAAGGTCGAACAGTCTAGAATGGATAGCACTGAAATGACACTGAACGTAAACCAAAATTGGGAAAGTTACGTAATGATTCTTCTCCAGCAACAGTTCTCGGACAATGGTATAGAGAGTGGAACAACGGTTTAAGCACCAATACCACTACTGTAAGGTACGGTGGGCCGGTAAAAACAAAAGAGATTCTTCTCTAAACTTTCTCCGAAAAAACGTATGAAGAACGTTTGTGGTTAGTTTACACCTCGTTCGGACCTTGACTCAAACCCTGATCCCTGTCTTTCGTGGGTAAAGTGCTGCCAAATACGGAGTTAGTTCAAACCTCACAGACACCCTCAGAGCTGCAGCATGTCGCGAAGTTCGCAGTCCATGAGTCCTGTTCGGATGGAGCAACTGGTAGCGCTCTGTCTGCGAAAGACATGAATTCTTGTTCGAGTACTG
This sequence comes from Schistocerca nitens, assembly GCF_023898315.1. Classification (NCBI taxonomy): domain Eukaryota; kingdom Metazoa; phylum Arthropoda; class Insecta; order Orthoptera; family Acrididae; genus Schistocerca; species Schistocerca nitens. The sequence continues at coordinate 720,050,501 of NC_064618.1, forward strand.
GTCCGGAGCACAATGCACAATGTTTCCTCTCGCGCGTGTCCATCTCAGTGTATGCTCCTTTAAAGCATGTCATCTCAGGAGGTTCAGAATGACAAGAGGCAATGTCACCTATGTAACAGCACCCTGTACGTTTGATTGGGCGGTGAGTGTACAACAGTAACGGAAATAACGGTGTGCCACAAGAACGCGTAGTGGTATCTCTAATGTTATCATTGTACATAAACGATTTATCAGGTAGGTTTTGCAGCACCACCAGTTAGTCTGCTGGCGATACTGCTGTCTGAAGAAAAGAATCGTCGTTGGACAAACGTAAGGAAATGAAGAAAGACTTGAGCAGAATTTCCACTTCGTGTAATAAATGGCAGATAATGTCTATAACAAAGAGCCCTGTAGTATCTGATTACAAGATTGGTAGGCGCATGGTTTGAGGCGGCATGTCACGGAGTGCGCGGCCCCTCCCGCCGAAGGTTCGAGTCCTCCCTCGGGCGTGTGTGTGTGTGTGTGTGTGTGTTGTTCTTAGCATAAGTAACTTTAAGTAGTGTGTAAGTCTAGGGACCGATGACCTCAGCAGTTCGGTCCCTTAGGAATTCACACATATTTGAACATTTCAACAAGATTGTAAAGAACAAAATTTCGGGCAACTACTGGTAAAGACCTTACCAACTTACACTGAAGAGCCAAAGAAACTGGTACACATGCCTAATATCGTCTAGGGACCCTGCGAGCACGCAGAAATGCTACAACACGACGTGGCGTCGACTCGATTAATGTCTGAAGTACGTTAAATTGGTGAAATATTTACGGTTAATACTGTGAATAGGTACGAAATGGGATTACAGTAGATGTGGACGAAATCGTACTGTTATGATCGTAAGAGAACTATATACCTCCTACAATAGTGCAACAGAGACACTGCTGACACGATGGATGCAGCATGCATCTATCCCGCGCCTTTTGGAAAATTTCAGGCAACTACTGGTAAAGACCATACCAACTTACACTGAAGAGCCAAAGAAACTGGTACACCTGCCTAACATCGTGTAGGGCCCCCGCGAGCACGCAGAAGTGCCACAACACGACGTGGCGTGGACTCGATTAATGTCTGAAGTAACTGAATGCTGCAGGAATGTCCATAAATCCGTAAGAGTACGGCGGAGGGTGGGGGGTGGGGGAGGGGGGATGGAGATCTCTTCTGAACAGCACGTTGCAAGGGTCCGAAGTCTGCTCAATGATGTTCATGTCTGCCTTCCTGTAGCCACTCTGTAGCTATTCTGGACTTGTGGAGTGTCGCATTGTCCTGCCGGAATTCCTCAAGTTCGTCGGAATGCAAAATGGACATGATCAGGTAGGTTGCTTACGCACGTGTCGCCTGTCAGAGTCCTATCTAGACGCATCAAGGGTCTCATATCACTCCAACTGCACAAGCCCCACACCATTACAGTGCCTCCACCAGCTTGAACAGTCCCCTGCTGACATGCAGAGTCCATGGATTCGTGAGGTTGTCCCCATACCGGTAAACATCCATCCGCTCGATAAAATTCGAAACGAGACTCGTCCTACCAGGCAACATGTCTCCAGTCATCAACAGTCCAGTGTCCGTGCTGACGGGCCCAGGCGGGAGTAAAGCTTTGTGTCGTGAAGTCACCGAGGGTACACGAGTGGGGTCTCAGCTCCGAAAGCCAATATCGATTATGGTTCGCACACTGGCAGTTATTGATGGTCAAGCATTGATATCTGCAGCAATTTGCGGAAGGGTTGCGCTTCTGTCACATTGAACGATTCTGTTCAGTCGTCGTTGGTCCCGTTTTTGCAGGATCTTTTTCCGGCCGCGCGATGTCGGAGATTTTATGTTTTACCGGATTCCTGATATTCACTGTACACTCGTGAAATGGTCGTACGGGATAATCCCCACTTCATCGCTACTTCGTAGATGCTGTGTCCCATCGCTCGTGTGCCGACCATAACACCACGTTCAACTCACTTAAGTCTCGATAACCTGCCATTGTTGCAGCAGGAACCGATGCAACAACTGCCTGTTGTGGGAAGCAAAAACGAGCACTGCTCCGTGATGTTTTCTTATATAGGCATTGCCGACCGCAGCGACTTATTCTGCCTGTTTACATATCTCTGTATTTGAATACGCATGCCTATACCGATCTCTTTGGAGCTTCAGTGCAATACCCTCAGAGAAAATGTTGTTGAGAGTAGTTTCAACGGATAGGAGGGTGTCGGTGAGGCGAGTAACTGACATAGCTAATAATGTGTATTCTGAGTACTTCAAGGAATCGGTTATGACCACACTCTAGCTCACAGGCATCGTTCTTTTCTACAAATGCACAACCAGAAGTGGTTCCATACTGAACAAGACAAGAAGACCTTTTCTTCACGTTTGTCAGTATGTGAGCAGGAAACAGCAGTTCTTAGAAACACATTATGTCCAAAGAGATCAGTGACCGACTTATTGTGAACTTACTTTTATTTCAAACGTAGTCAGATTCTGTGACACAATCATAACCGGTTTTGGCTTGCAATGATCATCTTCAGATGCTATTGGTCATGCGCAGCATTTGGTGAACAAACTCTAGTTTGACAACGCGTGGAATGAACATTTTGTTCACCAAATGCCGCCAATGACGAATAGCACCTGAAGACAGCCATTGTAGGCCGAAAGTGTTGATGACTATGTCATAGAATGTGTATGTGCCTAAATAAAAGGTACAGCTATTCTTGTTGTTCTCCTCTATGGCATTATTGTTGAGAGAACTGTCGGTGAAGTGGACTATTCAGACAACTACATCCTGGTCCCATATACCCTCGATCTAGGAAGAAATTCGATATCTACCTCTACATCATACTCCGCTAGCCACCTAATGATGTGTGGTGGAGGATACTTCTGATACCAATAAATGATTGCCCCTTCGCTGTTCCACTCGCGAATGGCACGTGGGAAGCCTCTGTTTTGACTGTAATTTCTCAAATTTCCCAAATTTTCTCTGGAAATGTATTTGGAAGAAATTAATATGTTGTCCGACTCTTCCTGGAAAGTGCTCCATCGAAATATCAATAGTAAGCCTCTCCGTGATGTAAGGCGCCTCTCTTGTAATGTCTGCCAATGGAGTTTGTTGAGCATCTCGGTAACGGATTCGCGCCGACTAAACGATCCCTTGAGGAAACGTGTCCATCTCCGTTGGATCTCCTCCGGTTCTTCTACCAGTCCTACGTACTAAGTATCCCATACTGCTGAACAAAAGAATCGTTAAAAAAAGCGCCTTATTAGCCACTTATCCCTGCATGATTTACATTTCCTTAAGATTTTTCCTATGAACCTGAGTCTGGCATCTGCTTTTCCTGCTATTGGTTTTATATGGTCATTCCACTTAACGTCGCTCTGGATAGTTTCACCAAGATATTTTACGGTAGATACTGTTTCCAGCAGTTTGTCATCAACAGTGCAGTTGTACAGCATTAGCTTTCTTTTCTGTGTAAGCGCAGCGTGTTACACTTATTTACGTTCTGGGTCAATTATCAGAGCCTGCACCATTCATCAATCCTCTTCAGGTCATTCTGCGATGCTGCTTTGTGTTCTGGCGTTGCTATTTTGTTACAATCGCATCTTCTGCGAATAGTCTTAAAGAGCATCCGACAGTTTCCACTAGGTTATTTATATTGTAAACAGTAACGGTCCTATCACACTTCCTTGGGGTGCTCCGGAAATTACGTTTACATTTGTCGATTTTGTTCCTTTAAGAGCGACGTATTGAGTCCTGTCGTCAGGAAGTCTTGAAACCAGTCGCAAATCTGGGCCGATACTCGATAAGCTCGTTTTTTCTTCCCACTAAACAGCATTGCGGGACAATATCAAAGGCCTTCCTTAAGGAACACGGCATCAACCTGAGCGTCGTTGTCTACGGCACTGTGGATCTCATAGGGAAACAGATCGAGCTGAGTTTCCAAAGATCTCTGTTTGCGGAATCCACGTTGATTTTTATAGAGGAGATTTTCGATCTCCAGAATGGCCATTATTCTCGAGCGTAAAACATGTTCTATTTTTCTACAACAGAGTGACGTCAGCGAAATAGGTCTATAATTGTGTGCATCTGTCGTACAATTCCACTCGGAAACGGGAATCACCTGCGCTTTTTTCCAGCCGCTACGATGAACCCCAATGACTTCGCTACAGCTTAGCTTTCTACAGAAAAAACTGAATTCCGGTGGATAAAATAAACGTACCGTTCAAACAGTTTTTTATAGGATAAATGCAGGTGGAACAGATGGATATTCAGCAGTCAGCCTTATGCTTTGTTGTCTCAAGCATAAGCAGACGACACCCAAGAGCAAAACTAGTGGATGTACTCTGCGTCTCCAAGAATTTGGCGTTTCACGAAACCACCGTGAGCCACGTACAGGGGACTAAGAACAGCCGGCGATGACGTGATCGGTAAAGCCGGTTTGCCAGCAACTTTCAAGCCGTCTGGATCTCTAAAAAGTTTAGCAAGACCTTCGGCAGTTGTTGCTTTGAAGTGGACGGCAGTCGAAGAAAAACTGGTTCAAATTACAATCCACGTTTCGTACCCTGCGCACCAGCGTTTTCGCTACCAGCACTGTTTATAGCACCCACTCGTACGTGTCTATATATATATATATATATATATATATATATATATATATATATATATATATATATATATGTGTGTGTGTGTATGTGTGCGTGTGTTTGCGCTCGTGTGTGTGTGTGTGTGTGTGTGTGTGTGTGTGTGTGTGTGTGTGTATATGTGTGCGTGTGTTTGCGCTCGTGTGTGTGTGTGTGTGTGTGTGTGTGTGTGTGTGTGTGTGTGTGTGTGTCTGTGTGTGTGTCTGTGTGTTGGGAGAATTATTATGAATTTTCTTGCGTACGCTTGTTTTTAAACTAAGAATGTGCTACAAGGCCTGTACTCTACAGTACTCTTTGTCCAATTTATATTCACGCCTTTCACTACGCACTTAAAGTTTTCGTTGTTTTTCTAAGCACTTCCTGGCAACAGAACAAGTAACGGCTCTTAAATGACGTGTTCCATAGTGTGAATTAGTTCTTCTAAATGGACTTTCTGCTAGTGTGTTTCGCGAGATTTATTCATCAGTGACGCGTTATCACATGATTACCTGTAATTATTTACACTTAATAACCGATTCAGATTGTTTTGTAACGTACGTTGCTTTATTGCTATAACAGGAACAGATCGCCCAGCAGGACAATAGCGCGCTCTTTCTTGTCCATAATAATGATGTGAAACCTTCATTACTCGGTGAGATTAAGTGTCATACTCGGTAGGAGCGAGAAAGTTAGTTTTCCTTGGCTCTTTTTTCGCATTAGTCGGAATGGGAAGCTGAGAACACGCGCGACCTTATTGATGTAGACAAACACGACAGCCCTGTGAGGTACGGCAGAATTCAGTCACTAACAGAGAGACTTTAGCACCGCGACGTACCCACAGCTCCAGCCGAGGTCGCTAAAGCACCCTTATTTTCACAAAACTTTTTGACTGGACAGTCTGCGTTGCGTTATTAGTGGCGATTTACAAAAATAGATTAAGGATTAATCTATCATACTACAGCAGCGCAAGATTTTTAAACTCTGCTAGAAACAAACTTATATTGTCTCCTGTGTCTTTTTAGTGATATATGGTTTTTATAATCTCGGGAGTATTTTTGTAATTAAAGTGTGTGTATATATTCATGTCGATTTTAATAAATACAGGGTGTTACAAAAAGGTACGGCCAAACTTTCAGGAAACATTCCTCACCCACAAATAAAGAAAAGATTGTATGTGGGCATGTGTCCGGAAACGCTTAATTTCCGTGTTAGAGCTCATTTTAGTTTTGTCAGTGTGTACTTTACTTCCTCGATTCACCGCCAGTTGGCCCAATTGAAGGAAGGTAATGTTGACTTCGGTGCTTGTGTTGACATGCGACTCATTTTTCTACAGTACTGGCATCAAGCACATCAGTACGTAGCATCAACAGGTTAGTGTTCATCACGAACGTGGTTTTGCGGTCAGTGCAATGTTTACAAATGCGGAGTTGGCAGATGCCCATTTGATGTATGGATTAGCACGGGACAATAGCCGTGGCGCGGTACGTTTGTATCGAGACAGATTTCCAGAATGAAGGTGTCCCGACAGGAAGACGTTCGAAGCAATTGATCGGCGTCTTAGGGAGCACGGAACATTCCAGCCTATGACTCGCGACTGGGGAAGACCTACAGCGAAGAGGACACCTGCAATGGACGAGGCAATTCTTCGTGCAGTTGACGATAACCCTAATGTCAGCGTCAGAGAAGTTGCTGCTGTACAAGGTAACGTTGACCATGTCGCTGTATGGAGAGTGCTACGGGAGAACCAGTTGTTTCCGTACCATGTACAACGTGTGCAGGCACTATCAGCAGCTGATTGGCCTCCACAGGTACACTTCTGCGAATGGTTCATCCAACAATGTGTCAATCCTAATTTCAGTGCAAATGTTCTCTTTACGGATGAGGCTTCATTCCAACGTGATCAAATTGTAAATTTTCACAATCAACATGTGTGGGCTGACGATAATCCGCACGCAATTATGCAATCACGTCATCAACACAGATTTTCTGTGAACGTTTGGGCAGGCATTGTTGGTGATGCCTTGATTGGGCCCCATGTTCTTCCACCTACGCTCAATGGAGCACGTTATCATGATTTCATACGGGATACTCTACCTGTGCTGCTAGAACATGTGCCTTTACAAGTACGACACAACATGTGGTTCATGCACGATGGAGCTCCTGCACATTTCAGTCGAAGTGTTCGTACGCTTCTCAACAACAGATTCGGTGACCGATGGATTGGTAGAGGCGGACCAATTCCATGGCCTCCACGCTCTCCTGACCTCAACCCTCTTGACTTTCATTTATGGGGGCATTTGAAAGCTCTTGTCTACGCAACCCCGCTACCAAATGTAGAGACACTTCGTGCTCGTATTGTGGACGGCTGTGAAACAATACGTCATTCTCCAGGGCTACATCAGCGCATCAGAGATTCCATGCGACGGAGGGTGGATGCATGTATCCTCGCTAACGGAGGACATTTTGAACATTTCCTTTAACAAAGTGTTTGAAGTCACGCTGGTACGTTCTGTTGCTGTGTGTTTCCATTCCATGATTAATGTGATTTGAAGAGAAGTAATAAAATGAGCTCTAACATGGAAAGTAAGCGTTTCCGAACACATGTCTCACATAACATATTTTCTTTCTTTGTGGTGAGGAATGTTTCCTGAAAGTTTGGCCGTACCTTTTTGTAACACCCTGGGTATATGCGTTTCGTTATCCGTTTTAAGTGCAATATTTTTTGCCACTGTGTAACGAGAGCGGCGAACTTTTCTGCGACGGTTTATAGTTATGGAACTCAATTTCATACTCTCTCTGTCTTTACTTGTTTTTTGTATAGACGATTATTTCTCAGCACAACATCCCCTGCAACATCCCTACAAGCTTTTCAGACTGTTTCTGACTATCCTGTATAATAAAATCTGTATTAGGTTTTAGTGATGAAAGCTGACCAAGAATCAAATAGTAAACAGCTGATTTTTTTACTCATGAAAGCCCTACTCCTGGCGACCATGATAGAAGAGTAGTGTAGCTCTGTAATTTTGATAAACCAGTCTTTGGGCCGCTAGGTTCCTACTTATGTACATGCACACTGTAACGTCCCCTTAGAAAAATTAATGAATTACTGTGCTGATAAACATCTTATATTATTTGATTTTCAAACTGCTGAGCAAAACTGAACGTACTCAGACATTCACTAAAGTGACACACAATATTTTTAGTGCAACGTAATCTGACTTTCAATAATCCCTACAAAAGAATGGCCCTGACTAACATTAACCTATACGTTTCACAAATCACTTACCTCATAAAAATCTTCGTTACTCGAACTACTGCAATACAGCGAGCGCCACTACTGCCAGCTAAATACAAGATTCAAACTACTGAAGGCACTAACCACTTATAGGCATAGTTAGCAAATGAAAGATTTTGATAGAGAACAAACAATGTATTTACCTTAATAGTGTTCAAAAGTCATAATATATATATACCAGTTCATGACATCCAGTCTTACAGATTTACTGTCTCTGTCCGGATCATCCGCTCTCAAAACTCCGCCATCTCACTCCCCACATCCACCGCTGCTGGAGGCTCACCTCCAACTGCGCAACGCTACGCGCTGTTAACATCCAGCTGCCCAACACTACAATAACAAACAACAATGCAAACCAGCCACAGACTGCACACAGCACAGCCAGTGATTTTCATATAGAGCTCTACCTGGCGTTACCAACATAAAAACCTAAACAGCCTACTTAAAACACTTACCTGTTCCTTCCGTACACTAATAAAAATAACCAGCGCAGAGTACGCGCCAAAGATACTCAGACCTAGCAGACGACCTTATGACCCTTTGTGCGGACCCCGTCTCGACAATAAAGGAGCTCTTTATATGGGAGCACACGGGTGGGCCAGAGCTTCGCGGCAAAGCGGTGCACAGAGAGAGGCAGAGGAAGCATAACACAAACGGTGTAATTTTTCCCCTTCTCGACAGCGTCAGATTGGACGCAAACGAGCCGAACTCTAAACAAGAGATGGCCGGGATGCCGACCCGATTACGCAGTACGTGAGATCAAAGGACCGCGAGCAGCGGCCTCGATCGTGTGAAGGATTTGCGCCGCGCTCCGGCGCCTTATTAAGGGCCAGGAAGTTCGCCGGGTACGGCGCTTGCGCCTCCACATATGGGAGATTCGGGGACAGCCTGCAGTCCGCTCACACTGACAGGCGGCGCGAAACCTCTGCCTGGCCGCCTTATGTAAATCTGATTTCGCAGTCAAGAGCACGCCTTTGTCTGCAGTGTCGTTCCCTCACACTCCTCCTACACGGTCCGGTCAGATTAATGTGAGCATCGCCTCTGATGTCAGCAACAGATGGCAGCACTAAAAGTGGAGGGCGTATACGGCGTGTCATGGGGGACGCAGAAACCAGCGCTGTCGTTGTCCTGACGCGATAACTGAGCGTTTTATCTGACGTCCAAAAGGGCATGATCATTGCCTTTCGGGCTGAGGGTGTAAACAATTCCGAAATGCGTGATTTGAAAAAAGTGTTCACATGTCGCTATAGTTAAAGCATGGCGTTTCTAACGAAATAGCGCTGTCAAGAACAGGCACCAAAACAAGTATGGAGTACCATGGGCCATAGATGGCAGGACCGAACAACGGCTGCAGAGATGTCCACAGGCGAACAGACATGCAACTGTTGAGCAACTGACTGTCTGGGTAACAGTGTCTCCTCAATGACCGTTCAGTGAACCGCAGAGATGTGCACAGGCGAATAGACATGCAACTGATGAGCAACTGACCATCCGGATGAAACAGGGAGCAACCAACAGTGTCACCTCAATGTCTGTTCAGCAAACCTCGGAGATGAGCACGGGCGAATAGACATGCAACTGTTGAGCAACTGATCGTCCGGATGAAACAGGGGACTACCGAAAGTGACTCCTCCACGGCTGTTCAGCGAGCCACGGAGATGTGCACGGGCAAATAGACATGCAAATGTTGAACAACTGACCATCTGGATGAAACAGGTGGCTACCAACAGTGTCTCCCCAACGACTGTTAAGCAAACAACGGAGATATGTACAGGCAAATAGACATGCAACTGTTGAGAAAATGACCGTCCAGATGAAACAGGGGGCTACCAACAGTGTCTCCTCAACAACTGTTCAGCGAACCATGAAGATGTGCTCGGGCGAATAGACATGCAACACTTGAGCAACTGACTGTCCGGATGAACCATTGGGCTACCAACAGTGTCTCCTCAACGCCTGTGCAGCAAACCGCGGTGTTGTGCACGGGCGAATAGACATGCAACTGTTGAGCATCTGACTGTCCGGATGAACCAGGGGGCTACCAACAGTGCCTCCTCAACGACTGTGCAGCAAACCGCGGAGTTGTGCACGGGCGAATAGACATGCAACTGTTGAGCATCTGACTGTCCGGATGAATCAGGGGGCTACCAACAGTGTCTCCTCAACGACTGTGCAGCAAACCGCGGTGTTGTGTACGGGCGAATAGACATGCAACTGTTGAGCATCTGACTGTCCGGATGAACAAGGGGGCTACCAACAGTGTCTCCTCAACGACTGTGCAGCAAACCGCGGAGTTGTGCATGGGCGAATAGACATGCAACTGTTGAGCATCTGACTGTCCGGATGAACAAGGGGGCTACCAACAGTGTCTCCTCAACGACTGTGCAGCAAACCGCGGAGTTGTGCACGGGCGAATAGACATGCAACTGTTGAGCATCTGACTGTCCGGATGAACCAGGGGGCTACCAACAGTGTCTCCTCAACGACTGTGCAGCAAACCGCGGAGTTGTGCACGGGTGAATAGACATGCAACTGTTGAGCATCTGACTGTCCGGATGAACCAGGGGGCTACCAACAGTGTCTCCTCAACGACTGTGCAGCAAACCGCGGAGTTGTGCACGGGCGAATAGACATGCAACTGTTGAGCAACTGACTGTCGGGATGAACCAGGGGGCTACCAACAGTGTCTTCTCAACGACTGTTCAGAGAACCGCGTATGGGCCTCCGCAGTAGACGTCTGGTACACGCACCCATGCTGACTAGTCTTGATCGGCGACGAAGGCTGAACTTTGCACGTCACTATCGCAAACAAACGTCCGCTGAGTGGCGACAGGTGTCCTTTTAAGATGACAAGGCCGTTGGCGTGTACGGCGTGAAGCTCCTGGAATCAAACGCTGGAACACTCGGCGGAAGTTTCCAAGCCGGAAGAGGGAGTATTACGGTATGGGAAATGATATTTTGGCACTCTCTGTGTGATCTCGTCATTCTAGAAAGCTCAGTGGATCAATAAAGGTATCCATCTACGATTGGGAACCATTTATACTCCTGCCAAATTCAAACAGACGCAAAATCCCCAAGTTTAGCTATCTTTTACAGAAGCTCGAAATTTAGCGCGGACTTCAATGCGACATGCCTATAACAGTTGTGGAACGAAGCTTTGTCTGGAAACCTGGCAGAAAATCCAAAGAGATTCTGGTCGTATGTGAAGTACGTTAGTAGCAAGAAACAATCAATGCCTTCTCTGGGCGATAGCAATGGAGATACTATCGAAGACTACTGCCAAAACAGAGTTACTAAACAGAGCCTTCCGAAATGCCTTCACAAAAGAAGACGGAGTAAATATTCCAGAATTCGAATCGAGAACAGCTGCCAACATGAGTAACGTAGAAGTAAATATCCTCGAAGTACTGAAGCAACTTAAATCACTTAATAAAAGCAAGTCTTCTGGTCCAGACTGTATACCAAAAAAATGGTTCAAATGGCTCTGAGCACTATGCGACTTAACATCTGTGGTCATCAGTCCCCTAGAACTTAGAACTACTTAAACCTAACTAACATAAGGGCATCACGCACATCCATGCCCGAGGCAGGATTCGAACCTGCGACCGGAGCGGTCACGCGGTTCCAGACTGAAGCGCCTAGAACCGCTCGGCCACTTCGACCGGCAGACTGTTTGCCAATTAGGTTCCTTTCGGAGAATGCTCATGCATTAGCTCCATACTTAACAGTTATGTACAACCGTTCGCTTGACGAAAGATCCGTACCTAAAGATTGGAAAGTTGTACAGGTCACACCAATATTCAAGAAAAGTAGTAGGAGTAATCCACTAAATTACAGGCCCATATCGTTAACGTCGATATGCAGCAGGATTTGGAACATATATTGTATTCAAACATTATGAATTACCTCGAAGAAAATGGTCTATTGACACACAGTCAACATGGGTTTAGAAAATATCGTTCCTATGAAACACAATTACCTCTTTATTCACATGAAGTGTTGAGTGCTATTGACAAGCGATTTCAGATCGCTTCCGTATTTTTGGATTTCCGGAAGGCTTTTGACACTGTACCACGCAAAATGCTTGTAGTGAAATTGCGTGCTTATGGAATATCGTCTCAGTTAGGTGACTGGATTTGTGATTTCCTGTCAGAGAGGTCACAGTTCGTAGTAACTGGAGGAAAGTCATCGAGTAAAACAGCAGTGATTTCTGGCGTTCTCCAAGGTAGTGTTATAGGCCTTTTGCTGTTCCTTATCTATATAAACGATTTGAGAGACAATATGAGCAGCCGTATTACGTTGTTTGCAGATGACGCTGTCGTTTATCGACTAATAAAGCCATCAGAAGATCAAAACAAGTTGCAAAACGATTTAGAAAAGATATCTGAATGGTGCGAAAATTGGCAGTTGACCCTAAATAACGAAAAGTGTTAGGTCATTCACTTGAGTGCTAAAAGGAATTCGTTAAACTTCGGTTTTACGATAAATCAGTCTAATCTAAAAGCTGTAAATTCAACTAAACACCTAGGTATTACAATTACGATCAACTTAAATTGGAAGGAACACATAGAGAACGTTGTGGGAAAGGCTAATCAATGACTGCGTTTTATTGGCGGGACACTTAGAAAATGTAACAGATCTACTATGGAGACTGCCTACTCTACGCTTGTCCGTCCGCTTTTAGAATACTGTTGAATAGTGTGGAATCCTTACCAGATAGGACTGACGTAGTACATCGAGAAAGTTCAAAGAACGGCAGCACGTTTTGTGTTATCCCGAAATATGGGAGAGAGTGTCACAGAAATGATACAGGATATGGGCTGGACATAATTAAAACAAAGGCGTTTTTCGCTGCGACTGAATCTTCTCACGAAATTCTGATCATCAGCTTTCTCTTCCGAATGCGAAAATATTTTGTTGACATCGACCTACATAGGGAGGAACGATCACCACGATAAAATAAGGGAAATCAGAGCCCGTACGGAAAGATATAGGTGTTCGTTCATTCCGCGCGCTATGAGAGATTGGAATAATAGAGAATTGTGAAGGTGGTTCGATGAACCCTCTGCCAGGCACTTAAATGTGATTTACAGAGTATTCATGTAGATGTAGATACATGCAGTTCGTTTTTTCTCAGCACGATGGCCTCTATCAACAGGACAATGCAACGCATCACACGGTTGGCAGCGTACATGCGTGGTTCGAAAAGCACCAGGTTGCTTTCATCATACTCCCCGGATTTAAATGCAGTCGAGAATTTATGGGACCACCTCGATCGTACTGTTCGCGTTATGGATTCTCAGCCGAGAAATCTAGCGCAAGTGACCAAGGCGCTGGAGTCGATATGGCTCCACATCCCTGTCGGCTAAGTTTGTAAAATGTTCGCATGCCACTATGAGTCTCTCCCTGCTCGTCTCGCAGCGGGTCGCACTGCAAAATGTGGTTATTCTGGCTTTTGACAGGTGGTCACACTTATATGACTGCACAGTGTAGTATGCGCATTTACACTGACTTAAATGTGACACCTAATTTTATGCCGTCACTGTTGAAGAGAAAAGGCTCACGCCAGAACATAATGATCCCTATATTCGAAAACAAAAAGAAAGCTACTACATGTAGCATAAAGATTGTTTTTTCTGTCAGCTCCTTTATTATTGATCATACATTCCATTTCTTTTCGAGGAAGACTGCCACAAGTAACGAACCTATGCAGCATATACTATAGCAGTGCAAAATTAATATGCCCAGCACTTTCTGCGTGACATTTATAATAATTAGCGTCATCTCGTGTGCGATATACGATGTTCAGATACACACAACCGCGCACTTCCTAGCGTGTTGGACCACCTTTGGCGTGCAAAAAAGCTGTAACTCGTTGTGGGACGTAGTGTGCAAGTCCGCCGTGCTTGTTCGGAGGTAAACAGCGCCAGCTGTTCGCGCATAGGTCACGCAATTCTCAGGCATTACGAAAAGTTGATGCGTAAGCTCACAACAGCATCTAATAGCAGAAGCGTAACAGGAAGCGAAAAAAATTAAAAGGGGTAGAATAAAACGGGAAGAGGGAGATTGGAGAAGAACAAGAAGAAGAAGGGAACGGACTGGAGTGCATTAATATTAAAATGGAACCGAAGTACGAGAATGGAAATCGGATTCGGATTGTTCAGTATTCGACTACTAAATGTTGCCACTCTGATTATGCCAACACAATTAAAGTGCAAAGAGTATATTTTGTGTTTGTTCTTTCTGTTTGTAACGGCTTTATATTCATCGCAACTGTAACAGCGAAAGAAGGATTCGCGTCACTGTTGCAATCAGTTGGACTCAGTGTTTGTTGTCACAGGTTTGGAATCGTATCGTAAAAAAAGCGCTATTGAGCTGTTTACCTTTTCTCTATATCTATTATTACAACATAAAAACGAGTAGATGATTAAAGTTGTTACAAAAAATCTCGGAAAGTTCTTGATAGATTTACATCAGATTTTTACTCTATATTCTAATTAACGTTCGGACATATATATATATATATATATATATATATATATATATATATATATATATATATATATATATATATAAAGGGAAACGTTGGTAGCAAAAATCGTGGCCTTACTTCATATTTTTAAACGATACTCTAATAACCGTTTTGACGGACATAGGTCACTCATTTTTAGTATATATGTTTCATATAATGATATATAAAATATATAAAGAGGAAATATTGTTAGAATTTCTTGACCGACATACCTCATATTTTTACACAATAATCTAATAAACATTTGGACGGACGTAGGCTATTTACTTTTCAGTATATATAATGTATTAATATATGTACAGTATGTAATAGTTAAAGGTTGTTGGCAAAAATCTCGAAATTTTTGCTCGATATTCTAAAAAACATTCAGACGGTCATTGGCTGCAACAATGTACACATTTTCTCCGATGAAGAAAATGTTGTGTTGTGAAAATGTGCTGTTTCGTTTTCTTTCTCGTAGTCAGTTTTAACTATGACAACAGGGAGTTTAAACCATTGGGCAAATTGTTCTTCCCATAATATATATTCCTTCTCCTAATATATTTTAACAAAAGTTGTATACACAACTATGCGTTGTTTTCTTTTCTTCCTCGGAGTTGGTTTTAAAAGAAAGTTAAATTTTTTGCCTACTGGTTTACGATCAGAATACTTATGAGGAATCTGAATTGTCCAAAACTTCGTAATCCCACCCGTTCGCAGGTTAAAACAAGAGTTGTAAAAGGAGCGTAGGCTACCGTACCATAAGTAAGCACAGACTTCAGTAGTTTTCTTAGTAACTTTGGTCAGTTAAGGTCGTACCCGCGTTATCTATATGTTGGGTGTGTTGCATACCGATCAAGCGTTACATCATAACGATCAATTTCTTTATGAATGCGTCTCACTAATACCCCTAAGACCGGAAGCTGCGAACCGTCTAGAAACTGCGTGAGGATATATAAAGGGCCGGGTAATCTACAGAACATTTTTTTCTACTTAGTTATCCTCCTGTCTGTCTCTTAAGAATAAACAGTATTTATAGCAAAATTAAAATTATCAATGAATAATTCAGGTTTTATTTGAAAATTATTCATTTATAACGGGAAACGGAGGGATGTTCTAGTAGAAATAAAGAAAATATTATGAATTTATTGTACAGCTCTAGAAAACGCAATCTCTTCAACAAAAAGATTAAATAAAAAAATTGCAAAACAAAAATATACCAAAAATGGCTTCAATACAGGGAGTCCACAATGAGACTCCAACATTTGAACTCATAAAATCTGAGAGGGAACACAATTTATTGACGAACAAATACAGGGAAATCATACAGCAGCTCATCAAGTTTTCAGACACAGGTGGACGGTTCAGTACACTTGAACATGGGCGCCACGGGTAGCGCAAAGAATATCAAGTCTATAATCGATTTCGTGCCATGTGTTGCGGAGCATCTGTTCTGTGACAGAGTTGATGACAATTTTTATGCGCTGTTTCAAGTCATGCAGGTCCTTTATTGGTGTAGCGTATACTTGGTCTTTCACATAACCCCACAAGAAAAAATCTAGCGGGGTTATGTCGGGCGAACGTGGCGGCCAAGGAATTGGACCTCCACGGCCAATCCATCGTTGTCGGAATGTGTCATTTAAAAATTTTCGGACATCAAGGCTCCAGTGGGGTAGTGCACCGTCCTGTTGGAACATCATATTTGGCTACAAGTCTGTTACCTGTGGCACGGCAAATTGTTCCATTTCCAGGTAGATGGCTCCATCCACAGTCGGCTCCTGAAAGAAAAACTGCCCAGCAATGCGATTTATCATCAAACCACACCACACATTAACTTTCGGACTGTCGCGCATGTGTTCCCTAGGTGCATGTGGATTTTCGGACCCCCAGATGCGCACATTGTGATAATTGACAGCCCCTGACACGTGAAAGGTTGCCTCGTCAGTAAACATCACGGGTGATAAAAATGTCTCGTCCGCGGCAATGCGATCTAACATGACACATGCAAATTGTTCTCGCTTTGGTCGATCATCAGGCTTGATTTCTTGCACAACCTGCACTTTATATGCGTACAAACGTAATCGCTGATGAAGCACTTTGTGCACTGTTGAACGTTTCATACGAAGTTCAAGTGGTTGGCTCTGAGCACTATGGGACTTAAGGGGCTCCGGAACGCCCTATACTTGCAATGTTAAAATAACACTTATAAATTACTTCTTTCCTCACAAAGTATTTGAGGTAGGAAGTTGAACTTTTTACAGATTATTTATTGGAATATGGGCTACAACTTAACACAGGGATCTTACAAAATTTTAGTTCAGTTATTAAAGATGATTTTTTTTCAATTGTAATGAAAATTCACAACATTTTTTTTGCAATTTTTTATTTATGCATTCAAAAATATACAGTTTTTTGGAAAAAGGCTGTGTTAAATTATGCAGAAGGTACTGTGTAACATTTACTGAAAGTTTGAAACAAATATGTTTGGAAGATCCTTAGAAAACATGTAATTAGTATGAGAAAATAAAAGTTTTGGGAATCGAGCGACAAAGATTGGATTAACTTTTTAGTGCATTCCAGGTCCATAGGACGGATGATCTTCATCCTCTGCAAACTCCTCCTCCAGCTTCCTCTTGCTCCTCCTCCTGTTTACTCTTGCTTGTATTTCTAGACTCTTTACAGCCCTGTCTGCAGCCCGAAGGCGTTCCTTGTCTAAAGCAAGCATCGCTCGTACCATGTTAGAACCTATCTTCATTCCCATATTTCTAAATACCTTGCACCTTACAATGTTGCCATCATTGAAAGTCGCAACAGCATCATACACACCAAAGTGAAGTGTTTCTATTCCAACAAATACAGTCTTGGGGATTCTCGACCATATAACACTATTTACACTTTCATTGGGGTTTTGAGTTTTTCCGTGAATACACTTTTACAACAGTTCAGGTGCTGCTAAGTCTCTGAAAACAGGTTTTATCACCTCCATTATTGCATGAGGCAGACTATGCTTATGAGTATACACTTCACCAGTTAGCAATCCTTTGTTATATTTACACCAACTGTCTTCTTCTTTGGGACACAAGCTATGTTGGGGATTTTCATCGTCTTTATTGTTTACAGTAATAACACATGCCTTTGGCTTTCCAACATTTCTCCTTTTCTTAAAAGCCTTCAGAGGATTTCTAATAACTTTACTTTTACTCATTATTATACTTCAACAAAACAGAGACTCAAGAAACAGAATTAATTACGAATATTTTCGAGATAACGACAGAGTAAATAAACATGAAACAATCGACAATCACACCAGCGATATATATTGAACCATCACAGGTTAGCCACAACACATACTTTATCTCACATCACTAAAATGTACCTGATGAACACGGACGTTAATAATAACACCATTTGACAGCAGTTTAACAGCGCCACAGTAGGTCACGCCCATGTAGAACACATTTCAAAAAAAATTTAAAAATAGTTGTAGTCTTCGGAATTGAATAAATTATATATCTATTAAAAGGTAATAGTCTGTAGATTCAGAAAACGCAAAAAAGTAAAAATTGAACTTTTCATGATTTTGAGCCTTTCCGGAGCCCCTTAACATCTCAGGTCATCAGTCCCCTAGAAGTTAGAACTACTTAAACCTAACTAACCTAAGGACATCACACACATCCATGCCCGAGGCAGGATTCGAACCTGCGACCGTAGCGGTCGCGCGGTTCCAGACTGTAGCGCCTTTAACCTCGTGGCCACACCGGCCGGCTCATACGAAGTTCTTGTGCTGCCTCTCGCACTGACTTCTGTAGGCTTTGTTCGAATGACCGCCGCACTTGTTCCACATGATGTTCGCTGATCCCAGGCTTACCACCACCATGCTCTTTCGCAACACTCCCAGTAGCTAAAAACTGATCACACCACTTCTTTATAGTCTTGAACGGCCGGGTCGCTTTGTTGTAAACTCGACGAAAGTTTCTTTGCACTTCGGTCGCCGATTTTGTCTCTGGATACCACCTGACCGCTTGTGCAGGCTCCTTCATATCCTCCATTTTGCTAAAACAGCCGGCCGGTGTGGCCGTGCGGTTAAAGGCGCTTCAGTCTGGAACCGCGTGACCGCTACGGTCGCAGGTTCGAATCCTGCCTCGGGCATGGATGTGTGTGATGTCCTTAGGTTAGTTAGGTTTAATTAGTTCTAAGTTCTAGGCGACTGATGACCTCAGCAGTTGAGTCGCATAGTGCTCAGAGCCATTTGAACCATTTGCTAAAACAATTGATTGCAGCTCCACTACAGCCACTTGGCGTATCAAATTTGCACGCCACAAACTTGTTGAGTTGCCCTGTCTGTCCCTTCAGGATTCACAGGTCCACCATCTGAAATGAGAGAGATATAGGATATTAAAATGTTGGAGTCTCATTTTGGACACCCTGAACTTCGTCGAACGTACATAAAACATATTTATGTTATTCATAAACAACTTTCGCATTTGTCAATAACAAAAGGAAACTCTTGACTTCGATCACGATTAAAAACGTTCTGCTGATTTCGAAATAACAACAATAACTATACATAGACCTACATTTTTTTGTGCTTGTGCAAGTAAACTGTACTTTTATCAAAAGTAATTGCTTTGGTTGCATAAAACTACAGAAGTTTTTATCACTTCTAAAATGCAAGTTACATTCTGTAAGGGTACAAAACACCTTGGACTAACACTGAATCATGCATAGTTCTAATTCTGTGAAAAAAAAGAAAAGAATGGGAGAGAGAATTCGTCGACTCCTTGTTTCTCTCCTACACATTCATTTATGTTTTCGTCCCTACCAATTCTACCAACATTAGTGGTGACCTTACAATTTAATGCGCCATTTATGTAGTGTACCAAAACTACTGAACTGTAGTTTTGGTAGAGCGCCAGTCGAATTAAAACTATGCGAAGTATTGCCATTCAAGCTACAATCCTCACAGATCTAGCAGCTAGAGAGGTATCTCACACCCTTACACCGATCATCCCTACCGATTTATTTTAAGCGATTTCAATTCCCAATGAATGTTTCGTTTTCTGTAACAATAAGTAAGGCTCAGGGTCAGCGACAGGGGGGGAGGCGGGAAAGGAAATGCACAGTGGGGGCGGAGAAGGGGGTGGACGTAGAGAGAGTAAAGGAGGAGGGAGGAGAAGACAGACAGGGGGAGGAGGAGGAGATGGACAGAGAGTGGGTGAGGAGGCGTTGGATAAAGAGAGAGAAGAAGGGGGAGAAGATGGAAATAGACAGGTGGGTTGATGGAGATCACACAATTTATATAATTTCCATACGTCTTTAGCAATTGTGAAGCATTGCCGGGTCTACTAGTTTCAGTACAAAGTTGTGTTGAGCTCAGTAATCAGTGTAATAAGCGATGAACGCGAACAAAAAATGGGGAGATAGGCAATCAAGGAAAATGAGGGGGAGGAGGGGGGCACAAAGTGTCTCTAAGGCATGTCATTTTGAAAATTTGTGGTCCACAACATGAACTTGAATTCAAAATGCATATTAAAGCAGTAGAACGCGGTCTTGATCTTGGGTTGTGGACAAATATCCTTTTGGAAAATATAAAAATATAACCTTACGAATTAAGCCAATAAGAAAGGTTAAACGACCCATCGTTAAGAAGGTCATTCAGTCAATTTGATTTAAGGTGTCCTCAGAGCGTATCTATGTTGGCTTTCATCTTAAGCGGTTTAAGAAAACCACGGACATCTTAAATCAGATTGACTGGATGGAGAACTGAACACTGCTACTTGACAATGCGGGTCTAATGCCTTTAAACATCGCTCGGTGTCACCAGTCTTGGAGGAATGGTAGTGGACAACAGTTACATTGATCTAGTCCCGAAGCTTTCATGGTGTCTTCCATAATAATCAACGGTTCCTCTATTATCCAGCTGAATGTCCTCCAGCATACGCCCAACAATTTGCAGTGACTACTGTTTCCCGAAGCGCAAAGTTTAATTTTTTTGTTTATCTTTAGGATTGTCTGGTGGTATTATTGTCAGATTCATTTGCTTCCGTCAGGTTGATTTAAAGTCTTTGATTGCGTATTCTTCTGCTGCTCATATGAGAATGGTTATTGCTGGTTTAATGACTATGATTTGATGGGGATACAAATCCTGTATGTAATCCTTGATACGTTCCTTCACGAACTTCAACACCTTGATATAAGACACTACCGTTGAACATGGTTACACTATACAGTACAAACGATAAGGAGCCTAACGGTCTTGCACTCCAGCGGCAAGCTAAACAGCTGAGATAACTTTGCCAAACACGCAGAGAACGAAACGAAGCACAGTGATTCTCGGTGGGTCTGATGAGGAAAGCAAAACTGGCTGTCTTCTACAGTCAGCCACGGTTCACACCACAGGTTTTGCCATTACACTGTGCTGGCATGTGCGTCCCAGTTGCTGCGTATGGTCTTTAATCCCCCCCACGTTCAGTATTTGTTGCACAATAATATTCTGTCAATGTATTATGCGAAGGTGCGAGACCAATAACGGCACTCTATTATTGCACAATATTTATGCCTGGGACGCGATCAGAATTCTGTTTTCGTATCGAAAATACCGGCGCTCGCCGATGTGGAACTCACATATATTCCAATTGAGTTGCTTCCCTTGTAAAAGAGAAGCACAAATTATCCAGAACGGGCGAAATAAGTCTTAAAAGCTTCCAGTGAACATTTCACTGAACCAGGAGCTCATTCATTGAAGCACAGAATCGTAAACTAAAACAACAACTAATTACAAAAATGGCTCTGAGCACTGTGGGACTTAACATCTGTGGTCATCAGTCCCCTAGAACTTAGAACTACTTAAACCTAACTAACCTAAGGACATCACACACATCCATGCCCGAGGCAGGATTCGAACCTGCGACCGGAGCGGTCGCGCGGTTCCGAACTGAGCGCCTAGAACCGCGAGACCACCGCGGCCGGCCGATTAATTACAAATTAAGCAAGTGAAGTGTGTAATTTATCGCGTTCATGTGCTATCCTCGATATATTTCTCTGTTGTAGCAACTGTCGCAAAAGAAATAAAACACTCATTTACTACTTACTGATTGAAAGCTTACATGATCTTGTCTTTGGTATGACAACTATTACAAGAAAAAAGAAAAAAAAAACATCTATGCTCAATGAACAGAATTAGTCCATTCTGCAAACTGCTACAAGGGCAATAAACATTTCTGCTTACTTTCATAACACCATGATTTTTAGTTTCCTGTGGACAACAAAATATCTGGAATTTTCTAAACAGTCTGGAATTTCATTTCTCGATGTCCCACGTAATACTTTAATACACATCCCCCAGCACACCCACTGACATTTTCTCATTTACTTTTTTTAGTTCTTTGCGGAAATTCGTTCGGAGCGGATTAAATTTCTTTGGTCACGGCAGGAGCTGCCGTGCGTTGCGCAATGCTACCCTCACACGGTACAATATATTGCACAGTATATTGAGCAAGCGTCAATGTTTTTAATGCTCTGCGTACTTCAATATACTGCGCAAACCATTAATACCGCTTTTCAGATCTTCAATATTTTGCGCAGTACTCAGTATTGCCCAATAAATATTGAGCTTGTGATGGCCCCTTTAAGTTCCCATCGCCTCCTCTACGACGTCAGAGCGGAGGTACTAAGCAGTTGACCGTTGAATATGCGTCACACACATACATTCTGCAGTTGGAAATAGAAAATAAAGCAAACGTAACAACTCTGTGAAAAGGTGTGTGCTTGCAATTTGTGTGGTGTACAGACAGGATTCCCTAGTGGTGAACGCGGAAGAGTAGCTTCGCCAAACAGCAAGCTCGCATATGAAGACAGACAACACCACACACGTAAAACATACATCAATTTTTTTTTCTTTTTAGGCTAACCGCAGTTTAAGAGTGTTTTTCACCAGACGTGTTTCGGTGTTGTTTACAAAACATCTTCTGTGGCCATTCTGAAATATAGTATACATAATATGTTTCTACATTTTGTTGTTTAAAGATTAAAAACTGTTCTTCCTTGTATGGCTCTAAGCAATATGGGACTTAACATCTGAGGTCATCAGTCCCCTAGACTTAGAACTACTTAAACCTAACCAACCTAAGGACATCACACACACCCATGTCCGAGGCAGGATTCGAACCTGCGACCATAGCAGCAGCGCGGTTCTGGACTGAAGCGCCTTGGACCGCTCGGCCACAGTGGCCGGCGCTCCACATTGACTTTTCTCGATATACAGGGTGTTACAAAAAGGTGCGGCCAAACTTTCAGGAAACATTCCTCACACACAAATAAAGAAAAGATGTTATGTGGACATGTGTCCGGAAACGCTTAATTTCCATGTTAGAGCTCATATTAGTTTCGTCAGTATGTACTGTACTTCCTCGATTCACCGCCATGATTTCATACGGGATACTCTACCTGTGCTGCTAGAACATGTTCCTTTACAAGTACGACTCAACATGTGGTTCATGCACGATGGAGCTCCTGCACATTTCAGTCGAAGTGTTCGTACGCTTCTCAACAACAGATTCGGTGACCGATGGATTGGTAGAGGCGGACCAATTCCATGGCCTCCACGCTCTCCTCACCTCAACCCTCTTGACTTTCTTGGGGGCATTTGAAAGCTCTTGTCTACGCAACCCCGGTACCAAATGTAGAGACTCTTCGTGCTCGTATTGTGGACGGCTGTGATACAATACGCCATTCTCCAAGGCTGCATCAGCGCATCAGGGATTCCATGCGACGGAGGGTGGATGCATGTATCCTCGCTAACGGAGGACATTTTGAACATTTCCTGTAACAAAGTGTTTGAAGTCACGCTGGTACGTTCTGTTGCTGTGTGTTTCCATTCCATGATTAATGTGATTTGGAGAGAAGTAATAAAATGAGCTCTGTCATGGAAAGTAAGCGTTTCCGGACGCATATCCACATAACATATTTTCTTTCTTTGAGTGTGAGGAATGTTTGCTGAAAGTTTGGCCGTACCTTTTTGTAACACCCTGTATGTGTGTAGAAGTATAAATTAGAGGAGATGTGTTACATCTTTAGGAGAAAAATCATGAAGATGAATGTCAACCAAGTTTATTCGATTTCAGCTTCCACTAAGAATGGGGACTAAAGGTGGGCTTCTGAACATGTAAGCATCAGTAAACTGTACTGCCAGTGCTTCTGGCCGGCCTACAAGCCTGTGTTAAGACACCGAGACGATTTCGTGAAAAACGCTGCGAGGATGCATCACAAACCTACCATAATAATCATACGCCATTGTACTGATCTATACTCCGGGGAAAGGAGATTTCAACGTGGTAGCAACAAACGCGGAGGAAAGCGTACTCCAATGTTTACTTCTATGTTAACGACAAAGGGAGTAAAGCAGGAAATGAAAGTAGAGCGTTTAACGTGAAATCTCGAAATTATTTCGTCCTTCAGCTCCCATCCCCTCACCCCTCTCTCCCCAATCACAAGAACATTCCACCTCCAGCCGGGGTCTTGATGTCCTGGGTACGTTCTTAGACAAGAAATCCTTACTTCGGTCGTTCTTTGGAACATTCGTGACAGTTAAAAGCGACCGCATGACGTGGTCTGCTATCAGCACCCATATAACACTCTGGTCACTTCGACGAAAGCTCCACAGTCATAGGCCGCTGTCTTATAATCTGAGATTGCATGAGGCGAACAACAGGTGGTGGCAGTGTTGTACGGCGGACGGCGCCTGCAGCGGACCAGCTCGGCAGCCTAGCTCGCCGTGGGAACCCGCGTCTGCGCTTTAATTGCTGCCGGCGGAGGCTACGCTGCGCATGCGCGTTGGGCAGCGGCGGTTTTTGCCTGCATAGCCGCGCAGCGATCATACTAATGCCGCGAGCTCTTTGTGAGGGCCACGCTCGACCCATTGTGGCGCGTTTCAAAGGAGGCGGAAAGCGGGAAAGAAGGCAGCGACGGACCGGTCCCCTGGCTGGCGGGGCTGCTTTTTCACTGCGCTGCGCCAAGAGTCCACCGATCGATTTTCTCATGCTCCCACCGTTGCGCTCGTATGTTTTTTCCCGAATACGACTGCTCCAATCGGTATGTTGTTTTAGTGGATTCATATCGATTATAACGTCTTTACTGAGGACGAGAGGATCGAGACCGCTAATTCTAATAATTTCGAGATTCTTCGCGCACGTCTTCCCTCATTATTTGTGTGAAGGAGTCCAGATGGCTCTCTCGAAAAAATTACACAAATCATACGATGTAACACCAGTGATAGCCCAGTATCTGTAAACTTTCTGATGACGATAAAAAAGAGTCGACTAGGGATGATAGCACAGTTTTTATTATTGAAATATATTGATGACCCAAAGCGTGACCACTACCCACCAGAAAATTGGATGGTGCATGGTTGCTTTACACGCAAGTGACGCGGCGAGGGATTTTTATAACTTGAGCAGAGAAGAATGAGGAATCATTTTAGCGACATTAAGGTCCGCAAATGGGGAAACCCACTAACGTACCAGGAAGTCAATTAATCACGTGAGGTTCCTTTTTTTAAATTTGGAACCGCCTTCCCCCTTGGTGAGATTTGGTGAGATGTGGTAGTACCCCTACCGCTAACAAGAGGTCTACACAAAACTTTTTTAAATAATTGAATTGAATTCAGATGTTCCTTTTTACTTTATAGCCCGCATCTCGTGGTCGTGCGGAAGCGTTCTCGCTTCCCACGCCCGGGTTCCCGGGTTCGATTCCCGGCGGGGTCAGGGATTTTCTCTGCCTCGTGATGGCTGGGTGTTGCGTGCTGTCCATAGGTTAGTTAGGTTTAAGTAGTTCTAAGTTCTAGGGGACTTATGACCACAGCAGTTGAGTCCCATAGTGCTCAGAGCCATTTGAACCAACCATTTTTTACTTTATACCAGTAAAAATACCTAAATCATAGCTTTTATGTGCCACATTTTTTTCTTTGTACTTAGGGATGACAATAATAAGGCGCGCATAACGAGTTTAATTAAGTTAACTGCCTTGAAAACTGCTCAGTGGCTATCTACATATCGCGGTTTTTGTATATAACTTTCTCTAATAAGCAAATACAAAATAGGCTGCGACAGTTACCTTCCCTAATTGTTCTCTCACTGCTTGGGCATTCAAGGGCATCATCTAGCGGAGTGATTGGACAAATAACATCCACGTGTTTTCGTAGTACAGGAAGACAGTCTTTAGACGTATGTACGGCCTCCTAGTGCAGCCCCTCCAGCCTATCGTCCAAGGCCCACAGGACCCCCTCAGCCCAACTGTTGACCAGACGCGTTGATTGAACCCTGACCACAGATGCTCGCTGGGTGGTGACCTGTGTTTTGCAACTTCACACGCGAAGTGGGTGTCACAAGTCTCATAGCATCTTTTATGGATAGTTTGATCATTCATCAAAAGCTATGGTCAGTAGTAATCGTATGACATTTCGGAATAGCCGGCATGTTTGGGATATACCGTGCGAGATTGCCGAAGCAGGAATGGTGCGAACTATTTCCCATCGCGTTCCCCAGACACACAGCTTGGATACGAATTAACGGTGAACACAGTAATGTCGGCCTTATATGCGTTGCAAAATATCACGACTGACTCACTGACTGACAAGCAGTGATTTCGACCGGCGCGTCACTGGACTCAGCGAATTAAGACTGACACTTGTGCGGCACTTGTTTCAGACCGGGGAATCCCGAGAATGGACACGTGTAAAGCATTCATTTGACTTCAGAAAGGCCATAAAGACTGGTGGGCACTTTGATTTTGTCTATGCTCGGGATTAATAGCACAAAAAAATGTTATCTTGTGTAATAACGTATATTCTCTGAATTAATGAGTTAACGTGAGATTTCCCCTGTCGTTTTGAGCTCACGTAAATAATGGACATCCCCTAAGCGACTTTGACAAAGGGCAGATTAATTGACGTGATACTCGCGAACGAGAATCTCGGAAACGGCGAAGCTGGTGAACCGATCGCGTGCTGCTATAGGTAACATCTATGGAAAAGAGCCGAAGAACGATGACACCAGGGTTACGCGACAACGTATTGAACGTCTGGGGTTCATCACAGAACGTGGAGGTCAGAGACTTGCCCGTTCTAAGAAAAAAATAAAAAAGTTAAAAATTGTCGGAGACCTATGACATGTCTGACGACAGAGTACAGTGCTGATGCAGACTCAAGTGTTTTGGAGCAGACCGTTCAGTACAAGTAGTTGAACATGGGGTTCTGTTTGTTCATGTTGACCCAACGACAGTGTCACTTTACTATCGAAGTGTTGGTCCATGACTGCTTCAGTGTGCTAGTCTGGGCTGAAAATTACAATCAAAAAATGAAAGGTAAGTCAAGGACATACACATTATGGTGAACAAATGGATACTTAGACCAGTGTTGGCAAACGAATACAACGTGCTGTGGGAGTCCGATGAGAGTGCACAGTATAGGCAGAAAGACAAAATACAATAAAAGAAAACGCCCAGCTGAAGAGACACTATAGTGTGAATGCCAGAGGTTGGACACGGTTTCTCACATTTCCATTTCCAGGAAGGAAGTGAGCAATACAGCATGAGATTAGTACCCAAGAAGGCGGTCGCTCTGAATATACGTTGCATCACAGGGACTGGCTGTCGTATGACGCCGGCCGCTGTGGCCGAGCGGTTCTAGGAGCTTCAGTCCGGAACAGCGCAACCGCTACGGTCGCAGGTTCGAATCCTGCCTCGGGCATCGATGTGTGTGATGTCCTTAGGTTAGTTAGGTTTAAGTAGTTCTAAGTTCTAGGGGACTGATGACCTCAGATGTTAAGTTCCATAGTGCTTAGAGCCATTTGAACCATTTTTCTGTCGTTTGACGTGACGCCATGATGTTCTCCTTGGATTTCGTATATCTCAGTGTACTACCAAAAAAATAATTACAATTTCAGAAAAATTGGATGATTTATTCAAGAGAAACAGCTTCACAAATTTAGCAAATCAAGAACGCGTTCGTCCACCTATCGCCCTTCTGCAAGCAGTTATTCGGTTTAGCACTGGTTAATAGGGTTGTCCGACGTCCTCCTGACGGATATCGTGTCAAATTCTGTCCAGCTGGCGCGTTACGTAGTCAAAATACGGAGGTTGTTGGAGGGCTCTGTCCATAATGCTCCGGACGTTCTCAGTTGAGGAGAGATCTGGCGGCCGCGCTGGTGAAGGTAGGGCTTGGCGAGCACGAAGGCAAGCAGTAGAAACTGTCGCCGTGTGCGGGCACTGTCTTGCTGAAACGTAAGCCTGGGATGGCTTACCGTGACGGACAAGACAACGGGAGTGGAATACCATCGACGTACCGCTGTGCTGTAAGGGCATAGCGGGTGATGACCAAAGGGATTCTGCTATGAAAATGTGTGGCAGCCCAGACGATCTGGCCGTGCGGTTAAAGGCGCTTCAGTCTGGACCCGCGTGACCGCTACGGTCGTAGGTTCGAATCCTGCCTCGGGCATGGATGTGTGTGATGTCCTTAGGTTAGTTAGGTTTAATTAGTTCTAAGTTCTAGGCGACTGATAACCCCAGAAGTTAAGTCGCATAGTGCTCAGAGCCATTTGAACCATTTGAACCCAGACGATCACTCCTGGCTGTCGGGCAGTATACGCTCGGAACTAAGGTGGGTTTCCCACCGCTGTCTGGGGCGTCTCTAGACACGTCTTCGCTGGAATGATATTCACACTCTGATATGACTCTTCCTGGCAGATTAAAACTGTGCCTTTCAGGCAAAGGTCCCGAGTTCGAGTCTCGGTCCGGCACACAGTTTTAATCTGGCAGGAAGTTGAAAGGTTCCGTCTGTTTAGTTATGCATCGTTACCTCTTTGTATCTCTCATCCTCTGTTTCCTTCTATCTATGCTACAGCGTGCCGGACGTCTGTGTGGCCAAGTCGCGTCATTGACACGTGCTTGCCCGCTTGATACCCTGCTCGGAAGGATTGAATTTAAGGGGCCGGGCCGACGTTTAGTTAAATGATCTGATGATTATTGTGTTAATATTTTGCAACGGATAACGCGGGGGAGGGCTCCAACAACCAAGTGGGCAAGTCAGTAAAGGCCGCGCTCTATCATGATCTATAAGGACACCGCTTTGTTGGTAACATTGCTCTCTACACAGGCCTGGGGTTTGTAATGATCATTAAATTCATGACACTGCTCTCGACACAGGACTGGGGTTTGTAATGACCACTAAATCCATGACATCAAGTTTACAGGACATTTATTGTCTAGATTCCCAGAAACTTTACAAACTTAATATGACATTTATTATCTATATTCCCCAAAGCTTTACAAATTTAATAATTGCAGCAAACAAAGTCAAGTCAAATAACTTCTAGTTTTGTCTCGCACTGAAGGTTCTTAAACTAACAGGCACCTCGTTTCTACCTATATTCCCCAAAGATTTACAAATTTAATAATTGCAGCAAAGTCAAGTTAAATAACTTCTAGTTTTGTCTCGCACTGAAGGTGCTTAAACTAACAGGCATCTCGTTTCTACTTAAGCACTGGGAAAAAGGATGGGACTATGTTGCTGCCCTAGCGGTCCTTCTGCTGGGACAGTGATCGAAATTCGCACCCAAGATTACTACTGGGACCGAATAAAAAACATTCTCTTTGGCGGAAAAACGGGGGAACAAAGCAGACACAAACATCTCCCATATTCACAAAAGGAAGAAAATTCTTTTAAAAAATCCTGTGAAATACAGCAGACGCAAATAATCAATTAACAGAACAGGTAAGCATCCTCGCCTTAACTAATTTCCAAGAACGAATTGGTAGCTCGCTGGTAGTGCAATTCGATACCACGTGGGTGATCGATACCAACAGCTAATTCTTTGTACTCACCCCTCTGTTCGTTCTTGCTTTCCATACTATACAATCATTCAGAGGCTCAACGTATTCTTTATCAAATGGTTCAAATGGCTCTGAGCACTATGGGACTTAACAGCTATGGTCATCAGTCCCCTAGAACTTAGAACTACTTAAACCTAACTAACCTAAGGACAGCACACAACACCCAGCCATCACGAGGCAGAGAAAATCCCTGACCCCGCCGGGAATCGAACCCGGGAACCCGGGCGTGGGAAGCGAGAACGCTACCGCACGACCACGAGATGCGGGCTATTCTTTATCAAAGTAGTTAG
This sequence comes from Schistocerca nitens, assembly GCF_023898315.1. Taxonomy (NCBI): domain Eukaryota; kingdom Metazoa; phylum Arthropoda; class Insecta; order Orthoptera; family Acrididae; genus Schistocerca; species Schistocerca nitens. The sequence continues at coordinate 720,080,110 of NC_064618.1, forward strand.
GACGTACTGCTTGCAAATTGGGGGCTAAAAAGGAACAGTTTTAATCTGTCCGGAAGTTTCACGTCTTTGCTCATCATCGGCACTCAGTTCCAAGCAGGTCTCTAGTACAATGATATTCCAGACCGAAGACGTGTCTGGAAACGCCCCGAACAGCGTGGAATGCCAAACTTTCGCTTGCTACACGGCCGGGAAACAAGGAGTTATGGTGTGGAGTGCCATTCCTTTCGTAGCAGGACCCCTTTGGCTGCCATCCGCCGCAGCCGTAACTACACAGCGCTACGTCGACAATATTCTACATTCGGTATTTTTTTCCCCCACATCTTGGGCTTACATTTCAACAATATAATGCCCGCCCAGACAAAAAGATGATTTTTGCAGATGATATGGTAATATGGGGTGATAAAGAGGTAGATGTACAGTTACAGCTTGATGCGTGGAAGGAAATAATGAAAATGTATGGATTAAAAATAAATAAAGATAAGAGTGAAGTAATGGTATTTGGGAGAGACAAAGGAATCAACGGAAATATTACCTTGAATGGAGAACCCCTCAAAGTGGTAGAAAGTTTCACTTATTTAGGGAGTGAAATATCTAGGGATGGAAGAATAACTAACGAAATTAATAGGAGGTTACAGAAGGGAGGCAATTTCTACCAAACAATAAAACATCTGATTTGGAATAATGAAATTTCAGAAAGAGCAAAACTCCTTATGTATAAGAATTATTACATCCCTATTGGTGGAGAAACATGGACAATGACAGAAAGGGACTAGAGCAGACTGCAAGCAGGGGAAATGAAATTTCCCAGAGCAGTTAAGGGAAAAACAAGAATGGACAGAGTAAGGTATGTAGAGATTAGAAAGGACCTCAAACAAGAAAGTATGAGAGAAGAAATTGAAAGAAAGAAATTAAGATGGTATGGGCATGTTAAGAGGATGCATGGGCAGAGACTCCCCAAAATCATGGAAGAACTAAAGATGGATGGGAAAAGACCTAGAGGGCGCCCAAGAACACGGCGGAAAATGGGAGTGAGAATATCTGTTGAAAGGAGAGGTGTGACCTGGCAGCAAGTGGAGGAAGAAAAGTGGTGGGAGGACCGAGCCAAATGGAGAGGACTCGTCAGCACCCAGACCCGGCAGTAGCTGGAGCGGGATTCGGATATAGATAGAATGCCCGCCCACACGCAGCGAGGGTTTCTACTGCTTGTCTTCATGCGTACCAAACCCTACTCTGGCCACCAAGGTCACCGGATCTCTCCTAAATTGAGAACGTTTGGAGTGTTACGGGCAGGGCCCGACAATCAGCTCAAGGATTTTGACGATGTAACGAGCCAGTTGGACAGAATTGGCACGATATCGATCAAGAGGATATCGAACAACTCTTATCAGTCAATGCCAAGCCGAATAATTGATTTCATATGGGCGACAGGTGGACCAACGCGTTATTGATTTCCTCAATTTGTGAAGATCTTTGTCTTGAATAAATCGTACAATTTTTCTGAAATTGTATTCATTTGTTGTCCGTACATAGACAGCAAGCTGGCCGTTGTGGCCGAGCGGTTCTAGGCGCTACAGTCTGGAACCGCGCCACCGCTACGGTCGCAGGTTCGAATCCTGCCTCGGGCATCGATGTGTGTGATGTCCTTAGGTTGGTTAGGTTTAAATAGTGCTACGTTCTAGGGGACTTATGACCTCAGAAGTTAAGTCCCATAACAAATGTAACGAGCACGTAAGAACAGCATTGGGAAATGGTGGCTTTGGTTTATTGGAAGATTTTTGGAAATTATGGTTGATTTGTGTAGGAGACCGCGTGTAGAACTCTAGTGCGACCCGTACTTGAGTAGTGCTCCAATGTTTAGGATCCCCCACCTGGTCAGATTAAAGGACTACATGGAAGTAATTTAGAAAAAATGGTTCAAATGGCTCTGAGCACTATGGGACTAAACATTTAAGGTCTTCAGTTTCCTATAACTTAGAACTACTTAAACCTAACTAACCTAAGGACATCAAACATATCCATGCCCGAGGCAGGATTCGAACTTGCGACTCTAGCAGTCGCGCGGTTCCGGAGTGAAGCGCCTAGAACCGCTCGGCCACCGCGGCCAGCAGTAACTTAGGGGCGGGCTGCTACATCTATTACCGATAGGTTAGATCAACACCCAAGTAACTCGGACATACTTCGTGAACACAAATGGGAATTCCTGGAGGGACGGCAACGTTGTTTTCCCGAAACACAGCTGACAAAATTTGGAGGACCAGCATTTGAGGCTGACTGCGGAACAATTCTACTGCCGCCAACATACATTTCACGTAAGGACCCCGAAGAAATTAGGATTCGTACGGAAGCATGTAGACTGCCGCTTTTCCCTCGCTCTGTTTGCGAGTGGAACAGGAAAGGAAATGACTAGTAGTGGTACACGGTACTACCGCGATACACCGTTGGTGCCTTGCGGAGAAATGTCCATTGTTGTGGATGTAGATGGTAAACGTTGGATTAGTAGCGACACGCAGTTACTTGCAGTGAGATGCTGCTGCACAGTAAGAGGAAAGTGTAGTTCTTGTTGTTTGAGTAGCATTCATTTCATCTTTCAGCTGTCCACCTCTATATACGAGTGGTATGCAATATACAGAGCTATTATAATTTATGCTTTGAATCGCATTTTTATTATAACATTCCGTTCTACGACATTTTCATTTGTACTCATTACAAATTATAATCATGTAATTAAAGATAAAGAAAGAAAGAACAATTATAGACCAGTGAAGCCTATTGCCTTGGGAGAATTTTTGAAAATAGGGGCAACGCCTGAAGAGGGAGTGTTCATTTTTTTTTCCTTAGGTAGGGTGCCAAGTAGGGGCGCCGCGGTGGCCGAGCGGTTCTAGGCGCTACAGTCTGGAACCGCGCGACCGCTATGGTCGCAGGTTCGAATCCTGCCTCGGGCATGGATGTGTCTGATGTCTTTAGGTTAGTTAGGTTTGAGTAGTTCTAAGTTCTAGGGGACTGATGACCTCAGATGTTGAGTCCCATAGTGCTCAGAGCCATTTGAACCATTTGAACCAAGTAGGGGCAGATTTCATTTTCGCTTCTTTTACTTTTACAATTAAATCAATACCATTAGCTGCTGACGGGCGTTGATATACACAAACAGGGACAGTTGAAAATGTGTGCCCCGACCGGGACTCGAACCCGGGATCTCCTGCTTACATGGCAGATGCTCTATCCACCTTTTTTTAAATTTTGTTCGTTGTTGATCGTTGTGTTTGGTCGTTGTGGACGTCACAATGACATCCGTTCAAGTTCGTTTGTTGATCCTTCCACTCAGTTTTTTTAATTACAGAGGCCAAGCGGCTCTCTGGCCGAACACGCTGAGCTACCGTGCCGGCATCCACTTGAGCCACCGAGGGCACAGAGGATAGTGCGACTGCAGGGATTTATCGCCGGCACGCTCCCCGTGAGACCCACATTCTCGCCTTATAGTCCACACACTACATTCGTAGTTCCCCTGCCATTATACCCATTACTCGCGGCAGACAATCCACCGAGTCCCAGAAGAGTTCAGGCAAATCGTGTGCATCCGCACAGAAGAAGGTCATCAGGCGATTGGCCTTAAACGGTATGAAGATGGCATCTGTTCTTTAGACATGTCCGAAAGAACAGATGCCATCTTCATATCGTTTACGTTTGGCGATTACAGTTAGTTAGATGAAGAGACAGGTCCACGATAGCAAAAGAAAAAAGAAAAAAGTGACCAACGTGGCAGAATGCCATGCGAGGGGCCCTAGGTCGATTCCCGGCCAGGTCGCAAATTTTCTCCGCGCGGGGACTGCGTTGCATTGTCCTCATCGTTATTTCATTCTCATCGGTACGCAAGTCGCCGAAGTGGCGTCAGCTAAAAAGACTTGCGCCAGGCGACAGGTCTACCAGACGGGAGCCCGTAGCGACACGTACAATTCCTGTCATGTTTCAGTATTTGCAATAATTTATATCTTGATACATCGGTCGTATAGGCGTAACCCATTAAACCTAGGAGAATGGAACACATCAGAGAAGGTGCAGGCAGTAGCCCCAATGCAGAACTGTATCCAGCTTGAAATCAGTGCCCGCATCTCGTGGTCGTGCGGTAGCGTTCTCGCTTCCCACGCCCGGGTTCCCGGGTTCGATTCCCGGCGGGGTCAGGGATTTTCTCTGCCTCGTGATGGCTGGGTGTTGTGTGCTGTCCTTAGGTTAGTTAGGTTTAAGTAGTTCTAAGTTCTAGGGGACTTATGACCACAGCAGTTGAGTCCCATAGTGCTCAGAGCCATTTGAACCATTTTTTGAAATCAGTGTTTTGCAAGTGATAGCAACTATAGTGACAAGACAGTTTTAATGTCATTTTTTCATTAGTTTTTTTTGGTAAAAGTAGTAAATAAACAGAAAAGTGCATCAAATAACAATTGGTAAACGCGGAGATGTACGTATTTTGAAGAAGGTTTCTAGATTTTTCGTCATCTGTATAAGTTCTCCGGAACTGGGCTTATGGTGTTGCACCGAGCAAGGCGCTGCTGTACCGAGACGCTGAAAATGGACTCGCAGTCGGAGGACGACGGCTCAAATTGTGGTGTCACCGCCAGACACCACACTTGCTAGGTGGTAGCCTTTAAATCGGCCGCGGTCCGTTAGTATACGTCGGACCCGAGTGTCGCCACTATCAGTGATTGCAGACCGAGCGCCGCCACACGGCAGGTCTAGAGAGACTTCCTAGCACTCGCCCCAGTTGTACAACCGACTTTGCTAGCGATGGTTCATTGACAAAATACGCTCTCATTTGCCGAGGCGATAATTTAGCATAGCCTTCAGCTACGTCATTTGCTACGACCTAGCAAGGCGCCATTATCAGTTACTATTGATATTATGAATCATGTAACTTCAAGACCGACGTTCTTCATTAACGGATTACAGTTAAGTATTCCACCAGCTACGTCCGTTTTTCTAAATTCTAATTTCCTTTACCGAGCGAGGTGGCGCAGTGGTTAGCACACTGGACTCGCATTCGGGAGGACGACGGTTCAATCCCGTCTCCGGCCATCCTGATTTAGGTTTTCCGTGATTTCCCTACATCGTTTCAGGCAAATGCCGGGATGGTTCGTTTGAAAGGGCACGGCCGATTTCCTTTCCAATCCTTCCCTAACCCGAGCTTGCGCTCCGTCTCTACTGACCTCGTTGTCGACGGGACGTTAAACACTAACCACCACCACCACCACCAATTTCCTTGTCCTGTTCCAGACCTCACGCCAGCCTGCGTGAACTAAAACGCGCGCCTTTCGGCCTCCTCTAGTAACACGGTGTTGGCTCTCTTGCCAACAAAAACACAAATCTCCGTGCAGCGTCCCTAGGTTTTGTGTGCTTTTCCTAACTCATTCACGGGAGGACGACGGTTCAATCCCGCGTCCGGCCATTCTGATTTAGGTTTTCCGTGATTTCCCTAAATCGCTTCAGGCAAATACCGGGATGGTTCCTTCCCCACTTTGATTTCATCCATACTGGATGAGAGGTCGTGGTTGTGAATGTCAATGTTAAAAAATACATCGGCTTTTTATTATTCTGATGATGGAAGCTTGACTTCCGAAACGCGTCAACCTTAGTGTTTTACACTATAAACAAGTGGTTGAGCCAATATATTTTTTAACATTCCTTCCCCACCCTTCCCTGATCCGATGAGACCGATGACCTAGCTGTCTGGTCTCCTCCTTCAAACAACCCAACCCTAACTCATTCAAGGCAAATGCCGCCACGGTTCCCTTGAAAAGAATATGGACGATTGCGTTAGCCAGCCCACGCCAGTGCTCCGTCTCTAATGACATAATGACCCAATGACTGGATGTTCAAGCTTAATCTTATTTTCTATAGTGCATTGCGTGAAACGTTTAGAACAGTTAATTGCTATGCAATGGCGGGTGTACTACTTGAATCCCTGAATACCCCACGAGATCTAAGTTGTGTACTGCCAGCACAGAGCTGCCGAGACAATGGAAGACCACATCGTCTTCTCGTTACCAACTGCGTCGGGCCGGTGGATCAGACGGCTGCCGTGCCCACTAAGCGATCGGGCGGGCTAGATTAGCCGCCACGAATGGACTCTGTCCACTGCGGCTCTCTAGGCACGTACCGGCTTGCGGCTCGTTTGGCCAAACGCGGCAGTCCTGTTCGGCCAGTCGGCTGCCTCCCGCTTTCGTCAGCAGATTCGTCCCACGTCTGGCACAGAAATGGTATTTCAAGGCCGCATTCCTTCTCTGTTGACCTTTGCCTGTTCTTTTGTCCCAAGCGACTCCTTTCGATTCTGCTGACTTTGTTTTTCTTCCTGCCTCTTCAGATAGTTTACGCCAGGCGTATTTTGACGACGCTTGCTTGTTTATTCGTTTGTTGGTCCATCTGTGATGCTGATGAACCGTCGGGATTCTTTTTCTTTTTGGTTTTCCGTGACTTCCTTTCAACATTTCCTGGGGTGTCTCAGTCTTCTTTTTTCGTGCTTCGGGAAACGCCATCTTTACAAAGTACAAGTCGATTTGCGATTCCTTTCTCTTTCTATGCTTCGTATTAAATTAAGAAAATTATCAATTACAGTATCTGACTGTACTGATGATTTCAACAGTTTCAACTTCTTAACACTATCACCCGATGCCTTTTGCAAATTCGCTTCTCTCTGCATTGTTCTGTTATTCAAAATTTAATTTTTAGAATCATTTCTCCTTGCAAAACCAAAACATTGGGTTTTATAATTCTTTTCATTTCAAGAGTTCCATGGCCGGCTGGGTGGCCGAGCGGTTCTAGGCGCTACAGTCTGGAACCGTGCGACCGCTACGGTCGCAGGTTCGAATCCTTCCTCGGGCATAGATGTGTGTGATGTCCTTAGGTTAGTTAGGTTTAAGTAGTTCTAAGTTCTAGGCGACTGATGACCTCAGTAGTTAACACCCATAGTGCTCAGAGCCATTTGAACCAAGGGTTCCATGTTCTTGATGTGATCACTCTCTCCGTTTTTCAAATTCACTTCTCTCCGGGGTTTTTTCTTCATAAAATCCGTTTGTTTTAAAACCTTCTTCTCTGTGTGCATCTCATCGAATTAATGAAAACACTAGCATATATACAATTCTTAATTGTAATAGCTGACATTTCTTATGACTCCAACAGTTAGTTGGAAGTTAATAGGAATATAAAAAAAGGGAGGAAGGTTTATCTGTTTAGCAAGAGTAATAGAAGGCAGATTTCAGACTACCTAATAGATCAAAACGAAAATTTCTGTTCCGACACTGACAATTTTGAGTGTTTGTGGAAAAAGTTCAAGGCAATAGTAAAATGCGTTTTAGACTGGTACGTGCCGAGTAAAACTGTGAGGGACGGGAAAAACCCACCGTGGTACAACAACAAAGTTAGGAAACTACTGCGAAAGCAAAGAGAGCTTCACTCCAAGTTTAAACGCAGCCAAAACCTCTCAGACAAACAGAAGCTAAACGATGTCAAAGTTAGCGTAAGGAGGGCTATGCGTGAAGCGTTCAGTGAATTCGAAAGTAAAATTCTATGTACCAACTTGACAGAAAATCCTAGGAAGTTCTGGTCTTACGTTAAATCAGTAAGTGGTTCGAAACAGCATATCGAGACAATCCGGGATGATGATGGCATTGAAACAGAGGATGATACGCGTAAAGCTGAAATACTAAACACCTTTTTCCAAAGCTGTTTCACAGAGGAAGACCGCACTGCAGTTCCTTCTCTAAATCCTCTCACAAACGAAAAAATGGCTGACATAGAAATAAGTGTCCAAGGAATAGAAAACCAACTGGAATCACTCAACAGAGGAAAGTCCACTGGACCTGACGGGATACCAATTCGATTCTACACAGAGTATGCGAAAGTACTTGCCCCCCTTCTAACAGCCGTGTACCGCAAGTCTCTAGAGGATCGGAAGGTTCCAAATGATTGGAAAAGATCACAGGTAGTCCCAGTCTTCAAGAAGGGTCGTCGAGCAGATGCGCAAAACTATAGACGTCGATCTGTTGTAGAATTTTAGAACATGTTTTTTGCTCGCGTATCATGTCGTTTTTGGAAACCCAGAATCTACTCTGTAGGAATCAACATGGATTCCGGAAACAGCGATCGTGTGAGACCTAACTCGCTTTATTTGTTCATGAGACCCAGAAAGTATTAGATACAGGCTCCCAGCTATATGCTATTTTCCTTGACTTCCGGAAGACGTTAGATACAGTTCCGCACTGTAGCCTGATAAACGAAGTAAGAGCCTACGGAATATCAGACCAGCTGTTTGGCTGGATTGAAGAGTATTTAGCAAAAAGAACACAGCATGTTGTTATCAATGGAGAGACGTCTACAGACGTTAAAGTAACCTCTGGCGTGCCACAGGGGAGTGTTATGAGACCATTACTTTTCACAATATATATAAATGACCTAGTAGATAGTGTCGGAAGTTCCATGCGGCTTTTCGCGGATGGTGCTGTAGGATGCAGAGAAGTTGCAGCATTAGAAAATTATAGCGAAATGCAAATAGATCTGCAGCGGATAGGCACTTGGTGCAGGGAGTGGCAACTGACCTTAACATAGACAAATGTAATGTATTGCGAATACATAGAAAGAAGGATCCTTTATTGTATGATTATATGATAGCGGAACAAACACTGGTAGCAGTTACTTCTGTAAAATATCTGGGAGTATGCGTGCGGAACGATTTGAAGTGGAACGATCATATAAAATTAATTGTTGGTAAGGCGGGTACCAGGTTGAGATTCATTGGGAGAGTCCTTAGAAAATGTAGTCCATCAACAAAGGAGGTGGCTTACAAAACACTCGTTCGACCTAGAGTATTGCTCATCAGTTTGGGATCCGTACCAGATCGGGTTGACGGAGGAGATAGAGATGATCCAAAGGAGAGCGGCGCGTTTCGTCACAGGGTTATTTGGTAACCGTGATAGCGTTACGGAGATGTTTAGCAAACTCAAGTGGCAGACTCTGCAAGAGAGGCGCTCTGCATCGCGGTGTAGCTTGCTCGCCAGGTTTCGAGAGGGTGCGTTTCTGGATGAGGTATCGAATATATTGCTTCCCCCTACTAATACCTCCCGAGGAGATCACGAATATAAAATCAGAGAGATTCGAGCGCGCACGGAGGCTTTCAGACAGTCGTTCTTCCCTCGAACCATACGCGACTGGAACAGAAAAGGGAGGTAATGACAGTGGCGCGTAAAGTGCCCTCCGCCACACACCGTTGGGTGGCTTGCGGAGTATAAATGTAGATGTAGAACAGTTTCATCATTTTTGGTCCTTCGCTTCTTTTCGGGTTATTCTGTCCGCCGTCCGCCCGATAGCTGAGTGGTCAGCGTAAATGATTGCCGGCTGGGTCGGGGATCTTCTACGCTCAGGGACTGGGTGTTGTGTTGTCTTCATCATCATTTCATCCCCATCCGGCGCACAGGTCGCCCAATGTGGCGTCGAATGTAATAAAGACATGCACCAAGGCGGCCGGACCTGCCCCACAAGGAGCCTCCCGGCCAATGACGCCAAACGCTCATTTCCATTCTGTTCGCCAAAGTTTCTTTCCTTTGACGATTTACTAGCGAGTACAGTACATTGAGACAAAGTAATTTACGTCGAACACGTTTCCAGTAGTGAAACGACACCGAAAAACCTAACGCATTTTCTTGTAAAAAGAGAGATGCAGAGAAAATGACAAACGGGAGTGCTCGTTCGGCAAGTTTCGCGGGAGAACGTTTGCGAAGTTTGGATACGAGGTACTGGCGCAAGTAGAACTGTGAGGAGGACTCGTGAGTCGTGCTCGGGTAGCTCAGTTGGTAGAGCACTTGCTTGCGAAAGGCACGAGTCTGGGTCCGGCAGTCAAATGGTTCAAATGGCTCTGAGCACTATGGGACTCAACTTCTGAGGTCATTAGTCCCCTAGAACTAAGAACTAGTTAAATCTAACTAACCTAAGGACATCACAAACATCCATGCCCGAGGCAGGATTCGAACCTGCGACCGTAGCGGCCTTGCGGTTCCAGACTGCAGCGCCTTTAACCGCACGGCCACTTCGGACGGCCGGTCCGGCAGTCAGTTTTAATGTCCCAGGAAGTTTCATATCAGGGCGCACTCCACCGCAGAGTTAAAATTTCATTCAGGATGCAAATACATCTGGGAGAATTTGTTTCCGACGGGATTGCTAACAATAATTTTGGTTATACCGCCATTGGACAATTTGGGTTATAGTTTAATTTTCTGGTGAAATTCATTATTCGGACGCATCTATGTAATGCGGAACTCATCACTAAATGTCACAAGAGGCGCACCCCGACAATATGATAGGAGGCGAGGAGTCTTTTGTTGTCAGTAACTGCAGAATGGGTCTGTCAGGAGAGGTCAGTCACTTCGAGCGTAGACTGTTCGATGGATGTCATTTTCTCCGCTCAGGGACTGGGTGTTGTGTTGTCCTAATCATCATCATTTCATCCCCATCGACGCGCAGGTCGCCGAAGTGGCGTCAAATCGAAAGACCTGCACCAGGCGAACGGTCTACCCGACGGGAGGCCCTAGCCACACGACATTTCCATTTTTTTACCTGAGAAACATATCTGTCACGGATATTTCAACGCTTCTGAAGCTGGTCATGTCAACTGTTGATGATGTGAAGTGGAGACGTGAAGGAACAATAACAGCTAAACCGAGAACAGGCAGACCTCAGGCACTGACGGACTTGGGCCGTCGTGCAGTATGGAGGGTGTTTGTAAAAAATTGCCTGAAATCAACAGAAGGAATCATTCGTGAGTTACAAAAGCCCAGCTGGCGCAATGTGCGTAGAAAATTAAAAAGAACGGGGTACTATGTTCGAGCAGAAGCTATACATTTCTGTTGCCGGTGCTAAGCGACGCTTCAGATGGTGTAAAGACTGACGTGATGTGACAGTGGATAACTGGAAACGAGTGATTTACACTAACGAAGCACACTGTCTGCTGTGGCAGTCCATGGAAGAGTTTGCGTTTGGCGAGCGACTGGAGAACTTTGCCATTGCCTGTCATGATGTGTAGCGTCAACAGTGAAGTGCGGAGGTGGTTGTGTTACGATATGGGGATGTTTTTCGTGGTTATGACGTGGTCCTGTTTACTGCAGCTAAGCAAACAGAAAACACTAAATGCTGAAGAATATGAACACGTGCTGCAGCGTTCTGTACTACGTACAGCTGACGATGACTGTATCAGCATGGCAGTGCACCGTGGTGCATAAAGCAGAATATGTAAGTAAAGCAATGCTTTGTGGACGATAATATTCCTGTAATTGACTGCCCTGCCCAGATTCCCGACCTCAGTCCAGTGGAACATACGTAGAATGAGTTAGAAGGTCGACTTGTCTCCGGACTCCAGGCGTCCAGAGTCATTGCCATCTCTGGTTTTCGCTCTTGAGGAAAAATGGACTGCCGCTTCTCCACAGACATTTAGACTCAAAAACTCTTCTGAGGTACTCTTATATGTGACACCCGGATATTGCAATCATAGTAATGTAATCTAAAATGAAGCTATTATGTTGTAAACGATGTATATCTCTGATGGGCACTATAAAGCGGATCGCTGACTTTTCACGAACACAGAGCCAAAGATACTGCTTCTGGTGTGAGACTGTAGTGTTGGAGTAAGAGAGCGTTTGGCGCACAACAATGAGTGTGTATCAGTCTGTAAGCGAAAGAGGATGCAGCAGGCAGTTATGTGGTGTGCTCTGTACAGCCACCAAGTGTTAAATTATAATGTAAGAATTTTCTCATACCAATATTTTGTGTTACACCGCACGTAAAATAGGTAGTTAAAAATGACCAGTGATTTTATTATGGAATGTAAAGTGAAATGACGAAATGTAAATGTAACTGTGACGGAAAAGGATTACTAGTCTGATATTACTAAGAAGCTTTACGAGTACGTGTATTTTTGGAGGTATAAATGCGGAAGCAGAAGTCTTCTAGCAGTTACGGTAAAGAAGTTAATTTTTTATTACTTTCCTTTTGCCAGCGCGTTACTGTAAATGAGTTGGGTGATAATTGATAACAGAAGTCCTGTGTTGAGTAACCCCAGATTGTACGTAAATAGATTTGATGTATAGGCTAGTTAGATATTTTCCTTTTGCAATGTCTCTAAGATTTGTTAACACAGGTATATGTAATTTGATGATTTGTCTTTATCCTGTTTACAGATTTTACATAGCACTTGCTGTACAAATCTCATTGTTTGTGACTACGTCAGCAAAGAAAGCTTTTCATATAGTAAAAAGGATGTAATTTTTGTGAGGATTCTAATTTCATTTCTCAGATGTTTTGAAAAGCCAAACCTAACTTCGAATACAACGTCACTATTGAAAAAGCTAGTGTTAGTAATTCACCCAAATCACTACGGCCTCCCTGTCCAGGTCATTTTTTTATTTTTTTTTCAACACATTCAATTTTTCTGGAATATTTTCAGCCGAAAGAATTCCGTGTATACTTCAAAGTACTACGGCCATCATTGAACACCGCTGAGCCTGTATCTAGTATGTTTTACTCTTCTTCATCAGAGAACAGAATATAACGTGATCCACCATTGCTGCCTAAGAGGTGAGACAATTGTATTTATTTGTTATATGCACAGAGAGTCAAGTTACCAGTTTTGAACAGGGCCAGAGGATTCAGTACCTAAGGGGCTGAATGTATTTTGCAGTGACTGTTTTTGTTTCTTGCTATTGGGAGTTGCATCCCCCAATCAGTTCCTATAATGTTTTTTCTAACAATCACAGAATAAGCACACCACTTGCAGTTACAACACGTGACACGATAACTCCAGTTTTATATGCATGCCCAGTTCAGGCCTTCATCTAAGTATTTCGGTAACTTTTAAAGAACGTTACAGTTTTTAAAGAAATAACGTCACAATACCTTTCATTGGAAGTATCCCCAGCAGAGTTCTAGCTTCATTAATTGGAAGGTTGGACACGTTCCATATTAATATCCACTATTAACACTGACAAGAAGAAGTGACAGCATGGTAGGACATCGGGTAAGACATTAGGGAATAACTTCCATGGCAATAGAGAAGCTCTAGAGGCTAAAAACTGTAGAGGAAGACAGATATTGGAATACATCCAGCAAATAATTGAGGACGTAGGTTGCAAGTGCTACTCGTAGCTGAAGAGGAATTCGTGGCGGGTGGCAATAAACCAGTGAGAAGATTGATCACTGGAACAAAAAACCAGATAGTGTTTCCTTTGTTTCAGTTTTTCTGGGGGTAGTGCCTGAGGTCATTGTTTCACTCTGGATTTGTTCCAGGATTGACTTCACATGAAATGGAAGGAAACCATCTGCGATGATCCGGACAAACGGTGAGAGGTGTCGTCCTGTAAAAAACCAAAGTCTGTCAGTAATGCAGAGCGAGTTGTCCGAGCGAAGATTTGAATCCCTCACCTCCAGGGTTACGAGTCCACTGCGCCACGTGGCTCGATGCAATTGTTTTCTCTCCATCCTCGGTAGTGGAAGAATTACGCTCTTCAAAAGAGACCGCCGTCGAGAGAGAACAGAACGAGTATAGTTGGAAGTTGTCCTTCTGAGTATTCTGCCGTAAATAGACTGTGCTCAGCGGTAGACAAAGTACAGCAACGACTGCACCAGCACGGAGGCATTTCCGCCAGCATGCCTCGCCATAACAGGCGGCGGCACTCACCGCGACAGAAGGCTGTGTGTGAGTCAACCCGTTCACTGGCGCAACGTCCGGACTCTTATCTGGACCTCCCGAACGTCGTCCTGTGCTGCAGCTCGTCACGACGTGGCGTGGATAACATACGGCAGTGGGACGTACCTGGTAGTTAATGTCCACAGATGTACATGTATTTCCAACAGTACACTGGTACGCAAAAGTTAAGGACGAAAGTGACTTTCGCATGCTGCATCATTGTCAGGTAATATACACTCCTGGAAATTGAAATAAGAACACCGTGAATTCATTGTCCCAGGAAGGGGAAACTTTATTGACACATTCCTGGGGTCAGATACATCACATGATCACACTGACAGAACCACATGCACATAGACACAGGCAACAGAGCATGCACAATGTCGGCACTAGTATAGTGTATATCCACCTTTCGCAGCAATGCAGGCTGCTATTCTACCATGGAGACGATCGTAGAGATGCTGGATGTAGTCCTGTGGAATGGCTTGCCATGCCATTTCCACCTGGCGCCTCAGTTGGACCAGCGTTCGTGCTGGACGTGCAGACCGCGTGAGACGACGCTTCATCCAGTCCCAAACATGCTCAATGGGGGACAGATCCGGAGATCTTGCTGGCCAGGGTAGTTGACTTACACCTTCTAGAGCACGTTGGGTGGCACGGGATACATGCGGACGTGCATTGTCCTGTTGGAACAGCAAGTTCCCTTGCCGGTCTAGGAATGGTAGAACGATGGGTTCGATGACGGTTTGGATGTACCGTGCACTATTCAGTGTCCCCTCGACGATCACCAGTGGTGTACGGCCAGTGTAGGAGATCGCTCCCCACACCATGATGCCGGGTGTTGGCCCTGTGTGCCTCGGCCGTATGCAGTCCTGATTGTGGCGCTCACCTGCACGGCGCCAAACACGCATACGACCATCATTGGCACCAAGGCAGAAGCGACTCTCATCGCTGAAGACGACACGTCTCCATTCGTCCCTCCATTCACGCCTGTCGCGACACCACTGGAGGCGGGCTGCACGATGTTGGGGCGTGAGCGGAAGACGGCCTAACGGTGTGCGGGACCGTAGCCCAGCTTCATGGAGACGGTTGCGAATGGTCCTCGCCGATACCCCAGGAGCAACAGTGTCCCTAATTTGCTGGGAAGTGGCGGTGCGGTCCCCTACGGCACTGCGTAGGATCCTACGGTCTTGGCGTGCATCCTTGCGTCGCTGCGGTCCGGTCCCAGGTCGACGGGCACGTGCACCTTCCGCCGACCACTGGCAACAACATCGATGTACTGTGGAGACCTCACGCCCCACGTGTTGAGCAATTCGGCGGTACGTCCACCCGGCCTCCCGCATGCCCACTATACGCCCTCGCTCAAAGTCCGTCAACTGCACATACGGTTCACGTCCACGCTGTCGCGGCATGCTACCAGTGTTAAAGACTGCGATGGAGCTCCGTATGCCACGGCAAACTGGCTGACACTGACGGCGGCGGTGCACAAATGCTGCGCAGCTAGCGCCATTCGACGGCCAACTCCGCGGTTCCTGGTGTGTCCGCTGTGCCGTGCGTGTGATCATTGCTTGTACAGCCCTCTCGCAGTGTCCGGAGCAAGTATGGTGGGTCTGACACACCGGTGTCAATGTGTTCTTTTTTCCATTTCCAGGAGTGTAGTTCGATGAAACTTGAACCATGCATAGGAAAATAGTTGCAGTATAATACAGAAGGTAACTGAAAGAAATACTAGATGAGACGAATAGAAACACACTTTTATTGAAAAACAATAGTCACACTGAAGTCACCGCAATTCGTGATGGTCCGCTGGACATTACAAAAGTTGGACATGGTTCTTAATAGACTGTTAATCACCACAGACAGCAATGCCTGCTCTGTAACATCCTCCCACGCATGCCACAAGGTTGGTAATTAGTTCTTGCGGTAAGGCGTTCCTTTCTTCCACCAATGCGGTTAACAACTGGTCGTTGGTGCTTGTGGACGCGCCGCAATACGCCTCCTCAACGCATCCCACAAGTGCCCAATGGGATTTAAGTCGGGAGAACGTGCAGGCGCCGGCCGATGTGGCCGAGCGGTTCTAGGCGCTTCAGTCTGGAACCGCGCGACCGCTACGGTCGCAGGTTCGAATCCTGCCTCGGGCATGGATGTGTGTGATGTCCTTAGGTTAGTTAGGTTTAAGTAGTTCTAAGTTCTATGGCACTGATGACCTCAGATGTTACGTCCCATAGTGCTCAGAGCCATCTGAACCATTTTTGAACCTGCAGGCAAGTCCTTTCGCCTAATATTCTCCCGTCCCACGAGCTGTTCGATGCGGTCGCGCTTTGTGATCTATAAAAATGTATTCAGCACCGAATGCACCTCCCAGAAGACGTACTGCGGGGAGGCGTGTACTGTCAAAATAACCTTGAACGGTGAGTATAACGTGCCCAAAGATTTGTAGGTCAGTGACACATCATACACCAGCGTAATATACAACATCAAATCAAAAAGTAAAGGCAGTTTTTAAACAATGAAACGTTTTACTGTGAAAGCAACGTTTGAAATGGCATAATTTTTGTGCATAATATTCTTTAGCCTCAAAGCGCTTGGGTCAGCTCTTGACACTCTTCCTAACTTCATCTTGGAAGATGCTTTTTGGCATCGTGTTCATATACTCTCGCACCATCTCCAGAACATTCTCATTAGGCGAAAACAATGATTCAAGCACATTGATCGCATGAAAAAGGCAGGCGAAAATAATTTGGGCCCAGTACTGCAGCTCTCAAACAATATTTTCAATGCACTGGATTGTTTTCCCTTCTGTATGATCGCGGGGATTATCAGGAATCAAAATCTCTCTTCAAAGCTTCCCTTTCCTCTTCGTTTGGATTTTCAGTTTCAGATCTCATAGTAGCTGGCAGTGGCTGTCTTGAACTTGCAGATCCCACCTACGAAACCTACTGCTGTTTATTAGAGAACTAGACTCGTTATTGCGCTACCCTTCTGGCAAGAAGAAACAGTAGTTTGTGGGAGTACGGTGCATATGTGTTAAATTACTCTGACAGGATGAATTAACTGGATTCATTATTTGGCTGTTTCAGTCTGGTTTCAAAGGGTGTCTTTTCCAACTCGTGTGCAGCAAGAGTGCAGGAACTGGATTGGTAACATTTTTGCAGACAGTACTGAGGCTGAAACAACTTATGTGTACCCCCAATTGTTAACGAATTATCGAATCATGACGTATCACTAATGGAAATAAACAATACATCACCTTAAAGCTGTGAGACACGCTCATAAAAATCGGTGATGACACCTAATGCTGTGAGTACATAGTATTTTAAGAATATGTAAAAAGAGATTTTATGGGATGAGGTGTATAAGAAAATAATCTCAGTCTGGCCTTCAATGCAATTCATAGTAAATTTGTGTCAATATTTGAAACTATCTGTTCTAAAAAGGTACCCAGAAATTCTAACAAAAAACGGAAAAGAAAATCATGGATGATTAAAGAGATTAAAACATGATGTAAGAAGAAAAGGGAAATTTTAAATAAACTCCAGAACAAGTCAAGATCCGAAGTTATTTGCATTCTACAAAAAAATACTGTAATATTTTAAGGAAAGTAATTGAAATCTCCAGAAATACGCCCATCATGAATGAGATTAATAGTGCAGATTATAAGATTAAAACTAAATGCGATACTGTGAATTTAGAGACTGAACAATCAGTGCAGGAGATACTGTGACAGTTAAACTTAACTGCAGCGTTGTGACTGATAGTTCCAAAGTCGCGAGCATTTTTAGTAAACACTTTCCAAATGTAACAGCAAAAATAGGACTAAATGGCACAGTTCAACAAGCAAGAGAATATATTTAAAATGTGATTCCGCACAATTTTTAAGAATATCGAAGTAGCACAAAATCCTTCACTGGATTTAATAGAAATATGAAAATTCTAAAAAACAGAATTCCGAAAACTTAATAGTAATGTCCTTAGTGAGGTATGCTATGCATCACTCGCATAGGGAATTTTGCCAGATAGATTAATATACACATTTGTTAAACCTCTTTATATGAAGGGTGGCAAGGAAGACGTAATTGCCGTTGAATTTCCTTGCTGATGAATTTTTGTAAATATTCGAGAAAGTAATAAACTCAAGAACAGTTTCACATTTACGTAGAAACAATTAGCACATCACAGTTAATATTCCAGAAAGGTTTCACGACTGTAAATGCTATTTATACAGTCACTCACCAAATATTACAAGCCTTAAATAATAAGATGTCGTCAGCTGGTATTTTCGTAATCTGTCGAAGACGTTTAATTACGTAAATCACGTTACTCTCTAGAAAAGCTAAGTTTTATGGAAGTTGTGGTTTTACAACCAACTGGTTTGAATCATACTTAAGAAACAGAATGTACTTGTGGTGAATAATTCAAACAATTTTAGCGACTGGGGAGAAATCACAAAGGAAATTTGACAGGGTTCAATTTTTGTCCACTCACATTCCTTGCATTTATGAAGGACCTTCCACCTAACAGTCGTCAAGCAGAACTGATACTTTTCGCAGATGATACGTTATAATAAATCCCCTTAGAGAACAGGCATCAGAAGAAACTGTTAAGAATTTTGTAAGGAATTATTAAGTGATTCCCTAAAATGAACTCTCCCTAAATTTTGAGGAAACACACTGTATTCAGTTCTTTACAACAGAGGAGAGTTATACCTACACCACATGTAGCGCATTACGTATTGATGAAAACTTGCACTGGAAGAAGAACTTTAATGACCTCCGCTCTTCGCATAATTTTTGGTTTTGAAGACAAACGAATCAATCTCCTAACATACTTTCTATATTTCTCTAATGGGATTTATTATTATTACGTTTTATGAAATAATTTTCTGGGGTAACAAATCACTTACAAATAAAGTGTTATCTGCACAAAAGCCGCGCGGGAATAGTCGAGCGGTCTAGGCCGCTACAGTCATGGACTAACGAGCAGGAAGAATAATGTGTGGCGTTCATCCGCCGTCATCTTCGGAGTTGGATGTTTTAACTATATCTTCACTCTATGTATACGCTAGTGAAATCCATCACTGTTTGAGAAGAATAGTGATGCCCATATCTGTAACATTAGAAGAAAAATCGAAATTTATTACCCATTATTGTAGTTGTCAGTGGCTCACCAAGGAGTTCAATATCAACAAAAATTTTTGATCACTTACCCAGTAACACATAATATCTGACAGATACAAATCAAGTTTTAAATCTAACTTATAATCTTTTGTTCTGAACAATTCCTTCTATTCTATAAACGAATTTTTATTTAAAAACTGATAGCCTTGAAAAAATACCTAGTTCTTAATTTTAGTAGTTGGAGTAGAACTTAAAAATATTACGTTCATTTATTTTGAAACTGATCATGTACATACATCTTTTAAACTGACTCGTTCCTCATCACTTTGCTAAAAATGTCATTCAGATGGTCATTGGAATATCTACCTAACTAAAATATCCAATTTCTGACCTTTAGGAGTGTAATGAGTTAGGAGTGGACCCTTCATATTCCAGAACACTATCATTATCAAGTTCTCTGAAGGAGTATTACATTTGAATTTATTTTATATGGGCAAACACGGGTGTTCCCATATCATGTTATCCCCCTTACTGTGTGGTTCGATGTGATGGATCCAAGTCTCGTCATCGGATACTATACGACTGCGAAGACTTCTCCTTCCTCTTCAAACGCCTTAAATGTGATGCAGACTTTTTTAAATATCTTTGTTTGTCCGTTAGTTGACGTGGCACCCAATCTGTAGAAGCTTTGCAGTAGTTTAGATATGCACGAACGATGCAAATACTATACCATACTTAATGTTTAACTCATGCACAGTATCATCAGCTCTGACACGCCGATCATCGCGAATTGTTTTCTCGGAGTCTCGATACTCTTGTCCGTTTTTTAAGTGGATGACCTAACCGATCGCTCTTCGTCGCAGGCAGATACACGTCCACATTTAAAGTGATTTATGTACAGGTAACAGAGGTCTACAAATTTATACTATGCACCTTTTTCTAAATCATTTTAGGTGATTCTAATGTTTTTGATATGCTAAGTTCAGAAATGGCAAGGGTTTTTGTCTAACACATCAGGTTTTTTACAAAGTAATGATGAAAATCCTAAAAATTCATACAAAACACATACATTCAAAAAAAATTATTAAAAGGTCATAAAGTAAGGCACTTTTAATATTATAAGGAAGTATTACGTTCTTCAGGTCTAAAACAAAGACCTCAAACTTAATCTCTTCTTTTTCCCCTCAAGTCTCCGTTGCGCTTTCTTCTGTGCGCTGGCTGAGGACACTCCCTGTGCAACATCCAACAGTAGTTAGCAATCATGCTGACAGACCGTCGCTCCTGTTACTCCAGTTCCATTTGTTTAATGTTTTGATGGAACCTTTCTCTCTGCTCCTCACTCACAGCCACAAGACACTCGTACTGTAAAAAATAGCTGACGCGGGGGTCCAGAAAGTGCAACTTCAAGCTCACTGAGGATCCAGTATTTTTATCCAGCATGTTTCTTATTAATTCTCGTAATCAAGGTCTTTATAGTTTGCAAGAAATTTGCTGACAACTAAAAGATATTCAAGATGATCTTCAAAATGATTCATTTTTCTTGAAATGTTTCGTTTGTCATTAGTCCCCGAACGTCAGGGCTAACGAAAACCCTCTTCTTTCATCTTAGCTTCTGATAGCCAAAGTAACTTATTAGACACTTACTTGAAATTATCACCATCTTTTGGTAAGGCTTTAATAAATTGTTTCACAATGCCAAGTTTTATGTGAAGTAGAGGCAGAAATCTTTTTTTTTTTTTTTTTTTTTTTTACCGCCTTCGAAGCAAATAGTTTTTCCCTGCTACTTTTGGCGTTCTAATTGGCCAGATTGTTTGAGACTACTTCTTGTCTTTTGCACGACTGATCCATTTTCATAGGAAGCAGGTGGCGTTCCTCACGACTTGAGCTCAATAGATGGGGGCCCATGAGTTATCCTGATGCCGGACATTTTACACCAAAATACACCAAATACACTTTTTTGACTGGGAACGTGAAAACCTGATGACACCGGAGACAACAAGCTGTCAGAACTGTGGCTCTAGCCACTCTGTACCTTTCACTGTTGCTCTGCCACTATTTCAACACTTTCAATAGCTCAGTGTTTAACGCACGATTGCCCGCAAATGGTACAAAAGTAATAGTTAAATCAGTAAGTTTACTTCATCAAATCGTCGTACAGAAAAGCTTCAACCATGGTTTCAACTCTAATTTCTGACAACATTTGTCTGTGATTCAAGACACAAAGGAAGTCAGCGTCCGTCGTAAGGTCATCTGTCTTTTTTATAGCGTTGCAGATCTAAATTTCAACTGACAGTGCAGCTATTATCAACTGCACTGTCAGTTGCAATCGAGATCTGCAATGCAGTAAAAAAGATAGACGACATCACGACCGGTGCTGACCTTTCTGTCCCGGATTGCATCACGGCCGTGGGGCACAATCATTCCCATGGAATCGAACATGAATTATCTGTGTGTTGTTTAATCTCTGTTCTATGTATATTCGTTTTTTATTTGTTTTCTTACTGTGTACTTGAGAAAGACATTGGATGGCACTGTACAATTAATATAAATGGGAGTAGAAAAGTGCATACATTGTTAAATCCATGCTGGCTATTGTATCAAATAAATGACCATTAATTCATTGCGTGGATTTTTACCATGTCTGGTTCATCTACGTATATAGCAAGTCACCGCTCTTCGCCTTGCATTACACGAGACATTGTGACATTACTGCCGCATATCGCTGCATCATATTGATTAATTTGACGCAATTTCTTGGTTAATTTTTTTTTGGGAGGGGGGGGGGCAAATTTGCACGAGGAAAGCTTTGTTGTTTTTTCTCACTGGGAAGGTATACATCTGGTGTATCCGCTGTAGTATCTGGGTTCTCTTTGTTAGCAGGAGGGTCTGGGTTCTCTTTGTTAGCAGGAGGCGTTGAACTAAGGCGTTGTGCTTATGTCAGTAGATCTGGCGCCTCTCCTAGCCTTGAGCGGGAGGTGCCATGCCGCCACTACCACCCCCATAAAATAATGGAGCATGACGTTTTCGGCTATTCTCTTCGGATGTCAAAGGATAAGGTACCGAGAGTCCAGCAAGGGAGCCCAGCTTGAGAAGGTCCGTCGGTTTCTCTCCAAAATTTGGTGTACCCATTCGAACTGCGTTTGGCGCGAATTAGGCGACCAATCAGTAAGACACTGCCACATCCCAGTACCAACCTCCTATTTGTTAAGGTGCGTTTTGTATGCCAGGAATGGGAAGTTACTGCAGGATTCTCCCGTGTTTTAATAAACAGTATTCTCACTTGTCACACTGGCAACAGCACTGAGTCGTACTATCCACACACAGCATCTTTTTATAAAAAAAATCTGAGAGCTGTGAAGGGAGTCGATGTATCTTGGTCATTCGAACGCCATTCTCTGTGAAAGTCCCTCGTCACCCAGCCACCATTTGGTGCTGGTAGGTGCATGGTTTTCTAACTTTGTGGAAATGTGTGGCGGTAGTGCGAGCCATATTCTGAGCAAGTCGTTACTCACATTACCAGACAATTGGTTTGGATATTATTTGTAGTATCTTGTTGTACCATTAACTTTGGTTTCACGAGCTTCCCAGATGAGCAGATCTTATTACGATTTCTCCACACTGTCTTCCACGTTTTTTTGGTGCCTCCCCACAGCGTGAGCATCATTTTCTAGTTTGATCTGAGTTTTAGACAACTTCGTTCTCTCTTAATTTTTATTGTGATTTTCGTCAGTCATTAGAACAAATTCATACCTGTAATCTCAGGCATGACTTATATTCGAAGGTCCTTTACATTGTCCTACACCTTTTCGACGATTATTCGAGCCACTAATAATAAATATAATAAGTTGCACACATGCGCCTGTTGTTCTCACTGTGACGGCGTTATTGTCGTGCACTGTGACCAAACTAAGCGATCGGTTACATCGAGAACTCAGAGAAAAGAACAAGCAAGCTCTACACTCGCTCGTCTTGTATGATCAAAAGGTTTGTTGTATAAGAAGCAGTACACTTACGGTTCTCGACTCTGGTCCATAACTGGAACCCGGCCGCTGTGGCCGAGAGGTTCTAGGCGCTTCAGTCCGGAACCGCGCTGCTGCTACGGTCGCAGGTTCGAATCCTGCCTCGGGCATGGCTGTGTGTGATGTCCTTAGGCTAGTTAGGTTTAAGTAGTTCTAAGTGTAGGTGACTGATGACCTCAGATGTTAAGTCCCATAATGCTTAGAGCCAGACCTTATCATAAAACTAGCTGCCCACTTCGACAAAAATATAGTTGTATCTTTGTGCTGGTTTCGGGGAAGGAGACCAGACAGCGAGGTCATCGGTCTCATCGGATTAGGGAAGGATGGTGAAGGAATTCGGCCGTGCCCTTTCAGAGGAACCATCCCGGCATTTGCCTGGAGTGATTTAGGGAAATCACGGAAAACCTAAATCAGGATGGCCGGACGCGGGATTGAACCGTCGTCCTCCCGAATGCGAGTCCAGTGACTAACCACTGCGCCACCTCGCTCGGTGTGTTGTATCTTTGTTGACGTGTCAGTTGTGTACACATCTTAAGCTAAAGCTGTAAATTTCCGAACGTAGGACCTTCCGCCATATTAGTAAAATGTAAGTTGTCTTCTGGATCTGGAAGATCTGGAAGATTAGTTCAACTGCCAGTTCCGTAACGTGCTGTTACCTAAACAGACACAACTTGTGATGGTTGCCAACACATAGCGCATTAGAACACAGACATGTGTACTGACGAAACACGTAATCTGCTTCCTTGTTATGCTTCTGACACTAGACTTTCTAAACAAGGGAGAGACGGCATCTCGCTGATAATTTTTGCAGCGGCGCCCGTACGCAGAAAGGTTATCGCTTTAAGAGCCGTCGATATTTTCTCATGATAACATCACAATAATCAGCTTGCGGTTGCACAACGTCTCTTTGATGGTCGCCGCCGGTAGATCCGAGCCTAACACTGACCCACCACGTGAATACCTGACGTGGCTGCATTATGCAACGTTGTATTACTTACGTTGTAGCAGATATTTCGGCACGAAGGTTATTCTTCGATAACTGCCATGGAGACTTATTACATAATGGAAAATAACCGATATCTGTGTAAAGTTCCCATTATTTACGTAACAAAAAGAAAAATCTCTCTTGTTCTCCACATTGCCTACATTTTCCAAACTTCACCTTATGTTGTGTATTTATCGCATCATTTTACAATATGACGTACGCCGTTCTCTTGTTTGCTCAGTGCACGGCACATTTCGATCTACTGCGTCCCCATACACAGATTTTATTTTTGTCTTATTACTTTGTAATTTTAGTTTAATTTATCTTATATCTCTTTCAACTGAAAGGAACGAAGAGCTGTACAAAATGTGCGTTTTCTTGTTTTTTCATTCAGTTCATGTTACGTAGCAGGTCTTTTTTTTTGTTTCCGCAGTGAATATAGAGATTTTCTTCTTTTCCAGGCTCGTAAAGTTTTAACACTACGGCCTTCGTTACGCTCTGACGTAACCAGACCCGTTGTGCCACTGACACTAGATGGTCTCTGACCATTTTCCTAGCGTACACTTTACCTAAAAAACCCATCCCAACAGTTGTGAAAAATCATAACACGAAAGATTATTACATAAATTACAGCCAGTCAGAAAAACACAGTGCCCGTAAGGTCCCACTATAACAGTCATTTACAGCAACTACTCTGTTTCCCGTTTGTTTCATGATTTTATCTTTATAATATTGTTTTAAATTCTCATAGACAATACTTTCCTTTCTATTTAAAACCATAAGGCTCAGTTACTTTCAAGCATCTCACGACATTTTTCTAATTATAATCACACCATTTTTCGTAGCTCCAGTCATAAGAGATAACTCGCTGGGACGTGGAACAAGTCGGGGGTCGTATATGCGCACAGACTGAACTGCGGAAAACTGCTAACGTCGACGACGAACACTATAAGTAATAATGGGCAACTTGGTTGGTATGTCAAGGAAATCAAGCGCCCTGTACTTAATCATGATCGGATATAAGACGGTGAATTACATAATCGGCAGGAAAGTCGCAACTATAGGAAATACCATTGCTTCCCCCGATATATGAATTTGCTGCTGATCATGTGTTATCATGTAGTTCACAAAAGTATAACAGTTGTTATTACTTTGCCGGCCGGTGTGGCCGAGCGGTTCTAGGCGCTTCAGTCTGGAACTGCGCGACCGCTACGGTAGCAGGTTCGAATTCTGCCTCGGGCATGGATGTGTGTAATGTCAGTAGTTCTACGTTCTAGGGAACTGATGACCTCAGATGTTAAGTCCCATAGTGCTCAGAGCCATTTGAACCATTTTTTTGTAATTACTTTATGAATGGATGCTTCCATGGAGTTGTAACGGAGATATCGTGACCGTTAATCCAAAAATTTTCATGATTCGTAGACATTATAGCTTTAGCCTTGTAAAGAAGTGAAATGTGGACGATGAGCAGTCAAACGAAAAGATAACAAGCCTTTGAAATGTGGTGCTACAGAAGAATGTTGAAGATTACATGAGGTACTTAATAAAAGTGTGGAGAAAAGAAATTTTAGTGCATTACTTGACTAATTGAAAGAGTCGGTTGACAGGAACACATTCTGAGACATGAAGAAATCATCAGTTTAGTAATGGAGGCAAGCGTGTGTTTGTGTGTGTGTGTGTGTGTGTGTGTGTGTGTGTGTGTGTGTGTGTATGGGTGTGGGTGGGTGGGTGGGTGGATGAGTGAGTGCATGCGTGCGCGCGTGAGCGGGTGAGAGGGGAGCGGGGGCTACAATTATAGAATACAGTAGGCAGGTTCAAATGGGTGCAGAGTGCAGTAGTAATTCGGAGACGAAGAGGCTTCCACAGGATAGAGTAGCGTGGTGAGCTGCATTATACCAGTGTTCAGGCTGAAGACCACAAAAACAACAGAACCCAGTACTTAATGGACTGCCACTACAGGTTCCACAGGAACTGGATTAACATGGGATGTGTCCCAGCGAAAAGCAATTGGGATCTCCAGTAGCTTTATAGACGTAAACGATTTAACAAAGTGATTATAAGACTGTTCAATCACTGACAATGCAGGAAAGTATTGTCGTTGAACTACGTGAGGAATTGCAGAAAGTTGGACAAAATTTCCAAAAAATGGTTCAAATGGCTTTGAGCACTATGGGACTTAACTTCTGAGGTCATCAGTCCCCTAGAACTAAGGACATATATTTACTAAGATACCATCTTAGTAAATACACTCCTGGAAATTGAAATAAGAACACCGTGAATTCATTGACCCAGGAAGGGGAAACTTTATTGACACATTCCTGGGGTCAGATACATCACATGATCACACTGACAGAACCACAGGCACATAGACACAGGCAACAGAGCATGCACAATGTCGGCACTAGTACAGTGTATATCCACCTTTCGCAGCAATGCAGGCTGCTATTCTACCATGGAGACGATCGTAGAGATGCTGGATGTAGTCCTGTGGAACGGCTTGCCATGCCATTTCCACCTGGCGCCTCAGTTGGACCAGCGTTCGTGCTGGACGTGCAGACCGCGTGAGACGACGCTTCATCCAGTCCCAAACATGCTCAATGGGGGACAGATCCGGAGATCTTGCTGGCCAGGGTAGTTGACTTACACCTTCTAGAGCACGTTGGGTGGCACGGGATACATGCGGACGTGCATTGTCCTGTTGGAACAGCAAGTTCCCTTGCCGGTCTAGGAATGGTAGAACGATGGGTTCGATGACGGTTTGGATGTACCGTGCACTATTCAGTGTCCCCTCGACGATCACCAGTGGTGTACGGCCAGTGTAGGAGATCGCTCCCCACACCATGATGCCGGGTGTTGGCCCTGTGTGCCTCGGCCGTATGCAGTCCTGATTGTGGCGTTCACCTGCACGGCGCCAAACACGCATACGACCATCATTGGCACCAAGGCAGAAGCGACTCTCATCGCTGAAGACGACACGTCTCCATTCGTCCCTCCATTCACGCCTGTCGCGACACCACTGGAGGCGGGCTGCACGATGTTGGGGCGTGAGCGGAAGACGGCCTAACGGTGTGCGGGACCGTAGCCCAGCTTCATGGAGACGGTTGCGAATGGTCCTCGCCGATACCCCAGGAGCAACAGTGTCCCTAATTTGCTGGGAAGTGGCGGTGCGGTCCCCTACGGCACTGCGTAGGATCCTACGGTCTTGGCGTGCATCCGTGCGTCGCTGCGGTCCGGTCCCGGGTCGACGGGCACGTGCACCTTCCGCCGACAACTGGCGACAACATCGATGTACTGTGGAGACCTCACGCCCCACGTGTTGAGCAATTCGGCGGTACGTCCACCCGGCCTCCCGCATGCCCACTATACGCCCTCGCTCAAAGTCCGTCAACTGCACATACGGTTCACGTCCACGCTGTCGCGGCATGCTACCAGTGTTAAAGACAGCGATGGAGCTCCGTATGCCACGGCAAACTGGCTGACACTGACGGCGGCGGTGCACAAATGCTGCGCAGCTAGCGCCATTCGACGGCCAACACCGCGGTTCCTGGTGTGTCCGCTGTGCCGTGCGTGTGATCATTGCTTGTACAGCCCTCTCGCAGTGTCCGGAGCAAGTATGGTGGGTCTGACACACCGGTGTCAATGTGTTCTTTTTTCCATTTCCAGGAGTGTATATATTTAAGGCTCATCGGCCACTTGACCATCTTCTTCTTCTGTGCGAATGCACAATCAGAGACCGAACTCTTACGGGAATCGGCAACGCGCCGCGAGTAATGAGTATAATAGGCGGGGGCACTACGAATGTAGTGCGGGACAATACGTTGAGAATCTGGGTTTCGCGGGAGGCGTGCCAGAGATAAATCCCTGCAGTCGCGCTATCCTCTGTGTCCTCGGTGGCTCAGATGGATAGAGCGTCTGCCATGTAAGCAGGAGATCCCGGGTTCGAGTCCCGGTCGGGGCACACATTTTCATCTGTCCCCGTTGACGTATGTCAACGCCTGTGAGCAGCTAAGGGTGTTCTTTTCATTGTAACTTAAAACATCACACACATCCATGCCTAAGCAAAATTTCCATTCGTTGTAACGAATCACAGCCCTCTTTCAAATGTAAGACGATACCTAAGACAAACAAAAGGAGCAAAAAATATTCGATTACAAGTTCAATGATGAACTTGCTGAGTACGTCACATCGAAAGGGGAGGGGGAGAAGGGAAGGGAAGGGAAGGGAAGGGAAGGGAAGGGAAGGGAAGGAAAGGAACTAATGATATCAACTGCATCGGGACTTCGTGCGGAATCAGTGACGACAAGTGAAAATGTGCGCAGGACTGGGACTCATTCCTTGGGATGCTATATAGGCCTAGTAACTTGGGGGGAAAAGACCTTATGATCATTTGTAGCGTAGCCGGTAATTATTCCTGACAGGGCAAGCAAGTAAACACTCTGTCGATAGTAACCATGAAAAACTTTTCTTGCTCAATAGAGTTACTCAAGAGGGAAAGCATATTTCATGACCGTCGTGTCATGTGATGGATTGGAGAGCATTTGCTGTACGTATGTGCTGTAGCGTGCGTGCTACATACGCAGTGACAGTCAGTTCTGACTGTACCTGCGATTGTCAATTTAGCATATTACGCAACGTTGTAAGTAACTGTGTAATACTAACGATAGCAATTTTCGCCCGACAGTTCTGTGGCAACTGAAAAATATTAAAAGAACATTAGAAATGAATAGTAAAAACACAGGGAGCGAAAGGCTATTTACAATTTGTACAGAAGCCAGATAGCAGTTATAAGAGTCGAGGGGCATGAAAGGCAAGCAGTAGTTGGGAAGGGAGTGAGACAGGGTTGTAGCCTCTCCCCGATGTTATTAAATCTGTATATTGAGCAAGCAGTAAAGGAAACAAAAGAAAAATTCGGAGTAGGTATTAAAATCCATGGAGCAGAAATAAAAACTTAGAGGTTCGCCGATGACATTGTAATTCTGTCAGAGTCAGCAAAGGACTTGGAAAAGCAGTTGAACGGACGATATAAGATGAACATCAACAAAAGGAAAACGAGGACAATGGAATGTAGTCGAATTAAATCGGGTGACGCTGAGGGAATTAGATTAGGAAATGAGACACTTAAAGCAGTAAAGGAGTTTGGCTATTTGGGGAGCCAAATAACTAATGATGGTCGAAGTAAAAAATGGTTCAAATGGCTCTGAGCACTATGGGACTCAACTGCTGAGGTCATAAGTCCCCTAGAACTTAGAACTACTTAAACCTAACTAACCTAAGGACAACACACACATCCATGCCCGAGGCAGGATTCGAACCTGCGACCGTACCGGTCGCGCGGTTCCAGACTGTAGCGCCAGAACCGCTCGGCCACAAGCGGCCGGCTGGTCGAAGTAGAGAGGTTATAAAATGTAGACTGGCAAGGAAAGCGTTTCTGAAGAAGAGAAATTTGTTAACATCGAGTGTAGATTTAAGTGCAAGGAAGTCGTTTCTGAAAGCATTTGTATGGAGTGTAGCCATGTATGGAAGTGAAACATGGACGATAAATAGTTTAGACAAGAAGAGAATAGAAGCTTTCGAAATGTGGTGCTACAGAAGAATGCTGAAGATTAGATGGGTAGATCACATAACTAGTGAGGAAGTACTGAATAGAATTGGGGAGAAGAGAAATTTGGTGAACAACTTGATTAGAAGAAGGGATCTGTTGGTAGGACATGTTCTGAGGCATCAAGATATCACCAGTTTAGTATTGGAGGGCAGCGTGGAAGGTAAATATCGTAGAGGAAGACCAAGAGATGAAAACACTAATCAGATTCAGAAGTTAAATGAAACAACAAGTTTACTGTTACCAGTCACCGTTTTATTTTATTTTTTCCACGACGCGTTTCGAAGGTTTAAACCTCCATCATCGGGTGGATTTACATTAGTTAGTATTACATATGTGTGTATGTTGTGTTACGATTTTGGAGGAACTTGTGGCACTGCCTAGTGGGGAAACAAGACACTATTTCAGAATATGGTTTTGGATAACTTTTGAAAAAAATTAAACTGATATCTAATGGTAAACTTCAATAAGTAAACTAGAGTACCTCCAGTGGTCACAGGTTCCTTTTTCTGTCGTAACACTTCACATGTATACTGCCACATTTGTAAACAAATATGGCGTCTGGAATCAGCTGGGTGCAAGGTTCGTACAGCAGAAGAGAAGACGTAATCGCAAAGTGCAAAGAATATACATCGTAACAACATTATTACAGAATAATCGTTTAAACCATTTGGGGGTGTTTGTTTTGAGGTGTCGAATATATGTGTGTGTACTTCAGGTGGTATGTAAATCCTCACCTCAAAACAAACACCCCCAAATGGTTTAAACGATTATTCTGTAATAATGTTGTTACGATGTATATTCTTTGCACTTTGCGATTACGTCTTCTCTTCTGCTGTACGAACCTTGCACCCAGCTGATTCCAGACGCCATATTTGTTTACAAATGTGGCAGTATACATGTGAAGTGTTACGACAGAAAAAGGAACATGTGACCACTGGAGGTACTCTAGTTTACTTATTAAAGTTTACCATTAGATATCAGTTTAATTTTTTGTCAAAACTTATCCAAAACCATATTCTGAAATAGTGTCTTGTTTCCCCACTAGGCAGTGCCACAAGTTCCTTCAAAATCGTAACACAACATACACACATATGTAATACTAACTAATGTAAATCCACCCGATGATGGAGGTTTAAACCTTCGAAACGCGTCGTGGAAAAAATAAAATAAAACGGTGACTGGTAACAGTAAACTTGTTGTTTCATTTAATGTCAGTAACAGTCACGGTAAAGCCTAACCTAAAAATGTTCGCATTTAAAGATTCAGAAGGATGTAGGTTGCAGTAGATACTGGGAGATGAAGAAGCTCGCACAGGATAGAGTAGCATGGAGAGCTGCATCAAACCAGTCTCTGGACTGAAGACCACAACAACAACAACAACGCTAAAAATGTATAGAAGATGTTCTTATTGTTTTGCTGATTATCTACAAGGCGGAAGCTTTACTTAATATAGCAACCAGGCAATGTAACAGCCATTTACTTACATACAATAGTCGTCTGTTGTGTATAATAAATCAAAGCTATTTACCTATATCGTAAGTCTCTACTGCTCGATAATAGGGAGCATGTTCAAAATGGTTCAAATGGCTCTGAGCACTATGGGACGCAACTGCTGTGGTCATAAGTCCCCTAGAACTTAGAACTACTTAAACCTAACTAACCTAAGGACAGCACACAACACCCAGCCATCACGAGGCAGAGAAAATCCCTGACCCCGCCGGGAATCGAACCCGGGAACCCGGGCGTGGGAAGCGAGAACGCTACCGCACGACCACGAGATGCGGGCTAGGGAGCATGTACGACGGGTGTTCTATAAGTAAATATATTTCTCCGCTAGATTTGGTTGAAAAAATACGGAATTCGTTGTGGGATATCGCTCAATATTCCTATTTCAGCCCCTAATGTTTCATGAAGTTACGATAAGTGGCGGCGCTATAGGTAGCCTTCAAATTGGTGTTTGTAACGGATGTGCGTTACGAGTAGAGTGCTGTCAATAAGTTCCTTTTGGCGGAAAACGAGAGCATCACAGATATTCAAAGGCATTTGCAGAATGTCTGCGGAGATCCGGTGGTGAACAAAAACACGGTGAGTTGTTAGGCGAGGCGTCTATCATCATCGCAACCAGGTGGCACAAACCTCCCCGGCCTCCCGCATGCTGGCCGGCCGCATTCCTACAATGTAGGAACGTGCGGACACTCTCATTTGAGGTGATCGACGGTCGCAGTCAAACATCTCGCTGCTCAATTGGACGTTTCTGTTGGTAGTGCTGACACACTCGTCCGCCAGTAGGGATACTCAAAGGTGTGTGTCCGGTGGGTTCCATGCGGCCTAACAAAAGACCATAATTAGCAACGAAGGACCGTCCCAATGAAGGATGCACTCTGCGGGAAGTAGTGCGTGGATGATGGGAAGGTTATTGATGCAGCAAGACGTTGGCTCTGACATCACCAGTAGTACCATGTGGACGTACAGGCCCTCCCAGGAGGGTTTCGTAAGGCCGCCGCACTGAAGGGAGATTATGGGGTTCTGAAGACAGAAGAGTGGGGAATAATATGGTGAATTGGAATTCTGAATAAAACCAAGCTGTTTTTAGAAAAAAAGTGTTGCATTACTTATTGTATGCCCCTCGTGCTATTTCTGAGATATTACGTGAAGCAGGACGTAATATCACTGACTTCGTATATGCCCCCTGTTTTCGAGCAACAGAGACTTTCAATGTTGGTCAGAGGTTTTGCTTTGCTACAGTTAGCAGATGATTATCGTATGTCGAGCATTAGAAATATGCTGACAGAAATGTGAATTCATTTGTATATACGGAGGGTCCTTAAACCTCGTTCTTAAGCTAAGCTGTGGGCTTCGTCACATATGCTTATACAGATCACTTTATGGGCTACCCACATAGTGGTGCGTAAGAGCCAACCTAGATATCGCAACGGCGCGCCCCGGGGAGGCGTTGGCAGGTTTCCGGTGCGACAGAGGCGCAGGCGACAGGTGCTGTGACGTCACGTTAACGGCTGCTCTGTATTAGGAGCGGGCGGGTAGCAGACGGCCCACATCCTGCCGCGGGGCCTACGCTTCGACGCTCGCCGGCCCAACGGAAAACACTTTCGCTACAGTTTCAGGCAGATGCTGGTGCTAGGTAGCCCGCCATTTCACTCGTTAGCCCTTCCTCATTTGGCTACGTCTTACCGCATTTCCACTGAATAACATATAAATCTATATACATACTCCGCACGCCACTATACAGTACATGGCGGCGTGTATGTCGTACCAGTACCTATTATTGATTTAGTTTTGCATCCTCGTATTGAGTGAGGGAAAATTACTCTCTCTGTACATGCCTTAATCTCTGTTATATTATTGTACCGGGCGATCAAAAAGTCAGTATAAATTTGAAAACTTAATAAACCACGGAATAAGTAGATAGAGAGGTAAAAATTGACACACATGCTTGGAATGACATGCGGTTTTATTAGACCCACTCCACATTGCTAGACGCGTGATAGATCTCTTGTACGCGTCGTTTGCTGATGATCGTGTGCTCAGCCGCCACTTTCGTCATGCTTGGCCTCCCAGGTCTCCAGACCTCACTCCATGCGACTATTGGCTTTGGGGTTACCTGAAGTCGCAAGTGCATCGTGATCGATCCACACCCCTAGGGATGTTGAAAGACAACATCCGACGTCAATGCCTCATCATAATTCCGGACATGCTTTACAGTGCTGTTCACAACATTATTCCTCGACCACAGCTATTGTTGAGGAATGATGGTGGACATATTGAGCATTTCCTGTAAAGAACATCATATTTGTCTTAATTTGTTATATTAATTATTGCTACTCTGATCAGTCTGTCGGACATTTTTAGACTTTTGTATTTTTTTGGTTCTAATAAAACCCCATGTCATTCCAAGTATGTGTGTCAATTTGTACCTCCCTATCTACATTATTCCGTGATTTATTCAGATTTCAAATTTATACTGACTTTTTGATCACCCGCTATTTTCATGAGCCCTACGTGCTATGTACGAGAGTGATAACATAATGATCGCGTCATCATCTTCGTATAAAGTTTCTCTAAATTTATCAAGCACGGTTTCGCGAGAGCTGCGTCGTCTTACCTCCACGGATTCCCATTTAAGTTGCCCGAGTATTTCTGTTAGTTTTTCGTACGAACTAAACTGATCGGTAACAAATCTTGCAGCGTGTCTCTGATTTCTTTTGATGTCTATAATCATGCCTACTTCATAAGGACGCCAAACACTGCTACAGTACTCTACAATCGAACGCACTAGCCCCTTGTGTGTGATTTCGTTTGCGATTTATTGAGTTTTACCTGAATCCTTTCTAGAATTTTTTCTGTCCCCCCTTCCTAATACTTATTTTATGTGATCGTCCCTTTTTTATCGCTTATTGGTATTACCACTAAATACCTACATGAATTCATGGTGTCTCTTCTTTCGAACATATGCGAATGAGCAGATACTACGCGGGTTCCATAGCTTTAATAGATATTATGAGAACTGAAAGGAGAAAGAGAAAAGGAAAGGGGGATGTCCGAAAGAACAGACGCCACGCGGTATCCACAGCTGTGATACGCACTATTTAAATTGAAGGGGGGTCGAAAGACCTGACACCACGCATCCATATAATTGATTCGCCTGTATGGACAACGAATCACAATTTTCAGTGTTGATGAACATTTACGTTCGATCTCCAGCGGGAATTAAAATTAGGGAACACAGGGGACAAGGATGGGACTGCAAATAGGTGGCGCTAGGTGGGAATGTGTCTCGGCCGGGGAGACCGCCAAGATATTCCGCGCTTGTGCGATAAACACTGTGTCCAGATGGCGCAGTGTTTAACGCAACTTCATTGTAAGCAGGAACGTAGGGAACTATCGTACCGCCCTAAATTTAAAATAAACTTTAGTAGAAGGAAAAAGTAGGTGAAGCCTATTTTAGCCGTTGGTTGTCAGTCAGGGAATAAATATGAAGTGTCAAATATGCTACGTGATCGCGTTCTCTACATATGTATTTTGCCACCAGTTTATCGCAGAACACGGATGAGACTATCCGGATGGATCCACCTCTATGTCTGTTATTTCTACTTCCACAAGTATGTAAGTGTCAAGCTACAAATTCAAAGGTCAAAGCACAGTCACACATAGGATCTTCTTTTCATTTGTCGCTTATTTTCCCCTTGCGGTTCCATGTTAAGCTGTAGATCTGTAGATCCTCTTCGTAACAGGCTGGGCAAGTCATCGCGATGATCGGAGAAAGGCATATCTCCAATAGTGCCACGCCAAGTACAGCACAGCGCTGAACAAAGGCAACGTCGACTTCAGGACAAGTATGTGTTATCTGCTCACCATCATCCTTAACTGCAGCAGCCATTTGGCATCCACAGCCGGCCGGAGTGGCCGAGCGGTTCTAGGCGCTACAGTCTGGAACCGCGCGACAGCTACGGTAGCAGGTTCGAATCCTGCCTCGGGCATGGATGTGTGTGATGTCCTTAGGTTAGTTAGGTTTAAGTAGTTCTAAGTTCTAGGGGACTGATGACCTCAGTAGTTAAGTCCCATAGTGCTCAGAGCCATTTGGCATCCACAGCTCAGAAAAGCCTCCTTTAAAATTTTCATGCGGTCTTTGTGGGACTCAGCCATGCTTCTCCTGCATATTTTCTAATGCCAATAATTACTCACCTACTATACCCTTCCCTCATCTCTTGTAATCCGTCAAACAGCTTCCTAGATCCAACTACTACGCCATTCGCCTGGTTACGTGTTCCGTCAGTGACCATTTCCTTTCTTATTAGATCAAAAATAACATGTTCAGGTCCAGTCTATTTCCTGATTCATACAGTTTGCTGTTCTATCTGTCCTAGTAACTCTCAATGTACTTCTCTCCGTTACTCGCAAAGCAATTTTCACCTTTTGGGCGGATCTCGCACTGAACTGCTACAAGTCAAAACTGGTAATATACACAGATTATAGTCTTCCCGTTAAAGACAAATTAGAAGCTTCGCTTTGGAAACTGTCTTTAATTTACGAGAACCACTCGTCTAATTTACTTTTCTGTTTATTTCTTTTCCTGTCCATCCTGCCGTTGTCTTCAGCTATCTTAAGTGTAAAAACTCATCAAATGGAACTACACGGTGAGCATTAAGTCTTCCACTGCTTACAAAAGTTTACTTCAAAAGAACGATGCTAGATACAGCTATGCGGTTTGTTGCAAATGATAACTCATTAAGTTTTTGCATGGCCACACTTCAACATATGCTGGAAATAAGGCGCTTCGATTTCTGCGAGCTGCGTTGAAATGCTGTACGCACTGTATCAACAGCGTCTTCGCTCAGTCCGTGTCCACCGCTTCTTGTCTTGACAGCAACACTACTAGTCATACCATCCTTTGACACTTCATACCGGGCGGATCCCGACATTGCGCATTTCTGTCATGTTGCTGAACTGTAGTAGGCGACCATGTTCCATGAAACCAGATAACACATTGCTCTTTCTAGTGCAACAAAGCAGAGAGAAAAGAAATCAGATGCTGTCAGAGCACATGTAGAAGTGTATTCATAAAAAACATAATAACTTAAACTATTACATGAAATAAACCCCGTAGCTGTTTCTAGCATATATCCTTATAAATAAATTTCTGTAGTCAGGGAACCACTTTATAATCACCCTGTATGTCTTCACTGTTATTTTGTGTTATTGTCTTTTCAGTGACATGGTTATACATAACTAGCTTAGCCCCCACTGCTTCGATTGCATAGACTGCATCGTCTGCACATTTTTATACTGTTTACAAATGCCAACTTTTCATGCAAATCAAGGCAGCAGAGACATGGTATTTTCCAGATATACTTCTGACAAACAAGCGATTCTGGTACTTACATAACAAGTTTTTGTTACTCACGACCTTTGCGTTCTTGTGAAGATATTTCCAGGCTTGAAGTGAAATGTCAAATTTTCATACATATCGCATTAATTTCATTAATATAACCAAAGCGCAGTGGTTAGCACACTGGACTCGCATTCGGGAGGACGACGGTTCAATCCCGTCTCCGGCCATCCTGATTTAGGTTTTCCGTGATTTCCCTAAATCGTTTCAGGCAAATGCCGGGATGGTTCCTTTGAAAGGGTACGGCCGATTTCCTTCCCAATCCTTCCCTAACCCGAGCTTGCGCTCCGTCTCTAATGACCTCGTTGTCGACGGGACGTTAAACATTAACCACCACCACCATAACGAAATATTTACTGAAAAGTTTTCATGCTGTATTCACTCCCTTACGGGCTGAATTTCCAAAAACAGAAATATGTATTTTTTTATTTGTACCCGAGAAGCCAAATTCAAATTTTCATAGATTTACGCTTAACATTAAAAATGCTTTTGTAATAAAATAGTTTCATAAAACATTTCATTCCTTATTTCACCCTCATAGGGGGTTGAATATCCGAAAACAATGAAACACGTATCCTTTTACTTGAAGCCGAGAAGTCAAATTCCAGTTTTCATAGATGTGGCTTTAAAAATACTTTTTAACAGTAATGATATGTTTTCCAAACAGCTTTCACCCTCTGTTACACCCCTATAGGGGTTAAATTTCCAAAGATGCTGAAACACGTATTTCTTTATTTCTCACTGACATGGAAAATTCATCAGCTCGATGTCGTGTATTCTTGAGGAAAAACACATGAGCTAGATAACAACCCTAGCAATCGATCTCACCCGAAAATTCGGACCATTATGCAGGTACTACGCAGGTATAGCCTTCTCAACGTGCAGCTTTTAAACAGTCACGCACTAGGGTTGTTTGTCGCGCGGCCCGCTTCACTGTGGCCGCGTAATGCCCGAACGCGGAGTACTGTGCGCGGACTTCGGTAAGAGTTTTGTGTTCGTGATTCGGTGAACCCAAAAGCTGTCGAGCGGCGCGTCCGGGAGTGGTATGGAATGACGGTCAAACACGGCAAACAAAAGCACGCGTCGGCCCTTGGCAGCTGAGTGGTCAGCGCGACGGAATGTCACACCTAACGGCCCAGGTTCGATTCCCGGCTGGGTCGGAGATTTTCTCCGCTCAGGGACTGGGTGTTGTGTTGTCCTTATCATCATCATTTCATCCCCAGCGACACGCAAGTCGCCGAAGTGGCGTCAACCCGAAAGACTTGCACCAGGCGAACGGTCTACGCGACGGAGGCCCTAGCCACACGGCATTTACGTTTTAACGAAAGCACGTGACGCTTTCCTTATGCTTATCTTTCAACTTCTCTGCAAATATCGTATACAATAGCACGGATGAAGACGTGCTAGATATAGAAGAAAACAATGGGTTGACGTTCAAGAGGATGACGACGGCGGTAATGAAGCTCCCATTTCATCACCGTCACATTCATCGAACACTTTCTTTGCTTGAAGGAGGCGGTGGTGTACAACCGAGGATGTCGGTGATGGTGAAGGCTGCTTTGACGATGTAAAATCGTCGAACATCACCTTTCCCGTGTCCGTAACAGAGAAATATATATATAACGGGCCATTGCCTTCTGGAGAAGTGGAAAGGAAGGGAATCTCTCTATCAAGACCATCAAGAACAGCTTTAAATTATTAAAACTAAACAAGTTGTTGTATGCTTGGAATAAATAGGTTAGAAACCGTGGTGCGCATCGCCAAAAGCCTGCAGAAGCAAGTGCAGCCTGTTTAGATAAATTTAACAAAGCATTCAGCGATAAGATCACGATGTTAAGGGTTACAGCAGTGGGCCTAAATAATTTCAAGGCATCTACTGGATGGGTTTACGCCTTCAGGAAGAAATATGGTATTGTCTTACGAGAGATAACCCATATTACATCAACATAAAAATGGTTCAAATGGCTCTGAGCACTATGGGACTTAACATCTGCGGTCATCAGTCCCCTAGAACTTTGAACTACTTAAACCTAACTAACCTAAGGACATCACACAAATCCATGCCCGAGGCAGGATTCGAACCTGCGACCGTAGCGGTCGCGCGGTTCCAGACTGAAGCGCCTAGAACCGCTCGGCCACTCCGGCAGGCTCAACGTAAAAGCTACGTAACGAAACAGACATAGTTATTGCCTGTTAAAAATTCGTCCCCGACACCAGGGTTGTTATGGAGGCGTTCGGTAAACGAAGTATTTATAATATGTTTCACAGTGGACTTAATTTAGAAATAAAGTCAGGTCTAATTTTTGCGAAAAAAGAGATAAAAGATGTCGTCACAGTTGTGCAGTCCATCAGTAACACGACTCTTAGCTACACAATTACGACGACGATAATTGCAGATAGACACTTGCAGTCACCTCTGTCTGTTTCTTTCAAAGAGCCAACCAGATCGTTTGGGCCGCGTATCAAACAAAATTTGTTTCACACGGACAATATTGTAGCTGTCGCCTCATATTCAGGCAAAGTGAACAAGGAACACTTACAGAAGTGGCGAGAAGAGGAGTTTTATTAAATCATCCAAATCAGTTTTAATAGTTCACTCGTTTTGTGGTCACAAAAGTTTGTCAGTGAATGAAGGACAGGAGGTAGACACCGCCGTCCCCACCGAGCGATGTGGCGCAGTGGTTAGCACACTGGACTCGCATTCGGGAGGACGACGGTTCAATCCCGCGTCCGGCCATCCTGATTTAGGTTTTCCGTGATTTCCCTAAATCGCTCCAGACTAATGCCGGGATGGTTCCTTTGAAAGGGCACGGACGGCTTCCTTCCCCGTCCTGCCCCATATCCGGTGAGACGTGAGACCGATGACCTCGCAGTTTGGTCTCTTCCCCCAAACCCCCCCCCCCCCCCCCCCAACACCGCCGTCGTCCCCGTATTGACAGTACCACCAGGTGTCACAAAATACTGCCAACCGCTAGGCGTAAGAGGCTTCCGCGTGTTCAAGAGTTTGGTCAGGAGGTTTACCAGCTCGGTACCACTTCTGGGTGTCGATGTAAACTTCGGTCAGCGGAAAGAAGAAGCTTCTTCACAGGCAGTTATGGGCATCAATTTTTAGGTAACTCGTCCAGAACGAGTGGTATCGAAGCGGCTACACCAGTAACCGGCGAGAACACTGGGAGCACCCAGTGAAACACTGTTTCGACGCTGGTTAAGTGCTATGTTCGTTATGTCAAAGTGCGCGATATCTAACGTGTAGCTGGTGTCAAAGATCCCTTTGCTTTGAACATTTTTACATTGCGATTCATAATTGCAGTGGAAACGAATATGTTTTTCAACGAGTAGTGTAGCGTCATTTAATTTTGAATATCATCGATGCACGCTATTTTCTTTGATTGTAAGCCTGACAGTATTAAAGTGCAGAACGCTTGTAGGAGTTACGCTACATGGATTCCATTTCACACTAATATCCGCTCCTCCACTTCCCTAGCTCTCGCTTTCGGGCATAATGCGGCCACAGTGAAGCAGGTTGCGTAACAAACAACCCGCACGCGCGAATGTTTGAAAATTGTTCGTTGAGAGGGCCATAGCTGCGCAGTCTCTGCATGATAGCCTGAATTTTCGCGTGAAATCGGTTGCTGGGGTTGGTATCTATCTCGTGTATTTTTTTCTCAAGAAAGTACGAGGTCGAGTTCCCTAGTAAGTAACCATATACCAATTTGTAGCCGCGCGGGATTAGCCGAGCGGTCTTGGCGCTGCAGTCATGGACTGTGCGGCTCGTCCCGGCGGAGGTTCGAGTCCTCCCTCGGACATGGGTGTGTGTGTTTGCCCTTAGGATGATTTAGGTTAAGTAGTGTGTAAGCTTAGGGACTGATGACCTTAGCAATTAAGTCCCATAAGATTTCACACACACACCAATTTGTAGGCCTATCTTCACAATACCCGTAATTGCGGCATATTTTCAAAATACTTTTCATCCTCTATGTCACGCGCCTTTAGTGTGGAATTTCGAAAAATCCCTTCCTAAACAACGCCTACAATATAAAATTGTCTAAATTTCAGGTGTCTAGGATTAGCGGTTTGGGTTGGTCGGGGATGAGTCAGTCAGTAAGGACATTTGCTTTTTACATACACACACGTTCGTTTTATTACAGTTTATTTTCTGGTCCACTTCTAATCCAGTTTAATTATGTTCTCTTTGCGAGTGTTCCTACTATTTTACTCGAGTGTGCCTGTTGCGTTTGCACACTTCAGGAAAGTTACTAAGTCACACTGTGGTTCGCATGGTGTGGTTGGAGAACAGAGTTTGGGAGTCACGCGCTGCTGCCGCGTGACAGGTGGCTCGCAACCTCCGCCGTTGGCGTCGCAGTCCTCAAGGTCTCGAAATGTTGGTAGGAGTCGCGACTGCAGCCCAGAATTGGAGCGCGTATCGCTTACGCAGCGCGTCACCGGCTGGTGAACTGCGGAAACTTGCACTACCTTAACACTCTCGAGAACTTCACTCACACTCCGGAATCATTTTGAACTCTACAGTGGAGTGTGCACTGTTTCTAACCTTTTTAATGTATGTCTGTGTGTGTGTGTGTGTGTGTGTGAGTGTGTGAATTCCTAAGGGACCAAACTGCTGAGAGCATCGGCACCTACACTTACACACTGCTTAAACTAACTTATTCTAAGAAGAAGACACACGCCCATGCCCGACGGAGGACTCGAACCTCCGGCGGGAGGGGCTGCGCAATCCGGCATATTGCGTCTCAAACCACACGGCCACTCCGCGCGGCTTTTAAACTTCCTAGCAATCTAAAAATGCATAAGGACCGGGAGACGATCCCCAAACCGTACTTTTCGTGGCCATTATTCTTACCGATTCAGCTATCCAGGCAGGACTAATGATCTGCTCTCACAACACGAATTCTGCTAGTACTTCTCTGCTACCTTCCGTACTACACAGACGTGTTCCTATATGTCTCGCAAACCAGTATTTCTTTCGTTCAGTTCTGCAAAGTATGTATCTACATCTACATCTATACTCCGTAAGCCGTCTTACGGTGCGTGGCGAGGGTATTTTGTGTACCAATGTCACTTCCCCGCGCATGGTTCCTGAGAAGAACAATTGCTGATAAGCCTCGAAGATCTCTAATT
This sequence comes from Schistocerca nitens, assembly GCF_023898315.1. Classification (NCBI taxonomy): domain Eukaryota; kingdom Metazoa; phylum Arthropoda; class Insecta; order Orthoptera; family Acrididae; genus Schistocerca; species Schistocerca nitens. The sequence goes on from NC_064618.1 coordinate 720,121,584, forward strand.
TTCTCTTCATCTTCCTTTCACGATATATTCCTATTGATGGACTCATCTAGGTATATACGCTCTCAGATCTTTATTCCCTGCCGTGAAGTAGAACGCCACTGGAGATGGCTGAGCGTCTCCGTGACCCTGCAACGAAACGTGCTGCTCTTCTTTGGATCTTCTCTATTTCCTCTATCTGTTCTGTCTGGTACGGATCCCATACTGACGAGCAATATTCCAGTAGTGGTCGGAGGAATGTTTTGTAAGCTACTTCCTTTGTTGATGGACTACCTTTCCCGACAATTTTTCCAATGAATCTCAGTCTGGTGTCTGCCCTATTCGCGATTAACCTTATGTGATAGCTCCTTGCTCATACGCGCAGATATTTTATAGAAGTAACTGGTTCCGGAGATTGTTCTGCAGTTTTGTAATCATACAATAAAGGATCAAGTTATGTAGGAGAGTTTCTGCGATGTTCCCAAGGCGGGAGAGAAGTATCAGGAAGAGTCAGGGTATTTCAACACTCAACACAATAAACAACTTTAGTAAAAAAAAAAACAACTCGTTCGTTAAAAGCGTAGTCCCATAATGGCAAGGTTCTGGGTTCCAGACCCAGACCAGGAGACAATTTAAATCTGCATCAGCTTCCATTGACACTATCGTGCGCAATAGTTCATACAGTCTTTGCTCCACCATGACTCGTTGATGCGATTTCTGTTTGTTTGGCCTTTGAGCTATTGTACATAGAACTACGTGCAGCGGACTGATGTCACACACAATGCAGAAAATTTATTGCCAAAATAAAATTAGTAATCGGGCTTGATGCAAATGATTTAGGATTTTCACTCATGGACAGTGCGAAAACATGTCGAGACCCATGGTCTGTCAGCACGACGACTTTTACTGCTACAGCAGCAAAGAGAGGTGCGCCGGCAGGATGCGCCCAGCGATAACATTGCGTAAAGCAGAGACACTACGTCTCTTTTCAAGGGAGTACCCGTGCTACGTACGGATCACGATGGACGTATTCGTAACTCGAGGCTCTGAGGAGAACGAACGTTCCCATACGGTATTCGTCAGTAGTACAGGTCCAGAACCTTGCGCAATAGTCATTCTGTACACGATCACCTTTGCTTTTGGCAGACGGTAAATTGAACAGCACAATTAATAAATGGTGCAAATGGCTCTGAGCACTATGGGACTTAACATCTGAGGTCATCAGTCCCCTAGAACTTAGAACTACTTAAACCTAACTAACCTAAGGACATCAAACACATCCATGCCAGAGGCAGGATTCGAACCTGCGACTGTATCGGTCGCGCAGTTCCAGACTGAAGCGCCTTGAACCGCTCAGCCACAACGGCCAGCCAATTAATAAAATGTTACGTGTTATTATGAGGTGGTCGAATGGATTTCACATTTATACTCAATGTTTTGTCCCCATCTGTAGGAGACATTTTCAAGGTGGATCGTAGCTTCTTTGAGTGTCCTATTCACACCATGCGTCGCCATTGACTGCAACAGAATTCCATTTACCCGTGCTCCCGCGCAATGGCGTGACATCACATTCTTTGAATACCCGAGCGCAACTGTCCTTGTCTTCTGCCGTCATCCGGTGTTGCTATGACCTTATCGTGGAAGATAGGTACACATCTTCTTCAGCACCAGGATCCAAATATAATCCAATTTCACACCCTCCTCCTTCCCACTGAAACTCCTGGGGTGTTTTACAATCTCTATGGTTTCTCTGCACAGTCTTTCATGGTATCAGCTTGTGGCTGCCAATACTCGAGTCTTTTCAAAATGAATGTGGCGGTCTCCTGGCTGCAAATCTTGTTCCACAACAGCTGATCTGTCACTCACCCCCTTTCTGCCATTGCCTCTGTGCTCTTCCCGTCGGTCTTTCACCTTACTTTTTGTAGTGCCCATGTACACCTCCCCACAACTGCAAAAAATACTATAAATTTCTACTTTTTCCAGCAGTTTGTAGATGATCTTTTAACTCCCTAGTGGGTCTGTAGATTACAGCGACGTTCCGCTTATTTCCAGGGAGTGAATCGGACGCTCAGAGAATCTACGATCCACCTTGAAAAATGTACTCCGCAGATGGGAACGGAACGTTGGGCTTAAATGTAAAATCCATTCGACTACGGCATAATAGCGCGAAACATTTTATTAATTGTGACATTCCCGGCCGGAAAAGTTTACATTTTACATTTCGGACAGTGGCAGTAAAAATGGCTCTGAGCACTATGGGACTCAACATCTTAGGTCATAAGTCCCCTAGAACTTAGAACTACTTAAACCTAACTAACCTAATGACATCACACACGCCCATGCGCGAGGCAGGATTCGAACCTGCGACCGTAGCAGTCCCGCGGTTCCGGACTGCAGCGCCAGAACCGCTAGACCACCGCGGCCGGCCAGTGGCAGTAGGTTTCTTATGTGTTAAGGCCAATGGCTACATTCTACCTTCGAGGCCTCGGTGATGCGGTCTTCCAACAAGATAACGGATGACTTCATGCTGTCCTTACCCACCTCGATGCAGAGCATGTTCTACTGTTGAGCTAGCCAGCATGTTTTCCTGATCTCTTACCCATGGAAAACATCTGGTCATGGGTCTCCCCAGCCACTAAAACTGATAGACACTGGCCTAGAGATATAGCGGCATAAGATTATGCAACTATTCCTGTAATCCAGTCTCAGTCCGCCACTAGGTCTAGCAGAGTTAGAGCCTAGAGATATAGCGGCATAAGATTATGCAACTATTCCTGTAATCCAGTCTCAGTCCGCCACTAGGTCTAGCAGAGTTAGAGCCATTATCGCTGCAGTTCTGAGTACTGAATTTGGTACCTTACAAACCACGAAATGACCTAAAAATTTAATGATTTAGTCGTACAACTATGCTGTTTACGAAAAAAAGTAAAATACAGTTATGCCTTTACTGGTGTTGCAAATGTGGATTGAGACGCCAGCGAAAACGTTCACCACTGGTCATTAAAATTGCTACACCAAGAAGATGACGTGCTACAGACGCGAAATTTAACCCACAGGAAGAAGATGATGTGATATGCAAATGATTAGCTTTTCAGAGCATCCACACAAGGTTGGCGCCGGTGGCGACGGTGCTGACATGAGGGAAGTTTCCAACCGATTTCTCATACACAAACAGCAGTTGACCGGCGTTGCCTGGTGAAACGTTGTTGTAATGCCTCGTGTAAGGAGGAGAAACGCGTGCCATCACGTTTCCAACTTTGATAAAGGTCGGATTGTAGCCTATCGAGATTGCGGTTTATCGTATCGCGACACTGCTGTTCGCGTTGGTCGAGATCCAAAGACTGTTAGCAGAATATGGAATCGGTGGCTTCAGGAGGGTAAAACGGAACGCCGTGCTGGATCCCAACGGCCTCGTATCACTGGCAGTCGAGATGACAGGCATCTTATCCGCATGGCTGCTACGGATCGTGCAGCCACGTCTCGATCCCTGAGTCAACAGGTGGGAACGTTTTCTAGACAACAACCATCTGCACGAACAGTCGACGACGTTTGCAGCAGCATGGACTGTCAGCTCGGAGATCATTGCTGCGTTACTCCTGATGCTGCATCACAGAGAGGAGCGCCTGCGATGGTAAACTCAACGACGAACCTGGCTGCACGAATGGCAAAACGTCATCTTTTCGGATGAATCAAGGTTCGGTTTACAGCATCATGATGGTCGCATCCGTGTTTGGCGACATCGCACATTGGAAGCGTGTATTCGTAATCGCCATACTGGCGTTTCACCCGGCGTGATGGTATGGGGTGCCATTGGACACGTCTCGGTGACCTCTTGTTCGCAATGACGGCACTTTGAACAGTGGACGTTACATTTCAGATGTGTTACGACCCGTGGCTCTACCCTTCATTCGATCCCTATGAAACCCTACATTTCAGCAGGATAATGCACGACCGCATGTTATAGGTCCTGTACGGGCCTTTCTGGATACAGAAAATGTTCGTCTGCTGCCCTGGCCAGCACATTCTCCAGATCTCTCACCAATTGAAAACTTCTGGTCAATGGTGGTCGAGCAACTGGCTCGTCACAATGCGCCAGTCACTACCCTTGATGAACTGTGGTATCGTGTTAAAGCTGCATGGGCAGCTGTACCTGTACACGCCATCCAAGCTCTGTTTGACTCAATTCCCAGGCGTATCAAGGCCGTTATTAAGGCCAGAGGTGGTTGTTCTGGGCACTGATTTCTCAGGATCTATGCACCCAAATCGCGTGAAAATGTACTCACATATCAGTTCTAGTATAATATATTTGTCCAATGAATACTCGTTTATCATCTGCATTTCTTCTTGATGTAGCAATTTTAATGGCCAGTAGTGTAACTACTGAGAAGTGAACGCTATTGATGTCGAGTTTCTATCTGTTGTGGACCCGGCCATCGAGGCACGCTTGAGTTCGTCGAGGTGGGCGAGAAGAGTGTGCTGTTTCAGTGGCTGGTGAGGGCGCTAGTAGCCTCGGGTGAGGTCCCGCCCTCTGAACTTGCCGGGAGAGCGCACTTGTTGACGGGCGCCACACCTCGGCAGGCCGGCCGGCTGGGCGTGCCGTACGCAGGCGTTGGCAGCTGGAGAAAGTCCGGACCCCGCGTTGTGTGGGGGCGTGGCGGCCGCGCCGGATCTGGGTCGCAGCTTAACCCGCCGCTCCCGCGCAGGTGCCGCTGCTCGCCATTCACCACTTGTCCGGGGCTCCCGGAGACTGGCCTTTTGCACGTGCGCCGGCAGCGACGACTGGAGATTAGCATCTGGGAGAGGTTTTTATTTAGTGTCGTTACAACCTTCGTGTACTGCACAACGACCTGGCGGAGTCAAAAGGTGGGGTTACATACGCTCTTAAGTACAAGATCCTAGCGAATGCAAAAAGCGATAATTCTGCGGTACGAGGAGTAGGTATTCAACCTCGTTCCGGGATATTCGAGGCTATTACCACAAACCAAAACGCTGTTGGTCGCTAGCTGCAAAGCGTTGCTGTTCATTTGAAAAGTAAAATTTATGTCATCATTTTTTTCTGTTTTCCGTCGTTCACTAGTTGCTTTAAAAAGCATCGCCGTGTATTCCGTCTTTGCGTCTTCACTGAAGCGCCAAAGAAACTGACATAGGAATGCGTATTCTAATACAGAGACATGCAAACAGGCAGAATACGGCGCTACGGTCGGCAACGCCTATTTAAGCCAAGTGTCTGGCGCAGTTGTTAGATCGGTTACTGCTGCTACAGTGGCTGGTTATCTAGATTTAAGTGAGTTTGAAGGTGATGTTATAGTCGGAGGACGAGCTGGGGGTCACAGCATTTCCAAGGTACCGATGATGTGGGGATTTTCCTGTACGACCATTTCACGAGAATATCAGGAATCCGGTAAAACATCAAATCTCCCGACATCGCTGTGGCCGGAAAAAGATCCTACAAGAACGTGACCAACGACGACTGAAGAGAATCGTTCAGCGTGACAGAAGTGCAACCCTTCCGCAAATTGCTGCAGATTTCAGTGCTGGGCCATCAACAAGTGTCAGCGCGAGAACCATTCAACGAAACACCATCGACATGGGCTCTCGAGGCGGAAGGCCCACTCGTGTACCCTTGGTAACTGCACGACTCAAAGCTTAACGCCTCGCCTGAGCCCGTCAACACCAACAATGGACTGTTGGTGAATGGATACATCGTGCCTGCTCGGATGAGTCTCGTTTCAAATTGTATCCAGCGGAGGCACGTGCCTGACAGCAGCGGACTGTTCAAGCTGGTGGAGGCTCTGTAACGATGTGAGGCCTATGTACGAGGTGCATTCAAGTTCTAAGGCCTCCGATTTTTTTTCTCCGGACTGGAAAGAGATAGAAACATGCGCATTGTTTTAAAATGAGGCCGCGTTCATTGTCAATACGTCCCAGAGATGGCAGCACCGTACGGCAGATGGAATTTTACCGCCAGCGGCGAGAATGAGAACTGTTTTAAATACTTAAAATGGCGACGTTTTCCTTACTTGAACAGCGTGCAATCATTCGTTTTCTGAATTTGCGTGGTGTGAAACCAATTGAAATTCATCGACAGTTGAAGGAGACATGTGGTGATGGAGTTATGGATGTGTCAAAAGTGCGTTCGTGGGTGCGACAGTTTAATGAAGGCAGAACATCGTGTGACAACAAACCGAAACAACCTCGGGCTCGCACAAACTGGTCTGACAACATGATCGAGAAAGTGGAGAGAATTGTTTTCGGGGATCGCCGAATGACTGTTGAACAGATCGCCTCCAGAGTTGGCATTTCTGTGGGTTCTGTGCACACAATCCTGCATGACGACCTGAAAATGCGAAAAGTGTCATCCAGGTGGGTGCCACGAATGCTGACGGACGACCACACGGCTGCCTGTGTGGTATATTGCCAAGCAATGTTGACGCGCAACGACAGCATGAATGGGACTTTCTTTTCGTCGGTTGTGACAGTGGATGAGACGTGGATGCCATTTTTCAATCCAGAAACAAAGCGCCTGTCAGCTCAATGGAAGCACACAGATTCACCGCCACCAAAAAAATTTCGGGTAACCGCCAGTGCTAAAAAAATGATGGTGTCCATGTTCTGGGACAGCGAGGGTGTAATCCTTACCCATTGCGTTCCAAAGGGCACTACGGTAACAGGTGCATCCTACGAAAATGTTTTGAAGAACAAATTCCTTCCTGCACTGCAACAAAAACGTCCGGGAAGGGCTGCGCGTGTGCTGTTTCACCAAGACAACGCACCCGCACATCGAGCTAACGTTACGCAACAGTTTCTTCATGCTCCCTACTCACCTGACCTGGCTCCTAGTGACTTTTGGCTTTTTCCAACAATGAAAGACACTCTCCGTGGCCGCACATTCACCAGCCGTGCTGCTATTGCCACAGCGATTTTCCAGTGGTCAAAACAGACTCCTAAAGAAGCCTTCGCCGCTGCCATGGAATCATGGCGTCAGCGTTGTGAAAAATGTGTACGTCTGCAGGGTGATTACGTCGAGAAGTAGCACCAGTTTCATCGATTTCGGGTGAGTAGTTAATTAGAAAAAAAAATCGGAGGCCTTAGAACTTGAATGCACCTCGTAGTTGGAGTGATATGAGACCACTGATACGTCTACATACGACTCTGACAGATGACTTGTACATAAGCATCCTGTCTGATCATCTGCATCCATTCACGTCCATTGTGCATTCCGACGGACTTCGTCAGTTCCAGCAGGACAATGCGACACCCCACAGGTCCAGAATTGCTACAGAGTGGCTCCAGGAACACTCTTCTGAGTTTAAACACTACCACTGGCCACAAAATTCCTAGACATGAACAGTACTGAGCATATCAGGGATGCCTTGCAACGTGCTATTCAGAAGAGCTCTCCACCCCCGCATACTCTTACGGATTTACGGACAGCCGTGCAGGATTCATGATGTCAGTTCCCCCCAGCACTACTTCAGACAGTCGAGTCCATGCGATGTTGTGTTTCGGCACTTCTGCGTGCTCTCGGGGGCCCTACACGATATTAGGTACGTGTACCAGTTTCTTTGGCTCTTCGGCGTAAATGTAAGTCAGTTTTTCTTTTTTTGTCATTTCGCTTCTTTTATCTGTGAAGCATCCTCGGTGGCTATTTCCGACGTTGCCAGTCCATATACGTGGTCCCCATACACAAGATGGCTGATTTCTGGCGTTTTTCACTCACATTTATTACAACACTTCACTTGCAGCTGTCCACTTGTCAAAACTACACGCGGCAACCGCACAAGTACATTGAACACACAATAGAAAGTGCAAGTCAGTTGGCAACACTACGTACTGTAAACACACACTCGTTCAACACATAATAAAAAGTGCAAGTAATGTGTTGTAATAAATGTGGGTGAAAAAAGCCATAAATCGGCCACCTTTACTATGGGAGCCGAGTAAACACATTTCCAGGACCACAAACGTGGATTTGCGTTGGAAATCATCACTGACGATGCTTTGTAAATCAAAGACGCGAAATGTGTATGAAAAAAAGTGCCTTTCGTATAGGTGCAAAGACGGTACATACCTGCAAAAATCTGTGGCGTCTGCAAGATAGCTACATGGGGAATTCACCTAGGGGGACGATGGTGTGGAAGAGGGCCGAGAAACTAGTGCGGTCTTGCTTTAATTCATGTTTATAAAACATCTAATCAAAAGATTAAAAGGCAAAAATGTGTCATGGATTCAGGAGAATATGGGGTGCGCTAGCAGTCAGTATGAATATGGTGTGAGCAGTCCGATGTGGCCGGCGAGTTTATATGTATTTATTTATTACCCTTACAAATTACACCGTGATTATAGTGTCAGTTGTTACATTCTTTACTTTCTGTATTTTCTCTCAGTATCACGTTAAACAAACAGGGTGAGTCAGGAGGAAGGGTTGAGGAGGTGATTGATTTAGTGATTATGGACAAAAAACGTCGTATTAACATATGTCCTGTTCAACTTGCACAGAGTAGACACGATGGAGAATTCCTCCCTCGTATTTTACATGCTATGCTCAAGCACGAATGAGACTCTGTCAGCAACACAGCAGCTGTCTACAAGAGCAGCAAAACGCATTGCAGTTGATGGTGGAATTTTTGAACATAATTTGTGTGTAAATGTACACAATGAAACAAAAAAATAGATCACAATATTTCATTTAGTATCATCTGCATTTGGCTAGTTCCCCATTGTTTTCATCAGTTTCCCCGGAAGCTGTTAAGAATAGGACATATGTTCATATGACGGTCTTTGTTCAGAAACACTAATAACATCAAAGCACGTACCTTGCCTTCTGACTCACACTGTATAACATTAAACGTCTACAGCTATATGCTACAGTTGCAGGGTGATTCCGTGATTATGGTACCAAATTCCAGGAACGATGGAGAAGGCTCAGTATATTACACTGAGGTAAAAGACCCTGGTCCAGAACGACCTCGTAGAAAGTTATAAACAAAAATCGTTGTGATACCTCTGACTGTGGATTACAGGTACCGGCACTATTGTTGCTAAGATTATAGGAGAGACAATTTTCAGAGGTTGTAACGTTGTTACATTAATTTGCTATGATGAAAGGTGTACTGATGGACAATGAAACCGGGTTAAAAGCTGTGAGCTGTCTGGGGAAGTTAACCGTGGATTACTGTGCAACTGTTTCATCAGGTATCTAGTCTAAGTTTACCAAATTCCCAAACAGACTAACATTAATGATAATCTTTTAATAGTCATACAACAACCCGTAATATATATATATATATAAAGGAGAATTTAAATAAAAAGAAAGAATTCAGTTTATATTTGGAAATTTATTTTAAGATTGATCATCAAATTTCAGCATATTAAATTCTATTCGTAACAAGCTGGTGCCTTATTTAGGATTGTGAAAATCTTACGGAACACATCAAATATAGAGCCAAGATTGGGAGTCTGCATACAACACTGCATTCATAAAACAGCACACAAAGAACGTTGAAACGCATGCAAGAGAAAGTTAACCACTACAAACAGATTCAAATTTTTACTCAAAGAAATTACGTTCGTAGCACAATCCTGTCCGTCATGTAATTACCACACACTGGTATACTAAATTCATATTAACTCTTTGTGAAATCTTAGCGAAAAGAATAGCTGAGGGCTACTTTGATGATTACACCACATGCTTCACGTGGTCAACTTGCTTTACACAAAGCGTATAACTCCACAATAATTTTGATAATTAAAATAAATTAGATCAAAAAGCAATTTACAAAAGAAAAACCTCGAACTGGTTATTAACGTCTTACTGTTAACCTGACGGGTCAAACAGTTATATAAGCACGTGGTACTGGTCTCGCAAAGTACATCCCACGTGGGTTGAACATAAAGAAAAGTTGCTATATTGCAAAATATTGTCAAGACGAGACGTTATAATCACACAAGCATTTGCATTTAAGATTGATCTTAGTTAGAGTTACTGATCAACACGTGGTTCCACTTTACTCACAAAGTAGTAACAAAGCAACTACCGGAAAATAATCTGAACTTCACACGAGAATTATACTGCGCTGCAATTTAAGATAACATTAGATATTTTAGAGCTAACCCGAAATAAAGGTGATTAAATTCTCAGTTAGGCTGAACTTAACAAATCCATTGTCCTACGGACTTAGCAGACACGCGCTTAGCCGGAGATCTTACCATTTCAGACGCTCGCCACCGCCAGACTGCAACTGCCTACTACCGAGCGTGCTTCCTGAGGGTGGCTCACAAAGACAAACGGAAGGGGCCAGAGGGGCAGCTTCCTATACCAACATGACAACGGACGGACAGGTCCATACTAAGGATAGAAACCTCTTTGCTTTTAGAAAGCGTAGCTACCTGTTCCGACGTTGGTCCTACTGTTCTCTAGCAGACAGCCTTGTCTGCTACCCTCAAGCATGCAACTACAAACACATTTGATCATTCATCCTCTCACACAGAAGGGAAGGGGGATGACAGTATCTTATCATATACAGTATATAAAAGAAAGCGGATGTAGGTTCCGTATGAGACTGTGTGACATGAATGACATATAAACTGTGTTTTAAAGTGTAGTAGTGTGACAGATCGTTCTTGTTTACGTGTAAAAGTAACACGTTCCACTACTCAGTCTCCTCCCAGATAGTCAGAAACGCCACAGTAAATTTAGAAGAGGAATTTATTCCATAAATGACAACAGATTTAAGAAATCAAACATGAAAGGAATCCAACAGAGACCTTTCAAGGTGCTAATATGGGCCACAACAAGAAGAAAATGTCAGTAAACATGGGCTCTAAAATGCATACCTTAGCAGCTATGAGCACTTGCTCATCTTTGATATTGGAAACACGTCTCTTCCGCTGAGCAAGTGCCCATAGCTCTTAAGGTACACATTTTAGAACTTATATTTACTGTACTTTTTTCTTGTTTCCGTTCATAGTACCACCTCTGAAAATTACCTATCCTACAATCTTAATAAAAACACTACCGGTGCATGTGTTGCTCTGTAAGACGTATCTGAATGATTTTCGCTTAGAACCTAAGACTCGGTCGTTTTCGGACAAGGGTCCCTTGACTAAAATTGATACATTTACACTTCTCTATCATCCCTGAACATCATCACATAATCACTCTTTACATTAACAGAAAAAATATAATGAAAGAAAGCAAGAAGTGTGAAGAAAGAATCACCGCCACAGTATTCTGTTGCAGTTGTGGTTATAACTCTTGGAACTGCTTAAGACTGCTGATCATGCAGTTCTCTACATCTGTATATATACACTAAATCATAGCAAAAGATCCTGAGTAGCAGACGGATTCCATATTCCTTGCCCTCCGGAAAGCGTTTGACTCGGTGCCCCACTGCAGACTCCTAACTAAGGTACGAGCATATGGCATTGGTTCCCAAGTATGTGAGTGGCTCGAAGACTTCTTAAGTAATAGAACCCAGTACGTTGTCCTCGATGCTGAGTGTTCATCGGAGGTGAGGGTATCATCTGGAGTGCCCCAGGGGAAGTGTGGTAGGTCCGCTGCTGTTTTCTGTCTACATAAATGATCTTTTGGATAGGATGGGTAGCAATGTGCGGCTGTTTGCTGATGATGCTGTGGTGTACGGGAAGGTGTCGTCGTTGAGTGACTGAAGGAGGATACAAGATGACTTGGACAGGATTTGTGATTGGTGTAAAGAATGGCAGCTAACTCTAAATATAGATAAATGTAAATTAATGCAGATGAATAGGAAAAAGAATCCTGTAATGTTTGAATACTCCATTAGTAGTGTAGCGCTTGACACAGTCACCTCGATTAAATATTTGGGCGTAACATTGCAGAGTGATATGAAGTGGGACAAGCATGTAATGGCAGTTGTGGGGAAGGCGGATAGTCGTCTTCGGTTCATTGGTAGAATTTTGGGAAGATGTGGTCCATCTGTAAAGGAGACCGCTTATAAAACACTAATACGACCTATTCTTGAGTACTGCTCGAGCGTTTGGGAACCCTATCAGGTCGGATTGAGGGAGGACATAGAAGCAATTCAGAGGCGGGCTGCTAGATTTGTTACTGGTAGGTTTGATCATCACGCGAGTGTTACGGAAATGCTTCAGGAACGGGGGTGGTCTAGAGAAAAGGAGGCGTTCTTTTGGTGAATCGCTACTGAGGAAATTTAGGGAACCAGCATTTGAGGCTGACTGCAGTACAATTTTACTGCCGCCAACTTACATTTCGCGGAAAGACCACAAAAATAAGGTAAGAGAGATTAGGGCTCGTACAGAGGCATATGGGCAGTCATTTTTCCCTCGTTCTGTTTGGGAGTGGAACAGGGAGAGAAGATGCTACTTGTGGTACGAGGTACCCTCCGCCACGCACCGTATGGTGGATTGCGGAGTATGTAAGTAGATGTAGAGTGACTTGGCAACGCCCGAGCCTCGCATTACCGTATGTGTTCCTGTGTCTAAAATTTTGTTGAGGTACTATTCATTTAACAGGCTCGCTCAAATTTATCATTTCGTTCTCGAGTTCAAATACAGTAACCTCAAAACACACTTAGGAATATTCTCCTTAAAACAGTAGTAATTCTGAAATCACTATAAACACTGGATCACTGCAGAACAGTGAAACCACAGTGGTTACTCATTGGAAATGACAAATTCACGACAAACGATAAATAACAATGTTCGCCTATGCCCACCAGCAAGCCAGATATGTTCAAAATGGTTCAAATGGCTCTGAGCACTATGGGACTTAACATCTGTGGTCATCAGTCCCCTAGAACTTAGAACTACTTAAACCTAACTAACCTAAGGACATCACACACATCTATGCCCGAGGCAGGATTCGAACCTGCGACCGTAGCAGTCGCACGCTTCCGGACTGAAGTGCCTAGAACCGCTCGGATACACCGGCCGGCGCCAGATATGGGAGCGATTGATACTATATTCAATGGACCGCATGCGGTAGCCCACCGTACTGTCTGCGTCGCAGACCGAACAAATCCACTTTATACTGACGTGAAGGAATTTACTACTCCTGCGAAGCTCCGATATCCTCACGCTAAAAACGATGCGGCAACATCGATTAAATGACACAAACACGGACGTATACAGGATGAATATTAATAAAACTAACACACTGCATGGACGGATTACCGACTGCAAATGGAGGGAAAAAAGGTCCGGAAATGCATCGTTGCCCACGGTAGATGGTGCTGACGAATGTAAGTTCATCTGACCACGTGCCTTGTTTTACTTGTTTGTTGAACGCTGTGTGACTGACGCAGAATGGTCCGGTATTCATGTTAGGAACAAGCCGAGATGGTGTTTGTGTACGACCAAGCAGATGGAAACGGTCGAGACGCTGCACGGCTGTACCACAAGATGTACACTCTCAGACACCAACCACATCACACAACATTTCAAGCCCTTCCTGGGCATTTGTGTTGCTCATGAGTCCTTTCAGACAGACGAACGTACGGGGAGGCAGCGGACGGTGCGTACACCAGATCTGGGGGACTGGCTTCTTTAGGATATTGAGGCGAACCCTGGTACGAGCTCGGGGCAAGTGGCCCACCAGCATGGTGTAAGCCTGCATCAGAACCGCTACTATCCCTGTCACCTGCAACGAGTGCAAGGAAGGATTTTGTCGGTGGTTTAGAACCAGAACATCACGGTTTCGGGATTTCTGTCATCAGTCCTCCTTACTGACGAAGCAACCTTAACCAGAATGGCATCATCAATCTGCATCCTATGAGGGTCAAGTTGAACATCTGTTGTGACGTGAATGCGATCCGGCTCTGTACTGTGATCCGGAACGATTTGTTGTCTTTGTACGAACACCGTCCATTTACGAACACATGTTTATAGGACCTTTCTTTTCTTCCATTTTCAGTCAGCAATCCATCCCTGCAGTTTGTCGGTTTTATTAATGTTCACACTGTATACTACGGATCCCTGTACAAGGGATACAAGGGCGATGTACTTGAGGACAATATTATGGAAATGGAAGAGGATGTAGATGAAGATGAAATGGGAGATACGATAGTGTGTGAAGAGTTTGACAGAGCAGTGAAAGACCTGAGTCGAAACAAGGCCCCGGGAGTAGACAACATTCCATTAGGACTACTGACAGTCTTGGGAGTCCTGACAAAACTCTACCATCTGGTGAGCAAGATGTATGAGGCAGGCGAAAGACCCTCAGACTTCAAGAAGAATATAATATTTCCAATCCCAAAGAAAGCAGGTGCTGACAGATGTGAAAATTACCGAACTATCAGTTTGATAAGTCACCGCTGCAAAATACTAACGCGAATTCTTTACAGACGAATGGAAAAACTAGTAGAAGCCGACCTCGGGGAAGATCAGTCTGGATTCCGTAGAAATATCGGAACACGTGAGGCAATACTGACCCTACGACTTCTCTTAGAAGCTAGATTAAGGAAAGGCAAACCTACGTTTCTAGCATTTGTAGACTTAGAGAAAGCTTTTGACAGTGTTGACTGGAATACTCTCTTTCAAATTCTGAAGATGGCAGGGGTAAAATACAGTGAGCGAAAGGCCATTTACAGTTTGTACAGAAGCCAGATGGCAGTTATATGAGTCGAGGGGTGTGACAGGGAGTGAGACAGGGTTGTAGTCTCTCCTCGATGTTATTCAATCTGTATATTGAGCAAGCAATAAAGGAAACCAAAGAAATATTCGGAGTAGGTATTAAAATCCATGGAGAAGAAATAAAAACTTTGAGGTTCACCGATGACATTGTAATTCTGTCAGAGACAGCAAAGGACTTGGAAGAGCAGTTGACCGGAATGGATAGTGTCTTGAAAGGAGGATATAAGATGAACATCAACAAAAGCAAAACGAGGATAATGGAATGTAGTCGAATTACGTCGGGTGATGCTGAGGGAATTAGATTAGGAAATGAGACACTTAAAGTAGTAAAGGAGTTTTGCTATTTGGGGAGCAAAATAACTGATGATGGTCGAAGTAGAGAGGATATAAGATGTAGACTGACAATGGCAAGGAAAGCGTTTCTGAAGAAGAGAAATTTGTTAACATCGAGTATAGATTTAAGTAATAGGAAGTCGTTTCTGAAAGTATTTGTATGGAGTGTAGCCATGTATGGAAGTGAAACATGGACGATAAATAGTTTGGACAAGAAGAGAATAGAAGCTTTCGAAATGTGGTGCTACAGAAGAATGCTGAAGATTAGATGGGTAGATCACATATCTAACGAGGAAGTATTGAATAGGATTGGAGAGAAGAGAAGTTTGTGGCACAAATTGACTAGAAGAAGGGATCGGTTGGTAGGACATGTGTTGAGGCATCAAGGGATCACCAATTTAGTATTGGAGGGCAGCGTGGAGGGTAAAAATCGTAGAGGGAGACCAAGAGATGAATATACTAAGCAGATTCAGAAGGCTGTAGGTTGCGGTAGGTACTGGGAGATGAAGAATCTTGCACAGGATAGAGTAGCATGGAGAGCTGCATCAAACCAGTCTTAGGACTGAAGACCACAACAACTACAATACGGATCCGCTACGCTGACTTCGACGAGTATTACTCCTACAATGAATACAAGCATCACGAAATAAGAACCGAGGAAATGTATCAAGAAACGTAAGGTAACGCCCTAAAAATTATGCTTAATCTGTAATGATGCCACTGTATGAAACAAAGGGAACTTATGGGTAAGTCTTTCCATAATCATACGTGAGCTACCTAGGGTAGCTTAAGGGCTAGTTACTTTCCCACGGGGCTTGTGTTCTCCAGCACCTGTTGGAAACTTGAAGCACGAAGCAGCAGTTTGCAGATGAGTGCTATTAGTAGATTTGTAACAGTAAACTACGTCCACAGGTGCTAGCGGGTCCATCGGGTCCGACCGAAAGCCGTGTCATCCTCTGCCAATGGAGACACAGGCTGCACTATAGGGGGGCGTGGCGTCAACACACCTCTCTGCCGGGCGTTGTCAGTGTTCGTGACCTGGAACCGCTCATATTCGCTCAAGTAGCTTGTGGCGTGAGTGCAGCGCCTTCCGGTCCTTCCGCCACGGAAAAGACCGTGGCGGTATAGAGAATCGAACTCGGGTCCCCCGCATGGTAGTCAACCGCGCTGACCACACGTGGACATTAGCAGGTTCAGGATGTGATAAATGCAAATGCCTACACTCTGGCCTTGCAGCTCGTGAAATTGCGGAGTCGGCCGGAAGCCCTCATGGTCCCGCAGTGCTATTCTGTGAAACGCACATTCACTCAGAGCAGGCACCTAAAGACAAATGAACATTAAATAAGCATCAAAAGGCGGAAAGCTTGCTGGTAATCGAACGCCGCTATAAATACCAGCGCCACGCCAACTGCACTTCATAGTCCGGTTGCAACTCACAAAGTGATTAGGTGTGAGTTGTACAAGGGGCGACTTCGATGCTGGTATATAAGTAACGACAAGCAGGCAAGCCGTTAGCACGATATTCGTGTCTTTCCTACGTGCATGCTACAAAAGCGGAAACGCCAACTATCGCGACGTCATTACCAAATGCGCCCAAACAGGACCAACGACCTTTTATTCTTTTCTAAGCTGCCGAAAGAAAAACATCGGTAGACATCCATCGGAGAATGGGGAATATGTATGCGGCAACATGTCCGTCGAAAACCATCGTTGTGGAATGGCGCCCCAATGCACGTCCCCATACCGCAAATTTCGTAACGCAGAGGTTACGCCGGATCAAGTGGGAGACCCTCGAGCACCCATCCTCCCATGCGATTATCGTGTCTTCAGTCCCTTAAAAAATGTATTGAAGGACCAACGATTCCTGTCGGACGAGGATGTGCAGCCGGCAGTTGCGCACATCTTCACGCAGCGGGACACGGTGTTGCACCAAACGGGTGTCTTCAACCCGTTGTGTCGTAGGGGTGATTGCCCCGTCTAACGAAAACATTTTGTATGCTCTCATACTAGAGGCATTCAGTATGTAATGCTGTTTTTTTTAAAGCAGGCTGGTTTTGTTAAAGATGCCAATTCACCACATTATTCCTCACTCTTTTGGCTACAAATCCCTATTTTTCAACACAATCTCCTTTCAACGTTCAATGCGACGACTTACGCCACTTTACTGGGAGGGCCTCTATTCCTGGAATGGTACCACTCTGCTGATCGACGTCGGAACCAACGCCTTGCTGCATCAATAGCCTCCCCATAATCTGCGGAGTGCAATCATCATTGGGCCAAAGGGATGGAGGTTGGAAGATGCGAGATCTGGGCTGCAGGATGGATGAGGAAGATCAGTCCGATGAAGTTGTGAGCTCCTCTCGGGTGCGCAGACTTGTGTGGGGCCTTGCGCTGTCATGGAGAAGAAGTTCTTTTTCAATGGCGACGAACAAGCTGAAATCGTTTCTACAATTTCCTGAGGGTAGCACTTTTTGATCGTTGCACCATGAGGGAGTACAGCAAACAGAAGAACCCTCCAGGGTCCCAGAAGACAGGTACCATGCCTTTGCCAGCATATGGTGCGGCTTTGAACTTTTTCTTCGGAGGAGAGGTGGTATAATGTCGCTCCATTGATTGCCAATCTGTTTCTGGTTCGAAGTGAGAACCCATGTTTCATCCCTTGTGACGATGTTCGACAAAATACCGTCACGATCAGCCGCACGTCCAGAGTGTTTGAGTGTGATCTGTCGAGTACCTCGAATGAGAGTGTCCGCACGTTCCAGCATTATGGGAGTCACAGCTGTGCTCGGCTGACCGGCACGCGAGAAATCGGACACGTTTGCGCGATCTAGTCGCGATGATGACAGACACCTAGCCCAACGACTCGCTGTGTTTTTGTTCACTACCAGGTCTCCATAGATATTTTGGAAGCGCCTATTAATATCTGTGATGCTCTGGTTTTCCGCCAAAATACACTCAATGACAGGATTCTGCTTGGAATGCGCCTCCATTACAGACGCTATTTTGAAGGCTGTGTATAGCACCACCAACTGTCAGTACTTCCTGAAACTATAGGGGCTGAAGAGGGAATATTCCACGATGGCTCACAACAAATTCCGCATTTTTTTCAACCGAAATTGGCCAAGAAAAATGTGTTGCATTACTCGTTGAACGCCCTTCCTACATGATACATTTGTTTGGGTAACCGAGCTTGACGACTCTGCACCAGGGAATGAACTGACGATGGTACTTGACCTGAAAATAATTGTTTTGAGATTGTGTTTGTTGTTGTTCCAAGTGGCATTGTTCAAGAATATGTAGTAACAACACGATTTGCAGTATCTGAATAATACGACTGGGTTGAGCGTTGAAATATGTATTTCAAGCGTTCCCCAAGGTAGTGTTATAGGCCCTTTGCTGTTCCTTATATATATCTATATATAAACGATTTGGGAGACAATCTGAGCAGCCGTCTTCGGTTGTTTGCAGATGACGCTGTCGTTTATCGACTAATAAAGTCATCAGAAGGTCAAAACAATTTGCAAAACGATTTAGAAAAGATATCAGAATGGTGCGAAAATTGGCAGTTGACCCTAAATAACGAAAAGTGTGAGGTCATCCACGTGAGTGCCAAAAGGAACTAGTTAAACTTCGGTTACACAATAAATCAGTCTAATCTAAAACCCGTAAATTCAACTAAATACTTAGGTATTACAATTACGAAGAATTTAAATTGGAAGGAACACACAGAAAATGTTGTGGGGAAGGCTAGCCAAAGACTGCGTTATATTGGCAGGACACTTACAAAATGTAACAGACCTACTAAGGAGACTGCCTACACTACGCTTGTCCGTCTTCTTTTAGAATACTGTTGCACGGTGTGGGATCCTTACCAGATAGGACTGACTGAGTACATCGAAAAAGTTCAAAGAAAGGCAGCACGTTTTGTATTATCGCGAAATATGGGGGAGAGTGTCACAGAAATGATACAGGATTTGGGCTGGACATCATTAAAAGAAAGGCGTTTTTCGTTGCGACGGAATCTTCTCACCAAATTCCAATCACCAACTTTCTCCTCCGAATGCGAAAATATTTTTTTGACACCGACTTACATAGGGAGGAACGATCACCAAGGTAAAATAAGGGAAATCAGAGCTCGTACGGAAAGATGTAGATGTTCATTCTTTCCGCGCGCTTTACAAGATTAGAATAATAGAGAATCGTGAAGGTGGTTCGATGAACCCTCTACCAGGCACTTAAATGTGATTTGCAGAGTATCCATGTAGATGTAGATATTAAAACTTACCAACAACTCGGCAGAATATCAAACAGAACATCATTAAATTACTGTGTAGATTTAATTTCTGACAAATCCTTCTAAACTGATGCGTGGAGTCGCTGACCTATATATACGCGATTATATTTGGGTAGTGGACTTTATAACAGGAATGGCGATGTTTCACAAGCGAAAGTAAGAAAGTGGTGTCTTGATCGCATGTAGTTGATATAAAACGTACGTTTAGTCATCACAGTTTAGTGTAGAGTGAACTGTAGGTTCACCATCGGCATCGCGACTGACCACATGTCCTTTAACGCCTTTTAATCGACGCTGAGACACAGCCACCGTTCATGAGACGCCCATTGCCATTAGGAAATAGGTTGCTTAACTCTATTGACTGGAACGGCTTTCATCTGAAGCGACATTTGTGTAGCTACTGCTATTACGGTAGCTTACGTTTGCAGTCAACTTAATTGAAAGGTTCAGTCAATTAGCAAACGCCAACACTACGCTTTACTATAGAAGCAGGAGCGTCTAGCTCATAATTTTTGAAACGTCATCAGTAGTCTTTAAAAAGACATAAACTCAGAAAATCCCATTCTTAAAGCTGAGTACATAATAGGGACTTGGAGTGGGAAGCAGGAAACTGAGGTCATCTCTTTTACGACTAAGTCAGTATGGTCAGTACTCCAACTGAACTTATAGCCCCGCACGGCAAACTTGTTTCTTGCTAATTGCTAGCGTAGCAAAACAGGTGGATGTAAGACCCACCAGGGAAGTCCCTGCCGTAATCTGAGACGTAAATGGACAACCGTACTTTTTCGTCTGTGTAAGAATTTCCATCAAGGTAGCGGACGTGGATTATTTACATAACTCGTAAACTATTGTAAAATAAAAGATATATACGTTTTACACTGAAACTTATAAAATAAGAATTAAGGTGCTAAGTGACACAAAAAAGGTCAACTAGGTCATTGAAGTCGATCAACCAGCTTGGGCTAATTCACTCTGTCCAAACCATGCAAATGAATTAAGTAGCCCAGAAGTGAAATAAGTTGCTGATTAGCGACAATGATAAGTACAATCTGCCAAGGATGTAACATAATTATAATGGGCAGTCAAATCGACACGAGACAGACGAAAAAAAGTAAGAAAACTGTTTACTATTTCAAAAATAACCGCCATTACTGATAATAGATTTATCTCACTGTGAGACAAGACAGTCAGTCGGTTGCCTTCAGAACCATGATGCTTCCCAGGAGTTCACCTCTTCGTTCGAAGCAAATCCACAGCGACTAATGTCTTTCTTCAGGGCTCCAAAAGCGTGGATATCATTTAGGGAGAGATCGGGACTTTATGGTGGATGTGTCAGGGGTTCCCAGCGAAACTTTCTGCAGCGTAGTAAAAACAACTTTGGTGACATGTGGATGGGCCCAAGATATACGAGAGGAAAAAAAAATACTATATTGTGATGCTCAGGGAGCGACAAATGGTCACTAATGCTGTAAAAAATGTTGCCTCAGATACTGATAGGTGATGACGATCATTGTGAGATTTTTAAAATCGTTCATAATCTCGGATGAACCAACCCAAAATTGAATTGAAAGTTATTTGATTGAAGTTTCTCATAAAGAGAAACGAGAAGGAGCGACCTGTACGTACTTTAAAGAGAACTTTTATAGCCAAGATCGCGTTCAAAAATGTTTTTTGTTTAACGGTTCCTACTAGTAAGATGGCCATATTCAGATCTTTGGAGTTTTTTTTTTTTCGTTGTTCGTCATGTTCTATTGTGAGTTCATTACTTATGCCATCTTAACATTTCAGCAGAGAGAATAGTGCATAGCCGCGCGGTCTAGGGGCGTCTTGACATGGTTTGCGCGACTCCCCCCGTCGGAGGTTCGAGTCCTCCCTCGGGCATGGGTGTGTGTCTTGTCCTTTGCGTAAGTTAGTTTAAGTTAGACTAAGTAGTGCATAAGTCTAGGGACCGATGACCTCAGCAGTTTGGTCCCATAGGAACTTACCCCAAATTTCAAATTGCCAAATAGTGCATATTCCATACAGGTTTGCCGAAAATAAAATTACAGACAGTTTGTCGTAAGTAAAAATATGCACAACTAAAATGCGTTTCGTCGAACTCGACATGTCCACACATGTAGCACTCCTTTGACGTTTGTTAGTTGTTGAAATCCACAACGTGCAGTAGAAGTGCACATTTATGCCAGTGTTTACATTTATGTGACGAGAGAAGTATATCTTAGAACCTTCTCACGCAAAATACATATCGTGATTTCGAGTGAGAAGGTTCCAAGATGAGCTTCACTCGTCACGTAAATGTAAACACTGGCATAAATGTGTATTTTTACTACGTATTGTGGTTCAAATGGCTCTGAGCACTATGGGACTTAACATCTGTGGTCATCAGTCCCCTAGAATTTAGAAATACTTAAACCTAACTAACCTAAGGACATCACACACATCCATGCCCGAGGCAGGACTCGAACCTGCGACCGTAACGGTCACGCAGTTCCAGACTGAAGCCCCTAGAACCGCACGGCCACACCGGCCGGCGATTTTAACAACTGACAAGCATCAGAGGAGCACTGCATAAGTAGACATGACGAGTTCAACAAAGTGCGTTTTAGATATGTATATTTTTACTTGTGACAGAAATGCTTGTAATTTTATTTTCAACAAATCTGTGTGAAATGTACAATACACTCTCCACTAAAATAACATGACTCACAACCAAAATAGTTTTTGAAGAACAAATATGAGAGTCTTATGTGTCGGAACCGGCCAGTAAAAAACGTTTCTGAACGCGATATTATAAAAAATTGTTGCAAGTTATTTATAAAGGTAGTTAAGATGAGATTTTTAGAATTGAGGTGGCGTCTAATTTTGGTATGTCGCTCAAGGTAAGATAAATTGACCAACATCAGTAAAATGAAATACATAATGACTACATGGAAATAGTGGATGGATCAGTAGAACCAGTTGCTCATAACCAAGAATGAAGTCTTCTCTTCAATTAAAAAGAAAGGAGAAACTGGGAAAGGGTACATTATAGTCAAAGAGTGTGTACGAGGGGCGTTTGAAAAGTCCGTGCCAAGTCCGAGAGATTGCACAACCGACGCGTATAGAGGTCATGTTTAGTTAGTAGCATCTTTGGAAAGAACGCACACCAAGTTTCAGCCATATTGGTCTATTTCTTTGTGTTTGGCATTCGTGTGAATCAAGGAAGTCGAGTGATTGTCAAAAAATGGACGAAAAAGAATTTCGTATAGTGATTAAATATTACTTTATGAAAGGCAAAACGCCTCAGGAGACAAAGAGAAGCTTGATAAACATTATGGTGACTCTGCACCTTCGATTAGAACAGTTTATAAGTGGTTTCAAAATTTTCGGAGTGGCCATATGGGCACAAGTGATGCTGAACGTTATGGACGCCCTGTGGAGGTTACGACTACAGAAATCATTGATAAAATCCACGGTATGGTGATGGATGACAGAAGAGTTAAGGTGCGTGAGATTGCTAGTGCTGTGGGCATCTCGAATGAACGTGTACGTAATATTTTGCATAAACATTTGGATATGAGAAAGCTATCCGCAAGATGGGTTCCGCTATTGCCCACGCTTGACCAAAAACGGAATCGTGTGAAGTGTTGCAAGGATGATTTGAAGCTGTTCAGGAAGAATCCGCAGGACTTTAAGCGTCGTTTCGTCACTGTGGATGAAACATGGATACATTACTATACTCCTGAGACCAAAAAACAATCTAACAATGGGTTACCAAGGGAGAATCAGCACCAAAAAAGGCGAAGACCATTCCTTCGGCCAGAAAGGTTGTGGCGACTGTCTTTTGGGATTCACAAGGGATAATCCCCATCGACTATCTGGAAAAGGGTAAAACTATTGCAGGTGCATATTATTCATAGTTATTGTATCGTTTGAAAACCGAGCTGGCAAGAAAAACGCCGGCGATTGGAATGTAAAAAGGTCCTTTTCTATCACGACAATGCGCCAGCAGACACCTCAGCAGTTGTGGTCGCAAAATTAATGGAAATACGATTCCAACTCGTTTCAAATCCCCCCTATTCTCCAGACTTGTCTTCCCCGGACTACTATTTGTTCCACAATTTGAAGAAATGGCTGGCAGGACAAAGATTTTATTCAAACGAGAAGGTGATTGCAGCAGCCAATAGCTATTTTGCAGACTTAGAAATTGCTATTATTCGGAAGGGATCAACCTATTATAACAGCGTTGGGCGAAGTGTATAAATCTAAAAGGAGACTATGTCGAAAAATAAAAAAGGTTTACCCCCAGCACGTAAGTAGTTTTTATTTTTGAACGGACTTTTCAAACGAGTGAAATTGTCATAATCCTAATAGGAAGGAAGAAAACAAGATAGGTAAGTTGAAAATTAAGGAATGCTAAAAGGGGGGCATTCCTGGCTTGCTTGTGGCCACCGCAGTCATGTAGAGCGACATAAATTGCCTCTTGGCTTATCTGCTCAAGTGTGAAGAAATTTTTTCCCGTGCGCCGAGTCCTTGGCATCTCGGTGAATCGCGCGCTCGTGTCGCAACGTAAGCCCCAGACGGTTACCTGCTTCCTCGGCTGTTGGCTTCACGCCGAAACGACCCCGACGGACTCGATTACGGTGCCGCACTGACATTTGTAGCTCCGAATTGCTACATTCGACAGCACATTCGGGCTGATCGCTAGAAATCCCAACACAGCACGCATAACACCGCTACGAGCAGATCTGAATGTGGGGCGGTTTCCACTTGTTAGGACAGCCAAAGCACGTAAGCACACTGGCACGATAGACCACTAAGCACCACATAAAAAAAAAAGAATGGGCCGTTCACGTGAACGCGGAAGAGAAGCGATTGACACGAGTTATACTCGCACTTCTCTAACGAGATACTGTACAAATAGCGTCGAAGTTTGAGATACCCTCTGTATTAGCATAGAAATGGTGTTTGGAAGTTACCTGAGAATTGCCTCTTCTGGCAGGTCTGCGGGAACGCTGCATCGTGTACATCCAATATATTGCAAGATAGCCAGCCACACGAGTACCGCGGGGCGGAAACCAGCTCGTAAATACGGGCAAGCACCTCATTTCTGCACGCGAAGTGCCGTGCCGAAGGCAGGCTGCGCGAAACGGGCGGGGCACTTGCGCTCAACATGTGGAATCGTACGTAAGCCGTACTTGTTTTAGTAATCCTGCTCGCGAATTACAGTGCAACTTTCTTTCCTTTTTCCGTACTGCAAGAGCCTCCATTCATAATGCGATGCAAAGGCTTGCCAAACGCACGTTTAGACTGATCGGTTGACTCACGAGGCACATACCGATTGAAGTGGTGCTGTTATTCAAAAAACAGAATGGAACAGGGAAGCGCAAATCTCTGTCGTCCAGCCTGCAGTAATTTTATATGTGGTTTTGCTAAATCGAATGCTGGAGAGCTTCTTAAGGGGCCAGCACACGTTCAATATTTATTGGCAACATTAGTTTGTTGAACCTTCACTATATTAAAGCGACTTCACCCATTCAATAATATTGACAAAAATTATCAGTTAACACCACGGATTTACAAGGTTAAGATATCGAATATCCAAAAGAAAGCCGGCCGTGGTGGCCGAGCGGTTCTAGGCGCTACAGTCTGGAACCACGCGACCGCTACGCTCGCAGGTTCGAATCCTGCCTCGGGCATGGATGTGTGTGATGTCCTTAGGTTGGTTAGGTTTAAGTCGTTCTAAGTTCTAGGGGACTGATGACCTCATAAGTTAAGTCCCATAGTGCTCAGAGCCATTTGAACCATTTGAACCAAAAGAAAGCGAGTGCTGCAATTACATTGCCGGCCGCTGTGGCCGAGCGATTCTAGGCGCTTCAGTCCGGAACCGCGCTGCTGCTACGGTCGCAGGTTCGAATCCTGCCTCGGGCAGGATGTGTGTCATGTCCTTAGGTTAGTTAGGTTCAAGTAGTTCTAAGTCTAGGGGACTGATGACCTCAGAGTGCTCAGAACCATTTGAACCATTTTTTGCAATTATATTAGCTGTGGCTCACAGTAATCTGTTATAAATTTCAGTTGGTAATAGCGAATACTCTGTTGAAGAATCACAAAAGGAGGACGTATTCTTGGAAAAGGCCGGTCGATATAGGAAGATTTCAGTTAGATTATATCATGGTCAGACAGACATTCCGAAATCATATACTCGATTGTAAGTCGTACCCAGGAGTAGATAAAGACTAATATCACAATGGAGTAGTCATGAAGAGTAGGCTGAACTTTAAGAGATTAGTCATGAAGAACCAATACGCAAAGAAGTACGATAGAGAAGTACACGCTTGAAGTTCTCCATGGCTATACATACTGCAATAAGAAATAGCTCTGTAGGCAATACAGTTGAAGAGGCATGATCATCTCTAAAAAGGGCAATCAGAGAAACTGAAAAGAAAAACATAGCTATAAAGAAAGTAACTGCGAAGATGATCGATGAAAGAAGGAAGTACAAAAATGTACAGAGAAATTCAGGAGTACAGAAATAAAAGCTCCGAGTAATAAAACAAACAGGAAGTGCAGGGAAGCTAAGACGACATGGCTACAAAAAAAATGTGAATAGCTCGAAAAAGAAACGATTGTCGGAAGAGCTGACTCAGCATATAGGAAAGTCAAAACACCAAGGGTGGTAACACTAAGAGTGCAACGGGAATTCCTCTGTTAAATGCAGAGGAGACAGCGGATAGGTGGAAAGAGTACACTGAATGTCCCTAGGAGGAGGAAGATTTGTCTGATGTAACAGAAGAAGAGACAGGAGTAGATTTAGAAGTGATAGGGGATCCAATATTAAAATCAGAATTTAAAAGATCTTTGGAAGACCTAAGTAATAAGACAGTAGGGACAGGTACCATCCGTCATAACTTCTAAAAGTGGCAAGAAAACGACTATTCTTGTTGGTGTGTAGAATGTATGAATTTGGCGATATACCATCTGGCTTCTGGAATAATATAATCCACATAATTAAAAGATTGCAAGAGCTGACAACTGCGAGAGTTATCGCACAATCAGCTTCACAGCTGATGCATCCAAGCTGATGACAAGAATGATCTACAGAAAAATGGAAAAAAATTGAGAATGTGTTAGATGATGATCAGTTTGGTTTTAGGAAAGGTGAAGGTCCAGAGAGGTAATTCTGATGTTGCGGTAGATAATGGAAGCAAGACTAAAGAAAAATCAAGACACTTTCATAGATTTTTGTCGACCTGGAAATAGCGTTTGACAATGTAAAATGGAAAGTAAACTGGTAAAATTTAAAAAGGAAAGTAAACTGGTGAAGTGTAAAATGGTGCAAGATCCTCCAAATTCTGAGAAAAGTAGTCGTAAGCTATAGGGAGGGATGGGTAATATGGAATATGTACGAGAGCTAAGAGAGAATAGTAAGAGTGGACGACCAAAAACGAATTACTCAGATTAAAAAGGGCGTAAGACAGGGATGTAGTCTTTCGCTCCTACTGTGGAATCTGTACATCGAAGAAGCAATGATGGAAATAATAGGAAGGTTCAGGAGTGGAATTAAAAGTCGGGGTGAAAGGATATCAGTTACAGAATTCGCTTATGACATTGGTATCCTGAGTGAAAGTGAATAAGAATTACATGATCTGCTGAATGGAATGAACAGCCTAATGGATGCAGAATATGGATTGTGAGAAAATCGAAGAAAGACGAAAGTAAAGAGAAGTAGTGAAAATGAGAACAGCGAGAAACGTAACATCAGGATTAATGGTCACAACGTAGGCGAAGTTTAGCTATGCTACTACCTAGGCAGTAAAATAACCAATGTAGGAAAGAGCAAGGAGGACATCAAAAACAGACTTTGACTGGCAAAAAGGGCATTCCTGGACAACAGAAAACTGGTAGTATCAAACACAAGCCTTAATTTGAGGAAGAAATTTCTGAGAACATATATTTGGAGCACAGTATTGTATGGTAGTGAAATATGGACTGTGAGAAAACCGGAACA
Source organism: Schistocerca nitens (assembly GCF_023898315.1). Classification (NCBI taxonomy): domain Eukaryota; kingdom Metazoa; phylum Arthropoda; class Insecta; order Orthoptera; family Acrididae; genus Schistocerca; species Schistocerca nitens. The sequence continues at coordinate 720,148,805 of NC_064618.1, forward strand.
GAAGACAATCGAAGCATTTGAGATGTGGTGCTACAGTGGAATGTCGAAAATTAGGTGGACTGATAAGGTAAGGAATGAAGAGGTTCTGCGAAGAATCGGAGAGGAAAGGAATTGTGGGAAACACTGACAAGCAGAAGAGACAAGGCATCTGTTAAGACATCAGGGAATGACTTCCATGGTACTAGAGGGTAGAAACTGTAGAGAAAGACAGAGACTGGAAAATATCCAGCAAATAATCGGGGACCTAGGTTGAAAGTGCTACTCTGAGATGAAGAGGTTGGCACAGGAGAGAAATTCTTGGCGGGCCGCATCAAATCAGTCAGAAGACTGAGAAAAAGAAATGGCTTGCAAGCAACAGAAAACAGTAAAAAAGAGAAAATGGTTCCCAGAGTGATTGAAAAAAATGGAGCGACTGGTCACATGTTAATTCACTGACAAATCAATATCACGGACCCGAATGTTTCAAAAACTATTTTTCGGTGATTCCTGCATCGCACAGCAAAGTATAAATGTTGATAGGAGATGAAATAGAGAAACAAAATACGTTGACGAGAGTGGCGGCGTCTGACTGGCAATTATATGTTCAGGCCATTTTTTTTTTTTTTTAGTTTTGTACGGAAGTAATTTGGATTTGGTCAAACTGACATGCATTTTCCTGACCTCTTAATGGCTTTGCAGGTATATGACATTTTTAGAAGTGGAGCACTTTTCCCGAACTGCTATGTAATTCTCCAGTCTGTACTATATTTTCAAACTAACAAACATAAGCAGTGTGATAGAAAATCCTCCGTGGACCATCCTAAAATTCTTCATGCCACGAACGGTTCTAGGCGCTACAGTATGGAACCGCGCGACCGCTACGGTCGCAGGTGCGAATCCTGCCTCGGGCATGGATGTGTATGATGTCCTAAGGTTAGTTGGGTTTAAGTAGTTCTAAGCTCTAGGGGACTGATGAGCACAGCAGTAAAGTCCCATAGTGCTCAGAGTCATTTGAACAATTTTTCTTCATAACATAATATGCACAAAGAGGAACTGAAAACATAAACAGTGCACACTAACGTCATGTGGGTGGTTCATCAAACACTGAACATCTGAATGGAAAATGCTCATCAACATTTCTAGTATTGACAGTACGTTAATAGGCACCCTTAGACGATAAATTTATTGACGGTTTGACAACATTATTGAACCTGTGAGGGCTGTTGCATTCCTTCCTTCTCGTGCAGAACCTGGGAGCATGCACCCCTGTCCTTGTCAGTATACGACCTCGGCAGAGTTTGCGCGCCAAGTATCAGACGCGCCTTAAGTTGGAACAGTGCGTAGGCGACAGCGAGCTGTTACCTGTTGGCGCGCGCGCGCTCTCGCTCTCGTTGTGAATCAGGCGCGCAAAGTGACGCAACAGCTGAAGAGGCGTGTAGGCATGCGAGGAGAGAGGCCCAAACTGCTCGGGGTGAAGTGGCTGCCGGCTGCCGGCGACCTCGCGCCTTTCCCTGCAGTCCAGGCGACGCGGGTTCGATTCCCCCTCCTCTCTCGAACATTTCTTTCTACTTTCTAAACTCCGACCCTCGATCGTAACCACAAGACGGCTTCAGCTACCACTGCGAACTTCTATATGATCTAAAACGAATCGTATTTTCTCTCCTGATTAGACGGCACATGCGCTCATCTTTGTATCCCAGAATAAAATCATCACTTTACAGCGGAAGACACTCTGTAACAAAACTTCGGCAAAAATTAAAATTGGAGGGGCGAACCAAAACTTTAATCTTTCCTGCCTCTCATAGAGACTGCTCTTGCCAGCTGAGATATCCTGGTACGCTGACTCTACACGAGATGCTCTATCGGCTTTCTCCTAATTTCCAAATACTACAACAGCTCTCCAAAATTTCTGCACTCGCATTCTTCGGAGGAAGAATATGGAGGCGAAGAACTGTGCCACAAAATACATGCAGTTAGTTTCCAAAATTAAAAAGAGTTATCCGCGACGAATGCTCTTAAGGATCTATTGAAAATGCTTCCTGCAGACAGATGACCCATTCAAATGCGATTTCTGAATGATATTTATCGTTTCTTTTTTGCGTCATGGAGCTGGATTCAGCCCAAGTAAACGCTATTCGTCATATTTTTCAAGCTACGCCCAGCGTCGATGGAATGCGTCCGTTTGTTTCCCGTCACAAACAAAACTATTTTTAAAGCGGAATTTTACGTGCCCATTCGATAGAGCGGTCGCAGTTTAGTCTAATGCGATATTCGTTTTAACGATATGTACACTACTGGCCATTAAAATTGCTACACCAAGAAGAAATGCAGATGATAAACGGGTATTCATTGGACAAATATATTATAGTAGAATTGAAATAGGATTACATTTTCACACAGGTTGGGTGCATAGATCCTGAGAAATCAGTACCCAGAACAACAACCTCCGGCCGTAATAAGGCCTTCATACGCTTGGGCATTAAGTCAAACAGAGCTTGGATGGCGTGTACAGGTACAGCTGCCCATGCAGCTTCAACACGATACCACAGCTCATCAAGAGTAGCGACTGGCATATTGTGACGAGGCAGTTGCTCGGCCACCATTGACCAGACGTTTTCAATTGGTGAGAGATCTGCAGAATGTGCAGGCCAGGGCAGCAGTTGAACATTTTCTGTATCCAGAAAGGCCCGTACAGGACCTATAACATGCGGTCGTGCATTATCCTGCTGAAATGTAGGGTTTCGCAGGGATCGAATGAAGTGCAGAGCCACGGGTTGTAACACATCTCAAATGTAACGTCCACCGTTGTAAGTGCCGTCAATGCGAACAAGAGGTCACCGAGACGTGTCCAATGGCACCCCATACCATCACGCCGGGTGATACGCCAGTATGGCGATTACAAATACACGCTTCCAATGTGCGATGTCGCCAAACACGGATGCGACCATCGTGATGCTGTACACAAAACCTGGATTCATCCGAAAAGATGACGTTTTGCCATTCGTGCACCCAGGTTCGTCGTTGAGTTCACCATCGCAGGCGCTCCTCTCTGTGATGCAGCGTGAAGGGTAACCGCAGCCATGGTCTCGGAGCTGATAGTCCATGCTGCTGCAAACGTCGTCGAACTGTTCGTGCAGATGGTTGTTGTCTAGAAAACGTTCCCACCTTTTGACTCAGGGATCGAGACGTAGCTGCACGATCCGTAGCAGCCATGCGGATAAGATGCCTGTTATCTCGACTGATAGTGATACGAGGCCGTTGGGATCCAGCACGGAGTTCCGTTTTACCCTCCTGAAGCCACCGGTTCCATATTCTGCTAACAGTCTTTGGATCTCGACCAACGCGAACAGCAATGTCGCGATACGATAAACCGCAATCGCGATAGGCTACAATCCGACCTTTATCAAAGTCGGAAACGTGATGGTACGCATTTCTCGTCCTTACACGAGGCATCCCAATAACGTTTCACCAGGCAACGCCAGTCAACTGGTGTTTCTGTATGAGAAATCGGTTGGAAACCTTCCTCATGTCAGCACATTGTAGCTGTCGCCACCGGCGCCAACCCTGTGTGAATGCTCTGAAAAGCTAATCATTTGCATATCACAGCATCTTCTTCCTGTCGGCAAAATATCACGTCTGTAGCACGTTATCTTCGTGGCGTAGCAATTTTAATGGCTAGTTGTGTATTAACAGTGACAGTAAAACACCAAAAATAACTGGTACTACAAAACCGACAGCACCGCCCTGGCGCTCTCTGACTGCTACCGCAAAGCAGAAGCGCTGCTCAGTCGCTGTTGGAGTACTAATTATTCCTCGTGTTTTACTGTTCCTGTTGATACATATCGGTAAAATCAGTATCGCTCTAGACTAAACAGGTTGCGCTCTAACGAATGGTCACGTAAAATTCTGATTTAAAAACCATTTTGTTTGAAACGGGAAGCGGACAGACGCATTCCGTCGACACTGAACGTCGCGTGAAACATGTGATGCACAGCATTTGTGTGGGCAGACGAAATTGCAAATATCTGCCGATACGCCAGAGAAAATACGCCTGACAACACTTGGGAGAGACACCTGGTATATAAGGAAAGTAATTGCGCTACTGCTACTGAGATGTGTGCAGTTGCACTCAAATGCTGATCACTTTCATACCAGAGCAAGTAGTAGACGTCATGCCAATTTGAAACTTGTTGCGTTCTTCGTAGTGCTATAATTTTTATGGCCAGAAATGTAGGATCTCCGAACATGCATCTCTCTATTTCTCGCTAAACATCCCTTAGTTTTTTTCTGTTTTGCAAGTAAAAGATCATGTCATCCAAAAAAAAAAAAAAGGAATTTCTATCGATGCAAACATATCATATCAGCTACATCGGAAGAATAAATTCGAAAACTCTGTTTAATTTACCAAAAGCGTTTCTGGCTACCTACAGTCACGGTTTATTTCTTTTTCGCTTCACCCAGTCAGCTGCCCTGAATTTCAAAACTCATAAATTGCTTCTATTACTCAGTAACTTTTATTTGATATGTTCATTACATATTAATCTTACTGTTATTATCAGGCGTGCGTTCAAATTCGGTGTCTTAAGTGGATCCATTAGTTTAAGTTTATTTATAGTTGAGAAATACCTTGTACTGTGGTAAGGTTGCCTTATATTATAAAGAAATTTAAGGGGTTTTGTTGTTGGCATATAGGAAAATACAGATCGCTTTCTTGCGTACGTTAGAGACTGATCAAAACAGAGCGAAACACCCTCCTCCTCACTCTTTACCGTAGTTCGCAGGCGATGTCCGTCGAATAGCAGGCATTGGTCTAAGCAGTAGGGACACACTGATTGAAACACCTCGTTGTAGAAACTTGCTTCCTAACATCCTTAAAGCACGGCCGTTCTCTCTCATTTTCTGCTTGCACTTTTTATGTTTGGAAATTCAAAAATGGTTCAAATGGCTCTGAGCACTATGGGACTTAACATTTGAGGTCATCAGTCCCCTAGAACTTAGAACTACTTAAACCTAACTAAGCTAAGGACATCACACACATCTATGCCCGAGGCTGGATTCGAACCTGCAACCGTAGCAGTCGCACGCTTCCGGACTGAAGTGCCTAGAACTGCTCGGCCACCGCGGCCGGCTCTTTGGAAGTGTTCTGAGCCGTCAGTTTTGTTGCACTGATCTATCATCACCTCACATCTTTAGGACTTCCAAATAAGTACAACATATCAGTGGCTGCTCAGTTCGTACATTCGCATTCACAGTCGCTTATAAGTTATGAACATCTAGATATACTTCACACAATACTATGATAGCACAAAATGCTCATGAAGAAGCTTCTTCTGTTAAGCAGTACATTCGGAGGAAACCCAAAGTTGACAGCGACAATGTGGCTATACACATGATTGTCACCTGCAATAAGAACACTAGCACGAATGTCATTGTGGAGCTACAATGCATCTAGACAAAATGTGAACGAAAACTAGTTCGTTATACAGCTGGTATCCTGTCCTAACTGTAAACCGGTACACAGAATAGATGGAAGGACTACAAGATTTGCACTAAACGTGTAATGTGGTCCTAAGAGTGCTTTCATTATAGTCTCTTACGTTTGGTGGTACACCTGGAGATCGGTGTAATCTAGATTGTCTTCCTCAGTTTTGAAACATAAGTGATGCTCTGCAACGTCTTGTCCAGCTATTTGGTGGTCATGACGTTCATGCTGAAGGAAAATGGTGAAAGTACACTGAGGTCATGGGATAGTGGTACGCACATGTACGGACGGCGTTAGTATAAAAGGTATAAAAGGACAGTGCATTGGCGGAGCTGTCATTTGTACTCAGGTGGGCGGTTCTAGGCGCTTCAGTCAGGAACCGCGCGACTGCTACGGTCGCAGGTTCGAATCCTGCCTCGGGCATGGATGTGTGTGATGTCCTTAGGTTAGTTAGGTTTAAGTAGTTCTAAGTCTAGGGGACTGCTGACCTCCGATGTTAAGTCCCATAGTACTTAGAGCCATTCAAAATTTTGTCATGCTGGTCTCTTCTCGTGCTGTCTGTAAACCATGCCTGTAACCTTGCATATAACACGTGAAAGAGGCAACATTTGCCACCCTACATTTTGATGACCACACAGCCAAAAAAAAAATATTTAGGTACCTGAAATTGCTCTATGGCCCATACTGCACGATATTGCGGGCGGAAATCGAATCATTTAGAAAATTTTTAGGAGCTGTCGACCCAAGGCCAAAGAAGACCATCATGCTGTGTCGGTATTCGTACTAATGCGTACAATTTCTGTAGATGCAGTAGGTCTCTCTCCTTCGTCATATTGTCGTTCAGGCCTCAGTCACCAAGGTAACCATGTTACACACAGCACTGGATGCCAGTTATAGTGCATCGTGCATAACTATTGGAGGAGCAACCGCAGCTGCTTAACAGCGCAGGGGTTCGACTTCACGCACTACCGAGATACGAAGTCGTGAGAGCGAGCGGTCATGAATGGTGGTGGCTCCCACGCAAGAGCAGGCGGGCAAAGCGGTCGGCAGCGGGAACGCCGCGGATAACTGTTTTAGTGAATGGTGGCGCGCTGATGCCTCCTCCCTACTCCCAAGACGCCGAAGTAGGTCTCCTCGGCTCCGGGCACCGGGGCCTACAACTCGGCTCGCGTCGGTCCCCCTCGGCAGAGCTCGGCCCGGCGGCGTCTTCTACAGGCAGGGCGGCTGACTGGAGCGGCGCAGTCGTGGCGTGGGTGTCGTAGTGTGTGGTCGCGAGTGCGAGGCGTCTGCTTGTCGGCCATGTGGCACGGCCTAGTGATCGCGCGCCAGTGAGAGCACCAGCAGGTGTCATGCCGTCTGAGAGGCAAGCGCTGCCCGGCGGGCCCACCGCCGAAGAGGAGGACGCCGAAGCCGCCTTCTGGGCGTCCACTGAAGCCGGTGAGTACACAAACAACGCACGGCGCAGAGCCCCGAGCAACCAGAGGCGGGAAGCGGGCGGCTGGAGGCGGAGCCGCGGAGGACGCTACTGCGCTGCCGGCCGGCGTCCAGAAGTCTCATGGAGTTGCCACCACTGTGCGTGTATATACGTCTGCCGCCCAAAACGATACTTTGACGACCGTGGTCAACATCCAGTTTTAACACAACACCATGCTTCTGAGTAACTGATGTTCGTCCCGTTGACTGTTGATGCCCATGATTCCAAAACATATCTTAAAATGTACTGTATTTTAAACGATATCGTCATCGGAGATTTCAGCCAAACATGTTGAAAAGTGTCCTTAGCAACGTTTATGGGTGATTTACAGCTTCCTCAGCCTACATTAAACGATTTGGTTAACCGCTAACCTGTGAGGGAGGTGGTCAATTTGTGTGCAGTGTCAGGTAAAGAATTAGCCGAGCACGCTAAAACAGGAATACGCTTGTCGTGTGATAGTATCGGAGGCAACATACGATGATGATAGGAGAATGAGCATCGTCTCATTCTGGCGGATGGTGAAAGAACTGAACCCTATGGCGCTTTTATGAACCAATCTAACATTCATCCAACTGATTTTGGGAAATTTGCTGGGACAGGTAACAGTGTCTGGCGGTTGACAATTGACATATAAGGCATCCCCTGGCGGAAAACGGTCGAACTTCGACCACAGTTATTCTCCTGGCGATATCTTGTGTCCATTTTTCTGGTTTACAAGAGCAGCATTTACTGAATAATTTGCCAACACAGTTCACTTTTTGCCGGACCGAGACTCGAATTCGGGGCCTTTGCCTTCGCGGGCAAGTGTTCTACTTGCCCGCAAAGGGTAAAAGGTCCCGAGTTCGAGTCTCGGTCCGGCGCACAGTTTTAATCTGCCAGGAAGTTTCATACCAGCGCACACTCCGCTGCAGAGCGAAAATTTCATTCTGGAAACAGTTTATTTTCTTATGGTCCTAGTGTGTCGCTCTTAGTATGTGGCACCGCCCACTTCGATAGAGTTTCTTGCAAGGTAAACTTTCGCAAGTGAATCATTACAGTACTCGTTGCCTGATACGGTGATTTTCAGTATTCATTAATTTTGAAAAGCTTCACTGTGTCTTCATATCTGCACAAGATATGTCTAAAGATGTGTGCAGAACATAATTCTAATAGTGAATCAGTGCATCTGTTCGTTCCTACAAAGAACAAAATTATTTTGTTATGGAGAATAAAGACTATTCTCTCACTACTTTAAATTGTGGTCTATAGCTTGGTTTTTGGCTGGAACCAGCAGAAGTTCTGTCTCACCCCCACCACGGTACACCTCCTTTGATCGTAATACCGTGAGGTTGACTGTCACGAAGTCTTTTACTCTGTCGTGAACAAAATGACAATCAGAATGACTTTCTAAAGTGCTGTCTAGTTCCTCAGTCGATATGACAGAAAACTCGGGGTACACGAAACAAGATCCCCTTGCCGTGACATGCTTCCTGTTTGTTCCTCGCAGCAATACAACTCGTCGATGCAGTTCCAAATTTGAAGGGGAGGAATTTTCTTTGCAGCGTCAGGCACAGACGAGTTTAGCACACACACACATTCGTATTACAAACCCACTCAGATGTATCATCGAAGCTCTGGAGAATGTTTCGTTGAAATAGTAGTTGAGTAATCAACTAATACTTCGGCACGTGGGAAACTTATTGGCATCCATTTGTCACACGTAATAGTGCACCTACCTATACCGTAAGAAACATAATGGCTGTTAAATAGCGTTTGCCACAAATAAAATCGGGGAAAGTAATTTGTTTGGGTAATTCCGACAGAGAGACGAATCTCTCTACTTGTATGTGGAACATATAAATAAAGTCAAATACTCAACTAGCCGAAGATTAGTTCTGCACTGTAGAGCTGTACTACATACAATTTTGTTTACTGCCTCCGATCCAAGGTAATTAAACAGCGTTCAGTTTAGCACACACAAAACGCTGTTGAAAGTTAAGTACCAGATAGCTCCTAGAATCCAACCTTGAAAATATGGACTGAGACACGCTGTGTTGTTCAGACCCCATCATAGCTGCTATGACGGAATAACTGTGTTCTTCCTAAATAACTCCAGGTAAAGGACAGAATAGTCATCTAAACAAAGTTACGTGCAACAGTTACCAGTTCTGCCTTTGGCGAGAATGCTGAGGTAAGAGACGGTACACCAAACGAAACAGGAGACAAACGACAGTTAGTCTTTCTCAAGTACGTTCGTGACTTCAGAGCAACATACATCTGACGTATCTCGAGGTCGACAGGTAATTTCGAAAGTATGCTAACCTAACACCATAAGAGTAGCTGTGTTCTGAAAAACTTGACAGCTTCGTTTTTTGTAGCGAGGACAGCCGCTAGTGTGCTGAAACGCTACAGCCTTGAGAAAACGCGGATGCTATGTCGCCCAGCGCTGGTTGTTTCAGACAGAACACCCAGGCGCCCGGAAATGTAAACATCGGCGTTATCTGTAGCCACGCCCACATTCGCATCGGTGTTCACTTGTGACATATCGCACTGTGACAGATTCAGTACCGGTGATGTTGGTTCTCAAGCTGGTCACAGTGCCAGGCGTCTTTGCTTCAAATTTTACTCCTTCTGTGAGTGGTCCACTTTGCCGCTTGCAACATCAGTAGAAACTTGTTACCGTTTCTTTGCTTAATCACAATTTTCAAAATCTGCTTCGTCACATCAGTTCAAGCCGAAATTATTATGCTATACGCTACAGTAAAGGAACAAATGAATTTTAACTATACATGCATTTTCTACTTCTTATTTTTCGAATTTAAAAAATGGTTCAAATGGCTCTGAGCACCATGCGACCCAACTTCTGAGGTCATCAGTCGCCTAGAACCTAGAACTAATTAAACCTAACTAACCTAAGGACATCACACACATCCATGCCCGAGGCAGGATTCGAACCCGCGACCGTAGCGGTCGCTCGGTTCCAGACTGTAGCGCCCAGAACCGCACGGCCACTCCGGTCGGCTTTTCGAATTTATCGCACTTTATGCATAAGATTGTTGGTCACGGCAGCTTTGGCCGGCGTTTGTGACTTTCTTGATGTTTCGTCAACACAGTTGAATGGCATTGTCAAAGATTCACCCTCCATTGCTGGTGGCGGACTGACGTATCCAGTAGTGGATGGTGAACCTTTAACATTGGCAGTTAAGTGAAATGACCGCATAAAACGAATAGTAGGAAAAGTAGATGCCAGACTGAGATTCATAGAAAGATCTTAAGTAAATGTAATTCACCCACTAAAGAGGTGGCTTGCAAGGCGCTTGCTCGACCGATTCTTGACTGCTGTTGATCAGTCTATGAAAATAACCAGGTAGGACTAATAAAGAGATAGAGAAGATCCCAAGAAGAGCGGCGTATTTCGTCTCTGGACCGTTTTGTCGGCGCGGGAGCGTTACAGAGATGCACAACAAACTCCAATGCAGACGCTACATGAAAGGTGTAGTGCACCGTGAAGAGGCTTACTGTTGAGCCGCGTGGGATTAGCCGAGCGGTCAGGGGCGCTACAGACATGGACGCGCGGCTGGTCCCGGCGGAGGTTCGAGTCCTCCCTCGGGCATGGGTGTGTGTGTTTGTCCTTAGGATAATTTAGGTTAAGTAGTGTGTAAGCTTAGGGACTGTTGACCTTAGCAGTTAAGTTCCACAAGATTTCACACACATTTGAACTTTTTTTTTTTTTTTTTTTGCTTACTGTGGAAATTTCGAGAGCGTTCTTTCCGGAAAGAGTCTGACAACATATTACTTCCGCCCACATACATCTCATGTTATTCAATCTGTATATTGAGCAAGCAAAAGAGGAAACAAAAGAACAGTTCGGAGTAGGTATTAAAATCCATGGAGAAGAAATAAAAACTTTGAGGTTCGCCGATGACATTGTAATTCTGTCAGAGACAGCAAAGGACTTGGAAGAGCAGTTGAACGGAATGGACAGTAGATCACATAACTGCTGAGGAGATATTGAATAGAATTGGGGAGAAGAGGAGCTTGTGGCACAACTTGACTAGTAGAAGGGATCGCTTGGTAGGACATATTCTGAGACATCGAGGGATCACAAATTTAGTATTAGAGGGCAGCGTGGAGGTTAAAAATTGTAGAGGGAGACCAAGAGATGAATACACTAAGTAGATTCAGAAGGATGTAGGCTCCAGTAGGTACTGGTAGATGAAGAAGCTTGCACAGCATAGAGTAGCATGGAGAGCTGCATCAAACCAGTCTCAGGACTGAAGACCACAACAACAACAACAACACTGACATCTCACGAAATGACCACGACGAGATAATTCGAGAAATCAGATCCAATACAGAGGCTTACCGACTCTCGTTCTTCCCACGCCCCATTCCCGAATTGAACAAAGAAGAGTGAATCACATAGTGGTGCCGGAAATACTCTCCGCCACATACCGACAGGTCACTTGTGGACTCCTTATGTAGTTATTGGCCAACTTCGACGGTATTCCTCAGCTTTGAAGCAAAGACTTCTTGATCTGAAGCATCTGGTGAGAAACACATTTATTATTTGCTTGCAACTAATTTGAAGCCGAGACATTTTGACTGAGGTTACGGTTCGCGGTTTAGAAACTTCTTTGCTAGGACACTGCTGCCCCCCTGGAGGCTGCGGCAGCTTCGCATCTTCGCAGCTCTCTCGGGCCCTCCCGCTGTTTACGCTCTGGTTACGCCAGCCCACGGCCGGTATCAATCATCATCGGTACAAGTGGCGGCTTCGGGCGGCCACCGGTTCCCCGACTGCTTTCTCCATTGTACCCGCTTTTGGAGAAAGCGTTCCGTAACAGGCGAAACAACTGGTCGAGCGAGGAAGGGGTTGCGACCTTCCCCTCGGGAAGTCTGTACTAGCTCTACAGCTTCCCGTCCATTTCCGCGTAAGCATTTGCACCGTGTCAGGGCGTTTGTCGAGTAGGTTGAGAAAGCTATTGTTTACGTTTCTGAAGGCCATCACCTCCTCACTGCAGTCTGTCACCGAACGTGGTGGCACAGTGATTAGCACACTGCACTGGAGAGGATGACGGTTCACACCCGCATCCTCCTAGCCTTATTAGGTTTTTTGTGATTCCGCTAGATCGTCCCAGGCAAAAGCCTGGATGGTTACTTTGAAATGATACGGCCATTTCCTTCTCTATCCTTAAAACATTGCGGGCTTCTGCTGCGTCTCTAATGACCTCATTGTCGACGGGACGTTGAACCCTAATCTTTCTTCCTTCATTCAATCTGCCACCATTCAATGAGGTAGCACATTGGCAAAGATGTACGTCGAGAACCCGGCTGCCAATCCCTACCTCGACATCTTAATTTAAATGTTCAGATTCTTCTGTTGAGGCAGGACAGTTCCTCCGAAGAGGATTCCCATTTGCTTTCTTCACGTCTTGCGTTATTTAAGCGTTTGTTTGTATTTACCTTTATGTTGTCACATTCTTTCTGCCTCCCTTAAACCGCTATTTGCAAGTTCCATTATCATTCCATCAGCAGGTAATCAGTTGGATTCTCGTTGCATAGAACGATTTTCGTCATCCTGATTTTCTCTGCAAGAGAAAACTGCCAAAGTGATTGTGATCAGTTGCATTGCCCTATTCCTACCCTAGTTTACAAATATTTCTACGATTTTTATTATTTTTCTGTAAAGAGATAGTGGCAACAGAAACAGTTCCGTTAAGAGTGATCAGTCACTTCATCAAGAGCAATAGATTGCCAGACACACTCTATAGCCTTTACAACATGAACAAAATACAGTATACGGGAGAGTTCTATACGATCGGTGAATTTTTTGACTGCCTCACTTTCCGATTTCACTTGATCATTACTTCCCATACAGGATGTCTCAGTTGGAATGGTCAGTATTCAGCGACATGACGGGAACAATCATTCGAAGAAGAAAAGTCAGGTAAACAAGGGTTCTAAAACGCATACTTTAAAAGCTATGAGCACTTGTTCGGTAGAGAGATATGCTTCACGTTATCGAAGATAAACAAGTGCTCATAACCCATAAGCTATGCATTTTAGAGACTATTTTGCTTCGAATGATTATTCCCGCCGTAGCTGAATAGCGAGCATTCCTCCTGCGACACATTGTATACGTCAGTACTAGTAAAGCAGACGTGCGACATGTACCGAAGCGAACATAGTATTGCAGTATGTTTTTCTTCCTCTTTTTCAATTCGCATAAGGTCCGCGAGCATCATAACTGTCGGTGCAGTGAACCACTAATATTATAGCTTAATTAATATCTGTTGTGTCTCTTCTGTGGTGTACTTCGTGTGATGAATTTGCTAAGAGATTTAAGATTCGTTTCTGCTCAGAAAGGCAAAACCTTTCTGTAAAACTGATAAACGATTACTTGCTTTCCATAATGATATTTGCAATTACTCCTCGAATTTTGTCATTTCCTTCGTCACTGGGGTCTTGCTCGCTACACACATAATCTTGCTTGCTGATGCTGGTTAAGTATTTAAGGAGACCGAACAGCTAAGGATATCAGTCTCCTATTCACACCCGAGGACAGAAGCAGTGTACCCAGTCTGTCTGGGTATAGAGTAAATTCCGTGAGAAAGTGTATTAAATGTTTGCATAGCGTGTATCTGAGGCGGAACATGGAAACCATGCCGGTACTCACCTACTGCGACGTGGGAAACCATCTAAAAACACCTAGTCGTTAATTCGCTGGTCGGATTGAATCCGAGGCCAGCATATCCCCCCGTTCCTGAAGAGATCGCTTAAGATTCGCGGTTACGCTGGCGGATAATGTTGCCCGTTCTGCACGTTTTGTATTACCGCGACATTTGTCGTTTTTTAAATCTGTGTGAACTTCACCGATAGAAATTCCGCAGGTTTTTCAGGAATATTTGCTGAGTATTTTAGTATAAGAGACCTATGTATGGTCTCCGGTGACTCGTTACAGAGTAATTACATTGTGTTTGATTTATTACGTCCGTGTATCATTGTATCTTTGTTGCACTGGAAATATCTGCACATCAGTGCAAATATCATCGGTATGTGCTGTTTTTATGATTTGGAAATGAACTTGTTCTACTCCCGTACGGTATTCACTGATAATAGAACCGTCCAGTTTACTCTTCGCTCTCAAGTTGCATTCAGTACTGCTCCGTTCTGTCTCGGTTTTCTTCTTTTTTTTCTTTCTTTTCTTGTGGTGTTTGTTTCATGCTCACAGCGATAGCAGTTGGACACGTTTACTGAAGAAGAATTGGTCGATATGCAACTCGTGAATAGGTGATGAGAGGACAACACCATGACGCTATGTTAGGCTGTTCTCGCTGCGATGTCAACATCACAGAACCTTTGCAAAGGAGGGTTGTGTATTCTGCGTTTTGGTAATTAGATATTACAGATTTTATCATTGTTGAGAAGCTATTCTGACAGAGACAATGGTAATTGGAGCAGCAACGAAAAAATCGTAAATGCGTTATTTGTTAATGATCCCCAGATTCCATGGATCCCTTTTACCAAAATATTCAGAGAATATCCTTAAAAACTTACGAAAATTTATCTGTGGAATTCGATGATACCCCGTATACAACTAGTCTGCATCATGAAAAGACCCATGCTCGTGGTGGTTGGGGTGCTTTGTTCTCTTCCATTCATTGATATGTGGCAGTGATAGAGTTGTAAAATTACCGTAGGCTACCGTTAGTAAGTGGAGACTGCGGTAGTTTTCCTAGTAGCCTTGGTCATTTAAGATTGAAACGCCTTACCTGTACGTTAGGTGTGTTGCATATTTATTGGGCGTACCTCGTGATCATTTTAGGTGCGTATGCGATCAGAGCCTTACTAGATTCCCTAGAAACCGGAAGCGGTGAACTGTCTAGAAACTTAGTGACGATATACAAAGGACATTTTTGTTCTACAGAGTTATCAAACTGTCTGTTCTTAAACATTGAGACTATTTGTAGCAGAACTGAAATTATCAATGTTTAATCGAGCTTTTATTCGAAAATTGTTGATTTCTGACGTGAAAGAAAGTGTTGTTGTAGTAAAAATAAAAAAAAATATCGTTTAGTGCTAGGAAACGCAATTTCCTCGGAAACAAAAAAAACTGTTAAACTTAAAACAACCGCAAAAAACGTGTCACGCATCGCTTCAACACCTCGTCGAACTTACATAAAACATGTTTCTGTTACTGCTAAACAACTTTCGCACTTACCAACAACAACAGTTTCATGTGCACAAAATAATAATTATGCAAATTTTGATGTGATTGTGTATGTAAACTGCATTTGCATCAAAAGTGATTGCTTTGGTTACACAAAAGCGCCGAGGTACCAAGACCAGCTAATTCTTTGTACTTTGCGATAATGTCTTCTCTGCTGCTATAAGAACCTTGCACCCAGCAGTTTCCAGGCGCCATATTTGTTTAAAAATATGACAGTATACATGTGTTGCGTTATGACAGCGAAAGGAACCTGTGACCACTGGAGGTACTCTATCTTACTTATTTTATGTTTACCGTTAGACATAAGTTTAATTTTTTGTCAGAAGAAACCCAAAAACATGTTCTGAAATAGTGTCTTGTTTCTCCATTAGACAATGCCACAAGTTCCTCCAAAAAATCGTAACACAACACACACACACAAATGTCGTACCAACTAATGTAAATCCACCTGATGATGGAGGTTTAAACCTTTGAAACGCGTCGTGGAGATAAATAAAACGGTGACTGGTAACAGTAAACTTGTTGTTTCATTTAATGTCAATAACAATCACGGTAAAGCAGGTGTTGACAGATGTGAAAATTACCGAACTATCAGTTTAATAAGTCACAGCTGCAAAATACTAACGCGAATTCTTTACAGACGAATGGAAAAACTGATAGAAGCCGACCTCGGGGAAGATCAGTTCCGAATCCGTAGAAATATTGGAATACGTGAGGCAATACTGACCCTGCTACTTACCTTAGAAGAAAGATTAAGGAAAGGCAAACCTACGTTTCTAGCATTTGTAGACTTAGAGAAAGCTTTTGACAATGTTAATTGGAATACTCTCTTTCAAATTCTGAAAGGTGGCAGGGGTAAAATACAGGGAGTGAAAGGCTATTTACAATTTGTACAGAAAGCAGATGGCAGTTATAAGAGTCGAGGGGTATGAAAGGAAAGCATTGGTTGGGAAGGGAGTGAGACAGGGTTGTAGCCTATCTCCGATGTTATTCAATCTGTATATTGAGCAAGCAGTAAAGGAAACAAAAGAAAAATTCGGAGTAGGAATTAAAATCCATGGAGAAGAAATAAAAACTTTGAGGTTCGCCGATGACATTGTAATTCTGTCAGAGACAGCAAAGGACTTGGAAGAGCAGTTGAACGGAATGGACAGTGTCTTGAAAGGAGGATATAAGATGAACATCAACAAAAGCAAAACGAGGATAATGGAATGTAGTCGTACTAGGTCGGGTGATGCTGAGGGAATTAGATTAGGAAATGAGACACTTAAAGTAGTAAATAAGGTTTGCTATTTGGGGAGCAAAATAACTGATGATGGTTGAAGTAGAGAGGATATAAAAAGTAGACTGGCAATGGCAAGGAAAGCGTTTCTGAAGAAGAAAAATTTGTTAACATCGAGTATAGATTTAAATGTCAGTAAGTCGTTTCTGAAAGTATTTGTATGGAGTGTAGCCATGTGTGGAAGTGAAACATGGACGTTAAATAGTTTGGACAAGAAGAGAATAGAAGCTTTCGAAATGTGGTGCTACAGAAGAATGCTGGAGATTAGATGGGTAGATCACGTAACTAATGAGGAAGTATTGAATAGAATTGGGGAGAAGAGGAGTTTGTGGCACAACTTGACTAGAGGAAGGGATCCGTTGGTAGGACATGTTCTGAGACATCGAGGGATCACCAATTTAGTACTGGATGGCAGCGTGGAGTGTAAAAATCGTAGAGGGAGACCTAGAGATGAATACACTAAGCAGATTCAGAAGGATGTAGGCTGCAGTAGTTACTGGGAGATGAAGAAGCTTGCACAGGATAGAGTAGCATGGAGAGCTGCATGAAACTAGTCTCAGAACTGAAGACCACAACAACAACAACAAAGCCTAACCTGAAATGTTCGCATTTAAAATAATTCTTGTTACTTACAAAACGCAATTTATATATTGTAATATTGCAGCTCTAATTTGCGTGCAAAACAAACAAACGTAAGTCGTCGGCTCACAGTTTCTCTCTCAAATATTCATTTATGTTTCTTTCCCTGCCAATGCTGCGGTAATACTGGCATTTACTACGTCATTTATGTACTGTACCTAGCGAGGTGGCGCATTGGTTTGCACACTGGACTCGCATTCGGGAAGACGACGGTTCAAACCGGCGTCCGGCCGTCCTGATCTAGGTTTTCCGTGGTTCCTCTAATCAGGCAAATGCCGGGATGGCTCCTTTCAAAGGGCACGGCCGACTTCGTTCCACATCCTTCCCTAACCCGATGGGATCGACGACCTCGTTCTTTGGCCCCCCCCTCCCTCGAATCAACCAACCAAAGCTACAGAGTCGTAGTCTTGGTAAAGGGTAACCCTAGGTGGTACTGACAGTCTCCTCTGCTCGTACGGGTACCGTAAAAGTGTCCGGCCTGCAACTGCCCGCCGTACTGCAGCCAGGCGCCAGTGCGGGCTGTGCAGCGTGCGCCAGCGAGAGCCGGCCGGCCTGTGTTGTAGCGGGCAGCGGCAGCGGCAGCGGCAGCGGGCGTTGACTCTGCGGCCACGGACTCCGCCCGCCGGCGGCTACTGCTGCGCCAGCTACGGCGCGTCGCTCATCGCGCCCGCCTCATTCACTTTACGTCCCGGCCCCATTCAGAGCGCCCACTCGCATCTTCAAGCACCTCCTCCAGGTATTACGGGCCGCTCCGGCGGCTCAATACATTTCCTGTACCAGTCGGTCGAGATGACAGCCGAGACTCGATAGCCCAAGTGATAACGCTGATGGGGCTGTTATAACTCCTGACAGGGCCTAACGTGGCTTCTGAAGCCCATAGAGAGTTACACAGGAAGAATTAGAATGTGTCAGTTAACAACACGAACACTTTTGAGTGAATCTTGAATGTATAAGTCAGCAGCGTCGTGGACGCTGTAATGCCAACTAACACCGTGTTCACGTGGGCAGGGTTGACGGTCACTATGAATCTGTCAGGAAGTTTCATTACAAGCGTTGAAACGTCCCCTTTGAAAAACTTAATGAATTACTGTGCTGATAAACTTCTTACATTATTTGCTTTTCAGACAGCTGAGCAAAACTGAACGCACTCAGACATTTCGCTCTTTACCTGTTCTGGTCAACACTAAACTGACACACAATACTTTTAGCGCAACGCAATCTGACTTTCAAAAATCCCTACAAAAGAATGGCCCTGACTAACATTAACGCCGGCCGCAGTGGCCAAGCGGTTGTAGGCGCTACAGTCCGGAACCGCGCGACCGCTACGGTCGCGGGTTCGAATCCTGCCTCGGGCATGGATGTGTGTGATGTCCTTAGGTTAGTTAGGTTTAAGTAGTTCTAAGTTCTAGGGGACTTATGACCTCAGCAGTTGAGTCCCACAGTGCTCGGAGCCATTTGAACCATTTTGAACTAACATTAACCTATACCTTTCACAAATCAGTTACCTCACAAAAATCTTCGTTACTCGAACTACTGCAATACAGCGAGCGCCACTACTGCCAGCTAAATAAAAGATTCAAACTACTGAAGGCACTAACGACTGATAGGCATAGTAAGCAAATGAAAGATTTTGATAGAGAACAAACAATGTATTTACCTTAATAGTGTTCAAAAGTCATAATATATATAGCAGTTCATGACATCCTGTCTTACAAATGTACTGTCTCTGACGGACACACGTCCAGATCATCCGCTCTCAAAAATTCGCCATCTCACTTCCCCACATCCACCACTGCGGGCGGCTCACCTCCAACTGCGCAACACTACGCGCTGTTAACATCCAGCTGCCCAACACTACAATGGCAGACAACAATGCAAACTAGCCACAGATTGCACACAGCACAGCCACTGATTTTCATACAGAGCGCTACGTGGCGTTACCAATAAGAAAACCTAAACAGCCTACTTACAGTGTGCACATCGATTCTGATTCATTTCGGAAACAGTGCATAGGCTGTGGCTGAGCCCTTTCCGCCTTGGCCATTCTCCTAGGATTACCAACACAGCAAGGAATGTATGCAGTAGGCAAAACACGTGAAGTGTTGACCGAGTGACGCTTTGTACCTAGTCACGAGTCCTGCATTACTGGTACGAGTATTGAACACTTGCCTCAAATCAAAACTGTGTGCCCGATCAGAAGTGGATCCAGAGGGTCGGCACGTTACTAATGAACACCACACACCGAGGCGACAAAAGTCTTTGGATAGCAATAAGCATTTGTACAAATGGCTGTAGTATCGCTTACACTACGTATAAAAGGGCACTGGCGGAGCTGTTATTCGTAGTCAGGCGATTCATATGAAAAGGTTACCGACATTATTATGGCCACGCGACGGGAATTAGCACACTTTGAATGCGGAATGGCAGTTGCATCTAGACGCATGGAACATTCTATTTCGGAAATTGGTAGGGAATTCAATATTCCGAAAACCACAGTATCAAGAGTGTGCCGAGAATACCACATTTCAGGCATTACCTCTTACCACGGACAATGCAGTGACCGACGGCATTTACTTAACCAACGAGAGCAGCGGCGTTTGCGACCGTGTAGGACACCAATAAAACTGTGCTAAGACAGTGATGGAAAAGCTGTGATACTTTAAAGTGGTCATCCCTGACAACTAGAGTCCTTCACGTATGGAATCCGTTGGAGTGCTAACAGACAGCGCTAACAGACGGCGCGAAATAAACGCAGAAATCCATGTGGGGCGCACGATTAACGTATCCGTTAGAACAGAGCAGCCAAGTTTGGTTTCAATAGGCTACGGCAGCAGACGACTGATGCGAATCCCTGCAGCGCCTCTCCTGGGCTCGTGACCTAATCGGTTGGACCCTAGACGACTGGAAAACCGTGGCCTGGTCAGATGGGTCCCGATTTCATTTGGTGAGAGCTGATGGTAGGTATGGGTTGGGTTGTGTGGGGGAAGAGACCAAACAGCGGGGTCGTCGGTCTCATCGGATTAGGGAAGGACGGGGAACGAAGACGGAAGTGCCCTTTCAAAGGAGCCATCCCGGCATTTGCCTGGAGCGATTTAGGGAAATCACGAAAAACCTAAATCAGGATGGCCGGACGAGTTATTGAACCGTCGTCTGGTGACCTCAGATGTTTAGTGCTCAGAGCCATTTGAACCTTTTTTTATTTCCAAAGTCCTTCCTAACTATTTTTGTTTTGTCTAGATTCGGAAACACGAAGTTCCTTGCTCCAAGATGACTTACTTCTTGGAAAATGGAGTTCTTTGGCAAACTTTATGAGAAAGTTTTCTTGCAAGACTAGAGCTTGTGTCGGTGGAGGTGAATAATGCCGAACATAAGGTGGACTGTAAGAGGAGGACAGATGCCATGTATTAAAAGTAAATAAATAAATAAATAAATAGAGAAAAGACAATGCTGTTGGTAGGGCACGGTTCACGAAAGGCACGAATAAGGAGTCTCTATCCGGCACAGAATTTCACCTCCTCACAAATGTACCTCGCAGAGTATACTCTGTTAGGAGCAAAACCAGGCATCTTCATACGACTATTGACTGCGAACGCCAACGGTACCATATTGGGTCCTGGCCCAGTATACAGCTTTAATCCATCATCAAGTTACAACCCGAGGCACATCTGCAGTTTGGGACTTCCGCCTATATAGTCACCAACCCACAGGAATAATTTTAAAACAACAATATTGTACGGCTTTGTCGTCTTCTCCCTGCTTTGTAAAAAACACTCTTCTCGGTGGCGGATCCCCCCGTCGGAGGTTCGAGTCCTCCATCGGGCACGGGTGTGTGTGTCGTCTGTAGCGTAAGTTAGTTTAAGTTAGATTAAGTAGTGCGTAAGCTTAGGGACCGATGACCTCAGCAGTTTGGTTCCATAAGACCTTACCATAAATTTCCAAAATTTCTCTCGCTGGCGCTTTTGTTTGGTATTTAGGTGTTATGTGTGAAGATAAGTCAAGCGCCCTGGAATTGCAAGACCAATAAAAAGTGAACCATTGGAAAGTACGTCAAAACCATGGCTAAAATAGGTACCGCAGTCTAGCAAGAACAGAAGTGTAAGAATAAGAGAAAAGCGACCAAGGACTGATAACTACTATAGCATGATGTCTGCTCATCAAAATAATAGGGAAAACAATCGGTAATTTTACTGAAGATGAATAGTGCTATATTAACCTCACATGATAAACAAGTCTGTGCACCCTTTACTCCAAATGCAGAACTAAAATTATTGAGAAGCAGATTTTAGAAGACACTTTACTGTAGCCCTGCCATCGGCCTTGCCGAAGTGGTAACACCGGTTCCCGTCAGATCACCAAAGTTTAGCGCTGTCGGGCTGGGCTAGCACTTGGATGGGTGACCATCCGGTCTGCCGAGTGCTGTTGGCAAGCGGGGTGTTCTCAGCCCTTGTGAGGCAAACTGAGGAGCTACTTGATTGAGAAGTAGCGGCTCAGGTCTCGGAAACTGACATACGGCCGGGAGAGCGGTGCGCTGACCACATGCCCCTCCATCTCCGCATTCAGTGACGCCTGTGGGCTGAGGATGACACGGCGGCCGGTCGGTACCGTTGGGCCTTCATGGCCTGTTCGGGAGGAGAGTTTACTGTCGCCTTGCTTAGATGCTGTTGTCATGACATGTGTTTTGTGTGGCCGAGCGGTTCTAGGCGCTGCAGTCTGGAGCCGCGCGACCGCTACGGTCGCAGGTTCGAATCCTGCCCCGGGCATGGATGTGTGTGATGTCCTTAGGTTAGTTAGGTTCAAGTAGTTCTAAGTTCTATGGGACTGATGACCTCAGATGTTAAGTCCCATAGTGCTCAGAGCCATTTGAACCATTTTTTGTGTTCTGGAAGTGGCAAATATGTGCTAGTAACACGGTACTTGGCTGTTAGACAGCAATAAAAGACAATTTGGCACTAATGGCATAGCAAAACATTGCTCAAAACAGTTAGGGGAACGTGACCTTGGGCCTCTGTCATACTCCACTGAGCAATAATTGAAGATCGGGTATGTTACCAAATTATACCTTTATCTTTCACGAATTAAGTATACAACAAAAAATCATTACATCCTCCATCGCATACATAAAAAGAACTGGAAGGTCCGACATGTCTGCGGAGGTCACCCTGAGGTATCCGTTCCCATTATTCAGTGAAAGCCCATGAGAGTTCTAGGAGAATCTGTGGTGGAACAGGGTGACCACGAACACGTCTGTCAGACATGTCCCACATATAGGCAGTGGAGTTTAGGTCGGGACTTACCGTCGGCCATTCCAGTATTTCAGTGTCCAGACGTCGCAAGAAATCCCTACTGACGCCCGCCCCATGGTCAAATGGTTCAAATGGTTGGCTCTGAGCACTATGCGACTTAACTTCTGAGGTCATCAGTCGCCTAGTACTTAGAACCAATTAAACCTAACTAACCTAAGGACATCACACACATCCATGCCAGAGGCAGAATTCGTACCTGCGACCGTAGCGGTCGCTCGGTTCCAGACTGTAGCGCCTAGAACCGCACGCGGGGTTGTCAGACAGGACGTCTGGGTCGTAAGATCCTTGCTCGTAACTCGTTCCTTACAGTCTGAACGGACACAGCGGCTACAGCGGCAGTGCCCTGGCAGTATCCGTACGACGCCGCATCGCTGAGGTGGCCGGATATCGGTCTTCACGTGGTGTTGTAATGAGTCGGCGACCTTGTAGAGCTCGCCTTATGTAATGAACCGTCTCCCTGCAGTGTGTCCACAACCTACGGATGACACCGGGAGAGGTATTGGCATGTACAACACCACAACCGAAAGTCCATCCGCTTCCGGTCAAACAGACCGCCCTTGCAGCTTGCGCTACATTAAGATTCCGCGTTTCATGTGCTTTGTTGAATACAACGTCCACAACTTACAACTGTCATCTGTGTTCCTACTGACAATGTCATGCATAACACAGCCAATAGATGGAGAATGATTTTAATTGTTGCCTACACTGAAAGCGAAGATCTCAAACCACATGATAAGACCACAGCTGTCTGTATGACAGTAGATTTCACATACCAGACGTTGATACACGTGTGCCCAATTCTTTTGAACAGTGTAGATCCTCACAGTGGTTTAAAAAAGTGCGGATATTTCCCAGAGGGCCAAATCAGTTCGAAATGTGCGTCTGCAGCGTGTGTGTACAAAACAGCAGGCCGAGAACGCACCTCCTTATCTCGGTGTATAGAGGTCGATTCAGCAACTCTCGCTCTTATCAGTAATCCCGTCCAACTTCTCTGCTGTACCACTTCCCCTGTTCCAGCATCGTCATTGTGCTTCGTTCCCATAGCGCTGTTTTCGGCAACATGTTAACCTTGCAGGTATTTGAAGCATCAAAGTATTGTATGATACTTACTCTATACTATGTCAGAGTAAAGCAGGTTAGGCAGTAATTAATTTTATTCAACATCGTATTTTTGGTCATGATACAGCGTGTGGTATAGTAGTCCACCGTGTTGTTCAAGCCGGCCGCGGTGGCCATGTGGTTCTAGGCGCCTCAGTCCGGAACCGCGCGACTGCTACGGTCGCAGGTTCGAATCCTGCCTCGGGCATCGATGTGTGTGATGTCCTTAGGTTAGTTAGGTTTAATTAGTTCTGAGTTCTAGGGGACTGATGACCTCAGCAGTTAAATCCCATAGTGCGCAGAGACATTTGAACCATTTTGTGAACACTGGTAGATAAATATATGAGTTGAACACGTCCGAAAGAACGACACGATTTTTATCCAGCCGCTACTATGAATTGAGACACAAAGGAAACATAGGCATAATGGGCAATGGGCACAACGTTAGTAATGTGTGAATTGTGGTGTCACCGCCAGACACCACACTTGCTAGGTGGTAGCCTTTAAATCGGCCGCGGTCCATTAGTATAAGTCGGACCCGCGTGTCGCCACTGTCAGTAATTGCAGACCGAGCGCCACCACACGGCAGGTCTAGAGAGACGTCCTGGCACTCGCCCCAGTTGTACAGTCGACTTTGCCTGAGATGGATTACTGACAAATACGCTCTCATTTGCCGAGACGATAGTTAGCATAGCCTTCAGCTACATTTGCTACGTCCTAGCAAGGCGCCGTATTCAATTGATATTAAGATTCTATTAATGTATCATCAAGAGCGATGTTCTACAAATGTGGATTAAAGTTAAGTATTCCAGAAGCTACGTACTTTTCTTTATAGCATTCATTACGTGTCCTGTTTCAGACCTCACGCCAGCCTGCGTGAGTTTGAGCGCGTGCCTTTCGGCTTCCTCTCATTGTGTCTAGGCTGTCTTGTCTAGACACAACATGAATAAGTTGAGAATTTGGGTTTAACAGGACGTGAGCTAGGGTAGTACGTGCACCTGCAGTGACCACTGTGTCCGGATGGCTTAGTGGTCAGAGCGTCTGCCTAGTAAGCTGGGTTCGAATCCTGGCCCGGCACAAATTTTCAACTTTCCCCATTGATTTCAATCGATGACAATGTTTCTAATTCCTTTGTGGCTTAATTTATAGTGGCTGCTGCATCAAAATCGTGTCTGTTCTTTCGTACATGTTCGAAAGAAATGACACCACATACATATAACTAAGGTGAGGAGTTGCACAACAGGCTCTAACTCTTACAGGAATCGGCAAAATGTCGCGAATAATGAGCATAATGGGCAAGGGGCACTACATTCGTAGTATAGGGATAAGATGATAGTTTGGGACTGGCGGGAAGTGTGCTAGGGGAGTCCATGCAGTTGGCGATGACCATTGTGTCTGGATGGCTTAGTGATCAGAGTATATGCCTAGTAAGTGGGAGACCTAGCTCTAATCCCAGACCGGCACAAATTTTCAGCTTTCCCCATTGATTTCAATCGGTGCCCACACGCAGCGATAGTTTGTAATTTCTTTGTATCTGACTGGTAGACATGTCCAATAATCACGCATATGAACCATGTATGTTACGTTAACCTTGCGACCCAATAATGCGAGCAAGAGATTACGCCATATGGCTGAGTATCAGAATTACATTTGACTTTCTCTCTGGAGTCGCACGGTGTAAAACAACGGAGCTCCAGACGGTTTTCAGTCGCCAGGAGCATTTTCTCCGGTTTTTCGGCAGATATTTGCAATTTCGCTCTTGCACCGCGCAGCTCGAGTCAGACCAAAAAAGTGCTGCTCTTTACGTCTTTCATACGAAGCCCATTGTCGACGGAAGTTATCGGTTTGTTTCCCCATTACAAACAAAATGATTTTTAAGTCGGCAATTCACGTGTCCATTCGATAGAGCCGTCCCAAATTAGTCTAGCGCGATATTCGGTGTATCGGTATGTATCAACAACGGCAGTAATACACGAAGGATAGCCAGTACTGAAGCAGCAACAGCACAGCGCTGCTACACACTGACTCCTCACCGCCATGCAGCAGCGCTGATCAGTCGCTGGTGGAGTACTGGTTATCATTCACGTTTTACTGTCTCTGGAAACACTTATCGAAAAGTCGTTCTCAATGCAGAGAAGTCTTCCGAAGTAAGAGTGATTTCAGGTGTGCCGCAGGGGAGTGTCGTAGGACCGTTGCTATTCACAATATGTATAATTGACCTTGTGGTTAACATCGGAAGTTCACTGAGTCTTTTTGCGGATGATGCTGTGGTATATCTAGAGGTTGTAACAATGGAAAATTGTTCTGAAATGCAGGAGGATCTGCAACGAATTGACGCATGGTCCAGGGAATGGCAATTGAATCTCAATGTAGACAAGTCTAATGTGCTGCGAATACATAGAAAGAGAGATCCTTTATCATTTAGCTACAATATAGCAGGTCAGCAACTGGAAGTAGCTAATTCCATAAATTATCTGGGAGTAGGCATTAGGAGTGATTTAAAATGGAATGACCATATAAAATTAATCGTCGGTAAAGCATATGCCAGACTGAGATTCATTGGAAGAATCCTAAGAAAATGCAGTCCGAATACAAAGGAAGTGGGTTACAGTAAACTTGTTCGCCCATTGCTTGAATACTGCTCACCGGTGTGGGATCCGTACGAGATAGGGTTGATAGAAGTGATAGAGAAGATCCAACGGAGAGCACCGCGCTTCGTTACAGGATCATTTAGCAATCGCGAAAGCGTTACGGAGATGATAGATAAATTCCAGTGGAAGACTCTGCAAGACAGGCGCTCAGTAGTTCGGTACGGGCTTTTGTTGAAATTTCGAGAACATACCTTCACCGAGGAGTCAAGCAGTATATTGCTCCCTCCTAAGTATATCTTGCGAAGAGACCATGAGGATAAAATCAGAGAGATTAGAGCCCACACAGAGGCATGCCGACAGTCTTTCTTTCCACGAACAATACGAGACTGGAATAGAAGGGAGAACCGATAGAGGTACTCAAAGTACCCCCCGCCACACACCTTCAGGTGGCTGTCGGAGTATGGATGTAGATGTAGATGAAGAAAAAACGAATATGACATTAGACTAATTTTGGACCATTCTATCGAAAGGACATGTATGCTTCTGCTTTAAAAATCATTTCGTTTGTAATGAGATAACAAACCGATGCTTTCCGTCGACACGGGGCTTCGCATGAAACACGTGATGAGCAGTACTGGCCTTGGCTCACTCGATCTGCACAGTGCAAGAACGAAATTGCAAATATCCGCCGAAACATCAGCGGGAATGCTCCAGTCGACTCTTAGGTGTGTGTCTGTGCCTGTGTGTGTGTGTGTGTGTGTGTGTGTGTGTGTGTGAGAGAGAGAGAGAGAGAGAGAGAGAGAGAGAGAGAGAGAGAGAGAAAGAAAGAAAGAAAGAGGTCTGTGTATGTAGACGAAGCCGCGGACAAAAGCTAGTTTTAAATAAATCTGCCTGATGAAGTATGATTTTGCGAAACCCACAATGACAGATAAACAAAAGTTCTCTCCAGAAGAGATTTTCTCCAGGATATCTCTTTGAGAACTCAGTAAGTTTGCTATACAAGATGTCAGCATCTCCCGGTCTTTCTGTGACAATGACGTCACTGTGGTACCACCTGGTAGAGACCTCACATAATTTAATAAATCCTGTAAACCATGGGAACATGAGTAGGAAGTCAGTTCGTATTTTGTCAAACAGTTCATGGTTATATTCAAGCACGTTAACAAACCTCCATCGTCTTCTCCCAATGATAATAGGATACTCGTTACCAGGTGTGTGAGGAGCTTCATGGATAGTTTCTTCACTTCGGCTTCCAGCATCGTCCACATCAAGGTTATCAATTCCACTATGTGTTCCATTTTCAGAATTCTGCAAACAAATTATCAAACATTTACTCATCATCTGCATCAGAATCGGAAACTGCACCAAGACAACCTCCACAACGTACACTACGAAATAGTGGGGTGTTTGCACAAAATGAGCACCAATAATTATATTTAGTTACAATGGGTGGTGCAAAGACACCTTCCACAACTTCCAAAGGATTAACAACTAGTGATATGTTGTCGACACAAAACATTTTATAAATTAGATCTCTGGGTCGTACAGAAAGCAATTCATTTACACACCGCTCACAAATATTTATTCTCCATCTTGAATTCTTCAAGTATGAATTATTGATCTTAATACAATAATACTGCACACTTATTTTGAAAACACTGTTAAAGAAATTGAAACGCTCTATTTCATATGAACATCACGCTCACTTAGAGTAAGAGGGGAAGTAAAAGGGGAGGCAGTTACAAAGTGAACGATGCACAGTGACAAAAAGAAAAAGCTAATTTCATCCACTGATACAAGACGGGCGTAGAACTGTTAAGTGCTACAGCCACAGATTGAGCGTGAATATTGTCAGCCGTTCAGTTTTTGCTGGGAGCGAGAAACCTCTAAGCGGCGCGCACGTCCAGCGCTTGAGAAACGAGGAAAATTTACAGCCCAGATTGCCGTCCATTTGTGGCTTCCACCTCCGGGCTTCCGTCATATTTCATTTTTGTTGCTTTCTTTTCCCGTGTCATTTGTTTTTCGTCCCTGTTATCGCCGACCACTTTCGTGTTCGTTGCCGGGGCAGAGCCGTTCACGCTTTCTCCAGAAAGGCCACAAGCGTCCGGCTAGCGTAAACAAGAACCTTTCTCCAAACGATCACCGCCTCTTGCTGCTCGAGAGCACATTTTTTTGCCCGTTGATTGCTCATAACGTAGAGAACATTATATCTCGACAAATCATTTCCGTTCCTCATTACTATACTTTCCTTCAGAAAGTGTTGGTGATTAATGGATCCAGCCGATTGCACAAGCGGACGCTGCGTTCCTACGCTACTTGTTCGGACCACCAATACAGACTGCTTCTACGTCTGCACCTACATACACATGCTCCGCAGTGACTGTCGGATGACCGTTCCCACTAATATTAGAGACTAGATGTCTT
Organism: Schistocerca nitens; assembly: GCF_023898315.1. Classification (NCBI taxonomy): domain Eukaryota; kingdom Metazoa; phylum Arthropoda; class Insecta; order Orthoptera; family Acrididae; genus Schistocerca; species Schistocerca nitens. The sequence goes on from NC_064618.1 coordinate 720,177,286, forward strand.
ACTCCATTCACGTATAGAGTGATAAAAAAAGGATATGTTCTTCGAAAGGAAGGAAGGAAGACTGGGCATAACGCCCCGTCGACATCAACGTCATTAGAGGCGGAACACAAGCTCGGTTCGTGGCAAGGATGGAGAAGAAAACCGACCGTGCCCTTTCAAAGGAATCGTCCTGCCACTTGCCTGGAGCGATTTAGCGAAATCATGGAATACCTAAATCTGGATAGCCGGACGCGGTTTGAACCGTCATCCTCTCGAATGCGAGTCCAGTGTGCTAGCCACTGCTCCACTTCACTCGGTAATATGTTCTTCGATTCTCACATTGAAAACCCTTATCTTATTCTCATGATCTCTACACGCGATACAAGATGAAAAGCTGTCAAATTACCAAACAGACTTTTCGGAACACCTCTTCTCTTAATTTAACCGATAAAGTTTTGCCGGAAGAACGTCGACTTTCTTCCAAATATCCCCAATTAAGTTTCGTGCGTGGTATACCAACCTGCTACGGTTATAGCAGGGTATGGAATCCTTATCAAGCAGGCACACACATACTGAAGCAGCATTCCAGGATTAAACACACTAGTTCCTTGTATACTGTTTCCTTTAAAGATATACCAAACATCTTCAGAACCCTCCAAGTCTTGCTTTCGCATCTCCTAATTCCGATTAACTTCTCATGGTCGGGGTTTGTTGTTATGTAGAATTTCTTAAAGGACACCATATTCGCCTTTGACTGTAGAAATTATTTATTTCACAAATGCAATTTCGGCCTTTAGGCCATTTTCAAATGGAAGTGCAAAATGTTTTGCTTACACGTATCGGAAGATTTTAAAGTCGGGCACGTGCTGAAGCAAAATCTTTGCAGTACCACTTGAAAAATGACCCAAAGGCCGAAACTGCAATTGTTAAATAAATGATTTCTGCAGTCAACGGCGAATATGGTGTCCTTCAAACCATTTCCTATTTCTGATTTCAAATGTACGTCTCATTTCGTATCGCTTCGCAGTATTTCTCACCAGATATTTAGCTCTAAACGTTTATGTTTCACCTTGTACTTGGGTACTATGGGGTTTTCTTTGTTGTGGGCGTTACCTTACATTTACCTGCATTGAAAAAGAGAGCAGAAATTCAGTAAATTAAGTGCAAAACCTAAATTATTCTCCGTGTTTTGATGATTGTATGAGCCGGCCGCTGTGGCCGAGTGGTTCTACGCGCTTCAGTCCGGAACCGCGCTGCTGTTACGGTCGCAGGTTCGAATTGTGCCTCGGGAATGGATCTGTGTGATGTCCTTAGGTTAGTTAGGTTTAAGTAGTACTAAGTCTAGGGGACTGATGACCTCAGATGTTAGTGCTTAGAGCCATTTGAACCATTTGATGATTATATGCCCTCTACCTTGCTCTTCACAGTGTGTTACTGAGCCAATATGTAGCGCCAATGTATTCATGTAGGTAACAGTACCGACAGAGAACAATGTGACAGTGTTAGTGAGACTTTCTGATAAATCTTCTATTTCTTGCCTATCTTTTAGTATTGTTGACTAGTAACAGAGGTCACAGTTTCGTTTCCTAGCAGTCCGTTCGGAGAGTTAAATAATTTGAAAATATTTCCACATAACGTTGCGAGATGAACTAAGGAATTCCTCGGGGAAAGAGTAAGTTGTTCACATTTTCCTTTTCCCTTTCGGAGATAGTGGAGAGTGGAGCAGTGTACTGCCACTAAGAGAAGAAGTCTCCTCCATTATGCAGTCCTTAAAGCTTGTGAAATAGTTACTGTGTTTTGTTGTTCCTCGTCATAAATCGTGATGTTTGTTTCCTCCAAGGGATGGTTGACGGCAATGCCTCTGATATCATCCATTTTTAGAATGCTCAAATACGACGTTAGGAACCGCCATGCAAAGTTCAACTGCTACGGCAATGTTGCAACTTCGCGCCGTACTGTTTGTTCACGAAGCTTGGTATGTGCACAATTCACTCGAAGACTTCTCACTTCTTCCGATCCTGACCAGTAGACTCCGCAGCTGAAGAAAAGAACAAATAGTAAAAATAGACACTGAACGCCGATCGTCAAAATGACTTCAAGTCAGGTTTGAACCAAATTTTTAGCCAGACGACATAAATATTCAACCCCTAATATGGGACTCGAGATTATAATATGCGTAAAGCACCAATCTGCACACTTGGCACTCATGAACCATCTACTTTGCAGCAATGATTAGGGCCTCCTAGACACTTCTAGCGACAAACGCAGTCCTCTACCATTAAACGAATACCTGATGCCACACATACTGCCTTCAAAAAGTCAGCAGAGAAAGCTGAAAAGGTCAAGATGTCTAGTTGTAACCTAGACTTGTTTCTAGGAAGAGTATCTGCATAATGACACGGGGTTAAACGTACAATTTGCACTTCAAGTGGCGATTAACGGCAGGACACCGTGAGGGAAGAAGGCTCTGCTCGCTGATCACTGTAATCAATGGTGTCAGAGATGACACGTTATTACCTGTCTGAACCCAAGTACAGCGCCAGAGCCCGATTATCTCCTCACGTTCTCACTAATAATGCCGTCGTAGACATGCCAACCGAGGCAGTACACTGTTAAAGGATGCAACAATCATTACTTGCGTTCAATTCCAGTTTTACGCATACTAAAAACCATTTCAAGCGTTTTCTGAAACCGTTGCCATTAAATAATGACGAGCACCATTAGGAAGGAGTACAGTTTTATTCTCATGAAATGTGCTTCTTTGCTGGGACGTAAAAGCCCACGTTTTTTACGCACGCTAGCTTGAAAATCATACATGCAGAATCTGTGTTGCTAGATTTCAGAAGGACATTAACCATAGAACCAAATTGTCGACTGACAACGAAAATAAGAGCATGTAGATATATCACATTGTTGTGGATAAAGAACGCTCGTGATAATCAAAAAGTGTACCTCAAGGAAACTGTAGCACCTCGAAGGATACGTGGCGTTAAAAAGAACTACGTTCCAAAATTGGCTGAAATCCCAAACGGCAGCAATTACTTCTGAGGGTCTTATGAGTAGAATATCTTAGTATCAAAGTGGGACATTTGCGTATAGATCAAAGAAAGTTTTCATTCTCTTACTCGTTATTGAATGAGTCATCAAATTATTCTCCTAAAGCACACTTGTGCAATGGTCCTTGACCCTGTGGTTGGTGGTTCGAATCATGAACGCAGAAGAAATTTTCATCACCAGTATTTCGCCAGCAAGGAGAGAAGACGAGATGCAGTAAGTTCTTGGACTTGGGGTTTTATGCCAGTGTCACGTGGAGTTAGAGCATGTCAAAACTGCTGAACTGTCTGTGTTGGTTCGTCCGGCGGATGAGGACGCTGAGATAGGCGGTTCTCTTGGTAGTCAGCACGAATAAGCTGTGAACCAATATCGAGTTCCACTATCTCCCTTCTTCGACACAAAATGCCATTCACGACGCAAACACAGCGCTACTAAACACCACTCGCAATCATCATGGCAGCTTAGACGTACCAGACAGTTCGCGGAAGAAGTTGGCATAGTTTACAAACAATGGAAACCTTTCCAGTTAGGCTACTCTTAGGGATCTGTCAGCCAACAGGGCCATATGACTTTTTTCTTCCTTACAACATCAACGATATACGTGTCCAACGTACAAATAATATCGAGAATTCTGTATCTACGTAGCATGTACAATCTTAAAAACAATTTGTCTTGTGTACATAATTGTTAATAAAATCATTGTTGCATAATTTGCTTGCGCGTACGAACTACATAGTTTGTATCGCCATAAACGCACTACAGTGCAATGAAATCTAGGTTTATAGTTGAAGAAACGCCCGCATCTCGTGGTCGTGCGGTAGCGTTCTCGCTTCCCACGCCCGGGTTCCCGGGTTCGATTCCCGGCGGGGTCAGGGATTTTCTCTGCCTCGTGATGGCTGGGTGTTGTGTGCTGTCCTTAGGTTAGTTAGGTTTAAGTAGTTCTAAGTTCTAGGGGACTTATGACCACAGCAGTTGAGTCCCAAAGTGCTCAGAGCCATTTGAGCCAGTTGAAGAAACGTTTTGTTTTACCGCTTCGTCAACAGCTCGGTCATTCGAGAGTGAACAGAAAGGTCAATTTAGCACGTACAGGATGTCTCAGGAGGAATTATCAATATTCAGGGATATGACAGGAAAGAGCATTCGAAGTAAGCATGCGTCCTAAAATGCATACCTTCAAGCTACAAACACTTCTTCATCTTCGATACGTGGAAAGAAATCTCTTCTATTGCAAATTCTTTGCGTTCCATATTTTGAGAGGTGCTAATATGGACCAAAAGAAGAAAAAAATGTACAGCAACCATTTTTTTTTTTGGTGGAGGAACTGTGTTTCAAAGTGGCGAAGGTCAACAAGTGCTCACAGTTCGTAAGATACGCGCCCTAGAACCCGTGTTTACTGGAATTTCTTTCCTTGTTTTGGTCAGTAATACCATCTCCCAAATATGGATGCAAAGCGATTGCTGCAAAAGAGATTGTTTCACATTATTTAAGTTGGAGAAGCGTTCATAGCTCTTAAAGAATGCATTTTAAAACCCATGTTTACAGTGCTATTTTCCATCGAATGGTCGTTCGTCTCATATCCCTGAACATTGTCCATTCCTCCAGGGACCCCCTATGTATGGAGAAGGTAGGCAGCCACCACATTTTCAAAGAAATCTTCTTGGTGTTCGTCTGAAGTGCTTTAGGTTTCCGACGGCCAGAAATTTAGATGGCCAAATGGAGAATTGAATTCCTGTTCCTTACGAATATGAATCCGGTGTCTTAATAAACTTGTACATCTCTGCCAATCGAACACCGCGAATCATTACATAAATTACTAAGCAACTTCGTGAGAAGGAACACGTAGTGATGTCAGTACCTGTTGTGACGTATCATTTTATATTGTCTTCCGGATAACACAAAGTGTCTCGTAATGCCGCACTGTGCTTGCTACCTCTTTCGGGCCTCTGTTGAAAGCTCTCAGGCGCCAGTCATTACTAAGGCAGGTGACGCCGTTTCCGCGCCAGTCGGTTGCAGCTTAATCTGTGCTGGCGTTGTGGGTGGTCGTTTTCTGTTAATCCCGCGTGTTGCAACTGCTGACAGGCGCCTGGTTGCGTCTCCTAGATAAGATACACTAACCACTCGCGGATGCTCAGAAGGGCCTAGAGGCGTGCCAGTTACGCTGCACGAGCACAAACATGATTCTGCCAAAGTATTACAGTCACATCTACTTATGTACCAGGTAAACGGAGAACGGAGTTTACTTAGTGTGGATATATGAAAACTGCATCTAGCGAAATTTGCACCTATTCATAATTCTGTGAAAACTGTGCCTGTAACTCCTGGGAACTACGACTCACTGAATCATAGCTTACTTACACACCCGAGAGTGGTCAGCCAACGGAAGCACTTACATTCCGCAGTGAGATGCTATGTCGCTCTTTCCCAGCAGTCATGCAAATGACCAACAGCGTAAACATTCTGCTGTCGGAAGAAGAGCGTCATCAGTTGTGGATATAAAGTTCGGCGATATGCCCTCTTACATACGCATATTGCTAGCTGTTTTAGCGTTGAGATCATGCCTTCCCGTTTTTTATGATACCGTAAACCGGGGTGACTTTGAACATTTTAAATTCATTTTTATAAATTAAACAGAAACTTCTGAAGATATTGACATGAACCTTTTTGGGAAGTTGCAAGAGGTGTTGCTGAATATGATAAAGCATATTATACATTTTCATCACCCAAGCTTAGTTTATTTATTTATTTATTTTTTTTTTTAATTTTTCACTGTTCAATTTCATCTCATGGGTCGCGGTCACTTTGAACATGGAAACATTTGACTATTCTGTGGGAGTAATGCCAATTACTGTTAAATGACACCCCATATGAAACAGCATGATATTTTGTATATAAATATAGTTTTGAAAGTAACTTATTTAGAAAAATTTGAATATTTTTTATGAGGTTTCTTTAATCACCTGAAACTGTTCGTATGATAACGACTTAATTTTGCTAATAATGGAAATGTGTGCTGAGCTAGTTATGAAATAAGAAAATTATTTAAAAACAGATCTTTTCAGAACAGTCTGTATGACTTTAATAAAGGGAGTGGCCACGAAAGTGTGTCCACTCTACCAGATGTCATAGACATCAAATTTAAACTCAAAATGAAGCCTTCCCCTCCTGTCTACCTTAGAATCAGGTAGAATCATACAAATGTCATCTTTCTCAAAATCTGACACATTGGGAACATTAGGCCACACAGAAAAACTTCATCTCATTCCACCTTGGAATTCCATTTCCTCAGAAGTGTAATTTCATCATCAGTGATAACATGTCCAATACTATTTCACACTTTTCTTTGAAGGAAGCTTCACTAAAACATGTTTTCCATAGAGCTGATGTGTCAAAGAATAGGGAAGGCGCTCTTCAAAGTCACCCCTTGAAAGGCAAGCCTTCACATTTTATTTTTTTACGCCACCAAAGAATAAATTTAACATTTTATGCTTCCTGTAAACGGTCAGTCAAGTGCTAACCTTACCCACAAAAACTCGTTTCAAATTCTAAACTCAAAAATGCTTCTAATAATGTTGCAGGAAAAATGTGAAGACGTCGAAAAAGATATGATTGTCGGAAGGACAGACTCAGCATACAGGAAAGTCAAAACAACCTTTGGTGACATTAAAAGCAACGGTGGTAACATTAAGAGTGCAACGGGAATTCCACTGTTAAATGCAGAGGAGAGAGCAGATAGGTGGAAAGAATACATTGAAAGCATCTATGAGGGTGAAGATTTGTCTGATGTGATAGAAGAAGAAACAGGAGTCGATTTAGAAGAGATAGGGGATCCAGTATTAGAATCGGAATTTAAAAGTGCTTTGGAGGACTTACGGTCAAATAAGGCAGAAGGGATAGATAACATTCCATCAGAATTTCTAAAATCATTGGGGGAAGTGGCAACAAAACGACTATTCACGTTGGTGTGTAGAATATATGAGTCTGGCGACATACCATCTGACTTTCGGAAAAGCATCATCCACACAATTCCGAAGACGGCAAGAGCTGGCAAGAGCGAGAATTATCGCACAATCAGCTTAACAGCTCATGCATCGAAGCTGCTTACAAGAATAATATACAGAAGAATGGAAAAGAAAATTGAGAATGCGCTAGGTGACGATCTGTTTGGCTTTAGGAAAAGTAAAGGGACGAGAGAGGCAATTCTGACGTGACGGCTAATAATGGAAGCAAGGCTAAAGAAAAATCAAGACACTTTCATAGGATTTGTCGACCCGGAAAAAGCGTTCGACAATATAAAATGGTGCAAGCTGTTCGAGATTCTGAAAAAAGTAGGGGTAAGCTATAGGGAGAGACGGGTCATATACAATATGTACAACAACCAAGAGGGAATAATAAGAGTGGACGATCAAGAACGAAGTGCTCGTGTTAAGAAGGGTTTAAGACAAGGCTGTAGCCTTTCGCCCCTACTCTTTAATCTGTACATCGAGGAAGCAATGATGGAAATAAAAGAAAGGTTCACGAGTGGAATTAAAATACAAGATGAAAGGATATCAATGATACGATTCGCTGATGACATTGCTATCCTGAGTGAAAGTGAAGAAGAATTAAATGATCTGCTGAACGGAATGAACAGTCTAATGAGTACACGGTATGGTTTGAGAGTAAATCGGAGAAAGACGACGGTAATGAGAAGTAGTAGAAACGAGAACAGCGAGAAACTTAACATCAGGATTGATGGTCACGAAGTCAATGAAGTTAAGGAATTCTGCTACCTAGGCAGTAAAATAACCAATGGCGGACGGAGCAAGGAGGACATCAAAAGCAGACTCGCTATGGCAAAAAAGGCATTTCTGGCCAAGAGAAGTCTACTAATATCAAATACCGGCCTTAATTTGAGGAAGAAATTTCTGAGGATGTACGTCTGGAGTACAGCATTGTATGGTAGTGAAACATGGACTGTGGGAAAACCGGAACAGAAGAGAATCGAAGCATTTGAGATGTGGTGCTATAGACGAATGTTGAAAATTAGGTGGACTGATAAGGTAAGGAATGAGGAGGTTCTATGCAGAATCGGAGAGGAAAGGAATATGTGGAAAACACTGATGAGAAGGGACAGGATGATAGGACATCTGCTAAGACATGAGGGAATGACTTCCATGGTACTAGAGGGAGCTGTAGAGAGCAAAAACTGTAGAGGAAGACAGAGATTGGAATACGTCAAGCAAATAATTGAGGACGTAGGTTGCAAGTGCTACTCTGAGGTGAAGAGGTTAGCACAGGAACGGAATTCGTGGCGGGCCGCATCAAACCAGTCAGTAGACTGATGACCAAAAAAATAAATAAATAAATAAGTAAAAGGAACTTACATTTCCAGAAAATTACTTTATTTTCTGGCGTTGGTATACAATGTTATTTCATATTGACTGTCATATCATCTGAAAGTATCTATTATTGGCGATATTTAACGACTCTGGCCTTAGTTACATACTTACACACTAGAGTGCAGCATTTATTTTAAAAAGACGCTAAATTGCTGTTCACAGTCACCTCGCCGCTCAAAGTCACCCCGCTTTACGGTACACGCTCTGTCCTAATGCGAAAAATCATGCTACGCATTGCCTCCTTAAAATGTTGTTTGTTTTAATAGGTAAATTATTTTATGATGCGAACTGCGTCCATCTAACGTATTTCTTGCAGTTTTATAGGGGCCATACATCTCCCGCTTGGCAGAAATGACGATTATTATAAAGAAGATCGAGTCTACGTTTTTGAGCCAAATGTAGAAGACGCACGCAGGCAGTGCTAGGAGTGGAGGAGACGCTGTGTACAGCTAATGTCACGTATATACGTGCATAATTCTGATCTTTGGGTAACATACCCTCATCAAAAAGTGGGTACCATATTTCACTTTGTACACCTTTTAAAGGACGATTGTAAAAATGTTGACATTAAGTTTTTTCTAGAATTAATTTTTCGCTCTGCGGCTGAGTGTGCGCTGATATGAAACTTCCTGGCAGCCGGACCGGGACTTGAAGACGGGACCTTTGACTTTCGCGGGCAAGTGAGCTACACGAACTCGACTTACGACCTGTCCCCACAGCTTTTCTTCTGCCAGTACTTCATCCCGAATCTTCCTAGCTTCCTGCATTTCTCTGGGTCCATATTTCATTGTGCGCAGTTTACAGCACATCGGGCTGACATAGCTGAAAAAAAAAATCACAGAAGGAGCAGTGAACAGTAAACGCACACGAAATGCGCTTACTGTGCTCGTAGTTAACGACGCCAAGTGACTACAACGGGGTGGGGGGGGGGGGGCTAAATTTCTCCCACGCCAGCGCCGTAAATCCTCGCCGTTATTCCCGTTTACTTTGCCGACAAAGCGAAAGGCCGCCCACTCGAGCGAATCCGCCGAAGCAGGTAGTCGAGGGGGCCGTGTAAACAGCCGGGCAGGTATACTGCCCTCTCGACAGCAGAGAAGAGCAGCTAATTGCCCGCAGCGACGTCTTGTCGCGGCGACCGGCAGAGCGCACTTCCTACCTGCCGCCTCCACCTGCGCCGCCGTCTCCAGGTCATTTGCATGGCTGCCTTCCGCCGGATCTGCGACTGGCCCCGTTCCCTCGCCCTCCTTCCGTTCGCGTCGCTCTCTGAAGACACAAACAGCGCGTCCTCCGAGAACTGGACTTCCTCGCGGCTAACCAGTCTCTCCTGAATTCAATGACTGGATTTGTCCGGTTCTGGCTTTCGCCACAATCATACGCTTCATGGATGAGATGAACAGTTTCCTCGGCCTTCCTATACAGCCCACTAGTAATCGCCGTATGCAGTTTACACACAAGTTAGACGAATTGCAATTAGATTTGGAATGCCGGCTGATGTGGCCGAGTGGTTCTAGGCGCTTCAGTCTGGAACCGCGCGACCGCTACGACCGCAGGTTCGAATCCTGCCTCGGGCATGGATGTGTGTGATGTCCTTAGGTTGGTTAGGTTTAAGTAGTTCTAAGTTCTAGGGGACTGATGACCTCAGCTGTTAAGTCCCATAGTGCTCAGAGCCATTTGAACAATTTTTTTCGACTTGGAATGTATCTAGAGCTACGTTTTTAGCACATTTACCCTCTATTCATAACAGGTCGCAGTGAAATCCTCACAGAGGGAACACGATGATCGCGTTTTTTTTCTTTTTTGTGAACTTCCCAATCATTTTATAAGCAGAATTTTATGTGTAGTAGCTTTCTGGAAATCACAAGTCTGAAGTTTTCTTTTTCTGCTACTACTTTCGGGCGACACGGGATTAGCCGAGCGGTCTAGGGCGCTGCAGTCATGGACTGTGTGGCTGGTCCCGGCGGAGGTTCGAGTCCTCCCTCGGGCATGGGTGTGTGTCTGTGTGTGTGTTTGTCCTTAGGATAATTTAAGTAGTGTGTAAGCTTAGGGTTCAAAAATGGCTCTGAGCAGTATAGGACTCAACTTCTGAGGTCATTAGTCCCCTAGAACTTAGAACTAGTTAAAGCTAACTAACCTAAGGACATCACACACATCCATGCCCGAGGCAGGATTCGAACCTGCGACCGTAGCGGTCTCGCGGTTCCAGGCTGCATCGCCTAGAACCGCACGGCCACTTCGGCCGGCGTATGCTTAGGGACTGGTGACCTTAGCAGTTAAGTCCCATAAGATTTCACACACATTTGAACATTTTTTTAAACTACTTTCGGCATCACAACCTCATTCTAAAGCGCTCATTCTTGTTTAAATTAGCCAAGGTGCCATGCTGAAACCTGGTATCATCCCTGCCTACAGTGCTTGGATACTTTAGTCGAACTTTATGCAGAAATGATGCCAGGTTGTAGCATCACAGAGTGGCTAATAGATGAAGAACGTGCTATTTAGAGTGGTTCTGTGACCCTGAAGCTAGTAGCAGAGGGAGAAAGAAGCAAAAATTATGGCTGTGGAATTTTTGTTTCCTGAAAAGAACATCAAGTGCGAGCGATTGGGATATTACACTTGCAGTTTCGTGATTAGGCAAGTACAGTGTCAGACAAAAAGACGCCCCATTTTTTGTGAAGTAGTTACAAACAAAGATATAAAGAAAATACGTTTGTTTGTGAACAACAAATATTACGCCATTTTACATTAGCTGTTTTAAAAATTATGTCCAGTAAATGACTTACTCCATTGTTTACTCACTGACGAGGCCTTCCCTGGGATTTGTGTATAATTCTTCGTGCCATTTCCAATGGAATGGCAGCCACTTCCTGAATGATTGCCTCCATAAGTGCTTACAGGTTTGTGCCCCCAGCGAAAAAAATTGCTAGGTGGTAAATCGGTTGACTTGGCACGGCGATGTCTTCTCGTGAAGAGAGAAGGTGTCTAGGAGACAACTCTTTTAAAATTTCTCGCGAATGCTTGGAAGTGTGAGCTGTGGCTCCGTCTTGTTGAAACCAGACTTCTCCCTCTTCACGGTCGCCAACAAGCTGGTTTAATAAAGGTCGGAGAAAGGTCTCTATCAAGTGACAGTAGTGATTTGAATTAACCGAGCCGGCCGCTGTAGCCGAGCGGGTCTAGGCGCTTCAGCCCGGAACCGCGCTGCTGCTACGGTCGCAGGTTCGAATCTTGCCTCGGGCATGGATGTGTGTGATGTCCTCAGGTTGGTTACGTTTAACTAGTTCTAAGTCTAGGGGCTTATGACCTCAGAGGTTGTACCATAGTACTTAGAGCTAATTGAACCATTTTTTGAATTAATCGTGACCATTACGCCTTCCTCTTCGAAAAATACAGATCCCGTCACCAAATTCGTCAACGTCGCAATGAATTGTCGTACGATGGCTTTGAAGTGGTCGCTGCTGAAGTTCCTGATGGTTTTCTCTGCTCAACAGCGAAAACTTCGTTTATTTACAGTACCTGATAAGTGAAATTGGGCCTCGTCAGAAGAAATGGAAACAATTCCAGGGGGGAATGCTTTGAAGAATTTCCTCACACACAGCTCTGCGGGTTTCAAGATCTCCATCACTTAATTCTTGCTAACCATCTTTTGTATGGGTGCTTGTAAAGATCTCTATGCAGCATACTTCGTACATTCCTGTCAGACAATCTCCGGGCAGCTGTGTGTTTAAGTTCTAAACGCTTTGGAGACTGCTGGACGGACGCACTCACACGCGCCACGTTTTCTGGCGGTGTTACAGTCCGAAGTCGGCCAGCAAATTTTCGTTTCAGTGCAGAACCTGTTGTTCTAATGTTCCAACCCAAACTAGATCAGTTTCTCTATCAGGAACAGAATCAGGTCGGCCAAGTTCGGACCGAATGCGAAGTGCTCGCTGAGTGCTAATCCCAGAAGCACCATTATGAATATATTCCTCCACAACAAAAGCGCGATGCACATATAGCCAAGACATTGCGGTTACTGAAAACGGCAGGTATATCGCTGTCGATCGATACCCTGTCCACATCTGTATCCCTATCATAACTCACACAGCTGCCTCTCCAAATACGGGAGGTCTTTTTACCGGACCCTATACTTCGAACTTTTTAATGTGCTCTCCCGACCGTTTGAAGAACCACTATTTGTGTGGAAAGAAGCACTACCTAGATGAAAGAGCCTGTCCTTCCAGCGAAGGCGTAGCTATATGCTAGTATACGAGAACTTCACGCCATTTGCTGACACTTCTAACCATTTGCAAGACGCTATCCTTACCATAGTATACTGCTCATTTCAAGTCATTTGCGGAGATCTTTAACAGTTTGCAAAGCAACAGTATCTAGCTGAAAGCTTTCCAGCGAAGAAGTCGTTACGTGCGGGTCAATGTGAACTTAAAGAATTTATCATGGTTTTCCAGCCGTTTTCGGACCTTTCTGTCCATGTGAAACGAATTATTTTCTAGGTCACATATCGCATCGTAGCCTTCCAGCCATTTTAGGACACTTGGAAAGAAGCTACCTAGCTGAAAAATTCCATCCTGTTTGGAGACGATATCGTCCTATGCTGATGAAAGCAATTTTCAAGAATGGATCACTCTCTTCCATCCACGTGCGGACACTCGGAACTAAATGGCGTTAAGTATTATCTACCAGCAAGATCTCATCGTTGTGTTCCATTCATTTTAAGACAGTTCATATGGAAAAGCGATCTTGATGAAATAATTTCGTGCTTCTCACCGATCATCATGCAGATTTGCTAACTAATCGGTAAAGAACCCCTTCGAAACGGATTAAGGGTTCTAGAGAAAGGTACCAAAACATGGCGCTGTGTTAAGAAACTGAACTCGACCACTACGAAGCAGATCTTTAATGTCTATCTTACGGTAGCGGTTGAAGGACATCGCTGTCGTGTACGCCGATCCGGAGAGCAACTTCCATTGCTGATAATTCCTCCTGTCGTAAAGCGACAACGTGAAATCCGTCTAAGCTTCGGATGATCCTTTTGGAAAACTGAATAACTTACCCAAATCAGCATTGTCTCGTTCACGACTGGAAGTTTCCGATCAGCAAGAAGTATGTAAGTCACGAGGGTGTTGCAAGACCTTTTTGGAGCAGTTTATTTAAAAACTTCCATTTTCATGTTCTGCAACTTCTCTTTGTGCATTGTTTTGGATCAGTGTACTTATGCAGAAAATTCTTTCTATACTGAATGTAAATATTTGACATAAGGAGAGCTCTTTTCGTTGAAGAAAGCCTTCTTTGTTCACGCAAATCCACTTCTTATAGAAGTGCGCAAGTTTCTGCAGACAGTACCTATTTGAATAAATTCCATTTATGTAACGAAGCACTATGAAATCTTTCGACGGAGTTTGGGAGATCCTCTTCAGGACGAGGAACCGACTGTGTTCTGAAGTCGTCTCCTTTATACAATATTCATATTTTGGTTGTCATGTGGTCTGCCAGAGTCATGATGCCTGTGGAGGGTAAAAATGTGAAGGAGTCATTTGCTTATACTACTCTAGCAGCGCATTAGCAGCTTTTAACCACGAAAAATACCCGTCAGTAGAAAGACAACGATACGCGCAAGAGTTTTCCTACGCCCACTAGTACATTTTTTTGCTCTCGGGTCTTGAGAAGCGCATCGTAGGTTTTACTTCATGACACGCAACTTGCGCGGCGGCAGCTGACGCCCCCCTAGCCATGTGCCAAGGTGGAGGGATAGGGTTTCCTCCCCTCGTAAGCGGCAGGTGGCGGTCGCCGTATGCCGTGGTGTGGATCACCCAGGGGACACCACCTCGCGGATCGCGTTTACAGAGCGCCGGCCACCTTTCCTATCACCCTTTCAAACACGACGTATTACTTCTCAACAACTTGTTCAGTTCCTTCGACTGTCGCTATAGTCTGCACCTTTACGTTTCGTAGATAATGATAAAATTTTGGACTACTTAATTCCAAATACGGTGTGTTCAAAAAGTCCGTATGACTGTTAGCCACACGTGCCGTATGATTGTTCGCCTGCCTGGGTTACTTCCCTTCAAGTGGACTCTCCCAACATTCCACTGTTTCGTTTATCTCAGCCAGCGTCAGTAGTATCGTTGGTGTGTGTCGTTACGTGTTGACGAGAACGTTTAGGTTTAGTTCCTTTGTTCGTTTGTTTCGTTTTTGCCACTGTTAAAATGCTAACCATTGAAGGACGTGTGTTTTTAATCGAACAAGTGTTCAAAGCTGTCGGTAAATACACCGTTTCAGTGAGTCAAACATTTAACTCAGTTTTCCCGGAGACAACACTTCCATTTCGCGATATTGTGCGAGATTTGATTAACAGATTTCGAAGTATGGGTTCAGCGACAGATGCACCGAGAAGTGGTCGTCCTAGCGTTTTGTCTGAGGATAGACTGCTCAATATTTCCGATAAAACGTCCATGATTCCGAACAAGTCAGTAAGAAAACTCGCCCAGGAAATCGATGTTAGTGTCGGAACGGTCCAAACAGCTATAAAGAAAAAGTTAGAACTTTTCCCATACAAAGTGACAGTCGTGCAAGAACTGAAAAATACTGATCATGGCAAGGGACTGCATTATTGTCAATGGTTCAAAAATTTCGTTCAACAAAATGGAAGGGATATTCTTAATGAAACGTTTTTATCTGATGAGGCGTGGTTTCATTTATCCGGGCCGGGTACGTGAACTCGCAAAATTCTCTTATGTGGAGTACTGCAAATCCTTTGTGTATTCATGAGGAACCACTTCATTCTGTGAAAGTAGGAGTTTGGATTGCAATTTCTAGACGTCGGATTGTGTTTCTCATATTTTTCAACGAAACTATAAACACACAACGATACTGCAGTGATATTGGTTCAAATGGCTCTGAGCACTATGGGACTTAACATTTCTGGTCATCAGTCCCCTAGAACTTAGAACTACTTAAACCTAATTAACCTAAGGACATCACACACATCCATGCCCGAGGCAGGATTCGAACCTGCGACCGTAGCAGCCGCGCGGTTCCGGACTGAGCGCCTAGAACCGCTAGACCACCGCGGCCGGCTGCACTGATATTCTGTACCCATTCATAGGAGAACTTGTGTTAAGTGAAATACTGAACGGTTATTTTCAACAAGATGGTGCAACCGCGCGTACAGCTCGCGTTTCAATGTCACTGCTTGGTGATGTTTTTGGTGACCGCATAATTTCACACGGACTTTAACCTCCACGATCGCCTGACCTAACACCACCTGACTTTTTCTTCTGGGGTGCAGCGGAAGCAACTATCATAAAAACCGTCCAAAATCCATCGATGAGTTGAAAAGTGCAATATCCACTTTCACTGCTTCTGTTACAGAAGAAATGTTACAGATTGTGTTTGGAAACATGATTAGACGAATTGAATTGTGTATTCAACAACAGGGGGGGGGGACACACTTTCAACATTTTATTTGAAAATTTGTAAGCAAAAATGAATATTCAATAAATTAATAACTTGTATTTCACTGAGTTTCATTTCGGTATATTCACCGCGGCATACGGCAAGCGCGCTAACAATAATACGGCACTGCGGAGATACTTGTTGAACACCCCGCATATCTGGATTACTTAGTTCCAGATATATCTGCCATACAACAGAAGCGAAAAATTGAGATGTGGTGTCGAAGGAGGTTCCTGAAAATTGAGAGGACTGGTGAGAAAGACAATGTTCTCCTCAGAATCGACGAGGAAAGGAATACTTCTAGTTAAGCTGGGAAAGGGCGATAAGACATAACTTTCATGATAGTAGAGGGAGCCACTGACGACAAAACGTTTTGGGAAAGACAATGATTCTAATATATGTAACAAATATTTGAGGGCATTGAGCGTTAGTGTTATCCTGAAGCAAAGAGATAGACGCAGGATACGAAATCGTAAAGAGTGATGACAAAAAGTGTCTGCGTTATCAAAAAACTGTATGCTGTCTGTATTAACAGTATCAAATGTCTTATATATTGAAATGACTGATCTCCGTAAATGACGATTTTTTGACGTGTTCTTTGTATGCAGCCAAAGAAAATGTGATTTAGATCTTCTTCATCTTGTTCACACAGAGGAGATGGCACGATGTTGATGCTATGGTAATTGTTCTTGTCACGTGCGTGGCTTTCCACACTTTATCCCACTGTTGTTCTGAAGAGAAGCTGTATTTTGGCATGGAGTGTCCCCCCTCACTGAAGGATCGTAAGAAAACAAAGAACGAGTTGGTCAGAACTGATAGTTGATGTAACGAACGGCAGGTTTATTTAAATTTGGACAAATGAAAAACTGTAGTCACAACCAAGAGAAAGGACGTATCGAATCACACTATACGGTTAGTTCTAAATCTTTGGGGCTCCTCACAACATTTGCATATTGGAGGTAACGCAAACAAGCGACATGAAATGGGACGAATAAGTAAAATGATTATCAGGGAAGGCAAATAAAACACATAGATTTGGTGGGTAATTCGGGGAAGTGCTGTATATCCGTAAATTGCATGCGAGACGCTAACGCGACCACTTTTACGCTACTGTCCCAGCGTTTTGAGTTCCTGTGATAGCATTGGCAGCAGGCATACAATGAAAGTATGACAGAGATGCTCAGGGAACTTGAGCGGGAATCACTGGTATGAAGTCGTCGTTGTTCTACCGGAAGGCTGTTTGGTAAATTTAGACCAGTAGTCGAGAAAGACTGCAAAAAATCTGTAGTCTCCATCGTACATCTCGCCTATTAGTCATGGGAATAAGAAAGCTAAGGCCTTGTGAAGGGGCCTACAGTCACTTTTGCCTCGCTCTGTAAGCGATTGGAATAGTAAATGGTATGAAGTACCCTACGCCATTCATAGTAAAGTGAGAAATAGAGGAGAGAGTGTCACGGACGTGATACAGGATTTGAGATGGACATTATTTAAAAAAAAAAAAAAAAAGTTTCTCGTTGCGGCGGGGCCTTCTCACGAAATTTCAGACCCCAACTTCCTCATCCGAATGCGAAAATATTTTGTTGACTCCGACCTACATAGGGTGAAACGCTAATCACAACAAAATAAGGGAAATCAGAGCAGGCGCGGAAAGATTTACGCGTTCGTTTCTTCGTGCGCTGTTCGAGAGTGGAATAATAGAGAATTATTGTGAAGTTGGTTCGATGAACCCTCTGCCAGAGTATCCATGTAGAAGTAGCTGGAACGATCTCTGTACCCGTAACACCGTGCAGTTAACACCACATCGTATATCACGCATAACGTCGTTAAGAATGAACTTATTAAGATGATAACTCGTTAAATGGCCTAGTGTTAGTCATTGTTCCACGTTCCATTTACAAATTTAACGGGAAAGTAAGTGAATAATTATAGTACAATAAGTGCATGCTAACCACTATGTACCGGACAGTGACTGATGCGCAGTATTTATATGCAGGCAGACCAAGATGGGTTAATATCCTCGCGAAAGAGAGTACGACAAGGATCAGATCACTAAAGTATAACAGCCTTCATGGCGTCAGTTTCTTAATTCTTTGTTGACTGAGTAAAGTAGCATAACATCGTACAACGTTGTTGGATGGGAAGAGGTTCGACACCACAAATTCCAGAAATTGGCTCAATTCGTTACTCATCAGGCACCTGTCCTTTGCGAACCATGAGCGTTGTGCTTTATGCGTAACAAGTTTTGTGTAAGCGACCGTGGTGACTGCGTGAATACGGTGGAGTTGTGCCTGTACCGTTGATGATGAAGTAAGAAAGAAGGGACAGCATGAAATCCGTTTCCGGCAGGTATCCTACTCGACTTGAATATCAACAACGGTGGTGACGAGCTTACCGTCTCCATTCCACGGACTGATAATCATCAACGCACCCTCGGCTCACGATACACTGCAGAGCGGTTTAGGATTTGTGCTAGGACATTAGTGAACAGTGCGTTGATCAGAAGCCATACATCACCACCCGTCCTCTGCTTTACAGACATTTGCAGATGATAAAGGTAGGTTCAAGATTCAAGATTATAAACAGCTACTTCTTGGTGTGCCGCCATCGAAACATCACACATTTTGTTTTTATTCCTTATTTTGGCTTTCAGCAACAGACTGCAGTCTAGTAATAGAATTATGAATACTGCTGTTGTTTTTAACTGTGATTAATTGTTGACAGCAAACTGCTGAAGGGTGTAAATGTACTCTGAGACTGTGAGAACGCCCAACACTTTAAAGAGCTGTCTACATCTACATTTACCTCTATATCTTCATGACTATCCTATAAGTCATACTCAAGTGCCTGTCAAAATGTTCATCGAACTGCTGTCACACTATTTCCCTGCCGTTCCACTCTCAAACAGCACGCAGTAAAAACGAACATTCAAATCTCTCCACAGAAATTCTAATTTCTCTTACTTTATTACAATGATCATTTCTCCCCATGTAGGCTGGCATCAGCAAAATATTTTCGCATTCAGAGGAGAGAGCTGGTGTTTGAAATCTCGTGAAAAGATATCTGCACAGAGAAAAACGGCTTTGTTTTCATGGTTGCCACCCCAGCTCGCTTTTCATATCTGTGAGACTCTCTTTCCTATTTCACTACAATAGAAAACGAGCTTCTTTGAACTTGTTCGATGTCTCCCGTTAATCCTACCCAATACAGGTTCGAAACCGCGCAGCAACACTCAAGAAGCGGCCGAACAAGTGTAATGTAGGCTGTGTGTACAGTATACCTGTTACATCTTCTAAGGTGCCTTGTCCACAAGATTTTCAAAGTGATCGTTCCAATTTAACTTGTTCGTAATTGTAATATCTAGATATTTAGCTGAACTTACAACCTTTAGGTTTGTGTGATCTCTCGTATAACCGAAATTATACACATTTCTTTCAGTACTCACGTGGATGACTTCACACTTTTCATTATTTAGAGTCAATTGATGTTTTTCACACCACACAGATACCTTATACGAATTATTTTGCAATTGGTTTTGATTTTTTGATGGATTTACTAGACTCCAAATGATTGCATCATCTGCAAACAATTGAAGAGGGGTTGCTCAGATTACCCCCCAAGTCTTTTGTGTAGATTAGGAAAGCAGGAGGCCGAACACTGCCTCACTTCTGTTTTACTACGTGACTTTTCGTTGATTACTAAGAACTGTGACCTTTCTGACAAGAATCTACAGGAGGCACTAGAATGGGAACCGGCGCCGAGGAGTGTGCCTTTTAGAGAGATTAAAATTCGGGCAGGGGACTCAGAACAGAAAGGACAGTAGTAAGATTGGAACCGGGACACGGAGAAGAGCTGACTAGTATAACTGGGACAGGGTACATGGAAGAGGGCGGGCGTGCAACATCTCAACCGTGGCGTAAGACATCTGCGGGCGGCACACCCAAGCAGCAGTGACGGGGGGTCAGCACAGCTCACAAAAAAGGTGCGTTTACACCTGTGCGCCTTGCGGCTCGTTACCTTGCAAGCGGAGGCATGTGTGTAGCTGCATGGCTTTTTCTCAAAATTTGCGTGCGGCCCCTCTACTTCCGTATGGGGCAAGCTACAGCCGCACGGTAACGAATCGCAAGGTGCACATGTATAAACGCATCGTAAGAATAACTGCTGCAGCAGCAAGCCAATGGCAGATACCCATAGGCACAATGATTGATTCGTCCGAACAGAAGTAGCAGCCTTCAGAATGGTAGTTGTGCCCCAGTAGGAGAGTTATTTTGATTTGCTGTAATTACTTGCCGTGCAATCACAGCTTACCTAACGCACAACTCTGCGCGTCTCTAAGTATGATAGGATCGCTTCATACTTTGAGTGGTATCGCTACTGGTCTCCGACCCTTGCCAACCAATAATGATGATTGTGAATGTGAATTGTCATGTATTAATTGATATGAGATTGCGAATCGTAAATTCTCAATTCTTGCAAATTCCAAAGTTGTTTATGAAATAAAAAAAATGTTCAAATGTATGTGAAATCTTATGGGACTTAACTGCTAAGGTCATCAGTCCCTAAGCTTACACACTACTTAACCTAAAGCATCCTAAGGACAAACACACACCCATGCCCGAGGGACGACTCGAACCTCCGCACAGTCCATAACTGCAGTGCCCAAGACCGCTCGGCTAAATCCCGCGCGGCGATAGTTTCTCGCTGTTGTCGCCAAACATTTGTTGTATTACGGAACGGCGTCATCCCTATTCTGGAAACACTCGTGTTTCACGGAGTGTGGTATCAGTGAAGTACAATGCCCCATTTGCCTTAAGAGATTTAGAATAGGAAGAGCAATAACAAACTTCTGGCATCATGTAAGGCTCTGAGCACTATGGGACTCAACTTCTAAGGTCATCACTCCCCTAGAACGTAGATCTACTTAAACCTAACCAACCTAAGGACATCACACACATCCATGCCCGAGGCAGGATTCGAACCTGCGACCGTAGCGATCTTGCGGCTTCAGACCATCATGTAAGGATAATAATAGAATCCAGAATGATATTTTTACTCTGCAGCGGAGTGTACGCTTATATGAAACTTCCTGGCAGATTAAATCTGTGTGCCGGACCGAGACTCGAACTCGGGACCTTTGCCTTTCGCGGGCAAGCTACCCAAGCACGACTCACGCCACGTCCTCACAGCTTTACTTCTGCAGTACCTCTTCTCCTACCTTCCAAACTTTACAGAAGCTCTCGTGCGAACCTTGCAGAACTAGCACTCCTGAAAGAAAGGATATTGTGCAGGCATGGCTTAGGCACAGCCTAGGGGGATGTTTCCAGAATGAGATTTTCACTCTGCAGCGCGAAAGGCAAAGGCAAAGGTCGGTACGGCACACAGTTTTAATCTGCCAGGAAGTTCCAGAAAAATAGTAGCCGATCTGTTACCTGTGTCTACGTAATACACTTTCATCTGCTTGCAGGTTTTGAAAACGGACAAATTAACATGAAAAATAGAGTTCTTCGACTTCAATTTTCATACTTTAGCACTGACTGTTCGTAATGCCCAAATAGTGGTATGATGCTCGATTACAACGTGATTTGTAAGCAGAGTTTTTAAAAAATCAGAATCAATAGGTGAATACCAGTGATTTTTTGTAATATTCAACCACTTTTCGGGAAAAGCAGCGAACGGTTGATGGACAATTTCTTTTTTATTTCCAGACTGAGATTTTCACTCTGCAGCGGAGTGTGCGCTGATGTGAAACCTCCTGGCAGATTAAAACTGTGTGCCGGACCGAGACTCGAACTCGGGACCTTTGTGGCTACGCCATGTCTCCGCAATATCCTTTCTTTCAGGAGTGCTAGTTCTGCAAGGTTCGCAGGAGAGCTTCTGTAAAGCTTGGAAGGTACGAGACGAGGTACTGGCAGAAGTAGAGCTGTTAGGACGGGTCGCTTCGGTAGCTCAGTTGGTAGAGCACTTACCCGCGAAAGGCAAAGGTCCCGAGTTCGACTCTCGGTCCGGCACACAGTTTTAATCTTTTCTGCTTGCCTACTTGATATAATATTTTGATTCTGCGTGTCTTGAAACTGAGGGAGTCAAAATTTTTCAGTCTTTGTTCGATTTCTGCGTTTACTGTAGGAGATAATCGGAATAAAAAACCGAAAATCTGTTCCAGAAACCGGTTATTTTGAGCGGTAACAACAGTCAGGTTAAACTTACGTTGAAAAAACGATGTAATGGAAAGCCGGTCGTTTCAGCTATAACCGCCATGTCAAGCGGACAGTACCGTTCCTCTGCTGGTGCCCCTACGACGAGAGACAACCGCCGCCGCCTGCCGCTTCCGCCTCCTCCTCCTGCGCCGCCGCCCACCTCACAGGCGCCAGGGGCGGCGTCGCCCCCGGTTAGCGCCTCGTTAGCGCAGCGCGGGCCCGCACCCTCCCAACCAATTACCGGTTTTCACTGGAACTGATGGACAGTCCGTCGTCCGCTCGCCAACCCGAAAGACGCTAACGCGTGAGCCAAACGTCCAAAGTCACCGCTAAAAACGGCGCAGCGGACGTTCGCTGCACGTTGCCGACCATTTGTGTTAACTGTCTGTCCCAACAACAGCGATCGGGACCTGTTCGCCACCACCTCTCTCCCTGTCCCGAACATACTGCAGTCGCTAAAATTATTTTACTAGCAACAGCGACATTCGAACTCAAGACCGGGTGCAATTGCATGTAACTGATTTAAATATCGCAACCGTATACACCGGTGCATGCTCCTTACCGAAACACGAATCCAAACTGCATTTCCATTCTGTTCTCCGGTGTATCGCGTTTCATCTTTTAGTAGTGATGAAGTCTTACGAGCGCTAACCCACTGGATATTGTAGTCATTAACAATATCTGTAATAAGAAAGTTGCAGTAATTTCACCCCCACAGGGTAAAGTTCGCCTTTACGAATCCGTACATCAATCGATAAAAACGGAACCCTTGTAGGATCATTTAGTTGTTCTACACTAATGGCCATTAAAACTGCTACACCAAGAAGAAATGCAAATGATAAACGGGTATTCATTGGACAAATATATTATACTATAACTGACATTTGATTACATTTTCACGCAATTTGGGTGCATAGATCCTGAGAAATCAGTACCCAGAAAAACCACCTCTGGCCGTAATAACGGCCTGGATACGCCTTGGCATTGAGTCAAACAGAGCTTGGATGGCGTGTACTGGTGCAGCTGCCCATGCAGCTTCAACACATACCACATTTCATCAAGAGTAGTGACTGGCGTATTGTGACGAGCCAGTTGCTCGGCCACCATTGACCAGACGTTTTCAATTGGTGGGAGATCTGGAGACTGTGCTGGCCAGGGCAGCAGACGAACATTTTCTGTATCCAGAAAGGCCCGTACAGGACCTGCAACATGCGGTCGTGCATTAACCTGCTGAAATGTAGGGTTTCGCAGGGATCGAATGAAGGGTAGAACAACGGGTCGTAACACATCGAAATGTAACGTCCACTGTTCAAAGTGCCGTCAATGCGAACAAGTGGTGACCGAGACGAGTAACCGATGGTACCCCATAACATCACGTCGGGTGATACGCCAGTATGGCGATGAATACACGCTTCCAATGTGCGTTCACCGCGATGTCGCCAAACACGGATGCGACCCTCATGATGCTGTAAACAGAACCTGGATTCATCAGAAAAAATGACGTTGTGCCGTTCGTGCAGCCAGGTTCGTCGTTGAGTACACCATCGCAGGCGCTCCTGTCTGTGATGCAGCGTCAAGGATAACCACAGCCATGGTCTCCGAGCTGATAGTCCATGCTGCTGCAAACGTCGTCGAACTGTTCGTGCAGGTGGTTGTTATCTTGCAAACGTCCACATCTGTTGGCTCGGGGATCGAGACGTGGCTGCACGATCCGTTACAGCCAAGCGGATAAGATACCTGTCATCTCGACTGCTAGTGATACGAGGCCTTTGGGATCCAGCACGGCGTTCCGTGTTACCCTCCTGAACCCACCGATTCCATATTCTCCTAACAGTCATTGGATCTCCACCAACGCGAGCAGCAGTGTCGCGATACGATAAACCGCAATCGCGATAGGCTACAACCCGACCTTTATCAAAGTCGGAAACGTGATGGTACGCATTTCTCCTCCTTACACGAGGCATCACAACAACGATTCACCAGGCAACGCCGGGCAACTGCTGTTTGTGTATGAGAAATCGGTTGGAAACTTTCCTCATGTCAGAACGTTGTAGGTGTCGCCAGCGGCGCGAACCTTTTGTGAATGCTCTGAAAAGCTAATCACTTGCATATCACAGCATCTTCTTCCTGTCGGTTAAATTTCGTGTCTGTAGCATGTCATCTTCGTGGTGTAGCAATTTTATTGGCCAGTAGTGTATTTGTCTGTCTGACTTCTGAAAACCCTTTTTCTCGGGTACAGGTAAACGTATTAAGTTGAAATTTGTGTCACATACTGAGGTTTACGGTCCTTTTGTGGTGTAACAGTCTTAAGCCTCTAAATCAATGCAGTCAAAAGATACCCCCATTATGTCACATATTTTGACACTCGCAAACTCACCCATCAAAACCTACAGGGTACATTCCGTTGCCCTATAATCATGAAATTTGACAACAGGCAATGTTTCACGGTACAAGTACAGGAAAAAATCCGAAAATTGTTAATCTGTAATTACATCACGCGAAAAAAATGTTTTCTATGTCTTTTGTTACCCGATATCTGTTAAAACCGAGTTTTCCTCTGAATGGGTGAACGTATCAAGTTTAAATTTATGTCACTTGGCGGTGTAAAAACATTAAGTTTCCAAGTCAGTGCAGTCAAAAGATACACTCAGTTATTTTACACATTTTGATATACACAAACTCACTCATCAAAACCGCTAGGGTACTTCTCGTTTACCTAGAATCATGGAATTTGGCAGGAAACAAAGTTATACACTACAAGCAAAGAAGAAAAAAACAGAAAATAGTTTTTATAATTATATCACACGAAAAAATTTTTGTCATATGTACTCTGACAGTATGTCTGCCCTCTGGCAAGATACCTTTTACTCAGAAACGGGTGGACGCATCAAGTTGACATTTATTTCACGTACTAAGTTCTATGGTCCCGTGGCAGCGTAAAATATTTAACTTACCACGTAAATACGTTCAAAAGATACAGATATTTATGTCACATTATTTTAATATCTTGTCAGTGTCAATAACGAAACAGGCAAAAATCGCCGAAATCATCAATTCTCGAAATGGGTGAAGTATCTGTATACTTGATTAAGTTCATACGGAATCCTCGGTGCTCGAGTCCTATTCGCACGTATCCGGATTTATTAGTAGTCTTCTTCGTCTGACAAGATCTTAGACGATTCTCTCTACGTTCTCGTCATGTCGTCCGTTTCTTAGGCATGATTCTTATCCAACTCTCATCTTTACTACTAAACTCTTCAGGAGATCAAAAGGAGTTGTAAAATGATTAGACAAGATATCTGAATGATGCGAAAATTGGCAAGTGATCTCAAACTTAAAAAATGTGAGACCTTGCACACGAATACTAAAAAAATTCGTCAAACTCCGATTACACGACAAATAACACAGATTTAAAGGTTGTCGATTGAGCCAGATACCCAGGGATTTCAATTACGAGAAACTTAAAATTGGAATCAACACAAAGCAAATCTTGTGTGCAAGGTGAACCGAAAGCTGTGTTTTATTGACAGAAAGCCAGACACATACAGCAGATCTGCTATGGAAACTGCACACACTGTCCTAGACCGTCTTCTTCTGGACTGTTGCTGCTCGGTTTGAGATCCTCACCTTATTATTATAGCGAAATAGGTGAGACAGTCATACGGATATGACAGGCGAGTTGGGCTGACAGTTATTAAAACAAAGACGTTATTCGACCATCCTAATAAAAATAGGAGAAAACAGAGATCACACAGAAATATTTACGAGATTTTCGCGCGTGCTGTATGATAGTGGAACCGTCGAGAAACTGTCTACGAACCCTCTGCCGAACGACTGAATGTGAACTGCAGAGTAGCCAAGTATGCTAACTTAGACAGCCCACTACCTTTCCCAAACAGCTGACCTCTCCAAGATTACAACGACACTTGCAGAGGATTGTTCGTCACGTAACTTGCTCCAGTCATGTCATGCTAGAGTTCGGCATTGACGCTAACATACCCGTGCCATCTTCCCCGCGACAACACACCAGCACTGGTAGAACCGATTATCGAACTTAATCTGTATTCTTTGTTACATGCTCACAGACGGCGTGACAAAATTTTCTTTCATTTAACTACAATCCCGAATACACGTCATCAGCTGTACGTTGTGCTTGTCTTTGATATTACGGATGTGGATCGATTCCTGCGTCGTTGTAAAGTAAAAGAGCGTCGAGTCATTTGGCACTGAACTCGACAGCCACTATGTAAGTACAGCCGAGAGTGAAAACAAAAAGGACAGGGAAAAAACTGGCCAAATGCGAGTAGGAATCTCGCTCTGAAGGTTCGGTATGATCTTAATGATGTGTACTGACAGGTCATCCATCTCGGGAATCGAGAATTTCGATGTTTTTTGCCTGTCATCAACGCTGATACTGGTACGATACCGCTCCCGGGAACTGCAAGCCTTTCGAGAATGTTTTAAGTTTCAAGTCGGACAACAAATGAAGAAAAAACATATTTTGTCGTGTGGCGTAGTTGCAGATTAACAGTTTTCTGATTTTTTTTTTTTTTTTTTTTTTTGGCTTCGCGTGTACTGTTGTTTCTTCCAAATTTCATGATTCTAGGTCAACGGGAGGTATCCTATAGCTTTTGATGAGTGAGTTTGATCAAAATATGTGACATAAATGGCCGTATGTTTCGACTGCAGTGACTTAGAACCTCAAATTTTTTATACCGTCCAGGGATTGTAGACCTTTGTGTGTGACGTATATTGCAACTCCCGTCCGTGAGGAAAAGGAGATACTTGTTTTGTGCATAAAACCTACTTTTCTTGCTGAACTTAATTTATTTTTCCCAAGCGCGTTGCGCCTTTTTCTTGCTCTGAGGTATCTTCAGTGGGATCTATAAACGATACAGTTTTGTTATTTTTAGATTATCATAAGTTCACGTCGCGTTTCCTTATGTAAATAAGTAATTGCTTACAGTTTGCTGTGATCTGCGTATCCTCTCATCTGGTGCGAAGGTCGCACTAGTGCTTTATTTCCGAAACATAACCACAATTTTGTACTCCGAACTTTTTCACGCTGCTTACCATGTTCCTCCTCCTTTTTTCGTGCGGTGTACTATTATTCTTTTGCCACTAGGTATAGCTATTTGTTGGAACACTGTGCTTTTAACAACGTAAATGTTGTAATGTCATTCTGTGTTTTCTCCTCTTTGATTTGCTTACCTACATATTGCCAACCTAACCAAGCATTTGTTCAAAACCAACTTCTATTTATGATGTTTAAGTCTTTGTTTGTGCTCGTGTTTGTGTTTATAAAACAAGTATTTCTGTGCTTGCTGCGGAAGATGGCGACGCAAACAAAATCGGACTGACAGTCAGACAGACGGGCAACGAAGTGATCCTACAAGGGTTCCGTTTTTACCGATTGAGGTACGGACCACTAAAAAGGAGAACACAAAAAAATATTTGTATCCCTCCTCAGTCTTTACCGTCTGACGTCCCTATCATCATGTGTCACCATGGAAGCGACTATGTTAGGAAGATGTAACGTTTCTCAAACCTGCCTTCCTACTTTGAGAGACAAGTAACTTCTGTGTTCAGGTTACTGCTTGCCGTCAATTCACAGTGCGTCTCAGTTATGATAAAATTTTGAAATTCTGCAACACTCTTCCGCATATTCTCTCTCTGTACTGAGACCATGATATTTTAAGCAATAGAAAATCTTAGAAATTGTTGTCAGTGGTCTTACAACATCGCAGGAGAGGAAGGGAGAGTATCCACATCGAATGAAATCAGTCTGCGACCAGAGGAAAGCCAAAAACGTCGGTTATTTTAGTACGTTAGTATTCTGAGTTCTTTATATGAGAACGTGGTCGTAAGCGCAGCAGGATTTTAATGAAGTAGCAACACAGGCCTCTAGTCCTGAATAACGCTACAGAAGCTACGACATAAGCTGAGTCCCGCGAGATGGCTCCGCGGGCCGGCAAATGCCAGATGCGGCCAGCTCGGTTTTAAAAGGCAGCGCAGCGCAACGCAGCGCGCCTAGCGGGGACCACCTGTTGCGCTCGTCAGCGCCACCGCGTCGGTTTTTTTGTGGCGTCGCTGGCGCGGCCGCCGAGAGTGTGCTGTGCAGTGTCTGCTGGCGCCAGCTACCGCAAATGGCGCCCGGCAACTCCTCCTGTTGCTCGTATGCTAGCGCACAACAGCCAGGAATTTCTTACAGCAGTACCTAATTTGTCATCTCATAGAATGTCTGCTCCTGGTTACGCCTTACAATCCGATATCCCGTTTCGATCTCACTATGAAATAGAGCTGGCTTCATCCAGTGTCTCCAGGCATTTTCCCTTGTGGTTCTTGGACTGTTTGTTTGCTGTTACTAGCAGAAATCTATCCTGGAACACAACGGCTCTTCTACTCCCTCATTCCTGCTACCGAACCCGTATCCTGTCGTTACCCGATCAACGCCCTCATATTCTCTATTTCTTCTCCTTCTGCTTGTGACTTCGGTATGTATACGTCGATTATTGTTAGCATTGGCTTGCCGTCGACTATGATGAGAGTAATCCCGCCACCAAACTGTTCACAGTAGCTCACTCTATGTCCTACCTTCCAATTCATGACAAATTCCACTCCCATTTGTATCAATAAATAGCACTCCGTCGTCAGGCCACGAGTGGCCTACCGGGACCATCCGACCGCCGTGTCATCCTCAGTTGAGGATACGGATAGGAGGGGCATGGTGTCAGCACACCGCTCTCCCGGTCGTTATGATGGTATTCTTGACCGAAGCCGCTACTATTCGATCGAGTAGCTCCTCAATTGGCATCACGAGGCTGAGTGCACCCCGAAAAATGGCAACAGGGCATGGCGGCTGGATGGTCACCCATCCAAGTGCCGGCCACGCCCGACAGCGCTTAACTTCGGTGATCTCGCGGGAACCGGTGTACCCACTGCGGCAAGGCCGTTGCCTGTATCAATAAATAACTGAATTATTATTTCCGACCATTAGTTCTGTGCCTAAAAGCACTCGATTTACCACAGTGTACCATCTGTAACCTACAATTTTAATCCAATAGATTATGAACACTGTACATTGTGCAGTTAACACGGCAAAGCTTAGCGGATCCGTCCCAAGGTGGATAAAATACAATCGAAAAGTAGAGCAGGGCAATCGCAACGCTGCCAGAGCTTCTCACAGGAAGCGGCTTTGAAGTAACAACCAACGGTTTTCTGCTGTTGCCAAATAACTGATTCACATATAGGTCAGTTGAGCATATGCCTATGAGACTACCTGTTCTAGTCCAATTTCTGCCTTATGCACAGCCAGGAAAAAAACGTGCAAGAGTTTGCTTATTTTTCCACAACAGAAAATACGGTCAGTACAATGAGATGTCTCGAATACAAGTCTAGCGGAGTATACTGAGTCGTTAGGGAGATCGGTGCAATTCAAATTTTATTACTTATCGTGAAGCCGGTTTTTGGTTTTCCAGAAAAAAATGAAAATCGAAGCGTTTGAGATGTGATGTTGTAGAAGGATGTTGAAACGTGGGTGGACTAATGAGAAACGAGGGGGTTCTCCACAGAATGGGCGAGAACAGGACTATGTCGAAAAGAGCACCTAAAGACAGAGCAGGTTTTATGTGTTAAGACATCAAGCAATAACTTCCGTGGTATTGGACGGAGCTATAGAGGGTAAAACCAGTATGGGAAGACGGAGATTGGAATATATCGAACAAATAATTGAGGACTCTGAAATGAAGAGGTTCGCACAGGGGAAGATGTCGTGACGCAAATACAGGGGATAGGCAAAATAATGTGAACAGTGGTAGTAATGGGGTGGTTGTGTTACACGGTCAACCACGTAGGTAATGCACAAGTCGCACTAGACTGTGCATGTTTAGTATGGACTAGGCATCAGTGCAGGTTGTTTACGAGTAATGCTCACTTCGTATTTGCATTCAGAGGCCGAGGTCGACGTGCAATGAAAGACGTACAATAGCTCCAAAGAGGGCACATTGTCGGAGCCCAATTAGCTGGAGCATCAGTGACCAAGAATGTTTCGAGAGCAACTGTTTCAACAGTCATAACAGCCTACACAAAATATGGAAAGATATGATCGTGTAAACCTAATAGTGGACGCAAATCAAAACTAAATGACAGAGATCGTCGTACGCTAATACAGCACAAACTACGACAGTTAAAGTGACTGCAGAGCTCAATAGCCATCTTCGAGATCCCGTATCTATGGACACTGTCTGCGGAGAACTCCATAAAGCGAATATTCAAGGCCGAGCTGCTATACCGAAACCATTAGTGACTACAACCAACACAAAGAAGCGTAAAACAAGGTGTCAGCAGCATAGATCCTGGACGGCAGATGAGTGTAAACACGTCGTATGGTCCGACGAGTAAACTTTTTCATTATTTCCAACATAGGACAGTGTTTACGGCTGAAGAACGCCAATAGAAGCCTGTAATCAGGATTTCTTGATTCCAACAGTTATGCATCGAGGGAAGTGTGACGGTGTGGGCAGCCGTATCATGGTATTCTGCTGGTCCCATCATTACTCTCAAAGGCCGTGTTACAGCCAACGATTATGTGAACATGTTAGGTGAACAGGTGGTGCACCCCATGATACAAATGTTGATCCCTAACAATGATACCATATTTCAGGACGATAATGCACAAATGCATACAGCCAGGGCAGTACAATCGTGGTATGAGGAGCATGTAACTAAACTGCTGCGTCTTCCCTGGCCAGCACAGTTCCTGGATTTGAACATTATCGAACCCTTGTGGGTGGTATTGGAACGCAGACTGCGGAGCAGATTTCCGCCTCCCTCGACAGTACAGGAATTAGGAGAGGTGCTGATCGAGGAGTGGCACACCATTCCATTGGAGACTGTACAGTCATTATATGCCAGTATTCCAAGAAGAATCACAGCTCTATTACGGGCAAATGAAAGTCCAACCCCTTATTAATAAACCATTTTCACATTATTTTGCTTGTCCCCTGGACATACACTACGGGTGTCATTGGACAAATATATTATACTATAACTGACATGTGATTAAATTTTCATGCAATTTGGGTGCATAGATCCTGAAAAATCAGTGCACAGAACAACCACCACTGGCCGTAATAACGGCCTTGATACGCCTGGGCATTGAGTCAAACAGAACTTGGATGGCGTGTACAGGTACAGCTGCCCATGCAGCTTCAACACGATACCACATTTCATCAAGAGTAGCGACTGGCGTATTGTGACGAGCCAGTTGCTCGGCCACCATTGACCAGACGTTTTCAATTGGTGAGAGATCTGGAGAATGTGCTGGCCAGGGCAGCAGTCGAACATTTTCTGTATCCAGAAAGGCCCGTACAGGACCTGCAACATGCCGTCGCGCATTATCCTGCTGAAATGTAGAGTTTCGCAGGGATCGAATGAAGGGTAGAGCCACGGGTCGTAACACATCTAAAATATAACGTCCACTGTTCAAAGTGCCGTCAATGCGAACAAGAGGTGACCGAGACGTGTAACCATTGGCACCCCATACCCTCACGCCGGGTGATACGCCAGCATGGCGATGACGAATACACGCTTCCAATGTGCGTTCACCGCGATGTCGCCAAACACGCATGCGACCATCATGATGCTGTAAACAGAACCTGTATTCATCCGAAAAAATGACGTTTTGCCATTCGTGCACCCAGGTTCGTCGTTGAGTACACCATCGCAGGCGCTCCTGTCTGTGATGCAGCGTCAAGGGTAACCGCAGCCGTGGTCTCCGAACTGATAGTCCGTGCTGCTGCAAACGTCGTCGAAACGTTCGTGCAGATGGTTGTTGTCTTGCAAACGTCCCCATCTGTTGACTCAGGAATTCAGACGTGGCTGCACGATCCGTTACAGCCATGCAGATAAGATGCCTGTCATCTCGACTGCTAGTGATACAAGACCGTTGGAATCCAGCACGGCTTTCCGTATTACCCTCCTGAAACCACCGATTCCATATTCTGCTAACAGTCATTGGATCTCGACCAACGCGAGCAGCTATGTCGCGATAGGATAAACCGCAATCGCGATAGGCTACAATCCGACCTTTATCAAAGTCGGAAATGTGGCGGTACGCATTTCTCCTCCTTACACGAGGCATCACAACAACGTTTCACCAGGCAACGCCGGTCAAGTGCTGTTTGTGTATGAGAAATCGGTTGGAAACTTTCCTCATGTCAGCACGTTGTAGGTGTCACCAGCGGCTCCAACCTTGTGTGAATGCTCTGGAAAGCTAATCATTTGCATATCACAGCACCTTCTTTCTGTCGGTTAAATTTCGCGTCTGTAGCATATCATCTTCGTGGTGTAGCAATTTTAATGGCCAGTAGTGTATATTTTATGAAGTCCAGCGTTAACCACCTCCCCAACTAACAGTGTCTTGGAACCGCTCTTCCACTTTTGCATCCAAAGAAAGCTGCTACCAGCTCGCAGAGCCTGTCGCGGTGTGCGAAGTGGCAGCAGCACGCAGCGCTGTAGGCGCCTGGTTTATGCTTTGGCTCACGAAGACAAGTTGGCACGCAACCAGACTAACAAGTGAATCAGCGGCGTGCCTTCGCCGTTCAGTCAGAGTTTCCCAATCGCTCATCAGAATACGTGCGTGAGCCGGACACCTCACACGTGACTCACTAGATACTCCACTGCTCTTGCATCATGTGCCTCAAGAGTTTCACCCAGTCCAGCATCCGACGCGCAGACCTCTACCTCTGGCATCACAATGATATACTAACCGTTGAGACTGGCGGAAACTCAGTACAAATACGAATTTGAATCAAAGCCTCGAGTGTGTTAGGCAGCGTCTTCATAAAACACTAAAACAACTATACAACCGAGGAGGACCGCCGCAAGGACTGTCGAAACGTTGGTTGTATAGTTCAAAAATGTTCAAATGTCTGTGAAATCTAATGGGACTTAACTGCTAAGGTCATCAGTCCCTAAGCTTACACACTACTTAACCTAAATTATCCTAAGGACAAACACACCCACCCATGGACGAGGGAGGACTCGAACCTCCGCCGGGACCAGCCGCACAGTCCATGACAGCAGCGCCTCAGACCGCTCGGCTAATCCCGCGCGGCGGTTGTATAGTTGTTTTGGTGTTTTATAAAGACTCTGCCTAACATCCCAAAGGAGTTTATTCAAACTGACACAGGCTCGTGAACTTAAATCAGTAAAAGCACTTAAGGAGTCATATTTCTTGGGAAGCGAGGTTATGCAAGGTAATAACAAAGGAGACTTCAGAAGTTCGCAACCAAGGAGAAAAATTCCGCTGATACCGGGAATTATCATGAAATCTTCTGAAGAGCAGCAATGTTCAGATTCGAAATATGGATAGTGGGTAAAACGAAAAAACCCTAAACATCTGAAATGTTGTGCTAAGAATTATGTTGAAGTTTATGTGTCTTTCCCCATAGCTGTGAAACACCTGAGGGAATGCAGCCAAGCTTGGACTTCTATCTGAAAACAAATATGGCATGGGATTAGGACACATGCAACATTCCATGGCATGCGAATTAGAGGACGGTAGTGCACCCTCATGATTCGCAGTACTTGCTGGTTGGCAAGGAGAAGAAAATTCTTTTTGAGATACCTCACTACGTCTCATTTCTGAAAAGGTTGTAAGATGAGACTGGACCATAGTTTTTGAAAAGCTTTTGCTACCCCTTCAGTAGACGGATGTGACCTGTGCTTTCTTTCAACTGCTGTGCAAGTTTTTTGTTCGAAGGGTCTACGGTATATTAAGTAGTTAAAACATCCAATACTTAATGCTGTATCTGTCAATTAAGACTTGTCAGAAACAGGCCAGACAAGGGAATCATCGTAACCCAAACTTTTCTGACATACATGTCCTTGAAGTGAGACACTGTCAAATTTAAAACATTGCTGGGAACATATCATTGAGAATGTTGATTGATGTACGTATGGAGGTATGAGAAAGCATGCCCAAAAAAGATCTATAAGGGAGACGCCACTCAAAGGAGTTACAACAAAAACAAAAACGTGTGGAACACTTGTGTTTTAAACTAGAGGTTTTCTGAGGAAAATGATAAGTATTCTATGTAGCCTCCTCCCCACTTTGTACTGTACCTTGCTAAGTACAGAAACAAATGTAGACTTGTCAGGTATAGCGATTTATATATATTGCTGAGATGTCAATCAGATTACATTGCTATTTCAACGTCGTGGCTACATTCTTTTGCTAAAATTTGAGCAAAAGCAATAAAGAAATGCTTCAATTTCATTTTTATATTTAGTTTTAATGGACTGCATCCGAAACCCCTTCCTTGTCAAACAAGAACCCATCGTATGTATACATCGAGTTCCCATTTTTAAATTACATCATGTTGAGACACTATTTATTACAACTGCCACAATTGCACTTTCGACTTTTAAGTCGTTTTCAAGTGGTTTTCAATGGCGAACAGCCGGCCAGTGGGGCCGAGCGGTTCTAGGCGCTTCAGTCTGGAACCGCGCGACCGCCACGGTCGCAGGTTCGAATCCTGCCTCGGGCATGGATGTGTGTGATGTCCTTAGGTTAGTTAGGTTTAAGTAGTTCTAAGTTCTAGAGGCCAGTCACCTCAGATGTTAAGTCCCATAGTGCTCAGAGCCAAAGGCGAACACGATATCATTTTAAAAAATCAAAGTTACTGTAATTCCAAAATAAATAGAAATATGTACACACAGTATCTTTGTTGTTTTAATGGGTGGTCTGGTCTGCCGCGAAAACTATCTCCACCGCAACTATTAGGGGTCACCGATGAAGACGATGGCAAGCGAGAGCAAAGTGCATGGCAGATACTGCTCATGACAGACCCTTTTTTCCCCCATTGTTTGCCCCAATTAGCTGCAACGCCTGTTTATCCATTACCCAATTAACCGCTATAAACACATTTTATTTCTTTTACTCAGGAGCTTAGCTCTTCCTTTTCTTTTACAGTACTCTTTGAAGATAAGCGTCTGCCGCCTTGATAAAGACTAGACTTGTACGTTACACGTCATTCCCCACTCGTAATAATCTTTCTTTCTCTTTCTTTCAGGTGAGTCCCGTTCGTGTGTCGGAGTGTTCTTGAGAATATAGTGCTGCAGGCAATATGCTGCCACCCTCATTCTGTGGCGTAACTGACAGGTACTTCTAGTGCACTTTAGTGACTTCATTTTTTTTTTTGTTTCTCGAAATGGTAATGTCTTTTTTGTGTTTGTGGAATAGCGTGATGCCCGACAAATCTCAAATTTTCTTTCCTGTCACAATTTCTTAGATGTCAATTAGCAATGTCATTCAAGATACTTCTCCAAAGTAATAGTGTCGTAATGGAGACTACCGTCAAGTTTTCAGAATTTTTATTCGCCGACACAATCCCGAAGTTATTTCACATTGTTACCGGTCGTCTTTAGAACATGAAACGTCGCAGCAGTCTACTCGGCGCATTTTTTAGTAAATATTTCTAAATTATTTATTAAAGTTTCCTCAACTCTCTTGGGAAATTTCATTAAATGTCTTAAAAAAGCTAGAAAGGTTGATATGAAATACTATGTGCTGAATAATTGCAAATGCATCGCTAACCGTGTAACATTGTGCTTATTTATAATCGTTGTAGCGATAGAAGCCAAGCCAAGTAAAATAAAGCAGAGTAGATTCGTGAACAAATGAAATCGTAATATGATATCGTATTGATATTGTAAGATTTGATTACCCATTAGACTCCATTACTGCAGTCGCCGAATTTGAGTTTGTATATGCTATACGTGCCCTTTACAGGCTTTCATTCCAGTGTACGATGGTAAATTTATCCAAATCTGTTGCAGTACAGTAATTATTTTTAAAGCAGAAGATAGTATTTAAGGTAACATAACATGTAAGTTAAAATGTAGGTAACTGATTTTAGGGGCCGGCAGCAAACCCGAGGATACTTGGAAGACTTACTATGACGAAAAATCTTACGAAGTCACACATCCCAGAGTTGCATGTAAACCATCTAATATTTGTGAAATCATCTTACAAATCTTTGCACTACTT
Source organism: Schistocerca nitens (assembly GCF_023898315.1). Taxonomy (NCBI): domain Eukaryota; kingdom Metazoa; phylum Arthropoda; class Insecta; order Orthoptera; family Acrididae; genus Schistocerca; species Schistocerca nitens. The sequence continues at coordinate 720,213,390 of NC_064618.1, forward strand.
TGAAATATTATGAAATTCTGGTTGAATATTTACGCACCTTTTTGAAAACTCGTAACTATAAATAACTTTTGGGATAAGTTAGAGGTTACCATTAATATTGTCTGCAGGGTCATTAATGTACAAGACGGGAGCAAGAATGCCATACACACTTTCTCGAGGCGCGTCTGAAGTTACTTCTACCTCTGTTGAAGATGCTCCATCCAGGTTGACATGCTGTGTTATCCCTACCAAAAAACCCTTCACCGAGTCACAAATCTCGCTCTATAGGTTATGTAATCGTTGTTTCCATGATAAGCGTACGTATGACACTGAATCAGATGCCTTTCGGAAGTCAGTAAACGCTATTGAACAGCGCCAGATAAAGACTACATATCTGTCTTATGTGCTTTTCAATGCGAGCACCTCTGTCCTGGTCTTTCACTGTTGAAATTTTGATATCTAGTAAATATTTTATATTGTCTGCCTTTCCGTCTCTAATGACTTTAGTATCTGCGGGATGTGAAAAACAAAACTTGTTCTTATGCTGTGCGGTAGGAACGGAAAGCGCAACAGCATGTCCCACTCCAACTCCTCTCTATATTTCAATAGATAACAACTTTCGCAAGTTTAATAAAGGCAATCTGAATGTATTTATCTCTTTAGATGACACAGAGATAGGGAGAGAGAGAGAGGCAAGACTCAGATAGACACAGGAAGGTTAACACCTGTGCGCATGTACGATCCCATCGCATGTCCTGCTCGATTTAAATACAGAAAGATTATTATTCATTTCCATTCAATTAGGTTTGAGAGATAGATATACATTCATATTCAATAATGTAAAACTAATAAAATACTTAAATATAGTCACTGTTTATTCGACAAGGATTTCAGCTCGTACTCTGCCTGGTAAATATTGTTAACAATTTCATTATGGCCAATGTCATTCCGCATTGTTCCCTTTGGAAAGTACAAAAATTTACAAAAAAAAATCTTGTGTGACAACCACTGTTTCTTATCGATTACATGTGATTATTAATTTTAAGCACAACATTACTTCTTTAATAACTCCTTATGACCTTTGTCGACTGTCTTGCTAGTTAATTCCCTTCCCCCTCTTCACATCTGCCGTACTTAATTACATCAATCTCGTATTTTATAATCGTTAATATTCCAGGTAAAGGCAATCATCGCAATTTTGACTGTCTCTACCATACCCCAACGACTACACACTTGACCTCAAAAACCAAGCATTCTCAGCACGACAATGCTCACTAGGGGACCGTACGAACTTGCCTTTACCGATCTGATTCATACTGACAGGCTGTGTAGAGCACGAACAGAGCTTCAATATATGTCAATAGCAGGACGTAACTCTCAACTGGTTTCGATAAAGTCGGGCTTGAACATTTTACGCGTGCCTACACACTTCGTATGGTCGCTAGTACCCAAGCGAGTAAGCGCTTTGTTTAGTTAAGTGCGAGGTCTGTGGAGCGAATGTCCCTTTTTTTTATTTCATTCCCGCATAATTCTAAGAACAGATATGCATGGTACGCTGCTTAATTGTGTGATGGTTGAGAACCACTTACGAATGTAACTCAAGTTCCTTTCGCAATAGAGACATTGAAAAAAACCAAGCACGTGTAAAGGTTCGGCGTTCATTACAAGAGCTGTATATCGCAATAATTATTGTTTCCCATGTTTCTATGACCAGTATAATCTTCATTCGTACACTGCTCCATAGGTTACACATTATATTTGCCACACATGTACATAAAGTAATATAAATACGGTGACTATACTGATTTGATTGAAAGTTTTTGTGTTTCCTTTCTCTTTCGATTTGAAAACCCTCTTTTGAGGATTAAGATTATGAAAATAACAAGTGAATCATTCCAGAATGACAGTTTGCACAACCACAATAATTACTTGGGAAGAAAAAAAGGAAGTGCAGGCAGGGATACTCGATCCGTCAACCTCGCTGACCTGAAACTCTCCGTGTGACAAGCTCGGGTGCGGACTTCTTGAGTACTAGCAATCACACAAAATACACACCGAACATCCAAAGAAACTGGTACACCTGCCCAATATCGTGTAGGGCCCCGAGAGCACACAGACGTTCCGCAACACGACGTGGCATGGACTCAACTAATGTCTGAAGTAGCACTAGAGGGATTTTAGACCATGAATCCTACAGGGCTGTCCATAAATCGGAAAGAGTACGAGAGGGTGGATATCTCTTTTGAACAGCGCGTTGCAAGACAGCCCAGATATGCTCAGTAATGTTCATTTATGGCGAGTTTGGTAGGCAGCGGAAGTGTTTAAACTCAGAGGAGTGTTTCTGGAGCCACTCTGTAGCAATTTTGGACATGTGGGGTGTCGCATTGTTCTGCTGGAATTGCCCAAGTCCGTCGGAATGCACAATGGACATGAATGGATGCAGGTGATCAGAGAGGATGTTTACGTACGTGTCACCGGTCTGAGTCGTATCTAGGGTATCAAGAGCCCCAAATCACTCCAACTACACACGCCTACAACATTACTGAGCCTCCACCAGCTTGGAAACCCCTGCAGATTTGCAGGGTCCATGGACTCATGAGATTGTCTCCATACCCGTAAATTACCGTCCGAGATTAGTCTCACCGGGAAACATGTTTCCAGGCATCAACAGTCCAGTGTCGGTGTCTACGGACCCAGGCGAAGCGTAAGGCTTGTGTCGTGCATTCATCAAGGGTACACGTCGATGATCTTTCGTTGAATGGCTATACTCACTTAAATCTTGGTAACATGCTATTGTAGGAGCAGTAACCGATCTAACAACTGCGCCAGACACTTGTTTTATGTAGGCGTTGCCGCCCGCAGCGCCCTATTCTGCCTGTTTACGAATCTCTGTATTTGAATACGCATACCTATACCAGTTTCTTTGCCGCTTCAGTGTATAAGTACGCGTAAAATCTTCAAATTGCCGGCCGATGTGACCGAGCGGTTCTAGGCGCTTCAGTCTGGAACCGCGGGTCCGTTACGGTCGCAGGTTCGAATCCTGCCTCGGGCATGGATGTGTGTGATGTCCTTAAGTTAGTTAGGTTTAAGTAGTTCTAAGTTCTAGGGGCCTGATGACCTCAGACGTTAAGTCCCATAGTGCTCAGAGCCAAAATCTTCAAATTCGATTTTCTCGAAAATGGTTGGGAGTTGTACGTTTAATGTATGTTGAAATCGTAGTCGTGCCCTACACATGCTATCAGTATGAATCAAATGGGTGAGGGGAAGCTCGTACGCTAGTCAGTGCCTACCAACGAAATTGGATACAAAACATTTACAACCCGTCACGAGAAGCAACTGGTATGCAGCCATAAGTAAGTGTCAGACGAGATCCCAGATGCAAATCACAAAACAAGTCGACGGCGCCTGCCAGCCGAAGGCAATCAGTGGCCGGCCTCCGCATATGGGCGACGACCCGGTTCCGCGCGGGTCAGCCAGCGACTCGCGGCGGCGGCGCCGGCGGCGGCGGCAGCTGACGGATGACGTCACCGCTGCGACACCCGCAGTCTGCGCCGGCGCCACAGCCAGCGCCGCAGCCGCCGTTGCAACAGAGGGCGCCGCGTGATAGCCATCTCGCTCGTGCCCGCCTTGCTCAACAGGTTGCCGGCGCCGGCGACGCGTGGACTGGACCTGTAAAAGGCGGCGGCTCCCCCGCAACCAGCGCTGCTCGGTGTTCCTCTTGTAATGCACCAGTTACGTGTGAAGACGATGCCGTTACCTGTAACGAAGTACAGCCTGAAAGAAAAAAAAAAACTGATCATGATTTCGAATTGGTTTGAATATTGGCGGTTTACTTCAATCACGCGAGCCCCAGTAATGTAAAAAAAAAAAGTATTAATTCAAAATGTTTTCACAACATTGACCTCTTGTCATCACAGAAAGCAACGAATAGGAGAAGAAATTGGCAAAAATAAACAATTAAATGTTTCAACGAGGTGGTTTCACTTTCGAATATAATCATAAAAAATTTCACGAAATTGATCTTTATTGTCGTCGTAAGCAACGAATACAAGAATAAATTGGGAAAAGGTAACAATAAATTGGTTTAACGAAATTTGTAAGTAGGGTGTTTAGGTTTTTATGTTGGTAACGTCACGTAGCGCTCTGTATGAAAATCACTGACTGTGCTGTGTGCAGTCTGTGGGTGGTTGGACTCATTGTTGGAATATTTGCTTGTGTAGTGTTTGGCAGTTGGATGTGAACAGCACGTAGCGTTGCGCAGTTGGAGGTGAGCCGCCAGCAGTGGTGGATGTGGGGGGAGAGATGGCAGAGTTTTGAGAGTGGACGATCTGGACGTATGTCCGTCAGAAAAAGGAAATTTGTAAGACTGGATGTCATGAACTGATATATATATATATATATATATATATATATATATATATATATATATATATATATATATGACTTTTGAACACTATTAAGGTAAATACATTGTTTGTTCTCTATCAAAATCTTTCATTTGCTAACTATGCCTATCAGTAGTTAGTGCCTTCAGCAGTTAGAATCTTTCATTTAGCTGGCAGTATTGGCGCTCGCTGTATTGCAGTAGTTCGAGTAACGAAGATTTTTGTGAAGTAAGTGATTTATGAAAGGTATAGGTTATTGTTATTCAGGGCCATTCTTTTGTAGAGATTATTGAAAGTGAGATTGCATTGCGCTAAAAAAAAATACTGTGTGTCAATTTAGTGATGATCAGAAGAAATAAAGAGAGAAATGTCTGAGTACTTTCAGTTTTGCTCAGCTGTTTGAAAATCAAATAACGTAAGAGGTATATCAGCACAGTCATTCACAATTTTTCGAAGGGGACGTTTCAAATTGTTTCACTTTGGAATAACAGGGACAGACAGTTTTCAAACAGCCATCATTTCATGAGAGATATTTGAAAGTAATTTCGCATTGTTGCTAGACATAATCCGACTTATCGAAACTTCCATGAACTCATGATTCCTAAAACAAATTATAGTCCTACAAAACAAGCAAAAATTGGCCTAAAATTTATTAAATTTATATCAAAGGTACCTACTACCACAGTGGTTTCATTTTATTCGAAACCACTCATAAAAGCAGTAGTAAAAACTGAAATTTACGTTAGATATATTTACCTTCACTGTCCATGAACTCCTCAGTACGATCCCCTATTTAAAAAAAAAAAAAAAAAAAAAAAAAAAATGCCACGATCTCATACGATCACACAGCACAATCTACATGCCAACTGTTTGCTTTGAACGCTGTAAGTGACTGCTACAATGTATCAGTACCTCAGGTGGTGGTGGTGGTTAGTGTTTAACGTCCCGTCGACAACGAGGTCATTAGAGACCGAGCGCTAGCTCGGGTTAGGGAAGGATTGGGAAGGAAATCGGCCGTGCCCTTTCAAAGGAACCATCCCGGCATTTGCCTGAAACGATTTAGGGAAATCACGGAAAACCTAAATCAGGATGGCCGGAGACGGGATTGAACCGTCGTCCTCCCGAATGCGAGTCCAGTGTGCTAACCACTGCGCCACCTCGCTCGGTGGTTCAGTACCTCAGTGGACCATTGTATATCTATGTCTTGCATCAGCATCGGCAGATTCATACAAAAGGCACTAATTCTTCAAAATAAATAAAACAGTAGTTTCGGTCAGAAACCACTGGCACTCAGAGGCTTAATCGTATAGAAATGTAAATCATGCTCTTCACAAAATGAAAACACGCTGTATCCTGTGACAGCGTTATCAGTCATTCACGATGTTCTGGCGAGATTTATCAAAGCGCGTTCTGACGTGAAGATTCCTGCCAGGATGGACAGCCGAAATTCCGTGTCGACAGGATTGATCCGATTGCAGACCCGACGAAACCATTGTAAGTTAATACGCTGTCAAAAGCTAAGTAATCACTACAAAGAAGACTGCTTACAAATCACTTGCGCGTACCACCTCAGAATACTGTGCAAATGCATGGAATCCATTCCATATTGGACTAACAGGGGATACTGAACGTGTACAAGGAAGGAAGGCATGATTGGTCACAAGTTCGTTTTACACACGGGAGAGAGTCACGAAATGCAGAAAAACTGATTTGACAGACACTTAAGATAGACACAAACTATCCCGTGAAAGCCTATTTACAGAGTTTCCAGAACCAGTATTAACTACAGAATCTGCTAGAGACCTTCTTCAGTCCCGCTGCCTACATTCAAGTGGGGTCGTGAAATCACCTATCTTGTTGCAGCGGTGGAATATTGCTATAAATATCAATACATACAGGTTACTTATATCAACATTCATTAGTGCTGATTTAGTCAAAGAAAGAATAAACATGCCTGTAAAAATACTGCCGGCGCGGTGGTCTAGCGGTTCTAGGCGCTCAGTCCGGAGCCACGCGACTGTTACGGTCGCAGGTTCGAATCCTGCCTCGGGCATGGATGTGTGTGATGTCCTTAGGTTAGTTAGGTTTAAGTAGTTCTAAGTTCTAGGGGACTGATGACCATAGATGTTAAGTCCCATAGTGCTCAGAGCCATTTAAACCATTTTTTTGTAAAAATACTAGGACATCTACGTATGGAACTGACTGATGATTTTGTGGAAACAGCATTTCCTTACTCTGGTTCAAAGAATGGTGCAGTTGTATAACGAGTAACAGACTATGCGTAAAGAACCAGGAATTCCTGTGGTCATAAGAAAAAAGGAACGCTACGCGGCTAGCTCTCTGAACAATGTGCGCGCGCCTCAGAGGTTTCATCGTACAATTTTCCAGTTCACGCGACATCAAAAAGGCTGCGCCAAAGTGGAATTGTTTTGAAGGTCAGCCTCTACCCACAGTCTGGCTTTTCTCAACAAAAGATTAACGTTTTTCTCAAAAACCGGATTGTAGAAATTGCGTTCTTTAGGTTAGTCATGAAAATAATAATAATAATCATCATCATTCTCTTGATCACTTCCAGTTTTCTGGGTGCGAAGAATGAGCACTCACCATTGTACAAGTACGTGTCTACATCCATTACGCGATGAAAATTGAGACCTGGCTCGGCTAGATCATTTCCAGTCTCATCGATCCAGTTCTACCTTGGCAGTCCTCTTGGTCTCTGCCGTCGGAATTTTTTTTCTGAGAATACATTCTAGCTTTTCTTTGTGGGTTCATTCTTTTGAGATGACGATGACCAAACCATTTCAACCTGACTTCAACACATATCTCGATAAGTGGTATTCTTAATTTTTTTATTTAGGCGTTTCTTGCAAACTGTATTTGATAATACGAAGAAGTTCCTGTGGAGTATTTCTTTTGAAGTTAAGAGAATTTTGTTATTCCAGAGCTTTCTTCTCACAAGATGGTAAAACGATACTCCAGTAATTATTTCTGCAGATGGACTGTGATCAGTTACAACTACATTGTTGCAGAAAAGTATACGAACAAGACATGATTATTATTGGTAATCTGTTCACACTGATAAATGCGGAACTACTTCCTACTTTACACGAATATGTTTATGTGTAGTACGAAAAAAGTACGCTTCTACTACAGATTTGGTGATTTTACCTAATACTTCAAACAAAGCATTTATGTAACTGTACAAAAATCACTACTAGCTGTCTACATACCTGGATAGTCATCATCTGTATAATGTAAAAATAGAGTTATGCGCATATATCTCGGACTCAAAAATACTCTGATAAATTGAGGTATTCTTTTAAGGGGCTCCGGAACGCCCTATACTTGCAATGTTAAAATAACGCTTATAAATTACATCTTTCCTCACAAAGTATTTGAGGTAGGAAGTTGAACTTTTTACAGTTTATTTATTGGAATATGGGCTACAACTTAACACAGGGATTTTACAAAATTTTATTTCAGTTATTAAAGATGATTTTTTTCAATTGTAATGAAAATTCACAACATTTTTTTGCAATTTTTTATTTATATATTCAAAAATATACAGTTTTTTGGAAAAAGGCTGTGTTAAATTATGCAGAAGGTACTGTGTAACATTTACTGAAAGTTTGAAACAAATATGTTTGGAAGATCCTTAGAAAACATGTAATTAGTATGAGAAAATAAAAGTTTTGGGAATCGAGCGACAAAGATAGGATTAACTTTTTAGTGCATTCCAGGTCCATAGGATGGATTATCTTCATCCTCTGCAAACTCCTCCTCCAGCTTCCTCTTGCTCCTCCTCCTGTTTACTCTTGCTTGTATTTCTAGACTCTTTACAGCCCTGTCTGCAGCCCGAAGGCGTTCCTTGTCTAAAGCAAGCATCGCTCGTACCATGTTAGAACCTATCTTCATTCCCATATTTCTAAATACCTTGCACCTTACAATGTTGCCATCATTGAAAGTCGCAACAGCATCATACACACCAAAGTGAAGTGTTTCTATTCCAACAAATACAGTCTTGGGGATTCTCGACCATATAACACTATTTCCACTTTCATTGGGGTTTTGAGTTTTTCCGTGAATACACTTTTTCAACAGTTCAGGTGCTGCGAAGTCTCTGAAAATAGGTTTTATCACCTCCATTATTGCATGAGGCAGACTATGCTTATGAGTGTACACTTCACCAGTTAGCAATCCTTTGTTATATTTACACCAACTGTCTTCTTCTTTGGGACACAAGCTATGTTGGGGATTTTCATCGTCTTTATTGTTTACAGTAATAACACATACCTTTGGCTTTCCAACATTTCTCCTTTTCTTAAAAGCCTTCAGAGGATTTCTAATAACTTTACTTTTACTCATTATTATACTTCAACAAAACAGAGACTCAAGAAACAGAATTAATTACGAATATTTTCGAGATAACGACAGAGTAAAAAAACATGAAACAATCGACAATCACACCAGCGATATATATTGAACCACCACAGGTTAGCCACAACACATACTTTATGTCACATCACTAAAATGTACCTGATGAACACGGACGTTAATAATAACACCATTTGACAGCAGTTTAACAGCGCCACAGTGGGTCACGCCCATGTAGGACACATTTCAAAAAAAATTGAAAAATAGTTGTAGTCTTCGGAATTGAATAAATTATATATCTATTAAAAGGTAATAGTCTGCAGACTCAGAAAACGCAAAAAATTAAAAATTGAACTTTTCATGATTTTGAGCCTTTCCGGAGCCCCTTAAACTGTTTTCGAATACAGAAATTTCAATTCCGCGTCTGATCAAAACAACTATTTTCGACATGACCACAATCAGATTTAAAAAAAAAAAAAAAACTGCATACTGATTTATAGCTATCTGCGAGACAAACCGACCGACCTTCTAGAAATCATAGGGTTATTGGAATCCACCTTCTTTCGAATAGTCCGTAACTTTCGCGCCTCTTCCATCGTTTATCGAGCAATGTTGGGGCCGATATGTCGATAGGAAATCACTTTGTAACTGACCAAGCAAATCTGTAGAAGACGTCACTCTTCTTTTATCAGGTATAAGATGACAATAATTAATATTTTTTAAACTCCAATAATTGTGGAAAACGTTTTATCAAATTGTTGAGACTCTGTTATTATCGTGCACAATTTGAGTGGAATGTGATCAAAAAAAATTGTTCAAATGGCTTTGAGCACTACGGGACTTAACATCGGAGGTCATTAGTCCCCTAGAACTTGAATTACTTAAACCTAACCAACCTAAGGACATCACACACATCCATGCCCGAGGCCGGATTCGAACCTGCGACCGCAGCGGTCGCGCGGTTCGAGACTGAAGCCCCTAGAACCGCTCGGCCACTACGGCCGGCTGAATGTGATCATCAGAAATGTGATATCACTGTATTTATTCCGTTGTATATCAAACAGAGAGGTGTAAATCTCATCTAGCATCCGTTTCCAGCTGTACTACATGTACATATACACTGGGCCGGTCACTTCAGTGGTTGCCAGCAGAACTGTCGCACATTCCTCATCAGATACAGCCTCATTAAATATACACAGTAGCTTTCTTGAGAGGAACGTCTGCTTTATTGCGAAGATCGTCACCGGAATTCCCCGCGCACCTTCCCTACATGGTCTGTACCGACCTGTTACATCGCGTCTCTGAATTAGTGTCTGCTATCATGTCGACTTGACATTGTCTGGAAACGCTGGAGCAGTGGGCCAGTCTAGGACCGATCGCACTAACGTCGTGGTGTGCAATATCCTTCGCAGATACACCGCAGTTGCTCAGAACCCTGCCAACAGATTTAAGTTACGCGTTCGCCTTCCCCATTACTGATCTTAGGCATTCGTCCCTTGCCTCATGAGTTGAGAATATTACTCAAAAAATGTTCAAATGTGTGTGAATTTTTAAGGGACCAAACTGCTGAGGTCATAGGACCCTAGACTTCCACACTACTTAAACTAACTTACGTTAAGAACAACACACACACAAATGGTTCAAATGGCTGTAAGCTCTATGGGAGTGAACATCTGAGGTCATCAGTCCCCTAGACTTAGAACTACTTAAACATAACTAACCTAAGGACATCACACACATCCATGCCCGAGGCAGGATTCGAACCTGCGACCGTAGCAGCAGCGAGTTCCGGACTGAAGCGCCTAGAACCGCTCGGTCATAGCGGCCGGTCCGGGTGAGGACTCGAACCTCCAACGGGAGGGGCCGCGCAGTCAGTGACATGGCGTCTCTAACCGCGCGGCCAGAATGTTACTCCTAAGTGTTCATCACCTTCTCTAGATGTTGAAACTTCCTGGCAGACTAAAACTGTGTGCCCGACCGAGACTCGAACTCGGGACCTTTGCCTTTCGCGGGCAAGTGCTCTACCATATGAGCTACCGAAGCACGACTCACGGCCGGTACTCACAGCTTTACTTCTGCCAGTACCTCGTCTCCTACCTTCCAAACTTTACAGAAGCTCGCCAGGTTCGCAGGAGAGCTTCTGTAAAGTTTGGAAGGTAGGAGACGAGGTACTGGCAGAAGTAAAGCTGTGAGTACCGGCCGTGAGTCGTGCTTCGGTAGCTCACATGGTAGAGCACTTGCCCGCGAAAGGCAAAGGTCCCGAGTTCGAGTCTCGGTCGGGCACACAGTTTTAATCTGCCAGGAAGTTTCATATCAGCGCACACTCTGCTGCAGAGTGAAAATCTCATTCTGCTCTAGATGTTCATCACCATCTTGTAATCGGATTCTGTCGGGTTCTTTGTCTTTGCTATGGGAATTATGTTGCATGTATAAGTGTTAAACGAGAGATTTCATTCATTATAGCTCAACCTCGGAACAGGAATCATGCTTCATTCTCTCAGGGAGAAATATGAACAGGACATTTGAGTCTCTTCTCTATACTGTATGAAGCTTCCGCGGGGAGCATTGTGTACTGAAACGAGAAATACACGGCACAGTGACACTGATGTGACCCCCACCTATGTTCGACGTCAATATGCAATAACAACTCACAGGCGGAAAGTGGCGGCATTGGCTGTGGAGGGTATATAAAGCGCGTAGGGCCCACGCGGGAAACAGTTGTCGTGATGCAGAAAGAGAGCGATTTATCTGTCTTCCAAAAGGACGTGATCGTTGGCTTTCGGGCCAAGGCTGGAAGCATTTCCGAAACGGCTAACTGTATAAACTGTTCCCGTGCCGCCGCGGTTAAAGTATACTGGGCGTGCCAAAATGGCGCTATCGAAAACCGGCGCCGAATCAACTGTGGCAAACTCGGGCCATGGATGACATTGGTGACCGACGGTGCGGAGCTGTGTACGTTCGACTAGACGTGCAAACGTTGAGCAGCTGACCGCCCAGATGAACCAAGGGGCTACTAATAGCGTCCCCTCAACGACTATACGGCGAACGCTGTTGCATACGGGCCTCCTCAGGGGGTGCCTGCTCCATGCTTATCGCTGTTGATAGGCGGCGAAGGCTGGAATTTGCGCGGCAGTACCACAGATGGACGTCCAATGAGTAGCAACAGGTGGACTTTTCAGCTGATAAATGGCCGTTGGCATGTACGGCCTGACACGCCTGCAAGGATCATCGGAAGTGTCCACGCTGGCGGAGGAAGCGTTGTGGTCTGGGGAATGTTTTCGTGGCGTTCCCTGGGCGCTATCGTCATTCGGAAAGGCACATTGGATCAACGCAAGTAGGCATCTATTCTTGGGGACCACGTCCACTCCTACAGTCTGCCTTTGCCTCGGCACGATGGCAAAAAATGGTTCAAATAGCTCTAATCACTATGGGACTTAACATCCGAGGTCATCAGTCTCCTAGGCTTAGAACTACTTAAAGCTAACTAACCTAAGGACATCACACACATCCATGCCCGAGGCAGCATTCGAACGTGCGACAGCAGCAGCAGTGCGGTTCCGGACTGAAGCGCCCGCAACCGCTCGGCCACAGCGGTCGGCGCACCATGACAGCCACCCATCCGCGGAGGGCGGTTGGCGCCTGCCCGCGAAAAATGGGCGCGCACCTGAACTGGCCAATCATAGGGCCGGAAATTCATAGGGAGGCGACCAAGTGACGTTGTAATTGATCAGAAATAGCGTTTACCAGGTTGGTAAGGCAGGTTGGGGAACTGAGAACAGTAGAAACTTTAGCCACTACAGAACGACCGACACCACGTGCTACCCTGGCGATCGGAAAACGGATGGGAAACGGGAAGCCATCACGGCTGCTAGGAACACTGCTGCCCTCGCCCATAAATAAAGAAAATTTCTAGCGCCAAGCTCCTCTGACAGGTCAGTGTGAGAGAAGCTGTAAAAATCGTCAAATAAATCAGGCAACCCATAGAAATTATTAATATTACCTGAATTATTACTTAACCGAGTACCAGAATGCTGGGATTAGAAATATTGAAATACGAGCACTGAATGGTGAATGAAGTGCACGTCTATCACAGTACCGTACACTTGAGCCACCTGTGTTTTCTGTACGGCCCGCCGGAGTGGCCGAGCGGTTCTGGGCGCTTCAGTCTGGAACCGCGCTACCGCTACGGTCGCAGGTTCGAATCCTGCCTCGGGCATGGATGTGTGTGTTGTCCTTAGGTTAGTTAGGTTTAAGTAGTTCTAGGGGACCTCAGAAGTTAAGTCCCACAGTGCTCAGAGCCATTTGATTTTTTTCTGTACGGGGCATTCACAGGCTGCGTCGTGTTGCTCGACGTAGGCGCGTTGTGGCGCTGGTCTTCACACGTCGGACAATCTGCTGCGGCGCCCATTGCCGGGGAGGGCAGCGGTTCCCGGCGCGTGTGGCCATTAGGAGGGACCGCGTCTCCCTGACCCGGCTGCACAGTGGAGTGGAGGGCGCCGGCCATTACCCGCGTGTGCGCCGACGTGATTTAGCCGCCCGTCCGTCACCCGACACAAATTGTCGCTCTTACGTAATTTGTTTTATCCCAGAGTCGCCGGCTGCCCCAATCCCGGAGAGAGCGGCGGCCAGATGACTGCGCGCGCGGGCTGTTATTTGTCTTGCGGCGGCCGCCTCTTCTTCTCGCGGGCGCGCGCTTATTGCCGGAATTAATCCGGGCCGGGTAATTTTAGTAGCCGCGCCGGCCGACCGGCGGGAGTCCCGGTTTAGAGGTCAGCGCGGCGGCGGGTGGGTCCGTCGCTACCTTACATGGAGGAGGCGAGGCGCCCTGTTGCCAGTGCGCCGGCCGCGAGCACGAGACTGCCCCGGGCGAGATGCGACGACAGGCGACGCCACACAAGGGCCGCTGACGGCTGCAGCTGGATACCGAAACGGTGAAAACACCTCCGTGGTCGTTCTTATATTGTCGATACACGGCCTTGACAAAAGTACTGAAAGGAGCAGGTGAAGAAAGAAGTATATGGAACGCCCTTACCAGAGAAACACGGACAAGTTAGCCTGACACCTGCTACTGCATCTAGCAATAGTTTACTTGGTGCTGTAAGGAGCAGTAGAGAGGAAAATAGCAGCGACACACTAAGACCAGGATGTGCAATACAGATTACAGGGGATGTCTTGTGCAGCCCAGTAGAGATGGCTAAGGAAGGAAAAGGTAGAAAACTGTATCAGACTAGTCGAAACACTAATGACTCTGAGAAAGAATTATCGAAGTGGATTCGTCTCTGTAACCGAGGTCGCTAACACACGCCTGAGCGTTGGTGCTCGACTGGAGGTAAGGCGGTTCCGATCCTGGTGGTGTATGAAATTTTCACTGTCAGTATTTGACCAAAGACAGGAGAAGAGGTGCCAGTGCTCTGTATTCAGTTCCAGACCTCTCCACAGTGTCTCGCTAAGTGAGGACAAGTGGCGCTGCTGGTGGTGACCCGTCCGACGGAAGGGGCGTTTAGTTCGGCGACACCGATGATCCTGTTCGAGAGGAGTAGGCTGTATGCCAGCACTGGGTTACACCCTCTCCCTTCTCTCATTATCGTGATACAACACAAACATAACACTACACTGTACAGGCATCCATTACACTCGCCTAAATTTCACAAATGCATATTGTTGTGGTCTTCAGTCCAGAGACTGGTTTGATACAGCTCTTCATGCTACTCTATCCTGTGCAAGCTTCTTCATCTCCCAGAACCTACTGCAACCTACATCCTTCTGAATCTGTTTAATATATTCATCTCTTGGTCTTCCTCTACGATTCTTACCTTCCACGCTGCCCTCCAATACGAAACTGGTGATCCCTTGATGCCTCAGAACATGTCCTACCAACCGATCCCTTCTTCTAGTCAAGTTGTGCCACAAATTTCTCTTCTCTCCAATTCTATTCAATACCTCCTCATTAGTTATGTGATCTACCCATCTAACCTTCAGCATCCTTCTGTAGCACCACATTTCGTACGCTTCTATTCTCTTCTTGTCTAAACTATTTATCGTCCACGTTTAACTGCCATACATGGCTACACTCCATACAAATACTTTCAGAAAGACTTCCTGACACTTAAATCTATACTCGATGTTAACAAATTTAAATTCATATACGAGACAATTCTCGTATATCTCCAACGACAGAGGAGCTACGAACAGAGGGGAAAAGCGTTACACTAGAGAGCCGTCGGAGCTTCGGAGAGCAGCAAAGCGTGTCCAAACTAACTATACACGTTGTAAAGTCCCGCCGGCCGCTGTGGCCGAGCGGTTCTAGGCACTTCAGTCTGGAACCGCGCGACCACTACGGTCGCAGGTTCGAATCCCCTCGGGCATGGATGTGTGTGATGTCCTTAGGTTAGTTAGGTTTAAGTAGTTCTAAGTTCTAGGGGACTAATGACCTCCGATGTTAAGTCCCAAAGTGCTCAGAGCCATTTGAAACATTTGATAGGTGCAGAACCACTTGCAACAAAGCTACAGACAGTTCGTGTGTTTGTCAACAAGCTGATTGCGATGAGCTACCGGTCCCCCCCCCCCCCTCCTCCTCAAGCTCCTCACACCATCCATCACCTGCGCTTGCTTTCCCTAAAATTATTCATATTGTGTGTAATAATGCTCCTCTGACAAGTAACCCAGCGTCAATCTAGGTGCCAGTATCCACTGCTAGGTCTTGTGGGTTGACGAACAGGTCGATCGTTTGCAGGACAGTTATTTGCAGAATCCACGTTTATTCCTACTTAGGTGATTTTCGACATCGCATCTGAGAAAAGTGAAAAATTAACAGCGGAGCAGTGGATTGGTTTCTTTACACGCGGCAGGAAAGCCGGTTGCTGCTTCCACTGCGAAGAAACGTGCTGTGGAGGTAGTACTTAAGCGGCTAGCTTCGCGGCACCGCGCATGACACAACATAAGCTGCGGAAATATATGAAGGCTCAGGTCATGACTAATAACGCGAAACGCCTGCTAGACGTTAGTTGGTGTAGCACTTAGGACAGGGGTCATGCCGAATTGCCAAAGGCCGCTGGGAATAAACTCGGCGCTGAAGACGCCACCATTAACTTTCACTCGGCTGCGATGTAACCGGCCGCCGCGCCAGTCGCGATTTATCTGGTGCGCCGGCTGCGGGCTGACAAGAGGAGCCGAGTTAAGGCAGGGGCCGTCACATTTAAATGTGCTCCGCCCCCTCGCTACAAGTGGGAGTGCAAGGCGGTGAAAGCCCCGCCGGCCCGTCCATGCCGTGCACGCTTCGGCGTCTGGTCGTGAAGCGGCGGCAGTTGCCGGCCGGACAGCACGCGCGTGCACATGCACGAGCGGGAACGGCCGCTGCCGGTACCACGGCAAAAACTACCGCTGCCGCCGTCTGCTGCAACGCCGGGAAACTTGTCGCTACCGAGCAGCGCTGACGTGCGAGGCGCTGCGTGTGAATCGCTTTCCATCCTCTGCCGCTACATCCCGCTTGTCGTTGTCGTGGTCTTTAGTACTGAGACTGGTTTGATGCAGCTCTCCATGCTATTCTATCCTGTGCAAGCTTCTTCATCTCCCAGTACCTACTGCAACCTACATCCTTCTGAATCTGCTTAGTGTATTCATCTCTTGGTCTCCCTCTACCATTTTTACCCTCCACGCTGCCCTCCAATACTAAATTGGCGATCCCTTGATGCCTCAGAACATGTCCTGCCAACCGATCCCTTCTTCTAGTCAAGTTGTGCCACAAACCTCTCTTCTCCCCAATCCTATTCAATACTTCCTCATTAGCTATGTGATCTACCCATCTAATCTTCATCATTTCGAAAGCTTCTATTCTCCTCTTGTCCAAACTATTTATCGTACATGTTTCACTTCCATACATGGCTACACTCCATACAAATATTTTCAGAAACGACTTCCTGACACTTACATCTATACTCGACGTTAATAAATTCTTCTTCTTCAGAAACTCTTTCCTTGCCATTGCCAGTCTACTTTTTATATCCTCTCTACTTCAACCATCATCAGTTATTTTGCTACCCAAAAGCAAAACTCGTTTACTACTTTAAGTGTCTCATTGCATAATCTAATTCCCTCAGCATCACCCGACTTAATTCGACTACATTCCATTATCCTCGTTTTGCTTTTATTGATGTTCATCTTATATCCTCCTTTCAAGACGCTATCCATTCCGTTCAACTGCTCTTCCAAGTCCTTTGCTGTCTCTGACAGAATTACAGTGTCATCGGCGAACCTCAAAGTTTTTATTTCTTCTCCATGGATTTTAATACCTACTCCGAATTTTTCTTTTGTTTCCTTTACTGCTTGCTCAATATACAGATTGAATAACATCGGGGGGAGGCTACAACCCTCTCTCACTCCCTTCCCAACCACTGTTTCCCTTTCATACCCCTCGACTCTTATAACTGCCATCTCGTTTCTCTACAAATTGTAAATAGCTTTTCGCTTCCTGTATTTTACCCATGCCGCCTTCAGAATTTGAAAGAGAGTATTCCAGTCAACATTGTCAAAAGCTTTCTCTAAGTCTACATATGCTAGAAACGTAGGTTTGCCTTTCCCTAATCTTTCTTCTAAGATAAGTCGTAGGGTCAATATTGCCTCACGTGTTCCGATATTTCTACGGAATGCAAACTGATGTTCCCCGAGGTTGGCTTCTATTACTTTTTCCATTCGTCTGTAAAGAATTCGCGTTAGTATTTTGCAGCCGTGACTAATTAAACTGATAGTTCGACATTCCGCTTACGTTTTGTTATCATCACTAGCTAAGTACCTGGCGTCTATCTTATCCTCCCCCTCTCTCTCCACCACCCTCTCTGTGTCCACTCCTTCCACCCACATTTCCTGTTCATTCTTCCCCTCTCTCTGACCATCTCTTCCTCCCTCTTCTGTCAATCTGCTTCTTCCCCTCAATCCCTCTGCAACTCCCTTCTTCTAATTCCGTCTCCCCTTCCCCCCTTATTGTTCATCTTCTCCCCCTTCATTTCTATCCATTGTTCATCTCCTCGTTCCGCATCTCTCTGCCTACCTCTTCCCCTCCCTGTCCCTTTCCATCTCCTCCTCTTTCCATTCACTGACCATCTCCTTAAGTAATAGAACACAGTACGTTGTCCTCGATGGTGAGTGTTCATCGGAGGTGAGGGTATCATCTGGAGTGCCCCAGGGAAGTTTGGTAGGTCCGCTGTTGTTTTCTATCTACATAAATGATCTTTTCTATAGGGTGGATAACAATGTGCGGCTGTTTGCTGATGATGCTGTGGTGTACGGGAAGGTGTCGTCGTTGAGTGACTGTAAGAGGATATAAGATGACTTCGACAGGATTTGTGATTGGTGTAAAGAATGGCAGCTAACTCTAAATATAGATAAATGTAAATTAATGCAGATGAATAGGAAAAAGGATCCTGTAATGTTTGAATACTCCATTAGTAGTGTAGCGCTTGACACAGTCACGTCGATTAAATATTTGTGCGTAACATTGCAGAGTGATATGAAGTGGGACAAGCATGTAATGGCAGTTGTGGGGAAGGCGGATAGTCGTCTTCGGTTCATTGGTAGAATTTTGGGAAGATGTGGTTCATCTGTAAAGGAGACCGCTTATAAAACACTAATACGACCTATTCTTGAGTACCGCTCGAGCGTTTGGGATCCCTATCAGGTCGGATTGAGGGAGGACATAGAAGCAATTCAGAGATGGGCTGCTAGATTTGTTACTGGTAGGTTTGATCATCACGCGAGTGTTACGGGAATGCTTCAGGGACTTGGGTGGGAGTCTCTAGATGAAAGCAGGCGTTCTTTTGGTGAATCGCTACTGAGGAAATTTAGAGAACCAGTATTTGAGGCTGGCTGCAGTACAATTTTACTGCCGCCAACTTATATTTCGCGGAAAGACCACAAAGATAAGAAAAGAGAGATTAGGGCTCGTAAAGAGGCATATAGGCAGTCATTTTTCTCTCGTTCTGTTTGGGAGTGGAACAGGGAGAGAAGATGCTAGTTGTGGTACGAGGTACCCTCCGCCACGCACCGTATGGTGGATTGCGGAGTATGTATGTAGTTGTAGATGTAGATGTAGAATTCCGTCTCCTCTTCCTCCTCCTCCTTCCTTTCTGTACATTGTTCATCTCCTCGTTCCCCATCTCTCTGCCTACCTCTTCCTCTCCCTGTCTCTTTCCATCTCCTCCTCTATCCATTCACTGTCCATCTCCTCGTCTCCCCTCTTTCTGTCCATTTTCCTCTTAACTATCTCTGCCCATATTCTCTTCGTACTATCTGTACCTATCTCCTGGTTCCCCTCGCTGTCTGTCCATCTCCTCGTCCTAACTGCTCTCGCCACATTATCACACTCACCCCAAAAGGAGGCTGGTGGTTCTTACCCACACAGTGTTTCGTTGCAGATTGTAAGTAACGTGTGTACCAAAATAGAAATCGTTTGATCGGTTTATGATGAGCTTTTTATCCGTAGCTTTGTTCGCATACGCAGATGTCACATATATTTCACAAACATTTAACATATTTCTCTGGTATTTGTACACATATTTCACCTGTGTGTCTAGCTAATTGCGCCCTTCAGTTTCATTATCACGCAGTTCAATGTTTACGACGTAGTATCTTCTGAACTATGTGCTGTACAGTGAAGTAATTCCGCAGGTACGTGCAGTGGTATATGTGCCTGCTCTCTGCGAAATGTGTTGTGGTTCAAAGGGCTCTGAGCACTATGGGACTTAACGTCTGAGGTCATCAGTCCCCTAGAACTTAGAACTACTTAAACCTAACTAACCAAAGGACATCACACACATCCATGCCCGAGGCAGGATTCGGACCTGCGTGCCGGCCAGTGTGGCCGTGCGGTTCTAGGCGCTTCAGTCTGGAACCGCAGGTTCGAATCCTGCCTTGGGCTTGGATGTGTGTGATGTCCTTAGGTTAGTTAGGTTTAAGTAGTTTTAAGTTCTAGGGGACTGATGACCTCAGATGTTAAGTCCCATAGTACTCAGAGCCATTTGAACGATTTTTTGAACCTGCGACCGTAGCGGTCGCGCAGTTCGAGACTATAGCGCCTAGAACCGCTCGGTCACTCTGGCCGGCTGTTTTCTGGTAACCGAAGATTATAAATCAGATTTAGTTTTCGTTCCCCACTTGTGACTATCCGGCCATACATTTTCTCCAATATTTCTTCTTTGCTGCTATTCACGTGGTGGTCAACTCTCTCTTTTCTTCCTTTCTTTGCGGTTCCCATTCCACGATGCGCCATGGTAATCTCGCGTCTGACATCACTGTCGTATGTCCTTCTCATATGAGTTGTTTGTTCATGACACTCATTTTGGCCTGCCTCTGTGGCCGAGTGGTTCTAGGCGCTTCAGTCCGGAACCGCGCTGCTGCTACGGTCGTAGGTTCGAATCCTGCCTCAGGCATGGATGTGTGTGATGTCCTTAGGTTAGTTAGGTTTAAGTAGTTCTAAGTTCTAGGATGCCATGAGGCACGATACTTGGGAGTATTCGTCGATGAGAGGAGGAATTATACATCACACATTGACACCGTAACACAAAGATCTTTAGAAACACTCAACAATCTGATAGCGATTCCACGTGTCACCAGAACTAATAAAACTATACCACAACAGTATCTTGACATCAATTTTAGGATACGGGTCAGGAGCCTGGGCCCACAGGCTCACGAGGGTCATGCCTGCCATGGCTGTAAGGAGAGTGCAGCGAAATATGCTCTTTAGATCAATAGGGGCATATAGAACAACTCCAGGAGGAGCACTAACAGTCTTAATGGGGCTTTGTCCTCTTGACATAAAGATCAGGGAAAGGCGGCGTGGTATTGGGTTAAAAAGGAAAACAGGGACAAAATAATTGAATTAATGGGGATTCACATGGGGAACAATCTGGAAATCAGACGTAGGGGGGAGGAGCTTTGGCAGGAACAGTGGGACAATGAAGACACAGGTCGCAGAACACATGAATTACTGCCCAACATCAGGGAGCGACTGCAATTAAAGCACTTTAGGCTTTCAAGAGGACTGCAGCACTTCCTTACTGGACATGGACCCTACTCGGCATACGTATACCGGTTCGGGAAACAGGCTACACCAACGTGTGACTGTGGGGCCACACCAGGCACCCGAGAACATGTGGTGTCTGAGTGCCACCTCTTCGACGACGTAGCGGCACAATTACGTCAACAGTTACCCAACCATGACACGTATCACCTGCTCAGGCATGAGGACCACTTCTCAATCTTGAATAAATATTGAGGGAAACTGGAGCTAAGTACAAGGACAGGAGAACGATATGGAACATATACAAAGAAGAGGTGGCAATAGTGAGATGTGGGGAACATCAACAACAAGCAAAAATTAAACAGGGTGTGAGACAGGGATGTGCACTCTCCCCTGTCCTCTTTAATATGTACATACAGAAAGCAATGGACGAGGTCAGAGAAAAGTTAGGACAAGCTAATGGAATCAGGATCCAGGGAAAAATAGTTGATATGCTGCGTTTTGCGGATGACATTGCTGTCCTAGCGGAAAATGAGGAAGAATTACAAGTAGTGTTGGAGGAAATGGAAAACACTCTTGCTACACGGTACAACATGAAAATTAATAAGTCAAAAACAAAAATCTTAGTTGCAAGCAAACAAAATAATCAAGCAATTACGAATATAAGGCTGAATGGAGAGAAGCTGAAAGAAATACAAGACTCTGTCTACTTGGGAAGCAGAATAACATCAGATGGTCGTAGTAGGAAAGATGTAATAAGTAGAATAAATCAGGCAAAGACTGCATTCTATAAAAGGAAAGGACTCCTCACATCAAATATGATAAGTCTGTCGTTAAGGAAGCGGTTAATAAAGACCTTTGTTGGGAGTGTGCTTCTTTACGGCAGCGAAACCTGGACACTTGGAGAGGACGAAAGAAGAAGGATTGAAGGATTCGAAATGTGGTGTCTGCGAAGGATGTTAAAAATTCCATGGACGGCCAGGATGACAAATGAAGAAGTCCTGCAGAGAGCGGAGGAAGTTCCAGTTCTTCGGAAGACGGTCAAGAAGAGGAGAGAGATATATGGATGGGACACATTCTGAGACATGAAAGTCTTCTCCACACTATAACGGAAGGCCTTGTGGAGGGCAAAAGGGCAAGAGGCAGACCTAGAAGAAAGTACATAAGCCAGATAATGCAGGACCTAGGATGCGGTTCAAATGGTTCAAATGGCTCTGAGCAATATGGGACTTAACATCTATGGTCATCAGTGCCCTAGAACTTAGAACTACTTAAACCTATCTAACCTAAGGACATCACACAACACCCAGCCATCACGAGGCAGAGAAAATCCCTGACCCCGCCGGGAATCGAACCCGGGAACCCGGGCGTGGGAAGCGAGAACGCTACCGCACGACCACGAGATGCGGGCTAGGATGCGGAAGTTTCACGGAATTGAAGAGGCTGGCCGACAATCGCACTGAATGGAGAGCTGCTGCAAATCAATCTTAGGATTGGCAACTTAAGAGAGAGAGAGAGAGACACGTATCACCTGCTCAGGCATGAGGACCACTTCTCAATCTTGAATAAATTGGCAAACAAAATTTCACACAAAGTGAAATTCCTGAGGAACAACAATTAAGATCTCACATTGATACCGACCTGACTCCGTGCACTTGTCCCGTTCCGCCGAGGCGTGGCCTTGGCCAGCCGCTTCACGGCTGGAATCCGCCACGTCTGGGATTAGGGGGAGGGTGCGCCTTTCTTACCGATTCAGAGACTCATCGGATTTGACATTAGATTAAATATTAGGTTAGATGTAGGATAAGCTAGGATAGCAACACTAGTATAGCACTGCTGCGATCAACCACTCCGGGCCAGTCCGGTGCCAGGGGCATGTTCACCGGGATTAGCTCGGTGAACACGGCCAACAACGTAGGTTTATACAATGCTGGCACACCTGTAACGCTGCAGGTAAAGTAGATTAGCATAAGTAGTAATAGGCTAACATAGAACCTAAGACATAGTAGTAGTGCCCATAGTGTGAGTAAAAGAACTAACCTTTGTAGAATAAGCTGCAGTAACAACACTTGCATTGTATCAATTAGGACCCACTAATTGTTTAAGGTGGTGGGTTGTTCATGTATCATATATTGAAGAATAAATAATTTTAAAAAAAGTTATAGGGGACTGATGACCTCAGATGTTAAGTCCCATAGTGCTCAGAGCCGTTTTTGTAATTAAAATGGTTCATTTTGGCTACGTTACTGCTTCGTGCTTAAACCTTTGTGAATTTTTAAGTCCGTAGATCTCTAAGTGGTTTAAACGGCATGAAGTAGGTCTCGAGCCTTACAAGGTTAAGCGGCTTGCCCTGGTCGGATGTGGCAAATAGACTTAAAAGCACATCCAGAGTGGCACCGGTCCCCGTCGTTAATCAGTCGGTCGGTTTCGACCCATGGCCAGCGCACCTTCTCGAATCCAGGCAAATAAAGATAATGAAAATGTCTGCCATCATGAGGTGTCGGACGGCACAGATCGTCTCGGTATCCCATGCCACGTGGTATCAGCTGTGTGACGTGGAATACCCAGACGATGTAGTGTTGCCTCTACTGGTAAGATGCGCCGATTTGACACGCGACCATCAGTGTGTCTCGCGACGGAGGGTAACGGCCCGGGGGCACCCTCGTGCAGTCTGCCGGCCGAGGAATGCGGCTGAGACCCTGGCTGCTGGCGTCTATCACGCGGTGATAATTCAAAGCCTATTGTCGTGGGGCTCGGCGGCTCGTTAGCCGTGGCCTCTGCGAGGGCGGGGCAGCGCACAATGGCGTGAAGCCTGCCGGCTGCTGCCGTCCGAGGCTGCCGAATGAGGCACGGCGCGGCCGTCCGCGCGCGGAATGGTAACCGCCGAGACAATGCCGGCGCGCGCGCTCGTAAAGCATCCCGCCGCGCGCGCTGCAATGCAAAGTAGTTAACGCCGAGCGCGGCTGCTTGCGCAACCGCACAGCCCGCGATGGAAATCTCTTCACCCGCGCAGGCGGCCAGCCGGTAGGCGCACGGCGACCCAAACACATCCAGCCTACACGTATTTTACGTACAATCGAAGACAGATGCAGTAGTTTTCTTCAGGTGCTGCGAGATTTGTTGCTATGCGCACTTCATTCTGTGAAGTACTGTTGACGTCGCGCCGCCGTTTATAGCCGAACTGTTGTTCAAATGGCTCTCAGCACTATGGGACTTAACATCGGAGGTCATCAGTCGCCTAGAACTTACAAGGGAACCTCCCCATCGCACCCCCCTCAGAATTAGTTATAAGTTGGTACAGTGGATAGGCCTTGAAAAATTGAACACATATCAATCGAGAAAACAGGAAGAAGTTGTGAGGAACTATGAAAAAATAAGCAAAATATACAAACTGAGTAGTCCATGTGTAAGATAGGCAACAACCAGGTGGGTGTAAACATATGAGCGCTGTGGTCCCGTGGTTGGCGTGTGCAGCTGCGGAACGATAGGTCCTCGGTTCAAGTCTTCCCTCGGCAGAAAATTTTAATTTTTTATTTCCAGACAATTATCAAAGTTCAGGCACTCACATATAATCAACTTCGCTCTCCAAAATTCCAGGACATGTTCAGTTTTACTTGGACATATGCAGGATTTGACGGTCTACACACGGAAAGATTTGAAAACGTTAAAAACATATGTTTTGACAGAGCACAGGCAAAACTGTGCGACTGTGAAACTGTTGCATTCATTTGTTGCAGTTTATGTGACAAACTCTTATGTTTCCACACTTTTTTGGGAGTGATTATCACATTCACAAGAAAACCTAAATTGGGCAAGGTAGAAGACTCTTTTTACCCATTCACCAACTGTACAAGTTAGGTGGGTCGACAACATATTCCTCTCATGTGACGCACATGCCGTCACCAGTGTCGTATAGAATATATCAGACGTGTTTTTCTGTGGAGGAATCGGTTGACCTATGACCTTGCAATCAAATGTTTTCGGTTTCCATTGGACAGACACGTCCTTTCGGCTATTAATCGCACGGTTTTGCGGTGCAGTCGCAAATCACAGACACTAAACTTATTACACTGAACAGAGACGTCAATGAACGAACGGACAGATCATAACTTTGCAAAAATAATGAAAGTAAATTTTTCACTCTAGGGAAGCTTTGAACCAAGAACCTCTCGTTCTGCAGTTGCTCACGCTAACCACGGGACCACGGCGCTCCTAAACTCGGACTCTCCTAGATGTTGCCTATCTTGCACATGGACTACTCAGTTTGTATATTTTGCTTAGTTTTTTCATAGTTCCACACAACTTCTTCCTGTTTTCCCGATTGATCTGTGTTCAGTTTTTCAAGGCCTATCCGCTGTGCCAACTTATAACTAAATCTGAGGGGGGTGCGATGGGGAGGTTCCCTTGTTAGAACTACTTAAACCTAACTAAGGACATCACACACATCCATGCCCGAGGCAGGATTCGAACCTGCGACCATAGCGGTCGCGCGGTTCCAGACTGAAGCGCCTAGAACCGCTCGGCCACAACGGCCTGCGAACTGTTGTGTACTGCCCACTCGTCCAATATAGGGTCCCTAGGAAAGCTACTTCACGGATTGCTAGACAACAATTAAACAATTCGTATTAATGTATTTTTTATTACAGCAGGAGAAACCCCAATACTTAACTTTGAACTGTACAGTGAGATGTCGCAAGCAAAGGGCAACTTTGAAATGTATAGTGAGATGTCGCAAGCAAAGGGCGACGTGAAACATAAGCAATCTCTTCAGTATATACAATTCCAATACAAGTGAAATAATACAAGTCCTAAGACGCTGCTGTCGAGTTCGTAGACTGCCTGGACTTCAAATGGTTCAAATGACTCTGAGCACTATGGGACTTAACCTCTGAGGTCATCAGTCAACCTAGAACTTATAAACCTAAGGACGTCACACACATCCATGCCCGAGACAGGATTCGAATCTGTGACTGTAGCGGTCAGGGATGTCGTGGTGGCAATGACGATGTTTCACAGCCTAGCGCAACAATGCTCTATTCGATATTCTAAGTTACTACTTCCAACAGGTGTACGCACTGTCCGTTCCTTTAAATGCAAGTGAATATTCACGTACTGAGTATTCAGTCAGTATGTTGTCCGTTGTTAGCTACACGTCGCCGTAATACCGGCGCCGTGGATGATGCGGGCTCTGAAATATGAGATGGCGCATTGTCTGCGTGCAGACGTATTTCTCATTGTGTCAGCCCGGTGCATTGTTTTAGGATATAGAGGCGTCTCTGATGCATCCGGCTGGGAACAAGGACGAGTATATTTTTCTGTGGTCTCGAACGTAGAACATTTATTTTCTTACGCATGATTTGCATCTCGTTCTAGAGCTACTAATACTTGCGTACACATAATGGAGAGCGCCTTCGTCTGAGGATTAGGTATTGCAAGTGGTTGTGATAGCTGGTTTCGCTGCTGTTAGTTCACACTGACTAAGGAACGTCAAGAGTTTAACGTTCCGTCCACATTTGCGTCAGTGGAGGAGAGATGGCTGAAGATTAAAGATGGAACGGGGGGGGGGGGGGGGGGGGGTAATCAGATGAAGGTGTGGCAGTCGACCTTAAAAGGGGTTATTTTCGTATATAGTGTGGTACACGTCGTGAATTGACCGTGGTAACATCAGAGTGATCCGAGCTCTTGAAAATTGAAATTTCTCAGTGCACGGATAATAAAGGGCAAGTTTCCTGTTATTTAGTAGAAAGAATATAAAACATGCCGGAAATGGCACTAAAATTACATTTTTCTTCGAATGTGTCCGGCCTGAGAGGCCGAGCGGTTCTAGGCGCTTCAGTCTGGAACCGCGCGGCCGCTACCGTCGCAGGTTCGAATCCTGCCTCGGGCATGGATGTGTGTGGTGTCCTTAGGTTAGTTAGGTTTAAGTAGTTCTAAGGGACTGATGACCTCAGCTGTTAAGTCCCATAGTGCTCAGACCTATTTGAACCATTTCTTCGAATGCGAGCCGGAAATCTCATTAAAATTACGCCAGTTCTCCTTGAATGTGTGCTAGTGTGCAAGTAAACTGGACAAAAACGTGTTTTGAAGAGCGCTGTTCGTGGTAACTAGAACCAGTGTCGAGTGGTGAAATGACTGTTAGTCGCACTACGATCAACTCAGAGAAGGGATGCAGTTGTCTGTTTCCGACTGTGCACGGTCTGGTGCGAAGCCATGCCTTCTGTACTATGAGTGCTACGTTGCTCACAGCACCAGGGTTGAAACTGTGTGAAACGTATTGCACAAGCGTAGATTATGAGAGATTCTTGAGGAGCTATGGATGTAATGGAGCCATGGCCAAGTGGCCATGACACTGACTGGCAGCTGGCCGCCCTGCTGCTACTGTCACATTTTATTGTATTCATTATAATTTCTGCGTTCTATGCATAGAGTGGCTTTGTTATGCTATAGTGCCCGGCTACTGTTGCTACCTGTGCTGAGAGAATGGTATTCGAGCCACTATGAAATATTTATCTTCGATCGATAAAGGACTGAATTTCTTTTCGTTATTCGTCATAGTTACTGTGTTGCGTCAGTTAAAGTAAAGCATTGTACTAAACTTTACAGAGTTTGCAGAGGTAAAAATGCTTTGCATTAACTTTGCATATGGCTGATTTTCGCCCATACATTACTATTATGAAATGTAGATAAAACATCGAAATTTTATTTAAAATTAAGAGCCGAACGATATTTCATTTCGTTCTAGAATTACTCGTTCTTATGTACAGTAGATAGTCCTGCGCGACACGTCCATTTCCTCCCTGCATATCGGTATTCGTGAAGTCATAACAATCAACATATTTCATAAGCAGTTCAAGATATCGAAACGAGCTTTTTAAAGCTTGCAAAGAAGCACGTACTTTATGCAACAAATACTTGAAACTTTTTTATTCACCGAGATTTGGAAACAACTCGTCTGACCGCCAGGTTAGCCGAGAGCGCTAATGCGCTGCTTCCTAGACGCGGGTTGGTGCGCCGGCCCCGGATCTAATCCGCCCGGCGGATTAACGACGGAGGCCGGTGTGCCGAACAGCCTGGATGTGGTTTTTAGGCGGTTTTCCACATCCCGCTAGGTGAATACCGGGGTGGTCCCCACGTCCCGCCTCAGATACACGGCTCACAGACATCTGAACGCATTCGCACTATTCCATGGATTACACTAGACACAGACAGTTGGGGTACACTAATTCTGTCCCGGGGGGTATGGGGCGGCGGCAGGAAGGGCATCCGGCCACCTCTTAAATTAACCTTGCCAAATCCGATTATCCATGCCGACCCTGCGTCATTGCGGGAAAACGGCAGAAGCAAAATAAAGAAAGAAGAAAGATGTGGAAGCAACTCTAGAGCAGTGAGAGGGTCGACGGGACAGAACACATACAGTAACAGCAATTTTTGAGCAGCAGTATGCGTCTGATACCCAAAGCCCAGTGTTGAGCTGGAATTACACCGTCATCAGACAGGTTACTTTTCCCTACTGATCACTACTGTCTCGTTGCACCAGTAATCCTGCTTGGTACGAGCATTTGCTTCACGCACTCGGCCGAGCGGCCGGTGGTGCGAATCCGTGGCAACAACGATATCGCTAAGAAGTCCTGATGGTCGAAGGCCTCCAAAATACGTGACTTTACTAGGCGCGGTCGACCCACGTGGCGCCGCGCCGTAAGGGCCCAATTCGTTTCCCGGACGGGGCACTCGGGAGGCGCTTGTCTGGGATATATTTTTTCCGTGCCGCCCTGCCTCTACCGGTCGCGCATAGGTGTCTATATTTCGATGTCGGGACCCGGAATCGTCTGTAGACTTCTTAGGTACCGGGCGGGTGTCGTGCTAGGTAGAGCAGTTGTCACGATGCGATCTGTTGAGACGCAGCCCTAGCTTGGGAGATTCGTAAAGAGATAAGACAAGCCCAAAAAACTAATAACAAAAAGACAGAAAACATATAGAGACTTTGAAGAAAGTGATGTTGAAGAAGTACACTAATTTATGTTTCAAGAAAAAATTTTATTTTATGAAGAACGCCGGCCGGTGTTGCCGAGCGGTTCAGTCTGGAACCCCGAGACCACTACGGTCGCAGGTTCGAATCCTGCCTCGGGCATGGATGTGTGTTTTGTCCTTAGTTAGGTTCAATTAGTTCTAAGTTCTAGGGGACTGATAACCTCAGCTGTTAAGTCCCATAGTGCTCAAAGCCATCTGAACCATTTTTTTAAGAACATCCTTTATTTTTTAAAAAACGTAAAGAAAAACTGACGAAAAAAGAAAAAAGGTGGCAGAGCGCTTGCCTGCAGAAAAAAATAAAAATAAAACAAAAAAGATACCAAAACCTACAATTTCAATGACACCTCGGAAAAAGAGTGATCAGGTGAACTGCCTGCCAATTGATTGGCTCGGGTTCGATTCCCACTAACACCATTGTTTTCCTTTTTTTTTATTCCTCGCCGTGTTAACGATCAAGTATAAAAGTTAAATATATGTAAACAGTTTATTTTATAAAAGTAAAATTAATATAATGTATTTAATGTAGTTACGATTACTACCACTGTAAGTGAAATGGCTATAGGCGACCACATTGTAGCACACTGGTAACATTTTGCACGCGTCGGTACTGGTGGTAACCGTTACCTGGTTCAGATTCCCCTCAACGACTCGTACGCGGCCAGCTCGTGAGAGAGACCCCCGTACATCAGAGCCGGGACGCTGGCCCCGTGAAGTTGGCAACAGTGCGGCGTGTCAGCCGGCGGCGGGCGCCCCCGGCGGCACGGCAGCCACAACACAACACAACGCGGAACCCCGGCTGGCCAGCCAGAGCAGCCGCGTCGCGCATTAAGCCTGTCTCGTCTCGTTTCGTCTCGAAGGAGATCTCGTCGGCAGCGGGCCTAACGCAACGGACTGCGCTCGCATTCCCGGCACGAGCGCGCGCGTGAGGCCGCGTGGGCCCTCGCGATGAGCGAGCGCTCGCCCGGCTGCCTGGCTGCGTGCGTGCGTGCGAGCGTACACGCATGCGTGCCCCCGCCGGCTTATCTGGGACCTCGTCTCGGACTCCGCGGTCGCCCTTCCGGAACTATCCGGCGGCTGGGCCGCGGGCCGCCGTCCGCATGCTAATTTGGAACCCGCTCGGCCATGGAGCTTAATTGGATTGTCTCAAAACAGAGCGGTTCTGACTCGTTTTATGACGTCTCTCGGAATTCCGCTCGTCAAGCTCTTAGTTTCGTTTCCCTCTCTCGAAACGAAAAAAAAAAGTTTGTAGTCCGACGGGATTCCATATTTGGCCCTTTCGCATAAACATTCGGGTGCAATTACACTACCTTCTGCTACACTCGCATCTGGTCGGGTGTCCTCCGTTTACTCAATTAGACGCTGTATCCTAAAACCTTTCTGACCGACAAGTCGATCTATGCTGGACGCAATTGCAGTCTCCAGTAGGGGCAGGGAGACCTTGGCGAGATATTCATCATCTCTACAAGATTTTCATCCTTTCTGCCAGTAAAAGATTCTGTGCAGATGCAGAAAATAATTTAAGGTACAAATCGCTCTGAATACTATAGGACTTAACATCTGAGGTCATCAGTTCCCTAGAACTTAGGACTACTTAAACCTAACACATCCATGCCCGAGGCAGGATTCGAACCTGCGACCGTAGCGGTCGCGCGGTTCCAGACTGAAGCGTCTAGAAACGCTTGGCCACACCGGCCGGCAATAATTTAAGGAAACTATCTACAATACTATCTCTTTATATAGTGTTAATGATTTCAGAACTGTGGTCCCGGGGCTGTCTTGTAAATGTGTCTCTTGTTTTTTTTTCCGGCTGATAGAATATTGCCGGCCGCGGTGCTCTAGCGGTTCTAGGCGCTCAGTCCGGAACCGCGCGATTGCTACGGTCGCAGGTTCGAATCCTGCCTCGGGCATGGATGTGTGTGATGTCCTTAGGTTAGTTAGGTTTAAGTAGTTCTAAGGTCTAGGGGACTGATGATCACAGATGTTAAGTCCCACAGTGCTCAGAGCCATTTGAACCATTTTGATAGAATATTCCACCACCTTTCGTGTGTGCGTCCAGGATGGTAATACTTCTTCTCCCGATATTTTCGCCTGGTAAGCGTACGTATTTGTACACAATTGTCCATAAAATATACGTTGGGAATCAGCGACCTCTTTCTGACTACCGAAAGAATGAGATACTACCTAAAAACTTGTTCTGGTGCAGTTGTTAGCTCATAAATATAGCTTGTGACGACCTAAAGTCTCATAGACGATACGCAGAGAACGATGTCATTAGGAAGACGTACTACTGCTTTAGGACAAATTGGTTATTGGAGGATAGGTAAGGAGCCATTACCACATTTGCTTTTAGCGATTTCAGAAAAATCATGGAACACGGAAAATTTATCTGGGTCGTCCGACGGGGAACTGAACAACGATACGAGCTCCACCTCTTGTCACTGCGCCAATTCACAGCTGTAGTTTTCCTGGTGGAGTCACCATAGATTGTAATAATAACCTATTACTCACGCAGCTCTGTAGGGCATAATGAGGGCGCACAAAAATATGGAAACAACAAAAAGACAACACATTACCCTATCTAATGCGGTTCAAAACCGGTTCCTGTCGTCTCTGAATGAATAAGTGCAGGTCCCGCATGGTTTTCAAGGGTTCCTACATCATTAATTCCTACAAAACAGTGGCAAGTACAGGTAACGCCGATGGCGGTGGATAACGATCAGCCGGCCTCTGTGGCAGATTGGTTCAAGGCGCTCCAGTCCGGAACTGCGCTGCTGCTACGGTAGCAGGTTGGAATCCTGCCTCGGGCATGGAAGTGTGTGATGTCTTTAGGTTAGGTTTAAGTCTAGGGGACTGATGACCTCAGATGTCATAGTGCTTAGAGCCATTTGAACCATTTTGATAACGATCAAGTACCCTTCTCTCCAATATACACCAGAAAGACTCAACAATGTTGAGAACTGGTCTAAGTGGTGACGAGGGGACATGCGACAGTTCGTCCTCGTGCTCACCAAACCAGTCCTGAAATACGCGAGCTGTGCGAATAGGGGCCCTGTCATCTTGGAACACAGAGTCACCGTCGGGGAACCTAATCAGTCAAAATCAATCAAAATGGTCACATAATGAAACTTCCTGGCAGATTAAAACTGTGTGCCCGACCAAGACTCGAACTCGGGACCTTTGCCTTTCGCGGGCAAGTGCTCTACTGAGTGGTAGAGCACTTGCCCGCGAAAGGCAAAGGTCCCGAGTTCGAGTCTCGGTCGGGCACACAGTTTTAATCTGCCAGGAAGTTTCATATCAGCGCACACTCCGCTGCAGAGTGAAAATCTCATTATGGTCACATAATGCTTGAGAGTAATGCGACCTTGAAGCATAACCACGGGGCCCATCACCGTGGCTGCCCAGGTCATCACCGAACCACCGCCATGTTCCACTCTTAGGATGTAAACTCAGATACGTTGGAAACCGTGTGAAAAAAGGCACATCCAACAAAATTACTTTCGCTCATTGCTCCACAGTCCATGTTTTATGCCAACGGTACCACTTTTTCCTGTTACGGGCATCTGCATCACTGATGTGTGGTTTTGAAATGCCAGCTCGCCCTGCATTTCTCAGCTTTTGGTTCTGACAGGGATCGCAGGTGCGACACTCAGCTCTGCAGTGACAGCCGTTGTTCTCTTCTTTTCCGCCATAATCCCCTTGAATGGGCGTCTGTCAGGATCACCCAACACACGGTTTCGTCTGCCTTGTGACTCTACGGATGATGTTCACCCGATTTATATGCGGTAAAAATCTTCGATAAGTGCCCCTTGAAACAACAAACATTTCAGCTATCTTGGTTGCAGAAGCACCCGCCATACGAGTGCCAAGAATTTGCTCGTGTTCGCATTCACTAAGCTCCGACGTAATGCACTTACACAGAACACTTTTCTGACCAAGACTGGCCCTTGCAAAGTATTGGGGGTACTGTTCAGACGCCGTTCTTGGTCAAATACAACAGCGCAACCTTATTTCTTGAGTAGCATCTGCATATTTTAAGTTCAAGTGGTTCAAATGGCTCTGAGCACTGCGGGACTTAACATCCGAGGTCATCAGTCCCCTAGAACTTGGAACTACTTAAAACTAACTAACCTAAGAACATCACACAAATCCATGCCCGAGGCAGGATTCGATCGTAGCGGTCGCGCGATTCCAGACTGTAGCGCCTAGGACCACTCGGCCACCCCGGCCGGCATATTTTAAGTCCAAGCATGCATTTGTCACGGTATTTTCCATATTTTGTCCAACCTCTGATCTACGTGTTTCTCGGATATCACGTACGTGTTTTCCGAACTGTAAAAATTGAAGCCTGCTCGGTGTGGGAATCGGAACTGCCGAAAACTTCTTCCACTCAAGAATTAGCAGTAAAACTGCAAGCCCCAAATGTGAAAAGCTTAAGGACAGACGTAGGGCAAAATGTATTCTTGTACTTAAACATATGTACCTCCAAAAGTATCTCCGGTCAAATAATAAAACTTGAGATTATCGTGTACAACATAATGCTTGATATATTGTACAATTTTTGTTTAAAAGTGGGCATCGACATCCATTTTATAAGGATTTCAATTTTTATTTATCATTGTTTCTATAATGTACCTTTTCTTGTAAACTAATGAAATAATGAAATTGGAATTTTGTTTACAACTGCACAAGAGGCCAATAAAACTGTTGTATAGATCTTCGTTTAAGGTCATAGCTGCTGTGAAATTATTTTTTCAGTTTCGTGTTGCCCAGGACCTCTCTATTTTTTATTTTATTTTAAAGGAGAATTTTTCCCAGAGAAGAGGTAACGAAAAAGTGCTGCACAGGATTATTCAGTAAGTAATTCTTAAAAACTATGCCAAATTTCAGGGTGTTAGCTTTTATAGTTCCTGAGAAGAGGTACATTTTAGCTCAAAAAGGTCAGTTTATGGCAGTTGGCATTTAAAGTTTTCATTTCAATTTTTCACAATAATGACTAAAGCTGTCCACATCCACAATCTTTATTTCTGTCCCTTCCCCTGCCTCCTTTGCCTAGACAACTTTTGCATTTTTATTTCTGCTGCCTGAGCTCTGTCCAGTCGCACATCATCGACGCTTCTGAGTATCTTCAGTGTGAATACACCTGGATGGAAGCCTGGTCGCTGCAGGCACTTAATCCTAACTACTATTCCACTACTGAACACTAGGCAGGAATCACATGCAGCTATGTTCACAACAACTGAGGACACAAATATTGCTTTTGGACAAGGCATCCATGTAAGGTGATTGTAGCTCTCATTTACATCATGTGTTTTCCCCTTGTACACATTTTTTCAGAAGTTCAGGATTGGCTAGGTACATGAAAGTTGGTTTACAACAACTAAAACAGCAAGTGTCAAATGTTTTTGTGTGTATGGCTTTCCACTGCCTTCTGTCTGAATATACTTGCACCACGATATGTCACACTGGGAATGTTGAGTATTATCTCCGGAAAGTTTGTGAAAGAATATTGGCCACACGGCTTGCTTCATTGCATCTATGTAAGCATCCCTGATAGCTTTCCCATAATATATTTTTAATGTGTGAATTTCCTCGTCTCTCAGTCCATAGACACCTCCCAGGGGCTTCCCATCTTCTAAAAACCATGTTGCAAGCAAAGGAACAAACAAAGATAATCTTTCTCACAGTCTTCTAGATTCATCTGCAGTTCGTTTCGATTGTCTCTTCTTCTTCTGTAGTGGTCAATCCAAGGATTGGTTTGCAACAGCTACAATGGCAGCTTGTCTCCATTCTGTGCGTCTTTCAGCTTTTCTCTTCATTTCTTTATAGGTGTTACATCCCACATCTTTCACGATTTGATCCATTTACCTCAGTCGTGATCTTCCTCTTGGTCTTTTTCCCTCTACATATCCCTCTATGATTGTGTTCAGGAGTCCTTTATGTCTTAATAGATGGCCTGTAAATTGCACTCTTCTTTTAACAATGAAACTCCAGAAGCTTCTCTTCTCACCTGCTCTTTCCAGAACCACTTCGTTTGTGACCTTGTCGATCCATTTGATTTTGAGCATGCGTCTATAGCACCACATTTCAAAAGAATTTAGCTTCTGGTCTTCCTCTGTCCCGAGAGTCCATGTTTCACACCCATAGCATGCCACACTCCACACATATGATTTCAAAAATCTTTTCCTGATTTCATGGCTGATGCTCTTAGATGTTAATACGTTTTTCTTCTTGTTAAAAGCAGCCTTTGCTTGAGCTATTCTACTTCTCACTTCTGCCTTGCTCCTTCCATCCCTGGTAATATTACTGCCCAGATAAGTAAATTTATCAACTTGTTCAAGCAGTTCATTGCCTACATGAACTTGGACTTTCACTTGATCTTCTTTGTCGCATGCCATTACTTTTGTTTTTGCTTTATTAATTCTCATATTATATTCTTCACCCATAACTTTATCCTTTCTATTCAGTAGGACTACAAGATCTTCTTCACTTTCAGCCAGGACAGCTATATCATCGGCATATCTTATCATATCTATTCGTTGGCCATGAATTACTACTGTGAACGAAAAATTAACGCACATAAAATTTCTAGCATAGAGAAGATGTAGATCACTGCAGAGAGAGAGTGGGAGTGTCAAGCGCAGACACCAAAGCAAAATTTTTTAAAACTTATTTCTAGCCAGAATTCGGTTATGAAACTTCGCGATGTTATTCTTAAAGAATCAATCTAATAAATAGAGCAATTACAAAAATTCGATTTTTTCGCTATTTTGGCCTGTATCTGCCCTTAATGAAAACCAAATGCTGCTCTAATTTGATAGAATCAGTAACCATATCACTTCGTCTTCATAGTCTACACAGTCATCAGGTGCTCATCACAAACTAGGCTCTGTGATTACCAGAACCTAAAGTTCTACTCCCTTTTAAATTCCGTCATAACTTATCTACGATTAGGTAAGGTATAACATAACTAAAGGAATGTACCTGCATCTAAAATCTACGCTGCTATTCCTTAGAGTAACTCTGTATGTTTGTATTCAGTATAAATGAACAGAAAACTTTTTCAAGTCCCACGACTTCCACTCTTACGACCAAATAGACTATATGATAGACAAAAGGGGAAGTAATGACGTGATAAAAATATTTTGCTTTAAAGCTGTAGTTAACATTGCTACATTTTTCATCCTTGCCACATTTCTCACGCTGACCCGATTCACCACAGCTACAGTTTGCTTGAGGAAAGATGGTCAGTCAGATGGTAGTCCTTGTGCTCTAGACTTCTACGCTTTCCTGTGTCGTATCGGTTTCAACAGAGAACACATACGTTTCTAATTGCTTCCGGTCAAGCTAGGGCGCTGTAGCAGAGGCTTTCTGAGCCACGTCGTCGCAACAGCGGATGGCAGTGACAGATGCAGCTGGGTGAGAGAAATAAACAGCGGACACGATGTTTGTGGAATGTGATGCCTGTTTCCGCTTCGCGGTAGGAACGCAAAGCACAAAAAAGGGTTTTATGATGTGTGTTCTAATGCAGGAACGGGGCTTCGCATGTGTGTAAGTATTGTCACTGCCCTAATCCTCTTCGTGTTGTACGTTCGTTTGTTGACAGAACGTCCTCGTGGGGTTCAGTAGGCTGAGCTTAAATACGACATGTCCTTAGCTCATTCCGGACGCAGAAAAATGCAGAATTAAATAACGATGGACATTTACTAGGCGTTCAGTTACACCATTAAACACAGCCTTTGAACAAGCGAGATGCAAAACAGGATTAATTTGTGAACTTCCGCAACGCAGATGTGCATTTATAAGGCCACACAAACGTGTCGTATCGCAAATATGTTAGATCAACTGACAATGACAGAACGCAATGTTGCACAAATACTGCATAGTTTACAAAATTCCGCCTGTCGTAACACCAAGAGTAGCACAGACATTTAATTTAGATTTCACCGACCGAAAGAAGAATGTCAGCAATAATTCTAAACCACGTAGCAGATAGCAATCTTCAATAGGCAGTAAGCAAGTTTATGATCAGTTATGGCTGGGAAAGTTACTGTATCATCCCGTTCGTATGGACCCGAAGTAAAGCTATAAAATCGCCATTTGCGATAGCGTCATAAAATTTGCTGTATGTTTTCTTCTCAGAAGACAACTGTACTACAAAATGGCAGTAGAAGTAATTCCTGATAGCAGACGCTTAAACTACGACATGAAAAAGAATCTCATCCCAACCAGGCAGAAATTTCTCCTACTGTCTATGACTTGCATAGCCTGAACCAGCGATGTAATTGTTCTGTGGAAAACTAGAATGCTTCACATATTCGTGTTTAACTAGGCCCTAAGTGTGCTGTGGCACAAGCACGCGCTGTTTTCTTTTACTGTACATCGGACATCAAAATTATGCTGATATCAGCAGTCTGCGTTATTGAAAGATGTCTTCATTTTGAATCGTTGAAGTTTTCACTACCTGATCGATGGACCAGAAAGTTCTGCTACCACTGCAAAACTCTCATACCACTCTGCTTAAATAAATTACGGATCCTCATGTGCCAATATCGCTGTCGAATTGAGGACACATTAACTGCTTTTGATAAGTGTCGATGAAAATCGGTACACACCTATGTCCTCTTCTCAGAAGAACTGTTAATAGGACTTGTCAAACAGCTGTAAATGTGGCCATATAACTGTCTTATCAGGTAGCAGTAAAACCTTTCGACAGATGACAGATAAATTTGACACAGACAAAGCCTTATCTAATTGGATGATTAATTGAATTTTGTCGCTTTCTGTTCCCGCAAAGAGCCTCATTGTGCCAGGGCAATATCTGGAAAGAAACGAAAGGACGGTTCGAGTTTAAACGTCTCGTAAGAAAAAAGGAGATGGAAAGATCATTAGAGACGCAACAGCCGGGGGAGGTTGGGGAAAGAGGACCAGCCCCCACTCCCGAGGGAACAGTGCCAATGTTTGTCTATTGTGATTTAGTGAAATCCCAGAAAATCTGTTGTCATAATGGCCATTTGCGGATTTGAACCTTTCTCTTAAGGATTATGAATCCAGTGCCATTATCGAGGTTCGAAAACCAATTCCTACTGGTACCATTTACGAATTTATGCTTTTCGAAAACCAATTGCATCTTCCAGATATGCACCACTGAAGGCTGCCGTACAAAGTGTGAGGGAATGTATCTGCAGACAGCTTCTGTCTGAAGTCAGAGTAGCCCACTTCACAATTCTCTGAATCCTTCTCGCCCCACCAGGGCTGACTCCAGTTACTTCACTCAACGTTGAGCAAGCTACGGCGTTGCTGACATCGCGTGGGCTACGAGACGTTAAGTCTTAATCTTCCTTCTTCATCAGGCAGCTATCACATGCTGTTTTACACTCGAAATCGTGTATTACGCTGCAAAAACGAGCTATTACTGACGCCGCAGTTGTGAACTAGTATTTTACCTACACTCTGTCAGAGATTTTCCATCTGATTTGAGGTTAGAAACTCTGTTTTGTGCCTGTATATTCCCGTACCAAGGAAGGAAGGATGGGAGGGAAGGATGTTAAGTTTGATGCTATGTCGACATGGAGGTCGTTAGAGATAGCTCAAATTCAGCAGACATCCACAATAGGTTCAGCAAGTCGCTATTCTCCTATCTAGTTACTGTTTCATAGAGGTGCGCAACTTTCATCACTGAAGCAAGTAAAATAAATAAATAGTTTTTTTCAGTTACGGATCCCAGTCACAGATTTTCGGTATCCTGCTCAGTTTTTATTAAACTGATGGCGTTATAATAATTTAAACCTAACAGAAATATTATAACTAGTATAATTAGGTTGAAGGTTATGTTGTTATACTTGCCTGAAGATGAAGTTTAACCTCTAACCATAATGCTAAAGTAAAAATTTAAGCAGATACCATCAAACTGTAATCAGTATTGCCTACAGCACACCATTTTACTAACTTCGCCCAAGACGCAGTTGAAAAACAGCCAAAAAAACTTTGATTAGTTTATTAAGTTTAGCGTTCCGTACCTCAGTGGGTAAAAACTGAATCTTTATAGGATCACTTTGTTCTCCGTCTATCTGTGCGACTGGTAAGATCCCTTTTTGTCAGTAACGGGTAGAATTAATAACTTCAAATTTATGACAAATACTAAGGTCCCCGGTCCCTTGGAGGTGTATAAAAATTAAGCTTCTAAGTCTACGGAACCAAAAGATACGGCATTTTGATGTCCACAAACTCATTCATCAGAACGTACAGGATACTTCCCGCTGACCTGGAATCATGAACTTTGTCTAGAATCAACGTTTCACAGTACAAGTAAAGGTAAAAATTGGATATAATTGACGTCACTCAAGTATGGGAGCGATCTAGAGTAATACGAAATACCGAAGTAAAAACTTCAGCAGACAATATCGCCAATTATAATTTTATTTATGATGACCAGTATCGACAAATCTAAGTTGCATAAGATCCGATGGTGACAACTTAGATTTTTCGGAAGCGATCATCAAAAATAAAATAATAATTAGTGATCTTGTCTGTTGAAATTTTTACTTCTATTTTTAACAGACAAAAATAAATCCTAAACTTTTTAATTTCTAATTATATCGCTTAAAAAATATTTTTTGCCATTTGTTGTCCGTTTGTCTGTCCGTCCGTTTTTCTCAGGCGCCGGTAGAGCTACCACGTTGAAAATTATGTCAAATACTAAGGCCTATGCTGCCCTGAAGGTGTAAAAAAGTTAAGCTTCTCAGTACTTGTTGTCAATGCGAAATTGATGAAACATCTCATAGCATATCCAGAACTTTTTTAAAAGAAAAAAATCAGAATAATGAAATTGAAGTATGACATGTCAAAACGGAACTAACGATAAAAATAATATTAATAATAAATAAATGATGTAACAATGTACGCCTTTAAGAAAAGGTTGATAATAGGTTAGGAAACATGTCGACTTTGGCGTCAGTAACAAACACCCTGCCAAATTCACGGATGATAAAAGAATGTGAAACCCCAACCAATATGGCTGGATCAAGTAAAGCAGTAAACAAGCTTTAATCCTCTGTATACGAATGGTTTCGCCTTTATATTCAACTCATTTACGATCACACTGAAGGCCTTCAAGGATACTGTTAAAGTAATTGACGATTTCGTTATATTAGCAATAAAGAACGGTCTAAGGCATGTTCCTGTGCCTAATGTTTCTTCTGCCAATGCTGGAGTTACCGTCAGAGCCCCTAAAGACGCAGTTAGTGTTTGCGAATCTGAACAAGCTCAGCAAGGAGAATTATTACGGTCTAAGCCCGAATAGCAAAGCAAGGACTTTGGCATAAAACAGTGAAACGGAACTCATTTACGATTCTTTTTCTTCGTTTCATTGAATTAGATTCACGTCACTAAATGATTGCTGTACGTGTTGCTCGTCGGAAAGACCGCTACAAAGAAGAAATAAGTGTCCATCGCGAAAGAATAGAAATCCTTGTCAACAGACCAGACAGCAGGGGAAGGGGTGAGAGGGAGGATAAGTTGTTTGGGATTTGACACGATACGTCTTCCTTGTCAGCTCTCTCGCCTCTGTCTCAATCGTCGATACACAGCGCGGAGTGGCCGTTTGTTTTTCTCTGCGTTCTTAGCGTGTATCGCAGCGCTCTTGGCTGCTCCTTCCGTGTATTTGTTTCCCGACTCGCCCTCGGCCGCTTCTCGAGCCACACTGCGCGCCCTATGCGTTTCTCTCTCTCTCTCTCTCTCTCTGTGTGTGTGTGGATGTGTGTGTGTGTGTGTGTGTGTGTGTCGTCTTTTGTGGGTGTGTTTGAGCACACTCCCACGGAAGTCGCCCGGTGTTTATTTTTTGCTTTTCCATCTCGCACACACACGCGGGAACAGAGTTAGCGTCAGGCTGGCAAACAGAGCCCACCCCGGGAACCTGCGAACAACGTTGTCGCGAGGCGCGGCGCGTGGCAGCCGACCGACCGCAGACTGCAACGACCACACGCAGCGACCGAGACGGACCTCCCACGGCCATCTCAGAGTAGTAATATCTCTGGAGTGAGCATAGCGTACTAGGCATGTCGCCAACATCACGAGGCGCTAAAATGTATACGTTACAGACTGTCTTTCGGCTGAAATTATCCCATTTGACTGTGATGACAGACGGACCTGTACCGTAGCACGAGGTCTATGTTAAGCTGAAAGGTGTTAATCTGGTTGTGAGTTGCCGATGAATGTAAATTCCAAATAAGCGTTGTGGTAACAGATTGACCTGTAGCGTAGCCTAATGTTTATGTTCGCGTCGTATTATTCGGTCGATTACAGCAGAATAACGGTTGTACAAAAAAATGGTTCAAATGGCTCTGAGCACTATGGGACTTAACTTCTAAGGTCATCAGTCCCCTAGAACTTAGAACTACTTAAACCTAACTAACCTAAGGACATCGCACACATCCATGCCCGAAGCAGGATTCGAACCTGCGACCGTAGCAGCAGCGCGGTTCCAGACTGTAGCGCCTAGAACCGCTCGGCCACCACGGCCGGCTAAAGGTTGTACAGTTGTTGTGTACTCGTTTTAGTTGGTCGTGCCAACATCAAGTCATGATTGTTACGCGACATTCGTATACCGCTGTTTGTTTACATTGTAACTTTTAACACTGTTTCTCACAAGCCACTTGTAATCAATTTGCGCGCTTATGGAGCGCGACTGAACTCGTGACTTTTTGTCAGAAAGGTCACTGTTCGTAGTAACTGACTGTAAGTCACGTAGTGAAACAGAAATTACATCTGCGGTTGCCCAAGGAGGGCTCTGTGCTGTTTTTACTCAACATAAACGGTTCAGGAGACAATCTCAGCAGCCGCCTTACAGTGTTTGCAGATGATGCTTTCGTTTACTATCTAGTAAAGTCATTAGTAGACCAACAAGAATCATAAAATGATATAGACAATGTATGTGCATGGTGCGAAACATAGCAATTGACCTTGAACAATTAAAAGTGAGATGTTCTCGTCAGCCGGCCGGGGTGGCAGAGCGGTTCTAGGCGCTACAGTCTGGAACTGCGCCACCACTACGGTCGCGGGTTCGACTCCTGCCTCGGGCATGGATGTGTGTGATGTCCTTAGGTTCGTTAGGTTTAAGTAGTTCTAGGGGACTGATGACCTCAGAAGTTAAGTTCCATAGTGCTCAGAGCCATTTGGACCATTTTTTCGTTCTCGTCATGAGGACTACAAATAACTTTAAATTACGGTTACACGATAAATCACAGAAACTTTAGAGATTGCCGAGTAAACTAAATGTCTGGGGATTACTGTTTCGACAATGTTAAACTGGAACCATGCCATATAAAATGTTGTTTGGAAGGTGGACCAAAGACTGCGTTTTATAAGAACACTTAGAAGGTGCAACGAAAATGCTGATGAGTGATGAGACTGCAAACATTACGCATGTCCGTCTTTAGGTTTACTGCTGCGCGGTTTGAGATCTTTACCAGATAGGATTGACGGCTGACATCGAAGAAGTTCAAAGAAATGCAGTTCGCATTGTACTGTCACAAAATAGGAGCGAGTATGTCATGGAAGTGATAAGCGAGTTGATATGGTAACCATTAAAATAAAAGTGTTTTTACGTAGCCGCGAGATTTTTTTCAAGGAATTTCAACTATCAATCTTACCTCCGAAAGCCAACATACTTTTTGACTCCCACGTACAGAGGAAAAAATAGTTGTAGTGATAAAAGTAGAGAAATCAGAGCTCGAGCGATAAACTTTTCCCCCACGAACTAACCGAGACCAGAAATGTAGAGAAATAGTAGGAAAGTGGTTCTATGCACTCTTTGCCAGAAACTGTAAACTGCGACGTAATTATGTGGCTGTAGGACTCTGAAACCCAACTGGGTAATGGATAGATTATGGTTGGTTCAAATGGCTCTGAGCACTGTGCGATTTAACTTCTGAGGTCATCAGTCGCCTAGAACTTAGAACTAATTAAACCTAACTAACCTAAGACATCACACACATCCACGCCCGAGGCAGGATTCGAACCTGCGACCGTAGCGATAGATTATGTCCTTATATTGCCCTTAGTGGTGTTCTATAGTGATGTCTTCTTCTCCTCTAGTGCTGGCACCTTCTAGGTTCTGCATATAGGACCAGCTGTTGTCGGGCCTTCGTCTGTGTGTCTGCTGAGTACAGTGTGTGTAGCAATGGGCCAAGGGAAAACTCTTGTGAATCCCTAGCTCGCATGTGGCGTTCTCGAGACTTCCCCTCCACCCACATTTTGGCTTCTCTAGTGCTGTACTGACCTAGAAATTTCAATATGTACCACGGCTGTAGACGGTACCAACAAACCAACAAAAAATTAACTAACTTAGTTTTTTCGAGGTGATAATTAGAACTTTATCAGTCGCAGTTTTGCTACAAAAATTCTGTTCTGAGCTGAATGCTCTCTGGAGCCGACGCACAGAGGTAGCCATTAGCCCACCTCCAGCTCGGCCAGTGAATTATTCATAAGTGACGGAGCCGTGTCATCCGGAGTCTTCTGGTACCCCACTAGGCGCTCGTCACCTTCTTTTTGCTGGTCATCTACTGGATATTATTTTTTGCATTTCGACAGCCATCCGAGACAGCATAATTGCCAATCTTCTTAATCCGTGAGCGGCACCTGTGCCTATCTGTCTCTCTCTCCCTCGCTCC
This sequence comes from Schistocerca nitens, assembly GCF_023898315.1. Taxonomy (NCBI): domain Eukaryota; kingdom Metazoa; phylum Arthropoda; class Insecta; order Orthoptera; family Acrididae; genus Schistocerca; species Schistocerca nitens. The sequence continues at coordinate 720,256,835 of NC_064618.1, forward strand.
GCTCCACTCCCCCCACCCTCGCCGGTACCACGTTCACCACTCTGCCAACAGACGGCTCTTCCTGTAGCATTCAGACATTCTACCCTTTGTCATTAATTATCTGCTACGTGAAGCGATGCCATGTTCTTCTTAATGCGTCTCCTCGTTGACCAGCTGCTATCAGCTTTTACGCACAACGTCTTCGCTTTCTCGTCACGTAACTAGGAGAGAAGCCGGATGAAAAAACTAATCCCAGGAATGCTAATTCATATCGTCCGTAGTTTACATATATCACTTCACGTGAATATCACAATGCTTCCTCAAAATCAGACCCTTTCACGGGTAAACCAAGCTGCGGTCGTCTCTAGTTTCCATGTCGCCAACGGGACGTTAAATTGTAAACTTATTTTTGCCACCCATCCTCCTGTATTCCAGAATATTCACTTTTTCTTCCATATTGGCATAAGCGTCGAACAAAAAGTTTCCGTATGAAGGCCGTACAGTCCAGCGCAGTGAGCACTGAGGCAATCATCCCATTAACGCACAAGACTGAAGAGACACGTTTGGTAAAACACGGTGTCCTGTTGCGTGAAGAAGTCCATAACTGTTGCTCCACATCCTCGTCCGACAAGAATCGTCTGTCCCTTAAGGCCTTTTGTAAGGTCCCAAGGCGCGATAATAGCAAGGGGAGAGATCAGAACAACACTAGGGCGAGTGCTCGAGTGTCTCCCTCCTGAGTTGGCGTAACTTCTGCGGTACGACATTTGCGATATGGCGACGTGCGTTGTCATCATGGAGCACCGCCGTTTGGCGCACGGTGGCACAACGGTGCTTATCAACAGACGTGATGCCCTACACACATTCTCCATTTTCCGACGGATGTCTACCGTTGTTTGTCCTTCGGCAGCCAAGAGAAGAATAACAGCACTTTGGTTCTGTTTTGGGCGCATTTGTTGATAACGTCGTCATAGTTCACGTTTTTACTTTTACCGTACGGACGTCAGAAAGACACGAGTGCAACAGTAATCAAATGGTTAAAATGGCTCTGAGCACTATGGCACTTAACGTCTGACGTCATCAGTCCCATAGAACTTAGAACTAGTTAAACCTAACCAACCTAAGGATATCACACACACATCCATGCCCGAGGCAGGATTCGTACCTGCGACCGTAGCGGTCGCGCGGTTCCAGACTGAAGAGCTTAGAACCGCTCTGTCACAGAGGGCGGCGCAACAGTAATCCCTGATCTACATGTCGCTGCTTATATACCCGCATCGCAGTCGCGATACGGTGCATATACACTGCAGTAACGCCCCTTATAAAAGGTGCAGGTTCGTCAGCTGATCCCTTTTTCCTCCTGTTGTTTTTATGGATGTTTGTTACAAGCGGTACTGATAATTTTATCTTCAATTATATCAATATCTACATCCATACTCCGCAAGCCACCACAGGCTGCATGGCGATGGGTAACTTGTACCACAGCTAATCATTCACTCTTCTGTTCTATTCGCAGATGGGGCGAGGGGAAAACGAGTGTCTATATGCCTCCGTACAAGCTCTGGTTCTCTTATTTTGTCTTCGCGGCAGTTACACTAGACGTATGTTGCTAGCATTAGGAGCGTTCTGAAGTCTGTCGCAAATGGCGGTTCTACAAACCTTCTCAATAGTGTTTCGTGAAAATATCTTCTTCCCCTCCAGGAATTACCATTTTGGTTCCCGGAGTATTTCCGTAATACTCGTGTGTTATCGAACCTACCGGTAACAAATATAGCAGCACTTCTCAGAAGTGCTTCTATGTCTTCCCTTAATCAGACCTGATGAGGATCGAAAGTACACACATCAAAAAACGTTTCGATAACTTCGTTCCCGAGAGTTCCGGAACCTGTACGGAAAACTGGAATAGAGATTAACATAAACATCATTTGCGCCCTTTTTATTACTCATGAAAACCACACATTGCATGTTGCACCTCATAGGTGGTGGTCCAGACTGCTGTACACACCGGTACCTCTAATATCCAGTAGCACGTCCTCGTGCATTGATGCACAACTCCTTTCAATTTATCCCAGGCATGTTCGATAGCGTTCATGTCTGCAGAACGTGCTGGCCACTCTAGTCGGGCGATGTCGTTATCTTTAAGAAAGTCGTTCACAAAATGTGCACGATGGGGCGCGAACTGTCGTTCATGAAGACGAATGCCTCGCTAATATGCTGCCAATATTGTTGCACTATCGGTCGGAGGATGGCATTCACGTATCTTACAGCCGTTACGGCGCCTTCCATGGCCACCAGCGGCCCCACATAATGCTACCCGAAAACAGCAGCGAACCTCCACCTTGCTGCACTCGATGGGCAGTGTGTCTAAGGCGTTCAGCGTGATCGGGTTGCTTCCAAACACGTCTCTGACGATTGTGTGTTTGAAGGCATATGCGACAGTCATCGGTGAAGAGAACGTGATGCCAATCCTGAGCGGTCCATTCGTCATGTTGTTAGGCGCATCTGTACCGCGCTGCATGGTGTGGTTGCAAAGATGGACATCGCCATGGTCGTCGGGAGTGAAGTTGCGCATCATGCAGCCTATTGCGCACAGTTCGAGTCGTAAAACGACGTCCTGTGGCTGCATGAAAAGCATTATTCAACATGGTGGCGTTGCTGTCAGGGTTCCTCCGCGCCATAACCCGTAAGTAGCAGCCCTTGGGCGGCCTGAGCGAGGCATGTCATCGACAGTTCCTGTCTCTCTGTATCTCCTCCACGTCCGAACAACATCGCTTTGGTTCGCTCCGAGACGCCTGCACACTTCCCTAGTTGAGAGCCCTTCCTGGCACAACGTAACAATTCACACGCGGTCGAACGGCCGTATGCATGGCTGAGCAACACGAGCCGTGTACCTCCTTCCTGGTGGAATGACTGGAACCTGTCGGACCCCTTCCGTTTAATAGGCGCTGCTCGTGCATGGTTGTTTACGTCTTTGGGCTTGTTTAGTGACATCTCTGAACAGTCAAAAGGACTGTGTCTGTGATACAATATCCACAGTCAACGTCTGTCTTCAGGAGTTCTAGGAACCAGGGTGATGCAAAACTTTTTTGATGTGTGTGTTAGAGTAGTTCTGAAGAGTGGCTCGCACATGCGTTCTGTCCACGGTCCCTTTTATAGATGAACTACACTGCCCTAGAATTCTCCCAGTAAACGGAAGTCGACCATGTTTCATACCTACAACCGAGCTTAATGCTCATTTCATTTCAAGCTGCTTTGCAACGTTACGCCTTGATATTTAATCGATGTGACAGTTTCGAACATCACACCATTAGTACTGTGTTTGAATATTACAGGATTCTTTTTCCCATTCATCTGCATTTACTTTCATGTTACTACGTTAGAGCGAGCTGGCACTCATCACATCACATCGAAAGTCTATACAGACCGTCATCCCGTATCCTTCTACAGTCAGAGATGACACTTTTCCAGCACACTACAGCGCCATTAGCAAATAGTTGCAGACTGCTGCTCACCTTACTCATCGGATATTTTTTGTACATAAAATATAAGAGCGATCCTATCACACTTCTTTGGAGTACTACAGGCGTTACCCTTCCCTCCGATGAACACTCGCCGTCCAGGAAAGCGTATTGGGTTTTACGACGCATGAATCAGTCAGGAACCCCGAAACTGTGCTGTCTCATGTCTCGGGTGTACAATATCGATCTGGACGTTCCAGACTTACTTGAAAAAGATGTAACAATTAAATTTAAAAATCGTGTTGCTTGCAAGTAAATTTGGTATATGCAGATCGGGAATTTGTACTCCTGATGTGTATGAGACTCCACGGTTTGGCGTGGCCGCGGTTAATTTAGGCGCCCTTTCAAGGCGCCCAGTGATGAAGCTTCCTAGCTTCAAAAGCTATACCATCTAAAACTAACAGCAATATATGTTGCAGGAGGAAAAGACACTTCTCTGTTTCTATAGTTCTTCAAACTGAGCGTGACTGCGTAGTGGTTAAAATATTTCTAAACAAACAGGTTAAAATCACGGCAGTCCAGATTGGCCTCCTCGAGGTTTCCCTGAATCTCTTAAGGCGAATATTGGGATGATGTTTTTGACAAGGACACGTCAGATTTTCTATCACGACTTCGTCCAATCTTATCCTGTTAAATGCAGAGGAGAGAGCAGATAGGTGGAAAGAATACATTGAAAGCCTCTATGAGGGTGAAGATGCGTCTGATGTGATAGAAGGAGAAACAGGAGTCGATTTAGAAGAGATAGGGGATCCAGTATTAGAATCGGAATTTAAAAGAACTTTGGAGGACTTACGGTCAAATAAGGCAGAAGGGATAGATAACATTACATCAGAATTTCTAAAATCATTGGGAGAAGTGGCAACAAAACGACTATTCACGTTGGTGTGTAGGATATATGAGTCTGGCGACATACCATCTGACTTTCGGAAAAGCATCATCCACACAATTCCGAAGACGGCAAGAGCTGACAAGTGCGAGAATTATCGCACAATCAGCTTAACAGCTCATGCATCGAAGCTGCTTACAAGAATAATATACAGAAGAATGGAAAAGAAAATTGAGAATGCGCTAGGTGACGATCAGTTTGGCTTTAGGAAAAGTAAAGGGACGAGAGAGGCAATTCTGACGTTACGGCTAATAATGGAAGCAAGGCTAAAGAAAAATCAAGACACTTTCATAGGATTTGTCGACCTGGGAAAAGCGTTCGACAATATAAAATGGTGCAAGCTGTTCGAGATTCTGAAAAAAGTAGGGGTAAGCTGTAGGGAGAGACGGGTCATATACAATATGTACAACAACCAAGAGGGAATAATAAGAGTGGACGATCAAGAACGAAGTGCTCGTATTAAGAAGGGTGCAAGACAAGGCTGTAGCCTTTCGCCCCTACTCTTCAATCTGTACATGGAAATGATGGAAATAAAAGAAAGGTTCAGGAGTGGGGATATCAATGATACGATTCGCTGATGACATTGCTATGCTGAGTGAAAGTGAAGAAGAATTAAATGATCTGCTGAACGGAATGAACAGTCTAATGAGTACACAGTATGGTTTGAGAGTAAATCGGAGAAAGACGAAGGTAATGAGAAGTAGTAGAAATGAGAACAGCGAGAAACTTAACATCAGGATTGATGGTCACGAAGTCAATGAAGTTAAGGAATTCTGCTACCTAGGCAGTAAAATAACCAATGACGGACGGAGCAAGGAGGACATCAAAAGCAGACTAGCTATGGCAAAAAAGGCATTTCTGGCCAAGAGAAGTCTACTAATATCAAATACCGGCCTTAATTTGAGGAAGAAATTTCTGGGGATGTACGTCTGGAGTACAGCATTGTATGGTAGTGAAACATGGACTGTGGGAAAACCGGAACAGAAGAGAATCGAAGCATTTGAGATGTGGTGCTATAGACGAATGTTGAAAATTAGGTGGACTGATAAGGTAAGGAATGAGGAGGTTCTATGCAGAATCGGAGAGGAAAGGAATATGTGAAAAACACTGATAAGGAGAAGGGACAGGATGATAGGACATCTGCTAAGACATGAGGGAATGACTTCCATGGTACTAGATGGAGCTGTAGAGGGCAAAAACTGTAGAGGAAGACAGAGATTGGAATACGTCAGGCAAATAATTGGGGACGTAGGTTGCAAGTGCTTCACTGAGATGAAGAGGTTAGCACAGGAAAGAAATTCGTGGCGGGCCGCATCAAACCAGTCAGCAGACTGATGACCAAAAAAAAAAAAAAAAAAAACAAAAATCCTGTTCTCTGGTTCTACAGGTGCTATCATCAATTGGACATTAAAATCTTATCTTTCTTTTTGCTTTGGCTATCCAGTTTCTAGGAAATCAGGGTAGCGTGCGCCGACTACATTCAACCGACGAATGCGGTGAAGTGGCTGTTTCCTGCTGCAGCTACGGAAAACTAATATTTTATTATAAATAATCTATCTGTTTATGCGCTCAGTGAAGTAAATAATTGATGCCATAATTGTGTTTCGTTTTCTATTTGAATAGAATTTTGAGTGGTAGCGTTGAAATACTTTTTTTTTCTACTCAATTATGACACTCTTACTGTCTTAGTTTATGAACAAATTTTAATACGTTCGTACAGTCAATTTTCGTGTCGTATCCTGTTATCTGTTTTTGTTTCATGCCAGAAGGAGCTAAATGATAGGCGCAAGTGTATATTTAGTACAGTGTTTAAATTAAGCAAAAACAATATCGGTGCTCAGGTTTTGTGTACGACGGTTAATTGTAAGTACCTTCTCAGGTTGCTCTGTAGCTACTAACTATTTTAAATCTGTAACTATTAACCTTATAAAATCAAAAACTTTGTAACATTAACACACGCCTACTGAAGATGCTTTCTATACAAATAGTACCTTTATGTTCTCAAGGTTCTAATTCATTGATGTAGACAGATTTGTAATTTAGACAGATGTGTAATTTATTTGCCGGCCGGAGTGGCCGAGCGGTTCTAGGCGCTTCAGTCTGGAACCGCGCGGCCGCTACGGTCGCAGGTTCGAATCCTGCCTCGGGCATGGATGTGTGTGATGTCCTTAGGTTAGGTAGGTTTAAGTAGTTCTAAGTTCTAGGGGACTGATGACCATAGATGTTAAGTCCCATAGTGCTCAGAGCCATTTGAACCATTTTTTTACTGCAAATTGTAAACAGATTATATCCTTTTTCTGTTATAAATGTCAACAATAAATAATTACATATCGCCTGTCTCTGCCTGAATCCGTACGCCATAGTAAGACGTAGAGGTCCATGGTTCGGTTTCCGATGGTGTGGTTCTCTTTAAATTTTCACAACTGTACGTAATCAGTAAACAGTTACCAATTTTCCGACAAATTAAAACTTGGAGACGAGCCGATTCTGATAACTTTGCATGGGACGAGGCTTGCTCAAATTCCTCAGATGGTCAACGCTTTGGAAAACATAAAAGTAAAAAGGTTCTTTACACAATTTCAGTCTGCCAGCATTTGATTGCAGAGAATACTTAGCTACAGAGTGAAAATTTCTTTCGGAAATAATTAATATGTTTTGAGACAGCTTGGTTCCGTCTTCGATGAAATTCATTGAAAATGAATGACGCATCTGTCGCTGATCTGCATCCATTCAACAATGATCGGTCTCTTACTGCGGGACACACCCTCAGTTGATATAAAGACGCAGTTAATTGCCGAAGATGCACTTGTGTACCTAGCCGAAACTGACTCTGAAAATCTGCTAACTACGTCTGCTGACGTCTCCAGCAGGAATGAAACCTGCGATACCCTGGGTCAGAAATCGTGCACTAACCGCTCATCACTGTAGAGCCAGGAAGCACATTCCGTCTCGTGAAGCTGGAAACTAACTGCACGCCTTGCGGAGGGACGGACGGTGACTAGTAGCTTAAGCGGAGAGCAGAGCAATGCAAATGCGAACCGTTGCGGCAGTGGTGTGCTGTTGTGCGCTGCCCTGCAGCGGTGCTAATTGCGCCATGCAAATGGGCGACACGGTTCGCCGCTATCGGACAAAGAGAGCACACACGTACGTAACGATCATTAGCGGTAGGCCAGCGCACTTTCGCCATTGTATTATCGTGCTTATTCGTACAAGCAAACCTGCCAGTTGCTCGGCTCCACACAGAGGGGAAGAAAAATGAGTCTCCGGTGTCAAAGAACTGAAAAACTCTTTTGCCGCACATGGTCTAATTACCTAACACTGGAAATACTATTCTCTTGACATTGCTTTTACGTACATTGTGTCGTAATCTAAGGTATTTTCCTGTGCCTAGCCCACCCTACTGGGGGAGACTTCTTTGGATGCCGCACACACGTAATTAATTTTCAAAGTGCAGTTTCGGCTCAATATACAAATTTACCTTCGAAAATTAACTAACTGCGTCTTTGTATCCACTGAGAGCGCTTCCCGCAGTAGGTGGCGAAACGCTAGCTACGCAAAATCCTACATTTACATCTACACTCTGCAAACCACTGTGAAGTGCGTGGCAGAGGATACTTCCCATTGTACAAGTTGTTGAGGCTTCCTGCCGTTCTACTCGCGTATACATCACGGGGTGAATAATTTCCTAACCGCCTTTGTGAGAGTTGTAAGTAGTCTACTCTCGTCTTTTCGATTGGCTTCGCTGCCTCTAGACCGCGAGGTCCCGGGTTCGATTCCCGAATGGGTTGGAGATTTTCTCCGTTCAGGGGCCGTGTGCTTGTGTCATCCTGATCATTTCATTTCAGCTTCATCGACGCGCAAGTCGCCGAAGTGACGTCAAATAGAAAGACTAGCTCCTTTCGGCTGAACAACCCCAGACGAGGTCACCCGGCCAACAATGCCACACGATCATTTCATTTCATTCAATGGATTTGCGTTGCTCCCATTTGTACGCGTTCAATGTCCCCTGTCAGCCTAATTGGTCAGATCCCACACAGTTTATCAGCATTCTAAAAACAATGTTCAAATGGCTCTGAGCACTATGGGACTTAACTGCTGAGGTCATCAGTCCGCTAGAACTCAGAACTACTTAAACCTAACTAACCTAAGGACATCAGACACATCCATGTCCGAGGCAGGATTCGAACCTGTGACCGTAACGGTCGCGCGGTTCCAGACTGTAGTGCCTAGAACCGCTCGGCCACTTAGGCCGGCATCAGCATTCTAGGATGAGTCGCACGAATGTTTTGTGAGCAAACTCCTTTGTAGAAGGATTGTATTTTCCTCGTATCCGACCGACAACTATGCCTACGAGACCGTTCCAGTTTATATCAGCACTAATTGTAATAGCCAAGTATTGGTGTGAGTTGACGGATTACAGTTGTGACTCGTTGATAATGTAGGGTTTTCTTTTTGTGAAGTGCCTTTGCACTATTTTTCGTAACTTATCAAGATCCGACTTAATGTTTACACACTGTTTTTTTCAGACAGTACTTCGTTACAGACAACCGCATCATCTGCGGAAGTTTGACTTTGCTATGAACAATGTCTGTACGTCTCATTAATACGCAACATGAAACGCAAGACAGCCAACACACTTTTCGGGGGCGCGCCTGAAGTTACTTCCGCCTATGACTCTCGAGCCAAGGTAACACGCTGTATCTTCCGTACCGCAGCCTGTTGTCATAAAAGCATTGGTACGTAGGACGTAAATACCAACAGTGAAAGCGTGCAGTGTAGATTAGAAAGAGTGACAGGTCCAGGAAGAAAACTTGTTTCTGGTCTTGTGGAGGCAGTTTGGTACTTACAAGGGAACCTCCCCATCGCACCCCCGTCAGATTTAGTTATAAGTTGGCACAGTGGATAGGCCTTGAAAAACTGAACACAGATCAATCGAGAAAACAGGAAGAAGTTGTGTGGAACTATGAAAAAAATTAGTAAAATATACAAACTGAGTAGTCCATGGGCAACATAGGCAACATCAAGGACAATGTGGGTTCAGGATCGCCGTGGTCCCGTGGTTAGCGTGAGTAACTGCGGAACGAGAGATCCTGGGTTCAAGTCTTCCCTCGACTGAAAATTTTACTTTCTTTATTTTCGCAAAGTTATGATCTGTCCGTTCGTTCATTGACGTCTGTGTTCACTGTAATAAGTTTAGTGTGTGTGTTTTGCGACCGCACCGCAAAACCGTGCCATTAGTAAACGAAAGGACGTGCCTCTCCAATGGGAACCGAAAACATTTGATCGCAAAGTCATAGATCAACCGATTCCTCCACAGGAAAACAGATCTGATATATTCTATACGACACTGGTGACGGCATGTGCGTCACATGACAGGAATATGTTGTCGACCCACCTAACTTGTACAATTGGCGAATGGGTAAAAAGATTCTTCTACCTTGCCCGATTTAGGTTTCTTGTGGATGTGATAATTACTCCCAAAAAAGTGATGAAAACGTAAGAGTTTGTCACATAAACTGAAAATAAAAAATTAAACTTTTCACTCGAGGGAAGACTTGAACCTAGGACCTCTCGTTTCGTAGTTGCTCTCGCTAACCACGGGACCACGGCGCTCCTGTAGTCCCATTGCCCTTGATGTTGCCTATCTTCGCATGGACTACTCAGTTTGTATATTTTTTTCATAGTTCCACACAATTTCTTCCTGTTTTCTCGATTGATCCGTGTTCAGTTTTTCAAGGCCTATCCACTGTGCCAACTTATAACTAAATCTGAGGGGGGTGCGATGGGGAGGTTCCCTTGTTAGTTTATTGTCCGACACCGCTTTAAAATGATAGCGCCGCTGCTTTGACGCGTGAGATTCCTGTTTGAATCCTTGCGGTGGATAAAATTTCAACTACCGGAATTTGGGTGACAAGCGTACGTTGTGGCACAAAAATTTTGATTACTAGGCTAAGTGGCATCGTCTTTGGTTAAACAACTGGCCTCTATTTGCTGTTTCTCATGATGCGTTAGTCTGTCACACTTTCGGTGATCATACGCCCGTCGGATGGGGAAGTTTGAGCTCGGCGGGCTTCTTGGTTCCATTCGACAAACGTAGACTATGTAAGGGCATTGCCGCGCCGAGTGACCGCGCGGTTTGAGGCGTCATGTCACGGACTGCGCGGCCCCTCCCGCCGGAGGTTCGAGTCCTCCCTCGGGCATGGGTGTGTGTGTGTGTGTTGTTCTTAGCATAAGTTAGTTTAAGTAGTGTTTAAATTTAGGGGCCGCTGCCCTAAGCAGTTTGCTCCCTTAGGAATTCACACACATTTGAACGTTTTTGTAAGGGCACTGGTAATCAACCTCTGTGTTTTCTCCATCCCTGCGACATCAAAACACAAACACCACAGGATACTAAATAAACACCGTGCATCGTCAGCTACAAGAAACATTCACCTAAGAGACTGTACTGATACCTCTCAATGAGAAGGTCGCTCTACAACGTCAAACGATCTCCCATCCAATAATGCCAGAAGACCGTTCTTCATTTTAACTAGTGATGAATTTCCATTAGGTAGTAGAAAAGGACATTAAACTGTATTTGCTTTTTTTCATATGGATGAAGTCAGACTCACGTATCGTAGATTGTTTTTGTCGTGGACGCAGTTTGAATTTTCCAGACATATCGTTCATCGATGTTATCGTATCTGAAGTTATATTTTATTAACATGTATGAGAGGTGTCTGAACTCAGAGAAATATGGACTGCCATTCATCGAAACTAGAGCTCCTCCAAACATAACTCATAATTGCTTGTGACATTGCATCGTAAATATTGAAGAGGTATGAAGGTGGCACACTTATTGTGGTTATAGCATTTTGCTCATATTATCGAGTAGTAGAACTGAAATCCCCACCAGGTCAACCTGATTTAAGTTTCCCACGGCCTTCCCAAGTCATTTCATTCCTTTATTCTACAGTCAGAGTGCCTCCAGATGCAGCTGCGGCAGCGTCCAGCTATAATGTCACCGGATCTGATGAGGTGTGAAACCAAAACCTTTCCTGCGTTTGATGCTGTTCCCAGAGGTCTGTTGTTCAGCTTTTAAAAATCACAACGGTAACTAGCGGGCCGTCCCTTCGTACTAATGATAACTGCCATGACTTTCTTTTTACAGTTTACAGATTTGAAAACAAATTAGTATTGAGACTGAGATTTTATTCTGATACTTGCAGACCACCATGTCAGTAATTTGACATTAATTATTTTCGTATACAGAGCTCTAAAACGAATTCCCCTTTCCGTTCCTCACTCAGTATAATTCCAAAAAAGGACCGCCTTCAAATTACCAAATGGCCAACTCACCGCTTAAACATCGCACTGGAACGATGGGAACGCCGAAATCAAATCGAGACCGAGTTCTTGGTGGGAATTACCGATCGGCGAACAGTTCGCTCCCAATAGCTCCGAGCCGGCAACCGGCAATTGGCCCTCGCTCGATCGCTCCAGATAATAGCGAGAGATTTTACGCAGCGGCCTCCGCAGACAAACGCTCGGCGTGGGCGCCCCCGATAACCACTGATAAATCACGCAGAGCCCCGCGTTCGCACGCTCCTTTCGTAACGAGCCTGCTAATAGCTGGGCAGGGCGCGTCCGGAACTCGCGAACAATCGAGGTTAGTCCGCCGACCAGCGGACGCAGGGAGCATTGTTCGCGTAAAGTTCACACCTCTCCCTTGCTTCGTGGAGTAAGTACCCGAGATCACCGGCAACCGCGTCCGCAATAGAACATTATCGGAAGCAACTAGCTTCGAGCGGTGCCCGACAAGCAGCGCCCGTTTTAAATTTGAAAACACAACCAAGAAACAGTTTTACGTGAAGCTATTTCGAGTAAGACGTCTTTCGTGGCTGAATTCTTGGATGAAACCTCCTCCGTTTTGTTATTTTTATAAAATGTCAAGCTTTTGACGTAGTACGTCTCCAGCATTTTCCTGAGAGAAACAAGCGACCGACTACGTGCTGCTGACAAATATGGAGGCAATGTTTGAAAGGTTGAGACTTTATCCAAATTTGTGCGGAGGAGAACAAAATAATTATGTTCCAGGAATCATTTTATTTTACAGCTGCATTCAGGGTGTCCCAGGAAGAATGGTCCATATTCAGGAGTAGTACAGGAATGATCATTCGAAACAAAAAGTAGTATAGCACACGTGGACCCTAAAGGTCATTCCATTGGAGCTACGAGCACTTCTGTAACTTCGATACCGCGAGACAAATCTCTTCTACTACAAGCTCGTTACTTTCCACAATTTTAGAGGTGGCAATAAGACCAAAAGAAAAATAGTAAGTCCAGTAAACATGGGCTCTAATACGGAGATCTTAAGACTTATGAGCACTTGTTCATCTTCGCTACTATGAAACACATCACTTCTACTGAACAAGTGCCCATAGTTCTTAAGTTATGCAGTTTAGAGGCCATGTTTACTAGACAAAAATTCTTGTTTTTGTCCATACTACCTCCTCCCAAAACACGGAAATTTGTATTTTATTTTTTTATTTTATTTGCTGCTGTTTACAAATGATCTGCCATCTCGTTACCAAGACAGGTCGTACTTTCACAATACGAGATTGTACATGTACAGAATGTGAAACTTATTTGTTATTTCTTATCTTTAATAAGAATTAATAATATTACAGCTTTAAATATCTGTGCACTTAAAAATAATTAACAAACGAAAATCTTAAAATTAACGATTTATGAATAGAAGATAGGAATTTAGAAACATAGAGAAGAGGTTATGACACATTATAACTTTAAGACGTATCATAAATCCGGAAATATTTTTATAAAATACACAAGTTTCTTACATTTAAGAAGAAAAGATAATAAACATTTATCAAATTAACAAAATTTTGGAAAATCGAAACATAAACCATAGTCATTATGGAAAGCAAAGACGTTTCAGAAGAAGAGATTTGATTCATGGTATGGAAAATGAAGACGTGCTCACAGCTGTTGAGATAAGCATTTTAGGGACCATGTTTACTCCGACATCTTTTGCTTCGAATGTCGTTCCTATCAGATCGTTGAATATTGATTATTCCTCCTGGGACACCCTGTGTTTACATGAATCTTTACATAGCTACTGTTAAGTCCAAATATAAGCTCTATCGTATAATATACTTCGCAGCCTCTCTTCGCATTTCTCCTCCATTTTTCTTTAAAAAAGATGGTAGGATGCCTCTAATGTTTTTTGAAGGATAAACGAAATTCTTTCACAGGTTTTGCCCCGTCGTAATGGGCTCACCGTTTTGATAATATGGCCAGTTTATTTTTACTTTTAAGTTTGTACCCGAATGCTCTTTCTCCCATCACAGTAATCAGCTAACCTAAGGGACGGAAGTCGTTTGTTTCAACTGTCTATGAATCGTGTAAACTTTGTTACGAGTGTTATCGTACTGTAACTCTTTGTGTGTCGTACTTTCCGAGGCGGAGGTTGGAGATCAGCCCAGCGTTTGTCTATTCTAGCGTGGAAAACAACCTAAAAATCACATTGAAGCTGCTCGTTGTAGCAGATCAGTGGTCGTTAATCCACTGCGCGAGTTCGATCCGGGCCTGACTGACATTTCCGTGACACAAGGCAGCGCACTGAGCATGAATCCGAACAAGCAGCTCTTGTCTTCACTTAAAACTTCGGGGCTGATAGGCCGTGGTTGAAGTATAAAACTCTCCCCTGACGTCTCTTGGTCGGAAGCGATTATCAAAATAAACGAATATAGTGGCTGATCCAAACTGTGATTTTCATTACTAAGCTAAGTGGCAGCGTTAACTGCATCATCGAAGCACTAGATTTTATGTGGTATCAGTCAGTCGTGTACGGTGAGAAAGTATGAAGAGGATACTGTCGATTTTTGCTCCGTCTCTAATGACACCTTTATAAAGGGAATATTGAAATAAGAAGATACCAAAAGACTGAGTAAACGCCAAAATGGTTCAGATGGCTCTGAGCACTATGGGACTTAACATCTGAGGCCATCAGTCCCCTAGAACTTAGAACTATTTAAACCTAACTAACCTAAGGACATCACACACATCCATGCCCGACACAGGATTCGAACCTGCTACCGTGGCGGTCGCGCTGTTCCAGACTGCAGCGCCTAGAACCGCTCGGCCACACCGGCCGGCGAGTGACATGGGACTCCTGATACATCTAGATACAACTCTGACAGGCGACACGTACGTAAGCATCCTGTCTGATCACCTGCATCCATTCGTGTCCATTGTGCACTCCGACGGACTTCAGCAATTCCAGCAGCACAGTGCGACAACCCACAGAGTGCTATAGAGTGGCTCCAGGAACACTCTTCTGAGTTCAAACACTTCCGCTGGTCACCAAAAATGAGCATATGTGGGATGCCTTGCAACGCGCTGTTCAGAAGAGATCACCACCCTCTCGTACTCTTACGGATTTATGGACATCCCTGCAGGATTATGGTGTCAGCTCCCCCCAGAACTACTTCAGACATTAGTGGAGTCCATGCCATGTCGTTTTGCGGCACTTCTGCGTGCTCGCGAGGGTCCTACACGATATTAGGGAGGTGTAACAGTTTCTTTGGCTCTTCAGTGTAGACTCTGCTAAGTCAAAACCATAGGTGGAAGGGCTTTGAAAAGCCTCTGACCTAGAGCGCCATTGCTCGTAAATTTGGCCATGCTGGCAACCGCCACGGACCCCACAGCGGTGTCGGACAGCTTCTATGAAAATCTGGCGCTTTGAATTCCAACAACCTTCACCCGTGACAGGAGAGTGTGAGACGCCGCACATTGCATTTTCACCTCGCGAAGGTCGGAAGAGGGTTAAAACCGATAGGAGGCTGAGGCTTGTTTAGCAAGTGTCAGTGTGTCGATTAGAGCAGAGCAGCGATGCACTTGCACGGACGCCTGATGACCTGTTCGATACCGTCTGCAGGTTCTGCTCGGGTTATCGCCGCGGGGAACAATGCATCTGGCAGACTGACACACGAGAGCGGGGAGCCCCTCCTGGCCCTGACCCACAGCGCCTCGTTGGCCAACGGCGGAAAGTTCACCGGAGATGCTGGATCAATTAAAAGCGCCGGCTGTGCGAGGCGTTGGCCGGTCGGCCGGCTGGCTGGCCGCGAAAGCCGTCTGACCTTTAGTTGCCCCCGGCGCCGGCAGGTGGCAGCAGTCGTGAGAAGGCCTGTTTGCCCGCTGCAATCACATCGCTCGCAGGCGTACAAGTCGAGCATTTAGCCGCCGCCTCGCCTTTCACAACTCCTTCCTCCTCCCCGCGTGGCTCCTCTCACTCTGTTTATTGCCTGCGGCCCGGCTCGGCGCGGCTCCGTGCTTTCCATTCCGTTACTCAGCCCGCCTCCCCGGCTGAGGGATATGAAAACTACGACCTACTTTGTTGCTGAATCACGCCTCTTCGATGTAGGATGCTGTACTGTAGTCGTGCCCTAATCTCGTATGGATTGCCGCGCGGACAATTGAGCAATGCCTTTGCCACGAAAGCTGCAGGGGAGCTTTGTTCGAGATTGCGTTCTGCCCCCTCTGTTGTGAGCCGTTTCACAGTGCGGCTGCTAACGTTGTTGTTCTCGCAGGAGCAGACAATACGAGAAACAATCATAAAATATTATAGTTACCAATTCCGGACGGGAAGGAGCGCCGGTCCCCGGCACGAAACCGCCCGGCGGCTTTGTGTCGAGGTCCGGTTTTTAGGCGGTTTTCCATCTGCCTCGGCAAATGCGGGCTGGTTCCCCTTATTCCGCCTCAGCTACACTATGTCGGCGATTGCTGCGCAAAAGAGTTCTCCACGTACGCGTTCACCAACATTACTCTACCACGCAAACATAGGGGTTACACTCGTCTGGTGTGATACGTTCTCTTTGGGGTCCACCGGGGGCTGAACCGCACAATAACCCTGGGTTCGGTGTGTTAACGAGGAATCCGAATCACGTGTCGTTTCTAGAAGCTCCTCACATAGTTGAGACGTGAAGACTAGGTTCAAACGCAGATTTAAAAAATCCAACGTCCGACTGGGATTCGATCCCGCGACCTCTTGATTTTCAGTCGAGAAATCATTTTTTATAAAATACTGTTCTAAAATTCAGGCTTTTAAAACATAATTTCTTATAATCAAAGCAATAAAATCCCAAAATGTAACATAAACAACAGGTGCTACCGTCTGTCACTGTGTAAGTGTCACTTATGCTTCCTTGTTCTGCTCGGCAGCTTTCGTTACTATTACACCATGTTTTCAACTGTTCTCAGCCGCAACGTTCAAACAGTTGCACTGTAAATTGCGAAAATTCATTGTAGATGACCATCAACCGTTTACTTTTAAGTTCAGTGCTGCCGGTTTCGATCAATAGACCATTATCAAGCCGAAGCAAAGCGTAACCAGCTTGTCACCACAACATTTGCATTGAACAACTTCGATGTAGGTAGAAAAACGTAGATTCTGTTGCAGTAAATAATCTCCAAGAGCGTATGTTTTTCTACCTACATCGAAGTTGTTCACTTCAATGTCGCGGTGACAAGCTGGTTACGCTTTGCTTCGGCTTGATAATGGTCTCTCATAGAAACCAGTGACGCTGAACTTAAAAGTAAACAGCTGATGGTCATCTACAATGAAGTTTCACAGCTGAAGTTTGACAGCTGTAAAGCCCCACCTGATCACAAATCTAAACTTGCACAGTAGCTGCTAGGTGAACGTGTGTCCAGTATTAATTAATAAAGCATTTAGCGAAGAATGACGGTGAAGATATTCCTGGCCCATCGGGATCATAGTCAATTCCGACTTCCCGAAGAGTTACGAAAAACAGATCACGATGTGACATAAGACAGTGAGATAGATGTGTAGTTACTACTTTAAATGTCCTTTGTGTTCTACACTTGAGTTTATTACAACTGGATTAATTTAAGTTTATGTTCATTACTACAGATATGCAACATATTTAAACAGCAGTGTGTCTATAACACGGACGGAGATTAACTCATCTTGGTTATACCGTAGATCTCTGAGGCTGCTGACAGTCGTAAACAAAAGACAGTCGACACGTAGGTCACCGACACATGTAGATCATAACTAAGGAACGAAGCGTAACTTTTATAATTATGTTCCGATTTAAAATACGTGTACTGTTTTAAATCTTCGGTGTCGACCTGATCCAGCGATTTCAAAAAAAGTTCCCTACGAGGTGCCTGAACGCCGTTCCGGCCGTAATTAAGACCTGGGAATATCGGACGGTAATTTGTTCTTTGTAGCTGAAAGGAAACAACATTGCAATAATGCAAGCTGAGTTCGTGGAAGTGTGTGGAAACAATTCATGAGCATAGTCACATGGTGGGTAGGTGGCGCGGTCACTTCCAGCATGGTAAAAAGACGATGAGTGACGAAGAGCAAAGTGGCGGACGGTCTCTTTTCAAGAACCGGAGATCACGAGAAAAGTGGAATCCCCAGTACTCTAAGACCAGTGTTTCGCAATAGATGCGATTCATATGGTTCAAATGGCTCTGAGCACTAAGGGACTTAACATCTGAGGTCATCAGTCCCCTAGAACTTAGAACTACTTAAACCTAATTAACCTAAGGACATCACACACATCCATCCCCGAGGCAGGATTCAAACCTGCGACCGTAGCAGTCGCGCATTTCCGGACTGAAGCGCCTAGAACCGCTCGGTCACCACGGCCGGCCTGGAGGCGATTATGGCGAAAGGGGAAATCAGTCATAGAGTATTTTGTCAGAAACTGACATTTTGAGCCCGTGGCTGTGTATAGAATACGGTTCACTCTTACACAGAAGATTACAGCAACCAGTCACCTAACTTCCTCTTACCTCTCCCTTTCTCATATAGTTGTCACAATTAATTTTATTTCCATTATCGCGTTTCAGAGGCTTAAACCTCATAGATTTATGTGAAAAAATGAGACATTTATGACGAGTTTGGTGTAACCTCTGATCACTGGCGCCAGTGCCCCAAGTTGCCCCAAAGTCGTAAAAACATACCGGCTGATCAAAAAATCAGTATAAATTTGAAAACTGAATAAATCACGGAATAATGTAGATGGAGAGGTACAAATTGACACACATGCTTGGAATGACATGGGGTTTTATTAGAACCAAAAAAAAAATACAAAAGATCAAAAAATGTCCGACAGATGGCGCTGATCAGAATAGCAATAATTAGCATAACAAAGTAAAACAAAGCAAATATGATGTTCTTTACAGGAAATGCTCAATATGTCCACCATCATTCCTCAACAATAGCTGTAGTCGAGGAATAATGTTGTTAGCAGCACTGTAAAGCATGTCCGGAGTTATGGTGAGGCATTGGCGTCGGATGTTGTCTTTCAGCATCCCTAGAGATGTCGGTCGATCACGATACACTTGCGACTTCAGGTAACCCCAAAGCCAATAATCGCACGGACTGAGGTCTGGGGACCTGGGAGGCCAAGCATGACGAAAGTGGCGGCTGAGCACACGATCATCATCAAACGACGCGCGCAAGAGATCTGTCGGACATTTTTTGAACTTTTGTATTTTTTTGGTTCTAATAAAACCCCATGTCATTCCAATCATGTGTGTAAATTTTTACCTCTCTATCTACATTATTCCGGGGTTTATTATGTTTTCAAATTTATACTGACTTTCTGATCACCCGGTATATATACTAAGGTGACAAAACTCATAGGACAGAGAGACAGCGATAGCCACACGTACAGATGGCGGTGGTACCGCTTGTACAAAGTTTAAAAGGGCAATGCGGTGGCGGAGCTGTCATCTGTACTCAGCTGATTCATTTGAAAATGTTTTCGACGTGATTACAGCCGCATGAGGGGAATTAACAGACTTTGAATGCGGAATGGTAGTTGGAGCTAGACGCACGGGACGATTCAGTTTGTAAATCGTTAAGGAATTCAATATGCCAAGATCCACCGTGTCAAGAGTGTGCTGAAAATAACACTTTTCAGGCATTACCTCTCACCACGGATAACGTTGTGGCCGACGGGCTTCACTTAACGACCGAGAGTAGCGACGTTTGCGTAGAGTTGTGAGTGTTAACAGACAAGCAACAGTGCGTGGAATAACCGTAGAAATCAACGCGGGACGTACGAGAAACGTATCCGTTAGGACAGTGTGGCGGAATTTGGCGTCAATGGGCTTTAGCAGCAGACGATCTACGCGAGTGCCTTTGCAAACAGCGCGACACCGCCTGCAATGCTTCTCCTGGGCTCGTGACCTTATCGGTTGGACCCTAGACGACTGGAAGACCGTGGTCTGGTGAGATGAGCTCCGATTTCAGTTAGTAAGAGCTGATAGTAGGATTCGAGTGTGCCACGAAGCTAAAGAACCAAGACGACAACAAGACACTGTACGAGCTTGTCGTGGTTACATGATGGTGTAGGCTGTGTTAACATGGAATGTACCGGCTCCAAAAAAAATGGTTCAAATGGTTCTGAGCACTATGAGACTTAACTTTTGAGATCATCAGTCGCCTAGAACTTAGAACTAATTAAACCTAACTAACCTAAGGACGTCACACCCATCCATGCCCGAGGCAGGATTCGAACCTGCGACCGTAGCGGTCACGCGGTTCCAGACTGAAGCGCCTAGAACCGCACGGCCACACCGGTCGGCGTACCGGCTCCTCTGGACCAACTGAACCGATCATTGCCCACTTGGAGACCACATGCTCTTCATGTTCCCAAACAACGGTGGAACTGTTATCGATGACAATGAGTCATGTCACAGGGCCACAATTGTTCGCAATTGGTTTGAAAAACATTCTGAACAAGTCGAGCAAATGATTTGGCCACTCAGATCGCCTGACATGGGCCGTAACCGAGAGATCATTTCGTGCGCAAAATCCTACACCGGCAACACTTTTACAATTACTGATGGCTATAGGGACAGGACGACTGAATATTTCTGGATGTGGAGTGAACGACACATCGAACTGCTGCACTCTATCGGGAAAAAGAAGGTTCAAAGTGGTTCAAATGGCTCTGAGCACTATGCGACTTAACTTCTGAGGTCATTAGTCGCCTAGAACTTAGAACTAATTAAACCTAACTAACCTAAGGACATCACACACATCCATGCCCGAGGCAGGACTCGAACCTGCGACCGTAGCGGTCGCTCGGCTCCAGACTGTAGCGCTAGAACGGCACGGCCACTCCGGCTGGCAAAAAGAAGGTCCCACATGGTTTTTAGGGGGTACCGCATGACATTTTTCACCTCAGTGTACGTGTCTCATTAGTTACCATAAATGCCACTGATGATGGAGGTGTAAATTCTGAAATGCCGTGTCAAAATAAAATAAATTGCGACCGGTAAGAGTAAACTTATAGTTTCAATTGATATCACTAACAGTCACGATAGGGCCTAAGTAATATATTAGTGCTGTTCTTCATGCACGTAATGTTGATTGAAAATTGCTCAAAACTGTCCACATATTAATGTTATTACAAGGTAAGTGTCACTGGTTGGCTGCACAGTTAATTAAGTAATTGATATTCATATTCAATCAGTCACTAATAAATTAGTTTTTACCCAGTGAAAGACTAGTCTGTGTTACGTCACAAGCAAACAGGTCTCAACAGTACGTGACCGTTAGTGCAAGGCGAAGATACAGGTCCTTATGAAACACGTAACTGGCCGTAACGAAGACAAAAAGAGAGAGAAATGTACGGACTAACGAGTAGCGGTGATCTCGTGAGACTGCTTTCTCCGGGCGGAAGCTGTGCGCTTATCTGGATCGGTAAGACAGGTAGCGGCCGCTTAACGAGTGTGGGCTGTTCCCAGGCCTAATCAGAGCCGCGCCGTCCTCAGGGTCTGGAGGCAGGCGACCGGCGCTGGTCGCGGCCGTCAGCTGCGCCGAGATAAGGCGCTGGCGGGCGTCTGCCACCTGCTGGAGCTGGAGCTGGAACTGGAAAGCCGACCCGCCCGGCCGCGGTTGCGTGAGTGCGTGGCGAGGAAGCGCAGCGCGTGTCCTCGGCCGGCGTCTCGTGTCGCTTGTTTGTTGAGCAAGCAGCCGGCCAGCCCGGTAGCTTGCTCCGAGGACACGCTCCCGGAGTTGTCTCACAAAGTGAAGACCGCTGGAAAGTCGACTGATAACCTCGATACTATCATACACGCAGTATATTGGATAAACGATGGCCTTCGATAATATACGGCGACTTTGAACAGTGACGTCATCCCAAGTCCCAAAACGGGACCGAACCAACATTTCAAAATGGCAAGCACGAACTCACAACACCACTGTTCATATACAGGGTGGCGCAGATAAAAGTAGGGCGTGTATGTGTAAAGGAAATGCAGTGAAATTACAGAAACATAGTGAATTTACAATGAAAAATACAGAAATAAATACGTTCATAGAAGATGTTGAAAGTGACCCTCTGCAACATGTGGAAAGCTGTGCAGGTCTAAGCATGTTCAGACACGGCCGTCATAATTTGTTTATCGATGGCGGCAACTTCCGGGCTGATGTTGTCTTTCCGTTCCTGTAGTGCGTGTGGATTTCTTTCATAGACCTCACTTTTCCAGTGTCCGCGCAGGAAAAATCACATGTTGCCAGATTCGGCAAACGTGATGGCCATAAATTTTTCTGACAGGTCGTTCCTCAGTGAAGACACCATGAACTCGTTGCAGGGATACCTTAGACTTCGTGTGTTGCCCAACATTGCTGGAAGAAGCGGTAGACCTATTGCATTTCATATTCAGTTGGTTGAGCACAAAATGTATCGAAAATTTCCATATATACAACCGTGTTGAGGGTAACGTAAAAAAATATCGTTCCAATGATGCGCGTTCCTATTACTCCTATCATGGAGTGGTTGATGACACACAATACTAGGGTCCTCCGTTGCCTAGTACTTCGCGTCCTGTGAATTCACAAGACCCGAAAAATGAAACCATTCTTCAATACTGATGATGTAATGGGAAAGGTCTAACGAACCATCGTCGATGTTATTCAAGAGCCACGTTCAGTAATCTAAACGTTTCTGACTGTCAGTCTCCGGTACTTGTTACACAACCGCGACAATATCCGCTGGAAACTCTTCCTAGTTACATGCACCTGTTGGGCCAATTTATGTGTGGACTACTTTGGGCTCTCAATAATTCTTCTGGTATTGCCTGCATTAACTTCTGGTGTGCGAACTGAAGGAATTGTTTGTCGTTTTACATTTCGTACAGATCAGTAGATGAGCCAGCTTTTATACGCGCTATTACTCTTGGTTCAAATGGCTCTAAGCACTATGACTTCACGTCTGAGGTCATCAGTCCCCTACACTGAGAACTACTTAAACCTAACTAACCTAAGGACATCACACACATCCATGCCCGAGGCAGGATTCGAACCTGCGACCGTAGCGGTCACGCGGTTCCAGACTGAAGCGCCTAGAACCGCACGGCCACACCGACCGGCGCTCTACTTCAGAAGTCAAAATACTGCATTGGCACTGAAAAGGGGGGGGGGGGGGGGGGGCGGGCTACTTTCAACTGCGACACCCTGTATGTTGTAAAATACTCCAGCCTTTCGGCCGCTTTTACAGCTAACGTTCGATGTTACCATCATATGAGGAATCAGAAAAGGGAATTATGGTTCTCTTGAAAATATAATGACGACTTCAGACTCCAGACCATCAACTTACCACCAAAAATCCATTTTCCAGAGATAGATTACCTGCATCCAAACGATCGTAATACATGTAGAGCTACAGGATCGAAAACATCTACGACTTGAAAAAGGTTATATGTAAGACAAGTCAAAGCTATCCTGTTGGTTCAACTTATCATCAAGGATAAACAGAATGTGACGTATATATTCTAACGGAATGAAACAAAACTTGTACAGTAAATGAATTCAGAGGATAGTGAACGAAATTCTATGACTTTTTCTTATAAACTCGACGTAATGGATGTCATAAATATGAAGAAAAGAATCACTAAATTGTAAACGGGTAGCAGACCTAAGTTCGGTGTACAAAAGCACAGTTGTGTAACATATCAGATGCGTACAGACGAAGACTCAGCTGTTTCGCGGAATAAAAGCGCTACTCCAGGAAACAGCTCTGCTTGAAGAAAGTCTGAGACAGGTTACGAATGGCTCTGATGTCATCCGGGCTTTTTACTACCTGAACTGCAAAGGATGCGCTGTGCGTATCAATCAAAATTGTTTCGGACGTAGGTACAGAGCTTAAACGTTCCACTGGATTGCTCGAGAGGTATTGTTAAGCTGGGAATTACGGTCATCACGTCGCATCTCAGAGAGCTGTGTCACAGGACAAAGAAATTTGCATGCAACGTCCCGTTGGGCGGCATAAGTGCATGGACAATGTTCCTCGCCAATTTTGTTCTTTTTGAAGTTACCGATAGTCGAGAAACGGCGGGAAGGCGCTTTATGAACCATGGAATAGAACGGGCAAACATGTTGTTGACCAGTAAAGGATGTTGGGGTAGCACTTACACGGTGGAATGATATATCACAGAGGTCCGGCCACGGACTACGTTATTTTAAGGAAATCAATACGGAGTGCAGTTGCGACCGAGGCGCTGGGATTATGTATACGTTGTCTGCAAATAAGCATACAGAGAGATGTTTTTTGTTTGTTTTCATGTTATTCTTCTACAGAGTTTTGAAGTACCAGGCGATATAATCGTGAGCGGAAACGTGAAAAATCTGTAATTCGAATAATTCCGAGGAGTGCGACGCACTTTCCGAGAAAAACGAACCTTTCAACAGATGAAAGAAAATATTCACCATCTCACCAACAGGTGGCACTGTAATGGCTCCAGATCTGCTGCCCGCAATTTTTTAAATTTATAGATTTATAAATGAAAAATAATAAAATTATATACATCCTCTGCTCAGACGATTCATCTTTCCCCTTAATGGGTGTAGAAATGTACATATTTTCTGCCTTTACGAAGTAATGAATGAAATGAAGCGACGCATGTATTAGAAAAATATAGCAATTTTGGCTATACTTGTGTTTTTCATTAGAATATCTACAAACCTTTGTACATAATCCTGGAAAACTACATCTCGAGTAATGTACTTAGGAACACGTTACTTAAATTACTGTTTTGTGGTCATCTAGTATCTTGACATGATGTCTTCACTTTTTTGTCAACGGTCTCATGTAGCGTCATCCATTCCGTCCCCAAGGAATTTATGGAAATACGTATAGTAACTGTGAGAGTAATCTGACTGTGCGACAGAGAATTTGTGCTAGCGCCAAGGAAGGAAAGCATGAAGTCATTCAGGGAAGGACAGTTACATTACTTGTTGAAGTCAAAAAAATCTGGACCATAACGTAAGCCTGATTTCGACTCCTACCAATGTTGTACAACATCCCTGGCCAGATCATTGTTCGATGGTATTTTGCGGTACTACTACCTATAATCAAAACACCAACGAAAAAAAACTACATTCTAATCTTCAGTCGATACTGGGGTTTGTTTTTCTGCCACAGCGCTTTTTTCACCTCTGGCACCGATGTACAAAAATGCGGTGGTGTTAGAAGTCAACGTTAAAGTAAAAGCCCACCTAAAAAGTAGCTATGCAGACCAGTTTCGAAATAGAAGGGACGCTATGACATACCACTCCCAACAGGGTCAAGTCAATTAAGAGCTGTAAATATTTCTGTATGTAATCAACAATGGATCCAAAGTTTGGCATTTAGTACTCAACTACTACTTAAAGACCAGTGTGCTCTGGCTGAGCCAATCGGCGTCTGCATTTTCCCATTATCTGTTGCTAAACAGGGTACTCACTGGTTATTCCCTACGCAAGGTCCCTTCCACATAAAACGTTCGGAAAATAAGTTTCAAACATATTGTTTGCTGTATTTATCAAACTGAGGTTCTGACGGATATGCATAATGTTACAAGTTGTGGAATCGTCTTCCTGTGTGCCACCTATATTAAACTTAACGAATATCGCACAACAGTTCATATTCATTTTGACAGGAAAAACATTTCTTCGTGGCTATAAAAAATAAATGACATTATTTAATCCACGTATGAATGTATTTTTTGTGAGGTTTGGGAGTAATTTTCTCCCCGCTACTTTGCTCGACAGGCAGAATAATGGGCTGAATTTGCTACTATATTTACAATAGTGTGCAAAACTTGAGAACTTAAGTTACTTTCATGATGTGCCACTGCCAAGTAACATAGCTCGATGAAACTTGAGCCAAGGTTCATCGAGTTGTGTTCCTTGGCAGTGACAGACAAATCAAGCGAAAGCTACTTTCACCCTGCACGCCAATATATATATGTATATATACGGGGTGACTGAACTATTGTCCTGCAGAAAAAATGAACAGGACTTCTTTTGTAGCAAATTTAATGTTTTGTACTGGGATACATTTTCGCTGGAGGCCACAGGTTTTTAATTATTCAAGAAAAACCTGTTTTAAGCTCATTTTTGTACATTTTTCTTGAATAATTCGAAAACTACAGCCTCTAGCGAAAACATATCCAAGTACAAAATTAAACTACATTAAATTTTCTACAAAAATGTCCCGTTCTTTTTTTTCTGTAGAACGAATAGTTTGCATGTAGCTAGCAAGAGAATATGAGAATCTTCCACATCGTACCATATTTGAAGGCGCGGTGGGTTGCATAAAACCCATTGGTAGGGGCAGCTAAACTACCCAATATAAAAAACTCTAATCCTCTGATGAATATTGAGGAATGTAATTGCAAATCAAATTAATTTTATGACTGGTGACTGGAATCTGTTCTTTCTTTTGCTTAGGCCATAGTCCCGCAGCGATCGCAGGGTCAGCGTGATTAGAACGGATTTGGCAAGGTTAGTGTTAGGGGTGGCCGGATGCCCTTCGTGCCGCCACGCTGTACTCCCCGTGATGGAACCAGTGTATCTCAACTGTCTGCATCTAGTGTAAATCGTGAAATAATGCGATCGTGTTACAAATGTCTGTGACGCGTGTAACTGAGGCGGAACGTGGGGACCAGCCCGGTATTCACCTAGTGGGATGTGGAAAACCGCCTAAAAACCTCATCCAGGCTGGCCGGCATACCGGTCCTCGTCGTTAATCCGCCGGGTGGATTCGATCCGGGGCCGAGTACAGGAAGCAGCGCGTTAGCGTTCTCAGCTACCCTGGCGGGTGGTGACTGGAATCTGTTATTCTTCCAATTAATGTGATCCTTCTCAAATCTTCCTGCATTTCGCTAACCTTCCGCCATAGCAACCTTCCAATAGACAACATCGTCGTCATCTCGTGGTCGTGCGGTAGCGTTCTCGCTTCCCACGCCCGTGTTCCCGGGTTCGATTCCCGGCGGGGTCGGGGATTTTCTCTGCCTCGTGATGGCTGGGTGTTGTGTGATGTCCTTAGGTTAGTTAGGTTTAACTAGTTCTAAGTTCTAGGGGACTGATGACCATAGATGTTAAGTCCCATAGTGCTCAGAGCCATTTGAACCATTTGAACATCGTCGTCTGCGAACCGCTTCACAGATTTTCGACATTAAACAGTACGTCATTTTTAGGTATTGTAAAAAGTAAGCTCGTATTTCATTCACCGAATGACGGTGCTGTACTGCATCGAATTCCTCCGGGAAGTCAAGAAACCTGATATCAATGCGGGCGCCTTTATCTGATGTTCTGGATTTCGTGGGTGCGAGATCACTGCTCTCTGATCGGTGTTTACCTTTGTAGAGGAGATTCTCGTTCTCCAAAACCGTGGCAATGTTTAGGTACTGGTTTGGGTATAAGATCCCGTGCTGAATCCTGTACCTGCAGCTTGTGGCGCCGACAGAAGGACGAAGCACCTGTGCTGGCGTGCAGTGAGCGACAGGTTGCGGGCCGGAAGCGGGCGCTCTGTCCGGAGCGCCGGTGCACGTGCTGCGGCTGCCGAGGTGATGGCCGCGTGACCTTGGCGGCGGGGCAGCCTCCAACAAAGAGCACCGGCCCAGCCCCAGAGACGCAGCCGATGACTCAGCCGTGGAGCCGCCGCCGGCATTCCTCTTCCTCCCTCCTCCTGCCTGCCTGGCCGCCGGCTTGCTACGGAGACTGCGCGCTTCCCAGTCCGCGCTCTGTTTGGGTTTGTATTACCTGAAGCCGAGTCACATTAGAAGTCAGCGGGACGGAACGACAGACGACGCCACCGTCAAACGTTGGTGTGATCACACGAGACGAAAATCAGTTCAGCGTCACTTCAGTTACATACAAATTTATAATTTGGACAGTCTTGTTCCATAAAAACACAGGAGAACTGCCGGATATCAGTAACGTCCTGCCACGATATTTCGGCGCAGAGTCTTCTGGTCATCTTCAGGTGACTACCACTGTAGTAGTAATGGCGAGTACGCGCTGAGCTCCGCTATTTAAAGCCTTACTGAGGCGACATTGCGCATGCGCTGCTCAGCATGCGCGTTCATAACAACTCCGTGCGCTGCGCCTCGCGCCCTCCACGGTGAAAGCTTGGCGTATCGATATCAAGGCGACTTATGAACCATGGAATAGAACGGGCAAACATGTTGTTGACCAGGAAATGATGTTGGGGTAGCACACGGTGGAATGATATATCACAGAGGTACGGCCACGGACTACGTTATTTTAAGGAAATCAATAGGAAATGCAGGTGCGACCGAGGTGCTGGGATTGTGTATACGTTGTCTGCAAATAAGCATACAGAGAGAATTTTTTTTTTCATGTTCTTCTTCTACAGAGTTTTGAAGTACCAGGCGATGTAATCGTGAACGCAAACATGAAAAATCTGTAATTCGAATCATTCCGGGGAGTGCGACGCACTTTCCGACAAAAACGAACCCTTTAACAGATGAACGAAAATATTCACCATCTCACCAACAGGTGGCACTGCAATGGCTCCAGATGTGCTGCCAGCAATATTTTAAATTTAGAAATTTATAAATGAAAAAAATTGAATTTTAGACGTCCTCTGCTCAGACGATTCATCTTTCCCCTTAATGGGTGTACAAATGTACATATTTGCTGCCTTTACGGAGTAATGTATTAAATGAAGCGACGCATGTATTAGAAAAATATAGCAATTTTGGCTATACTTGGGTTTTTCATTACAATATCTACAAGCCTTTGTACATATTCCTGGAAAAACTGTATCTCGAGTAATGCACTTAGGAACACGTTATTTAAATTACTATTTTGTAGTCATCTAGTATTTTTACATGATGGTTCAAATGGCTCTGAGCACTATGGGACTTAACTTCTGAGGTCATCCCCTAGAACTTAGAACTACTTAAACCTAACTAACCTAAGGACATCACACACATCCAAGCCCGAGGCAGGATTCGAACCTGCGACCGTAGCGGTCGCGCGGTTCCAGACTGTAGCGCCTAGAACCGCTCGGCCACTCCGGCCGGCCTTTTACATGATGCCTTAACTTTTTTTGTCAACGGTCTCATGTAGCGTCATCCAGTCCGTCCCCAAGGAATTTATGGAAACGGTTTTCAGAAAAGTGTTCTACGTATTATAACTGTGAGAAAACTAACTGTGTGACAGAGAATTTGTGCTAGCGCCAAGGAAGGAAAGCATGAAGTCATTTAGGGAAGGCCAGCCGCTGTGGCCGAGTGGTTCTAGGCGCTTCAGTCTGGAACCGCGCGACTGCTACGGTCGCAGGTTCGAATACTGCCTCGGGCATGGATGTGTGTGATGTCCTTAGGTTAGTTAGGGTTAAGTAGTTCTAAGTCTAGGGGACTGATGACCTAAGATGTTAAGTCCCATAGTGCTCAGAGCTATTTGAACCATTTGAACTACACGGTCTCAAGAATCCAATGAAGACCATGAGGCGAGACTTGGTGTAACCCAAGAACGTTAGGCTTCAACTTACTATTTGGAAACTCTTGAAAGCAAGGTGCGATGTAACTCTGCTCGAGAGCGTCATACATTCTCTCGCTCCTCTTTACATATTAATAAACAAATCATACGGTCATGCGAAGCTGGGGCGGGCCGCTAGCAATAGAGTAAAGACGAAGAAAACTGTAACTTTTTCTTAGAAACCCGTTACTATAACACGAGTGAGGCAAGTGAAAATAGATTAACTTCCTGTGTTAGCAGACGACGAAATTTTCTTCCCTGCTGCACTCCCCCACCAACATGAACGTCAAAACTTTCTTCACGAGAAACCTTGACCTTGACGTCCCTCTCCATTCTGCCCCATCTGGTTCCATTCCGTTCATGGCCTTTGAGAAAGACGTCATTTGAAATGCGCTGCGGAATGGTTCGACGTTCTGTGCAGTTGCGTTAAACAGAAACAAACTACACTCTCGAATCTAATACAGAGTCCATATCAGAGCACTGAAAAGTTAGTCTACATAGTCTGTACATAGACCATACCTAATGTAGGAAACCTTTACCACACCAGCAAAAAATCAGGCATCAAGATCATATATAAAAATAAGAGAAGTAGAATCTCCAGCCACACTATCTTAGCCCGTAAATAGTCGTGAAAGATGGAAAAGAGGTCTAAATGGCCTAATGCAGGATCAAATAAAGAACCCAGTTCCCTTTTTATTTATGTGAAAAATTACGGACATCCTCTATCTGCACCTGGTTGACGTCGATTATTCACAGAACGTAGACGATGGATTTCAGAATACGATGCCTATACGGAAAGTAAGGCACAATCGCTCACAGAATGGAAACCACAGTGAAATTAAAAAATGATTGATTTGCAACAGCTTGCTACACCATCCAGCTATTTCTTTACATAGTCGCTGCTCCGACTTAGACATTTGTCGTAGCGTTGTACCAACTTTCCAATAGCCTTGTCATACAAGGCAGCCGCCTGTGCTTTCCTTCATATCTCTACGCCGGTCTGCAGTTCGTTGTCTGTCTCAGAATGTTCTCTTCATAGCCAGCGGTTCGTGTGAGCCGATAAGAACGAGGGAGCAACGTACGGGTTGTATGGTGGGTCATCAAACAATTCACATCGGAAACATTGCAGGAGCGTCATTGCCTCATTGCCTTCATGAAGAAGGAAATGCATGACATGTACATTACGTGTTGTTGCACGAATTCAGGCGCAACCTTATAGCGGCCACCCATACTTGGGGTGATACTACTGTTCCAGACATCTTTACGTGCTCACTGTGTGCTCACAACTGAGAACAGCGACGTGACGCAATCAACGGGCATACGATAGACAGTGACCAACTCATCTGTGCAAAGCTTCATCAGATTTTCACAGTCGTTTCCGTTTCGCGACCTATCGGATCTTACT
This sequence comes from Schistocerca nitens, assembly GCF_023898315.1. NCBI lineage: Eukaryota > Metazoa > Arthropoda > Insecta > Orthoptera > Acrididae > Schistocerca > Schistocerca nitens. The sequence goes on from NC_064618.1 coordinate 720,287,443, forward strand.
TTCCGAATAACCCTCGTGCATATTTCTTGAAGATTCGTGTCTGGAAATCCAATTACAATTTCTGTTTCCGGTACTATGACAACAGTACCAAGCAAATTCTTATTTGAATCACCTACTGAGGAAGGCACGAGAATTCTGCGAATTTAGTTTGAGGCGTGTTGGAAACAGTAGTAGCACGGCCCCCTTTTCTGCAAAGCCCCGCTGTCGATTCGGCGTGCCCGTTTCTACCTGTAGGGCAGTGCGCGCCCTCTGTGACCACGTGAGGGACGTGTCCCGAGTGTTCACGGCGGCTGACTCACAACAGGCATGCAGGTCGCCGCAGGTCCAGCGCTGTCCCGGCCTCGCACACAAATATCGCAGTTGAGGCCGCCGCACGGGGTCCGCGTTTGCAGTCGCTTGCGACACGCCATTGCCAACGTGTCCCACATCCGCAGACGCTGCTGCGGCAAACTTGAGCGCTGTCCGTGCTTCACAAGACTTGTGGCGGTTTTCTTATTTTGTTCGGGGTAATCTGCCTTGTCAGCCAATTGGCCGGTAGCAACACAGGCCCACCGAGTACAAGTTATCGGCCAAGGAAGACGCCACAAGAATTTGAGGCCCGTACAGTTACCCCTGTATATTTTATTACCTCACGATAGTAATCCAATCCTGAATTACTAATTAGTCAGATTGCTCAGAAATCTCCGTGGGTGGACTTCAGTACTACTAATGTTGAGTAAAACCAAAGCTTTCTAAGAACAAGTCCCTCCCACAGAAGGAATGAAGCATCATTTGCAAAAATATATCGTCAATCCTCTATTCAAAACCAACTCTAATCAACCCAACCGTCAAATCAAATACATTGTAGAACCAGAGAAACTGGTACACCTAGTGTAGGGCCCACGCGAGCACGCAGAAGTGCCGCAACACGACGTTGCATGGACTGCACTAATGTCTGAAGTAGTTGGTTCAAATGGCTCTGAGCACTATGGGACTTAACTTCTAAGGTCATCACTCCCCTAGAACTTAGAACTACTTAAACCTAGCTAACCTAAGGACATCATACACATCCATGCCCGAGGCAGGATTCGAACCTGCGACTGCAGCGGTCGCGCGGTTCCTGACTGTAGCGCCTAGAACCGCCGGCCACCCCGGCCGGCGTCTAAAGTAGTGCTGGAGGGAATTGACACCATTAGTCCTGCAGGGCTCTCTAGAAATCCGTAACAGTACGACGGGGTGGAGATCTCTTGTGAACAGCATGTTGCAAAGCATCCCAGATATGCTCAATAATGTTCATGTCTGGGAAGCTTGGTGGACAGTGGAAGTGTTTAAACTCAGAAGAGTGTTCCTGGAGCCACTCTGTAGCAAATCTGGACGTGTGGGATGTCGCATTATCCTGCTGGAATTCCCCAAGTCCGTCGTAATGCGCAATGGACATGAAAGGACAGCAACTGCACACGCTCCACACCATTACAGTCCTCTGCTGACATGCAGAGTCCATGGATTCATGAGGTTGTCTCCACACCAGTACACGTCCGTCCACTCAATACAATTTGAAACGAGACTCGTCTAACCAGGCACCAATTTTCCAGTCATCAACAGTCCAATGTCGGTGTTGACGGACCAAGAGGAGGCCTAAAGATTTGTGTCTTGCAGTGATCAATGATACACGAGTGGGCCTTCGGCTCCGAAAACCCATATCGATGATGTTTCGTCGAATGGTTCTCGCCGCGCGGGATTAGCCGAGCGGTCTTGGCGCTGCAGTCTTGGACTGTGCGGCTGGTCCCGGCGGAGGTTCGAGTCCTCCCTCGGGCATGGGTGTGTTTGTAGCCGGCCGGGGTGGCCGAGCGGTCCTAGGCGCTTCAGTCTGGAACAGCGCGACCGCTACGGTCGCAGGTTCGAATCCTGCCTCGGGCATGGATGTGTGTGATGTCCTTAGGTTAGTTATAATATCCCTCGAGTGAAAATTTACAGCCGGCACGGTAGCTCAGCGTGCTCGGTCAGAGGGTTAGCTGCCCCCTGTAATAAAAAAACTGAGTGAATGGATGAATAACGAACTTCAACGGGCGTCAAGTGACGTCCGCCACGAACAATTGAAACGAACAATAACGACCAAAAAATGAGATTACCAAAAAAAAAAAAAAAAAAAAAAGCGGTCTTGGCGCTGCAGTCACGGACTGTGCGGCTGGTCCCGGCGGAGGTTCGAGTCCTCCCTCGGGTATTGGTGTGTGTGTTTGTCCTTAGGATAATTTAGGTTAAGTAGTGTGTAAGCTTAGGGACTGTTGACCTTAGCAGTTAAGTCCCATAAGATTTCACACACATTTGAACATTTGATTTTTGAATGGTTCTCACGCTGACACTTGCTGATGGCCCATCATTGAAATCTGCAGCAATTTGAGGAAGGGTTGCACTTCTGTCACGTTGAACGATTCTGTTCAGTCGTTGTTGGTCCCGTTCTTGCAGGTTCTTTTTCCGTCCGCAGCGATGTCGGAGATTTTATGTTTTAAAGGATTCCTAATATTCATGGTACAGTCGTGAAATGGTCGAACGGGAAAATCCCCACTTCATCGCTGTCTCGGAGATGCTGTGTCCCATCGCTCGTGCGCCGACTATAACACCACGTCAAACTCACTTAACATTTTATAACCTGCCATTGTAGCAGCAGTAACCTATTTAACGTCCGCGCCAGACACTTGTTGTCTTAATCAGGCGTTGCCGACCGCAGTGCCGTATTCTGCCTATTTGCGTATCTCTATATTTGAATACGCACGGCTATACCAGTTTCTATGGCGCTTCAGTGTAGTAACACTGTCGTTCAGCAGAGTAAACGTTCCAGACCAAAGGTACAATAATCACTTCCAGCAGAAATTAAATTTCACGTCACTGTATTTTTCCACAATGCCTACAGTTAAGCCCACTCAGAACAATAAACTATTCTTTACAGTCAACAGTTACATTTAATATACCACGCTTGCGGCAGTACAGGTCTTTACCAGGGCTCATACAGATACGAACAGAACTTTTATAAAATCTTTTTGCTGCGCTGGTGGATTCCTTGGCGCGTGTTGGTTGCCCGCTGTTAGGTACCAGATACTCGGTTCACCCATCGTCCACCAGTAGCAGCAGCTCATATATTACTCTAGTCTTTCTACAACAATTTTCAGTTCATAGTAACAACCTGAAAAATCCCCCTTTTCCGGACAGTGATAGCCCCTCTCAGCTTTCTATGTAATTTCCCATTCTGACACGCTTACCCCGTGCGAGTTTTTGGTTTAGTACTTAAAAAGACGGCCGATGTAAGCGGATCCTCACAAACTGCAGTCTGTATAAGGGGAAGCCCTTAAACTACACCGGGCTACCCTGTCCGTTTCCACTTCCTAAGACGCTACCCTATGCCGGAGCGGGCGGGTATCCAAGGTTCTGTTATGTGGAAAAGGGGGAGGGGGTTGTCATAGAATGTCATTGTCTCTACCAGTCCCCACGCCCTCTCGGAGCTATAACTTACAGTCATCCACAGTTAACGTGTCACAGACGTCTGAAATTTTAATAGTAATAATGATAAAACATAATTTCTTTACGCCGGTCGATATATTACTTTAGCATTTTTTGCTGAGGGACTCATGACCTTCATTACCCTCCCGCCTTGGATCCGCGCCTGAGACGTTTTACCTGCATAGTAGCATGTTCAGCGCTGTTCCAGGCGGATTCCTGGAAGAACGTCGCACGTGGTTCAGCGTGATGTGGGACTAAGTGTGCGATAGAAAGTTGCTAAAGGCGCTCAGTTGGGGAATGGCGACTGGACCTGATGGGCTACCTACACGATTCCACAAAGAGCATGTCAAAGAACTTGCTCCTGTTCTGACAAATGGTTCTGAGCACTATGGGACTTAACTTCTGAGGTCATCAGTCCCCTAGAACTTAGAACTACTTAAACCTAACTATCCTAAGGACATCACACACATCCATGCCCGAGGCAGGATTCGAACCTGCGACCGTAGCGATCGCTCGGTTCCAGACTGTAGCACCTAGAACCGCTCGGACACTCTTCTGACAGCAATATGCCTTAGGGTGCTGAAGGAGTGAAGGGTTTCCAGTGTTTGGAAAAGAATACGCGGATGGTTCCTCTTTTCAACAAGAGTAGTAGCACAGATGAACACAACTATAAGTCTAGGGAAATGGCACAGTGGTTAAAACACTGGACTCCATTCTGTACGACCGGGGTTCCATTCTCTCTCTCGCACCATCGATTCCAGCTTTCTTTCTGTGGCTATTCTAAATGGATTAAAGGCGAATACCGCAGTGACTCCTTTGAAAACAGCAGGGTGGTTTCCTTCCCCTATCAAAACTTGTGTTCCTTTTCTAGTTACATGGTCGTCGATGGGATGTTAACCCTTAATCTTCCTTTTCTTTAGAATCTCCATCCGACTCTGACGAAGTAAATTATATCAATATTTTTTGATTTTAAGACCTTATTCCAGTTACTAGCTTCGACAGAATTGTGCTGTCATCTTCAGATTAGCATTACACTTTGCGTATATTTTCACACACTTGTGTCGTCGACATATTGAGAACAAAGCCTAAATACATTAAAAAACTACACGTGTATGTGAACATATACACGAAGCGTAATGTCAGTCTGAGGAAGACAGCATGATTCTGTCGAAACTAGTTATTGGAATAACCGTCTTAAAATCGAGCCAGCTTGGCTTTCTATATATACAGAGATCGCCCCAATAACATGTGTAAGTTAATTATATCAACAAAGCGAAAGCATGAAGAATTATAACGTGGACAAATGGTACATGTATTGTAGCCATCTTCTCTCCCATATATCAGTGTCATGACGATTCAACAATATCGCTCGTTTTGTCGTTCGGTAAATCGATAAAACGTTGGCATTTTAAGAGGGGCAAAAATTATTGACAAACATAGTGTAAATTCGTAAGACTTCCGCAGGCGAAGTCAGTAACCGTAAAATTCTTTTGAGCTGTAGACTGAGTCATATTGTGAAACTATTTACCAACGTTTTGGCCACTTTGCAAGCAGCCTTTATTGCAGTACGTACTATACATCCTAATCTAGGGTTTGTGATAGTGGCTGAAACTTTGAAGCATCAGTTTACAGTAAGATCTGATCTACATTTCAAAAAAATGTTATGGAAAGAAACACAATGCGTTCGTTTATGATTCCACGGTACCCAAGCTTAAAGCTATTGTAGTTCGTATATCTCGTAATTATCTCTTTAAGTAACACAGTTAAGTAACACAGCTACTAAAGTAAAGAGAGGCTACACAGTCATACCACAGATGACATACTCAGCAAGGAAAAAAGCATTTTAACATGCAGTTTTGAGGAGAATTCGCCTCTTACGTGATGAAAATTAAAGTAACATGATAGCCGATGCGTGCTTTGGAATGCAGGGAACGTAGGGGGCGGGACTTGTGGCTGCCAAACAAGTGTAATGCTCAACTTCCTGCATTACGCAAGCTTTCCGTGAGCTTACGTGCAGCGGAAGCAACGTAATCATTTAGCTCACGTCATTTATAAAAGTGGATATCGAGCGTCATACAGCCGAAAGAAGTAACAATATAAAGTTCCGAATGGATTCCCCTATCAACATGACGCAATTTCGCCTGTCGCCCTTCCATGCCACACCAGAACGAAAACACGCCGTAGTAGAACAGTCTGCGACATTGAAGCTTTTCTTGAGAACCAGTTACTTACTGTAAGAGACCCTTATTTCTAAGTGTGACAAGCGAAATAGAGCCTTCTTGTTCGATTAGAAGTAGTCCCATTTTAAGATGCGCTAAATACTCATTCAGCTGGGTGAAATCGACGATTTATATATGTACTAGAAAGAGTTCGCAGTATCTTCCACGCAAACTTGTTTAAAGATGTTTATACCTAATGTGAGAAATATTATTTTGTAACAACTAGAAGACCTAATTTCGTTGTCTTTGACCATTTATGAAATATTGGTGTTCTGCTTGTTTCTCAAATACTACCTTACATTTTCCTTTGTGACCTTTGTCGAACCCTGTAACTGTAGTGTAAATTATACAACGATTCTGGTAGCAACAGCAACCATCCGCGACGTACCACACACATTATTTCTCAAGACAACATCCCTTTCTCTAAACATATCCTAATCGCACAAAGATGAATGAGATATCTTAGAAAGGTTTTTAACCCGTTTGTGATACTGCAAAACCGAGTTTGCGCTAAAACTTACTACCACAAAAGAGACTTTTAACTACCACAGGCAAAAGACATCATGGATGCCCAGCTTAACACCTTTGTTTCAAGAAGCCAACTTATTAATCAGGAATAAGAAACTCCCTTTTCATTTTATCTTATTTCAATTTTAGTTCTTTTAAAGTGCTTCTTAATTGGACAATTTGCATGCAAGCTGACTTTCCTAAACGAATATACTTTGTGAAACGACAGATACATTTGCTATTGTCACCTTGAATGGTGATTTAACTATTGCTGCTACGGCCTAATGTGCGTATTGTAACTGAAAATGTTTGTCGAGCTAAAGTTACAGGTCATTTGGCCGTACTAACAGTCCGTGATCTCTGCCCGTCGTACAAGCCGGGAAAATCATTCACAATGCAAAATACGTTTCAAGCCACATGGAAATGTATAAACAAGGACGTTTCATAATTTCCTGATTAAATTCCACGTCGTTCACTCATTTTTAAAGATATTTTCTCTTGACTCCCATTACTACCCTCATCCGAACGAGTACACTTACTCCAAATGCTGTCATTATTTTAAACTATGAAAGAGCAAACGTTTCAAACGGGTGCCCTAGTTTTCTTAAAATATTCTATTTTCTGTTAGCTATATATTAGTCCCAAGCAGACTGTTTAGCAAATAGTTACAGGTAGTGTATTAGCCCATAAAAAATTGAAGTTATAGTGATGATGAAATCATAGTAAATACTTCGAACTGACGATGAACTTACTGAGAATAAGACAGCTGATGAAGAAAAGGTTATTTCTGAAGAATATATTGCAACTGGATGCTGTGTCTGCCAGATATTATCTCTAATATAATGCTGACTTTTGAATGCTTCATTCGGATACCACCGCGTTATCTTTGAGCTTGTGGCTATTATTGCAACTAATGGATGGAACTACATTTTAAACTTGGATCTAAACAAAGGAACGAGTTGATGTTTTTCACGTTTGCTGTGCTACTTCAGAATGAATGTAACGGTCTTAGCAAACTCGGGTGTATTTGATTTTTTTTTTTGGACGGCTTAAAGTCCACTCAGGCTTAGAACTAAACGTGAAGACATAATACATTTCAAAAGGTCACTTTTTCACAGGGCATCAACAAACGGGACGTCAACGTCAAGAGGCATCTCGGGAAAAAGTTTTGACATGTAATTCGGTGGTGGCGGGAAGGGGTGGGGGGCGTCTGCTAAGATTGGAATTTAACCTAGTCTCTCAGCACTCGCTACTGTTATAACAGATAATTTGTTTCTACTTGGTCTTAATAAAGACTAAGCAGACAAAAACATACGAAAACCTTTGTTTCTGTTCTACCTTGCAAAGCTTCCATGACGAGTCGGATATTTTTCATCTTTAGCGTTCTTTCACAAAAGAAACCATAATCTGAAAGCGAAAAATGCTTTATTTTTCACAATCCATGAACAAAGAAAAAGCCTTCAATGTTTGTAAATATGAACATAAACTGATGAAACAGTAAATAAAGTTTTTTAACAGTGAAAAAGTCAGCTCTTTTGAAGTAGTAAACCTCTGTTGCTTTCGAAGTTATCTGGTACCGGTACTCAGAAAGAAAAAATAATCGGAATCGATAATGAGAAAAGGCTCCATGTATTCTTTAAATATTGTCCGAAGCGTTTGTGTGCATATTTTTTTCTCTAGCAAATAAATGTCGAGGTATTTGACGAGGTATTTCGACGACACTTTGCCTCCGTTTCACACATCAGCAGTTTGTCAAACAAACTTTTTCAGGGACATCAGCTATGAATTCTACGTTGACCATAATGAACCACTGCTAGCTTCTTATAGCTGATACTATATTGCCACTTATAATAACCTCACTTTCATCGCCCTGTGCTGAGCTAAGTGAACTGTGCTGATGCTCCGTCTAGTATGGATATTCCACCATTTGACGGTGATGTCGCCTTCCGTTTTGTTGGCGTCCAATGTGATTGTATTTAAAGAAGAGATCCTCTAGAATCATTAAGTCACGCGCTGACTTCATAGATGAATAAGAAATGTGAACATACATCTCCGATGTTGTCCACAAATGGCGGAATGTAGAGCTTCCTGAACAGATCGCTTGACCTCACGTCTACGCCTATTAGGAAAATGGAGATTTCAACTTGTTCGTGACTCCGCAGTCCTCCGGCACGCCTTTCTGGGCAGGGCGCTGCAGTATGCAGAAATACACTGCCTTGCACAAGCGCTAGGGACGGCTAACAAGGCCCACAGGGAGTGCCACATAAATCTGCACAGACTCTGCTCTCTCCTAGGTGGACCGTGGCGTCAGCCAAATGAAGCGGTAGCGGCCGGAGTGAGGATTTGTGGAGATGGCTATCTGGCCGGCGTGTCTGAACAAGAGGGCCGGCTCCCACACCCCGCACACCACGGCTGCAGCTACCTGGCTCCGCGCCTATTGTCTGCTCCGGCATTCCACAGGCACCTGTCCCGGGACACGCCTCCCCCCCCCCCCCCCCCTTTCACGGCCCAACTGCTCTGCTCTGCTTACGTGCCGCGTCCGACACAAAAACCGACCGCTCTGCCCTGCTGTATATGGTTCAAATGGCTCTGAGCACTATGGGACTTAACATCTATGGTCATCAGTCCCCTAGAACTTAGAACTACTTAAACCAAACTAACCTAAGGACAGCACACAACACCCAGCCATCACGAGGCAGAGAAAATCCCTGACCCCGCCGGGAATCGAACCCGGGAACCCGGGCGTGGGAAGCTAGAACGCTACCACACGACCACGAGATGCGGGCCCCTGCTGTATATCCGTCACGCCGGAAGCCTCTGCTCTCCAGAATAAGTTTTAGATAGCCCCCTGATTTGTGATACCGCAGTCACTTTACACGTGGCTCTTGTCGAGTATTTACGGATCAAACAACTGGGAAAAGCAGCCGGGTGAAGTCTTCGAAAACCGCCAATGCCTCGACGGCTGAACACGCCGTCATTTTCCAGACACAGCTTCGTCGAGACATCGCTGTGCAAGGAAATTAAACCCTCAGTAGGTGGGGCTCCACCGACCAGGAAACAGCATACGGCATATACAGGGTGTTACAAAAAGTTACGGCCAAACTTTCAGGAAACATTCCTCACACACAAATAAAGAAAAGATGTTATGTGGACATGTTTCCGGAAACGCTTAACTTCCATGTTAGAGCTCATTTTAGTTTCGTCAGTATGTACTGTACTTCCTCGATTCACCACCAGTTGGCCCAATTGAAGGAAGGTAATGCTGACTTCAGTGCTTGTGTTGACATGCGACTCATTGCTCTACAGTACTAGCATCAAGCACATCAGTACGTAGCATCAACAGGTTAGTGTTCATCACGAACGTGGTTTTGCAGTCAGTGCAATGTTTACAAATGCGGAGTTTGCAGATGCCCATTTGATGTATGGATTAGCACGGGGCAATAGCCGTGGCGCGGTACAATTGTATCGAGACAGATTTCCAGAACGAAGGTGTCCCGACAGGAAGATGTTCGAAGCAATTGATCGGCATCTTAGGGAGCACGGAACATTCCAGCCTATGACTCGCGACTGGGGAAGACCTAGAACGACGAGGACACCTGCAATGGACGAGGCAATTCTTCGTGCAGTTGACGATAACCCTAATGTCAGCGTCAGAGAAGTTGTTGCTGTACAAGGTAACGTTGACCACGTCACTGTGTGGAGAGTGCTAAGGGGGAACCAGTAGTTTCCGTACCATGTACAGCGTGTGCAGGCACTATCAGTAGCTGATTGGCCTCCACGGGTACACTTCTGCGAATGGTTCATCCAACAATGTGTCAATCCTCATTTCAGTGCAAATGTTCTCTTTACGGATGAGGCTTCATTCCAACGTGATAAAATTGTAAATTTTCACAATCAACATGTGTGGGCTGACGAGAATCCGCACTCAATTGTGCAATCACGTCATCAATACAGCTTTTCTGTGAACGTTTGGTCAGCCATTGTTGGTGATGTCTTGATTGGGCCCCATGTTCTTCCACCTACGCTCAATGGAGCACGTTATCATGATTTCATACGGGATACTTTGCTGCTAGAACATGTGCCTTTACAAGTACGACACAACATGTGGTCCATGCACGATGGAGCTCCTGCACATTTCAGTCGAAATGTTCGTACGCTTCTCAACAACAGATTCGGTGACCGATGGATTGGTAGAGGCGGACCAATTCCATGGCCTCCACGCTCTCCTGACCTCAACCCTCTTGACTTTCATTTATGGGGGCATTTGAAAGCTCTTGTCTACGCAACCCCGGTACCAAATGTAGAGACTCTTCGTGCTCGTATTGTGGACGGCTCTGATGCCATACGCCATTCTCCAGGGCTGCATCAGCGCATCAGGGATTCCATGCGACGGAGGGTGGATACATGTATCCTTGCTAACGGAGGACATTTTGAACATTTCCCTTTGAAGTCACGCTGGTACGTTCTGTTGCTGTGTGTTTCCATTCCATGATTAATGTGATTTGAAGAGAAGTAATAAAATGAGCTCTAACATGGAAAGTAAGCATTTCCGGACACATGTCCACGTAACATATTTTCTTTCTTTGTGTGTGAGGAATGTTTCCTGAAAGTTTGACCGTACCTTTTTGTAACACCCTGTACAGAAAGACAACACATACGCACAGTAAAAAACTAACGCCATCACACTGTAAGTAAGCTGTTTAGGTTTCTATGTTCGTAACACCACGTAGCGCTCTGTATATAAATCACTCACTGTGCTGTGTGCAGTCTGTGGTGTTGTTCCATTGTGTCTAACTTTTGAAGATCTTGTTCCATTGTGTCTAACTTTCGAAGATTTTGTTCCATTGTGTCTAACTTTTGAAGCTTTTGTCCCATTTGTTGCATTAATTGTAATAACAACGCAGTGGTGTCTGAAACATGTTCCTCAGTGCTATTCGGCTGTGCATTTGTACAGACAATATTCGCATTTTGAAAAGCAGAAAATGTGTCTTGACTTACTTGGGAAAACGGTGAGGACGCAAAACCTGAATCTACAGTATTTGCAGGGTTGTGTCTTGTCATTTCGGAATCCTGAGGCGAGCTGTTGCCGACCGATCGATCGATAATGCTTCCCTGTTCACTTATTGTTTCACTGTCTACTCTACACCATTATATGCCGCCCGCTCCATTTCCCTATGCACAATTACCAAATTACTACTTTGAATATCTGTTAATTCATTACACGGTGGTGCTTATAAGCTACTTGTCACACGATAACAAAAAAAGCACAATTTGAAGAGCAAAAATAAGAAAACACATTAACATAGCACTGAAAATAGTATTTAGTTAATTGCAAGCGTAGCTGCGAAATCGTAGGGGGAGACCAAGAGATGCATACACTAAGCAGATTCAGAAGGATGTAGGTTGCAGTAGGTACTGGGAGATGAAGAAGCTTGCACAGGATAGAGTAGCATGGAGAGCTGCATCAAACCAGTCTCAGGACTGAAGACCACAACAACAACAACAACAGCTGCGAAATACTTGGTGCAAATCTACATGCATGCCACAACTGTTTTACTGTACAATAATGAAAAACTACAACTACAAAGCAAATTCTATCTTCAATTACGGTCTGGCAATAAACAATAGCTACACTAATTACACAAACTACAAGAAAACATCAGAAGATCCCAGTGAGGTATCCTCGGCTAAGGGTCGACATATGAAACATCCCCTTAGAAAAATTTTATAAAATGACAGTGCTGGAAAACCTCTACGTTATTTGATTTTCAAACAGCTGAGCAAAACTGAACGTACTCAGACATTCACTAAACTGACACACAATTTTTTTTAGCGCAATGCAATCTGACTTTCAATAAACCCTACAAAATAATGGCCCTGACTATAACAATAACCTATACCTTTCATGAATCAATTACCTCGCAAAAATCTTCGATACTCAAACTACTGCCGGGGTCAGGGATTTTCTCTGCCTCGTGATGACTGGGTGTTGTGTGTTGTCCTTAGGTTAGTTAGGTATAAGTAGTTCTAAGTTCTAGGGGACTGATGACCATAGCTGTTAAGTCCCATAGTGCTCAGAGCCATTTGAACCATTTTTTTTTTCAAACTACTGCAATACAGCGAGTGCCAATACTGCCAGCTAAATAAAAGATTCTAACAACTGAAGGCACTAACTACTGATCGGCATAGTTAGCAAGTTCATTATATCCAGTATTACAAATTTACTCTTTCTGATGGACACACGTCCAGAACGTCCGCTCTAAAAATTCTGCCATCTCCTACTCACATCCACCACTGCTGGCGGCTCACCTCCAACTGCGCAACGCTACGCGCTGTTAACATCCAACTGCCCAACACTACAATAGCAAATATTCCAACAATGCGAACCAGCCACAGACTGCACACAGCACAGTCAGTGATTTTCATACAGAGCGCTGCGGGTATTACCAACATAAAAATCTAAACAGCCTACTTACAACACAACTAAAGGCAACGTCAGAAGTTATCGGTAGTGAAATTACCAAGGACTGAGAGAGTAGCATTAACTCTATTCCTCTGTTATTTGACCAGGGAGAGAGCAGGATTCAGAGCGGAATTTAAGCAAAAACCTCCGGCTCTATTTATAACGTAACTAGCTAATTTAATTCCAACTGCTCCTTTACACTTTTCCAAAAGCTGCAAGTGGACGGCAGAATCTCTGTGTTATACTGCGTAGGATCACCGGTACCAAGGCAGTGTCCTACGTTAGCAGATTTGTTCGACTCTTGTAAATGTGAGTGATGCTAATGTTCTATACACTTCTCCTACACGGTCGTGATGGTCTGACCAATGTGTGACACACGCCACAAGCACATGGAGTACTGCAGACACCGAACTAACTCAAACCAAGATCATCCTTTACAGACCCTAAAAGGGCCCTAATTTTGGATGGCAGTAGAAAAATACGCTTCACACTGTTTCCGCAGAAAACAAAGCGTTCGAAAATGCTATCTGCCTAAGTGAAAAAAGCCGTAGACTTAGGTGGCACTCGATTTACGACTGATCGATAGCGCAGTACTCGCATGATCTGTCGTTCACTACCGGTAACCATTTTGGTGAAAGGTAACTATTAGGTGGGAAACTCTATCAGGGTCTGAGATGAAGTGAGCCCTATGAATGAAGGTATTCGTACTGGGGCGAACGGTGGTAGGTTTCAGCATGAAGATACAAATCAGTGTGAGCTGGTCTCCCACAAACAACATCTAGGAAAGAAAGACAGTCATCCTTGTCGAACTCCAGACTGAACCGATTATTCGGATGGATTGGAATCATATGTTCTAAATAACTGTTCAAAGTCTTACTATCACGAGGCCAACAACAAGTGTAGTCTACGTATCTAAAACAATCATGCAACTTTCAATGCCGCCGACTCCAGGGAAAGTTCCTTCATAGCATTTGCTTCTTGTAAATGACAGGGTTATTCACATATCGAAATATCGGCGGTTGTCAAAGACATCACCCAGCTGCACTGCTATAAGTTGTCTGAACATTTTAAGCGCCGGGAGAAATTCAAGTTTAACACATTTATAAACCAGCACATCATGCCAACGAAACGATGCTACTGCTTGAAGAGAAAATCGTTGCTATTTCGTCCAATATTGCATCATTAGCATTGATTATGTGGCCGAACACTTACAGCCGGTCTACGAACACAGACCACCTAAGAGATAAGATGGATTTGTGACTTCTGTCAACGCCGGCTCGCTTTCCGCTGTTGTTGGATTCTGAAACGCCTTAACAGTCATCTAACACTTTTTCCTAACGGGTTCCTCGAGTTTATTCAACAGTTTGTGGGCGAACCCAATGTCGACATAGTTTTGCGAGGATTCGCCACTATGTCCCTGTATGAACGCAGAACGTTGTGTCAAAAGCTGGTGCAGATAACATAATACTTTTAAAACTGGGAATTCTTTAGACTTCAATAACACGAAAAACACTTCCGGGATGAAAAACCATCTAGGAGCAGTTTTGACAAAATTTACGACGCACCTAAACCGTCAGACGAAAAATTTTGTCTCAACGCCAGTGTACGTAACATATAAACAATTTTTTGCATATAAAACGCATATTTTACGTATCTTCGAAAAGCGAACGGCTTTTCTAAAAACAGCCAGTTTAATGAAATCATAGTCAGACGCTTGTCGCTATACCACGATTCTCACACTGAACACGTTCCGAACTTAAGTCCATTTTCAGCACTTGTGATGATAAAAGTTTACAGCAATAATAAAAATAACAAAGTACATAGCGCAACCAAAGATCACAGGCACAGTCAAAACGTTAAAATCTGCTATTCTGCCTCAAAGGAACGGTGGTTGCTGGCGTTGGTTAACTCCATTAAGGGTTCGTTGTTCTCTCTGTAGAGATTTGGCAAATCCAGACGAGAACTTTCTTATCAAAATACGCATGAAATTTCACAAATGCGCGGACGCGAGCTCTATAATACAGAAAAGATCGAGGAAGTATCTACTAATGCCCCCCCCTCCCACCCCTATTTCCGTAGCTTGCCCTTCAGGTAGAAGAGCGCGTGGGCAGGAGACACGTAAGCGCTTTGCGGACTGACAGATTAAATGGACAGATTGCCCTTATCGAAGCGTGTTTTGTAGAAAGGTTAAATATTATCGTTGGCTTAATAATATTCTTTAAAGAGATTGGAGCTCATTATTCTACACTTTCATTCGTTTGAAGACTTGTCTGTTATTTTTCTGCCATTTAGTGAATAAAAGATTAGTTATAATTTACTTTCTTTCCGAACTTTTGCCATAAAATGTAACAGTAAGAGTGCTGATCTCCAACAATATCGCTTATTGACGTTTCGTAGTGAGTAGCCAAGAGTAAATCACAGGTTTGTTGCCGATTGCGGAGTTTTCAGCAAGTAGCGGAGGCAAGGTGTTGAGCAGGTAACAGCTGCAGAGTTAGTGTGAACCAGTTACAAATAGTAGTAAGACGAGGATTTAATGTTCTGCCACATTGATGCAGCTGTAGCTGAGTAGTGCAAGAACGGGGAAGAAATTGGTTTAAGGAAAGTACAGAAAACTTAAGGGGCTCCGGAACGCCCTATACTTACAATGTTAAAATAACGCTTACAAATTACATCTTTCCTCACAAAGTATTTGAGGTAGGAAGTTGAACTTTTTACAGATTATTTATTGGAATATGGGCTACAACTTAACACAGGGATTTTACAAAATTTTAGTTCAGTTATTAAAGATGATTTTTTTCAATTGTAATGAAAATTCACAACATTTTTTTGCAATTTTTTATTTATATATTCAAAAATATACAGTTTTTTGGAAAAAGCCTGTGTTAAATTATGCAGAAGGTACTGTGTAACATTTACTGAAAGTTTGAAACAAATATGTTTGGAAGATCCTTAGAAAACATGTAATTAGTATGAGAAAATAAAAGTTTTGGGAATCGAGCGACAAAGATTGGATTAACTTTTTAGTGCATTCCAGGTCCATAGGATGGATTATCTTCATCCTCTGGAAACTGCTCCTCCAGCTTCCTCTTGTTCCTCCTCCTGTTTACTCTTGCTTGTATTTCTAGACTCTTTACAGCCCTGTCTGCAGCCGGAAGGCGTTCCTTGTCTAAAGCAAGCATCGCTTGTACCATGTTAGAACCTATCTTCATTCCCATATTTCTAAATACCTTTGGCTTTCCAACATTTCTCCTTTTCTTAAAAGCCTTCAGAGGATTTCTAATAACTTTACTTTTACTCATTATTATACTTCAACAAAAGAGAGACTCAAGAAGCAGAATTAATTACGAATATTTTCGAGATAACGACAGAGTAAATAAACATGAAACAATCGACAATCACACCAGCGATATATATTGAACCATCACAGGTTAGCCACAACACATACTTTATCTCACATCACTAAAATGTACCTGATGAACACGGACGTTAATAATAACACCATTTGACAGCAGTTTAACACCGCCACAGTGGGTCACGCCCATGTAGAACACATTTCAATAAAAATTTAAAAATAGTTGTAGTCTTCGGAATTGAATAAATTATGTATCTATTAAAAGGTAATAGTCTGCAGATTCAGAAAACGCAAAAAAGTAAAAATTGAACTTTTCATGATTTTGAGCCTTTCCGGAGCCCCTTAAATCAGCATAGCCGCACGATGATTTGACAACGGCTCTATTGCCTCAACCACTGCGGCTACTCGTTAACTACACAAGTTTATCAGTTAACTCATTATTCGAAGTATTGAAAGTGAGCGCGCTGGACGGAAGTCCGTACGAAGGCTGGCGTGTGCGTGCTGTGACCGCTCGCGTGACAGGACAGCACGACCTCCGCGAAGCCACGGCCTCTGGACATTACCAGCGCCCCCGGGGTCCCGCCACGGCTGACACACACGCACATCTCAGGCCTGAGGTCGCACTGCGCAAGCGCGCACTCGTGACATTTGCCTGTCACCGACTGGAACGCCAGCCTAACCTCTACAACTAGTCAGTCCACACATTTCGTACTTTCTCGGCTGGTGTCCGGTTTCACAGAAACACCAGCGCGCCCTTTCCCCTTAGAAAGTGCTTTCTTAATTCTGTTTCAGCAGTTTAAAACTTATTTACAAATATTCCACCTGAAAATGATGGTGCGAGTCGCCGAAACGCCAACTGGGACGGACTATAAATGCGATTTATTGTTAATGTAAGAGGGTGACTCAAATGAAAATCTTAAATATTTTTTTAAATATTATTTATTGTGCAGAAGTGCTACAAAGCTGTATCAGTTTTCATCATAATCTCCCCCACGCTCAATGCAAGTCCTCCAGCGCTTACAAAGTGCACAAATTCCTTTAGAAAAAAAAAATTCTTTTGGTAGTCCGCGCAACCACTCACGCACCGCGTGGCGTACCTCTTCATCAGAATGGAACTTCTTTCCTCCCATTGCGTCTTTGAGTGGTCCAGACATATGGATGTCACTTGGGGCAAGGTTTCGGTGATGAGGAATGGCGCCATTCTTTGCTCGCTCTCTTCGTTTCCGGTTGGTGGAAGTGAACCCAGGCTTCGTCCCCATTAACGATTCTTGCAAGAAAGCCATCACCTTCTCGTTCAAAGCGCCGAAGAACTTCTTCACAAGCATCAACATATCGTTCTCTCATTTCAGGAGTCAGCTGAGATGGCACCCATCTTGCAGACACTTTGTGAAACTGGAGCACATCAAGCACAGTGTGGTGTGCTGACCCATTAATAATCTGTAAATATGCTGCAATGTCATTCAGTGTCGCTCGGCGTCTTCAACTGCTGCAATGTTCTGTGGAGTCACAACTCGTTGTGCCTGACCTGGACGAGGAGCATCTTCCACTGAAGTCACACCATTTGCGCACTTCCTACTCGTTTCGTCCGCAGCTCGTGGTCGTGCGGTAGCGTTCTCGCTTCCCGCGCCCGAGTTCGATTCCCGGTGGGGTCAGGGATTTTCTCTGCCTCGTGATGACTGGGTGTTGTGTGATGTCCTTAGGTTAGTTAGGTTTAAGTAGTTCTAAGTTCTAGGGGACTGATGACCATAGATGTTAAGTCCCATAGTACTCAGAGCCATTTTCCTACTCGTTTCGTAGACTTGCTGCTGTGATAAATATGTATCACCGTACTGGACCTTCATTCGTCGATAAATTTCAATAGGTTTCACACAGTCACTACACAAAATCCGAATAACTAGACACTGTTTTTCCATGGTGCAAGTTGCAAGTGGGGCGGCCATCTTTATACTGATACTGCGACGGTATGTGTGCATCTGCACTATGCTGCCACCTACAGGCCATTCTGCACGCTGTTTGTAGCACGCTTACCAACTTACAGGATAACGGCGCGAAATTTCTAATTGTTATTACAAATTTAAGGTTTTCATTTGACACACCCTCGTTTATAAAGTCTACTTGATTTGCAAACAACTGCTTTTTTTTTTATTTATACCCAAACATGTTTCACCGCCTTTGTGCCATCTTCAGTGAGTGTTATTTATGCAAATGTGTGAAATATGAACCTGGTTTAAGTGAAATTAGTTCTAACGAAAATTAGGCCCAAAAAGTTTTTGCTTGCTGTTGTCATTCACTTAACATTTTTGTCCACATTACTGGGTTATGTTCGTTTATAGTCTGTTTTCCTTCTGATTTTGTCTTCTGTATGCAGAATTCTTCTGTTGTAAATTTATGGTATAATCTGCGGCTAGATTTTAGTATTTTTAAATCTGATTCTGTTTTAGTTGGGTGAGGTTGTGGGCCGTTAGGTGCTCTCCGTGAAAGGGCTTTAGGAGTCACTGATTCAGCCCCTCTCTCTCTCCTCTCTCCTCTCTCTCTCTCTCTCTCTCTTTTTTTTTTTTTTTTTTTTTCAAGCAAATTTATGTCTGCAGTCAGATTTTCTTGCAAAGACAAGACAACAAGTGTTTCATATGAACATATTTTTCTGGTTTCAACATGACTTAAAAGAGACACGTTTGTAGTTTAGAGGAGTTTAGATCTGTGGCATAGTGCGCTATAAACACACGTTGTGAGATACGATTTTATATCTTCCTTGAGAGTCGCCTGGCACCATAGATAGTACGATGGCGGCTAATGACTCCCTCAGCACTTATATACAGTGTGATATCTAACTGCTGAGGGTAGCCGTGTTCATAAACGCTCAGTTACCTTATTTATGATCAGAGATACGGAAGGCGAAGATTTTATCATTATAAGTGGATGTTCTTCAATTCTGTGATTGATAAATATTGTCCTCATCTCCCGTTGCAGCACATGCACTTATAAGCTTAAGCTTTTTCTACACGTACATCTACATCTGTACTCTGTGGGCCGCCGTTGCCCCCCTCCCCCCTCCCCCCCTTCCCTGTTGCAGTCGCGAATGGTGCGCTAGAAGAACGATCCTTGGTAAGGCTCTGAGTGGGCTCGAATCTATCCAATTTTAGCTCGTGGTCTCTTCGCGCGCGAAGATACATGTAGGTGGATCGGCTGGCTCTTCTACGAACGTACATTCTCGGAATTTTAACGTAAACAGCGCCGTAATGCACAAAACCACTCTTACAGGGCCTACCATGGAAAATAAACTCAGTCTGGTGTCCGCCTTTCTTGTGATTAATTTTATGTGATCGTTATGCTCTTGACTCATACTCCCAGATATTTGGTGGATGTGACATCTTCTGGTGATTATTCGGTGATCGTATTGACAAACAATCACAGATGTTTCCGCCTATTTGTACAGGACGAAGCAGGGATAAGTGCAGATATTTTTGCATGTTGTACCTTAATATCCACACGTCGTATATACAGGATGGTCCATTGATAGTTACCGGGCCAAATATCACACGAAATAAGCATCAAACGAAAAAACTACAAAGAACGAAACTCGTCTAGCTTGAATGGGGAAACCACATGGCGATATGGTTGGCTTGTTAGATGGCGCTGCCATAGGTCAAACGGATATCAACTGCGTTTTTTATTACATATTCGTGTAGTACGTAAAGAAATATGAATGTTTTAGTTGGACCACTTTTTTCGCTTTGTGATAGAAGGCGTTGCAATAGTCACAAACGTATAAGTATGTGATATCACGTAACATTCCGCCAGTGCGGACGGTATTTGCTTCGTGATACACTACCCGTGTTAAAATGAACCGTTTACCAATTGCGGAAAAGGTCGATATCGAGTTGATGTATGGCTATTGTGATCAAAATGCCCAACGGGCGTGTGCCATGTATGCTGCTCGACATCCTGGACGACATCACCCAAGTGTCCGGACCGTTCGCCGGATAGTTACTTTATTTAAGGAAACAGGAAGTGTTCAGCCACATGTGAAACGTCAACCACGACCTGCAACGAATGATGATGCCCAAATAGGTGTTTTAGCTGCTGTCGCGGCTAATCCGCACATCAGTAGCAGACAAATTGCTCGAGAATCGGGAATCTCAAAAACATCGGCGTTGAGAATGCTGCATCAACATCGATTGCACCCGTACCATATTTCTATGCAACAGGAATTGCATGGCAACGACTTTGGACGTCGTGTACACTTCTGCCACTGGGCACAAGAGAAATTACGGGACGATGACAGATTTTTCGCACGCGTTCTATTTAGCGACGAAGCGTCATTCACCAACACGGTAACGTAAACCGGAATAATATGCACTATTGGGCAACGGAAAATCCACGATGACTGCGACAAGTGGAACATCAGCGACCTTGGTGGGTTAATGTATGGTGCGGCATTATGGGAGGAAAGGTAATTGCCCCCATTTTATCGATGGCAATCTAAACGGTGCAATGTATGCTGATTTCTTACGTAATTTTCTACCGATGTTACTACAAGATGTTTCACTGCATGACAGAATGGCGATGTACTTCCAACCTGATGGATGTCCGGCACATAGCTCGCGTGCGGTTGAAGCCTTATTGAATAGCATATTTCTTGACAGGTGGATTGGTCGTCGAAGGACCATACCATGGCCCGCACGCTCACCGGATCTGACATCTCCGGATTTCTTTCTGTGGGGAAAGTTTAGGGATATTTGCTATTGTGTTCCACCGACAACGCCTGACAACATGCGTCAGCGCATTGTCAATGCATGTGCGAACATTACGGAAGGCGAATTACTCGCTGTTGAAAGGAATGTCGTAACACGTATTGCCAAATGCATTGAGGTTGACGGACATCATTTTGAGCATTTATTGCATTTATGTGGTATTTACAGGTAATCACGCTGTAACAGCATGCGTTCTCATAAATGATGAGTTCACAAAGGTACATGTATCACATTGGAACAACCGGAATAAAATGTTCAAACGTACCTACGTTCTGTATTTTAATTTAGAAAACCTACCTGTTACCAACTGTTCGTCTAAAATTGTGAGCCATATGTTTGTGACTATTACAGCGCCATCTATCACGAAGCGAAGAAAGCGGTCCAACTTCATTCATATTTCTTTACGTACTACACGAAATGTAATAAAAAATGGGGGTTCCTATTTTAAAAAACCAAGTTGATATCCGTTTGACCTATGGCAGCGCCAGCTAGTGGGCCAACCGTAACGCCATCTGGTTTCCCCCTTCAGGCTAGACGAGTTTCGTTCTTTGTAGTTTTTTCGTTGGATGCTTATTTCGTGAGATATTTGGCCCGGTCACGATCAATGGACCACCCTGTATATTGTCAGCTATAATGGTCCTACAACACTCACTTGGGTACACTAGAAGTTACTTCTACGTCAGTTCGTTAATAATGACGTGGTGTGCTCTGTTTGCTAGGAAATCTTCCATACAATTCTAAAGCTGGTCTTAAAATTCTGCATTTTGTCGTTAGGTGACAGTGCGCATGTGTATCAGATAAACGGGTGTCAGACGCCATCTGAATTTCCTGGACGAACGGAGCGAAATAGGTTTCACACTACCGTTGTTTACGAAGTGCGAGTTGATTGCTGCAGCCGGCCGTGGTGGACGAGCGGTTCTAGGCTCTACAGTCTGGAACCGCGCGACCGCTACGGTCTCAGGTTCGAATCCTGCCTCGGACATGGGTGTGTGTGATGTCCTTCGGTTA
Organism: Schistocerca nitens; assembly: GCF_023898315.1. Lineage (NCBI taxonomy): Eukaryota > Metazoa > Arthropoda > Insecta > Orthoptera > Acrididae > Schistocerca > Schistocerca nitens. The sequence continues at coordinate 720,309,214 of NC_064618.1, forward strand.
GTTAGGTTTTAGTAGTTGTACATTCTAGGGGACTGATGACCTCAGAATTTAAGTCCCATAGTCCTTAGAGCCATTTGAACCATTTGATTGCTACAGATTTCGGTCTCCCGAAAGATCACAATACGGGAGTGTAGAATATGTGCCACAATTCTGCGACACGCTGACGTCAGCGGTATAGGGCTGTAGTTGTGTTCTTCTGTTCGGCCTCCTTGAAGAGAGGAAAGACCTGCGCATTGTTCCATTCACTTTTTGCACAGCGTTGCAAGTTCGTCCCACTGCAGCCGGCGATGAAGCAAGTAAACGGATACAGTGCAGTGCACAAATAACTGCACAGCGGCGTCGCGAGGTCCGCGCGACTCGAGATTAGATTGCTGGGGAGCCCCACTCCACCGGCAGAGCCGGCCAGGATCGCCTGCAGTTCAGCGGGCCCGTCGCCGCCTCGCCGGCGCCTGAGCTGTCGGCTGGGTGGCCTATGCGGCAGGTGCTCCGCGCCTCGACTGCGAATCGCTGACCCACATTCGAGGCGTCAGTCGGACCGCATAAAGCCGCCCGCCGCGGCGACGCCGCTTTGCGCAAGACGCTGCCAGTTCCCGCCCGGCTGCTATGCATGACGTCGACCAGAGGGAAGCCCGAAACAGGGGTTGCGGCTCATTGTTACAATCACGATAGTTAAGTCGGCTGAGCGACCATCTCTCCCCAACTAGAACCTCCTGACATTCGTTAACAACACTCTCTAAGAAATATATTCATACGTACAGTCCCGCCATTACTTTTTAATCGAAAAAAACGCAGCAACCAGCCGCTATGCTTATTTACGTCAACACGTGTTTCGATTTTCCATCCTTAAGTTCACGTAACACACCTGAAGGTGTGTGAAAACCCGAAATGTACATGGTGATTTAGCTACCCCTACAGCTGGGTTATATGCAAGCCGTAACTCCTTCAAATACCACGAGCAAAATTTTCGTATTTTCTCTCTCGCTCTACCCAAACTATTAGTCCTACAGAAAAAATGAATAGAAACTTTTTAAGGAAATTTTTTATTATTATTTTGACCTTTTCCTCATTACAGAGGCGTATCTCCAACATAATAATTTACTCGAAAATTACAATACAAACAATAAACGTTCTTAAACTATTTTTTCAAAATATTCCTCCAGGTGTTTCGATCTTGTATTTCCTCTTCCTCTGCGCCCATTCTCCTCATTGTGTGCTGTACATTTTCGAGACAGGTGGTCATAGGTCGTCCTCGTCTTCTTCTCCCCTCCGGTTCCCAATCCAGTATCAATTTTGGTATTCTGGTTTTCTCCATTCGTCGTACATGCCCGTACCACTGTAATTTCTTCCTATCCATTACGTCATACATTCTTTCTTTTATTTCCATTCCTTATTATTTCCATTCCTTATTATTTCCTGGAGATTCTTGCCGATCTTCTCCAGAAGTCCACCTCTAGAGCTTGTAATTTTTTTAATGTGCTTCATGTTAATTGTCCTGGTCCCCGTTCCATACAGAACCACACTCTATAATATGGATTTGTATATTAAGTTTTTGTTCTGATCATTACATTCCTGCTCCATAAGACTCGGTTAAGCATCCCAATAACCTTCCGTCCGCTACTAATTCTTTTATTGATTTCTCTGATTTTCCCTCGATTTCTAAAATGGATCCCAAATAACAGAAAGTGTTTATCTTTAGTAAATTTAATGCAGTTAAATTTTGTACTGGAATACGTTTTCGCCAGAGGCCATAGTTTTCGAATTATTCGAGAAAAGCATACCGAAGTAACTTCCAAACGCGTTTTTCTTGAACAGTTCTAAAACTGTGCGCTTCAGCGAATACGTATCTCAGTACAAAATTCAACTATAGCAAATTTTCCACGAAAAGGTCCTGTTCATTTTTTCTGTGGGCTAATAGTTCTTCCGTGGTGAACTAGAGACAGTATTCAAACACCGTGCATGTTTTTTGAAGACGTTGCGGTACGCATAAAATGCACTGGAACGGGCAGCTGTATCGCCCTGTACATTTGTATCAATAAAATTATTAGAGGTAGCTCGAAAAAAAAATAAAGCTACCTACTTAAGTTTGTGTTTGCAGGTACATGTTAGCAGTCCTGGTACACCCTGAAAGCCGGTCATCGCGGTACCGTAGAACGCTGTTAGAAGAGCCGGCCCATTATTAGGTTGTGGATCGTGCGGTAAAGCCTCAGCGGGAATGTTGCATCTGTGTCTGGCCGATCTAAATGACTTCTTTATCCGTCTGGATAGGCCTGATGCAACTGCAATATGCCTCCTGTTGCCGCATAATATTATTTTTTATAAGTAGGGCAGTGCTATTTTGACTCCGGCAGCAGCGCGTTCTTCGCTACTCCGGCGTGGAGATTTCAATGTGTACCAGCACTTAAGACCTGTACCTACAAATAAACAAAAACATAATAACGTAGCTTTATGTTTTGAGGTGATAAAAACTTCGTGAGTACACTCTTAATCTCTCTTTTCTCGGTTAGAGCATCACGCCATCAACAAGAATAAGACCAATATTTGTTTATACGCGTGTACAGTTACCTCGCACTCTTCATAATGTAAAACAACGACAAAACTACTTGTAGGTTTATAACAATCTATTGTCTTGGCACATTTCAGAAGCACGCGTCTTCCTATTCAGATGGCTAGATTCTGTGCACTTATGTCTGAACACAGTGTTTTCTCGTGCATACTTGTCGGTCGCTAATGCCCATCGTAAATGTCTAACTCATTTTTAAAATGCGTGGATTTATAACATGTTGTTTAGTATCTTAGATTTTCCCAGCATATGTTATTTTCGAACACTTCTAGGGTATTCACCGTGATGGCGTCGTACGTATGGCGCGATATTTGTCATATTCAGCCAGGACGCTGGACAGCTTGTCGAAATATCGCACCATCTGGACGATGCCATCCGAGAAGAATTCAGAATAGTTGTTTAGTAGTTAGGATATGTTTAGTTTCTCAAGAGTGATAAATCCATGACAAAAAATGGTGAAGTCGAAGAAGCACACGAATCATAATCAGTGATGTGTCGGCAGCTGGGCCAACACCTTGTAGCTCGAAGTGGCTGAAGTGCACGCTAAACTAACGCAGACGGGCGCGAGGTACTGGAACATGAGACTTATTAATGAATAAGAAGAAAAGTACGTAGCTGGAATAAGATACTTAACTTTATTCTCTTGTTGGAATACATCTCTTGAATAGTAGTAGCTATTAGCACTGATACAATTTGCGCCTTGCTAGGTAGTAGCTATGGAATAAGCTGAAGGCTATTCTATCAGTCTCTCGGCAAATGAGAGGAAGACTTGGTAGGTCTGGTCGCAAGCTATGTCGTCCGTACAACTGGGGCGAGGTCATGTCCGTGTCTTGTGACCTGCCATGTGGTGGCGCTAGGATTGCGATTACACAGTGGCGACACGCGGGTCCGACATGTACTACAGGACCGCGGCCGATTTAAGTTACCACCTAGCCAGTGTGGTGTCTAGCGGTGACACCACATTCCTCCCCCGCAAATCGGCGAACGGTCGTGAGATAAGGCTGCCGCCCGCCGTGGGGAGGACCCCATGTTGACGTATGCGATGAGGTGGGGAGCCTAACAACAGGCGAGGCTGTGCCACCCGCACCCGGCCATTCGGTCCGAGGGGAGCTAGGAAACGCCTGCAAACCTAGTCCAGGGTGCACGTCAACATGCGGTGTATGCGCACGTAATGAGACAGAAGGGTCGACCTCCATGTGGTCGGAGCACCCGACGGGCGAAGACGACATCTGGTCCGGAGCGGGCAAGAGGTCCATGGCGGAGGACGGCTGGTCACGGGAAGCGAGCGGCGGCGCGTGACCCAGGGAGGCGCCAGGCGGTTGCAGCGACGCGTCCACTGCGGGCGGCGCCGGCGGCGGCTGCGGCGGCGGCGCGACGCCATGGGGCAAAATGGAAGGCAGCGTCGGCAACACCTGGGGATGAGGCGAGCCAGTAGATGGGTCCCCAAGGCGCTGACCTGACGGCTCCGTCGCTGAAAGCAGACGGGGAGCGGCAGAACCCAGGCGACGACAGAGGCGCAGCTGATTGAGATGCCGACGCACCTCACCAGAGGCCCCCAAAACCAAATACATCGCGCGGCCGAGGCAGCGAAGAATGCCCCCTGCGAGCCAACGCCGTGAACCGCGATAATTGCGATAATAGACAACGTCGCCAATAGCAAAAGCAGGAGCCTGCCGCTGCACAGGAACCTGATGCGGCGGATGTAGCAAAGACATCAGGGTGCGATGAGATCGACCATGGAGCAATTCAGCCGGCGAGCGACCATCGCGGGGCTGAGAGCGATACGAAGACAAAAAGAGCAACAAAGCGTCCTCCCGAGAATGCGACTCTTTCAATTTCAACATCTGGGACTTGAAAGTCCGGACCAATCGTTCAGCGGCACCGTTTGACGGAGGCGAAAACGGCGCGGACGTCAGATGTTGAATACCATTGGCCTTGCAGAATGACTGAAATTCTGCGGACATGAATTGTGGGCCATTGGCGGAAACAAGAGTCTGCGGAAGACCTTCAATGCAAAAGATAGCAGACAAGGCTTGGATTGTGGCAGAAGACGTCGTGGAAGACATCCGGACAACAAAAGGAAAATTACTGAGGGTGAGGCCCAGAGAGAAGCCTGCACACTTTCAATGACACCTTGAGATTCTAAATCGGCCAATGTTCTGGCGACCTCATCACGCAATGCGAGGGGAACATTGCGCGCTCTGAAAAATTTCGGTTGCGCGTTGTCTTTCAATTCCAAATGTGCAGCATAGTTCTTAGCGCAACCAAGGCCCGGTGCAAAAATGTCTGCAAATTCTTCACAAAGACTAGAAACACTGGTGGAAGGCACAGTCTGATTCACTGATAGGACCTGATTTACTATAGACAAATTAAACAATTGAAACAAATCTAAACCAAACAAGTTCACTGCACTAGAAGAACGAAGAACGTAAAATGATACAAGTTTTGTTTGTCCCTTGTATGTTGCAAGAAGGCTGCACTGTCCTAACACAGGGATCTGCTGTCCTGAGTAACTATGTAACTTAACATTTGCGGCACGCAATGGCGGTTGGCCCAGTTGTTTGTACGTGTCGTGATTAAGCAATGAAACTGCAGCTCCGGTATCGAGCTGGAGTGGGATCACTTTGCCGTCAAAGTCTAAGTCCACAAAAAGTTTATTGTCCTGCTGACGACAAGAGCGACTGTCACGTGCAATTTGAACTGATACAGGTACAGAAGCACTTGCGACTTTACGGGATTTCCTGCGACGTCGACACACACTTTGGGTGGGACGAACACAGTCACTGTTAGCTAAAGTGTCACTGGACGGGTGGGAATGAACTACATTAATGTCCATGGGCGAAGGTCCACGAGCCTGATTGTCCTGGGTGCGATTCCGGCGCGAAGCAAAAGGCCTGGAATTATTGCGATTGTCTGATCTAAGCTTTTTCTGGCAAACACTTTGAACATGTCCCTTCTTTTGACAGTAAAAGCAAATAGCTTGGCGTGACGGGCAATTTTCACGCGAATGTCTAGTTGCACACCGCGGGCATGATTTCACTGCAGTTGCTTGCTTACGCGGCGCACGTGTTTGCGAGCGAGGCTGCGACGGGCGCGAGGGCCGCTTAGCGTCCCGTGCAGCGGGCCCGGCGGGCCGATTTATGTGACACACTGCTGGCGAAGTTTCAAATGAGTCCTGATCAAAGTCAAGTGTGTCTTGCCTATCCAATATGTCTATCACTTGTTGAAGGGAGGGATTAACTAGTTTCAAAATCTGTTCCCGTATGCGAACATCAGAAACGTTCTGTGCAATTGCATCACGCACCATAGTATCTGAATATGGGAGGCCACATTCACAGGCAAACGCACAGTCCCTAGTAAGTCCTTGCAAAGTTGCAACCCACTCCCGATTAGTCTGACCGGCCGTACGTTTTGTACGAAAGAACGTATACCGTTTTGCAACTACATTTACTGTTTCTTTGAAATAGGCATCTAAAGCCGACAAAATTTCCTCGTAGGTCAGAGTTGCTACGTCGCGTCGGGGAAACAATTTCACTATCACACGGTAGGTAGACACACCGACACAAGAAAGCAAAAACGGCTGCCGCTCTTTACCTTGTATTCTATACGCGGCGAGATGAAACTGGAACTGGCTGGCCCACTCAGTCCAGGTTTCGCACTCGGCCTCAAAGGGCCTAAATGGCGGTGCGACAGCGTTGTGTGGCTGCGGTAACGATGAAGCGGCGGCTGCCGCATCGGTTTGCAGCGCACGTTGACCCTGGACGAGCTGTCCAAGGGCTTCCAATAACGCCTGCGTCTGCTGATTCTGCAAGCGAAAAAATTCGGACAGTACATCTGGAGATTGTGGCGAAGCCATGACACAAGCAAATCAGAGCACAAAAAGGGAAAAAGAACAAATCAGTCCAAAGCAGAAAAAACACTTTCTCTCGTCGCCATGTGATGTGTCGGCAGCTGGGCCAACACCTTGTAGCTCGAAGTGGCTGAAGTGCACGCTAAACTAACGCAGACGGGCGCGAGGTACTGGAACATGAGACTTATTAATGAATAAGAAGAAAAGTACGTAGCTGGAATAAGATACTTAACTTTATTCTCTTGTTGGAATACATCTCTTGAATAGTAGTAGCTATTAGCACTGATACAATTTGCGCCTTGCTAGGTAGTAGCTATGGAATAAGCTGAAGGCTATTCTATCAGTCTCTCGGCAAATGAGAGGAAGACTTGGTAGGTCTGGTCGCAAGCTATGTCGTCCGTACAACTGGGGCGAGGTCATGTCCGTGTCTTGTGACCTGCCATGTGGTGGCGCTAGGATTGCGATTACACAGTGGCGACACGCGGGTCCGACATGTACTACAGGACCGCGGCCGATTTAAGTTACCACCTAGCCAGTGTGGTGTCTAGCGGTGACACCACAATCAGAATAGGAAAGCACGTATAAACGACATCAGGAAACCATAACAGAATCTGAAAAGGCATAACAAAGCATAAAGAAAAGGGAGGCCGCTCAACAGAGGTGATTGTGTTGTGTATTTTTTTATCTTTTACTTTTTATAAATAATTGTATTCAAATGCAAAAAAAAATCCAAAAGTTCGGTATCAAATTGTCAGTCAATCATAGTTTGTTATTGACACTTTACGCCTCTCTCACCTTTGGTAACTATTTATTAAAGTAAAGAGGTGCCAGGTAGAATCGCTGATATATCATTTGAAGGGCTTACTTCAGTAGTGGTACAAGTCCACTTTTGTTCATATTGCGATACAGAGTCCTAAAGTTAAATGAGCGCTGAAAAATCTGCAGTTGAGATACCAGAAATATTCAAGCATATGGCTTCTTGCTAGAGACGAACCTTTCTTTCTGTTTGTTTGGCTCATTAATTTCAGAAGCATTATAGACAGAAAAGTGGAGGTAATGGACTTGTACCACTATTGAAATAAACCCTTCATTTATTAGTCCGATAACTGACTCGATACGGCAGTTCAGGAAGTTGAGGACGCTTTTATAGCACCATGCGTAGCAAAGCACTGCCGTGTTGAAATCAACCTTTGAATCGAGGACAGCTTTACTTACACATTTATCATGGAGATTACAAATCATATAATAAGACGGAACTGTTATCGTCTGCATTCGAGAGACAAGAAACAAGCCTGCTGGTGAAATGGGGAAATTTACTTAAGTGTTCAATTAAATTACTCTCAAAACAGTTCATGTTGGATACACAAATTACAGTTTTCACTATTTTCTCCCGGAGTATCAAATTTTTATCAAAACTAAAGAAATTTGGAAACTAACTCATAAAGCATTATTTACACTCATTACTCCAGATTTCTTCTATTTTTTTTTTTAATCAAGGATTTTATTTACGTTAGCTGGTCCCTCAACACTAAAACCTACATTCCAAAAAAGATTCACAGGTCTCGTAAAAGCCAATTCAATACATTTCATTTGTAGTACGACAGTTTTACATAACATTTGCATAGTTTTTGCTGGTCATGTCTAGGTGAGTTTGTTAAATATGCTTATATGAACTGGATCTAACAAGGGTAGGCCGCCAATTGTGAAACTCAGATTCGATTCATACTGCGCATAACAAAAGCTCATGGCCAGAGGTGTAATGTGGCAAAGCACCAAGATCCACTTCTCAGCCGTTGTCGAGAAAATCGACAGTTAAAAGAAACCGTTGCGGTGAAATACTGTCTACAACAAACAATTTTCTTCAGCGTCGTGGCGCAGCGGTAAGCGCTCGGGTTTGTAATCCGAAGGTCGCCGGATCGAATCTCGCGCCATGCAACATTTTTTTTTATTATTAGATTTTTGTAATTCAAATATATATATATATATATATATATATATATATATATATATATATATATATATAGCTAATGCATGTTGGTGAAGGCGGATCGCTCTCCAATTGTACCGCCTCCATTTTTCCGTTTGTTTAACAGGCTGTATCAAAGCTCTCACGTCCGCACTGATTTTCGACGATGTTATAAGTTGCGCTAGGGACCGCATCTACCTTCTTTCGAAGTTAGCAGGCAACTACGCTGTAATGCGGCGGCTCGTTTCGGCCCATTCAACATCTGTCCTTCAAGTGTAACGAGCGAGTAACTGAGTTTATATTTCATACCTGCCACAGCAAATTTGTGTTCGTGGGGTTTCTATTCTAATTCGAACGTTTGACTTACGCTATACGTATTCGTTTCGGAATATCGTTTCTACGTCTTCCGTTAACTATACGTGGTTAACATTATGAAGACAATTAATAACATTTGTGAAATACAACTTTGTTTGCGGAAAACATAATGATGTGTTCGAAGTCGCCAGTTTTTCCACGACAAACGACTTTCAGCAACTTATTATATGCATAATGGTTGCAACTCATTGCCGGGAATTATATATATATATATATATATATATATATATATATATATATATGTGTGTGTGTGTGTGTGTGTGTGTGTGTGTAACACACATTTGAATTACAAAAAAAAAAACAAAAACTAAAAAAAAAAATGTTGCATGGCGTGAGATTCGATCCGGCGACCTTTGGATTACGAACCCGAGCGCTTACCGCTGCGCCACGACGCTGTGGAGAATTATTAATCGTAGAGAGTATTTCACCGCAAGGGTTTCTTTTAACTGTCGATTTTCTCGACAACGGCTGAGAAGTGCATCTTGGTGCTTTGCCACACTACACCTCTGGCCATGAGCTTTTATTATGCGCAGTATGAATTGAATGTGAATTTCACAATTGGCGGCCTCCCCTTGTAAGTGGTAACACAGTCAATCAAAGCTTCTCGTCGGGTAACAAAGAATATATATATATATATACATATATATACATAAAAGCTACGGCCAAACTTTTAGGAAACATTCCTCACACACAAATAAAGAAAAGATGTTATGTGGACATGTGTCCGGAAACGCCTAATTTCCATGTTAGAGCTCATTTTAGTTTCGTCAGTATGTTCTTCCACCTCCGCTCAATGAGCACGTTATCATGATTTCATACGGGATACTCTACCTGTGCTGTTAGAACATGTGCATTTACAAGTACGACACAACATGTGGTTCATGCACGATGGAACTCCTGCACATTTCAGTCGAAGTGTTCGTACGCTTCTCAACAACAGATTCGGTGACCGATTTATTGGTAGAGGCGGACCAATTCCATGGCCTCCACGCTCTCCTGACCTCAACCCTCTTGACTTTCATTTATGGGGCATTTGAAAGCTCTTGTCTACGCAACCCCGGTACCAAATGTAGAGACTCTTCGTGCTCGTATGGTGGACGGCTGTGATACAATACGCCATTCTCCAGGGCTGCACCAGCGCATCAGGGATTCCATGCGACGGAGGGTGGATGCATGTATCCTCGCTAACGGAGGACATTTTGAACATTTCCTGTAACAAAGTGTTTGAAGTTACGCTGGTACGTTCTGTTGCTGTGTGTTTCCATTCCATGATTAATGTGATTTGAAGAGAAGTAATAAAATGAGCTCTAACATGGAAAGTAAGCGTTTCCGGACACATGTCCACATAACATATTTTCTTTCTTTGTGTGTGAGGAATGTTTCCTGAAAGTTTGGCCGTACCTTTTTGTAACACCCTGTATATATACATGGCTCTGAGCAAATGGTTCAAATGGCTCTGAGCACTATGGGACTCAACGGCTGTGGTTATCAGTCCCCTAGAACTTAGAACTACTTAAACCTAACTAACCTAAGGACATCACACAACACCCAGTCATCACGAGGCAGAGAAAATCCCTGACCCATATATATATATATATATATATATATATATATATATATATATATATATATATATATATATGGCGTTCGCTAGCCAATAACGTGATTTGCGTCACCGTGTTCCTCAACACCGTTTACGCTTGGACTGTTGCGAAGGGAAATATTTCATGCCGTAACTTTCACTGCATTCATAACGCCAGTTCCTAGAACTCCACGTTCGGAGCGGGCTTTGTCAGAAATGATTGGACATCTAGGCACGTTAAACGTGTACTTAAATAGCAACCAGCTGAAAGACCTCACAAATAACTTATCTGCTGCCACAGTTGGTAAAGAAAGTTGGCGTGCTGGAAAGGCCGTAGAAATCAGTTCCTCTTGGTTGCGCAAGCTATTTTTCTTTTCCTCTTTTCCTGTAACAATAAAATCTGTCGATATTTTTTGAACAAGTAGTTAAACGACTATGAGTAAACAAATCTCTGAAATCGTTTGTGGTTTACTCCACATCTGCTTTTAAAGGGATGGATAAATACCTAAAGTAAAGGCATTTTTTGTGTTCAGCAAAAAAGAATAGCATCGCCCACATTCATTGTAGTACAGTATTCTACAGGACACGGTGTCGTCTTTCTGAAAGTAAAAAGGACTATTGTGGCTGAAAAGGCTTTCACAGTAGAAATCACGCACAAGGTAGTTGGGAGCACACTCGTTTCTAGATATCATGCGAGAAAAAAGGAGTTTCGTCATCAAACAATCTTACGTTCTCCGCCTCTCGCTACGTTACGCGCGAGCAGCGGACCACAGTTTTCACTCAGAAAGCAACAGTTTTCAGAGTGTAGGACGATGGAAATAGAAGTTCAAAGGAAATAAAAAGTTATTTTCCACGGTAGTCATAATTCACCTACTGTTTTTCTGTAAAAAACGGTTTTCACTCTCACTCTCCCCTTCTGCTATCACGTTCCCACGAATAGGATTTGCGTTTTTACTAAAACATACGTAGAAGACAGGCGGAATATTAGTCTCGCAATATTTTATTTTAACGAAAATTCCATTGCACAAACTGCTGAATATTTCAAAGCAGCAGCTTTACAAAACAAATAATTATTAAAAAGAAGAAACAAACTTTCACTTTTAAAATGCATATCTTACACGAACATTCCCCGACTGTTCATCGTTACTGTTCTCCATTCCCAATTTGGTTCCCCTGTGTATTGCCCTCGTGCGGTAGCGTTCTCGCTTCCCACGCCCGGGTTCCCGGGTTCGATTCCCGGCGGGGTCAGGGATTTTCTCTGCCTCGTGATGACTGGGTGTTGTGTGCTGTCCTTAGGTTAGTTAGGTTTAAGTAGTTCTAAGTTGTAGGGGACTGATGACCATAGCTGTTAAGTCCCATAGTGCTCATAACCATTTGAACAATTTTTTTGTGTATTGCCTGGAAGATAAATATTTGCACCACATTATTTCCGAGAAGAATAACAAATTGAAAAGAAAGTAAAGATTAAAGAAGCCGTCAAAGAAGGCATGCTGCTTAGCTTCATGCCTTTATTTACCTGACAGCACAGGATCATGTTCCAGTGCAACTATCAGCACTAATTTTTTCCTACTATATGCAAAGTAGGTTGTGAAAAAATGACATTATTTCTCAATAGTTGCACTTAGTCTGCTAGTATTCATTTTAATAGAGTAGACGTTAGGGAAGAGACTTTACCATGTAGGAATTTTCTCGTATGACACCACGACAGACGTTAGCTTTTAAATTTTGTTGCTACTACTTTCGATTAATTTGAACACTGACTACATGCTTTGAGCTATAAGCCGGAAGCAGTCAACAACTGGTGTGCCACAATCTGTTACGTAAGAGGTGAAACTTCCCCTTTGAACAATTTTACACGACTGTCCTTAAACTGACACACAATATTTTTTTTAGCGCAACGCAATCTGACTTTAAATAATCTCTACAAGAGAATGGCCCCGACTAACATTAACCTGTACTTTTCACAAATCACTTACCTCACAAAAATCTTGGTTACTCCCACTACTGCAATACAGCAAGCGCCACTACTGCCAGCTAAATAAAAGATTCAAACTATGGAAGGCACTAACTACTGATAGGGATAGTTAGCAAATGAAAGATATTAATAGAGAACAAACGTTGTATTTACCTTAATAGTCATCATGTCCGCCCCGGTAGCTGAGTGGTCAGCGCGACAGACTGTCAATCCAAAGGGCCTGGGTTCGATTCCCGGCTGGGTCGGAGATTTTCTCCCCTCAGGGACTGGGTGTTGTGTTGTCCTAATCACCATCATTTCATCCCCATCGACGCGCAAGTCGCCGAAGTGGCGTCAAATCGAAAGACTTGCACCAGACGAACGGTCTACCCGACGGGAGGCCCTCGTCACACGCCATTTCATTTCAATAGTCATCATATATATATATATATATATATATATATATATATATATATATATATATATAGCAGTTCATGACAAATTTCAAAACTCCGCCATCTCTCTCCCCACATCCACCACTGCTGGCGGCTCACCTCCAACTGCGCAACGCTACGCGCTGTTCCCAGCCAGCTGCCTAACACTACAATGGCGAGTATTACAACAATGCAAAGCAGCCACAGACTGCACACAGCACAGCCAGTGATTTTCATACAGAGGTGGCGTTACCAAAAAAACCTAAACAGCCTACTTACATAGCCCCCATGCTCCCCACAAAAAATGTTACAAATTGGTTTGGGCACTGGGCAATACATATTTGTTAAAATTTTTCATAATCGTAATTACAATAACAAAGAAATCAAATGCACACACTTATTGATACAATGTTGGTCAAAAGCTAAAAATTTCTCACAGTCCTTAAAGACAGTCCTGATCATTCATCATATTGCAGTGTTTTTCTCAAAGTCTGAGCAGTAAAAGAAAATGCACACAGAAGTAGTGGATTTCCATGCAGTCTTGAAGAAGTAGCGTTGTCCTTCCAACGGAAAGACAGTGCTGACTCTTGACATGCTGACAGGTAATGGGCCACAACAGAGCAAACCCACAGCGGAGTCAGTCGAAGTGTTGAAGAGTATTGGTGGGTAGGTCATCACAGAGCAGACCCACTGTAGTCCTGGTAGAGATTACGGTATTGGTGGGCCACCAGAGGTGCAGACCCACTGCAGTCCTTGTAGAAATAATGGTATTGATGGATCATCAGTAGACCCACTGTAGTCCTTGTAGAGATAATGGTACTGGTGGGTCATCAAAGATGCAGACCCACTGTAGTCCTTGTAGAGATGGCCAGCAGCCATCTGTTGTGACTGTGCAGGTGCACAATCACCATTGAAGAGTCTTGCGGATAATATAGCAAGTCCATAACCACCACTTGTGCACTCACAAAGTTTTTGAATTGTCCTGAGAACCAGCAATGCTGTTAACCAGTCCCTTGCTGAATTATTAACACACGTGCAAACACTAACAGTCCCTACTTCTCACTTATTGTCCATATACTATGACCAACAGAAATGTGTGCAGTGAAATGAATGCTTACAAGTTACTTAGTTTGATAAACTGGTGTCAATTACAATTTTATAAAATGAGAATACAATTACAAAGGTACAAAATACATCATTAAAGAACATAACAATACAGATAACATTTGTAGTACAGGTTTTACAACAGAATAGAAATAAACATATACATCAGTGTTACAGGAATTATGAGATAAGTAAATACATAAAATAATGAGAATAGTTTCGAAACATTAATTTCACACATGAGCATTAAAACAAAACAGAATAAATAATGTCTAAACATCTTTACAAAGAAAATAACATATTATCAGAAAAATTCTACAACATAACTCTTATTAGCTAAACACATAAAGACAGGAAAAACACAAATATACAAGAGTACACAAACACATACCAGAATAACATAGGGGGAAAGAACAGGGTTTGTTTTACTGCAGTATTTTGCAAACAAAACTTTCTTTACTTCTCGGAGACCTCCCTTCATTCCTCACTATTTCCAAAAAGTCCTATCTATATCTGTTTTCGTATGACTTCTCAATGCATTTCTTCCAATTCATCGCAACGCAGTCTCTTATATAGTCTACCCCCTCTTAAGCTAACTTAAAGCTACTGAGCTCAGATGCTAAACTAAGGGACGAGGCAATGCAGCAGCACAAAACAATTAACACAAACAGCAATGATAAAAAATACAAATGGCGAAGCAAGCAGCATTAATTACAACTAATATAAGGCAATGAGCAGCAAACAAGAAAAATAAATCAGTAGTAAAACTGGCTTAACAGAGTAACACAAATTAAAATTCAGTAGCACTATGCCTGGCAAACAGCAGAAGCAATTAAAATTTAAACCTAGACCTCAAGCAGAAAAAAGAATATTACACTAAAAATGGCCATGTCTAATACCTATGTCACATCTTAACACTAGAGTGATGCATCACGAGAACTTACACTAGCAGATAAGTTACCAAATCGTAAAGAAATTATTTTTGCAATTCCTGTGAAGGGAAATGTCTTTTCGTGCTCCCTCATTTTTTTTGAAAAAAATTATTATTTACTCGATCTGTAGACAGAAAATATTTATATTAGTACATCTATAAAATTTTATTTTAACCAATGCTGCAGTGCAGCTAGAAACTAGATATCAAATGAAATAAGCAACTATGAAAAGCAAAGCATAAAAATATCATTCAGTAGTCATGAGGCATTTCATAAGTTAGTAGAAAAATCTCTCAATTCTCGTAGATAGACACTTGTCCTAATCAGGTGTGCAGATGTAAGAATGTTTCCAAGTTATTATTAGCGTGTCGTATTTACGATGCTTTCTACAAAGGAATGTCAATAGCAAGGATAATGGCCTCCCCTTTTTTTTTCTACCACCTAATGGCTTTTTCTCAAGGCGGCTGGCACACCTGGCCGCTCACAACGAATTACGTCACGGTCACTTACCTTTCATACCGAAATATTTATGACAGCAGTTTTCGCTACAGTGACAGTCTCATATAAAAAAAATTCACAGGTTGAGAATTTGGTTACAAATGTGTAGAAACAAAATCCTATGAATATAACAGTGTCAAAAAAATTTTCGCCAGCATTGTGATACATTCACGCATTTACACACATTTCACAACTCTTAAAGTACGATTCTTGGTTTCCAACATCCTTCTTATTCCTCATATACGGTAGCATCATCTTATTGATCATAAACATATCTCAACAGCTTAGTACACATCGTCGTCGTAATAATATCATAAAACCTCAGCCAAATCTCAAAATCGTCGTAGCTTTCTGCAATAACTTCAAAATCTAAAAAAATTCTCTGCTCATTTAAATAGTGTCATCCACCTCAAATGTACTTTAAAAATCATGCTCCCTTACCAAATACATCATTCAAAGCTCTCATAGTATCACAATGGTTCTGAAAAAAAATATGAACAGTTCACACAGTGCAAACAAAATACAATTTCATAAGTGTGAAATTATCCACCTGTGTAATTGCGTAAACATCTGTCACTGATGTAGAAAAAAAATGTTTGTTTCTGTGTTAAGTAATCAGATAGCTGTGTAATTTGTGTGTTACAGAAATATGGTACCGATGTGTAAAGTTGTATAAGCAAATACCATATAAGCTAGGGCTCCTTGTGCTTGCCAAACACATGGTACACAAAGTAGGCGTGTACCCCCCTGAGGATCTCAGTTACATGATCAGATAGCTGTGTAATTTGTGTGTTAGAGAAATATGGTACCGATGTGTAAAGTTGTATAAGCAAATACCATATTAGCTAGGGTTCCTTGTGGTTGCCACACACATGGTACACAAAGTAAGCGTGTACCCCCCTGTAACTCAGTAGTTAAATCTTCACATGTTTGTTCAAGAGTTTGTTCCAATGAGTCTAACTTTTGAAGCTTTTGCTGTGTTTGTCTCTGATTTTGTTCCATTGTGTCTAACTTTTTGAGATTTTGTCCCATTTGTCTCTGATTTTGTTCCATTAGTTGCATTAATTGCAATAATAATGTATTAGTGTCTGGAATCTGTTTCTTTATGCTTTTTGGCAGTGCATTTTCACCGGCAACATTCACATTTTGACAAGCAGAAAATGTGTCTTGACTCATTTGAGAAAACGGTGATGACCCAGAACCTGAATCTACAGTATTTGCGAAATTGTGTCCTGTCATTTCGGATTCCTGAGGCGAGCTGTTGCCGACCGACCGATCGATAATGCTTCCCTGCTAATTGTTTCACTGTCTACGCCATTGTTTGCCGCCCGCTCCATTTCCCTATGCACAATTAGCAAATTATTACTTTGAACATCAGTTAATTCATTACTCGGTGGCGCTAACACACTGCTTTCGTTTTCACTGTCATTTCGCAGTTTACTTTGGAGCCTAGTATTACGTTTTTCACACGCCATTATTGTCACAGTATTTCACACGACAACACAGAAAAACACAATTTGAAGAGCAAAAATAAGAAAACACATTAACATAACACTGAAAATAATATCTAGTTAATTGCAGCTGCGAAATACTTGGTGCAAATCTACATGCGTGCCACACCTGTTTTACTGTACGACAATGAAAGACTGCAACTACAAAGGAAATTCTCTACAATTACGCGCTAGCAATAAACAAAAGCTACACTAATTACACAAACTACAAGAAAAAAAAATCAGAAGATTCCAGTGAGGTATCCTCGGCTAAGGGTCGACATATGAAACTTCCCCTTTGAACAATTTTACACGACTGTCCTTAAACTGACACACAATATTTTTTTTAGCGCAACGCAATCTGACTTTAAATAATCTCTACAAGAGAATGGCCCTGACTAACATTAACCTGTACTTTTCACAAATCACTTACCTCACAAAAATCTTGGTTACTCCCACTACTGCAATACAGCGAGCGCCACTACTGCCAGCTAAATAAAAGATTCAAACTATGGAAGGCACTAACTACTGATAGGGATAGTTAGCAAATGAAAGATATTAATAGAGAACAAACGTTGTATTTACCTTAATAGTCATCATATATATATATAGCAGTTCATGACAAATTTCAAAACTCCGCCATCTCTCTCCCCACATCCACCACTGCTGGCGGCTCACCTCCAACTGCGCAACGCTACGCGCTGTTCCCAGTCAGCTGCCTAACACTACAATGGCGAGTATTACAACAATGCAAAGCAGCCACAGACTGCACACAGCACAGCCAGTGATTTTCATACAGAGGTGGCGTTACCAAAAAAACCTAAACAGCCTACTTACAGAGGTTCCGCTAATTATTTATTTTTCCCTTTTTTTTAGGAAGGGATGAAGAATGGAATACAGTGGGCGTCGGTGACGAGTGGGCATTAACCTCAAGCGTTTTGAGGAAGCCACCAAAAAGCTAAATCTGGATGGCCGGACGAAGATTTGAACCAACCTCCTCCCAAATGCGAATACCGTGTCCTACCACAGAGCCACATCGCTCAGCATTTTACAGTCCACGCAGAACTCCTCTACGTGAAGTGAAGATTGTTTTCGCTTTTTCTTTCTCCTTTTTAGATAGTACGTCTTAGAAATACGGACACGATTTAGAGAACAATTTATCTGCACTTACCTATATTCCATTGGTCACACTAATGTGAGAAGAAAAGGACCTAAGCTATTCCGAACAGCAGAGAACGGACGACCTAGCTAACCGACTGAATACAATGCGGAGTTGAGTTACTAGAACTGGCGCACACAGCAATCAGCATTGAATTTAAATGAGAATCTTCGGCCAGACGAAATATATCTAAACGTTACGCCGGGTGTGTTGCCGTCACGACTTTTAGTCGGGTACGTGACTAGTTTCTCGCTTTCTATCTAAGAATTACGTTTGGTCTCACCGGCATGAATGCAGAATACTCAAGTGCACGTTTCCCTTCGTGGACTGAACTATTGCCATTCTCTTGGTCCTTGAGAACTACAAAATCTCAAGTTCTATCTGCACAGCTGTCCTCCTCTTTTTATGTGCCCTATCACTGCTTACATTTGGAACGTAATACAAGGCAGATTAAAAGATTTCAGATTTCCTTATATTTAGGAAATGCAAATGTTAGTCCAGAAAGCTGAAGGCTTGGGTTTGATTTCCAGAGGACTCCAGGTAGTTTTATTTTATTACTGTGACTTTCAGCTCTGGCAGCACTTTACGTATCTCAAAATTAAAAGAAACTTGAGCTTGTACTGTGGCTCAAATTCCACAACAAATTGTAGGCTCCTCAATAAATGGCTTTCAGGATGGAGTAAAGCAGGTGTGTACCCCATTTTAGGACCATACTGTAGTACTGTAGCGTTAAGATCAACTTCGTCTTAATTACAGCCTCACTTTAATACCAACCGATGAATAAGTAGTAAACCTAGCAATGCCCGTCTCTGGGCTGTGGTTGACTGCTGCATGTCCACACTTTTGACGTCAAAATTGCACCGATAATTGGTGGCAGGCGACCCTAAAGTGAACATTTAGAAATAAGAACCCAATGGTCGGAAAAGAATATTTAATGTAGTACGAAGTTCGGAGTGAGCAAAGTGTGTGAGCCCATTGTTTTTAATTGCTGTAAATTTCATGACAACCATCTTCTTGAAACTTCCTGGCAGATTAAAACTGTGTGCCGGACCGAGACTCGAACTCGGGACCTTTGCCTTTCGTGGGCAAGTGCTCTACCAACTGAGCTACCCAAGCACGACTCACGACACGGCTTTCACAGCTTTAATTCCGCCAGTACCTCGTCTCCTACCTTCCAAACTTCGCAGAAGCTCTCCTGCATACCTTGCAGAACAGTCCAGCACACAGTTTTAATCTGCCAGGAAGTTTCATACTAGCGCACACTCCGCTGCAGAGTGAAAATTTCATTCTGGAAACATCCCTCAGGCTGTGGCTAAGCCATGTCTCCGCAATATCCTTTCTTCCACGAGTGCTAGTTCTTCAAGGTATGCAGGAGAGCTTCTGTGAAGTTTGGAAGGTAGGAGACGAGGTACTGGCGGAATTAAAGCTGTGAGGGCGGGTTGTGAGTCGTGCTTGGGTAGCTCAGTTGGTAGAGCACTTGCCCGCGGATGGCAAAGGTCCCGAGTTTCTAGTCTCGGTCCGGTACACAGTGTTAATCTGCCAGGAAGTTTCATATCAGCGAACACTCCGGTGCAGAGTGAAAATTTCGTTCTAGAACCATCTTCCTAACGCATCGATGCTGAGGCGCTGCCTGGAAAAACAGTGTTATCCTTAAGTCACGGAAAGGCTGGGGGGGGGGGGGGGGGGGCAGCTGGCGCCGACGCTACATCCTGAACTACCGACATTGGCCCATTATGTAGTCTAACAATTAGTCGGATGATGTTTTCGTCCAGGACTCCACTATTCGTGTCGTGCATGCGTTCGGTCCACTTTAAATAGAGATGGGGCCCCTCCACGCCCACACCAAAGTGGTGACCAAACCAAAAGTTCTACTGTCACCTCCGTAAACATGTTAGTTATCTAGTAAGTGGATCACAGGATGCTGGGCTGTGATGTTGTCCGTGCGTCTGGGTAAGACTACGCATTAACACGGTCCATCAGGTGATAGATAGTGGACGAAACGCGAGTGAGGGTAGCGATTTGAAGAGCAGAGGGAAAAAAGTGCCATGGCTCGTGCCGTGGGAAAAAAACCTCTGCGACAGTGGGATGGGTAGTAAGAGCAGTAGTGGCTTACTAGCTGCGATAGCTCATGCAAGGTTGGATTTGTTAGTATAGGTATCATGCATCATTACCGTGACAAGCGATGGCGATGTGTCCCAGTTGCTGCAGCTGCTACATTCCTGGAACAATCAAGATCGTTATACAGTAGTGGGAGATCGGCCATAGATCATCTTACTGTGTGGGAGATGTGTGGAGCTTGTTTGCATGCAGTGTACGGTACGGCTTCCCTGTGTGGTGCCAGTTATTCGGCAGTGTATTTCAGCTGGATATCCAGTAAATGAGTCTGATTAACAGGGGCTCGCCTGTGCCGTTATGTTTGCGTATGCTTGGCCATAGATTTTATGTCCTTACAAGTATGTCTTTTGGTCTTTTATGTTTCCATCTATGGTTGTGGTCGTAGTTCCCCAGATTCAGAATAAACGAGTTCTGTGAATGTCTGTAGTTTCTGTATAGTCTTGTGGTGAGTTTGTAGATTACCTCCGTGAGAGTCTCAAGTCGGTATTCCCGGTGAAGGTCCGCGATGCGTGTGTATCGTGGAGCATTGCTTATGATTTTGAGTACTTTGTTTTGTATGAGCTGCAGACGGCGCAGGCGTGTAGGCGCATCGTATCCCCAGACAGGTGTCGGATAAGTGTCATGTACATGGACCTCGACACCCTTCTGTTCAGTGTGCTACGCCTGTTGAGCATAGGATAGAGCTGTTTGAGCCTCGCGCTAGCTCGGTTGGTCATGTGTTGTATATGGTCCCCCCAGAGTAATTTCCAGTCCAGCCAGACACCGAGGTATTTGACTTTCTCGCGGAAACGTATTGGACGTGCATGTAGAGTTATTGGTCTGCAGTAGCGGTGTTTGCGCAGTTGCTTCGGTCTTCTAGTGAACAGAACGGCTTCGCACTTGTCGACGTTTACTCTAACACGCCATTTCTCCAACCAAGGCTCGGCCACTCAGAGTGCAGTCTGTAAGCGTGACGTAATGTTTGATGGTTTCCAATCTTGCGCAAGGTTGGCTGTGTCATCCGCGTAGATTGCCATCATTGTGTTGTGTGTGGTTGGGAGATGGTTTATGTAGAGGTTAAACAGTAGGGGCCCTAGGATGCTTCCCTGGGGTACTCCCGCGTGTATACCGTGTCGTGTTGATTGTTTTCGCTGCACGTCAGTGTTGAAACTCCTGTCTGTGAGTTATGAGTGTATTAGACGCAGCAGCCCGTCGGGGAATCCCGCGTCGCTGAGTTTGCGGATGAGGCCGTTATGCCACAGACGGTCGAAAGCCTTTTCGATGTCCAAGAACACTGCCCCTGTAGCTTTGTTTATGTTGAAGCCATGTGTTATATGTTCAACGACCCGTAGGAGTTGTTGTGTTGTGGACTGGTGATTCCTGAAGCCGAATTGCTCCGGTCTCAGGATGTCATTTGTTATGCAGTGCCTAGTGATGCGTTTGAGAATCACCTTCTCAACAATCTTACTGAGCGAGCTCAGAAGGCTGATGGGTCGGTAATTTTGTGGGAGGCTGTGGTCTTTCCCCGGCTTCCTGAACATCAGGACCTTGGCCGTCTTCCAAAAGGCGGGGAAGAGCTGGTGTTTTAGTATGGCATTCGTTATATGTGTTAGGTACTCAGTTGCTTTATCCGTGAACTCCTGGAGGCCACGGTTTTGAATGCCATCATGACCAGGGGCTTTCCTAGCAGCGGAATGCATTATAGCCCAGCCCCTCTGACAGCGGACCTATCGCTGCGCGACGATAGCACACAATGATCTGCGTAATGTCCATACTGAAGTTTACCAATGATTACAGTTCATAACTGATTATCGAACTTGGAGCATTACTCCTTACAGGAACATGCAGGCTTGTATTTAATGTAAGGGACAGCAAGTTGTAGTGATCGGATAACCACACGAATGTGTAGGAAAGAGCTTTAGCAACAGGTGTCACCCAAACTGACAGAACTTTATAGCCGTGGGGTGAAAATTTACTGCAAACGGGGACATTCAAGCCACAGAGAACTAGGTAAGATTCTCGACAACTTGAGGATATAGCGCTGGGCCTTGTCAGAGATCTTCCATTAATAGGCACCGCCGACGTGGTTGTGAATTGTACTTTTCGAAGTGCATAAAGCGGAGAGTGCTGGTGTGACAGGAGCTACATCCCTATCATGAACACCTGTCCGGCAACAGGGAT
Source organism: Schistocerca nitens (assembly GCF_023898315.1). NCBI lineage: Eukaryota > Metazoa > Arthropoda > Insecta > Orthoptera > Acrididae > Schistocerca > Schistocerca nitens. The sequence goes on from NC_064618.1 coordinate 720,331,393, forward strand.
ATTTGAGAGAACGCTGCAAAATTTGGGACCCGCTGTAATGTATATTCAGACTTGAGATAATAAAAAAAAAAAATCGGGAGTAGGTCTCACGAGCCGAGGATACCGTAAAAATTTAATTCTGTATATCGATAGTTCATCTATCCCGAAAAACGAGTATGTCGACGTTTTTTGCCTGTTATATGTATCGATATAGGCATGATATACATTTAGCCATTCCTGATAAAAAGCGGTATTAACAGTAGGACAGACGGTCGGATTATTTTTCCGTGATATAATTACAAATTAACATTTTCGGATTTTTTCCTTCGCTTGTACTGTGAAACCTTGCTTCTTGCCATATATCACGATTCTAGGCAAACGAGAAGTACCCTAGACGTTTTGATGAGCGAGCTGCGAGTAGAGAACATGTGAATTAAATGGCCGTATCTTTTCATTACATTGACTTGGAAGCTTGAACTTTTTACACCGCCAAGGGGCCGTAGGCCTTAGTATGTGACACAAATTTAAACTTGATATGTCCACCCGTTCCTGAGTAAATAGGGTGTTAACAGACGGATAGACAGGCAGTCAGATAACAAATTAAAACAGAAAAAATATTTTTTTGTGTGATATAATTACAAATTCACAGTTGCAGGATTTTTTCCTTTACTTGTACTGTGAAACCTTGCTTCTAGCCAAATTTCATAATTCTAGGAAAAGGCAAAGTAGGCTGTTAGTTTTGATGAGAGAGTTTGTGAGCCGGCCGGTGTGGCCGAGCGGTTCTAGGCGCTTCAGTCTGGAACCGCGCGACCGCTACTGTCGCAGGTTCGAATCCTACCTCGGGCATGGATGTGTGTGACGTCCTTAGGTTAGTTAGGTTTAAGTAGTTCTAAGTTCTAGGGGACTGATGACCTCGGATGTTGTCCCATAGTGCTCAGAGCCATTTGAACTATTTTAGAGTTCGTGAAAATCAAAATATTTCACATAAATAGGAGTCTCGTTTGTTTGCATTCACTTAGAAGCCTAAGTGTTTTACACTGCCAAGACCCCTTAGACACAGTTTTTAACTTGATACAACTACCTGGTTACTGACGAAAATGGGTTTTTAACAGTCGGACTAACAGACAAACGGACAACACAGAGATCCTTAAAAGGTTTTTTGGACAACATGGTTGTGGAGATGAAGCAGCGATTAGTATGATTAATCAATTATTCAAAAAACAGTCTTAATCACATTTATTATTATTATTATTATACCGCCAACCGGTTTCAACCCGATGTAGGTGTCATCTTCTGTCTACATGGATAGTTTCCTTCCGTTATGTAGACAAGAGTGACACCACCAGCAGTCGACCAATGGTGTAAACGCCCAGAAGATGACGCCTACGTCGGGTTGAAACCGGTTGGCGGTATAATAATAATAAATGCGATTAAGACTGTTTTTTGAATAATAGATCCTTAAAAGGGTTCGGTTTCTAGCTACTGAGATTCGGAACCCTAAAAAAAGAAATGTTCTGACCTGGTCATTTTTTCCTTACCTTACAAATTCGGATCCTCTACTTCTCTGTATAATTACGACCCCAAAGGAAGAACACTGTCTCAGGGAAGATAACATAAGAACTGATGAAAATACCTGTTGTGCCCCTGTAGTTATACCGATGCCAAGGAATGTCAGGGACGAGATTTGAACCCGGATCTTTACGAACACGAATGCAGTGTTCCCCTCCCGCGAGTCTCGTTAAGTATGAGACTGGCGTTAGCGGTTCAGAATTCTTCTCCCGTACTAGCTGAACGCGCTGTGATTTGTGCACGTGACATAACCCGCAGAGTTTAAAAATGATGGCTAACCTCGCAAGAGCTCCCTGGGGGGACCTGCAGAAACGATTGGCGTTCGAGAAGCGCTGACCTCCGTCTGCCGCGTGGTTTTGCCGTGGTAACGAGATGCGGCCTTATACGGGCAGGGCGGTCCTCCGTTTAACGCGTGGGCCATTTGGCGGCGACTCTATGGGGCATACTAAACGAGCGTGCGCTACTGGATTTGGCAGCCACGTCGTAACGCGCATTTCGAACAGCCTACCGCCTTCGCAGTATTTCTTTTCCGTTCTTCTCTCAGCTGCCGTTTCTTTTCGTTCCTATTCTGTCCCTGAGTCTTTTTCCCGTCCACCATTATCCTGTCCTACGTGACAGGCTGCTCGAAAACCCAGCAGATCACGACTCCGAAAAAACTGACAGTAAATCCGCTTGTGCCGGTATGCGTTCAGTGTGAGGTGTATTTCGAAGTATTAGTCAAAATATTTGCACGTAGACGATTTCCTGCGTCCCGTTCTACAAAACGAAAGTCGAAAGAAAATTTTAAACACCACAATGCTGTCCAGTACTTGATGCCGACATCTTTTCGCCGCACAGTTTTTGGTGTATTATCCAGGCATTTATTGAAATATTTTGGCCTTTCCCAATTCCTCAGCGATGGTGTGGAGTATTGCCTTGCAGGAGATACAGTTTGCTGCAGGAGGATAAATAGACGCATATAATCGGATAGAGGCTTCATGTGTTTATCGCCGGTAAGACGTAGTAGAGACCTTATGTAATCCTTTGTCCTCCTCCACCTTGACACACACACACACACACACACACACACACACGATAATATCTGCCTGAGCCGTGCTGTTGGTCAGTGGAATGCGTTGACACAAGTAGTATTCTACATACTTGCACCCTACCATCGGCGTGTACCACATACCGTGAATCACCATCCCAGGCAATCCTTCTCCATGCTTCGAGATACCAATACCGCATTCTTGTGCGCATTGTAACTCTTGTAACTGATCTAAGTGCAATAAACAGAGGCATAAATGTGCGCGGAGAGAGAGTGGGGAGGGGACGAGGAGGGGGAATACGATTTTAGTGTGGTCCTAATATGATAAGTTGACAAACTAATTTGATGGAAGTAATTACAGAAAAGTTGCGTTATCTGTTTCTAATAAATAATAAAATTTAAAACTGTCATTAAGCCGCAGGGTGGTATGAACACTACAGTTCTCTTACTAGGCTTGATTGCCGGCCGGAGTGGCCAAGCGGTTCTAGGCGCTACAGTCCGGAACCGCGCGACCGCTACGGTCGCAGGTTCGAATCCTGCCTCGGGCATGGATGTGTGTGATGTCCTTAGGTTAGTTAGGTTTAAGTAGTTCTAAGTTCTAGGGGACTTATGACCTCAGCAGTTGAGTCCCATAGTGCTCAGAGCCATTTGAACCATTTGAACTAGGCTTGATTCTATTGTATGTGGTATGAATCCGCTTGCGCGCCTTCCACCTGGAAATGATAATCCCGTCAGATAAAGAGTGATCTACGTTTCAGTGAGGACGTACTGCCTGGATGTTTTCGCACTAGCAAATAGTTGCCAGCGCTGAAAAAGCGGCAAATGACAGAAAAAGTTCTAGGGACAACCGGACCACAAACCGCGAATATTTTAGTCTGTATTCTGGCATTTTGCCGATGAGTCACAGAACCACAGCACCCTTGTAAAAAGAAAAAATAGTGCAAAGGTTTCTAACAACACACCTACGTTAATATGTCCCAGCTTTCGTTGTTAACGTTCACCTTAATGTGTATATCCCGCTATGTAACAGACTTCGAGGGCTTGCTGAAAAGTAATGCTTCCGAATCTTCAGTATGAAAAATCTTAAATAAAACAAACGTTATTAACGTTCTGCAACTTTATTCTTCATGCCTACATACTTATTTCTCAACGTAGTCACCCTGGCGACAAACACGTTCCTCCCAAAGAGAGACCTGTTTGTTGATTCCAACACTGTAGAATGTTTGACCTCACCTACGCTTGCACCGCTTTATCACTATGAAAATGACGTTCTCAACTTGACAGAAGCTCTCCTAGCCAGCCGGTGTGGCCGACCGGTTCTAGGCGCTTCAGTCTGGAACCGCGCAACTGCTACGGTCGCAGGTTCGAATCCTGCCTCGGGCATGGATGTGTGTAGTGCCCTTAGGCTAGTTCTAAGTTCTAGGGGACTGATAACCTCAGATGTTGAATCCCATAGTGCTCAGAGCCATTTGAACATTTTTTTTTTTTAAATCTCTCCCACGAAACTTGCAGAACTGGCACTCCCGGAAGTTTCATATCAGCGCACACTCCGCAGCAGAGTGAAAATCTCATTCTGGTACCCTGAAAGTGTGGGAACACTGGATCAACACTGTAGTTTTGACGTTATATGAAAGAAGGTGGGGGGCGGGAAGAGATACTCCATGTTCGCACATAAACAATGAATATTATCTGGACATTTGCATTCCTGCGATCTACATCTACATCTACATGACTACTCTGCAATTCACATTTAAGTGTTTGGCAGAGGGTTCGTCGAACCATAATCATACTATCTCCCTACCATTCCACTCCCGAACAGCGCGCGGGAAAAACGAACACCTAAACCTTTCTGTTCGAGCTCTGATTTCTCTTATTTTATTTTGATGATCATTCCTACCTATGTAGGTTGGGCTCAACAAAATATTTTCGCATTCGAAAGAGAAAGTAGGTGACCGAAATTTCGTAAATAGATCTCGCCGCGACGAAAAACGTCTTTGCTGTAATGACTTCCATCCCAATTCGCGTATCATATCTGCCACACTCTCTCCCCTACTACGTGATAATACAAAACGAGCTGCCCTTTTTTGCACCCTTTCGATGTCCTCCGTCAATCCCACCTGGTAAGGATCCCACACCGCGCAGCAATATTCTAACAGAGGACGAACGAGTGAAGTGTAAGCTGTCTCTTTAGTGGACTTGTTGCATCTTCTAAGTGTCCTGCCAATGAAACGCAACCTTTGGCTCGCCTTCCCCACAATATTATCTACGTGGTCTTTCCAACTGAAGTTGTTCGTAATTTTAACACCCAGGTACTTAGTTGAATTGACAGCCTTGAGAATTGTACTATTTATCGAGTAATCGAATTCCAACGGATTTCTTTTGGAACTCATGTGGATCACCTCACACTTTTCGTTATTTAGCGTCAACTGCCACCTGCCACACCATACAGCAATCTTTTCTAAATCGCTTTTCAACTGATACTGGTCTTCGGATGACCTTACTAGACGGTAAATTACAGCATCATCTGCGAACAACCTAATAGAACTGCTCAGATTGTCATCCAGGTCATTTAAATAGATCAGGAACAGCAGAGGTCCCAGGACGCTTCCCTGGGGAGCACCTGATATCACTTCAGTTTTACTCGATGATTTGCCATCTATTACTACGAACTGTGACCTTCCTGACAGGAAATCACGAATCCAGTCGCACAACTGAGACGATACCCCATAGGCCCGCAGCTTGATTAGAAGTCGCTTGTGAGGAACGGTGTCAAAAGCTTTCCGGAAATCTATAAATACGGAATCAACTTGAGATCCCCTGTCGATAGCGGCCATTACTTCGTGCGAATAAAGAGCTAGCTGCGTTGCACAAGAACGATGTTTTCTGAAACCATGCTGATTACGTATCAATAGATCGTTCCCTTCGAGGTGATTCATAATGTTTGAATACAGTATATGCTCCAAAATCCTACTGCAAACCGACATCAATGATATAGGTCTGTAGTTAGATGGATTACTCCTACTACCCTTCTTAAACACTGGTGCGACCTGCGCAATTTTCCAATCTGTAGGTACAGATCTATCGGTGAGCGAGCGGTTGTATATGAGTGCTAAGTAGGGAGCTATTGTATCAGCGTAATCTGAAAGGAACCTAATTGGTATACAATCTGGACCTGAAGACTTGCCCGTATAAAGCGATTTGAGTTGCTTCGCAACCCCTAAGGTATCTACTTCTAAGAAACTCATGCTAGCAACTGTTCGTGTTTCAAATTCTGGAGTATTCCATTCATCTTCCCTGGTGAAGGAATTTTCGAAAACTGCGTTCAATAACTCCGCTTTAGCGGCACAGTCGTCGGTAACAGTACCATCGGCACTGCGCAGCGAAGGTATTGACTGCGTCTTGCCGCTTGTGTACTTTACATACGACCAGAATTTCTTCGGATTTTCTACCAAATTTCGAAACAATGTTTCGTTGTGGAACCTATTAAAGGCATCTCGCATTGAAGTCCGTGACAAATTTCGCGCGTCTGTAAATTTTAGCCAATCGTCGGGATTTCGCGTTCTTCTGAACTTCGCATGCTTTTTCCGTTGCCTCTGCAACAGAGTTCGGACCTGTTTTGTGTACCACGGGGGATCAGTTCCATCTCTTACCAGTTTATGAGGTATGAATCTCTCAATTGCTGTTGCTACTATATCTTTGAATTTGAGCCACATCTCGTCTACATTTGCATAGTCAGTTCGGAAGGAACGGAGATTGTCTCTGAGGAAGGCTTCTAGTGACACTTTATCCGCTTTTTTAAATAAAATTATTTTGCGTTTGTTTCTGGTGGATTTGGAAGAAACGGTATTGAGCATAGCTACAACGACCTTGTGATCACTAATCCCTGTATCAGTCATGATGCTCTCTGTCAGCTCTGGATTGTTTGTGACTAAGAGGTCAAGTGTGTTTTCGCAACCATTTACAATTCGCGTGGGTTCGTGGACTAACTGCTCGAAATAATTTTCGGAGAAAGCATTTAGGACAATCTCGGAAGATGTTTTCTGCCTACCACCGGTTTTGAACAAGTATTTTTGCCAACATATCGAGGGAAGGTTGAAGTCCCCACCAACTATAACCGTATGAGTGGGGTATTTATTTGTTACGAGACTCAAATTTTCTCTGAACTGTTCCGCAACTATATCATCGGAGTCTGGGGGTCGGTAGAAGGAGCCAATTATTAACTTAGTTCGGCTGTTAAGTATAACCTCCACCCACGCCGAGAAAATTATCAGGAAAAAAGTAAGGACAATTGCTATTTTTCACCCTTAAAAAGCAGGAGAGGATTGGCAACGGGAGAGAGCAATTCATATTCGCACAGGGCCGTGAATATTATCAGAACAGGCAGAAGAACTAAGCGGTTACGGACTGTCGAAACGTCAGTGGATCCCACAGAGCGGTTCCATAGCGTCGTTCCAAACTGAGCGGCAGACGCTCCCATCAGGGGGAGACAGATACGGAGTGACGGCAGATAGGGGGCTGTCGGATGTTCGCGTGAACCGCCGTGTTTCTGGCAGCGGCGGCTTCCGGCCGCCAGCAGACCGTGTCTCCTGGAAGGGCCGCCGCTCCCTCCACAGATAACGCCCCCGCCCCTACCACCACACTGACAACGAGCCGCGGTGGTCCCCGCTGGCCAAAAAGCCGAAATGCGTCACCTGTCGACGGCGGGCCGCCGACGGAACGAATTTCCCTAACCGGTTCGTCGCATCGCCGACAACCGGAACACGTTCCAGACACGGGGACACTGGCATTGTGCTACCGGGTTTCAATTAATATTCAGTCGGTGACGCCTCGCGTCACGTATTTTTCGCATGTCAAGGAACACTGAGTCACTCTGTGCTTGCAAAACACGATGCACGCTGGGAAGCGGCGAGTGCATTGTTTTGTCTTGATCTGAACGCTGTCGGCGACGATAAGATAGCAGCTGGCGCCTTCTTTCATTCCGCACCGCGCTCGCACACACACACACACACACACACACACACACACACACACAGTCTACACTGATAGAGGGAGACATGCTGCGAGAAATCCGTTCTCATATACTTTTACCGTAAACGATTGTCGAGCGTAATAAAGCTTCTGAATGTAAACACTCTGTACTACAACATGTTCACTCAGTCTATCAAAACAGAATATATTTACATGCTACTGTCAAAATTTTCAGTTTAATCAAAACAATAGCATGAATGTTGTTGTTATGCTTGTGATGCTCCCCAGACGGAAGACTGGTTAAACGCAGCTCTCGATGCTAGTCTGTCCTGCGCAAGCCCCTTCACCGTTGCTTAACTAGATCCTCTTGAACCTACTTACCATTGTCTTGTTTTCATCTGCTCCTACAATTTTTATTCCACACCCCCTCCCACCACACTTCTCTCACTTACCAAACTGCACAATTCCTCGATGCCTCGATCTCTGCTTGTACTCGATTTGCGCCCAAAATTTATTTTCTCTCCGCTTTGATTCAGTGCTACAGTACTTACGTAATACTCCTGTCTAATCTTCAACATTCTTGTGCGGCACCACATTTCACTTTTATTCTCTTCTTGTCTGAACTGTTCATCATTCAAGTTTCATTTCCGTACAAGGATACGATCCACACAAATACTTACAGAAAATTTCTAATGCTTAAATTTATATTCGATGTTAGCAAATTTCTCCTTTTAGGAAAGAATTTTCTGGCTATTGCCAGTTTGCAGTTAATATCCTCTTTACTTCGTAACTCGTCATTTATTTTGCTCCTGAAATACATCTACTACTTTCAGTATCTCGTTTCTTCTAATTTTGTCAGCATCACCTGATTTAATTCCACTACACTCAATTAACCTTGTTTAACATTTGTTGATATTTCTGTTCTAGGTCGCTTTCCTAAGTCCTTTGCGGCCAATCACGGAACAACAGTGTCGTCGGAAAACAACCCAGTTTTTATTTCTTCTCCCTGAACTTTAATTCCCTTTGCAAGTTTCTCCTTGATTTCGTTTACTGCTTGCTCAAAGTAGGGACTGAATAACGTAGAGCACAGGTTGCAACCGTGTCTCAGTATCTTCTCAGTTACTGACTTTCCTTACTTTTTTCCTCTTCTGAGGCAATTTTGTTTCTGTATAGATTGCAGATAACGAAGACATATCACAAGAATAAAAATAATAATAATAATAATAAAACAACAGAGATATAAGGCTGATCTTAACTGTGAAACCGTACAGCTGGTTTGAGTCGTTCTTAACAGAATGGAAGAGGTTGTGCTGAATAATTCAGATGATGTCAGGAAGGTAGAAAATTTAGGGAGTTCCACAGCGCTCAGTTTTGCGTCCACTCCATTCCTGACATAAGTGACTGACCTTCCACATAACACTCAACAAGCAAAATTGGTACTTATTGCAGACTATATTAGTGTTAAAATAAGCCGGCCGCTGTGGCCGAGCGGTTCCAGGAGCTTCAGTCTGAAACAGCGCGACCGCTGCGGTCGCAGATTCGAATTCTGCCTCGGGCATGGATGTGTGTGATTTCCTTAGGTTAGTTAGGTTTAAGTAATTCTAAGTTCTAAGGGACTGATGACCTCAGATGTTAGTGCTCAGAGCCATTTGAACCATTTTGTTAAAATAAATCCCATTAAAGGGAAAGCAACAGAAGAGTTGGTAAATGATATATTCCAAAGAATTATTAAGTGGTTGTCTGAAAATGGACTGTCTCTAAATTTTCAAGAAACACACTACACTCATTTCTGTACAACAGGAAAAGTCATGCCATCAATTGATGCAGCATACGAGGAGGAGTCAGTAAGTAGAGTAGAATGCTCCAAATTTTTGGGTGTGTATATTGATGAAATGTGCAGCTGGAAAAAGCAAACAGTTAAGTTCAGCTTATTCCTTATGCCTCACGATGTGTCCTATTCACCGATCCCTTCTTTCAGTGAAGTTGCGCCAAAAATCTCCCCTCTTCGATGCAGTACATTTTTCACTAGTTCTCCGATCAAATACCCTGAATTCTTCAAATATTCTGAATTCTTCGTTAGCTCCGCGTTTCGGAAACGTCTATTCTCTTTTTAATACTTACTTTACATTTTCCTATCCGGGAGAGCTTCCTGCCATGGTCGCTGACCTTTCTCATCTCTTCTAAAATTTTCTGCCCAGTTTTGGGCGACGTAAATACTGCGATGTTTCCCAGTCACAGATCTTCGAGAGTGCATCCATTAAGACTCTATTTCATGTGTGTGCCATATCCTTCACCTCAACACAATCACATAAAATGTAGCCGTCATCTTGTAATTCCCACTTTGATACATTCTTAATGCTATTTAGTGTCCCCAAATACTCCTGTCGTCACCATCGCTGAAAGGGAAATCCTTCGCACCTTGGCGGCGTGTTGTTAGTAACTCCAACAACACCTGCCCAACTTCCATAGGAGATCTTGTGACGACCCGTGGAGCACCTCGACACGAGTTGAGGAGGGTGCACCGCTGCAGCCGAAGAAGGCGGTCTAATTTCCGCCCTACTTCCAACTTGGAAACCCTGACAAGGGAACCTCCCCATCGCACCCCCCTCAGATTTAGTTATAAGTTGGCACAGTGGATAGGCCTTGAAAAACTGAACAGAGATAAATCGAGAAAACAGGAAGAAGTTGTGTGGAACCGTGAAAAAAATTAGTAAAATATACAAACTGAGTAGTCCATGCGCAAGATATGCAACATCAAGGAGAACGTGAGCTCAGGAGCGCCGTGGTCCCGTGGTTAGCGTGAGTAGCTGCGGAATGAGATATCCTGGGTTCAAGTCTTCCCTCGACTGAAAATTTTACTTTCTTTATTTTCGCAAAGTTATGATCTGTCCGTTCGTTCATTGACGTCTCTGTTCACTGCAATAAGTTTGTGTCTGTGTTTTGCGACCGCACCGCAAAACCGTGCGATTAGTAGACGAAAGGACGTGCCTCTCCAATGGGAACCGAAAACATTTGATCGCAAGGTCATAGGTCAACCGATTCCTCCACGGGAAAACACGTCTGATATATTCTATACGACACTGGTGACGGCATGTGCGTCACATGACAGGAATATGTTGTCGACCCACCTAACTTGTACACTTGGCGAATGGGTAAAAAAATTCTTCTGCCTTGCCCGATTTAGGTTTTCTTGTCGATGTGATAATCACTCCCAAAAAGTGATGAAAACATAAGGGTTTGTCACATAAACTGAAAATAAAAAATTAAACTTTTCACTCGAGGGAAGACTTGAACCTAGGACCTCTCCTTCCGTAGCTGCTCTCGCTAACCACGGGACCACGGCGCTACTTGACTCCCAGTGCCTTGATGTTGCATATCTTAGCATGGACTACTCAGTTTGTATATTTTATTAATTTTTTTCATAGTTCCACACAACTTCTTCTTGTTTTCTCGATTGATCTGTGTTCAGTTTTTCAAGGCCTATCCACTGTGCCAACTTATAATTAAACCTGAGGGGGGTGCGATGGGGAGGTTCCCTTGTGAGATGTATGAGACGGCGTGCAGGATGAGAAAGGAATAATAGCTCGGCGAGGGGCGGGGGGGTGGGGGGGAGGGAGGGAGTAGAGAGACGGTCGCGTTCGGCGCTCGTGCTGGGTGCGCATGCGCAGTGGAGGGGGAAGCGGGCTCATTCAAGCTCGACCGATCGGTCCGGTCGGCTCTTTAACTGTGCCGCCGCGCCGAACCGAAGTTGTCGAACCGGCTGCGGGATTAAGCAAATCAGGACACAATTTCGTACCGTTCACCTGTGGCTGCAAATCAGCTCGGCGGCTTGTGCCTCTTTTTTTCTCCCGGCACTTGCCAGTAATTAAGCCACAGAACACGTCTCGGAGAGATATTCGGCTTGTCGCTTCAGCCGTTCCTCATTAAGGAGTATGCTCGCTGACTACACATGCCAAACCATTCAATATCGTAACAGAACTGCCAGCATCGAGAGAAATACCCCCATGTTAGGCTTCAGAAACCTGTTTCGGTCCCTCCACATCTACATAATTCTCGTTCGGCGTATTTATCTCCTGCAAACCCATTCCCTCCTTTCGCCCCTCCTTTTTTTGCGTTCAGTTGAGCGTTTACTATCATACGCCTAGTGAAAAACGTTATATTTTCGGATTACTGGCAAAGTAAGCCTTCCTTCACAACTCTTCAGTGACCTAACTGTGGTCGTTAACGCTAATATTGTGGCATTTTCCGCACCGTTAACGTCGAGCTAAGAATGCACGGTCCCTATTATACTTTTTTGTGTACTTACTGAACGTAGCTTGTCATCACATCGCGTTCTTGCATCTTAAAGCGAATGACGACGAATCAATAGGATATTTTGCGTGTGGCGTAATATGCTAACCGCCCTTCTAGGCCAGCTAATCTGCTTTAACGTCGTTAAATACGTCGAGAATGACTTTCTGTTAATTCAGTTTAGACCCATCGTGATAAAACAACGACACTGCATTGCAGCGGCAAGCACCTTGCTGTTCCGCCAGAGCAGGTAATACAACTACGACACTAAGAAATTAGAACTTTGTGCCCTAAACACCCTATAGGAGAGGTATCAAAAGTTGTATAATATAGTTGCAAATGACAGATGATAATTGTTTTATGCCGAGTAACCTGAGCTCAGCAGTTTCATCGTCGTGTAGTACGTGCACCAAACTTTTGTAACGACTTAAATTTTCGTACATGGCGACTGAGTTGGTGTTTAGGATTTTAATTTTGAGGTTATAATTACAAGTTTGTTACTTGTCGGATATGTTGAGACATTACTTGTGGATTCGCTGACGGTTACATGACTGAATAGGAGAAAAAAGATTATAAATACCTGAACAATCAGTTACAATTTTTTTTCTCAACTTCATCGACAAGAACACTTACGTCAATGTTCACATGTAAACAGTGTACGAGCATAGTGGTTTATTTTGACTTACGTTAAGAGCCGGCCGCATGGCCGAGCGGTTCTAGGCGCTTCAGTCTGGAACCGCGCTGCTGCTACGGTCGCAGGTTCGAATCCTGCATCGGGAATGGATCTGTGTGATGTCCTTAGGTTAGTTAGGCTTAAGTAGTTCAAGTCTAGGGGACTGATGACCTCATATGTTAAGTCCCATAGTGCTTAGAGCCATTTGAACCCTTTTTTTACGTTAAGAATGTTAACATTATTAGAAAGCTCAGATATGAATATGACGTATATACATGTCGGCCGATTTTTAAAGTTTGAATTGTGCTGAAACAGTCTTTCGCAATATACCACTTGATAATGACTTTAAGACCGAAACTGAAGTAGCGAAAAAATAATAAATTTTACAATCAATGGCGATTATGATGTATTTCAAAAAGCTCTGCATTACTGCGGACCTCAGCCATTCGAAATTAAACGATTGGACAAGTTGGAGAGGATGTGTACCCCTTTCCGTAGTACAGAATCACTGCAGTGTTATTTTTATGAAGGCGGATAGGAGCCAGTTACCACTTAGAAACTTGATAGCAGGTTAAAAGTTTGTGACGGATCCATTCTCGAACCAGGGACACTTCCCCTTCGCGGACAAGTGCTCTACCGACTGAGCTATCCAAGTACCACCTAGGACCGCCCCTCACAGCTTTACTTCCGTCAATCCCTCATGTACCAAGCCATGTGTCCGCAGTATCCTTTTTTACAAGAGTAACGTATGGGGTAGAACTGCGAACTTTGGAAGGTAGGAGATATTGGGAGAGGAAAGCCTTGAGGGAGGGTCGTGAGCCGAGCTCGGGTAGCTCAGTCGGTGAAGCACGTACTTGCGTAGGGCAAGGGTCCCACGTTCGAGTCCTTGTCTGGCACACAGTTTTAATCTGCCAGGAAGGTTCAAATCAGCGCGCACTCCGCTGCAAAGCGAAAATTCATTTTGGAATTATTACTTCGTTTTTCTTTTTAAAAAAAAAATAAGAAAGAAAAGAGACTGCTGTCCATCTTTTCAATTCTTACGCCAATTTCTTTCATCTCTGCTTAAGTGATACACTCAACATCCTCTACAATCTGTTATGCATATTCGAATCTTTGCCTGCTGCTACTATTCTCCACTTCTAATGATCCTCCCAACCCCAGGTTAACTATTAATGGCTGTCTTAGCAGGTGTCCTACTAACCTCCCGTCCTTCTGATACGGGAAACCCGGACACTATACCCCAGCTATTCTTTATGGTACCTTATCTTTCCACTTTTTTTCATTTTCAGTAGAATCATATTTTAAATTCTTACATTTTCTTCCTCTCCAGGTTTCCAGTGATCCACATTTCACTTTCATACTGTGCAGTGCTTCAGACGCCCACTTTCAGAAATTTCATTTCCATATCAATACAGCTCTTTCATTGGAGAAAATTTTCTTCACCTATCCCAATCTACTACCAACTTCTCTGCTTGCTTCGGCCATCCCATGTAAGCTTACTTCCCAGACGAGAGGTTTCTTTCTCGTCTTCCGCTACTGTGTGGTTCCCAGTTTTGGAACTGCACTGTTCATTCTCCTTTCTACTACTCTCCATTCTCTTAGCTTTGTTTATCGTTTAGTCATAATATGTGCTAAGTATGCTGTCAATTCCTTTCGACAGGTATTCTAAGTGTTCTTTCTTCCAGCCAGATGGGCTAAGCTGTCTTCGAATCCATGAACATAAAAATTTTCTTTCGCTTCGTTCATCGATTCTTCAAAGTACAAGATGCACATCAGTGATAAGAAGTTGAGACTCTGCCTTACACTTCTCTTAGCAGAAACTTGTAGATTTTGATCTTTCCACTGATTACGCCCTCTTGGTTTTACAGAAGTAGTCGTCTGTCTCTACACTTTACCTCTAATTTTCTACAGGTTGTGAACACCTAATTCTATGTTGTGGAAATATTATTCTTTATCTTGCTGCACTATTTCTGCCGCATTCCATCATAAGCATCATTAAGCTGAACAAAACGTTACAAACGGGTTGCTATTTTAAAAACTTCACCGCCGTCGTTAGGACAACCTAAAGCGTACATTGCAAGATGATTCTTTACGAATTTCTTAGAAGTCCACACCGAATTGCTTCGTTGAACTTTTGGTAAACGATGAAATTTAGAAAAGGCTTTACAGAATTTAGTTGTGGTCACACTTCCGTCAGTGATGAATACCTTGAAGACAGATACGAATCGGTTATTGTTCCAAAATTGAAAAAAAATAATGTTAAAAAATGGAAGCTGCGACTTAATACGGTTGAAGAGAAACGACAAGTGAGATGAAAGCACTCTGAGGAATATGGAAGACTGCAGTAGATTAGACTATGTAAGAACATTTAGCTTTGAAAACTGCTACGGATTGATTCCGAAGCTCAGAAACACTCATCTCAAGTAATGTAAGGAAATCACAAAAAATTCGTCCGAGCAAATGAAAATTCCTTATAGAAAGTCGCAATATGAGACGAAAATTGTATATATTCGCATGGACTAGTAATTAAATACAGTTTTGTTTTTAAATTTAATATTTATACGTTCGTAATTGTTTAAATAAATTCTATTTATTTAAATTTAAATTGTTTAAATAAATCTTATAATTTGGCACTCATCGGACTTTGTTTTGCGTAAGGATATATGCTGTGCAATATTACACTGTTACTTAAGCTCATCTATCAGGGCGTGGGTAAGGTTTTCGGATTCTAGGTGTTCAGAGGATTGGATCTTTGTTTAGAGGTTATTTGAAGGGAATCAGGGAAGTGTGAGGTGAAAATGGGGTTATGTATTACTTGTTCTACCATGTCCTCTTTTAAAGTGATGGGAGTTTGAAATTGTTATTGTGGTCTTCATTCCGAAGACTCCACATTAGTCAGTCCAGCGCAGTTGTCTTCATCTCTGAATAAGTGCTGAAATTTAAATCCATTTGAAGCAGCTTACTGTATTCGAACCAACTTTCACCTCCCTCAGTTAACAAATTTATAACATCTTGATGTTTCAGGATGTGTTATATCAACTAATTCCTTCTGTTAGTAAAACTATGCCACAAATTTCGTATTTCCCCAATTCGACTCAGTAATTCATCATTAGTTATTTGATTTACCCATCTAAGCTTCAGCAGTCTTCTATTCACCACATTTCAAACGGTTCTATTTTCTTGTTATTTAAACTGTTCATAGCCCACGTTTCACGTCAGTACAAGGTTACACTCCAGAAAAGGTTTCGTAACACTTAAATTGAGCTATGTGTGTGTGTGTGTTTGTGTGTGTGTGTGTGTGTCCGAAAGAACAGACACCTTTCTTGATCTGCATTCGTGTGCACAAGACGAAAGAGAACTTCCGACATCGGCTGCAATCGGACATTGAAATAAATCCAATGCCGACAAGCGGTAATTTGTGCTTGACCCGAATTTTCGCTTATCGCGAGCGGTCGCCTTAACCACTTCGGTTGTCCGAGCACACTTCACGTCCAATTCAAATCTCCATGTGTCTCACACTACTTATGTAGTGTCTCCTGTACATTCACTATCCTCCTCGCTCGCAGTCTCACCTGATTCCCACAAGTTGGACTGTGCGGTTGGTCCCGGCGGAGGTTAAAGTCCTCCCTCGGGCATGGGTGTGTGTGTTCGTCCTTAGAATAATTTAGGTTAAGTAGTGTGTAAGCTTAGGGACTGATGACCTTAGCAGTTATGTCCCATAAGATTTCACACACATTTGAACATTTGATTCCCACAAGAGGTCGAAAAGTAGAGAGCATTCGCATTGAAGGTATCATTATTTTCAATGCCTGATAGCAGCTGATGTCGGAATTTCTCTTTCGTTATTTAAAATGATATTAGATGTTAACAGATTCCTGTTTTACAGAAATGCCCTGCTCTTCTTTCTATTAGCGGTCTACATTTTATACCCTCTCCATCGTCAGTTACGTTGCGGCTCAAATAGGAAAACTTATCTACTACTATTGCTGCTACTGTGTCATTTCATTACGTAATTCCCTCAGTACTGCCTGATTTAATCGGAGTATCTTCCATTACCATTGTGTTGCAACTGGTTTCAAAAGTTATAAAACAATTGTTTCTTGCTGCGCAAAACTGCGGCACAAACATATTAACCGAATAATTAGTGTCTTACTGCCGTATTCGCCATAGTGAAATGCCGGAAAACACGAACGATCGCGGTCGCCGCTCGGACGTTGGACTAGCGGCGCAGACATCGCCGCCTGGGGGTGGCCAAGTGTGTGTGTGAGACTGCGACCACCCGTAGCGCCGCGGGCAGCGACGTCTGCGCAGCCGGCGGAGAAAGGAAATGCTCCCCACGGCGGGAACCTGTTCTGTTCTCTTACAATCGGCCGCGACGATCGGCCAGGTTTCGCCGCGGCTGCAGTCCGTACCAGGAGCGGTCCTGACTCACGGCTATGCTGCCCGTTACAGACACGGGCGGCGCAAGTGCAGGGGCAACAGTCTCTCCTGCTCGCCGTCTCGGGCAGCGGCGGCGGCGATTCACCTTGGTCGAGAGTCTACAACACTCTATATACCAGTCCATCTCTTGCTCTCCGTCTCTCTCTTTGCACAACGCCCTACCTTCGCATGGCTTCAGTGATGCGTCGTATCTCTTTTACAAGGCATGTTCAGAAAGTAAAGTAGACTTTTATATTTTTTTAGGAAAAGTTTTTTTTGAAAAAAAATTACATGATATTGTTGATATACGAGGGACATTCAAAAAGTAATGCAACACATCGTTTTTCTGGACAAATTTTCGTTGAAAATAATGAATGTCGAATATTGCCGCCACATCGCTGTAGTTTCAAGAAGTTCCGATAGGTGGCAGTGCTATACGCAGCCTTCAAAATGGTGTCCGTAACGGAGGTGCGTTCCAAGCAGAGACTTGTCATTGAATCTCTTGTAACAGTCAACCAAACCATCGCAGATATTCGTAGGTGCTTGCAAAATATCTATGAACACTTGGCAGTGAACAAAAGCACGGTGAGTCGTTGGGCGAGGCGTCTGTCATCATCGCAACAAGGTCGCGCAAACGTGTCCGATCTACCGCGATCTCGGTGGCCGCAGGCAGCTGACCCCTGCAATGTAGGGACGTGCGGACACTCTGATTCGAGGTGAACTTCTCCTTCTCTATGAGAACGCTAGGCCGTAGACAAGTCTGCGTACACGAGACGAGCTCACAAAACTTCATTGGACTGTTCTTCCTCACCCATCCTACAGCCTGGATCTCGCATCTTCCGACTTCCATCTGTTTGGCCCAATGAAGGATGCACTCCCTTGGAAGCAGTATGTGGATATTGGGGAGGTACTGATGCAACAGAATATTGGCTCAGATATCGAACAGTAGAGTGGTTCCATGTAGGCACACAGGCCTTCCCAGTGAGGTGACAAAAATGGTTCAAATGGCTCTGAGCACTATGGGATTTAACATCTGAGGTCATCAGTCCCCTAGAGTTTAGATCTACTTAAACCTAACTAACCTAAGGACATCACACATATCCATGCCCGAGGCAGGATTCGAACCTGCGACCGTAGCAGTCGCGCGTTTCCGGACTGAAGCACCTTGAACCGCTAGACCACAACGGCCGGCAGTGAGGTGACGTATGGCAGCCGCATTGGACGGAGATTGTGTTGAAAAATAGAGTTTTATAGCCAAAACGGTGGGAATAACACAGTGTATTGCAATCCTGAATAAAACCAACCTGCTTTCAGAGAAAAAAGTGTTGCTTTACTAACTGACCGCCCCTCTTCCTCCTTGATTATTTTCGCACGTAATCTCCACGCAATTTAATGCATGTTGTGAGGCGTGGCACAAGCTTCTTTATGCACGCCTCGAAGAACTCCCCCGCCAGCTTCTTCCCCCACTCCAGAACCCCTTTCTGCACCTGCTAATCGGTTGAAAATTTAATTCCGCTCATGAGTGCCTTCAAGGAGGTGAAAAGATGATAACCTGAAGGCGCCAAGTTCGGGGAATGCGGGGGTTTTTCAAAACAACCCAACCAAATGAAACCGAGAACATCTTGGTGGTTAAGGCTGTGTGGGAAAACACTGAAGCTACGTTTTTTTTTTTTTTGCCCGAAATTGTAGTTTTGAATTTTTGGTAGACAGAGGACGGGCGTGATGCCACTGTGACGACTGCCTTTTTGTCTCAGGCGTTTAGTGAGCCACGCACGTTTCATATCTGGACCCAGTAGAGCTCAAAACATCCTCACCTTCCAGTTCAAGTCGCTCAAGAAACTCGCGGGCGCTACTGAGACCCGATTTTTCTTGTGCTGCTCTGTCAGCAATAACCCTTGGTTCGGCGTGGGACGGCGGTGGGGTGAGTGGGCTGGTGTATCCTGTTGTGGACCACTGAGGGCTACGGCGGGGACGAAGCCTCTCCGGGCTTTCTAGGTCCCCAGTTCTATACAGTACAATACAGGAGCTGGAATAACAATTTCGATGAAGCTTTTATCATAACTTTGCTCACTCCATCATTACCTACCACATCATAGGAGATACTGATGATGGCTGTTAACTATAGCGATATGCCTTTCATGTAATCATGACAAGCGTTAGTGTCCGACTCTACATTGCGCGGGCTAATAATAAAGTTTTAACTATCACATCCAAAAAAAAATTAAGTTGTGTAATTGATTTAGTGTTCACTTACAGGTACACGACTACAATCATATACATTGAAATCTGCACGCCACAGTACCGTAGCACGGCGCTAGAGCGACTTTCGACTCGGTCGTTGGCGGATCAGGATCCCATACTATAGACTGATGCATTTACCCTTCCTTTGTTTGCACCAACGCAAATGAAAATAAATTAAGGCTGTTGTAATACAACGCGATAAACAGAACAAAAATGACATTCAAAACATTTAGTAATCATCTGTGATCGTGTCTCATGTTGCATAGCGCTTAGAAATATAATTGCTGTTATTAATCAATTAATTATCCACTCACTCAGACGACAGAACAACACTTCATCAGGCAATTACAGTGTCACAACTCCTGAAACAGATCAGTCGAGGACGAGTGTCCCGAATGGTGCTCACTTTTAACGATTAGTCCTTGGGAGTCGGCGGCCAACGTATCACGACCTTACTAGAGCTACTCTACTGGTGGCTCATACAAGATTGTAATTTACGTATTTGCTAATTAATAA
The DNA here is from genome assembly GCF_023898315.1 of Schistocerca nitens. Classification (NCBI taxonomy): domain Eukaryota; kingdom Metazoa; phylum Arthropoda; class Insecta; order Orthoptera; family Acrididae; genus Schistocerca; species Schistocerca nitens. Next base: position 720,351,075 of record NC_064618.1, read on the forward strand.
TTACATGGATACATATGCGGCCCGAGCTGCCGCCACACAATATCAGTATTGGCTCTTGAACAAAAAAGTTTGACGGTCACTTGTCTACAGTAAAGGCGAGATTAATTTTACGTGTATCTGCACATCTGCTGAAATTAAAACTAGCAACTAGTGTAAATGGGTCAGTTCATTGAATAGACTAAGTACACCCTAAAGACTGCGAATTACATTTCGTGGACTGCTTTGTCGCACCTACAAACTTTACCCCATCTGACCGAAAGACCCGTCAATTTACACTGAAGAGCCGATGAAACTGGTACACCTGCCTAATATCGTGTAGGGCCCCCACAAGCACGCAGAAGTGACTCAACACAACGTGGCATGGACTCGACTAACGTCTGAAGTAGTGCTGGTGGTAGGGGGGGGGGGGGGGGGGGACTGACACCATGAATCCTGCAGGGCTGTCCATAAATCGGTAAGAATACTATGGGGCGGAGATCTCTTCTGAACAGCAAGTTGCAAGGCATCCCAGATATGCTCAATAATGCTCGTATCTGGTGGCCAGCGGAAGTGTTTAAACTCAGAAGAGTGTCCTGGAGCCACTCTATAGCAATTCTGGACGTATGGGGTGTCGCATTGTCCTGCTGGAATTGCCCAAGTCCGTCGGAATGCACAATGGACATGAATAGTTGCAGGTGATCAGACAGGATGCTTACGTACGTGTCATCTGTCAGAGTCGTATCTAGACGTATCAGGTGTCCCATATCACTCCAACTGCACGCGCCCCACACCATTACAGAGCCTTCACCAGCTTCAACAGTCCCTTGCTGATATGCTGGGTCCATGAATTCATGAAGTTGTCTCCGTACCCGTACACGCCCATCCGCTCGATACTATTTGAAACGAGACTCGTCCGAGCAGGCAACATGTTTCCAGTCATCGACAGTCCAATGTCGGTGTTGACAGACCCAGACGAGGCGTAAAGTTTTGTGTCGTGCAGTCGTCCACGGTACACGAGTGGGCCTTCGGTTCCGAAAGTCCATGTCGATGAATGGTTGGCACGCTGACACTTGTTGATGGCCCAGCATTGAAATCTGCAGAAATTTGCGGAAGAGTTCCACTTCTGTAACGCTGAACGATTCTCTTCAGTCGTCGTTGGTCCCTTTCTTGCAGCATCTTTTACTGGCCGCAGCGATGTCGGAGATTTGATGTTTTGCCGGATTCCTGATATTCACGGTACAATCGTGAAATGGTAATACGGGAAAATCCCCACTTCATCGCTACCTCGGAGATGCTGTGTTCCATCCCTCGAGCGCAGAGTGTAAAACCACGTTCAGACTCACTTAAATCTTGATAACCTGTCATTGTAGCAGCAGTAGCCGATCTAACAAATGCTCCAGACACTTGTTGTCTTATATAGGCGTTGCCGACCACAGCGCCGTATTCTGCCTGTTTACATATCTCCGTATTTCATTGCGCATGCCTACACCAGTTTCTTTGGCGCTTCAGCGTATTTGTTTGGGTGAGATAGAGAGGGGGGGTGGGGTGAGAATGGATCTGTTCTCGAGCCCGTCGGAAAGAAAGGCAGCACAAATGGTGAATGTTGATGTCCAAAACAGCTTTGAGGCAGAGAATGAGATGTGTATCTGCGGAGAACCATCGCGGGGCGCCTATTTACAAACTGGAACGCTGTGTCACTGTGCCGATTTGTCAACCGCTGCTCTGCAGCCCGCGGACGGAGTGGTGGTCGCGCCGCCTGATGCATCTGGTCTACGCACCACGCCTGCACTCCCACGCTGACAGCCGCCGCTGCCACCTTCGCTCGGCCTGAATACCTGAACACTGTGCATGAGAGAGAGGGGGCGACAAGCGGCAGCCGCGAGTGACGGCGGGGAAATGGGACCGCAGTGGCGGCTCAATGGGTGTGCTCAATGCTCAATGGGTGTCGGCCGCGGCAGTGCGTGGGCCATGAATGGCGTCCGCGCGCCGCGCCAGGCCTCGCCGCACGCCCACGCAGTCGAGTCGAGCCGGGTCGAGTCGCCCGGCCGTGCGCTATGAATGGACATCACCGAGAGGTCGTGACGCGGCCGTGACGTCACACGGTGCCGGTTGGGGCCCGCCGCTCAAGGGCGCCGCACGCACCCACACAGCCCGCCATTCGGTATTCCAGTCTCTGTCTCTCTCTCTCTCTCTCTCTCTCTCTCTCTCTCTGCATCTCTCTCTCTCTCTCTCTCTGCATCTCTCTCTCTCCGACTCTCTTCCCTTTTGAGAACAAGTGCGACATTGAAAATGTTACGGCCTTACAAGAAGACCGAAGGGTAACGATCAGATATCATTTATTGACGAAACGTATCTTTTTTTTCCGTACTACATCTGCAGTAGGCTGCATACATTATCTGCAAGTCACTTTGTATTGCATGGTGGAGGGCACATCGAAACATCGAACCAATATTATCGGTTCTCTGTCCGATCCAGTTCCCATTTTCATCGAGAAAAAAAATGAATATTTGTATGCCTCTGTACGTACCTTAACTTCCATTATCTTATTCTTACAATCCCTACGTGAGATATACGATGGTGGCAGCAGAAACGTCATACAATCTTTTCCGAATACAGACTGTCTAAATTCACCGAAAAAGGTTTCGTGAGAACTGTGTCTCCTTCCTTTCAAGGATTTCCGTTTAAGCTCCCAAGCATTTCTGTTACACCTTCGTATTGGTTATTCCGATCTGTTACGATCCTGACAGCGCGCCCCTTGATTTGTTCTATGTTTTTTGTCAAGCCTACTTTATATGGACTCAAACACTGTAACAATACTCTAGAAATAGCCTCAGTACAGTCTTGTGTCGATTACCTTTACAGGTGCATTGCATTTTCGCAGAAGCCCCTCCCCTTCCATTACTGATTTTATGTGATCGTTTCCTTTCAACCCATAATACTTACTCGGTTTGACGTGCTCGAGATGTTCACCACTAATCTTGTAATCGGATGCTGTCCGCTTCTTCCTGTTTCATTACACCAAGTATTTCTGACAATACTTCCATGTACGCAACAACGTCGTCAGTAAACAATCTTATAGTGCTGCCGATCCCGTCTGACAAATTTTTATTTATGATGATAACATTTCCAACAACGTCTTCGTCAGGGAGCAATTTTACAGTTCTGTTGCTCATGTCTCATAAATACTTTATGTATCAGTATAATTTTCGAAGCTGGATACCTTAAGTTTGTTTAGTCATTCTGTCGATAATCTACATACAGACCGTTTGTCTCATGAATGTCCTGCAATTTTACAGTTACATCGCTTTCAGTTAAAGTTAATACACGCAGATCGGAATTGTATGTCCGGGCTTGCATAAGATTGCACTGTTTTTCGGATCTCACGAATTTTATCTATCCAGCTGAAGTTGAAGCTATCTTTCTTAAATTAACACAAATAAGTTTAGTGAATGTAAAAAGAATAATTGGAAATTTGAAATTTGTGGTAAGGTCTTACGGAGCCAAACTACTTAGGTCATCGGTCCCTAAGCTTACGCACTACTTAATCTCAACTAACGTACACTAAGAACAATACATACACCCACGCCCGAGGGACGACTCGAACCTTCGACGGGGGGACCGTGACAAGGCGCCTTCGTCAATAACGGAAAGCTAATATTTCGCCAACATGGAATAATTATTTTTGAACAGTTATCTTGTGATCCTATATATGTTATACAGTTCTACCCAAGTTTTCAATACCCCTTTCAAAATAAGATTTATGCATCTCGTCAATGATGTGAATTTACGTCGAAACTGCTAACTTTTGTGATTTGAACAAAAAGTAATTGCTGTCAACCAAATACTGCAAATACAACGATTGTGGAAGCGATTCAAAACGAAAGTTATACCATTTCGTGTGCAATTATAATGTGTCAGTTTTTGACGCATTAATTATAATGTGTTTCCATTGTGACGCTTCCTCGATTTGCAGAGGTTGCTTTTAATAACTCTAGTCCGCATTGTATGAAAATGACCGTTCCAGTAAGTTCCACTGGGTGGGAATAATTGTTCCTTGCCGCAGTAGCATTCATGAGAACTGGAAAGTGCTACTCATCTACGATCTATGGGAAGATTATATCTAAAGCATTTCTATGTTGGCACGCTAACGCTGCACCTATGAACGTTAAACTTCTTAAAATCTAAAACGTTGTCACTGGTCCACCCGAAAACCTATTCTGAAGACAAGAGTAATGCCGCTGCATCATCGCTGTCCAAGTGAAACCCAACTGATTTATGCAGGTTTTCGCCTCACCGACTAGCATTAGCATTACCGTCCTTCTCTGGCAAGTGGCCGGGCAACCATGCTGCAACAAAGCAACACGTTCCACGACCAGTATTCGATTACTTTAGAAATATTCCATTGAAACTTCGATGTGTTCTGCACGTACATCGGACCAGCCCAAAACTCGGTGGTCGCCAGAGAATTAAATATCCCTGTAGCTATTGCGGTTACACTACCTTCGTCATCATGAATGCTTCAATCGGATTTTTTTTATATCGTTTGCGAAGTTACTAAATTCGTCTGTGAAGCTGGAAGTTTCTGATTTCTTAGTCATTCTTAGTCGTGATGGTGCAATAGACCATATGGTGCAATCGTACTCCGACAACGCAAAGTTGAAACTCCCGTCCTGCCAAGCTCTTCTGAATATTTTGTGGTTTCTTTATATTTCTTCAGCCATATGTTAGGTACTATTCCTCCCTCCCACCTTCCACCCTCTTCCATATGATACAAGGCAATACTCAAGTTTAATGCCTCTGATGACAATTAAGCTCGGTCTTCTTAAATTTTTTTCCCTTTCAGTGGGGTTCACAGTCATAAAAAAAATATTTTAACGCATCATCCTCTCCATTTCACTTACATTATCTATTTGTAAAATATACGATTGCAACTTTGGCCTTCATCCGTTTTCAAGTGGGATACAACGACAATTTCGTACTTAAGTACACGACAGAATTTAAAGATGTCGGACATGTATACCTTCCAACATCACACGACCCCTATCCACTGGCTGGGTATGCAACTTTCTTGGCATCACTCAACCGTGACGAATATCTGCAATACTACCCGAAACGTTAACTTCTTTATTTTATGTCTTGATGCGCGGGCACACAAACAACAGATTTACTCTTTTTGACTCCAGCTTCGTAAAAATTGTCCTTGTTGGTATTTCGAGTAAATTATATTTACCCTTTCGTAATGCCTTGTTTTGATACCTTCGTCGTCTACATTCAACGATCGATGAGAAACCTGGAAAGACAGGGCATTCTGCAATCACTGTCGGAAGAACGGCAAACCGTCGGCGCTGCAGCATGTGTCTACAGTGATATTTTGATGAATACGGGTAGGACATGCTCTTCACCGAATCGGTAGCAAATCTGTGCTGAGAGATTATGTTCGCCAGTACTCCACTATTTTGTAAGCTTAGAGGACCTGTATGTTCTTTCATAAGAACAGGTGACGCGTGTAGCGGCGAAGACAGTCTTATGATGTTCCTATTTCTGTGTCTGTTGGTGTGTACTTCTTTCGTTTCAGATATACATGGTGTAACGGATATGAACGTAGATATTTCTATTCGCGACTGAGGACGGTGAACTGAACAACATTACATTAAAATTTACGTCATTTGCGGGCTAATAATTATACCTATTACAAGTAGTTCGTTTGAAGATTGAGTTGTGCCTCAAAGTGGGAGCGGGCCAGCTGTCGAAATGTGGACACATGGACGCAAAACGGTTAGTCTGTACTGAAAGGCGTAGTCCACTTAGTAGTGCAGTTATGACTGTGCAGAAAACATCAGGTAGTCATTTCCGTGATGTGTCTGCAGGAAGATTGTTAGACACAGAGAGCCAACTGACACTCTAAAGGGGATAGGAATTAAGACACCAGTGACAGTAATATCTCCACCTATGCCACTAACACCCTATTTTTATGCCTTTTTCAACAACTTTATGGTAAGTTGTGTATATGTGGTTACTGCTCTTGTGTTGATGTTTTTGTAATCATCGAGCATTTATTATGGCCTTCTGTGTGAAACAACCCAGAGAGTGAGTGTCTTTCTTCTGTTATTACAGTTAGTGTTGGATTCTGGTGTCTGATTTATCTACTGTGGGACCGGTTCTACGTATGTTGATTGGGTGCTTAACTGTAATTGTTAATAGAATAGGTTTCTTCTTATTGATTGCCGGGCGGAGGACAAAGAATAGCTGCCAAGTGCTAAGCTTATCCTGCAGACTAGCTGGAGGCCGGCCGCTGTGGCCGAGCGGTTCTAGGCGCTTCATTCTGGAACCGCGCGACCGCTACGGTCGCAGGTTCGAATCCTGCCTCGGGAATGGATGTGTGTGATCTCCTTAGGTTAGTTAGGTTTAAGTAGTTCTAAGTTCTAGAGGACTGATGACCTCAGATGTTAAGTCCCATAGTGCTCAGAGCCAATGGCGAACACGATATCATTTAAAAAAATCAAAGTTACTGTAATTCCAAAATAAATAGAAATATGTACACACAGTATCTTTGTTGTTTTAATGGGTGGTCTGGTCTGCCGCGAAAACTATCTCCACCGCAACTATTAGGGGTCACCGATGAAGACGATGGCAAGCGAGAGCAAAGTGCATGGCAGATACTGCTCATGACAGACCCTTTTTTCCCCCATTGTTTGCCCCAATTAGCTGCAACGCCTGTTTATCCATTACCCAATTAACCGCTATAAACACATTTTATTTCTTTTACTCAGGAGATTAGCTCTTCCTTTTCTTTTACAGTACTCTTTGAAGATAAGCGTCTGCCGCCTTGATAAAGACTAGACTTGTACGTTACACGTCATTCCCCACTCGTAATAATCTTTCTTTCTCTTTCTTTCAGGTGAGTCCCGTTCGTGTGTCGGAGTGTTCTTGAGAATACAGTGCTGCAGGCAATATGCTGCCACCCTCATTCTGTGGCGTAATTGACAGGTACTTCTAGTGCACTTTAGTGACTTCATTTCTTTTTTTTTGTTTCTCGAAATGGTAATGTCTTTTTTGTGTTTGTGGAATAGCGTGATGCCCGACAAATCTCAAATTTTCTTTCCTGTCACAATTTCTTAGATGTCAATTAGCAATGTCATTCAAGATATTTCTCCAAAGTAATAGTGTCGTAATGGAGACTACCGTCAAGTTTTCAGAATTTTTATTCGCCGACACAATCCCGAAGTTCGAATCCTGCCTCTGGCATGGCTGTGTGTGATGTCCTTAGGTTAGTTAGATGTAAGTAGTTCTAAGTCTAGGGGACTGGTGATCCCAGAAGTTAAGTCCCTTAGTGCTCAGAGCCATTTGAACCATTTTTAGACCATCTGGAAGAAAACATGGCCCACGAAAAACCATACAAACAAAGAAAGAGTATAATGATCTTGCCCACAAGTTATTGTCAGAGTCAAAATAAACGATTAACGACAGAAAAAAATTCTCGCGGTGTTTGCCGCGTGAGTCTTCGTCTTTCCAAGACACAGTAGTCTAAAAGGGTACAGCCCCGTCAGCATCTAACACAGTGAAGTACAGCCCGAGTACAGTAGCAACGGTAAACAGTTCCTAAAGCCGAGAGCATATAAAAATTTCTTTCTTTTCAAACATCCAGTTTCGACTGACTTTGCCGTCATCTTCAGGTCTCCAAAAGTTTTAGTTATAAAATGAGTTCATATTGAGTTGGACCTTACACAAAGTAAAACACAGCCTTCTTCTGGTTTCTCGACACGAGAAAATTCAGACAGAGTAGTTAAGCACACTATAAATGATGAATGCTTTGGATACTACCGAGTAGTCATAACCTTTGCAATGTTGACTGGAATACTATCTTTCAAATTCTGAAGGTGGCAGGGGTAAAATACAGGGAGCGAAAGGCTATTTTACAATTTGTACAGAAACCAGATGGCAGTTATAAGAGTCGAGGGGCATGAAAGGGAAGCAGTAGTTGGGAAGGGTTGTAGCCTCTCCTCGATGTTATTCAATCTGTATATTGAGCAAGCAGTAAAGGAAACAAAAGAAAAATTCGGATTAGGAATTAAAGTCCATGGAGAAGAAATAAAAACTTTGAGGTTCGCCCATGACATTGTAATTCTGTCAGAGACAACAAAGGACCTGGAAGAGCAGCTGAACGGAATGGACAGTGTCTTGAAAGGAGGATATAAGATGAACACCAACAGAAACAAAACGAGGATAATGGAATGTAGTCGAATTAACTCGGGTGGTGCTGCGGGAATTAGATTAGGAAATGAGACATTTAAAGTAGTAAAGGAGTTTTGCTGTTTGGGGAGCAAAATAACTGACGATGGTCGAAGCAGAGAGGATATAAAATGTAGACCGGCAATGGCAAGGAGAGCGTTTCTGAAGAAGAGAAATTTGTTAAAATCGAGTATAGATTTAAGTGTCAGGAAGTCGTTTCTGAAAGTATTTGTATGGAGTGTAGCCATGTATGGAAGTGAAACGTGGACGATAAATAGTTTCGACAAGAAGAGAATAGAAGCTTTCGAAATGTGGTGGTACAGAATAATGCTGAAGATTAGATGGGCAGATCACATAACTAATGAGGAGGTATTGAATAGAATTGGGGAGAAGATAAATTTGTGGCACAACTTGACTAGAAGAAGGTATCGGTTGGTAGGACATTTTCTGAGGCATCAAGGGATCACCAGTTTAGTATTGGAGGGCAGCGTGGAGGGTAAAAATCGTAGAGGGAGACCAAGAGATGAATATGATGTGTCGGCAGCTGGGCCAACACCTTGTAGATAGAGGTGGCTTAAAAAGGCACGCGAGACTAACGCAGACGGGCGTGAAGTACTGGAACAGGATACGTAATTAATGCTATGAAGAAAAGAACGGAGTTTCTCATATACTTATCTTTAATTTCTTCTTGTACATCTCTATGGTGAACACAAGTGAGACTCTAATTACAATCACTGTAAGGCTAATGGCGCCTTGCTAGTTCGTAGCCATTAACTTAGCTGAAGGCTATTCTGTCTCTCGGCTAATGAGAGAGAAAGGCTTCGTACGTCTAGTCGCTAGCTCTGTCGTCCGTACAACTGGGATGAGTTCGAGTCAGTCTCTCGAGACCTGCCTTGTGGTGGCGCTAGGTTTGCGATCACACAATGGCGACACGCGGGTCCGACATGTACTACAGGACCGCGGCCGATTTAAGCTACCACCTAGCACGTGTGGTGTCTGGCTGTGACACCACAGAATACACTAAACAGATTCAGAAGGATGCAGGTTGCAGTAGGTACTGGGAGATGAAGAAGCTTGCACAGGATAGAGCAGCATGGAGAGCTGCATCAAACCATTCTCTGGATTGAAGACAACAACAACAACAACAGTCGTAATTACGCCACTGGACGACGGAATGAGCCTCTCTGGGAGTATTTACGGAGGTGTAACAGAATACTTGCTGACCACTTGCAGCGCAGACACGGTAGGCCGGACGCCGGCACATCCCCCGGTGGCGTCGGTGGCCGTGGCGGTCTTATAAGGCGGGCGGCTGTCCAGCGCCACACAATGCGACCGGCCGCGCCCTTATAAGGGCAAAGTGGCCCAGGCGGGACGCGACGCGACGAGGACGGGCAGCAGCCGCTTCTTGCCGCGCGGCTCCAGACTGTCTGCCTCTCTGCTGCTCTATCGCTCTGCCCTCCTGCCGACAGCACCAGACGCGGGCTTCGTAACGGCACATTGTCAGCATTTCTCAAAGTAAAATGGAACCCTGCATTGCCGTAGTAGCGCAGTTAGTCCGTTTATTTAGATTCGTATGATTTAACAGTACTTTGGAACCTCTACTCGATTTTCATCAGTCTTCATCTGATTTTGTCCCAGTCTCTGCCCGATCCTGTAATTTTAGCTCTCTAGAAGTCCATCTACTACTGTAGGGGATATTCCTTGAAGAGAATTATCGGAAAACTCTCTAACACAAAAAAAGGAATTATCCGAATTAGACAGAAATCGGTAAATATTATGTACATGTACAGACAAACAAATGATTAGAATTTCAGAAAACTTGGATGATTTGTTCAAGAAAGAGAGCTCCAGAAAGTGGGAAAGTCAATAGTGCGTTGCTCCACCTCTGACCCTTATGCAAGCAGTTATTCGGGTTGGTATTGATTGCTGGAGTTTTCAGTGTCCTTCTGACGGATATTGTGGCAAGTTCTGTCCAATTGGCATGTCAGACGGCCAAAATCTCGAGCTGGTTGGGTAACTCTGCGCTTAATGCTCCTAACGTTCTCGACTGGGGAGAGGTCTGGCAACCTTGCTCGCCAATGTAGGATTTGACAAGCATGAAGAGAAGTAGTAGACAGTGGCCCTGCACGTAATGCTCCTAACGTTCTCGACTGGGGAGAGATCTGGCAACTTTGCTGGCCAACGTAGGATTTGGCAAGCACGAAGAGAAGTAGTAGACAGTGGGCCTGCACATAATGCTCCTAACGTTCTCGACTGGGGAGAGGTCTGGCAACCTTGCTCGCCAACATAGGATTTTGCAAGCACAAAGAGAAGTAGTACACAGTGGCCCTGCACGTAATGCTCCTAACGTTCTCGACTGGGGAGAGGTATGGCAACCTCGCTCACCAACATAGGATTTTGCAAGCACAAAGAGAAGTAGTAGACAGTGGCCCTGCATGTAATGCTCCTAACGTTCTCGACTGGGGAGAGGTCTGGCAACCTTGCTTGCCAATGTAGGATTTGGCAAGCATGAAGAGAAGTTGTAGACAGTGGCCCTGCACGTAATGCTCCTAACATTCTCGACTGGGGAGAGGTCTGGCAACCTTGCTGGCCAACGTAAGATTTGGCAAGCACGAAGAGAAGAAGTAGACACTCTTGTCATGTGTGGACGGGCAATATCTTGCTGAAATGTAGGCCCAGAATGCCCTGCAACGAAGGCAACAAAACGGAGCGTCGAATATTGTCGACGTACGGCTATGCTATAAGGGTGTCGCAGATGACAACCACAGGAGACCTGTTATGAAAAGAAACGGTACTCTGGACCATCACTACTGGCTGTCAGGTATTATGGTGGTAGGCAGTTACGCTGGTATCCCACCGCTATCCAGGGCGTCTCCAGACGCATCTTCAGCCTTAAATCTCATTGACTGGCGTGCAGTTGTCTTTTATGATGAGTCCCACTTCTAACTGAGCCCCGATGACCAGCGAAAGCGTGTCCGGAAATGGGCCGGACAATGGGGAAAAGGTCCTCCACATCTCGATGGTTCCTTCGTGATATGATTTTTTATCTTAGAGTGTATGTTAAAATACCAGTGAATAACTCCGGTGGTTTCTCAATACAAGTGCTACTGATCAAAGTCCCTGCCTGTAGACTATCGTCGCAGTTGTGCGACCGGATTCGCGATTTCCTGTCAGTTCGCAGAAACTACCGAAAAGTCGTCCAGTCCAGTGCAACAGAAGTGATACCAGGCATTCCCTAAGGAAGTCTAACAGGCACTCAGCTGTTCCTAATCTATGGGGGTGCGCTCAAAAGTAGTTCACATGGTTCAAATGGCTCTAAGCACTATGGAACTTAACATCTGAGGTCATCAGTCCCCTAGACTTACAACTACTTAAACCTAACTGACCTAAGGACATCAGACACATCCATGCCCGAGGTAGGATTCGAACCTGCGATCGAAGCAGCAGCGCGGTTCTGGACCGAAGCGTCTAGAACCGCTCGGCCACAGCGGCCGGCTGAAAAGTAGTGCCCCCAAATTTTGTATGTGAAAAATCTTAAAGCTTCTTAAATAAAACAAACGTTTTTAACATTCTACATCTGTATTCTTCATGTCTACACATTTTCAGCTCTCTGCCGCTAGAGGGCTCCGAAAAGTACCGTCTAACGTGGCAATGTGTAACGTAACTATGTCGGTACGTCAGAAACCGCGTGCTGTAATCGAGTTTGCTATTCGTTCAGTTCGTCCACACATGGGATACCCCCTCCTTCGGCATGGCAATGCTAGACCACACACGAGCGTTGCGACATCTACAACAGTCGGACGCTTTGCGTTCACTGTATGGATCACTCTCCACACAGTCGCGACCTGGACCAATCAGATTTTCATCTGTTTCTGAAACTTAAAGAACATCTTTGTCATCTTCACTTTGATAGTGATGAAGTGGCGCCAGCAGACTTGAGGTTGTGGCTCCGTCAGCGAAGTCAAACATTCTACAGTGACGGTATCAATAAACTGGTCTTCCGTTGGGAGAAATGTGTTCGTCGTCGGAGGACTATGTTGAGAAATAAGTCTATAGATATGGAAAATAAAGATGAAGAATGTTAATAACGTTAATAATGTTTGTTTTATTTAAAAAACTTGAGAGTTTTCACAGAAAAATTGGAGACTTTGGTTTTCAGCATGCCCTCCTTTATAAATGATGTTGGAGCCAATATCAGCAGTCCTCTTAGATTAACTGCAGATGATGCTGTCGTTTAACGTCTAATGAAGTCATCAGAAGATCAAAATCAGTTTGATTTAAACAAGATGTCTATATAGTTCCAAAACCTCAAATTGGCCTTAAACAATAAAAAGTGTGAGGTCCTCCAGATGAGTATAAAAAGGAATCCATTAAATTTAGATTAGACGATATATCGCACAAATTTGAAGGTTGTTAGTCATTTCAATTACGAACAACTAAGACTGGAACAATCACATGGAAAATTTTCTGGGGAACGCAAACCAAAGACTGCGTTTAACATGTGGGACACTAAAAAGATGTAATAAATGCACTGAGGAGACTGCCTGTACTTTCCCTTTTGGAGTACTGCGGCGCGGTATGGGGTCTTTACCACATAGGATCGACGGAGGACATCGAAAAAGTTCAAGAAAGTGCAGCTCGTTTTGTTTTATCGTGAAACAGGGGAGATAGTGTTACGAATATGATAGACAAGTTAGGGGTCCAGTCATTAAAACGAAGGTGTTTCTCCGTGCGGTGAGATCTTTATAGGAAATTTCAATTACCAACTTTCTCCTCCTAATGCGAAAATATTTTGTTGACTCCTATCTGTAGAGGGAGACTGACCGTCTTAATAAATAAGAGAAATCAGAGCTCACATGGAAATATTTGAAGTTTTGCTGCTACGCCTCACAACTGAAACCGCCGTTAATTTATTCAACAAAAATTTATTGATAATATTGGACGGAAATTTTGCTGTTAGGAAAGGTCATGTCTACACGGGATTCAGTTGTGAGGTGTAGCAGCAAAACTTCAAATTATAGAGGTGTGGGCATGTTAAATACTGCCTATAAAATTTAGTCAGGTGTATTAAGTAACAGAGGAAAGATTACCACAGAAGTGTACCTTCTAGAAGAACAAAGCGGCTTCGTAAGAGGAAGCTCATGTAGTTATAATATCCTTACTGTGCAACAAATAATATAAAAAAGATGAGAATTTGATTTCCCAATCTACTTGTCTTTCAAAGATCTTGAAGAAAGCATTTGACATCTCGGGTAGAAATGCATGAGAGAAATTATGACAAAACGTGAATGAACTGGTGAAAGGCTCGAAGTAGCAATAACTTCAAGAACGGATGGCACCTAAAAACAAGAATATACTGAATTCGCACGTTAACGTGTGGATTACTAGCTAAGAGAGTATATAGCAAAGTGCAAATCCAAATGCCTAGGGTGAAATCCTCGGTTGGTCCTAGGACTTTTTCTGACACATAACTTGTTTCACCACTGTGAAAACTATAAGTCAGTTCAAAGGTCGCAGGGAGTGCAGAGGTAATGTCCGCTCCTACTAAGGCTACATCTACTAATGCACGCTGGTCGGAGTGTCCGAGCGGTTCTAGGCGCTACAGTCTGGAGCCGCGCGACAGCTAAGGTTGCAGGTTCGAATCCTGCCGGCCGTTGTGGCCGAGCGGTTCAAAGCGCTACAGTCCAGAACCGCGCTGCTGCTACGGTCGCAGGTTCGAATCCAGCCTCGGGCATGTGTATGATGTCCTTAGGTTAGTTAGGTTTAAGAAGTTCTAAGTCTAGGGGACTGATGACCTCAGATGTTGAGTCCCATAGTGCTTAGAACCGTTTGAACCGTTCGAATCCTGCCTCGGGCATGGATGTGTGTGATGTCCTTATGTTAGTTAGGTTTAAGTAGTTCTAAGTTCTAGGGGTTGATGACCTCTGAAATTAAGTCCTGCAGTGCTCAGAAACCATTTGAACCATTACTAATGCACAGCTGTTTTTAAACGTACTGCCGGGTTACAAACTGCTTTAGTTTTACTTATCAAAGTATATGGCGGGCGTTTTCGTGAACATAGATAGTTAATATGCTAAACACGAAAGCAGACACTATAGGAACAGCGTACTTACGCGTGATTTTAAATTTGAACTTCGGTTTAAGGAGTGGAATATATCCTGTGCTTGGCCGTAATTATTTATCACCTTCAGCTCTTTCTTTGCAAGATGTGTCTTTAGGAACATTAACACATTTAGGAACATTACCACATTCTTTTGAAGCTCTACGGAGTGCTTTTAAAATTGTATACAGTTCTACTTAAAAGGCGTGTAATTGTTCAGGTACCTCGGTGCGTACAAAATAATGATTTAAATGCAGAGCAAAATTACCTTTACGAACAGTTATAACTGGAAAACCTTGGTTCGATACATTCACAAAGAACTGGAGCTGTCTACGCTCCTCGGAAGATACAAGGTTTGCGAATAAAGTCTTGATATTCTGTCCTCCTTGTAAAGCTCGGAATAGCGTGGCGTCAAACACTGAGATTGTACGTCGCAAAATTATTCCAGTAATCTTAACCTTTTCTGTTAAAAATTTTTGATGAACATCCATCCTAAGCACGCAGTCCCCTAAATAAATGTAAATGTCGTTTGACTAGGGCCTCCTACCGTCGGGTCCGTTCGCCGGGTGCAAGTCTTTCGATTTGACGCCACTTCGGCGACTTGCGCGTCGATGGGGATGAAATGATGATGTTTAGGACAACACAACACCCAGTCCCTGAGCGGAGAAAATCTCCGACCCAGCCGGGAATCGAACCCGGACCCTACGCAGTCCCCTTGAAAGGAAAGAAAGAGAGAGAGAGAGAGAGAGAGAGAGAGGTGGATGTATAGCAGCAGTGGACTACTTTCCGAGTCTTGACCCTGTGTTAGATGATCTTTGTGGAGCGTGGGTCATAACGTTGCTCGGCAACAGAGTTGCGGTCGCGCTTCGTGCATCCTAAACACGAGGTCGTCAGCCTCTGTCAACCAGCGAAGAGAGCGGAACGCGCGGTACCAGGATGCACGGCTGTGCTGCGCCGCGTCGCGAAGCGAGATACGACAGAGTGCTTTTCGAGGAACCTGTTACATTCATAAGAACAATTTAAAGGCTGTCCGCGACGCCTTTATGAGACACCATCTTCCTCAGTAATGAATAGTAATGAACAGCTCCGCCAGTGCAGGAACAAGACCTCAAAAGGGCTAAGAACAGTGGGTGCTTTATATGCGAAACTACAGCGTCGTGATGTACCGAGGCGGATGAGGCTGCGAAAGCGTGTCCCCTCAAACCAAGTGGATTCCAGCCACAGACTAAGTCAGCGTTTGCTGGCTTTAATAATACGTCGCACTTTTTTCTCTTTTGGGACAATAGGCTTTTGTTCTACCGATGTACCTGTCCGTGTACAGCACGTTTCTAATCTAACTCAGGGTCGCGGTTTAGTAGAGTCCTTATAGCATTTAGTTCTCCTTTGGAACCTGCTTCGGACAATTTCCTTAGATGATAATGAAGTGCTGTCAGTTCGCGAGAAGAATACATTGAGAATGGAATGTAATTTCTTGCACAGCTTTAGGTGTATGAAACGTTAGCTGCTTTATCTGTGCCTATAGCCATATTATATTAACTGTCAGCAAAGTAGATGATCACGTCCTTATAAACTCAAGGTCAAGAGTTACAGGAAAAGTTGTCCCATTAGAAGATGTGCCACGTGTGACGCCCGAATGTTGCAACTAGACGTGGCACGCACATACGACGCGAGGCCAAACACCATAGCTGAGCGGTCTGCTGCAGACCGTTGCGTAATGAACATTAGTGGCATGTTGCAAATAACCAACTCTAAACGTGGGTTGATAATGAATCGAATGGCGATGGGTCAGTGGAAATTACACAAGGATTCCAGTTTTCTAAGTCAGTAATGACTAGGATAGATGATGATCATGATGATGTTTGCTTTGTGTGGCGCTCAACTGCGCGGTCATCAGCGCCCGTATACATTCCCAATCCGTACACAGTCCAACATAGTTACTTTCATGAATGATGACGGAATGATAGGAGAACACAAACACTCAGCCCCCGGGAAGAGGGCTAGGATAGATCAGCGGTATGAAAACCTCAGCTATAGACAGTGCTCAGGGAGAGGTTGACTGTTTTGAAAACCTTTGCAGTAAAGTTTTGATAGAATCGCATAAATAAGCTATCGCCAGTACATCCATTCTGAGTTACGACACCCGGTAGCATTCTCGCTTCCCACGCCCGGGTTCCCGGGTTCGATTCAAAAAATGGTTCAAATGGCTCTGAACACTATGCGACTTAACTTCTGAGGTCATCAGTCGCCTAGAACTTAGAACTAATTAAACCTAACTAACCTAAGGACATCACACACATCCATTCCCGATGCAGGAATCGAACCTGCGACCGTAGCGGTCGCCCAGCTCCAGACTGTAGCGCCTAGAACCGCACGGCCACTCCGGCCGGCCGCGTTCGATTCCCGGCGGGGTCAGGGATTTTCTCTGCCTCGTGATGACTGGGTGTTGTGTGCTGTCCTTAGGTTAGTTAGGTTTAAGTAGTTCTAAGTTCTAGGGGACTGATGACCATAGATGTTAAGTCCCATAGTGCTAAGAGCCATTTGAACCAAGTTACGACATATTTTAAAAATCGTAAATTACAGGGTGACACACGGGAGACGGACAGTTTTTAATGAAATAATACCCAGCCAACTTTAAAATTAATGCATGTTTATTTACACAAAATCAAAGTTATTTGTGAAAAATAATGTCGTCAAGGCGATGTCCATCATTTCGAATGCAGGACTCTCTTCTCAGAATCGTCCATCACACGGACTAAAATCTCTGCACGGATGGCAGCAATTTCTTGAGTGATTGCATTCTTCAACTCGTCCAAATTTCGTGGTTGTGGTTATAGACACAGTTCTTAAGGTATCCCCACAGAAAAAAGTCACATACTGACAAGTCGGGAGACCTGGGAGGCAGAGAACATTGCCAAAACGTGAGATAATCCGGCCAGGAAACATGCGTCTAACAAGGGAACCTCCCCATCGCACCCCCCTCAGATTTAGTTATAAGTTGGCACAGTGGATAGGCCTTGAAAAACTGAACACAGATCAATCGAGAAAACAGGAAGACGTTGTGTGGAACTATGAAAAAATAAGCAAAATATACAAACTGAGTAGTCCATGGGCAACATAGGCCACATCAAGGATGTTGTGAGCCCTAGAGCCCCGTGGTCCCGTGGTTAGCGTGAGCAGCTGCGGAGCAAGTGGTCCTTGGTTCAAGTCCTCCCCCGAGTGAAAAGTTTAAATTTATATTTTCAGACAATTATCAGAGTTCAGGCACTCACACATAATCAACTTCTCTCTCCAAAATTCCAGGACATGTTCAGATTTGCTTGGACATATGCAGGATTTGACGGTCTACACACGGAAACATTTGAAAACGTTAAAAACATATGTTTTGACAGAGCACAGAGAAAACTGTGCGACTGTGAAACTGTTGCATTCATTTGTTGCAGTTTATGTGGCACACTCTTATGTTTTCATCACCTTTTTGGAAGTGATTATCACATCCACAAGAAAACCTAAATTAGGCAAGGTAGAAGAATCTTTTTACCCACTCGCCAAGTATGCAAGTTAGGTGGGTCGACAACATATTCCTGTCATGTGACGCACATGCCGTCACCAGTGTAGTATAGAATATGTCAGCCATGTTTTCCTATGGAGCAATCGGTTGACCTATGACCTTGCGATCAAATGTTTTCGGTTCTCATTGGAGAGGCACGTCCTTTCGTCTACTAATCGCACGGTTTTGCGGTGCGGTCGCAACACACAGATACTAAACTTATTACAGTGAACAGAGACGTCAATGAACGAACGGACAGATCATAACTTTGCAAAAATGAAGTAAAATTTTCGCTTGGGTGAAGATTTGAACCAAGGACCTCTTTCTCCGCAGCTGCTCACGCTAACCGCGGGACCACGGCGCTCCTGTACTCGTATCGTCTTTGATGTTGCCTATATTGCCATGGGCTACTCAGTTTGTATATTTTGCTTATTTTTTATAGTTCCACACAACTTCTTCCTGTTTTCTCGATTGATCTGTGTTCAGTTTTTCAAGGCCTATCCACTGTGCCAAATTATAACTAAATCTGAGGAGGGTGCGATGGGGAGGTTCCCTTGTAAGAACTGTCATTGAAGTGTTTGCGGTGTGCGATGTTGCCCCATCCTGCCGGAACCAAATGCGTTTTAAAGGGATTCGTCGTCTTCTTAGTTCTGGTTTCAAGAATGTTTCAAGCATACGAATGTAACGAACCGAATTAACAGTAACTGTGGCCCCGTTCTCTTCAAAAAAATAAGGTCCAATAATGCCAACAGAGCCAAGAGCACACCAGACTGTTACTTTTTCTGAGTGTAGAGGACGCTAGTGGATAAGGTGTAGATGCTCTGGAGCCCAGTAACGTAGGTTTCGCTTATTCACGGTATCGTTTAAATGAAAATGAGCTTCATCTCTCATCAATAAAATTTCATTTTCGTTCGATCCCAAAATCATTTGCTTTCTGTAAGCGAAGTCTTTTCGTACAGCAAAATCAGTTTCCTTAAGTTGTTGGCCAATGAGCATTTTGCAGGGATGGAATTTTAATTCTTTATGCAAAATTCGTCTAACCGATTCACGATTGATTCGTAACTCACTAGCTTGACGTCTAGCTGACCGTCCTGGGCTTCTGACTGCCGCTTGCCTCACCCTTTCAACATTTTCTGGTGTCGTTACTCTGCGTCTCGGGCCAGGATGCTTCCTATCCAGTATGTTTCCAGTTGATCTGAAGTTTTCCACCCATCTGAGGATTGTGTTACGGCGCCGAACAGCTCCATGTCGACCGACATTAAACCGCGCACGAAACAATAGCTGGCAAGTCCCACTGCTGAGTAAATGAAATGGCGTCTTGTGTGGATCAGAACTATCCCCACCACGACCACCTCCCACCACCGCGCCCTCAGTACTGCGAAGTTCAAAACCTTCCGTCTCCCGTATGTCACCCTGCACATCCAAAATTTTATTCTTAAAAGTACGTCAAAGGGTACTTAACATTGTTTACTTGCAAACTGAGTGCAACACATGGGTCAACGCTGGCTTGCCATTGCTTAAATTGCTTACTCTCTAGGGGAGTTGACGAAACATTGCTGTGAAACCTCTCAAAAAGACAAATTTAAAAGCTCTGAATTGCTTCAGTTTATGATGGTAAGATTTGCATCATCAATTTTTGCAGTAATAAAGTACAACATCTCAAAAATTAATCCGTGACTTAGCGCAGTGTAAAGGGCGTCCCAGAAATGGCACGACAAACTTCGAGGGGCTGTAGAGGGTATCCTGAGGAACAAATCGAGGATAGGAGCTCGTGTCCAGAAACGTCGTCCAACGATGCCACAGAGCGTCGACATTATTAGCGCCAGCGCCCTCCCATTAGGCCTCTCCTTCGGCAGTTCAAATGATTCAAATGGCTCTGAGCACTATGGGGCTTAACATCTGAGGCCATCAGTTCCCTAGAACTTAGAACTACTTAAACCTAACTAACCTAAGAACATCACACACATCCATGCCCGAGGCAGGATTCGAACCTTCGACCATAGTGGTCACGCGTTTCCAGACTGAAGCGCCTAGAACCGCTCGGTCACAGCGGCCGGCCCTTCGGCAGTAAACGTCCCTTTGTACGCTGACGGACCGTAGGCGAAAGGTCTCGCAATGATGTTTTTCAGCAGTCGTGACTGATTGCAGCGATCGCCAGTGGAGAAGATGGAGCTAGCCGTGTGTAGACAGGCCTTGCCCCCTATGAATGCGATGCTCTGTTGCCTTGATGGAGGACAGTTTCAGACACAGGTTTTCAGTTGTAGTTTATTTTTCTTCTGGAACCCTCCAAAATCTACAATTTTTTTCGATGTACGGGAGAAAAACAACTGCAGATGAGATCCTGTGTCCGAAACCGTCATATACCGAGGTAACAACCGCATTCATAGGAGACAAGGCATTTCTACGCAGCAGCTAGCTCCATCTTATCCACAGGAGGCCGTGGCAGTCAGTCGCGATCACTGAATAACAAAGAACATAACGAGACGTTCCACCTGTGATCAAGTCACGTTTGCTGTCGATGGGGTGGGCTAGCGGCAGGCGCCAGCGCCTGTAACTTCGAAGCCCTGTAGCATCGTTACCTGACGTTTCCAGACACGGGTTCCTATCCTCAATCTGTTCCTCAAAATAAACTCTACAATCCCTCGAAATTGTTGCAACATTTCTGGAGCACCTTGTAAAATTAATTTTACTGTCGCTTTACTGCAGCACGTAAACAATGTTAAGGCTGTCCTTTACATTCCTGGCACCACGCTGTCACGTGGTAAGGGACAAAACATTGTTTATTAGCTCAAATAAATATTCACGTGTGCCTGATTAGCAACAACTTTTGAAGGGCATTTGCGTTCAGAAACGTGCTCAGAATCTTTACCTGAGACATAGTTATCCACATCATCCTCAGATTTGTACAAATCATCCCTGATCAGCATTTTCCTGGCACGAACCCGGCACAAGTTACTACTACTAGCAGCAGTGTTTCTGCCACTTCCCACTATTTCAATGAACACATCCTGACAAAGCTGCCATTAGAGAGAATCTGAAATTAGAGACAGAGCTGCGGTTTCTTGGTTTATTATGGATCTATCAACTGATATGAATAAAGCTCATTACGTATCATGTTTAACACGCAACAACTCTGTTCTCTTTGACTGTCCCTTAGCGTTGTATACAACCGAAGTCTTGATGCTGCAGAAGGAATGTTAACCAAACAATTAACCATACAAGTAAACCACCGCACAGAACGACCACAAGAGACTGATGATCCACAGAGCCGTAAGAGGCGATCGACGATCTACTGTGAGAGGCGCTGCAGTCATGAACTGTGCGGCTGATCCCGACGTAGATTAGAGTCCTCTCTCGGGCATGGGTGTGTGTGTGTGTGTGTGTGTGTGTGTGTGTGTGTGTGTGTGTGTGTGTGTCTGTGTGTGTTTGTCCTTAGGATAATTTAGGTTAAGTAGTGTGTAAGCTTAGGGACTGATGACGTTAGAAGTTAAGTCCCATAAGATTTCACACACATTTTGAACATTTTTACTGTGAGAGATCGCCTCCGATTTGGATTTGGGGCGCGGTCTCAGAAACCTGTCTTTACACGACTGCATAGAGTTCGGCGGTAGGCGACCAACTCGTGTCACAGTGTCTTCCGCTGCTTTCAGCCATTCAGTGTAATATACGAATATCTCAGTCCACACGAAGAAAATCCTCCGGAACTTTACACAGGTTTAGACAATAAAGAAAAACTGAGCTTTTTTTATTGTACTATTCTTAAAGACTGGATTTTTCTACTGTGTAAACAGCTGGACTATCGAAGTATTTTAAATCAGCGTGTTTAATCAAAGAAGAGTAAAAAAAAAAAAATTTGTGTGCATTAAAGGGACAATATTAAGTCGTGCGTTACTTTAGGAAATGTGCAGTGCTGCCAGTGAAAATGAAAAGAGTCCAAAAAGACGAGTGCCAAAAACATGACGACAAATGTCGTAGGACACCTGCGGATGTAAACTGAAAACAGACGTCAGTTGAAGCACTTACGAGGTTTAATCAAATAAAACGAAACGCTTATGATAAAATAAGTACGCATTTTTTTGTAGTTGCATAGAGGGATTTAAAATATCTTAGGTGATTGTACAGCAACAGCGGACACCGTGGTTAGAGAAGTGAAGGACTTACGCTAAGAAGTTAGCTTATTGGAAAAATGAGATTATTAAAGGACAGAAGCGAAAGATAACAGACAGCGTCAGTGATGCAAATTCCATTTGAAGAGAGTAAGTTCTGTTAACCGTTTAATCGCGTTAGTTCGTGACTCTCATTCTACTGTGAGACAGCTCGATGGTTACATTCCGCAAATCGTTTACAGAGAGATTGATACGATTAAATGTGTGTGTGAAATCTTATGGGACTTAACTGCTAAGGTCATCAGTCCCTAAGCTTACACACTACTTAACCTAAATTATGCTAAAGACAAACACACACAACCATGCCCGAGGGAGGACTCGAACCTCCGCCGGGACCAGCCGCACAGTCCATGATACGATTAAATTATCTGGCGATGTGCAGTGAGCTGCGCGATGTGTATAGTCAAAATCGTGTTCTTTTCATTTTTACTTCTGATAAACTTCGAGAAGATGCTGAGTAAAACACACATATTCTATCACTGAAATTCTTAAAATGTCCATTTATTTGCCAAGTACGTCCACGGCTTCGTTCTTCACAGCTATTAAATGTTTAATAAACAATTACACCTTAAATTATGGTCTCCACGATCACCATTGAACAGGTGCAAATAAACACATGTTGATGGTTCTGTCGTACTTGTCTGGAACACATCCGAAACCAGCTCTTTGTAGCGGTATGTGGATGACTTTTCGTCCAGTATAGCCTGCTACATTATGATTCGATGATAATAAAGTTACTATGCAATTAAAGACTTTTCTTACATGAAAAAAGTCCCTAGTGCAGAACATTATTACTTAAGTCACTGTCGGTACAAACTTCCCTGCTGAGTAATGCTGTGTGCTGTACGTTTATTCGTGGTTTATTTAATACGGTCAAGAGTGACTGTCTGAACCAGCATTGTCAGAAATAGATCTTCCTCTCTAATTGCTAAAACAAAAAGGAAAGACGGAAGGTTTCTGCCCCTCCACTACGGGAATGTCCGTCCGTTTTTGCCATGCTGATCGAGTGTCTCCTGCCAGGCTAAAGAAACGAACGCTACTCCTCAAGAACAATGACCTATAATACTTTACATTTTTGCCGTGTGTCTGCGCTGTTAAATGCCAGATTCCACGAACCTCCGCTGGACAGATAGATCACAGAGTGGTAGGGCAGGACAAGAAGAGCGCCGCCGTGACACAGTTCAGCGGACGCGGAATGCAAGTCTACATAGCGCAGCAGACTAAGCGTTTAAAAAAAAAAAAAAAAAAAAAAAAAAAAAAAAAAGAAGCAGAATCTCGTGGGGCAGTGGCCAGAAGAAATGGAGCAGCAGCTACGTTTACAAGAAGAGTCGGGACGGTCCGCCTGGCGTGCACGTGAAAAAGCGCCCGGCCGTCGCAGCTGCCATGTAAGGGCAGAGCGGCGCCATGGCGGCGGACCCACGCGCTGGGGGCCGCCGTGCGAAGCCCGGCTGAGTCACGGGGCACCGGTCGTGCAGATGGTGCCTCCATCTTACGACTATCTTCCGTGAATGCAGTTCGTAGTTCTTTTTCTACAAAAAATTTCCTGCTTTAGTTACGATTCATAGCAATATATAGGGGAAGGCGGGGCAAGATGGGGAAGCTAACTTTAAACCCTTACAAAAGGGACAAAAACAAACAAATTCAAGTAGGTTTGATTATCATTTGTTTATTTAACCATTGAATTACAATAGCAAGCAAAGAAACCTGCAAACTTGTTACATTTAGTTAGAAATATCTCGATTTGAAACATAAACTACCAATTCCCCATCTTGCCCCATATGCGGGGTAAGATGGGGAACTAGCATGAATTCATCTCTAAAGCTTAAATAAAGACTGGAATAACGAAATCATGTGACGATAAGGTTTCGAAACATGGTTCTGCGAATTGTAGAATCAGATATTACGTTTTATTTATGCCTCTTACTTTCACATAGTACACAAGTGTGGACAGCCTCGTCATCATCACTTTCTGCCCCTGCACAAGTGTCGTGGGCACCCCGACGCTGAAACACATATTTCTGTGGCACGTTGAACTGTCAGGCAGCCCTGAAAGAACCCATATGACCTTCCATAACAGCATTTACAGCGCCTTCCATTGACTCCAATGACCAATTTTGTCTAGACGTTTGTCGCCGATACTTGCGAACCATCTGAAATAAAACACGTGGAACGTACTATTGAGTCAGATCATTCCTGGTAATCTATATTATACAGTAAATACCATATTTCCAACAGTCAGTCGTTAAAGCATGGCAAGAATACTGACTTTGCACGTTTTGTGTATTTTTGTTCACCATATAGCCTAAGGCATACATTGTAATTAATTAGGAAAGTGTTGGAATAACGAATACCATTCTATTTACAATTATATTCAACGTATAATGTACGTGTTCAAAACTCGCAGCGAGGTAAACACATGAGACGATCAGAATGTAATAGTTGGACAAATAGTATGGGCAAGACGGGGAAGCTGCCCATCTTGCCACACACCGTCTTGCCCCCTACCATTCTGTCAGGTTATATTACGCCTACATGAACACTATTTAGTGGCCATTGACTACTGACACAGCATTTTGCTGTTAATAAGACGTACTATTCAGTGCTATATATACAGTCTGGACAAATGTTCTCGAAACACATGTTTTAGGACCTCGAAAGGTGTAAAACTTTGCAAATCAGTACAACAATTGTACGTACCTTGAAAAGCTCACAGAAACCGCCGCGAAACTAAGGTTCAGCAATGTCAACACCTGGGACCTGTGTATTGATGATGTTGACGTAGGTATCCACAGATGGCAGCACTCTAACTGTAGCTTGTAGCCCTTCCCCGCCTTACCCCACCTCCAGGTCTTGCCCCGCCTTCCCCTACTTCAGCGTTACCGGGTTACATATGTAAATAAAACTCTGAATTATATTACATACGCTACTGCTACGATAGTTTTGATGATGTTCGTGCCAATGGGGTTAGGTGTCGAAATTCTGCAGAGAAATATTCGCTGGGTTACGAACGCATAATTTTTTGCCGTTAAGGGGAGACGGAAGGGAAGTGGGCTTCAAAAATTCGATTTTTAGATTTTAGCATATTTGAAATTCCTGGTGTTTCCTGCGTGAAACAGTTTTTGTTTTATATAAATACGACAACTTTTTCGTGAGATATAATGGTTTTCCTGACGCTCTGTGCAATCTGGCATTTAAATGCGACGCCTTCCCTTTTGCGCCATACAGAGATAATGCACAGCTTTTAATTAAATGAAATGAAATTAAAACCATATTTAGAGACTTTTGTAAAGATACCTTATTGAAGAAATGTCTTCGTGGGAAAACTCAAAATTTAAGTGAATGTGTGAATTCTGTCATTTGGAACCGGTTACCGAAAACTGTATTTGCTCAGCTTACAACCCTCAAATTTGGGGTTTATGATGCTATTTTATGATGGTGTGATTAGAAAACTGTATGTTTTGGAACTATTGGGCAAAAAATCTAATGGAAATACTGCAAAATCCTTGGTGCAAATAGATAAAGAGAGAATCCGAAAAGCAGATACTGCTGATTTAAAATGCATAAAAGAAGCCAGACAGAAAAGAAGAGGAACCGAGAGAAGAAAAGAAGATCAGTATGATTCAGATGATGCTCAGTATGGTGAAGGGAAATATTAGTGGTAAGTAATTCTCATCAATAACTACACTAGAATTGCAATATTAAACTTTAAATGGATTTTTCTCAAAACTCCATTTTTTTTTTACTTTGAGGTACCATTATTTGATAAACTAATGGGGTTAGAAACATGAAATTTGGTCAATTGCTACTGCAGATGGTAATAAGTTATTACAAGTAAACTGAGAACAACCAAACAATCAGAAACTGTTTTATAATAATTAATATACAAAAAGAGTTAAATTTTACTAGTGAAAGAGGAATTATGTTCATTTTACCTGTAAATTGAGGCATATATGTTATATTATGCAGTAAAAATATGATTGTTTCATCACTTATAGTTCTTTTGAAAAGTGTTCCTATTCAAAGGGTAAAATAGTATTGGCAGAATAAGGATAAAAATTGCCTTCCGTCGACCCTTAAACGTGGCATGTACTGATTGAAATTACCTGCTACCTGTATTACCTATTACAGCGGCGCGGTTCTGGATTGAAGCGCCTAGAACCGCTCGGCCACAGCGGCCGGCATTTCTTTATCCCACGTACATCTCGCGGAGTGATCACGACTAGCAAACCAGGAAAATTCAAGTTAATACGGAAGCTTATTGACAGTCGTTCTTCAGATGCACCATTCGTGAATGAACAGAAAAGGTGTGAAATGATAATATCAGAAATACCCTCCGAAGCACACTGCAAAATGACTTGCGGGGTATAGATGTAGATGCAATGTAAACAAACAAACAAACATTTTTGCAGTCTCTGGGTCGTTTTTATTGTAAGATTATAGGTTCCGGGTAGTGTCTCCAACCTTTACGTCACATTCTTAGTTACACAGTAACCTGTATTACAAAAAAAAAATTTAGCCCGCATCTCGTGGTCGTGCGGTAGCGTTCTCGCTTCCCACGCCCGGGTTCCCGGGTTCGATTCCCGGCGGGGTCAGGGATTTTCTCTGCCTCGTGATGGCTGGGTGTTGTGTGCTGTCCTTAGGTTAGTTAGGTTTAAGTAGTTCTAAGTTCTAGGGGACTTATGACCACAGCAGTTGAGTCCCATAGTGCTCAGAGCCATTTTTTGAACAAAAAATTTATCAGCTCCACAGTCATGCATACTAATAGTTTTTTACCTGCTATTTCGTTTTCATTGGTTCCGCAATGTGCCTTCATGCAGTAGAGACTGACCTCCTGTTGATGATTGCAGAGTTATTTCAAGAGCTGTTGATGTTGGCAAAGGGGTGATTACTACTTCTTCTCCAGCAGAGTAAGCGTTGATCTGGAATCCGATTGTCTGATAGACGACTCTTCCAATTTTCATTAAGTTCGTTGGAAATGCTGTAGAGAGGCTATCTTAACTGCTATTAGAATAGCGATGACCGGTGCAAGTACAGCTTTTTCTTTCCTTTCGTCATTACTATCCCAGTGCCTCTTCATCCTTCTTCGCTTAGAGATTCATTGCAGAAATAGGACGCTTGTTCATATAGGAAGAAATACAGATTGCAAGTGTTTCCGAGGTAAAAGGGTGATCAACTGATACTTTCAGATGAAAGACGATGCACTGGCGGCTTCAAGACGTTAGAATCTCGGGGCAGATCTACTTCTGGTGAATTTAGGAATTGCCGTCGCAAACCACGCCAGGGGTGAGATGGGGCGCCATTTCAGACATTGTTTCGAGTAAATCGGCGGCTTTCGAAGGTCCGCTAAGAGTTTATCTTCTGTAAACTGCTTTCGTTTTAATAACAGTTTCGAACTGAAATTAAGACATCGGACATGAAATGGCTATTCGGTTGTTTCCACCAGTAGGCCGTTCGTTGGCGTGTATATTATGATGCCAAGCCAAAATCGAAATTTCTTCTAGTGGTCAATTGTCAGGGCCGTATACCGTCCTATGAGAAGAAGCCAGTCTAAGGCATAGTTTAAATGATTTATAACTACAGTTTCATTTATTACGCCACCGTCGTTTCAGATGGGTGCAGGAGATTTTCAGAAGCGTAAAAATTCTCAAAGGCAGCCTAAGAGTCAACAGGAACGTACAAATGATGTCTAGTGAATAACAGAACACAGCTGAACAGTGAAAGCTCTCGTGATAATTATTTAGCAGACTTAAATGAGGCCGGACGGAGTGGCCGAGCGGTTCTAGGCGCTACAGTCTGGAACCGCGCGACCGCTTCGGTCGCAGGTTCGAATCCTGCCTCGGGCATGGATGTGTGTGGTGTCCTTAGGTTAGTTAGGTTTAAGTAGTTCTAAGATCTAGGGGACTGATGACCTCAGAAGTTAAGTCCCATAGTGCTCAGAGCCATTTGAACTTAAATGAGATTACGGTGCAGTATATGAGCTGTCATCGTGTTTGAACTGCAATGAAGAAAACGCGGTTTCAGTAATTGGTACCGTCTAGCGTTCCTCTTAGTTGGGCTGAGTGGATACAGCTTCATTCAGTCTTTGTACTTCATCCTAAATCACTTGAATACTGGGATTGTTCCTTCAACGACACGGCTGTGTTCTTTTCTCATTCTTACCAAACTGAGCTCGGGCAACCATCCGTTTCGTGGTTCGTTGGAGACAGAGATTACGTCGCACTATTACTCGTAGATAGAACATTGAATGTCCACGGCCCGTCCTGTTTACCTTTTTCTGCCAACGAGGTCACAGAAGATTACTTCTGTGGTATTCGTCGCATTGTGTTACACCTCTGACGACTATGCTGTAGGTAGGGCTGTTAATTAGTATTAAATAGAACAGAAAACACATCTCCCTGCGAGTGTTAGCGGGTGTATTTCTCGCTCGAGCGGTTAATAAAAGTAAATGTTGCAGGAATCGCATGAAGATGGTAATGAGATACACTCTCCAGATCTCACGCATTCGAGTCGAAGCCGGCCGCTGTGGCCGAGCGGTTTTAGGCGCTTCAGTCCGGAACCGCGCGACCGCTACAGTCGCTGGTTCGAATCCTGCCTCAGGCATGGATGTGTGTGATGTCCTTAGGTTAGTTAGGTTTAAGTAGTTCTAAGTTCTAGGGGACTGATGACCTCGGATGTTAAGTCCCATAGTGCTCAGAGCCATTTGAACCTTTTTTTTTTTTTTTTTTTTTTTTTAGAGTCGACTTTACCCGACACCATTACTGCATACGTACTGAGAGATGTGTTGCTGCTCGTTAGAGAACTCTCGTTAAACTTTGATCTTTCACAAATAACCTCTCCGACGTTTCTCTAACCTGCAAAAGTAGTTCGCAAAATCCAGCACATTTCTCATACGTGGTGCCAATATACAGTGTCATAATTAGGCAGAGAAACTAGCGTTGCAAATTTCCGTCGAAATAATCTCCCTCTATTTGCCGCGCGCCTTGATTTAGAGGCTGGCATAATTTCTATCGCCTGAGCGCTCTGCACATTTATCATCTCTCCGCCTGACCCCTCCTCCAGCTGCGTTACCGTTAAGCCCAGTGACTGACGTGCAGCTCGTCATTTTTTTTCTCCTCCTTTCTTTCATTTTTGCTTTCGACTTATTTGCGTTGTAGCGCGGCGCGGTCGGGCGCACGTATTGATTCTCGTTATTCGCTGGGCGTTCCTGGGCACACGGAACCGTCGGTGTAGGCGGAATAATTGGTCGCTGGATTCAGCCGCCCGGGGCGAGAGGCCCGCCGTGTTTGTATAAGGCAGGCAGCGGCCGGTGACGTCACACGCGGCGCGCTGCTGCGGCGTGTGGGCGGACCGGAGCGGACTGAGTCTGGGGCGGCCCGCGAGAACAACAGGAGGCAGCGCAGCGCAGCGGCCGGAACAGAGATACGCTTGCGGTCGCGGACAAGGACAGCGGGTGTGACGTGCCGCCGCCTCTTATTGTGAGGGGCGCCGCGAAACTTGGTCTCCTTGATGACCTGCAGCGAGGTACACTACAGGCCAATAAAATTACAACGCCAGGAAGGACAGCAAATAACGAAAGTTTTCTTATTGTGCATATACGGTATAGCAGAAACAAAACAAGGTTAAACTTGTAGGTGGCGTGGGGTATACTGAGTGCGAAATTTAGCTCACAGAGTTGTCACCTGTCGTTAGCCGAGACTCCGAGAGTGCTAATGCGCTGCTTCCTGGACTCGGGTAGGCGCGCCGGCCCCGGATCGAATCCGCCCGCCGGATTAACGACGAGGGCAGGTGTGCCGGCCAGCCTGGATGTGGTTTTTCGGCGGTTTTCCACATCCCTCTAGGTGAATACCGGGCTGGTCCCCACGTCCCGCCCCAGTTACACGACTCACAGACATTTGCACCACATCCGAACTTTTCCATGATTTACACTGGACGCAGACAGATGGGGTACTCTGATTCCGTCCCGGGGGGGTACGGGGTGGCGGCAGGAAGGGCATCAGGCCACCCCTTCACATTAACATGCCAAATCCGGTTTAACCACGCCAACCCCGCGCAAAATGGGGGACAAAGGCGCAAGCGGTAGAATAGTTGTCACCAGTGGCACCAACTGCGGCTCTCAGCTAGCTGCACATCGGGTCAAACTGAGCTCGGATGACAGATGCAGGTACGTCATTTCTTCTGCTACAATTCTGTGCCAAAGTTCATCAATCGTAGTTGCTAGCGAGTGTTGCTGTGTCTGCCTCGTGGCAACTCACGATTAGATGTTTCCAGTGGGTGACAGATATGGAGAATGTGGTGGCTAAGTCAGCAGTCGGAGACAGGTCAGAACACGATGGGCAATATGTATTGAGTTACCATGTTAACTAATAACGTCACACAGATCTTGAAGATGTGAGCACTGTCACAGAACATCGCATCATAAATGCACGGCCTGCTGTCAACTTGCCGCCTTTGTGGAAAAGAGATGATCATGTCGTGTACTGATACTGAGGCAATCTCTTACTATCACGTCATTCGCTGGACCTGTACGACTATGATAAAAGGAATCTTCAACGTGTGTTCCGTGATGACTGGGTGTTGTGTGCTGTCCTTAGGTTAGTTAGGTTTAAGTAGTTCTAAGTTCTAGGGGACTGATGACCAAAGATGTTACGTCCCATAGTGCTCAGAGCCATTTGAACCAACAACGTGTGTTCGCCTCATAGGATCTGCACATAGGTGTATTACACTGTCCAGTCATATTAATGTGACAACCTGTCAGAAGCCTGAATAGCCACATTTTGCAGCGCATACCGCTGTTAGACGTGCGGAAAGAGGTCAGCGAGGTTCTGGAAGGTACCGTTAGGGATTTGCACCCATGCCGATTGCACTGCAGTGGCCAGCTGCGGAAGGTTTCTCGGTTGAGGATCGACGAATAGCCCGGTCGAGGTGGTCCCACAGATTCTCTATTTGGTTAAACCCTGGGAATCTGGAGGCCAGGGGGGTACAGTAAACTCATACTGGAGCTCTTCGAACCACTCACGTACACTGCGAACTGTGTGACACGTTGCTATGTCTTGCTGGTAGATGCCACTGTGCCGAGGCAAAAGAAACTGCATGTAGGGCTAGAAATGGTTCTCAAGGATAGATGTATACTAGTGTTCAGCCTTTGTGCCTTCCAGACTGATGAGATCACCCGATGAAGTGCCGCGAAAGCATTCCCCAGACCAAAACGCTACCTCTGAATTTGCTTTCAGAAGTTTCACACAGTACCCGCCAACGACTATCTGTCTGATGGCGCATAAAACTACACTGAAAAAGCCAACTGTCGCCATTCAGTAGACGTCCAGTTGAGGCACTGGGTTTCAGATTCCAGCCTTCGTCGTCGATGAATAGCAGTCAGTATCGGTGCGTGAACCATTCGCCTCCTGCGGAGGCCCATAGCAGCAGCGTTCCCTGAACAGTCATTGAGGAGACACTGTTGACTGTCCCTTGATTCATCTGGGCGGTCAGTTGCTCAACAATTCCTCTTCTCATTTTCGCAGCTGTCGTTGACCCCTGTGGTGCACCACAGTTGCCTAGGCGCCGATTTTGGATAGCGCCATTTTGCCATGCTCGGTATACTTTAACCATGGCGGCACGCGAACATTTTACAAACTTACCCATTACGAAAATGCTTCCATCCTTGGTCCGAAAGCCAATGATCATGACCTTTCGGACGTCGGATAAATAGCTCCGCTTCCGCGTTACGATTACGATTAGACGTGTCCAGTGCTCGGTCGGACACACCACTCTCGGTGCGCCTCCCTTTGTTGCCGCATCAGAGGATACTATAACAATGATCGCTGTACTGACAGTTTGTAGTGTTTCACACATAATCACACTGTCCGTGGGAACGCTTGCCTTGGTACAAACAAGCCCATTTTCTGGCTGAAGCTAAATAGCATTACGATCCTGCATAATCGAACGAACGACATGTTTGTCCTCTCGAGCGCTAGTCGCGTGGGGCCGTTCAGAGCCTACATGGCGTTGAGTACGGCCCTCTGTCTCGCGACGTCTCGATTCGACACATATCATCCCCTGCCCTCTCTTCTCCTCTCTTTTCCTCTTCTTTCATGACGTTGCTTAAGACTGCGTTCATATTCTTGAGGACCGCGGTTCAAATCTGCGTGTAGTTCATCCTCAATTGCATATATATATATATATATATATATATATATATATATATATATATATATATTTTTTTTTTTTACTGGGAACCGAAGTTGAGTGGATAATGAAAGTTAAGTACCAGCGTCGTTTTGACAGTCTCGTTGCTTTAGAAACGAAATAGTCACGAGATCCTAACATGCATTTACATCGATGGTGCGAAAACAACACCATGAATGAGAAAGACTGTAATTAGTCATTTAGCGAAGTGTTTTAAACATCGTCTTACCTTCCGGACTCCGTTACAGAATCCAGAGACTTTGCTCGCAGAAGGGTCGCCGAATAATGGCTGTTTTCCGGTCACGCCAGCCCGAGGCCTCTCGCTCTCCATTTCTCACTTCTTCCGCGTGCCTGAAGCGGTCACAGAGATCGCTACGCCAAGGAATCACACTGAAAGTTAGTCGCAGAATTTCAGACTTATGATGGGGTACCACGAAAATAAAAATTAACTTTTATTGAGTGCGCGCTACAGAAATACAAAAGTAGTTCGTCGAAAACGCGTTTCTTCGGTTCAGCGTTATATTACCAAACGCGACGATGAACTCATGTGGGACAGACGTGACAACGGTCCACGATGCAGCAGATCCTTCATGGTGGGAAGCGCTTGCATTGTGGTACTGAGCACGTCCTGGTGTACTGATGAGTAAGCTCCACTTCGTGGCTTTTAAAGAGCTACGAACTTGAAACCTAGCCTACGCGTAAATCGTAGTCATGGGTAAAACCACAGATCAGAACTGTATTCTCTCCGTGGTTTGCCTCTTTACCTGCAATGCAGAATCCCAGCAGAAATATAACGCTTAAAACGTATGTCTCTTGCCATAAGAGTGGTCGTAAAGTGAAGGTTAACACAGTCATAAGATGTAGATATTTTGACAGCATTCTCTTCCTTGTATCTTTTCCCACTTCCGATTTTCTTTTCGTTCAATCACGACACCTCGCGAGTCTCCCGAGGCCGAAGATATTGCAATCTGGAGGAATCAATCAGGTTCTGACTTTGCCCATGCAATCCATCATTTATGCGATTAACTTAGCAGATAACTGGATCATAACTGGTCTGAGCCGCTTACAGTTTGCGGATAAACTAAAAGTTACTAACGGATTCTTCCGCCACATCTTCGTGGAAAAAATTTCACGTTTAAGTTTGAAAAGGATGCAAACTGTATTTTATTTCACTACTAATTGTATGTTACAAATCAAATTTTCCCTTATTAGGGCATCATCTGGTAACAACTGAATGGCATCCAAAGGAGATAGTAGTGTGCGAGAAACCAAAATTTGGAAACTAAATATATTACCAACACCCTCTACACCTTTGGTCATTGCGTTAGCTAGGAAACGTTAAATACAGTGCTTCGTTTGGGGCTTCATTTATTTTTACTGACATAATCTGTGTCTCTCGTTATCTATACTATATTATAGTGTCTACACTTCCCTGGTTCTACATTCACGCAACCTGCATACTTCGATATAATGTGTGCCCGATCTGTACTGTTTTGGCACTATTCATCCTGCAAATTCTAATTCAACTCTCTCGTATACTTACACCGCTGTTAGTTTACCACCATAATATATAATATGTAGTAAGTTGTGCCTTCATAAAAAAAAAAATCTGTGTCAATTTGCATGCATTTGACCCAAAGTGATACTTGTACTAAACTTTGTCTCTCGCACCCTGACAACTATTCGCAACGTATATTCCATGTATTTGTACCGCACTAAGCCAATAACTACCGTAACATGTTTGATACACGAGTTATTAGCACAGCATTTAAAATTTGCTACCTAATTTTACTATCAAAGGTTATGTGTGTTAATAATTCGTAGTTTCCAAGGTCTGGTTTTATAGCATACTGTTTCTAGTGGATGCTAGTCAGTTATTACCACATGATGACCTAATCAGCTGGAAACCGGTTCGTAATAGAAAAATATTGATGGAACTAAACAAATTCTGCCATTGTTTAATTTCATGATGAATTTAAGATAGCGGTGTAGTTACTCTTGTTCGATCCTATTCTGGTTTGGACGTACGATGATTCTACCTTAAAATCATTCCCGGAGCATTTATATAATACATTTTTGTACATTCAGAATCCTCGAGACTGCAGTGTGTGTGTACGATGTGTGTCAAAGCGACCGAGTTTTCTGCCCTGCAAAGCACGGACCAAATAGCGTCTTTGTGGCTTCAGTTTTGTACCATCAAGAGTACACTCTGCCCACGACAAGTGCAAGCACGACCGAGACATTGTGCGGTGTAATATATTGTTTTCGTTATCTCTTGTGTATTTTGAGTGTAGAGCTTTCCTTTCCCGTACAGGTACTTCAGTTTTGTGAGGAAATCTTAACGGTTGCCAGCCGCGGTAGCCGTGCGGTTCTAGGCGCTTCAGTTCGGAACCGCGCGATTGCTACGGTCGCAGGTTCGAATCCTGCCTCGGGCATGGATGTATGTGATGTCCTTAGGTTAGTTAGGTTTAAGTAGTTCTAAGTTCTAGGGGACTGATGACCTCAGATGTTAAGTCCCATAGTTCTCAGAACCATTTGAACCATTTTTTTCTTAACGGTTGTTTACAGCAACTGCTCACATGTTTTCTGGCAATACCGGCCATGACCTTCTTCTTCTGTGCGGATGCACACATATTCCCCGAACTGTTACAGCACTTGGTAAGAATGTCTTCCACGAGTAATGAGTGTGTTGGGTAGGGACACTACCAGTGTAGTGTGTGGACATATAAGGTGAGAATGTGTGTTCGCCGTCTGTAATAAAAAATTAAGTAAAGGAATCATCTTGAATGGATGTCCTGTGGCGTCTGCCCAGACCAAACGCAACGAACAATACAAAAAAAAGAAAGAAAGATGGATAGAGCATCTGCCAAGTAAGCAGGAGATCCCGGGTTCGAGCCCCGCCGGGGCACACATTTTCACCTGTCCCTGTTGATATATATCAATGCTCGTCAGCAGCAGAAGGTATTAATACATAATTCTAATTTTGTTTTCTTTCAGTTGCCCCCCTTTTTCCTATTGTTCTTTCAGCAATAACAGTACCGTACCTTTGGCCTCAAAATAATATATTTTTCAAGACTCTTACGAGTAAGCAAATAAATACTGCGTTAACAGCTGGTGCAGCGGAACAGTGTTTGCTGCATATCAGTGTGCGCCTGTTGCATCGGAGGTGCCAGACACAGGCGGTGCAGCACCTGCCGTTGCAGCTCGCGCTGTGGGCGATACTATGCGGCTCTCACAATGGGAGCATTAACTTTTACGCGCTCCTGAAATGGTGAGCCGTGTACTCACTCTAACCTATATAGCTCAGCGATAACGGTCCATATCCGGAGTCGCTGTGGCTAGACTTCAAGTCTTGTTTGGTGCTCTGTGCATCATGCAGCCAGAACAAAAACGAAGGAAGATTTCTGTTTAACATCTCGTTGAAGTTTATGACATAAGAGAGGGAGCACACGTTCATATTCGGGGAGAGCGTTGAATGAAAAGGACGCGCCCTGTACATCTACATCGATACTCTGCAAATCACACTTGAGTACTTTTGAGTACATCATGGGAGTGACAGTGATCAATATGTTACAAATACTTACTATTAAAAACAGTCTTGATCACAATTTATTTAGTACGGTGACCGGTTTCGATCACTACTGTGGTCATCTTCAGACCAGTGAGTAAGAACCTACTACTCTACTCTAGTGATTCTCTAGCAGAAGGAGGTTCTTACTCATTGGTCTGAAGATGACCACAGTAGTGGTCGAAACCGGTCACCGTACTAAATAAATTGTAATCAAGACTGTTTTTAATAGTAAATATTCACACTTAAGTGCATGGCAGAGGGTCAATCGAACCGCGTTCACAATAATTCTCTATCATTTCTACCTATGTATGTGGGCGTCAACGACAGATTTTTGCATTCGTAGGAGAAAGTTGGTAATTGAAATTTCGTGAAAAGCTTCCGCCGCAACGAAACCTAATCGCATATCATATCAGTGACACTTTCTCCCCTATTTCGCGGTAATACAAGAAGTACTGATCGTCTTTCAATTTTCTGTAAGTGCTCCGTTAATCCTATCTGGTAAGGGTCCCACATCGCGCACTAGTACTGCAAAAGAGGACGGACAAGCATAGTGTAGGCAGTTTCTTTAGTAGATCTCTTACATTTTCTATGTGTTCTGCCAGTAAAACGCAGTCTTTGGTATGCCTTCCCCATAACATTTTCTATGTGTTCTTTCCAATTTAAGTCGTTCGTAATTGTAATTCTTAGATATTTAGTTGAATTTAAGGCTTTTAGATTTGATTGATTTATCGTATAACTGAAGTTTAACGGATTCCTTTTAGCTCCCACGTGGAAAGGAACGTTTCACCCTTTCAAAGGAGTCATCTCAGTATTCGCTTTAAGCGATTTAGGGAAATCACTGAAAACCTAAATCTGGATAGCCGGACGGAGACTTGAACCACCATCTTGCCAAATATTGGTCATGTGTCCTTTTACACTGCACTGCCTCACTTAGTACCCCGTAACTGATTTCAGAAAAGTGCCGTTAGTATGTATCAAACATATCTTTTAATTTGAGGAATAAATTTCTGAGAAACTGTGTTTGGAGGACAGCATTGTAAGGAAGTGAATCATGGAGTGTGGGAAAACGGAAATGTAGAGATTCGAAGCGTTTGAAGCATGGTGCTAGACAAAGACGTTAATAATTAGTTAGGATGGTAAAAGTCAGGAGTTTGTCTGCAGAAAGGTTAGCAATGTTAGGAATGTGTGGAAAACACTGACTTGATAAAGGTGCAGGAGAATGAGACATTTCTTAAGACATCTGGGAATTGCTACCATGGCACTGAAGTGAGAAGCAGAAGAAACATTTAGGGGAAGACTCAGATTTCATTACATTCAAGAAATAATTGAGGACGTTGAGTGAAGGTACTACTATGAGATGAAGAGGTTGGCACAGCAGAGGAAGTCATGGAGGGCTGCATCAAACCAGTCCAAAGACGGTTACAAAGAAAAATTTCCTGGAATGTGTGTTTAGATACCTTACTAGCAAAGTATTCAAATTTCCTGACGGGATTAAGTTTGGAAAACAGAATAGGAGTGTTATCGTGAGCGCTTCAATTTCTCCTCCGTGCCTACGAGCACTGAATGACAGACGAAAGAAACCAAGTATTAACATGGCTTGCATTACCTTCTTCTTGTGTGCTGAACGCAGAAATAGAATTAGCAGTTCTTCATTGTACTTCGCTTGTGGAAGTTCCTATCTCACGTATGAGTGTCATCTAGGAAAACATGCGATAGAGCATCCCTGAGAAATCAGGAAGCAATAAAGTCAGTGTCTACAGGTAATTAATAGTCGACGCTGCTGACTGCCGCTTTCAGTGGCCCACTTTCAGTTTAACTGTTCACAGAAACTGGTTCCTTTATTTTCCCTCTTAAAACATCGTATCTTTCTCTAGTTGTTCTGCAGCAGTAGGCTTACAATTGATGGGCTTATTTCAATAGTGGTCAAGTCTATTACCTCCACTTTTCTGCCTATAATGCCTCTGCAATTAATGATCCAAACAAACAGGAAGAAAGTTTCATCTCTAGCAAGAAGCCATATGCTTGGATGTTTCTGGTTTCTCAACTGCAGATTTTTCATCGCTCGTTTAACTTTAGGACTCTGTATCCACACAATGAACAAAAATGGACTTGTACCACTATTGAAATAAGCCCTTCAATTAATAGCGAATACTTTTTAATTCGATTGCTAGATGCTCCGCAGTTAACAACAGGCGTTGTGCATCTGTATAATGTAGTGAAATCACGATAAACGCACACGGAAGTATATTTTGTTTTGCGTTATATGAAGGAGAGATTCCTGTATGAATCACTCTCCCTTTCTTTTCATTAGTTTCTGAAATCATTTTAGTTTTCGTTTTCGCGTCAATGAAGTCTGATGTGAATTCTTATTGTTTGAAAAGGATGTTAGTCGCCAAAGAAGAATTTCACAGATTTTAGTAGCTTTGGAAGCTGTGTTATGTTTCATCGGCTGCTACTAACGTGAGGCTAACTAATTATATCAGTGTGCTGGGTATCTCCGCGATAGAGATTCAGTAGACATATGGCGCACAGTGCTTTCGATTTGGCTTAGTCTTGAGAGCCGCTCTTTCATTCGCCTAGACTAGCAGGAGAAACCGCACGGGAAACCTATTACGCCTACCTGTCACACCAGTACACGATCTTTCCATGCTGCGGTTTTAAAGGCAACCTCATAATAACATGAAAAGTAGCGCACACGTAAAATTGCTAAGCTCAGTGGTTTCCCTACAGCACGTCTCTTATCCTATAACACACTCACTCTGCACATTGCGTTTTGCGTGGGTAACTTCAATTATTTTCAGTCTCTGTGTTTAACTAGTCAGCTCACAGAAAGACATACTTCAGGCTTTTAATTCGTGTTCCACGTAATGTTTCAGCTGTAACGTATTGTCTTCGGATTTCAGGATGTGTTTTTATGGCAGTAAATTACGTGACCGGATTTTACTTGGACAATGGACTTGCGACGAGTAGCAGACTTTTCGGTGGTTTATCTGTAGTACCAGGTGCATTCAAGTTCTGTGGCCTCCGATTTTTTTTCTAATTAACTACTCACCCGAAATCGAAGAAACTGGCGTTACTTCTCGACGTAATCGCCCTGCAGATTTACACATTTTTCACAACCCTGATTCCATGGCAGCGGCGAAGGCTTCTTTAGGAGTCTGTTTTGACCACTGGAAAATCGCTGAGGCAATTGCAGCACGGCTGGTGAATGTGCTGCCACGGAGAGTGTCTTTCATTGCTGGAAAAAGCCAAAAGTCACTATGAGCCAGGTCAGGTGAGTAGGGAGCATGAGGAATCACTTCAAAGCTGTTATCACGAAGAAACTGTTGCGTAACGTTAGCTCGATGTGCGGGTGCGTTGTCTTGGTGAAACAGCACACGCGCAGCCCTTCCCGGACGTTTTTGTTGCAGTGCAGGAAGGAATTTGTTCATCAAAACATTTTCGTAGGATGCACCTGTTACCGTAGTGCCCTTTGGAACGCAGTGGGTAAGGATTACGCCCTCGCTGTCCCAGAACATGGACACCATCATTTTTTCAGCACTGGCGGTTACCCGACTTTTTTTGGTGGCGGTGAATCTGTGTGCTTCCATTGAGCTGACTGGCGCTTTGTTTCTGGATTGAAAAATGGCATCCACGTCTCATCCATTGTCACAACCGACGAAAAGAAAGTCCCATTCATGCTGTCGTTGCGCGTCAACATTGCTTGGCAACATGCCACACGGGCAGCCGTGTGGTCGTCCGTCAGCATTCGTGGCACCCACCTGGATGACACTTTCCGCATTTTCAGGTCGTCATGCAGGATTGTGTGCACAGAACCCACAGAAATGCCAACTCTGGAGGCGATCTGTTCAACAGTCATTCGGCGATCCCCCAAAACAATTCTCTTCACTTTCTCGATCATGTCGTCAGACCGGCTTGTGCGAGCCCGAGGTTGTTTCGGTTTGTTGTCACACGATGTTCTGCCTTCATTAAACTGTCGCACCCACGAACGCACTTTCGACACATCTATAACTCCATCACGACATGTCTCCTTCAACTGTCGATGAATTTCAATTGGTTTCACACCACGCAAATTCAGAAAACGAATGATTGCACGCTGTTCAAGTAAGGAAAACGTCGCCATTTTAAGTATTTAAAACAGTTCTCATTCTCGCCGCTGGCGGTAAAATTCCATGTGCCGTACGGTGCTGCCATCTCTGGGACGTATTGGCAATGAACGCGGCCTCATTTTAAAACAATGCACATGTTTCTATCTCTTTCCAGTCCGGATAAAAAAAATCGGAGGCCTTAGAACTTGAATGCACCTCGTACATGAAGCAATCGGTACATCGATTGGCACTTGAGATGAATTTACCTTAAGTCAGTTATATTTCTCTCTGGGGAGTGGTTTCCAATATGCACTAAGTATTCGTTCGAGAGCTTTTTCGGTCTTGCAGATCGTATAAGGTTTTTTTTCTTATGACCTCGGAGAATTTTTGAGAATACTGGGTGGTAATTTGTAGTAGGAAGGAGTTCTGTAAGAACACATCATCGTACAGTGGGTGGCAGTTCGTGACAGATGAGGCAATAACAAGTGTAAATCGGTTGGTAGTTATAGTGTTGATACTAAAAGGGTAAACTGAGGTGTAATGCGTCGCACCAGCAGTTAATACACTTTCAATGCAGCACATGTACCATGGTGAAATATTACTTGAAGAGGGAGCTCTCATATATATTTGTGTGCATATTGTGTTGCGTATATAGTCCTGAAGATCAAATAAAGACATTCTAAAACCTATTAATAAAAACATTTCATTTGTGGCATATATTCTGTTTTGGTTTACTAGCTTTTGGTTCTGCGGCCAGGGTACTACTTTCTGTACGCGGTATTGCAGTAACTTCCTCAGGTGTTGCTCACTGTTTGGACTCCAACTAAACTGTGACTGGGACTCGATGCACGCCGAGAAACGTAAGAGATTACAGGCAGTAAGTACATCGATAATATATCCCAAGTGAACTCCTAGATTTGCTTGAAACTTGAGGAATGACGGAGTGGCCGGTGACCCTTCGAGGAGAGTAGAAAGAGGGTTCCTGGCGTCCGAAGGAACTAGTCCATTTTCAGCTTCTATATTACTAAAACAGAAATTGTTGTTGTAGTGGACTGACAAGGCAGC
This sequence comes from Schistocerca nitens, assembly GCF_023898315.1. Classification (NCBI taxonomy): domain Eukaryota; kingdom Metazoa; phylum Arthropoda; class Insecta; order Orthoptera; family Acrididae; genus Schistocerca; species Schistocerca nitens. Next base: position 720,392,002 of record NC_064618.1, read on the forward strand.
CAGTCCACAGTGACGGGTAGCCGAAAGGCACACGTACACACACACCGACTGTTATGTGCAACTTGAACAGACACTGGTACAGAATCACGTGCGACGTGACGGGATTTGCGTCGACGTCGACGCACACTCTTTGTGGGACGAACACAGTCACTGTTAGCGAGAGGAACACTGGGCGGAGTGGCACTAACTACATGAATGTCCATGGGCGAAGGTTCCCGAGCCTGTGTGTCCTTGATTCGATTCCGGCGCGAAGCAAAGGGCCTGGAATGGTTGTGAGTGTCTGATCTGAGCTTTTTCTGGCAAACACTGTGAACATGCCCTTTCTTATTACAGAAAAAGCAAATAGCTTGGCGTGACGGGCAATTCTCACGCGAATGTCTAGTTGCACACCGCGGGCATGATTTCACCGCATTTGCTGGCTTGCGCGGGACACGTGGCTGTGCGGACGTGCGCGAGGGCAGGTTAGCGTTCCGTGCAGCGGGCCCGGCGGGCCGGTTAATGTGACACACGGCTGGCGAAGTTGCAAATGATTCCTGAGCAAAGTCAAGTGTGTCTTGCCTATCCAATATGTCTATCACTTGTTGAAGGGAGGGATTAACTAGTTTCAAAATCTGTTCCCGTATGCGAACATCAGAAACGTTCTGTGCTATTGCATCACGCACCATAGTATCTGAATAAGGGAGTCCACAGTCACATTCAAACGCACAATCCCTAGTAAGTCCTTGCAAAGTTGCAACCCACTCCCTATTAGTCTGACCGGCCGTACGTTTTGTATGAAAGAACGCATACCTTTTTGCAACGACATTTACTGTTTCCTTGAAATAGGCATCTAAAGCAGACAAAATTTCTTCGTATGACAGAGTTGCTACGTCGCGTCGGGGAAACAAATTCACTATCACACGGTAGGTGGACACACCTACACACGAAAGCAAAAACGGCTGCCGCTCATTACCTTGAATTCTGTAGGTGGCGAGATGAAATCAAAATTGTCGGGACCATTCCGTCCAGCTTTCGTCGTCGGGACGAAAAGCACGGAACAGCGGTGCAACTGCGGGTTGTGGCTGCGGTAGCGATGAAGCGGCGGCGGCCGCATCGTTGTGCAGCGCACGTTGACCCTGGACGAGCTGTCCAAGGGCATCCAATAACGCCTGCGTCTGCTGATTCTGCAAGCGATAAAATTCGGACAGTACATCTGGAGAGTGTGGCGAAGCCATGACACAAGCAAATTAGTGCAAATTAGAAAGAACACGTTTACACTCGTCGCCAAACTGTTGTGGCGTAACAAGCTAGCTATGCCACACTGAGATAGCCGAAAGGGCACGCGTCAACTCACACGCCGACTGGCGTGAAGTCTGAAACAGGATACTTAGTGAATGCTATAAAGAAAAGAACGGAGCTTAGGTTTACTTAACTTTAATTCACTTCTGCGGTACATTGCTCTTGATAATACAAGTGAGACCCCCCCCAGATATGGTTAATGGCGCCTTGCTAGGTCGTAGCCATGGACTTAGCTGAAGGCTATTCTAACTGTCTCTCGGCAATGGAGAGAAAGGCTTCGTACGTGTAGTCGCTAGCAATGTCGTCCGTACAACTGGGGCGAGTGCTAGTACGTCTCTCTAGACCTGCCGTGTGGTGGCGCTCGGTCTACGATCACACAGTGGCGACACGCGGGTCCGACATGTACTAATGGACCGCGGTCGATTTAAAGCTACCACCTAGCAAGTGTGGTGTCTAGCGGTGACACCACAGTTGTGGGCTTTGTTTTAAGTATTAAGGACTGTCGTGCAATAGACGTTACGTTTCCTTTGACGAGAGAGGAGTTTGTCAATCGTTGTTAGCGCTAAGCACGCGCGATATGGTGATCTTTAGTGCCTGAAGCGGACTTTTTCCGTGGTTCCAGTTGTAGAAGGCTGCCCCGCCAACAATTTTGCGTAGGAATACACTCCTATTGGGACTAGTTGGCATGGACAGCGAGGGGGCTGGGCTGTTCTCACCACACCAATTGGAGTCTGGGTTTCTCCGCTTCCAGTGTGTTGTCATTTCCACTGCGCAAAGCATTGTAACTATCAGCTGTTAGTGAACAGTTGCAGTATGAGATTCTTGTAACGTGTAGTCTCGCGTCGATCCTGACGTGCGATGAAAGTAGTTAAAAGAGAGCCGTAGAGGGGAGGCACTATAGCGATATATACCGATGTGTACCAAACAAGCAGAGTGTTTACTTGGTTTTTGTAGAAGACGTAGACTTTAAATTTCATTCATGTTACAAGTTAAATTACAAAGAAATCGCATTCTTTCGTAGTTTACACATATCAAATGCAATGCGAAACGCAACTTCAGAAAGATCCTTCGCCAAGCTCAGTAGTTTGGTAATCAGTAAAGAAGAAAAGTGAGCTTGGATATATGACTCGATATCCTTAAAACTGTTTCCCGGGCAAAAAAAAAAATTCAGCCAGTTCAAAAAGATGTAAGTGACTCTGACCCTAATTAAAAGAAAGAAAAAAGTTTTTGGCAAGCTCAGAGACACCACAGAGGTCTATACAATACGCAAATTTCGTATGTTCCATGCGCCTATTTTAGGTGAAAGAGACTTAAAAGTGCTCTTCTATCACCACAGAGAGACGAGCGCTTTGGATCTTAAACGTCAGGTGCTAACTAATTAATTTAAATCAGTTTATATGTAACAAGGAAGAAGGTGGAGGAGATGTTGCTTGGTGAAAGATACTCGACGAGTTTCGGTAGTGTGTAATCAAGTCGTTTGTTGTCCACCCCCAGTAGCTGAGTCGTGCCGGCACGGTAGCTCAGCGTGTTCGGTCAGAGAGCCGGTTGGCCTCTGTAATAAAAAAACTGAATGGAAGGATCAACAAACGAACTTGAACGGATGTCATGTCTCGTCCGCAACGACCAAACACAACGATCAACAACGGAAAAAAAAAAAGAAAAAAGAAAGTGGTCAGCGCGACAGACTGTCAATCCCAAGGGCCCGGGTTCGATTCCCGGCTGGGTCAGAGATTTTCTCCGCTCAGGAACTGGGTGTTGTGTTGTCCTAATCATCATCATTTCGTCCCCGTCGATGCGCAACTCGCCGAAGTGACGTCAAATCGAAAGACTTGCACCAGGCGAGCGGTCTACCCGACGGGAGGCCCTCGTCACACGACATTTTTTTTAACTTGCTTGTTTCTGTGGATATTGTTGTGTACATAGTTCCGCGTAGTCAGCGCGTACACAACTTTCCCACTAGAGCGCGCCCCGCTAAGCACAACAACGCAGGCGCAGCGCTCGTCCGTCTCAACACTAAGAGATGGCGGTGCCATAGACACGGACGAAATTATGCTTCCGCCGATCCGCGTATTAATATGTAACGCAGCCAATGAGATTGCTGCTAACGTAGAACCTTTTCTCCTCGCGGATCACACTCGCGCAGTGATACATGAACCCGCGAGGTATTATAACGAGTGTACAGACCTCCAATTAGTCTGTCTGCATTTGTCTGCACCAGTCTGTACAAGTCTGCATTAGTCTGTACCAGTCTGTACGAGTTCTACATTTGTCTGTACCAGTCTATAGTCAAAATGGTTTAAATGGCTCTGAGCACTATGGGACTCAACATCTGAGGTCATCAGTCCCCTAGAACTTAGAACTACTTAAACCTAACTAACCTAAGGACACCACACACATCCATGTCCGAGGTAGGATTCGAACCTGCGACCGTAGCAGTCACGCGGTTCCGGACTGAAGTGCCTAGAACGGCACGGCCACCGCGGCCGGCCAGTCTATAGTCAAGTTTCTGTCTGCGCCTAATGAGATTACCATATTCCTGTACTTAGCCATGAAGATAAATGTATAGACACTTTTGTCAAGTATCAGAGATACATGTGAGAATTAGATTAACGTACCAATACCAAAGGAACTTCACATTATTAATTGTAAATAGCATCCAGAACCAAGTTAAGTAATTTTTATGCTTGTTATTATCTTAATAAATGTGTGTGAAAATTAATCAAGTTCTGTTTAAAGTTGGTCACCGTCAATCTGCTACTCTAAGCGTGCATGTGGCATTTCTATCGTCTGACCTAACGGCAGAAGATAAACACGCCACGATAAGACCACGAGACATATTGCTGACACTCGCCTACTTCGTTAGACCGACAAGTCAAATAATCTGATGGTGTGTGTACTGAAGGTCTTACAGTACGCACACCACAGATATGAAGTGACCTTGTGTAACAGTTTTCATACTCGTGTTTTTGAACGATTATACCCAGAATTTATTTTTTTCTTCCGAGGACGTTGTGGCCTACGAATACGGTGAGAATATCAACACTTCTAAGATAGTAGCGAGCGTTATTGGATAAAGAGGGGGCATTTTCCACTTATAGTAATTCAATAAGACGTATTACGAAATCCTCGTTTACATGTAATAGCACCGGGCAGCGAGTAACCCTCGTGTTTCCGTAGCTCCTGGACTCGGTATTACCTCCATATTGCCTCGGGAGCGCTTCCATTTGTGGAGGCGGCCAGAACTCGGCCGGACGGTACCTGAATAATAACTTCCTGAGGAGCCGCCGCGGCTTCTGCCGCCACAAAAAGCGGCCCCGAGCGTGAGGACCTGTATTAATTACGGCGCAGCGGCCAGACGGCGTCACGGCCTTATAAGGCAGGCGGCGGCGCAGCCGGGCTGCCGGCCCGCGTAGCGCCGGCTGCCGGCGCGGAGGGGCGCTCGCGCTCCGTTGTTTACACGGCCGCTACACCTGTCTTAGCGCCGCTCCCACGCACCACGCAGCGGACAGGTGTACTTTGCGCCGCTACGGCACGCCAATAACAATCGCCAGGCGGTTTAGACCTCCGCGGCGCGAAATGTTTTCCCAGCAGGTACTATGCTGACGCTTTGTTTGAGCGATACATCTGCAGCTGCAGCGCTGTCCAGAGAGCGAAAGTCACGCGTACACCATGCAGCATCTGCCCGACTCGTGTCTAACGTAGTGGGCGTGTTCGACACGTTACGAATATTAAACAACTAAACTTGCACTCCATTGCCGCGCGGTCTTGGCGCCTTGTCACGGTTCGCGGGGCTGCCCCCATCGGAGGTTCGAGTCAAATGGTTCAAATGGCTCTGACAAGGGAACCTCCCCATCGCACCCCCCTCAGATTTAGTTATAAGTTGGCACAGCGGATAGGCTTTGAAAAACTGAACACAGATCAATCGAGAAAACAGGAAGGAGTTGTGTGGAACTATGAAAAAAATAAGCAAAATATACAAACTGAGTAGTTCATGTGCAAGATAGGCAACAACAAGGACAACACGAGCTCAGGAGCGCCGTAGTCCCGTGGTTAGCGTGACCAGCTGCGGACTGAGAGGTCCGTGGTTCAAGTCTTCCCTCGAGTGGAAAGTTTAATTTTTTATTTTCAGACAATTATCAAAGTTCAGGCACTCACACATAATCAACTTCGCTCTCCAAAATTACAGGACATGTTCAGATTTGCTTCGACATACGCAGAATTTGATGGTATACACACAGAAAAATTTGAAAACGTTAAAAACCTATGTTTCGACAGAGCACAGGGAAAACTGTGCGACTGTGAAACTGTTGCTTTCATTTGATGCAGTTTATGTGAAAAAACTCTTATGTTTTCATCACTTTTTTGGGAGTGATTATCACATCCACAAGAAAACCTAAATCGAATCGGGCAACGTAGAAGAATCTTTTCATCCATTGCCAAGTGTACAGGTTAGGTGGGTTGACAACATATTCCTGTCATGTGACGCACATGCCAGTGTCGTATAGAATATATCAGACGTTTTTTCCTGTGGAGGAATCGGTTGACCTGTGACCTTGCGATCAAATGTTTTCGGTTCCCGTTGGAGAGGCACGTCCTTTACGTCCTTTCGTCTACCAATCGCACAGTTTTGCGGTGCGGTTGCATAACACAGACACTAAACTTATTACAGTGAACAGAGGCGTCAATGAACGAACAGACAGATCATAACTTTGCGAAAATAAAGAAAGTAAGATTTGCACTCGAGGGAAGACTCGAACCACGGACTTCTCATTCCGTAGCTGCTCATGCTGACCACGGGACCACGGCGCTCCTGAGTTCACACTGTCCTTGATGTTGCCTATCTTGGGCGTGGACTACTCAGTTTGTATATTTTGCTTATTTTTTCCATAGTTCCACACAACTTCTTCCTGTTTTCTCGATTGATCTGTGTTCAGTTTTTCAAAGCCTATCCACTGTGCCAACTTATAACTAAATCTGAGGAGAGTGCGATGGGGAGGTTCCCTTGTGAGCACTATGGGACTTAACATCTGAAGTCATCAGTCCCCTGGAACTTAGAACTACTTAAACCTAACTAACCTAAGGACATCACACACAGCCATGCCCGTGGCAGGATTCGAACCTGAGACCGTAGCGGTCGCGCGGTTCCAGACTGAAGCGCCTAGAACCGCTCGGCCACACCGGCCGGCGTCGGAGCTTCGAGTCCTCCCTCGGCCAAGGGTGTATGTGTTGTCCTTAGCGTAAGTTAGTTTAAGTCAGATTAAGTAGTGCGTAAACCTAGGGGCCGAAGACCTCAGCAGTTTGGTCCCACAGGAATTACCACTACCACCTTTAAATCCATTAAGAACATGTACTACAACATCGCTCCAGAGTGCGACCCACGACAGCACGAATGCTCCTTGAATTCGTTGTAGCACCGAAGCAGACAGCCTGCGAATGTCTAGATCTACATCTACAGCTACATACATACTCCGCAATCCACCATACGGTGTGTGGAGGAGGGTACCTCGTACCACAACTAGCATCTTCTCTCCCTGTTCCACTCCCAAATAGAACGAGGGAAAAATGACTGCCTATATCCCTCTGTACGAGCCCTAATCTCTCTTCTTATCTTTGTGGTCTTTCCGCGAAATGTAAGTTGGCGGCAGTAAAATTGTACTGCAGTCAGCCTCAAATGCTGGTACTCTAAATTTCCTCAGTAGCAATTCACGAAAAGAACGCCTTCTTTCCTCTAGAGACTCCCACCCGAGTTCCCGAAGCATTTCCGTAACGCTCGCGTGATGATCAAACCTACCAGTAACAAATCTAGCAGCCCGCCTCTGAATTACTTCTATGTCCTCCCTCAATCCGACCTGATAGGGATCCCAAACGCTCGAGCAGTATTCAAGAATAGGTCGTATTAGTGTTTTATAAGCGGTCTACTTTACAGATGAACCACATCTTCCCAAAATTCTATCAATGAACCGAAGACGACTATCCGCCTTCCCCACAACTGCCATTACATGCTTGTCCCACTCCATATCGCTCTCCATTGTTACGCTCAAATATTTAATCGATGTAACTGTGTCAAGCGCTACACTACTAATGGAGTATTCAAACATTACAGGATTCTTTTTCCTATTCATCTGCATTAATTTACATTTATCTATATTTAGAGTTAGCTGCCATTCTGTACACCAATCACAAATCCTGTCCAAGTCATCTTGTATCCTCCTACAGTCACTCAACGATCACCTTCCCGTACACCACAGCATCATCAGCAAACAGCCGTACATTGCTATCCACCCTATCCAAAAGATCATTTATGTAGATAGAACACAACAGCGGACCTACCACACTTCCCTGGGGCACTCGAGATGATACCCTCACCTCCGATGAACACTCACCATCGAGGACAACGTACTGCGTTCTATTACTTAAATCTTGAGGAATTTGTTGCCATGTGTAAAACACACCCTTTGTTATTTCATGAACATGAGAAGAGTCTTGTATCAAAGTATCGTGTTCCCAGTGCTTGATTTGTGACGATACGCACCATTACTCCGTACCAGTACCTCTGAAGAAAAAAAATCAGAATCGCAGATTTAGAGACACGGTACAATACAATTTTTTGCGGCGTTTGAAGCAAAATTGGAAATTTGTGGTAAGGTCTTATGGGACCAACTGGAGAGGTCATCGGTCCCTAAGCCTCACTCTACTTAATCGAACTTACACTATGGACAACACACACACACCCACGCCCGAGGAAGGCCTCGAACCTCCGACGAGGGAAGCCGTACGGACCGTGACAAAACGCCCTAGACCGTGCGGCGGCGGTTGAAGCGATGTCTCCTTGGTGCGGTACTAGACAGTAGTCTATATAGGCATACGCAGTGGCGTCCAGTGGAAGAGGGCTGTGGTCAGCTGACTCTTCTTCCCCGTCCCTGATGCGTCCACCACTCTGCGCTAGCTCTACTATACTGCCATATGTCAGTTCAGTCAGTTTTTTTTTTTTTCCTATTCGACTCTGTTTGATGTGTGAAGTCACTGTTCGGCGTGTCAAATCACTGTTGTGTTGTGCTTGCTAATTTCTCCCGAGTAAGCCGGCCGTTGTGGCCGAGCGGTTCTAGGCGCTACAGTCTGGAACCGCGCGACCGCTACGGTCGCAGGTTCGAATCCTGCCTCGGGCATGGCTGTGTGTGATGTCCGTAGGTTAGTTAGGTTTAAGTAGTTCTAAGTTCTAGGGGACTGATGACCTCAGAAGTTGAGTCCCATAGTGCTCAGAGCCATTTGAACCATCTCCCGAGTAACGTTCCAAATTCAAAGTGTGTGAAGTTTTCGTTCGTTGTGTACGATGGATTTATTAGTTATTAGTTATTTTAGTAAAAAACATAAAAAACAGAAAACAATATTAAAGGTGGTTAATAAAACATGTAATAATTAATTGTTGGTGTACATGGGAGTTTCATTTTTTACCAGTACAAATGTCGTATTCACACTTTTAAAATGCGCAGAAAAGCTTTAAAAGAACGTTTTAAGAAGTGCAAATTAACCCCCCGCCCCCCTTCCCGGAAAGTCACAGTAACGGAACCTCTTTTTTTTACTTCTTTTTTAAATTAAGCGCTGCATGTTCCTATAGCATCTAAAATGTGCTCTATGCATGACAAACCTGGAGAGTGGACGGCCAATCAAGAATCCATATCTCCCTCAAGACGTTTAGGGTGCGAAATGCAGTGTGGCGGCTTGGATTATCCTGCTTGAATATGCAATTTGGTATAGCGGTCCTAAAGGATATAAAAAAACTGGTTTACCACAAACTATTTTACATTCTGAGCTGTAGAAGGTCGATTCATGCATGATCTGCCCTCGCACCTTTACTACCAACAGTACCTTCCCTTCATTCAGAAGTTCTCCTGTATGTCTTGTGGGACTAGCATTTCTGGATGAAAGGATGTTGCGGATAACTGGCTTAGCCACAGTCTAGGGGATTCTTTCCAGAAAGATGGCGGAAAAATAACTGAGAAATTGGGAAGGTACTGGCAGATGTAACGCTGTGAAGTGGGCTCGCGCGTACTGCTTGGACAGGTCAGTCGGTAGAGCACTTGCTGCATAAGACAAAGGTCCCAGGTTCGATTCCCGGTGCGGCACACTGTTTTAATCTGCCAGGAAGTTTTAAATCAGCGCACACTCCACTGCAGAGTAAGAACTCATTGTGTTAACTGTTTATCATTCTTTTCACATACTGGCGCGCATTCAACGTTGCTTCTCGCAGTACAGAATCAGTCCAGTAGCACATCAAACCATGAATCCAGGAATGGGAGACCCATGGGTCTCGAGAATCCCTGCTTCCTCTGACCTTTCACCATTTCGTCAACAGACACGTTCAATTCTCTGTTACCTGTTGAATGATGTCCGCGGTAAAAGCGCTCGAAATCTCAACACTGTTTCCAGTTATCAGTTTCCGATGGTTCTTGGTGACACACGGCCTGCAACCTCTGGCCGGATTTCAGGTGTTTTCTTCTATTTTTCAAAACCAGTAGAACACCCTTGGTGATCTATTTCTGGAACCAGTGCCTACTCTTGTTGAAACACGCTCTTCGGTCATTGCACTCCAGCCAACGGTCCCTGCAATCCGTCGGTATGCCATTAATTTGATCTTGCTCACATTTCAAATACGGCGATAAGAGCCACCTGATTTGTTGGCGATCTCCGCTTGAAAAGTTCCAGTAACGGTAGACACACCCATCTTCACCATTCTTCGTCACTCTCGCATAACGGTGAAATTTTAATCTACATATCCCACAGGCATGGTAAAGCGGTCATGCACTTTGTTAGTGTTGATTTTCTTTCCCAAAATTATTCCTTGTAATATAATTGTTAACAAGAAGTTGCGTCTAAATAAGTATCCAAAAAGTTTCGTTTTCCTTTTTTTAATAGTCACATTGTAACGACCCAGAACACAGAAAAATATCTATAATACAGAACGTCGTTCAGTGCACCGCAGTTCCTCGCCGTTTGTTTGGAAATGTTCAATGAGTCATCACGTTCTTTGATAAGCGTAACTGATGGTTGGCAAATAGACATCACAAACGAGGGCGTTACGCATTGAATACGAACTGTTGCCAACACAGCAGAAACCGCTGAAGTATCGCTTTTTCTCCGCTACTGATGTCCATTTCCCAATCGTTGGCGGCGTGAACCTGCAAGCTAAAGCTTATCTCCCACCACCTCACGGATGCATTCGCAAATGCAAGAAACAAGCTACCAGAGTGACCTTCTCGTCACCTTCCTCTGTCTCGTTCTCGACTGTAGCCCAATCATCTACATCTACATCTACATTTACACTCCGCAAGCCACCCAACGGTATGTGGCAGAGGGCACTTTACGTGCCACTGTCACTACACCCCTTTCCTGTTCCAGTCGCGTATGGTTCGCGGGAAGAACGACGGCCGGAAAGCCTCCGTGCGCGCTCGAATCTCTCTAATTTTACACTCGTGATCTCCTCGGGAGGTATAAGTAGGGGGAAGCAATATATTCGATACCTCATCGAGAAACGCACCCTCTCGAAACCTGGACAGCAGAGCGCCTCTCTTGCAGAGTCTGCCACTTGAGTTTGCTAAACATCTCCGTAATGTTATCACGCTTACCAAATAACCTTGTGACGAAATGCGCCGCTCTTCTTTGGATCTTCTCTGTCTCCTCTGTCAACCCGGCCTGGTACGGATCCCTCACTGATGAGCAATACTCAAGTATAGGTCGAACGAGTGTTTTGTAAGCCACCTCCTTTGTTGATGGACTACATTTTCTAAAGACTCTCCCAATGAATCTCAACCTGGCACCCGCCTTACCAACAAATTATTTTATATGATTATTCCACTTTATCTTTTAGGGTATTGCGTGATAGAGTAACTGTCGTCTGTTGGGGATAGCTGCTCTGCACACACGCGATTGCCATTAGAATTAGGCCGGCCGAAGTGGTCGTGCGGTTAAAGGCGCTGCAGTCTGGAACCGCAAGACCGCTACGGTCGCAGGTTCGAATCCTGCCTCGGGCATGGATGTTTGTGATGTCCTTAGGTTAGTTAGGTTTAACTAGTTCTAAGTTCTAGGGGACTAATAACCTCAGCAGTTGAGTCCCATAGTGCTCAGAGCCATTTGAGCCATTAGAATGATCGGTAACTAACCACATTTCGGTATCACCATACGTTCAGTGAGTTGAGATTAACGTATGTGATTGAACAAAGAATGCGTCTTGGAGCGTTATCGGGAACTGGGCCTTGTGCCTCCACGACCTCAACAACGTTGCGAACGTTGTTATTAATCAATGGGTCTAACAACAGCATGTTTGACACTTTAGTACATTCCTGAATTTTTTGTTTGCCCGTGTTCACAGAATCCTTTTCAGTTTTCACACTGGGCTACGTTACCACGATTGTCAGAGAATGTAGGCGACAGTTAATGGTCTCCGCGTGACGATCTTCCACAGAGAGCGGTTTCTGGCTCGGCCGTTGCTGTAACGAAGTCCGGCCGCGAGTTTCCCGCGCGGCACTCAGCCTGTAGGCGGCGTGAGTCAGCGCGCAACGGCCTCCCCCCGTGTAGCTCCAGACTGGCAGTTCCTCTTCCGTCACCGCCAGCCGCCAGCCGCCGCTGCAGCCCACCGGCCAACTGACTCAGGTACCCGCCAACCTGCCGTATATAGCGGGACGGGCCAGCCAGCCACCGAGTAGGCGCACTTTGCATCACGTGACTCATCAAAACAGGGCGCGGAACACAATTTCGCCCGCCAACTGTCCTGCGTGACACTGTTTTGCCATTCGTCTTCTGTGGTGAACGGGTGCTATTCTGTCATTCTGTGCAACGGATTAATCTGGGATGTACCCTTTACCCTGTGGCTCCACCCCCACACTACTACAGAAGTCAGACAGACACTCCTAACGTTCTAAAGAGAAATGCCTGAAAAACTTTCAGCAATAAATATCTTCTGGAGTCGTCCGCTGTATGGAAATGACACAAAAATTCACAAAATTTCTTACGTAACTAGTGGGATACTTGGGTACTGGAGTAGTGCTAGTTAGTGTAAGAAAAACATGAAACTAACGAACATTATTATTTTTTTTGCAAAAATTCTGAGAAATCACAATGGCACTTTTAGTTATGAACTGAACAAGTCATTTCCGGCTTCTTTTCGGAATGTGAAGTTACCTCTCAAGGATAGGAATCGCTAATGAAATTTCTATACAAAGTTTAAGATTGTTATCGACTTGGCAGAATGGCTGAGAGTCGCGCCTACTCAACTTAAATAATTATCCTTTAGAATGCTTCTAGGTACGGTCGAGGCTGTCGCGTGTGAAATGTAGTGAAGTGTACTGTTGTGGAGGAAATATGGGGCTCGCAAGAGCTGTAGCGCACAATACCGTAAGCTGCGATGACTGCTGTCTGCGCCGCTCGCTGCTGACAAATAAGGTAACTCTCGTTCTATCTGGATTGACCTTCGCCAATCAAACTCTCACTACGCCTTGATGAAGTAAAGGACTCCTATTCGCCCCTAGTCTAACTATTGGCGTCGTACACCGGTCAATAACCAGTCCACCGCGATGCCACTAAAAAATTCGCTCGCAGGCGTTTAACTGTAACTCTGTCCGTTCACACCGCACAATAAGTGTGGTGGCCAACACAGTAAACAACGTTTAATCGCAAGGACTCAATATAGAGTGGGTCTCCGATTCGCTCTCGGCAGAGGTGCTCTTCCAGTGAAGTACTGAGGAGAGACTTGTTCCTCGCTCTTTGAGTACATGTACGAGCGCACACGTGTTCTCGCTCCAAGAGGGACAACGGAACGGCCCCTCTCCGTGCCAGACGTGAAGGGGTATTTCTTTCGGTCTCTTCCATTATGCCTTCAGCTCATGGCGTCAGGAATATCGTCTGCCAATCAGCATTGTTCTTCTAAAACGGGAGAATGACGTTTCGTTTAAGGCGACCAATGCCGAAGTCTGTAGCATCAGCATTTGGCGTTTGCTGTCTCCCTGTGAAAAAAGAAAAAATTATGTAGTTGTGTGTGTGTGGCCGGCCGGTGTGGCCAAGCGGTTCTAGGCGGTGCAGTCTGGAACTGCGCGACCGCTACGGTCGCAGGTTCGAATCCTGCCTCGGGCATGGATGTGTGTTATGTCCTTAGGTTACTTTGGTTTAAGTAGTTCTAAGTTCTAGGGGAATGATGACCTCAGAAGTTAAGTCACATAGTGCTCAGAGCCATTTGAGCCATTTGAGCCATTTTGTGTGTGTGTGTGTGTGTGTGTGTGTGTGTGTGTGTGTAGCCGCTAAGAGTGGTAAAAGGAAGTAGAAGCTTCCACATTCACAAGACTGTTGTCACGTTCTCTATCACGCATTAAAATCTCCAATGCCTGAACATCGAAACTTTAAGAGCTACCAACCTCTGCCCTGTACACCGATCATGTGGTGTGACAGAAATGACACATGAAAGTAACAACATTTCGTGAAATCGCATTCTAGGGGCTTTCATGTTTACATGGTTCATTTGCAGTAAAACATGTCTACCGGGCAGCTTAAAAGTGACTACTGCTAGGTCGATGATGTTGTCAACAGTGAAAATCAGCATATCGTAGTAACGAAGTCCGTAAATAACGTTGTATATTGGCGTCGTTACTTCAATTACTTTTCTGTAAGAGTAACTGTATGGTCATTCCCTGCCATTACCAGAAAATTTTAAGTAAGGTCCTAATTTTTAATTGCTCCATTTTGAATAACTACGCTTCCGACTTCCCTTATTGGGCCGGAACTATATTTGTTTTAGGTATGCCTAGAAGGAGAACGCTAACGGGTCAGAGTGAAAGACGCACAGCTAGGCAGACACAATTTTTTGTGTAGGATAAGTAATAACAATGACGACGTTCATAATGATAATGCATCTGCTTTACTTAGCGATCATAACATTAACACGTGAGTATCGAAAATTGAAGCACCAATTTTTAAAATTAATTGTGTAAGGAGGCTAATGAAACTTATACAGTTGGAAAGGAACCTTGCAGCAGATGCGCACAAAAGAAAAAAAATCATGTGTATACATAGCCGTTAGGAGAGGAAATACACACACACACAAGAGAAAAGTTTTCCTTTGTCTCTGACATTGCTCCAACTTCTACCACGCGTAACGATCAGGCACTACGGTAGAAACGACGCACGAAAGTAACAACGTTTCGTGAAGTTGCATTCTAGGGACGTTGATGTTTAAATGTTGCAGACAGTTCATTTGTAGTAACACACGTATACCGGACAGCTGCAGTGCCGCACCTGCTACGTCGTTGGTCTTGTCAACAGTAGAAAACGCAAAGTAGAAACGAAGCCGTCGGGGACTTACTGTGGCCGTCACCACAAAATTTAGTGTGTTTCTAATTTTCAGTATCTTAACTTTGAATAGTTACAACTTCTCTTATTATGAGAAAACTATGTTTGTTTTAAGCTATGCCTCGAAGAAGAATATTAACGGGTCGGACTGAAAGACGAAGAGCTATAGACACACAGTTGTTGCGGAGAGAAAGAAATAGGAATAATGGAGATGTTGATATCGATAATTCTATTGTCGTTCTGAAAGGTACTGTTAAATGTGCGCTGAACATAAATCCAAATAACTTTGAGAACTGTTACTGTGGTTTGATGAATTTACAGTGCAGATTTTGTGATACAAATCATTTCTCGACTGAAGTGACTTTACGCTATACAACGGCGTTGACATTGTATCGTCATAAGGGGGAAGTGAATTTGCTACCAACAACACAAAATTTATTTTTCAACGCAGTGTATCAAAGACTTTCTTCAAATGGTCATGCAATTAGAGAGAAATCAAAGAATTATTTCAAGAATACACATAGCTGTTGTTGTTGTGGTCTTCAGTCCAGAGACTGGTTTGATGCACCTCTCCATGCTACTCTATCCTGTGCAAGCTTCATCAACTCCGAGTAACTACTGCAGCCTACATCCTTCTGAATCTCCTTAGCGTATTCATCTCTCGGTCTCCCTCTACGATTTTTACCCTCCACGCTTCTCTCCAGTACGAAGTTGGTAGTTCTTTGATGCCTCAGAACGTTTCCTATTAATCGATTCCTTCTTCTTCGACGGCCGCAGTGGCCGAGCGGTTCTAGGCGCTACAGTCTGGAACAGCGCAACCGCTACAGTCGCAGGTTCGAATCCTGCCTCGGGCATGGATGTGTGTGATGTCCTTAGGTTAGTTAGGTTTAAGTAATTCTAAATTCTGATGACCTTATCAGTTAAGTCCCATAGTACTCCGAGGCATTTTTGATTCCTTCTTCTATTCAGTTGGGCCACATATTCCTCTTCTCCCCAATTCTATGCAGCACCTCCTCATTAGCTACGTGATCTACCCATTTAATCCTCAGCATTCTTCAGTAGCACCACATTTCGTAAGCTACAATGCAGTATTTGTCACGGATCAGCTCTGCGGTTAAAATTTCAGACACTTTTAAGACACATGACATATGCTATCACAGCTGAGGTCCACTGACGCAACTGGTCGAATTCGAGCACAGGCGATACAAGTACACATAATCAAGTTTATACGGAATCCTTGTTGCGCGAGTCCTACTTGTACTTTTAGGGTTTTTTTATTTGATATGAAAGGACCTCCCAATGGCATACCAGGATTAAGCAGATCCGTGATCAACCCAAATGTTCCTTTGAATAATACCTACTCTTATGAGGTTCGCTCTTAGTGGATCCGGTTTGCCGTTTCTCAGGTGAAACGTGACCATCCTGTCACATATAGGATTAAGACGGACTCCCAGGCATAGCTTCGTATTTTCTCATAGAAATAGCACTATCAAAACCGGAAGTATCAGATATGATACACAATCGGACACCTGGCTCAATGCGTATAACATGCAAGTTAAAGTAAGAAGAAAAATACCTACTGTGTCAGGTAGAGAGAAGGGGAAAATTAAACAGGCGTGCAGAAGTTTAGCTTTTCACCATAAATATGTCGTACTTTCACGTCGTAAAATGTTCGTGATGTCGCCTGACAGTTGGGTTTCTCCACAGCTGAAGATTTCCGACGTTTGTCGCACGACTTTGTGCGAAAATACTGTGTACGGTGACAACAGAGTGCAAACGGTACAGATTGCGCAACACAGTTACCTCAGCATTAGTCAGAAGCCGCACGACGTCCTGATGTTAACCGCTAAAGGAGATCAACTGCAGACAGGGGGCTTCCCACACAGCAATGCTGCCAACCGCAAGGCGGAGCTGCCAACAGACGGCACGAACTGACTGATTTTAGAATGCACGCCTCCTGCGAAGTGATTCTGAGCATTTCGAGATACGCCTCTCGTTTTATGAAAAGCTATAGCGAGAACTGGAGAATATGGTCTTGGTACTAGGAATGAGAGAGGAGCGAGACTGAGTTCTACAATAAATTTCAGTTAGTAATAGCGAATACTCTGTTTAAGAATCAAACGAGTAGGACGTATACGTGAAAATTTCAGTTAGATCATAGCATGGTCGGGCAGAGGTTCTGAAATCAGATACTGTATTGTAAAGCTTACCCAGGAGGAGATATAATTTAGTAGTGATGAAGAATAGGGTGAAGCTTAAGAGACTAGTCAAGAAGAATCAAAACGCAAAGAAGTGGGATATGGAGGTACTAAAGAATGAAGAGATGCAGTTGAAGTTCTCGAAGGCTATGGATAATGCGATAACGGATAACTCAGTAGGCAGTTAAATTGAAGAGGAATGGGCATCTCTCAAAACGGTAATCGCAGAAGTTGAAAAGAAAAACATGGTACAAAGAATGCAACTGCGAAGAAACCACGGGTAACAAGATATACTTAAGCTGATCGATGAAAGAGGGAAGTGCAGAAATGTTCAGGGAAACTCAAGGATACAATAATACAAGTCGCTGAGGAATGAAACATGTAGGAAGTGCAGGGATGCTAAGACGAAATAGTTGAATGAAAAAAGTGAAGAAACCGAAAAAGAAATGATTATCGGAAGGACTGACTCAGCATATAGAAAATTTTTTTTTTTTTAAAAACCTTCGGTGAAAGTAAAAGCAAGAGTAGTAACATTAAGAGTGCCATTGGAATGCCACTGTTAAATGCAGAAGAGAGGGCGGATAGGTGAAAGAGTACACTGAAGGCCTCTATAAGAGGAAGATGTGTCTGGTATGTTAGAAAAAGTAACAGGAGTCGATATAAAAGAGACAGCGGATCCGGTATTAGAAACAAAATTTGAAAGAGCTTTGGGAGACGTAAGATCAAATAAGGCAGAAGATAACACTCCATCAGAATTTCTAAAATTATTGGTGGAAGTGGGAACAAAACGTAGAATGTATGAGTCTGCCGATATACCATCTGACTTTCAGAAAAATATCACCCACACAATTCCAAAGACTGCTTGAGCTGACAAGTGCGAGAATTATCGCACGATCAGCTTAACAGCTCATGCGTTCAAGCTGCTGACAAGACTACCATACAGAATAAAGGAAAACAAAAATAAGGATCCGTTAGATGACGATCAATCAGTTTGGCTTTACGAAAGGTAAAGGCACCACAGAGGCAATCCTGACGTTTCTGTTGATAATGGAAGCAAGACTAAAGAAAAATCAAGACACTCTCATAGGATTTGTCGATGTGGAAAAAGCGTTCGACAGTGTGAAATGGCGCAAGATATTCGAAATTCTGAGGGAAGTAGGGGTAATCTAAAGAGAAAGACGGGTAATATACAACGTGTACAAGAGGCTGTAAGAGTAGAAGATCAAGAACGAAGCTCTCGGATTAAAAAGACTGTAAGACAGGGATGTTGTCCTTCACCCTACTGTTCGCTCTATACATCGAAGACGCAACGGCAGAAATAAAACAAAAGTTAAAATGTCGAATTAAAATTCAAGATGAAATGATATCAATCATAAGATTCGCTGCTGACATTGCTGTCCTTAGTGAAAGTGAACAAAGCGCAGAATATGGTTAGAGAGTAAATCGAAGAAAGACGAAAGTAAGGGGAAGTAGCAGAAATGTGAATAGTGATAAACTTAACATTAGGATTGATGGTCACGTAGTAGATGAAGTTAAGGAATTCTACTACCTAGGCAGCAAAATAACCCATGGCGGACGGAGTAATGAGGACATAAAAGGCACACCAGCACTAAGAAAAAGGGCATTCTTGGGCAAGAGAAGTCTACTAGTATCGAACATGAACCTTGATTTGAGGAGGAAATTTCTGAGAATGTACGTTTGGAGCACAGCATTGTATGGTAGTGAAACATGGATTGTGAGAAGACCGGAACAAAAGAGAATCGTAGTGAGACTCCTGTTAGTTGCTAGTCGGGCGATTAGATGAATATGGTACACTGAGTGCTATTGTTCTTGTATGATCGTTAAGCAACAGGACTTTCTGTTGGCTGATTACGATGTTTAAATCATAATTTGCCATGTCTTCTATATGAAAGATTTTAAAACTCAGCATTTACCGTTTCATCTGATTTCAAGAACTATCACAAGGATGAATCACAGTGTCGCCATGCTTATCATGAAAGGAACTACAGTTTTAGACTTGCACTTTGGTGATCTTGGGCACTACACACAGCAGATGTAAAATGTGGCGAAGATTTATTTTGCAGTGCCCCATACAGTTTCCCCTATTCCCCTCTGTCTGTCCATTTTCTCCTCCCCCTCATTCTTACCACCTCCTCCTATATCCATCTCAACCTGTCCCCAGCCATACACATCGGCATATGTAGCCCCTGCAATACAGTTCAATAAAGCAAGCCAATACTATCCACACAACACACCTGTCATGCAGGGCACGCGACACATCAAGGGTTTGAAAATCATTCGTTTGCCCCTGACATATAGGCCTACAACCCAAAGCAGGTCCATAAAGCAGTCTGATACAACTCCAACACAACACATCCATCATGCTAGGCAGCCTACATGTTGGGGCGCAGAAAACGAGTTCGTTGCCACTGCCACTTACGCTACCATGCAGAGCATGTTGTTTTGGCAGGCTTGTAGTTTACTTACATAATCTGAGCGTTGTGCAGTCCAGCCTCAATGCCAGGGGCTGAAAAAACACGTTTTTGCCCACATCTCCTCACTCTTATTGGAGGTATGGGGTTAAACCCCACAGTGCTGATATTTGACAGACCTAATGTAGCAAATTTGGTTGAAATCGATCTAGTGAGCTTAGGGGGGGGGGGGGACGAGATCCCTGACATTACATGCATATGTACACTGTGCTATATATATATATATATGATGGAGGAAAGGTAGTAATCAGAACTATGGAGTATCGATGGGAGTCATGAAAACTAAGCCCCACACCATCCCATATAAACTAATTAACATACATTACAGCAGGTTGAAGTGACCAACTGGACTTTCACATTCAATCCAATTTTGCCCAAGCAGTACGAGTTCATCCACTGGGTAGAAACGTTAGACTCGCCTAACCCCTTGGTACTACTCCGAAAAAGTTGGCTTTGACCCGGCCCAGGACTTTACCCTCTTCTTTCCCTCTTCATCATCATCATCGTCATCATCATAATCGTCACCATCATCACCATCAACATTATTAACAACACACTGGGCTACATATACACTCATTATAATCACCTACACGAAGTAATTACAATTAAGACGCCAGTCACGCAAGAAGCCCAAAGAGCGCCAATTATAGAATGGCTTGAGCCAGGCCATCAACCGCACGAGTTCATCATTCATCGGCTCTGACAATTTGCGGTGATGGTAATAATCATCTACATATTTTCGCCTCCGACACCGAAGTAAAAGTTAGCTTGCCATTCACATAAAACGTCCAACGGAAATCACGTGAAAAATGAACGCTGACTGACTGAGTACTTCACCGGAGACTACTAGTTTGATGAAAAACTTTGCCACTCCTCACGGGTTAAACTTTTCTGCTGCTAACACGGTAAGGTTATAGCGTATATTACAGAAAACATTTTTTTGTCTCTGATGCTTTTATGGTGACATTAATTTAAAATGGTAACGCCATTATCGTCGCCTTCTTCTCTCTCTATTCTTTCTCCGCTTCGCAGAAACGTCGAATAAAAAACCAGCAGAAACGTACTGGTCAGAAGACTATTTTCGAGCGTTGCGCTGTATTTCTTACTTTTGTTGTTGTTGTTTTGTTATTATTATTATTGTTATTATGGGCGGCTAAACGTAATTACATGTGCGGTGGCGCAGTCCTTTGTGTCTCTCGTTTCTCACAGCTCTTCACCGTCCGCTCTCTTCCTTTTTTATACAATAATTTCTTTTCTTCCTGTTGCTGGTACGGCCGCCCGTTTTACGAGCATTTTTCTTCTCCCTTTGCTCCCGTGACGCTCCCTGAAACGCAGCTTCCCAGACGTGCTATCTCCGGTCCGGTTTTTGGAGCTGGCCAGCGCGAAATGACGGTGGCCGAAGAGTTCCAGATTCGAGTCACGCAGTGGACGGAGTGTAATTTAATCTGTGTGGCATTTGTCTTTACATCTCCCAGTGGAAGCTATATACAATGATGAACACGTAACAGTAGAGGTCCGTCATTCGGACGAAATCTAGTGCCACTTGCAGGAATAATGCAGTACTTCGCAGGAATCTTCCAATAGAGACCATTCCATGCTGAATCTGAGAAATGAGTGTCATGTAAAATTAACTGGTTATTTAAAGATTGGAAGTTCATTGTCAAACAGAGTCTGTTCAGTCTCTGACAAAGTACACTGAAACGCCAGAGAAACTGGTATAGCCATGCGTATTCAAATACAGAGATATGTAAACAGGCAGAATACAGCGCTGCAGTGTGCAACGCCTATGTAAAACAAGTGTCTGGCGCAGTTGTTAGCTCGCTTACTGCTGCTACAATGGCAGTTTATCAAGATTTAAGTGAGTTTGCGGGCCGGCCGGTGTGACCGGGCGGTTCTAGGCGCTTCAGTCTAGAACCGCGCGACCGCTAGGTCGCAGGTTCAAATTCTGCCTTGGGTATGGATGTGTGTGATGTCCTTAGGTTCGTTAGGTTTAAGTAGTTCTAAGTTCTAGGGGACTGATGACCTCAGCTGTTAAGTCCTATAGTGCTCAGAGCAATTTAAACCATTTGTTTAAGTGAGTTTGAACGTGGTGTTATAGCCGGCGCACGACCGATGGTATACAGCATCTCCGAGATAGCGATGAAGTGGGGATTTTCCCGTACGATCATTTCACGAGTGTACCGTAAATATCATGGATCCGGTAAAACATCAAATCTTCGACATCGCTGCGGCCGGAAAAAGATCCTGCAAGAATGAGACGCCGGCCGCGGTGGTCTCGCGGTTCTAGGTACGCAGTCCGGAACCGTGCGACTGCTACGGTCGCAGGTTCGAATCCTGCCTCGGGCATGGATGTGTGTGATGTCCTTAGGTTAGTTACGTTTAAGTAGTTCTAAGTTCTAGGAGACTGATGACCACAGCAGTTGAGTCCCATAGTGCTCAGAGCCATTTGAACCAAGAACGAGACCAGCGACGACTTAGGAGAATCGTTCAACGTGACAGAAGTGCAACCCTTCCGCAAATTGCTGCAGATTTCAATGCTGGGTCATCAACAAGTGTCAGCGTGTGAACCATTCGACAAAACGTCATCGATATGGGTTGTGGGAGCCGAAGGCCCACTCGTGTATCATTGATGACTGCAAGACACAAAGCTTTAGGCCTCCTCTTGGTCCGTCAACACCAACATTGGACTGTTGATAACTGGAAACACGTAGCCTGGTCGGACAAGTCTCATTTGAAATTGTGTCAAGAGGATGGACGTGTACGGGTATTGAGACAACCTCATGAATCCATGGATCCTGCATGTCAGCAGGGGACTGTTCAAGCCGGTGGAGGTTGTTTAATGGTTTGGGGCGTGTACAGTTGGATTGATATGGGTTCCCAGATACGTGTAATTACGACTCTGACAGGTGACACGTACGTAAGCATCCTGTCTGATGACCTGCATCCATTAATGTTCGTTGTGCATTCCGACAGACTTGGGCAATTCCATCAGTACAATGCGAAACTTCACACGACCAGAATCGTTCCAGTAGCACTCTTCTAAGGTTAAACACATCCACTGACCACCAAACTCACCAGACATGTCTGGAATGCCTTGCAAAATGCTGTTCAGAAGAGATCTTCACCCCGTCGTACTCTTACGGATTTATGGATAGTCCTGCAGGATTCATGGTGTGAGTTCATTACAGCATTACGTCACACATTAGTGGAGTCCATGCTACGTCGTGTTGCGGCACTTCGGCGTGCTCGTGGGGGTCCTACACGATATTAGGTAGGTGTGCGAGTTCTTTTGGCTTTTCAGTGTAAATGGCTTCAAATGGCGTATATACTGATGTTCGTACATGGTCCTAGCTCACCGACAGAAATATCTACATTTATATCCGTTACACCCTGTATATACACAATCACAAAGACCAGGGTGATAACCGATGACTTGGAAAATTGTTATGGTTTAGCCTCATCGTAACTGAAAAAATGGCTCGAAGCACTATGGGACTTAACATCTGAGGTCATCAGTCCCCTATACTTAGAGCTACTTAAACCTAACCAACCTAAGGACATCACACACATCCATGCCCGAGGCAGGATTCGAACCTGCGATAGCAGCAGCCGCGTGGTTCCGAAGTGAAGCGCCTAGAACCTCTCGGCCACAGTGGCCGGCCTCGTCTCATCGTAACTGAGCTGGTAATGCTTCTTATGCTGTACTCGGTTTCGTGGCTCGACTGGATCTTGTCATGACGTGCTCCGCAGTGCCTTGTAATACCACCGATAAGCTTCAGTCTTCTTGAGACCAGGCACACGTATCGCCAGCGCTACTCCCTTCGGTAGGTCACAGGAGAATAGAGAGACACGCGGTCCCGTAAGCTGAGTCACGGGCGCTGCCTGCGCGGCGCTACGGGCCGGCGCTTTCTTCTGCGGCGGCGTCTCTTTGTCGGGGCGTCGCGTTCCGGTTTGGCGCCCGCGCACAAAACCTCCTCCGCCCGCGGATCGGTTGATCCCCCCCCCCCCCCCCCGCAACCACCGCCCTCGTCCTCTGAGCAATGCACGTGCACCTCCGCAAGTCCACTCCAGCTTCTTGCTGGTCGGCGCCTCGCGACACACCTCCGTGCCGCTGTGGCCCCAGCAGTCTGCCCATAAAGTATTGCCAAATACGGCGACGACCAGCCCCGCATGGCGCACAGCTCGCCCGGGATACGGCCGAATCTTAGGGCGGTGTGAGGGGGTCAGCCGCGCTTGCCTCATTGTCCTGTCTGGTGGCGCCTTTACGCTCTCGTCCGAGCAACGCACTTTCCATATGCGTCGATCCGTCAGTGATGTTACCGAATACGGTTGTGACTGCATCGCGCTCCTCTTCAAAAATTTCTCCATATTTGCTGGGTTGACAGTTGCATTGTATTCGTGATACGACAACAACTGCAAGTGTGTCTGGGAAATAAGGGCGAATTTGAATTTTACGCCATTTTGCCATATTACGGTTGTCAGCCGTGTTTTTTTTATCTTTGTTACGTGCGATCTTTCTCATTAGTTGCCTGATAGCTTTCGTGTGGTGAGCATTGTTGTTTGATATTTACGAAGGTGAGTCAAATGAAATCCTTAAATTTGTAATAACAAGTCTAAATTTCGCGCCGTTATCCTGTAAGTTGGTAAGCGTGCTACAAACAGCGTGCAGCATGCCCTGTAAGTGGCAGTGCAGTGCAGATGCACACTTACCGTCGCAGTATTAGTATAAAGATGGCCGCCCCACTTGCGACTTGCACCAGGGAAGAACAGCGTTCTGTTATTCGGTTTTTGCGTAGTAAAGGTGTGAAACCTATTGAAATTCATCGACGACTGAAGGTCCAGTACGGTGATAGATGTTTGTCACAGCAGCAAGTCTACGAATGGAGTAGGAAGTTCGCAAATGGTGTGACTTCAGTGGAAGATGCTCCTCGTCCAAGTCGGGCACAACGAGTTGTGACTCCACAGAACATTGCAGCAGTTGAAGCCATAGTGAAGAAAAACCGCCAAGTGATAATGAAATTGCAGCTTGTTTACAAATTAGTCATGGTTCAGCACACCATATTCACGCATGATGTTCTCCGGTTTCACAAAGTGTCTGTAAGATGGGTGCCACGGCAGCTGACTTCTGAAATGAGAGAACGACGTGTTGATGCTTGTGAGGAACTTCTTCGGTGCTTTGAACGAGAAGGTGATGGCTTCCTTGCAAGAATCGTTACTGGGGACTAAATCTGGGTTCACTTCCACCAACCAGAAACGAAGAGAGCGAGCAAGGAATGGCGCCATTCCTCATCACCAAAACCAAAGAAGTTTCGAACAGAACCATCAGCAAGGAAGGTTATGCTGACTCTCTTTTGGGACGAAAAAGGCATCATTTTGGAGCATTACATGCCTAGAGGGACCACCGTCACCAGTGCATCATACACAGATCTCCTAAGAAATCATCTGCGGCCTTCAATCAAATCAAAGCAACGTGGATTGCTGTCAGCAGGTGTCCTTTTGCAACAAGACAATGCAAGGTCCCACACTGCCCGTACAACAGTTGCAACAATCACACACCTGCATTTTGAGTGTCTTTCTCATCCACCATACTCACAAGACCTTGTCTCAAGTGATTTCCGTATGTTTGGACCACTCAAAGACGCATTGGGAGGAAAGAAGTTCCGTTCTGATGAAGAGGTACGCCACGCGGTGCATGAGTGTTTGCGCGGACTACCAAAAAGAATTTTTTTTCTAAAGGAATTTATGCACTTTTTAAGCGCTGGAGGACTTGCATTGAGCGTGGGGGAGATTATGTTAAAAAGTGATACAGCTTTGTAACACTTCTGCACAACAAACAATATTTTTAAAAAATATTTAAGGTTTTCGTTTGACTCACCCTCGTATTTTCGTAATGGAGAAGGTGGCAGCTGAGGAACGTACCCAGGCGATAAAAAGTTATTACAAAACAGTGAAAGTCCCACGTCAACAGTTCGTGAATTGCGTGTGACACTCGGATTTAATGCTGCTCCAACCGAATCATCAGTTCGGAAGCTGATCCGGAAGTTTGAGACAACGGGTTCTTTTTCAAACGTTAAGAAAACAGGACGACGCGTTCTGTTCGAACACAAGAAAAAAATTGCCGTCGTGCGTCACAGTGTGACCGTCAGCAGCAGGAAAAGGTTCGCCAACGAGCTCAACAGTTGAATTTATCACCACGTTCACTGCATGAAAGCCTTTCATAAGGTCTGCAAATGCATTCGTACAAGATTCAACTTACACAAGAGTTGAAGGCTGCAGATCACGGAAAGAGACTCGATTTGCTCAGGGGAGAATGAGAACTTCACGAAAAGAATAAATTTATCAGAAGAGGCGCACTTCAATCTCAGTGGGTACGGCAGTAAGGAGAACTGCAGGATTTGGGGCAACGAAAATCCGCAAATGACTGTGGAAGACGAGATGCATCTACAACGCACAACCGCGTACTGTGGACGGAGGAGTGATCGGCCCGTACTTTTTTTGAAAACGGCGAGGGAGCCGCCGTCATGTGAACGGAGACCGTTACCGAAATACGTTTTCTTTTTAATGAAGATGACGACTTCTGGTTTCGACAAGATGGTTCGACATGTCATACATCCCGTGAATCACACATCCCGTGAAACGATTGCTCTGCTGAATGAAAAGTATTTCCAAAAAATTATCTCTTTGCGCCTTACGCATTGTGACTTTTTTTTAACGGGGATTTGTGAAATCAAAAGTGTACGTGAACAAACCACAAACAACACACCAATTGAAGGGTAAAATGTAAAGGGTTACTGACGGCATTCCACCAGATGTTTGTGAACTCGTCATCAAGAACTTCAAATGAACACATTACTACCGGCCGAGGTGGACGAGCGGTTCTAGGCGCTTCAGTCCGGAACTGCGAATCCTGCCTCGGGCATGGATGTGTGTGATGTCCTTAAGTTAGTTAGGTTTAAGAACTTCTAAGTTCTAGGTGACTGGTGACCTCAGATGTTAAGTCCCATAGTGCTCAGAGCCATTAGAACCATTTGAACGCATTACTCGTTGCGCGCGGCCTTGGATGGTCATATAGAGGACATGATTGTTCATACATAAACGGGAAAGGTTACTTAACGTGTTTGTAAAAAAAATGTTATATTTTCAATAAATTTAGTGTGTTCTATAGCACTTTAATATACGTTCCTACTTTCGAGACACCGTTTACTAGACAAAAACGTCAGAGAAAAAATTAATCGTCCCCGTGACACATTACAATAATACAATACGAAAATATCGCTGATAAGCGGAAAAATGCTCTTATCAGAGCAGAAAAAAGGAATATACTCCTGACTGAAAAGTGGGGTACCGTCTGCTTCGTTCTACGTTCCTCAGCAGCTGTAAAAATTTTCCTAAAAATTTTGGTGTGCTCATATATTTTTAACACGCAACTCACTTCCGATTCCCACAAGATCCACTGACTGTAAATCACTCACCCCCATTGGCCCATCGTAAGTCCCTCATACCCATCAATTCCCACTTACCCATTCTCACTTATTCAGCCCAGCTCAATGTCATTACTCCTTGTCTCTCTCTAACTGTCACTTTCTCCTCTCTCACAGCCACAATCTCCTTCGTTCTGTCCTAGTGCTACCGTTGTCTCCTCTCATTATCACTGTTTCCCTGTCGCTCTCTCTCACTACTACTATCTCATTCACTCTTTCCACTGCTGCTGTTTCACTGTCACTATCTTTCTCTTCCTCGCCGTCGTTGTCATCGACGCTATCATTATAATTCGCTCTGACCCATTTCCGCTTTCTCCTTCTCTTTATTCCTCTCCCTTGGCACAGTCTCCGTCACTCGTTTCCTAACATTGTTGTGTCGTTGTCAACTACTGTATGTTCCACTGCCACTGTGTCCCTCTCTCACACACACTTCCGCTGTCTCCTTTGATCTTTCTATACCACAACAACAGTCTATTATATTCCAGTATTTACTTTTCCGTCTCTTCCCCACTGCCACTGTTTCCTTCTCTCTCAGTAAAAAAAGCGCCAGTATATTTGATAGGGGCATTTTTTCCGCTGGTTCCCTTCTCTTCCCTGCCACAGCAGAAAATGTCACTCATATCAAAAGAAATTTATGGGTCAGTAAAATTTTGATAGTTCGCTCATGTGGAACCGAAATAATGCAAAATTAGTCTTACACCTCAGACCGGATTTTACATTGGTGAAATTTTGTAATTTTGTAGGAACTGAAAATAAGAGAATACTTTCTCATAGTAGGAAAGAATTTTGCAAATGTACGAGGCTCTCAAATCTTACTTCATGCCTGAAAATAAAAACCCCTTACAATTAGGCATTTTCTGGAAAATTCTCTATCTGAAGGATACCTATGATTTCTTTATAGTGTCTCCTGTTACCTGCACAAACAAATATCGCGAATCGAAGGGCAAAGGCTGTGATGGAAATGTCCTGGATGATTCAGTGTCAAGTCTGCAAGACAGAGCTAAAAATAACTTCGTTCCCTTAAACGTAAGCGGTGTCATCTCTTAATGAGATAATGACCAGCTTGTTCGTGTGTTCGCCGGCCGGAGTGGCCAAGCGGTTCTAGGCGCTACAGTCCGGAACCGCGCGACCGCTACGGTCGCGGATTCGAATCCTGCCTCGGGCATGGATGTGTGTGATGTCCTTAGGTTAGTTAGGTTTAAGTAGTTCTCAGCTCTAGGGGACTTATGACCTCAGCAGTTGAGTCCCATAGTGCTCAGAGCCATTTATTTTGTTCGTGTGTTCAGAAAAGGTATGGATGCTTTGCGTTCTGTTTAAAGTGATTACATTAGCGAATTGATGAGCTAATACGATGAATTAACTGGAAATGATCTTGTGGATGACAGTGAACTGATTGATGAAGTAAATCGTCTAAAATATTTGTAAGTGAACAGCTCACATCGGAAACCAGATAAACCTGTTTAGAGGAAAATGAATCTGATGGGTGATGTGGCTTCATGAACAATCGTTCTGGACATGAATATTCAGAACATTCGAAAATCGTGCAATATCTTTTTTCAGTCCCTGTGCATAACACTGTAAGTAGGCTGTTTAGGTTTTTTTATTGGTAACGCCACCTCAGTATGAAAATCACCGGCTGTGCCGTGTGCAGTCTGTGGCTGCTTTGCATTGTTGTAATACTCAACCATTGTAGTGTTAGGCAGCTGGCTGTGAACAGCGCGTAGCGCTGGGCAGTTGGAGGTGAGCCGCCAGCAGTGGTGGATGTGGGGAGAGAGATGGCGGAGTTTTGTAATTTGTCATGATATCAAGGTAAATACATTGTTTGTTCTCTATTAATATCTTTCATTTGCTAACTATCCCTATCAGTAGTTAGTGCCTTCCATAGTTTGAATCTTTTATTTAGCTGGCAGTAGTGGCGCTTGCTGTATTGCAGTAGTGGGAGTAACCAAGATTTTTGTGAGGTAAGTGATTTCTGAAAAGTACAGGTTAATGTTAGTCAGGGCCATTCTCTTGTAGAGAATTTTGAAAGTCAGATTGCGTTGCGTTAACAAAATATTGTGTGTGGAAAGTCAGATTGCGTTGCGCTATAAATATTGTGTGTCAGGTTAAGGACAGTTGTGTATATTGTTCAATAGGGGACGTTTCAACACAGCTGTGCAAATGGAATTTTACTTGTTGAATATACATTACACTGATAACATAAATCGACTTTTTGTACAGTGTCTAAAGAATTCGTTGACTGTCAGAACTACAAAGGTCTCACTTCTTGTCAGTGCTATGATACAACCAAATCCAAGAAACAGTTACTTAAGAAGGTTCGAGGAAGCGAGAAATATGCTTTCGTAAACAAGTAAGGCATTGTGGTTCACATAAATACTGTTTGTTATTCATCCCCGTTTTTTCTTCTTTTGGAAATATTGTAAACCTACGCCCATTAGACCACCGAACCATGGCAACAAGGAAAACGTTGCAGTTGTGTCAGTCCAATCCAGATGACTTCTTAAACTTCCTAACTCCATGGACGATAACTGAGAGCCTCATTATGATCACAAGAAAAAGGAGCAGAGCGTGAAATGGAAACATTCGGATTCACCATCGCCTTGTTATGCGAAGACCCAATCTTCACCGGGCAAGGCAATGCTGTTTCTTTTGAGACTGCCGTGGTGTAATGCCAACAGATTATGTACATTAGGGACAAACGGTCACAGAAGCAAACGACCGAAATCTTCTGACGAAGTGTGGATGTTTTTACAACGCCTCATCACATTTTGCGCAGAACACAGTCACAGATACGAGTACTGCGTCTTTGGTATATAAAATTTTGTCTCGCCTCCCGTATTCTCCTGACATGACATCCAGTGATTTCTTCACCTTTCTTGCGACTGAAAAACATCTTTCCGTGACAAGGATTCCACAAGACGAGGTGATTTTCGAGCTGCCAAAATGCAGACTTATCCAACCAAGGTCTCCGCCACGACACACACCGATGCAAAAGAAGTGTCGCACCGAGGGGTGAATATGTGGAGAAGGACCAATTGCGTGTCCAAGGTTCATGGTCACAGCTTGATTTTTTTTCGAGATGATAATTAAAACTTTATGGCTTGCCCTCTTATTGTCACCATGACAATGGCCGTCCGCTGTTGTTGCCACGGCGAAGACGTGCTGATAGGGTGACTGTGCTGGATTAGCAGCTGGCAGGGAGAGCTCCCCCTGACACGAACAGCAGACCACAGGGGGCCCAACCGCCGTTTTGTTGCCCTGCCAACGCCTACACACCTGCGGCTAACGGGAAAAGCCGGACTGCTTCGGAGGGCTGGGACAGTCACGTACTCTATCCGCGTTGCAGGTAAACCTTTTTTTGTAGTATGCATGATAGAGAGAGAGTTGAAGAGATGGTAGAGAGAGTTGAAGACTGGACGTACTGTAACATAAATTACCAAAGCAACATATTACCCAGTAGGGACACGTCTCGTCTAGCGATTGTATTTGTGTAAGATTTCGAGCAGAGTTGAATTCGGCACAGGTTTAACCGAGTATTGACACTGAACAATCTAGGTTTCGTTCTATAACTGGGCCGCGCGGGATTAGCTGAGCGGTCTAGGGCGCTACAGTCATGGACTGTGCGGCTGGTCCCGGCGGAGGTTCGAGTCCTCCCTTGGGCATAGGTGTGTGTCTTTGTCCTTAGGACAGTTTAGGTTAAGTAGTGTGTAAGCTTAGGGACTGATGACCGTAGCAGTTAAGTCCCATAAGATTTCACACACATTTGAACTTTTTTTTTCTATAACTGGCGGATGAGATTTTACTGTGTTGGCCGGTAATATATAGACATTACTTTTAATTTTCATATTACAGTATTTCTTTTCTTAATTACGGGACCTGATGATGTCAGAATTCGAAACATGAGTTGTAGTATCCCCGCCTGTTACGCGGGAGAGCGAGGTTCGATTCCTCGCCACGGAAATGCAATTTTTATGTCGCAAAACTGCGCGAATGTTGCACGTGTGGGCCGAAAGAGCATTAAATTTGCGATCAAGGAGTGTAGTTGCTGCAAAATCTTAAAAAATTCTACATCTTAGGAAATGGTTCTCGCATTCTTCACATGACGTCGTCGTTTCAGAATTACAGGACCAAATAATGTAACAAATAAAAAGTTACTGAGTGATCTAGACAGTATGATTCCCAAAAGTTCGTAATGATGGTGTACTCACTCCAGGATCATTTGCTTTGTTAGTACTTGGGACTTTGGAACATGACATAACATTATGATGTGCCAATTAAACGTACAAATAACTGTCCAAATGGTTCAAATGGCTCTGAGCACTATGGGACTTAACTTCTGAGGTCATCAGTCCCCTAGAACTTAGAATTACTTAAACCTAACTAACCTGAGGACATCACAAACATCCATGCCTGAGGCAGGATTCGAACCTGCAACCGTAGCGGCAGCGCGGTTCCAGACTGTAGCGCCTAGAACCGCTCGGCCACTCCGGCCAGCCAAATAACTGTAACTAACAACTTTTACCGACCTTCTCACAGTACGTCTCACAGGATTATCTTTCCATCATCAGGTAGATTTATTTAAACAGACAAGACAATGACGAGTTTTTCGAAGTTTTCTGAACAAATCGAATAGCCCATCATGTTTTGGGAGTACACAAGGGATATTATTAACTCGCGTGCCGTCAATTCGCCTGACAACCTATTAGCCATTCTCAAGCTGTGCTCTCAGAGTATAAATTGAAAAACGAGGGAATAGTTACTGCTCAAAAATTTCCATGTTGTTCCCTAAGCCTTTCTTCATTTTACTGAACACGTTGTTGGAGCCAGATCGTTCTAGAGCGCCATAAACGGCATTGACATTATCCCCCCAAATGCAACCCCTTTTGTGTTTCTGAAGTATTTTCGGTTATACTTGACAACACTGTCCGACATTTCATTCGGAGAATTTTGCATGTCAGTACGTTTAGTCTGCATGCCCTCCTTCCTCGCTCCCTCCCTCCCCCCCCCCCTCCCCCATGAAGTGTATAACTACAAGAAAAAGTTTATTTTTATGGTTGCTTGCATCAGTAGTAACAGTAAGATAAGTAACTCCTTTCAACTGACCTTTTAACTGATCTGGGCACTCAGGGTTTAAGACATTGTAGAGTATTGCTTTACATTTTGTTCTAGCGCAAGAAAAATTCCTTGTAGTGTAACAGTCATGCCGGCCGGTGTAGCCGATCGCTTCTAGGCGCTTCAGTCTGGAGCCGCGCGAACGCTACGGTCGTAGGTTCGAATCCTGCTTCGGGCATGGATGTGCGTGATGTCCTTAGGTTAGTTAAGTTTAAGTAGTTCTAAGTTCTAGGGGACTGATGACCTTAGATATTAAGTCCCATAGTGCTTAGAGCCATTCGAACCATTTTTTTGTTGCAGTCATCGAAAGCCTTTGCAAGCAATTTTTTCGTATAATCCATCGACCTAAAACTCTGATTATGGTTCACGGTATAAAATGCATACGCTGCATCAACTGCTGCTATCTTCAGGTCACTTTCACTTTAGGTTTGCGGGAAGAACTAGCGATTCTTCGGGATGTGCCTTGTGTTTGTTTTATTTTATTTTTTATGCGTTTTGCTATTGACACGATCCATAACATCTGATCTCCCACCCTGTGATATAGAGAGGGAACACTTTCAAGTAAATAAACTTAAAATGAGACTAATAATGAGCTGTATAGAAGATAGCAGTCGTGCGTGGGAGCAGGACGCAAAGTTGCAGGCTCTGCACGCATTGTTTTCTCCCACATTTTATTTATATCTGAGACTTGCTTGTAGCCGCGCGGGATTAGCCGAGCGTTCTGGGGTGTTGCAGGCATGGACTGTGCGGCTGGTCGCGGCGGAGGTTCGAGTCCTCCCTCGAGAGTGGGTGTGTGTGTGTTTGTCCTTAGGATAATTTAGGTTAAGTAGTGTGTCAGCTTAGGGACTGATGATCTTAGCAGTTAAGTCCTATAAGATTTCACACACACACTTGCTTGCACGTCAAGCATACTTCCTCACATACAGTTCTTCCTTCTCGTAAAAATGGAAAGTCATTCAGGCAATTTTCCCCAAATTTGCATTTACAGTTAAGGCATATTCGAAACATTCTCTACCCTCACAACATCTAATATCAATCACGACGCCACCACCACGGCCGACTCGAAGCGCGGTACGCTACCCTAGAGGAGCGAAGCTGAAGCTCAACTCGCCAGGCCACGACATCCGACGATCGCCTTAAATGTTGACAACCTGGTTTCATCTCTCCCAATTTATGTCCAGTTTCAGTTTTAGTCCACCACATGATACCTAACGTCAAAGAACAACAACTTGACATGGAAGCCCAAAAGGCGGGAGTTTTTTTTTTTTTTTTGTTGTTTTATAAATTTGCAACCGGGCATTGAAAAAGAACATTAAATACCGTGTGGGACACCAGTTCATTTTACACAGAGTACGCGAAGGAACTTGCCCCTCTTCTTGCAGCGGTGTACCGTAAGTCTCTAGAAGAGCGCAGCGTTCCAAAGGACTGGAAAAGGGCACAGGTCATCCCCGTTTTCAAGAAGGGACGTCGAATAGATGTGCAGAACTATAGACCTATATCTCTAAAGTCGATCAGTTGTAGAAATTGGATCACGTATTATGTTCGAGTATAATGACTTTTCTGGAGACTAGAAATCTACTCTGTAGGAATCAGCATGGGTTTCGAAAAAGACGGTCGTTTGAAACCCAGCTCGCGTTATTCGTCCACGAGACTCAGAGGGCCATAGACACGGGTTCCCAGGTAGATACCGTGTTTCTTGACTTCCGCAAGGCGTTCGAGACAGTTCCCCACAGTCGTTTAATAAACAAAGTAAGAGCATATGGACTATCAGACCAATTGTGTGATCGGATTGAACAGTTCCTAGATAACAGAACGCAGCATGTCATTCTCAATGGAGAGAAGTCTTCCGAAGTAAGAGTGATTTCAGGTGTGTCGCAGGGGAGTGTCGTAGGACCGTTGCTATTTACGATATACGTAAATGTCCTTGTGGATAACATCGGAAGTTCACTGAGGCTTTTTGCGGATGATGCTGTGGTACATCGAGAGGTTGTAACAATTGAAAATTGTACTGAAATGCAGGAGGATCTGCAGCGAATTGACGCATGGTGCAGGGAATGGCAATTGAATCTCAATGTAGACAAGTTTAATGTGCTGCGAAAACATAGAAAGAAAGATCTCTTATCATTTAGCTACAAAACAGCAGGTCAGCAACTGGAAGCAGTTAATTCCATAAATTATCTGGGAGTACGAATTAGGAGTGATCTAAAATGGAATGACCCTATAAAATTAATCGTCGGTAAAGCAGATGCCACACTGAGATTTATTGGAAGAATTCTAAGGAAATGCAGTCTGAAAACAAAGGAAGTATGTTACAGTACACTTTTCCGCCCACTGTTTGAATACTGCTCACTGGTGTGGGATCCGTACCACATACGGTTGATAGATAAGATAGAGAAGATCCAACGGAGAGCAGCGCGCTTCGTTACAGTATCATTTAGCAATCGCGAAAGCGTTACGGAGATGATAGATAAACTCCAGTGGAAGACTCTGCAGGATAGACGCTCAGTAGCTCGGTACGGGCTTTTGTTGTAGTTTCGAGAACATACCTTCACCGAGGAGTCAAGCTTGCTCCCTCCTACGTATATCTCGCGAAGAGACCATGAAGATAAAATCAGAGAGGTTAGAGCCCACACAGAGGCATACCGACAATCCTTCTTTCCACGAACAATACGAGACTGGAATAGAAGGGAGAACCGATAGAGGTACTCAAGGTACCCTCCGCCACACACCGTCAGGTGGCTTGCGGAGTATGGATGTAGATGTAGATGTAGAACCCGGATAAACCGGGTGATTTTGTAACCCTAAATGGGCGTGAGAAATCTGGGAAACTAGCTGGCAGCCAACTCTTTCATGATCAAAATGTCGTGCACGATCCGGAAAACTGAGGTATGACTGATTAATCCGCTGTCGTCTCCGTTTGATGCGCCGGTCTACAAGCGCCAGGGCGTCCATTTTTGTGGGGATAGCCGGTTCCTTTTTTCTTCGTCATTCAGGCTTGTTTGACCACCTACGAAGAGCCTCTGCCAGGTAACCACTGTGCGATAAGATGGTGTATTGTTGCCGAACATTTTAATTTGGGTTTTCGTTATTTCCTTATATTGACTCGATGTCAATACTGTAGTGCTTTGTTCACGGCCTCGCTATAACTACATTACTCTTCCGTCTCTAATTGACGTTGTAGCCTACGAAGCGTTAAACCCTGCATTACTTCTAGTGTCGCCAAGGTTTCCACGTTTTGTACGTGAGACGCAAGCCCAGTTACACGGTACGTGCAGCACGCGACGCGCACCTGACGCTGTACCCCTGGCGGCGTGGTCGGTTGTTCTCGCGGCCAGCGAAAGGGCTCGAGCCGCTGGCGCCGCAGTAACTCTAGAAGTCTTTCAGGAGGCCTGTACTCGTGTTTCCTCAGGTTCTGCGTCACGAGCCGAGATGAATGGCTTCTCTCTGTGGGCCAGACGCGGCGAGCTTCGCGGGTAACACAACACGCACGCGATGCCGCCGACCTTAACCAGCTTCCCAAGGGCAAACTGGTGCGCTCCTGCCGGCTCCCTGCGTTCTTGAATTCCGACGCGTTCTGCTTTCGCTGGCCCTTTCTTCCTCAGTTTTTCCCATCACTACTCTCAGTCAGACTTTGGAAAAAAAGTTATCTCAATACTTGCGTACGAATACCGCCTGGCTTGTACTCTTTCTGAAGCGTCCGTGGGCAGAATAAACGTTCAACGTGTCCATGGCTGCCAAAAAGCTGAATAAGTAAATCTGGATGCGAAGTACTAACTTGACTGCATAGTGCTGAGTTAGACAAAGTAGTAGTAAGTTCCAATATTTGCTCTCCGAGGTAGGATTGGAGATACGCCTGCACCTCAAATGAGAGTGTTAACGGCTATTAAAGAACGTACAAAATTACATAAAATAAAAAATTCAGAAATTAAGGGTGTACAAAATTTCATAAAAATTAAAAAAATTCAAAAATTAAGAAAGCGGCTGAACCAAGAAACAATATAACAGATGAAACTGAATTAAATGGAAGCACGACGAGGAAAAATTGTCAGAACAGCGATTGCCACTCCAAGCTATGAAATATGTACCACACGGAAAAATAAGTCTTGGAAGATACAAGACGAGCTGTCATGATTGGTTGACCAAGGAAGACGAAGCTTCACGCCTAACTCCCGAAAGTAGCGATGATGAAGATGCAATAAAATAGTAGAGCTGCAACAAAATTTTCAGATAGTGAGATCACGCTAGGCGCAAAGCATAACGAGACGGATGTATCAAAAAAATTGTTCAAATGGCTCTAAGCACTATGGGACTTAACAACTGAGGTCATCAGTCCCCTAGACTTACAACTACATAAACCTAGCCGCGCGGGATTACCCGAGCGGTCTGGGCGCTGCAGTCTTGGACTGTGCGGCTGGTCCCGGCGGAGATTCGAGTCCTCCCTTGGGCATGGGTGTGTGTTTGTCCTTAGGATAATTAAGGTTAAGTAGTGTGTAAGCTTAGGGACTGATAACTTCAGCCGGCCGGAGTGGCCAAGCGGTTCTAAGCGCTACAGTCCGGGACCGCGCGACCGCTACGGTCGCGGGTTCGAATCCTGTCTCGGGCATGGATGTGTTTGATGTCCTTAGGTTAGTTAGGTTTAATTAGTTCTAAGGTCTAGCAGTTGAGTCCTATAGTGCTCAGAGCCATTTGAACCATTTGATTACCTCAGTAGTTAAGTCCCATAAGATTTCACACACATTTGAACATTTTTGAACTTAAACCTAACTAACCTAAGGACATCACACACATCCATGCCCGAGAGAGGATTCGAACCTGCGACCGTAGCAGCAGCGCGGTTTCGGACTGAAGCGCCTAAAACCGCTCGGCCACAGCGGCCGGCAGGGGTGTATCAAAAACGTCTACTGCTCCGTCAGTTGGTATTAATAATGGAACACTCATACATTGCGGCTACGAAAGCACGAGCCATGATACAAAATAAAGTCAAATTGTGGTGCATAACATGTGAAACTGGTATAATATTCAGAGATTCTTAGAATTCTCTCCGGCCCGTCCTTGCAGTCTCGCAAAGCTGAATATAATAATTAAAATTACATCAGAACCCTTCAATCTGAAAGAAAGCCTTAGTCCCTGAGCTTTACAAAGAAATAGTGCTGTCCACTAAACATAAGGAAAGAGGCAAAGATACTTAATTCTTTCAATAAGGCGATCGATGAAACTGTTACACGTACCTGAAATAATTTGAAAAGTAAGTGAAAATGTTATTCACTGTTACAAATGTAACGCCCAGAAAACGTCAATTTAGTCCTTGAAAATGGTTCAAAATGGTTCAAATGGCTCTGAGCACTATGGGACTTAACATCTGTGGTCATCAGTCCCCTAGAACTTAGAACTACTTAAACCTAACTAACCTAAGGACATCACACACATCCATGCCGGAGGCAGGATTCGAACCTGCGACCGTAGCGGTCA
Source organism: Schistocerca nitens (assembly GCF_023898315.1). Classification (NCBI taxonomy): domain Eukaryota; kingdom Metazoa; phylum Arthropoda; class Insecta; order Orthoptera; family Acrididae; genus Schistocerca; species Schistocerca nitens. Next base: position 720,429,364 of record NC_064618.1, read on the forward strand.
CGCGGTTCCCGACTGAAGCGCTTAGAACCGCACGGCCACACCGGCCGGCCCTTGAAAATGGAGTACTGAAGCGCGTTCGAATAATAAAGGAAAATAAAGTGTTGTAAGACGGTGTTCAGAAAGCTTTAAGCACTATGGGACTTATCATCTGAGGTCATCAGTCCCCTATACTTAGAACTACGTAAACCTATCTAACCTAAGGATATCACACACATCCATGCCCGAGGCAGGATTCGAACCTGCGACCGTAGCTGCAGCGCGGTTCTGGCCTGAAGCGCCTAGAACCGCTCGGTCACAGCGGCCGGCTAAGACGGTATCTACTAACAAAAATATTTCTAACATGTAAGGCAGTCAGGGACAGGCCGTGGCGTAATTTCTGTTGATTTATGTATTAATACTCTTAGCTACAACTTCACTCCACAGTAGACTATTCAGATGTTTCGTGGTGCCCCAGCCCGACCAATTATATTCACAGTTTCTCCGTTACTTGTGACTGATATTCCCAGGTATTTGTATATGATTCTTTTGCTTTATCAATCTTCAGACTTGTTTGACGCGGCCCACCACGAATTCTTCTGCTGTATCAATCTCTTCATCTCAGAGTAACACTCGTAACCTACCTCTTCAATTATTTGCTGGATGTTTCCAGTCTCCCTTTCCCTCTACAGTTTTTACTCTCTACAGCTCTCTCTAGTACCATGGAAGTTATTTCCTAACGTCTTAACAATTGTCTTATCATCTTGCCCCTCCTTCTTGTCAGTGTTTTCCATACGTTCCTTTACTCGCCGAGTCTCCGGAGGACCTCTTCATTCCTTACTTTACCAGTCAGCCTAATTTGCAATATTCTTCTGTAGCACCCATTCTCAGATGATTTTCCCGCAATCCACGTTTCTCTACCATACGATGCTGTACTCCAAAGGTGCATTCCGTGAAATTTCTTCTCCAAGTACAGGCGTATGTTTGATACTGGTAGACTTCTCTTAGCCTTGAAAGCCCTTTCTGCCAGTACTAGTCAACTTTTTATGTCGTCCTTTCTCCGTCCATCATGGGTTATTTTGCTGCCTCCAAAGAAGAATTCCTTAACTTCGTCTACTTCTTGATCGCCAATTCTGATATTAAGATAATCTCGATGTTCTCATTTCTGCTACTTCTCATTACTTTCGTCTTTCTTCGATTTACTCTCAATCCATGTTCTGTACCAATTAGACTGTACATTCCATTCAACAAACCCTGTAATTCTTGTCCACTTTCACTGAGGATAGCAATGTCATCAGCGAATCTTACCATTGATATCCTTTCACTCTGAATTGTAATCCCGCATCTGAATCTATCTTTAATCTCCGTAATTATTTCTTCGATTGACCAGCAGGGGCGAAAGACCACACCTGATTTACTTATCTTTCTTATGCTTTCCTATGTATCCGTCCAGAAGAAATCGTGCAAATAACAGCTCTCACGAAGGCGTACAAGCAGTTATACTCCGCACATACCTTTCCTGACTGGAATGGGAAGAAAAATTAACATCTGCTACATCTTGCACGTATTTCGCAGGGATTCGCTCTGTTTGGACGCAGATAACAGGTGATATTAAACGCATTCGAAGATAGGCAGTACTGTTTGTAACTGGTTTGCTTGACGCATGAGAGAGTGTCGCGGAATGCCGAAAAACCTGACAAGGCAGATGCTAAAAGGTAGACGGCAATTATTCCACGAAAACCAGTTTAAGTGAAGAATCTAAATATATATACGTCTGTCCCCTACGAATGGCTCATTAGCGACCGCGAAGGCACGGCAGGACTATTAGAACACGTGCAGAGGCATTTAATCAGTAATTTTTCTCGCGCTCCGCATGCCATCGTGACGGGAGAAACCCCAACATATGGTATTGTACTCAGTACCGTCTGTCGTGCACTTCGCAGTGGTTTCCGTTGTACACTGAGGAGACAGAACTTATGGGATACCTTCTAATATCGTGTCGGACCTCCTTTTTCCCTGTGTGGTGCAACAGCTCGTCATGGCATGGACTCAACAAGTCGCCATGCTGTCTCTATAGTCTTCCATTGTTGCGAAAGTGTTAAGGTGCAGAACTTTGTGCACGAGCTGATGCCTCTCTTATGTTCTACAAATGTGCGATGGAGCTCACGTCGGACAATCTGGGTGGCCAAATCACTCGCTCGCATTGTCCATAATGTTCTTCAAACCTTTCACGAACAACTGTGACCTGGTAACACGGGGCATTGCCGTTCACAAAAATTCCGTCGTTGTTTGGGAACATAAAGTCCATGAATGGGTGCAGATGGTCTCCATCTAGGAGAACATAACCATTTACAGGCAATTATCAGTTCAGTTGGACCAGAGGACCCAATCCATTCCATAAAAACACAGCCTATAGCGTTATGGAGCCATCACCAGCTTGCGGAGTGCCTTGTTGACTTGGGTGCTTGGCTTCGTGGGATCTGCGCCATACTCAGAGCGTACCATCAGCTCACGCCAACTGAAATCAGGTCTCATCTGACGAGACGACGGTTTTCCAGGTCTGACCAATATGGCAGGAGTGGCGCAGCAGGCGACGTCATGCTCTTCCCAAAGGCACTCGCTTCGGTCGTCTGCTGCCGTAGTCCATTAACGCTAAATTTCACCGCACTATCCTAAAAGATACGTTCATCGTAGTCCCACATTGATTTCTGCGGTTATTCCGCGCCGTGTTCCTTGTCTGTCAGTACTGCCAACTCTATGCAAACGCCGCTGCTGTCGGTCTTTAAGCGAAGGCAGTCGGCCACCGCGTTCTCCCTGGTGATGGATAATGCCTTTAATTTGGTATCCTCGGCATACTGTTGACACTGTGGATATCGGAATATTGAATTACCTAACGATTTCGAAAATGGAATATCTCATGACTCTAGCTAAAACTACACTACTAGCCATTAAAATTGCTACACCACGAAGATGACGTGCTACAGACGCGAAATTTAACCCACAGGAAGAAGATGCTGTGATATGCAAATGATTAGCTTTTCAGAGCATTCACACAAGGTTGGCGCCGGTAGCGACACCTACAACGTGCTGACATGAAGAAAGTTCCCAACCGATCTCTCATACACAAACAGCAGCTGACCGGCGTTGCCTGGTGAAACGTTGTTGTGATGCCTCGTGTAAGGAGGAGAAATGCGTACCATCACGTTTCCGACTTTGATAAAAGACGGATTGTAGCCTATCGCGATTGCGGTTTATCGTATCGCGACATTGCTGCTCGTGTTGGTCGATATCCAATGACTGTTAGCAGAATATGGAATCGGTGGGTTCAGGAGCGTTATACGTAACGCCGCGCTGGATTCCAACGGCCTCGTATCACTAGCAGTCGAGATGACAGGCATCTTATCCGCATGGCTGTAATGGATCGTGCAGCCACGTTTCGATCCCTGAGTCAACATATGGGGACGTTTGCAAGACAACAACCATCTGCACGAACCGTTCGACGACGTTTCAAGCAGCATGGACTATCAGCTCGGAGACAACGGCTGCGGTTACCCTTGACGCTGCATCACAGACGGGAACGCCTGCGATGCTGTACTCAACGACGAACCTGGCTGCACGAATGGCAAAACGTCATTTTTTCGGATGAATCCAATGTCTGTTTACAGCATCCCGATGGTCGCATCCGTGTTTGGCGACATCGCGGCAGACGCACATTGGAAGCGTGTGTTCGTCATCGCCATACTGGCGTATCACCCGACGTGATGGTATGGGGTGCCATTGGTTACACGTCTCGGTCACCTCTTGCTCGCATTGACGGCACTTTGAACAGTGGATGTTACATTTCAGATGTGTAACGACCAGTGGCTCTACCCTTCCTTAGATCCCTGCGAAACCCTACATTTCAGCAGGATAAGGCACGACCGCATGTTGCAGGTCCTGTACGGGCCTTTCTGGATACAGAAAATTTTCGACTGCTGCCCTGGCCAGCACATTCTCCAGATCTCTCACCAATTGAAAACGTTTGGTCAATGGTGGCCGAGCAACTGGCTCGTCACAATACGTCAGTCACTACTCTTGATGAACTGCGGTATCGTGTTGAAGCTGCATGGGCAGCTGTACCTGTACACGCCATCCACGCTCTTTTTGACTCAATGCCCAGGCGTATAAAGGCCGTTATTACGGCTAGAGGTGGTTGTTCTGGGTACTGATTTCTCAGGATCTATGCACCCACACTGCGTGAAAATGTAATCACATGTCAGTTCTAATATATTTGTCCAATGAATACCCGTTTATCATCTGCATTTCTTCTTGGTGTAGTAATTTTAATGGCCAGTGGTGTACCATTCCGAATTCGAAGTCTCTTAATTCCTGTCGTGTCTCGGAAACATTTCCACACCAATCAGCTGAGTACAAATGACAGCTCAGGCTATGCATTGCCGTTTTACACTTTTTACATGCGCTACTACCGCCATTTGTGTATGTGGATATCGCTATCTTGATATCCCACGACTTTTGGCACCTCAGTGTAGATGCAGATACAGTTATTCTCCGGGGTAGAGAAAAGCGAGCGTCCAGCTGTTGTGGAGAACTTCCTGCCTGTTGAATTAAGCAAGCGTGACGCAGCTGCCGACTTGTATGGTAGCCGACAAGAGGGTGTAAATGCGCCCTCGATCTTTACACGCTCCTCAGCACGTCATCCGCGTCCTCCCACGCAGCTCTGCGCCTAGGGTGGCGTCACGATTCGAAGACTCCCCGCGGCGTGCTCCGTATCCTACCCAACCTCCCCTCTCCTTCCACCCTCCCCCCCACTACCTGCTAGGGTCCGGAGGCGCCCCACATGGCGCCAATTACAGCCACCTACAACTCCTCACGCACCTCCGTCCCTCTCCCATCCTCTCCCCCAGACACACCGTCGTTATTGTTTCTGATGGAGATGCACCCCTCTTCTCCCCCCCCCCCCTGGTTATTATTTTTTTGTCGCATCTGAGATTGAGTGAGCAACCTGTAACGTCCACGATATGGAAATGAAAACCGATATATCATGTCACTTTTTTCCTCGTCTTTTTTTTTATCTCGCCGGCCCCCGTGGCGCAGTTTATTTTGTGAGGCGATGGAAACGACGCGCAGGGCGTGTCCGCCCGTAGTTTTCGGGGCGCGGCCTCCAGACGGCGTCGTCCCGGCACTGCTACTGTGCGTCCCATCCGGACGTCGTTAACCGCGGCGCGGATGGTGCCGTTCGCTTACACGGAAACGCCATTCACGGGAATGACTACTGCGCCACGCCCGTCCGGATTCCTCCAGCGTGTCCGACGTGACACCAATCGACGCCTCGCCAGCTGCTGATGCTACATCTGTTGCCGTTAAGATGGGAACCTCTCGCCTCTAAATTTCCTACTAGTATTATACACATAAATTGGTGGTCTGGTTCCGTAAGAGGTAGCACATATTGTCCCCTCTCCCCCTCACCCTAATTCATTCTCTCTCTCTCTCTCTCTCTCTCTCTCTCCCTCTCCCTCCCCCTCCCCGCTCCTTCCTCGCCCCGCTGCCCGGCTCCCGTCCTCCTTACAGCTCAAACTAATTGAAGAACAGACCTTTTTATCTGAAAGAGTTTGGGTTGCAATTATTGATAAAACATGCTATAGCAATTTAGGCCATTTAGCTATTTTCAAGACGAACCAGCGAAAATTATGCGCTTCTCCACATCAAATTTTTAAAAATATTTCGAGACTAGCTGTTAGCCTCAAAGGGCCTTGCCGCAGTGGTAACACCGGTTCCCGTCATATCACCGAAGTTAAGCGCTGTTGAGCTGGGCTAGCACTTGGATGGGTGACCATCCGGTCTGCCGAGCGCTGTTGGCAAGCGGGGTGCACTCAGCCCTTGTGAGGCAAACTGAGGAGCTACTTGGTGGAAAAGTAGTGGCTCCGGTCTCTGAAACTGACATACGCCCGGGAGAGCGGTGTGCTGATCACATGCCCCTCCGTATCCGCATCCAGTGATGCCTATGAGCTGAAGATGACACGGCGGCCGGTCAATACCGTTGGCCCTTCATGGCCTGTTCGGGAGGCGAGCTTAGCCGCGCTGTCATATCAGGAGCTTCATTATTGGGAGTGGTAGTGAGTGAGTAAGCCACAGTGCGTATAAGAAAAACAGCTGACCTCACCTGTCTGCCTGTTCGCGTAAGCATAGCTCGTGATTGCCTCCCCAATCACTCCTGTCCCAAGCTCTGCCAACGCACAATGCGTCCACATGCGCAGTGTCGCTCCCGAGCAGTGTATACAGGGTGTTACAAAAAGGTACGGCCAAACTTTCAGGAAACATTCCTCACACGCAAAGAAAGAAAATATTTTATGTGGACATGCGTCCGGAAACGCTTACTTTCCATGTTAGAGCTCATTTTATTACTTCTCTTCAAGTCACATTAATCATGGAATGGAAACACACAGCAACAGAACGTACCAGCGTGACTTCAAACTCTTTGTTACAGGAAATGTTCAAAATGTCCTCCGTTAGCGAGGATACATGCATCCACCCTCTGTCGCATGGAATCCCTGATGTGCTGATGCAATCCTGGAGAATGGCGTATTGTATCACAGCCATCCACAATACGAGCACGAAGAGTCTCTACATTTGGTACCGGGGTTGCGTAGACAAGAGCTTTCAAATGCCCCCATAAATGAAAGTCAAGAGGGTTGAGGTCAGGAGAGCGTGGAGGCCACGTAATTGGTCCGCCTCTACCAATCCATCGGTCACCGAATCTGTTGTTGAAAAGCGTACGAACACTTCGACTGAAATGTGCAGGAGCTCCATCGTGCATGAACCACATGTTGTGTCGTACTTGTAAAGGCACAAGTTCTAGCAGCACACGTAGAGTATCCCGTATGAAATCATGATAACGTGCTCCATTGAGCGTAGGTGGAAGAAACTAAAATGAGCTCTAACATGGAAATTAAACGTTTCCGGACACATGTCCACATAACATCTTTTCTTTATTTGTGTGTGAGGAATGTTTCCTGAAAGTTTGGCCGTACCTTTTTGTAACACCCTGTATATGGTGGGCACGGGCAACGCAGCTATGCTTCGTGCTATTGAAGTAGCTATATGTTATACAATGTGTACATTAGTCAACAAGTAGTGTGGAAATATGGATTGAACTCCATGAGGAGTGTATAAGCATTTTATTCATTGCTTTGAATCGAATCACATGGCCCACGTCAACCAAAAAAAGCATTATCACCATGAAACAGGTCTATTGGGAGTCTGTTAGTTACAAAAATGGTTAAAATGGCTCTGAGCACTGTGAGACTTAACATCTCAGGTCATCAGTCCCCTAGAACTTACTAGAACTTAGAACTACTTAAACCTAACTAACCTAAGAACATCACACACATCCATGCCCGAGGCAGGATTCGAACTTGCGACCGTAGCGGTCGCGCGGTTCCAGACTGAATCGCCTAGAACCGCCCGGCCACCAGCGGCCGGCTGTTAGTTACATTTCTAAAATTTGTACATGCTTTGGATGTCTCAGACGCTAAGCGATAATTCTGAATCGCTTATTATTCGCGCGTAGTATTTGGTCAGAGTAGCTGTGTCGCTCGAAGATGTGCTTGTTTTTGTCATCGCTGCTTGGCAGCGAGGAGCGCGGGAGTTCTATCGTTAGATCAGCAGTGAGATAGACGCCGAGCAGAGGACTCGTAGCAATGTAGACGTAAAGTTAAGTGCATCCGTGTTTAAGTAAAATCATTAGTGTTTAAATATTGTGAAACAGAGAAGTGACTTAGAATGAAAAGAGTATGAAGAGGAATGAAGGTCCTACATATCTTTTTTTTTTTTTTATTGGCACTGCAATCACTAATATTTAGGATTCATTGTTGAATGAAACATCCACGTCAGGGAACTTCAGATTCTTCATTAAAGACTGTGTAATTTTCGCTGTAAGGTATTACTTTTCGTGTTTATTAATGATTTGTCTAACATTTGTAAGAGTAAGAGTCTGGTATCTACGTTGCTCTTTCTTAGTGTTAATGAGTGTTTTAATATGAATTGCATACAAGTAATAATATGTCGGATAATTTAAGAAACGGTTTGTTAAGGAAATAGTTCTCCTAAGAGCATTGTCCACAACATCGATTCTAGTCATTTTTATTTAAAGGATTGTCTCACTCAGTGATGTGTATAAAATAGTTTACTTGTTGTCTGGAGCATTGCACAAAGCTCTCAGCAACTGTAGTTAGCAAAAATTTGCAGCTGGCGCATATAGAGCAGTAAGCAACCGTTTCCAAGCAATTACATTACAAGGTAAGATATTTTCACGTCAGGATGAGTTTACTATGAAAATTATCAACGCACAGGGACCATTTCATGAACAGCATTATTAGGCAGATCCTTAACACACAGGGACCACTTTGTTTAATTAAAGAGATTAATAGTAAAGTTTAGAATTTAATCTGTTTCCACTTTTTTTAGAAAGATTATAAAACAGTTCCAAATTCATTTTGATTCTCGCAGGCAGATGCATTTGGTTTATCTCGCAGTTGTAAATGCATAAATTCAAAGTTAAACAACAGAAAAGTTGCAACCAAGCCAGTTCAAAAATCAAATCAAATGAAAAGAATAATTAAAAGAAATTTTCAGCCAATTGTATAAAGATGAAAAGTCAAAGAGTAAATAGCTTTTTTAAAAAGTAAATATTTTTCCATAATTCGCGTAATATTCTTCAAATCAGTCACTATATTGTGCTACGCAGTATCTAAAGTTGCTTATGTTTTCCCCTGGGTTTAGGGTATTTCCATACCAGGTTTCATCGAAATTGGTTCAGCAGGTTGGTCGTGAAAACTTCGGAGACATAGTTACTTTCGCATTTATAATGTGGGGACACAACCTCTGTGGACTTCCGTCCCCAAGAATATCGCTGCAAAAACAGTAACTCTGGACCTTGGGCAGTGTATTCTGAGACGCCAAGTGTAAGTTGTGTCTGACCGTATAACGTGTATAAATAAATACTGTATACGTGAATCGGTAGCGTTGGCAGTCATTACGCATCATGAACATCGTGTTCGTTACCCAATTCCTACAATAATATTAGTGAGGATAGGACTTTCAATTACTGTACCTTTTTTTTTCGTGATCCGATACTCATGAAATAAAGTCTGTGCTGTGCCGCAAGCTATGTTCATGTTACCTGTGAAAATCCCATGAAAATTCATTTCGTAGCTTTGGTGATTAGCTTGTTCTAACAGAGAAGCAGATACGACGGTTTTAGTTAAAAATTTAAATCACGATATCTTTCTTCCCCATAGTTCGATTTTGATGAAATAAAGCCTATACAGTGCCCAAGGTATGCTCAAGTTACCTGCGAAAACCCCATGAAAATTCGTCCAGTAGTTTCGGAGAAGTGTGTTCAAACAAGCAGACAGACAACAGTCAATAAACATATTGCTTCCTTCTACCCATACAGGTTGTTAGGGATATAAATGCAGACATTTCTATTGATGACTGAGGACAGTATACTGAACAACCCTACGTCAGAGTAATAATTACAGCTATTAGAAGTAGTATGTTTTTAGGTTGGTTAGTACCTCCAGGACAAGTTAGCCTTAATGAGTATTTTCCTCTAAGCAGCAGGGTAGGTATTGGAGTACGGACACGTGGACGCAAAACGGGAAGTCTTTACTGACAGGCATAGTGCACTTCGTGGCACAGTTACAACCGAGTGTAAAACTTCAGGTAGATAATTATGTGATGTGTTTGCGGGAAGACTGATGATTGCAAAGAAAAAACAATCAACAAACTGAAGTAGGTATATATTAAGGTATCACGTATCAACCTCTAACTCTCTGTATCTTGTGAAGTGAGTCTGGAGGTAAAATTAGAAATTCGAACTCACACGGACACTTAACAACGTTCGTCCTTCCTACAACACCATCTGTAACTGGACAGGCCAGTGAGTAAGTAAAGGTGGTACATGAAATACTCCTTCCATTATGCGATTATAGCGATTATAGGTGAATATGTAATTGCGATGGAATCATTAAGCTTGATGAGAGTCATTATTAATATTACCAGCTGACCTACACTGATACCGTTTACGACCCGCTCTCCTGCTTTCCAAACTTGACACAAAAACCTTTCTGCATACTTAGCTGGACTAACACTCCTGGAATGAACGACGAAGGCAGAAAAATAGCTTAACTACACCACAGGAACTCTTTTCGCGATGAAAGTTTCAGTCTTCAATGGAATGTTGACCGTTACACGGTAGTCCATATCGGAGCGTTCGATTTCCGTGACATGCTCTTACCCAGGGAGCCGTCAAGTCGTTAAGGATCTGTCCTCGAAAGACAAGTGTTTTTGTTGTAAATGTGCCAAAAGATATGGATGCTTGAAACACACACACAGAGAGAGAAACAAATACGTATTTCTATTAAGCTGATTCCCAGAAATTCCTTTATCCTAAATCAAGTTAACTAGGCCTATTTCGGGTAGCCATCCGTGAGACTTCAGACTTTTTTTACGTCAGGTTACCGCTCATACCGATTTTACTTTGACATGTGTTCACTAGAAACATTTTAAGCTTCGTTAACCCTAATGAATTGTTTTATTTTGCAGACACTTTGCTCCCTGTTTGCTCCTTCTCACAGTTCTGAACTGCTTGCTGTTAATGCTGTCTTCAAACTGCTGTTCATTAATTTTGCTCTCTAATTAGAGTTTAATGTTACGTTGTGATAGTGCCAAGCATTCAGCTTAGTTGTTTTCCTTGCTAGGCCTTCTCCTTTGTTACGGAAAAACGCAGCCATTTCGACGTACGTATACTCTGCGGAGAACAATTACAGTGAGGCACAGCCGTAGTTAGCTCTAATCGTTTTCTGCAACTGCATTCCGAATGCGTCGCTAGCAAGAAGAAAATATCTCGAGCCCTCTTACCAGAAGGCAAGAGAGATTCCTCCCCCATTACCTTTCGCTGCTGAGGCGTCCGAGGAAATTTCATTGTTGTTGTTTTTTTTATTTCATTTATTTTGTTTTTGTGTCGGTGGGTGTGCGGCTGCTCCTCCCATCCTCCGTTGATTTACGTCTCGGAGAACAGCCATCGCCAGTAGTCCTGGTGTAGTGGCAACACTGGCGCGCACTTCTGTCAGTCGCTAAAGACGCTGCCTGTACACGGGCCGTGAGAACGAACTTAGACGTGTAACTGCACGAGTTTTGTGACTTTGCAGTGTGGATTATCACGTTGCAGAGCATTCAAAGCCAGAATGGCAGAAGCAGAGGCGTTAGATTTTTGCTGCGTGGAGGTGAAAATGTCCCGTGAGACAAGATCGTTGTCTACCTCGCAAGCAGAACTTAAAAAAAAATGGTTCAAATGGCTCTGAGCACTATGGGACTTAACATCTGAGGTCATCAGTCCCCTAGAACTTAGAACTACTTAAACCTAACTAACCTAAGGACATCACACACATCCATGCCCGAGGCAGGATTCGAACCTGCGACCGTAGCAGTCGCGCGGTTCCGGACTGAGCGCCTAGAACCGCACGGCCACCGCGGCCGGCGCAGAACTTAAGAAACACAATATTGGATTACATCGTTAGTAGATGAAACCCGTATTTAGCGATTTTTGTATTATAACTTGCTTACTAATAATATATACCGGCACATTCAGAATTGAAAATCTACGATTCTTTTTCTAATAAAAAGACGAAAAAGAACATGTCGTTGGATAAAAGCTTTCCGCATTTGGCGCTTTCAAATGGTTCAAATGGCTGTAAGCAGTATGGGTCTTAACATGTGAGGTCATCAGTCCCCTAGACTTAGAACTACTTAAACCTATCTAACCTAAGGACATCAGACACATCCATGCCCGAGGCAGGATTCAAACCTGCGACCGTAGCAGCAGCGCGGTTCCGGACTGAAGCGCGTAAACCGTTCGGCCACAGCGGCCGGCTTGGCGCTTTCCACATGCACCTTCTGTGAAAGTATAACGTTTGAAGGCACCAGGGCGTTGAAGGTATATCACAAACGCATGGCTTTTGTTATAATTTGTTATAATTGTCAGATAATGACACATCGACACATCGGAGGCTAAAGTCTTTAGAATATCCTAAGATCAAGGACATAGACTCAAATAACATGTGTCAGTCCATTACTTGCTTAATTTAGTTAGAACAATTTGTTGATAATGGTTAAGTGATACATCAACATTTGTACAACGTTGTAATCCACTGAGCACAATAAAAAATTTTTAGTGAAAATGCTGGTGTGTAGCGAATAGAGATTTTTTCACTTTGAAACGGAAAGTTGCTCATTCGCATTCAGCTTTTTACATTTTTTTTTTCAAATTCAGCGTCATATATTCTAAAAGATTATCAATTATTGTTTTAATAGAAATATAGTCCGGAATATCGTATTATATGTGTAAATAATGGTAGTCTCCATTCAGGAATGAGTTTGCTCGATGCTGTGAATGTGTCAGAGAACGAAGCCCCATTTACTGCAAGATGGTTGTCTGTTTCACTGCTTGATTTCCTCGTAGTTCAGAGAACCATATACCACAGACAGAACGACTAAACTACTATATGGACAATGGAGCAAATGAGTGCTTCAGTAGATGCGGTGAGCCGGCCGATGTGGCCGAGCGGTTCTAGGCGCTACAGTCTGGAACCGCGCGACCGCTACGGTCGCAGGTTCGAATCCTGCCTCGGGCATGGATGTGTGTGATGTCTTTATGTTAGTTAGGTTTAAGTAGTTCTAAGTTCTAGGGGACTGATGACCTAAGATGAGCCCCATAGTGCTCAGAGCCATTTGAGCCATTTAGATGCGGTGAAGGAGTAGTATTGTTTGTATAATGTTAAAAGTAACAATTATCACAAAAGCATGTCCAGATAATATGCTGTCCCGCATATCTGAAAAAGTAAAATGCTTTAGATCGGAGTTAATAACTCCAGTGGTGTGACAAACCCTATTTTTAAATAAGCACAGTGTATGTAACATTGAAAGTAGAAAAAGTGGCGGGAGCAAAAGAGAAGTAATCTGAAAAGCTGATCTTCGAAGATCGCTACTAGAGCCGTTTTACGCACTTTTATTTTGGTAAACAAGCTGTGTGATATGGGCGCCAGGTATGGCCGACGACTGCTGCTGGAAAGCGCTGTGATCGTAAATCACGATCAGGAGCACAATTCATGAGATGAACCAGCTCGTATCAGAACGTACACCATCCGCGTTTGGCGTTTTTCACGTTGAGAGACAGGTCCTTTGTGAGGAGGGCAAAGAGTCGTGAAGCAGAACTGGTGCACAATGCGAAGTGCAGTAATCATCAATCACGATGACGAAAACACGTTCCGTGTGATATACCAGTTCGCTTCAGAACTTTCAACAACCGCGTTGGAAACTACACTACTGGCCATTAAAACTGCTACACCACGAAGATGACGTGCTGCAGACGCGAAATTTAACCGACAGGAAAAAGATGCTGTGATATGCAAATGATTAGCATTTCAGAGCATTCACACAACGTTGGCAGACACCTTCAACGTGCTGACATGAGGAAAATTTCCAGCCGATTTCTCATACAAAAACAGCAGTTGACCGGCGTTGCCTGTTGAAACGTTGTTGTGATCCCTCGTGTAAGGAGGAGAAATGCGTACCAACACGATACCGACTTTGATAAAGGTCGGATTGTAGCGATTGCGGTTTATCGTATCGCGACATTGCTGCTCGCGTTGGTCGAGATCCAATGACTGTTAGAAGAATATGGAATCGGTGGTTTCAGGAGGGTAATACGGAGAGCCGTGCTGGATCCCAACGGCTTCGTATCACTAGCAGTCGAGATGACAGGCATCTGATCCGCTGGCTGTAACGGATCATGCAGCCACGTCTCGATCCCTGAGTCGATGGGGACCTTTGCAAAGACAGCCGGCCGAAGTGGCTGTGCGGTTAAAGGCGCTGCAGTCTGGAACCGCAAGACCGCTACGGTCGCAGGTTCGAATCCTGCCTCGGGCATGGATGTTTGTGATGTCAGTTAGGTTTAACTAGTTCTAAGTTCTAGGGGACTAATGACCTCTGCAGTTGAGTCCCATAGTGCTCAGAGCCTTTGCAAAGACAACAACCATCAGCACGAACAGTTCGACGACGTTTGCAGCAACATGGACTATCAGCTCGGAGACCATGGCTGCGGTTACCCTTGACGCTGCATCACAGACAGGGGCGCCTGCGATGGTGTACTCAACGACGAACATGGGTGCACGAATGGCAAAACGTCATTTTTTCGGATGAATCCAATGTCTGTTTACAGCATCATGATGGTCGCATCCGTGTTTGGCGACATCGCGGGGAACGCACATTGGCTCCCACGCGCGGGTTCCCGGGTTCGATTCCCGGCGGGGTCAGGGATTTTCTCTGCCTCGTGATGACTGGGTGTTGTGTGCTATCCTTAGGTTAGTTAGGTTTAAGTAGTTCTAAGTTCTAGGGGACTGATGACCATAGATGTTAAGTCCCATAGTGCTCAGAGCCATAGCCCGCACATTGGAAGCGTGTATTCGTCATCGCCATACTGGCGTATAACCCGGGTGATGGTATGGGGTGCCATTGGTTACACGTCTCGGTCACCTCTTGTTCGCATTTACGGAACTTAGAACAGTGGACGTTACATTTCAGATGTGTTACGACCTGTGGCTCTACCCTTCATTCGATCCCTGCGAAACCCTACATTTCAGCAGGATAATGCACGACCGCATGTTACAGGTCTTGTACGGGCCTTTCTGGATACAGAAAATGTTCAACTGCTGCCCTGGCCAGCACATTCTCCAGATCTCTCACCAACTGAAAACGTCTGGTCATTGATGGCCGTGCAACTGGCTCGTCACAATACGCCAGTCACTACTCTTGATGAACTGTGGTAACGTGTTGAAGCTGCATGTGCAGCTGTACCTGTACACGCCATCCAAGCTCTGTTTGACGCAATGCCCAGGCGTATCAAGGCCATTATTACGACCAGAGGTGGTTGTTCTGGGTACTAATTTCTCAGGATCTTTGCACCGAAATTGCGTGAAAATGTAATCACATGTCAGTTCTATTATAATATGTTTGTCCAATGAATACCCATTTATCATCTGCATTTCTTCTTGGTGTAGCAATTTTAATGGCCAGTAGTTTGCGTTTGGTGTGCTTTTGAGGAAAACGTAGCGCGTGAGAACGGCATAAGGGGACAGGGAGCGGAACAGATGCCCAGTGCGAGGCGCGGCTTCGTCTTCCAGCGCACGCTCCAGTAAAGGCTAACGAACAGGTGAACGGCTGCGGAGTGATTTACGCTCCTCATAATGCGGCTTCCGCTCGCCCGCCAGAGCGGGTAATAGAATCGCGGTAATCGCACTTCTCCATCGCTCGGCCGTCCTCGGCAGACATAATGTCCCCCATTCCACCCCTCAGCAAGCACCGGGCTCACAGCTTTGGACCCTGAGGTGTGCCCCTTCCCCACAGTGCAGGTGGCGGAGTGCACGCGCATTGTCTCACCGCCGGCACCGGCGTGTGTTCCTTTTTGGACGCCCTCCGTTGTGCAGCGTGCCGTGCGCGCCCGTTCGTCTGATATGTGCCCCTCGTAAAGCTCTCGCATCGCCGACGGGTTAATTGAAACGGAAACGCACGGGGTCGTACATTACCTTCGCCCGGCAGCCGACCAGTTAACTTCTTACCATTCATGGGCGCCGTTCACACTTCTGCGTTTTGTTCGACGCTCACGGCCTTCTTACGAGAGCAGCTCTGAGGTTACGACTCGTATTTTTCGATTTTGTCGTCGAAAGGCTCGTCCATATGAAGGAACCTCCATTGTTAAGCTGCGCTGAGGAATGTACTTTATTTCCCTACTGTTATGGACAGGTATGGGCCACGTACAGTTTCAGTTCCTAGTCATTAGCTCTTTTCTTCTAATATTCTTTCTTTTCGCCGTGCCCCAGTTTTATTTCTGCAGATCGCTTCCCACCTGTTCTCCTAATGCTTCTGCCTTGGGATTCTAATTTTAATAATTTCATTCTGAATGTATCTCTTTCTGCTGCTTCTTCTGCTTGTTTGATGTGTATTTCCAAATCTTTTTTAACTTCACGGATTCACAGAGACTGCTTCAGGTAAGTGAATAATCCGAATAAAGGCTTTACCAGAACATTTCTAGCATGGCCTATTATCAGAATACCAAAAACAAACTTGATACAGTGTACCGTTCAAGAGTTACCCCTGGACATGGTACTTCTTATTTTGACATTCGAAAGTGACAGTTATTTCAGTTATACGATACAAACGGATCCTCAGTTTCATATCCGACAACAAATGAACTGAGGCTCGCCATTAGCCAACGCATGAAGAAGTTCTGGGAAAATAATAAGAAGAAGATTCTACCGTAGTCTTAGGTTGTAAGCGGTGCAAAATAGCCAAATTCTGTAATTTAAAAAAAGTGGTTCCTTCAAGAATCTCTTATCTTTATTATTTTACAAAATGTAAAATCTCGGGCTCAATTTCCTCCTAAGATCTGTAGTCGAAAATGCTGCCATAATTTGAAGGATGGCACTGTGTAGAACTTATCCAGCGCCTCCATAAAAAAAACTCAGGCTTGGAAGCTCTGTCTTTCTGCCCCTACTATCACATGAGACGCCCGTCCTAGACCTGTGTCTGGATAGCGGCCCCAAGGAGAAGGGGGACTTCTTTGCACACACATTGACCTCTGGGCTACTGATATAGGTTGCCACATCGATGAAGGACTGTTAATTGCGAATGTCCTTGTATTTTAAATATAGCGTTGTCATTATTTAATTGCAGCTATCATTACATTTTAAATTACTGTAGGGGACTGGAAGGGAACTGTTTACAGATCTGGACAAAACTGGTAACCCCTGGAAAGATAACTGCTTCTCAGCACACACGCCCTCCCGTCCTATTTAAGTGCAATACAAACAAATGAAAAGAAAAAAAAAGTATTGATAAACAAGAACATTGCATTAGATTCGTTGACGATATTGTGGTATTAACAGATTTAAGAAAGAAAATGAAATATATGTGAAGAATTATGATTTAGACAGATGCCCTTGTTAACAATAAGCTAAAGATAGAGATAAACAAAAACAAAACGATGATAAATTGGCGAACCAGTTGAGAACAAAAATTAAGGAAACGAATGTAGTTCTAAAGCGGGTAACAGAATTCTATCTCTTAGGTTGCATACCTTGACAATAACAGATATTAGAAGTCTGATGGATGTAAGAAGAAAAGTACTGGTTATGGTGAAATACTTCTTGACTGATAAAGGTTTTTGTTGACGAAGAGCACCTTACTATAGAAGTAAAGAAGAAATTTATAAATAAATTTATTTAGAACGTCTGTGAAGAGTGTTCACTGGAGGCAGAGCAAAGGACGAACTTAGAAAGGAATGATGTTGATGTGACGGAGAGACATAAAAACAGCACGGGCTGAAAAAAAAAGTCAAGTAGTAAAAGAGTTAAACGATAAAAGGGGTTGAGTACTGGCGTACAGAAAAGGAAAACTGCGTTAATTAGCCAGTCAGTTCGGTTTAACGACTTCATAAAGAACATCTTCCAAAAGAAAATACTTGGAAGAAAATAAATAAATAGGCGCAAGACATCCACACCGCAAAATGTGATCAGTAAAATGAACTGCGGCAGTTACAACCGAATTGACGGAGATGGTGAGAGGCGAAGCGACAAGGCGTTGGTTTCAGTGGACGGTGGTGATGCCAAAAAGCAGCAGTGAGCCGAGATTCAGTCCCGTACTGTACGGGAAGGAATGCAGTGAACAGTACAGGAAAACAAAAGGACGCGGCAGGTGGAGCGTAGGACGACGCGGTCGGCCGTCGCAGCCTCTGTGGGGGTACGACGACCCGAAGTACCCGGAAAGACGCCGCCCCTGTCGACACGGCATCGCGTGTGTGGTGACCCGAGGCTCGCTCTGGATCTGGTCGCGATAGCGTCTGCAGTACCAGCGCCCGGCCGCCTAGTTCGTGTCCGCCGAGCCTCTCTGCTTCTTCTTCTTCTTCTTCTCTTCCTACGTTGCTGCTGGCCTCTGCACGCACAACAGAGCGGTGCTCACGCTAACACGGCACAGAGGCGCCTCAGCACTGCTGCCCGTGGTTTGCAAAGCTGTTGCCGACCCATCCCTGTGAGAATGCAGCGGTTCGTGATTTCTTTCCACTCACCATCATACCCTCGTGTTCATAAATCAGAAAATCAGCAATACCTAAGGAAAAACGTAGCTAACTGCAAAGTTGAGTAGCCAGCCGTTGTGGCCGAGCGGCTCTAAGCGCTTCAGTCCGGAACCGCGCTGCTGCTACGCTCGTAGGTTCGAATCCTGCCTCGGGCATGGATGTATGTGCTGTCCTTAGGTTAGTTAGGTTTAAGCAGTTCTAAGTTCTAGGGGACTAATGACCTCAGATGTCAAGTCCCATAGTGCTCAGAGCCATTTTTTTTTTTTTTTTTTTTTGCAAATGATACCATAGTTATAACCTTCTGAAGAAGGGCACTAAGTGCCTGAAACCCGATAAGGAAATAAAATATCTTTTATGTAACTGGTTGCTGATCATTTCGATGTATACAGCTACACCTCATTTGCTGTACATGACTTCAGGTATCATTCAGAGACGTGTCAAATGTTTGTCTAATCTGTTTTATTTATTATTTTTTGGGGCAAAACAATTCACAAAAAATTTCACTGTTTTCTTTTTCATTTTTTTCTTCACATCCCTTCTGACAAAGTCGCTGTAAAGTTTACATCTCTTCACCGTGTGTCCGTAATTCCTTGATGCACGCAGGTGGGAGGTCTCCTGCACGAAGTGTGCTTTCGCGACGGTCTCGGTGGTTTTCTCCGGACCACGCGTGCCAAGCCGGCTTGTGTACTACAGTATACCGTACACTGCTGTGGTGCGGTAACCGGGCGACCGCACAGCCGCAAGAGACCGCGGTGCGGCGCGGCGCGGCGCCGCGTTCATGCACGAGTGACCCAGTTGTGCGCTATAAACAAGTGCCGGCTGTTTTATGGGGGCGGGGTAATGGTCGCCGGGAACAAACCGCTAGCTCAGTGACACGACTCTCCCCGCGGGGAAGCCGTCAGGCGACGTGGCAGCCGCGAGACGGCCCGGTCCGGCGCGGCCATGGGTGTCGTTTCCATTCCTTCTTACACAAAAATAAGCTGTGATGCCTCGGGTTCAGAATGTTGTCGACGACGAGGTCACTAGATACAGAGCACGAGCTCGTACTGGGTAATGAAATCGGCCGTTTATGGCACTTGCCTTAAGCGATTAAGGGGAACTGACGCATACTTGAATATAGGTGACCGCGCGCGGAATTGTAACCTTAGTCTGTTCTAAATTACTTCAGGATTAACAGCTACCACGAAAGTAGCAGACCGCATTCCGCCAACAACACGATATCAGTAGCTACAGCAAACACCCAATTTTGCCAAACTTTCACCCATCACCACAAGAACGCTTGCACTATTTCACTTTCACGCATCTTGCTATCCTGTACGATCCTTGAACCCTATTGTTTTGCGTATTGTTTCGTTTTGCTGCTGCAGAAGTTCTTATTTTATTTACCGTTACTGTTATTTGTTGCGTGGTTTAAAAATGGTTCAAATGGCTCTGAGCACTATGGGACTCAACTGCTGTGGTCATCAGTCCCCTAGAACTCAGAACTACTTAAACCTAACTAACCTAAGGACATCACACACATCCATGCCCGAGGCAGGATTCGAACCTGCGACCGTAGCAGTCGCACGGTTCCGGACTGCGCGCCTAGAACCGCGAGACCACCGCGGCCGGCTGTTGCGTGGTACTGAGCAATTTCACAAATAAGTTCGTCGAAAGTTATATGAGTGGAAAAGTTCCAAGTCGTTCTCTTGGTTAGGGGATAGCTGTACGAGGCCAGTCGAGGGAAAAGGTTTACGCATTACGTGCCTAGCTTGAGACTAAAGAGCTTAATAGTGACCCGCTGCTCTCTGTTAACAATGTGATCGACAGAAATGCTGCAGCTCTGAACGTAAACAAACACACTATTGTGTAGACTGACAAGGAAACGTTCGAGAAATAAAAGGAAGCTGGAAAAACATAGAATCTGGAAGCTCTTGAAGATACAAAGTTTCGTGGATTAGTTGATTGTGACCAGTTCACACTGACAGACACGTCACGCCAAGCCACGTCACGTGACGTCAAAACATTCTGCAGTGCGTTTCAAATATCGGCATCCACACTGGCCGTCCAATCATGCCACGTCACGTCTCTGCACCGTCAAGGTTTCTCGGGAAGAAAGTTTTGACGGCTGACATCATCCTTCCGTTGTTACCCACGTGACACCCCAAGATCCACTACACATGGCCATGAGCCCATCCCCATATTTCATTTCATCGTGGTTTTCGTGATTGACATCAGTTACTTGTCCGTTATTTATGTTATTTGTTGTAAATTGTATCGTTTCATTATTCCATTTACTAAAATTTATAAATTTGTGATGATTGACGAAAGATTAATTGAAGCAGTGAGGCAGCAGTCTCAACTGTACGACATCGTACTAAATTACTTACCCTGTACTTCATTTATAAGGTGGATTTTTATTCCTATGAGTATGGTATTTAATATTTTACAGTGAAATGCACTGAAATATTGCTGCAACTTGGAGCCAAAATGTATAGTCGCTAGAATCAGATTGATTAATCAGTGGAATTTAATTGTACGTTGTCAGGAATTTGTAATGTTTCATAAATAAATGGTCTGAAACCTTCAGACACTGCAAAAATGACAAAACGCGTTTTTTGTCAAACATACATCAAGTAATATATTAGAGTTGTTTGTTTAATATTTGTCTGTGACAAGCTTATTTATTGTTTAGTAGCTCTCTGAATTATGTGTGAAACCGTTTTTCAAGCATCAGTGGTCAATATTTATGTGGTTTCACAGCTAACTCCAGTACAAATAAGGAACTTGAACCATTAAAAGCCAAATATAGATGTAAAGGAAGTCTATAAATCTTGAAGGGAAAGGTATTGAGGGAGATATGACTATTGCATAAAAATCTGGGCCTGGACGGCAACTAAACTTAAACAAACCAATTTTTCATTGGGTGTGATGACAGCTCGTAATACTGTTTTCCTTTTAGGAATTCTGGATGCAATTTCATGCAACAAATGAAAAAACTTGGAGCTTTGAGTTTCTAAAATGTTCGTAAAACGCAAATTCTGCTTCCTTGAACTCCCTGTATAGTGTTTGAAATTCCATCTTTCCCTAATCCGAGCTTGTGCTCCGTCTCTAATGACCTCGTTGTCGACGGGACGTAAACGCTAATTTTTTCCTGTTCCTATAAAGACCTACACTTTGACGGGACGTTACATTCTAATCTTCCTTCCCTCCTAATAATTTGACTGTACCGAAGCAACTCTTTTTTTGGTTTTTTGCTCATGTCTAATATTGTTTCAAAGGTTGTCCTCGAAATGATAATGATTTAATATCAGCACCCTGGCATACACATTTTCATAGCGTCCTGTGAGCTGTGGTTTACCATCCTCGCAATATGGGTCTTATGTTGGAAGATGAATTTACGGAGATTCAATGAAACTGTTTGGAGTTCAACTCATAGCACCTGAGGAATGCAGTTAGATCCGCCAACTTCTTTACTTTAGTTTCCACGTCCTCTATGAACGTGTGAAAGGTCAAAGCCGTGCTTCCGTTTAGGCTGTAAGTTTTTCCTCCAAAATTAAAATTAATTGTTACATCACGACCGGTTAAATTTTGATCTTCATCCATTTTCAAATGATTCTCAAAAGCTGCCACATACATGAGGTGTCTTAATCTCGAGAAATACATCTCAGCACGTGCCTAGGACACGTATCGACAGGAATGTCCTGAGTCGTTACTAAAGAAATGTAATGCTGTCCTCAAACAACGGCAGCGTTTTAATGGGAATGATCCTGTTGGTGGTGGTCAACCATCGCCTTGCTCCCACTTATAAATGACTTACCCAGCCAGATACACTGGTGCGTTTTAACGTGGAGTAAGAACCATGGCTGATTTCTTACATTAGCATATTATCGCCAGAGAAAGAAGCACTAAAGGATAGAAAAAAAATCCGAGAACCAACTAACGATTGGTCCCAAATCTTTGGTTTGACACCCACTAGCCCCCTAACATGAGTCCGCATTATATGAACAGTATTTTTTAAATTTGATTTACTTGGTTCTTTCACATAGCAGTCCTCAATACATTTTTGCTGTTTAGTAGCTTTTAACTTGAAACTTTCTGGCAGATTAAAACTATTTGCTGTGCCAGGACTCAAACCAGGGACTTTCGCCTTTCGAATGCAAGTGCTCTGCCTGTTGAGCCACCCACGTACGACTCACGCCAGTATCTCATCTCTCGGGTCGTGAGTCGAGCTCGGGCACCTCAGTTGGGAGCACCTGCCTGCGCAAGGCAAAGGCCCTGGGCTCGAGTCCCAGTCCGGTGCACAGTTTTAATCTGACGGGAAATATCATATCAGCGCACACTCTGATACACAGTGGAAATTCACTCTGAGGTTTTTAACTGTTTCTCTATCCTCCATGCAGCACTGATGCTACCGTTGTGTCTTTGGTTCCCTTCCGCACACGTGTATTCAGGTGAGAGGACAGCTGCTTTTTATGCGGGTCATACGTACTGTGAAACTTCTACTTTGCACAACATCCGAACTCGGAAACTCGCCTTTACACAAACTCTGCAACTAGCAATAGAGCTGTGATTTTCTCTTGGCCACTTCGCGCCACACATCAGTAAGCAATAGTGTAGGAGTTTAGCCATGCGGGACTAAAGAATGCTGCTACCCTGATATTATAAAATTTGAAAAAGTATCTCAAATATCCTAACTGATATACGAACGACGAAAAATTCTTTTAAGCTAACGATAAAATTTAAGCATTGTATGAAACCCACTTCAATAAGTAAAATCTGTTCACTTCACCATTTCGTCATTGCTCAATTTTGTTCTGGGCGAAAGCTTGCCTTTCTCTGATTGTTTTAGTAAGTTTTTGGTATGGAATCAGGACCGACTCTGTTTAGCTGCATGTCAACAGTCTGTTTGCACTCTTTTCAAGGTAGTTATTAAAATGTAAGTATAAAGATGAGCCGATTCACACAAAGACATGAAAGGAGAGTAAAAACTGTCACCTGCATTTGCCAAAGCGCAGAGGATTTGTCTGTTTACGCATATTCGCGCTCTGCTACCTGAAGGGTAAGCTGCTGAATTCCGTGTCGAATGGTGAATATACTTGACGTAAGACACTTACTTATGAAAGTGAGACTGGAGTCCATTCCGGTGTGCTGCTCTGCACGAGAGCATCTGATGATCGAGTCTCAGATTGACATCGAAATATCGTACCAATTCGACACTTATTCAGCGTGATATCCGAGAACTTGTCCTTCTAAGAAAGTAGTTTGATCAGTGGTCTCCAGGAACGAGGAGGTCGATGTAGCGGAGAAAGAAGAGTGATTGAGGTTCGACCTGTGAAACAATACAAGACAATCCTTGAACTGGCAGGAATGCAATTAATTCTTTAAATAGAAGGAGAAGATGCTTCCATGGCTTCCTTGAGCGGCGAGAGCATCGTGCTGGCTTTCCTCACCCCGCAGTTACTGGCTATCAGCGAGTGGGACGTTTTGTGTATTCTGATAGCGCTATCAGCGAGACGCTGAACCGCCGCAAACACGACGGCCACAGCACACAGACCCTCTGTGTTTTTTTCTGTGTATGCGGGCTCCCGAATGGAATTTAAAGTGGATCTGATTCATTCAGGAGGTGAAGGCCGACCCGCCGCTGCGCCTATCGCTCGCGTTCTTCAACTTTTTGATGCCACTTCCCGTTCATGGCGGCGCGTGCTGGGAATCACCCTTTATATGCCGCTACAGGTATGTCTTTGCTCGCTGTTATAAACTGAGCGCCCTGTGGACGTGTGGGCAGCTAACGAAAGAAATATCCTCGTTTGGAGCTTCGCCATATTTATCACATAGGCTTCAAAATCAATGTTTCTTTTTCTTCTTCTTGGTTGAGGCTCTGTAATGACGCAGCACTCATCGCCTCGTGTCTATAAACAAACACAATACAAACTACGCTGGACATACGTTATTCCTCGTAAGTACTGACATCTATACTGTTAATCACTGAGTCAAACCACACAAATTGGTGTCAAGATCTTGGACTCGTATTGGGAGAGATTCGTTAGATTTTCGTCCAGCTATCTAGATTTAGGTACTCTTTGATTTCCCTAAATCCTGCCTCCTCGAACGACTGCCGTTCAATAAGTGAGGCAACACAATATTTTTCTGAAAGCAGGTTGGATTCATTCCGGATTCCAGTACACCAAGTATTTTCCACTCTTTTGGCTAAAAAATCCTATTTTTCAACATAATCTTCGATCAACGCGACGACTTTACGCCTTCTTACTGGGATGGGGAGGGGGGGGGGGGAGACCTGTGTGCACGTATGGTACCACTCTACTGGTCGATGTCGCAACCAACGTCTTACTACACCAATAACCTCCCCATCATCCACGTACCGCTTACTGCAGATAGCAATCGCAAAGTACGAGATCTTCGCTGTAGGGTGAATGAGGAAGAAAAGTCCATTGAGTTTTTGTGAACTCCTCTCTGTGCGCAGAATTATGTGAGGCTTTGCGTTGTCATGAAGAAGGACAACTTCATTTGCATTTCTATGACGACGAATACGATGAAGTCGTTTCATCTATTTCTTGAGAATAGCACAATACACTTCAAGTTTGTGCGACCGTGTCGCGATGATGAAAGACGCCTCGCCTACCGGTGCTTTTGTTCACTGTCAGGTCTCCGTAGACATTCTGCAAGGGCCTATAAATATCTGCGATACTCTGGTTTCCCACCGAAAAAAAACTCAATGGCAGCTCTCTACTTGGAACCCAACTCCGTTACGGACGCCATTTTGGAGCCTGTGTAAAGCGCCGCCACCCATCGGAACTTCATGAAACTATAGGGGCTGGAGCGGAAATATTCCACATAGTCCCACAAAAAATTCCGCATTTTTTCGGCCGAAATTGCCCGAGGAAAAAATGTGTTGCATTACGTATCGAACGCCCCTCATAGTAAGGCCAAGGTTGATTTCTCCTCTCATCCTCCTGTAGCTAAGAGAGAGCGCCGTCTCTAATGACCTTGATGTCGACGGGACGTTAAAATTCTAATCGTGCTTCCTCTTATGGGTCCTCGTCCTCCATTGGCTTCTTTCCCCCGCCCCCCCCCCAACTGCGTTTTTTCCTCTCCTTCCGCCCCCTTTCCTTTCCCGACGTCTGTCCAGGTCCCCCCCCCCTCCCCCTCCTAATCTGCCCTCGGCTGTGGTATATCATTTTTGTGAAAATTTTGTAGTGCAGTGTTCAAGTGAATGTTCAGTGTTGTTCGTCTTTCCAAAGTGTTGCGAACAGAAACCATGCTGTCGCTGGGTGTAAATTTTATATCTCTTGTGAACAGAAACCAGACTGTCACCCTGTTATTTTAATTGTACGTCTATTCTTTTGCCTGTCTGCTTCATATGTATTTTATTAGCTTCATCAACCCTCTGTTTTATGTTTGAATTACACGTTTTCTACCATTTTACCATTTAACTCACCGATTTTATCGCCTGTTTTTATTATTATCCTCATCTTTTTATAACAAATTCTGTAGGCTGAAGAGCGGCGTACTAAGCTGCTGCCAGCCCGCCCCCTTCGGGGGGAATCGAAACACAATAAAGAAAAAAAAAAACCTCTGTCGAACGTAGTAACTGAGCGGTAAGACAAGATAAGCGTATCCATGGGGATCCGGTTCCCATTTTCCGACTGTTAATATTGGCTGCGTTTCCGTTTCATTTAGATTGGTTATATAAGCGTTCACAGTTTCCGTAATCTATCAAGTCAAAATTCTCTTTCGAGTGGGGGACTGTGTTTGGCGCTTCCTGTGCTAGTCGTTACTGCTCTTCCAGTCTAGGGGCCCCAACTTCACCTTACTGAAATCTACTTTTCCTCTGCCATTCTTCTTAGATGAACGTACAAAATGAGATGTGCTTTTTGCTGTATCGCCTATATATTCGTTCTTTCTTTTCTTGGTGTCTTTGTTCCAAACAGTTCATGACGGAAATGTTCCTTCAACAGCTCCTTGATCGTTTCCCTCTCATAGCCTTACATGTTGAGTCGCACACGTTTAATTATCTCGCATCGACAACCCAGGGGCGTCGCCTTATCGAAGGCTCCTTCAGATTTTTAGAGAGATTATACAGGAAGAGACAGGAAAAATAACACAGAAATAAGGACTGGGGTACAAATACGAAGTATAAGCGTACCAGGGTCGAAGACCAAAATGGACAAAATACTCATATTTTGAAAACCTGTACCAGCTATGGAGGTGTTTAGCACCGCCAGAGAAAAGAGGGAAAAATGAGCAACAGCGATGCAAGCTGAGGAGAAAAAGAGTTGACAGTAAGATGCAAAAAACAGACCACACGTGCTAGCTCCGAAATTCGGTAGAAAGTCTTCTTTTTCGTCATCATCGTTCTGAACGGCTTGATCGATACATCACAGTACCCTCTTCATTTCAGAGTATCACTAGCACCCAACGTCTCCAGTTTTTTGCCGAATGTATTCCAATCTCTGACTTCCACTACAGTTTTTTACTCTCTTCAGTTGTCTCTAATACTGTGGGAGTTACTCCCTGATCTCTTAACACGTGCTGTCATTCCAGTAAATGTTTACCACTTATTCATCTCCTCGTAGATTCTCTGAGAACCTCATCAGATCTCATCAGCCCACTTTTCAGAAGCCCACACCCCACACAATTGGTTTCCCTTCTGTGTTTTCCCTAGTGCGTGAATCATTTACATACAAGTGATGTTGTGCAGACCAACATTCTCAGAAATGTCTTCCTTAAATTAAGGCATATGTTTGATACAAGTAGATGTCTTTTAGCGAGGAATGTCCTGTTCTTCTGTGCTAATCTTCTTCTTCTGTCGTCCTCACTTCTTCCGTTACGCGTTAGTTTGCTACCAAGGTAACAGAATGCCTTCACTTCATCTACCACTTGGTCCTCAATTTGATGCTAATTTTGTCGCTAATCTCATTTGTACTTATTCTCAATATTTTCGTCTTTTCTTTGGTATAATTTTGATTCATATTCTTTGTTCATTAGCGAATTTCTTTTCACCTTGAATTTATACATCTCTGAACCTGTCTTTTATTTCCTTCGTTGCTTCCTCGCGATATAGATTGAATAATAGGGGAGAAGATAAATAAAATGTTCCACGCTGGCTGTTAAAGTGATTTTGTTAAAAAGTCACTGCCGGTTTCACATAAATAGAGATGCATCTACAGGTGATCAGTTATTTAAACAGCCGTGGCGCGGCAAAGTGATTACTTGGAGCCCAGTTCCATCGTTCATAGTCAAAATAGAAACAAATAGCACGCTAAAAACGATAGTCCATGATTAAATCACTTTGCCGTAGTATAAGTGTTTAAAAAGCCTGTCACCTGAAGATGCATCTATACTGATGCGAAACCAGCAGTGGCGTTTTAATATAATTACTCTGACAGCCAGTGCAGAAGATTTTATTCACCATGTGGAATTCTGGCTGCTGTTATCCCATCTTTAAAATAATAGTGGAAAAGACTGCTTCACAGTTTTACGAACTGCTGCCTGTTACATGATTTAAATACGTTAGACGCAGTCTTTAAAGGAAGTTACCTGTTTTTGTACGACATAATTCACAGGAGCACTGTTGACATTATGTCACAATAAGAAGCGTTATCTTCTACGCAGACGTAGATACTTCCGCTGTCACTCATTCAGTTGTTGACGTTATGCTAAACGGAGTTTCGCAGTTTTTAAGAAACTAGTCACGTTTGGGGTCAACGAGATTCTTCCCTCCATCTGCCATCCTGAGTGATGTTTACCTATGCTTTCTTTAATTAATTTTTAGAGGAATACTAGAAATAGTTGTTTCAGAGACGTGGTGGGACAGTGGTCGGAACACTATACCCGCATTCGGGAGGTCGGTGGTTCATATCCACATCCGGCCATTTCATATTTAGGATTTCTGTGGTTTTCCGTAGTAATTTAACGGAAAAGGACCGATTCTTTTCCGTCTCCGACTCAATTCGAGATTGCACTTCGCCTACAATGACCCGTCGTCGACGGGTCGTTAGATCGCAATCAACGCTGCCTTCCTTTATCCTTCAAAGAGCTCGCGGACATTCCCGTACGTATCCCAGTCGACTTAGTCTGAGCTGCATGTGTAACGATCAAGTCGGCGGCGGGCCAAATTAATCTTCCTTTTTCTTTTTGTCAGCCGGTGAGCTGTCTCTTCAATCTTCAAACCTTTCTCTCGACTATAAGTAAAACTTGGAAAAAGAGACGAAAATGCCTGCCTCTAGCTTTCAATGCACCAGTGAGGGAACGATGTTTTATTTTGCTCCGCTTTCCTATCTGTCTTGCAGTGGGTCTGATTGTATTCTCTGACTTTCCTCGAGTGCGCCTTTTCCGATCAGAGGGCTATGAATCATTCCCCTGCTTTCAGGCAACTTGTTAATTTTTTGCGCGTTGCAACACGGCAGGCTCACGGGCCCGCACGGAAGATTTGGCCGCGGGCGGTCTGCGGTTAGCCGAGCGTAAAGCGCTTGCGGTCTGCGAGAGGAGACAACGTCTTACAGAAACCGAAAGGCGAAAGGCGGGCTCGCCTTGTGACGCGACACGGCACGCAATGTTGCAGCCGGCGAAAGTGGTTCATTCGCTAATAAATGACGCAATGGACGCTGGCCTTTCGACCGCAGCGGGGAGCAGGGGTTTTTAAAATTATAGGCGCCTTTGTAACGCGTTATAATACAGCTTGATTAAATGAAACTTTCGCTGTTGAGTTCAGAGTCACTACACCGATACAAGGTACTGTAGGTGGATGCACAACAAGCGAAAAATGAGCCCACACTACGCTCTACCGTCATCGCTTACTAGAGAAAATTGACGGCAGCGTAATTTCAGTAGTCAATAGCTATCCGACGAACCTCACCACCGCAGAAAATAATGAGGGAAATCACAAAACGAATAATTATTGAGAACTAACTAACAAAAATCCGAGTGCCGTTAGCAGATGATAAACGTACACGGACTTTTAGATGAAGTATGGCGTGGCACACATCTGCCATTGTCTTTCCTCTTTTGAATACAATGACATTTTTCCGTTCTTCTTGTTTCAAATTAAGAATTTTTAATAGATATTTGAGGTGGATGAATGCGAGACACTTTGATCACAGTGCATTTGATGATCTTACACCCCTACATTGACAACATTGTTACAACAGCTTAAAATGAAAGAAGTCAGTTGTATGCATTGGAATGGCACTTGCAAATCCAGAGCGAAGCAATGCTTGACACAAAGATCATACACCCTCTATAAACGAATATTTTAAACATTTTCTCCAAACTTTGAGGCCTGGAACAAGTCTAGGGACATGCCAGAGAGTACCGAGAATACAATAGCTCTGAAAACGCGCTTCTGTAAATATGACAATTTACGTTCCACTCTTCAAATACTTCCGTGATCAATGTTGCACTAAGTGAAAGTCTTTCAAATGGGGGACTTACGCAACGAGTAAAATTTTCGAATATTTTGTCCGTTTTTGCAGGTAATCTGTACAAGACTAACGATGTACTGATGGATTAACCGATTCATTCTTGAAGATAAAATATAGGTTGGTAGGCAGCGCCATGTTCAATTTCTTCTTACACAGCCGTCATTTCGATGCCTTTGCTGGAACCTTTTGGTGTTCCTGGTTAGCTGTTCATCTGCACTACCGACCAGAAGATTCGAGCAGATGGGCCGAACTGTCGACTGTGTAAGAAGAAACTGAACATGACGCGGCCTAACAACGTAGAGTTTATCTTCAATGACAACGGCTGTGAAAACCTGCAGACTTACGTGACCCTGTGTTGCTACAGCGCTACGTATACTGATATACCTCCTTGGGTCTGCCAACAGACGCCAAATTCCCCTCTCATCATTTGATGATGACGTGGAAGGGGATGCAGTAGCACACACACCTATAACTGTCTAGTACAGTGTAGCTCTCTGTTACGTCCTGACGACGACAGCAAAATGCAGCGCGGATTCTGATTATGCCTATAATTTGGGTATCCTGTTGGGCATAAGTTTGTAGGTGTATAACGATCTCTATTTTGTGTACATCACTGATGAACGTGTTAAAAGTAATACTGCGCAAACTACGTGGACGAGCTATTTTTAAAATGGAACAGTGTGCCTTTCTTCTCCTTTGAGTAAAATTTCCTGACACTTTCGAATTTCGAGATCTCAGTTTTTTTCTGTTGAATTCTCACCCTACTGGACGAATTGCGCTTTGTAGCACAAGTTTTAGATGTGAAGACGATCTGTGCAGCACAGATTTTATGTTGACTATGCTACAAATATAGCATCTATCAGAGATCATTGGAACGGCGGAAAGTTCCACAGGACTGGAAGAAGGCCCAGGTCATAGCAATCTATAAAAAGGGTAGAAAATCGGATGCACATAATTACCGGCCAATTTCACTGACATCGATTTCTTGTAGAGTCATGGAACATATTTTGTGTTCAGACATACTGACCTTTCTAGACCCTGAGACGCTCATCCGCAGAAACCAGCACGGTTTTAGGAAACAGCGATCATGCGAGACACAGGTGGCCCTCTTTGCGCATGATATACAACAGGCTCTAGATACCGGCTTCCACGTTGTTGCCATATTTCTCGACTTTCGATAGGCGTTCGACTCATTTCCGCACTGTCGCTTGCTACAAAAAGTGCGCGCTAACGGTCTATCCAATGACATATGCGGTTGGATGGAAAGTTTTCTAACAGACAGGGAGAAGTATGTCGTCCTGAACGGGGTAACTTCAACAGAAACAAGAGTAACTTCAGGTGTGCCCCAGGGCAGCGTAATAGGTCCTCTGCTTTTTACGATTTACATAAACGATCTGGTTGATGGTGTTGACAGCGGCCTTAGACTGTTTGCCGATGATGCTGTAGTCTACAGGAAAGTAGTATCACAAGAAAGTTGTGAACAAATCAATTAGAATTTGCAGAAAATAAATGCGCGGTGTACTGACAGGCAGTTATCTCTCAATATTAGTAAGTGTAACCTACTGCGTATAACAAGGCGAAAATCCCCGTTAATGTATGAGTACAAAATAAATGATCAGTCTTTGGAAGCGGTAACATCAGTCAAGTATCTGGGTGTGACTATTCGAAATGATCTCAAATGGAATTATCAGATTACACAAGTAACGGGTAAGACGAACTCTAGATTGCAGTTTATTGGTAGAATCCTAAAGCGATGCAGTTCTTCAACAAGGGAAATAGCTTACAATATGTTAGTTCGTCCAGTCTTGGAGTATTGTTCGTCTGTGTGGGACCCTTACCGCTTGGGTCTGATTCAAGAGATTGAGAAGGCCCAAAACAGAGCGGCAAGATTCGTGACTGGTACATTTAGCCATCGCGAGAGCGTTACAAATCTCATAGAAAGTTTGAAGTGGGACACACTTGCAGATAGGCGACGCGCTAAACAGAAGGGGCTGCTCACTAACCACCAACTTTCAAATCGTGTAATGATCATCATTCAAAGATAAGGGATATAAGAGCTCGTACTGAGGCGTTCAGACAGCCGTTTTTCCCTCGCGCGATCCGCGAGTGGAACAGAGGGGGGAAATATGACTTTGGCGCGAATTGTGCCCTCCGCCACACACCGCTTGGTGGCTAGCGGAGTATATATGTAGATGTAGATTGGAACCGGATATCTCTCTCTTTCCTAGCTGTTATTCCGTCTTATGGGGTCCGATCTTTTTTCATATATTCTAACTTTGTGAGTGCAGAAGGACTCCTGGCAAAGTCTCTCAGCAGTTTACAAAAGCACTGGAAGAAGAAATGTAGGAATACCATACAAAATATGGAGTACCGAATAGACAATTCGCCTAGTACGCGAAATGATGAGGGGGGGGGGGTATGCGGTAGTTTCCAAGAGGTTAAAACTGTGTGCTGGACCGAGACCCGAACCTGGAACCTTGCTGTTACCGACAGAGCTTTCAGCCACGACTCACATCTGTGTGTTCACCAATACCTCTCTCCTACCATCCGGCTCTTCTGCACACCCGTTACTTAATCTATCTACTTTAATTATTTGTCGAGCGCGGAGTATACGTGCGATGCTGGCCGGCATTTCAGCAGCAGGTACAACGACCGTGACAACAGGAATTCCTTTGCAAACTATGCGAGCGAAATATACGCGCGTGGTTCACAGAAGACGTCGGTGGCTTCTGTCGGCCCCTAAGGCGCTGCTCATAGCTTCCCACAAGAGCGCTGCGCGGCTGAGCCATTAGGCGCTGACACGCCGTCACAACGCTAATTCTCCTAGCCGCCGCAGCGCGCGCTCGGAGAATTCCACCGCCAGACAAATGCCGCGAGCTTTTTTCCCGCGGGTTCTAGCGGCGAGATGGGCGCAGCTACTGCGAAAATTGCACTCGGCAACAGCCTCATTTTCTGTGTCCTCTGCTGTGCGCCGCGTCTTTTGTTCCACGCCTACAGCAGCTGCTGGAGCGTGGCGCTACCTTCACCCGTCTGCCTTTGTGCTCAAAATCACCAGTTCGCTGAGCCTTGCAGCTCAATTGTAACGTATCATTCCTGGCCGCTGCCATGTGCTCTACCTTTGTCTGTTGTGGACGCCAAAGCCAGTTTCCAGTAACTCGGGGAATGTGACTTTTTCCAGTCCAGAGATGATGCGGCAGACTTTCTGTAATCCTTGTGTGGGCTGCAGTCGGCACCTGCTAAGCTGGCTTATGAGCTAGTGGCTTCCCCAGCACCCGTTACGAAAGGAACTTTTAAGAAGCCCTGGCAGATTGGAGCGCCTACAAGCGGGTGCAGGAAATTCCTGCATTTCTGCTTCTTAGTCTGGTTGATGAAACAATGTTCGTGCAGCGGCTTGGAGTTCACGAAAACGAGGAATCTGCTCGCGGCCGTCGCAGGTGTGGTAGGCAGTTAATGGGCGTTTGTTACAGAGGCGATTTCTTAAGAGTTTTGCATATGTCGTCAGGAATGAATGATCCTTCGTGACATACACTTATTTTACAACTAGCTGCTACCCACAGCTACGCTCACATGCCAGTAGTTTTGTCATGAGTGATGGTGAGTAAATAGAACTACTATACGTAAGTAAACTATTGTACATGCAATAACGTCAGCTGCCCTCAGTGTCTGGCCTTTCGGATAAGCATACCTCGTGATGACGAAATAAATCTCGGGTGAACAGCCTGGTATGAGTGTGCATAGGACACAATATTTCGGCAATCGACCACGTTGCCATCATCAGGTGCGCTGATGTACTGACCGGCGGTGGGCCGGGGCCAGGTATACTACGGTGAATACTACGAGCAGACAGAAGGAGAAGCCATGGGGAGTCCACTCTCACCAGTTGTCGCAAATATGTACATGGAACATTTCGAGGAGGAAGCTCTTGAATCAGCACATCTAAAACCCATCTATTTCTGTAGATATGTGGATGATACCATCATTATCTGGCCTCATGGAAGAGATAAACTGGCGGACTTCCTCACACATCTCAACTCCAGACACGAGAATATTAAGTTCACCATGGAGATCGAAACGGATGGGATGCTCCCTTTCCTATATGTTTTGATTAGAAGACGAGCTGACGGCACTTTGGGCCACAGCGTGTATAGGAAGAGGACGCACATCGATTTACACCTACATGCTGATAGCTTCCACCACCCGACACAGAAGAATGGCGTGCTCAAAACTCTTGTACACAGAGCTCACACCATCTCCGACAGGGACAGTCTCCAACAAGAATTGGACCATCTGAAGACCGTGTTTCGGAGGAAGGGTTACAAGGAAGGGAAAATTCGGAAGGCTCTACATCCCACACCTGCAGCACCGGCGGAAACTGAGGATTAACCTCAGGAGGCGGCGGCCTTGGCTATTATTCCGTTTTGTGGGGCCTTATCCGGAAAAATTGGACGCATTTCACGTAAACTCCAAGTGAAAACCATCTTCCGTCCTCCAAGCAAAACCAAGAGCCTTCTTGGTAGTGTCAAGGACAACCTTGGTGTATGTAAATCAGGGTTTTATCAGATACCTTGCCAGTGCGGTAGTGTATACTTAGGGCAGACCATTCGTACCATTGAGGACCGATGCCGAGAACATCAGCGGTACACTAGACTGCAACAGCCCAGTAAGTCGGCAATCGCTGAGCATTGCCTGTCGGAACTCCACAACTTGGATTATGACCAAACCAAAGTCCTGACACAGACTTCCAAATACTGGGACTGTGTCATCCAAGAAGCCATAGAGATTAGAGTAAGGGAGCCACAACTAAATCGTGACAGCGGGTACATCCTTAGCAAGGCGTGGGAACCCGCGATCACACAGATTAAGAAGAAAAAGGATATTTCCCAGAGTGTACCGACTTCGGGGGAGGAGGGAAGAATAACGAGAGCGGTGCCGGCAGACCCTCCTGAACGAGAAGATCTAGGACGCAGCGCCCAGACGGCGGGAGAACGGACGCTGTACCTGGACCGCGCGCGGGGCGCGGACTGCACCGACTCATAGGAAACGCCTGAGGGAGGAGGGGGATTGTCCTATATATACACTCCTGGAAATGGAAAAAAGAACACATTGACACCGGTGTGTCAGACCCACCATACTTGCTCCGGACACTGCGAGAGGGCTGTACAAGCAATGATCACACGCACGACACAGCGGACACACCAGGAACCGCGGTGTTGGCCGTCGAATGGCGCTAGCTGCGCAGCATTTGTGCACCGCCGCCGTCAGTGTCAGCCAGTTTGCCGTGGCATACGGAGCTCCATCGCAGTCTTTAACATTGGTAGCATGCCGCGACAGCGTGGACGTGAACCGTATGTGCAGTTGACAGACTTTGAGCGAGGGCGTATAGTGGGCATGCGGGAGGCCGGGTGGACGTACCGCCGAATTGCTCAACACGTGGGGCGTGAGGTCTCCACAGTACATCGATGTTGTCGCCAGTGGTCGGCGGATGGTGCACGTGCCCGTCGACCTGGGACCGGACCGCAGCGACGCACGGATGCACGCCAAGACCGTAGGATCCTACGCAGTGCCGTAGGGGACCGCACCGCCACTTCCCAGCAAATTAGGGACACTGTTGCTCCTGGGGTATCGGCGAGGACCATTCGCAACCGTCTCCATGAAGCTGGGCTACGGTCCCGCACACCGTTAGGCCGTCTTCCGCTCACGCCCCAACATCGTGCAGCCCGCCGCCAGTGATGTCGCGACAGGCGTGAATGGAGGGACGAATGGAGACGTGTCGTCTTCAGCGATGAGAGTCGCTTCTGCCTTGGTGCCAATGATGGTCGTATGCGTGTTTGGCGCCGTGCAGGTGAGCGCCACAATCAGGACTGCATACGACCGAGGCACACAGGGCCAACACCCGGCATCATGGTGTGGGGAGCGATCTCCTACACTGGCCGTACACCACTGGTGATCGTCGAGGGGACACTGAATAGTGCACGGTACATCCAAACCGTCATCGAACCCATCGTTCTACCATTCCTAGACCGGCAAGGGAACTTGCTGTTCCAACAGGACAATGCACGTCCGCATGTATCCCGTGCCACCCAACGTGCTATAGAAGGTGTAAGTCAGCTACCCTGGCCAGCAAGATCTCCGGATCTGTCCCCCATTGAGCATGTTTGGGACTGGATGAAGCGTCGTCTCACGCGGTCTGCACGTCCAGCACGAACGCTGGTCCAACTGAGGCGCCAGGTGGAAATGGCATGGCAAGCCGTTCCACAGGACTACATCCAGCATCTCTACGATCGTCTCCATGGGAGAATAGCAGCCTGCATTGCTGCGAAAGGTGGATATACACTGTACTAGTGCCGACATTGTGCATGCTTTGTTGCCTGTGTCTATGTGCCTGTGTTTCTGTCAGTGTGATCATGTGATGTATCTGACCCCAGGAATGTGTCAATAAAGTTTCCCCTTCCTGGGACAATGAATTCACGGTGTTCTTATTTCAATTTCCAGGAGTGTACATCTGGCGCCGGCCCACCGCCGGTCAGTACAACAGCGCACCTCATGATGGTAACGTGGTCGGTAGCCGAAATATTGTGTCCTATGCACACTCATGCCAGGCTGTTCACCCGAGATTTATTTCGTCATAAAATACGCCTGGAGAAATTGAAGAATCACATACTTCGTGATGTCCCACAGCACGAAAACGCAGCATACACATTGTCGTTACCGAGCGGTGCATGTAGAGTCGCGTGGGTGTAGTGCACATCTATGTGCCTCGTGCTGTTGAAGTAGCTATACATTATACAACTTGTGCATCACACAACAAATTTAATAATGTTGTAATTCTGTCAGAGGCAGCAAAGGACTGGAAGAGTAGCTGAACGGAATGGACAGTGTCTTGAAAGGAGGATGTAAGATGAACATCAGCAAAAGCAAAACGAGGATAATGGAATGTAGTCGAAATCAGTCACGTGATGCTGAAGGAATTAGATCAGGAAATGAGACACTGAAAGTAGTAAATTAGTTTTGCTATTTGAGGGGCAAAATGACTGATGATGGTCGAAGTAGGAAGGATATAAAATGTAGACTGGCTATGGCAAGAAAAGCGTTTCTGAAGAAGAGAAATTTGTTAACAACGAGTATAGATTTCAATGTCAGCAACTCTTTTATGAAAGTATTTGTATGGAGTGTAGCCATGTATGGAAGTGAAACACAGGCGATAAACTGTTTAGGCAACAAGAGAATAGAAGCTTTTGAAATGTGTGCTACAGAAGAATGCTGAAGATTAGATGGGTAGATCGCGTAACTAATGAGGATGTACTGAACAGAACTGGGGAGAAGAGGAATTTGTGGCGCAACTTGACTAGGAGAAGGAATCGGTTGGTAGGAGACGTTCTGGGCATCAAGGGATGACCAATTTAGTATTGGAGGGAAGCGTTGATGGTAAAAATCGTAGAGAGAGACCGAGAGATGAATACACTAAGCAGATTCAGAAGGATGTAGGTTGCAGTAGTTATTCGGATATGAAGAGGCTTGCACAGGATAGAGTAGCATGGAGAGCTGCATCAAACCAGTCTCAGGACTGAAGACCACAACAACAACAAACATGGTTTATTTTTACTGGTGTAAAAAAAGACGTCCCACACTCTGCTTCGATCTCTTAGGAATAGACTTACTTTTTTCCTTTCTAAAGTAGCCTACGTTCTTCCTCATATTTCAAGCTACCTCCATACCAAATTTCATCGAAATCAGATCATCTGTTTAGTCGCGAAAAGGTGACAAACACACCTTCGCATTTATAAGATTAGTAATGAGAGAAGTTTAAAAGAGTTCGTAGCTGTGTTCCCATGTGCGGGTACAGAATTCTAATCAATCATTTTCTGGTTATCTAGGTGAGCGTTACAGTTTTGTGGCCGTGTCCGTGCTCCGTAGGCAGAGGCCTCTTAGACCACTTATTGTAATCCTAAATGGGTTGGGGGTCAGGATCTCCTATGCTTAAAAGCAAACGATATCCTGGATGTTTTCTGTTGAAAGTAAACTTTCGAAAAGCGTAGGCAGGAAGGGAAACTTTGCTGAGGAATACTATTAATAGGAGCGTTGAAAATATCTGCATTGCATATTCTGACAAAGTCTAACCTACTTTCACCTTTCCTCAGTTGTCCTAAATTGTAATCAGCTAAAATATTATAAGACAGTACAAGATTATATGACGTCACAAGATTACCGAATTGCCAGACATATTTTTAATTCTCGGCTTGCTGGTTTGATTCCTGGCACGTGTAATTTTCATAACTGTCTGCCGGTTGACATGAAATTTCGCAATACCTACTTACACCTGCACAACCCCCAAGACACTGACATCCTCTCACACAACTGCAAGGCAGATGTTGAGATATTACCCCTCCTTATGATTAAATAGAAATATTGTTGGCTAAAAGATTTATTTACATTCCTACCCAACATTGTTTATGATGTAAGCAGATCAGAATGCGGCAAGTTTTTAAAAAATAATTTTTTTAAACATATCGCTTTACTTCAATCAGTTGACACGTATGAAAATGCCACGGGCCTAATCAAGAACCCTATGACGAAGAAAAAGGCTTGGCAGTTGGGTAATCTTGCGATGTCATATTACCTTGTACTGTCCTAGGATATCGGAGCTGCGTGTGACCTAGGACAATTGCCCAAAAGTGAAAGTAGGCTACAGTTATGGTAAGACGCGAGGTGTCTCAGAACATACAAATCACCCCTGCTGAGGTACACTGTCAGAGGCATGGATACTGAAACAACTTCGTGGGGCGGTTTGACAGGTGAATGAAATCCGATCGATGGGCAGCAGTCGGGAGTGTAAGGAGATCATCGTGGGCTATGTGGGTGTGGAGGCGATGAGTATATTTTCGGGAGAGAAACTTCGTCAGTGATTCATGAGTTCTTCAGCAAGTGCATTTGTGCGGACAAAGAACTCTGCTAATTCTTCCGGTTTTCTCGGCGGTTTAGTGAATGCTCGCGTGTTCTTTAGGAAGATACCTCGTAGCACTGCGCGGAGACATTAACAAGCTGGCTTTGATGCTTTATAAAAGTGACTGACTCGATAGATTTACTTGAGGGCAATACGTTACTGTTTTATTGCTTTAAATATATATTGTAAGAGTCTCAGTGACGATTAGTCAAACAAGATAACTAGTTTCAACCAGTTAATTGTCAACTTCAGATCTTGTTATTCACGAGTTGTGAGAAGTCAGATTTCTTCAAAAAGAACAGTCACAAGAAATTTGATTTTTCTCAACTCGTGATGGAACAGATCTGAGGATGATTATTAAAGTGATCGTAACTAGTTATCATGTGCGACTAATTGCAGCTGAGGCTGTTACAATAAATATTTTAAAAAAATGTATACAGCTGCCGTACCTCTCATGACACCGTCAACAATACATTGCATTTGTTTCTGTTGAAACGTGAAGCGTGGTGTTCCTGTGTGTCTTTTATCTTTGACTTTGAACTGTTATCCTCTTTCCCGTTTTTGTTTGTGTGGGAGTCAGCAGAAGCAGTTGCTAGGAGTCAGCTGGAGAAGATGTATGTACTGTTATATCACGCTACATCTGCCAGACTAGTGATAGGATCTCGAAACCTCTCTGAAAGTAGTTGCATTGATACAAGACATTTATTAGAAATGAAGAAGTAGAGACATTTTTAACTCTGTGTCGTGGGTAGAAGCGAGGCTGGTGACCATTTTTAGACTGACTTAATGGTGTAACAGCGCGGAGGGGTAATTCGTGTCCACCAATAAAAATAGCCGCCTAATTTATCTCGCGCGCAGCAAACCGCTAAGAGCCGCGGCCGGACTTCCCCACGGAAGCTCCAATGACGGGATGGAAAAAACGTGTTACTGAGTCTGCCAGTATATTCACCGAGTGAGGTGGTCATTACGGCGAGGAGTTGCGTTCAAAGTCCCGTCCGTTCCCCGTTATTCACGCGTTTCGTAGTTTCGCCATCTCACCTGGCAGATTCCTTCAAAGACCGCCACGGCCAATTTATTGCCACCCCTCCGTCTACGCATCCCATATCCTAATCATATGACCTATTTTGTCTCAAATGACTACAGTTTCTTATGGGACATAGGGCTCTTAACACCTCCTTCTGCTCTTAGCATTGCAATCACTTTTTACAGCTTGCTGTCAGCGATTCCATTGGTTGAAGGACGAAAGTTTGAGTTTTAAATCCAGCGACGACGAGGTGACTGAAGATGGTACTGCAGTTTCATTTTTGTGTGTGCAAACATGGCCATGCAAGAACGCCTCCTACTATTGCAAAAAAGTACGGCTGACAGTCGCCTTGGGAACGTGTAACTGTAAATGCAAAGGGTCAGAGTAGCATGACGTTTTGAGGGCCTTGAGAGAACCGACAAAGAAAAGTATTTCATATATAAGAAACTATCAGCCTCTATTGCGGTAATGAAACCGGTTTCAGCCCATGTAATTGAGCCTTCTTCAGAAGATAAACCTGATTCTATAATATGTCTACGAGGGCATGGTCTAGAAATAAAACTAAAACAGCCTGAACAAAACTAAAACAACCTGAATAAAACTCAAACAGCCTGAATAGGCTGTTTTATTTCTAGACCATGCCCTCGTAGGCATATTATAGAATCAGGTTTATCTTCTGAAGAACGCTCAATTACATGGGCTGAAACCTAGGTAAAGGTTGGTTTCATTACCGCAGTCGAGGCTGATAGTTTCTTATATATTAGATTATCAGGATTGGTGACTGGGCAGCAATGTTGAAACTACTAAAAAGTATTTCAGTTTCTTGTCTTCTGCTGCCAGTTTCACAGGCTGCCCATAAAAATTCCCACATACAAATCATGTATCCCTCATTAATTGAAATAAGTCTGTTCAATGATGCAAACGTATTCCTCCGGAACTTCTTGTGCGAAAACCGTAATTGTAACTCCTTGCAGTTATTTGTATTTTCAAACTGATATTCATAACAGACAATGTCAACGCTAATCTAAGATGTTCGCGTTTAAATATTCCACTATGGTAAGCCATGTCATTGTATTCCACTTAAATAAAATTGACATTACACAGACTAGGCGTACTGCGTACAGTAACGAATTTTTTTATTCTTTGTGTTATTCTCTGGTCAACTTAAATTGACGAGTTAACTACGCAAAACACTCAAAATCATTTGGACTCGTAAAGAAAGAAAAAGCAGTAGTAAAATCAAGTGTGTGACACAAGGTTCAAAAATGTAATAAAGACTTCTGTCCGCATCCCTAAAACCCCTCTCCACGCGATCCACTGAATGAACGGACCTAACGTAATGTCAGTGCTAATTCGCCAACAGGCCCCTGGGAATCGCAGAACGCAGCCAGCATGACACGCACGTGTGGCGGGTTGAGGCTATTCAGGAACGGGTGAGATCGAGCCGGTGGTCGCGACCGCGACGCACTGTGTAACTGCTCGCTGGGACCACGTTATTACGGGACTCAGCGTTATGCGTAATGTGCTGCTCGTATTTCAGAGATAACCACGGGTAATTGATGGCGCGCGCTCCGCTGGTGGGCGTGACGTTTTTACTGCTGCACCCTTTATCTGCGCTCGCGAGAACAGCAAATACTCATACGTTACCGGGAGACCTCATTAACGGAAGAGAATCGTCAACACGTGGCATAGAAACATGTGCTACTCAATAATCACTGCTAACACGCAAAGAGATAGTATTTTGTTGTGTGGTATCGATATTGATACGTTTGTCATAGTCATCTTGTACCGTCTACCTTCAACGGCAAGCTCTCTGGGCTCTATTCTCTCCCAGTCTTCTCTGTTCTCAATGCTTTCTTCCTCTACTTCTAGCCTGTTGTCCATTAGCCACCACCTTGGTGGTTCATAATGAGTTATCTTCCTAACACTTTCATTTCTCCTCTGATTATAAAAAAGATTAAATAGCACTGGTCATTTGTATTAGATAATTTTTTTACAAAAATATTGAAAGAAAAACAATTTTTCGTACAAATTGTTTTTATTTTTGACGAAATAGTTCACATATGAACGGCCGGAAGACAGTGTCCAACGAGCATAATATTTCGGCAGGCGACTACGTCGCCTTCACCAGGTGCGCTGGCGACCTGAACTGAAATGCTGGGTTGGAAACATGCATCCGGCCGTTCACCTGTAAGATATTTCGACATACAACACGCCGGGAGAACCTGAACAATCACGTTTTATTTTTTTCTCGAAATATTCGTCTTTAAAATTTGCCCATATTTCCTGAAATTCTAACCAAATCTGGAAATTTTTTTCTGCTCTGATGTCCTTACCTTCAAAAAATGGTTTTGAGAGTTTTGACTAACTTCTTGTCCGCCCCTGGTAGCTGAGTGGTCAGCGCGACACAATGTCAATCCTACGGGCCTGGGTGCAATTCCCGGCTGGGTCGGAGATTTTCTCCGCTCAAGGACTGGGTGTTGTGTTATCCTAATCATCATCATTTCATTCCCATCGACGCGCAAGTCGCCGAAGTGGCGTCAAATCGAAAGACTTGGACCCGGTGAACGGTGTACCCGACGGGAGGCCCTAGTCACACGACATTTACATTTTCACTAACTTCTTGAGATGATGAAAATCACTGTCCTTGCATTTTTTTGTTTGACATAAGGGATTAAATAGAGCTGTTTTACACAATAAATCGAGTCAATAGCATGAGAGGTTAAGTCGATGTTTTCTTCGTCATAGTTGTTTGGAGCGATTTGTGATTTGCATCGTCAGGATAAAGAATAAAGAGCGTAACGCTTCTGGGACGTAAATAAATATTATATTTCAGCAAGAAGAACACGTTTTGAAACTACAAAACAGATATTAATTCTGTTGTCTGACACGTTGCCTTACAACTGGCATGGTCGTGGTGAAGAAATATGTGGTTACCTCATCGATGACTTGCGATAAACAATTTTTTTGTATACCATTCGGAATTAACTGTTCTACGATCCTCTAATGCAGAGGTCGTGAGAAGAACAAGTGCAACCAAAGGGGGAAAAACCATGATTTTCTTTTCATCAGATTCATTGCTGCTTGTTTTTAGGCTCGTTTCGACTCCTGCAGTAATGTTGTATTCGGATTTTGCATTTCCTCGGTCTAATTTTTTGCTCGTTTCCTACCATTAGCTAAAACCAGCCTATTTTTGTGCTGCGGTCAAACTGTGCGGAATCCATTGACAAAACATATTTTTCATTGCTAGATATTCTTGCGAAATGGAGTGTACCACCCATGAATGCGTGTCACGGGAAGTCAAACGCCGATCATCTTCTATCAAGTTGTGCACAAAATCGGAGCCTTTTGCATCAGGTCTAAGGCGCTGCAGTCATTGACTGTGCGGCTGGTCCCGGCGGAGGTTAAAGTCCTCCCTCGGGCATGGGTGTGTGTGTTTGTCCTTAGGATAATTTAGGTTAAGTAGTGTGTAAGGTTAGGGTCTGATGACCTTAGCAGTTAAGTCCCATAAGATTTCACACACATTTGAATTTTTTTTTTTTTTTTTTTTTGCATCAACAAGGATTTTCTTCAACTTTCACCAAATTCGCATTTTATTTTATCGACATGATAACTAAATATTTGTGACTATCTGATCGTTTTAAGCGATGTGGAGTGGCAGAAAATGGCGAAATCAGTATTACGAAAAACGAACGGAAGACTTAGAATTATAGAAAGGGCTCTGGGAAAGTGCGACCTGTTCAAAAAGACTACTGCGACGTTTGAAGCATTGATCAAGTAGGCAAGATCGCAAGCATGGCGCTGCTGATGTTGTAACGCTTCGGTATAGGTCGTATGAAAGTGTAACGGAGAATATTAGTCAGGCGACGTTGTCCTCGGGAAACCTTGTTAGTCAAATTTAGGAAAGCGTTGTTTGACGAAAACTATATTCTGCTGCCTGTATCGTGTATAGGGGTTGGACAAAAATATGGAAACACCAAAAACATTTTACGATGCCTAATAGTGTACGAAGGCAACGGCCTTGCCGCAGTGGATACACCGGTCCCCGTGAGATCACCGCAGTTAAGCGCTGTCGGGCGTGGTCGGCACTTGGATGGGTGACCATCCAGGCCGCCATGCGCTGTTGCCATTTTTCGGGGTGCACTCAGCCTCGTGATGCCAATTGAGGAGCTATTCGACCGATTAGTAGTGGCTTCGGTCAAGAATACCACCATAACGACCGGGAGAGCGGTATGCTGACCACACGCCCCTCCTATCCGCATCCTCCACTGAGGATGACACGGCGGTCAGATGGTCCCGGTAGGCCCCTCGTGGCCTGAAGACGGAGTGATTTTTTTTACTAGTGTACGAAACCCGTCAGCTCTCAAAACAGCTTCTAGCCGCCTCGGAATGGATAAATACAGATTCTGTATGGTTTTCAAGAGAATCTTCCACCATTCTTCCTGCAACAGAGTGGCACGTTCCGGTAACGATGATACAGGTGAATAGCGACCACGCACCCTTCTCTCCAAGGTTGTTCTTGTTGTGGTCTTCAGTCCTGAGACTGGTGTGATGCAGCTCTCCTTGCTACTCTATCCTGAGCAAGCTTCTTCATCTCCCAGTACCTACTGCAACCTACATCCTTCTGAATCTGCTTAGTGTATTCATCTCTTGGTCTCCCTCTACGATTTTTACCCTCCACGCTGCCCTCCAATACAAAATTGGTGATCCCTTGATGCCTCAGAACATGTCCTACCAACTGATCCCTTCTTCTAGTCAAGTTGTGCCACAAGCTCCTCTTCTCCCCAATTCTATTTAATACCTCCTCATTAGTTATGTTATTTACCCTTCTAATCTTCAGCATTCTTCTGTAGCACCAGGTACACCACAAATATTTAATAGTATTGAGATTGACGTTTTTGGTGACAATTCATCCTCGTACTCACAGAGTCAGTCCTGGACGAAGCGAGTTCTGTGAAAAGAGGCCCTGTCGTCGTGGAATACAGAATCACCATTTGTG
Organism: Schistocerca nitens; assembly: GCF_023898315.1. Classification (NCBI taxonomy): domain Eukaryota; kingdom Metazoa; phylum Arthropoda; class Insecta; order Orthoptera; family Acrididae; genus Schistocerca; species Schistocerca nitens. The sequence goes on from NC_064618.1 coordinate 720,473,914, forward strand.
ACAAACATTGTACCGTGGGATGGACCTCATCAGCCAGAATGGTCACGTAATCCGTGGCAGTAATGAGACCTTGCACAGCAACCATGGATGCCCATGGAATACCACGATATGGTTGCCCAAATCAACACTGAACACCCGCCATGTTGCTCTCTTGGGATGGAAACTCGCCTAGAAGTTAGAAGCAGTCAAACAAGACTCTTCCGACCACATGACTTTCTTTCGTTGCTCCGTAGTCCAGATTTAATGCACTCACAGCTACACAGAACACTGCTGTGTCCACGACCGACAAACGTACTGAGGACATTGTACGGATGCTATTCATGGTCAAATACAACAGCACAACATGCAGGCTTGACTAGAAATCCATTTGTGTTCAAGCATGAATTTCTCGCAGTGTTTCCATAATTTTGCCGAACCTCTGTATCTCCTTTAGCGATCATAAGAATAGAAGAAATTAGGACGGTTGTTGACGTGTACAGACAGTAACTGTTCACTTGCTCTTTGTGGTGTCTTGTGGTGTTTCCTGCCGTAAAAGCAGGGGAATACAGTGGAGGCAGCCTGGCTCTAGACATCTTCACTGAGAAGCCAAAGCTTTATGACCACCTTTGGAACGTACTACAACAAACATAATGGATGGTATGGATTAGACAAGTCCGTGGCAGGTTTCCGGAGATATGTGGCTTGTCTACTCACAGGTCAAGCAATTCCCGGTGGTTTGTGTGCGTGGAGCTGCCGCCCGCTAGTGTCCTGGATGCGTTGCATAAGGTTCATATCAAGTGAACTTGGTCGTAAAGACATCAACGTGAGTTCACTATAATATTCTCCAATCACTGTAGCACGGTTCTGGCCTTGTGATGTTGGCCGTTATCCTGCTGGGAGAACCATCGCCGTCGGGGTAGCCGTGAAACATGGAAGAGATGAAGGACGTCTACAGCTCAGATTGTGCCTTCAGTCAGTATGACAAACCCAATGGAAGCCCAGGTGAATGTACCGCATAGCTTAATACACTACTGACCATTAAAATTGCTACACCACGAAGATGACGTGCTACAGACGCGAAAATTAACCGACAGGATGAAGATGCTGCGATATGCAAATGATTAGCTTTTCAGAGCATTCACACAAGGTTGGCGCCTGTGGCGACACCTACAACGTGCTGGCTTGAGGAAAGTTTCCAACCGATTTCTTATACACAAACAACAGTTGACCGGCGTTGCCTGGTGAAACGTTGTTGTGATGCTTCGTGTAAGGAGGAGAAATGCGTACCATCACGTTTCCGACTTTGATAAAGGTCGGATTGTAGCCTACCGCGATTCCGGTTTATCGTATTGCGACATTGCTGATCGCGTTGGTCGAGATCCAATGACTGTCAGCAGAATATGGAATCTGTGGGTTCAGAAGGGTAATACGGAACGCCGTGCGGATCTCAACGGCCTCGTATCACTAGCAGTCGAGATGACAGACATCTTATCCGCATGGCTGTAACGGATCGTGCAGCCACGTCTCGATCCCTGAGTCAACAGATGGGGACGTTTGCAAGACAACAACCATCTGCACGAACAGTTCGACGACGTTTGCAGCAGCATGGACTATCAACTCGGAGACCATGGCTGAGGTTACCCTTGACGCTGCAACACAGACAGGAGCGCCTGCGATGGTGTACTCAACGACCAACCTGATTGCACGAATGGCAAAACGTCATTTTTTCGGATGAATCCAGGTTCTGTTAACAGCATAATGATGGTCGCATCCGTGTTTGGCGACATCGCGGTGAACGCACATTGGATGCGTGTATTCGTCATCGCCATACTGGCGTATCACCCGGCGTGATGGTATGGGGTGTCATTGGTTACACGTCTCGGTCACCTCTAGTTCGCATCGACGGCACTTCGAACAGTGGACGTTACATTTCAGATGTGTTACGACCCGTGACTCTACCCTTCATTCGATCCCAGCGGAGCCGGCCGGTGTGGCCGAGTGGTTCTAAGCGCTACAGTCGGGAGCCGCGCGACTGCTACGGTCGCAGGTTCGAATCCTGCCTTGGGCATGGATGTGTGTGTTGTCCTTAGGTTAGTTAGGTTTAAGTAGTTCTAAGTTCTAGGGGACTGATGACCTCAGCAGTTAAGTCCCATAGTGCTCAGAGCCATTTGAACCATTTTTCGATCCCAGCGAAACTCTACATTTCAGCAGGATAATGCACGACCGCATGTTGCAGGTCCTGTACGGGCCTTTCTGGATACAGAAAATGTACGACTGCTGCCCTGGCCAGCACATTCTCCAGATCTCTCACCAATTGAAAAAGTCTGGTCAATGGTGGCCGAGCAACTGGCTCGTCACAATACGACAGTCACTACTCTTGATGAACTGTGGTATTGTGTTGAAGCTGCATGGGCAGCTGATCCTGTACACGCCATCCAAGCTCTGTTTGACTCAATGCCCAGGCGTATCAAGGCCGTTATTGCGGCTAGAGGTGGTTGTTCTGGGTACTGATATCATAGGATCTATGCACCCAAATTGCGTGAAAATGTAATCACATGTCAGTTCTAGCGTAATATATTTGTCCAAGGAATACCCGTTTATCATCTGCATTTCTTCTTGGTGTAGCAATTTTAATGGCCAGTAGTGTAGTTGCTCCTGCCGTTGCGCTGCCGTGGTGTGGTGCGTGTTTCGAGCATCGGTTCGCCAGGATGACGGCGTATCCGGACACGACGGTCAGGCGTCATTCATTCTACCAGGCGATACGTTTCCATTGATCTCAATTATGACATGTCCAATACAATTGCAGTTGGTGATGTCTTTGATATGAGGTAGAGGTCGCTTATTGTGGCGCCCATGTCGAGCAATGTGCGCTCAATAGTGTGTTCCGAAACATTTGTTGTTGCATCGGTGTTTGTCGTCAGTTCTGTCATTGATCGTCGACTATCCTGCTTCCGATTTTCACATTCTGTGATGAGGCGTGGACATCCAACACCTTGTCGCCTACTCGCGGTTTCACCGTATATGCTCAGAACAGTAGCAAACGATTCCCCGTTCGTCTCAGCTTCGCTTACAGATTTTCCTTCCCAAGTACCTGCCCGTAACGCCACGAGCACTTCATTTTGCGGTGTCTGTTGGCCATAGTGCCTTGACTTATCAGTGTGTCATTATGATATTGGTAAGTCTGTAGTCGTAGCAGTTAATATTCCTCTTCAAAATGCACCAGACGTTTGGGCGCATCTTGGGATTCTCTTCAGGAGTATTATGGTGTCCCCCGGTCTTCAGCCATTCAGGGTGTAATGGTTCTTTATTTACGTGACCATTACGGCACTCCAACCCCAGTTCTCGATACAAGTAATATCGTACTACGTTTCTGCGAAGTAACAGACATATTTTTCTGACAATATTCACATTTGGTTTTATTAATGTATAGGTACTCCGATGTATCGATATATTACAGTGATATGATTCTTGTGTGTATTCATTTCTGTGAGACTGTCATAATCTTTGACTTACTTGTAACCGTTTTGCCGCGAATGCGCACAGGGCAGTCTTTGTTTCACTTTGCAGAAGTTAAGTTGTTATTTCGCTTTGTAAAAGATCAGTCAAGTCTTGTGTTTGGTTAAAGTGGAAATTAAATATATGAAGATTGATACAAAACTGTATTCTTGATGATGTGACAATTAAGAAGAAGTATATGTGAATTTACAAGAAGTTTAATAAAAATGTGGATCGTGAACACCAAGTCAAAAATTATTTCTACCATACCATTGTTCTGATCTGGGATTGTTTGATTATTAAGACCCGGCGGAGGTTCAAGTCCTCCCTCGGGCATGGGTGTGTGTGTTTGTCCTTAGGACAATTTAGGTTAAGTAGTGTGTAAGCTCAGGGACTGATGACCTTAGCAGTTAAGTCCCATAAGATTTCTCACACATCTGAACATCTGAACATTATTAAGAATTTCCTGAAAAACGCATTTGTTAGGTCTTCAAATATTGCTAAAATACAGATCTGGACCTTCTAGCAGTCAAAGTGGAATCACGCTAGAATCAACAATATGAGCCATAACAACTTCGACGAAATCTACGTGGGAATCCATTCAAGACAAGTACCAAAATTATTGACTTTTTTACATATTTTTGTGACAATATTCACATTTGGTTTTATTAATGTATAGGTTTCCATTCTGACGATACCATCCACAGTCAATAACTTTGTTGTTGCCCGATAAAGCGAACATATGCTCCGTGAGCAACATTATTAATCTGATTTCTAACCTACTTTGCAAGTGGTGGTATTGTTAGAAGGGCCATCATAAGACCCTTAAGATCCTTGACGAAGACCCCATCAGAGTGGTCGAAACATCGAGTACTGGAGAAGTTTGCCAGAAGATTTTACCGTCAATCATCTCTTCCAGTGCTTTGGTTGCAAAAAGATCAATGTGTCATCTCCAGCCTACCCAACCACTCTTTGCATGGGTATTTCACTCGGGTTTAGTAACACGGCTTGACTGTGTATCAGAGCTGGGAAAGCTTATTACACTAGAAACTGTTAAATGGCTCTCCCTCGTCGTTCGTTTGGTCCAGCGGCGTATATAAACCTCAGGGGCTCCGGGCGGAGGAGACAGCGGTCGCAGGAGACGGCAGTCGTGGAGATGGCGGTGCGAGTGTTTAGTTTAGCCGGCGGCTAGCTGAGCTGCCACCGCCGCGTCGGCTACCTGTTCGGTCCCGCGTGCGCTAGTTGCGGTCGGTGCCGCGAGAGCGCACCCCAGGCGGCAGGTGGGCGGAGCCGGTATGACAGGTAGGGAGGCAGTGACGCGGCCGCTCTCAGTGCTGCGGCGACGCGCGGACGAGCGTGATCTCGTGTGTGCTGTGTGTTTGTGGAGTACGTGAGCGCGGTGCGCGTGTGCGGCGGGATATGTGCGCCGAGACATGAGCAACACGTCGTCCCTGCGGCGGCCCGCCTCCGGGCTCAGCATCAGCGTCCTCGGTACGGAACCTCTCTCTCACCGCATTCTGTCGTTAACTGTGAAGCACCGTTGTTACTCATACACTGAACTCCAAAACAACTACCTGAATATGGAACAAGAATTAACTACGCTCCACCATGATCGCGTTATGTGCATGTGCATCCGTTATTGGTTATTTCTCACGTTTTCGACTAGGTTTGTCGGGTATCGAAAGGGAGACCTTAACGGTGAACGGCTTGTCTGGCGGGAATGCCAAATGCGCAGGGGCAAGGATACGTTGAACACAGTAGCCCCGCGGTTTCGTGGAATCAGTTAGGACTGACATCTGCACAATGTTTTGTACCGGTACTCCAGATTTATCAGTCAGTCATGGTCTGGAATTCTACTTTCCATTCAAAATTCCAGGTTTGTCTCTTTATTCAAGGCGTTTGTTTGTGTTTTTATTTCGCCTTCTCCAGAGACCGCCGTGCGTTTATAGTGCGTGTGTGAATAATAGATTGAGATGGCAGGATGATTAACATTCTGGCGTGGGTTTAGACTCCATTACGGCTGCCATGCATAAAGCTTTATTTTTCTGCCCATCTCATCTCATATCTTACCTGTCGTCTGTACTGTGGGTTCTCATTTATCTAGACTTTTTGGTGTGTGTGTTTGTGTGTGTGTGTGTGTGTGTGTGTGTGTGTGTGTGTGTGTGTGAGTGAGTGAGTGAGTGAGTGAGTGTATACTCACATGGTCCACATGGCTCCAAGCACTATGGGACTTAACATCTGAAGTCATCAGTTCAAATGGCTCTGAGCACTATGGGACTCAACTGCTGAGGTCATTAGTCCCCTAGAACTTAGAACTAGTTAAACCTAACTAACCTAAGGACATCAAAAACATCCATGCCCGAGGCAGGATTCGAACCTGCGACCGTAGCGGTCTTGCGGTTCCAGACTGTAGCGCCTTTAACCGCACGGCCACTTCGGCCGGCTGAAGTCATCAGTCCCCTAGACTTAGAACTAATTAAACCTAACTAACCTGACACCACACACATCCATGCCCTAGGCAGGATTCGAACCTGCGACCGTAGCAGCCGCGTTGTTCCGGACTGAAGCGCCTAGTACCGCTCGGCCACAGCGGCCGGCTGTGTGTGTGTGTGTGTGTGTGTGTGTGTGTGTGTGTGTGTGTGTGTGTGTGTGTGTGTTTGTTTGTTTTAGAGGGAGGTAGAGAGACTGAAAGGGGGAGGGGGGGAGGGAGGGTAAGGAAGCAGGTGGGCGAGCTAAAACCAGAATGGCACCTTGTGATTGTTTCGTGCATCGGAATAAGTTGCGTACCAACAGATCAACATACTACTACAGTGTTTCAGACGACGATTTCTTTAACACTATTTTCGTGCAAGTTATGAGGCTACCATAAGTCATGACTCTCTTAGGTCTATGAGCAGGGATTCCCTTACCTGCCGCCTCAGTCTGTTGTTTATCTTCTGTTACTCTACAGGCAACTTCGTCGCCTTATTCTTGATATGGTAAGCTACTGTTCCGATTTTCCTGTAATCCATATGAAGTGATGTTTAATTGAATATAAGAGCTATTGATAGTTCTGTAGTAGTACTACAAAGAATGGACCGTTAAGAACATAGCGTCTCGTCGACGTCGGCAGTACTAGAGCCAGATGACGAGCTTACCCGAAAGGGAAAAAGAGAAATAAAAGGACGTGATGTTATCAAACCATTCTGAAATTCGCCTCGAGTGTATCTCGAAAATTATGAGGAAGCGATAGCAGGGTAACGCGCTAAGGATTAGGATCCTCGTTCTTTCCTAATACTGCACCAACTCTCTCCGTCTCTGTCAGCATTCTTAGTGATCACTACATGAGCTTACATTCTCTTTTTTCTTAAGTCAAAAATTGATTTCATTACACAAAATGTCGTTTACCGTATCGTCCAGGGAGTGGTATCATCTCACTTCCATTGCCGGATCCAGTTATAAAAAAAAATTAATGTAATGATAAAACGATAAAACGCCAAAGGTCGCGTGTTATTTACTCTTTTCTGTTACTAATTACACTTTGCCAACGAGAGCATCTTCAGAAATTAATCGCGCTGATGACAACATGTTTAATGCTGATCGTCATTGTCAGACGCTAAGCTGAATACGCTGTTTACTGCAATCCATTGGCTGGGTGTATAAGTAATAAAAAAGGAAATAACACGCCACCAGCAGCAGTTTGTCTTGAAGTTAACTGTTAACGGTCGCCACGTCCCGTGCAGACGATGCATGCGTTCGCCCACTCAGTTATACAAAGCTTCCCTGTCTGGCAATTCGTACGCTCTGATATATGTCAATAACATCTTTTACTCGTATTCTAGACAACTGTCCTGATAAGTTAAGAATAGGACGATGCCTGTCGCAATACTTATTTACGTGCACTTCTAGGATTTCAGTTACTGACAATGCTTGCCATGGCGCTTTTTGTCTGGCGAACCACTATTTCACCTCTTGCGATACAGCTGCTAGAAACTAACGTATGTATCGCATAACTATTGTAGAGACCAGGAAGGGATTCCCGGAGATACGGGCTTGCTCGTTTCCACTGGCTGCCGGCGCCGTGCAGACAAAAGAAGTGCAGCGGAAATTAATTGTTAGCACACTGCAAAGCTTCCTGGCAGTGTTCAGCCTCTGTTACGAGACCGTAATGTACACAGTCGCGGAAGTCCGTACACTGCATTGCGATGCGTATCTGTAATACAGCCGACAATGATGCTACGCTGCTCCTAGAAGAGAACACACATCCTATGCTCACAAGTCTAAAGTTCACGCGCACCGCTGACGCAAGTATCCTTGGATGTGCTGCGCTATCCATCTCGTCTTACGATTTATGGTTGCGTAAGGTCTTTGAGGAATGTGAATGGTAGTCAGTGTCTAGGTACAGTATGCATAGATTCTTTTGGTTAGACACTGGACTCGCATTCGAGAGGACGAAGGTTCAATCCCGCGTCCGGCCATCCTGATTTAGGTTTTCCGTTCAAAATGGTTCAAATGGCTCTGAACACTATGGGACTCAACATCTTGGGTCATAAGTCCCCTAGAACTTAGAACTACTTAAACCTAACTGACCTAAGGACATCACACACACCCATGCCCGAGGCAGGATTCGGACCTGCGACCGTAGCAGCCCCGCGGTTCCGGACTGCAGCGCCAGAACCGCACGGCCACCGCGGCCGGCTAGGTTTTCCGTGATTTCCCTAAATCTCTCCAAGCAAATGCCGGGATGGTTCCTCTGAAAGGGCACGGCCGACTTCCTTCCCAATCCTTCCCTAATCCGATGAGACCGATGACCACGCTGTCTGGTCTCCTTCCCCAAAACAACCAACCAACCAACAAATTCTTTGCCGGAGTTAACTTGTCCGATGAGAAGGGATGGTAAGAAAATGTCTTATTTAATTTCTGTCCCTAGGACTAACTCCTTACTTGACTGCATTGCAGGGGTATCTATCTCTTCGAAAGATTCGAATTTTGGAACAAACACATTGATTCCTTGACCGTAGATGTGGTAATACTTTCAAAGTCTGGTGTGATCCACTTGTTTGGCCTCAGTTATCAAGCGTTTATTGAAAGTAGGGTAAAGGACAGTGCTCCTAAATAAAGCGGGAAGAGGGGATGGAGGTCCCTCCATCACATACACCCTAATTGATGGGCTGAGAATTGTGGATGTCGATGTAGATATGTGACGTCGAACAAAGAATCGCTGCATATAGTCGAAGTATTTATCGCCTCATTGGCGGCTTATCCTGCTGCATGTCCATTTTGTCACACGTATGGCCCGTGAAACTATTCTAACGTGTATCCCTTCTATTACTAGACTTAAAATGCATAAGGAGTGAGTTGTTATTCACAAATTCTCTAGCCACAGCATTTAATTTGTGTTTATTTTTAGTGTTGTATATGAGAATTACGCTTCGTGATAGGAAACTGTGAGCTGTAATTATGCCTCACAATGTTTGGTTTGTGGAAACCACATTTACTACCGCACTGTGCCTAACTACGTGTAACGCGTTAGTTCTGTTTCATACTATTTAGCGCCGACGATGTATCCCATCTACTGTGCACTTGATACAGAGTAGACAATTTAAACTAGGTAGTACTACTGAATAAAGAACTAATTCGAAATTACACCATGATAGATTGAAGCAATGTCGAATTTAATCGTTCGTCTGCTAGTATGGTTACGCCCAGCAGAATGTTTTCCTTTATTCGAAAATATTGTACATGAACCGTTGTACCGTTGTCAAAAACATTTTTATATATCAGTAGATATTATGGAAGTTCAGGCTCGCGTGTTGTCCAAAATACTAATCTTTTAATGCCCAATCCCGACGCAGCACCTTTGTGTCATTATCAGTGAGTACTTTTAATCTGTACGCAGAGCATCTTACGTCTGTTATGATGATTACCTTATTCTCTAGAATGTTGGGTTCTGTAGCACCTTCTTTACATTGTTACAAAGCTTTCCATCTCTAACAAAATGAGGTTATTGTAAGATTGGTGAATTACCAAATCACTTTACAGGTAAACGTAATTTTGTTTCACGAAAACCAAACGATGATGAACTGAACAGAACTGAAGGAACAAAGGTTTCATTTTTTCATGTCTTTTGCCAGTCTCGTAATCTTCCTTTAGTAAACATCGTCGATAATGCTGTAGCAATAATCTCATACATCCCACCCCCCCTTTCTGCTGGTCCTTCCAGTGACCACGTAATTAATTATAAATTAACAGTCAGCAGTAGTTTATTCCTCATGAATCGCAAAATTAGACCCTATGAGTGCTGATTATAATCACAACAAAGCAAACTTTTATCATTAAACAAGGAATGCAGTCTGATTGTAGTGGTTACACTACTAACAATGAGACCAATAGTTCCTTATGTATTTCTGTAATAAGAGGATTCTATTACCACAGTTGTCCAAGTGGATTATGTAGTTAGAACAATGTAGTCAGCAGCGAGGTGCAAACAGTGGCAATAATAGTCTCCTGTGACGATTCTTGGCGAAGAGGGTGTCACCCAAAAGTGACAGCTCGCACACCGACTCTTGTAAATGTAGGTTGCCCGTCATGAATATCATCTTCCGCGTGACGTTCAAACTTTCATAAGAGGCCTATCTTGTTTTTGACTTGTCGAAATCTTCTGTTAGTGTTGATAAATAGCTACGCAGGACCCTCAGCCTTTTCCATGCCATAAGAACGATGCAGAAAAGACATTACATGACGAGGCAGTCCACCACACTGCATGATTTTTCTGGCTAGCAGTCCGATTCGCCAAACTGGATAACCCGCTATCTGTGGTGTATTTTCGTTACAGGTTATGTAAGATGAGCTGACAAGCATGAGTCAAAACTGTGGCTGACGCTACTCTAGATTATCGATAGGATTATCTAAGACGAGCTCTGTCGCGCAGCTTCGTTGGAGTTGCGCAATGGGAACTGCCTGTTAGCGAGAGAGGGTACCTACCTTTCCTGTGCAACTCGACGGTGAAAAGGAAATGATGCCGCAAATTTTTACAGCTTCTTGGTAAAACGCGAGGTTTGATATCATTATCTCACTAACAGATTGTAGTCGATTGATTATCAGTTCTACAGCCACCTAGCTTTCGAGGATATTTTGTGTTTAAAGCCCCGACAACAGCAAAGCTACTCCACACACAGCATAAGCTCGGTTTGATTGTTCCGTGTATTCGATCGCGACCTAGGCAAAGGAACACTAAAAGCATAGGATAGGTAGTAAACGAGCACTGCTTTATCGAAAACTGATTATAACAAGAGTAGAATTCTAATACCTTCGTCCTGTTGGCTACCCTGTAATGTCTTACGTGTAACTGTTTAATGGTACTAGCTCGTCACACTTAAGTGTTACATGTAGGGACGCTTCGCGCGGGGGTCGCAGCATTTTATTTTCGCATTCAAATGGTTCAAATGGCACTGAGCATCATGGGACTTAACATCTGAGGTCATCAGTCCCCTAGAACATAGAACTACTTAAACCTAACTAACCTAAGGACATCACACAGCCGGTCGAAGTGGCCGTGCGGTTAAAGGCACTGCAGTCTGGAACCGCAAGACCGCTACGGTCGCAGGTTCGAATCCTGCCTCGGGCATGGATGTTTGTGATGTCCTTAGGTTAGTTAGGTTTAACTAGTTCTAAGTTCTAGGGGACTAATGACCTCAGCGGTTGAGTCCCATAGTGCTCAGAGCCATTTGATTTTTGACATCACACACATCCATGCCCGAGGCAGGATTCGAACCTGCGACCGTACCGCTCGCGCGGTTCCAGACTCAAGTGCCTAGAACCGTTCGGCCACAACGGCCGGCTTTATTTTCGCATTCGACGGACGGATCACTACGAATGGTGCCAGATGAGATCATTCTGTTAAAGAATGCTGAGAGATTTAAGATCCGAGCCCGGACATCGGCTCATAGGCTAGTGATCAGAAACTGCATGACTTCATACATTCTACGCCAAAATAATGTTGAAGGCAGGATTCGAACCACTTACCCACATGTTGATTGGCATAGTACTTGTTGTACTATCGAACTCAGCGGTGGACGCTGGTATCGTTGTTATATTAACAATGGCAGCTGTTGCTGTGTTGCCTGTTGTGTGGGTTTATTTCTCATACCAATCCTATTGTTTGACTCTCGAGTCAGTCCATGTTGTGCTGCATTCGGTATTGCAGTACACTGTTCCTAGTAAGCAAGATTTTTTTATCGCTCCCCCGACCCTGCTCACTGCAGTTTTCCAATGGAGATCAAATGATACTGACTTGTTCTCCCTGTGATTGAAACAGTTCAAATGGCTCTCAGCACTATGGGACTTAACATCTATGGTCATCAGTCCCCTAGAACTTAGAACTACTTAAACCTAACTAACCTAAGGACAGCACACAACACCCAGTCATCACGAGGCAGAGAAAATCCCTGACCCCGCCGGGAATCGAACCCGGGAACCCGGGCGTGGGAAGCGAGAACGCTACCGCACGACCACGAGATGCAGACTAGTGAAACAGTTCTGTATGACTCACGACCACGGGCACAAGATGGGTAAGGCATTATCTGTCAGTGACTTTGATCGCTGCAGTATCATCGGAACCAGGCGCATGTACCAGTCGTCCAAAGTCTTTCAATTATTAGAATTTTTACATATCACTGAGTCAAGGATGTGCCAAGACTACGACGATTTGGACACTGAGGTTAACCATGTACCCCCAGCTGTAGCATCAGCATAGAAAGACCTCAGCGCAAAAGCCCAGTTGTTGATTCAGTGCGTCAGTGCCGGATGACATATATTAGTACCCATACCATCAAGAACAAGCATATGTCCACGTGCTACGCACCTGCAACTCCTTGTGCCAAAGCAGATAAAATAGAACGTGGCTTGCTGTCAGGGCTTACTTAGCATGAGCACAGCAACATCGTCTTTGAAGATGGCAAGTGTCTTGGATCATGAAATACGGTTTGCAGCCAAAGACATATTAAGGCAGTGTCTAAAATACTCTTGCAAGAGGGTTGCACACAAACTTTTTTTTTTCTTACAAGAAGTAGGGCGCGCTCTTTGAGATACGACCAAGTGCTGACTCGCGGTCCTTTTCAGTCAAATACCAAAGGAGATGGTAGTGGGGCCGATGGGATTACAATCTAGTAAAAAAATGGGAAAGGTTTACCAGTTCTAGGATTTGTCTTACAATCAAGGGAAATCATTCGAAAACCTTGGCCAGAATCAGTGTAATGGAACTATTTTTAATTTATTTCTTGGACAATGTTGACCATTAGTCCAGACAAAAATCAAGTAGATGTGAGTTCAGGCTGGTGGTGACATAAGGACTGGAACGTTAACGACTGTATGTAAACCTGCGCAGATGTGCTGGAGCTTTGCTAAGAATGGCTTGACAGAAAATGCATTTTCAAGTTTTCTTGAGTTCAGTCCAGTTGGCCTCTGTGAATATATGACTGTAGGCATATTCCCTAAGTCGACCCCACTCTTTTGAGAGAGTGGTAGACCCACAAAAGTTATCACTCAGATCACATACATAAAAAATGGCGAACAGTAATACTCCTGCAACACTACGTTGGGCACGCTGGATGCTACCCTTACAGTGCAACATATTCCAGTAGTATTAAGAGTTTCTCATACTTGCCTAAGAATACCAAACAGCAGCAAAGTTTAACGCTTCGTTGTACCGCAGATTTTCAACGTCAACGGTAGTATTCAGTTGCTCTTTCGCAGAAAGAATTCTCTGCGAAGACTCAGGCGTTTCGTTGTAGTTGGCGTATTGCGCATTAACATCGGACGTACGGTACGTACAAAGTAATAACGCGTAAGGCGAATAATACTCAGGCTATGTGTGGACAGCCGAAGAGGCTCTTTAATACCCTGAGGCCTCCCGCTGAGGCACCTATCCCGCATTCTGAAGAGACAGGCGGCAAGCAATCCGAGGGTACATTTTTTTTTTTTTTTTTTTTTTTTTTTTTTTTTTTTTTTTGTACTTTCATCTTGCGTCAGCGCCATGCTGAGATTTCGTTGAGAGCGTACTTCTGGTTTCTTTTAGCACACTCGATAACTGCATGCGCGTGTGTTGCTTGTGTGTGATTGTGTGTGTGTGTGTGTGTGTGTGTGTGTGTGTGAGTGTGTGTGAGTGTGTGTGTGAGTGTGTCTTGGAGGAAGATGAATACGTGGGAGAGGAAGCTGTGAAAATTTCATTGCTTCGGTTCAACATCTTGCAGACAGAAATAATAGAAGCTTCCTAGACTTACAATAATACGCGTAAGAATCAGCCACACATTTGTATCGAGAATTATTCCGGCGTTCGATTGTCCTGATTGGGAAGAGCTATAGAAAACTTGATTCTTAATGATGAAACCAACAATTCACCGTGGGGGCATCTTGAGGAGTAGCGTCAAGAGATTGTGGTGGAAGAGAAGCACAGTTTATGCTAGCAGAAGCCGCAGCTTTCTGCACACAGGCCGTACCGTGTACTGAGAAAGCAGTGTCACGTGTGTACACACTCATTCATGGCAGCTTTTGACAGCTTCTTCAACGGACACAACACAGTGGAGAGAAAGGGAATCTCTGTTATGAATTTTCCTGGTGTTTACCGCACCTTTTTTTCTATTTCGGCTTCAACAGTAGTTGTGTACCAGCCTGTAGAATGTGTCACATTTCACAGCCTTTTATCTCTTACAACAAAAACTATAATTTTGTTCTTAAGCAGCATTACAGGTTATTGAAGGTTTGTCGTACTGTCAAATAGAGAAACCTACGGTAGCTGAATGATTGAAGTATCTTTGTCTAACATTGCACTTTTTTGACAACTATTAAAGGGTTCCTATAAATTATATAGATCTCTAGTACTCGAACGAAACATCTATTTTTTTTTAAAAAAGGGTGATATTTCAGAGCTGTAAAAGACATTCCGGTGTGATGGATACCATCCCCATGCGTTTAAAAGTCGAACAAGTCCGAGGTCTGCGAATCATTCTCAATTAAGCTACATTAAGCGTAATATTCGCGACATACTTTAGTACCCTATGTCTTCGCTACCGTCACTGCATTCATTCTGACTCCTATTTACAGCGTTTTGTCCACTTGCAATTTATTATTGAGGTTGTTACGTAGACGTGGTTAGAATTTTCTTTACCATGGTCAAGCTGCACTGCAGTTGTAGTTAACATCGTCAGTAATTTATAATACTAACGTAATGTGGATAGCTCTGTGGATCCCGCGGTCTTCGGTACTCCTGAAATTACCACACACTTGTGGAAGTTTCTGCGCATTACCCTCTCATTGATCCACCCATTACATTAAAATATTTTGAGTAAAAATCTTTTTGGTGTGTGACTAGGCGTGAAATATTCCAACATTTCAGACAGTTTTGCCAATGCCACATCAGGGTGAGGAGATATTATATACAATTGAGACTTTTATTGAAACTAATATAACACGTGGGAGCCTGTGTCCTGAGGTTAAAATTTGGAGCGGAGCTGGGAATCGAAACCGGTTCTGTGCCCTTCGCGGGTAGTGGAGCAATCCGAGCATTCCTTGCTACATACTTCAAAGGTGCCTTGCTGGTCGTGAAAAGGTAGAGACCAGCGTTTGATTCCCAGTCTGGCATACAGATTTATCAGTCATGTGGGTCAGCTTCGACCATCTCAGCGCCCAAAGAGTTGAAGTATCAAGCCATCGATCATAGTATGTAAAATATTTAATAACCTTAGGATTGTAAGTCCGCTTTTGATGCGTTTTAGAACACACTGTATCTTAGTGTTAATCGGGTTATTATTGCTACTTAAATACGTATTATGTTATTTGGATTTTTCGCCTCTTTTTAAGAGCAGGCTGTAGCGTTCAGTTTCCAGATTTGTGCATAACCCGGTGACGACCGGTTTCAGGCTGAAAGCGGTTGTGCAATAAGGATTATGTCGTCTAAACAGCTGAGTTATATACTGATCACATTAAACCATCTGTACCTAAATATTTAATCCACACTGTGGTCCAGCGCTGACACGTGTGCGCTATTACATTTAGTCTGCCTGCAAAAGCGGGACGTAATTTTGCTGTTTGCTTCCGGCACAGCTCTGGAGCTGCTATCAGAAAAAGAGCAGTTCAACTCCCTTTCCTTTCATAACGCAGGTTATCTGCAATCTCTGAAAGTCATTTTATTTGAATGGTGGTATGCCACGTTCAGCATGTTCAGACTGATTAGCTCTAACATCCTTGCCATCTGAATTAGTATTCTGTCCGTAGTGATTTCGAGGTTTACGTGATTTTGAACACTAACCTTACTTCCCACCTACAACACCACTAATGAACAGTGCCAAGAGCGCCATCATTCTGCATCAACGATTACAAAGTTTTCGCAACGCAGTCTGCGGCTGACAGGATTTAGCTGCGGCCTGAAGTCATTTTGTTCCGTCGTCAGCATAAATATCATCAGCAACATTCCACCGTTGTGACTTTACAGCTGCATACATACCCTAGCAATGTGCATTGTTAAGAGCACTTTCCATGGAACAAGTTATTAAGGTACATTTCCTTTCCATTTACAAGTTAAACACCATAAGAACGATTGCTTGTATGTCTCCGTGAGTGCTGTTGCCCAAACTGTGGTGTCACCGCCAGACACCACACTTGCTAGGTGGTAGCCTTTAAATCGGCCGCGGTCCGGTAGTATAAGTCGGACCCGCATGTCGCCACTGTCAGTGATAGCAGACCGAGCGCCACCACACAGCAGGTCTAGAGAGACGTCCTGGCACTCTCCCAGTTGTACAGCCGACGTTCATAGCAAGGGTTCACGGACAATCACGCTCTCATTTGCCGAGACGATAGTTAGCATAGCCTTCAGCTAAGTCTTTGGCTACGACCTAGCAAGGCGCCATAGCATTTGATATTATTTTATGAAGCATGTACAATCAAGAGCGATGTTCTACAATTGTGGATTAAAGTTAAGTATTCCAAGAACTACGTTCTTTTCTTTATAGGATAATTACTTTACCTTGTTCCAGACCTCACGCCAATCTGCGTGAGCTTAACGCGTGCCTTTCGGCTACCTCCGAGTGGCGTGGCTGTCTTGCTACGCCACTACACAAACATTTCCCGTTCTGTGCAATAGTAGTACGTACTTACGGAGCCGAAGAAGTATTCGGGAATCTCTTGCCGAAAACTTGAAACGGGAATCCTCTAAGTAGCTATTTTCGAGGTTATAGAGTCTAGGAGCTGAAGTTATATAACGCTATCCTGCGAGACAAACATTCCTGTAGGCATTCGCGCAGCCCGTCTTTGAATCTGATCCATAGTCCTACCTCGTAGGAGTCCTATACATTTGGATAGTATAGGCTGCAATAGTGCTTTCCTACAACGAAGTCTATGCCATGTCTCCATACACAAGCAGGTACATCCATGAATGACTGGTACCATCTGTACATGAAATGTATTTGCTGTTCCGTATACAACAACCATCGGGGAATGAGGACAATGAAAATTTGTACCGGGCCAGGACTCCAGCCCAGATTAACCGCTTTACGCGAGAGGTCTCTCTAGTCACTTCGGCCATCCGTGCACGATACTTGGCCAGACGAAATCTTCCATACGTCATCATTCCTGCGCACGACATGTACTCGTACACACGTTATGTAGTTCCCGTACAGGGCAGGACATTTTAAATGAAAGTCGCTGCCTGTAATGGCGGGTAAATACAATACTGCAGTACCTGTGTCATTAAGAAAAACGATGCAATATTCCTTCGCACATGGATGCGTGTCCGAACAACAGAGGCACTGCAGTATCATATCGTATCGATTCCATGTGTGGTCCGTTATTATTGTACGTTGCCACATTGCACGAAGTGCAGTAAAAGCGCATTAAGAGGTGCTCGTTAAGCTTACGCATTATGGATGCTGTGGAACAACGGGACCGTATATTAACTGAATGTAAATGGGGCTCTCTGCGATCAGTCACTTACGAAATATTTCTTTATTGCCATGAAGCATGTCATCCGCAAAAAGAATGAGTTTGCTAACTTAATATTATCTGCTAAATCGCTAGTATATAACGTGGATAATTACGGTCTTACAAGAGAATAAAAAAAATCATAGGTCAGTTTTCTGAACTTCTTCCACGTCACGAACATTTAACTCCGTCGCGCGTCGTTCATACCGGACCGAGATTTTTTCAGACCGCTAGTACATCCTGCGTTAAATGTGCAGCTGAAGGCGGGTTGCGACGTGGGATTTCTTTTGCATCTGCTCCTTGGATGCTAGCAGCTTCTTGACTCCGTATCATATATATCAGTTTTGCATGACGCTGAGATACGTGCTGCCTCCTAGTACATGTTCTTAATATTTTTTTCTTTCTGTTTCAGGTAAGTGGAACAGCCGTCCCACGTAAAGCATCACTGCAGACGCTAAGGAACGCGCAAGGTAGGCTTCACCGGCTGCCATATCCATTCCTTGTAACGAAAGGGAGTGCAAAAACAATTTAAAAAACAAGAAGTTAAAAGTAATTAAGAAATACTAAGTGCGCCATTAAAGTAAAGCATGTTGTATCGACTGTTGCTTACAGCGTTTGCTTTTAGTGGCTCGATACGGGACGGTATATGTACACACTGTAGAAAAAAAACGAAAGACGGCCAGCTCTCGCGCGAGTGCGCGCGAGCTGTAAAATTTGTGATACGGCTCCAGCCGTCACGGCAAGACCTGTATGTACCTCTCTCTCCCTCGTTTTCTTGTCTTTTTTTTTCACTCGGCCGGCGTCTTGTTTTCGGACGCGCGTTTTTTAATCGTCCCCGCGGCGTTCGCCATTTGCATGATTGCCCGCGAATCCCGTTTGGCGCCTCCGACAGACGAGTGAAGCGGGCCGCCCGAGCAGTCGGCGCCCAGACACGCAGGCGGCTGTGTGGAGGCGCCGCTGCCTGCAGCAGGGATAATTGCGGACGCGGGACGCTTCCTCGTTACCACCGGTCGGCCGTGTAATCACCCGAGGGCGACCGAGCGGCGCCGAATACTGCCGAACGCTGATCCGAACTCGGCGCACGCGCAGTCGTACTGCTGCTCGTTAGGACAGTAACTGCACAGAAAGCGAAAATATCAAGAGTGCAAGGCCCGGGTTACGATACGGAAACAACAGACCGACAGTAGCGCTACGTGTGGCCTGGCAGTGAACTTCGAATTCGGGAAAATATGGAGCGATACTTTGTATTCTTCCTTTTGCGAAATACGAGTACTAGATTTTATTTTTCATTTGTACTTTATGAGCGTGTCTGGTCGCCTAGTGGTAAGGCTGGTATTACACTATCAAATTTCTTTGTCAAATATCTTTGTCAAAGATATTTGATGGTGTAATCTAGGGCCCTTCGACCATAAATATAATAGACTGGCCCTGACGTCGTTTTCGTGGCTCCAACATCTCTGGGCTGAAGTCACGTGAATCTTGGCAAAACATGGTTGTTTCGTGTTGCGCTTATGGCTGAACTCAGCGTTTTGTCGGGGGAAATGGCATTACATTTCACGTGTGTTTCTATGATAGTGCAGATGCGTTTATTAAAACCTGCTGAAGTGACTTTTATATGTTTTTTACAATTGAAATAGAGTATCACCTAAATTAAAGTATTGAACGTGATGCCTGTACAGTCAGACTTATATTACATTTTGGAAAGTATCTGTGATAATTCGGTTACAGAAGTAAGTATAATCGTTTCTCGTTCCTACTTATAGGCTCCCTAAGGATGAAAACCGAAGGCAGCTTTGGATACAGGCCCTGAAATGGAAAAACTTTAAGCCATTTGCACATACGCGCCTTTGCTCGAAGCACTTTGCGGAGAAGTGTTTTGATAGGTTAGTTATTATTTACAATGTATATCTATAATTTGTATTTACAGTGTCTGTCATTTTTAAATCTAGGCTCCAAAATTATTTTCTGAAACTTCAAAGTCTCACCTTTCATCTAAAATATCATTTTTTTTAAATTGATAGTTTAAACTTTTGTAAAAATAGTGGGAACTGAACCTTTGAAGTGCACCTAAAATTGATACACTAAAAGGGACCTGCTCCTAAAATCAACAATTTTGACACCTATAGTTGACATAATTCCCATATCCCATTTTCTTTTATAAGTGACTAGAGCTCAAAACGTGGCGAATCCAATGTTTCAAGTCTTGACACGAGCCCACTCTTAATGTTTAAAAGAATTTTAACGACATTTTACTTTAATTGATAGTTATAGTAATTTCGTCCCGCTGCCCACCAGAGTGGCGTCCGATGTATTTGTTAGATTTTATAAATGGTACTGTGAACAAATCCAGGTCAAATGTAGTTCTGGCATAATTTTCACAAATAAAAAACTAATTTTTGTTGGAAGCGTTTGGCAGTCAATTGAGAAATGTGGGTAAAATACGATACAAACATAGGATGGCAGGTCGCTGATTTGAAATCCCGCCACGTTTTGCCAACAGTCACGTGGTTTATGTTGGAGCCACACTAGCCCCATAGCTTCTGCACAGCAAGGCCAGTCTATTAGTATCTATGGTCGAAGCTAGGGCCTCGCTGTAGATTTGATCAAAGAAGTCGCTTGTCTTCTGTTCACTACAATGTGACATGTTACGACATGGAGCGCTAGCATCGCTGCATTCTGTCGTCTGTAGTGTTTTTATAAACATTGCCGGTAAATACAATTGGTGTGTGCCGACAACTACAAAATTAATAGAGATGTATGAAGCTGATGAGGCTCTTTACAACGTGAGGCACGCTGAATACAAAAATAGATTATGAAGATTGGAGACCTGACCTAACCTAACCTAACCTAACCTAACCTAACCCTCTCCTGTAGCAAGGAATCAGACTGTTACAGTGAGCCTGTCTTCTGCAGATGTTGTTGTTGTTGTGATCTTCAGTCCTGAGACTGGTTTGATGCAGCTCTCCATGCTACTCTATCCTGTGCAAGCTTCTTCATCTCCCAGTACCTACTGCAACCTACATCCTTCTGAATCTGCTTAGTGTATTCATCTCTTGGTCTCCCTCTACGATTTTTACCCTCCACGTTGCCCTCCAATGCTAAATTTGTGATCCCTTGATGCCTCAAAACATGTCCTACCAACCGATCCCTTCTTCTAGTCAAGTTGTGCCACAAACTTCCCTTCTCCCCAATCCTATTCAATACCTCCTCATTAGTTACGTGATCTACCCACCTTATCTTCAGCATTCTTCTGTAGCACCACATTTCGAAAGCTTCTATTCTCTTCTTGTCCACACTAGTTATCGTCCATGTTTCACTTCCACACATGGCTACAGTCCATACAATACTCGATGTTAACTAATTTCTCTTCTTCAGAAACGATTTCCTTGCCATTGCCAGTCTACATTTTATATCCTCTCTACTTCGACCATCATCAGTTATTTTACTCCCTAAATAGCTAAACTCATTTACTTCTTTAAGCGTCTCATTTCCTAATCTAATCCCCTCAGCATCACCCGATTTAATTTGACTACATTTCATTATCCTCGTTTTGCTTTTGTTGATGTTCATCTTATATCCTCCTTTCAAGACACTGTCCATTCCGTTCAACTGCTCTTCCAAGTCCTTTGCTGTCTCTGACAGAATTACAATGTCATCGGCGAACCTCAAAGTTTTTACTTCTTCTCCATGAATTTTAATACCTACTCCGAATTTTTCTTTTGTTTCCTTTACTGCTTGCTCAATATACAGATTGAATAACATCGGGGAGAGGCTACAACCCTGTCTCACTCCTTTCCCAACCACTGCTTCCCTTTCATGCCCCTCGACTCTTATAACTGCCATCTGGTTTCTGTACAAATTGTAAATAGCCTTTCGCTCCCTGTATTTTACCCCTGCCACCTACAGAATTTGAAAGAGAGTATTCCAGTTAACGTTGTCAAAAGCTTTCTCTAAGTCTACAAATGCTAGAAACGTAGGTTTGCCTTTTCTTAATCTTTCTTCTAAGATAAGTCATAAGGTTAGTATTGCCTCACGTGTTCCAACATTTCTACGGAATCCAAACTGATGTAGCAGTTCTTAAGTGAATATTGTGCTCTGTGATATGATGATACACTTCATTGAGCACATACAGAACCGTATGCTCATCCATTCTTAAGTAATTGATGTACGACTTGACGTCCTCCACTATAAGCTCACGTAACAAGTTTTGTTGAATGCTTTTATCTTGTCGTCGTAAAACCCACGGCTTCACCCAGGTATGTTTTCTTTTTTTTCCCCCGCTTCTCTTCCGCATGTGCACACAGTGCAATTGTGGTACATGCAACTGCTGCGGTTAATAAAAATTTGTTGTTGTCAGCCATCTTGAACTTTGATGAAAAATATGATGACAATGTAATACCCCTTCTAGCGCAACGTCAAAGATCTTTGTCAAATATATTTGACGGAATATTTGATCACATCTTTGATCAAATCTTTGACAAAGAAATTCGATAGTGTAATACCGGCCTAAAGTATAGTTACCTGAAAAGCCTAACATTGCAATTTCGACCGTGTGGCTATTATCAATTGGAAATTATGTTCCTCATTACGACCTTCTTCTGTGTACTGCACTCTTTGAATTGCAATGTAAACATTTTGCTCGAATTCTGCCTAATTTTTGCTCTCATTCGTAATATTGGGTAGGGCAAATGATTCCATATTTGTTTTTGTTTCATAGCAAAAAGAAACTGGTTTCATCGTTTAGTATCCTGTGATTCATGTCTACTTGTTACTGCCTACGAATCCGTGTGTAAACTACATTTAAATGCACTGTAAGTATACTGCTCGTATTCTGCGGTATTTTTGTTCCCATCCGTTTTTCATTTTCACACATTTAATGGAGTCTGCCGAAATTTTCATTGATTTCTACTAAAATGTAGTGTATGAAGCATCTGTTGATAACGTGTGATAACATTTCCGTAACTGCTGTCGCATTTATATCATTTAGAAGGAAGAATGCTCTAGTCGTCAGTTCTACAAAGCAGACTCATCTGCATCTACATCCATACTCTGCAAGCCACTGTGAAATGTGTGGCAAGAAGCAACACCATTCAAAGCAGAATTACATACTTATTCCATGACAACATCTAATGGAGTAGCATAACAGTACTGTCAAAAAGTGCTAACATGGAGTTCAAAATGTTCAAATGTTCAAATGTGTGAAATCTTATGGGACTTAACTGCTAAGGTCATCAGTCTCTAAGCTTACACACTACTTAATCTAAATTATCCTAAGGACAAACACACACACTCATGCCCGAGGGAGGACTCGAACCTCCGCCGTGACCAGCCGCACAGTCCATGACTGGAGCGCCTTAGTAACATGGAGTTCTCCATTATATGCGAGAAAGTACGAAAAACGGAAGCAAACAAAAATAAGGCAGAATACGAGCAGTATACTTACAAAACATTTAAATAGAGCTGTTCACACACAGCACCTTTTCATCTTTTTCGTGAAATGGATGGACTCATGAGTGTAATATCGGCAGTTCCTGCCCGTGCACTGATACTGAAGCTAAGCTAATGCCTCACGTCCATGATTGCTCGTGGATCTACATCTGCCCACTCAGAAATATTGTTGTAATTTACTACACAATGTCTTGTCAATTCTGTCTCAAATGCCTACACCGTCAAATACTAAACATCACTCGTCAGAAATAAAATGGTCCATATCTCAACAGATACTGATTTCAGGTAGGTTTGTAAAACTGCTGTAGACGCTCTTAAGTAAGCGTAGGCCTGTTAGCTTTTAGGGGAATCAAATAAGACACGCTTGCGATCATTACGAGGTAATGCCTGATAGATATGTAACACACCCACAGTACAGGTAACGCAGGTATGACCTTAACTGACCAAAGCTACCAGGAAAAGCCAGGAGCGCTGAACTGTCTAGAAAATGAACCTTGATATACACTCTGTGTTCGAAAGTATCGGGACAACCCCAAAAACATACGTTTTTCATGTTAGGTGCATTGTGCAGCCACCTAATGTCAGGTACTCAATATCAGCGACCTCAGTAGTCATTAGACATCGTGGAGGAGCAGAATGGAGGGCTCCACGGAGCTCACAGACTTCGAACGTGGTCGGGTGATTGGATGTCACTTATGTCACTCGTCTGTAAGCGAGATTTCCACACTCCTAAACATCCCTAGGTCCACAGTTTCCGATGTGATACTGAAGTGGAAACGTGAAGGGACACATACATCACAAAAGCGTACAGACAGACCTCGTCTATTGACTGACAGAGACCGCCGACAGTTGAAGAGAGTCGTAATGTATAATAGGCAGATATCTATCCAGACCATCACACGGGAGTTCCAAACTGCATCAGGATCCACTGCAGGTACTACGTCAGTTAGGCGGGAGGTGAGAAAACTTGAATTTCATTGTCGAGCGACTGCTCATAAGCCACATATCGCGCCGGTAAATGCCAAACCACGCCTTGCTTGGTGTAAGGAGCGTAAACATTAGATGATTGAGCAGTGTAAAAACGTTGTGTGCAAAAACGAATCACAGCACACAGTGTAGCGATCCGATTGCGAATACCTGGTGAACGTCATCTGCCACCGTGTGTAGTGCCAACAGTAAAATTCGGAGGCGGTGGTTTTATGATGTGGTCGTGTTTTTCATGGAGGGGACTTGCACCACTTGTTGTTTTGTGTGGCACTATCACAGCACCGGCCTATACTGATGTTTTAAGCACCTTCTTGCTTCCCACTGTTGAAGAGCAATTCAAGGATGGCGATTGCATCTTTCAACACGATCGAGCACCTGTTCATAATGCACGGCCTGTGGCGGAATGGTTACAAGACAATAACATCCGTGGAGTGGCCTACACAGAGTCCTGACCGGAATCCTATAGAACACCTTTAGGATGTTTTGGAACACCGACTTCGCGCCAGGCCTCACCGACCGACATCGATTCCTCTCCTCAGTGCAGCACTCCGTGAAGAATGGGCTACTACTCCCCAGAAACCTTCCAGCACGTGACTGAACGTATGCCTGCGAGAGTGGAAGCTGTGATCAAGACTAAGGGTGGGCCAACGCCATATTGAGTATTACAGATGGAGGGTGCCACGAATATTTTCAGTCAGGTTCAAAAATGTTCAAATGTGTGTGAAATCTTATGGGAGTTAACTGCTAAGATCATCAGTCCCTAAGCTTATACACTACTTAACCTAAATTGTCCTAAGGACAAACACACACACCCATGCCCGTGGGAGGACACGAACCTCCGCCGGAACCAGCCGCACAGTCCATGACTGCAGCGCCCTAGACCGATCAGCTAATTCCGCGCGGTTTCAGTCAGGTGTCCGGATACTTCTGATCACATAGTTTATACTGAGTATTTTTGTTCTACATATTACATTTCTGTCTGTTGTTTAAGAATAAACAATATTTATAGGAAAACTGGAATTGTCAATGTTTGATTCAGGTTTTATTCTAAAATTGTTGAATTGTGACGTGAACGAGAGGGCTGTTGTAGTAAAAATAAAAAAAACAATACAGATTTATCATATAGCACTAGAAAGTACTATTTCCTCAGCAAAAACGTAAAACTAAATAAAAAGTAAAACGCAAAAGAAAAATATATCAAACATTGCTTCAGTACTTCGTCGAACTTATATAAAACATGTGTCTGTTACTTAGAAGCAACTTTTGCTTGTATCAGTAATATCAGTTTGATTACGACGAAGAACGTTCTAAATGGTTCAAATGGCTCTGAGCACTATGGGACTTAACATCTGAGATCATCAGTCCCCTAGAACTTAGAACTACTTAAACCTAACCTAACCTAAGGACATCACACACATCCATGCCTAAGACAGGATTCGAGCATGCAACCGTAGCAGTCGCGCGGTTCCGGACTGTAGCGCCTAGAACCACGTGGCCACCGCGGTCGGCGAAGAACGTTCTCTTGGGTACAAAATAACAGTAATAATTATATGTAGATGCTTACGTTTGGGAATGTAAACTGCTCTTTGATTGCTTTGGTTACTTAAAGGCGCTGAAGGTACGCGATCAACTCATTTTTATTACTTTTAAAATACAAGGATATAAAATACGCAATGAACTAACGTTAAATGATGTGCAGTTCTAATTCTGTGCAAAACAAACAGCCAAACGAAAATGCAAAGAAGTCATCGGTTCCCAGTTTCACTGTTACACGCTCATTTATGTTTCTTTGCCTACCAACACTAATGGTAATTCTATCATTTACTACATCATTTATGTAGTGCACCAAAACAACTGAACCGCAGTTTTGATGGAGCGTAACTCTAGTTTCAGGGAAGAGTTAGTAGTAATACCTAATACTATATCCTAGAGGAATATGTCACACTTAAAAAACAAAAACAAAAGAAAAAGGCAATAAACTGATAAACTTAGAGAGCTCGTAGACAGTCTATAGAGGAACTCATGTCTGAAAACTTCCAATGACGCTACAGTATGTCGAAGTTAGAGGAAGGAACGCCTGCCGCTAGGCAACCCCTCCGGCAGCAAACAGGAGCTGCGTGGCTGACTCCTTTGCCGTCACTGTTTTTCCTTACATCTGATGTTCGCTGCTGAAGGAATGGCCTTTTGGTACGCGTTTTCCTATCCTCAATTTATTCCTCTAGACATCCTCTACAACTTCTCGGTATATTTTTGTTACACGCGGTGTATTCGGAATGGCTGCCTGTCGGCATCGGCACAGTAGTGGGCTCGTCGCGCCATCTTTTGCTACATTTTGTAACTATTTCTTTTTCTTCTGCCATACGTGTTCCTCATTCTCCGATAATATTCGATTGCAATTTAACGTCATTCTGATGAGTGGTGTTATTTCGACACCGGTTTGAAAGTTTATGGTGGTTGGTTCTGAGCACTATGGGACTTAACATCTGTGGTCATCAGTCCCCTAGAACTTAGAACTACTTAAACCTAACTAACCTAAGGACATCACACACATCCATGCCCGAGGCAGGATTCGAACCTGCGACCGTAGCAGTCGCGCGGTTCCGGACTGCGTGCCTAGAACCGCTAGACCACCGCGGCCGGCTTTGAAAGTTTAGCTTTAGCTATAATCACCCTTTATTTCTCAAGCCAATCATGTACTTGTGAAGACACTCGATACGGTCGGTTAACAGTTGACGCTTTGAGATAGTGTCAAATGCTTCTCGGAAAAGTAGGAAGACGGAATCTGTCTGCTGAGCTGCATATACATGTGTGTCCAGGATGTCGTAAAATACTACATATGTTCCAGTTTGAATGCAGCAACCGCGCTTGTCCTGCAGCGGTGTTATTTAGCCTGCAACAAAGTCACGTACGAGCCGTAAACACGTCCCTCGTCTACCTCCGAACGAAGGAGTGTAAACGTAGATGTAAAGGTGAATGTAGGACCTCCCTGACACGGGCGACGTCGTCTCGCGTGACAGACCTCGACTGCAAGTACGAAATGAACTGAAGAAACGACCCGGGTGTAGACGGGGGTGAGGTCACGGGACGTGGCGATCAGACGCTTTGTTTACGAGACGCTGACCCGCGCGCAGCACCAGCCGCCGTCTGTTTACGGTCCATTGTTCTGGCGGGCTGACCACCACCGCAACACGCGGCGCTGCGCTAGCCGAGCGCAGATCCGCGTCGGAACGGCAGCTGCGGCGCCGCTGTGCCGTTATGGCCGCCGATGGGAACGCGCGGCAGCTACTGGGCGTATCGGGAGCGCTCTCAAGCGCACGCAACTGCCACCAAACGGAAAAGGGCTGTCTGCAACTACTAAATCTCGAGGATTTGCTGATTGACCAACGTTCATGACGCCGTATTGCAACCCGATGCGACCGCGAAACTGGATAGCATTCGGGCGCCGTATTGAATTCCATCGTATTTCAGTGTGTTTGTATTACATATACATCTACATCTACATTTATACTCCGCAAGCCACCCAACGGTGTGTGGCGGAGGGCACTTTACGTGCCACTGTCATTATCTCCCTTTCCTGTTCCAGTCGCGTATGGTTCGCGGGAAGAACGACTGCCGGAAAGCCTTCGTGCGCGCTCCAATCTCTCTAATTTTACATTCGTGATCTACTCGGGAGGTATAGGTAGGGGGAAGCAATATATTCGATACCTCATCCAGAAACGCACCCTCTCGAAAACTGGACAGCAAGCTACACCGCGATGCACAGCGCCTCTCTTGCAGAGTCTGCCACTTGAGTTTGCTAAACATCTCCGTAACGCTATCACGCTTACCAAATAACCCTGTGACGAAACGCGCCGCTCTTCTTTGCATCTTCTCTATCTCTTCCGTCAACCCGATCTGGTACGGATCCCACACTGATGAGCAATACTCAAGTATAGGTCGAACGAGTGTTTTGTAAGCCACCTCCTTTGTTGATGGACTACATTTTCCAAGGACTCTCCCAATGAATCTCAACCTGGTACCCGCCTTACCAACAATTAATTTTATATGATCATTCCACTTCAAATCGTTCCGCACGCATACTCCCAGATATTTTACAGAAGTAACTGCTACCAGTGTTTGTTCCGCTATCATATAATCATACAATACAGGATCCTTCTTTCTATGTATTCGCAATCCATTACATTTGTCTATGTTAAGGGTCAGTTGCCACTCCCTGCACCAAGTGCGCTGCAGTTCTTCCTGCATTTCGCTGCAATTTTCTAATGCTGCAACTTCTCTGTATACTACAGCATCATCCGCGAAAAGCCGCATGGAACTTCCGACACTATCGACTAGGTCATTTATATATATTGTGAAAAGCAATGGTCCCATAACACTCCCCTGTGGCATGCCAGAGGTTACTTTAACGTCTGTAGACGTCTCTCCATTGTTCTGTTTGCTAAAAACTCCTCAAACCAGCCACACAGCTGGTCTGATATTCCGTAGGCTCTTACTTTGTTTATCAGGCGACAGTGCGGAACTGTATCGAACGCCTTCCGGAAGTCAGGGAAAATGGCATCTACCTGGGAGTCTGTATCTAATATTTTCTGGGTCTCATGAACAAATAAAGAAGGTTGGGTCTCACACGATCGCTGTTTCCGGAATCCATGTTGATTCCTACAGAGTAGATTCTGGGTTTCCAGAAATGACATGATACGCGAACATAAAACATGTTCTGTGTGTTATGTAGTGTTCTGCGCCCTGCCAAAACTGCGGTTCGGTAGTTTTGGTACAGTACATAAATGGCGTAGCATATGGTAGGATTACAGGTAGCATTGGTAGGGAAAGAAACAAATATACATTCAGCCAAAGCATTATGACCACATACTTAGCAGCCGGTATGTCCACCTTTGGCACCACCAGTGGCGACGCTTCGTGGCATAGAAGCAACGATGCCTTAGAAGGTCGCTGCGAGGGCGCTGACGCCACATCTGCACACACTAAACTAAACTCCTCCCGCATAGACCATGAAGGCCGCCGTTTCATCCTCAGCCCACAGGCGTCACTGGATGCGGATATGGAGGGGCATGTGGTCAGCACACCGCTCTCCCGGCCGTATGTCAGTTTCCGAGACCGGAGCCGCTATTTCTCAATCAAGTAGCTCCTCAGTTTGCCTCACAAGAGCTAAGTGCACCCCGCTTGCCAACAGCGCTCGGCAGACCGGACGGTCACCCATCGAAGTGCTAGCCCAACCCGAAAGCGCTTAACTTCGGTGATCTGACGGGAACCGTTGTTACCACTGCGGCAAGGCCGTTGGTACATCTGCACACATAGGTCACCTAAATTCTCGGAAATCCCGGGAAGGGGGCGATGAACTCTCAGGCCACGTTCAGTCACATCCCATATGTGTTCTATTGGGTTCACATGTGGCGAATTGGCGGCCAGCACATCAACTGGAACTCGCCACTGTCTTCCTCTAACCACTCCGTCATACTGCTGGACTTGTGACATGGCGCATTATGTTGCTAAAATATGCTACTGCCGCCGGGAAACGTGATCGTCATGAAGGGGTGTACGTGGTGTGTATCCAGTGTACGATACACCATGACCACCATGGTGCCTTGGTCGAGCTCCACTGGACCCATGGTTGCCCACTTGAATGTTTTCCAGGGCATAAAGGAACCACCGCCACTGATACGAAATGAAGGAGCACTGAGAAGAAGAAGAATGGAGCCTAAGGGAAACCCTTGTCAGGAAAAGGGACACATTAGAGGGACATTCAGAAATAAACATGGCACTAGGAGGAGCATTAGAGGAGAAGGGATGTCGGATGTAGTAGTTTTGTAAATACGAATAGATTAGCACAGCAGAGGAAAAGATGGAACACAGCACCAAACCAGCTGAAAGACAGCTGACTTAAAAAAAAAAGTCGCCTCTATTATGTCATCATTCTTACCCAGTCACTCATATTCATTCCCTTGCCATTCTCAAAATATCTGTTCAATTACTCCCTCAGATTTCGGATGCCTTTAAGATTCATGTCTCTGGCAGACTTTCGAAATTGCAATAGTGTCAGTTACTTGAGGCACAATGGGAACTCTCCCTCATCTTAAATATTCCTGAAGACGAACTCTGTGGCTGAAATGTAGAGTTCTTGATGCAGCGCAACGACCTAGAAAACTTTACATTTTTGCTGACACCGGCAACGAAAGCTCACAGACCTATGCATTGGGACCTTATGATTGAACACAGCGCTACATTTTCTCAGTGAATTTATAAGCGTGCACCTGATCATCGCAATCTGCTTGTGTATTTACAAGAATTCAGTGACTTGTTCAATAACATTTTAATCTTCAGGATCATCTATTTGACACATTACCTGTGTTAACTTTTGTATTACTTCAGTTTCCAACCCTCTCGGTAAATTCACTCCTTGTTAAAGTTCTCCTGCAGTCGAAGTAACTAAAACAAGATATAATCCATTGATACATACTCCACCATCCGAGTCCGTATAAAGAAAACTTTCAGAGGCATGATATATGAATTCGTAACTTTCCCACTTGATGCAGCTGCGTTTCTCCTTGACGCCACTAGCTCTCTTACTGCCGTTGGTTGCTACTAGGAAATGGGCTTCCGTAAGAGACAGAGTGAAAGTAATGTCTATTCACTAACTCCGAGAGTTTTTTTCTTATGACTTTGTTTATGTAAGAAACTGGTAGCGTCTGTCTTATAGTGCCTGTAAGTGAAATTATTTTATTCCGATTTTCACATAGTTTTTAATATAGGAGACGAATTTCCTGCAAGAGTCCGCGATCGTAGAGAATATTATCTGAACAAAACCGTCTAGTTCGCTTGTTGAAATTTATTTATTTACTTCCAGGTTTCGGTTGTGCCATCGTCAGGTATCAAAAAGCTTACACCTAATAAAAGTACGCCGGCCGGTATGGCCGAGTGGTTCTAGGCGCTTCAGTCTGGCACCGCGCGACCGCTACGGTCGCAGGTTCGAATCCTGCCTCGGGAATGGATGTGTGTGATGTCCTTAGGTTAGTTAGGTTGAAGTAGTTCTAAGTTGTAGGGGACTGATGACCTCAGAAGTGAAGTCCCATTGTCCTCAGAGCCATTTGAACCATTTTTTTAAAATAAAAGTACGTTCTGTGTCGGTACTGAAAACTATACCTAATGCCTGTGAGAACTAGATATCGATTTTAGTACTGGCCTTCTTGTGTAAGGTCTAGCTTTTTGATATTGATGATAACAGTTGCCGAAAACCTCGTAAAAAAAAAAAAAGAAATTTTAATAAGCGATCTAGACGGTTCTGTGTAGAAAATATTATCAGGGTTGTGGTTTACGAGACGCGATCAAGTCAAGTTTTCACTATGTCAAGTAATATACAGTGAAAGGTATATCCGATTTTCCACATCAGAACTTAGCACATAGCCAGCCAGCATGTCTAGCACATTCATGACGCAACATAATTTGGTGACCAACCCCAATATAAAAGCGCCATTGGCACTAAAAATCTTGTCATTGTCAAAGATACTGCAATATTTTTTTATCCAGATTAGCAGTTGCAGTACTTACAACGCAGTTTCTAATAGATGAAATACGAGTAGTTGTTATTAGTTGTCGGTCTACGACGGAAGATGTCACCGAATTCTGTTTATAGTATGAGATGCAAAAATTGATGGTTGTGCTTTGGCAAAACGTAACGTCGGATGAATGACCACAAAGTTCTCCAGACACCAGGCAGCAAAAGGAAACTGGCTGACAGGGCACAGAATAGCAACATCCAGAGACACGCCAGCGCGTCGGACCACGACGAGATTGGTTACGGCCGTACTGAAGCGACGGAATTACGACAGAGACGAATGGTTAGGTCGAACAAAGCGAGCGCATATTCGCGCCGGCAGGACGTCAAATAGCTCTGGGAATTGTTCGTGTAGCGACTAATTGACTTTGCCACCGGCCGCAGGGGGCCGCGCGGGAAAAAGCCAGGCGGCTATCGTTGCAGCGGCGGCCGACCGTGCCGTGACTCGGCGTGTTTGGATCAGTTGCAGCCGCCGTTGCAGCTGCAGCAGTGCAGCCGATGCAACGCGCGGTGCAGCCACCTGGTCCGCACCTGCGAAATACGCGGTATAGCTAAAGGGGTCGCGCCGAGCACACGGCTATTACAACCGACTCACACGCTGAAACATATATATCATGTGTACTCGTATTTTGACATAATATTGCCGAATTTTGCACTCCTTTTTTTCGATGTATTCTACCAGAGCGTTGCGGTAAGTAAGAAAGGCGCTTCAAATGGCTCTGAGCACTATGGGACTCAACTGCTGAGGTCATAAGTCCCCTAGAACTTAGAACTACTTAAACCTAACTAACCTAAGGACAACACACACATCCATGCCCGAGGCAGGATTCGAACCTGCGACCGTAGCGGTCGCGCGGTTCCAGACTGTAGCGCCAGAACCGCTCGGCCACCAGCGGCCGGCAAGAAAGGCGCTGAGAGGGGGAGAGGGGTGGTGTTGTGCTTGAATTTTATTCGCATCAGTTACAGCAGTGCAGTGGCACTTCAGGACGAGGTCACAATCACTGGCAATTCCATTCGACGATATTCTACATCCACATCTACTTAAAAAAAAAAAAAATATTTACTCTTTAATACATGATACACAAGCAACCCACCACCTAATACATTAGTGGGCCCTACTTCATACTAATATAATTATTAGTACTGTAGCTTCTTTATTCTATGAATGGTAGTACTATTACTCTTCCACTATCGGCACTACTGCTAAATCCTAAGGTTACCAGTATTTACCTACGTCCACTACTTATGCCAGTCTACTCTACCTGCAGCGTTACAGGTGAGGTGTTTATAAACCTACATTAGCTGGCCGTGCTCACCGAGCTAATCCTGGTGAGCATACGCCTGGCACGGGGCTGGCCCAGAATAGTTGATCGCTGCAGTACTACTCTAATGTTGCTATCCCAGCTTATCCTACATCTAACCTAATACTAAGTCCTGTGTCAAGTCCGGCGAGTGTCAGAATCGGGTAATAAGGTGCACCATCCCCCTAATCCCAGACTTGGCGGATCCCAGCCGTGAAGCTTCTGTGAAGTTTGGAAGGTAGGAGACGAGGTACTGGCAAACTGAAGCTGTGACGGCGGGTCACGAGTCGTGCTTCGGTAGCTCAGATGGTAGAGCACTTGCCGGCGAAAGGCAAAGGTCCCGAGTTCGAGTCTCGGTCCAGCACACAGTTTTAGTCTGCCAGAAAGTTTCATATCAGAGCACACTCCGCTGCAAAGTGAAAACCTCATTCTTGTAATCCACCGTTAGACACCGTGGGAACCAACTTTCACACGCTTTCGAATATCCAAGAGTGCGTATAATTGCATGCACACTTCCTTTGCTGATTGACTGATGCAGCGCCGACTGCCGAGTCGAATGCGTCTGTCCTCGCGAATGACATCAGCAGCTCGCTGCAACATGTCAAGTGTGACAGCCGTGGATGGTCTCCCCGACCGCTGCAAATCGTGGATCTCCGCCGAGCCGCCTTCTGATGAGCTAACCCTCCGTGCCCATCGACTAACTGTACTTCTGTCGACAGCAGATGCTCCACAGACTTTGCACAAGCATTTGTGAATATTCTCCACAGTTTCTTTCTCTGCAATGAGAAATTCAATGACGGCACGTTGCTTGTAACCTACATCATCTACAGACGCCGTTTTGAAACTGTCCTGCAGCTTCGCTACCTGTCGGAAGTGACGGAAACTTGGCGCGTCACTCTGGAGACTTCAAATAATACATACGTAGCGTTTCGCATTCGTATCATTGTCTTCGGCAGAGAAAAAAAAATGCGGTGCATTACTTTCTGGGCAACCCTTGTATACTGTATATGATTGCAGGTAACGTTCTCCAGGCATTCGCCAAACCCATACCCTTCCATTGTGTTACCGTGGTGTATATCGTGATTTATCACGCCACAGCACTCGTGTCCAGTCATCGACTGTCCAGTGGTGTCACTATTTACACCACCTCAACCGTCGCTTAGCAGTGATTACGGAAATGTGTGACTTACGAGGAGGTTCTAGACCACTGTACTCGACTCTTTCCAACCGCGTGCGCACAGTCTTTATGGCAGTTGGACTGCTTATAACGCTTTCGAACTCAAGAGTGAATCCTTCCGCTGATTTTTTTTATAATATCCCTCCACGGTGCTCGATGGTCTGTGTCCGTCAGTACATGAGTTCTGTCTGGTCTTGGTTCAGACGTGGTCGTTTCCAATTAACAATCATATCACCAAAGGTCGACTTGAGCAGCTTAAGAAGCGTTGAAATCTCCCTGATAAATTTGAATATGCTTGACATCAAGAGGGGTCGATCTAGAGTAACATGAGATACTGAAATTAAAACTTCACAAAATCGCTAATTATAATTTCAGTTATGATGACCTGTTTTCGCAAATCTGAGTTGCCATCGTCACATCTTACGTGCTGAGGTTTATGTTCATAATATCCTATGATGGATCCTTATTTTTGCCGAAACTGGACACCATAACTACACTACTGGCCATTAAAATTGCTACACCACGAAGACGACGTGCTACAGATGCGAAATTTAACCGACAGGAAAAAGATGCTGTGATTTGCAAATGATTAGCTTTTCAGAGCATTCACACAAAGTTGGCACCGGTGGCGACACCTACAACCTGCTGACATGAGGAAAGTTTCCAACCGATTTCTCATACACAAACAGCAGTTGACCGGCGTTGCCTGGTGAAACGTTGTTGTGATGCCTCGTGTAAGGAGGAGAAATGCGTACCATCACGTTGCCGACTTTAATAAAGGTCGGATTGTAGCCTATCGCGATTGCAATTTATCGTATCGCGACATTGCTGCTCGCGTTGGTCGAGATCCAATGACTGTTAGCAGAATATGGAATCGGTGGGTTCAGGAGGGTAATACGGAACGCCGTGCTGAATCCCAACGGCCTCGTATCACTAGCAGTCGAGATGACAGGCATCTTATCCGCATGGCTGTAATGGATCGTGCAGCCACGTTTCGATCCCTGAGTCAACATATGGGGACGTTTGCAAGATAACAACCATCTGCACGAACCGTTCGACGACGTTTGCAGCAGCATGGACTATCAGCTCGGAGACAACGGCTGCGGTTACCCTTGACGCTGCATCACAGACAGAAGCGCCTGCGATGGTGTACTCAACGACAAACCAGGATGCACGAATGGCAAAACGTCATTTTTTCGGATGAATCCAGGTTCTGTTTACAGCATCATGACGGTCGCATCCGTGTTTGGCGACATCGCGGTGAACGCACATTGGAAGCGTGTATTCGTCATCGCCATACTGGCGTGATGGTATGGGGTGCGATTGGATACACGTCTCGGTCACCTCTTGTTCGCATTGACGGCACTTTGAACAGTGGACGTTACATTTCAGATGTGTTAAGACCCGTGGCTCTACCCTTCATTCGATCCCAGCGAAACCTTACATTTCAGCAGGATAATGCACGACCGCATGTTGCAGGTCCTGTACGGGCGTTTCTGGATACAGAAAATGTTCGACTGCTGCCCTGGGCAGCACATTCTCCAGATCTCTCACCAATTGAAAACGTCTGGTCAATGGTGGCCGAGCAACTGGCTCGTCACAATACGCCAGTCACTACTCTTGATGAACTGTGGCATCGTGTTGAAGCTGCATGGGCAGCTGTACCTGTACAGGCCATCCAAGCTCTGTTTGACTCAATGCCCAGGCGTATCAAGGCCGTTATTACGGCCAGAGGTGGTTGTTCTGGGTACTGATTTCTCAGGATCTATGCACCCAAACTACGTGAAAATGTAATCACAAGTCAGTTCTAGTATAATATATTTGTCCAATGAATACCCGTTTATTATCTGCATTTATTCTTGGTATAGCAATTTTAATGGCCAGTAGTGTAAAATTATCATTAGCGATCTTGGCTCTTGAAGTTGTTACATCCGTATTTCGTGCTCGTAAGTAATTTGCTGCTCAGGCACACCAGTAACTAGTCCACGTTCGTTGTCACTTAGCTCCTCTGATCGATTCATTGTCCTGTTACTATTTCGTGTTCGTGATATTTTTGCTACTCAGGCGACATCCAGTGACTAGTCCACGTTCGCTGTTACTTGGTTCTTCTGAGCGACCTATTGTCCTGTTACTGCTTCTCTTCCGGCAACACACATGCTCCACATATCCTTTTATAACGGCGGGTCCGCCTCTTGTGACGTCTGGGAGTCAATTCCGCATTGTATAGGGGTGTCCGGATGCTTTTGATCAGGTAGTGTGTACCCAGAAGCTTCTCAGATGTTGAGGTGTTACAGTGCAGGATGAAGAAAGATAAGAGTCACCCTGCGTCGTGATGGAGGGCGCAGCTAGCTGCTCGGAGCAGACGCGGTTGTAAGCGGGAGACTCTGAGGCTCCTTTTTTGTTCCCGTGTTACCACTGCAGCCACTGCAAGTAATTACGACGCAGGAATTTCGTAAGTGGCTGTAAAATGGGGGGACAGCGCAGCAGCGGGTGTGTCCGGCACTTTGCATAGGGACCAGACGAGTGAGGTGGCACCCAGATTGCTGGGTACCGGTGTTCCACAGTGGCTGGTTCTGCTAGGCTGTAACTGGAACTGCACCTTTCGAGGTGTGCTGTCTCTGGCGAAATGCTGTCTCGACATTGCCTATACCTCCACCTTGTGTTGTCGCTTCAGTGTGACTGCGATCGCTGAAGCACGCTTGCGTTGTGTCGCTCCACTGCAGGCAACCTGCTTCGAGTCCTTTTGTTAGAAGACATTTTCGTGAGCCAAATTTCATTGTCAGCAGTATGTTGTGCCCTGCAACCATGAAATGTTGTGGAGAGCACAGATCGTAGATGCAAGATCTGATGGTCAGTGTCGATACGTCGCTACTTCTGCTTTCTGCCAGCCAAGCACGTCTTCAAAGGGGGGGGGGGGGGGGGGGGGAGAGGCTCTGAGCACTATGGGACTTAAAATCTGAGATCATCAGTCCCCTAGACTTACAACTACTTAAACCTAACTAACCTAAGGACAGCACACACATCCATGCCCGAGGCAGGATTCGAATCTGCGACCGTAGCAGCAGCGCGGTTCCGGACTGAAGCGCCTAGAACCGCTCGGCCACAACGGTCGGCTCAAGCACGTCTTACTCCTTGGAAAAAACTCATCTTTAGAACCACCAAGAACTGCTGAAAAATAAATCTTTATTTGTTTTCGGTTTCGATCAGCTGATCATCTTCAGGAATTATAAAACTATTTACAACGGCCTGTATAGCAACGTTCTCAGTGTAGCATCAAAGAAAACAAAACCTATCCCGCATCACTCACGTCAACGCTTATGTCATGCAGAAAGCACTCCACACAGAGATGGCTGCAAGCTTATTGGGATAGTGTACCAAGATTAATAAATTATATCAATGCCTTATGCTGGTGACTGTACAACGCAGTTTGCAGTTGATGGCAATGACGCAGGATGGTTGTTATGATACGCGAAAATGATCAGATGGTCGGAATCAATAGCAATTACATATTTATTTGAAACTTCGTGGCAGATCAGCGCACACTCCGTTGCAGAGTGAAAATTCATTCCGGAAAGGTTTACTTCTGAGCGGCTCTTGGCGGTATTGAATCATGCCTTGTACAAATACGCGCGGTGGGCACCACCTGTGCACAACATATTACCGCACAATGATTTGTCTTCCTACGGAGGTACAGGACACATCAAGTCTTCAGCATAGAATTTTAATTGGTCTGTTGTAGATCCACTGTTTTGCGATCTGTATCTGTTGCACTGTAGTCAGTGTTTTCTGAGGGCGACGGTTCAAATCAGAACCCTCCAAATATGGGTCGGTTCGTCCGTCATTCGGGATTAAGCTTCCAAAATTGCAGAACTCCTTCATGTTAACTGAATCTTCCGTGTATTACTTTTATTGTGTTAACCGATTTTCGGCTTACAAGGCCATCCTCTGACATTTACTGATTCCTCCATTTCGTGTACTACGTGAGGTGGTTTTTGTGTGTGAAGTTTATCACTAATCCCATCTTCGCTGCCGGCCGCTGTGATGTAGCGGTTCTAGGCGCTTCAGTCTGGAACCACACGGCTGCTACGGTCGCAGGTTCGAATCCTGCCTCGCGCATGGATGTGTGTGATGTCTTTAGCTTAGTTAAGCTTAAGTAGTTCTATGTCTAGGTGACTGATGACCTCAGATGTTAAGTCCTATAGTGCTAAGAGCCATTTGAGTCGCTTCCGAAACTTCCTTTTGTTTCTATTATTCCTACTTTGACGTACAGGTTGAGCTCTAAAAAGTAAATAGTCATACATTAATACAGTCTTTCTTGGTCTTCCATGTGTACTGTGCAGATCCACACATCGTAAAGAAGTCGAGGTGACGCTAAGGTGACGTTGACTCGCTACGCAGTTGTATCATGGGAATGGAAGGTCTCGAGAACGTTACAAAGTAAACAACGACGCGGCTGATTCAGCCAGGGACGCGTCGCCTCGATGCACCGCGCAGTGAGCGGTCTGCTGCAGCCGGCGCTACCTGTTGCTCCAGCGCGTCTCCTCCGGGTTCTCCAGCCCGCGTCCTTGGACACTCGTGCGCTAGCCGCGGCTGCGAGCGATCACGATACTGCCGCCCGTGCGCACGGCCCACATTCCGCAGATCTAGCCTTTGATTTCCGCAACTGCACTGCTACCACAATTATCCTCTAACCTTTGTTCTCCGCTCTGCGCCACTTTTCAAGGCCACTTCCCACCGTGCCGTGTTGCGTTGTTTCCCTGACAGGCGGGTCGACTGCGGAATCAACGGTCTTCTTCTTGCTAACCACAGACTTACAGCGAGACTAACGAACGAAATGTTAACTGTGCAATGCCTCAAGGCGAGGCACAGCCATAACGGTCAGTACACACTCAGACTCTTTGTCATATGCGTTGCGACATTCTCCAGAACACTCATTCCCAATGCATAAGGTGATCCATTGCAGCTGCTTGACAAGGCAGCTGTCATCACGTCTTCATACGACGCTTACGTATTCATGTACATGAACGTTGCACATTAATAGGAAAATGAAAGCTGTCACTCCTTCGATATTTGCCTGCATCGATGCGAGCTTCAACATATTATCTGACTTTTATCTTAATAATATGAATATTTATATAAGTGTTTGGAGAGAGAGAGAGAGAGAGAGACTGATTTTTGATTGAGATTTTTACTTTAAGTCGTAACTGGTACCTGAATTTTGGTTGCTGCCTCTTTGAATGGTCAGCTTCTGCACCAGCTGGTGACGTATTGTAATTTGGAGGAAGTTATTGTTCTTTATGGTTTAAAATATGACTCTGTTAGTTACTTGGCCGTATTGCGGATAGCCTTGAGCCCAAGTTTTCGTAGCTTTTCATACCTAAGGGACCACTGTTGTAAGTAAATAAGATCAAACGGCAATCTGCTTTTCGTGAGAAAAGGAGATTTCTTAGCACACAAACTTCCTTCAAACTACACGTCCTGCTGCATCAAAATTGGTCAGTGGCGTTCAGCACCATACTATTATACAAGAACATAATCCAGTTACTGCAATTAAGAAATTATGATAGGTTGTTACGTATTGAATGAAAACTATAGAGAATGCATTTCCTTTGCTGTATTTTAGTGAGCTTTGTACACTTACACCTCTGTCGATTGATAGCCGGCGACGACAATGAAGTTCACCTCCTTTTCCAAAAGCAAAATATTCCTACTCTTCACTTCCAGAAAATTTGTGTACATAAATTTTTGGCAACTATTACACATACTTTACTCGGTTTTATCACTGAAACAGCAATTTTCATTAAATGTAACAATACGTTCTGAGCGACGCCCTAGCAACACGTCCTCTTTCCACAAGATACAGATGAACAGTCCTCTTTTTTTTAATAAATCAATTGTCTTTTTTTTTATTGGAGTCCATACTCAAAGATTCACAACTACTATCGTTGCGGGGATTGCGCGCTAAAGAGTTTCTTGCTGTCCAGTTGCGCTTCACTTCACTTCAGGTACTTTTTGAATCAGATTTACATTTACGGCATTTACATACATTACTGAGCTTCTCAGAATAACATCAGGCACAAATTAGTTAAGAAAGGGGGCAGTGAGGCTCACATAACATTACAATATGTCGTGTTCTGCTTGTTATTATAAACAACTGAGGGAAGGAAGAAAGATTGGGTTTAGCGTCCCGTCGACATCGAGGTCATTAGAGACAGAGCACAAGCTAGGATTGTGTCAAAGATGGGGGAGGAAATCGGCCGTCCCCCTTTTAAAGGAACCATCCCGGCATTTGCCTGGACTGATTTAGAGAAATCACGGAAAACCTGAATCTGTATGGCCGGACGTGGGTTTGAACCGTAGTGCTCCCGAATACGAGTCCAGTCTGTTAATCACTCTGCCACCTCACTCGGTATACAAACGACTGACGTGTTTGCTTCTTTGTGTCACTTGACAAGGGCTACCAATACTGAAACTAGACACTCGTGATGCTCAAATAAATTTAATTTTTTGATAAATGATTGGAGCCTTAGCGGATTCACGTACATGGCATTTTAACAAATGCAGAAGACACCAGTTCGCTTAGAAAGGCGACATGTCATCGAAATCGGTGAAACGTACGCAATTCCTTTCCATGATTAAACATTTCACAAGCAAGGGACAGATCAGAAGCTTAAAATTTTCACAATACTGACTTCAAGAAAAAGACCCTTTCTTTGTACGTTTCTGATGTCTTCCGTTCATCCGCGAAGTGTATAATGATGCTCCGACACGACGAAATACTTAAACTTATTTAACGAATCCCTTCCTACATTATGTTTATCAAGACCCAAGACTCTTCTCAATGACTGTTCGATGATTTCGTCTTTTTGCTTTGTTTTCTTATACCCAAACTGTGTACAGTGGTTTGTCATAAGTTCCTCTGAAGTGTGTAGTAACAAGAAACACGCCGTCCTAAAACCTTACGCTGCGAGATGTTCGCGTCGCACTCCCACTTGAGTTTTGTAGATGTAAATTTTTAGTCTGCCACGTTTCCAAAACAAAAATTAAAAATGAGATACAGATACTCTAGAGCTGTAAACATATACTCTTCTCTGACTCCAAACTTGCGTGAAAAAAAACCATTATTTGTTGGTAAAATTTTCTCGTGTTATGAACCGAGCCGTGGCGTCATGTCTCAACTTTTCGACGAGTTTCCTACTCAAGCATGACTTCGCCTGAAGATGAGGAGTAGGAAACTCGTCGAAACG
The DNA here is from genome assembly GCF_023898315.1 of Schistocerca nitens. Lineage (NCBI taxonomy): Eukaryota > Metazoa > Arthropoda > Insecta > Orthoptera > Acrididae > Schistocerca > Schistocerca nitens. Next base: position 720,515,065 of record NC_064618.1, read on the forward strand.
TTGTAACAGCACCACACCTCATAAAACCAAAAGATTTCATCAATGAAAGTCGTGTAGTTAAAAACCAAAAGATTTCATCAATGAAATTCGCCTAGAAAACTTGAAATCCCACGTAATATATTTATGTTTCCACATGAATGCGGACATCTTGGGACCCGCAACGCTCAGAAATGGTTCAAATGGCTCTGAGCACTATGGGACTTAACATCTATGGTCATCAGTCCCCTAGAACTTAGAACTACTTAAACCTAACTAACCTAAGGACAGCACACAACACCCAGTCATCACGAGGCAGAGAAAATCCCTGACCCCACCGGGAATCGAACCCGGGAACCCGGGCGTGGGAAGCGAGAACCGCTACCGAACGCTCAGAACACACGTAATGATAATATGCATTTTTACTGGAACCGCCAACATTAAATCTCTGGAAATTTTACGTAAAATAATTCCACTAATTATAAAGGCTGAAATGTATTCGTTAATAATATGCGTATTTATTACACCTGTTACACATATGCAAATTATCAGCAGCGATAAGCTATAGATCTACCACATACTCGTTGAAGATCATAATGCCAACTGCTAGTTGACCATATTTGCTAAAATCAAATGCTCACAGATCATTTGGAAGTCTCAAACTAAACATTACACGGTCTAGCATGTCGTCACAGGTAACCGCAGCTACTTGTATGTTTTTACGAAATATACAGATTTTTTTTTTACGAAAATGTATACTGTAGCTGTCAACAGTAACTAAAATAAGGAAAAACATTGTTGTTATAGTATGTGCCATTTAAGTCGCTAGATATTGATGATAATGATGTTACAATTCATGAAGCAAGAAAATATCATCAAGACCAGAGACAACGGAAAAGAGTCTGTACTCGTACGTATTATAGAGTTTCAATATTGGTAGTCCTGTTCCAATAAGACATATATTTTAAATACAAATGTGCAGTTCCCAAGGTGATTACACAACTACTGAGTTTTTTTTCCTTTTTTTTCTTTTTTACCGATAGGCGAAAACTGCGTATTTGTAAATCGAGAGTACCTGACATTCGTTTTTCATTCGTGTTTTTCTTTTGGGCTGGGTGACTCACGATAACGGAATTGTTACGAAATATGTCGAGTGTGTGAACAGTGAAACATAAGATGCAAAGGTAATAAACATGTCGTCTTTAAAAAAAATGTTAGGTACGAGACGTGGCGTTTACTTAAAAGAATCACACTGCATTGGCCTTCTAATCTTCTAATCACTACTCCAAAAATGATTAAATGGCACAAATATTTGAGCACGTTTCAGCAGGAGAGAACAAGGAGAGGACTAGAGGCAGAAAAAAGGGTTTTGTAAACAGGCCGTGTGTGGTGACGGCGGAAGTATCGCTTTGCAGCCGACGCAAGAGGCGGTGTCGCGTGTCGGGCGGATCCTCGCCGCCGCGCCGTTGCGTCATGGCGAGTCGTCTTCGTCTTCAGGCGTTGCTCAGCAACGCGGCCCGCACTTGGCGGTACCCTCACGTTGTATGTACCGACCAAAGCAACGCCACAATGAAATTACAAATAAAAAGAAGTCTGTGTTTCCCATTCAGTAGGGCACCAAGGTCAGAATGTAGCGTCCAGTCAAAGTCGAGGTCATTGGGAGCGGAGCTCCAGCAAGAGCCAAAGAAACTGGTACGCCTGCCTAACATCGTGTAGGGCCCCCGCCAGCTTGTAGAAGTGCCGCAATACGACGAGGCATGGACTCGACTAATGTCTGAAGTAATGCTGGAAGGAACTGACACCATGAATCCTGCAGGGCTGCCCATAAATCCGTAAGAGTACGAGGGGGTGGAGATCTATTCTGAAAGCATGTTGCAAGGCATTCCAGATATGCTCAATATTGTTCATGTCTGAGGGGTTTGGTGGCCAGCGGAAGTGTAAACCCAGAAGAGTATTCCTGTAGCCACTCTGTAACAATTCTGTACCTGTGAGGTGCCGCGTTGTCCTGCTGGAATTTCCCAAATCCGTCGCAATGCACAATGGACATGGATGGATGCAGGTGATCAGACAGACTGCTTACGTACGTGTCACCTGTCGGAGTCGTATGTCGACGTATCGACTGCACATGTCCCACGCCATTTCAGAGCCTCCACCAGCTTGAACAGTCCCATGTTGATATGTAGGGTCCATGGATTCCTAGCGTTGTCTCCATACCCGTACAAGTCCATCCGCTCGATACAATTTGAAACAAGACTCGTCCGACCAGGCAACATGTTTCCAGTCACCAACAGTCCAATGTCGGTGTTGACGGGTCCAAAATGGCTCTGAGTACTATGGGACTTAACTTCTGAGGTCATCAGTCTCCTAGAACTTAGAACTACTTAAACCTAACTAACCTAAAGACATCACACACACCCATGCCCGAGGCAGGATTCGAACCTGCTACCGTAGCGCTCGCCCGGTTCCAGACTGTAGCGCCGAGAACCGCTCGGCCACGCCGGCCGGCTTGACGGGTCCAGGCGAGGCGTAAAGCTTTGTGTCGTGCAGTCATCAAGGATACATGCGTGCGCATTCTGCTGCAAAAGCCGATATCGATGATGTTTCGTTGAATGATTCGCACGCTGACACTTCTTGATGGTCCAGCATTGAAATCTGCAGCAATTTGCGGAAAGATTGCCCTTCTATTACGTTGAACGATTCTATTCACTCGTCGTTGATCCCTTTCTTGCAGCATCTTTTTCCGGCTGCAGCGATGTCGGAGATTTTATGTTTTACCGGATTCCTGATATCCGGATTCTTGATATTCACGATATAGTCATGAAATGAAATGGTCGTATGGGAAAATCCTCACTTCATCACTACCTCGGAGATCCTGTGTCCCATCGCTTGTGCGCCGACTGTAACACCACATCGAAACTCAATTAGAGCTTGTTAACCTGCCATTGTAATAGCAGTAACTGATCTAACAGCTGCGCCAAACACTTGTCTTATATAGGCGTTGCCGACGGCAGCGGCGTATTCTGCCTGTTTACAGATCTCTGTATTTGAATACGCATGCCTATACCAGATTCTTTTCCGCTTAAGAGGAGAAAATGGTGTAGGAATCGGCTGCTGCCTTTCTGAACATATGGTGCCGGCGTTTGCTCAAAGTCATTTAGGTAAAACGCGGAATCTTAAATCTGTGTTGTCGTATGGGGATTTGAATTCCGTGTGAGATCCCCTTCACTACCTCTTATATTCACTAAAACACTTCTCTTTTTTTATCCGTTTCTTTACAAGTTTAAAGAAAACTTGAGAACGACGTAGTCAAAGAAGATACGTAAATTCGAATGAGTAACGTCTGCGTTTCATTAAGTTCTTATTCAAGGCACTCTACAGACGCCAGCATTGCCCAAAAACTACGTGTCACAAATTTTGTAAATATCTCAAATTAAATCTTTAGCTCCAACGTGTCACCAAAGGAGTGAAACGTATTTCACACAAGCGGCTTTATCATCTAAATCGAATGACGTTTCCCTCGGCCGCACTGATCTGCTTGTATGCCTTGTCAGTTTCCAATTTGTAGCATCCTTTTATTCCGGTTATGCAACATAGTACAAATGGTTTTCTTTGACTTCATTCTTCTTCATTTTCTTGTGGATTTATCCCGCATTTGCGCAGGATCGGCATGGTTATTGACGGATATGGCATGGCTAATTTAAGGAGTAATTGTCAATGTCAGTGAAATTCACCAACAACCGTGTAACTTAAGATGTTATTTTAACCAGTTTCAGCGCTGTTTTCAGGCCCCATATGCATCTCTCCAAATAAACGAAAATGTCATGTAGAGCCATAAATCTCTAAATGTCATGAATTGAATCGTTACACTAGTGCTTCATTCCCAGACTTGATAGCAACTTTAGCAGTTGCTATCAAGTCTTCGAATGAAGAACTAGTGTAACGATTGAATTCACGACATCCAGAGATTTATGGCTATATATGACATTTTCATTTATTTGGAGAGATGCGTATGGGGCTGAAGATGGCGCTGTGCAAATGCTGAAACTGGTAGCCTCAGAATAAAATAAAATAACATCTTAAGTTACACGGCTGTTGGTGGTACTCATTGACTTGGATATTAGTCCGATATTCATCTAGCAGGATTTGGGATGATGATGATGAAGTCCCAAACTTCTTGACAGCGTAGGGGACGATGCGGGAGACCCGCACCGCTGTACTGGGCAAGGTCCTAGGGGCGGTGGTTTGCCATTGGCTTCCTCCGACCGCAATGGGGATGAATGATGATGATGAAGACGACACAACAATACCTACTCATCTCGAGGCAGGTGAATCCCTGACCCCGCCGGGAATCGAACCCGGGACCCCGTGCTCGGGAAGCGAGAAAGCTACCGCGAGACCACGAGCTGCGAACAGGATTTGGGAAGCCGCCTAAAAATCACATCCTTGTTAGCCGGCACAATGACCTTCATAAGATAATGTTATTGGGAACAGGATCTGTTATTAAAGTAAAATTAGTAAAAAACAGTCTTGATCGCACAATTTTACCGGTTTCAGCTTCTAGTTGTAGGCTAAATTCAGATAATGCACTGTAAAGATAAAAAAAGTGCTGATTTACATAGGGAAATCGGAAAACATTAAAAGGAATATACACTCCTGGAAATTGAAATAAGAACACCGTGAATTCATTGTCCCAGGAAGGGGAAACTTTATTGACACATTCCTGGGGTCAGATACTGCACATGATCACACTGACAGAACCACAGGCACATAGACACAGGCAACAGAGCATGCACAATGTCGGCACTAGTACAGTGTATATCCACCTTTCGCAGCAATGCAGGCTGCTATTCTCCCATGGAGACGATCGTAGAGATGCTGGATGTAGTCCTGTGGAACGGCTTGCCATGCCATTTCCACCTGGCGCCTCAGTTGGACCAGCGTTCGTGCTGGACGTGCAGACCGCGTGAGACGACGCTTCATCCAGTCCCAAACATGCTCAATGGGGGACAGATCCGGAGATCTTGCTGGCCAGGGTAGTTGACTTACACCTGCTAGAGCACGTTGGGTGGCACGGGATACATGCGGACGTGCATTGTCCTGTTGGAACAGCAAGTTCCCTTGCCGGTCTAGGAATGGTAGAACGATGGGTTCGATGACGGTTTGGATGTACCGTGCACTATTCAGTGTCCCCTCGACGATCACCAGTGGTGTACGGCCAGTGTAGGAGATCGCTCCCCACACCATGATGCCGGGTGTTGGCCCTGTGTGCCTCGGTCGTATGCAGTCCTGATTGTGGCGCTCACCTGCACGGCGCCAAACACGCATACGACCATCATTGGCACCAAGGCAGAAGCGACTCTCATCGCTGAAGACGACACGTCTCCATTCGTCCCTCCATTCACGCCTATCGCGACACCACTGGAGGCGGGCTGCACGATGTTGGGGCGTGAGCGGAAGACGGCCTAACGGTGTGCGGGACCGTAGCCCAGCTTCATGGAGACGGTTGCGAATGGTCCTCGCCGATACCCCAGGAGCAACAGTGTCCCTAATTTGCTGGGAAGTGGCGGTGCGGTCCCCTACGGCACTGCGTAGGATCCTACGGTCTTGGCGTGCATCCGTGCGTCGCTGCGGTCCGGTCCCAGGTCGACGGGCACGTGCACCTTCCGCCGACCACTGGCGACAACATCGATGTACTGTGGAGACCTCACGCCCCACGTGTTGAGCAATTCGGCGGTACGTCCACCCGGCCTCCCGCATGCTCACTATACGCCCTCGCTCAAAGTCCGTCAACTGCACATACGGTTCACGTCCACGCTGTCGCGGCATGCTACCAGTGTTAAAGACTGCGATGGAGCTCCGTATGCCACGGCAAACTGGCTGACACTGACGGCGGCGGTGCACAAATGCTGCGCAGCTAGCGCCATTCGACGGCCAACACCGCAGTTCCTGGTGTGTCCGCTGTGCCGTGCGTGTGATCATTGCTTGTACAGCCCTCTCGCAGTGTCCGGAGCAAGTATGGTGGGTCTGACACACCGGTGTCAATGTGTTCTTTTTTCCATTTCCAGGAGTGTACGTTAAAATGATGTATCCTTACTCATCCAGCTGGCGATGAGGACGGCTGGAAAAGCTACGGCAGACCCCAGTCGCAAAGCTCTGCTGCTGATCGCTGAGCAGCCACGGGTTAAATAGAGTGGAAGATGACGCGCATGAGCCGCATGACGTCAATGTCAGCCAATGGGAAGTGATTTACATGTCATATGTTAAAATTTGAACGTCAGTTTTTAAAAAATTTACATAAAATTAACAGTAAACAGCTAAAAAACAGGAATTCCTGTACCCTATGGACGTCGTAAACGTTAAAACCAGTTTTATTGACATTACATAACGAGCCAGCGTGATAGCTTAACCAGAACGATCTCAGGAGGGAACAAATGGCATTACGAGGATGCTGTTTCCATAGCAACTGTTATTAAGTCATCAATTATATATTCGTAATAGCTGTGCGATCATGACTAGTTTTTACTAATTTTATACCGACACACGTTGTTAAATCACCAGGCGGATTCGATTCGGGGCCGGCACACCTCTCCGTCGCCGTTTTAAAACGCTCGGCTATCCACGCAGGTTTTGCTTTTGCTTCATTCCTAAACTAAATTAGGTGTTAAATAATTGCCCCAATATTCTTCAAAAAGTTCATACGCTGCTACTTATTTAATAGCATTTACAACGCGCACCTGCATACTACAGCTCTTTCTTTCGCCGCTGTATTATTAACAAACATTCTCATATCTCGAGCAGTGCAGTAACTTGTACCTACAAGGTTACTGCAGTGAATGATAAGAGATCTCCAACTACTATAATGTTTATTTACCTCGTATGTCCTATGCTTTATTGAGCCATAACTCAATTCAAGGACTACAACGTTCAAATAGATTTGTTTTAGATAACATCCTAATACGAAATGGCAGCCACACCCCTTTTTGACGACGGCTTCCAGAGAAACTGCTCCACGTAGCTGATGAAAGGCAGAGAAAGTCAGTTTCACAATAAAAGGTCACACTCTGTCGCCTGAAAAAGCCAGTGAGTTACGGAATGCAACTCGTACAGAACAGAGACGGCCATTGAACGGCGTGTGCTTGTCGGCTTCATTTAAGGACACGGTGATAAAATAGCTATCAGTCCCAGTCTGTGTTCCTGGTCTACTTCCCCAGTAGGCGGCCTCGGCGCGTCTTTCCTTAGCGCTTATCGTCATAGTCAACTCGTCAACCTTGCTTCGAACATTCCTCTCGGGGCACCTGGCAAGCTCCCGCTGTTTTCCATACCTTCCTGGCATTTATGGATGGTAATTTAAGCGTTCTGACTAGCCGATGAGACCTTGGCAAGGAAGACTGGTGAATGGCGTGCCACGGGGCTGAGAGAAAGAGTCGAGGGAGTTACAACGCCATTCAGAGTTAAATATATTTACTCTCGACAGCTTTGTCACTGTTCCCCGAGTAAATATGGTATATGATGAATGGAATACTTAGGATTGACAATTAGGGACAAACAAGGCATAAGCGCCAGCGATGAACAGAGACAGAAGAATGACAGCATATTTAACAAAGATGGACAAGAAACAGTATAAGAAGTGTACTAGGATGCTAGATTATACAAAATAGTTCACCTAAGATAGACACCAAAAGCGGATTAGGATGGACGAAAACAGCCTTGTTCAATAAAATAGCCGGCCGGTGTGGCCGTGCGGTTAAAGGCGCTTCAGTCTGAAACCGCGTGACCGCTACGGTCGCAGGTTCGAATCCTGCCTCGGGCATGGGTGTATGTGATGTCCTTAGGTTAGTTAGGTTTAATTAGTTCTAAGTTCTAGGCGACTGATGACCTCAGAAGTTGAGTCGCATAGTGCTCAGAGCCATTTGAACCATCAATAAAATACCTCTTCAGCTCTCAAGCATTGGCGGGACATGTGGGAAGAAAGTTTCGAAAATTTTATGTCTGTATCACAAAACAGTATGGTAATCTCATGGGAGTTATGGGAAACCAGAGAACAATCAAATAGAAACATCTGGAATGATGATTTGGAAAAATATGTTAAAAATTGAGTGGACAAAGGAAAAATTAATTTTAGAAGTACGAGAACGAGCAAGTTCGGAATAGTCTGTGGAAAACTGGCTAAAATGGACAAGTTAGAACGACTTTCACTGTAAGGAAGAGAGACAGGAAAATTGTAGAATACACAAAGATTTGAATGTATAAAAGAGATTAGTGAGGACTTTAAGTGTAGCAAATGTGTAGATATGAAAAGAGCGACACAAGACAGCGAGAGATTAAGGGAATCATCAAACTAGTGGAAAGAATGATAACTGGAAAAAGTAAACTTACTATTTTTTTCTCAACGCGATATGGACCAAGTTTTGTAAAAGCACCATCTTTGGAATGTAACCTATTTTTCCATTTCATTCCATATGCGGCAAAGGAATTTGCTGTTTGTGTGCCTACAAGATTTTTCCATAACCGGCTACTGCAACTCCCGTTTATATAATTGTCCTTAGCGATTGCACTCGTAATTCTTCGTTATTGTATCTTATATAATTTGACACTTCTGACAGTTCCACACATTTTTTTCGTGTTACTGTATCTCTTTCGGAAACATTTTTCTATATTGTCCACGTATGCCAGGGTTTTCTCACGAAAATAGGTGTACGTTATAGAGTAAGGCGGATAATATACAATATATACGAGAAGCGAGAGATAAACATAAGAATGGAAAACCAAGAACGAAGTGTTCGATTTATAAAGGATGTAAGAAAGGGATGCAGTCTTTCACCCCAGCCGTTCAGTTTATGTTTCGAAGAAGCAATGACGGAAATTAAAGAAAAGTTCAAGAGTGGGATTAACATTCAAAGTGAAAGGATGTCAGTGATATGAATCGATGATGATATTGCTACTGAATGTGAAGAAGTGGAAAAGATTGACAAGAAAAAGGGCAGTATGATAGGACGTCAGGGAATAACTTTCGGCCGGCCGGTGTGGCCGTGCGGTTCTAGGCACTTCAGTCTGGATCCGCGTGACCGCTATGGTCGCAGGTTCGAATCCTGCCTCGGGCATGGATGTGTGTGATGTCCTTAGGTTAGTTAGGTTTAAGTAGTTCTAAGTTCTAGGGGACTGATGACCACAGCTGTTAAGTCCCATAGTGCTCAGAGCCATTTTTGAATAACTTTCATGGTACTTGAGAGAGTGATCGGTGGGAAAAAAAAAACTGTACGGGAAGACAGAGCTTGGGATACGTCGAACAAGTAATTGACGATGTTGCGATGTTGGGTGTGCCCTGAGGTGAGGTTGGCACAGGAAAGGAAGTCGTGGCGGCTCGTCGTGGCATCAAACCATATCAAAAAAATAGCGGCTATTACATGTTACTGTACATATTTTCGGAACGTTTTTGGTTTCATTTATCCGTCAGCTCCACTAATGTTACAGTACTAAGCAGTGCGACACTTTCTGTTCAGCAGGAATCGTTTAGTGACCGTGAGACACAGTGTTCTATCGCGCTCGCGTGTGTGTGTGTATGTGTGTGTGTTCCTTTGCTTTCTGTAAACTTTTGTATTCCTATGCTTGTATTCTCGAAAATTCGATCACTTTCATTTTGCGTTGGTAAATTTTCGAATTAACGTCTGGATGATATGAAACTTGAAAAGAAATGTAGAAGAAAGTTCTATAATTACGGACCTATTGGATTGAAAAGATACAGACCAACGGGGGGGCACAAAATTAAGTCACGGTGGTCCAAGGAACAGTAAATGTGAATGAGACAGTAATTTATCACTCTTATCTAGATGTGCATGCAAATAAAACAGAGACGTCAATAAATGAGCAGCTTTTCTGTAATGGATGGCGTCACTACACCGCCGCATTCCACTGTCACGTATATTGCTTACACGTATCACAAGCAACTGTGAATGCGCGCCAGTATTCATCGTTATGGGATCATCATTGGTTACTAAGACCCCAGTGTCAACTGGCAAACAACGTCTCGAACTTGGGAGAAGGTGCCTTGCCGAACTGTGCAGGCTATTGTGGCAAGAGTATTTGAAGAACGACGTCTCCAGTTTACCAACACTAATGGTGTGAGACCAAACCGGGGTAAGTTGCATCAGATCTTCACCGAATTTCACTGTCAGCGCAACATACTCGAGTAATTGCCTTTCACCAGACACATGCCCCGTCGACCACATACTTATCTGAGTGCCACGTCATGTGCTGTGACTCATCGCAAACCCTTCCACCTCTGCGCCATAGACGAATGGCCGCAATGCGAGACCGCGCATTTAATTATTGTGCTCAGCGCCGTTTTGGCAGCAGCGTCGTCAAGAAAACCGAATGAAATCATTTCACAAGGGACCGCTACGCCACTCATATCCCTCAGCTGCAACAAAATTCTCTGCAGTACGTGAGAAGCACGTCATTCATAGTCAAGGATTAGAGCTGCTGCCCGTTTCTTCTTTATTCCTGCTATTGGTTTTACTCCAACAAGGCCTTTGAAATTCTGGTATCATCCGTTCTTTCAAATGTTTTCTTTCCATTTTTATTGTTTATTCCATTTAAAAATGCTCAGTTCCTTTCGCACATAATTATTTCTTTCTTTGTCCACGAGTTTGTTGACTATGACACATCTGAAAAATCGCACCTCGGAGCCACGCCGTCATCGCTGGGATTTCACCGCTGATGGTAACACTCAGCCTGGCACCACCTTATATTACTTAATGGTGTTAATTTCTGGATTTCCCCCTTAATGTCCTGTTAATTGTACCACACATTTTTTTAAATTTTTTTGTTTGATTGTTAATCTCCGTTCACTCGTAGTAAGACAGATTATATCCTAAGTTTTTGAAATTACTAGTCCCTATACAGTTTAACCATTTATAACTATGTTAGACCTGAAATATGATTTCCCTTGGAAACACATAACCTTGCTTTTCCTACAGATATCTTTCAGGCTAAAACATTGACTATATTTTCCAGCTTATCGGTAGCTAATCGCAGGTCATCTTGTGAATAGCTGCACAAACACTGGTCATCTACAAATAAAATGGAATTTAAAATTACATTCTCAATTTTATGGTTATTTGACAGTGGCTTTTCTACTTCTACGTGACGTCGACTATGTGTGTCTCAAATGGTAATGACCATATTGGGCAACTTTATTTTATTCCCAGATTTACGACAACTTTGTTCTTGCTATTTGTCGATTCTGAATTTTTACTGTCTTATTCATATACGGGATTTAAATTATTTTAATAAAATATTTGGAACACACTTTAAATTTACGTTGTTTCCTATAATTTACTTCTTCTCTCGCAACCAAATTATTTTTCATGATATACGGATATCAATAGTTTAATGTAGTACATTTCATAATTCGTCATCTTTGTCAGTAAATTTCTCAGGCCTACTAGAACGAAGATTTCATTTAGGTCTTCTCTGACGTCTCGGCTTTACTGTAGCATGTCAGACAGTGGACCTAGCCATTCTTAACACATTTGTCGCAGAATATGCCTGCCGGACTGACCAAACATGTAGGCCCAGACATCGTGACATTCTCGTGCTCAGGCCCAGACTTCTCCAAATTTTGACAGGGAAAACGTCTATTATGTTGACGCCAATGGCTAAGCTCATACGTCCTCAGGTGCCCAAACTGACGTCACGCACACTGCGTTCGATAACAATGTGTGGAAACTTTTGACCATATATTGTAATTTGTTTATTTTTGACATTTAGATTCTAACCCTACATTGCGGTCAGAATGAGATCTGTTTCCATGTTGATGGAGGTCGCCCGGATTTCCTCCGCTCTCGGGTCCGCGTCCATCCGCGGAGGCCGGACCGGGCGGGCCTAGCGCGAGATGCTGGAGTCTTCGAGCGCTGGCCGCTGCCCACGTGCGTTTCCCACGGAGCCTGCAGCCGGGTGTCCGTTGCGTTCTCACGCTCACCATACCGGCTCTCTCCATCACCCTCCCGTATTTGCACAGCAGACGATGCGATCGCCATCCTAGCAAGTGCACGCCGCTACTTTGCCGGCGGATGCTACTCCCAGCGCCCCATGTCCCCCGCTGCGATGCATAAGTTCCTGGATGTCACACAGAGCCCACCAACATTTATTTATCACCCTGACTACATCGTGCTTGCCATACAGGACTCTCTGAAGTTAACATTCTGGCTGTCTGAAGTTAACATTCTGACTGTTACCACGCTGTTTCCTAAAGCCTAGAACGGTGAGGTCAACCAGTGCGTTAGAAAGAGACAAATAGAAAAATAACGTGTGTTAGTCCCAGGTACTGAATTTTCTTTACCTTTGTCCAATATCTTTGTCAAATATCTTAGTCAAAGAAATTTCATGGTGTAATAGGGAACTTTGTCAAATGTCGCCAAATCTAGGGCCTCGCTGTAGATTTGAGCAAAGAAGTCGCTTGTCTTCTGTTCACTGCAATGTGACATGTTACCACGTGGAGCGCTAGCATCGCTGTAGCGTTCTGTCATCTGTAGTGTTTTTATAAGTGGCCGTGCGGTTCTATGCGCTACAGTCTGGAGCCGAGCGACCGCGACGGTCGCAGGTTCGAATCCTGCCTCGGGCATGGATGTGGGTGATGTCCTTAGGTTAGTTAGGTTTAATTAGTTCTAAGTTCTAGGGGACTGATGACCTCAGAAGTTAAGTCCCATAGTGCTCAGAGCCATTTGAACCAACCTTCGGAGGGGTAGTGTGGCGCCACTTCATGGATTGCCATTTTGTTTCCTGTTCGAAGCGATGAATCCCTGTATCATCGCGTGTGACGATGTCCGACAAAAATAGTCACATCAGCCTCGTAACGCGCAAGCAATTCTGCATAGATGGTCCTTGGTTGCACTTTATGGTCTTCTGTTAGGCGGCGAGGAACCGGGTGGGCACACAATTTTGAGTACTCCAACAGGTGGACGCGTGTGTCAGCACAACAAAGAGAGACGTCCAGTTGAGCAGCGAGGTGTTTGACTGTGATCCATCGATCACCTCGAATGAGACTGTCCGCACGTCCTAACACTGCAGGAGTCACAGCTGTGTGCGAACGGCCGGCACGCGGGAGATCGGACATGTTTGCGCGACCTTGCTGCGATGATGACAGACGCGTCGGCCGACGACTCACCGTGCTTTTGTTCACTCCCTGATCTGCTGAGACATTCTGCAAGCACCTATGATACCTGCAATGTTCTGGTTTTCCGCCAAAAGAAACTCAGTGACTGCTCTGCTTCGAGCGCGCCTCCGTTATAGACGATATTTTGAAGCTACGTACACCGCCGCCACCTATCGGAACTTGCTGGAAGTGTAGACGCTGAAGCGGGAATACTCTGCCTTGTCTGCATTTTCCAACCAAAATTGGTCGAGAAAAAAACTTGTTGTATTACTTATTGAACGCCCCTCGTAGACAGTCGGTGTTTATTCGCCAACAAATGGGGTAAAGTCACTCACGATGTGGCCATGGGCATGTCCAAACACGATAGCTTCTTCCTGTCACTCCATCTGATCTAGTCGGACCATCTTACTGCACTAATTCCGTAACACTGCCTGGCATATACTGTCACTACTTATACGACCGTCTGGTACCAATTCTGCCGGCCGCGGTGGCCGTGCGGTTATGGCGCTGCAGTCCGGAACCGCGGGACTGCTACGGTCGCAGGTTCGAATCCTGCCTCGGGCATGGGTGTGTGTGATGTCCTTAGGTTAGTTAGGTTTAAGTAGTTCTAAGTTCTAGGGGACTTATGACCTAAGATGTTGAGTCCCATAGTGCTCAGAGCCATTTGAACCATTTTTTGGTACCAATTCTACACCATTTGAAGCGCTTCAGAGCGACATGTGTGCTTCTTTAAGGGAATTACTAATATCTTACCCTACTGTCCTGAAATGCTCGTATATTCCACTCCAAAGAAAAAAAATATTATTGAATGGATGTGAACGGCAGAACAGCATTTCCATTAGTTACCGTTCGACGCCCTTCCGCTGGACTCTGTGTGAGTTGCACGACCAGTTGGTCGTCGCCTGGAGGCGAGATTTGTTCCGCCGCCGCGGGGACAGGTCGTAAAGTGCGAGCCACCCACCAGCCGGAGCTCCGCTGTCCTGTCCGGGTTCCGCTCGCCGCCCACTCCTCCGTGCTCACATTAAAACCCACGAATGGACCTGAGGCGCTGGCTGCATGAAAATAAAGCGCTGACTGCCCCACGCCAGGAGCTCGCGCGCGGGTTGGTGACGTCTCTCCCGCGTCAAAGGAGGCGTCCATCGTTTCAGCAGAAACGGGCATTGTGCCGGAATATCGTGCACCCTCGGCCTAGTTGAATTAATTTTACAAAAAGCTGTAACTTTGAACTAAGAATGAAAACACTGCCGCCAGTCCGTGTTTCAATATACGTCCCGTATTATGTTTCGGCAGCATCCGACGCTATGAAATATAAATAAAATCACTTAAGAGCCAAAGAAACTGGTACACCTGCCTACGGACGTATAGGGCCTCTGCGAGCACGCAGAAGTGCCCCAACACGACGTGGCATGGACTTGTCTATTGTCTGAAGTAGTGCTCGAGGGAACTGACACAACGAATCCTGCAGGGCTCTCCATAAATCCGTAAGAGTACGAGGGAGTGAAGATCTCTTCAGGCATCCCAGATATGCTCAACAATTTTCATGTCTGAGGAGTCTGGTGGCCAGCGGAAGTGTTTAATCTCAGAAGAGTGTTCCTGGGGCCACTCTCTAGCAATTCTGGACATGTGGGGTGTCGCATTGTCCTGCTGCAATGCACAATGGACATGATTGGATGCAAGTGATTAGACAGGATGCCTGTGTACGTGTCACCTGTCAGAGTCGTATCTATGAATGGTGCGACAGCTGGCAGCTTTCCCTAAACGTAGATAAATGTAATATAATGCGCATACATAGGGGCAGAAATCCATTCCAGTACGATTATGCCATAGGTGGTAAATCATTGGAAGCGGTAACGACCGTAAAATACTTAGGAGTTACTATCCGGAGCGATCTGAAGTGGAATGATCACATAAAACAAATAGTGGGAAAAGCAGGCGCCAGGTTGAGATTCATAGGAAGAATTCTAAGAAAATGTGACTCATCGACGAAAGAAGTAGCTTACAAAACGCTTGTTCGTCCGATTCTTGAGTATTGCTCATCAGTATGGGACCCTTACCAGGTTGGATTAATAGAAGAGATAGACATGATCCAGCGAAAAGCAGCGCGATTCGTCATGGGGACATTTAGTCAGCGCGAGAGCGTTACGGAGATGCTGAACAAGCTCCAGTGGCGGACACTTCAAGAAAGGCGTTACGCAATACGGAGAGGTTTATTATCGAAATTACGAGAGAGCACATTCCGGGAAGAGATGGGCAACATATTACTACCGCCCACATATATCTCGCGTAATGATCACAACGAAAAGATCCGAGAAATTAGAGCAAATACGGAGACTTACAAGCAGTCGTTCTTCCCACGCACAATTCGTGAATGGAACAGGGAAGGGGGGATCAGATAGTGGTACAATAAGTACCCTCCGCCACACACCATAAGGTGGCTCGCGGGGTATAGATGTAGATGTAGATATCAGGGGTCCCATATCACTCCAAGTGCACACGCCCCACACCATTACAGACCCTCTACCAGCTTGGAGAGTCCCCTGCTGACATCTAGGGTCCATGGTTTTATGAGGTTGTCTCCATACCCATACACGTCCATCACCTCTATACAATTTGAAACGAGACTCGTCTGACTAGGCAACATGTTTACAGTCATCAACAATCCAATGTCAGTGTTGACGGGCCCAGGCGAGGCGTAAAGCTTTGTGTCGTGCAGTCATCAAAGGTACACGAGTGAGCCTTCGGCTCCGAAAGCCCATATCGATGCTGTTTCGTTGAATGGTTGGCACGCTGCCACTTGTTCATGGCCCAGCACTGGGATCTGCAGCAATTTGCGGAAAGGTTGCACTTCTGTCACGTTGAACGATTCTCTTCAGTCGCCGTTGGTCCCGTTCTTGCAGGATCTTTATTCCGGCGGTAGCGATATCGGAGATTTGATGTTTTACCGGATTCCTGATATTCACGGTATACTTGTGAAATGGTCGTACGGGAAAACAACACTTCACCGCTGCCTCGGAGATGCTGTGCCCCATCGCTCGTGCGCCGACTATAACACCACGTTCAGAGTTACTTATGTATTGATAACCTACCATTGTAGCAGCGGTAACCAATCTAACAACTGCGCCAGAGACTTCTTGTCTTATATAGGTGTTGCCGACCGTAGCGCCGTATTCTGCCTGTTTACAAATCTCTCTATTCGAATACGCAAGCCTATACCGGTTTCTTTGTCGCTTCAGTGTATAATGGACCGTTGATAGTCATTTTGGTACCATATACATCATTACAACCGGTTCCAGGGTTCTTGCTCCATCAGCAGGCGATAAATTTTGTTCTTAGCTGACTTGCGTCAGAATATACTGCGTCATTCCATAAAGAACAGTTCGTTTTCATAGACACATTATTCAGCCATTTCACATTCATTTGCCGGCCGAAGTGGCCGCGCGGTTCTGGCGCTGCAGTCTGGAGCCGCGAGACCGCTACGGTCGCAGGTTCGAATCCTGCCTCGGGCATGGATGTGTGTGATGTCCTTAGGTTAGTTAGGTTTAACTAGTTCTAAGTTCTAGGGGACTAATGACCTCAGCAGTTGAGTCCCATAGTGCTCAGAGCCATTTGAACCACATTCATTTGTAGTCTTTGCCAAGTCTTTAGTGCAACAGTATTTGATCGTATTATTGACAGGATGGCGGGCCGCTGTGACCGAGCGGTTCTAAGCGTTTCAGTCGGAACCGCGCTGTTGCTACGGTCTCAGGTTCGAATCCTGCCTCGGGCTTGGATATGTGTGATGTCTTAGGTTAGTTAGGTCTAAGACTAGGGGACTGATGACATATGTTAAGTCCCATAGTACTTAGAGCCATTTGAACCATATTGACAGGATGTCCCAGGAGCAATGGTCGATATTCAAGGATATGATAGGAACGATCATTCGAAGCAAAAATATCTAGTAAACATAGACTCTAAAAAGCGTACCTTAAGAGCTATGAGCGCTTCTCAATCTTCGAGGAGGAGGAGGAGGAGATTAGTGTTTAACGTCCCGTCGACAACGAGGTCATTAGAGACGGAGCGCAAGCTCGGGTGAGGGAAGGATGGGGAAGGAAATCGGCCGTGCCCTTTCAAAGGAACCATCCCGGCATTTGCCTGAAGCGATTTAGGGAAATCACGGAAAACCTAAATCAGCATGGCCGGAGACGGGATTGAACCGTCGTCCTCCCGAATGCGAGTCCAGTGTGCTAACCACTGCGCCACCTCGCTCGGTCTCAATCTTCGATACTGTAAAACAAATCTCTTCTGCTGCACGCTCTTTGCTTTCCATATTTTGGGTGGTTATAGTATGGTTCAAAATAAGGAGAAACTGTCAAGTCAGCATGGGCTCTTAAAATAGATGCCTTAAGAATTATGCGCTTTTGTTCAGTAGAACAGATGAGTTTCACAGTAGCTAAGATGAACAAGTGCTCGTAGCTGATAAGGTACGCACTTTTAGAGCCATACTGGACATACTTTTCTTATTTTGGTCGCTAGTACCACCCAGCAAAATATGGCAAGCAAAGAGCTTGAAGTAGAAGACCGAGCAGGGTAGCGCACTGGTTAGCGGCCTGGACTCGCATCTGGAAGGACGACGGTTCAGGCCCTTGTCCCGCCATCAAGGTTTCCCGTGACTTTCCGAAATCGCTTCAGGCGAATGCCGGAACAGCTCCTTTGAAAGGGAATGGTCGATTTCCTACCCCATCCTTCCCTAATCGGGGCTTGTGCTCCATCCCCATTGACCACGTTGTTGACGGGACGTTAGCCGGCCGAAGTGGCCGTGCGGTTAAAGGCGCTGCAGTCTGGAACCGCAAGACCGCTACGGTCGCAGGTTCGAATCCTGCCTCGGGCATGGATGTTTGTGATGTCCTTAGGTTAGTTAGGTTTAACTAGTTCTAAGTTCTAGGGGACTAATGACCTCAGCAGTTGAGTCCCATAGTGCTCAGAGCCATTTGAACCATTTGACGGAACGTTAAATCCTTATCTCCTCCTCCACGATCATGCGAGCGAAAGCATATTTGAAGATGCTTTCCGAGTATGGGCAATAGGACGAGAGCAAAGCTTCAACTGGCATATTTCAAAACGGTAATTATATTTTAAAAAACTCCTCGTATAGATACTATCGAAATTAAAAACAGCTCTATCCATTGCTGGTGGCGCATAGGGAAGCATAGCATCCAGTGTTGCGGTGGCTGCCTTTCATGCTGGTAGTGCAATGGGCATGTTTTGAGCACCTTGACAATTTGCTGTTTGCAACGCACTCTTCTTGTGTACAATTCACAACGTGCTTTGTGATACGAGTTGAATGACCAGCTGCTATATATTATCCTGTCTTATTTTTTATTATTTTTGAGCTCTGACTAATGTGATTTACTTTACTGATAATCATTTTCCTTTACGTTTCATAGATAGGTTGCTTGGTTGATTTGGGGGAGGGGACCAAATAGCGAGGTCTTCGGTCCCATCGAATTAGTGAAGAATGGGAAGGAAATTGGCCGTGCCCTTTCAAAGGAACTATCCCGGCATTTGCCGGAAGCGATTTAGGGAATCACGGAAAACCTAAATCGGGATGGCCGGACGCGGGTTTGAGCAGTCGTCCTCCCGAATGCCAGTCCAATGTGCTGGTCACTGCACAACTTCACTCGGCACATTTCATAGATCTGTAGATGGTTGTTCAGTAACTAAAACCGGTTTGCAACTGGTTCTTTATATGGCAGTGAAGGCAAATTACTTTATAGTGAAATATTACGGATCGCGTGTCTCCCTAACTGACTATTTTAGGTCTTACCACAACCTTTTTTGTGTCTAAAGTTAATCGATAAACACAAATACCCTATAGCTTGGATTATTGTACCACTGTGTCTGACCAGCTTAGTAAATAGGCCAGTGGATCAAATGTGAGCCAGACGTCTTCTCACCCAGCTGGACAGCAGTTGCAAATGTAATCTTCTAGCCGTTCGCTGTTGAGAAAGGAAGACGGTTTCACAGCGAGTATCCACTTGCCGCCTTGGGTGGAGTGCTGCTTACATCTCTTCTCGAGTCTGTTTGCTCCGCGGATGAGGGGATTGGTGCGTGCGACCGCGCTATAAGGTCTTAAACTTCCCACGGCCATCACAGAGCCACGTGCAAATAACGGGCGCGCCGGTTTGCGTCTTCCTGGAGTCAGACGAGAGAGGTTAATATTAGACATCGGTTGCGAGGCGTGTGGTCCAGCTGTTCACTACTCCGAAGAATTAATAGCACCGGCCCGAGGATGACTGGCTGATACGTGACGAAGCGTAATCCGGCGCTGTTTCGCAGCCGCGTCAGCTCCGTGTACACAGCTCGGGAAGTGACTGCGTGTAGTGGCGGTACCTCTGCCGCTAGTAAAAACATCCACGGCAGATGGGAAGAGGCAATAAGGAATGGTTTTATAGACCTTAGCTTTCGATATACGCGTTTGTTACGAGAGGCTCTGTTTGTGCAATACCGTCGTTGAAATGAATTGTACCGAAGCTGCAGATCTCTAAACGATCACCTCTCGAAATGCCTGTATGTCCAATAAAGGAAAGAAATGGCCAGGTGCGAACAGGACTCACATGCTGAGGGTTCCGTACAAATGTACGTGTGTATATAGACAGTTCAACTTTCCCGGCAATCGAAAACCTCGATGATTTTTTGCCTGTTGTCGACATTGAGACTGGCAAGATGTTGCTCCTGGGATTTCCTAGGCTTACGAGAATGTTGTAATTTTAAGTTCGAAATCGGATAACGTATGTTAAAAAATATTTTAGTATGTGATATAATTACTAATTAACAATTTTCGGATTCTTTCTTTTACTTGTACTGCGAAACCAACCATCTCACCAAATTTCGTTATTCTAGGTCAACGTGAAATAGTCTATACGTGTTGAAAAAAATGGTTCGGATGGTTCTGAGCACTATGGGACTTAACATCTGGGGTCATCAGTCGCCTAGAACTTAGAACTACTTAAACCTAACTAACCTAAAGACATCACACACATCCATGCCCGAGGCAGGATTCGAGCCTGCGACCATAGCGGTCGCGCGGTTCCAGACCGAAGCGCCTAGAACCGCTCGGCCACATCGGCCGGCTATATACGTGTTGATGGATCAGTTTTCGAGTACCAAAATATGTGACATAAATGGCCGTATCTTTTGATTGCTTTAATGGTCGCAGGTTCGAATCCTGCTTCAGGCATGGATGTGAGTGATGTCCTTAGGTTAGTTAGGTTTAAGTAGCTCTAAGTTCTAGGGGACTGATGACCTCAGAAGTTAAGTTCCATAGTGCTTAGAGCCATTAGAACCATTTTTTTTAACATAGAAATTTCAATTTCTTACACTGCAAAGCGACCATGGACCTTAGTATGTGGCATAAATTCAGCGTGATACCTCTACCCGTTCCTGTGAGGAAAATAGTTTTTAACAGTCGGACTGACGGACAACAAAATGTTCCCATAGACTCTCCATGTGAGGCTGGTGAGCAACCCTAAAAGTTAGAACAATTTGTTTCGGCCACTTTTCTCTCAAGACACGTTTTAGTAGCTTACATCCTCACCTTCTGACGGGTCAACGGAATGCATGAAAATTTATTTTCCTTGATATAGCCAGTCGTCTCCATAGCGCTTCATTTTTAAGGTGTTCCAGAAAAAAATAAATCAGAGGGTCTCATTGAATAGCATGTAAACTTAAAACAAAAACACTCCAAAAATTTCATGCAATGCGCTGATTCAGTCGAGGTCTCCGAAGCAGTCCTCATTAATGTACAGTGGCAGTTGTTCAATGGATTGCAACACTTCGTACCTGGTAGCGCTTATTATTGATCCCCATTCAGTACAATTGTACTGTCCTTTTGTTCAATTGCAACAAAAAGTAGCGAACGATAAGCCATCAGTCCATTTCACTTATGAAACTGGTACGCATTTCATTTATGATCTTTTATCACATTATAAATAGGTAGTGACGTGCTACACGCCCTCTAGATAACAAGGGAGGTGTGATGGGCAGTGTGTCCGAATATCATCTCTGCCTACAACATACAGTAATTTCTGTTATTCTCTCTGCACTTCGTAACAATTTCCAAAACAACGTCATCTCCCTGTTGACAGTTGCGCCGTTTGAGAACATTTTTTATTCCATTAATTGCTACATGGAAGGCCCTTCCAAAGAGACTGCGCTTATCACTAAACAATAGCTACTTTTACTTTACAAATGTGGTATCCGTCCTACTTAACGTTACGTACACAGACATAGACATCTGTGTAATCCCGGCACTTAGTGCTTCATGAAGAGGTGAGTAACCGTCGCTGGCCAATGTTAGGCGGACGGATACTACCACCTAGGAAACAGTAACATCGTTAGTGTCCGAAGTAGTAGTCAATGTCGTAAACAATTTCTACAAACACTGTTAAATACTTTCACTTAACAGCACTGTATATAATAAAAAATAAAGACAGATTATTTGAAAAAACAGTGGGTTCAATACAAAGAATACGAGTATATAGTTGAAAAATGAGAAAGAGATACACCAAAATTTACAGAAAATAACTGAGGTAATGGCAAAGTGAAGCTTAATTTTCTTTAGGCACGTGAACCGAATATATCTGCTTTCTGTATTTTTGCAAGTAGAAGTCACAAATAGCATTGACTGCATAAATAAGAGGGAACATCAAAAAGTAAAAAGCAAGAAAAAGAAACGTTTTTTAAGAATAAAACACTAAATTTAGAACACTTTCAAGACAGAAAAATTAAGAAATTAAGGACAACATGGATAGAAGAAAGGAAGAGAAAAATAGGAAACGACAAAGAAAGAAACATAATTGAAGTAGTTACGGCCGGCCGCGGTAGCCGAGCGGTTCTAGGCGCTTCAGTCCGGAACCGCGCGACTGCTACGGTCGCAGGTTCGAAGCCTGCTAAAGGCATGGATGTGTGTGATGTCCTTAGGTTAGTCAGGTTTAAGTAGTTCTTAGTTCTAGGGGACTGATGACCTCAGATGTTAAGTCCCATAGTGCTCAGAGCCATTTTTGAAGTTGTTACGTGATACGTCAACATACATATTCCGCAAGCCACCACTACTTGTCATTTCGCCTCCCCCCCCCCCCTGTTCCCCTTGCAAATAGGGCGAGGGAAAAACAATTGTCTATACGCCTCCCTATGAACCCTAAATTCTGTATCTTATCTTCGTGGTCATTACGCGCGATGTATGTTGGCGGGAGCAGAATCGTTCGGCAGTCAGCTTCAAATGACGGCTCTCTAAATTTTCTTAATAGTGTTTCCCGAAAAGAATGCCGCCTTCCCTCCAGGGATTCCCATTTGAGTTCCCGAAGCATCTCCGTAACACTTACGTTTTGTTCGAACCTACTGTTAACAGATCTAGCAGCCCTCCTCTCAATTGCTTCGATGTCTTCCTTCAATCCGACCTGGTACAGATCCCAGACACTCGAGCAGTACTCAAGAATAGGTCACACAAGCGTCCTATACGCGGTCTCCTTTACAGGTGAACCATTCTTTCCTAAAATTCTTCCAATAAACCTGTTGGTCAACACTAACTGTAAGAGAGAAAAAGAGTGACGTTCTCATTCCGTTGTTTCTTTTTTTCAATAACAAAGCATTAATAAGTGGTAGGTGCGGATGAAACCTTCTACATGTTACATTATTTGACTATGCCCATCTGTTGTGTACTAGGGATGTCAAATAATCACACCATTATCCCCGAACCACTCCAAGTAACTAGGAATGTCAATCTGCCGGCCATTTATACATAACATGAAAAGTAGCAGCCCTGTCGCATTACCTTCTGGTGGACAATGCCGCCCAATGCTAGGAAGTCTGTCGTCTGATCGCACATCTTTTCGAATATTCCGAATGCAAACACAGGGCGAGTCAAAATTCTTTGGACACCTTCATAAGTTGGAAGATTAAAAGGAAAATTGAAATGTGATGATGGGAACATAGGTTTGATGTGGGGGCCGCAACTTTTGGAGTGAATGTCATTCATGGTCGCCATCTTGAAATCCGCCATTCAAGTCTTTTTTTTATGTATGGGAAGGGGGGTGTATGACACATCAAATAACACTCGCTTGAGCTCTGAAATTTAGTGGTGTAATTTGTTTTTGTCTATCTTGTACAGTTTAGAGGTTATTAATGTTCAAAGTTGGGAAATTACCTTCATACCGACTGCTACAACACATGTTCTACGTGTTGTCCATCCCGTGCAATGCACAACTGTAGTCGCCGCAACCACTCTGACTGCATACGGAGGAGAGTGTCTCCTGCAATTTGGTCACAGGCGTGTTGTATGCGTTCCTCCAGGTGTCTCAAATCAGCATACACTATCTGCTTAAGATGTCCCCACGTCAAACCTATGTTCCCATCATCACATTTCAATTTTCCCTTTAATCTTCCAAGGACTTTTGACTCGCCCTGTATTCTGTTTCCTGTGCAACGGTGCAGAACAGTGTTCCCGACCTGAAGAAACACGGCCACAGCTTGAGATGGTGCGAGGCTTACATCGCCTGCAGGCAGGCCGGAGCGAGTCGATCCGCAGGCGGGCGGTGCGCGGAGCGTTCCGAGGCGTCGCGCGCCCCGCCGTCAGCGGGAATGCGGTGCTGACGTCAGCGTCGGTGGTGTCGCCGTCGCGGAAGTCGCGCCGCTGCAGCGGGCAGGGCAGCGTGCCAAGCGACACCGCCTTCACTGTCGCCGTGACCTCGCGACTCTCTGCGCGCACACACACGTCGCTGTTCTCTCCTCCCCTAGCCTGCTGCAGCCGCCGAGGCGCGGACGGCGCAAGGTCGCCAGCGAGTCCTGTTCCGCGCTCTAGTTTCGCACTAGTGGGCGAGATAGAGGACTTTGAGCAATCAGGACTCTTAGTTCCGCACGTGGAAAGTGACCAGACCGAATGGTAACAAGATATGAACACAGCTACCATGTAATCAACTTGTTCATAGTTTCGTAATGGCTCTGAGCACTATGGGACTTAACTTCTGACGTCATCAGTCCCCTAGAACTTAGAACTACTTATACCTAACTAATCTAAGGACATCACACACATCCATGGCCGAGGCAGGATTCGAACCTGCGACCGTAGCGGTTGCGTGGTTCCAGACTGTTTTCGTAATGCAAAAGGACTTTAATTGTTGTCTGCGTAGGTGTAAATGGTCCAAAGTTGGTTCTTGGACGGTCCGATAATTTTCCTGGTAGTTAACATCCAACTGAGATAATGTATGTGAAAACTCAGTATTTTGTCTCCAGAATGAGATTTTCACTCTGCAGTGGAGCGTGCGCCGATATGAAACTTCCTGGAAGATTAAAACTGTGTGCCGGACCGAGACTCGAACTAGGGACCTTTGCCTTTCGCGGGCAAGTGCTCTACCAACTGAGCTACCCAAGCAGAACTAGCACTCCTGAAAGAAAGGATATTGCGGAGACATGGCTTAGCCACAGCCTAGGGGATGTTTCCAGAATGAGATTTTCACTCTGCAGCGGAGTGTGCGCTGATATGAAACTTCCTGGCAGATTAAAACTGTGTGCCGGACCGAGACGCGAACTCGGGACCTTTGCCTTTCGCTAGCAAGTGCTCTACACGGTTCTGCAAGGTTCGCAGAAGAGCGTCTGTAAAGTTTGGAAGGTAGGAGGCGAGGTACTGGCAGAAGTAAAGTTGTGAGGACGGGGCGTGAGTCGTGCTTGGGTAGCTCAGTTGGTAGAGCACTTGCCCGCGAAAGGCAAAGGTCCCGAGTTCAAGTCTCGGTCCGGCACACAGTGTTAATCTGCGAGGAAGTTTCAGTGTTTTGTATTCTGCTATAAACTGTAGACCTTATAAGTGGTTGGATGAGACATGTTCTCGTGTCAAAAGTCAAACATAGGCAAAACTGTGCCACCTATAACAGTACTAGGACTGCTAAAGTACTATATAAACAAACAAGCTTTGAAAGCTCGAACGAAAATGCAGTTTGTAGTTTCTTGTTTTCGCTTCGCTCAAACATTTGACCTATAAATACGTGTAAGGCTGTATTTATACATTTGAATAGACGAAAATATTCGCCCTCGTCTGTCGTCGTCGATTAGTCATTGGAATTAGTGACATCCTTGTACTGTCTTTAGCGTTTTGTTTTCGTCAGAGGTACCAGAACGGCGTACCCACGCAAATCACGCAGGGTACCTCTGTCGAAAAGGAAATGTTAAAACAACGTTTGAAGATGTTTAAATAAAAAAGACTCTCCCCGGAAGGTCACAGAACCGTATCCTCCTTATTTGCAAATCACATACTGTACACACCGGGTGAACGTTAATAAAACAGACAAACTGCAGGGATTGAATCCTGACTATATATATATATATATATATATATATGTGTGTGTGTGTGTGTGTGTGTGTGTGTGTGTGTGTGTGTGTGTGTGTGTGTGTGTGGAGAGAGAGAGAGAGAGAGAGAGAGAGAGAGAGAGAGAGAGAGAGGACATGCAGACATCATCTAGCGCCCACGGAGCTAAAATTATGATAGACTTTCGGAACAGAAACGGGAAAGTAATGCTGCTATACACTATACGTGGGGTAGGCATAAAAAGAAAAATAAATTACGTAATTAATTACTTGTTTGTCTGCAGCTATCTGTCTGCAGTCCTTTGGTACACATGAAATACCCACACCACACTACCGTTGCAAAGTAGGGATGGCAGTTATCGCCAAAACAACCGATTTTCGGTTGTATCGTTTGTTGTCCACGTCAGCTTAACCTGAGTGCTAAAACGCTCGAAATAACCAGTTTATGAAATAAATGATTTTCGGTATCTTATTCCTTTTATTTCCTGTAGTAAAAGTAGAAATAGAAAAAGGACTGAAAATTTTTACCTTCTCGGTTTAAAGGTACATATAATCAAAATATTAAATTAAATAGGCAAATAAAGGAAATCTTAGTCCGTCCAACATTCACTGCTTCTGCAAATGATAAGTGGTTGAATACGGCAAAAAATCACCAGTATTATCCTATTGGTTATAACTGTTAACTATGCTCAAAAACCTTGTTGTAATCGGGGGTCATACCACGGGGCATTACAAATAGTGCTAAAGTTTGAAAACTGAGGTTAAAGAACTCTGTTTTTCGTCTTAATTTATCATTTTCAAGGGCTACAAGGAGATAAAACCATATTATGTAGACACAGAGAGTAGATCAGATACTTTCAGTTTTATTGTTTGCTATGAATCAGTTGTTGTTAAGTTTTTAATTTATTGCTGTTACCATAATTCCCTTCCTCATTATTATTTCTTAGAAATGACAGACAAGTCTTTTTTAAGCAAATGAAGCATTGTATTTCATTCCTACGTCACTTCGTAAAAATATTTCCAGACTATGGTTCGTGGCACTCTACAATACAAAGGATGTCATGCTACGACAACGAGCAACTACCGTACAGACCAGCTGCGGAAAAGTGTTGCACACCGTACGTACACGCGGCTCAAGGCAACAGGGACATTAATGTCTCAGCAATGCCGCACCTATTCTTATGCCACGTGTTTTTTGCTCGTTTCTGTCGGTATTTTTATTAAAAATAGCACTGATAGATTTTCCGATTTTCTGCAATAACGCAATATTTCAGACCAATGTAAATTTTACGAATAAAATTACTTCATTTCTAAAATAGATTTATTTAAAAGGAAAAATTTTAGCACTGATCCGTGGCTAATTGATATTTCGGTTTCTTTACTCGGTAATTAGTAAAAAATAAAAAGCATCTGACATAGCCGATACCAAATAAATGCCAAAAAATATCGATTATTCAGAACTAAAATACCGGTATCGGTTTTAACCAGTAGGTTTTTCCCATCTCTGTAGCAAAGTGGGAATGGTCCGCGCCATCTTGTATTGGTTCTTCTAGAGGCATGGCACAATACTGTGGCGCGAAGACATCAGTGAGTGACAAGACTGCAGACATTTATCTGCAAAGAAAGAAAAAGTTGATTAGGTAACTACTTCTTTTCAATGTAATAATTAAAGGTTTATGACCATCCCTCATTTGGTGATTTGCGCAGAACACATCTAGAGGGGGACAATTGTTGAACTATATGAAAAAAACGTAAACTAGTTACAGACTGCGGCGAGCACACACCTTATTCGACATGTAAACGTCACTACAGATATTCGGATTTGGGTTATGACATGTTCCATATGCCTGACATTATTGGCGATGATGTGGCGCAGACGAATAGCGAAATTCTGCATGACTCGCTGAAGTGTCTGAACATCGATGCTGGCCTTCTGAATAGCTGTTTTCAACTCAGCAATGGCTTTGAGTTTATTGCTGTATAATTTGTTTTTAACACAGCTCCACAAGAGGGAGTCGCATATGTTCAGATCCGGAGAATATGGCGGCCAATCGAGGCCCAAGCCAGTGGCTTCCAAGTACCCCAGAGCCAGATTTCGGTGCCCAAAGTGCTCCTCCAGGACATCAAAAACTCTTCTGCTTCGATGGGATCGAGCTCCATCTTGCATGAACCACATCATGAAATCAGGGTCACTTTGGATAAGGGGGATGAAATCCTCTTCCAAAACCAACGCATACCGTTCGATAGTCACCGTGCCATCGAGGAATATCGCACCGATTATTCCGTGACTGAACACTGCACACAACACAGTCGCCCGTTGAGGGTGAAGAGACTTAACGATCGCGAAATGCGGATTCTCAGTCCCCCAAATGCATTAGTTTCGCTTATTGACGAGCCCATCCAAATGAAAGTGCGCTTCGTCGCTAAACCAAGCAACAATCGCATACTAATTCCCGTCATGACCCGCAGCCATCCGTGCAGTTTGAACGTCCTAACGCAAACCGTTTGGAAGTTATGACGATTTTATTTCATGTAGTTCAGTAACTGTCACCCAGTAGATAAATGGTGGGGACAAACACTTTCAGAACAGGGCGGGGATCTTTTCACCTTGCTACCGCTGGCCGCAGTTCGTAGACAGGCGTCCACGTCACGCTACGGCAGAGACTTGGACGCTTGGGAGTAGTTGCGAATCTCAAGACGAGTTCTCGGGGAGCCGTGGGAGCCGTCCGGAGGCTGTCGCCGCTTGGAGGTCACTGGCGCAGAGCGGCCGGCCGGATGGCCGTGGCGCTGCCATGTTTGGTCGCCGCCCTGGGCAGCCCGGCAGCCACGCACACGCGTTTCCTGCCGCTTTTTACCGGAGGCCGCAACGTCTTCCACAAGGCGTCCGTCTGCGGGGCCGCGACCATCTCCTCACCTGTCTCGCAGATACCTTTTACAGCAGGCGGTAATAAGTACAAAGGGCTATATATATATATATATATATATATATATATATATATATATATATATATATATATTCCTGGAAATTGAAATAAGAACACCGTGAATTCATTGTCCCAGGAAGGGGAAACTTTATTGACACATTCCTGGGGTCAGATACATCACATGATCACACTGACAGAACCACAGGCACATAGACACAGGCAACAGAGCATGCACAATGTCGGCACTAGTACAGTGTATATCCACCTTTCGCAGCAATGCAGGCTGCTATTCTCCCATGGAGGCGATCGTAGAGATGCTGGATGTAGTCCTGTGGAACGGCTTGCCATGCCATTTCCACCTGGCGCCTCAGTTGGACCAGCGTTCGTGCTGGACGTGCACACCGCGTGAGACGACGCTTCATCCAGTCCCAAACATGCTCAATGGGGGACAGATCCGGAGATCTTGCTGGCCAGGGTAGTTGACTTACACCTTCTAGAGCACGTTGGGTGGCACGGGATACATGCGGACGTGCATTGTCCTGTTGGAACAGCAAGTTCCCTTGCCGGTCTAGGAATGGTAGAACGATGGGTTCGATGACGGTTTGGATGTACCGTTCACTATTCAGTGTCCCCTCGACGATCACCAGTGGTGTACGGCCAGTGTAGGAGATAGCTCCCCACACCATGATGCCGGGTGTTGGCCCTGTGTGCCTCGGTCGTATGCAGTCCTGATTGTGGCGCTCACCTGCACGGCGCCAAACACGCATACGACCATCATTGGCACCAAGGCAGAAGCGACTCTCATCGCTGAAGACGACACGTCTCCATTCGTTCCTCCATTCACGCCTGTCGCGACACCACTGGAGGCGGGCTGCACGATGTTGGGGCGTGAGCGGAAGACGGCCTAACGGTGTGCGGGACCGTAGCCCAGCTTCATGGAGACGGTTGCGAATGGTCCTCGCCGATACCCCAGGAGCAACAGTGTCCCTAATTTGCTGGGAAGTGGCGGTGCGGTCCCCTACGGCACTGCGTAGGATCCTACGGTCTTGGCGTGCATCCGTGCGTCGCTGCGGTCCGGTCCCAGGTCGACGGGCACGTGCACCTTCCGCCGACCACTGGCGACAACATCGATGTACTGTGGAGACCTCACGCCCCACGTGTTGAGCAATTCGGCGGTACGTCCACCCGGCCTCCCGCATGCCGACTATACGCCCTCGCTCAAAGTCCGTCAACTGCACATACGGTTCACGTCCACGCTGTCACGGCATGCTACCAGTGTTAAAGACTGCGATGGAGCTCCGTATGCCACGGCAAACTGGCTGACACTGACGGCGGCGGTGCACAAATGCTGCGCAGCTAGCGCCATTCGACGGCCAACACCGCGGGTCCTGGTGTGTCCGCTGTGCCGTGCGTGTGATCATTGCTTGTACAGCCCTCTCGCAGTGTCTGGAGCAAGTATGGTGGGTCTGACACACCGGTGTCAATGTGTTCTTTTTTCCATTTCCAGGAGTGTATATATATAGGACTGCACCCGCAGTGCTATGGGGACACAAGAATCAACTGGGGCATAAGAACAACAGTACAGTTCACGGGCCCTGAAGGAGAAGAGCGGCAGGTGGAAAGCAGCTGACGGCAGTCCGTAAACTAGACAGTGTTACGTTCTCTGTGTGTCCAGAACATAGCGTGACCTCTAGACTGAAAAAATCGATACAGAAATTGTAGTTTTGTGTGTGTGTGTGTGTGTGTGTGACTGGTTTGATGCGGCCCGCCACGAATTCCACTCCTGTGCCAAACGTTTCATCTTCGACTAGCATTTGCAAGCTACGTCCTCAATTATTTGCTGGATGTATCTCAGTCTTTGTCTTCCTCTCTATTTTTTACTTGCCCGATGTATCTCAGTCTTTGTCTTCCTCTATACTTTTTTACGCTCTACAGCTCTCTCTAGTACCATCGAAGTTATTCCCTGATGTCTTAACAGACGCCCTATCATCATTTCCCTTTTTCTTGTCAGTGTTTTCCATACATTCCTCTCCTCGCCGATTCTGCGGAGAACATCCTCAGCCCACCTAATTTTTAGTATTCATCAGTAGTACCACTTCTTAAGGGTTTCGATTCTTTTCTGTTCCTGAAAAAATCCTTGTCTCTCAACACTATTTTAGTTTTAGGTTGTCACGTTTGATACCTGTGATGCTGCAGGGTATCTAGAATAATTATAGCCGGACACTGTACTTATTAATTCTAGAGATAAATTGTCTCTCATAATAATTTCTTCCTCAGATCCTCATCCTGCTTCATAGCGGCGATGGAACTGTGGCTAAATCCTTGTCCCTTTGCGGCACTATTACACAATAGTTTAAATAACAGTCTGAACCGCTTTAATTGAATGGACCAATTGTCGTTAACACATCTATTAATCGTCTCTAGGTGTCGATTCTGTAAACTCTGTAGAAACTTTGACAAACTATTCCTGCAAAATCATCACATAAATTTGTCCTTCCAATGCGCCCTTTTCCTTAATGTCAAATGTATTTGCCGCAAAACTGTTCGTTCCACTCTGGCACTCATGCAACAGGAGGTGCACAACGTGAAATTATTCTCTAGATACTCGTCAAACCGTAAAGCCGTCGGCACACGGACCGTGCATCCGAAAGTTGAGCGTTGAGCGTGCCGAGTTTCTGACGTCATAGCGTGGAATAGCACGTTCGGGAGTCTTTCCGAACGTGCAGAGCAATATCTGGCATGTCAGATATTCTGAGCGTGCGTCTGAGCGTTGACCAATGAGATGGCACAACGCCACCTACGTCACACGCACGCTGTCTCCCTTCAGTACAGAGCTGGGGGGCGCCATATTGGCATTCATTTCAAGCTTATACGTATATATGCCGTTTCTGAGCACCAGCAAATTGAGAATCACTGGAAAACCCGTTGTTAACTGTGTGATTCGTTTCAATAAAATAATGAGAAACATCATATTCGTGGCAAAAGAATTATTGTAACTTGCGTATTATGAGAGTAGGCTATTTGAAGACAGACACACACTGAAGATCCATCCAAAACGCATTGTTCTTGGTACAATTTGTTATAAATAAATTTCAGTTAGTAACATATCTACGATTAAGGTTTCCAGCAAGAGTAAGATACTATGATTAGTTACTATGGGTCTGATATCAGTATAGCGTAGTGAACAGCGTCACTGTCTCTTCATTAATATTTGTTGGGGCGATGGTTCGCGTCTTGAAATGGCCATTTTTTTCCTAACATTGGCGTTTTTATTAGGTTCTGGTACTTTATTATTAGTTTAATATAAGTATATACTATAATATTTGATGTTATTTAAATATAAGTTCACCTCTTTTTGAGGGGTGACTTTGTTCGATTGGCTTAATTTAATGGACAGCTTGCGCTATTTGTATAAAGATATTTTGCTCCTTTTTCTTTTATGCTTCGTAATTCACATGTTGCAAAGATTCTGCTACTGGGGAGGAACAGTGATCAAGTAAGACTGACCTTGGGGTTTTACTAAAATGTGGGTATGATGAAATAATGTTTATCTTATGCGGAGAAGAATTCCAAATTTGTACCGCACTGTTTGTAATGTAACTTTTATAAGCCCGTGTCCTTATTGATTGGACAAGGTGCTTTCCTTTTCGTGGACATTGGAGGAAATGTGCGTTTTAATAGAGCTAACGTGGGAATTTTACGCGCGCCCGTTGAGTAAACAGGGTGATTTACGAACTAGGAACATCCCTCAACTGCCGCTGGAGTGCGTTGCGATCGCGTATACCACGTTGGGGCCCACGTACCGTATGCACAAGTCGCTTCGTTCCTGAGCGTTGAGCAGCACGTTGAACTTGGCACGCTCAACGTTGACGTCGGGCAGCACGGTCCGTGTGCCGACGGCTTAACGGCAGCGTCTGTTTGCGAATGTAAAGCACGCGTCATCTAGGACCAGCTAGCAACTTCTATGTTCCAAATCAATATCAATGTACAAACTTTGGAAGGCATACGCTATCAAAATCCAAACGCGAAACAAAAATAAAGGGAGATTAGCATCTAATATCCCGTTGATGACAATGAGGGAACACAAGCCGAGATAGAACATTGATGGAGATGGAAATCGGCGGCATTGTTTTCAGAACAATCATCACGGCATTCGCCTTAATCAGTTTGGGAAAGGGCAGACAACCTAAATCATATTGGCCGAATGAATATTTGAAGCCGGCCGGAGTGGCCGAGCGGTTCTAGACGCTTCAGTTTGGAACCGCGCGACCGCTACGGTCGCAGTTTCGAATCCTGCCTTTGGCATGGATGTGTATGATGTCCTTAGATTAGTTAGGTTTAAGTAGTTCTAAGTCTACGGGACTGATGACCTCAGATGTTAAGTCCCATAGTGCTTAGAGCCATTTGAACTTCACACAGCGACAGTCTTAATCATTGCTCCATCTTGCTCGGTCCACAAAATGTCGAAGTCTCCCTCTTTGAGGCTGTAGTAAGATATATTCAGTCTTGATAAAAAATACTTTCATATTTCCAATTAAACATACCTGATAGCAGAAAATGAGCCCTGTGGTCTGCCTACACACCTTTCTGACGTCACAGTTTTATAAAAAGTTATTAGTTATTAAAATTTATCATTGTCACGTATGAATCAGGATGCATATCCGCATTATAAGCCATGCATCCAGTAGCACAGTAACGCGGCAGTAATCCATTAGACATCAGTACTGCGGCAGAAGCTTTGCTTCAAATTTTAAGGTAAGACGCGAAACATATTGTTTCAGTCTGAGAGCCTCCCTCAAGCTTTTTTTAGCAGCTGCATTTCCAGTCTTAAAAAGCGAATAGGAAACAGAGCTGGTGAAGCCAGATATCTTTCAAAGGCGCCCGTTACCTTGTGCCTCCTGGCTCTTTAAGAAACTAGCATTAATCCTACAGCAAACACACTGTCGGAACGAAAATTTCCTGATACCTATTAATGGACATTAATATGACATGTGTCCACCATTTACCATTTCGACTGCTTGAACTGCTTGGGACACTTTTAATGAGCTGTCTGATTATCTGGAAAGGAAATGGAGCCCCTTTCTCCTCCAGCACTCGGTCTTCAGGCCACAAGTGGCCCATCGGCACCATCCGACCGCCGTGTCATCCTCTATTAGAATGAGGATAGGAGAGGCGTATGGTCAGTACACCACTCTCCCGGTCGTTACGACGGTTTTCCGTAACCGGAGCCGCTACTATTCGGTCGAGGAGCTCCTCAATTGGCATCACGAGGCTGAGTGCACCCCGAAAAACGGCAACAGCGCATGGCGGCCCGGATGGTCACCCATCCAAGTGCCGGCCGCACCCGACAGCGCTTAACTTCGGTGATCTGACGGGAACCGGTGTAGCCACTGCGGCAAGGCCGTTGCCCTTCTCCTCCAGGGCCTAAACAAAAAAAATTGTTATGTTGGATGTTGGGGTCTTCTGCTGAGTAAAAGTGGGCACTCTAGGCAGGCAACTACATTTCAAGAATGTTGTTGACCAGAAACCATTGCCTTATAGACGCTGCTTTATGAGAGGCTCCATTCTCATGTTGGAACAGGCAATCATCAAATGGTTCAAATGGCTCTGAGCACTATGGGACTTAACATCTGAGGTCATCAGTCCCCTAGAACTTAGAACTACTTAAAATTAACTAACCTAAGGACATCACACACATCCATGCCCGAGGCAGGATTCGAACCTGCGACCGTAGCAGTCGCGCGGTTTCGGACTGAAGCTCCTAGAACCGCTCGGCCACCGCGGCCGGCAGGCAATCATCATCTCCGCGCTTTCCCTTTATTATGCGCAGTACACCATGGTGCAAAATGTTCATTTTTCCGCATTTAGTGTTTTTTGAAGTCCACCCAATAAGGGGACCAAACCCTAACGGGGAAAAACACCTCCATAGAATTACATCACCTCTTCCGTACTTCACTAATGGCACTACTTATGATGGCATGTAGCGTTCTCGAGGCATTCGCCCAAACACAAACTCTTCCGCAGGGTTACCACAGGGTACAACGTGACTCATCTCCTCATCACTCCAAATCTCTCGTTTTCAGTTATCCATCGTCCAGTGGGGTCACTGTTTACACCACCCCAAGCGCCGATGAGCGTTGACTACAGAAATGTGTGGCTTCTGGGGAGGTTGTCAACTACTGTGGCCCAAACTTTTTTACTCCCTCCGCACATTGTGCTAGCTGGATCTCTGATAGCACTTTCGAACTCACGAGTGATTCCATGCGGTTTTTGCAGTTACCCTCTGCAATGCTCGACGGTCCCTGTCCGTCAGTACATGAGGTTCAAATGGGTCTGAGCACTATGGGACTTAACATCTGAAGTCATCAGTCCCCTGGAACTTAGAACTACTTAAACCTAACTAACCTAAGGGCATCACACACATCCATGCCCGAGGCAGGATTCGAACCTGCGACCGTAGCGGTCGCGCGGTTCCAGACTGTAGCGCCTAGAACCGCTCGGCCACCCCGGCTGGCAGTATATGAGGTCTGTCTGGGATTGGTTTAGCTGTTATTGTTGCTTAGTGTTTCCACTTGACAGTTTCACCAACAGTCGACTTGGGCGGATTTATAAAGGCTGAAATGACATGATGGATTTGTTACTGAGATGACATCCACTGACTATGCACGTTCTAAGTGACTGAGCTCTCCTAACCAATTCTCTACTTAAACTACCATTCTCCTTTTCTCCTCGTATAGTGGCTGGTCGGTCTCTCGCGAAATCTAATGGTCTATTCGGTATTATAAATGGGATACTAATGATCAGATAGCGTATCTGATCCTGTGTGTTCTCTCAGTGTGGAAGACCTTTTGTCGACTTCTTGAGCCGTTTATGTTTTACAGGTTTATCCACGTTACGCGGTATGCAAATATGCTGATGTAGGTCTTCATAGGGGATCTTATCTGACGTTCGTGAAATTTGTATATATGAGGCTAAAGAACGATATAATGCGCTATTACATGCTAGACTTCAGTTATACGGCAGTCAGTTAAGACCTCGCTGACTGCGTTTTGCCACCAAAGACTGCTAAACGATTTCCTGCTGAGTCTTCAGCCTGGATATATGGAGCGGGTTTGTGAACATTTGTAATCTGCGGAGAGCAGCCGACGGCGCAGTAAAAGTGGACCAAAACGACAGGTGGTGACGTAAATCAGGCGCGGTGCGTGCAGACGCGCGGCCGTGGGCGGCGGGCGCCCGGCCGTCTGGGGCGGCGGAAGGCGTGGGCGGCGCTGGCGAGCGGCAGGTGCTGTCTGGCGGGCCACGCCCCTGCCGCTGCCC
The DNA here is from genome assembly GCF_023898315.1 of Schistocerca nitens. Taxonomy (NCBI): domain Eukaryota; kingdom Metazoa; phylum Arthropoda; class Insecta; order Orthoptera; family Acrididae; genus Schistocerca; species Schistocerca nitens. The sequence goes on from NC_064618.1 coordinate 720,550,765, forward strand.
TGCTCGCGTGCTCCGGGGCCCGCTCGCAGCAAGTGGGGGCGGCGCGCAAGGCACGCTAATGTAGAACACCATCTGGAACGGCGGTATCAGCTTCCAGTGTTGCTTCGCATTCTGAGAGTTCATAGCGTCAAGTATTGAAGCCTATTTTTCGTCCGCCCTCGGAGCTTTCGCTGTACCGCACAGGACCCCCACGCTCGTAAGGGAAGCATAAGTCCAGCAGGTTCCCGATTCTGCACATTTTTCCCACGATTGTGTTACGCACTGACAAGGGAACATCACTAACTTAACTTCGTATTTCAGAGAGAGAGAAAAAAGCACACTTGCATATCAGTACCAGCAATCGTCCCCGCTCGAAAATTTGGGCCACAATTTCGATAGTACGAAGTTCGGTAACACTCTCGGTGCATTCCACGCACGTTTGTCGAGCACGTTAGAAATGTGCGTTTAGAAATATCGACACCCAATCAGCCTGGCGCGGCGGATGTTGTAGTACCCGAGGGTTAGGCAACCGCTTCGACATCCCTTGCCTACCTTCAGCCGCTAGGGCTTTATTGGTTTCTTTCTAACAGGCACAGGGTAACAATTATTGAACTGTATGAAAAAAACGTAAATTAGGTTGCAGACTACGGTGTGCAGACACTTTATTCAACATGTAAACGTCATACGGCAAGAAAGGAAGAATGAATTGACTGTTGGTGTTAATAACGATCATCCTCCTCTACCTCCTCTGCATTACTGCAGACGACGTGTCACTGAGCACATTTGTTTTGCGCATGCAGTACACGTGAGGCGCCTAGTTGTTTCCACTGCACTGTGTGAAATACGAAGGTTCTGTTATAGTTCACTAACCTGTTGTCTTCAAGTTGATGTCCCCAGCGCAGAAAACAGCACGCAGGTAGCAGGTTCTGTCTCTTGAGGCTGAAACTGACTTTTAGCGAGGTTCTGTTCTGAAATAATGTATCACTTCTTTGGGATCCCACTCGCGTATTTTAATATAGCCACACGAGAAGACTACATGATCTCAACACAACACCTTCTGATACAGCAAAGTACACGATCAAACACAATGTTTACGAAAATATGTTCAAAATGGCTCTGAGCACTATGGGACTTAACATCTATGGTCATCAGTCCCCTAGAACTTAGAACTACTTAAACCTAACTAACCTAAGGACATCACACAACACCTAGTCATCACGAGGCAGAGAAAATCCCCGACCCCGCTGGGAATCGAACCCGGGAACCCGGACGCGGGAAGCTAGAACGTTACCGCACGACCACGAGCTGCCGACGAACGAAAATGTGTCTTTACATTATTTGTGGCACGTGTCTGTGTCTCATGACCACCGGAGTGAATCTTTTAATACTGAATACTGGCAAACACATCCTGCCACAGACAACATGACTGTACATCTCGACTTTTTGCCTAATCCAGAGTGACGAACAGGAACTTAATTAAAAATTGGAAACGCTTACTACGACATACAACATGTCTGTTCTTCTCGACTGCCTAATCCAGAGTGACGAACAGGAACTTAAATAAAAATTGGAAACACATCCTACGACAGACAACATGTCTGTCCTTCTCGACTGCCTAATCCAGAGTGACGAGCAGCCCGAAAGGACTTCGCGCGCCATACCAGAAAAGGCGTGACCCGAACGCTTCCGAAGTGCTTCGTCTGCAATTTCGTCAGTCTTTTGTTTTTGATTTAAATTGTTTTTAATAATTCTAAAATGACTGATTGATAGTCAGCTGTTGAGAGATATTTATATTAAAAGATGAAGTCATTCCAATGAGTAGATTAACTAATAATAATGACTATAACGTTTTGGCACCCTTGTTCCGAACACAGCAGCCAATCACAGAGCAGTAGCATTATGCAGGCGGTCTGTCTCACGGGAATGGTACCGGATCTAACATTTGTCACAGGTACCTCACACCACATTTCCTCATCTATATACTTCTTACATCTCCACTGCTCTGGGAACAGCTTCTTGGAGCCTAATATGATGGCTGACTAAGCCAGAAATATTACAGTCACTACAGATATTCGGATTTAGACTATGACATGTTTGAAATGCTTGCCGTCATTAATCATTGGCGATAATATGGCGCACGCGAATAGCGAAATTCTGCGTGACACGCTGAAGTGTCGGAACATCGATGCTGTCGATGACCTTCTGAATGGCTGTTTTCAGCTGAGCAATGGTTTTGGGGTTATTGCTGTACACCTCGTCTTTAACATAGCTCCACAAAAAAGAGTCGTATGTGTTCAGATCCGGAGAATATGGCGGCCAATCGAGGCCCATGACAGTGGCCTCTGGTACTCCAGAGCCAGAATGTGGTCCCCATAGTGCTCCTCCAGGACATAAAGCACTTTTCTGCTTCGATGGGGTCGAGCTCCGTCTTGCATGAACCACGTCTTGTCGAAATCAGGGTCACTTAGGTTAATGGGGATGAAATCATTTACTAAAACCTTCACGTACCGTTCGGTAGCCACGGTGCCATCGAGGAATATCGCGCCGATTATTCCGTGACTGGACACTGCACACCACACAGTCACCCGTTGAAGGTGAAGCGACTTCTCGATAGCGAAATGCGCCAGTCTCGCTTATTGACGAGACCATCCAAATGAAAGTGGGCTTCGTCGCTAAACCAAACCATAATCACATAACAGTCGTGTTCGTCAGTTTTGTGGACAATAGTGTTGGCGAAATACAGCCGCCATTCCTTGGCCCTGGGGCTTAATGGCTGATGGGTTTGAGTTTTGTATGGGAAGAGATGCAAGTCTTCAACAACAATTTGTCGCAGCTCTCCCGGTTGATTCCCATCTGTTGTGTAGCTCGTCTGATCGATCTCCTGGGGCTGGTTTCAAACACAGTGCATGTCTTGTCGATGATTTCAGGCGTTTTCACCATTTTTGGACGACCTACATTGCCAACACTGTCATCTCGAATACTACCCCTTTCTCTCAGACTTGCGAATCAACTTCTTGATAGTTAGCGCACTTGGACCGGTTGTCTTCCACTTGAACTCGGTCCCAAACTTCCGCCGCCGGAGTGGTCGAGCGGTTCTAGGGGCTACAGTCTGGAGCCGCGCGACCGCTACGGCCGCAGGTTCGAATCCTGCTTCGGGCATGGATGTGTGTGATGTCCTTAGGTTAGTTAGGTTTAAGTAGTTCTAAGTTCTAGGAGACTGATGACCTCAGAAGTTAAGTCCCACAGTGCTCAGAGCCATTTGAACCCCAACTTCCTTTTAGCCGCAGTTGCGCTGTTATTGCTCGCATAGTAGGCTGTAGGCTCGGGCACGCTGTACCGTCACATTTTCACGTGCACATGGCCGACAATAACAACAAGACGTGCGCATGCGCATACTAATTCCCGTCATGCCCCGCGCAGTGGTTAGACACAGGACTCGCATTCGGGAGGACGACGGTTCAATCCCGCGTCCGGCCATCCTGATTTAGGTTTTCCGTGATTTCCCTAAATCACTCCAGGCAAATGCCGGGATGGTTCCTCTGAAAGGGCACGGCCGACTTCCTTCCCTAATCCGATGACACCGATGACCATGCTGTCTGGTCTCCTTCCCCAAACCAACCAACCAACCCACCAACCCGTCATGCCCCGCGACCAACCGTACAGTTTGAACGTCCTAACGCAAACCGTTCAGAAGTTACGACGATTTTATTTCATATAGCTCAATAATTGTCACCCTGTAAATTTCTAAAGTGGTCAGAGGAGTTGTGTGGGTGGTATCGAGGGTGTTTCCGAACTGGGGGAAATCTCACAGAGGCCCTTTGCAGTTTTAATCACACACATTTTAATGTTACCCTCCCGCTCGATCACGCTACAGGAGGGCGGAAAACATAAAAAATAGGAAATTTGTGGTCATCGGTTCCTAGGCTTACACACTACTTACTCTAACTTAAACTAATTTACGCAAAGGACAACACAAACACACACCCCTGCCCAAAAGAGGGCTCGAACCTAAGACGGGGGTAGCCGCGCGAACCGTGATACGGCGCCGAAGACCGCGCGGCAGAAAATAGGAGGGATGAAAAAGTGTAACTACCCTTAGCTGCTTTGGATCATGTTCAGATTTCGTTGAATGGTTTTGAACGGTCCCTACTGGTTCCAGTCTGTAACCGAAAGCAAAAACTGCGGTCGGTCTTAACTCCATTACACACAATGGGTATGTAGTCCCACAATGTCTTTAGAGAAAGACTGAAGTGCCCAAGGGTGTCAGTAGTGTCAAAGGTTGTCAAGAACATTTTCCAATTGCTCATTGCACTGCGAATTGTAGTTTTCAATCGCGAAATGTGTGGCAGTCGACGCCCCAGGAAAAGAGGTGGTTTCAGTGTCATCCTTTGTGCCAATCAGCGAGACCTTTAAGTGTAGATTCTGAGCGACGACGTGTCTGAAATGCTCTTAATCATTTTATCCGACTTCCAAATGTTGAACTTTAAATGTTTAAAATTAAGGTTACAACCTTTGTTTTACTTTAGATTTCAGATACACCTGGTAATGAGACTAAGAACCCGAAACCGTAGTGATGTGTAGGGACTTCTGTCGTTAAGACTTCAGTGAGTAAAAGTATTTTGCAACTGTGGCTGATTACATGAACATGTTGCAGAACAGTTATGGATGTCCCAAATACAAAATGGTTCAAATGGCTCTGAGCACTATGGGACTTAACATCTGAGGTCATCAGTCCCCTAGAACTTAGAACGACTTAAACCTAACTAACCAAAGGACATCACACACATCCATGCCCGAGGCAGTATTCGAACCTGCGACCGTAGCGGTCGCGCGGGTCCAGACTGAAGCGACTAGAACCGCTAGGCCACAACGGCCGGCCCAAAAATAAAAATTTATGAATTTTTCCTGGGCCACCCACTAGAGAACCGCCTGATCTGAATGCTAGGTGTCGCAGTTCTGACCTCCGTCGCAGAGATGTCAAAACAAGGGGTGAAATGTGGGTTAGAAGGGCTTTAACGACCTTCTCATCGTGTGACACTTTCACGGTGGCGTTGGGTAGAATTATGGTGGAATCTGGTGCCAAGGTGACATCACTAACCCATCTTACAGCTCACATAAACTTCTGAGCTGTGACCTGTTTTCGCATGTGTCGTTTCATTGCTGTCTGAAACTTCGTCGAGCCAGGCTTTAGCACCTTCGACCCAAATTTCCAAGTTACGCGTTGCAGTTGCAGTGGGAGTCAATTACGGGTTTTCGAAAAAGTGGTTCTTTAATTTTGTTGCGCAGTGTAGTAAGTGATATGAGTACGTAACATATCAACCTCACACACATATGTAGGTGCCAGTTTATTTTAGCGATATTCACGTACTGACATTCTGCAGCTATATATATTCTGATTCTCAAAATCAGAATGAATAAGTCTAAGCAAGTAAAGAATTATTATGAAATGAAGTTAATGATTTTCAATTTACAATTTAATCATGTTCATCACAAAAAAATTGTTCAAATGGCTCTGAGCACTATGGGACTTAACATCTGAGGTCATCAGTTCCCTAGACTTCTGCGGCCGTAGTAGCAGCGCGGTTCCGGACTGAAGCGCCTAGAACCGCTCGGCCACAGCGGCCTGCTGCTAATCACATTGACAAATAGCGCGTCTCCTCGAGATACAGTTCACTTCTACAGTTCCAGTTTTAAAACCGAAACAAAATAACGCACAACAACGATGTTAATGAATAAATAGCGCTATGCTACTTCTTTAATGACACACTCAGTCATTCATCCACTTACATTGCATTTGTGTAAAACACAACTTGTTAGAAACCGCGCACTTAGAGATAATGAACAAAGTATGTTACCAATGTCACAGCAGTGTTTCACAAACCTGTTATTCACTTCACTGTACAGTACTTCGCGCTCGGGCATTAAACGGTTGCAATGGGGCGGAGCGAGTGACAGACAACCGGTGCGCGCGAAAGTTTCAAAGCTATACTTTGAAAAGGTCATAACTGCGTAATCAGAATTATGGCCCAAGTTTCTTGAGCTTGGTCGATTGCTGGGGCTGATATCTTGCAAGTGTGCTTATTTCTCCTTAAAATGTGAATTGAAGTTGGCTGTGTTTCCTTGTTAGATGTAATGTTCGAGGTTATAAAAAGAAATAATAATAAAAATAAATTAAAAAATTGAGAAATTCATCGTAGTAAGAAGAGTGGTCACATCTAGTACGTAGTACGATAGTGCACATGTTGAGCAAATTCGAAAAACCGTTGGATGGATGACATCGCTTGTAGCGATGTACGGCACCCAAGACAAATTAACCGACCTAGTGCTAGTAGATTTACACTCGGTAACGTTTATCGATGGACCCGGATTCATCGCCTGCATTTCTCCGGCATTAAATTAGTCTAAAGAAGGTTCTCCAGTCTCGCTGTCACCCGCGAGACAGGTTTAAATTGTCAGTACTCCTGTACCACTCACAGACTGCCGAGATTCGAACCTGGGACCTCCGAGTACCAGTCCGACATACAGTTTTAATCTGCCAGGAAGTTTCAAATCAGCGCACACTCCGCTGCAGAAAAAAAATTCGTTCTGGGAGCAACCGTTCAGGCCGTGGCTTACAAGGCGACCACAAAGCAATCGGATTTTGCTAATTTTTTGTGTTTGTAGTACTTGCAGTTCAGAATTCAAATATCAGTTCTCTAAAGCGATTCGACGCCATTCTCAAAAATTCTCGAGTTATTCCACTTTGAAATTTTCCTACCTCCCTTGCTACCGTAAGGTAAGGCCGATTTTTCGATAAGTGATGTGACTTTGGGGTGAAATGCTTACCTACCATGTTGGTGGCCTGAGTTCGATTCTCTGGTAATGCAAATATTTTAAAAAAGGTGCATATTCTACGAACTTTTCACTGACGCGTAAAATACATAAGATGAAAAAAAAATACAGCGCTCCAGACAGGTAATCGCTGGCTCGAGTCATTTTGGTCATTACTTTTCCGTTTTTTTCGTTTAATTCAAATACTTTTGTCATTTAAGTATAAAATTCAGTAAATATATGCTAATTAACACATGTCTAATTGTTATTTTTATGAAAAATGTTCGTCGTCTTATTTCTAATTACATACCATTAAAAAAGTTTCCATAGCGAATATAAATTCTTAATTACCGATCTTTTATAAAATAATGTTAATGTGCATATGTATGTTTGGTATTCTGCCTTACGGCAGGTCGTGTCATGGGTTAAGCCTCTTCCACTTTTGTCTGTCCATTGCCAGTCTTTTCATTTCTGAGTATTTGCCTCCTTTGATATTGTCCAGCATTTGATATCTTCTTTTTCCTCTTCCTCTTTTTCCCTCCACCATTCCTTCTATTCCTTCCTTCAATAAACAGTTCCTCCTCAAACAATGCCCAATCCAGTTTCTGTTGATATAGACCGTTTAAATTTTACAAGAATATTACAGATTAATTTTGTTTCATTTTTATGTACTGTGCTTTTCAGAAAAAATCTCGTAGAAGCTCTGTTTAAAAATTTGCGTAGTCCAAGAATCGAATCCTGGCCGCCCGCATAGGTGTCAAGCACTACCACAGTGTCAAGCCACCTGTCAAAAAAATTATTCTTAATGTAGTGTATCAATAACGTTCAGACAACTTCAATTTCGATTTCCTCGAAAAATTTTTGCTACGTCCATCGAACTGCTTTCGCCAGTTGAAATTTGATTCATGAACTTTACACGACCCATAAATCTAAAAAATTACAAAACTCCCACTGCCGCGTGGTCTTGTTAGTCATGTCCCCGGAATATAATGTGTTTTATTCCAGGTGTGCTAGTCCCGCAAGGTATACAGAAGACCTTTTGTTTAGTCTGAAAGGTAGAAAAGGAGGTACTGGCGGAAGTAAAGCTGTGATGGCAGGTCTTGAGTCGTTCTCGGGTATCTCAGTCGGTAGAGCATTTGATCCCAGGCTTGAATCCCGATCCGGCACATAGGTTTGCTCTGCCGACAAGTTTGCAATGCGCGCACACTCCGATGCCGACTGAAACACTGATTCTGCAATCTAACTACGTTCCTAAGACAACGTACACAGCAAACAGTCACTACACCGCCTCCAGCTGATTTTTAGCAGTTCCTGACGGTAATCTCTTCCCAAACGAAACAGGGAGTAAGTTCAAAGTCAAAAGGGGAAAAAATGCCACACGGAAGACGGTAGTTCTCGACTTTCCACCGTTGAGTCAGACCCTGTCAAGACCGTCCTTTTTATCGAACAGTACCTAAAGCTGAAGACCGCAACAACAACAACCTAAAGCTATGGCTCAGCAACCGATTTGAGGCTGATACCTACGATCACGTTCGCTCACTAAATTGCACCAATCGCCCGGAGTAACAGAATTGTTCAATCGAAAATCTGCGCACAACCAAGGGAATGTACTTTGAGTTTTTGGAGGCTTCCCGTATTGGGAAAATAGCTTTGTTGGTTACTAAAGATGGCGGATTAGTTACAAAGAGCGTTAAATAAGTAAAACAACACAGTTATTTCTCGGCCGGTTATAGTTGAAAAAGTGTGCCATTTATTGTGGGACATTGTGGAATATTCCCACTTCAGCACCTATAGTTTCTTGAAGTCCCTATAGGTGGTAGTGCTATACGTAGTTTTCAAAACGGCGTCTGTAATGAAGGTGAGTCCCAAGCAAAAAGCTGTCATTGGTTTTCTTTTTGTGGAAAACCAGAGCATCGCAGATGTTCTTAGGGGCTTGCAGAATGTGTACGGACACCTGGCAGTGAGTAAAATCACGAGGAGTCATTGGGCGAAGCGTTTGTCATCATCGCAAGTTCGCGCAAATCTGTCCGATCTCCCACGGCGGCCGGCCGGAGTGGCCGAGCGGTTCTAGGCCTTACAGTCTGCAACCGCGCGACGGCTACGATCGCAGGTTCTAATCCTGCCTCGGGCATGGATGTGTGTGATGTCCTTAGGTTAGTTAGGTTTAAGTAGTTCTAAGTTCTAGGGGACGGATGACCTCAGCAGTTAAGTCCCATAGTGCTCAGAGCCATCTGAACCACTTTTTTTCTCCCGCGTGCCGACCGACCGCACAAATCTGTGACTTCTGGGATGTTGGAACGTGCGGACACTCTCATTCGAGGTGGAAGACGGATCACGATCAAACATCTCATTGCTTAACTGGATGTCTCAGTTGGAAGTGCTGATACACTAGTCACCAGTTGATGTACTCAAAAGAATGTGCCCACTCGGTTCCTCTTCGAAAGAAGGGTTACCTGTGCGGAATTGACTGCGCGTTGCGAGGCTGATTGTGACAACCCTTTTTCGAACATCGTCGAAGGGGACGAAACTTGGGTTCATCATTTCGAACCAGAAACAAAACGGCAATCCATGGAAAGGCGCCATACTTCTTCTCATCCCAAGAAAACGTTCAAAGGCACACACTCAGCTGGTAAAGTCATGTGACGGGTTCTGGGCCATTGAAGGGGTTATTCTGTGTGATGTCCTTCCTCATAGTGCTACGATCAACTTCGAAGGTTTTGTGCTACCCTCAGGAAATTGAAGAAACTACTTCAACGCGTTCGTCGCCACAAAAATGCAAACGAATTTCGCCTTCTCGTTGATAACGAAAGGTGTCACAAAATTCTACGCGCCGGCCGGATTGGCCGAGCGGTTCTGGGCGCTACAGTCCGGAACCGCGCGACCGCTACGGTCGCAAGTTCGAATCCTGCCTCGGGCATGGATGTGTGTGATGTCCTTAGGTTAGTTAGGTTTAAGTAATTCTAAGTTCTAGGGGACTGATGGCCGCAGCAGTTAAGTCCCATAGTGCTCAGAGCCATTTGAACCATTTTGAAAATTCTACGCACCCGAGAGGATTCACAAAACTTCTTTGGACTGTTCTTCCTCATCCATCCTACAGCCCGGATCTCGCACCTTTCGAATTTCATCTCTTTTGCCCAACGAATGATGCACTCCACGAAAGGAGGGATGTTACTGATGCAGCAAGACATTTGCTCCAACGTCGACCAGTCAAGTAGTACCATAAGCGCATGCAGGCCCTCCTAGGACGGTGGCGTAAGACCGTGGGTAGCCAAGAGAATGGGGATTAATATGGCATATTGGTATCCTGAATAAAACCAATCTGCTTTCAGAAAAAAATGTGTTTCATTACTTATTACACGCCCCTCGTACTTCAGAAAAAAATTTAGAAGCACCAACTCCGTCCCGGAGGGCACAGGACGTGCGTCCTGCATCCCAATAGCGCTGTTGGCTATCTCTCTGAATTAGTGAAGCGTCACCCACGCTGCAGTGGGCACATAACTGGTTCCCACGCTCCACGAGAGCTACCTGCCCATTCCTGACTTATAGAGCTCCAAAAGCGCTGCGCCAAATTGTTTTAACATTCACGCCTTTCAGTGAGTCGACCTCAGAAGTATAACGAAGATGTTCCAATGGCCATTTCCTGCTATCGCTAGAAGCTCCTTTCTGGAAGGTGCCTCGTCCTACTGGGACTCCTCAATTCTTTCCAGAAGGTGCTGGAAAACACTTGCCGTCGTGAAAGCCACAAGCCCTTAAGCCAGTCAAGTACGATCCGATCAATCCCATTATAAGGATTACGGAGAGCCTGATCCAGGTCAGGTTGGACAAGGCCATCTTCCGAGGTCTACCGGAAACCGGCTGTGGCGTTCACAGTAGCCAGGATGAGCCCAAGGACACGGCTGGGAACGATGCGTCACAGTATCTATTAGTAGAGCTTTGCAAGCCACTCTTTGGTGTTTGCTACAGCCTGGCTTAACACCCAACATTGTTGAATGCTGAAGCTACTTTAAAAAATTCTGGACGGAAGAAATTAGAACGACATGAAAAGTCTAGCATTCCTTAGCAATGCGTAGTGTGACTATTTTTGTTTGCTCATCATGTGCGCATAAGTAATTTCTCTTCTGTTACAGGCACGAACCTGCTGTCAGAAGTAGCCTATCTTATGAGTCGTGACCAAGTAGCGGCATTCCAGATGATCTCAGAGGGGACAGAGTCAGTCGTCAGGTACCGAGTTCTTGATGGATATTTCAGGAGAAGTGTCTCCTAATGACTCTGGTGACGATGCTGTGTCGGATGCGGGCATCGCGCCACTGTGAGACTTCTGAGGAATTCTGAAACAGTGGCGCCACAGATGTGACACAAAAAAAAATTTCTTGATGACTCGGTGGTTATCTCACAGTCAGAGAAAGAAACCGGCATTGCGCCTGAAAAACTTTCAGTAGCGTGGATGATGTAGCAGTCTGTCTGTGCTCGGTAGCTGCAGAGAGCAGTCATACTCGTCATCTTTGAATAGTTCAACAAAGACTCTGAGCACCGGGGCATCAGCAGCTACAGGAATACTAGGTCACAGTTCCTTTGTAAAACGGCGTATCTCCTTAAAGTTACACAAAATCGATATTTGCTTTGAAGGGATTAGGTGATGGTTTCTTAGCATACATTATTCCAGCTGTTAAAAAGACATTGAACGTTTTAATAATTACACTGCTGGCCACCGTAAATGCAACACCAAGAAAGACAAGAGGTAGCACAACAAAATTTATTTTGTAGATAACATGTTGACCAAGTATCAAATGATTACGTTTACAGACGTCTGTGACATGTGGTTCCTGCCAGAATCAGTAGCCAGAGTAGCCGCCATTGTTGGAGATCACCGCTGCCACACGTCTCGGCATTGAGTCAAAGAGACGTTGGATGTGTTCCTGGGGTACAGCAACCCAAGCAGCTTCCACACGTTGCCACAGATCATCTGGTGTGGCAGCTGGGGATTTAATCTGGGTCACTCGTTGAGCAACCATGGACCACATGTTTTCTATCGGCGAAAGATCCGGAGAGCGAGCCGGCCAGGGAAGCACTTCAATCTGGTTATTGACGAAGAACGTTTGGACAATGCGTGCCACGTGTGGTCGCGCATTATCCTGTTGAAATATGGCTGTGGCCGAGCCCTGAAGGTAAGGAAGGACAACTGGCTCCAGCACCTCGGATATGTAGCGCCGGATATTTAAAGTACCGGCAATGCGTACTAGAGGCGTGCGAGAGTAATATCCAATACCGCCCCATACCATAATACCCGGTGCAAGAACAGTGTGGCGGTGCATAATGCAGCGTTCCAGCATCCTCTCTCCACGGTGTCTCCACACTCGAATCCAACCAGCGTGGTGCTGCAGACAGAAGCGTGCCTCGTCAGTAAAGACAACGTCATTCCATTCTGCCGTCCACATCCGTCTGTCATCACACCATTGGCGACGGAGACGTCTGTGGTTCTGCGTCAATGGTAGACGAAGCAATTGACGTCTTGCGGACAGACCACTCTGCTGCAAATGGCGTCGAATGGTACGCCCAGACACTGGATGATGCGTTACAGACGCAATGTGCTGTGCTATGGTTCGGGATGTCACTGAGCGATCCGTCACTGCCATGCGCACAATTTGCCTATCAGCACGTGCAGTGGTGCACCGAGGTGAATGCGATCGACTACGTCGGTCCGTCGTACCCTCCTGCATCCAACGGTCACATATCCGCATTACAGTTGTTTGGTTTCGTCCAACACGACTAGCGATTTCTTTGTATGATAATCCACAATCTCGGTAAGCCACTATCCTTCCTCTGTCGAACTCGGATACTTGATCAAACGATGTTCGCTGTTGTCTACTAGGCATAACTGATCGTCTTGTGAAACAACCACAAGGTAAACACACGTGCCGAACGTACACTGGTCGAAATCGCCAAGCCTTAAATGGCGCTATGAGGTGGCGCCACAGGCGCGCGTGATGTGCGTCTGCGCTGAAATTCTAATCAGTTGCATATCTCATCGCTGCAAACCCATGGTGTAAATTTCACTTGATTCGGATGCTTCCTTCAGGGTGTTGCATTTACGGTGGCCAGCAGTGTATATAAATTCATTGTTTCAGTTATTTTTACAGTTACCATTCGTATTAACAACCAGCAATAAGCTTTCTAGCTGAACCTGAGGGCGTAAAAAATGGTAGTGTCTTTATCCATAGGATTGCGCGAACGTTTCTTACCTTTTGTTCCTTTTTTTATGCCCTTCTCCCTATTTCGACGACTACTCTTCACATTTCCGCTTGTACAGGGCCAGAATTATAAAAATGGCAGATTACCCTCAACTGAGTATTTTGAGATCAAATCTAATGGTCGCAATTTGATACTTCTTTTTTTTTTTTTTGTTGACAATTAGCTACACCTTATGGGAATAATGTTACCTCATAGCAGCTGTTAACGTCCTTGTCATAGGACGTTTGGCAGTGTCGTCTTTTGTAGATAAATTTCGGTTTCTTTCGTCTATCAGTGTCATTCGTTTGTCTTCGCTGCCGCCTAGTTGTCGCTGCCACTCACTCTACTCCCTCTCCAAGCGGTCGTTACCGGCCGCTTGGTGGAAATGACTGAAAAGAGTGAGCTTTGATGTAGTAAGCAATGAATGTAACAGCATTGTGTCTCATTGGTTATTTTTGGAAACAGATGAAGACCATCCGACGTCTATGAGTTGTTTTCTACTCGCTGTGCGCTTCGCAACCTTGCATTGCAGATAAATTACAGCGTCTCCTGAGAACAATTATTTCCTGGCGCCGGCATTACGGGTGAAGTTATTAACGCACAATGTGAATAACAGAACAGCTGTGCTACTGCATTACCGCTGGGTAACCTCTCTGATACCTACATTCCCATCTGCACACCGAGTGCTACGGTTAAGGACCATCAATCCAGTCGCATAATTAGACATAATTGAATTGCGCAGAGACGCCCACTAATGAGCAATTCAATTAGAGACAGCTGCCATGCGGGGAGAAAGCGCTGTTGCCGCTTCGGAGAACGCTGAAGTTCAGCGCCGGATGTAATGTCGCCAGACTTTGTGCTGGCGAGTTGATTAACAGTCACGTCCGCGGCGGACAAGGAGCAGTGCAAAAATGTCATTTGTTTCCAGCTTCTGGCCGAGCTGGTGATGATTTGAGAAGCCATACCGTGGAATTCCGTGGGTCCGTGGGTCCCATGGGTATTCTGCGAGGTCGCTTTACTGCCAAGGAGTAAGTGACCCTTGTGGCTGATGAGGTCCATACTAAGCTTCAGTGTTTGTTCCCCATGCGTGCTCCAAAACGGCACGGTCCCTAATCACACAAAAAAATCCAAATGGCTCCAAGCACTATGGGACTTAACATCTAAGGTCATCAGTCCCCTAGACGTAGAACTACTTAAACCTAACTAACCTAAGGACATCACACACATCCATGCCCGAGGCAGGATTCGAACCTGCGACCGTAGCAGCAGGGGGTTCCGGACTGAAGCGGTTAGAACCGCTCGGCCACAGCGGCCGGCCTATTCACACAGTTTGCATGGTCCAGGATTGGTTTGTGGCCACCACAGTCACCAGATCGCAGTATTATTGAGCCTTCGACGTCTATTTTGGAAAGAAGGGCGCGTCATTGCTATCCAACTCCATCATAGTGGCCTGAACATGCCATTATTTTGCGAGAAGGATGGTGTAGGATTCCCTTCAAAACAATAAAGCAGCGGTGGTTATTCTTTCCAAGGCGACTGGAAGCTGTTCGAATCACAGCGGTTTTCCTCCACCTTGTTAGGCATCAGTAACTCGTTGTATTTTTGGTGTCCCCTGTAAAATGTTTAGTGGTTACAACATTCCCGTGTGGGTGTGGTCTAGGGGTATCGCCTTTGAGTAGTAATCAACACCGAGCGAGGTGGCGCAGTGGTTAGACACTGGACTCGCATTCGGGAGGACGACGGTTCAATCCCGCGTCCGGCCATCCTGATTTAGGTTTTCCGTGATTTCCCTAAATCACTCCAGGCAAATGCCGGGATGGTTCCTCTGAAAGGGCACGGCCGACTTCCTTCCCCATCCTTCCCTAATTCGATGAGACCGATGACCACGCTGTCTGGTCTCCTTCCCCAAACAACCAACCAACCTAGTAATCAACACGGAAGAGACTGGCACAAGAGACTTATATGTAGTGGCCCACTTACAAAGGTTCGAATGAGTAATTATTAACAATAATCCTCACGAGGGCTATTTGGAAAGTAAGGTCCGATATGTAGCGAAATGGAAACGACAGAAAATCCGATGACGCTTTGCACAGATGTGTTTGTCAGTGTCTCTAGTACGCCTGTCGATCGCACCAAGTCGCTCTTTTCAGTTCTGAGCACATAATGCGCATGCAAAGATGCCTATAACAATAGTGTGGATGCCCGCTGCGAGGTACGCCCGATTTCATGCAACCCCACATAACGTACCTGTTATGAATTTCCTTCTTCATGAAAATTCTCGTCCGTGGGCAATGAGGATGCCCTTGCAGCGTTTTCGACGAGAAGTGTTTGATCACCCACCGTGTAGCCTGGACTTGTCTCTCTCTGACGTTCATCTCTGCTCACATGAACTGCTAGCTATGAACAGAGAGGTGGCGGAAAGCACACGTGGCTGCCTTCTATGACGAGTTTATTGGAAAGTTGATACAAAACTACAGCAAATGACTGCGTTGGAGCGGCGACTATATATATTGAGAAAGCTGGAAGGTGTAGCAAACTGTTGCAAATAAAGCATTTTTGATTTTCACTGTGGTTTCCATTTCGCGGCCGATGGGACCTTACCTTCCAAATGGCCCTCGTACCTCATTACCGATGGCTATGACAAAACATTTCATTGAGGTTCGAAAGTAGGAGCATCAAAGAAATGTTTACTCCTAGCTTGCTTTCACCATCCACCGATCAAGAAATATTTATAGGTTTTTGAAAACGACTTGGCAATCGAAACCGGTGTAGTTAGTAAACATTTTACGTGGCCACTGACTGAAATAAACGTTCTAGTGTAACGTTATATGCTCGCTGATGCTCTCAGTCTATATCATGACAAATATGAAAAACAATATGGAAGCCTAGTGCTTTTTTCAGTATATGTTTATGACTCAAAACTTAGTAAAGTCGACAACTTGCTTGACACGTACTGTGCACCTTCCCACCGTGTCGTAGAATCTGACGTGCAGTGCAAAACAGAAGTTTACTCGCGTTGCGCAAGTTGCCTGCGGTACAAAGAAAGATAGGGAACATTGAATAAACGGCAATCGTCTCAGACGCAAGAAGCGTCTCACGAAAGAATTCAGCCTACGGGGGCAGAGAAGTCAAGACCTTCGCAACTGCTCAAGTTTCCTCGAAAGTAATTAAGAGAGTAAAAGGTGCAACGGCGGTGTCCGCTTTAGCTGCTGGCGGCTTTTTGTTGCGCTGTTGAAAAAGTCTGCAAGTTCGTTAGTACCCCTTCTACGGTAAACGAGGGCGCTGTTCATTTTCTATGTAAAGCACGAGACGGCAGACGATAAAATTCTACTCTGCAGCGCAGCAAAAGAACCCGAACTTTTAAAACGTACTGTCGAATCAACTTGTTCAGTAATCTAATTTTAGCCTCACAGCTTCCCGTTCCGTTTCATAAACTCTGACGGCAATCTTTTGTTGATGTTTTCCTTTGGAACCAAGGTTGAGGAACATAGCGCAGATAATTACTGCATCAGTGCTGCTAATAAAGTCGGCCGTATTGTTAAGGAACGGCTAACAGAAACATTTTCTGCATCAGCCGCCCGTTGAGTGCTCGTAAAGCCGCACTGCCCTGATGAGCCTGAAATGAGAAACTACTTTTTATTTTCGGTTTCGTGACTCAAATTGAGATTCACAGCAAGGGAAGAGCGCCTTGGATGAAGGATATCGCTATATACGGGTGTGATATGGGATGTGTGATGGACCACTCCAGTTCCTCTTATGTTGTTTATTGCCTAAACTTATTTACGCCACGATCAGTCTACAACGCTGCTTCATTCTTTGGCTGTAGGCGTTACTGTATGTCAGTACTGGAGGAACATTTCGATATAACACGACACTCCTGGCCATCAATAGCTGTTTTGCAACTGGGGAACGATACTTCTCTGAGCAGCTTTCCAATTCTGACTTTATTATCAGTCACGATCGCGTTTGATTTATGAAGCTATTACCTGATTCGGCTTCTCAGTCGTCTTCAGATAGCCTTATCCCATAATCCGCCTGTAGACGTCATCTTGCACGCGTAATCAGTCTTGCACTGGGCTTGTAAATAAAATTCCCTATTTGACCACATATTTCTTAATGGACCCCGTCCCAGTTCTCTAACAGGAGAAGAGTACTTCACAGTGTCGGGATACCGAACCTGAGGTCTTCGAGTGGAAGCCATATACGGTGACAGCTGAGCAGACATACTAGTCGTGTGAGAAAAGTAATAAGACTAACAATACTGCGAGCGATCTGGCAACACTGTGTTTCCTGCTTGTGTAAACAAGTGTATTCATCTCTTTCAGATGCTCATTCGGAGGTTCAGCTCCGTACAGCCGTCACGTGAAGTTGCGTTTTGTGTGTGTGTGTGTGTGTTAACGAAAATGGAACAGTGGAATTTAGAGCAACGTTATGCCATCAGGTTTTGTGTTACCTTTGACAAGTTGAAACATGCCAATGGGGAGCATTCCTTACCACGAGCACATCTTTTTCTCTGATACAAACAATGTTTGGATGGACGAGAACACGTTGAAGATGAGCCTTGCTCAAGGAGACCTTCAACGTCAAAAACTGACATAAACGGCGAACGTGTTCCTCCTGAATAAACTGTCAAACAAACGTTTTACGAAGATGTCCTTGAAAGGCTCAGGAAAAGCGTGAATCGAATGAGACAGGACATTGCAGACAAGTCAATACTGCGTCATGACAACCCCTGTCACACTGCATCATAGAATTTTGGACTTTAAAAGGCATTCCTGTTTTTCCATAGCACTCTGTTCACCTGCTTTGAGTTGGCTTGGTTCTAATGGCTCTGAGCACTATGCGACTTAACTTCTGAGGTCATCAGTCGCCTAGAACTTAGAACTAATTAAACCTAACTAACCTAAGGACATCACACACATCCATGCCCGAGGCAGGATTCGAACCTAAGACCGTAGCGGTCGCTCGGTTCCAGACTGTAGCGCCTAGAACCGCACAGCCACTCCGGCCGGCTGCTCTGAATCCTTGCGACTTTTTTCTTTTCCGAAATTGAAAAATGTCTTCAAAGGATGTTATTTTGGGAGTCTGGAGCCACTCCCAGGCAATTCTGGACGTGTGAGGTGTTGGGTTGTCCATCTGGAATTGCCCAAGTCCGTCGGAATGCACAGTCGACATGTATGGATGCATGTTATCAGACAGGATGCTTACGTACGTGTCACCTGTCAGAATCGTATCTAGACGCATCAGGAGTCCCATATCACTACAGCACGCCCCACATCAGCTTGAACAGTCCTCTGCTGACTTGCAGGGCCCATGGATTTATGAGGTTGTCTCCATACCCGTACACGTCCATCCGCTCGACACAATTTGGAACAAGACTCGTCCGACCAGGCAACATGTTTGCAGTTATCAACAGTTCAACGTCGGTGTTGACGGGCCCAGGCAAAGCGTAAAGCTTTGTCTCGTGCAGTCATGAATGGTACACGAGTGGGCCTTCGGCTCCGAAAAACCAGATCGATGATGTTTCTCCAATGGTTCGCACGATGACACTTGTTGATGATCCAGCATTGAAATCTGCAGCTATTTGCGGAAGGGTTGCACTTCTGTCACGTTGAACGATTCTCTTCAATCGTCGTTGGTCACGTTCTTGCAGGATCTTTTTCCGGCCGCAGCGATGTCGGAGATTTGATGTTTTACCGCATTCCTGATATTCACGGTACATTCGTGAAATGGTCGTACGGGAAAATTCCCACTTCATCGCTACCTCGGAGATGCTGTGACCCATCGCCTGTGTGCCGACTATAACACTACTCATTTAGATCTTGATAACCTGCCACTGTGGCAGCAGTAACCGATTTAACAACTGTGCCAGACACTTGTTGTCTTATATAGGTGTTACCAGCCGCAGTGCCGTATTCTGCCTGTTTACATATCTCTGTATTTGTACACGCATCCCTATACCAGTTTCTTTAGCGCTTCAATGTAGTTTAAATTTCAAGATACTTCTCGTAGAACGAAGTAGTGTTGCTATCGTTGAGCGCAAAAAATTCTTCTCAAATTAGATACTGTCGTGAGCGCCGTTCCTGATGTCCGCAGAAGAAGCCATTGTCCCTGAGCGCTCGACGCTGCAGCGGTATTTACGTAATGTAAACGTACGCAGCTGTGGTCATCGCTTTTCGCGGACCTGACAGCAGAGACACACGGCGCAAACGGAAAGTGCCGGTTTAGAGAATCTCACCTTCCCATACTGCGATGTTTTTTGTGTTGGGTCTGTTGAAATTATGACAGTAGTATGAAGGATTCGCTGCCGTCTAGCGCGCTGTTATCAGAATACTGATCTTTTTGCGCATAAACTGGAATCATCAACCCGGCTTGACATTGATCAACTACACTGAAAACTCTTAAATCGCAACGCATAACATATTTCACTCAGAAAATTTTGACAGGTTAAAACTGAATGTGAAATCGGTTCTCAGGTCCAAATCCCTGCCTTTCTCGGAGAGTGTGCTACTTACTAAACTCTTCTCACACACATGTATGCTCCTTAGGATGTGTAGCGGCCCTGTTCCATTAGTGAATAATGCGCGGTTAGGACGGCTGTGGGTAAGCCTGTATATGAACTCGAGAGTTTTTCTGATTTTACCGTCGTGGGCATTTTATGGGATGAGGGTGGGAGGAAGTATTATGCTGTCTGATTCTCCTTAGAAGTATATTTGCAAAATTATCGCAGTCTTATGAACAATGCCTCCCTTGCAAAATTATCCCAGTCTTATGCACAATGCCTCCCTTGCAGCATCTCAAAAACTCTCTCGCATTTACTAAACGGACCAGTAACGAAACATGTCTTCTTTGTATCTTCCCGGTCTCTTGTGCTAGACTTGTCTGGTGAGGGTCTCAGACGCACGGGCAGTACACAAGAATCGGGAGACGAGATTTTTGTAAGCTGGATCTTTCGTAGTTAGATTACGTTTCCTTAGAAGTATTTCAGTGGACGCGCGCTGATAGCCGTGTGCGTTAGCATGCCGCTCCCTGGATTTGGGGAGGTGCGACCAACCCGGATTGAGCCCGGCCGGAGGATTAACATGAGTACCATGCCTGAAACCATCGTTTTACTACGTCTTTTTTTTTTTTTAGTGCTAGGGCCTTTGGTATGGAACTACCGATACTGTTGCAAGACATACATCTAATGGTGCACTGAATTAAGGGGATCATTGAATCATTGAGACTGACAGTAAGTGTATGTAATGCTATTGCAACGAAGATTTGAGATTTTACTAGAGCTTTTATGAGTGGTTTCGAAATGAAACCACTGGGACAATACATAGTTTTGATACAAAATTTATTACATATTAGTACCTTTTTTCCTTGTTGTTTACAACTATAATTAGTTTGAGACATTATGAGCTAAACTAAAATTAAACCCCTCTCGAACAGGGCATAAAGGCCCAGCGGTACCGATCGCCTGCCGTGTCATCCTCAGCCCCAAGGCGTCACTGGATGCGGATATGAAGGGTATGTGGTCAGCACATCGCCCTCCCGGCCGTAAGTCAGTTTCCGAGACCGGAGCCGCTACTTATCAATCAAGTAGCTCCTCAGTTTGCCTCACAAGGGCTGAGTGCACCCCGCTTGCCAACAGCGCGCGGCAGACCGGATGGTCACCCATCCAAGTGCTAGCCCAGCCCGACAGCGCTTAACTTCGGTGATCTGATGGGAACCGGTGTTACCACTGCGGCAAGGCTGTTGGCTTCAGGCAGTATGAATTCATGGGAGTTTTGAGATGTGGAATTGTGCCTAGGAAAAATGCGAATTTACCTTCAAATATGTCACACGAAATGATGAGTGGTTGAAAACTGTATGTCCTTGTGGTTCCAAAGTGAAACAACCTCTTTAGAATAATTGTTTGATCCCTTTTTGCCAATTTCTTCTTGTACTCGTTGCATACTTTGATAATAAAGGTTCATTTTGTGAAGAATTTTAAAATAATATTCAAGAGTGCATGCCTCTGGATCACGGGGTCCCGTGTTCGGTTCCCGGCCGGGTCAGGGATTTTCTGCGCTCGGGGGCTGGAGACTGGACTGTGTAAAGATTGGGAATTTGTACAGGTGGTGATAACCGCGCAGTTGAGCGCCGCACAAACCAAACATCATCATCATCAAAGTGCAGCCATCTCCTAAAAAAGTTGAGGGTTTGCTTCTTGCCATTTTCTTCTTTTATTCGTTGCTTACTGTGATAATGAAAGTCACTTTAGCGAAAAATTTTAAAATTATATTTGTTTTCTTATTGTTGGGAAATTGGTATTTTGTGGTAAGGTCTTATGGGACCAAACTGCTGAGGTCATCGGTCCCTAAGCTTACGTACTACTTAATCTAACTTAAACTAACTTACGCTAAGGACAACACACACCCATGCCCGAGGGAGGACTCGAACCTCCGACGAGGGCGAGCCGCGCGGACCGTGACAAGGCGCTCGAGACCGCGCGGCCATATTGTTGGGACTCAAAGGGATAATGAAGGGAGCCGGTGTGCCGGCCAACCTGGATGTGGTTTTTAGGCGGTTTCCCACATCCCATTATGTGGATACCGGGCTGGTACCCACGACATGGTTCAGTTCCACGATTCACATACATTAAGAAAACGTACAGGTCACTGATATAAGAACGTAGGCTTCCGCAGCCCATGCCATAGTGATTAAAATTCTCCTGGGCATTATGCCGCGTCATTGCTAAAAAATAACAACAATAATAAACTAAAACCGACGTTTCGGCCGAATTGCAACGGCCTTCCTCAGGGCACGACTGGTTTTGCATGGGGATAGGTGCTTCTATTTATTACAGACTATCGATGTCTGACGTCACTGTTGTAAAACTTTAATTGGCCTTCTAATATGATTGGCTAGTCATGACGTAAGGGAAGATGGAAGGAAAGAGACTATTCGTGGATGTCCATGTCGTCAACGATTGGTAGCTGTCCGCCATTCAGCGTTCGGCTTCTGGTCGGCAAGTTTTCCTCCTGGTGTGGGAGGAAGTGGACTGACAGTTGCTCTACAGCTGTTTGTGCAGATACGTCCGTGTCCCGTGTAGCTTCTGCCCCCCGGCCGCTCGCGGCCCGTTGGACTGGGAGGGCCGGTAGCCAGGACGCCGGGAGTTTGTAGCAATATTCTCTGTCAAAGCCGAACGCTGATTGGCGGACAGCTACCAATCGTTGACGACATGGACATCCACGAGTAGCCTCTTTCCTTCCATCTTCCCTTACGTCATGACTATCCAATCATATTAGAAGGCCAATTAAAAGTTTTACAACAGTGACGTCAGACAAAGATAGTCTGTAATGAATAGAAGCACCTATCCCCATGCAAAACCAGTCGTGCCCTGAGGAAGGCCGTTGCAATTCAGCCGAAACGTCGGTTTTAGTTTATTATTGTTGTTAGTTTTTAGCAATGACGCGGCATAATACCCAGAAGAATTTTAATCTCTATTAATAAAACGTTAGCGCACTTTCACGTGGGATAACACTAAAAACAGAGAGATGGGGTGCACAGATTCCCTCCCGAGGGAAGGGGATCGCGACAGGAAGGGCATCCGCCCTCTACCACTAATATTGTCAAATCAATAAATTATCATGTCGACCCCACGAAGATACGGGGTGGAAGAAGAAGAAGAAGAAGAAAGGAGCCTTCCAGTGGTGCAACTGCTTTTTCGACATACAGTTTTACATGGTCGTACGCTTCAGATGTAACCACAGAGGCCGCCCCGTTCCCTCGGCAGGAGAGGAAATAGTGACATTTAGTCTGCCCTTGATGCACACTGCGAGGGCACAATGTTCAGCGCACTCACTGAGAAAGGCGCTGGACTGATTTCGATTCACGATTCGGCACATTATGTTAGTATGCTCCAGATGTCCGTAGTGGTGTACACTGCACTACAGTGATCGTTTCTACTTCATTTGCGGCACAATTTTCGCATTACTGAGTTACATACTTTCTGTATTACTGGGACATTTCTGGAGTCAGTGTTGACGAGGCCGCATCGTGCCCTGCCCCGCCACGTGGCGTGTCAGGCCAGCAGGATGCGTGGGAGGCGAGCCGACTCGGGCGAACAAGAAGACGCGTGCTTTTTGTCCTCAGGCCGAGATTCGCCGGTTGGTCGCAGCGGCCGTTGAGTGCAACGCAATCTCGGCGGTGATGTCACACGCTCCGTGTCCGCCGGCGGTTATGGGATGTTTGCCGAGGTACTTCGAGCCATCTCCGCGACATTCGCGGAGAAAACAGCCGGCGAACCGTACGTTACGCACTCTGTCCGTGGCATCTCCCAACCGTAAAAAGCTGCTGCATCTATAATCGATTATTTACAACTATTCTCAATTATAGATCATCATCAACATAGTACACTGACACTCGTTAAATATGAATCATCAGGTCGGAAAATCACAGTTAGGTAGTTAATTTTTTTGTTTGGAGGTATCTGTCTTCAGTCGCGGTACACATTAAAATCGCTGCTTCACGGTAACTTAGTATAACGATAGACAAGTAAGAACAAAAACTCGCAGCGCATTGATGAAGTGGAGCATCGTTCGGTAATGCGGATAATATGAATTCTTTAGTTGCTTAATTAGTTACACTAGGGGCCATTAAAATTGCTACACCACGAAGATGACGTGCTACAGACGCGAAATTTAACCGACAGGAAGAAGATGCTGTGATATGTAAATGATTAGCTTTTCAGAGCATTCACACAAGGTTGGCGCCGGTGGCGACACCTACAACGTGCTAACATGAGGGAAGTTTCCAACCGATTTCTCATACACAAACAGCAGTTGACCGGCGTTGCCTGGTGAAACGTTGTTGTGATGCCTCGTGTAAGGAGAAGAAATGCGCACCATCACGTTTCCGACTTTGATAAAGGTCAGATTGTAGCCTACCGCCATTGCGGTTCATCGTATCGCGACATTGCTGGTCGCGTTGGTCGAGATCCAATGACTGTTAGCAGAATATGAAATCGGTGGGTTCAGGAGGGTAATACGGAACGCCGCGCTGGATCCCAACGGCCTCGTATCACTAGCAGTCGAGGTTACAGACATCTTATCCGCATGGCTGTAACGGATCGTGCAGCCACGTCTAGATCCCTGAGTCAACAGATGGGGACGTTTGCAAGACAACAACCATCTGCACGAACAATTCGACGACGTTTCAAGCAGCATGGACTATCAGCTCGGAGACCATGGCTGCGGTTACCATTGACGCTGCATCACAGACACGAGCGCCTGCGATGGTGTACCTGGGTGCACGAATGGCAAAACGTCATTTTTTCAGATGAATCCAGGTTCTGTTTACAGCATCATGATGGTCGCATCCGTGTTTCTCGACATCGCGTTGAACGCACGTTGGAAGCGTGTATTCGTCATCGCCATGCTGGCGTATCACCCGTTTTGATGGTATGCAGTGCCATTGGTTACACGTCTTGGTCACCTCTTGTTCGCATTTACGGCACTTTGAACAGTGGACGTTACATTTCAGATGTGTTACAACCTGTGGCTCTGCCCTTCATTCGATCCCTGCGAAACCCTACATTTCAGCAGGATACTGCACGACCGCATGTTGCAGGTCCTTTACGGGACTTTCTGGATACAGAAAATGTTCGACTGCTGCCGTGGCCAGCACATTCTCCAGATCTCTCACCAATTGAAAGCGTCTGCTCAATGGTGGCCGAGCAACTGGCTCGTCACAATACGCCAGTCACTACTCCTGATGAACTATGGTATCGTGTTGAAGCTGCATGGGCAGGTGTACCTGTACACGTCATGCAAGCTCTGTTTGATTCAATGCCCAGGCGTATCAAGACCGTTATTACGGCCGGAGGTGGTTGTTCTGGATCCTCATTTCTCAGGATCTATGCACCCAAATTGCATGAAAATGTAATCACGTCAGTTCTAGTATAATATATTTGTCCAATGAATACCTGTTTTTCATCTGCATTTCTTCTTGGTGTAGCAATTTTAATGGCCAGTAGTTTAGTTACATGTTCCATAGATCATTTGAAAGATTATTTTATCGAAATGACGTGGAACGAGTCAGTTTACAGTATATGTATACATGATTAGTGTTAACATTAATGAACACATCATCTTCCTATTCATGCAACCACACTTAAAAACTAGGAGAAGTTATTTTAAATTATATATAAAACTTACTTCGCTACCTGTCAGACATTTTATGTTACTGGGCAAACGATCAGAAGTTTTCATTGCTGCATGTTGAACTCCTCTCCGAGCAACTGACAGCTTTAACAGTGGATAATAAAAGACATTTTTTCCTGCAGTCTCGTGGGTATGTAGATACATCTCTGTTCTTCTCAAATTGTGATGTATTGCTTATGACGAAATTCAATAACAAAAATAGCGCAGTTTTAAATGCCCAACACCTTGAAGAGGTATCTAATTAACGCTCGTGGGCGAACACCACATATTATTCTTACTGCACCCTTTTTTGCAATCAGTACTTTCTTTGTATGTGATAAGTTACCCAAGAAAATTATCCTCTACGTCATTGTTGAACGGAAATTTTCAAAATGTACCAGAGTTTGATACGTTTGTTTCCAAGATTACCCGTAATATGAAGAGCAAAAGTAGCTGTACTTAAATGTTTGAGAAACTCAATAACGTGCTTCTCCCAGTTAATGTTTTCATCAATACGGACACCCAAGCATTTGGAGCATTCTGTCCTAGTTACTGCCTCCTGCTCATATGATACATCAATTGCTGGTACGACCGTTTGTTGTACAGAATGTCTTTAGCCGTCTGAATTGTACTGACAAAGCTCCAACATTTCCCCTACTGCCGGAAACATAGTACCGAACGATACTCCACTTCATCAATGTTCTAGCTCATCTATGGGAATGCTATGGTAGCGTGGAGTGGCGATTTCAGCGTGTACCACGACTGAAACCATTTACCTTTAAACAAACAAAAAAGTACAATATCTACGTAACTGTGTCTTTTCGACGCTATAGTTAAATCTTCATCATTACTCTTCGAATTAGAAATATAACATGTATTGGACATTCTTTGACATCAGATATGCAAGCGATATATAACCGCGTTAACCGCATTGGATTGAGTTCACTGCTCTACTAATACTTCAGTTTTCACATTTGATATCGATCGTGTCAAGTATTTGTCGAGCTACGATGCTCCAGACAGGAACGTCTTATGCCTTCTTGAATTTCAGATGTCAAAGAACTGCGTTTATATTCCCCGGATGTTAATGTTTCCAATTTTCTATTGGATGCGAAAAAAGAACTACGTTTGTAGTGTAATACCGAAAAAGTTTCGGTTCCATGTATTCGTGAAAACACCTTTGAAATTATGAAACAGTCGTACAAGGAACTATGCATAATGTACAAATGTATAAGTACAGCTGCTTCGCATGACTGCAACGTGATTTTGCAAACATCTCTGCGGCTACACCTCTCATAGCTCTGTAGAAGGCTATTATTTTAACCTACAGCCGTTTGTGCTTCGTAGCTGAAAGCTGCCAGGTCTCTGGAATTTCCGTAACTCGACTGTAGGAGTAAAGAATAAATGTACTACAAGTTCATACATAATGCAGCAGTTTTTCATGCTTCTCATCGTTTATGACTTCATATCTCCAGAACTCTGTGTCATACAATGATATAATTTTGTAGGTACATTCAGAGGCCTATGCGTATACTGACTGAAAAATGTGTTGCGAATAGAATTAGTAGCAAAGAAGTAATAACTTTAAATGTCACGCACAATGCGGCAATTTTGCAGCCATCTCGGTTGTTTATGACATCATATCTCGTGAACTATGTGTGGTATCATGGTATAGTTTTGTAGGTGCATTTAGCAGCATGTGTGGATACTGCCTACGAAATTTACTGCCAGTAGAGTTAGTAGCACAGAAGTAATAAATTTATACGCCATTCATGGTGCGACAGTTTTTTCACGTATCTCATCAAGACATATATTCTGAACAATGATGTTCTTACCCCGACAGCGACTGTCACCTGACACTAAGGTTTAGTAGGAGATGTGAAAAAAAAACACAAACATACACACACACACACACACACACACACATTTTTTTATAATATGCCCAGATGTTAACCTGATAATAATGTATGTTTTAAACTACTCGCAAATTAAAAAAGCGCTTTCAGCACTTTGTAAATGTCATTTGTGAATCATTTGAGAGCTGTACGGAGCTGACGAAGAAAAAGACTGATTTTTGATTGTTTGTCACAGACGCAAAATTACCAACTATAATAACTTGTGGGCTAGAATATACGTGAACGACGCGGTGCAGCCAGTTCGTGCTTCCTCATTTCGAGGCATCGATCTACATTGCCGTGGGAACGCAATTCGCTTAAATAATATTACAGAGCGTAGTATATTCAGCAGCCTTGCTTTCAACTTGTTTCTTTTGTAAAGAAGAAAACTTTAAAGAAATATATTGAGTCAACAGTCTACCTCATCATGAATGCAGTGGATTAACGGTATTTCGCTCGAGAGAAATCTTTTTTTCCCAAATTCTACACAGTCACTAGTATTGTGCTAAGTATATTTCAGTTCCGAGGGTTAGTTTGAGTATGTCTGAAGTAATAGCTCTGGTTTAGGGATGCAAGGAACTGGCGCCACTTTCATATTGCGTTTCTCTGAAATGTTACTTACAGTCGAAATAACGACACACGTAATCGCGTTCCCTTCAACACTTGCTTTACCAGCACAGAAAAGATATGTTAGTTTCATGTGAGGTCGGGCTATACTCTGTTCAGCATAAGAATAAACTTGATGTAAACAAATACAAACGCCATGATTGGTCAGAAGCAGTAGCACACGTACACTGGTGTTGTTACGCTCGTGGAAGTAGGTCCTACTTATGTATTAGATATATTATTACTAAGTTACATTAAATGAAGCTTTAAGATATTCTAATGTATTAACAGCCATCAACGTTTTTCTTGATCACGCTTTAGCTGTGTATTTTTCATCTAAAAAATCGTGTATAGTCACAGTCTCTGTACTGTTGTGCTCTGATTGTCGCGTTGTTAATACGCAGTATGAAAATGGCTGACGCTGCTTCTTGTTCTGTAGTGAAACACGCGTTTCGAACGCAGTTAAAAGTGCCGAGAAATATGTTGTTCTTAATCGTTTTCATAAATTTATAGAAAAAGAATCGGCTTTGAAGTTTTCCGATGGACTGTATTTGATACAGTTGAGAAACAAACTCTGATTGAACATATAGAGGAATCAGTAGCATAGTTGATTGGTAACTTTGTGTAGTTTGTAGATCGGTGGTTCAAGTCTCGCCATAGTGATTTTTTTTCGTTCAGTTTCAAATACCTACATCTCGTAATTGTAAAAGTCATCAGCATTTTTTAGAAAGAATGCACGTCTTCTTGTTTCTAATTACATATTGCACGCGAAATTTCTGTTTTCATTTCAAATATAAATTTTTAACTATCGATATTTTATGAAACATTTTAATAAAGGTTGCTTAAATTAGGGAAACATAACAGTTTAATTTTTTAGTGCCCAAGTCAAAAACCAAATACTCTTTATTTGGACTATGTCCATTGTTTTATACCACAGATGTAGTCCCACAGGAACCCGAGTGATAAGTGTCGTAGAAGCAGGAAAAACAATCATTTTCACAGAATCAAGCATATCATACAAAAGCTGCATTTTTACATTTGCCACTGTACTATTAAATATGAACCCAAGCGAAGTGATCTGGAGCTAATTTAAGGGCTTTGGCCCGAGAAATAACAAGATTGCCAAGCTGCCAGACGTACTGTAACTAACGCACGCAGCTTTTTCACATGTCACTGCCGAACGCTGTCGGTATATAGAACGGCCTGTCATGAAAGAAGAGGAGAAAATGCGGCGCCTGGGTGGCTTCGTGGATTCTGTTGTTGGTCGATTTGTTATCAACGTATGACAGTTCCAGAATTGAAATGTATATCTCGGAGCCGGATAAGGAAGGAGCTAAGAGACCACCAGACGACTGACTGTAATTAGTACCTTCAGTGGCTTCAGTATTCAACAGTACGGTGAAATTAAAATTACCCTGTGTTTAGCCTACAATTTTCATCATCCTTGTTACTAGAATACTACGTTAGGTGAGAACGAGAGCATTTTGTGCTTTGCTTCTGGTCAACTAAGAAGCGTAAGGAAGTGCTGCAGTTTTGCCGACTATTATTTCATTTTCTTAAAAAATTAAATGACATTCGAAGCTATATTCTTTGCTCATCTCTTTTTATGCGTGAACTATAACTGCTCATATCATCGCAGGTTAGTTGGACCAGCTGGCTGGCCAGTGCTGTCCAACTTTAATGCGCTGGTAAAGCTGGTGTCCCGCATTATCGCTCAGTATGCGTGCGTGTAACACAGCATAAAAATTACCCTTATGATCGTACTTGATTTTACTGGACACAGCGTGGCTTCCGCTCCACTTGAAACCAAATCCAATGAGATTCAAGCAAACACGGAAGAACACATAGTGTAATGTTAACGTAAGGTTTATTCTTATTATGAACAGAGTATAGTTGGATACATAAAGCGTATTCAAAGAAGGGCACAGGCTGATAAACACAAAACGAGAACACAACAGTTTCTGGGAAAACAGAAATGACTCTAAAAACCTCGCTAAAACACCGTTAAAAATAAATGAAAAATGTTATTTTTCAGCCTCAATGTCTAGCACTCATAGAGACAACAGAGAGGAAGTTAGAATAGCCTACGGAGAAGCATGTAAGCATTCATTTATCACGAGCTCCATCCATTAATGGAAAAGAAAAATTGCAATACTTGATGCATGTAGTACCATCTACCATGAACTTTAAAGCTATAGTCATATGCGTAGAAACCCGATATGGCCTTTAGACTGGCTAATGGAGATTTAAAGGACGAGAGACAGAAAGTAAGTTTTATTTACTGGTGTTACGTTTCTCATACAGAACACCATTCTTGCTAGAAATCCCTTTTCTTATTAATACCCCGATACAGCTTTCAAATTCCACGTGGGATATAAAACGTCCTACTTACAACTTAAGCAATATCTTTAATCATAATATTTGCCATTGCTCATAAACTCTAGTTTCCCTTTGCTCTTATCCATATGGTTTTAAACCTGCCTTCAGTTTGTTTGTCGGAAAAAATCGACTTTTTACTAACTGAAGATATCATTCCGGCATACGTCTACAATTACTCCGACACGAAAGAAAACTGAAATCGCGAAGGGCCAGACAGCATTTGAAATCGTCCCACAAGCGGGTCCATGTGGTCCATATGGGCTTAACCCCGTCTTCAGTTTGTTTGTCGAAAAAAATCGACTTTGTACTAACTGAAGATACCATTCCGGCATACGTCTGCAATTACTCCGACACGAAAGAAAACTGAAATCGCGAGGGCCAGACAGCATATGAAATCATCCCATATGCGGCTCCTTGTGTACCATTTCGGTCGGCTGGAGAATGACGTAACCTCTTTTTGTTGTTGCAGTGCTAGAAAGCTAAGTTACCTGTCGTCAGCCAGCATTAATCACGATCACCGCTAGAGAAATTTCAATTAGACATAAAAACGCCCTCGCAGCCAGACATCATTGCGCGGGAGTCCCACTACCTTTCCGGTTTTTTTTCATTCATCCTTGTGACAGCAGCTGGGAAGATAGACCAATAACAAAACCAAGGATGTCACGACTCACCTCTGGCCCTAATGGACTCAAAGCGGATGACACGGGGCTGTCAGCATTTACCTCCCCCCCCCCCCCTACCCACATACTCGTGCACACAATAACTTCATAGAGTTAATTTAAAGAAATACTGCCCACTTCTTTGAGTAACACACAGAGTACAAATTTCGTTACAACGTCTTCTCTGAGCTCAGGCCAATCATTAAATGTCTCTCTTGCTTTTTCTAAGTTCATATCGACGCCATAAAGGAAGCAGTAATAATTAAAAACACTTAAATAATTTCTCACAGCACACGAAATCTGCCGTTCGACGAAACAGCGAAATGGGGCTTTCGAAGTGAACTTGGCAGAAATCCTCGTCCAATTATCGAGATTTTGGGATTCCTGCGGTTTTTGTAAATGATTCTTCTAATGCAGCTCTGCTCAGTTCGAAACGTTGATCGTATTTCCAGGCTTGATTATCTCGGAGTACTTGAATACCACTAACACGAAAGTCGGCTCACTCAGGCACTGTGAGAGGATCCCACTGTTTAATTTGAACACAGAAAGAGCAGTGTTTTACCTGCGACGAGATCAACAAAGATGGAGCAGAAGCTCGACGGACGTGGAAGGCGCAGTAAATTATTGTTTTTGTAAAGGACCGTTCTGGCATTCGTTTAACGTGGAATTCGCGTTGCAGTGCAACAACTTTTCGACCTACTCGAGGGATTGCGACAGGTGAAAGACGCGTTAACTGCCAGCAAAAAACATAAAAAAATAAAAATTAAAAAAATCGATGAACGAATTCCCGACCTAGAGACTTTTACCATGACACTAAAGTAGCCACAACAGTCTACGATGATACCATACGATCACGATAAAGATTTTAGTAAAAACAAGTTTATTTAGTCTACATCGCTGCTTTCACAGAAATCTTCTCGTTGCCGATTTCAGCACGTCATTGATATCGAAAGATGTGATACGATTATGACCCAAAACCATCGTCCGAAGATAAAGAATTTTAATCTTATGCTTGCACCCCATATCACAACTCTTACAGCTGAGCTGACAATCATCGTTCCTTGCCTTCACTATGCTTACCCAATAATGAAAGAAAAAATCAGTATCGTATTAGCAGGCACCAAATCAGCGTGTATTCTCTGAAGCATTTTGACAGCGGAAGCAGTAATCACCCCAAAATCCTTTGCTGCGTGAAGATACATTGCGACGTTAAGGGAAACGACTGCTGAGAAAGTAGACATTTGCGCAATTACAGCTGCGCCTGCCCTACGAAGAAGTAGAGTCACAGTCAGGGAAGTGGGTAACAAACAATAACATCGGTCCTCCAAAAAATCGGGGACAGCTTTCACACGAGCATGTAGTGAAGGGCAAGACACAAACTATACCATCTTCGATTGCATTAATCGCGGTAAGCCCACCATTGCCATATTGCAAGGTCTGATGAAACAAAATTGCCCTTCCCAGTTGTTGTATTAATGTAGTTGTCATCATAGAAGTATAGCATCTGAAAGGCGTTTTTAGTCGATTTGGTAATATTGAGTGAAATTGAAAAAAAGAGTTGTTAACTGTCTTTTTTGTTACAGTTTGTTTTTAGTCATCACTATAATAGCGCTGGTTTAAGATACCTACACAGAAGCCAATAAAAAGATATTCTTGCGATTATTAAAATTCTTATGTAATCTCAGCTTATGTAATCACACTTTGTGAAGTCGGGCGCCAAGAATTACCGCCTCTCTGCCAGTGTGTGTGTGTGTGTGTGTGTGTGTGTGTGTGTGTCCAGCAGACAGGCAGGCAGGTTACATCGCGGCCGTGACGCCCGCGTGCCTTCCAAGGCCGTGCTCCAACTCTGGTCCAGAGACGTGGGCCCGCCTGGATGACGCATGAGTCAAACATTCTGCGACCTCGGGAGCTGATCAGTCACGCTCAAAACAGAACACCAATCCCTGCCAAGAGAGTAGTTTACCATAAGCAGCGGCATACGTCTTACAATGAACTATTCATTTTCCACGACACTCTGTACCTCATTAGAGATCTGCACAAATGAGGATGCTATCTTTTAGCAGTTTATCAGAGTTGCAAAATGCTCCTTTCGTCTAGAAACAGAAAATAAGCTCCCAAAAGCTCAATAAAATAGTCCTTATTTATCACTTGATAATGGACCTAGAAAAAGATAATTCGACAGATACTATATATATAAAATCAAGGAAGAGTTGATGGGTACCTCATATTCTTAATATGAGATTTGTGAATCCACACGCGACCATTGTTTCGATCCACCGAGCTCTGTGCCTCTAGGTATGCAATACGCGTATCTTTTATTCAGTGTGTTTGGCCAGCGTTTCGTTGGCCGTTCTCGTGGTGTTTGTCCATACACATTTCTCTCATAAGCAGGTTTTTTTTCCCACTGTACCCTGCGCTGCTGTCATTACCTGTCCGTAACATCCAGTGGTGGTCCTCTCGCTACTTCTCGGTGTTTAGCTTCGCAAATGAACTGATGTCTCATTGTACTACTTCTTATACAGTTTGCCGAAGACACCCGTCCTATCCGACGCAGCATCCGAAATTCCATGACAGTAAAGGGATTACTCAGTGTCATTCAGCCGAGTATACGGAACAACTAACAGAAATCTTAAAAACAAAACTAGGAAAGATACTCAGATTCTACAAAACAGTTGCAGTCCACACACTGCTCTGTGGAAGCGAGAACTGGGTGATTAGCAAAAAGCAGGAAAGCCGTATTCAAACACAAGAAATGAAATTCCTGAGACGACTTAATGGTTGCACTAAGGAATCAAGATATTAGAGAAGAACTAAAAATTTTTTTGTCTAAATGATAAAATCCTAGATTATAGAAAAACACGGAACGAACACTTATAAAGAAAGGAGTGTAACAATCTTCTCCTAATGGTTAGAAATTATAAGAGCCGAGGAAGAAGAGTTGGAAACCCCGGCAGTATTGGTTACCCTAACAGATTACTTCGCCTAATACCTGAATGATAGGTTCAAATGGCTCTGAGCACTATGGGACTCAACATCTTAGGTCATAAGTCCCCTAGAACTTAGAACTACTTAAACCTAACTAACCTAAGGACATCTCACACATCCATGCCCGAGGCAGGATTCGAACCTGCGACCGTAGCAGCCCCGCGGTTCCGGCCTGCAGCGCCAGAACCGCACGGCCACCGCGGCCGGCACCTGAATGATAGAAGGAGAAGGAGGAGGTGGTGGTGGTGGTCGACGAGATAAAACGAGCAGCCCTTCTTCAAACTTTTAGAGTATCTTCCGTCAATTCTATCTGGTAAGCATCCCATACTGCACAGAAATACTCCAGAAGAGGAAACATAAGCGTTGTGTAGGCAGTCCATTAATAGATTTGTTGCATCTTCTAAGTGTTCCACCAGTGAAACGCAGTCTGTTGTTCGTCTTCCCCGCAATATTTTCTGTATGATGGCTCTAGTCTAAATTGTTCGTAATTGTAATCCATATGGCCTGCCGTGGTGGCCGAGATTAGGTTTAAGTAGTTCTAAGTTCTAGGGGACTGATGACCTCAGAAATTAAGTTCAAAAATGGTTCAAATGGCTCTGAGCACTATGGGACTCAACTGCTGTGGTCATCAGTCCCCTAGAACTTAGAACTACTTAAACCTAACTAACCTAAGGACATCACACACAGCCATGCCCGAGGCAGGATTCGAACCTGCGACCGTAGCAGTCGCACGGTTCCGGACTGCGCGCCTAGAACCGTGAGACCACCGCGGCCGGCCAGAAGTTAAGTCCCATAGTGCTCAGAGCCATTTGAACCATTTTTTGTAATCCTTGTGTATTTAGTTGAATCGACAGATTTTAAATTTGTATAATTTATCGTGTAACTGAAATTTAATGGAATTTTTTTAGTACTCATGTGGAGAACCTAACACTTTTTGTTGATCAGAGTCTGTTGCTACTTCTCGCACGATGTGGATGACAAAATGATTCAAATGGCTCTGAGCACTATGGGACTTAACATCTGAGGTCATCAGTCCCCTAGAACTTAGAACTACTTAAACCTAACTAACCCAAGGACATCACACACATCCATGCCCTAGGCAGGATTCGAGCCTGCGACCGTAGCGGTCACGCGGTTCCAGACTGAAGCGCCTAGAACCGCTCGGCCACACCGGCCGGCTGTGGATGACATATGTAAATCATTTTATAATTCGTATTGGTCTTCTGACGAGTTTACTTGACGGTAAACGACAGCATGATATGCAAAAATCTAAGAGGGCTGCTCAGGTCGTTTCCTAAACCGTGTAAAGAACAACAGAGGGCCTGTAACACTCCCTTGGGGAACCCCAGACACCAGGTGTAGCAAAACGGGTATTTGATCCCCGCTCCATTCGAACACGAATCCGTTGCCTAAACCAGGCGTCTCCCGTCACGCTCACAAACCTACGCAAGTTATTGTATGTCCACATGTCAAACGGGTTCCAAGTGTTTGCGGTTCCCTTCCATTTCAGCCGTCAACCGGGAAACGGGCCATCCCACGGCGCCGCCTTTCTCCACAGTGTGTCGACGCGACGACAGCCGCTTACCCCGTGAAGCACTTCCCGTACAGCACTGGGCTCGTCCGCCGTGCCACTTCCCACACACCTTGACGTGTTTTCCCGTGTATTGACAAATGTCCCTCGAGCCGGCGCCTTCGTGTTTGCTGTCCTGGATTCTGCGAACGCAAACTTAGCAGCTGACGTGGCGGCTTCCCTACCGAGAAACGTTAAGGGAAACAAAAAGCTGCGAACAATGGTTACGCTAAACGTGAATACAATCTCACTCAATGACGCTCGGACAATACATGTAGAAGGGAGAGTACTGTTTAACGACGAGTAGATCATTAGTAGGAAGAAAGATTAAGACTAACCGTGCCGTCGATGACAATGTCGTTGGAGCAGATGCACGGAATGGGGACGAATAGAGAAGAAAACGTCCGTACCCTTTTCGAAGCTAGAAAGCTGGCATTTACTTTAAGAGATTCAGGAAAGTCGTGGAAACTTGGATAGCCAGAAGGGGAATTGAGCCACAGATCTCCTAAATACGAGTTCTGTATTTTAAGAAGGGTTTGAGACAGGAAAGTAGTCTTTCACCGCTACTGTTCAGTCTATACATCGAAGAAGCAATGACAGAAATAAGAGAAAGGTTCAAGAGTGGGAGTTAAATTGAAGGTGAAAGGATATCGATGATAAGATTCGCTGATGGCATTGCTGTCCTCAGTGAAAGCGAAGAAGAAGTGTTGGATGTGTTGAGTGAAATGAACAGTCTAATGAGTTCAGAATATGGATTGAGAGTAAATCTAAGAAAAACGAAAGTAATTAGAACAGCGAGAAACTTAACAACGGACTTGGGGATCATGAGGTAGACGAAGTTAAGGGATTGTCCTAGCTAGGCAGCGAAGTAACTCATGATGGACCGAGTAAGGAGGACATAAAAAGTAAACTAGTATTAGCAAAAAGGGCTTTCCTGGCCAACCACTGTGGGAAAAACGGAACAGAAGAGAATTGAGGCATTTGAGATACGGTGCTACACACGAATGTTGAAAATTAGGTGGATTGATAAGTTAAGGAATGTGGGAGTTTTCCGCAGAATTGACGAGGAATGGAATATATGGAAAATGCTGACAAGAAGAAGGGACAGGATGGAAGGACATCTGTTAAGACGTCACGAATAACTTCAATGGTACTAGAGAGAGCTGTAGAGGATAAAAACTGAAGGGAAAGACAGAGATTGGAATACTTTCAACATCCGGCACATACTGTAACTCAGAACGTAGGTTGCAAGTGCTACTCTGAGATGAAGAGGTTGGCACAGGAGAGGAATTCGTGGCGGGTTGCATCAAACCAGTCACAAGGATGATTTAAAAAAGCCTCACGGAAGTGGCACCTACCTTTGTAGACATTCAATAAAAGTACCAGCTTTTACAGCAACAATAAACCCGAAAAGCAACAGCAGATGTGTCAAATAATGAAGCAGACTGAGCAGTTGACTTTAGATTACAGACCCTTAAAGGCTGAGATATTTTCACGAGTGTCAGAAACTTGTCCTCATGAATTTCTTATACCTATGTCGAGTGAGCTATGTGATGACCGGTGTGACTAGGGGCGCACATTAAGAGCGTATTCTCTCCCGGCAGAGTACAGCCTCCGGTGAAGCAAACAGAAGTGCCACAGCTAGTGAGTCAGATTGCGGAGGTAGACGCCTAAGTAATGCATTCCGGACCTCACACGATATCCCCCTAGAGGCAGACGCAATCGCTGGCCAGATTTGGCGATAGCCAGTCAGTCTGCGCAGCCACCTACAGTATCTCCCACCAACTCGATGCTGTCTCCCAACGGACAACGACGACAACAACTCTCCATTGCTTCTGATGGCTACTGCTAAACATCGGGAGTTTCTATGTCTCTGAAGACTCAAGTGAGCTTTGTTAAGCGCACCTCGGGGAAGCTTAATAAGTGGTGACGGATTTGTTATACTACCCAATTCGATATGGTAATATATGTTGTTTGCATTTATGAGCTATACAGAGTGAACCAAAATTAGCACGCGAACGCCACAGCACGATTTCTTGCGTGTAAACAGTAAAAAAATGTCTGTAACAAAATTTCGTCCGCTTCAAATTTTTGGTGGAAAATAAGCATCAACGAAAGGTAATGTGACAACGCTGCAATCACTTGTACGACAGTTATCTTCATTTAGTCTTGGGCAATGGTGCAGTGAGTAGAATTTTAATTAGACTATTCGAGTTCGATACTTTGACTCTGGTTCTTCAGACAGTGTGATATGGTATTTGGTGGCGGCTGAGTCAAAGTGAGCCAGCCTCTACTAGCAATGGGTCGTATGACTAAAAAAAAAAGAGAACATTCTCCGGAGAAGATTCTCAGAGCAAAAGAACATTTTCTGAGAAAGTCCTCAATTTCGTATGAATGAAAATTCGAAGTACGTGATCTTACATTTCATTCAACTCGTTCATCCGGCGGCTCTCCTCGTCGGAGGTACGAGTCTTCCCTCGGGCATGGGTGTGTGTGTTGTCCTTAGCGTAAGTTAGTTTCAGTTAGATTAAGTAGTGTGTAAGCCTAGGGACCGATGACCTCAGCAGTTTGGTTCCACATGAACTTACCACAAATTTCCAACTCTTCGAACGGGCAAACTTTTCAATGCACAAATATGGAACTGGCATAAGTGTGTTCTGGAAGAGTTGCACTACGTTTCGATTTTACTTTTCTAAGAGGCAACAAATTATTAAGACGATTACGGACAATTTACGAAAATGCGTTTTCTGACGATGTTACTGAAATTTCCACATACGGGAGATTTTTTTGTTACTGAAGTTAGGTGAACACATTAAGCGAGTTCAATCGTGAGAATACATCACATTTCATCCACTACAAAACTATCACGGTTTCCAACACGGGATAATTGTGGTTGAATATGACGAATAATGGTTCGCTCATGCGTCAAGTACTTACGGTAGCCCGTGCGGTTCCATTGCGAGAAACAGATCGCTAGGTTTGTGATAAACCAGTTATAATTTCTTTCCTGATCGCCCTACTTACAGCATATCAAAATATAAATTTTATGCTGTGAGAAAATATGATGATGAACGTCTGAAAATGTCAGTGACACAGTTGTCTGGTGTATATCTAAGTGTTCTCGTACATCAGTCTTGAAATATATTTCTGCTAAATAGCGACAAAAATGGTTTCATTTTCGCTTCTTTTGAAACGACGCACCCTCTTCGTTCGTGGTTTTCGGGAAGGAAGTTCGCCAGACGAATAATGTTTTTTGTTGGTAAAACCGTATAAACTTCTACAGTGATTCTCTTCAGTATTTCTTCGGGCTACGTACATCATTTTTTACCACCAGAGCTACAAAATTCTGCCACTGTTACGAGTACAAAACATCAATACAACTCACTTAGGCAGTAAGTAAGCTGCAGAGTTCACTTCAAAAAACGGAGACTGTTCTCAGCTTGCGAGAAACTTCTCTAGTTTTATTATTACGAAATCGTAGAATGCTCTTCTCGTTGAGCCCCTACCGCCGACATTTTGCCTCGGTAGCCGCAACTCGGCTGATTGCTAACCGAAGGTTGGAGATTTTCTCCGCTCAGGGTTGGTTCAAATGGCTCTGAGCACTATGGGACTCAACTGCTGAGGTCATTAGTCCCCTAGAACTTAGAACTAGTTAAACCTAACTAACCTAAGGACATCACAAACATCCATGCCCGAGGCAGGATTCGAACCTGCGACCGTAGCGGTCTTGCGGTTCCAGACTGCAGCGCCTTTAACCGCACGGCCACTTCGGCCGGCCTCCGCTCAGGGACTGGGTTTTGTGTTGTCCTTACATTCATACGTCGTAATTCTCATTCTACTATTGAGATGACTGTATGGGCGCGTCCTGGAAGCCAATTAAAAAAAAGCTGAGGACATTCTCAAGTGAAGTATATTCCCAGACTCGCTTTATTCATGCGAACCTTAGAAGGTTCTCCGAAATTCCACTTTATTCGTACGATCCAGTGAATGAATCATAGCCACTGTCTGTTTCCAAAGACTTGGGTGACGTTCCAGCTGAAGTCAAAGTACATAAAAAAATGGTTCAAATGGCTGTAAGCACTATGGGACTTAACATCTGAGGTCATCATTCCCCTAGACTTGAAACTGACTAAGCTAACGACACCAAACATATCCATGCCCGAGGCAGCATTCGAACCTGCGACCGTAGCAGGCGCTCGGTTTCGGACTGAAGCTCCTAGAATCGCTCTGCCACTGCGGCCGGCCCAAAGTACATAACATCAGTCCTATATCACTGCTTGTTTAACAAATCGTAAGTGACGCGTTTCCGCCGCAGTCTCACTTCAGAATGTCATACAAAATAACTTCATACAAAGTATAGCGTCACATACGTCCTTTCTCACCGTCAGTGCTCAACTCAGCGCACACTTGCGAAGAATGGTTCAAATGGCTCTGAGCACTAT
Organism: Schistocerca nitens; assembly: GCF_023898315.1. Lineage (NCBI taxonomy): Eukaryota > Metazoa > Arthropoda > Insecta > Orthoptera > Acrididae > Schistocerca > Schistocerca nitens. Next base: position 720,590,488 of record NC_064618.1, read on the forward strand.
GGGACTTAACATCGGAAGTCATCAGTCCCCTAGAACTTAGAACTACTTAAACCTAACTAATCTAAGGACATCACACAACACCCAGTCATCACGAGGCAGAGAAAATCCCTGACCCCGCCGGGAATCGAACCCGGGAACCCGGGCGCGGGAAGCGAGAACGCTAACTTGCAAAGCATGTTCTACTAAAATGATTCCAGAACAATGCTTCAGTTGGTGATACCTGCAAACTTCAGGTGCTATAGAATCGTGAATGTTTATATCAGGCTGGTCCACTGTGCATATCGATGGCCCTGCAGCAAAACAGCGGAGACGTTTGTGCCGCACATATAATATCTTGGAGAGATCTACAAATGGTGGCAATATCTAATGAGTAGCTGTACTTCCTCTTTGTCTCCACGTGGCTTGGCGGCCCCACATACACTGTCTGACGAAAGATATCCGGGTACATGTTGCTGAACATTAGTGTGAGATATGTGCACCCTTAGACTTTATGACGGCTTGAACACTGCTGGGGATACTTTCAATGAGGTTTCTGCATATCTGTGGAGGCATGAGCAGCCCGTTCTTCCTCAAGAGCTGAAAACAGAAGTAGGGACGTTGGACGCTGGGGTCTGCAGTGAAGTCGACGTCCTAACTCATCCCAAAGGTTTTCTGTTGGGTTCAAGTCGGTATTCTGGGAAAGCTAGTCCATTTTAGGAATATTATTATCCACAAACCATTGCGTCACAGTGCTGCTTTATGACAGGGTTCTTTGTCATGCTAATAAAATCAATCGTCGTCTCCAAACTGTTCGTCTTCTACACACAGCACACAATGCTGCAGTAAGTGTTCGTATCATTCCCTATTTCGTGTTTTCTTAAGCTAAATAAAGGGACTACACCGTAATCACAAAAAACAACCATATCTTAACACACCACCTCCGTACTTCACTATTGGTACTACACATGATGGCAATTAACGTCTTCCAAGCATTCACCAGACACAAACCCTTCCATTGGTTTGCTACAGGGCCGGCCCCTGTGGCCGAGCGGTTCTAGGCGCTGCTGCTACGGCCGCAGGTTCGAATCCTGCCTCGGGCATGGACGTATGTCATGTCCTTAGGTTAGTTGGGTTTAAGTAGTTCTAAGTTCTAGGGGACTGATGACCTCAGATAAGTCCCATAGTGGTTAGAGCCATTTTGATTGCTACAGGGTACAGCATGCTTCATCACGCGAACTCGTTTCCATTCTTCCACTGCCCAGTGGCGTCTCTCTTTGCATCATCTCAAGGGTCGCCTTGCGTAGAAATGTTTGGATTATGAGAAGCTACTCGACCATTATACCCCCGATCTTTTGCACCTTATGTTCCCACAATGATTTTTCATTTCGTCTTCAACAACATGAAGGTTCTTAGAAATCTAAATGAGACATAATAATAAAGATGTCAGTAAAATAATACTCTTCTGTTGTTGGCTCAGATGTACAAAAACACATTCTGAACCCAATTGCATAACTTTAACTAAGTTCACAGATTCAAAGAACTCTCAGAGAATCTATACTATTGGCCATTAAAATTGCTGCACCAAGAAGAAATGCAGATGATAAACGGGTATTGATTGGACAAATATGTTATACTAGAACTGACGTGTGTGATTACATTTTCACGCAATTTGGGTGCATAGATCCTGAGAAATCAGTAACCAGAACACCAACCTCTGGCCGTAATAACGGCCTTTATATGACTGGCCATTGAGTCAAACAGAGCTTGGATGGTATGTACAGGTACAGCTGTCCATGCAGCTTCAACACGATACCACAGTTCATCAAGAATAGTGACTGGCGTATTGTGACGATCCAGTTGCGCGACCCCCACTGATCAGACGTTTTCAATTGGTGAGAGATCTGGAGAATGTGCTGGCCACGGCAGCAGTCGAACACTTTCTGTATCCAGAAAGGCCCGTACAGGACCTGCAAGATGCGGTCGTGCATTATCCTACTGAAATGTAGGGTTTCGCAGGGATCTAATGAAGGGTACTACCACGGATCGTCACACATGTGAAATGTAACGTCCACTGTTCAAAGTGCCGTCAATACGAACAAGAGGTGACCGAGACGTGTAACCAATGGCACCCCATACCATCACGCCGGGTGTTACGCCGGTATGGCGATGACGAATACACGCTTCCAATGTGCGTTCACCGCGATGTCGCCAAACACGGATGTAACCATCATGATGCTGTAAACATAACCTGGATTCATCCGAAAAAATGACGTTTTGCCATTCGTGCACCCAGGTTCGTCGTTAGGTACATCATCGCAGGCGCTCCTGTCTGTGATGCAGCGTCAAGGGTAACCGCAGCCATGGTCTCCGAGCTGATAGTCCATGCTGCTGCAAACGTCGTCGAACTGTTCGTGCAGATGGTTGTCGTCTTGCAAACGTCCCCATCTGTTGACTCAGGGATCGAGACGTGGCTGCACGATCCGTTACAGCCATTCGGATAAGATGCGTGTCATGTCGACTGCTAGTGATACGAGGCCGTTGGGATCCAGCACGGCGTTCCGTATTCCCCTCCTGAACCCACCGATTCCATATTTTGCTATCAGTCATTGGATCTCGACCAACGCGAGCAGCAATGTCGCGATACGATAGACCGCAATCGCGATAGGCTACAATCCGACCTTTATCAAAGTCGGAAACGTGATGGTACGCATTTCTCCTCCTTACACGAGGCATCACAACAACGTTTCACCAGGCAACGCCGGTCAACTGCTGTTTGTGTATGAGAAATCGGTTGGAAACTTTTCTCATGTCAGCATATTGTAGGTGTCGCCACCGGCGCCAACCTTGTGTGAATGCTCTGAAAAGCTAATCATTCACATATCACAGCATCTTCTTACTGTCGGTTAAATTTCGCGTCTGTAGCAAGTCATCTTCGTGGTGTAGCAATTTTAATGGCCAATAGTGTAAATATAAATGGCCAGACGAGGATGAGAGCCCAGTCATCCAAAATGCGAGTCCATTGTGACCACAGCCCACCTCCATCGTAACGAGTGGAGTGAAGAGGAACTACAGTATGGCCTTTTTTTTCAGTGAAACACGAATGTTCCTTTTAGATACGAATGAAGTGTCTAGGTTCGACACCTCTGGGTCTCGGGCAACAAGAAATCTGCCAAAAATATTTAAATACTGGCCCAGCAATAAGGTTCAAATGGTGAGGCACCTCCTTCGAGACCCTACCGTGCCAGTTGGTAGAGGGGAGTGTACGAAGAAAGCGCTGGCAGAGCGGTCGGTGGAGCGCGGAGGCGGCCAGTGAAACAAAGGAAGGCAGCATTTGCATACGCGGTGCCCGGGCTGGCGGCCGGCAGACGCGCGGAACGGAAACGCCGCCGCCTGCTGCGGGCCGCGCTGTGCCGGGCAGAGCACGGGCAGCGGCGGCGACCCCGCGTCCTTGCGCGGGAGCCCACGCCTGCGCCGCCCACCCGCCGCCGCGGCCCACGCGCTGCCCACACGGCCGCCGCTGCCACCGCCGCCCCGCCGGGCCCAGCCAGCCGCGACGGGCGCAGGTGGCCGTCGACGAGACGAGACGTGCGCCCCGCTGCGCCGCACGTCAGCGCTCTCGAGGGGCCGGCCGGGCCTTCTTCCGAAGCGTGCCGCATGCGGTGGGTCTACCCGAAAGTCACGACTGACTAGCTGCTCAGGCCGACTGCACTGTTAGACGAAAGTTAGACAGTCTGCTGTAGTTATACAAGGAAAGCCCGCACATTGATTAGCTACTTTAGTACGTCTGACAAATAGAAAAAGCCATAAATTGTGATGTACCTGCTTGAGGGGGCCCCAAGATATGGTTAGCTCATCGGCCCAGCCTGACGATTAGGGCCAACACCAAACACTTCGACCTTCCCAATACTATATACTGTGGGCTTTCACAATACCAACCACTGTTGGCGTTCCTAATATTAGACATTGCCGACTTAACCTACACGTAATACTGTGGACTTTCGCGACTCCAGACACTATCGACTTATCCAACAATGGACACGGGCGACTTTCCTAACACCGACACTGTCAACTTTTCCCGTACCAAACACTGCCAACTTTCCCAACACCAGATACTGTCGACTTTCCCAACACTAAACCGTGATACCTGGCACTGTAGAATTTCGCGACTCCAGACGCTGTCAAATTTCCCAACATCAGGCAGTGTCGAGTTTCCCGACAGCAGACACTGTCGACTTTTCCAACACCAAACACTGCCAACCTTCCCAAAACCAGATACTGTCGACTTTCCCAATACTAGATGGTTAAAATGGCTCTGAGCACTATGGGACTTAACATCTGAGGTCATCAGTCCCCTAGAACAGAACTACTTAAACCTAACTAACCTAAAGACATCACACACATGCCCAAGGCAGGATTCGAACCTGCGACAGTAGCGGTCGCGCGGTTCCAGACTTAAGCGCCTAGAACCGCTCGGCCACACCGGCCGGCCCCAACACTAGACCTTGTCGATTATCCTGATACCTGATACTGTCGAATGTCGCGACTCCAGACACTGCCAATTTTCCCAAGATCAGACAGTGTCGAGTTTCCCGACAGTCGACGTTTCCGACATTAGGCACTGTCAGCTCTCCCAGCTGCAGAAACTGTCAACTTTTCGCTCCAGCAGACGCAATAAATTTTCCGAATATTAAATCATTTTCTGAGATTTGGACAGGACCTGATAGGTACTATGCTCTATCTGTTCCTTACAGCGTAAGCATCTAATCACAGCAATAGAAACGACGCTGTTTTCTAGTACCTACAGTACCTATAGTTTTACACTCTCCCCGTCGAGCGTTTAGAAGACTCGAAGTAGCCATCGGCGAGATCAGAGCTTCGCAACGGTTGTTGGAGCATGTCCGATTATATTACATGGCCGAACACATTCCACGGTAATTGGAGATCTGAACTCCGACAAGTCGTTTAGCAGAAAGTGGGAGTTATTCATGTTGAAGACGAAAAATATTGCCTCGACACTGTACTGCAATACTGCGATATTCATGTAAAACGAAAAAAAGTCACAAACTGGATGTAAAGCGCAAAAATCAGTTGGACTTTAGAAAGGTTGGCAGGGTAGAAGTTCTCCCAGGAAGAGATGAGATCATCTCGATCAGATGAAAAGTAATGGCACTTGGTCTACCAAGTCGAAATGGGAGGCAGTATCTGCAGACATTTAAAGGCAGTAGATCTGTTATCGAAAGAGTTCAGAGGTTCTAGCATGCTGGCCCGAACCGAAAGGTCGTGAATAGAGTGCTGCGCACGCCGTGAGTGAAGGCAAATTATTAGCATAATGCACCGCACTTTGCAGGAGGAAGTGAATGCTAAGCAGGCGAGCGTGTAATGTATAATCGCGCCGTGACGTTTATTGGACATGTCTGGGTGAGTCAGCCCACCGGCGGCTCCTGGGGAGACCTTTCTCAGGCGCGCGCCGCCCACCGCCCAGCTGTGACGTTACGGCCCGGGGCCTTGTTTGTTTAGCTCCCCAAAACTCTCCGCGACAGCTGAGCGTCTCCTTAACCGGTACTCCGACAAGTCGCGATGCCAGTTCTGTCTACCATTTTAGTAGGTGTCCGAGAAGGTTCCGAAGAACAGCTCATACTGAATGTCCAGTCGATGAGGTCAGTAGCGACGGCAGCTAAGAAATGGCTGGTGAATCAGCTGTGGCCTTGTGAATTAATAGGCCTCACATTCGATATTTAGACAAACACCAAAAATCGAAATGAAGACGGATGGATGAATATTTAAAACCTGCTACTTCATGTTTCCTCCTCATCGCGCCACTTTCTTTGGTAGTTCCTTTGTCAAAGTTTACGTGCAATATTCTTGTCTGGACTGAAAAACATTGTTTATCGATTTGCTTTGTTAAATTCATGAATCAGTTTTCCTAATGAGATTAAAGTTTCCTAAACTTCTTCGTAAGATACGCTTCTCCTTCTCCTCCTTCCTCCTCTTCTTGTTGTTGTTCTTCTTCCTTGTCTTTTCACTTCCCCCTACGGGGTCAGCGAAGTTTGATGTGTTTTGGCAATGTTAATGACAGGTGCTGACATGTGCCCTTTCTGATGCCTAGGACGTAATTTGCGTACCCCGTCTGCCTGCGTCTTGAAACAGCGAAGTCGACGCTCTAGTTCATTCCAATGGTGTTCCACTGAGTTCAGGTCGGAACTCTGGGCAAGTCAGTCCATTTCAGGAGCGTTACTGTCCACAAACCATTACCTCACTGATACTGCTTGTCATGCTGATACAACTGTTCCTCTAACGTACTCAGTGCTGAAAAATGTTCCTATCATTCCTCATTTAGTGTTTTCATAAGCATGATAAGGATACCACACCCCAACCACGAAAAACACCCACATATCGTAACGTCACCTCCTCCGTGCTTCACTTTAGACAATACACATGACGGTAGGTGACGTTCTCGAGGCATTCGCCAAACCCAAACCCTTCCACCGGATTGCCAGGGGGTATAGCGTGATTCGTCACTCCAAATCACTTGTTTCCATTTATCCACTGTGCAGTGGCATCGCCCTTTACATCATCTCAAGCGTCACTTAACTTTGCCTATAGAAATGTGTGGCTTATAAGGAGCTGTAGAATGAAGGCTTTCACGACCGGGTGACATGGCTGTTGATATACTTTCCGGGATGTGAGGTCGTGGTCCAAGAACTTTTCTGCTCCTTGCGTTTCGTCCAGGACTGCGCTGGACTTCCTCAGAGACGCTGCTCCGCTGAGTCTTGCCGACTGACTGGTCAGGTGTTTGAGAGCGACTTATATATTGTGAGAAAGGGGGGCGTGGTTCAGGTGACACGTGATGAGCAGTGATATTCCATAGCAAAGATAAGGTTGACTATCGATTACCACCTTGTCAAAGATAAAAATTGTTAGCAATTTTGTAGAGCCACTGTCCATATATCGCTAAGTTTCATAGCCTCCTCTTTCCTATTAAAATTATCATGATGTTTATAAATTTCAATAGCTTTTCTATATAGCCGTGGATAGTAATTTAACGTTGTAGATAAAACTTCGGTATCAGAAGTCTTTGTAGACTTGGAAAAATAGAAAAATCAGCTGTAGCGGAACATGCTCTTCAACCAGGCCTCCACCTAGTGAAGTTTTCTGATACCGAAGTTTTATCTACAACGTTAAATTACTATCCACGGCTATATAGAGAAGCTATTGAAATTTATAAACATCATGATAATTTTAATAGGAAAGAGGAGGCTATGAAACTTAGCGATATATGGACAGTGGCTCTACAAAATTGCTAACAATTTTTATCTTTGACAAGGTGGTAATCGATAGTCAACCTTATCTTTGCTATGGAATATCACTGCTCATCACGTGTCACCTGAACCACGCCCCCCTTTCTCACAGTATATAAGTCGCTCTCAGACACCTGACCAGTCAGTCGGCAAGACTCAGCGGAGCAGCGCCTCTGAGGAAGTCCAGCGCAGTCCTGGACGAAACGTAAGGAGCAGAAAAGTTCTTGGACCACGACCTCACATCCCGGAAAGTATATTATAAGGAGCTGCTCGATCATTGTAGCCCAGTGTTTTTGACTCCCTAAGCGCAGTCGTTGTACTAGCTGGACTGTTGGTAGCGTTTTGGAACTCACGAGTGATTCACTCGGCCGATTTCACGCGATTTTTTACAACCACCCTGTGCAATGCTAGACAGCACATGATATCTGCCTGTCATGGTTTAGCTGCACTTGTTCCTTCACGTTTTCAGTTTACAGTGACATCACCAACAGTCTATTTGCGGATAAGCAGGATTGAAATGTACGCAATGGATATTTTACTTAGGTGGCATCCAATTATTATTATTCTCGTGTCAGAAACATACAGGTACATATACATACATTTTACACAGTTGTGATTAAATTACTGACCAAACGTTAACCACTTCCAGTGCATTTTCTTTTGCTTGTTGAAGATCATCTTTTGTACAGGAGACTGGGCACAAACGACACTGAAGCATATGCCGAACTGTCTGTTCTTCTCCACAGTCACACCGAACATCATCTGGATCAGTGTATCCCCCATCTTGCCAAGTAAACTTTTGATCAACCAACTCCGGATCTCAGGGACTTCCAAATTGTCCATTTCCCGTCGTTTGCTGGAGGTAAAGCTTCAACTCTTTTCCAACCAGGGGGAAGGTAGGTCGTAGCTCTCCATAGCTGTAACCTAGCTTTTTCAGCAGTGGTTCTAAGTTTCTTTGTTGTCCTAAGGAAACTTTTCCTTGACTTCAGTCGTTGCGGATGCGGTTCGTGCCATGGGTAATTTCCTGTTCCACGGAAGGTTGGGATTCCGTCAACACGGAAATCATTGGAGACCGAGCACAAGGCCAGAAAAAGAACAGTAATTGACACTCATCCAATGACTTCTCCAGTTTCGAAGTCATTGAGCTCTCCTGACCAACCCATTCTGCTGTTACTCCGCTGACAATACTCCCCGTTTCCTTTCATACTGACGGTTCCGCCTCTCGTGACATCTAGTGGAGAATTTCACTTTACAAACAGGTGTCCGGATACTTTTGTTCCGATAATGCATGTAAAATCATAAAAGAGATCATCATCCAGCGAAGTCTGTTGAATGCTTGATGATAGTGGTGACGCATACTTCGCCAAGGGAAGGTGCAATTGCGCGCAAAAAAAGAAAAGAAAAGGAACAGTAGTTTGGGATTCCGTCAACATTGATATCATTGGAGACCGAGCACAAAGTCAGATTGAATAAGAAAAAGAACAGAAACTGACTTTAACCTCCGAAGACTGTAGGAGAATGGTGGAATAACTAAAAAAAAATGACATTTCGGTTATTCCCTTGAGGTTCTTCGTTTCTGCTTCTTCAGACTGAGGCACAACTGGAGAGCAACAGGAGAAGGCAAGATCAAAGGTGTTAGTAGGGTTGGCGCCTGCTCTGCATCGTCCTTGATCTCTGGTGAGGCAGAGTGGTTCTCACAATCGACAACGCCATTCGACATTTACTTACTCCGCATTGAGAACAGAACGTAAACAAACCTCGGTCGGCCCTCTGCACAGTATTAGATGCTCCGAAAAATTTACATTACTTGACAGACGAGAACATATCGGCATCTTCCTCGTAATCGTACGCTGTTCCAGTCTGGTTCCGTTGCTCTTCTTGATCTATATGAATGATTTTCCACTAAACATGACAGATGACTCAAACCTTTTCTGTAGCTCAGCAGTGTGTTCGTCGCATCTGAAGATGTCAGTCAGTCGGACCCATGAAACGTCGCAGGAATTTCACAACGACATTCGACTCTCGCCCGAAAATTGTTTCTAAAAAAAGCCTCAAGATAAGCAAAACTTTCTCTTCCCAGGTGAGACAAGTGTTACAGTTAACGACGAGAAACGTAATGCAAATGATTCAGCTAGTCGGTATCATCAAACTTTCTAACTCGGAACTTCTGTAAAAGTGATATCATATTGAGCCGAGATAATCGGATAGGCAGTGAAATCGACCATTTTAAAGACTTAGGACTGCGGATAGATGAAAAGCTTTCTAGAAGGTTCTAACAACCCTACCACAACAAAGGTCAAAATTTAATGATTGTGGTGTTGCTCACGCTGCTAAATACTGCATTTTCGGGCAACAACAAAGTTATTATGTGGCAGGTGTCATTAGAGCACAGTTAATAAAGTCATTTCATGTAATAATGAATAAACTAGGCACTCATCTTTTCGTGTTTCCCGCGCTGGTCTCGTTGTAAAATCATGGCTCAATCGTCGAAAATCTAGGTGGTGATGATTCCAAGCTCGGATGCAAAGAAGCCTAGGTTTTATTATGCTATATTCAAAAGTTTTGTAGATGCGCTTCACAAACCATTCTTGAAGATTAAACCTTTCAAAGTTAGCACAATGGTATGTAAAAAAATAATCAGCACTCCGAATTTAAGTTACACTGCTTTTTTATTGCTTTTGTTGCGATAGCACGTAACACACAAAACATCACTTCACAATACAAAACATACTTGAAAACATCTTCCTCACTGTTAAAATTCACATTTTATAAACTGGCTACAATATGCGTCTTTCCAACATGACGTCCAAGACTAGACTTTCTCAATGTCCGACTCTCTAACAAAACTAACTATCGCTCACGCGCCCAAAAATCAGTTACAAGTACGACAAAGATCATAGTGGCAAAAGAAAGAATACACATAAGAATAATATCATTGCAACATAAACATATCGGTATATCAAAGTACCTCTACATTAATTAAATCAAATCTGAATGTTGTCTCAGAAATATGTAAACTAGTTTACAGAAACACAGTAGAATATTACTGGTATCGAAAGGTTCAGATGAGGTGCCGTAATGGTTACGTAATTCAAGTACCATTACAAGGTATAGCGTTCAAGATCTTGCACAAATACTAAACGCTGCTGTTCTCACTGTAAGAATAATCTCCTGTGTCTCTGATAATGAAACACGATGGCTTGTTTACTTTACTGATTTCCATTCTGTTATCTCGTTCGGTTTCATATTCTGGGGCACTTCTCCAGACTCGCCAAGAATGTTTATAGCCCAGAAAAGTGCGATCAGACATGCCTGCGGTTTCAGTTTGTGGACTTCGTGCAGGTCGATGTTCAGGTGTGTCGAAATTCTAACCCTACCGTCCCTGTACACATATTCCATCATCGGATTTGTTGTTGACAATACAGACTTCACCTGATGCGAACCTCCAACATATCAAGGCGGCTGAAGATGACAGTTTACAAAATAATTATAAAACCTGTTGGTATCTAAAGGTCTGAGACGTTGATGCATGCGAGCGTTAAGTATTGCGGAAGATATCTGGGGCAGTATGCGATAATGATGCTTGGAGCATTGGCACGAATGCAAAAGTGTATGAACTTTACAAGAATACACCGATCACCGTAGGTGTAAACGCACGAAGATTACAGTGTTGCCGGCCGATGTGGCCAAGCGGTTCTAGGCGCTGCGGTCTGGAACCGCGTGACCACTACGGTCGCAGGTTCGAATCCTGCCTCGGGCATGGATGTGTGTGATGTCCTTAGATTCGTTAGGTTTAAGTAGTTCTAAGTTCTAGGGGACTGATGACCTCAGATGTTGTCCCATAGTGCTCAGAGCCATTTGTTACAGTGTTGTGGTATGTGCAAAGAATGGAAGAACAGCGATTACCAAAGAAGGCGATAACTGCATAGCCAAAGGGAAGCCACTCAGTGGGGAGATCAGTATTACGATGGCTGGATGATGTTGAGGCAGATCTGAGTTGAGAACTGGAGAAGGCTGGCGATGTTGAGAGATGAATGGAGGAGACAGGTGGTCGACAAGCCTTGGGCCCTTTAAGGGCTTTAGCGCCGGAAAAGGAAGAACAAGAATATAGGCTCATTCAGGAGAAAGTGCAACCTTAATTCAATGAACGCTAGAGGACAAAGCGATGTACATTTGGCCGGCCGCGGTGGTCTCGCGGTTCTAGGCGCGCAGTCCGGAACCGTGCGACTGCTACGGTCGCAGGTTCGAATCCTGCCTCGGGCATGGATGTGTGTAATGTCCTTAGGTTCGTTAGGTTTAAGTAGTTCTAAGTTCTAGGGGACTGATGACCACAGCAGTTGAGTCCCATAGTGCTCATAGCCATCGATGTACATTTGGACAACTTTTCCCCAAGAATTGTACAGAAACGTGTGCACTGTTCAGCTGGTTTCATTTCCATAGGCTTGCTGCAGCAGAATTTTTTTTTTATTTTGCCAAATGCGTGTAGAACTCGTTCGCTGAGGGATCCGTGCAAATTTAGATTTTTTCCTGTTTTCGATATAGAAACTGGCCAGATATATCGGTCCTGGAATTCCAAACGGCTCTGAGCACTATGGGACTCAACTTCTGAGGTCATCAGTCCGCTAGAACTTAGAACTACTTAAACCTAACTAACCTAAGGATATCACACACATCCATGCCCGAGGCAGGATTCGAACCTGCGACCGCAGCGGTCGCGCGGTTCCAGACTGTAGCGCCTAGAACCGCTCGGCCACTCCGGCCGACCCTGGAATTCCAAGACCGTATCAAAATCTGTACAGTACTTTCTCAGACTAGCCCGGGCATACAAAAAGAAGTGAGCAGGGGACTTCAGTTTATGTATGTAGATATACAAGATATAATAAAACATTTTTTAAGTTACGTACTAAAACATGACTACATCTTACATTTTATGTTATCATGCAGTAATGTTCGTCTAATATGCTTTTGACGGTTGATGGATGTTGTAATGGTAAGAAGATATTTTGTATGTGATAGAATTACAATTTATCAATTTTCATTCTTTTTTGCTTTACTTTTACTGTGGAATCTCGCTTCTTCTCAAATTTCATAATTCTACGTCAATGGGAAGTACCCTATAGATTTTGATGAGTGAGTTTGCGATATCAAAATATGTGACCTAAGTGTCCGTAATTCTGACTGCACTGACTTAGAAGCTTAAAATTTTTACACCGCCAGTATAAATTTGAACTTGACATGTTTTCCAGTTTCTGAGAAAACGAGGGCTGAATAGACAGACAGACAGACAGATGGACGACAAAGCGATGCTGTAACGATTCCGTTTTCACAGGAACCCCAAAAAGAGTGATAAATGCAAAATACTGAACTCGTAAGTTGATAGGTTTTCTTGTGGCACACTCCTTGTATTCTGTACAGGAGTTCCTCGCAGTAATTCAGAACTTTTCTCCGCAATGTATTAAGCATTCGTATACTCTCTTATATTTCATTTCCGTGTGTTATTAAATCTTTAGCTCTGGACTGAAGACCACAACAACAACAGCTTCTTTTTTAATATATTTTCTAATCGGCATTCTCTAAATTTTACTGACCCGTTGATTACCAAGTAGCTTTGGTTCGGATGATCCGAAAGAATTTGGAAAAAAAATAAAATAAAATGGATGAAAAAGTTTTTCGTACGCAAGGTCGCACAGCGAGACGGTACACGGTGTCGTGCTCGGGCCAAGTACGCAGTACTGGCGCAAGAGCCGTGGCGGAGAGCGACCGAGTCAGAGCAGTGCCCCTGACATATCCACATAAGGCGCGGGTCGGAGAAACACCGGGAGCGATAGATAGGTGTCGGGGGCAGCCGGGCGTGAAATACCAGGCCTCCATCTGCTGGGTGTGACGCCGACGATGCCGAGGGGGATGGGGAGGGGGCCGCCGCTCTGGAGGGGGTGAGGGGAAGGGCGGCCATTCATGCGGGCGCTCGCTCGCCGGCTCCCACACGTGCGTGGACCGGCCTCTCCCACGTGCAGCACCAGATCACTTTCCCCTGTGCAACGGCTCCGGGACGCGGAAATACTGCGCGAAGCCCGAGTCGTAAAGATATGTCAGCATTGCGAAAGGCAAAGACACCGTGGGCAGCGCAGACCAGTCCACCTGCGGTTTAATTTACTCTGCTCCCCCACTATCCATAGAAAAAAAGTCGGTCCCTAAGTGGACTTCCGGGGACCACGCTGCGTTGGTGAAGCGGTAAAATGCCGGCCTCCTTTTCGACAAGACAGTTGTTCCAATACCTCTGCAGGTACCACGTATTACCCAGAATGCCGGCCGAGCAGTTCTAAGCGCTACAGTGTGGAACCGCGCGACCGCTACGGTCGCAGGTTCGAATCCTGCCTTGGGCATGGATGTGTGTGATGTCCTTAGGTTAGTTAGGTTTAAGTAGTTCTAAGTTCTAGGGGACTGATGACCTCAGAAGTTAAGTTCCATAGTGCTCAGAGCCATTTGGACCATTTTTATTCCCCAGAATGGACCTTTTGCTATGCAGAAGAATCATTGTTTCGATGGTCCATGCGCTGCCACTGTATTAATCAGAAAAGGTTTCACGAGGCAACAAAAAATTCAAGCAGTTCCCCATCTTAGTGGCTGAGAAAGAATGGGTGGAGAGAGGTGCTGGCATCGTGAAACTTACGTGCACCTTGAAGATTCTTCCGGTGGCAAATGTAAGAATCTGGCAAAAATCCGAGTTTAAGTTACGATGCGGTACAAAAGACAGCTGCCTGCTTTCTTCCTCAGGAACCACATTATTACTGTATGTTTGAAAAAGTTATTCTATAAAAACTGATAATAAATTTGTTGATTAAATAGGTATAAAAGCATTAAAAGTCTTAAATGTAACAAAAAATAGAAAGGTAGTGGCCTAGACGACATTACTGCTGAATTAATCAAATACAGAGGAACCATTTTAGAATTTTTGCTTCCTCCATTTTTTTCTTTTTTTGTGTGTTGGAAGAATTGTTTTGTACTTGAAGAATGGAACACTGCTAAAGTTATTTGTTTTTCTATAATTAAAAAAGGCAATGGTAAAGACACAGGAAATTGTAGAGGAAAAAGTTGACTAAATTCAGGATATAAAATTTATGGAAAAATTCGTAATCAAAGATTAAATATATCGCTGATGCTATAATTTCAGAAGAACAACCGGACTTCAGAAAGTGGAAAAATGAAATACACTTAAGCATTAAAATAGGAACCGACGTACCATTAAATACTCTGTTATACGCTTATGACTAGATAATTTTACAAGAAACAGAAGATAATTTACAAAGAGCAGTATATAGATTGAGCGAAAACGCGATATATTACAACTTATCTACATCTGCAGGTAACACGATGATAATGGCTTTCAAAGGAATAGTCCTCTTAGATTACCGATATCTGCAAATAAGACGATGATAATGGCTTTCAAAGGAAAAAAAAATCCACGTAGATCGAAAATAATAGTAACAAAGAAAATTTTTGAACAAACATACCACTGGAATTATCTGGGATATAATATTAGTTTTAACTGTGAGAAAGACATAGAGAATAAGGTTAATAAATGTCAATCTATCTGCGGAAAACTGGAAGAAAACTGGGAAGAAAAGCAAGAAAATAAACACAAAGACTACGTAGTTCTGGCTGGACCTACTCTTGTATGCGATTTAGAATCACGGACAGTAACAAAAAAAAAAAAACAAAAACAAAAAAAATCACATATACCGGCAGCAGATATGAAGCTAATAAGATATGTAAGAGGCTGTAATAAAATAGATAAAATAAGTAACGAAAAAAATAAGGTCAGTTTTAAAAATCTTCTCAGTTAATAACAGCATAGAAGAGAACAGAATGCAAGTGAAGGATCATGTTGATAGAATGGCAGAAAACAGATTGCCAGGAAAGATAATGAATTATCGGCCGACTGGAAAGAGAGGTACTACGTAGAGCTCGTAAGAGATGGATGAATGGTTGGATGACAGACACCGGAATAGGTGACTACAACACCTAATCCTTGGAAGGAGATTATGATGAAGCATGTGGACGAATTACAAGATTAATTGTAGATTTCTGGAACCAGTCACATCGTATAATGCTTTAAGGGTTGATGACGGAAATTATTTCCGAATGGAATGAAAGTTCATTTACTCGTTATGTGATGAATATGCCCACAAAGTTTGGTAACTATCAACTGGTGCTGCACGATCTTCCTATATTCGCCAGTGTACCATATGTAACGGTCTGACGTGTCTCAAACATGAAATTTGACGATTTGTTGATACTCCCACGACCCACAAACACACACACACACACGCACATACACACACACACACACACACAATCTTATAAGGTGACTTTGTTATCCGTCTGTCTTTTTGTCTGTTTGTCTGATTGTTAAAATCTATTTTCGTAGGAACGAGTAGATCCAAGTTGAAATTTATATCACATACAAAGATTTATCGTCCTTGGCGGTATAAAAAAAATTGAAGCTTCTAAGTCAATGCAATCAGAAGATACGGCCGTTAATGTCACATGTTTTATTATTCGCAAACTCACTCATTATAACCTGTAGGGTACTTCCCGTTGGCCTAAAATGATGAAATTTGGCAAGAAGCAAGATTTCACAGTACAAGTAAAGGAAAAACGTCAGAAAAATATTAATTTATAATTAAACTACACGAAAAAAAATTTTCTTTTGTCATTTGTTGTCCAAGATTAAAATTAAAATCAAACATTCTCGAAAGTCTTGTAATTTCCAGGGTCCGACATCTTGCCAGTATCAATCTCGATAACAGGCAAAATTCG
This sequence comes from Schistocerca nitens, assembly GCF_023898315.1. Lineage (NCBI taxonomy): Eukaryota > Metazoa > Arthropoda > Insecta > Orthoptera > Acrididae > Schistocerca > Schistocerca nitens. Next base: position 720,606,585 of record NC_064618.1, read on the forward strand.
TCGAGATTATAAATTCCTGGCGTGGTTGACATGTCTGTATACATAATTAAGTTTGTACTGAACCCTCAGTCCACAAGTTCTACTCCCATATGGCCGATTTTTTTCAAAATATGTGACATTTTTTGGTAAGTTTTTGCAGTCGATCAGTATCCCTGACAATTCTGTGCTACGTGACTGGACGAGATGCCCGGCTCATTCCTGACCTGATTCCAGTGGCATCAAAGGGATATTGCTACTAATTAAAGATTCAAGAGACGTGTTTGACGTCACTGCGCTTTCGGACGACGATACCACAGTGGTACGGCAAAAAAATCCTATCAGCATTCCTCAAAGTGCGTGATGGATCTCGTTTGGTATGTTTCACGGAGTCAGCCCGAGACACTATAAGAAGGCGGTCCGACGCCAGAATTACTTCTGAGAAGTCGTCGGCAGGGGCTTTCATAAGAACACGGCCTGGCGATGACGCAGAGATATGCTCTTAGATAGGGTCGCTGGACGAGCAGTCAGGTGCGGTCCACTCTGAACGGTGTCGTGTTCTCCTAGTATCGCCTGTTAAATAGTGATGCGTCATCTCTCATGTTTTCTCGGTGTGGTTAACGTGCGGACCGCCGAGCTGTTGTTTCCACTTTGCACAATATTTCGATGACAAACCCAGTCGAAGTACACCCAATGCACACCATCTAGAGTGATGTTTATCAGACTCTTCCTATAAATTCCTAGCAGACACCTAATTCAGATGGGCGTATATGGTGTGGAGGAGTATTTAACAACTCGGCGTCGGGTGCTTAATGAAATTTCAGTAACCATCAGCCAGATTACTTTTCAGAGGTAATATAACAATTATGGACAGACGATTGTTTCAGTAAATACAGTATTTGTCTGGTGTGGAGTTCTTGAAACTGACATCTGAAATCTTACGACAGTGGAAGATGTAAAAGGATCATGTCTGAAGACATGAATCAGAGAGTGCTTTTGTAGGGTAGTGGAGGACCACCGGCTGCAGAGAACACTCCAGCCACGAAAAGTCACCCATTCACAGACTAACACAAGAACTGGCAAAACACAGGAAACTGAGTAAAGCAGAACAAGAAAGGAAAAATTGTTCAATAGAATAACCCAGAGAGACTAACTTTTCCAAAGAAAGTGGAAATGAGCGAAAGAAATAATACTTTTAAAATGAGACTGCATTTTTCTGAATTGCAATTTCTTGCAAGTTAAGCCAAAGTAATATTCTGACGAGACCGAGTTCTAGTCTCGGTCCGGCACGTTTTTAATCTGCCAGGAAGTTTTATATCAGCGCACACTCGGCTACAGAGTGAAAATTTCTTTTTAGAGGCAGGCTTAGTAAATCATTATAGTGCTCAGGTCAAACAGGGTTGAGGACAGCTTTATTATTTTTCGCATTGTCATATGGATCCGCTTTGCAGACAAAGATACACATCAACGAGCGCAGTGTAGCGCCGTGATGAAATAAGGGTAGGCTGATTTTTTCTTTTTTTTTTTTTTCTTATTTAAGCAAAACGGCCTTGTCCAGCCTTAATAACAATAGTTAGCCAGTTACACTCTCTTGTTGCAGTAGGCTTCAGTCCGAAAACATGTTTGATGCAGCTGTACGTGCCGTCTGTTCTGTGCAAGCCTCTGAATCTCTGCAACCTACATTCATCTGAACGTGCTTCCTACAGTCAAGCTTTTGTATCAAATTCCTACCCCCTCCGCTTTCCTCCGATACCCCCCTCCTCTTCCCCCTCCCACACAACATACTCCGCTCCATCAACAAACTGATTATTTCATGAAGTCTCAGGATATGTCGTAGCAACTTATCCCGTCTTTTAGCAAAATTGTACCGTAAATTTCTTTTCTCTTCAGTTGTACTCAATACCTCTCCACTAATTGCCCGATTTACCCATTTAATCTTCAACGTTGTTCCATAGCACCACATTTTAAAGATTTTTGTTTTCTGAACTGATCGTCCGTGTTTCACTTCCACACGCGGAAGACAAATGCTTTCAGAAAAAGACTTCCTGATACTCAGATTTATATTCGATGTTGACAGGTTCCTCTTCTTCAGAAATTTTTTTTTCTTCGTGTTCGCAGCTGGCATTCTACATTCCCTCTTCTTCGGCTACGATCAGTTATTCTGCTACTCGGATAGCAAAACTCGCCTACTGCTTTCAGGGTCTCGTTTCTCTTACTTGACGAATTATCGGAGAGCGTGAGAGAGTAGAGGTGGGAGTATTCTATGGGGGAGGAGGGGGCGGATGGCTGCAGGAGAGAGTCGTACTGGAATTACGGCGAATAGAGCATGTATTACGTGGAAGCTACCGTTTTTCGCAGTCACCTGTTTTGGGCAAAAGTGAAAGCCACTTTTAGGAATCAGCTACAATACTATCACGAAGCTCGTCCTCAAATCAAAACACGTGCCTCGTGGGTTAACGATTTCGCTTGTGACAAGCACCGGGCAAGAAAGAAAGAGACTTTCGACACATCTGTTACTGGCCTGCAGCGTGTCATTAATAACGAATAGGACAGCCCCGAGTGTGCCGGCTACCGGATTACGGGGCCGCCTATACCGGCCGCGTGAGAGTAACGACATGCGTGCGTGCGTGTGATGGAGTGCGTGCTGCGTGGGCGTTTGAGTCACGAGCGCTGTGGGGAGTGGGATTTACGGCGCCCGATCCAGGCGTTGCCCGCATGGGCCCGACGCATGCGCGTCTGATGGATGTACTCTCCACCCACGCCGCGTTAACGCCTGTTGGGCATGAGGATTGTGCGTGAGTGGCTGCACGAGGGCCGACGGCTGCATTTGACGCCGAGAACGAGCTGGTGCGATAGGCCCGTTTAGAATTCGCCGGTCGGGTTAACAGCACATATTCCAGTATTTTGGAACGTGCTGCATGGTTTTTAGAAACATTCAGGGCTGCCGCTCGTTTTGTACACGCCTACTGAGACTTTAGCAAAGGCAGGGACACCAGAGAGGTAATTCTGACGTCGCTGTTGATAACGGAAGAAAGACTAAAGAAAAATCAAGACACTTTCATAGGATATGTCGACAGTGGTTCAAGATGTACGAATCGGAGGTAACCTACACGGAAAGACGGGTAACGTACAATATGTACAACAGCCAAGAGCGAACAATAAGAGTGGTGTACCAAGAAAGAAGTGTTCAGATTAAAAAGGGTGTAAGACAGGGTGTAGTCTTTCGTCCCTCCTCTTCAACCTATAAATTGAACAAATAATGTCGGAAATAAAAGGAAGGTTCAAGGCTGGAATTAAAAGTCAAGGTAAAAGGATATCAGCGATAGATTCACTGTTGACATAGTCATCCTCAGTGAAGATGACGAAGAATTACAGGATTTGCTGAATCGAATGTACAGTCTAATGAGTACAGAACGTTTGTAAATAGAAGAAAGGCGAAAGTTATGAGAAGTAGCGAAAATGAGAATAGCGAGAAACTTAACATCAGAGCTGGTGATCACGAAGTAGATAAAGTTAAGGAATTCTGCTATCTCGGTAGCAACATATCCATTGACGGTCGTAGCAGTAAGGACATGGTAAAAAGAGCATTCCTAGCCAAATGAAGCATACTACTATCAAACATTGGCCTTAATTTGAGGAAGAAATTTCTGAGAATGTATGTTTGGAGCACAGCATTGTGTGGTAGTGAAACATGGATTGTGGGAAAACCGGAACAGAAGAGAATCAAAGCACTTGAGATGTGGTGCTACAGAAGAATGTTGAGAATGAGGTGGACTGATAAGGTAATCAATGTGGAGGTTCTCCGCAGAATCGACGAGTAAAGAAATATATGAAAACCACTGACAAGAAGAAGGGGCAGTATGATAGGACATCTGTTAAGACATGGAATAACCTCCATGCTGCTAGAGGGAACAGTAGAGGGTAAAAACTTTATTGGAAGACAAAGATTGGAATACCCGCAATGTTATTCTCGAGCACCTACAAATTGTAACATTGACGTTTGTATTGATTTTACCTACTAATTTTGTGAATTTTCACAGCATAAAATAAATAGTTACATCACTGTCTTCGTCAGGCCTTCTGACTATGAAACTACTGTGCGTGTAAGGGTGAAGTTTGGATTCAGTTGTCACCGTAATTAGTTTTAGCGTAATGTTTACGGGAGTCGTTTTTCTTCCGTTATCCCCAAGAGCACTTAAATCAATAATGTTGACGCGATAGCAGACTATGCTGGTGGCGTAGGAGCCCAGCCAATGGAGACAAAAAAAAGGTCGAATATTGGAAATAGTTCGCATAGTCGGGAATTTTTGTACAGTGGTAGAAGGGTGTGCCAGGAACAACATACTAGAAATGTCTGGTGAGGGATGAATGTGGGACTTGAGGTGCGTTTGAAAGTCACTTTTGTACGAAAGCTGTGAGGACGGGACGTGAGTCGTGCTTGGGTAGCTCAGTTGGTAGAGCACTTGCCCGCGAAAGGCAAAGGCCCCGAGCTCGAGTCTCGGTCCGGCACACAGTTGTAATCTACCAGGAAGTTTCAAATCAGCGCACACTCCGCTGCAGAGTGAAAATCTCGTTCTGGGTCACTTTGGTATGTTTTTCTCGAATAACTCGAAAACTGTGGCCTCCAGTACAAAATTTAATTGGATTAAATTTCCTACAGAATAGGTCCAGTTCATCTTTTTCTGTAGCGTAGCAAGCGAGAGAATACGAAAATCTTGTGCGTGGTTATTGAGGGTCAGCCATAAGATTGCGGGTTGCATAAAACGACAGAGGCAGGGATAGTTCAATCTCCCTGTGTACTGATTGTACATTAAGAAACTGATATACGATGACATGAAAGCAATATAAGAGTTGATATCTGAATGCCGTTCGATACAACTAACTTATGTTACCACCGCATCTTATTTTACAGTAATCCCGAATAAGGGATTCGTAGCTATCCGAGCTAACATTATTTCGCGATATTTTTCTCCGGATATATTCAAACCGCTAACATTAAACTTCATCTCACTCGATCGCGTTAGTACGCTGAAAGGTGGCTACACTGAGCCACAACGCCAGAGATCGCGCTAGAGAGTATTGTTCCGCCGCCTCCACTGGCAGTGATTATTGAGATGTCGTAGTGGACAGTGCTTGTCGAGGACTCGTAGTAGTCAGTTCGTGTTGAGATGTGCTAGTGGGCAAGGCTTGTCGAGATGTTGTAGTAAGGAGTGCTTGTTCCATGTTTTATGCAGTTGTTTGATGGGATAGACAGCAGATGGTTCAAATGGAAATACTGTAATGATCAGAGTGCTTTTCGTCAATATATATGAAGGTGAAATATTCTGTGTTTTTTTCCATTATTTCAGTGTCTTAAATAATGCGTCATTACAGGTTCAGTCAACAAAGCATCTGGCTTGTGTTCTTGGATTAGAGTGTAATTCTGGTTCTCTTGAGTAATTATGGTATTTTTATTTTCTTTAATTAATTCAGTATAAATGATATTTAAAATTTCTTGTGTTATTGAAGAAGAACCGTGCCAGATGCGTACGTTGAGTCATACTTCCACACACAGAACAGTTACACTTGTGCTTTGGTTTCGTAGGTTTTATAGTTGCTGGGGACTTAATTAATTAATTGTGTTAATGAAAATTTCCATTTCATTCTTTGTTGTTGTTCTATGCAGTCAGATTGCGTAATAATACTAGTCAGGACCAACCGTTTACGAGACTTCGTAATCGGACAGACAGCTACAAAAGCAAAAAATTAAAATTATTTGCATTCTATTTTAATTAAGCCCCCATGCAACGCTCCCCAAAGACAATCGCAGGGTTGAAATAAACTAGCTACAAGCAGAAACCTTGGTCTTCGCATCAGTGCGATAACAGCTATACGAGGAATGAGCGTGAATGCACAGCCACTTTCGCCGACATCCATTCATCTAACCGTAACGGTGCAGCAGGATGTTGGCAGTAAACAGATGCGAGCGTGTGGTGAGAGGAGAGCGAAGCTGATGATGAAACTGACGCCATGCAAACGAGCTACGCAGGCCACCGCTGGAGCGGAAAGCCAAGGACATCCTCGGCACGTTTCCGGGGCGTTCATTTACGAGTAGCGTTGGTTTTACTGTCTCTTGTGCCTCCTAGTATGGGTGTTGCCCTTTTGTCCAAGCTGCGTAAGTTCTTTCAGACTTGCTGCTACTCTCGAAATAATAAAATCTTATGAATCTTGCAACAAAGTATCATTTATTCCCTGTTCAGTTCTAATGTCCATTACATTGAGTGTATCCCTTGATCCATGGAAATCATTTATCAAGTACGCCTGCAGAAGCTCAACAGCTGTTGAAAATCGTCGCATGCCTCCTATACGTACGTCATTTTTAGAACTGTTCATGTTTTTCTGCTTGTATGAGAGGCATCCAATGACTAAAGCAACACATTTTTTTCTGAAACCCGGTTAGTCTTATTCAGGATTCCAGGACACCACACTACTCCCCACTCTTTTGCCTACAAAATCCTATTTTTCAAAATAAACACCATTCAGTGCGACTGGCTTGCGCCATCTTACTGCGAGGGTGTGTATGCCCGTATGGTACCACTCTACCGGTCGGCGTTGGAGCCATTGTCTTGCTGTCTCAATAACTGCTCTGCCATCCAAGTACTGTTCGACAAAAAATTGTCATGGTTACCTTCGTAAAGGGCAAGCAATTCCTTCGTCGCTCTTTGTGGTCATCTGTAGGGTGGCAACGCTCCCAGCGGGCACACGCCTTTGGGTACCGCAACTGGTGGAAGAGAGTGTCAGCACCATCGACAGAGGTGTCCAGGTGTACAGCGAGATGCTTGATTCTGATCCGACGATCACCTCAAATGAGAGTATCCACACGTTCCAGCACCGCAGGAGTGACAACTGTGTGCAGCCATTCAACACGCCTGAGATCGGACAGGTTCACGCGACTTTGTTGCGATGATGGCAGACGCCTCGCCCAACGACTCACCGTGCTTTTATTCACTGCCAGGTCTCCGTAGATATTCTGCAGGCGCCTATGAATATCTGCGATGTTCTGGTTTTCCGCCTAAAGAAACTCAGTGACAGCTCCCTGCCTGGAACGCATATCCGTTACAGACATTTTGAAGGCTAAGTACAACGCTGCCACCTATCGGAACTTCATGAAACTATAGGGGCTGAAGCGGGAATATTCCACGATGTCCCACATCAAATTCCGCATTTTTGAACAGAAATTGGCTCCGAAAAAGAAAAAAGTGTTGCGTAAGTTATTGAACGCCCCAAGTGAACACACTGGGAATGTCTTCGCCGACTAACCTCTGTCTAATATGATGGTGGATTGTTTCCGCACAGTTCCTCTAACTCAGTGTGGCTCGTTGCAGCGTTATTTCCCTTCAATAGCAGAAAACGAATTACGCACTATACTGTGCTTTATGAATGAGCTGCACCATTTTGTTTTGGTTTCTCTAGCTGCGGGCTACGGTAATTTGGAGCGGGAATTCCAATGTGAGCCAGGACTGCGTACTTGTAACTTGAAAATAAACCAAAAATATCTACATTTACATGGCTACTCTGCAATTCACACTTAAGTGCCTGGCAGACGTTTCATCGAACCATTTTCATATTACTCTACCATTCCACTCTCGAATGGCGCGTGGGAAAAAGGAACACCTAAATCTTTCCGTTCGAGCTCTGATTTCTGTTATTTTATTATGGTGATCATTTCTCCCTACATAGGTGGGTCTCAACAAAATATTTTCGCATTCGGAAGAGAATGTTGGTGATTGAAATTTCGTAAATAGATCTCGCCGCAAAGAAAACCGGCTTTGTTTCAATGACTGCCACCCCAACTCGCGTATCGTATCAGTGACACTCCCACCCCTATTGCGCGATAATACGAAACGAGCTGTCCTTCTTTGCACTTTTTCGGTGTCCTCCGTCAATCCTACCTGGTAAGCAGTATTCCCGCAGAGGACGGACAAGTGTAATGTAGGCTGTGTCTTTAGTGGGTTTGCCGCATCTTCTAAGTATTCTGCCAACAAAGCGCAGTCTTTGTTTCGCCTTCACCACAATATTATCTATGTGGCCTTTCCTATTTAAGTTGCTCGTAATTATAATTCCTAGGTATTTAGTCGGATTGACAACCCTTAGATTTGTGGACCTCGCACTTTTCCTTGTTTAGTGCCATTCTGTAATTGGAATTGATCGTCTGATGATTTTACTAGACGGTAAATTACAGCGTCATCTGCTAACAATCTAAGGGGCTGCTCAGATTATCACCTAGATCATCTATGTAAATAAGGAACAGCAGAGGGCCTATGACACTACCTTGCAGAACGCCAGATATCACTTCTGTTCTACTCGATGATTTACCATCTATCACTACGAACTGTGACCTCTCTGAGAGGAAATCACGAATCCAGTCTCACAACTGAGGCGATGCTCCATATGCACGCAATTTGATTAATAGTCGCTTGTGAGGAACGGTATCAAAAGCCTTTTGGAAATCTAGGAATATGGAATCGATCTGAGATCCCTTGTCGACAGCACTCATTACTTCATGGAAATAAAGAGCTAGTTGTGTTGCACAAGAACGATATTTTCTGAATCCATGTTGGTTATGTATCAATAAGTCATTTTCTTCAACGTGATTTATAATGTTCGACTACAGTATATGCTCCAAAATCCTACTGCAAATTGAGGTCAGTGATATGGGTCTAGCCGCGCGGGATTAGCCGAGCGGTCTTGGGCGCTGCAGTCATGGACTGTGCGGCTAGTGCCGGCGGAGGTTCGGGTCCTCCCTCGCGCATGGGGGTGTGTGTTTATCCTTAGGATAATTTAGGTTAAGGAGTGTGTAAGCTTAGGGACTGATGACCTTAGACGTTAAGTCCCATAAGATTTCACACACATTTGAACATTTTTTTGATATGGGTCTTTAATTCAATGGATTACTCCTATTTCCTTTCTTGAATATTGGTGTGACGTGTGCTACTTTCAAGTCCTTAGGAACAGACCTTGCCACAAGTTTTCTACTGATGTCGGCCAAATGCAAGCGATGATTTTTTCCGTTGCCAGGATTCGAACCAGCTACCTTTGAGCCGAGCGGCACCGAACAAGCAACGGTTAGTGCCTTCGGCTGCAGAGTGTTAACATTATTTACATTAGCATCTCTATTTATCATGTACATTTTATGTGTAGGCTGAACTGCATCCCAGCCACATGCAGAGGTAATCTGGTCAGACTGTATACTTTTTGTTCACTGTAGCACAGGAAGTGGGCAGGTTGCCACCCGAGAGTTGACGCAAAGATCTTGTTCGACATCGGGGAATTTGCGAAGTCTACAGCGCAGTTAAATCTCCGCTTAAACTCACTCGGCCAGCTGCCCTACAGCATACTAGGCAGACTGCGAACAGACTACTCTGTCACCTGCTGTATTGCATCCAGAGAGTCTCTTCGCGAGCCACATGCACGCATACATTATTGCCGCCGCTAGTCTTCTTCACCCTATTTATCCTTGCTGTTCTAGAGGCTGCAGGCTCCAGACAGCGCTCTTCGCAAATGACGTTCCGCAGCGAACTGGGCTGTGATTTATTACCCTGTAGCTGTCAGACAGTCCCAGCTACTGAAAAGAGACTACAGAGAGCAGTATTGCTACATAACATTATTATCATTGCCACATCCGCACGCAGTCGGGAGTGGGCGTAGTAGGATACTGTGAACGAGAAACTTGTTTGCGTTGAGCTGTTTGCGTTGCAAGCACGTAGCACCTCGTAAACTGGGCTGTAAAATGACGGCCTCATTCTACCGTCCTACATATCAGACGTTCAATTTCGTTTCTGGTCTCGTAACCATTCTCGGAACATTGGCACTTAGGAGTTAATGCCACATCTACAGAGAGGTCGTTGTATCTTGACACGTCCCGTTGAATTAATGGAGTGTGGTACGTCCTACGGAAAGCTCACTGTATTCGTATGGCCAAAAAAGTAATTCAGTATATATGAAAGCAGTATGCAACAAAAATGCGCATACTTCTTTCTGTACAGGCTTGATGCAACTACAGGTAACTAGTGTGTAAGCTTTCTAAAGCGGAGCCCATTGGCAAACTGGGCAAGTGACGGGCTGTAAATTCCATACTGTCTGTTTTCAGTCTTCAGTTCTAGGCTTTCGTTTGTCAGTTATCGGTTCTTTCATCTCTGACAATGATTTCTTTGTGCGAGAAATATTAAGTTGCATCGTGGTTGGGGACGAATTTCTAGATCTTCCTATCACTGGCTGAGTAACACAGTTTAAATATCTGAGGAAGGAAAAGTCATTCCACCTCCGGCAGGCCCGCACCTAGTTAGCCACCATGGTGCTGAAAACAACCTTCAGCTTGATGACAACTTTATCTTTCTTTACCTGTTGACTTCATGTCTGGTTCGATAGTCTTCAAATTGCGTTTAGTAATTTTTCATTTTTTATGTTGCTGTACTTTAGGCGGTGGACAATCTGTATGCGAAGAACCTGTTTAAAAGAAATTTACATGTGGGACATGTTTTCAATTATGGTAAGTGAAGGAGAGAGACAGAGATAGTGCGAGAGGGATTTATGTGTGTATGAGAAATCCCTTCCCTCGAAAATTTCCTTCCTTCGCATCTCCTCTGTGTTGCCACAGATGAAATATCACCGATCGCATTCATAATAAGATTGCAGTACACACTAGCTGCCTAGTTGCTCCCACCGCCCTGAGTGGAATGCATTAGTTCTGAATAATGTTCACCAACCTGCAGTTTTCTATAATGGTTGTCCCCTTCGCAGAAAACAGCACGTGGGTTATGAATCCGTTATCTCGCGCTGAAATAGACTGTTGGCGAGGAACTGGTTTTGTATAAATAAATAAAATTTAATTGGTTTGTTTAAATGGGAGGCCAGCCGTTTTTTATTAGCAGAATACGATAAACTGCACAATTATAGTCCACTTTGTGAATCACAGATAATTTCCGTTCTTCACACTTTCACAGAGAATAAACAAAATAATGAACTGCGTGTCTGCGTAACTACTGTCAAACTAATTCTCAATTACATTTCCAAAAACCAGAGATTGATGAATACGTGGAGCTTTCCATGTGAATTCTGATCTCCCTTTATTTTATCACTATGATCATTTCCCCGTATGTTGGTATTCGGAAGAAAGTTGGTGACTTAAATTTCGTGAAAAGATGTCGTCGCACCGAAAAGCCTTGGTTTTAATGATTGCCATACCAGCTTGGCTATCAAATCCCTGTCACTCTCTCCCCTATTTCGCTATAACAGAGAAGTAACTGCCCTTCGTTAAACTATTTCAATGTCCCATTTGCTAAGGATCCCATACCACGGAGCAGTAAGCCGGAAGACGAACAAGCGGAATGTAGGCATTCTCTTGAGTAGACCTGTTACACCAAGTGTTTTGCCAATAAACCGTAGTCTTTGGTTCACCTCCCCACAACATTTTGTAAGTCATGTTTCCAATTTAAATTGTTCATAATTGTAATCCCTAGGTATTTAGCTGAATCGACAATCTTTAAATCTGTATGATTTATCGTGTTATATGAATTCAACACTTGTTGAACTTCCATACTCGTATAGAGGACCTCACACTTTTTATTGTTCACTGTCAGTTGCCACTTTTCGCACACATTTTGTCTAAATCATTTTTTAATTAATTTTGATTTTCTCAAAACTTTCTTAGGTGGTAAATGACAGCATCATCTTAAAACAGTCTGTGAGGGCTGTTAAGATCGTGTGTTTAGATTAAGAACAGCAGAGAGCCTATAACGGTACGAATTCCTGGTTCTAGACGTAACTCTGTAGCAAGTAGTGATTGCCTTCTATCCTATCACACATACGGACTGTAACTATCGCATTTGGCACGTGACTTCTCCCTTTCTCCGTGCGCATCAAGAGCAATTAGTTCGAGTAGTTAACATGGGCGGCAACGTCTCTTCAAACAAGAATGATGAGGTGACCTTGTTGTTTGAACACTGGACTCGAATTGAAGACGGCAGTTTTAATTCCCGTCTACCCATCCAGTCGTAGGTTTGCGTGGTTTCCTCGAATACCGGAGCGGTTCTTTTCAAAATGACGCGGTAGATTTCATTCTCAGATCTGTGCTTGCACTCCGCCTCTAGTGATCTTCATCGAAGTGATGCTGAACCCAGTCTTCCATCCTTTCGTCAGAAAAGTTCCGGGTAGGAAACCGTGATTTGTGCACGATCATTAACGTTGCAGTCCACCTTCGTAAGGCGCATACACACTAGCCCAGAGGACACAAACCAACTAGCCAATGGATTCCGCCGAACGTTGGTCGGCAACGCATTGGTGTTCGGCCTGCCATCCTCACCAAACCGAGTTGAGACCGAGGGATACCACCACGTGGAATCGCAGTTGGCTCTGATAACTTCTTGAAGTTGCTCCCATGTTGTTATTGTTAGAAAGTAGCATTTTGAGAACAGTTTCACCGGCCGATCTCATGAGGGAAGAAGAGGATTCGGCAGCCGTCACACGTGCAGCATTTATTTTACTGCAAGGAGCTGATTATGAGAAAAAGAAGTAGAGGAAGAAACGACGCTGATGGACGACTTCTCTTTTAAAAAGCAGAGAGCAGTGTGGTGGGACAAAATTAATGGCTGATCTTAAAACTGGTTTTGAATATGCGCTATTTCGTAATTTCTTGGGAATGAGAAATACAGATTTCGAGTTGTTATTGCATCATGTAGGCCCTGAAATTTGCATAGATGACACCTCTTTTAGGAGAGCTGTACCTGGAGTAGAAAAATATCCGTTCAGATTTCATTTTCTTTTTCACATCGTGCAAATTATTTTCCAACAGCTCAATTTTTTCCCTTCAAGTGGCTAATTTTTTCAATTTGTTTTTACAATCATAGTTCGTAGGGTCCCATAAACTTCTCGTTCATCCCATACACTTTCCCGTTCACGGTAAAAGTATCAGCTTTAATGCTGCGTCCGTATTCCAATCAATACTCCAATATTTTTAGACACAATAAATATCTACCCGTTCGACAACACAGCAAATCGCTACTGAACCAACGAATATTCTACCCGGCGTCCACATTAGGAGGTGAGTTCCAAGCCCAATTCACGGCGAACACTTTGATATTAACACCGGCAGTCGGAACACTAACCAAGGCCAATCGCTCCGATTTGCCTCCCGTACATACTAAGCAAATTTCGGCCGACGATGCAGCTGATATTCGTTCGTTGGTCTAGATTCTAATGTCTGCCCGCCTTTGCGAGAACGCGTAGACAAACTGTCGTGCTAAGGTCTCGCAACTGTAGGGTGAGCCGCGCGGGATTAGCCGAGCGGTCTGAGGCGCTGCAGTCATGGACTGTGCGGCTGGTCCCGGCGGAGATTCGAGTCCTCCCTAGGGCATGGGTGTGTGTGGTTGTCCTTAGAATACTTTAGGTTAAGTAGTGTGTAAGCTTAGGGGCTGATGACCTTAGCAGTTAAGTCCCATAAGATTTCACACACGTTTGAACTTTTTTTTTTAAAGTGTAGGGTGATAAACAACAGCGTTGTGTCCGGCCAGCAGTTGCCCGTTGCGTTGCACCGGCGACCTCCTGTCACGCCGGATCTGCGCATCTGTCGAGCAGGGAGACCGGACCGCCAGCTGACCACCTGGCACTTCTGACAGAGGACAGCAGTGTCACGAACCTGCTCGCAGCTACCTGCAGCGCCCAATTTCGTAACCGGCCGCCCGACCGGTGGACGAGATATAAATAGCTTTTCTGGATTCCGCGCCCAGCCGGAATCTCGTAAAACAGGCGTCTTTCTTCTTGCCCCTCTACCTCGCTCTCTTCTGTATTTTTTTAATTTTTTCGCCGCGCTTCCCCTTATGCTCGAGCGCGGGTAATGGAAGCTGAGTGAGCGCACTGCACGCTTCTCTCTGCGGCGGTGAAGGAACCGGTCGCGCGTGCACAGGCGCGCAAGGAGAAGGGGCGGTGATGGGCGGAGGGTGCTTGGCGCCGCGCGACGTGTAATTGCGGCAGGGGGACGGCGACCGGCGATCCCAGGCGTCGTAATGGGTGCACGGCTATCGGCCGACCGGACTGGCTAAGTGGATTCCTCGGCTCTGCTCCAGATAACCTGCTGTCCGCCGGCCGGCCGGATCTATTAAAGCGGGCAATTGCGAAGTGCGACCGGCCCCGTCGCGATACGCGGCTAATCTGCCCCGCTCAGCGTATGATGGTGTCACATTCCGCGCGTGACGCTCGGGCCCTGCAGCGCGCGTCGCCTGAAAAAGCCGCAGCTCGCGCCGCACGCGCACTCGGCGAGTGCTGCAGCTCCTACTTTTTCGTTTTTAGTTTCCCACAGAAATGTGAATGGGAACCGGGCCTGTTCCTGCGGAGGCCGACGCCGGTTAAGCAGCACGTGGGCGAAGTCCGGCTAGTCGCTCACTTGCCTCTTTCGTCGACCACGCTTCCACTCCCCCCGCTCACACTTCAGCGCCATTCTCTCCCTGCCTGTCTCGTGACTCTACGACTTGCTTGCTCGGTCTCTCTCGTAAATGACAGTCACGGGCCGTCAGAAAAATTACTAATAAAGAACCTTCTAAACCGCACTGTTAATTTCTTTATGGGCGACTCTTATCCCTCACGTATGAACAACCACGGCGTGGTCTATGTTTTACATCTACATATACACTCCGCAAGCCACCCAACGATGTGTGGCGGAGGGCACTTTACGTGCCACTGTCATTACCTCCCTTTCACGTTCCAGTCGCATATAGTTCGCGGGAAGAACGACTGCTTGAAAGCCTCCGTGCGCGCTCGAATCTCTCTAATTTTACATTCGTGATCTCCTCGGGAGGTATAAGTAGGGGGAAGCAATATATTCGATACCTCATCCAGAAACTCACCCTTTCGAAACCTGGACAGCAAGCTACGCCGCGATGCAGAGCGCCTCTCTTGCAGTCTGCCACTTGAGTTGGCTAAACATCTCCGTAACGCTATCACGCTTACCAAATAACCCTGTGACGAAACGCGCCGCTCTTCTTTGCATCTTCTCTATCTCCCCCGTCAACTCGACTTGCTACGGATCCCACACTGACGAGCAATACTCAAGTACAGGTCGAACGAGTGTATTGTAAGCCACCTCCTTTGTTGATGGACTACATTTTCCAAGGACTCTCCCAATGAATCTCATCCTGGCACCCGCCTTACCAACAATTAATTTTATGTGATCATTCCACTTCAAATCGTTCCGTACGCATACTCCTAGATATTTTACAGAAGTAACTGCTACCAGTGTTTGTTCTGCTATCATATAATCATACAATAAAGGATCCTTCTTTCTGTGTATTCGCAATACATTACATTTGTCTATGTTGAGGGTCAGTTGCCACTCCCTGCACCAAGTGCCTATCCGCTGCAGATCTTCCTGCATTTCGCTACAATTTTCTAATGCTGCAACTTCTTTGTCTACTGCAGCATCATTCGCGAAAAGCCGCATGGAACTTCCGACACTATCTACTAGGTCATTTATATATATTGTGAAAAGCAATGGTCTCATAACACTCCCCTGTGGCACGCCAGAGGTTACTTTGACGTCTTTAGACGTCTCTCCATTGAGAACAACATGCTATCTACTGTTTGCTAAAAACTCTTCAATCTAGCCACACAGCTGGTCTGATATTCCGTAGGCTTTTACTTTGTTTATCAGGCGACAGTGCCGAACTGTATCGAACGCATTCCGGAAGTCAAGGAAAATGGCGTCGACCTGGGAGCCTGTATCTAATATTTTCTGAGTCTCATGAACAAATAAAGCGAGTTGGGTCTCATACGATCGCTGTTTCCGGAATCCATGTTGATCCCTACAGAGTAGATTCTGGGTTTACAGAAATGACGTGAGACGCGAGCAAAAAACATGTTCTAAAATTCTACAACAGATCGATGTCAGAGATATAGGCCTATAGTTTTGCGCATCTGCTCGACGACACTTCTTGAAAACTGGGGCTACCTGTGCTCCTTTCCAATCATTTTGAACCTTCCGTTCCTGGAGAGACTTGCGGTACACGGGTCTTAGAAGGGGGGCAAGTTCTTTCGCGTACTCTGTGTAGAATCGAATTGGTATCCCGTCAGGTCCAGTGGACTTTGCTCTGTTGAGTGATTTCAGTTGCTTTTCTATTCCTTGTACTTTTATTTCGATGTCAGCCATTATTTCGTTCGTGCGAGGATTTATAGAAGGAACTGCAGTGCGGTCTTCCTCTGTGAAACAGCTTTGGAAAAAGGTGTTTAGTATTTCAGCTTTACGCACGTCATCCTCTGTTTCAATTCTATTATCATTTTCTTTGCGTATGGGTCAGACAAACTAATGATGAGTCCTAGAACTCAGTATTGGGAGCCGGTCCTATTCTTGTAAAATACGAGGCGTATTCGCAGAGGCGCGAAATGGAAACCACTGTCCTAAAACAACAGTGTCTCCCGCCAAGTATGTGGATCTGGTGACAGATTTCGCCTGAAGCTATGCAGTCCACATAACACAAATGGCATGCCTTTCTTTCTTCAAGACAATTTTCAGCCGCATTCTGCAGGGGCAACGAAGACGCTCCTGCAGCGTTTCCGATGGGAAGTGTTTGTTCACCCACAATACAGCTCTAAATTGGCTCCGTCCGTTGTTCTTCTCTGCTCACATGAACCGCTGGCTACGAAGACAACATTTTGGCACAAACAACGAAAGCCAGACCAGCGTAGAGAATCGGCGGAAAGGACAGGTGGCTGCTTTCTGTGACGAGGGTACTGGAAAGTTTGTACAACGCCACGAGAAATGTCTAAATCGGAGGGGCGATTAATTAGAGAGGTAGCTGGAAGGTAACTGTTGCGAATAAAAACTTTTTGATTTTCAATGTGGTTTTGATTTCGCGATCGATCGGACATTACTTTCCGAAAACAGCACTCGTAGTTATTCGAGGTGTGGTTATAAAATGGCGGAACTGATGCTATCGCAGAGTAAGTACGCGCGCGCCAAAGATGAACGACCAATAGCTATGAAGCGTGAAGCCTTGTCAGGCGACTGCGGCATATCTGGTTTCTGTAGACAAATCAGTGTCGCCGTGACCTGCGTTTGTCTTAGAGCTGTTGTTTTCTTTTGACGAAAACATTGTAAGATCAGTAATACAGCAGCGAATTGTCATCAAGTTCCATACGAAACTTTGAAAAACTGCCACTGAAGCCTATCTTTTATTTTTTAAAAAAAAAGTGTGTCGCGAAGACTGTTATCACATAAGCGAGTTTTTGAGTAGTTTTAGGCGTTTCCAAGAAGGCCGACAAACGTTGAAAACGACTCACGCCCAGAGCGCACTTCAACTACAAAAAAGAATTAAAATATCGAAAAAGTAGGTAATCTACTTCGACGTGACCATTGATTGAGTATTCTATCGATTCCAGAAACTGTAGCAACTGACAAAGAATGCACAAGGCAAATTTCTCATAACCAGTTTAACATGGGGAAAGTGTGTGTGACACGTTGCCGAAAATTTTCACGATCGAACAAGAAGAAGCTCGTGAAAATGTTGGCACGGGCGCTTTGAATTCCACTGAAAATGTTCATAATTTCTTGGAAAGAGTGACAAGGTTTTTAACTTACGATCCAGAAACTAAGCGCTAGCTCATGCAATGGAGGGATCCACCTTCACCGAGAGCGAAAAAAGCTCGAATGTGCAAATCAAGATTCAGAGCGACGATGATTGCTCTTTTCGATATTCATGGAACTGTGTATCTTCACTGGGTTCCTGAAGGTCAGACTGCTAATTAACATCACTACCTTGAGGTTCCATCTCAACTCCGTGAGAAAATAAGGAAAAGAAAGAAGCTAAAGAACCTAGTTGTGTGAAGACCAAGTCATGGGTTCTCCACCAAGAGAATGCACAGACTCATACTGCTTTGTCAGTTACGAGGTTTCTAACGTAGTACAGCAACCCTATGCTCTTACTCGCCTGACATAGCACTATGTGGCGTATTATTGCCCATAATCAGGTTACCATTAAAAAGAACAAGATTTCAGTCCGCTGAAGCAGTGAAAGAAAAAGCGACCCACGTCATCAAGGAGCTCCATCAATGGAAAATTCTCATGGAACGTTGTGGGACTAGAGAAAGGGCATATATTGAGGGTGACAATAACTAAATATGTACCTTTTAAATAAAATGTTTTACTGCAATAGCCCCGCTATTTTATAGCCATATTTTTTTATATGGTGCAGAAATATTTTTGCTGACGATGTAGGCACTATAATGAACTTCACTAGAGATATATCATCAGGTATAAATGTAATCTTTTTTCGCTAATCTTGTTGATTGGTTCTCTTTAAATACCAGGTCACCACTTAGAAAAACACTCAGTTATTCACAAGTCAAAGAAAGTAGAAAGTTTCGTCATTTAACGTTCCGTCGACGGAATCATAGCTCAATTTGAACATTGATTATGGAAGGAAATGGATGAAATTCGCTGTCCACGAAGTTTTTATTTGACATAAGCAACGAAAAAGTCACTAGGCGAAATAAATTAGGTGAATACGAGCAATGAGAACTTAATTCGACTGTTTTCTCCTGTCAAATAATCAGAACTGACTTTTGGTACATTATGATGTTTATAGCTATTCGCGAAGGAATGACTGCAGAACTTTGTGTTGTCTCAAACGTAACCAAGCCTATAGACTCCATTTTGCTCATATTTTCATTGTTAATTACATTTAAATCGTGTCACCATCATTTTGTGCGCTCTAGTAATATTATTTAATACATCGTACTAAGGGCAAAGCCCACGCTTTTTTGCAGTCATGAGGCTCTAATGCACGTAATGTCTCATACTGCAAATAATAAAACGGTTGCTATGCGGCGTAGCAATTAGGTAGTTGGTTGAGAGGGACGACACATTAGGTCAACTTGATCTTTCGATACCACTCCTCGGCTTTAACCAGTGACGTAGTACTGTTGTGTCGGGTGGGACACATTGATGGAATCTTTCACAAAGCCCTGCAAAAACGAATCACATAGCGTGTGTTCAGGCAATCTTGTATGCCAGTTGTGCGATGGGAGGTCCGTATGGCTGATCCGTCGGTGAGGCAGCTCATTGTTATGAAATGCTTTTAAATGCAGGTGCGAATGCGATGTTGCTCCATCCCGTTGAAATATAAAATTTTCTGAATGTTCTCGCAATTTTGGCAAAAGGCAGATACATATCCATGTACGTGATTCCTGTAACCGAGCGAGCGTGCGAGTTAGTTGCAGCTGGAGACCCCTGCCGTACAATGATAGAATTCTGCAGGTACAGTTAGTGGTATATGTGAATTACAACTGCAAACTGAGTCACGAATGGAGTTAGTAGTAAAGAAGTAATAAATTTAAACGTCAGCCTTCATGCCACGGTTTACTGGATGAACAGCAAAAATGCAGTGAGCGATAAACTTTTTTTTTTCATCATTTGGGGAGTCGAGGGGGGCCGGGGGTGGGGGGGGGGAATTGGCTGCCAGGGAGAAGAGCTTTAGAACTTTCGTGAAAGTTTGAATTTATGTGTAACATATGTTACAAGTCACAAGGTGATCTCATTCTCAGATTCTTGATGAATATCTTCTGGGTATCCGCGCGCGGTGAGTTACACTGCCTCAGTTTTCTAACTGTAATACTTGTCTTACCGTGTTAAACGTTCAGCTTCTTTATAGCTCTTGTTGTTGTTGTTGTGGTCTTCAGTCCAGAGACTGGTTTGATGCAGCTCTCACATGCTACTCTATCCTGTGCAAGCCTCTTCATCTCCGGATAACTACTGCAACTTACATCCTTCTGAATCTGTTTAGTGTATTCATCTCTTGGTCTCCCTCTACGATTTTTACCCTCCATGCTTCCCTCCAATACTAAATTGGTGATCCCTTGATGCCTCAGAACGTGTCCTACCAAACGACCCCTTCTTCTCGTCAAGCTGTGCCACAAATTCCTCTTCTCCCCAATTGAGTACCTCCTCATCAGTTACGTGATCTACCCATATAATATTCAGCATTCTTCTGTAGCACCTCTTATGAGTAGGTAATGGCAGCATTTCATTTTTTTTAAATTTAGTCAATAATTATATAACACATTGAAAATAAAATTTTTGTAGCCCCTGGAGGCTGTTGCGTAGGCAACCTTTAACTGGAACCGGTTGCCATGTACCAGATTATCCATTTGGTAATTCAGAGGGCCTTGTGTGAACGAGGATGAAGTACACTGTATGCGCCCGCTCGGCTAGCCGCACGTTCTAACGCGCTGCTTCCCGAGCGGGAGGATGTGCCGGTCCCCGGCACGAATCCGCCCGATGGATTAGTGTCGAGGTGTGGTGTGCCAGCCAGCCTGTGGACGGTTTTTAGGCGGTTTTCCATGTGCCTCAGCGAATGCGGGCTGGTTCCCCTTATTTCGCCTCAGTTACACTGTGTCGGCAATTGCTGCGCAAACACTGTCTCCATGTACGTGTACACCGTCATTACCCTACCACGCAAACATTTGGAGTTACACTCGTCTGGTATGAGAAGTTCCGGAGGGGGAGGGGGGGGGAGAGAGGGAGTCTGCTAGGGGCCGAAACGCACAATAACCTTGGGTTCGGTGTGGGGCGGCGGTGAGGTGGGTGGACTGCTGTCGCCTGTTGTGGTATTGTTCAAATGTGTGTGAAATCTTATGGGACTTAATTGCTAAGGTCATCAGTCCCTAAGCTTATACACTACTTAACCTAAATTATCTTAAGGACAAACACACACACCCATGCCCGAGGGAGAACTCGAACCTCCGCCGGGACCAGCCGCTGTTGTGGTATTGTGGACCAGTGAGGGCTACGGCGAGACGAAGCCTTTCCGTCGTTTCTAGGTCCCCGGTTCCATACACACACATACACGCTGTATTTTGACAGAACCATCATGTTTGCTGACTGCTGTCACGTTGATCTTTCCTAAATTTATTCTCATTCAATAATGACCTGACAAAACTACAGTCGTCCAGTCATAACTCTCGATTTTTTGATCGCTCTGGAAGATAGCTGATCGGAACTACAGCCTATGCAATATCTGTTCACTTTATCACGAAAATCAGAAAAAGATTATATTAACCTTATAAATCCATTGACACAGCAGTGTGTCGAATATTTAAACCTGTCTTTCAACAGTAAACCGTCACTTGATGTACACAATTACGAACTCTTCTCTTGAAGTACAAGTTGAACATTAACAAAAGTAAAGTTCCATCCCACTAGATTATGTTGACTGCTTCATCGGAGGTCACGAACTGGGTCAGAGTGAGCCCGTGCTCGGCTCTATATCGACCACCGTGCGATGGCGCTGCAGTACTGGAGAGAGGGCGTGTCTTCAGGAGCGCCTCTCCCATTCATGGTTGCGGATTGCAGCGTCGGTAACGACTGTGGTATCGCAGCGCGTTGCCGACTTTGGACGATAAAACACATTCCATACTCTTTTTCCCACTTTCACGATTATCTCCATCATTAATTGTAGTGCTTCCTCTGATACGTACTATATTAGCACTATTGGATGTAAGGCAAATGAGTCGTGCGGGAGCCGGCTATGTTAGTTCTGACACTAGAAGCCGACTCGCGCCATTCAGGTCGCCATGTAGGTGTGCCGAGCCCGCAGCTGTCTGTGCGCGCTGAAGGACGAGGGTGCCTGGCGATAAGACTTTTAACGAGCGCCGTCGGCTTTTACGATCCGCCTCGCGCGGCCGCTTGCGCACTCACCTTTTTTGCGACGCGCCCCTCTGCTTGTACTCGCGCCAGTGACTAATGTGAACACATCGCTCTACTGTGCCATCAGGCGACATGTCCACGTTCCGGCTCGAGCTGGGTGTCTGAGCGCAAATATTGCCATACGTTGGGTAACCCAGGCTTACGCTCAGTTCGCAGCAACCGACTTATCTGCCAACATATGAATCCTCTCATTCTCACAAATCCAGTGAAGGACACCACCACGCCTCACAGCTCACTGTTAATTTATGCGAACACCATCCGCACGCTGTTCTAGGTAATACAGAAATACTTCTCGTTCCACTGTTATTATTTGTTCACATTTCCCTTAACCGTTTCAGAGATGGGTGCAGGAAGCAGAAGCTAGAAGGAGTAGGGTAAGCAAGCGCAGCCTCCGTCGTCGCTAGCAACCTCGGGCTGTGGGCTGTGTAGAGTTGTACGGCCAGCGTTGGACGCTGTTTCCCCTGGAGCATGCAACACTAACCTATACCGACCAGCCAGAACTTTATGACCACCGACCTTCGACCATAGATACCAGTAGACTGGCCTTGCTGTGCAGAAGCTATAGGGCTGGTGTGGCTCCAGTATAAACCACGTGACTGTTGGCAAAACGTGGCGGGATATCAAATCAGCGGTCTGCCATCCTATGTTTGTATAGTATTTTACCCACATTTCTCAATAGACTGCCAAACGCTTCCAACAAAAATTACTTTTTTATTTGCGAAAAATTATGCCAGAACTACATTTTCCCTGGATTTGTTCACAGTACCATTTATAGAATCTAACAAATACATCGAACGCCACTCTGGTGGGGAGCGGGACGAAATTACTATAAACTATCAATTAAAGTAAAATGTCGTTAAAATTCTTTTAAACAGTAAGAGTGGGCTCGTGTCAAAACTTTAAACATTGGATTCGCCGCGTTTTGAGCTCTAGTCACTTATAAAAGAAAATGGGATATGGGAATTATGTGCCAAAATTGTCGACTTTAGGAGCAGGTCCATTTTAGAGTATCAATTTTAGGTGCACTTCAAAGGTTCAGTTCCCACTATTTTTACAAAAGTTTAAACTATCAGTTTAAAAAAATGATATTTTAGATGAAAGGTGAGACTTTGAAGTTTCAGAAAATAATTTTGGAGCCTAGGTTTAAAAATGACAGACACTGTAAATATAAATTATAAATATACATTGTAAATAATAACTAACCTATCAAAACACTTCTCCGCGAAGTGCTTCGAGCAAAGGCGCGTATGTGCAGATGGCTTAAAGTTTTTCCGTTTCAGGACCTGTATCCAAAGCTGCCTTCGGTGTTCATCCTTAGGGAACCTATGAGTAGGAACGAGAAACAATTATACTTACTTCTGTAACCTAATTATCACAGATACCTTCCAAAATGTAATATGAGTCTGACTTTACAGGCATGACTTCCAACAATTTAATTTACGTGATACTCAGTTTCAAGTGTAAAAAACATATAAAAGTCACTTCAGCAGATTTCAATAAACGCATCTGCACTATCATAGAAACACACGTGAAATGTGATGAGTACAGCCATAAGCGCAACACGAAGCAACCATGTTTTGCCAACATTCACGTGACTATAGCCCAGAGATGTTGGAACCACGAAAATGACGTCAGGGCTAGTCTATTATATTTATGGTCGAAGCCACCGACCTACTATCGACATAAAACCGTCCAGGCGATAGCAGCGTCACCTGGCGAGGAATGACTGCTATCAGACACACGTACGGTGCATGTAGTATCAGTGAGTGTGCTGTCCGTCTGTAGAACGGGGAATACGCGCGAGCTATCTGAGTTTGACCGAGGGCAGAGTGTGATGGTCCGGAGGTTCGGCTCGGAAAGAGCATTTCGGAAACCGCACGACTTGTCGAGTGTTCGAGGAGTGCTGTGGTGCGTGTCTTCAACACGTGGCGAAACCAATGTGAAACCATGTCCAGATTTCGTGGCGTTGGTCAGCCACTCCTCATTACAGATGTCGGACGTCGTAGGCTGGGGCGACTTGTAAAACAGAACAGGCGGCGAACCGTGGCGGAACTCACATCGGACTTTAAAGCTGGGCAAGGTACAGATGTGTCTGAACACACAGTGCCGGACCCGTGCATGAGCCAGTGTTAACACCACGACATCGGTAACTACGGCTCAAGTGGACATCTGACCATCGGCAATGGACGTTGGTGCCGTGGCAGAGCGTTGCATGGTCTGGTGAAATCCGATACTCTAATCTCCCCCCTCCTTCCTAATTCCAGTTATTGTCCACAATAAGCAAAGTCTTTTATGAAAAATTTGAGAGGAGTGAAGATTCGTGTAGAGTTGACTCCAGTTCTTCTTGCCTAGGGGTCTAATTCCTGAAGCTTAAATTCTCACATTTTAGGTCCTGATGGCTGAACTGATCTACATAACTTTGAAAATTGTTGTTGCAAAATTTTTGTTGTTATGTTAACATATCTTGTCACATTTTAGTGTATCATACAGTCTTTTGAATTTTCACATAACAAAGCCGAAATTACATTGTTCGCCCAAAATACAGAAATACGTCCGATCACACCACAGGCACGCGAAAATAACATTCCAAAGGGCTTACCATTTTTCTTGAAAAATGAATTTCCATTAGTTTCGATTATTATTTCATGAATAAATGTGTCAAATAATTCCTAATCTCAAATGTTTCTAAAAAAAAATAATTTTAACTGTACATTCGATTGTAGCCGGCTGGAGTGGCCGAGCGGTTCTAGACGCTTCAGCCTGGAACCGCGCGACTGCTACGGTCGCAGGTTCGAATCCTGCCTCGGGCATGGATGTGTGTGATGTCCTTAGGTTAGTTAGGTTTAAGTAGTTCTAAGTTCTATGGGACTGATGACCTCAGAAGTTAAGTCCCATAGTGCTCAGAGCCATTTGAACCATTCGATTGTAACATCGAAAACAAAGTAATTCCTTTTCATGAATTTTAGCTTGAAATATAACATATTGTGTATAAAATTATATGGTAGTTTTCAGAAAAAATCGCCTTGACTTTTGCTCAACACATACATCCTGTCTTTATCAGGTTCCTGCCACCAAAACCACACCTTGTTTTCGTGACATCACACTCGATCTGTAAACTTGCACTAGATGGCGATGAATTACAACTGGAGAGGTTTTCTTTAAATGCAAAAAGCTCATTACATTTCACACAACAATCGCCAGCCATGTATCCGTCAATGCTGCCGTCTTGAAACTACGGTATATAACTCCACCAACCGGCGGTATTTGCTCGTTTCTTCTATCTGGATTCTAAACATGGAATTTATACACTCGTGAGAGCTAATGTTACCTTACTTACTGAGCCAGCCTCGGGTACAAAATGGTTCAAATGGCTCTGAGCACTATGGGACTCAACTGCTGAGGTCAGTAGTCCCCTAGAACTTAGAACTAGTTAAACCTAACTAACCTAAGGACATCACAAACATCCATGCCCGAGGCAGGATTCGAACCTGCGACCGTCGCGGTCTGGCGGTTCCAGACTGCAGCGCCTTTAACCGCACGGCCACTTCGGCCAGCAGCCTCGGGTACAATTACGTGTGATAATGACAGCTGGATCATTAGCAACCCATGTAAAAGTGTGTTTGCCTGGGTCGTCTAATAGACATTATGTACAATATGCTGCACCTACTCTCTGTTATTTCTATTCTCGAACAGCTATAATCCTATTTGAACAAAACCATTTTGGGTATTAGGCCGTGTCATTATGAAATACTAAAATAACTAAGTTTCGACCGACTTTTGAGCGGTCCTCTTCAGAGCAGTTAATCGGCCTGAAGAGAGCCGCTGCAAGGTCAGTCGGAATGTCTGCATTTTTGTCGTTTTAATGTTTTCAATGACGCTTTCTGATGTCCAAAATGATTATATTCAAACTGACACTGTTCGCGGAAGCATACGAATTCATATTAGCTATAACCCTTGTAAGTAGTCTGTTTAGGTTTTTCTGTTGGTAACGCCACGTAGCGCTCTATATGAAAATCACTGACTGTGCTGTGTGAAATCTGTGGCTGGTTGACATTGTTGGAATAGTCGCTATTGTAGTGTTTGGCAGTTGGATGTGAACAGCGCATAGCATTGTGCAGTTGGAGGTGAGCCGCCAGTAGTGGTGGATACGGGGAGCGAGATGGCGGAGTTTTGAGAGCGGGTGATCTGGACGTGTGTCCACCAGAAGGAGTAAATTTGTAATACTGGATATCATGAACTGATTCATGAACTGATATATATATATATATATATATATATATATATATATATATATAGTGACTTTTGAACACTATTAAGGTAAATACATTGATTGTTCTCTATCAAAATCTTTCATTTGATAACTATGCCTATCAGTAGTTAGTGCCTTCAGTAGTTAAAATCTTTTATTTAGCTGGCAGTAGTGGCGCTCGCTGCATTGCAGTAGTTCGAGTAATGAAGATTTTTGTGAGGTAAGTGATTCGTGAAAGGTATAGGTTATTGTTAGTCAGGGCCGTTCTTTTGTAGGGATTATTAAAAGTCAGATTGCGTTGCGCTAAAAATATTGTGTGTCAGTTTAGTGATGATCAGAATAAGTAAAGAGAGAAATGTCTGAGTACGTTCAGTTTTGCTCAGCTGTAAGAAAAACAAATATCGTAAGGGGTTTATCAGCACAGTAATTCATAAGTTTTGCTAAGGGGACGTTTCACCCTCGTTACGATAATCTGTCGTTATTCCAGTTAGAACAAGTTACGCGTCATTGAGAACATAGTTCTAGTTCTCCGTTCCATTCAGTCTACCCCACTCCATAAACTTACCGCAAGCACAGTCTTATAATAAAACCGACCATAGCCACGTTTCTGAAATGACAATGAACTAGAATAAAGCTCTTGCAGTGCACTTCGGTCTTCGCTAAATTTATCACTGTTGCCTTCAATTGAAACTACCTTCCGATCCTGACAAGCGTGTGCAGATAATGTGTCGTGAGACCGGCCAGAAAGGAATGCTGTTAATAGAGTCGGGCGCGCGTAGGACGGTTGTGACGCCGGCTCACGCGACTGGGGCCATTACACGAAATACGGCTGTCCAGAGCGCCTCGCAGCAGAAAGGAAACCAGCCTTGGACTACCTTAACGAGCTGTTTCAGCCTTTGCCAGAGTATGGAACGGGCTTCGGAATGCTCGGGAGCACGCCCGTTGCCAGACAGCAAGCACATATATTTTGATGTAGTCTTGCCATATAATAAACGAGGTCTGCCAAGAGTCTCAAACAAACATCGTTGGCATAGCAGGCGCGTTTGTTCTGTATTTTTGTTCGCCCTGCCAATTTCTGTCACGTTCCTACAGCGACACAGGTGCCAAGTCAAACGAGTCATTCGCTAATTCGCTAGCTGTGCTGCTGTCGAGCTCAGTGTAGCGGCGGCCACAAAATATGTGTAGATTTTATTATTTTTATTCTTGTCGATATAAAGCGTAGATTATTACGAGAACTGAAATTCTGGTTGGCTGCGCAGTATCGTATATAACACACACACACACCAAATCCTTCTTAAACGGTTCGAGATATCCAAACCTGTGTCTGACACGTGACAGGCCTCAAATGGGCGAGAACTTCCTGCTTATTTAACGCTCGTAATTTCATTATGTCCTGAGGTATGCAAGAGGTACTTATGTAAATAAATGGAACGATATTTTTTCACGGTATTCGGTAGCTCGAGAAAGAAGATTGTGGTGATATAGGACACGACAGCGCTGTTGAATTTTTTCTAAACTACTTGCTATTAAAATTGCTACACCACAAAGATGACCTGCTACAGACGCGAAATTTAACCGACAGGAAGAAGATGCTGTGATATGCAAATAATTAGCTTTTCAGAGCATTCACACAAGGTTGACGCCGGTGGCGACACATACAACGTGCTGACATGAGGAAAGTTTCCAACCGATTTCTCATACACAAACAGCAGTTGCCCGGCATTGCCTGGTGAAACGTTGTTGTGATGCCTCGTGTAAGGTGGAGAAATGCGTACCATCACGTTTCCGACTTTGATAAAGATCGGATTGTAGCCTATCGCGATTGCGGTTTATCGTATCGCGACATTGCTGCTCGCGTTGGTCGAGATCCAATGACTGTTAGCAGAGTATGGAATCGGTGGGTTCAGGAGGGTTATACGTAAAGCCGTGCTGGATCCCAACGGCCTCGTATCACTAGCAGTCGAGATGACAGGCATCTTATCTGCATGGCTGTAACGGATCGTGCAGCCACGTCTCGATCACTGAGTCAACAGATGGGGACGTTTGCAAGACAACAACCATCTGCACGAACAGTTCGACGACGTTTGCAGCAGCACGAACTATCAGTTCGGAGACCATGGCTGCGGTTACCCTTGACGCTGCATCACAGACAGGAGCGCCTGCGATGGTGTACTCAACGACGAACCTGGGTGCACGAATCCGCAAAACGTCATTTTTTCGGATGAATCTAGGTTCTGTTTACAGCATCATGATGGTCGCATCCGTGTTTGGCGACATCGTGGTGAACGCACATTGGAAGCGTGTATTCGTCATCGCCATACTGGCGTATCACCCGGCGTGATGGTATGGGGTGCCATTGGTTACACGTCTCGGTCACCTCTTGTTCGCATTGACGGCACTTTGAACAGTGGACGTTACATTTCAGATGTGTTACGAACCGTGCATTTCAGCAGGATAATACACGAACGCATGTTGCAGGTCCTGTACGGGCCTTTCTGGATACAGAAAATGTTCGACTGCTGGCCTGGCCAGCACATTCTCCAGATCTCTCATCAACTGAAAACGTCTGGTCAATGGTGGCCGAGCAACTGCTCGTCACAATACGCCAGTCACTGCTCTTGACGAACTGTGGTATCTTGTTGAAGCTGCGTGGGCAGCTGTACCTGTACACGCCATCGAAGCTTTGTTTGACTCAATGCTCAGGCGTATCAAGGCCGTTATTACGGCCAGAGGTGGTTGTTCTAGGTACTGATGTCTCAGGATCTATGCACCGAAATTGCGTGAAAATGTAATCACATGTCAGTCCTAGTATAATATATTTGTCCAATGAATACCGGTTTATCGTCTGCATTTCTTCGTGGTGTAGCAATTTTAATGGCCAGTAGTGTAGCACCGGGACGTGTTGGTCCACTTTCATTGCTGCACGGCTGCGCTCCGCCGCTGTCCCCGGCGTGTGAGCCGAGCTTTAGTGCGAAGTAGCAGGCGGCGCGCTTGTTAGCGGGCAACAGGTCCCGCGTTGGGCGCGTAACAACGCCCACGAAGGCAGGTTGCCGGCGCCACACATTACATCAAATTAGAACCCGGCTGGCTACCCCGGTCGCTGCCCACGCCCCGCCGGGCACTTCATCTTCATTTGATTTGCCCGGGACTGCCGGCCGTCCGCGCCACCCGCCACCGGATTACTGTCTCTAATAGCTTCCTAATTTGTAGCCCACTCGTCGTTTTTGATCTCGTCGGTACGCGACGCTGAATGGATGATTTACATTCGTTAAAAAGTTGTTCAACCAGATGTCACAAAGGGGGCTTTCCGTATGCAAGCGGCGCGCCTTAAGAAAACAGCCCGCTTAAATGGTTTTTCTTCGCCAGATGAGCGACGAGGATACAACCGTAAGCTTCTAATTCTTTTAAAACGTCGCAAACCATTTCTTAATAAATGCTCTGCGTGTTGCGAGAGTACTGTCCGTTAAGTAAGAGCGTGGTCGGCTTTACACGCAGTTAGATATCGCCTTAGTTTTTTCACAACCCAACAAAGGGAACCTTGTCCATAAGGCATTAGTTTACTGTGAATTCGTGACAGATACACAAGAACAGACGTAAGTGCAGCTTTCGTGTCGCGTTTGTCAAAGATGTTTGATGCCGACTGACAAACGTTGGTTGAAAAATGGTTCAAATGGCTCTGAGTACTATGGGACTTAACTTCTGAGGTCATCAGTCCCCTAGAACTTAGAACTACTCAAACCTAACTAACCTAAGGACATCACACACATCCATGCCCGAGGCAGGATTCGAACCTGCGACCGCAGCGGTCGCGCGGTTCCGGGCTGTAGCGCCTATAAACGCTCGGCCAAATGTTGGTTCATCGACAAAAATGAGCCGGCCGCGGTGGTCTAGCGGCGCTGCAGTCCGGAACCGCGGGACTGCTACGGTCGCAGGTTCGAATCCTGCCTCGGGCATGGGTGTGTGTGATGTCCTTAGGTTAGTTAGGTTTAAGTAGTTCTAAGTTCTAGGGGACTTACGACCTAAGATGTTAAGTCCCATAGTGCTCAGAGCCATTTGAACCATTTTTTTGACAAAAATGAAGATAGGATGCTGCAGGAGGCCAATGATCCGAAGCGCCGCAGCAGATTTTGCAGCGATTGGAAAAAGGAGAAAGGTGTGTACTTACTGGATTTGCCCCTCACAGACGCCTGACGCTAATCGTACTGAAAATCCATCGTCTTACCTGATATACCAAAAGATCTTCACTTTGAAACAGCTGTCAACGCAAATTCGACGCATTTGGAGGTCTTTTCCACGTGAATATGCGGAAAACTTGGTTTCAAACGTGCCTCGGAGGTGTCAAGCAATTATCAACGCTGCTAGTGACTCGACTTATTATTAATAATAATTGCATTTTTCTTTTGTTCATATATGATGTATGTATAAGTTTTAGTTTCCTGTCAAATAAGTTTCTCTATTGATTAACCCAACCACGGTCTTACTTAATAGACTGTAAGTATGTATTCAGAAATCAAGGATATGTCAAATTTCGCTCCTTCTTGGTCCTGTTTCACTTTTTGGAATCCATCCGCACATGAAGGATACTGATACTGTACGCAAGTAAGAGAAGAGTATCTGATCGAAAGCCATGCAGTGAGTTTTCTGAGGTGGTGGGAAAATTTGCCATGTCATCTGTTTGAAAACCGTGTACATTTTCTATTGCTTGCAGTTGCTGATTTTGTGTTTATGAGGCAGTGATGCTTGTGGCACAGCGTCTTAAAAGCACACTCAGTGTTGTAAGAGTAGCTTTTGTGTAGTTCATGGCTCAAAAATTGGGGGAAGGGAAAATATGACCAACAATATTACTCATTCATACACACACACACACACACACACACACACACACACACACACACACACACACACACACCAAACAGTTCAGAAGAATGCGCTAGACGTAAGTTAATGCGGATGAGCAGAAAAAACAAACCCGTAATGTTTAGTAGTGTTCTGCTTGACAAAGTCAAATCGTTTAAATATCTGGGCGTAACGTTGCACAGCAAAATGAAATGCAACGAGTTTGTAAGGACTGAGGGAGGGAAGGTGAACAGTCGAAATCGCTTTTGGGAAAGAATAATTCACCTATAAAGGAGACCGCATATTGGACGCTAGTGCGACCTATTCTTGAGTACTGCTCGAGTGTTTAGTATCCGCACCAGGTCGGATCGAAGGAAGACGCTGAAGCAGTTCGGAGGCGGGCTGCTATATTTGTTACCGGTAGTTTGGAACAACATCCAAGTATTACGACGGCAGGACTCAGCAGGACCAGCCATACCTCTGAGGATGTCCAACGTAGTATTGGACGAAACGTTAGGAATAGAAGAATTCCATGGACCACGGCCATATAACGCGGAAGAATTATCAACAACAGTACCATCCGTTCGTGAAAGCCTTCATTGTATGAGTAGTGGCGCAGGTCTCCTGGAGCGGGCAAAGCTGCTGCTCGCCGTGTCCCGCAGCTTCCGGAGGCTACAGCGCGGCTGGGAGGCGCGTGACTGAGATGGTCCCGGTGTGGCGGTGAAAGGGGCGCCAGGCCGGCTACGTGACGGCCCTGGCTGCTAAGTGGGACGACGCAAGCGCCGGCGCAGGCGCAGGCGCCGACTTTCATCAGCGCTGCTCGGGTCGCGCGGTTCAGCCGCACAGTAGAGGCGTCCGCCGCTGATGGACGGGCGGCAGTTTGCGACCGGAGGATCAAGGCCACGCGCCCGCCTGCTTTCCAGCACCCCCGCGGTCACGCGTCGCCACCGCCTGCCCTGCCTTCAATCACCGGCGAACTGAGCAGCCTCACGGCCACTTGTTCTCACCGCGCTCTCCTCTCTTTCTCCGTGTTCATGATCCCAGAGTTCTTATTGTCAGCGTAGCGTCCCCACACACGAGCGATCACAGCAAAACTAAGGTCAATACCAACATATCCTGGATCAAGAGAAAAAGCTACCTTACATTTTTTGTACTCATCAGTCTTCTGACTAAATTGGAGCCATGGCGAACCGCCCGAATTCCTCTCATATGTGAGCCTCTTCACCTCAGGGTATCACGTACGCCGTATGTTCTCAACTTTCAGTCACAGTCTTCCCTTACAGTTTTTAACCTCTATAACTCATTCTAGTACCGTGGAAGTTACTACTTGATCTCTTAACACAGGGGTCTCCAAACTTTTTAGTCCGCGGGCCACATTGACTCCTCCAGGAAGTCATGAGGGACAAGATCTACCTAGTGGGATTAAAGCAACCTAGCACTCTACGATCACCGTAATGTAAGGCTAAAGGAAAGATGAAATCGCAAAAATCTAAGGTTGTGGGAATAGCTAGCACTGAAACGAACTACGATTTTTATATAATTACATAATTTTGATTGGTGGGCGTACCTGACCGAAATTCTGGCGTATTTTATTCTGCCGAATTTCACCGACAAAAAAGTATGTCACTGCACATTCTTCACGAAAGCGTCCTGCAAAGTTAACGAAATCTCAAAGTCATTGTTAGCAACACTATTACTGCGAGACGTAATAGAGGTAGTGTGTGTCAACGTATTGTTATTTCAAGCGGTGCAACAATAAGTTTAGTTATGTAGTCTTGTAGCGAGTAGCAGAGCCAATGTTGCGGTGTATTGGTTGCAATAGGAGTCGAAGCTCAATTGTTGGCAGTATACGTACCACCTCAAATATTTGGCCGTCCGGATACCGGGGATGACCGACCAGTTTGGAGACCCCTGTCTTAACACATGCCGCGTCATCCTGTCCATTCTTCTTGTCACTGTTTTCCGTTAAGTTCCCTTTCCACGCCGATTCTAGGGAGAACTTCCTGATGCCTTACCTTATCTGTCCACCGTCTAGCCGGCCGCGGTGGCCGTGCGGTTCTAGGCACTTCAACCCGGAACCGCGTGACTGCTACGGTCGCAGGTTCGAATCCTGCCTCGGGCATGCAAGTGTGTGATGTCCTTAGGTTAGTTAGGTTTAAGTAGTTCTAAGTTCTAGGGAACTGATGACCTCAGAAGTTGAGTCCCATAGTGCTCAGAGCCATTTGAACCATTTGAACCATCCACCGTCTTCAGGGAATCTCAAACCTTTTGGGTCAAGTTGAAACAGTTGATAGCGGGTCCACGACCGATTGTATTCAGATAATCCGCCCCGATAGCTGAGTGGTCAGAGTGACGGATTGCCAGGCCCGGGTTCGATTCCCGGTTGGGTCGGGGATTTTCTCCGCTCAGGGACTGAGTGTTGTGTTGTCTTCATCATCATTTCATCCCCATCCGGCGCGCAGGTCGCCCAATTTGTCGTCGACTGTAAGAAGACCTGCACCAAGCCGGCCGGACCTGCCCCGTATAGGGCCTCCCGGCCAATGACGCCAAACGCTCATTTCCGTATTCAGATAGGGAACCAATGGTCAGAAATGCATATTTATTGTGGTATGCACATACACAGCGTACATCGCATAACAACAACGTAGGTCATGGTAATTTTTCGAAATCACGACCGCCAGTCCCAATGCATGCATGGCAACAGCGCACGAAGTTCGGCCGCACTCTCTCAAAGTTCCCTGGTGTCTGCTGTACCAGTAGGCAGGCAGCTTGGACCCTAGCAAGTAGGTCTCCATCCATTTCTACGAGAGATTCGTACACCAAAGTCTTGACGTAACCCCAGAGGAATCCGGCGATCGCGCTGGCCACGGGGCAGGACCTCCCTTTTCAATCCAACGATGATGGTACCTGTTGTTCAGGGGCTCGCCGAAATTAACATCGAAGTGGATTGATGCAGCATAGTGCTGAAACGACATCATTTCGCGGATAATAAGGAGCACAGTTTCCGAGAACAGTGGCAGCAGCACATCTCGCAGGAACACCATGTAAAGTGGAGGGGAGGCAGCAAATAAGGTTTTAGGTGATCGTGAACAATGACCGACCATTCTTTTAAAGAGAATTGTTGTTGATAACCATCGATGTAGGCGGCATGGGGATTGTCCTCGCTCCAGACATGGCTGTTGCGGCTGTTGAAAATACCATCAGGGTTGAAAGAGGTCTCATCCGTGAACAACACAATATGGTCACGGGCGTACGCTGTTTATCACATGCTGCCTTTTCCAGTTTACAACAGACACCCGTGATCTTTGCAAGAGTGCGGCAGAATTGCATGTTCCGTTGCAGTACATGCACTGAGACTGGCGGACGTCGCTTTGACCAATTGCTATGTGCTACGTTGTTGTTATGCGGTGTATGCTGTTTATGTCCATAACACGATAAATAAGCATTGCCGGGCATCGGTTCCCATCTCAATATAATCGGTTGTGGACCTACTATCACCTGTTTCAATTTGACCCAAAAACACTAAGACACCTTGCATAGCGCCACATCTCAAATGCTTCGACTTTCTTCTTTTCCGGTTTCCCACAGTCCATGATTCAAACGTACGTTCTGAGTAATTTTATCCGCAAATTAAAGCCTATGTTTGATATTAGCAGACTTCTGTTGTCCAGGAAATCCCTATGTGCCTATGCTATTCTTCTTTTTACGTCCTCTTTGCTTCATCCGTCATGGGTTATTTCGTTTCCAAGGTAGCAGAATTCCTTGGTTTCGTGTACTTCATGGTCCCCAATGTTGATACGTTTATCGCTAATTTCATTTATGCTACTCCTCATTACTTTCATCTTTCTTCGATTTACTCTCAATCCATATTTTGCGCTCATCGGACTGTGCTTTCTATTCAACAGATCCTGTAATTCTTCTTCACTTTCACTGAGGGTATCAGTGTCATCAGCGAATTTTATCATTGATGTACTTTCACGTTGCTGATTCTTGATGAATAGATTTGATAGTAAGAGAAGAAGAAACAGGGATGGTTCATCACGCCATCGCCTTGCTGCGGTAGTGGACTCTCAAGTCCGGTATGACCAGTGAGTAAGTAAGTAAGTAAGTAAGTACGTCCTTTCACGTTGAATTTCAGTTCCACATTTGAATCTCTCTTTTGCTTCCGCCATTGCTTCTTTGACAAAATGGCTCTGAGCACTATGGGACTCAACATCTGAGGTTATCAGTCCCCTAGAACTTAGAACTACTTAAACCTAACTAACCTAAGGACATCACACACATCCATGCCCGAGGCAGGATTGGAACCTGCGAGCGTAGCGGTAGCGCGGTTCCAGACTGTAGCGCCTAGAACCGCTCGCCCACTCCGGCCGGCAACACTGCTATGCAATGGATGTCTTTTTAACAGTAAGACTTAGAGTTCTGTAATTTAAACGAAGACATGCCTACAGAATATTTTGTGACCATCTCTCCAAGCTTTACTCGGTAAATTCTGAAGCAGAAAATGTCTTTCCTTACCTGATTTGCTACGAGATGCTTCCTAGTCAAATGTCATTCGAATTATTGGGAACTTCAGTGAAGGTGTGTACAATTTGTGTCAGAGAGGTCATGTTTTTCAGCACAGGACTTTTGTAATTTTTATTAATAATGAGCGCGCATAAAATTGCATTGCATTTGAGTCTATGAAAATCGCCAATATTGGAAAATAAGCTGTGGTAGACTTACTTCTCGTCAGCCCTTGTGCCCGAAGGTAATTCTGCGGACTGTTGGTTGGCGAGTGCACATGCGCGCGAAATTAGCGGACAATTACCTGAAAAACTGGAAAATTCTGCCACGTCCGGGCAAGATCAGCGGAAGATTGCCGGTATTGGAGACGCCAAATTGATGGTGGGCGCGTGCATGGTCGTTGGGCCAGATTACATTAGCGCCTGGATGTGGCAGCCAGTCGGTGGGTGGTCTTTATCGTGATCTATAGCCGAGCCGCCTCCATACGGTATGGAAGCAGACCGTAAGCGGAACTATAATGACGGGTTGCGCACAGTGCCCAGCCGTTAACCGTTCATTAAGACGTAAGTGCGTCTTTAGCTTCTTTCCACGATAACCGTGGTTATTTATTATCGTTCCAACACGCCGGCGCTCTGATAGTGGATACCAGGGCACTGAGATTTACCACTACCTCGGTACGAGATAGCCTCACAGTTTTAACCGTCAGGAATCTCGGGAGCAAAAGAAAGTAGTTGTAAAGTTTTACTCTGAGTTGCTTTGCCAGCAGCATTTACCGCTTGCTGGAAACATGATGTCACCTACCAGAGTACCGGCCGTTAAGTAAGCGCCGAGAAGTGTCGTGTAGTGGAATTACACCAATAAACATCTCTCTCACTGTAATCGGCTTCATCTGGATTATACTTCAAAGCACCGACAAGAAGGCACGTGAACTGAAGATATATAAATTTAATTCTCGATAAATAAAGTGGAAATTTAACAAAACGATTAATTATTACCTATCATCTAAATTACTTATAGTGTTACGCGAATAGCTGTATAGGGCGATTTTGCTTAATGGGGACAGTATGCAAAAAACGGTCCCTGAGAAGATATTTACCTTACGTGGTCAGGCCCAGAAGACCGCGTTCACTTACGAGGCTCCTCTTCCACAGGATTCGATTTCTTGCTTCTTGCCGCCAATCATTCTCTATGCCAATCTGCAGCAAGGTCTTCTGATCTTCAACTCTCGACCTTTTTTTTTTTTGGTCTGCGTAGTGGTCTTCTTCGGCGGGGAGTAAAATCCATGGATTTCAAAGGCCAACGGCGTTTATCCATCCGAGAGACATGCGGTGCCCGTACGAGCCGTTCGGTTCTCACCAGGCCTGCAATATTTGGACTTTTGTACATCTCAGAATTACACCGGATCCTCCATTCCCTAGTGATCTTACCTTGTACCGGACCATAATCTTCCGTGATAGGCTAGGGGGCAAACGACGTCATACGGCCGGAAATGCTTTCCAAGGCGGGTACAGCAACTTGAAGGTGGCCCCACTGCGAGGTCGAAATTGTGTGTTTCAGCTGTCTGCGCCTAATATTCTACCACGTAAACGCATGAGAACGTATTCTAAACGTTCACGATTGGTGCAAATGAGACGAGACTTAGGTACCAGCCCGGTGTTCATCTAGACGTATGTGGGAAACCATCCAAAAACTATGAGGGACGTTCAGTAAGTAATGCAATATATTTTTTTCCGAAAGCAGGTTGGCTTTATTGAAGATTCGATTACACCATATTATTCCCCACTCTTTTGGTTACAAAACTTTGTTTTTCAACATAGTCTCCGCATGTTACAACTCTGATGGTGATTGGGCCAAACAGATGGCGGCCGCCCGCCGCGCTGCTGCTGCGGTCGCAGATTTGAATCCTGCTTCGGGCATGGATGTGTGTGATGTCCTTAGGTTAGTTAGGTTTAAGTAGTTCTAAGTTCTAGGGGACTGATGACCTAAGAAGTTAAGTCCCATAGTGCTCAGAGCCATTTGAACCATTTAAGTCTATGCCACTGATGACCTCAGATGTTAAGTCCCATAGTGCTTAGAGCCATTTGAACCATTTTGATGGAAGAAGATGAGATGGCTTGGCGCCACTCCATCAACTGCCGTTTTGTTTCGGGTTCGAAGTGATTGAACATATACGGTCGCAGGTTCGAATCCTGCCTCGGACATGGATGTGTGTGATGTCCTTAGGTTAGTTAGGTTTAAGTAGTTCTAAGTTCTAGGGGACTGATGACCACAGATGTTAAGTCCCATAGTGCTCAGAGCCATTTGAACCATTTGATTGAACATATGTTTCATCCACTGTAATGATGGTCGACAGAAAATTGTCACAATATCAGCCTCGTAATGCGCAAGCAATTCCGTATAAATGGTCCTTCGTTGCTCTTTGTGGTTTTTAGGTAGGCTGCGAGAAACCTGGCCGGGACACAACTTGGAGTACCCCAGCTGGTGGACAAGTGTGTCAAGACTGCCAACAAAGACGTCCAGTTGAGCTGCGAGGAGTTTGATTGTGATCAGTCGATCACCTCGAGTGAGTGTCCGCACGTTCCAGCAATGCAAAAGTCGCATGTGTGAGCGACCGGTTGGCACGCGGGAAATCGGACAGGTTTGTGCGGCCTTGTTGCGATGATGACAGCCGCCTCGTGCAGTGACTCACCGTGCTTTTGTTCTCTGCCAAGTCTCTGTAGACATTCTGCAAGCGGCTTTGAATATCTGCGATACTCTGGTTTTCCGCCAAAAGAAACTCAGCTCTCTGCTTGGAACGCACATTCGCTACAGACGTCATTTTGAAAGCTACATATAGCGCTGCCACCTACCGGAACTTCGTGAAACTATAGGGGCTGACTCGGGAATACTCCACAATGCCCCACAATAAATGCCGCTTTTTTTTTTTTAACGAAAATGAACGAGAAAAATAGTGTTTCATTACTTATTGAATACCCCTCGTACATCTGGGATAGCCGGCACACAGACCCTCGTCGTTAATCCCGGGTAGGCGCGTTCCCGAATTCCGGAAGCAGCATGCTAACACGCGCCGCTAACCGGATGGGTACTACAGTGAGCCACAGAGGGCAAAAATTATAGGGAAAGACAAATAATCGGATACCTTGGGTGTAAGTACTACTTTGAGATGAAGCGTTTAATACAGGAGAGGGCGCCGCATCAAAGTAGCAAAAAGACAAAGCGACAAGACAGAGTCAAAGTAAAATGGAAATAGGAAGGGGTCATAATGAAGACACCTTTCCTGTGAAAACATGCGCAATGCCAGTCGCGTAGGCCGTTGATCTCAAGCCAACTGTTGGTGCTACCGTGCGGCTAGAAATGCCCCTCAAACGGGGCCGGTCGCAGGCCACAAAACGCTTGTAAATCAGGCGTCGAGAGCGCCCGCAACCGGCATTCCGTGCCTCGGTGACAACCGCGACGACACGACAAAGCCACCGGCGTCTCGCCTCAGCTCGCCGCGGCCGTCGTGTGTGGATAACACGCGGCCAGCGACTGGCCGCTAGTTTTACGGCGCCTCTGCGACTGTAAAGAGTTGTAGCTGCGCAGCGCTCTCCTCAGTCATCTACATGTTAAACGACACCCGGTCTGGCCCGTGTTTTACAATGGTAATGGACCGGACTGGCGCGCCGGACGCCCGGCCGCTACCTGACAGTCTCCTCGCAGCTCCCTGTACTGCCTCCACTGCGCTACAGCCTGGGGAAGGGAAAAACCGGCCGGTTAAAACCCATACATGTATTTTAGTTCCAATTAACCCGTATTTTTCGGTATTTGTTTGGTCCCGGTTATAACAGGTGTTTTTTTATATTTTTTGTTAATAACCGAGTAAAAACACCGAAGTATTAGTTAGCCACAGCAACAGTGTTAAAGTTTTTCGCTTTTAAATAAACCTTTCTTTAAAAAAAGTAACTTTTATATGTACAATTTGCGTTATTTTGAAATGTTGTGCAATTTCAGAAAATGGGGAGAGTGATCGGTGCTATTTTAATAACAATGCCGATAGAATCGAACAACAGACACATTACATAAGAATTGGTAGAGCGCTGCTCAGACAATGATGTTACTGTTGCCATGCGTCGTGGCTTAAAGTACGCGTGTACGTGCAGTGTGTTAAGAATTGCACCCACCTGGTATGCACGGGAATTTCCCGCTCTCGTTGCCAGGCATCCGATATACTGAAAAAAAAAAATGGTTCAAATGGCTCTAAGCACTATGGGACTTAACATCTGAGGTCATCAGTCCCCTAGACTTAGAACTACTTAAACCTTACTAACCTAAGGACATCACACACATCCATGCCCGAGGCAGGATTCGAACCTGCGACCGTAGTAGCCGCGTGGTTCCGGACTGAAGCGCCTAGAACCGCTCGGCCACCGGGGCCGGCTGCAGAATGCAACCGACACTAGTCACGAGGTATTTTTACGAAGTGACGTAACAGTGAAGCACAATGCTTCATTTGCTGTAAAAGAATAAGATTTGTCTGACATTTCTTTGAAATAATAAAAGAGAAAGTAGTTTATAGTAACAGTAACAAATTCAAAACTTAACAACTGTTCATTCATAATGCACAATAAAAACAGAAAGCAGCTGACTTGTTGCCGGTGTCTGCGTAATATGCCTTTATCTGCTTGTAGCCCGTGAAAACGGGCAACTTAACACGAGAAACAGAGTTATTCAACCACAGTTTCACCCTTTAGCACTGACTATTCGTAATGCCCAAATACTAACATGATCCCCGTTTACAACATGATTTTTGAGCAGAGTTTCAAAATATTAGATTCATACGAGAATTCCGCTGATTTTTGAGTACAATCAACCATTTATCACTTTTTGGGAATAGCAGCGAACGGTGGACGGCCGAGGTTTTCTTTTATTTGCGTATTTAATTTATTATTTTGATTTTACGTATCTTAAAACTGAAGAGTCAATTTTTTATAATCTGCATTTGATTTCTACTTTTATTACAGGAAATAACAGCAACAAAACACCGAAAGTCGGTTATTTCAGAAACCTATTATTTTGAGCGGTTTTAGCAGTCAGGTTGAACCGGCGTGGAAAAAAAACTGATATAACCGAAAACCGGTTGTTTTAGCGATAACCGCCAGCCCTCACCGGAGAAAATGCGACCAATCTACACTGGGAGAGATGCGACCCCGATTCTGTCTCCATGAATCCTCTACCGAGCCCCCTGCAAACATACAGAAGGTCGCCGTTAAAAAGGGAACTTGTCAATTGCGTCGCGGCAGCGACATGCCATTGGCACAACTGCAAAACAGGAGTTAAAGGTAATGTTTGCTAAGCGCGTAACTAAAGTGGGTAGTGGCCCTGTATTCTCCTAGTTGGGTGTGGGAAGTCGCTTAAAAACCACGTCCTGGCTTGCCGACATACTCATTGGCCCTCTTCGTTTATCTGCTGGCGGATTTCGATCCGGGGCCGGTGCGCTTCCCCGAATCCTGAATGTGTCGTGCTAAGATGCGCGGCTATCCGGGCTGTCCCCGAAGGTAGCTCTCAAGACTCAGGGGACTTTGCAGAGTTGAAATAAAATGATCGTATGGCATCTTTGGCTGGGATACCCCATCTGGAGTATTCGGCCGCTTCGGCTACTTGAGCGTCGAATATGGCAAACTGATGTGAGCAAAACTACGCCCAGTCCCCGAGCGGATTAAATCTCCGACCCGGTCGGGAATCGAACCCGGGCCACGGGTCTCTGGGACTTCGAAAGGAGTTGAACATTTGATTTCATTGAACTGTAGCGCACTGAAATGACTTAACACTGCGGAAGACTGTTGTATTACAACAGAATTATAAAATAACCCAAAACATCATATTTAAGCGAGCCTGTGAAGATCTCAGTGGAATAGAGAAGTTGTCCAACAGAAAGTTCTTTGATTCCCTTTTAAAATCTCCGGCCGAGGTGGCCGAGCGGTTCTAGGCGCTACAGTCTGGAACCGTGCGACCGCTACGGTCGCAGGTTCGAATCCTGCCTCGGACATCGATGTGTGTGATGTCCTTAGGTTAGTTAGGTTTAAGTAGTTCTAAGTCTAGGGCACTGATGACCTAAGAAGTTAAGTCCCATAACGCTCAGAGCCATTTGAACCGCCGGCCGCGGTGGTCTCGCGGTTCTAGGCGCGCAGTCCGGAACCGTGCGACTGCTACGGTCGCAGGTTCGAATCCTGCCTCGGGCATGGATGTGTGTGATGTCCTTAGGTTAGTTAGGTTTAAGTAGTTCTAAGTTCTAGGGGACTAATGACCACAGCAGTTGAGTCCCATAGTGCTCAGAGCCATTTGAACCATTTTTGAACCTTTTAAAATCCACCGCATTACCTACATGACATTTAATACCTCAGGTAGATTGTTGAATGCACGTGCACTCATGTGTATGACTACTTACTGTACTGTTACCCCTTTAAAGTCTTTGTAAAGGTTTTTGTGGCCTTACAGTTATATACATGCTTCCCACTATTTATCAAATTCTTCGTCAGTTTCTGATTTGCAAAACAAAACTTTATGACTGAATAACGTTTCATGTATATAGTAACATTGCAACATAAACTGAATGCGTGACAAAATACTGTCAAAAACCTTGCGTAAACTTGCATCTCGCATGTTGCGCTACTCCACAATGATATTACAGTGTCAGCCACTAACATCACGTACGCTTACCGCCTGACGTGCACTATTTGTAACAGCTTTACTGTAAAAACAAAGTTATTTAGTATCACGCAGAAGTAGCAAAATCTTCAACAACTTCATGACCTCCGTTTCTACAGGATGGCTCGACATCATACTCTGAAAGGGCATCTAATTTTCTGTAACAGTGTCATGTCAGGATAAGATGACATTCCTCGATCTTGGAGATCATCGTGTTCGTATAGATGCAGTTTTTTTTTCTTATGGGCCTATTTTAAATCACCACATTAAACAAAAAAAAACATTGATTCATCAAGAAATGGGTCTACAAGACATGAACACATGACTGATTAAAAAATAAGGTCTGGATGAAATGTGCCGGCCGCCGTGACCGAGAGGTTTTAGGCTCTTCAGTCCGGAACCGCGCGACCGCTACGGTCGCAGGTTCGAATCCTGCCTCGGGCATGGATGTGTGTGATGTTCTTAGGGTAGTTAGGTTTAAGTAGTTCTAAGTCTAGGGGACTGATGACCTCAGATGTTAAGTCCCATAGTGCTTAGAGCCATTTGAACGATTTGCATGAAATGTTGCAGTTAATGAGAGGGATAATCGCAGTATTTCGCACCAGCTATGTTCAGCGTTTTGAAATATAGGGTATTAGTAAGAAGAAAACGCCCTTAGCGTTCGTTATTGTTATTTTTGATAGTAGAAGAAGGTGTGCCGTCGCCATGAATAATTTTTTTTTCCATTCGTCTGTATGATCCTGTTAGACACCAGTTTATTACGTTTTCCTGCTTTGCGTTACGTGCTGGCTTATGAGCACGAGAAGGATAATTCTCAGGTAAGCTGACAATTACGTGTTTAACCAAGAACAAAACACAGGAAAGGATCGATTTACATCTACGCTATTTCCAGAAAAAAGAAAGCAAACGTTTTATCTGTTGCTGAAGTTCCCTATATAGTTCGATGCACCGAGAACAATATTTCCAATCAAACGAGCGCAAGGCGCCAGTATCGCATGGAACCAACATGTTTAAGCTTTAGGTTGCATTTGTAAAAAGTAAATCGCAGTTATTATTTGCGGTGAGCGCGCAATGAAGATCGGTGATAATTGGAATGACTCTCTGGAAAACAGCATCGCGGTCGGCAGATAATTAACCACCGTGACTTGTTCGCGACTGGCATAAGTAAACAAGTGGTCGGTGTTGTCAACGCAAGCAGCACGAGCCTAATGAACACAGGACTTGCAAATTACTCTATTACCAGTGTACAAGCTGCTTCTAAATACACCTGCCTTCATGACTGGCAGCTTCGACGAGTATTTGCCCAACATGAGGGACTAGAAAGGTGGGCACATGTACGACAATATATAGGAGCTACAGGTTTTGTTATTCTAGTTCCGCGTGATTATCGCCGTAGAGTTGAACGTCTGTGTATAGATTTGTTATGTACAGTGGTTACGACGACGGGAAGGAAGACATTCAAAGCATTGTCGAGCACAAGCTTTTCATATACCGAAGCATAACACTTCTTGAGGAAAAAGTTATTTACTCTGTAATTTGGCTGTATGTGCTCACAAACTACAACAATCTTAAAGGAAATCAGCGATCACGCAAATTCTTAATTTTCCACATTAAGTTCGAATATTTTGCAATCAAAATAAGTGACCCGACGTCATCAGCCGGCC
The DNA here is from genome assembly GCF_023898315.1 of Schistocerca nitens. Taxonomy (NCBI): domain Eukaryota; kingdom Metazoa; phylum Arthropoda; class Insecta; order Orthoptera; family Acrididae; genus Schistocerca; species Schistocerca nitens. The sequence continues at coordinate 720,650,227 of NC_064618.1, forward strand.
GGTGTGGCCGTGCGTTTCTAGGCGCTTCAGTCTGGAACCGCGTGACCGCTACGGTCGCAGGTTCGAATCCTGCCTCGGGCATGGATGTATGTGATGTCCTTAGGTTAGTTAGGTTTAAGTAGTTCTAAGTTCTAGGGGACTGATGACCACAGATGTTAAGTCCCATAGCGCTCAGAGCCATTTGAACCATTTGAACCGACGTCATCATCTTTGGGAAGCGACGTACAACTATAGTGATTTGGTTTATGCTTCATTTCCCTACATCACTTCCAATAAATGTCTGTATACTGGAGCCGCGCGGCATGGCCGTGCGGTTTGAGGCATCATGTCACGGACTGCGCGGCCTCTCCCGCCGGAGGTTCGAGTCCTCCCTCGGGCATGGGTTCAAATGGTTCAAATGGCTCTGAGCACTATGGGACTCAACTTCTGAGGTCATTAGTCCCCTAGAACTTAGAACTAGTTAAACCTAACTAACCTAAAGACATCACACACATCCATGCCCGAGGCAGGATTCGAACCTGCGACCGTAGCGGTCTTGCGGTTCCAGACTGCAGCGCCTTTAACCGCACGGCCACTTCGGCCGGCTCGGGCATGGGGGTGTGTGTTGTTTTCAGTATAAGTTTAAGTAGTGTGCAAGTCTAGGGACTGATGACCTAAGCAGTTTGGTCCCTTAGGAATTCACACACATTTGAACATTTTTTTCTGTATACTGGTTCTTGGAGAGACTGAAGGACACTTCCGCAACAGACTTTTGCTCATAAAAATAAAATATAATTTCTTTTTACTTTTTCTTTGGTTTCCTTCACTCTTTAAGTGATAAAAGCTTTTTTCAGCATAACAATGGAATACATGTACTCTTTGGGAATAGCATTGAATAAACCTGCTCAGTTTATAATGTATTTTTTTGGCCATCATGCGATATGGAGTGTTAAATATTCTTACCAATGAATAAGGAGAAAAACAATTATACATGATAACATCAGCTACTTACCATTACCAGTGTCACTTAAAAGGACGTTCTATTCTATAGTATTTATTTCGCGACTAAGAATTAGTTTTTAGTTCGGGAGGATGAACAGGCGTTTTCTAGGCAATATTTGAATATGTAGATTAATATGTACGAAATACGAGGACAGTAACAACTACAAGCAACTGTTTGAAAACGTAATGTGAATTTACCTTTGAGTCTTTTAGAAGTTTCCCGCTCTCTTGTTAACAATCGAAACAGGAAACAGCGATTGTTTGGAACAAAATCACCAGCGGCTTAAAATATGCTAAGTCGAAGGCTGAGAAGTGCTAATGTAGCTATCACGAGTGAGACAAGGTGGTACGGATGACTATTTTTTGCACAGTCACCACTTAGGAACTAAGTATAGAAAAATATAAAGCATGCCACTATAGCTTGTGTTACACTGTGCGGATCCTGGGTTCTATTTTACCAGGAACATCCCGGACTTTCTGTAATGCGAGATGTGTAATGGATTCCATCCAGTCTCGTGAAGTCAATGAGAAGTTTCTTGAATAAGTAAGCAGTGACATTGATCGCAACACGTACTAGACGAAAATTCCTCCGACACTGGTCATCTTGGCCAGTCGCGGTGCTTGTTTTTACTGTCCCACTGCACTGCCTCAGTGAAAGAATATGTCTTACTAGAGTGGAATCTGTCTTACTAGAGTATGAAGCTTTTGTAGCTTTTGCCTCTTTGTTTGGGTCAAATATGGCACTTAAAATATCACTCCACTTGTAATGATGCAGCATCAGGTGGCCACTGACAACAGAATAGACGCACATGTTAATATTTAAGGCTTAAAAAAGAAATCCAGCCAAATTTTGTAATACTTGTACGGAAAGGATACATGAAAATATGTAGAAATAAACGTATTGTGCCGACGGAAAAGTTATAATTTCTAGAAATATAAATGAGATCAACAGAAGATGACAAGACATCTATGACTAACCAAAGGAACAAGAGAAAACTTGTTGTTTCGCACAAAGCATAATTTTTTGAAAGCAGTATGCATATGCATAAACAGTGTGTTTGTGTCAAAGATTTTGGAATTATTCTTTGAAATCGGGTACCTGAACATTCGTAGTACGAGGTTCGAGGAAGAAGAACGAGTCTTTCTTCGTCCCTGTCATTCCAAGCACTTATTCCGCTCGGGGTCCGCTATTTTTCAAATTTGTTTTTATTAGATGTGTGGCCCGGATGCCGTTCCTATCGGCATAGTTAACGTACGGTAGGGGAAGCGCTTGCGCGAATTTTTAACTGTTTGTGTGTCGTATTTTGCGAGGAGAAGATGGGGAACACCCGAACATTTCGCCTAAATGAGCTTGGAAAATCGTCAAAAATCCACACTCGAGAGTGGCAGGTTTACCAGACCACTGGGTCGTTAATCCGCCATCTAAGCCGATTAGAGTCTAAGAACCAGCCTTTCATTCATTACGTAACAAAACATCGGTCACTAACTACGAAATTTGTGTCTGTTCTCTTTCTACTAATTTGAGAAATATCGAAAGCTCTGTGTAATTTCCGTACCAGGTAGCTTGAGTGATCAAAAAGTCAGTATAAATTTGAAAACTGAATAAATCATGGAATAATGTAGGTAGAGAGGTACAAATTGACACACATGCTTGGAATGACATGGGGTTTTATTAGAACCAAAAAATACAAAGATTCAAAAAATGTCCGACAGATGGTGCTTCACCTGATCAGAATAGCAATAATTTGCATAACAAAGTAGGACAAAGCAAAGATGATGTTCTTTACAGGAAATGCTCAATATATCCACCATCATTCCTCAACAATAGCTGTAGTCGACGAATAATGTGAACAGCACTGTAAATCATGTCCGGAGTTATGGTGCGGCATTGGCGTTGGATGTTGTCTTTTCAACATCCCTAGAGATGTCGGTCGATCACGATACACTTGCGACTTCAGGTAACCCCAAAGCCAATAATCGCACGGACTGAGGTCTGGGGACCTGAGAGGCCAAGCATGACGAAAGTGGCGGCTGAGCACACGATCATCACCAAACGACGCGCGCAAGAGATCTTTCACGCGTCTAGCAATACCTTTTTTTTTTTTTTTTGTTCTAATAAAACCCCATGTCATTCCAAGCACGTGTGCCAATTTTTACCTCTCTATCTACATTATTCCGTGGTTTATTAAGTTTTCAAATTTATACTGACTTTTTGATCACCCGGTATATATTGTAAATATACTTACCGGGCTGGTAGACCGAGTACTAACGGGTTTGCAGCCCGTTCGTTGATGTTTTGCTTGGATCTGAACTCATCATCTTCAGGGCTGTGTTCCGACAGTTATGTAGCTATCTACCCCTAAAGCTTCAGTCACGGCACGCAGGTCTTGACCACGGTATACAGTGGAACGTACATATTACCTAATGTCTGCTTCCTAGAATAAACAAAAAACTGCATTTTTGAAATCTGTAGACGGAAGTGAAGGCCTCGTCTACAGTGAGAATTCAGCTTGATATCCATTTTTACACTTTGTGTTTGTAGCGGAGACAGTGCATGACAACTCGACCGTCTGGGACCACGGTGGTAACAGGTGTTCCGCTTTGGTTTTGCAGATCTCGCGGCGATCCGCAAGCTCCTAGAGAGCGAGTCGTCGGGAGGCACGTGCCCCAGCTGCAACATGCCGTTCGACAAGGGCAAGAAGAGGAAGCTGATCGACAACTGCGGCCACGAGCGCTGCTACTCCTGCATGTTCCGGAACGAGGCGTGCCCGCTGTGCGCCGCCGCCCAGGAAGGTCAGTGTCAATGCCGCCAGTGCTCCTCCACCTGCAACCTACCATGTTCTCTAGAGGCCGCGCCGACCGCTTCTCCCGTCACGACTGGCTGCTATTGTCTTTCCAGCAGGCGCGAATCTCCGCGAGGAAGCTCGATATTCCACATCTGAACAATTAGACACGTCACCGTTTACATTCAACATCTGTCGGCGTTTGGAAGGTAGGAGATGATATAGTGCCGGAAATACGAGGGGCGTTTGAAAAGTCCGTGCAAAAATAAAAACCACTTACGTGTTTGGGGTAAACCTTTTTTATATTTCGACATAATCTCCTTTTAGACTTATACACTTCGTCCAACGCCGTTCTTATTTGTTGATCCCTTCCGAATAATAGCAATTGTCCAATTCTGCAAATTAGCTATTAGTTGCTGCAATCATCTCCTTGTGTGAATAAAATCTTTGTCCTGCCAGCCATTTCTTCAAATTGGGGAACAAATAGTAGTCCGGTGGAGCCAAGTCTGGAGAATAGTGGGGATGTGAAACTAGTTGGAATCCTATTTCCATTAATTTTGCGACCACAACAGCTGAGGTGTGTGCTGGTGCATTGTCGTGATGAAAAAGGACTTTTTTGTGGTCCAATCGACGGCGTTTCTCTTGCAACTCGGTTTTCAAACGGTCCAATAACGATGAATAATAAGCACCTGTAATAATTGGTTGTTGGGTTGTTTGGGGGAAGAGACCAAACAGCGAGGTCATCGGTCTCATCGGATTAGCGAAGGATGGCGAAGGAAGTCGGCCGTGCCCTTTCAAAGGAACCATCCCGGCATTAGGGAAATCACGGAAAACCTAAATCAGGATGGCCGGACGCTGGATTCAACCGTCGTCCTCCCGAATGCGAGTCCAGTGTGCTAACCACTGCGCCACCTCGCTCGGTCACCTGTAATAGTTTTAATGGCTGGGCATTTTCAGAATCCATGCTGGTTGGCACTGAGGAGGTCATACAGTTCAAAATACTCATTATGTTTGAACTGAGAATGTGTTCTACAATACTACAACACATGGATGTCAAAGACATTGGATAATAGTTTTGTGGTTTGGTTCTGCTAACCTTCTTATAGGTGGGTGTGACCTGTGCTTTCTTCCAACAACTGAGCAGAAAGTTTGTTCTGTGGATCTATGGTTTATTATGATTAAAAGTGGGGCTAATTGAGATGCAAATTCTACTCATATAATTATGTGTTCCACTGGGCCCAGAGTTTTATTCACTTTTACTGATTTCAATTATTTCTAAATGCCACTGACACTAAAACCTATATCATCTTTCCAGTAACACAAGAATCAAGTCAACCTCTTATATGTGGAGCACCCCTGACCCATTTGTGGGTGCACTACAGTTCTTAGCCCTGTGGCAAAAGTGTAGAAAGTTTATGCAGAACGTTTGATGTTAAAATTACAGCAAATTTTAACAATCAAAAACTTTACTTATGATGATTCACATGTCACTTGCATTCCAGTCGACCCAGATGTCACTCTAATGGGATTTATTTCTTACCTTTAATTTGCTGTAAAATAACAACGTATGTTTTCAAGTCATTCAGTAATCAGAAAGTGTGTATAATCAAGTGATGTTCTACCATATATAATCACATTGTTCCATTATAGCCTATTTTGCAATGCAGTTGTTAGAACTGTGCTTCTACCTAAAAGTCTATAACAAGAAAAGTAGTTTTGTTGCGTATGGGGAATTAAAGTTCAGATGAAGTATGTATGAACATGACTTGAATGTTCTGGCCTTTTTTTTTTTCTTTTGTTCTTTTGATTTACCAAAGAATGACTGGTATAAGTTAATTGTAATCTTTAGATGCAGTCACTCTTTAGTTCTGGTTATCACTTCTGTTGAGCTGTATCCATGAACTCATGTCTAGTTCTTTGAAAGAGAAATATGTCCCCATTCTGTAATTTTCCAGTAATGCAGCCGAGCAACAAGAAGGCATTATCTGAGGAGCAGGGAGTGGATACAGATGCCAATCCATCCAGTATTTATGCCACTCCCCACTCAAGGCCTCAGGTCAAGACCAATGGACACTTTACTACCTACATGCAGGTAAGCACAATAACATCATTTCAGCTGGCATTCCTTCTACTTACTAAGACTTTTTTCCAGTCATTCTTCAGACTGATTTGATGCAGCCTGCCAACCCTTTCATCTTTAAGTAACAATTACACACAAAATCCTCAAATATTTGTTGGGTACATTCCAATCTCTGTCTTATACCGTTTTTGCTGCCATTACTCCCTCTAGTAAAATTGAAGTTATTTCTTGCTGTCTTAATGTGTATTCTCTCATCCTGTTCCTTCTTTTTGTCAATGTTTTCTACATATTGCATTCCTGGATGATTCTACAGAATACCTCCTCATTTCTTACTTTATCAGCATATTTAATTTTCAGAATCCTTCCCGTAACTCTACATCTGAAATGCTTTTACTCTCTTCTTTCCTAGTTTTCTCACAGCCCATGATCCATGTCCATGGAATGCTATGTTCCAGATTTATATTCTTAGAAATTTCATCCTATAGTTAAGCTTAGTTGGTTGGATGATTAAAGAGGCCAAACTACTAGGTCATCAGTCCCCTAAAGTTAAGGCCTTCATTTGATTTTGTACAACATGTGGCAGAAGATCCCTGACAGCATTGCAGCAATGCCTTAGAGAAGTTGTGTTAAGTGACTGGTTGTGGGAGACAAGCAAAGCAGCCATGCCAAACCCACTTTAACTGTTATGGATCTTCCCTGGCCATTTAGACTATAGCAAAGTGTTTTTGGTGAGGAATGCTGTCTTTGTCTGTGATAGTCTGCTTCTTATGTCCTTGTTTTATTCCTAATATATAGTTTTCTTCCAAAGTAACAGAATTTCTTCACTTTGTCAACCACGTGGTCCCAGATTTTGATGTTAAATTTATTGATCATTTATTGATAATTCATTTCTTTAATTCCTCAATATTTTCATCTTACTTCAGTTCACTCTCAGTCCTTAATATTTTCTTGCTCAACTGTTCTTCCAACAAGTCTTGCACATTTTCCTCATTTTTACTTGGAATATAATGTCGTCAACAAATCTTATCACTGCTGATTTCCTTTCACCCAGAATTTCAATCCCACTTCTGAACATTTTTTCTTGAACTTATTGCATTAGACTACATTTTAACCCTGGAACAGATTACAACTCGAAATAGCAGCATTCTTTTTTAACCTTGCTTCATATTTGTCATAATGACTCTTTTTTTTCCATTTGTACTCAGGTGACAGTTGAACACACAGTTTTTAAGGCACTAACCTAATGCCTAGACAAAGTCATCATCTCACTTTCCATTGTGATTCTTCTGCGGTGTTTAGCTCAGTGGTGTAGTAATTGTTAAATGATAGTAGTGACTTGGCTTCTGTGGAATTCATCCTGTTGAAGACAGTTTGTCATTCGCATTTGTTATACCTTGCTTTTCCAAATACTGTCATTCACAGATATGTTAAATTATTTTCTTGTGTAGGACTGTCTTCTCTTTAACAGATGCATAGGTATCAGACTTAGGCCTCTTGGTTTACATTTTTATTTGTTTTTTACAAAATAGAGATTCACTTGGGTTTGGTGTTGAGCTGTGTTTCGAATTTTCTGGCTTCCTTACTCCACTTAATGAGTTAACTTCTTTGATCACCACCGTTACTAATCTGGAATAACATTATTTCATTTTCTGTCTTTTCATACGATTGTAGTGTTCTGACTTCTACCTCCCTGGATACTTTCCCCCTGGGTGGCTACTGACTTTGTTGACATCCCTAGACATTATCATCAAGTCTTGGCCATAAACTTGCTTCTTCCTCATCCTCTAGCACTTCCAATTTATTTATTCATGTTGCTTTTAATTACATTTTGTTTTTACACCTCATAATTTAACTCAGATGAAATCTGTGGTAATTACACATTCTTCTGTCCATATTTTTTTAGAACTGGATTCGACTTATGCGTATAATATGCTCATATTGCAGTAGAGGCAATCACAATTATCTCACAAGCTTCTCTGAACATTTATTATGTAAGCTCAATACCTAACAATTACACTATGTCATGTAAAGTGCCACGTTTATTCTTAAGTTTGACACATTACTGTCATGTAAGAAGTCCTTCTAGAAGTGGCTTGCCATTCACTTTCTCCTACCAGTTAATGAAGTGTATTGTGGATAACTGTCATCAATTCAAGTGCATTGTATTGAATTCAAGTGCATTGTATTGTTGAGAGGAAGAATAAATGTGAAATATTGTGCAGGCATGTAACCTGCTTATCATCAATAGAATCATTTGGTGGTGGTGGTGGTGGAGGGGGGGGGGGGTTAATTGAGTTTAATATCATTATTCATTAAACCAGACATCAATAGTGCCTTATGCACTAATACTCACTCTGTGGAGGTATGGTATTGAACCCACAGCATTGGCATAAATAAATCTGGAGGCATATATTGCCACCTTTCTTCTCCAAGCTGGCTGAGTTCTGAAGATTAGCAGCTAAGATTTTAAACCAGTTACTTCTGGTTTAGCCACAGTGACAGGTCAATTATGGCTAAGATTTCTAGTTTTCCTCAGAGCAGTCTTAATTCACTTTCTTACAGATTCAATCATCTCATGTACTGGTTATCCTGTTTACTCAGTTTCAGTTATATTATATGCAGCTCTCAATCATGCTCTTCATTCCTTCTGTAGTTTTTATGTACACTAGTGTACAGACACGTTTGTGTTTATCATTACGCCCTTTTAGTGTGTGATTGCCCTATGTGGTAGAGTTCAATCATAGTGTGAACTTTTATGACAAATTTTTCCATTTTCATTTGGGTAATATGAATCTGTGTTGAACATTTGGTCAATGTTTCCCAGGTAAGTAAAAAAAAAGACATTTTTAAAAGAAATGTCAGTGTGTTGAGGCTTTAAAAGTTAACCCATCTTGCTAAAAATATGAACAATACTCCGTGATAAATACTGTAAATCTGTTAAAAACAACTGAAATCATGATTTTTACTTCTGGAAGTTTTTTGTTTAATTTATAGCTGTCAATTATATGGCTTGTTCCAGACTCGGCAGCATCAACAACAGCAGCAAGCACAGGACTGGCCATCTCCTAGTAGGCTTCCGAAATCCAGACCTACACAAAGGCGGGCTGGAGCAACACCAGCAGATGGTGCTGGCATCATGACTCAAAGTATGTATCATAGTTTGCTGCTCCTTTTGAGTAGATGAGACAACTATTGGTTTCTCAGTATAAATGACATTCACACTTCACATAGTGCAGCCAATGCTCTACTACTTGCAGGCGTTATGAGTGCGATAATAAGTACACCACAGTAAATAATGCAAACAGCTACTGATCAAGTCCTAAAGTATGTTCACTCTTGGTTCAGTGCAACCAGGTTGCCATTAAATGCAAATAAAACAAATTACACCATGTGATCAAAAGTATCCGGACACCTGGCTGAAAATGACTTACAAGTTCGTGGCACCCTGCATCGGTAATGCTGGAATTCAGTATGATGTTGGCCCATCCTTACCCACCATTAGCCATGATGACTGCTTCCATTCTCTAAGGCATACGTTCAGTCGGGTGCTGGAAGGTTTCTTGGGGAATGGCAGCCCATTCTTCATGGAGTGCTGTACTGAGGAGAGGTATCGATGTCACTCGGTGAGGCCTAGCACGACATCAGTGTTCCAAAGCATTCCAAAGGTGTTCTATAGGATTCAGGTCAGGACTCTGTGCAGGCCAGTCCATTACAGGGATGTTATTTCATGTAACCACTCCACCACAGGCCGTGCATTACGAACAGGTGCTCAATCGTGTTGAAAGATGCAATCGCCATCCCCAAACTGCTCTTCAACAGTGGGAAGCAAGACAGTGCTTAAAACATCAATGTAGGCCTGTGCTGTGATTGTGCCATGCAAAACAACAAGGGATGCAAGCCCCCTCCATGAAAAACATGCCTACATCTACATCTACATCCATACTCCGCAAGCCACCTGACGGTGTGTGGCGGAGGGTACCCTGAGTACCTCTATCAGTTCTCCCTTCTATTCCAGTCTCGTATTGTTCGTGGAAAGAAGGATTGTCGGTATGCTTCTGTGTGGGCTCTAATCTCTCTGATTTTATCCTCATGGTCTCTTCGTGAGATATACGTAGGAGGGAGCAATATACTGCTTGACTCTTCAGTGAAGGTATGTTCTCGAAACTTTAACAAAAGCCCGTACCGAGCTACTGAGCGTCTCTCCTGCAGAGTCTTCCACTGGAGTTTATCTATCATCTCTGTAACACTTTCGCGATTACTAAATGATCCTGTAACGAAGCGCGCTGCTCTCCGTTGGATCTTCTCTATCTCTTCTATCAACCCTATCTGGTATGGATCCCACACTGCTGAGCAGTATTCAAGCACTGGGTGAACAAGCGTACTGTAACCTACTTCCTTTGTTTTTGGATTGCATTTCCTTAGGATTCTTCCAATGAATCTCAGTCTGGCATCTGCTTTCGACAATCAACTTTATATGATCATTCCATTTTAAATCACTCCTAATGCGTACTCCCAGATAATTTATGGAATTAACTGCTTCCAGTTGCTGACCTGCTATTTTGTAGCTAAATGATAAGGGATCGAGATTCAATTGCCATTCCCTGCACCATGCGTCAATTCGCTGCAGATCCTCCTGCATTTCAGTACAATTTTCCATTGTTACAACCTCTCGATACACCACAGCATCATCTGCAAAAAGCCTCAGTGAACTTCCGATGTCATCCACAAGGTCATTTATGTATATTGTGAATAGCATTCGATACCTTGAGAGAGCAGAATGGGGTGCTCCATGGAACTCAAGGACTTCGAACGTGGTCAGTTGAGTGGGTGTCACTTGTGTCATACGTCTGTACAAGAGATTTCCACGTTCCTAAACATCCCTAGGTCCACTGTTTACAATGAGATAGTTAAGTGGAAACGTGAAGAGACACATACAGCACAAAAGCGTACAGGCCGACCTCATCTGTTGACTGACAGGGACCACCAGCAGTTGAAGAGGGTCGTAATGTGTGACAGACAGACCTCTCCAGACCATTACACAGGAACTCCAAACTACATCAGGATCCACTGCAAATAATATGACAGTTATGTGGGAGGTGAGGAAACGTGGATTTGATGGTCGTGTGACTGCTCATAAGCCATATATCACGCCGGTAAATGCCAAAATGACGTCTCGCTTGGTGTAAGGAGCATAAACATTGGACGACTGAACAGTGGGAAAATGTTGTGTGAAGTGAACATGCCCACATCATAACACCACCACCTCCAAATTTTACTCTTGGTACTACACAGGCTGGCAGATGACATAAACCAGGCATTAACCATACCCACATCTTGCCATCGGATCGCCACATTGTCTACCGTGATTCGTCAGTCAACAGATGAGGTCGGCCTGTACGCTTTTGTGCTGTATGTGTCTCTTCATGTTTCCACTTCACTATCTCATTGTAAACAGTGGACCTAGGGATGTTTAGGAATGTGGAAATCTCGTGTACAGACGTATGACACAAGTGACACCCAATCAACTGACCACGTTCGAAGTCCTTGAGTTCCATGGAGCACCCCATTCTGCTCTCTCAAGGTATCAAATGACTACTGAGGTCGCTGATATGGAGTACCTGGCAGTAGGTGACAGCACAATGCACCTAATATGAATAATGTTTGTTTATGGGGGTGTCCAGATACTTTTGATCACATAATGTATATGCAGTTTGGGACAACAAGTCAAAATGTAAATCATGATCTGGTGTGGGGTTACAAAGCCATAGACAGATTAACATCTACAAAATTACTTGGGACTCATGTTGAAGTTTAGTGACCATGTAATAAAACTTGTGAAGATACTCAATTCAGTCTGTTTTGCTCTTAAAATTATTGCAACTATTTGTTCCTTTGGGTGCCAGGATGGCGTATCTTGGCTATTTTCAGTCTCTTGCAATATAGGGAATAATATTTTGGAGTTCCTGCACTTGCTACCAAAAACAAATTTTCTTGTCATAGAGGAGGGCTATCTGAATAACACAGAGGCGTCCACAGAAACACTGCAAATACATATTCAAAAGGCTTAAAATATTTTACACACAAATGTTTTTATATGTCAGGGCCTACCTTCCAGGTTTTTTGGCAAAACCCACCTTCCATAATTATAATACCTGAAATAACAGAACACTCCATACTTGGCAAACAAAAAGAACAAGGTGGTCAAAACTTTACAACAGACTACCAGTCAACATCAGAAAATTAGAAGATGAGAACAAATTTGTAGCAGACTTTAAAAAAAATCAGCTTGAACAGTGTTTCTAATCAGTGAATGTCAATGCAGAACAAATAAATATTTTTTTATTATGTTTATATTAAGTCAAAACTTAAAATCCTGTCTTTCGCCCATAAGCTTCTTTTATATTTGCGTATCTAACAGAGAGCTCTTGTGCAATGTAAAATCTTTACTGAATTTTTGTAGTGTGTATGAGGACTTGCTGCTTAGCGAGGACAAAAGTAAAGCCCTGTGGAAAACAGACTTTGCATTTATAATACTGTAAGCATATATGTATATAAAGTTGTAGTACTATGTATTGTACAAACTTGCATTCTTTTGTTTGTGCCTTTTTATCTATGTATTTGTATGTTCCCTTTCCTCGAAATGGTTTCCCATAAATTTATATGTGCATTTGGACAACATCCAAACCATATTCATTTTCTGTGGATAACGCAACTTTCACTGATTACATGCACCACAAGCATGCTCATCTGGTTCTGGAGAGTACAGATCCAGTCGAGCATGTGTGTGGACACTAGTAATAAGCAAAAGTTGCATGGCAACATGAATGTAAGTAGTATTTTTATTAATGACATGCTGATTTGCGGTGATCTACCTGCTGGTGAAAATTGCATTTCCAAACTAGTTAAATTTTCAACATTGTCAAAATACGCAACATAATTTTGAGAAAGGTGAGATCCATGATGACGGAAAATTACTATTGAAACTAGTCATCAATTAAAAATAAATATTTAAATGCAGTCTTGACACTAAAGTGTTTCTTCAAATATTACAGTCTGCAGATCACCTCATGATCAGAATGTCTGTAATATATAAACTTAAAATTGTAAATTAATAATCTCTGACTCTGTTCTCAGGGAATCCATTTAGCATTGTCACATGACATACAATTTCAGAAACAAAAGGAATTAAGGCTTTTAATTATGTTGGGCAGGAATGCATCTATGTCTAGTTGATCCTGCTTATACCTACACTAGCCCAAATAATGGCATTATTTAATGAAAGCATGATGAATGTACTGCCTGCTGCTCATCTTATCACATTTCATTTTTCCCTTTCTTTCACCAATGTACTAAATAGAAAATATCAGATTAAATAAAGATTTCTTAAGCCCTCTTTGGCAAAATTATGAGAAATGATGATGAACACATTTTTCTGTGTGTGTTTGTGATACACGATTGCTGTCTTTTGGACAAAACTCAAATTTATGTCCAGGATTACTGTAATGTTTTTCCTCGTATATCACTTACTTTCTGGATGATTTTCATATTTATGCCTTGAATAGTTATGTTCACTCTGCATATGTCCTCTTCCTTTCTTGATGAATGAACTTCTGGTTCTGGGATCTTCCATATTGTCACTCTTTGCCATCCTCTATGAGTTTTTACGTGTTGCAGTTTCATGGTACTTTTTTCAGTTAATTGGTTTCTACTATTTGACAGTCCAGTTTTCTATTTCTTTATGTCATAATGTTTCCTCATCATTGTTGCTGTTTAATTCTAATCTCTTTCCTTTTCATTTGATTTCCACTGAACTTTCTCTACTAGTTCAGTTCCTTATATCACAGTGCTATTTATGTTGTTCTTTCATGCATTCCTAGCATTTTTTAAATCCGGTCTTTTGCAGCTTTCACTATGTTATTCCTCTCTCTTCATTCAGTATTCTACTCCTTTCATCCCACCCTTCTATTAAATATACATTTTCCCATCATTTATCCACTTCTTCCCATTATTTTCCATACTATTACTGGTAACTACTGTTATGATTCTTTAAGCTCTTGAGTTCATGACTTAATCACCTCATTTACAGTTTAGCCTCTGAATCTTTTAGCTCTTCCCTTTCAAAGCATAAGACACTTAATTGTACTTGGTACCCATTTGTCTTTCAGCAGCCTCCACAAATATCTAATTTTAAAATCAGTACTTGCGGCCCGACTTTGTGTTTGACAAATGGGAACACATCTAGTTCCAAGGCATAGTTAGTTAACATTACTTGTTGGATAGAATGTGCTGTTGTCTATTGCAATCAGTGGTAGCCAAATAGGTTGCAGGGTACCAAGCATTAGCTGTTATGCTTTCCTTGAACTCTGCAAGTGGACTGACACTTTGTGGAAATACTTGGCAATAATGGGGAGTTTGCATCTGACATTGAGAGCTCTGTTATAAGACATCAGTTCCAAGACACGGAGAGTCAACTAAAGAGTAGTTTTAATCAGGCTATAGTGTTTCTATCAGACAGTGGACGCATAGCAAGTCTACATGGCTGGAAGCCATAGGTTTTATTTCATTATATTTTGTCTACATATATGTCTGCTATTGGCTATCATGTCTGCTACTGGATATCTATCTATCCTACTATGTACATATCCCTGCTACACCTGTTATGTCTTATTGTTTTACTGTAGTTTTATTTCAGAGATCATGTTTTTAAAAGACTTTAGTTGTGACAGATTCATAAGCTTAACTGGTGTGACTGTCATGCAATATATGTTTCCCATTTTGTACTACTTTTATTTTGTAATATATACATGAAAACTTTGCATGTCATATTATCTGTATAACTTTTCTACATACCCTGAGGCTTTCAACCTTATTATCTTATTAGAAAACGCTATAGAAATTTCTGGAATCATGCCCTCTTCCAACACTCGTCTCCTGTTGGTCTGAGCATCAGTATCAGTTTGAAAATGTAAACCTACCAACAAGTAATTCATATATGGGGAATGACAAAATTAAGTGTATGCCAAGTCAGGGCTGTAAAATGAAATGAGTGGTCACTGCCACTCTAGTCATGCAACTATGGCCAGTGTTATTTGCGACCATGTGAGCTACATGTGGTGGTTTAGTATAATGACACATTTGAGGGTATCCCAAGATGCTTGCATCAGACAGCTTATTTCACTTGTTCCGAAACCTGACAGTATCAGTAGTGCAATGCAAATTTGCCTTGCAAAGAACTCAATAAAAATGTTTAGCATTTTTGTGTAAAAAATCAATCTAACATGTTGAATGAATGAGCCTGGCATATCATGTCAGGCCTTAATTTTTTGCCTCACCTATAATGCTCCTTAAAGTCTGTTGTCTTTGGGAGAAATGACTAGTGTTCCTAACAGTAAACCACATGTGCAATCTTATTCAGTTACTTATGACACAGGGAAACATTTATGTTGGATGATCTGCATACTTTTTTGTAAATACTCAAGAAGAACTCAACACTTTTTAGGCTGTCCTACACCACCACAGAGCCGGAGACGATTTTTTCTGAGTCCAAAGTCTTTGCGTAGTGCTTGGGGGCAGCGGACAGGTGGCACAACTCCTGGTGGATCACCCCATCCTCCAGATAGTGCAGCACTTTCAGGTTAGTTGAATTTCATGAACATTACCACATGAGATACCTCATGCCAGCCAAAAGAGAGGAGAAAGAAAGACACACAAACAGAGAGTGAAACATCAAACAAACAGCTTACTTATGGCAATACCTTAAGAAGTTTTATGCTTACTACATTCTTTTAATTTTATATGGGACATTTTGATTACTGTCACAGAAATCACTAAATTTTATTGATGACTGTAAGGAGCATTACACAGCCTCACTTAAGAAAATTATTATGAAGTTCAAAAATTAGCTAAGTTCCATTTTCACTTCTAGCAAGTATGACAGCGTCAACAGAAGGCCGGTATTGGCCAAGCTACGTCTTCAACAAGATTAAGTCTCTGTGGTCTGTTGGCGGGAGCAGTGCTGGACTCAATATGCTGGCTGAGTCTGTCCAAGGTCCTTGTGAACTGCATGTCTGTTTAATCAAACCTGCTTGCAGTTATTTGTGCATATATCTGTTTGTACTCTGCTAATCTGTATATCTAAGTTTTGAATGGAATTGAATAGTTTGTTGTTTTTTGTGTGCTGTGCTGTTAGATTTATTTGTTCCATCTAGTACTCTTTTAGTGTATTGTGTTACTAATGTCATTGATGAGGGGTTGGATGCACTATTTGCTAATACATTTGAATGTCCATTCAGTGTGTCACTTCAACTCAGTGTGTTTGTGTTTACTTCATAGCCAGTGGGTCATCAAGAAAAGAAGAAACTGTTCATTTTAATAAATTAATACATTGAACAAATAAAGCAAATGTAAATACATCTCTTACACTGCAGCGTACAGTAACACTCAATATCTCTTGGCTTTGTCTCTTCTGTTTGCCTCTTCCCATCCTTTTGCTTACAGTGACTGACTGTTTATTATAGTTTCTATGTTCAGCCTCATTCCCCTGCCATTAATCTGTTGGTGATGGTGTGTCCATGTTTCCCATCCTTTTTGTTTATGTATTTGCATTACCTCTTTCACTCTGCTTTAACACTGGGATTTTTTAAAATACAATATTGTTTTCCTATCCTCATTGTTTTCAATGGCTGTGGGAATTTCCACCCTCTATTATTATCGAAATTAAGAGAGCTACTTGTATCTTTGAATCATTCTTAACAGGTTGGTACACATCATGACACAAAAAGAAAGAAATTATGTGTTTCATATTAGCATGTGTTTATTCTCAAAATTGAACCTAGTTTCTACGTCCATAAAAATGTTGTCTCATGACAGTTATGACAGTGAGATTTTTGTGTTTGTACTACATGGAAAAGCAAGCATTGTTTTTCACATATCTATTTTCTCTGCAAAATAAATGAGACTATCACTTATAGCAGCAATTATTTTCAGTTTTTCCCCCTTCAGTACTTCTTAGGTCATGTGATAATTTCTTTCCACAGTAGTCTTTAAAGAACAGCCATGTGGAGTTTTGTAAAATTCACAACCCCCCCCTCCCCGCCCCCTTTATGTGTTCAGAACAAATGTTTGGTTACAAATGAAATTTCACTTTGGTTGCACATAATTAACGTCACAATTGCATTATTGTACATAAATTGTGGATTGTGGCACAAGCATGTGACAGACTGATATTTAACATTTGAAGAGGTATTTTATACTACATTGTTTTCATATTTAATAACTGTTTCTCTTGATGTGCAAGAAAATAATAGAATTGCTTATACTAACCCAGTTGCTACTGTAATAATCAAATTCACCAGGCTTGCAATTATTAGCATAGTTTTTTTGTAGTTGGACTACATGTGGTGTGTATAAAAAATGCAAATATATTTGTATAACTTTGTAACATATCTTGATGTAAAAAGTAATTAATTTGTATGGCAATAGGAAATTTTATAAAATAAGCTTGCTAGTATATTTATTCATGAATTGAGTAGAATTTTTTAATTAAAAAAATTGCATTAGTGTTAGCAACATGCATCTCAAGCAGACTGATGAAATGTAATCTGAAGTTGATGGAAGAGGTTAAGGCTTTTAGTGAGGACTGTAGCAAGGCCATTATTTATTTCTGTAGTTACACTCATATCTGTATTCAGTTACAGATAATAAACTTTTCTTCCGTTGTGTTCTTATACCTATTCATTTTACTCAGTTTAACACTAAGTTTTATATGCTAAGTTTTGGCCATAACAGGACTGTAAATGTTTCTATATTACAGGATTAGTTTGCTAATATTATTGAATAGGATTATTTTTTAATCCTGGAAGATGTAATCGCAGCAGTACCATGAGTACGTATGGGAAAAATTAACATACAAAATAAGATGATACTGTATCTTTCTGCCTGACCCTGTTCCACTTGTTTCACACACCCATACCTTTAACATCAGAAGTGAGGGCAAGTATGTCGTGCAAATGAAAGATCCAGCACTACTTCATCAGTTGATTTTAAGTGGTCTCCTTGGGCTCATATTTGTGTAAAGGAGTGTTCTTTCTGCAAATAGATGTATTTAAATGAAAATTTACCGTTGCTAATTTGATAGAATCAAGCCATCATTAAATATGATCATAAAATATTTTGGATTAAGTTCTGTGAAGGTCCTACTAGACAAATTCTTCTGTAATAAAACTCTTTGGATTGTAACTCACTTGTATAAAAAAGTGACCAATTATCACACAGACTCTCTAAGGGGAAAAAAAGATGTATCGCAAAGAAATCATCTGAATAGGACTGAAATTGGTGGACATGATGTACATCTACAGACAAACAAATGATTACAGTTCCAGAAAAACTGGATGATTTATTGAAGAGAAAGAGCTTCACAAATCGAGCAAGTCAGTAACATGTTGATCTGCCTCTGGCTCTTTTGCAATCATTTATTCAGCTTGGCATTGATTTATATTGTTGTTGGATGTTCTTCTGAGGGATATCACACCAAATTCTGTTGAATTGGTGCCTTTGATCGTCTAAATCCTGTGATGGTTGGACGGCCGTGCCCACAGTGCTCCAAACATTCTCAGTTGGGGAGAAATCAAGTGACTTTGCTGGTCAAGGTAGTGTTTGGCAAGCACGAAGACTAGAAACGCTCACCGTATGAGGGTGCGCATTATCTTGCTGAAATGTAAACTCTGGATGCAACAAAAAGGGGCGTAGAATATCATCCATGTACTGCTGTGCTGTAAGAGTGCTGCAGAAGGTAACTGAAGGGGTCCTGCTACAAAAAGAAATGGCACCCTAGCATCACTTCTGGTTGTCAGACTGCATGGTGGGCGACAGTTAGGATGGTACCCCACTACTATCTGGAGTGTCTTCAGACTTGACTTCAGCCTGGAATCTCATCGACTGGCATGGAATTGTCTTCAGTGCTGAGTCTCACATGAACTGAATCCCGATGACCAGCGAAGACTTGACTAGAGACACCCTGGACACTGGTGTGACACCAATCTGACTGTCACCCGCCATACAGTTTGACAGTTCGAAGTAATGGTCTGGGGTGCCACTTCTTTCCATAGCAGGACCCCACAGCACCCTTACTGTACAGCAGTATGTCAACGATGTACTACACCCTATTTCATTGCCCTTCATGGCAAGCCATTCTGGGCTTACATTTCAGTAAGATAATGTCTGCTCATACACAGTGAGAGTTCCTACTACTTTTCTTCACACTTGCCAAACCCTACATTGACCAACAAGATCACTGAATCATTACCCAATTGAGAACTTTGGGAACGACATGGGCAGGGCCCGCCGACCAGCTCAGGTTTTTGACAATCTAAATCAACAGTTGGACAGAATATGGCATGATGTCCCTCAGGAGGACATCCAACAACTCTATCAATCAATGCAAAGCTGCATAAATGCTTGCATAAGGGTGATAATGTGGTCTAACACAACATTGACTTGCTCAATTTGTGAAGCTCTTTCTCTTGAATAAATCATCCAATTTTTCTGGAATTGTAATCATTTGTTTGTCTGTACAAGTACATCACATTCTGTTAATTTATTCATGGTGTGTCATTTCTTTTTGTATTAGTGTACAATTTTCAAAAAAAATTGTCTCTGACAGATATTGGATGATTGAAGTTTTACCTTTTGAATGCTCCTGAGTTTGACTGTGCTGAATTATTGTACAGATGATGAGGGTGGAACTGTGCGTCCTGTATCCAGCTGCAAGAAGCCCCCTGCTTCATCCTCATCACAGAATGATCTGTATGTGCGACTGGGCCTGTTGCTGGGAGAAAGTGCACGTCGACGTGCACAACAGTCCAGCGGCCACACACAGCCACAGTCCCGTCCAAGTTCAGCTGGCCGTGCCAGCACATCCTTCTCATCACTTGCGTCACTAGAGGCCAACACCCTTGCCTCTAGTAACACAAGTCCAGTGTCAACTTTGACAGGTAGGTCTAGAAAATAAAATTATTTATTTTGTGGCTATGAGAACTTTGCAATGAGCCTTTTACTGTGTTACAAGAGAACTGCATTTTATCATTTCTTAAGTTGGATTCTGCCTCAGTTATTTGTTACTGAGTCATATGAAATAATGGTTCGCTTTGTATCGTTGCACTGATATTGATCTGAAAACTCTAAAATAATAGTTGAAATGAAGGAATCATTTCGAAATGACAGTACAAAGTCAAAGTACAAACTACACAACTGTAGGAAATTTGTCCCATAATGAGTATTAAAGCCAGAGTTGTGAGCAGTGGATGGATATTTCAAGTAAAACTTGTAGCCTTGCTAGGTAAGCTATCTTCCTCTCGTGTTGCATGGACATGTGACAGAAAATATCAATGAAATTCTTTTAATAATAATTAGCTAGGTGCACAAATAACCTGCAGGTTGTTGTAGAATTTGTCACACACTGTAACTGATTTTTTTATAGTCTCTTTTAGTGTTTCCTGATCCAGTATGAGAATGGATATTCTTTGAAGTAAACACATACTAGTTCTTTTTTCTCCCACCTGTCTAGCTATTGGATGACCCTTGGATGAGTTGTGATAAATGTTCCTGAATTGTGTAGTCTGTCCTAGTCATTGCAACTTCTTAAAGTTAATAAGCTAATTTTATACCATTTGTTTGTTGAATCAGAACATAAAAATCATTTTCACTGGTGTATTTGTCATTGTTTATTAAAATAAAAGGCCAATCATAATACCATTAAGGACCACATACAAAAACTTGAGTGGACTTACATAACAGACATGACTACCCTTCCCATTAACTCACATAGATTAAAAGGTAAACAGACTGCAATATAAAGTAAGTTAGTTCTTGTAACCAATTACAGTAAGTACAACAATAACCTTCTGCTACCTCACCACAAGTGAAGCATTGTTGCATGGATAAAATTAGCTGATAAGTGGAAGTGAAGTTATGTCTACATCTACATCTATACTCTGCAAACCACCTGGGGTGTATGGCAGAGGGTACATACTATTGTACCAGTTATTAGGGTTTCATCCCATTCCATGCGTCATGTATCTGTTAATACAGTATTGTTTCATTTTACTTATGAATGACTCACCTGCATTGGGTAGCCACAAGCTGTCTGTGATAAAATGCAGCAATATTGCATGTGTTACCAATCATGCACTCAGTTACTTCAAGCCCTGAGGCCATCACAGTCACATGACATAATGACTTTACACACACACACACACATGGCATAATTTCAGACATCCTCATGCATCATCTGATTCAGCAAGTATTATTGTGTGTATCAAAGCAAGCAACTACTTATAAACAACATAAATAATTTCAGGTTCTTCAGAAGCAGATGTCCACAGCCATTCAAGGACACTGAAGGACCCATCATCAGACAGTATTACTTCACTTATGTCTGTCTCTGGCCAGAGCAATTGTTCCTCAAGTCCTGTCAGTAGGAGGCATTCTGTGACAAGTATGTTGAAACAGAGATGCAAGTTTTAGTTTATTGATCTAAATATTTTAATATTGAATATTTTTGGTTATGTACAACACTGATCTGTTACAGCCTCTCAGCCAGGCCAGGTTGAAGAACTAAATGTGTTCAAAAACAGGCGAGCCTCCATACGTAGGTCAGCCAGAACAGGATCTGTCAAAGGTCCAATAGATCCTAAAGGTAAGCAAGGTTGTAAAATTAAGTTTTTGCTCTTATTGTTACTATAACATATTTGTAATACAAGAAGGAGCTTCCAGACTGTAGTAGATTAACTCGAAATGCGGGAAGCATTTTTCAATCGTAGTAACTTTGGAGATGGGGAGACTAGTATGGAAAAATGGCAAACTCGAATTTGTCTTGCTATAAGGATAAATACAACTAATAATAATGGCAGTGTTATTTTCAATTTTGTGTCATAAGAACCTTATTCTCTTATTTCAGTTCGGTTTGCACAGTATCGCACACCACAGTTAACTCTGAAACCTTTGTTCTTCGAAGTTCCATTACAAGAACCTGATCCCTTGTTCCTTGGTCGCCATTGGTTGATTCGTGAGATGGAAGATGCTTTGGCTTCTAGCAGTCCTGGTGTCATAGTTTCTGGTAATCCAGGTACTGGTAAAACAGCATTAATTTTGCAGCTTGTAGAGTACAGCTGCTTTGGCCGTCGAAGGGATCCAGCTTACCAACAAGGTAATATATTAATTTTCTGTCTTCTCTTATAAAATGATGGTTCTTGATTCATGTGTTGTCTAACTTAATGCCTTACCGAAGTAGTTATTGTGTTTTGTATTTGTCTGCAAAATGGAGAAAACTTATTTATTTGCATAAATAAATAATAAAATCTTCTTGATTTTTCTAAGAATTTAATCCATACATAAAATAAGTATGCAATGTAGAATTCTTGTGGTTTATTGTTTAGTGTTTACTAGTTTCTATTTTCTTATGTGTCTCTAATGACCTCATTGTCGTAGAATGTGAGACGCTAATCTTTCTCCCTCCTTCCTTCCTTATTATTGTTATCTTTGTTGTCATTATTATTATTGTCATCATCATTATTATCTTCAAATTAGGCCAGCTCTGGACGAAGTGAAACAATATTAGATTAAACAAGGTGTACTTTTCATTTCAATAGATCCTCCAGGATGTAGAACAACTGGCTTATGACATCATAATCTTTTCCTTTTTTTCCCAATACTTCTTCACTCTTGCCTTTGCTGTTCTCTTCTTTTTTTGTGCAAGTCTCTTCTCTCTTCCTGTGCATTTTTTTCTGGAAACCCATGATATTTTGTACCTTTTCTCTGAAGTCTATTTTCTATGTAGATTTTTTTTTAATTTATGTAAACCATGAAATTTGGGTTTTTGGGTTTTTGCGAAAGAAATTTATTTTGTTTGTCAGCTTTTTGTTATCCATTCTTTTCAAGTGCTTATAAAATGTAATCTTCCACTTTATCGTTGTATCTATGATATTCTCAGTTTCTTCATACATTTCTGTTGTTATATTCAGAATTAAATATCTGGTACATAACTCATATAACATCATTGTATTGGTGATGCTTTTTTGCCCTTTTAAGTGAGATAATGAGTAGTAAACAAAGAAAACTGAGCACATTCATTTGACATTACTGCCAGTCTTTTCTCACTGTTCTGAATGGAGGGAATGCTGTATAAAGTTAACATGAGGAAAATCAATGATTATGATGAGACTAGTGTGGAACAAGAAGGAAGAGAGAAGATAAAAATTGATTGGCACCTGTGAAAAGAAGGGGTGTATAGATAATTCTGGCAAAGAGGCAAGAAAGTGTGAACCATTCTTTATGTCACTCCTGACACAGAGAAACTCAAGATGGAGCAAAATCGATGAAATTAGTGCTAAATATGATAGTGTCTGTGTGTGTGTGTGTGTGTGTGTGTGTGTGTGAGAGAGAGAGAGAGAGAGAGAGAGAGAGAGAGAGAGAGAGAACTTAGAGTTGGGTAGTATTTGTATGTTATAATCTGTATAATATAATTAACCTCCTTTGTTTTCAGATCCGTATGTGTGCAATGGAAAAGACAGGCCACAGGGCTCTCAGAGCATTTACTGTCAAATAAATCTAGTCTCAGAGAGGATTAGCCACTTGGCATCCCATGTTGTTGCATATCACTTTTGCCAGGTAAAATAAATATTTATGTATGTTCTCATATATGTCTTGTTTATTTATACAGTATTTATTAACATATTATTTATTTATATTCATTATTTTATGCCACAACTGTATCATTTGCTTCAGTATAATTAATATGAAGTTCAAATAAATGCAAAATTCACTTTATATACATTTTCATCTGAAAACTCTGATCTGTTGTCCATAAGAGGAGCTATTGACACTCGTGTTTCCTCTAAGGTTAGTTATTATACACAGCTTCATCTACTATAGATCAATAGTAAGTTTTGGTGTGATTTGTATATAATTTATCTGCTAGTCTTTGCAAATTTGTAAACATTAATGGATCAACTAATTTTTGAATGCCTTTCTCTTTAAGGCGGATAATAACAACACCTGCCTTGTGCCAGACTTTATCCACTCTCTTGCTGCACAGCTGTGTCAGGCCCCACAACTGTCTGCTTACAGAGAGTACCTCCTCAGTGAACCACATCTACAGGTGAATTTTATTTTTTTATCTCTTCTTGCAGTTATCAATGACTTAAAACACAAGTCAGGGTTTTGCTAGTGTCATGTCTTACAAATTACATTGTTACTTCTGCAGAGTATCAATGACTTTTAATTCACTTTTTTTATAGATTAAATATCCATCTAGATGATAATACACCATTATAAACACAGAAATAGGGTCTATATGGCAAGCAACAGCAAACTGATACACACATATGAAGCCTAAGAGACTCTTAACTTTCAGAACTGCATCTACTTTGACTCACTAAATAGAGAGAATATTGTTTAGAGGTACATGAATTGTATAGTCTCCTTCCTGCAACTCTTTCCTCTTTACTTTCTGAGATGAATGAACCCCAAATTACAAAAGCCACTGCATCTATTAGTTCCATGTTGTTTGACAAGTATCAGCCACCATTAATGGATATGCACAAATTTAGTTTTAGGTCACTTGTGTTTCTCATTCATGTAAATGATATGTGATTTAATATAAACCAAACAGGATTAGTTATTTTTGTGGATGACTTTAATCAATCCCAGTACTGCAGCAGAACAACTTGGAAGTAATATTTTCAAAGAAATTTGTGAATGCTCCACTGGCAGCATTTTCAGTTCCATATATCAAAGGATACAATACCAATGATACACTTAGTATGTGTCAAGATGTAATAACTGAGACAGAATTTCCAAACACAAAAATTTAAATTGAAAAAGACACATTCTATAGTATTTTAAACAACTCACTTCAGCTGCAGTTATACTTCATGCACTTCATAATCTCCAAGAGAAACAAAAGAATGAACTAATATATTTTGTGTATTTTCTTTCAGTCCTGTGCTAGGGAATTGTGGCCTGAAGTAACTCATCTTTAAGAAATAAAGTTTTCGGTACAGTGAAGCATGCTTATCCACAAAATCCTGTTGATATCTATGAAATCAGTTACGCTATTTACCAACACTTTCACAATATGTACATTCTCTCACAAAATCTCTCGTAAATAATCCATCAAACTTTTAAAGTATTGATGTGTCCATAACTGCAATATTAGAAGAGAAAAATGAACCTTTATCACTCTTAATTAGTTAGGTTGGGAAGGTGATCCACCAAATTGCCAGAATCCACAAGTGAACATACTGGGGATGCATTTAAAACAAAATTGGTATCTTTTCTTGTAACTAAATGTCTGTATTCACCGAAAGAATTCTATTCTTTTGAATTATCTGCACCAGACTATGAAACCAAATTATACATGATAGCAAAAGCTACAAGCTGTTATAGGACATACATTTTTTTTTTTTACAAACAGTGAAAAAAAAAACACTAAAATTAGCTGTCAGATATGAATTAACCCATGGTTGACAGGAAAAATTGTAAGTTATAAGCAGGTATAAAATTTGCAAATAAGCACAGAAGAAATGTACAGTCCATACCTTGTCAAAAACTTATTTTTATTTAATAAATTATGATATGAACTGACCTACATAGATAAATATGAGATGTACAAAACCTTTGTACACAAATATGGTATGTATTAACCTTGTACATAATATGATGTTTGCAAGTCATTACATGATGACTACATGCAGTATACATGTAAATAAAAATAGGCAGCAAGGGATAGGAAAGGATACCAGATGCACTCAGTGTATGTGCCTGGGAGCCTCATTCAGTGTGTCAAAGAGGCTATTCCAACAGCCATAGAGAGAACAAGGTGCCATCAACTGCAGATTGTGGTACACATTGGAGCAAATGATGGCTGTTGGCTGGGCTCCGAGATCATACTTGGGTCATTCTAGTGACTGGCAGAGAAGGTTGAGAAGATCAGCCTTGTACATGGAGTTTCAACAAAACTCACAATTTGCAGTGTTGTTCCCAGAACTGATCGTGGCCCTTTGGTTCTGTGTAGAGTGGAAGGACTGAACCAGAGACTTTTAAGATTCTCTAACAAGCTGTGCTGCAACTTACTGGACTTGTGCCACAGGGCTGAGAACTGTAGGGTACCCCCAAGCGAGTAAATTGCGTGCTACTACTCAGAGGCCGCTACTCAGGTAGCTGACTGTGTGGGGTGCACACAAGGCATTTTTAGATTAGACAACTCTCCCATCCCAATCCAGATAATGCTAGCTGTAGTAAACCCAGAAGTATCAGTCTAAGAATGAAAGAAATTCCTCCCACAGTTGAGAATATTAAAATCCTAGTAGTTAACTGCCAAAGCATACACAACAAAGTGTCAGAGTTTGAAGTGCTTCTGAAAAGCAATGAAGCTCATGTAAAACTAGGTACAGAAAGATGGTTGAAACCTGAAATTGCTGGCAGTGAGATTTTTGGGGTAAATTTGATTGTACATTGAAAGGATAGGCAAGTGGGAAATGGAGGTGGTGTATTTGTCACAGTGGATATGAAACTCAAATCCATTGAGATAGAAATTGAAGCTACATGTGAGATTGTTTGTGCAAGACTCAGTATCAGGGGTGGGCATAAAATAATAACTGGATCCTTCTGTCATCCTCCATTCTTATCTCCTGATGTAACCAAAAACTTTAGAAAACACCTCAGTTCACTTGCATGTAAGTTCCCCAACAATACTGTAATCATTGGTGGAGACTTTAATCATCTGACAATTAATTGGAAAAATTATAGTTTTGTTAGTGGTGGGCATGATAAGACATCCTGTGAAACATTACTGAATGCCTTCTCTTAAAACTGCCTAGGAATGGATAGTTAAGAATTGCACTCATGATGAAAATATATTTAATCTAATGGCTACAAACATACTTGACCTCTTTGAGGATATGCACATTGAAACTGGTATCAGTGACCATGATGGTGTTGTGACAACAATGATAATCAAAGTACAGAGGACAACTAAAACAAGCAAAAAGATGTATCTGTTCAGTAAACTAGATAAAAAAAAGTAGTGTTACACCTCAGTGACGAACTTGAAACTTTCAGCACAAGACAGGAGCATGTAGAGGATCTATGGCTCAAGTTTAAAAGAATAATTGATAGCTATGTACCCATTATAACAGTTCATAAAGTATACAGTCACTGTAAAGAAACTTCTAAAGAAATAGAGATTACTGCATAATAGGTGTAAAACAAAGGGTAGGACTATAGATAAAGAGATGCTGAACGAGACGCATTTGGCTGTCAAGAGAGAAACACAGGAGTCCTGTAGTGACTACCTAGCAGAATATCGTCAAATAATATTTCACAAAACTCAAAGAAATTCTGGTTATATGTGAAGCCTTTTAGTGGCACCAAAGATAGTGTCCAATCCCTAGCAAATAAGACAGGAAATGAAACTGAGGGTACCAAAGCAAAAGCTGAAATGCTTAACTCTGAGGCATGGCACCTTATATAGCTCCTGTCTAGAGCCTGTGTATCAGGAGAATGACTCATGCATGCACATTGACAGATGATCTGAAGTGGGTTCAGTCGAGTATGTAGTTCTAATTTTCATCTGCTAGAGGATGGTAGTGCACAGAGACATTCAAGAAACAGGTCAAGAGAATGTTTTTGTGAATTGTTCTGTTTATTTCTTGAAGGCTTTTTTGTGTAATTTTTGTATATGCTTTTAGTAGTTTGAATGATTCTTGAATGTGGTCTAAAGTAGATATGTAGATCATTGTTCTACTGATGAACATTGTATGACAGGAAATTTTGTATCATGATATGTTAAATAAGTTTATCGTAAAAGGAAAGCTAATTTGAGAGCAAATGAAAATAGTTGATAACATAAAGTATAAACGAAGTATCAGATGTTAAATAATTATTTTGGAAAAAAGTACAGTTCGAAAGTGTGTTATTTGTTGACTGGTTAGATATGAAAAGCGCGGACTAATGTGGGAGAATAATGTTTTTCTATTGTCCTTAAAGAAAACTGACCAATCAGAATGGAGTACTCTTCACACATCTTTTCCCCTGGAGACAGAGAATGCTTACAGCAGTCTAAGTAGTCAGAGTCCAGCCTTTCAATGGTATGGTCGTGTGTAGTATGAGCTTCGAAGGAAGTTATAATTTGTCAGTTTTAGTTTTGCTACATGCTTCAATAGTGTTTTAATCTGAAGGCATATTTATTCAAGTGTGTTTTTTTTAGAAAGTATGGTTTTTTTAAGTAATTTTGTGTATGAAAAAAGGCAGTAATTCTGCATCGCATACTGAGCAGATCGATGACTAAAAACTTGAGTGCTTTAGACACCGATAAACTTAATAGTATGGTGAACACTTTCATTTAAGAACAATCTGTGCTTAGTAGCTGTTCAGATTTCGGGAAATATGTTAGCATTAACTTGGTAACATGAATGAAAGGATTTATACATGACTGTGTTAAGATTAGCACGGGCTTGGCAGTGAATGTGTGCATTATCAAGGTTCAGAATATACTGAAGTTTTGCCAGTATGTCCACCTTTGATTCAAAATTAAGACCTTTATCATGATTCTTAGAACAGTTACATTGTATGCACTCTGGTGCGAGTTGCAGTATGGTGGGTTTCTGCTCAGCTTTCCTACCGGCGATATGCAGCAATGAGTTCACAGGTAGGTGCAGGTAAAGGACGAAAGGAACCACACTGAAACAAACTCCATTTTCAAATATTCCCTTACAAAGGAAAATCCAGGAGAATGGCCCCAATTTTATCCTCATACCACTGAAAAGAAGAATGAAATAAGTGTTAGTTTAAGTGGTGTTGAGAAACAGCTGAAATCATTAAAATTGAACAATGCTCCAAGGCGTGATGGAAACCCTATCAGATCCTATACTGAATTGGTAGCTGAGTTAGCCCCTCTTCTAACTATAATCTATCATAGATCCTTCAAACAAAAAGCCTAGTTCTTCGGAACAAAGCACAAGTCACACCCATCTACAAGAAGTGTAATAGAGGTGATCCACAAAACTACTGTCCAGTATCCTTGACAGCAATTTGTTGCAGAAACTTAGAACATCCTCCCCAATGCCAGTCAGCACGGATTCTGAAAACAATGATCATGTGAAACCCAACTTGCGCTTTTCTCACATAACATACTGAAAGCTTTGGATCAAGGCAGTCAGGTAGATGGAGTATTTCTTGATTTCCGAAAAGCATTTGACTTAGTAGCAAATGTACGGTTATTGTCAAAAGTACGATCATATGGGGTATCAAGTAAAATTCATGACTGGACTGAGCACTTTTAGGTAGGGAGGACGCAGCATATTGTCTTGGATGGACAGTCATCTTCAGGTGTAGAAGTAACTTCAGGCATGCCCCAGGGAAGTGTGTTGGGACCCTTGCTATTCACGTCATATATCGATGACTTTGCAGATAGTATTAATACCGTATTTACTCGAATCTAAGCCGTACTCGAATCTAAGCCGCATCTGAAAAATGAGACTCGAAATCAAGGAAAAAAAAATTCCCGAATCTAAGCCGCACCTGAAATTTGAGACTCGAAATTCAAGGGGAGAGAAAAGTTTTAGGCCGCATCTTCAAATCGAAACAAAGTTGGTCCATTGTAATATGAGACACAATTTAGGTCAAATGAAAGACGATACAGCTACAATAGTTTGGTTCGAGTCGTAAGCTAAGCAGTTAAGCTTTACCGGGTAGCCATTGCTTTGCGTCAGGCGCTCCGTCCGTATTTATACGGGTACCCTTCCTTTTTCACGTGCTTCGTCTGGTTTGAATCGATTGCTTATTTTGCTTTGATCTGATAAGTGCTGTTTTCTTTGTTATAGGTGTTTACGTCACTCTAAGCTGAAAATGCATTACTGTACTGCGTCATGCATTGTTTGTCGCATTGTGATAGTGCGTGTTTACGGCCTGTCGCCGCCCGCGGCATGGCTTGCTTTTGTGCGCGCTTACAATTAAAAAAAGAGAGGAATTGTCTCATTAGCGAAACAATGGCAAGTGACTGTTACTTGTTACTTACACTGCTGCTTTCTTTGATAATGGTCAACAAGAACCAAATAATAGACTGCGTATGATAGAACATGTTGTGAACGAGAGTTAGGCGAAAACTTTTCTCCGTTTGAAAATCTTTGCGGCCGCTTCTTTAGTACATCAAATTCTGCACAGAAATTAGTCATTTTAGATTTAAAAATCTAGTCAGTTGCCGTGCTTCATTTCTGACTGTATCACTATTAGGCATAAGACTAATACGAATATAAACATGACACGATACGTATATTCTTCCACGTTTCCTGTTGTCTCACTCTAGTTTCGTAGTTTATTAGGCAGACAGGATTTAAATGAGATAACAGCAAACACGAAAGAATACATGGCAAAATGTTTATATTCGTATTTTTCTTATGGTGAAGAGAATACTGCATGTGACTCACATTTCACCAGGTTCCTATTAGCAACAGTCTTGCCAGTCGGATTTTCGTAGTACATTGAAATTCTGCTACTTTCGAAGATGAACAATACGGAATTTGTATTTACTTCGTTGGATAATGTATGAAAATGCAGTGGTCGAAACTGGGGGCGGAGAAAAAAAAGCTCGTCTTCCATTTTTTTTTTTTTTTTAATTTATTTACTGACGCAGAGGTTTTGGTGCCAGTATTGATCTCTGTGCCTACAAAGCATGCCTGTGTAGCGCTACATATATTCGACGGCAGAAGTTAGTTGTGGCGGCACCTACCAACATTTTTCAGAACTTCCGCTTGCTTTGCACTCGATTCTTGCTTTGCACTTGATTCTAAGCCGCAGGCGGTTTTTTGTATTACAAAAACCGGAAAAAAAGTGCGGCTTGGATTCGAGTAAATACGGTAGTGCTCCATAACATTTCAGGCATGCAGCCACATAAATTCGACTTCTTCTTCTAATATTTTTGCTAAATACCGCCCAGCCATCTTCAGAAGATAGCTGGATGGTATTCAGCCGAAATATTAAAAAAAGAAGTCGAATTTATGTGGCTGCTGCACACCTGAAATGTTATGGATCAGTCTTTGCACCACAAAAATATGAAGATGCACAATATTAGTAGTAACCTCCAACTTTTTGCAGATGAAGCAGTTATCTATGATGAAGTATTGTCTGAAAGAAGCTGCATAAATATTCAGTCAGATCTTGATAAGATTTCAAAGTGGTACAAAGATTGACAACTTACCTTAAATGTTCAGAAATATAAAATTGTGAGTCACCATTGGAATCAGCCAACTCGTACAAATAACTGGGTGCAACATTTTGTAGGGATATGAAATGAAATGATCATATAGGCTCAGTTGTGGGTAAAGCACATGGCAGACTTTGGTTTATTAGTAGAATACTTGGGAAGTGCAATTAGTCTGCAAAGAAGATTACTTACAAATTACTTGTGCAACCAGTTCTAGAATATTGCTCTTGTGTACCAAATAGGACTAACAGGAGGTGTCGAATGTGTACAGAGAAGGCCAGCACGAATGGTCACATGTTTGTTTGATCCATGGCAGAGCATCACAGAGACACTGAATTAACTGACCTGGAAGACTCTTGAAGCTAGACGTAAATTATCCTGAGAAAGCCTATTAATGAAGTTCTAAGAATTGCCTTTAAATGATGATTCTAGAAATATATTACATCCCCCTATGTATTGCTCACATAGGGATCATGGGAAAAAGATTAGGGTAGTTACTACACACATAGAAGCCTTCAAGCAATCATTCTTCCCACACTCCATATGTAAATCAAACATGAAGAAAACCTGATAACTGATACAATGAGATGTACCATCTGCCATGCAGCTCATGGTGGTTTGCAGAGTTTAAATGTAGATGTAGATGTAGGTCAAAAAGAGGTGAATAACACGTATTGAAATATTTTGTCCCTGACCTACTGATATAAAATTTCTAACAGATAGCAAGAATAAATTTGAAAAATTGATAAAAATGTTTGTTCTGGGTAACTCTTCCTGTTCTAAGAAAATGTTTTATGTTGATAATGGCAGTTCATGTGGTATAAAAGGATTATATATGCATTATGGTTATTAAACTAGATGCCTTAGTATTGTGATCTGCTCATCTGTATATGATTAGCATGCTGAAATTTTTAATATGAACTATCTTAAATAGCCTACAAAGTGACTTTATCACTTAATGTTATTACTGTTGTTTTGTTGTGAACAAACTGCAGCATTTAGGAGGATGTTACAAGAATAACTGTAGAGTCAGACTAGATGAAGAGTCAATACACAAATAAAAATTATTAATTGTTCATATATAAGATTATTCATGCCAAGTAACATAGGATGTACTTTTTCAATTCTAACATTAAAGTTTTTTTTTTTCCTGTTTAACTGAACTTCTGAGAAAACTAGACACATTGCACAAGTATGTAAAAGCTTTTCTTTTGTGAAACAGGGTGCAGTTTCGCTGAAAGAATGTATAGCAAACCCAGACGTGGCCCTGTGCCGTGGTGTACTTGAACCACTTGGGTGCTTACGTCGTGCAGGAAAGCTCACTGGTGAGAGCTGCCTAGTATTAGTTGATGCACTGTGTGAGGCTGAGTACCACAGGCCAGACCATGGCGACACTCTAGCTTCTTTTCTTGCACGTCGTTGCGCTGACTTCCCACCGTGGCTGAAGCTGGTTGTGACTGTTCGCACTCAGCTTCAAGAAGCTGTAGCACAACTGCCATTTCGTGTTATTAGGTATGTATCATTATTATGTCAATATTGTTGTGTTGCATGTTAAGTAGTTTGTTGTATCTCTATTGTACTATGATCCATGAAACTTACTGTGATTAAACAAATTTTAATAAAAGGAAATGCTTAACTTCTTTCGTATGTAAAGTAAATTTTGAAATGATATTGGTTAAGGTGTGATTTTGTGAACTTTGTTAAAAAATTATATCACTATTCTGTATTTCAGCCTGGATAAAGTTGACAGGAATGAGAATTTGCAGAAAGATCTCCTGGATTACATAAACTTTCGACTTAGTAACAGTCCAAGTATCCAGAGCAATGTAGCTTCAACTTCTGGAAAGCTTGATGGTGGTAGTGTAGGAGGCTCTCAGTTCCGATTTGCTCAGCATCTCCTCTCTTTGAGTCGTGGTTCCTTTCTTTTTGCTAAACTTACACTTGATCTGCTTGAGAGGGGCCACTTGGTTGTGAAGTCATCAGGCTATAAGGTAATGTCTGGTCTTGACTATAGTCTCTCTATAGTGTCAATATGCAGTTCTTTAATGTGAATGTAAAATCACAATTGAATATAAAAACAAAAACGTAGCTCCAGATACTTGCTTAATGGATTTCTTTTTATTATTACGTTATGGTGTCTTGGTCAATTGTTTCAGAATGAGTTAATTGTGAAAGTTGCCAGCAGCATCATATGTTTTGGTTGAAATTAGTCCTTTGAGGGAATCCCATATGTTTAAACATTAATTTACTGTATTATGTTATTGTTATTCACAGTTGTTAAAATGAGCACTGTTATGTGTATTAGAAAAAATGGAATTTTGATTCATTGTTTAGCTTTCAGCCCCTTACTTCTGCTTTCTTAGGAGAAAGTTGAAAATAGGAGGAAGAAAATGAAAATATGGGTACAGCCACTGGAGGGAAGCAAAAACATGTTTCATCTTCAATCCTGAGGGATGCTAGGTGTAAATTTATAAATTTAAGGAGTGGGGAGAGAAATCAAGAAAAATAAACACTGCTATATGTTTTTGACATCTCTAGTACTAGGTAGTTTTGTATACTTGTGTATAATATGATAATGGAAAATAAAAGAAAATTTGCAAACTATAAAGTTTGAGGTTAGGGCTATCACTACACTGAATGATGTTTACTTGTTGAAAATCTTATTAGTCACTTGAATTTTATCTTTATCCTTCTATTGTGTTATTTAACTAACTTGAGTTGCTTTTGAAAATAAAAATCAGCATGCTAATTTTATGAAATGTCATAATTATTGTTACAGGTGCTGCCGGTATCCCTGGCACAAATATTCTTGTTGCATTTTAATCTTCGCTTCCCAACGCTTCGGTCTTTTGAGAAAGTTACTCCAATACTTAGTGTATGCCTCGCTGCCCTTTATCCTCTGACACTTTTAGAGATTTACTATTCTGTTAACGCACTTTACACTGAAGAGTTCCTGCCATGGGATGAGTTCCACCAGAGGTTCAAGGTAATTCAGTTTACAATGAATTAGTCAAAAATGCCATGTACCATATTTACATCATATTCCGTTGTATAGCTGTTAGTTTAAGTTCTTTACAATAGTGTCATTTTCATTGTCAAAATAATACTGTAGAGGTGATTCATGTACATAATTAACATTGGATATGAACTTTTTGGAACATAAATTGTGTGTAAGATTTAGATTTGTGGATGTGATGACTCATGTATGGCTGTCCATCTATAAAACTCTTATAATGTGAAATTATTGAAAGCCTTTATACATTTAAATTCCAGTTAAGTTGTCGCCACGTAAAATAAGAATCACAGCTATGAAAATTGTATTTTTTTTGGACTTTTGGGCTATTCTGGAAACCTTAATGTTTTCTTTCCCACTTTGTTTGTCTGATCTATTTTACTTACATATTTCCACTCAAATTAAATAGAATTAGTTATGTTTCTTAAATGATTTGTGAAAACCTGATAAGTAGTCAAAACATTCAATCACAGTGCATAATGCTTATTTATTATTTCCACAGTTGTTATCAGGATTCCTGGTGAAACGTCTGGACAACACGTACATGTTTTTCCATCCTTCTTTCCGGGAATGGTTGGTTCGCCGTGATGAGTGTGAGAGCTCCAAGTTTGTGGTTGACCTTAGAATGGGGCATGCGGGAATTGCATTCCGTCTGTCACGAGTTCAGGCACCATTAGATCCAGAAAAAACACTCGAACTGGGCCATCATGTGCTGAAGGCACACCTGTATAAAAATATGACATTGCACCGTTATTCATCAAGAGATCTTCAGGCACACTGGGTGGCTGTAAGCTCGTCTGATGTTTCAGCTGCTCTGTGCTGTATGCGCAATATCTACAGTCCAAATGTAAAGGTAAGAACTGAAAATCCAAATTATTTTGTTATGGCAAGAACATCTTATGCCTTCCTGTGGCATCATTATAGGCTACTCACACAGATGTATAGAATTATAGTTTTATTCAGAAAAAAGTATTAAGGAACAGCATACTAATGAAATTTTCAACTAAACAGAGGCTCTGTAATCTAAATGAAATATTTTACTGTGTTCATTTCAGGTATCACGACTGCTGCTTCTTGCGGGTGCAGACCCTAACTATGTGACAGAATTCCTTGGTAATGCACCAGCTCTGTGTCTATATGCTCATGAGGGTGCAATCTCAATGGTCAGTCTTCTTCTTGAATTTGGTGCAGATCCTGATCTCACAAACAGTCAGGTAATATTTCAATGGGAAATGGCATACAATTTTGATATAATAATACAGCATTTTTGTAGCCTCGTTGACCCCCCCCCCCCCCCCCCCGCCACCCCCCACCACCAGTCTCCTTCACCATCCACCTGCAGATTACTGTCTCAATATCTGTGTTTCATTTCACTTCCATTACTTGTCATTCTCTACCTATGCCTTACTCCACTCTTCCAGTCACCACCAAAGAGAAAGAATATGTGTTTTAATGTATAGTGTTACATAGTGTTGGTTTCTGGTAGTCAAAAAGGAACTCCAAACACCCTATGGGACTTAACATACTATAGAGACAAATTAATATCTATATGTGAAGCTCATTAGGGAATACAAGACTTCGTATTATTTGCATTTGGGGGGAAAAAACAGATTTAAAGCAGCAGAGCTTTTCTCCAAAGAACTCTGAAACATACCACAGGGCATTTTGGTCAGAAGACTGTAACATATGTTGTGCTAGTTTGTATTACCACGCAGTTGTTGTGAACTTACACAGAACTTGTTATCTCTTAGGGAAGAACAGCACTCTCTTTGGCTTCTACAAGGGGTCATCTGGAGGTTGTACAGCTGTTAACTGCGGCAGGAGCAGGACCAGGGCGTGCTGACACTGCAGGACGATGCCCTCTGGTGCATGCTGCACGTCATGGTTGTCATGATATTGTTTCACATCTTCTGTCTTGTGACT
Organism: Schistocerca nitens; assembly: GCF_023898315.1. Lineage (NCBI taxonomy): Eukaryota > Metazoa > Arthropoda > Insecta > Orthoptera > Acrididae > Schistocerca > Schistocerca nitens. The sequence goes on from NC_064618.1 coordinate 720,686,265, forward strand.
GGGTTCTACACAGTCGTGGGGATGAAGTCCCACTAGGGGAAGCAGCACAGCAAGCCCTTGTAGCTGCTGCTGCTCAGGGGCATGTTGAGGTGAGTACTCTTACTATAAGAGTAAATATCATTTTGTCCACCCGAGATGGCATGGTTATTCAGTTCTGGCATGTTTTACCAAATCAGATTAAACCTCCTCATGGAAATTAGAAATGATGACTATGTAGGGCCACATACTGAAATACAGATTAACCCTCCACATGGAAATTAGAAATGGTGACTATGTAGGGCCACATACTGAAATATTTCAAAGGCCATTGGTAGACAGTAGCAAGGAAAACCATGGTCCAGTGTCGTCAGACAATCTTTTGAATTTAGATTGAAATCACAAAAGCTAATGGGACTTCTCAAGCAGATTTTTTTATTTATTTATTTTTATTTCATTTTATGTTCCATAGATCCTGTTAGCAAGTGAATCGCAAGGATATGGAACGTGTCAAATTCTACATAGTTCAAATATAACTTGTACAGATACAATAAAAAGATACAATGTAAATAAAAATCAACTAAACAACAGCACAATCAATTAACAGAAAATTGTGTTTCACATGTTAAGGACAAGTGATATATTTATGATATGGAATGTGTCAGATTGTACACAGTTGAAAAATATCTTTCATAAATAAAAGATACAATGTAAATAAGATATCAGCTAAACAACAGCACATTCAGTTAACAGAACATTTTTGTTTCACATATTAAGAATGTGTAATATACAAGATAAACTAACTATTCCAAAGGAAATACAGGAGTACCAATAAGTAATTGTGATAGGCCAATGATATTATTCAAAATAAAATTAATTATACTAAGTTTACAACACTTACAAATTTAGTAAGTGTTGCTCTGCAGTATGGAGCATGGTTTGAGTGTAGTGGAAGGGGGATGTGTCTGGCAGTGAAGGAGATGGCAGTAATGTGATGGGAATGTCCACCTCTGGAAGATGTTGTGACAGGGACCACACTTGAAGGTTGACGTGGAACTCCTGTAGGTGGTGTGGGCAGAGGAGGCGTCGGCCTGCGCATGAGGATGGAGTGGTGTGGGGAGGGAGTGTGTCCCCCGCGTAATCGGCTGGCAGCATTCAAACTGTAACCCTCCCTATGCGGGTTACCATAGCGTGGAGGAGCGTGTGGTTTACCCCATGCGAGAATGGGCAGGAGGCGGCGATCGACTGATGAACCAGGTTCCAAGTTGGTTGGGGCGAGTTGTTTTGCAGCAGGATGAGATGTGGTTGTCATCGATGAGGATGGTGACATCCTCCACAAATTTGGGTGGGACGTCAGTTTGCAGAACCACTGGAAGGGGTAGGGGGAAGGAGATAGAGAGGGCGAGAACTCGAGGAACGTCAGGGTTATCACTGTGAGATTTCTGTTGGGTTGTAGCCCAAAGAAACACATTCATTTCTGTAAGAACTGGTATATTTCATACAGATGTCCACATTACAACAAATCATACAGCCAGCTGAACAAGCAAGATGGCATGGGCCATTAGGATACATAGTCAAAGAACTTGCAATGGCGGAAATATGTAGTTAGTACTGGTCAACGCCACATGCATACGTGCAGTCATTTAGGATGAGTCATGACTTTTAATATTATTACACCAGTCACAATATTCATGAGTATAAATGAAAGGATGTAGAAAATGAATTGAAATTGATGTGCAATTTTTTTTTTTATTTATTTTTTTTTTTTTTAACGGAGTACTTCATGCATGTTTTCCTCTTTTCCATCCTGTCAGTTGGTATGCCTCTAACATGCCATACATTAAATTCTCCAATATTTGAGATTTAGGAAGCATTTGTGCTAAAATCCAATTGCACTGAATCCAAGTATTCCTCCTTTCAAAATGTCATGCAGAGACACAGTTCTTGCTCTAACAGACTCTGAATGTTCCCACTTAAAATTATCCTTGCCACAGAAGTACTGTGTTTGCTGTGAGTAATTACCTGTGGGACTGGTCTCAACAGGCTCTCCTTCCAAAAAAGCATTTTCTTCAGAAGTAGCACCCTATGCTTCATGGTGACCATCAGCTACTACAGAATCAGCATCAGAATCATAAAAAATGTTGTCATCATTCCCACTTTCCCCTTCACCTATATCATATAACTGCTGTTGTATCCAAGCTTCAAAATTTGGTTCAACTGCAGACATCTCACTCCTCTTACAAAGTCACTGCATGCTGTAGCTAAAAAGTAACATAAATTCATACATGTAATAAAGTGATATAAACTAAGGAAATCTGAAACAGCAATTGACAGCAAATATGTAGTAATTAGAAACATGTGATGTATTGGACTTTGCCAATTATGACACGTAATGCGAAACATGTGATCAGACAGGAGGCACCCAGTTTCGTGGTCACTTCTAATAATATACTTTATTACTAGATTGACAAAATCATGCTGATTGTTGAATGTTGCTTTTATGCAGCATGTTTCAGTAAAAGATACTAAAAAAGAAAGACCACAGTTGTTTGCAGTGCTACCACACTCGATGTTTAAAATGAATGATGGAGCTGAGAGACCGATGTTTTCACGTTAAGAATTAAGCAATGATAGTCAGAGATGTCAATTATGTGCAATACTATTCTCTGCTGTAGATTCCACTCAAGTATTTGTTGTAACTATTTTAATAAATTGGAAATTATATGAAGAATGACTGCATAATTTGCATATTTTTATCTCACTTTTAATATACTGCCATCTAAACATTAAGATATCAGTTACTGTGCATGGTTAATTTTGTTTCTTGTCATGTAACATTATGTATTTTATCAGATTGTAGAGAACCTGTTGGACATGCCAGAAGTAAATGCGGATACTCCAGATTCACTGACTGGGGAGACAGCTCTCACAGTAGCAGCAGCTAATGGCTGCCATTCTGTGTGCACTGTCCTTATAGCAAGAGGTGCCAGTATATCTGCAGTTAACAATAAGGTAAAAAAAAAGTTGGTTTTTAATGTAAATTTTTATCTCTCTTGACTGTAGCAAAGTTAACTACATATACATAACTTTTTAAGATCATCAATAATGGGAGTCATTTGGGACAATATATGTGCTTTATTGTGTTGTCAAAATAAAAAACTGAAAACTTTGTTTACATGCATTATGTCATGGCTTCAAGATCTGGATTGGACATTGGGATCTTCTTCCTTTTCTTGAAACAATTCTCCTGATGCAGGTCATTCGCAGAGCATATTTCAGTCACCTCTTTTTTCGCCATCTATCATTCAGCATTTCCTACCACTACAATCCTCTTCAATTCACATCACCCTTCAACGAGTTTCTCCATCTTGTTCCTAGTCTTCCTATTGGTTTTCCTCTAGACTCTGGCAGTTCCAAAGCTCTTCTTGCTAGTCTTTCTTTTCCCATTATTTTAACATGGCCAAACTATTTCAGCCTATTTCTCTCCATAGTTCTTTTAGGGGATTTATCTGAAGCATGTTTCTTGTCCTGGCCTTTCTTGTCTTACCCAGGATCCCTCATAAAAAGCGCATCTCTGTTGCTTGTATTCTTCTCAGATCTGCCTTTGTCCAGTTGCAACATTCTGATCCATAGATCAAAACTGTTAGATAACATTATGTGTATATCATGATCTTTGCTTTGGCAGGTATTTTACAACTCCTAAACACGTCTGATATACAATAATAAAATCTTGGGCAATTTTGTATCCTCTGCGAAATTTCTTCCTCGATGTTTCCTTCCTTGGTTCGCTTACTTCCTAGATATCTGAATGCAACTACTTCTTTAATAACTTTTCCATTACAACTTACATTTTTTTTAAATTTTCCCTACTGATTTTCATTACCTCACTTTTTGTTAAGTTTATTTCCACATCATCTTCTTCAGTAACAGTTCAAATCTTGTAACAAAGTGCTAGAGCAATAATGACAATGTGTCACTTAAAAATATACATTGAATCTTAGGTTGAAGAACTATTAGTTCATGCTTCAAGGAAAAAGGGGGATAGGATGGGGGAGACTAGACAGGGTGGAGTTTTGCCTCCTGAAGGAAAGTTTATTTTCAGTTTTATATCTTTCTCAAGTTAATTTTCTTTTTGATACAAAACATTAAATCTTAGGCCTTAAAAGTGAGGTTTCACAACTAACCGTTGTGTGTAAAAGAAACTGTGTAGAAAAATAGCAGAGTGCTGAAGAGTCAAGTATTTCATACAGTAGGGTACATTCTGCAAGTGTTTTCGATAGACATTCACCTTGTGCTTTCATTTTTTGGTTAGTTTTGTGGTGATCGTACCTTTATCACAATTCTTCTTCTAACTTTATAAGCCTAATATTAATAAATTATATCAAAAGGAATATTTATTTGGGAAAACTATAAGATACACAGCGGTAGACTCACTGGCCAGGAGACAAAATTCCAGTACTGCTGATTGAACACATTTAAAAATGAAAAGTGTGTTTCTAGTTTACAGAACTATTAGTTCTTTCTCATGGAGAAAAGAAGGGTAGGATTGCAAAACATGGTGGGACAGGCTGGGCTCAGACCCTAGAATGAAAAGGACTCAACTGAACAATGTTTCTACACAAATTAGTAATTTGTAGATGCTTTCAGGAGTGCTCTTTTCTTGCTGTTTTAAGTTTTACCCAGTAGTGACAGTGAGGTGAACAAGGAGTATTCAGTTCATTGAGGCTATGAGTCAGTGGTCCCTGTGGCAATGTATAACTGTAGAATATTATGTTTATTAAGTTGTTATTGTAAACAATTGAGGTTAATAATTGGATTGAGCAGCTCATTCAAATGAAAAGAGAAATCACTGATCCTTTTCTGAGATTGCCTGGGATTGTCAGAACAGAGCAGACATTTGTTGTTGTTGTTGTTGTTGTTGTTGTGGTCTTCAGGCCAGAGACTGGTTTGATGCAGCTCTCCATGCTACTCTATCCTGTGCAAGCTTCTTCATCTCCCAATACCTACTGCAACCTACATCCTTCTGAATCTGTTTAGTGTATTCATCTCTTGGTCTCCCTCTACGATTTTTACCCTCCATGCTGCCCTCCAATACTAAATTGGTGATCCCTTGATGCCTCAGAACATGTCCTACCAACTGATCTCTTCTTCTAGTCAAGTTGTGCCACAAATTTCTCTTCTCCCTAAATCTATTCGATACCTCCTCATTAGTTATGTAATCTACCCATCCAATCTTCAGCATTCGGGCAGACATTAATGACTGTAATTGCATTGAGATCAGTTTATGAAAATGAAAATGTGCAGCAAGGGGAATAAAGCTGCAGACTGATTACAAGTTAAAAAAGACTTATTGATGATTAATGAGATAGATTGATAAAGAAAAGGAAATTGCGGGGAACATGTTTTTCTTTTGATAAAAATGATATAATAATACAAATGCCTCTCTTATTCAGTGAGTTGATACTTTTGCTCATAAATTATTTACATTCTGCTAGAATTTCCATTACCATAAAATAATATAAACCAATGAAGATTCATAAAAAATAGGTATGTTAATGTACTTGTAGTTTCATCACCTGGAGCCAAGTGCCAGTGACACGCTAAGTAATTCATGACTGCAAGCTCTCAATCTGCAATGCACTGTGGCAGTCAGGCTACTGAACAAACTTGGCCCTTAAGCATCAAGGTGTTAACTAACACGACCAAATTAAAACGTAAATTACTGTTACTCCTTGGTGAATGTTTGGTGCTTATCTTGCAGCTGAAATGCATCATATGACATGTAAGAAAAGTAACGGTGCATGATTACTGATCTAATTTAGTATTTGCAAAATTATTATCTTCTATGCAAGCTAAAGTAAGGAATACAATTTCAAGAATAGGAGAGCTCAATAAAAATCTGACATCTTCCCATTTCACTACCATAGTTTTCATCATCCATCTTTTATTAAAATTTCTGAACAAATTCTTCTGTATCTAGCTGTTGTGCAAAGATGGACCAGACATGAAAATTACCAATTCAAGTTGTACCTCTTTTCGTTCATGCATATTCTGTGTGAAGTTTTTATTATTTTATGTGATTCTTTATCATTTCTACATTTCATTTAGGAGAACTGCATACAAAACATTTGTCGACATTTTCTGACTTGATGCTTTCAACAGGAGCTTAGCCCACTGTTGGTGGCAGTGAAGGAGGGCCATTGGGCAGTTGCTGAGCGTTTGCTGCAGCACCATGCACCACTGGAGCAGTGTGATCCTGCTGGCCGGACACCATTACTGGTTGCTGCTGCTGAGGGTCATGTTTGTTTGATTGAACTGCTTCTTGACAGAGGTATGAATCCAAAAGTTACCAAACTTCACTTCTCTGATTAGGAACAATGGTTTTTCCCATGAGTCATCAAAAAATAACCCTGTGTTGCGGGAATAATTTAATCTGAAGTCTCGATAGTAATATATTCTGAAAATTGTGCCAGACAGAAAGCTCATTTGAGAGAATTGTAAAATTACAAGGAAACATAATGGCGTGCCATTAGATATCTTCAGAAGGTGGTAAGATTCAAAGTACTGATGATAGACATACATAAAAATAGGAAAAAAATTCTCAACTTTGGATTAATTAGTTAGTAAGAATTGTACCAGCCCTACTATCAATGTACTATCCTCGATCTCCTACTCTGATGCTCCCCCCCCCCTCTGCCCCCCTCCCTTTTGTCTCTTAACAACAGATCAGGCCATCTTAACCTGGTACTCTAAGTGATCTGCCCATCCTCTGCAGTCTTCCCCCAGCTTATCCCTCTTTCCTCCCTGACAAAGGACATAAACAGTACCAAAAGATGTTGTTGTTGTTGCTCCATGCTACTCTATCCTGTGCAAGCTTCTTCATCTCCCAGTACCTACTGCAACCTACATCCTTCTGAATCTGCTTTGTGCATTCATCTCTTGGTCTCCCTCTATGATTTTTACCCTCCACACTGCCCTCCAGTACTAAATTGGTGATCCCTTGAGGCCTCAGAATATGTCGTACCAACCGATCCCTTCTTCTAGTCAAGTTGTGCCACAAATTTCTCTTCTCCCCAATTCTACTCAATACCTCCTTATTAGTTATGTAATCTACCCATCTAATCTTCAGCATTCTTCTGTAGCACCGCATTTCTAAAGCTTCTATTCTCTTCTTGCCCAGACTATTTATCGTCCATGTTTCATTTCCATACATGGCTACACTCCATACAAATACTTTCAGAAATGACTTCCTAACATGAAACTTCCTGGCAGATTAAAACTGTGTGCCCGACCGAGACTCGAACTCGGGACCTTTGCCTTTCACGGGCAAGCACTCTACCATCTGAGCTACCGAAGCACGACTCATGCCTGGTACTCACAGCTCTACTTCTGCCAGTATCTCGTCTCGTACCTTCCAAACTTTACAGAAGCTCTCCTGCAAAACTTGCAGAACTAGCACTCTTGAAAGAAAGGATACTGTGGAGACGTGGCTTAGCCACAGCCTGGGGGATGTTTCCAGAATGAGATTTAGCTGTGAGTACTGGGCGTGAGTTGTGCTTCGGTAGCTCAGATGGTAGAGCGCTTGCCCGCAAAAGGCAAAGGTCCCGAGTTCGAGTCTCGGTCGGGCACACAGTTTTAATCTGCCAGGAAGTTTAATATCAGCGCACACTCCGCTGCAGAGTGAAAATCTCATTCTGGACTTCTTAACACTTAAATCTATACTTGATGTTAACAAATTTCTCTTCTTCAGAAACGCTTTCCTTGCCATTGCCAGTCTACATTTTATATCCTCTCTACTTCAACCATCATCAGTTATTTTGCTCCCCAAATAGCAAAACTCCTTTACTACGTTAAGTGTCTCATTTCCTAATCTAATTCCCTCAGCATCGCCCGACTTAATTCGGCTACATTCCATTATCCTTGTTTTGCTTTTGTTGACGTTCATCTTGTACCCTCCTTTCAAGACGCTGTCCATTCCATTCAACTGCTCTTCCAGGTCCTTTGCTGTCTCTGACAGAATTACAATGTAATCAGCGAACCTCAAAGTTTTTATTTATTCTGCATGGATTTTAATACCTACTCCGAATTTTTCTTTTGTTTCCTTTACTGCTTGCTCAATATACAGATTGAATAACATCGGGGATAGGCTACAACCCTGTCTCACTCCCTTCCCAACCACTGCTTCCCTTTCATGTCCCTCACTCTTATAACTGCCTTCTGGTTTCTGTACAAATTGTAAATAGCCTTTCGCTCCCTGTATTTTACCCCTTCCACCTTCAGAATTTGAAAGAGAGTATTCCAGTCAACATTGTCAAAAGTTTTCTGTAAGTCTACAAACGCTAGAAACGTAGGTTTGCCTTTCCTTAATCTATCTTCTAAGATAAGTCGTAGGGTCAGTATTGCCTCACATGTTCCGATATTTTTATGGAATCCAAAGTGATCTTCCCTGAGGTCGGCTTCTACCAGTTTTTCCATTTGTCTGTAAAGAATTCGCGTTAGTATTTTGGAGCCATAACTTATTAAACTGATAGTTTGGTAATTTTCACATCTGTCAACACCTGCTTACTTTGGGATTGGAATTATTACATTCTTCTTGATGTCTCACGGTATTTCGCCTGTCTCATACATCTTGCTCACTAGATGGTAGAGTTTTGTTAGGCCTGGCTTTCCCAAGGCTGTCAGTAGTTCTAATGGAATGTTGTTTACTCCCAGGGCCTTGTTTCGACTTAGGTCTTTCAGTGCTCTGTCAAACTCTTCACGCAGTATCATATCTCCCGTTTCATCTTCATCTACATCCTCTTCCATTTCCATAATATTGATCTCAAGTACATCGCCCTTGTATAGACCCTCTATATACTCCTTCCACCTTTCTGCTTTCCCCTCTTTGCTTAGAACTGGGTTTCCATCTGAGCTCTGGATATTCATACAAGCGGTTCTCTTTGGAGAAAGAGAAACATCTCTTTAATTTTCCTGTAGGCAGTATCTATCTTACCCCTAGTAATATATGCCTCTACATCCTTACATTAGTCCTCTAGCCATCCCTGCTTAGCCATTTTACACGTCCTGTCGATCTCATTTTTGAGACGTTGTATTCCTTTTTGCCTGCTTCATTTACTGCATTTTTGTATTTTCTCATTTCATCAATTAAATTCAATATTTCTACTGTTACCCAAGGATTTCTATTAGCCCTCATCCTTTTACCTACTTGATCCTGTGCTGCCTTTACTACTTCATCCCTCAAAGCTAACCATTCTTCTTCTACTTTATTTCTTCCTCCCATTCCTGTCAATCGTTCCCTTATGCTCTCCGTGAAACACTGTACAACCTCTGGTTTAGTCAGTTTATCCAGGTCCCATCTCCTTAAATTCCCACATTTTTGCAGTTTCTTCAGTTTTAATCTACAGTTCATAACCAATAGATTGTGTTCCAAGTCCGCATCTGCCCCTGGAAATGTCTTACAATTTAAAACCTGGTTCCTAAATCTCTGTCTTATATAATCTATCTGACACCTTCCAGTACCTCCAGGATTCTTCCATGTATACAACCTTCTTTTATGATTCTTGAACCAAGTGTTAGCTATGATTAAGTTATCCTCTGTGCAAAATACTACCAGGTGGCTTCCTCTTTCATTTATTACTCCCAGTCCATATTGACCTACTACATTTCCTTCTCTTCCTGTTCCTACTGTCGAATTCCAGTCACCCATGACTATTAAATTTTCATCTCCCTTCACTATCTGAATAATTTCTTTTATTTCATCATACATTTCATCAATCTCATCAATACCAAAAGATATGATAGTGTTTATGTTTGTCTGTGAACAGTACCTGGAATTTTTTCATCCGAAGATAGGTTTTGGTCAACCTTCATGTTTTGGGAATATGTGATATGGTTAACAATAGATGAATATGATGATTGGGTTTTGAGTTTGGTAACATAGTTCCTTAATTTATATTTTCATATATGGAATGCAAAACAGGACAAAAAAAGAAACAAACAGAATTAATGTCTGTTCTAATGTCAGGGTACTACAGCAGTTTAACAGTTACCAATTGTTAATGCAGTGTCCATAATCAGTTTCTCATCAGGTTGCCTTCCATTCAGAAGGCTGTTGCACTCAGCGACTGTTATATTGACTGGCATATAATAGATTTGAGCTATTAGTCATCCTATTTAAGTTTTTTATTGGCAGATCTAGATTTCAGCTAAAAACTATCCATTCTCAATGCACTATCACTTTTGATCGATGCATGTAATGCCTGTTGGTCGGGCTTCATTCACAGTTCATTGAATAATCAGTTTCTGATATCTCATTTCCTTTTCAGTCTATATTTTAATAGTTCCACATCCCTGAAGATTCTCCTTCGTGATAGAATATACAGAACATAATTAATAAATGAATGAGTATGTAAGTAGTGTAGCATTCAGTGTTTTGTTTATGTTGGTCTTCTAGGTGCCTGTCTCCTGAAGCAGGACCGTGAGGGCCTAACTGCACTAAGTTGGGCATGCTTACGTGGTAGAATACAGGCAGCACAATGCTTACTAGACAGAGGAGCTGCTGTCAACCATGCTGATAAGACAGGACGCACACCACTTGATCTTGCTGCCTTCCAGGGAAGTGCAGGTCTTGTTCAGGTATGTTAATATGTATTATTATTTCTGAGTATCTCTCTCTTTATTACCACTAATACATCATATTGTATTTGACTCAGTCTATTTAATGTTACCAGTTTAGGTTCTTGATTTTGAAAGTGAACCCAAGTGAAAATATCTTATGAAGAACTGAAGAAGGGTTTGATCAACAGCCAGATTTGTAATTTAATAAGTCATTAGCAGAGTATAACATGAAAGGAGGGTTGCTAAGTAAACATCTTTCTTTTAATCCAGATACTTTGTTTTCCTCCATATTCCCCAGAACCCATCAAGATCTTAAAACCTTTGCAAATATCTATCAGGCTCTAAAACTGCTCTTGTCATACCTGAAATTTACTGTGAGACATCTGCTTGATATCCTTGCATCAGATGATGTGTGCTACATAAAACCCACCATGAAATAATTTACACTGTATGCTATTGGTACATTTATCATGAAAAGATGAAAATTTCTCTTCCTGGTACAGATGTTGCATTGAAATCAAAGAAATGTTGACATATGTTGTGCAACAATGCTCAAAATTGAGAAACGGATGGCTAAAATAATTTTTGCTCTTAAAGGTGATTGAAATGAAGCACTTTATGAAACTGCAGTTAAAAAGCACTAAATGTGTTATTGCAAGAATTAATAATTGAAGGTGGTTGAAACAGATAATGCCATAGGCATATAACAAGAAATTTTCCATTTCTGATGAGCTATGAGACAGATTTGTACAAGATGGGAGCTACATTTGCTGAATGTTTTATGTGAAAAAGAGATTCTTCATTGTTTTCTTGACCGTTTAAAAAAAGAAAACAACTGATTTAGTGTTCTGTAATGTGGGTCTTTCATATCACACAAGAAATAAAAACAGCAACCGAGCAATGAGTGGGAGCTGCAGCTATGCATTAATAAAAGGCGACTTGATTTCATATAACATGAAAGTTATGGTTGGTGTTTTTTACCATGCAAAAGGGATTCTTTTTGCAAAGGGTAGAACTATAACTGGGGAATACTATGCAGATCTGAACCAACTGAATGAAGAAATATGCAAGAAGAGTCCTGGTTTGCAAAAGACGGTTTACAATTTTCTCTATTCCCTTAGCAACCTTAATCATGTCTTTTTCTTTTCTGTCTGTGTGTCTTCCTTTATCACTTTTGGTCTTAACCAGTGTCACTTACTTCCTCACTCACTGTCTATTGAATTTTTTTATTAAAAACTGAAATGAAAGTAATTAGGTTAATATTGTCATTATTTGAAACAGGTAGGTAGTCATATAAATAATTCTGATGATAAGAAAATGATTGTCAAATTTTCAGCTTCTATAAGCTAATTTTCTATCTTTGTACCAGAAGCAGTACTTGAAAGAAGGAATCAGGTTTTATAAATAATAAGAATTATTGATTGGAAATGAGTGGAAAGGCAGAGAGTAAATGTCATTTGCAAGGAATGTTTAGTGAACTGTAAATCACAAAGTCTGGCAGCCTTCTACAGTTGTTACTGAATCCTCTTTTTTGGCTGGCCCCTCTCCATGCTATTTATGAGAATTCTATCTTTTGTACTTGATAAATTTGCTCATATTGTAAACTATTCTCTGTTGCAGCTGTTGATGGAAAAAGGAGCAATAATAGAACATGTTGACATCAATGGAATGCGCCCATTGGATAGAGCAGTTGGATGTCGAAATACACAAGTGGTTCACTGTTTTCTGAGGAAGGGGGCAAAACTGGGACCAGCAACATGGGCAATGGCAGCTGGCAAGCCAGAGATATTGTAAGTAACTTTGTGCTTCTTTTGTTCACACACACACACACACACACACACACACACACACACACACACACACACACACACACACTAAAAGTATTTATGATAATTTAATACTTGATGAGGCTTTAAGAAATCCTACAAATAAATGTCAAAGTGTGTTAAAAACAGAGTAAATAAAATAGATATGATTCATAAGTTATTCAAATAGTTAATAATAGATGTTATGGTAACTGTAAGAAGAGATGTTAACCATTTACATTTTAGTTGAAGGTAGAGGGGTATGGCTTCATTGGAACTCACTAACTAGACGGTGTCCCTTTCTAGATCTATTAAACTGATGACCTATTGATGTTATTCTCCTAATGTTGTGTAGAGATAAGCAATTTAAATGGTGAGCAGAATATGAGGTAGAAGATGAGGTACTACAAATTAGAAAAATATTATTTCAAACTGGGACACTGCAATTGGATTCAAGAAAGGTGCAAATATACCTGGCATGTATGCCAAAGGACATGAAGACAAACTATATAGATGATAGTCTTGAAAGGCAAAGAAGGGAAGTAACAGTATTAACAAACAAGTGGGCCTGTTGTGAGCATGGGAGTTGAAATGAAGTGAAAAGGTAAAAAAGAGAGAGAAAACAAATGAAAAGAAAGGGGATGAGATAATGAAATAACAGAAAGAAGAGTATGTACTTAACATGGCCAGGGGACACTAAATCACTGGCAATCTAGAAAGGACTACAATCCCTGTTGGATCTCGACAGAAACCACCAAGCTATAACAAGGGTGAGAGTTTTTTTAATAAAGGGATGTCTTAAGCTAGCAATTTGGGATGTAACAGGTCTGAGTATGAAGGAAACAGAACTGTTTAAGATGTTTAAGGATAGGAAAGTGCACACTAACAAGCCAAGAAGAACCTAAAGGGTACAAGAAAGTTTGAAGTGATATATAGCAATGTTGAAACAAATAAACAAGCTGGTGAAGGAGTGGCAGTGGTGGCAGATAGAAAATAAAGCTCAGTAATATAAAGTTATATTTGTGTAAGTCAAAAAATGATTATAGACAGATTTACTGGAGACAGAAGTCATCTAACAATTATAAGAGTATATGGCCTCAGGAAGGAAAAGATGATGAAACAGAAGGGCTTTATGAAATCTTTCAGAGAGAGCTGCACAAGTTGAACAACGCAGATCATATTACCATAATGGGAGACCTTAATACAAGAATAGGAAATAACCCAGCACTGAACGTTATGGGTCGTAAAGGAGTACGACTTGTCAACAACAATGAAGAAAACCTAATACATTTTGCAACCAGCAACAATCTAACAGTTGCTAAGATACTTTTGAAAAAGAAAGAGATTCGCAAGTTTGCTTGGAGTGCTTGTGGTGGAGGTCAGTAAAATATTATGGCATTACCAATAGCAGACTCAGTAAACTGATACAGGACGTTGGTGTTTCATGGCAGCTACATAAATCCCAATCATTTCCTGCTGGTGTCAGAAATTCCTTTACTAACTATATGGAGAAGGGAAGGCTGATTCATAAAATTAAGAGAGAAAATGAAGAACTGTATAAAATATACTCACTACAAGATCAAGACATTAGGGTATTTGTTGCATACTCACTACAAGATCAAGAAATTAGGGTATTTATTGCATTAGGCTAAGCACTTATTTCCAAAGTCAAATAACCAGTGAAAATATTGAAAAAGCATGAGCAAGGATTAGCTGTTTCATTCACATTACTGCACTTGAAGCACTTGGTAAAAAGTGTAAGCTGAGGAAGAAGAGAGGTCTGAGAATATTGAATAATGGAATAGCATCAGCCAGAGAAGAAAAAGAAAGCTCATGATGTGTATTATATTTGCAAACAAAAGTGGATAGCAATGAAGATAAATGTAATACAAAGTGAAACATAGCAAAAAGACACAAAATTGATGAGGCTTTCGTGGCCACTTGTTGACAAACTGCCTATTGGCTTCTGTGTCGGGTTCTTCGGCCGACGTTCATCTAATGATTTTTCTGACGTTTCGCCAGCACGAGTGGCTGGCATTGTCAAAGCTTCACCCTCCATTGCCGGTGGTGAACTGGAGCCGAGCTCGCGGGCGCAGACTATATGTACCTGGCGCGCCAACGTCCGAGGGCTTCTCTGCGGTCATTTCCGGTGCGGTTCTCCTCTTGCTACCTGCGACGGTCGTTCGCTGCAGTACGGGAAGCCAGGATCCGTTGACCTTAAGGCTTTCCTCTTTCTTGTTCAAACTGTTCGCGTGTTTTTGTATTTCTACAGCTTCTCTGAACAAGCGCGTGTGATAGTGGTTCTCTACAGCCAGAACTTCCGTGTCGGCGAATTTTATTACGTGGTCGGTCTCATTCAGTGCGTGTTCTGCCACGGCCGATTTCTCCACCTGCCCCAACCTGCAATGTCGCTTATGCTCCTTGATCCTGGTGTTAATGGATCGTCCAGTCATCCCGACATAAACTTTTCCGCATGTGCATGGTATGCGGTATATTCCCGACATTGAAAGTGGGTCTCTTTTCTCCTTCGCCGATCTAAGACACTCTTTGATCTTCCTTGTCGGTTTGAAGATCGTCTTTACGCCATGTTTGCGCAATATACGGCCGATTCTGTCCGTCACTCTGGGAATGTATGGCAGAAAGGCCGTACCCGACATTTCTTTTTCTGGTTCCTTACTTCGCCGAGTGTTTGGCTCAGTTACACTTCTAATATAATTTGTGGAGTACCCATTGCTCCTCAGGACTGTTTCCAGGTGTTGCATTTCTCGTTTGAGGTGTTGCGGCTCACATACTCGTCCTGCTCTCGTTACGAGCGTACTAATCATGCCCCTTTTCTGGCTCGGGTGGTGGTTTGACAGTTTGTGCAGGTATCGGTCCGTGTGAGTCGGTTTTCGATACACGCTGTGTCCCAGGTTTTCGCCGTCCCTTGTGACCAGCACATCTAGAAATGGCAGTTTCTTGTCCTTTTCTACTTCCATGGTAAATGTTATGTTGGCATGGAGGCTGTTCAAGTGTCTTAGGAAGTCACCGAGCTGTTCTTCACCATGGCTCCACACCACGAAAGTATCATCGACGTACCTGTACCACACCTTAGGTTTGCAAGTGGCCGAGTCCAGTGCCTGTGCTTCGAATTGTTCCATGAAGAAGTTGGCCACCACTGGACTGAGAGGACTACCCATGGCGACGCCTTCCAGCTGTTCGTAGAAGTCGCCATTCCACGTGAAATAGCTCGTGGTGAGACATGCATGGAAGAGCTTTCTGATGTCTAGCGGGAAAATGGAACCGATGTGCTCCAGAGCGTCACTGAGTGGCACTTTCGTAAATAACGAAACAACATCAAAGCTGACCAGGATGTCGTTTGGTGCAAGTTTCAGTTTCTTCAGCTTCTCAATGAAATGTCCTGAGTCCTTAATGTATGTGTCGGTCTTCCCCACGTGTGGTTGGAGCAGAGAGGCCAAGTGTTTTGCCAGCTTATATGTCGGTGATCCAGGAGCGCTAACGATCGGTCTCAGTGGAACGTTGTTCTTATGGATCTTGGGTAATCCATACAGCCGAGGTGGTAGGGCTTCTGTGTTGCGCAGGTTTCTCTGTATGTCCGCCGGCAGAGAAGACGCCTTGATCAATCGATTCGTATTCCGTGTGATACGTTGCGTCGGATCTGCGCTTAGTTTTCGGTACGTCGTCGGATCTAATAGGTCTCGGATCTTTTGCTCATAATCTTCGGTCTTCATTACGACGGTCGCATTCCCCTTATCGGCAGGCAGTACCAATATACTCATGTCGGCGTTGAGATTCTTAATGGCTTGTACCTCTTCTTTCTTCAGGTTGCAAGCTGGCGGTTTTGCTCGGCGCAGTATCCTGGCTGTTTCCGTGCGTATTTCCTCTGCCCTTTCACAAGGAAGGGCACGAATGGCTGCTTCGGTGTTGGCAATGATGTCCTCCATAGGTATGGTTCTCGGGATGATAGCGAAATTCCCTCCTTGCGCAAACATGGCGTAAAGACGATCTTCAAACCGACAAGGAAGATCAAAGAGTGTCTTAGATCGGCGAAGGAGAAAAGAGACCCACTTTCAATGTCGGGAATATACCGCATACCATGCACATGCGGAAAAGTTTATGTCGGGATGACTGGACGATCCATTAACACCAGGATCAAGGAGCATAAGCGACATTGCAGGTTGGGGCAGGTGGAGAAATCGGCCGTGGCAGAACACGCACTGAATGAGACCGACCACGTAATAAAATTCGCCGACACGGAAGTTCTGGCTGTAGAGAACCACTATCACACGCGCTTGTTCAGAGAAGCTGTAGAAATACAAAAACACGCGAACAGTTTGAACAAGAAAGAGGAAAGCCTTAAGGTCAACGGATCCTGGCTTCCCGTACTGCAGCGAACGACCGTCGCAGGTAGCAAGAGGAGAACCGCACCGGAAATGACCGCAGAGAAGCCCTCGGACGTTGGCGCGCCAGGTACATATAGTCTGCGCCCACGAGCTCGGCTCCAGTTCACCACCGGCAATGGAGGGTGAAGCTTTGACAATGCCAGCCACTCGTGCTGGCGAAACGTCAGAAAAATCATTAGATGAACGTCGGCCGAAGAACCCGACACAGAAGCCAATAGGCAGTTTGTCAACAAGTGGCCACGAAAGCCTCATCAATTTTGTATTACGCCTCTACGGGGAGGAGATTTGCAGATTGTACCGACGCCTTGACCAACGACGGAAGAAGAAAGCGCGACTGATGTCCTCTCTCGCCTTTCTGTCACGGTGCCGAGATGAATGTGCTACACCGAAGTTCTTGAGATGCAAGCGCCTATTCACCACCGCCCAAGCACATCGTATCTACGACAGAATGGAACGAGCTTTTCTTCGTGAGCGAATACATACAACACGGAGAGACTTGGCAAGAACGGATCAGGAACTTCTGGACATTTTCTATCAACTAAGTAGCAGAATGCATCGAGACGACTGGGACAAGATCGACAGCATCACTCACAGGAGCATGCAGAACGAACTCGAGCGCTGCACCGAGCGACAGAAGAAAAAGTTTGAAAGATGCCGGAAGCAGACCGACAAGGCGACTCCCGACATGTCACACACAGTGGTCAACCTCACTGAACGACAATTGACCGAAGCGGAAGTGTCTGTTCTTCAAAAAGGAGGGAATTTCGCTATCATCCCGAGAACCATACCTATGGAGGACATCATTGCCAACACCGAAGCAGCCATTCGTGCCCTTCCTTGTGAAAGGGCAGAGGAAATACGCACGGAAACAGCCAGGATACTGCGCCGAGCAAAACCGCCAGCTTGCAACCTGAAGAAAGAAGAGGTACAAGCCATTAAGAATCTCAACGCCGACATGAGTATATTGGTACTGCCTGCCGATAAGGGGAATGCGACCGTCGTAATGAAGACCGAAGATTATGAGCAAAAGATCCGAGACCTATTAGATCCGACGACGTACCGAAAACTAAGCGCAGATCCGACGCAACGTATCACACGGAATACGAATCGATTGATCAAGGCGTCTTCTCTGCCGGCGGACATACAGAGAAACCTGCGCAACACAGAAGCCCTACCACCTCGGCTGTATGGATTACCCAAGATCCATAAGAACAACGTTCCACTGAGACCGATCGTTAGCGCTCCTGGATCACCGACATATAAGCTGGCAAAACACTTGGCCTCTCTGCTCCAACCACACGTGGGGAAGACCGACACATACATTAAGGACTCAGGACATTTCATTGAGAAGCTGAAGAAACTGAAACTTGCACCAAACGACATCCTGGTCAGCTTTGATGTTGTTTCGTTATTTACGAAAGTGCCACTCAGTGACGCTCTGGAGCACATCGGTTCCATTTTCCCGCTAGACATCAGAAAGCTCTTCCATGCATGTCTCACCACGAGCTATTTCACGTGGAATGGCGACTTCTACGAACAGCTGGAAGGCGTCGCCATGGGTAGTCCTCTCAGTCCAGTGGTGGCCAACTTCTTCATGGAACAATTCGAAGCACAGGCACTGGACTCGGCCACTTGCAAACCTAAGGTGTGGTACAGGTACGTCGATGATACTTTCGTGGTGTGGAGCCATGGTGAAGAACAGCTCGGTGACTTCCTAAGACACTTGAACAGCCTCCATGCCAACATAACATTTACCATGGAAGTAGAAAAGGACAAGAAACTGCCATTTCTAGATGTGCTGGTCACAAGGGACGGCGAAAACCTGGGACACAGCGTGTATCGAAAACCGACTCACACGGACCGATACCTGCACAAACTGTCAAACCACCACCCGAGCCAGAAAAGGGGCATGATTAGTACGCTCGTAACGAGAGCAGGACGAGTATGTGAGCCGCAACACCTCAAACGAGAAATGCAACACCTGGAAACAGTCCTGAGGAGCAATGGGTACTCCACAAATTATATTAGAAGTGTAACTGAGCCAAACACTCGGCGAAGTAAGGAACCAGAAAAAGAAATGTCGGGTACGGCCTTTCTGCCATACATTCCCAGAGTGACGGACAGAATCGGCCGTATATTGCGCAAACATGGCGTAAAGACGATCTTCAAACCGACAAGGAAGATCAAAGAGTGTCTTAGATCGGCGAAGGAGAAAAGAGACCCACTTTCAATGTCGGGAATATACCGCATACCATGCACATGCGGAAAAGTTTATGTCGGGATGACTGGACGATCCATTAACACCAGGATCAAGGAGCATAAGCGACATTGCAGGTTGGGGCAGGTGGAGAAATCGGCCGTGGCAGAACACGCACTGAATGAGACCGACCACGTAATAAAATTCGCCGACACGGAAGTTCTGGCTGTAGAGAACCACTATCACACGCGCTTGTTCAGAGAAGCTGTAGAAATACAAAAACACGCGAACAGTTTGAACAAGAAAGAGGAAAGCCTTAAGGTCAACGGATCCTGGCTTCCCGTACTGCAGCGAACGACCGTCGCAGGTAGCAAGAGGAGAACCGCACCGGAAATGACCGCAGAGAAGCCCTCGGACGTTGGCGCGCCAGGTACATATAGTCTGCGCCCGCGAGCTCGGCTCCAGTTCACCACCGGCAATGGAGGGTGAAGCTTTGACAATGCCAGCCACTCGTGCTGGCGAAACGTCAGAAAAATCATTAGATGAACGTCGGCCGAAGAACCCGACACAGAAGCCAATAGGCAGTTTGATAGCAAAAAGAGTTGTAAGTTAAGCTAAAGCCAATAGGCAGTTTGATAGCAAAAAGAGTTGTAAGTTAAGCTAAAGATTAAGCACTAGGTTTGTTAGTAATGTTGAGGATGGGTACACAGCAGGCAAACACTAGCATATAAAATAATGAAACGTCTTAATAAGACAGACAAGGATACAGCCAATATAAAGTCAATAACTGAAAAATATAGGGAAATATATTATAAGAGATTATGGTACATTGAAAAACAGGAGCATCAGTAGAGAATGTCACAAATGTGAATGTGATCTTTTGACATATAAAGAAGTTGATGAAGTTGTGGCAAGAATGAAAAATAGGAAGGTGACCAGGAAGAATGGGCTAAATGCTGAGCTCATAAAACATGGTGGTACTTCACTGAAATTAAAAATGCTTTGTCTGTTTAATGTGTGCTGGACGAATAAGCATATACCAAGCACATTGTGAAGTACAGTCATCCCTCCTTTTTTAAAAAAAAGAGAGAGAGAGAACTGAATAACTGTTATAAATAGAGAGGGATAAAAAATTTGATAGAGACAGCATGTAAGATATATGCTAGAATGATTCTCCTTTTAGAAGAACAGAATGGTTTGAGGAAGGGAAGATAATGCACAATTCGTGTACTCATTATAAAACAATTCACAGAAAAAGGTATGAATTTAATATAAAAATGCATAAAGCGTTTATAGATTTTGTAAATGCCTCAGTTGTGTAAATAGGCAAATACAGTGGAGCATACTAGAGAAACTAGGTTATCTTAAACACATCATAAACATCCTGAAAGATGTGTACACAGACACTAAAATAATGATTGGAACAGATGCGAGAATTTCAGATATGATAGCTGTGAATCAGGCAGTGAGACAAGAGGGCAGTTTATCACTGACATCTGTAACAGTGGTTCTCATACTTCCCAATAACACTGACCCCCTGCTTATTCGGAAAGTGATCTACGGACCCCCTTGCAATGCAGTCTGAAAGTTCACATGGTATTAAAAAAAATTGTTAATTAGAATTGCTACTGACAAATATATATAGAAAAATAATGTGATAAGTAATTTATTCTAAAGATATGTGATTGTTGTCGAGTGAACAAAATTTCAATAGAAAATACAGTAAGTTAATACTGTGACAATATAGTAATACAGAAAATGCAGTAATACCATACAATAATTACAGTAACTGAAAATCAGTGTCTTACTTTTTTTAAGAAATCCACTTGATAAACAACGCTGTACAATGTGGGAGTCACTAATGTGAAGAATGAAATTCTTTGTGTTTTTCCACAGTTCCAGTAAAATCTGGAATAAGTTTTGTCACGTCAATATTAGGTCTGATTCCACATTAAGACAATTTTGCTTTTAAGGTTTTAATACTGCAAATAGTGGTAAAGGACTGGTCAAGTAACTAAGTGGTAGAGGAAGGCATCAAATGTTGCAATGCCTCTTTACACAAATTTTAATACTCTCAATGCACATGCAACCAAAAGCTACAAAGTTCATTTTCCTTGAAAACATTTTTCCATGAAATATTGCAGGATAGTTCAAATAGCTGTTCTTGTCCTGTTTCAGAGAGATTTCACCATTAGTGAAAGGGTCTTCAACCTAACAATTACCAGGTTGTGGACTAGGGAGATATTCTCTAAAACTTACAGCTAATTATATCAAGTCTCTTACAAGTGCTCTGCACTTCAGCAGAAAATTTCTCACCTGGAGTATCAGTGAAGTCCCTGAGCACCAGAAATGATGAATCATTATTATTGTGTAAGTTAAATTTGTTGAGAAAGAAGAAAATATCCACCCTCGACAGGCCGCTTTACATTATCAGTCAAAGTCAAACAATTTCTTGCTTGAAAAACAATGTTGCTTGTCCAAAAGAAACAAGCACACTTCATTATGCTGCTCAAGGAAGTGACAGAGAACTTTCCCTTCTGACAAACAGTGCAGTTTGTTATGTAAGAAAGTTGAGTCTGTTCACTGCCAATTTCTTCACATAAAACTGTGAAAAGACAGGTGTTTAGAGACAATGATGTGAGGAAATTAACAAGTATTGTAACTTCATCCAGAACACATTTCAAATCCAAAGGCATTTTTCTCACTGCTAAAGCTTCTCTATATATGAAGCAATGAGTACACTATCCCTGATACTAAAGGTTTTACTCTAGCCTTTAGGCCTGTCTTCCAACCTGTAAAAAATGCCCCAACAGAGAAAGAATTTCTCTTGCTTGAAGTAGTCCTATATAACGGTTGACCAGCTTCAGGGCAGAAATTTAGTAAAGTAGGGAAACATTTAAATTTACAAACTTAGGTGTAGTTTCTAAATGCTTTCTTTTTAGTAGCTGAAAAAATACGTCTTGCATAACAGCTGTGAATTACATTTTCTTACCGCACATTTCAAGTTTTAGGCATCACAGACCCCCTGGCTAGTTACCACACCCCCAGTGGTCCGTGGACCCCACTTTGAGAAAGTGATCTATAGTAATGATGAAACTGTAAAACCATTTTGTCTGTCTGCCTGAAAACACTAATGTCCAAAACTATTAGATAAATTTCATGAGGTTTTCACGGGCGACTTGAGCGTAGGTTGGGACAATGCATAGACTATTTCATCAAAATTGGGTCACGGAAAAAAAGATATCATAATTTAAAGTTTTATTAATATGAAAGTGTGTTTGTCTGTCATCTTGTCACCACTAAACTGTTGAACTGATGTGGATGAAATTTACTGTGGAAATAGGCTACTTAAGAAAGTGTGTAGTAAAAGATATATTCATTTGTGAATATTATGCGAATTACAGATATTATTTACTCTTTGCAAAAGCTATTCATTCTTTGACTTTTGAACTTTATCATACTTGTGGTAGGGCTTTTATTGATTGTTATGTTTTACACAGTACAATTTAACATAATGAATACAATGCTTATACGATCTTCCATATGTTTGATCTATCTTTCTGTCCATACTAATATTGTAAATATGAAAGGAACTCTGTCTGAAAAGATTTTGATAAAATTTGGAATGGAGATAGCTTGAACATTGAGGAAGAACATAGACTACCTTAGAAAGTATGTAGTACAACATATGTACTGATTTTAAGAATATAACACCAAATATGGAACAATAATTACTCTTTGAAAAAGCTATTTACTCTTTGACTTCTGCACTTTATCACATCTGTGAAAATGATTTTATTATTTGGTTTATTGTACACAATACGATTCAACACAATTAATATGATGCTTATATAATCCTCTTCTACATCTACATCTACATCTACATCCATACTCCGCAAGCCACCTGACGGTGTGTGGCAGAGGGTACCCTGAGTACCTCTATTGGTTCTCCCTTCTATTCCAGTCTCGTATTGTTCATGGAAAGAAGGATTGTCTGTATGCTTCTGTATGGGCTCTAATCTCTCTGATTTTATCCTCATGGTCTCTTCGCGAGATATATGTAGGAGGGAGCAATATACTGCTGGACTCTTCGGTGAAGGTACATTCTCGAAACTTTAACAAAAGCCCGTACTGAGCTACTGAGCGTCTCTCCTGCAGAGTCTTCCACTGGAGTTTATCTATCATCTCCATAACGCTTTCGCGATTACTAAATGATCCTGTAATGAAGCGCGCTGCTCTCCGTTGGATCTTCTCTATCTCTTCTATCAACCCTATCTGGTACGGATCCCACACCGCTGAGCAGTATTCAAGCAGTGGGCGAACAAGTGTACTGTAACCTATTTCCTTTGTTTTCGGATTGCATTTCCTTAGGATTCTTCCAATGAATCTCAGTCTGGCATCTGCTTTACCAACAATCAACTTTATATGATCATTCCATTTTAAATCACTCCTAATGCGTACTCCCAGATAATTTATGGAATTAACTGCTTCCAGTTGCTGACCTGCTATTTTGTAGCTAAATGATAAGGGATCTTTCTTTCTATGTATTCACAGCACATTACACTTGTCTACATTGAGATTCAATTGCCATTCCCTGCACCATGCGTCAATTCGCTGCAGATCCTCCTGCATTTCAGTACAATTTTCCATTGTTACAACCTCTCGATACACCACAGCATCATCTGCAAACAGCCTCAGTGAACTTCCAATGTCATCCACCAGGTCATTTATGTATATTGTGAACAGCAACGGTCCCATGACACTCCCCTGTGGCACACCTGAAATCACTCTTACTTCGGAAGACTTCTCTCCATTGAGAATGACATGCTGCGTTCTGTTATCTAGGAACTCCTCAATCCAATCACACAATTGGTCTGATAGTCCATATGCTCTTACTTTGTTCATTAAACGACTGTGGGGAACTGTATCGAACACCTTGCGGAAGTCAAGAAACACGGCATCTACCTGTGAACCCGTGTCTATGGCCCTCTGAGTCTCGTGGACGAATAGCGCGCGCTGGGTTTCACACGACCGTCTTTTTCGAAACCCATGCTGATTCCTACAGAGTAGATTTCTAGTCTCCAGGAAAGTCATTATACTCGAACATAATATGTGTTCCAAAATTCTACAACTGATCGACGTTAGAGATATAGGTCTATAGTTCTGCACATCTGTTCGACGTCCCTTCTTGAAAACGAGGATGACCTGTGCCGTTTTCCAATCCTTTGGAACGCTACGCTTTTCTAGAGACCTACGGTACACCGCTGCAAGAAGGGGGGCAAGTTCCTTCGTGTACTCTGTGTAAAATAGAACTGGTATCCCATCAGGTCCAGCGGCCTTTCCTCTTTTGAGCGATTTCAATTGTTTCTCTATCCCTCTGTCGTCTATTTTGATATCTACCATTTTGTCATCTGTGTGACAATCTAGAGAAGGAACTACAGTGCAGTCTTCCTCTGTGAAACAGCTTTGGAAAAAGACATTTAGTATTTTGGCCTTTAGTCTGTCATCCTCTGTTTCAGTACCATTTTGGTCACAGAGTGTCTGGACATTTTGTTTTGATCCACCTACCGCTTTGGCTAAAGACCAGAATTTCTTAGGATTTTCTGCCAAGTCAGTACATAGAACTTTACTTTCGAATTCATTGAACACCTCTCGCATAGCCCTCCTCACACTACATTTCGCTTCGCGTAATTTTTGTTTGTCTGCAAGGCTTTGGCTATGTTTATGTTTGCTGTGAAGTTCCCTTTGCTTCCGCAGCAGTTTTATAACTCGGTTGTTGTACCATGGTGGCTCTTTTCCATCTCTTACGATCTTGCCTGGCACATACTCATCTAACGCATATTGTACGATGGTTTTGAACTTTGTCCACTGATCCTCAACACTATCTGTACTTGAGACAAAACATTTGTGTTGAGCCGTCAGGTACTCTGTAATCTGCTTTTTGTCACTTTTGCTAAACAGAAAAATCTTCCTACCCTTTTTAATATTTTTATTTACGGCTGAAATCATCGATGCCGTAACCGCTTTATGATCGCTGATTCCCTGTTCTGCGTTAACTGTTTCAAATAGTTTGGGTCTGTTTGTCACCAGAAGGTCTAATATGTTATCGCCACGAGTCAGTTCTCTGTTTAACTGCTCAAGGTAGTTTTCAGATAAAGCACTTAAAAAAATTTCACTGGTTTCTTTGTCCCTGCCACCTGTTATCAACGTTTGAGTCTCCCTGTCTATATCCGGCAAATTAAAATCTCCACGCAGAATTATAATATGGTGGGGAAATCTACTCGAAATATTTTCCAAATTATCCTTCAGGTGCTCAGCCACAACAGCTGCTGAGCCAGGGGGCCTATAAAGACATCCAATTACCATGTCTGAGCCTGCTTTAACCGTGACCTTCACCCAAAAATAATCATTTCACATTTTGGATCTCCGTCAATTTCCTTCGATACTATTACACTTCTTATCGCTATAAACACACCTCCCCCTTCACTATCCAGCCTGTCTATGCGGTATACATTCCAATCTGAGTTTAGGATTTCTTTACTGTTTACGTCTGGTTTCAGCCAACTTTCTGTCCCTACTACTATATGGGCATTGTGACCGTTTATTAATGAGAGCAGTTCTGGGACCTTCCTATAGACGCTCCTGCAGTTTACTATTACCACATTAATATTGTTATTACCTGTTGCATTTTGCCTACTCCTACCTTGCCGCGTCTCAGGAGGCCTCTTGTCGGGCCTAGGGAGGGAATTCTCTAACCTAAAAAACCCCCATGTGCACTCCACATGTACTCCGCTACCCTTGTAGCCACTTCCGGCGTGTAGTGCACGCCTGACCTATTCAGGGGGACCCTACATTTCTCCACCTGATAGCGGAGGTCGAGAAATTTGCACCCCAGATCTCCGCAGAATCGTCTGAGCCTCTGGTTTAAGCCTTCCACTCGGCTCCAAACCAGAGGGTCCCATCGCTCATGCGCCGACTATAACACCATGTTAAAACTCACTTAAATCTTGATAACCTGCCATTTAGCAGCCGTAACCGATCTAACAACTGCGTCAGACACTTGTCTTATACAAGCATTTCTGACCACTGTGCCGTATTCTGCCTGTTTACATATCCCTGTATTTGAATATGCATGCCTATACCAGTTTCTTCAGCACTCCAGTGTAGATATTAGAACTATTGACACTGAGAAAGTGCTTGAATTGTAAAAAACTGAACCAAGCTGCATAGGCTGATGGAACCTCTTCACTTTCTGTATATAATTTTGAGAGGATTTAGTCCTCCTCCCCTTAAAAAGGGGATGAGTTAGCCCTCCATCATATTAACCATGACAGATTCCTCAAACAAACAAAAAAAAAACTATACCCAAAAGTTGAAAGAAAATGCAGCCTGTCTTCAAGAGTTTTAGCAAAAAGATCCATAAAACTACTGTGCAGTGTCATTGACATCCATCTGGTGCAAAATCTTAAAATGTATTCTGAGCAAATGTAATGCTAGTGGGCATGGATTCTAGAAACATAAGTCGTGTGAAACTTAACTCATGCTTTTTTTGCATGACATCTTGGAAGTCATGGATCAAGACAATCAGATGGATGCAGCATTTTTTGACTTCTGAAAAGCATTTGACTCAGTGGCACAACAGTGGTTATTAATAAAACTATGTTCATATTAGGCACCAAATGAAGTTAGTGACTGCATTCAGGATTTCTTTATAGGGAAGATGAAACATTTTCTCTTGGATGGAGAGCCATCAGCAAATTTAGAAGTAAACTGATGTAGCACAGACTTGAAAATGGATGTTAGCTACCCAGTGAAAGCCTACTTATCAAATTTCAAGAATCAATATTAAGTGAGGAAGCTGGGAAAATTCTGTGGCCCTGTAACTTCTGTAGTATAGCAAAGACAAAATAGACTAATAAGACAGACACAGAGGAATTTAAACAGAAATTCTTCCCATGCTTTATGTGCAAGTAATACAGGAAGAAACCCTAATCTGTGGTACAATGGTTATTACCCTCTGCCATGTTCTTTAAAGTGGTTGTAGGGTATGGATGTCGATGTAGACAGACAAGAGAAGTGCCTGCTTACCAACAGTTAACAGAATTACCTAGAGTGGCACAAGCATACAAAATATATTGATGCAAATATGAGAATTTTTAGCTTTCAAAACTTTTAATCAGTACCTCTTTCACAATGAAGGGTTAGAAAAAATAACAGGTAAAATGTATGTATTGGAAGAAAAGTCTATCAGAAAAGGCAATGAAATTTTAATCTTGACCTTTTGCCTATTGTTATTTCATTTCTTTTACTATACTTTGTGTCACTTGTGATCCCTGGTTTGGAACAAATGTTAATTGCCATCAACACTTGTACCTCCTGCTTTTTATTTATCCTTTTCCTTATCAATCATCCATTTGAAATGTTCATTACCTGCTGAATGAATAGTTTTGTTGCTGTGCAATACAAGTTATTCCGAATTGTGAACCACATGTGAACTCACAGTAACGGGCACACACTGATGAAGTTATTAACCATCACTTGTCTCTTCTGGATAAGGCAAAGCAAAATATGTGTATTAGCTTTGTATCTATCTTGCATCTCCTGTAAGTTGAACATTGCATTAAACAGGATGACTTTTGAAGAATCTGGTAGTCACATGAAAATTTTATTAATGTAGCATTAAAAGCACAATTTACAAAAGTTTAATGTATGACGTTTAGCATATGCACTTGTTTTTAAATAAGTAATGCGTCGGGTAAATGATATGGATATAAAACTTGTGTAGATTTCTACTGTTACATAATAATTCTTATTCTTTTTCAGGCTGATCTTGTTGAACAAATTGCTGGAAGATGGCAATGTCCTTTATAGAAAGAACCGTTTGAAAGAAGCTGCTCATAGGTATCATTACGCACTGAAGAAATTCCCCACAGAGGATTTAGGAGAACATATGGCCACATTTGAACAGTTACGGATAAACTTTCTACTCAACCTGTCACGATGCAAAAGAAAAATGAATGTAAGTTCAACACTTTATAGCATAAACATTTTTTTCATAGTTTGTGTACTGCAATCAATAAAAAATTTGTACCTTTCTCTGTCCCTAAACATTTTACTGTAACTTGTGAATACAAACTATTTTCATTTCTGCTTTAAGCATTTGTTTTTGTAACGTAATGTCACTTTTATTTTATTTTTAGGAAAATACTGAAGCAGTAGAACTAGCCAACCAAGTTTTGAAGATGAAACCTGACTCATTTGAAGCATTTTATGCCAGAGCCAAAGCCAGAATAGAACTGAGGTAAACAGGAAACTACATTTTGTAAATATGTAAATGAATATACAAGGTGTACAACTTTGCTTCCACCGTTTTTTTCCCAACATTTGAGGCTTTAATGAAACAAATTGGTTGCACATGTATCATTCAAAGTATTTTCCATCACTGGCCACTACTTTCTCCCATATTTTGGGCAGTGTACGAATCCCGCATCGAAAAAATTGTTCATCTTTTGAAGCAATTCATGAATCAATCCAATTTGTGACTTCTTCATGAGATCAGAAGTGTTGGTCAGCCAGGCCATGCGCCATTGATCTAAGCAAGTGATAGTCAGAGGGAGCAATGTCTGGAGAATACGGTGTATGGAATAGGACTTCCCATTTTAACGTTTCCAAGTACATTTTGACCTCTTTTGCAACGTGGGGTCAAGTGTTGTCATGCTGCAAAATCACTTTATCATGCCTCTCGCTGTACTACGGCCGTTTGTCTTTTAATGCTCTGTTCAAATGCATTTATTGCATTCAATAACGAGCACCTGTGATTGTTTCACTTGGTTTTAACACCTCATAGTACAAGATGCCTAGCTGGCCCCACCAAATGCAGAGCATGATCTTGGATCCATGAATATTTAATGTGGAAGCATGACTGGGATATCCCCAAGATTTTTTGCATTTAGGGTTATCGTAATGAACCCATTTTTTGTCCCCAGTCACAATGCATTGCAGAAATCCCTTCCGTTTTTGCCTCTGAAGTAACTGTTCACAAACACACAAACGCCGTTCAATGTATCTTGGTTTCAGCTCACACAGAACCCCAAGTTACTTCTTTCTGAATCGTGCCAATAGCCTTGACACATTTTGAAATGGCTTGCTGTGTCACTCCCACTAATTGTGCCAATTCTTCTTGAGTTTGACGCAAGGCTCCACTCAGCAATGTCTCCAATTCTGCATCTTCGAAAACATTCTCTCTTCCACCACTATGCCGGTCTACAACATTAAAATCACCATTCTTGAAGCATTGAAACCACTCATGACATGTTCTTTCACTAACAGCGTCCTTACCATACGTACTTGAGAGCATTCGATGAGACTTGGCTGCTGTTTTCTTCATATTGAAACAAAACAGTAACACCTCCTGCAGATGACGAGGATTTGGCTTGTAAACTGACATTTTCAATCAAGAACAACTTTATGATGCATACACAAATCGACTAATGTTTGAATGAGGTTGTGCTGACTGAGGTCCAAGCTAACTGCCTGATGTCTGTGATCTGTTTCTTTCGACAGCTTCTTACTGTTGTCGCCACCTATCAGCAAACGGCGGAAGCAAAGTTGTACACCTTGTAAAAGTTACGATTAAAAAGCAGTACACTCTATGGTCAGTTCTGCAAATTGAAGCATTTGTTTTTTTGTGTCAGCTTTAGTTGCAATGTCCAGTGAAAATACTGTAATGAAAAATTATTTAGTGTGGTACAATTTGATCAAAACAGACCATGTATAATTCATAGAACTATCCAAACCGTAGAAGTATTTCAGTGCTAAAACATTCAATACACTTTTATCTGCTATTTTTTGTGTAAAGTGGAACGTGCCTAATGCAGAAACAGAGTGCAGATTAATAATGCATTGTATAATGCAGAATAGAGCTTATACAGTACTACAGTATACATTAGTTATTCATGACCCTATGACGATACTACTTTTAAAACAAAGATTGTACAGCTATGACAATGCTATTAAGCAGCAAAAAACCAAGAAAAGAGGTTCGGCGCAACACAGTGATGCAGGACTGGACATCAAACCATGTTGCTCTGTGCAACAATGAACAATTATGCTCAGTGTCAGTACTTCAAAGGAAATAGTTCATTCATGGGCACTCTGTTAGTCAGCATTTCTCATTTTCCATTATTATTGATGTGAGCAGGTTTGTCCTGAAACATTCTTGTGCACCTATGAACACACTGCTGTGCTCAGTGAAAGAGGTGGATGTTGTTCCGTTAAGCAGTGGTTTACACAGCAAGGTCAAGAATTCCAAAGAAATGCACTACCTGCATTATTTTCTGCCGGTTTCAGTTGACTAGTAGAACATTAAGTGAGAAAATGATGTCAAATAAAAAGAACGGCTCACTAACACTAAATGAAAAGATTAAGGTAATTCAGGTGAGCGAGAAAAACAAACTCTCTGTGTGAAATAATGTTTTGTTTCAAACACATTAAAACACAAATTTACAATACTTTAATAAGCAACTATAAGATACAAGATGAATGGATGAAAGGGAATCAGAAAATAAAAGGAAGTCAAAGAAGATGGGAAATAAAGAAATTAATGAGATAGTGTGGGAATGGTTTGTAAGTGTGTGGGCAAAAAACTTCCTTTTGTCTGGATCCATGTTACAGAGTGAGGCTCTGAAAGTCACTGAAGAGCTTGGAAATATGGAGTTTGAGAGGCATCCACATGATGGCTGGATATTTTCAAAGCTGGCTGCAACATCATGCAGAATGAAATGTATGGGGAAGCTAAGGGTGTGCAGGAAAGTGTAGCAACAGAATGTAAGACAATATTGTACAACCTAATTGTGAATGATGACCTGAAATGTGTGTTCAGTGTCAATGAAGCACAACTGTTTTATTGCCTGGTGCCTTCAAAATCTAGGAATTCGAAGTTAAAAGTGCACTGGCAGAAAAATGTGTAAGGAAAGACTGTACTCTGTGTGGAATCATGTTAAGTGAAACAGGGAAGCCACTGGTGATTGGTAAGGTGGGAAAACTGCATTGTTTCTGAAACATAGATGTCAGTAAGCTTCAAGTCGCATGGTGAAGCAATAAAAAGGTGTGGATGTTGAGTGGTCTAACAGAAGAAAATGTTCAAATGTGTGTGAAATCTTATGGCACTTAACTGCTATGGTCATCAGTCCCTAAGATTACACACTACTTAACCTAAATTATCCTAAGGACAAACACATACACCCATGCCAAAGGGAGACGAACCTCTGCCGGGACCAGCCACACACTCCATGACTGCAGCACCTTAGACCGCTCGGCTAATCCCACGTGGCAATCTAACAGAAGAATGGCTGGGCCCTTTCAGAGCCAAAATGGAAAAAAGTAAATTGCCAAGCTCTCATTTTCCTAGACAATGCAACCTGTCTCCTGAAAATCTTGTGAACAAACATGAAATCCCATTATAGGCAATTACTGATGCAGTCTGTTATTCTTAGTGTTGAAGAAGCCTAAAAAGCATTTGTTTCTGTACTGAATTGGCTTTGCAGTAAGAGAAATAAAGCCCAAAACAGTTACCAAGCACTTTAGTAAAGTGGGGCTTGGAGGTCAAAAACTTGTTTTGTGCCCATTGAGGTACAAGAAAATGCAGTAGCAGTTGCTGAATTAATTAAAATAAGAAACATTTCATATAATACACATGACTACTTTCAAAGTGATACTTTCTGTCAGCTCACCCCAATTTTACTTCAGAAACAGATTTAATAGAAAACTGCAACACAGAAGATGAACAGGAAGAAACAAAGGAAGGGGAAGAGGAGCAAAATAAAGTCCCCAGAAAAATTAATATGCCTGAAGAAGCTATTGCATGCATAAACAATGTTGCAATTTTCAGCACACCCAAAGTCTCCCAAGCTGTTGGAACAATTGTATAGTGCAAAAAACTGTGTAGAAAAACAATTTTGAACAGGAAATTCAAACAGGTTTTCTTCCATGACATGTGGTGAAAAAAGTGAAAAGCAAAGCAAATAAACACAGGAATAAAATTTGTGTACATATAACCATTAAAAATTTTAAAGTTAGTGTAAAAATATAGACATGCCATATGATTTATCAGTGTAGTAGTCTGGTGTTCTGTTGTACAATATACAGTTAATGAACATTTACTGTGCAGGAGTGAAAGCACATAAATACTTGCATAATTACAAATTTATAATTTCATGTGTGATACTTGACAAATTTTATGTAGCCTAGTGAATTTTGTGTAATCTGAAAACTTGTTCAATTTGGAAAATTATTTTAGTCCCATTCAATTCTGTTTTGAGCAAGTTTTACTGTAATATTAACAATAAATATGAAGCCATTGTCTGACAGCAGAGTGTAGTTCAGCTGAGGCAAACAAACACATTCATGGACAACATTTCTAAATTGAGGATTCACTTAAGCTCATTTGCTTATGTCTGACGGAGGGCGTGTGTTCCTTGAAATGAGCTCCTTGGGGACTCATTCCCCCCCATTTCAACATTGTCAATCTTCTGTTTTTGCCTTCTCTCCTTTTCACTGCAGAATGCCTTTTGAATTTCAAAGAATCTTTTTTGACCATACTATAACGGTATGGACAGTGTCTTGAAAGGAGGGTATAAGATGAACATCAACAAAAGCAAAACAAGGATAATGGAATGTAGTCGAATTAAGTCGGGTGATGCTGAGGGAATTAGATTAGGAAATGAGATATTTAAAGTAGTAAAGGAGTTTTGCTATTTGGGGAGCAAAATAACTGATGATGGTCGAAGTAGAGAGGATATAAAATGTAGACTGGCAATGGCAAGGAAAGCGTTTCTGAAGAAGAGAAATTTGTTAACATTGAGTATAGATTTAAGTGTCAGGAAGTCGTTTCTGAAAGTATTTGTATGGAGTGTAGTCATGTATGGAAGTGAAACATGGACAATAAATAGTTTGGACAGGAAGAGAATAGAAGCTTTCGAAATGTGGTGCTACAGAAGAATGCTGAAGATTAGATGGATAGATCACATAACTAATGAGGAGGTATTGAATAGAATTGGGGAGAAGAGGAGTTTGTGGCACAACTTGACGAGAAGAAGGGACCGGTTGGTAGGACATGTTCTGAGGCATCAAGGGATCACAAATGTAGCATTGTAGGGCAGTGTGGAGGGTAAAAATCG
This sequence comes from Schistocerca nitens, assembly GCF_023898315.1. Lineage (NCBI taxonomy): Eukaryota > Metazoa > Arthropoda > Insecta > Orthoptera > Acrididae > Schistocerca > Schistocerca nitens. Next base: position 720,719,440 of record NC_064618.1, read on the forward strand.
TAGAGGGAGACCAAGAGAGGAATACACTAAGCAGATTCAGAAGGATGTAGGTTGCAGTAGGTACTGGGAGATGAAGAAACTTGCACAGGATAGGGTAGCATGGAGAGCTGCATCAAACCAATCTCAGGGCTGAAGACCACAACAACAACAACATGAATTTTTCAATTAATAAAGTATGTAGCCAACAGTTGCCAATTTTTTAATTTATTTTTAGACTTGGCCCAGGTTTTAATGCCATGAAAGGTATCTTCTTCAAAAGAACAAAAAGTTACTTGGATTATATTACGCAAAACGTGTTACATCCATCATGAGCTGATGCAGTCAAGTCACATACAGACTTGAGTACCTCAGCTTGTGATGGAAGTAACATCTTTTACAGAATGTTTTACAAAATGAAGAAAATCCCCTTAGTGGCACCAAAACCTGGGTCATGTCAAAAAGTGAATAAAAATTGGTAACTGATTGGCTATACAATTTTGTTATTGGAAACTTACTCACAGCTGCTGCTAACAGCCATGTTCTAGATCGAATTCAGTTCTTCCAGTTCACGTAATTATTGTACTGTATGTGGTAAGACATGCTATTACTTTTCTTACACAAAAAGTAGTGAATTATGACTGTATTGCAATGGAAGATCTGAGGCACTTAACTTTCAAATCAGCCTTATTGATCAGAACATGGGGTAGAGACTATAGCAGCACCTTGCTAATTATCACTAAAAGCTAAATTTCTATGTCTAGTAATGGTAACCTCTTTTTTTCATGTATCTTATCTGAACATTGCCCTGCAATTATTGTTGTGGTTTCCCGAGTTTCCATTTTATAAATAATTCATAATATGTATTGTAGCTGATTCAAGGAATGTGCATGCTGCTACAGTAATTTGGATTTATGTTTCAGGCTTCTTGATGAGGCATTAGATGATGTACAGGATGCTCTACGTGTGGCACCAGCTCAGAATCGTGATGTTCGACGTATCCTTTGCAAAGTACGAGAGGAATTGCGTACAGAGATGGCAGCAACTGGGGCATGCCCTGGAGCTCCCTTGTCTTCCTTGACATTAGGAACTGCAACATCTGTTGATACTCTTCATGAACCAGAGACAAGGGTTTAAGTGAGAGTGTAATTTTCTCTCTTTATGGCACCCAGTTGCACCTCATCAAGCAGGGAGCTTGGTGGATATATACTGCACAATTGTGCTGCATGATGATCGAGTATCTCGAGATGTTAAGACTGAGCTGGCAGTTAAATCATTTGCTGTTCTGCCACAGTATCATAAATTGTATCTATTTTATGACTCTGACAATGCAATTGTATACATTCTTTGTAATTTCATTGTAAAAAGTCTGGTAAGAGGTTATCAGTTGTTTCTGCCGGTGTAGCTGTACTTTTATACTAAAATGTAACAAATGCTGATTCCTACATTTCTAATATATTTCTTCTGTAATATGTAATGAATTATTTTTAAATTGTATGTAGTTACGAAGTCGGTCTGGTTTAAAGGACCTTAAAATTGATATCTTGCCAGAAAAATATATGATGGTGTTAATAACTGAAAATTAGTGATTTCATTTAAATAAAAATGGTGAGTTTTATTTCTGTTATTGTTCACTCATTTTCTTTCCTGATATCTCCTGTTCTCTTTAGCTCTGCCAAAATGGGGGTGAAAAATTGCAAATTGTCTCCAATATTCAAATAATTCAAGTGACCCGGGATGCGTTTTGTGTTTCAAATCCCACTGCAGACATACTACAGCAAAAGCCTAATATAACAATGAGAACAGTCAATTTTTGACAATATAATGTAACTGGATAGGTAACAAATCTTCTCACCAAGCAGTGGCAGAACACACATAAAAGAAGGTTATAATCAGGCAAGCTTTCAGAGCCAGAGGCTCCTTCTTCAGGCAGAAGGGATGAAGGGGAAGGAAGAGGGGCGAAGGAAAAGGACTGGAGAGGTCTAGGAAAAGGGGTAGATTTCGGTAGTCACCCAGAAACACGGGTCAGGGGATACTTCTCATCCCATCCATTAAGTCTCCCCTGACCTGCGGTTCTGGGTGACTTTTCCGAAATCTACCCCTTTTCCTAGATGTCTCAAGTCCTTTTTCTTCACCCCTCTTCATTCCCCTTTAACCCTTCAGCAAAAGCCTGTACATTATATATGCTTACCTATAAAACTTGGGAAGGACATCCATGTTTGTTGAGAGCTTCAGTCTAGGCCATATGTGAAGCATCAGCCAGGTTTAGCTAAGAAGGGAAAAGTGCAGTTTTACAGAACTCTAAAACCTGACTTAGTGGTGATATCCAGAAGGAAATTAATGGTGGAAAATGGGAAGTAGTTCACGAAAGGCACATAGAAGTTGAAAACACTATGAATCCAGTTTTCCTTTGCAGCGTGTCATGGACAGTTACAGTGAAAGCTGAGAGGAATGGTTGCTAACATCTTGGGTAAGGAAATGTGTTACAAAGAAAGAGGTTTATTTAACACACAGGACTAGCTCAAATGATGGCTTACAACTGGGATGACCACAGTGCCCAAACATGCACTTGTGTACAATGTGCTGCATGTGTACAGTCCAGGTCTCAACCTGTCTTGGCATTACTTCATATGTACTGGCTTTGTTAGGTCCTTTTGAGTTATGCTCAATCCCTCTCAAAACTACTCGATATGGTGTGATGTTTCATTTAACAGTGCAATATGTTACTCTTTCTTCAGGCATCTGGTGCAACATTTTTTCAGTCAGCATTATTTTCTTCTGTTCATGGTGACAGTGCTGTTTATCCCAGGCATTCTGCTCATGGTATAAAGGAAGTTCAAAGGTCCAGTGGCTGTTGCAATGGGACATACACTCAAAAAGAGGCAGTCTAGCGACCTATAAAAATGAACAAGAATCACAGTTCTTTTTCAAAGAGAAGGGCGAGAATTCTCAACGTCTATTATGCAGTTGTATAATCACCAGGCATTCCAAATTTGCTATAGATGGCTTTACACCATGTATAATGAATGTAAAGACTTATTCAGTGCTGAATGAGCAAAAAATTACAATGGTCAATAGGTAATTTGTATGGGTTTCATTCATTTGTACAACACGAAGCATTTCATGCTGAATTTGCAAACATGGAGCACATGATAAGACTAGTAAATTTTCTGAATTCACATGCATTACTGCACCACCATTTTTGATGGAACTGAATTAGAGTCTGGAGAATCAGAATCAGAATTTTATTGTCTCATAATGTACAAGTTAAATCATTGATTTTATGTACGGGAGACTCGTCAGATGTTCTATATTACTGCAAAGTACATTGGTGAAGTCAAGGGGCAGGCCTAAAATGACTTTTTGGATTTAAGACTGATATTGTTGAATTCTGATGGACAAAGGAAAGCAGGAACCATAATCCGAAGGCCCAACACTTCACATTTATTGCACACTTGAATGCCCATTGAAACATGAAAATCAACTTACTTATTATTTGATGGGGAAAGTGTAAGCACCTTATAAGAAAATTGCATTGTGGTAGGGACAACTTATGACAAAGAACAATGCCCATTTCTCTAGTCTCCCTGGTGATAAGGAAAATGTGAATTTTGACTAGTTCATTGCAATGTTGAAAGAATTAGAATGACAGTTCCCTAAACATTTTCATGATACTACCAGTCTCACATTTGTATTTGACCCTTTGCCATCTCATTTGAAGGCACCCCTGTGCATTTGCAGATGGAGCTGAATGATCTGCAATTTATGCATCTCATTTAAAAGACAAGTTATTTTATGTCAAAACTTCCCAGAAGTTCTAGGAAATTTTCCTCCTGACGAGTTCCAAATCTCCATAATGGGACTTCAAAAACGATAACAATGTTTTGATCACTGGATGTATCAAAGTGGTTTCTCCCTCCCCCCCCCCCCCCCCCCAATTATGAACTTAAATATGTCACATTTATGTAGCAACCTGAGTGACATGAAAAACAGAGAAACTGTTTGTACCTGTCTGTGTGCTTACAGTTTGGGCCAGAAATAAATTTCATTATGTATTCAGCGAACCAGAAATAATACTGAAAATTGTTCTTATTTGTGGCAAATGTTGTTGAGAAATGTAGCCATTGGAATGTTGGCAGAGTAATTCTAGACGATAAAATTTAACAGTCTAATATTGCTCCTTATTATTATAGTTGTATAGAGATTCAGGTATTTGAATTTTCTAATACAGCATAATATAAAACAAAGTTGCAACAAGCCATTCATTGTTTCTTGGTGACTGCATAGCAATCCAATGCAATGAGTTCATAGTTTAGGCCATCTTCCCTCACAGGCAGTTTGGAATGGTAGTGGAGGAAGTGTGCAGTCAGCCACAAGAGACCCACAAACCTGCGAGAGCTCTGCACATGTGCAGAGTTTTGGGGCATCCCTGAAAAACTCTTTACTACATGATCCCAAAAGATAAAAATCATCAAGTGACACAAAAAAACTCAAGATCAAAGTAAAGACATTGTTAGACATGACACACAAACTAGGTAAGTCAAATTATATTCAAACCACCCCCACTGATAATCTTAAATTCAAATCATTGCTCACTGATGTAAATGCACTCTTCCTAACAGTACCTGAAAATATGGGGAAAAAGCAAAATATGTACAGCCTCATTATCTACGACCTCAACTGAAACACGAAGCCTGTACAGCATCGTAGAAAATTTTTTATTCTTTGTAGTGCCAGTCAGTAGCTGCAAGCAGAGATATGCCGTGTAAGCTGTACTTTAAGTCAACAGTAATTTATATTTTATGTTTTACCATTGACCTCAAGTACAGCTTACAAGGCAAATCTCTGCTTACAGTTACTGGCTGTAACAGAAATAATGACATGGACTCTTCAATGTATAGAAAAGAAAAAAAAATATGGTGCCGTACAGGCTTTGTGTTTCAGTTACTGTCATAGATGACATGGCTGTACATAGCACATTTTACTTGGAGATTTAAAATAAGAATGTTATGTATGGTGCAATGGTTTTGTACACTGTGAGGGCATTTATAATATTACATGTGATATGAGGATGGTAATGAAACCACCAAAATTGGTCATCCATCACTTTGTAAACAATTTATTAATGTTAAATGCAATTGAGACAATATATAGTAAAATTCTGATTGTTTTAAAAAGTTTTCAAATTTTTTATAATTTTACTATTGACTATCTGCTTATGATCACTTTCTCCTGTTCTGACAATGTCAGATATATTCTATAACGTACTAAAATCCTGTGTTGCTTGGATAGTGTCCCTCTTGAATGGCTTTTGTAACCAACAGATGTGTCAAAGTGTATTTCCTCAAAGATTAAAGTATATGGCAGTTAACTAACACTCATTTATAAAAAATGGAGATTAGCAAGCAATTTCTAATTACAGATCCAGCTCTCTCCATTCTGTGTAGTTCAGGACAGAACAATACATACATGTTCTAACTTCACACATGATCTAGGGAACACTGGTAATGACCACAAGGAATTCTGCCTATTCCACTGTCCCTCCACCTCTGTGCAGAGTGTCAAGTTAGATCATGTGAATGAGGGGCGTGAGAAAAGTAATGAAACTGACAATACTGAGAGCGATTCGGCAATGTTGTGTTGTTCTACTCACATAGACTGATGTGTCCATCCCTTCCAAATGCTCAGTTAGAGTTTTATCTCTGTACAGCTGTCACATGATTTCTGAGAGTGCCGTCAGTGAAGCTGTGTTTTGTTATGTTACAAAAATGGAACAGTGAAATTTACAGCAAGGTTACGACACTAAGTTTTGTGTTAAACTTGGGGACTCCATGAGTGTGGCCTTTGAAAAGTTGAAACAGGCCTATGGGGAATGTTCCTCATCAAGAGCACAGATTTTTTGCTGGCACAAATCATTTTTGGAAGGCCGAGAACCTGTTGAAGATGAACCTCGCCCAGGGAGACCTCCAACTTGAAAAAATGATTAAAATGTTGAATGTGTGTGTGCTCTTGTGAGATTGGACCAACATTCAGCAACCTGTTAAACTTACACTCTTTCACCATACATCAAATTTCGACCAAAATTTTGCACATGCAAAAGATTTTTTGCCAAAATAGTACCAAAAAATCTCACAACTGAGCAGAAGGACAGTCGAAGAAATGTGTGTGTTGATCTTCTTGAGAGGATTGCCAATGATCACAAATGGTTCACTCATGTGCTCACAGGTGATGAATCCTGGAGTTTTCAGTATGATCCTGAGACAAAGCAGCAAAGTGAGGTGTGGCACAGTGAGATATCTCTTCAACCGAAAAAAGCTTGAATGAGCAAATCAAAGGTCAAAACAATGCTGATTTGCTTTTTTGACAGTATGGGTATTGTGCATAAAGAATTTGTTCCTTCAGGACAAACTGTCACCCAACTGATTTGTAAAGATGTCCTTGGAAGGCTAACAAAAAGGGTGGATTGAGTGAGACTGAACATTGCAGATGACTGGATGTTGCATCATGGCAATTCTGCATGTCACACAGCCTCTTCCATCACGGAATTTATGACCTCAAAAGCCAGTCCTGTTGTTTCATAGCCTACCCTCCTCCCGTTTACCTGATCTGAGTCCTGGTGATATTTTTCTTTTCCTGAAGTTGAAAAAATGTCTTAAAAGGAAATAATTTTGTGACTGGAGAATGTTCAAAAGAATGTGACTGACATGTTAAAGGCCCTACAAGTTGAAAACTTTCAGTGCTGCTACCAAGACTGGGAACAATGACTCCACCGGTGTATAGCTGTCAAACGGAACTACTGTGAAAGGGACAATATTGTTGTTTTTAAAAAAATAGAAACTTGGGCGAATAAAAAATTGGTCTCATTATTTTTCTCACACACCTCATATTGAACTACTGTTCTGACAATAATATTTTAGCAATCACCCAATGTGGCATCTACCAAGGCTTCTCTATAGAGAAAATATATGAACCCACAAAATCCATCCTGGTGTAACTAAACAAAGGGTCATACTAACAAATGATATCACATTTAAATGAAACTAATTTTGGATTGGGGAAACCTTAATTATAATTCTTTTTAAGATTTGGTGTTTGGCAATCCCCCATTCTTGAGCTAGATAAATGATTTACTTGGCATGTTGGAGGCTTTTTAGAATACTATTAAAGCAAAACTGGTGAAGGCTTTCAACTGGTTCACAGCAAACAACATACCCTCAATCTTACAAAGACTCAATAGTATTTGATTCCAAACAAATAAATATTATTTAAACGTGCTAGGAATAAAGATCAATGGACAAACACTGCATTAGGCTACATGCGACATTTCTAAGCATCTGTGTGGATGATGAATAGAGGTGGTATCAGCATGTTGATAAGTTATTCCATAACACTCATTTCTGCCTCCCTTGCGCTTTGCAATCTTTCTCACAGTGACCTGCAGACAAGGTTGCTAGCATACTGTCACTCATTATTGTACTATGCTATAATCTTCTGAGGCAATGCAGCTAAGGTAAAAAAATGTTTATTCTACAGAAGTAAACAAAAGAGATTCTCATGTTAAATTAATTACCAAACATGTTACAGGGGCCTCTTCAGGTACCTGGAGATTCTACAGTTATGTGCCAATACATTTATTCTGTAATCATAATGTTTGTTAATAAAAGGAATGAACTGTGAAATTCACAATCATAATATTAGAAATAAAAGTAATTTCCATATAGCATATGGATCCTTGTTTAGGTTCCGGAAAGCAGTTTTATATTCTGATGCAAAACTCTATTATGGGTTACCCACAGACACCAGATAGGAATTTGGAAGTCCTCAGATATTTTTAAAAAAGATAGAGTACATTATTGGCAATCCTTAAATAGGAAAGGCAAAGGTCCCGAGTTTGAGTCTCGGTCGGGCACACAGTTTTAATCTGCCAGGAAGTTTCAATCCTTAAATAATTTTTAACTTTTCCTTTGTATAGATTTCTATGGTGGTCTCTGAAACCAGTAAAATTACATAAATATTTAGTATGAGGTAGTAGATAAAAAGACCAGTTGAGTATTATAAGAGGGGGGTGAAGTGCATTTTTCTATAGTAGCTCCTTCTCCTAATATATATATATACACACATAAAATAATGTAAAAGTAATTACTGTTATTACATAGGCCACTGAAAAATATTTGTTATTACTTTTTGTTCATGGTTGTTTAGGCACTGAATCCATATCGGACCTCAGTTTTACATATGTAATGAAGTAATTTTATTTTTCTGTATAACAAAAGGTTTATTGGACTATAGACTTTATCACAAAAAATTGTGTCCAGTAGCTTATGATTTCATTTCTCTCTTCTCCTTATCTCATTAATGCCTGAATTATTTTTTTGTTGATTTTTTTTTTCATTTGTTGCTATTACCTTCTTCATTACACTGAGAAAGAAGCATTAATGCAATGGCAATCCTGCAAAAAACAAATTCAAAGAATTTAAAACATTAACTGCACAAAGTTTGTACATACATGTGTCAATACTACTTTTAGTGGTAAACAGAGATTTTCATGACCACAACACAAGAACTAGATAAAATTATTATATCTGAAGCAAATGACTGAATTACAGATAGAGTACCTACAAATGCAGGAGGCTTATTTTATAGCTAACTTACTCTTAGCATAAAGAGCATAAAGGAACTGAGCACCTTCAAAAGAAAAGTGAATCAGTAGGACACATGTAAATATGAAGTTGGAAATGGAGTAAAACACTTCCTTTCTCATTTATGGAAGGAAGGAAAAAGAAAACAAAGTGTACAGCTGCAAATACAGAAAAGAACATCTAGACTAAGTATTTTGGGGGAATATAGTTTAAATGAGTTTTCATTGCGTGCAAATGTTTAAATATTTTCTGCAATGTAGCTAAATATATATGATCTAACTAGTTTACAGTTTGTATTAATGTATTTTAGTATATTCAGTAATATGGAAAAAACTTGTAACATTATAGACTTTTCTTATGCATTCAAAACTGTTGCATACATTAATGCGGGCTATTAGCATATCCCATCAGTGTGTATTACTATTGACTATCTGTTATTATTATACAAAAAATTGTTATTATGTATCAATGACAAATTTCTAAGAAATTTGTTTATTCTGTATAAAACTAGTAAAATGACACATCTAATATCATTATGAAACATAAACTATGGGGAAAAAGCTATTGCTATCTTAAGTGAAAATGCATATTGTACATTTTTGGTTGTAATATAATACACCATACCACATACAGGGTGTCCCAGGAAGAATGGTCAGTATTCAGGTATATGACAAGAAAGGTCATTCAAAACAAAAACGAAGGATGGCAGTCGAGTTTAGGGTCATTCTGCAAACCCACGTCATGCATTCTATGACAGCCAATGAGCATATAGCAGAGTTCTGTGCTGTGAAAGTTGTATGCAGTGCGACCATTTAATGTGATCGCAGTAAGTTATTTAGTGGATTTTTATTCAGTTTGTTGCAAGTTGTCATGGCGGTAAGTGACATATTTTACACAAGCAAGTGAGAGACATAATTTGTGGGATACCCACTTACATCAAGTGTAAAGCGCACGTCATAATTGATAGTCGAGGAACTTCAGCATGTTTCCTTACTGCTGAGAATATCTTTTAACATTTGGTACTAAGTTCACACAAGTTTTATCTGGAACTGCAGAAACAACAAGCTGTCATGCCATTTACACAGAAACAGAGCATTTTTCTTTTTTATGACAAATTTGGGGGATACAGTTTTATGTTGCAGTCTCAGTGCCCCCAAAACCTTGTTCTCTGAGAAAAATTAAGAAATTGAAGCTTGTAAACAAGTTGTCAAAATAGAAGTAAAAATTATTGAAGTGCTCTCATTAGTCCTCAGCATTACTCTTATGTAACACTGAAATCATAGCATGTGATACAAATAACATTACATGAATTTGAATAAATGATGTGATTATTGGTGTTGAGGCAGTGTAACATCTCTGCTGCTGTAAATGAGGACCGCTGCTCTGTGAGGCAGTAGGAGTTAGTATGCTCTGTATGCTCGTAATGCTTACACGTGTTATGTATGTGTGGTTACTAATAAACAGTGTAGAAATTGTATCTCAGTGGTGTGCCACTATTCTGCTATCACACTGTCAGTACCTCACTTCCTACAGCGGTGACCCAGAATTTCTGTGTCACACTGTGATTTTGCTGTTAATTAGAAAGTCTACCATGCTGGTTACACCATCGAGGATGCTGCTGTTACAAATGGTACAACCTCATCATTTCTTCAACAATGTCGACAACATCTCTCAACAAGTGCTCATGAATTCCACGAACGTCCCACGTGCAAAATCGCTAAATATCCGCCAAGGCTTTAACGATACTACAGTGCCAAATGACATAGTGACAATGCCTTCATTTTCACCACATCTTCAGACCAACATCGCTTTGCTGCCAATGCCAAGCAGTGAACTGCACCATGACGAGTGTCCAATTCACCAAGTGACTTCATGATAAACATTCCAGATTTGACACTATGAGTCTATTCCTGGCATTCCAGACAAAAGTGCAGCAGAGAGTCACAATAAACAATGGCTGCCACCTCCATAACAGATATTAATCTTAGCGCCTTTGACTTTTGCACTGGACAAAACATCACAGATTCCAATGCTAATGATTATCAGTGTAATGACACATGCATTAGCAATGTGAACAACACGGATGCCTCCCACAGTGCCATTATGGTTAAACAACAGTGGCCCCTGGCCCCTGTCATACCACTCCATCGTTCTGTTTTTCATCAATCTGCCAATGGACCACGGGACAAGGTTTGCATCATGTAATGGAACTGACAAATAGACGACATTTTATTTTATTATACACTAAAGTTGTGTTAAAAAAAAAAGCTTTTGCTTAAGATAATACTAAGTTAGGTGTTGCGGTCAATAATCGATATTGGAATTGTATGTTCTTTGTAGCTTATGACCGTGATCTTTGGTCTACAACGGGTTTTCGGCCACTTGAGTGTTGGCCGCGGTTGAGTGTAGTTGTTTATATAGTTTTGGCAATAAATGTGTTTTGATACAAAGAAACCGAGGAATACTGCGTCATTTTTCGATAGTCTAGTAATAACTAAAAAATCCGCACCTTTTCTTGGACCCAAAGCAGCAAAGGAATCATCGCCTAGACAACGAGAAGCCACATGGACAACGCAGACTCAGCAGCATCAACAAAGGAGACATCATGGCCAGCTCTACTAAAGTACTATACAGCCATTAGCCACACCGTAACGGTGTCCTTATGGAGATAACTTTTCCTGCACAGTAGAGCGGGTTCGTGACAACTGGGGGCTCGTTGCCAGGATTAAGACATTTATATGTACTGGATTGACGAAATCTGTTGTGTAGAAGTCTAATGACCACGTGGTACGAAGCAGTAAAGTGGACTGACCACACGTGTGAGGACCCAGAATGAAAAGATAAGTACATTTGTGTAGTGCTGTTTATTCCTTTTATTATTTTGTGTGTGAAATTTCACGAAAATGACCATTGTGAAAGAGGAAAGTGGTGCTGAATCCAAGCAGGATGGTGAAAATTTGTTAGTCTTTGGGGACGTAAACATGCCGATAAAAATGGAAGATGAGTCAGTCAAAGAAGCGGATCAAAGTCTTAATTCATCAAAATGTGAGACGTCGGACTTTAAATCACTGTTACAAATGATGGAACAATCGTTAGCTTTAAATCAGACTGTTGCAGCCCACTTACAAGCTAATGAAGAACAATTGCAAAGCATGAATCAGACGGTCGCGGACAGTTTTCGGGTTATAAATCAGAAAGTGTCGCGTCTAGAGGGAGCTATGAACAAAAAATTTGATGATGTCTTACTTTGGGGTAATAAACTTCGCAACAATATATCAAAGATAGACAAGAAACTTAGCAAGGCAGAAACAAAGATTTTGGCAGTAGAATCTAAAGTGGGAGAAGTAAAATCTAGTCTGAGTAACAAAATTCAGTCTGTAAAAATGAACTGGTCACAGACAAACAGAAAAATGCAAAGTGTTTTGTTAATGTTAATAGTCAAATAGATACAGTTTGTGTAAATGTAAAAGCTATGGCAGTAGATCTTGAAAGGAGAGTAGACTCGAAACTAAATGTTGTGAATAATAAAGTGGAAACAGTCAGTAACACAGTAAAACTCCACGAGATTGAAACTAAGACAGATGTTAGCGAATTAAAAAGTACAGTATCAGAGTTAAACCAAAAGTTTGAAATATTTAGCAATGATGTACACTCCTGGAAATGGAAAAAAGAACACATTGACACCAGTGTGTCAGACCCACCATACTTGCTCCGGACACTGCGAGAGGGCTGTACAAGCAATGATCACACGCACGGCACAGCGGACACACCAGGAACCGCGGTGTTGGCCGTCGAATGGCGCTAGCTGCGCAGCATTTGTGCACCGCCGCCGTCAGTGTCAGCCAGTTTGCCGTGGCATACGGAGCTCCATCGCAGTCTTTAACACTGGTAGCATGCCGCGACAGCGTGGACGTGAACCGTATGTGCAGTTGACGGACTTTGAGCGAGGGCGTATTTTTTTTTTTTTTTTTTTTTTTTTTTGTGGTTTTCGGGCGCACAACTTCAATGGTCATTAGCGCCCTGACTACTCTAAGAATGCACCGCGAGGCACAAGTTGACAACAACAACTAAAAGGGAAAACACAATAAAAGACAGACTGACAGGCATAGGATTAAAAAACATCATCAAATGTCCTTAGCGAGGTTTGTCAAATTGATAAAACAAAGAACACGAGCAGCTGCTCGTGGGTCATCCGCTAAAATGGCATCTAAAGTAGTAGGCAGGTTAAGATCGAGGCGCAGTGTTTTAAGATCGGGACAGGACATTAAAATGTGACGAACTGTCAGCAAGTGCCCACATGGGCAGAACGGCGCCGGCGCAGCCGTCAGCAGATGGCGATGGCTGAACCGGCAGTGTCCAATTCTTAACCTTGCTAAAACGACCTCCTCCCGCCGAGAAGGGCGTGAGGAGGACGTCCAAGCCACGGGAAGAGGTTTTAAGGCCCGAAGCTTGTTGTCGGTAAGTGCAGCCCAATCGGCATGCCACAGCGACACAACGCGCCGACAAATGACCCTGCTAAAATCGGACGAAGGGACACAACAAGAAGCCGTCCGAGGCTGGAGGACCGCAGCCTTGGCCGCGGCATCTGCAGCTTCGTTCCCAGGGATACCGACATGGCCAGGAACCCACATAAAGCTAACCGGCGTACCGACGTCCTCCAGCTGCTGAAGACAGCGTTGGATCCGGTGTACGAAAGGGTGAACCGGGTACGGATCACTGAGGCTCTGGATGGCGCTCAGGGAATCTGAGCAGGTGACATAAGCAGAATGTCGGTGGCGGCAGATGTACAGAACAGCCTGGTAGAGGGCAAAGAGCTCAGCTGTGAAGACCGAACAATGGCCATGGAGCCGGTATTGGAAACTTTGTGCCCCGACAATAAAGGAACACCCGACCCCGTCATTGGTCTTAGAGCCATCTGTATAAATGAAAGTCATGTTGTTGAACTTCGAACGAAGTTCCAAAAAACGGGAGTGGTAGACCGAACCGGGGGTGACCTCTTTTGGGAGCGAGCTGAGGTCGAGGTGAACGCGGACCTGAGCCTGGAGCCAAGGTGGCGTGCGGCTCTCGCCCACTCGAAAGGTTGCAGGGAGTGAAAAATGAAGGTGTTGAAGGAGGCGGCGAAAGCGAACTCCAGGGGGTAGCAAGGCAGAGACATACAACCCGTATTGAAGGTCAAGAGAGTCGTCAAAAAAGGAACGATAAGAAGGATGGTCGGGCATTGACAGTAGCCGACAGGCATACCGACAAAGCAGTATATCGCGCCGGTAGGTGAGTGGCAATTCGCCAGCGTCAGCATGAAGACTCTCTACGGGACTGGTATAAAATGCTCCGATCGCAAGTCGTAAACCCCGATGTTGTATGGAGTTGAGGCGGCGTAAGATGGATGGCCGTGCAGAGGAGTATACGAAGCTCCCATAATCCAGCTTGGAGCGGACGATCGACCGATATAGACGAAGTAGGACGGTTCGATCCGCTCCCCACGACATACCACTGAGAACACGGAGGACATTTAAAGAACGGGTACAACGGGCGGCCAAATATGACACATGTGGAGACCAGCTAAGTTTCCTGTCAAAGGTAAGGCCTAAAAATTTGATTGTCTCCACGAGTGGGAGAGCAACGGGACCGAGTCGTAAGGACGGTGGGAGAAACTCTTTGTAGCGCCAGAAGTTAATACAGACCGTCTTCTCGGCAGAAAAACGGAAGCCATTGGCGACACTCCAAGAGTAAAGACGGTCAAGAGAACGCTGAAGACAGCGCTCCAGGACACGTGGACACTGCGCGCTGCAATAGATGGTAAAATCGTCCACGAAAAGGGAGCCTGATACATCAGCTGGGAGGCAATCCATTATTGGATTGATCGCGATGGCGAAGAGAGCGACGCTCAAAACTGAGCCCTGTGGCACCCCATTCTCCTGGCGAAAGGTGTCGGACAGGACAGAACCCACACGCACCCGAAACTGTCTATCCATTAAAAAGGAACGAATAAAAAGAGGGAGGCGACCGCGAAAGCCCCACGTATGCATGGTGCGGAGAATGCCCGCCCTCCAACAGGTGTCGTAAGCCTTCTCCAAATCAAAGAACACAGCCGCGGTCGGGCGCTTCCGCAAGAAGTTATTCATGATGAAGGTCGACAAGGTAACCAGATGGTCGACAGCAGAGCGGCGCCTTCGAAATCCACATTGTACATTGGTAAGTAGGCGTCGAGACTCGAGCAGCCAAACCAATCGAGAGTTAACCATTCGCTCCATCACTTTACAGACACAGCTGGTAAGCGAGATAGGTCGATAACTGGAAGGCAAGTGCTTGTCCTTCCCCGGCTTAGGAATCGGGACAACAATAGACTCGCGCCAGCATGCGGGAACATGTCCCTCAATCCAGATGCGATTGTAAGTACGAAGAAGAAAACCTTTACCCGCAGGAGAAAGGTTCTTCAGCATCTGGATATGAATAGAATCAGGCCCTGGAGCGGAGGACCGTGATCGGCCAAGTGCGTTTTCCAGTTCCCGCATGGTGAATGGGGCATTATAACCCTCACGATTCGAGGAGCGGAAGTTAGGGGGCCTCGCCTCCTCTGCCTGTTTGCGGGGGAGGAAGGCAGGGTGGTAATGAGCGGAGCTCGAAACCTCGGCGAAAAAGCGGCCGAAGGCATTGGAGACAGCCTCAGGGGCCACAAGGACTTCATTCGCGACCTTCAAGCCAGAAACTGGGGAGTGGACCTTAGTGCCAGATAGCCGGCGCAGGCTACCCCAGACAACAGAAGAAGGAGTAGAACTGTTGAAGGTGCTGGTGAAAGCAGCCCAGCTGGCTTTCTTGCTTTCTTTAATAATACGACGACACTGAGCACGTAATCGTTTATAATTAATGCAATTCGCCACTGTAGGGTGGCGTTTAAAGGTGCGTAAAGCACGTCGACGAGCACGTAAAGCGTCCCTACATGCTGCGGTCCACCAGGGGACCGGTACGCGACGTGGAGAAGAAGTAGGGTGAGGGATGGAATATTCAGCAGCAGCGAGAATGACTTCCGTGAGGTGTGCGACCTGACGATCGCAGCTTGTGAAGGTTTGATCCTGAAAGGTCGCCCTGGAAGAGAAGAGCCCCCAGTCTGCCTTGGAGATGGTCCAACGAGAGGAGCACGGAGAGGGAGTATGCTGCAGGAGATGGATAACACACGGGAAGTGGTCGCTCGAATATGCATCAGCAAGTGCATACCACTCAAACCGGCGTGCAAGTTGGGGAGTACATATAGAGAGGTCTAAATGGGAATAGGTATGAGATGTGTCCGAAAGAAAAGTAGGGGCGCCAGTATTGAGGCAGACAAGATTGAGCTGGTTGAAAAGGTCTGCTAACAAGGAGCCCCTCGGGCAGGATGCTGGAGAGCCCCGCGAGGGCGTATAGTGGGCATGCGGGAGGCCGGGTGGACGTACCGCCGAATTGCTCAACACGTGGGGCGTGAGGTCTCCACAGTACATCGATGTTGTCGCCAGTGGTCGGCGGAAGGTGCACGTGCCCGTCGACCTGGGACCGGACCGCAGCGACGCACGGATGCACGCCAAGACCGTAGGATCCTACGCAGTGCGTAGGGGACCGCACCGCCACTTCCCAGCAAATTAGGGACACTGTTGCTCCTGGGGTATCGGCGAGGACCATTCGCAACCGTCTCCATGAAGCTGGGCTACGGTCCCGCACACCGTTAGGCCGTCTTCTGCTCACGCCCCAACATCGTGCAGCCCGCCTCCAGTGGTGTCGCGACAGGCGTGAATGGAGGGACGAATGGAGACGTGTCGTCTTCAGCGATGAGAGTCGCTTCTGCCTTGGTGCCAATGATGGTCGTATGCGTGTTTGGCGCCATGCAGGTGAGCGCCACAATCAGGACTGCATACGACCGAGGCACACAGGGCCAACACCCGGCATCATGGTGTGGGGAGCGATCTCCTACACTGGCCGTACACCACTGGTGATCGTCGAGGGGACACTGAATAGTGCACGGTACATCCAAACCGTCATCGAACCCATCGTTCTACCATTCCTAGACCGGCAAGGGAACTTGCTGTTCCAACAGGACAATGCACGTCCGCATGTATCCCGTGCCACCCAACGTGCTCTAGAAGGTGTAAGTCAACTACCCTGGCCAGCAAGATCTCCGGATCTGTCCCCCATTGAGCATGTTTCGGACTGAATGAAGCGTCGTCTCACGCGGTCTGCACGTCCAGCACGAACGCTGGTCCAACTGAGGCGCCAGGTGGAAATGGCATGGCAAGCCGTTCCACAGGACTACATCCAGCATCTCTACGATCGTCTCCATGGGAGAATAGCAGCCTGCATTGCTGCAAAAGGTGGATATACACTGTACTAGTGCCGACATTGTGCATGCTCTGTTGCCTGTGTCTATGTGCCTGTGGTTCTGTCAGTGTGATCATGTGATGTATCTGACCCCAGGAATGTGTCAATAAAGTTTCCCCTTCCTGGGACAATGAATTCACGGTGTTCTTATTTCAGTTTCCAGGAGTGTAGCTAACAAAAATTTTTCTTTGAACACATGTACCTTATTATCCAATATTCCAGTTAAAAACTTTTCTAATGAGTGTAGTTTGCATCCTGTTGACTTTCTGCAGAGTTGTAGAGACAATTTTTTGCCCAATATGAGTGAAAGTTTCAAAATTAAGTTTGTTAAAAAATTTTTGGAGGGGGAATCTTTGTCATGGGCCAATCAAAATTTTTGTATGGACATGTCTTATGCAGAATTTGAAATTGAGTTCTTAAAACGGTTCTGGTCTGAAACTGAACAAGCCAGGATAAAGAGCGAGTTCCTGAATGGGCCAAATTATAGAGAAACACAGGGGACTATGAAACAGTTTTGTAAGAATCAACTGAAGAAACTTGTACATTTGAGTAAACCCTTCGATGAGCTCACACAGATAGATGCTTTAAAGAGAAGGTTGCCAACAGATGTGCAATGGGACCTAGTGTATGAACCAGATGACAACATTGAACAATTTCTAAACTATGTGGACAAGCTTGACAGGATTATAGACAAAGTGGGGAAACCAAAAAACTATTTCAATCACGCTTAAAGAGGTGGGGATCATAGTTGGGGAAACACTAATTTTAACAGGAGGGAAAACAGTAGGCCCAACAACCATAGTTTTCATCATAGGGAACAAAATAGTCACAATATTAATAATAATTTCCATTCAAGGGAAAACTATAATTTCCATTCAAGAGGACAATCTGGGAACAATTGGAACAGAAGTAATTACAGGGATTCTGAAAACAGCAATTGGCGTGAACATAGTGACACCAGGGGGTCAAAATGCTATGGGAAGTCCTGAAGTAAAAAACTAGTGTGCGCTCCATTGTCGGTCCACAAGGTAGGGGCGAAAAGCATAGATAATAGATGGACCAATAACAGTGACTACATTGCACCAAGAGATACGTCTCAAGTAATGAGTAGTTATCTTATGAATGTGTACTACCCTCTAAACACAGTACCTGTTAAGAATGAACACATTGGTTGTAATAAAGAGCAAGAGAAAATAATTGACTTAGTTGAATTTTATGAATGGGCAGAAGCTTGTAGTTTGTCAGAGGACCTGCAGATTAACGATTTAAATGATTTAGGAATTGATGCACTGATGAGGGAACCAAGTGAGCAAATTGTTGACACTGATTTAATGAGCAAAGAATTAAAAACACTTGGGTGTGAAAGCAATGTTTTAAGTTTTCGGGAGAGAGAGGTTGATGATTGTAGTATTTGGGGAAATGAAGATTTAATGATACATGATGATGGTGAAAAATATTTTGTTTGCTTGAAAAAGGAAATGGAGGCATTAGGTGTTGTGGGAGATACTGATATGCATGTTGTAGATGTACCCAAAGATGTTATTAACAGTTTAAGTGGTGTTAATGCCACTGTCACAACCAATAGGCTCTGTAATCCAACATCTTATGAAGGAACCTGGGCAGTTGATAAAGATTCCCTGAACAGTAAAACTGACTGTACAAGTAGGCTACCATTTGCAATGAACAAAGGTGAATTATTTCTTTATAATACGTGGCTAAATAGTGATGCAATTAAAAATGATAGCAATTTTAGAAAAATGATTCTTAATATGTCTCAAATTTTATATCCTGATTGGTGGCAAAACACTAAACATATTATTGTTGAACAACTGAAGGATAAATACCTTAGTGGTGAACAATGTTATATGGGTAAAAGTATTTGGATTAAGGAAATTATCAATGCAAGTGAAATGATGTGTGTGTTAATGTAATGACCATAGATAATAAAGGTGACAGTAATATAGGTACTTGTAAGTCAGAAAGTCATTGTTTCAGTGAAATTCAAAATGATTTATTGTATGAATACGTTCAGCCTGAAAAAGGCGGTGACATAGGTAGTCCGTTCATTAGAGCAAAAGTTGGTACCTGGGAAGGCAAGTGCCTTATAGACACAGGGAGTCAGGTGTCAGGAATATCTGAAATTCTAAGCAAAAAGCTGAAGTGCGAGAAAGATTACATTGAAATGCCAGTAATTGGGGTGAAAATAAGAGGGGCTACAGGAAAACATAGTAAAACTGTGAAAAGACAAACTTTGTTATCTTTTACAATTGAGGGAGTCACATTTACACATGGATGCCTAATTATACCAGGCCTCAGTGAGGACTGTATTCTCGGGATGTCATGGATTCGGAGTGTAGATGCAAGATTTGACTGGGGAGGACAAAAACTTATCATAACAACACCAAATGGGGGGTGTATCTCCACCAAGTTTGTCAGATCAAATACAGTTTTGTGTAATGATAAATTTAACACTATAAATCTTGTAAAGAAGAAAAGATATGTTGACAAACACATAACAGAGCTAGATTTAAGTGAAGTAGATTTCAACACTCTGGTAAACACCAAGATTTCAGAAGCTAGCAGTCTTTGTTATGGGAATACAGTGATGCCTTTAGCAATATTCCAGGGAAAGTTAGGGGTTACGAATGTACTTTGCTAGTAAGACCACATGACCCATTTTTCATAAAACCATATGGTGTGCCCATAGCAAAACATACAGCAGTTGAGAAAGAATTACATAAGACGGAAGTGTGTGGCATTATTGACAGGAGTATCAGTGCTTATAATAACCCACTGGTAGTTGTGTCAAAGAGGGATGGGGGAGTGAGAATAGTTCTTGACTCCAGGCCTTTAAACAAGATCTTATACAGGGAAACAGACCACCCTGAAAACATTGATGAGCTGTTGCACAAGTTCAAGGACATAAAATTAATGTCAAGTCTAGACTTAACCTCAGGCTTTCACCAAGTACCCCTGGCACCCAAATCTAGGAAATACACTGCTTTTCTTTACAATGGCTGTTGCTATCAGTATTGTGTAGTCCCGTTTGGCTTGAACTCATCGGTAGCAGAATTCATTAGAGCTTTAGACCATGTGCTTGGGCAGGAACTTGTATCCAAATTAGTGATTTATGTAGATGACATTTTAGTAACTGGACAAGATTGGAATGAGCATGTTTGGCTTTTAAGACAGGCATGTGAGAAACTTAGAAGAGGGGGAATGACACTAAAACTAGAAAAGTGCAAATTTGCAGTACCTGAGTTAAAATTTTTGGGACATGTCATAACAGAAAAAGGAATTTTGGCTGATCCAGACAAAATTAAAGCTATTGCAGAGTTTCCTATACCCCGTAACAGAAAACAACTGAAATCATTTTATGGGCTATGTGGCTTCTACAGAAAATTTGTAAGTAAACAAAGCTTAAACACGCCCTGTCTCAGTAACTTGTTAAAGAAGGACACTGTTTGGATATGGAGTAAAGATTGTCAAGAGGCTTTCGACATAATAAAAAAGGAACTGAATAACCAGAACCTGTTACATAGACCAGATTTCAATTTACCTTTCTGTTTACATACTGACAGCAGTGATTATGGGCTAGGTGCTGAATTATTTCAAGTAAAAGAAGTCAATGGGGAGACAGTTCATGCTACAATTGCATTTGCAAGCAGAATGTTACTGAAGCATGAAAAGAACTATACAGTAACAGAAAAAGAGCTATTAGCCATACAGTGGTCATTTTCAAAATTCAGGAACTATTTACTTGGACATAAGGTAATAGTGTACTCTGATCATAAAGCCTTAAGCTATATACAGGAATGCAAGCTCTATCATGATAGGCTTACAAGATGGGCATTGTATTTACAACAGTTCAACTTTGAAATTAAGTATATTAAAGGCACTGACAACATAGTTGTGGATGCTCTATCAAGGCTACCAGTAGGAGGGGAAACAGAAATTTTTGATCAGAATGAAGAAAAACATTTTAAAATGAGGTATATTAAAGGGGTCACAGATGAAAAAGTTGTTAGATCATTGTGTGATAAAATCAGGAGGAACCAGAACCGTGATGCTGGTTTAGGGAAAAAGAACTATGAAAAATTAGATAAGTACTATAAGGTGTTTAAAGGTACTCTGTTTAGGAGAACTGATGAAGACTCGGATAATTGGAAACTATGCTGGCCTGAGGAGGAAGCTGAGAGGTTAATTAGATATACTCATGAGAGATATGGTCATTGTGGCATACAGAAGTGTATGCAGAAATTACAAGAAAACATATACTTCTACAATATGGCCAAGAAAGTCAGAAAAGAAATGTCAACTTGTGATAAGTGCCAACGAGTCAAAGTAAGTAACAGGAAATGTCAAGGTGAAATGCATAACATTATTCCTGCACAACCTCTAGACTTAGTCGCTGTTGATTTCTATGGGCCACTTCCAAGGAGTAGGAGTGGCCACTGCTACATTTTTGTCATGGTGGATGTATTTTCTAAACTAATCAAGTTGTATCCTGTCAGAAAAGCCACAGGTAAAGAGATAGTTACAAAGGTTGAAAAACACTATTTCTTAAATGTTGGGAAACCAAAAGCAATCTTGTCAGATAACGGTTCTCAGTTTTTGTCAAAAGTTTGGAAAGCCTTTGTTGATAAATCAGGAATCAAACATGTTCAAATATCTGTATATAATCCATCGTCAAACCCAGCTGAGAGGTATATGCGCGAGATTGGTCGTTTATGTCGTACATATTGCAGTCATAAACATCCTACATGGTACGACCATGTACGAGACTTTGAAGATGTTATGAACAGCTTGCAGCACACTTCCACAGGATTTTCACCTTATGAAATTATGTTTCATCTAAAACCAGACAACTTTATCACTGAACTCGTAGAATTTCCACCATGCACAATGATGACTATGCATGAACGTGAAGCCATAGTCAAAGAAACAATGATAAAACAGGGGGAAATTAGAAAAAGACGACATGATGGTAAGATCAAAGCATCCAAGTTTAAAGTAGGAGATTATGTTTTAGTAAAATCACATGAGAAATCAAAAATTCTAACTTCTGAAATAAAGAAATTCTTTGATATATACATGGGTCCATTCGAGATTGTAGAGCATCCACACCCAAATGCATACCGGTTGGTGTATCCTAAATCCAGGAAAGTTCTTGGGCTGAAGAATATTGTTTCGTTGAAATTGTATAAACAAAAGGGATAAGACTAGTCTGAGAAAGTTAAAAGGTGACTCAAACAAAAGTTTTTCACTGGAAATTTTGTATATAAAAAATTGTCTGATTTTGATACAGTTTTGTGCCCTTGAAAATGTTTATTATTTGTTTAATATGTATTCACTGTATGAAGTGTTTGCAATGAATTTTCTGTGTAATATGCTAGCCATGTTAGTTTTTGATATTTCTGTATGTTTATGCAATTTGATTGATGTTTAATAATTTGTGTAATTTTAGTTTGTGTAACTCTACACCACACTTGTTGAGACGTCATTTAAAATGCAAGCCACTAATCAGCACTAAATCTGTCTTCCAACAATTAAGTTTTTTAAATTTTTTACTCTTAAAGGCAGAGTCCTAATTACTACACACTTAAGTGCTTGAAATGTCCAACTCTACAAGGAGACAATCATTTTCAGTTAACCACATGAATTACTGTATATTTCTCTCTCAACCACTGCAAATGCAAAGGCAGTAATATTTTTTAATTTTGATAAATACATACCATTCCAAAACTTTCATCCATGATTCTACCTTTGCACTTTTACTGTGAATATGAACCCTCGTAACAAACAATTGAATTTTTTTATCCTTGGAGTAATGTCTCAGTGATAAGATATTTTACACCCAATATGTTAATGCATTTGTATTACATGTTTATAGAATTTATTAGTATTTAAAGAATCTTTTTTTGACCAGTTCATATCTGTGTAGTATTACTCAGACAGATACTGTAAACTTCTCCCACTAGATAAACATTACCAGAAGGTTAACTATGTATCCTAACCATGTACTTACATATAAACATTATGTAACCAAAAGGTGATCTCTGTATGTGATTTTTAGATAACATGGCATTATAGTCAACAAAGCAATACAAACAGCTAAGCTTTGCAAACAGACGCACTGCAGGACAAGCAGGAATCAGACCTTTTAACGGACGTCACCTATGTGCAGATGGACAATGTGGGACAGACTGTGAGTAGTGTGAAAAGTGGGCAACAAAAGAAAATAAAACAAGCCTGCAGTTAAAAGTTACAGTCTTTCAATGGTTTCATGTGAAGTGCTACAACATTATGGACTCTTCTAAGTGAATATTGTGAATCTTCTTTCGTATTTCATTTACTCTAAGGTTAAAAAAAAATTGTATGTTTTCCTTTACTGAGTATAACAATTTCAGTGTTAGCATAATTCAAAGGAAACAGTCCTATTAAAAATTTTAATTTATTTAAAAACATATTCTTGGCAGTTCCATTATTCTGGTGTCAGAATTTTGTTCGCATTTTCATACTTACAAAATTCTTGGGGGGCTTTTGTAATGGAACTGACAAATAGATGTCATTTTATTTTATTATACACTAAAGTTGTGTTTAAAAAAAGCTTTTGCTTAAGATAATACTAAGTTAGGTGTTGCGATCAATAATCGATATTGGAATTGTATGTTCTTTGTAGCTTATGACCGTGATCTTTGGTCTACAACGGGTTTTCGGCCACTTGAGTGTTGGCCGCGGTTGAGTGTAGTTGTTTATATAGTTTTGGCAATAAATGTGTTTTGATACAAAGAAACCGTGGAATACTGCGTCATTTTTCGATAGTCTAGTAATAACTAAAAAACCCGCACCTTTTCTTGGACCCAAAGCAGCAAAGGAATCATCGCCTAGACAACGAGAAGCCACATGGACAACGCAGACTCAGCAGCATCAACAAAGGAGACATCATGGCCAGCTCTACTAAAGTACTATACAGCCATTAGCCACACCGTAATGGTGTCCTTATGGAGATAACTTTTCCTGCACAGTAGAGCGGGTTCGTGACAATCACCATTCAGTACCTGTGCATTCCAATTTTCCAAATCCTGTTCTGACCATTGCAATTAAATACAAGTTCCATGAGACAGATTATGATGTCACTCATATCCACATTGGGCACCACAACCAACTCACTTCTGCTCCAGCAATGTGCTTCACATTTGCATCACCCGCTCCCAGCATCAAAATGGACTCTGAGAATGTGTTTTTCATGAACTCACCTTGGCAATGTCAGCAATTGCTATCTCCCCCTTTGAGTGACATCACTCCTGCATCAGCTGCACTGTGAATGATTGCACATCCACATGAACTCTATGGGACACTGACAGTGCCTTTGTATAATACATGGACTATTCCTTCCTTCTTTATGATGGCAGGACCTCATATGCACTCTCACATGCATTTTCTGCCATCTCGGACATCTGACATTGGGAAGTTGTACCTACCGCATATGCCCTGAAACTTTACTCACATGTGTGGCCATTCTTTGAACAGCCACCTGTGTTCTACACACATTACTATATGACACCAATGCCACCTACACCACGACATGGCCCGCCTCATCACGTGCCACCCTATGTCGAGCCACAATTCCTACACATCCTCACACATTGATGCTCCTGTGTCTCCAAATAAATGGTACAAATGGCTCTGAGCACTATGGGACTTAACTTCTGAGGTCATCAGTACCCTAGAACTTAGAACTACTTAAACCTAACTAACCTAAGGACATCACACACATTCATGCCCGAGGCAGGATTCGAGCCTACGACTGTAGCAGTCGCGCGGTTCCAGAATGTAGCAGCTAGAACCGCTTGGCCACCCTGGCTGGCCCTGTGTCTCCCATGCTGTGTCATGCCCTTCTCATGTTGGAGCCTTACAATCAAACCACTGATGGCCATCACACCATTCACCACTGTCCAAAATATTGCTGTTCCACACAGATTCTCCTGTACTGTGGTTTGCCCTCAGTGAGTGTTTGATGTCAGCCAGTGGCATCATTGGGGATGACAAGAATTTTGTCACTCTTCTTAACCACCTCAGAGACAGTGCAGACCTTCTTAGTGACTAGCTTTCGTCTGTTGTGGCTTCTCAAAAATACAAAACTGCCAAGACACTACTGCTACAGTGACTAACATGCATGCCTGAGCAGCAGCTACATTTCATCATCAATGAGACTACTTTGAGAAATAGCATGCCGTCTTTACTCTGGCACCATCTGTGAGCTCTAATTGACGCAACACTCCTGCATGACCCCGTTCTATGGACACTTTGGCACCTAAAACTGCCAGAGAATATCTAAACAATGATGCTAGCATTTTAGGAGACACCGCTGGAGTTTAAACATCGACCTGTTGACAGAATGTAGGCCTTATCACAACACCACATTCAAATCAACAACACTACACTGCAGTCAATGCCTGGTAGGATGCATTGAAATCAATTTTGCATGATACTGGCTGAGCTGCCCTGACATTCCATTCAGCTCCAAACCACCTGATGATGGCTGCACCAATCCAGACTGGGCTGTGCTCCCTGCCTCTACCACAGCAAGTGCCTTTCATGGCTCTGTTGGATTACAGATGCCTACCGCAACAGCCAAGACTGTCAGCCTTCCAGCTGGCCACCATCCTAACTCTGTGTATAAATAAAAGCCGTGCCCACCAAGAACATCGCCTGCTACTGTGCCCAACACCCAACAATGTTATTGCTCATTTCACACCAGATTTGGGCAGGACGCACAGTGCTGCAGACAACCCTGCACCTACCAAACTAGTATGGTGACCTGATATAGATGCACCAGGCTGCTCTTCATTAACAAGACACTGTAGCAAAACAGCACCAATGCAGCATTTCAATGGACAGACGGTCCCTGAGTAAGAGTCCATTACAGGTGTCTGCACACATATTTCCTTATTGATATTTGGACCAATGTGGCCATTCTACCATCTGCTCTCATGCCTACTAAACTGTTGCCATCACTGCTGCAAGTGTGCGTGGCCAATTACACTATAATCACAGTTGATGGAACTGTACTCATCACACTCAACCTTGGCACAGATACACAAATACCTTGGAAATTCCTAGATGCAGAGACAGCTGAACCAGTCCTCGGAGCCAACTTCTTCTGGCACTACCAACTACTGTTGGATTTAAATCATGCCTTCCTATTATGATGGGATGACCATCAGTCAATCCATGGTGTGTTCAGCAATACACTACCTGCCAATGCTGCCATGCCTTCAGTCACACTGCCACTGCTCTATATACTACTCAACCAAAAGCTACAAAGTGAAACACTTTCCAACCAGCTACACTTAAAGGCAGCTGAGTACTCATCAATGCATCATGACAATGAGGTCACGTGCCTCACCAATGGACAACTATGGAGACAGATCATGGATGCATGCACATCACTACATGCAGCTCAACTGCATCTTGATTACCTTCGTCATCTCAACACATCACTACCATGGTGCCACTACAATGGACACTTCTCAGTTTAGTGAAGCATCACAACCCTCACTCAGTGCACTCCTGAGACAATGTCATATGACATTAACAGTGACAGTTAATCACATCGCACCCTACTTTGTTGACTCACTCCACGCTCCCCCATTAGACCACATACAATCTGTGCTAAGCAGGGTGGTACGGTCCACCACATTACAACCGCATGAAGTCCCCCTGTCCATCACCATCCCTGTCATCTAGCTCCCCACAAACTTAAAGTGGCTAAAGCTGCGATGGACGAACTTTTGTGAGCTGGGATAGTCAGGCCATCAGACAGTGTTTGGGCCTCCCGAATTAAATTAGTTCCTAAAAACACCCACTAACCAACATGACCAAACAAGTTTGATGTCTTGTTGCAAATGGACGGGTCTGACCAATCATGCCAGAGCTGTATTGCATGACAATTTTTGACCTT
This sequence comes from Schistocerca nitens, assembly GCF_023898315.1. Classification (NCBI taxonomy): domain Eukaryota; kingdom Metazoa; phylum Arthropoda; class Insecta; order Orthoptera; family Acrididae; genus Schistocerca; species Schistocerca nitens. Next base: position 720,746,365 of record NC_064618.1, read on the forward strand.
CTCTGTAAACTGGCACATTTGGGCATACACCCTACTGTACACCTCATCACAGAACAGTTTGTATGGCCTAACAATAAGAAGGATTGTGTCATATAGACCAGGACTTGCATTCCATGCCCAGAATGTCCACACTGACATTGTAGGATCACTCCCTGAATCGCATGGTTACTGTTACATTCTGTCAATGAAAGCCGGCTGCTGTGGTCGAGCGGTTCTAGGCACTTCAGTCCGGAACCACACATGGCTGCTACCAGACGCAGGTTCGAATCCTGCCTTGAGCATGGATGTGTGTCATGTCCTTAAGTTAGTTAGGTTTAACTAGTTCTAAGTCTAGGGGACTGATGACCTCAGATGTTAAGTCCCATAGTGCTTAGAGCCATTTGAACCATTTTTGAAAAACTTTCATCAACATCTGGATTACCAGACTTGGCTGCCCAGTCTCCTTAACATCAGACCAGAGTTTGGCAGTTTGAATCCAAACTGTTCAATGACTTATACCATATATGTGGATGCCACTGGTTCCACACAACCGCCTACCACACCCAGGCCAATGACCTCACGTAATGGTGGCATCGGACGATGAAAGCTGCTCTCATGTGCCACTTGGAATATTGGGTGCAGGCCCTTCCATGGGTTTCCCCCAGGTATTCGCACTGTACATAAAGCTGACCTGGATGCACTGCTCACCAGAGTACAATACAATGAGCCTCTCACTCTATCCACTGAATTTGTAGCACACGAAACAGTCCTCACAGACCAGGACTCACCAGACTTAGTTGTGCATGTGCACAAACACATATACAAAACTTCCGTGTGCCAACACCTCCCATCACATGACACATCGAAATTTTATTCATAAAGATATGGCCATGTGTTCTCATTTGATGCTACCTACAGACGCAGTGAAACCCACCCTACAGCCACCATTTACAGGTTCATACCGGGTGGTGAAATGCGATAAAAACACTTTTGATATCAAAATTGCTAAAAAAAAAAAAAAAAAAAAAAAAAAAAAAACAGTTTGTTAGTCAATTTCCAAGTGCTTGTGAATCTCCATGATTTTCTAGATGATGACATATCCTCATGTTATGTGATACTGACCTCATTATTACGACTTACATGGACAGGTGGTCAGGTGCAAGAACTGTCACACACAGCTTTTCGTGCACACCACTCCTGTCCCACCACAGCTTGACATGGCAGACTCACCTCCCATTTATCGGCAGACGATACACTCACCACCCTGATTTACATGGCAGCTGGCCCCACAGCACCTCATGTGGATGCAACAATGCAAGGAAATGCCGCCAACATGTCTCCCTCTTAAAACAGCACTGCCAAGCCAGCAACAATTAAAGACACCATCAAGACTACTTCTGTATCTGCTAATGCAGCCACTTTGGGCATGTCCTGTGCCCCTGGCACACCTCGTTGACTATGACGTGTCTTCCATCCCATCCACCATCACACAGGTGCCTACATCACTTCAGACAGATGATGCCCTGCTGCAGCCTCTCCTCACTTGCTCTGCACTAGGGGGGAGGGCCTCTGCAAATGAGGATCTGTGCCCAGCAAGGCAATGGGAATTAGTATACTCTGCACTCGCAAAGCCTACATTTTTTATGTATATGTGCTTCCTCATAAATTGTGTGGAAAATTTCTCTCTATGCTGTATCTCTATTCTGCTGCCACACTGCCAATACCCCCCTTCCCACAGTGTATTAAGGAGCTACTTACAGTTTTTGCACTCTAAATCCATGGTATGATTGTATTCCAGGTGTAGAAAAAAATGTTTAAATACAATTGCCAATTATTCCCAGTAGTGGACTGCTTATAATAATAATAGTAATAGTAGTATTAATAATAATAAAACCTGTGGAGGCCCAGGACAAGAATAGGCCTTCAGTATGTTCTGCCAGTCGTAAAAGGCGATGAAAAGAACAAACCACTAATAGGGCTAACCCCCCTTTTAGTGTGATTAGTTAGTTCAGGACAGAACTAATGAAGCCTCGGACTAGCGCTGTCATGGTCGGGGATGACGCTTGAACCCTATGCCCGTCCACAATGGTAACGACACTGCTAGCCACACGGAAAATGATTTAAATCCAAACAGAGGTGTTTTGCAGGATATGCTTCCTGCAATCACTCTAGAAGGAAAACAAAGACAGAGGGTGAGATGGTCAGATGAAGTTAACCGACACCTCATGTTCCGTTATTACCAAGCAACAAACTTAGGAACCAACACAACTGGATACAGATCACAAGTATACGCAACATTTATTACCAGATACCCAGAATTAAAATTTTTAACAGAACAATGACTAGCTGATCAGATCCGTGTAATAATAAAAAATAACAGGATAACCCAGTCAGAATTAGAAAACATCAAACAACAAATACAACAAATACTGGAACAAAATAATGTGCAACCAGAAGAAGAAGAAAATACAGTAATGGACTCAAACATCCCAGAGCAAACAAACAAAGAACACCACGCATCAATTAAACAATCAGAGGAAAATGAAATCTTAAGACAGCCACCAGAAAAAGCACAAATAGAACATGAAGTGACACACATGTTAGATATAGAACAACTATCAACACAATCATACACAACAAAATAAATGAAAATACAACTATGGAAGAGTTACAACTACTGGTTTATATAGGAGCACTCACTACACTAAATATACACAATAGGCAGAGGTCAGAACAAACCGACACACAGAAGAAACCCACAAAACCAGCCTGGCAACACAGGCTACAGATCAGAATAGAAAAACTGAGAAAAGACATCGGACAGCTAACACAATTTATAAGAAATGAAATATCAGACAAAAAACGAAAAAGGTTAGGTAATATCTCACAACAAGAAGCGATAGAGCAGTTAGATGAAAAGAAGCAGAAATTACAAGCATTGGCCAAACGACTTAGAAGATACAAAAAAAGTGAAAATAGAAGGAAACAAAACCAAACATTCAATACAAACCAAAAGAAATTTTATCAGACAATAGATAACACACACATTAAAATAGACAACCCACCAAACATAACAGACATGGAATGCTTCTGGAGCAACATATGGTCAAACCCGGTACAACATAACAGACATGCACGGTGGATACAGGCAGAAACAGACACATATAAGATGATACCACAAATGCCCGAAGTGATAATTTTGCAACATGAAGTCACCCGAGCAATTAATTCTACGCACAAATGGAAAGCCCCTGGAAAAGATAAAATAGCAAATTTCTGGCTAAAGAAGTTCACCTCAACACATTCACATCTAACTAAATTATTTAACATATCTAAAAACACAGATCATGTGACTTACTGAACGAAAGTGCTGGCAGGTCGATAGACACACAAACAAACACAAATATACACACGAAAATGTTCGTGTGTATGTTTGTGTTTGTTCGTGTGTATGTTTGTGTTTATTTGTGTGTCTATTGACCTGCCAGCACTTTTGTTTGGTAAGTCACATCATCTGTGTTTTTAGATATATTTTCCCCACGTGGAATGTTTCCCTCTATTATATTCATATCATTAATTTGAACCCAACAGTTACGTAAATTATTTAACAGTTACATTGCAGACCCATACACATTCCCTGATACACTAACACATGGAATAACTTATCTGAAACCTAAAGATCAAGCAGACACAGCAAACCCAGCAAAATATCGCCCCATAACATGCTTACCAACAATATACAAAATATTAACTTCAGCCATTACACAGAAATTAATGACACATACAACACAGAACAAAATCATAAATGAAGAACAAAAAGGCTGTTGCAAAGGAGTATGAGGATGTAAAGAGCAACTGATAATAGATGCAGAGGTGACATATCAAGCTAAAACTAAACAAAGGTCGCTACACTACGCATACATTGATTACCGAAAAGCTTTTGATAGTGTACCCCACTCATGGTTACTACAAATATTGGAAATATACAAAGTAGATCCTAAATTGATACAGTTCCTAAACGTAGTAATGAAAAATTGGAAAACCACACTTAATAGCCAAACAAAATCAAATAATATCACATCACAGCCAATACAGATTAAGTGTGGAATATACCAAGGAGACTCATTAAGTCCTTTCTGGTTCTGCCTTGCTCTGAACCCACTATCCAACATGCTAAATAATACAAATTATGGATACAATATTACTGGAACATACCAACACAATATCACACATTTGCTATACATGGATGATCTAAAACTACTGGCAGCAACAAATCAACAACTCAACCAATTACTAAAGATAACAGAAGTATTCAGCAATGATATAAATACTGCCTTTGGAACAGACAAATGTAAGAAAAATAGCATAGTCAAGGGAAAACAAACTAAACAAGAAGATTACATATTGGATAACCACAGTGATTGCATAGAAGCAATGGAAAAACCAGATGCCTATAAATATCTAGGATACAGACAAAAAATAGGAATAGATAATACAAATATTAAAGAAGAACTAAAAGAAAAATACAGACAAAGACTAACAAAAATACTGAAAACAGAATTGACAGCAAGAAACAAGACAAAAGCTATAAAAACTGATGCTATACCAATACTGACCTACTCATTTGGAGTAGTGAAATGGAGTAACACAGAACTAGGAGCACTCAATACACTTACACGATCACAATGCCACAAATATAGAATAAATCACATACATTCAGCAACAGAAAGATTGACATTAAGCAGAGAGGAAGGAGGAAGGGGATTTATTGACATAAAAAACCTACATTATGGACAGGTAGACAATTTAAGAAAATTCTTTATAGAATGAGCAGAAACTAGCAAAATACACAAAGCAATCACTCATATAAATACCTCGGCTACACCATTGCAATTTCATAACCACTTCTACAACCCTTTAGATCACATAACATCAACAGATACAAAGAAAGTAAATTGGAAAAAGAAAACACAACATGGCAAGCACCCGTATCATGTAACACAGCCACACATTGATCAAGACGCATCCAACACATGGCTAAGAAAAGGCAATATATACAGTGAGACGGAAGGATTCATGGTTGCAATACAGTATCAAACAATAAACACCAGATATTACAGCAAGTATATTATTAAAGATCCCAATACCACAACAGATAAATGCAGACATTGCAAACAACAAATAGAAACAGTAGATCACATCACAAGCAGATGTGCAATACTAGCAAATACAGAATACACCAAAAGACATGACAATGTAGCAAAAATAATACATCAACAACTTGCCATGCAACATAAACTAATAAAACAACACTTTCCCACATACAAGTATGCACCACAAAATGTATTGGAGAATGATGAATACAAATTATACTGGAACAGAACCATTATAACAGATAAAACAACACCACATAATAAACCTGACATCATACTCACCAATAAAAAGAAGAAATTAACACAACTAATCGAAATATCCATACCCAATACAACAAATATACAGAAGAAAACAGGAGAAAAAATTGAAAAATACATCCAACTGGCTGAGGAAGTCAAAGACATGTGGCATCAGGATAAAGTTGACATCATACCAATTATACTATCAACTACAGGAGTCATACCACACAATATTCACCAGTACATCAACGCAACACAGCTACACCCAAACGTATATATACAACTACAGAAATCTGTAATTATTGATACACGTTCAATTACCCAAAAGTTCCTAAATGCAATGTAACATATACCGTACAGTTAGAAGGAAGTCATGCTTGATCAAGGTCCGCGTCACTTTCCTTTTTTAACCAGACATAACATCTGAGACAGGAAAGAGAAATAATAATAATAATAATACTTTATTCAACATTGAATGATTCATTGCAGATGTACAAAAACAGGTTACAGTTCTTGATATGTAACACAATAATACGGTACATTCTTCTGATTACATCAGTGATTAACAAAATGATGAGATTACAAGTAAAATGATTTGCTTAACATATTTATATGCTTTTTCAAAGCAATTCTTATTCTGCGTGTCAATATGATACTGTGTAAAAGGAATTTTGTAACAGGAATCTCTTTAGCTGAAATTTAAACTTCATTTTGGGAAGGGTCATAACTGCAATGGGCAGTGCATTGGCTAATTTTAAACCTGTATAATGTGGATCCTTTACATAGAGCACTGTCCTGTGGCTTCTGATGTAAAATTTTTCTTTATTTCTGGTATTGCGCTGACGTAAATTAGAACAAATCTTGGGCTGCAGTCTTTTAACATGTAAAATGGCTTTTAGAATGTACATGTTTACTAGGATTAGCACACCAGTTTTTGAAACAAGCCATACCATGATTCCTTATATTTTGCTCCACAGATGATTCTTATAGCTCTTTTTTGAAGTAGCAATAGCTTATGTAGATTTGCTTTGGTTCTTCCTCCCCAAATTTCTATCCCATATTTCAGATGAGAGCAAAATAAAGCATGATATGCAGGCTTTAGGACAATACTGTCTTTGCAGAAATTGTTAATCATATTAACTGCAAATATATTATTAGACAACTTACATGCTAGAATGTCAACATGTGAGTCCCATTTTAGATTGTTTTGTATTGTTAAACCAAGGAATTTTAAACTAAACTCGTTTTTTACTAATTCATTGCCAATGTATATTTTAATTTCATCATTAAAACTACTGTTGTTGACTCCATGAGGTATGTTGTACTGATGCTTACATTTATGTGGCTTTCATTAAAGTATTGAACAATTTCATTTGTCACATTATTACAATGGGCCTCTAGTCCATTAAATGATTCCTGTCACACATGATGGACTTATCATCCACATACAGAACTAGATTGGAACTCCGAGTGCAATATTTTACGTTATTTACATATTTACGTAAATCAAAATTAGAAGATGACCCAATACTGAGCCATGAGGTGCTCCATATTTTTAGTGATTTTTGATTTGTTAACATCACGTTCAGTTCTAAGCAGTACAAACTGTTTTTGGTTACTCAAAAAAAAAGCACTCCATCTTCAGGCCACAAGTGGCCCATCGGGACCATCCGACTGCCGTGTCATCCTCAGTTGAGGATGCGGATAGGAAGGGCGTGTGGTCAGCACACCGCTCTCCCGGTCGTTATGATGGTTTTCTTTGACCAGAGTCGCTACTATTCGGTCAAGTAGCTCCTCAATTGGCATCACGAGGCTGAGTGCACCCCGAAAAATGGCAATAGCGCATGGCGGCTGGATGGTCACCCATCCAAGTGCCGACCACGCCTGACAGCACTTAAATTCGGTGATCTCACAGGAACTGGTGTATCCACTGCGGCAAGGCTGTTGCCTTTTTGGTTACTCATGTAAGACTTTATTAGGTCAGCTGTGCCTCTGATGCCAATGTTCCACAGCTCATCTAATAGGGTAATAGTCTTCACACAGTCAAAAGCTTTCTCAAGGTCGAGATATATACCTGCAACATGTTGCTTGCTCTTGATGTCACTTATTACCCCTTCATTAACTGAGCAGCTGCTGTGCTGGCTGATTTACATTTTAAGAATTCATTTTGATTTTCGAACATTAGATTGTGCTTGTTGAGAAAGGTTATAATTCTGTTATAAATGACTTATTCAAGTATATTGGGAAAGACAGGAAGTATTGAGATTGGTCTGTAGTTCTGAATTTTGTATTTGTTACTTTCTTTAAAGCTACAGACAGAGGTGCAGAGACATTTTTTCCACACACTTTCAATACTTTAATATTGAGGCCATCATGCCCTACAGAACGAGAAGATTTTAAAAAGCTTATGATGTTCATTAGCTCTTTGCAATTTTTGGGGACTAGATGTATCCTATGCTCAGATGGATTGACCTTAAAATTATGCTGCAGGTTATTATTATATTTATCATTGATAGGTTCCCCCACAGAAGAAAAATGTTATTGGAAGTATTTGCAACTGCAAGTTGGTTTTTTATGACCATCCCACTGTGGTCAATAATTATTATATTATCCAGATAGGATTTGTCTTTGCCTGTTCTAAAACTGTTTATACATCAGTAATTACATTGTGTGAAGCCTGAAGCTTGTTTGCAACATAGTTGCTCATGGTCCGTATTAATGCATCTTTATAGTATTCTCAATAAATTTTGAAGACATCCTTAAGCTTGAGATTTTCTCTGTTATTCAACATTGCATTATGGAAAAATTTTGATTTTTCCCTTGCCTCAATGATGTCATTATTTATCCAGATATTCTGTTTATATTTTTTGTTTGTTTAACTTCTGTGGCTACAACTAGGCATGTGGCATCAAAAGAGTAGATCTCAGTAGCAAAACCATTACAGGAAAAGTTATGCGTGCTAACATGCAGTTCAGTCTGTTGATGGTATCATTATACATAACTCTTTTGCTCACATATAATTTCATTTAGTGACTGTCCGCCCCTGGTAGCTGAATGGTCAGCATGACGGATTGTCAGTCCTCTGGGCCTGGGTTCAGTTCCCGGCTGGGTCAGTGAATTTTCTCCACCCAGGGACTGGGTATTGTGCTGTCCTTATCATCATCCTATCATCCTCATTGACTGCAGGTCACCGAAGTGGCATCAAATTGAAAGATCGGCACCCAGTGAACGGCCTGCCCGACGGGGGGCCCTAGCCATACGATTAAATAAATTTAGTGACAGAGGGCATCTCATTTGCCTCTAACTGAAGCTGTACTGTGTGGGGATCAGAGATGGAGAAAAAAGGCAGATATGCTCCACCTCAATCCTCATTCAACCTTCCTCACCAAAGATTTGGCTTGTGAACATATTGCACTCTATTAATACAGAACATTCTAAATTCTTTTACTGAGTCTCCTATTGTACTGAAGTCTTTATACTCAGCAAGTAATTCTCACTGCCACTGTCTACACGTGTCTTTCTTCCACTGGCATTTCCTCCTCCTCTCTCTCTCTCTCTCCCACTGTCACTGTCTTCATACCTTTCTCTCACTCACGAATATGTGCACATGCCAAACTTTTTGTGAAGAAGGTGTAATGAGGATTGAGGGAACTGGTTTCCCACTTTTCTGTCAGAGTCTTACATTTTTGTGCTCTGACAGAAGCATTTTTCAGTTGGTTCCCTTCTTTTCCTTGTTACAGCAGGGTGTGCTGCTTATATAAAGTGAATTCTGTAGATCAGTAAAATTTTGACACTTTATTTATATACTTTGACACATTTTTATACTTTGCGACATATAAACACCACTCAAAATTGTCTCTCATCCAACACAAGTACACTTTACACTACTTTACATAAAAGTGCACAACATTTTTAGGTGACACTTACAGGACACAAAAAAAAGCTATACTGGATTTGCAAGTACAAAGAATTTCATATGACAAAATAACTTTTTGCAAGATGCTTACACCACCAGGTGGCACTATCGAATGATTTCCAAGTAAAGAAATCCTGGTTTCGAGGTTCAATCACAACCACTGCTTAAATTATGAATAAAACTCATGAGCATGCTGCCAAAGACTTCTCGTATACGGAGTCACCCTCATTATGTAATTGGCATTGTGAAATTGAGTGGAGGAGTCAAGAGAGTTTAAGAGCAACCTGTAGCTCTTAGAGTAGGAAATTGTGTGCAAAAGGCAGAAGAATCAGCAATGATCAGTGGCATGAGGATGCAGAAGGCAATGGAAACCATTGCATTAGAAATGTATAATGTATATCTATAGGACATGTGACCTGTAATTAAAGTGTCATAATGATGTCTCCATTGGCAAAATATTGCAGGTTAGTCCACCATTCAAATCTTCAGGAGCAGACTGCTTTGGAGGTACGTAACCATGAGAAGAAAATTGAGGATGTGTTAGATGACGATCAGTTTGGCTTTAGGAAAGGTAAAGGCACCAGAGAGGCAATCCTGATATTGCAGTTGATAACTGAAGCAAGACTAAAGAAAAACCAAGACACATTCAGATGTTTGAAATTCTGAGAAAAATAGGGGTAAGATATAGGGAAAGACAGGTAATACACAATATGTGCAAGAACCAAGAAGGAATAATAAGGCTGGAAGACCAAGAACAAAGTGCTCAGAATAAAAAGGATGTAAGGCAGGATTGTGGTCTTTTATCCCTACTATTCAATCTATACATCAAAGAAGCAATGACGGAAATAAAAGAAAGGTTCAAGACTGGAATTAAAATTCGAAATGAAAGGATATCAATGATAAGATTCGATGATGACGCTGCTTTCCTCAGAGAAAGTGAGGTATAATTAAAGAATGTGCTGAACTGAATGAACAGCCTAGTGAGTACAGAATATGGATTGAGAGTAAATCCGAAGAAAGATGAATGTAATGAGAAGTAGCAGAAATGAGAACAGCGAGAAACATAAATTCAGGATTGATGGTCACAAAGTAGATGAAGTTAAGGAATTCTGCTACCAAGGCAGCAAAACAACCAGTGACAGACATAGCAAGGAGAACATCAAAAGTAGACTAGCACTGGCAAAAAGTGCACTCCTGGTCAAGAGAAGTCTACTAGTATCAAACATAGGTCTTAATTTACGGAAGAAATTTCTGAGAATGTATGTTTGAAGCATAGCGATATATGGTAGTGAAACATGGACTGGAACAGAAGAGAATACAAGCATTTGAAATATCATGTTATAGTGGTATGTTGAAAATTAGATGGCATGATAAGGTTCTCTAGAGAATCGGCAAGGAAAGGTATATATCAGAAACACTGACAAGGAGGAGGTACAAGATTGGTAGGACATCTATTAAGACATGATGGAATAACTTCCATGGTACTAGAGGGAGCTATAGAGGGTAAAAGTTGTAGAGGAAGACAAAGCCTGGAATACATCCAGCAAACAATTGAGGACACGTAGGTTGCAAGTGCTACTCCGAGATGAAGAGGTTGGCACAGGAGAGGAATTTGTGGTGGCCTGCATGAAACCAGTCAGGAGACTGATGCGGGGGGTGGGGTGGGGGGGGGGGAGGGGGGGATGTGTTAGGGAAGTTAAAGAATCTGAAAAGGGAAAGGCAAAATCTCAGTCTAGATATAGCAAAATGGAAAGAAAATAAAGCTTTCTGGTGGTCAAATGAATAAAGGATAACATCAGCAGCAGGGAATGGTGTAACATGGGCAGGAAGGTAGAGCAGGGAGTGAATTACTGTGATAGGATTATTCTCGTCAGAATTAACAGCAAACCAACACCAAAAACAATAGTTCAGAGATGTCAACATCACAAGCAGAAGTTGAAGAGGTAGAGAAAGTATGTGAGGGTATTGTATCTATTCAGTATGTAAAGGGATATGAAAATCTAATAATTATGGGTAACTGAACACTGTAGTAGTAAAGGAATAAAGGACACAGTTATAAGAGAATATACGCTCATGGTAGAAATGAAAGAGGAGAAAGACTAATTGAGTTCTGCAATAAATTACATCGGTTGACAGTTAATGTACTATTCAAAAACCATGAGAGGAGAAGGTATACTTGGAACAGGCCTGTAGACATGGGACATCAATTACATTATGGTCAGACAGAGATCCCAAAATCAGATATTGGACTGTAAGACACACCCAGAGACAGACAGATTCGGATCACAATTTTGTAATGACGAAGAGTAGTGTAAAGTTTAAGAGTATCATCTGGAATATCAACATGAAAAAGAGTTGGATACTGAGGAGAATCATCTGGAAGAATCTAGGTGGAAGGAAATGAGATACTGAAGTACCAAGAAGAAATAAAATATGCTTGAAGTCATCTAAGGCTGATGGTTCTGTGATACTGAATAACCAAAATTTGCATTTAAGTTGAGGAGAACTAGAGATCTCTAAACAGCACAGTCACAGAAGTTTGACAGATAAATTTAGGTACAAGGAAGGTAACTGTGAAGAAACCTTGGGTAATATAAAAAATATATCAGTTGGTCAATGGAAGAAGGAAGCACAAAAACGTTCAAGTAATGAATGGAATACAGCAATGTAAGTCACCTAGGAATGAAATAAATAGGAAGTGCAGGTTAGGCAAGGTAAAATGGCCACAGGAAAAATGTGAGCAAATTTGGAAAGAAATGGTCCTTGGAAGGACTGATGCACCATATGGAAAAGTCAAAACAACTGGTTTTCCCACAGTCAGTGATTCACTTCCTCAAAAAAGCTGTTCTCCAAATGTACATTCTCAGAAATCTCTTCCTCAGGTTGAGGCCAATATTTGATACAAATGGAGTTCTGCTGGCCAGGAATGCCCTCTTTGCATGCACTAATCTGCTTTTTATGCCTCTTTGGTTTTTCCATCATGTCTTATTTTGCTTTCAAGCTAGCTGAATCCTTAACTTTGCCTAATTTGTTGTCCCGAGTTCTGATGTAAATTTTATCACAAGTCTCATTTCTGCTATTCTTCATTACTTTTGTCTTTCTTTAGTTTACTCTCAATCCATATTCTGAATTTTATTAATTCCACTCAACATGTCCTGTAATTTTTTTCCACATTCAGTGAGGATAGAAATGTCATCAGCAAATCTCAGGTCTCATCATTGATATCTTTTCAGCCTGAATTTTAACCCACTCATGAACCTTTCTTTTATTTCCATCATTGCTTCTACAGTGTATGTATTGAACAGTACGGGAAAAAAAGATTATATACCTGCCTTATACTCTTTTTAATCCAAGCACTTCATTCTTGGCCTTCTATTCTTATTGTTCCCTCTTGGTTCTTCTACATATTGTATATTGTCCATCTTACTCCTAATTTTCTCAGAATTTTGAACATCTTCCACCATTTTACATTGTCAAACGCTTTTATCGGATTGACAAATCCTATGAAACTGCCTTGATTTTTCAGTAGTCTTGCTTCCATTAACACACAACATCAGAACCTCCTCTCTGGTTCTCTTACCTTTCCAAAAGCGAACCTGATAATCACCTAACAATCCTCAATTTTCTTTTCCTTTCTTCTATAAATCATCCTTGTCAGCAACTAGGCTGCGTGAGCTGTTACACTGAGTGCACGATCCTTCTCACATTTGTATACCCTTGGTATCTGTGGGATTTTGTGGATGATATTTTTTCTGAAAATCTGACAGTATATCTTCTGACTGATTCTACCATCAACCTAAATAGCCACTTGCTTGCCACTACCCCCAATAATTTCAGAAATTTCAAAGGAATGTTATCTATCCCTCGTACCTCATTTGAACACTAGTCTTCCAAAGCTCTATTAACACTGGATTCCAAATGTCTTCTATATCAACTCCTGGTTCTTCCTCAATCATGCCTTCCCCCTCATAGAGGTCTTCATTGTACTCTTTCCAACTATCCACTGTCTCTTCCACTCTTAACAGTAGAATTCGCATTGCACTCTTCATGTTGATGCCTTTGCTTTTAATTTCAGACTACTTTGACTTTTCTACTTGCTGAATCAATCCTTATGATGACCAGTTCTTTTTTGATTTTCTCACATTTTTCCTATATCCTTTTTGGTTGTCTTCTTTGCATTTCCCATTTATTTCAATCCTAAGTATTGTATTCCTGAATTGCCCTGAACTTTTTTGTACTTCCTTTTTCCATTGAACATTTGAAGACTTCTACTGTTACCTAAGGTTTCTTCACATTTACCTGCCTTGTACCTATGATCAAAATTGGTGACCATGAACCTCCTCTCTGGTTCTCTTACCTTTCCAAAAGTCAACCTGATCATCACCTAACAGATCCTACCTAGGAAGCATAACAACATATGACAGATGAAGCAAGGAGGATATAAAAACCAGATCAGTACAAGCAAACAGGCCATTCCGCCAAAAGAAGTCTGCTAGTATCTAACACAAGTCTCAATTTGTGGAAGAAATTTCTAATGATGTATGTTTGGAGCTTGGCATTGTATGGGAGTGAATCATGGACTGCAGAAAAAGCAGAAAAGAAGAGAATTGAAGGATCTGAGATGTTGAAAATTAAGAGGACTGGTAAGGTAAGGAATGAGAAAGTTTACCATAGAGCTGGCAAAGAAAAGAACATATAATAAATACTGACAGAAGAAGGGAACAGGATAGTGGCACGTGTTTTATGACATATCTGACTCTCACTGCAGACATTGTGGAGAACAGTTGCCTGCAACCTGCAATCTTCCACAGAGATCGCATTACTTTCTGCAGTTTAAAACCAACTAACTGACTGATACTAACTATTAATGGGTAGCCCTTCATCGCCACATGTTCAGCATATGAACTGTCACGTAGATGTCCATCCTCAACAGAAACACCTGTGAGCTGTTCTGTTGAGATTTGTCACTGGACATGTGTCACACCAAATTTTTCAGACCTGGCAGCCTAATGGACAGTTGACAGAACTGTTGCAGGCCAATTGCTATTTAAAAGTTCCTGGGATGTAGGTATCTCAGCTAGGGTTAAAGCATATTGAAAGAAGTGGCAGTGTATTCGTAACACTTGGCACACTAGGGTAATTCTAGATCTACACCTCACTACACGAAATGTGGATGAAACAAAATATCATTATTCACAAATACTTGACAACTTCTATCACACTCTGTATCGGAACTATAAATTGCAGGATTCTTAGGACTGAAGCTAGTCTACTGGAATGGGAAAGTAAGCTAACTAATAGCAAATGGGATTTCAGCAGGTTATCAGAGCTGTGAAGAAAGAAAGAGAATCACTTTAAGCTGAAGTCAGGAAATGTATTTTACCATACAGGCACAGGCTAAGGCTGTTACTCAGGAGTACATTCTGTCATGAATAAGATAATAAAAATTGAATTGTTGCTTTTCTTTAAAGGTGCACATTTTAGGTTAGACTTTGCTGTGACTGTTATTGATATTGAATGAAATGACAAGTTCACTGTTACCAGCCACTGTTACTGATTACAGTGACTGGTAACCACAAACTTGTTGAATTGTTGATGTTGAATGAATCTTAAATAAAATAGCTAGTGGCACAGCATAGAGATATGATTTCCATACTGTTTATTGAGCATACAGGGCATACTATCTCTTCACTGCCTCATGAGGCACAATACTTCTTTTACTGAATCAGTGATGTCACACCACCACAGAAACCCTCCACCTCACATCTCCCCCACCCTGCCCCCCCGATCCCTCCGTAGTGCGGAGCACACGAGGAGAGGCTGCGGTGGGGCATCATCTGTCAGAAGTGATGTACGTGGCTGTGTGACGGCAGATGCAGTGGAATACACATTGTAGTCAGCAAGGTATGCAAGAGGAGTGCAGGGCACATCCAAAGTGCAAAGTCGGCGGTGCTGGCAGTGTTAGCAGATAACGCTGTAGTCTCAGTGGAATCTTTAATTGTTGCTGGCTCAGTGGTGGTATGTGAAGAGGGAGGCATTTTGGCAGCACTGCCTTGTATTGTTGCAACCACATGAGGCGTTGCAGAGCCTGTGGCAGTGTAGGCCGGGACGGGGACAGTGAGTGTCCCGTCTGCTGAAAAATGGGAGGTGAGTGCTGCCATGTCAACTTCTGGTGGGACAGGAGTGGTGTCCACAAAACTGTGTGTGACAGTGCTGGCACCTGACTGCTTGTCTACGTAGATAGCAGTAATCATGAGGTCAGTGTTGCGCAACGTGATGGATATGTCATCACGCAGAAAATCGTGGAGAGACACACATGCACTTAGAAATTAACTAAAGATTGCTTAGGAGGCAGTGGGGTGGGGAGTGTCTGTTGTGACAGGTTCACTGAAGCCCACAGCAGTTTAAGCCACTTCAGCGACACTGTTGTTTGTTTGCCAGCAATTTTGATAACAAAAGTGTCTGTATCATATTTCAACACTTGGTGTGGTCCTGTAAATGGCAGTTGTAGAGTGTGTTTCACTGCATCTGTATGTAACATCAAATGAGAATATGTGGCAAGGTCTTTATGAAAAAAAGTTATTTGCGTCATGTGATGGGATGGGGGTAAGTCCTGGTCTGTGGGGACTGCTTCATTTGCTACGAATTCAGTGGGTAGAGTGAGGTCATCTTTATGTGCAGTGTAAATGCCCAGCAGAGCCCATGGAAGGACCTTCACCCACAATTCTGAGTGGCACATGAGAGCAACTTTCATCGTTCAATGCCACTGTTCCATAAGGCCATTGGGTTTGGGCCTGACCAGCAATTGTGTGGAACTGGTGGCATCCACATAGCAGGCATAAGTCACTGAACAGTTGGAATTCAAACCGCCAACCCTGGTCTGATGTTAAGGAGGCTGGGCAGTGAAATCTGGCAATCCAACTGTTGATGAAAGTTTTTGCTACTGTCTGTGCTGGTATTTCGGAAATGGGTGTAGCCTCCACCCATCATGTCACACAATCTGACAATGACAGAATGTAATGGTAACCATATGATTCTGGAAGTGGTCCTACAATGTCAATGTGGACGTGCTGGAACCACCCCTTTGGAATCAGAAATTTTTGAAAGGGCGGCTATTCAAGGGAGCCAGTTTTTGCCTGCTGGCATGGAATGCAAGTCCTGTCCCACATGGCACAATCCTTTTTAATGTTAGGCCAGACAAACCATTACAGGATAAGGCATACAGTAGGGCACACACCTGGATGTGCAAGGTTGTGGTGAAGGTCAAAAATTGTCCAGCAATATGGCTCTGGGACAACTGGTTGGACCCGTCCATTTGAAATGTCACACCAAACTTGTTTGGTTGCAACAGGTAGCATGCATTGTTGCAGTTGGAGTACAGTGTCCGATTTGTTAAACAAATTGTGGAGATCTGTCATTCATGCATCTGCAATTCTATTATAGTCCAGCTGGGAGGAGGTAGCTGAAATATGGGAAAGATAGGCCACCACAAAATTATCAGCACCTTTAATGTATTGCACATCAGTAGTGAACTTGCTACGAAATCTCCTGGGTGCAGTAACTGGTGACAGGTTGTGGAAAGTATCTGCCAAAGGGCAATGGTCTGTATGTATGGTAAGGGGTCTCCCCTCAACTGTATCTTGAAAATGACAAGCTGCTTTATTGCTTTATTTATGGCTAGTAGTTCATGGTCAAATGTAGATGATTTTTTCTGGGAGTCGGTACATTAGCATGAGAAAAAAAGAGTGGCTCAGTGATTCCACCGATATCTTGCTGTTAAGTAGCCCTGATTGCGTGACTGCTAGCATCAGACGTGGTAATTAGGTGTGCGTCAGGCAGGCCTTGATCGGTGTGGGGAGGGGGGGGGGGGGGGCAAACCAGGATTTCTGCCCCAGGCATAGGTGGAAATTTCAGGGGATGCCAACTTCATATTCTTGAAGAAATCAACCTTGTTTTACAAAGTGCCTAGCATCCAGCATATGTTGCTCTATCAATTATCAATTGTTCGTATGATTTTGAAACATATCCCTGTTGGTTTGTGAACATTTTTGAACACATTCTAAGTTGATTTTTTAACAAATGATAAGTTGGTTTTAGAATACATGCATATTGTATGTGATATCTCTGCCAGGGGAATCCCCATCACATCTTGAAATAAAAAACTTCTTCCTGCAGACAAAAGGGGATTGGGCTATATGACCTGAGCTGAATGAACCCAAATGGGTGAATGCCAGTTGCTGTTTGTTTATGTCGTTGATTGGGTGAGCAAATGATCAGCATTATAATTATTAGCAAAATCCATAGAGTCAAACTACCAGAGTCGAAATAAGTGGCGAACAGGAAAAACAGGTAAGAAAGATTACTTATTATCTTCTCAGTGTATCCAAGAAAATGAAATTTTGACAGAAAAGTTTTGCCAGACTGCTACACTACAAAGGACAAGTTGTACAATCTCTGGTTAGCAGCCGCTCAAGTTCAATTCCCTGAACAGCACGGAAAATGCATAATACAAACACATAATAATGCCTAACAAGATAACTAAAACGGTGATTCTTGCAGGGTTTGTGAACTTAATGACAATGGCAGGAATAGTTACAGAATTAGTGATTTTCCTGATTGCAAGCTCCCAGGTTGTGCTGAGATGGTAGCCACTGTCGTGGTTGATTAGGTTGTCATGTAACCGTATTTATATGGACTCTTTGATTACTGAGTCCCAAAATCAGTTTGTACTGTATATTTTCTTTGTGTCCTCAAAATCGAAGGTATGCTTCTCGTCAATACTATGTTCCGCCACAGCAGATTTGTTGGTCTGACCCAAGCATACATGCCTAATGTGTTCACTGCGGTGCTGTGAGAGGCAACACTACGTCTGTCCTATATATTGCATCCCACATTTGCATCTGATCTTGTACACACCTGGTGCTGTCAGACCCAGTGGACCCTTGGTTGAACCGAGAAGGTCTTTGATTTTTCCTGCTGCGCAGAAAACGGTCTTCACTTTATGTTTCTTGAGACTTCTCGCGATCTTAGACGTTGGAGGACCCGCGTATGGCAAGAACGCACAGCCCATTGCCTCGTCTTCATCTGGCCAATGGATACAGGGATTGAGGAAGCAGTGGTCACCAAATAGATGCCAAGTACCATTCTTCTAGGGAACTAGTTCAATTAAGGAAGCCCAAGTCCATCTGATGGCCTGCCAGTGCCAGCTCACAAAAGTTTGTCCACCACAGCCTTAGCTGCTTTAAGTTTGCAGGGAGTTAGACAACAGAGACAGTGATGGACAAGGGGACCTGGTGTGGTTGTAATGTGGTGGACTGTACCATCCCACATGGCACATATTGTATTTAGTCTAATGGGGGAGCATGGAGCTATTCCAGGAGGAGAGGCTCGACATGATTGACCATTTATGTTAATGTCACACAGCATTGTCTCAGAAGCGCACTCAAGTGGAGGTTGTGATCCTTCACTAACATGAGAAATATCTGTAGCAGCAGCGCCACAGCAGTCATTGGTGCTGAGATGAGAAAGGTCATCAAGATGCTGCTAATCAGCATGTAGTGATGCCATGGTGTCCTCGATTCGTCTCCATAGTTGATCGTTGGTGAAGATTGTGACCCCATTGAAATGATATAATGACGAGTACTCAGTTGCCTTTAAGTGTAATCAGCTGAAAAGTATTTCACTTTGTAGCTTCAGGTTGAGTGGTGTGTCGAGTGGCAGCAGCATGACCGAGGGGGTTACAGTGCCAGCAGGTAATGTATCACTGACTCCACCACAAATCAGCTGCTGACCATCCCTTCGTAATAGGAGGACATGATTTAAATCCAACAATAGCTGGTAGTGCTGAAGGAAATCACCTCTCAGGACTGGTTCAGTTGTCTCTGACACTATGAGTGTCCCAGGTATTTGCATACCTGCGCCGAGGTCAAGCGTGATGTGTGCAGTTTCAGCAACTGTGAGTACAGTGTCATTGGCCAATGCAATTGCAGCGGCAATAGCAGTTGTGTAGTAGGCATGAGAGCAGATGCTAAAGTGCTCACATCAGCCCTGGTATCAATGAGGAAATACGTATGCTGGTGCCTGTCATGGACGAATTGTGGGAACCATCTGCCCATTGATATGCTGCATTTGTGCTGTTTTGCGGTGGTGTCTTTTTAATGAAGAGTGACCTGGTGTGCTATGTCAGGTCACCGTTCTAGTTTGGCTAGGTGCAGGGTTGTCTGCAGCATAGTGCATCCTGCCCAAATCTAGTGTGATACATTGCTGTGTGCTTGGCATGGAAGCAGGCGATGCACTTGGTCGGCATGGCTTTTGTTTATACACAGAGCTGGGGTAGTGGCCAGCGGGGGGGGGGGGGGGGGGGGGCGGCACAGCTGCTTGGAATGTCAGGGCAGTTTGACTGGAATCATGCAAAATCAGCTTTGGTGCAGGCATAATATTGGGCATTCACTGCAGCATAGCACTGTTGATTAGTGATTAGGATGCAGTGTTGATAGTGCCTGCATTTTGTCTGCAAGTCAAAGTTTAAACTACAGTGGTGCCTCCTCCCATGCTAGCATTGCTGTCTGGATGTTCTCTGGCAGTTTTAGGAGCCAAAGTGTCCAGAGTATGCTAACAGGTAGGAGCATAGGGTTAATTAGAACTCACAGGCAGAGCCAGAGCGAAGATGGCGTGCTGTTGCCCATAGTAATTGATGACACGAGATGTAGCTACTGTTCAGATGTGTGTATTAGTCATTATAGTGGTAGTGTGTTGGAAGTTTCGTATTTTTGAGAAGCTGAAATGTCCAAAAGCAAGTCACTAATAACGTCTGCAGTGTCTCTGAGGTGGTTAAGGAGAGTGGCGAACTTCTAATCGTGCCCAGTATTGCCACTGGCTCACATAAAATACTCACTGAAGGCAAACCATGTCTTGGAAGAATCTGCACAAAACATGGTGGTGTTTGGTATGATGGCTGTCAGTAGTTTGATTGTAAGGCACCATTTCGAGATGGGCATGGCACTAGTGATGGGGAGCTCGTGAATGAGTCGTTTAAATGAACGCTTCACTCCAGTGAAGTGTGAACTAACCACTCAATTTTAATGAACTGGTACTTCAAACTCTCCACAGATAGTACACTCCACACTTTTTTTCTAGTTCGTTCACTCACTCTCTTCCCCTCTCCCTCTCCCACTACATTGGCGCTACGTCACTCATTCTCCCTTCACTTCAATCCTCCCTGTACTGCCTGTCGACGAATCGCACGGTGAAATACACTTAGAACAACAGTTGCACTTTGCTTTCACATAACCTAAATCGGCGAAGAAACCCCAAATTTCACTACTTTTACGCGATCGCGTGTTGCTAGCCATTGTATAAGCGTGAACAGACAAAAACTGCTTTCGAATAAAATAAAGAGGGATTTTACCTGAAATCGTACCAATGACTACAGGTGACAGTTTACGTTTTGAATTTAGAGGGTTATTATTCTCAAAAATAAAATCCCGGAAAACTTCTGAATAATTACTTAACGTAGGTATATAGACTTTGTGACAGTGGTAAACATACTCATTATATTTTGGATTAAATTTTAAAAGGAACATAAACTTGGACTGCATTTCGTTTGTAGCCCAAGTTTTCAGTCCATAAATACAACAAATAAGGTTTCACTTGGCAGATGAAGACTTTTTGGCGCTTCATGAGAAAATGTCGAGCAAAATTAAACGTAATACCTTCTTTATATGTGACAGGCTTCTCTGTTTATCTTTCCTTTGTCCCCTTCGACCATCCAGTATTTAACTCAGACGCTGTAAGACGCAAAACGTTGCGTGCACGTTACCGCATAGTTCGGCCATCTGTTGGTAAAAATATGAAGTATTACGAAGCTTTATTCTACGAGCGAGGCGAAGCGCGCGTAGCCGCGGCTGAACGGCGAACTGGGCAACTTCGCCAGGCTTCCGTACTTCATGAATGAACTACTTCATTTGAACGCTTCACGGCAAAGAGTGAAATGAATGAAGTACTTCACGGGAATGAACGAGTTCGACCCATCTCTACATGGCACAGCGTGAGACATGCGGGAGTCAACGGATGCTTCAATGTGCGAAATGGACAGGAGATGCAGCCCAACATATGGTCATGAGGTGAGTCACATCACAGTGCAGATGACGATGGCGCTACGTGGTGATGTGCAAAGAACTTGGGTAGGTGTTTGAAGAATTTTCGTGCATGTGAGCGAAGTTCCAGAGCCAACACAGTAGGTAAGACTTTCCCAATGTCAGATGTCTACAACCGTGAAAAATGTACGTAAGAGTGCACATGAGGTCCTGGCACCATAAAGAAGGAAGGCACGGTCCATTTATTATCCAACGCTGTGGTCCACATCTCTTGGAGTTCATGCGTAGTGTGGTCTCAGTTGCCTGAGACTGCAGTCACGTGTGAATGAGTTGCATTTGTGTAAGTGTGTGTTTGTCATCTAATTTTGATGAAGGCCTTACTGGCCGAAAGCTATATTTGTGACAGTCGTTTTTGTTGTGTCTATAAGTGACTCAGCATCTCCGTTATATGGTGAGTAGCAACTTTCCTTTTCACAACAGTGTCTAAAAACTCAGATAGGCAGAAACTGCAAAATGACTAAGCAGAAATGGCTACAGGACAAATGAAAGTTGTAACAAGATTAGAACTAGGGGAAAGCTAGATTGCACCTACAGGAAGATTAAAGAGACCTTTGGATGAAAGAGAAGCAACTGCATGAATATCCAGAGCTCAGACAGCAAGCTGATACTAAGCAAAGAAGGGTAAGGTGAAAGGTAGAAGGAATATATATAGGGGCTCTACATGGGAAACGAACTTGAATGCAATATTACAGGAACGGAAAAGGAAGTAGATAAAGATGAGATGGGAGACATGACACTATGAGAAGAGTTTGACAGAGCACTGAAAGACCTAAGTTGAAACAAGGCCACTGGATTAGACTACATTCCCTGAGAATTACTGATACCCTTTGGAGAGCCAGTAATGACAGAACTAGTTATGTGCCAAGATTTGGTACATACAAATAAAACAGCAATCAAGTAGACTTGAAGTAGTAACACACTTATTCTGGATACAGTTAGAGGAAGAAATAAAACTGTCAAGTAACTGTACACGCTAGATAGGTTACAAGAAAACATAGCACTTAGCAAGTAACCATCTAAGGAATTACAAGAGGAGATATCACCAGGCTGGTAACTCAACTGAAGGTGTGTGATGGAGCCCTAATAGTGATGCTTAGTCTGAGGCCTAGATCTGCAAGTCAGTGTCAACCAAAAGAAGGATATCATTAGATCATTGGAGGTCGTCACTGGTCAAGAGTTGCTCCAAATGAGAAGCCATGGAGTGGTCAAGGCAATTGTCCGGTGTAACTCTCAATGGTGACTTACTCTCAGAGGTCTCGTGTTGGCCCAAGTACTGGCATGTGGAAGTATACACTGCAGACTCTTTTCATGCATGTGACTAGCAGAAGAGAATAGTCCCTCACTGGCTGTGCCTCCTGACGTCAATTGGAACACCGCCTGTCAAGGAGAGTAGTGCCTGCAGTGGTGGTGTCCTGAGATCTCAGCGATAACATGCCACGTTGTTATTATTGTTGTTGTACTAGATTACTACCCAGAAAATTGATGTGGTCATAGCTGATACACAGATGCCAGGGCAGGAAGCGGACAATGCCCGAGACTAGGCCAGCTATGGGATGCATGTGTGCGCGAAGGTGCTGTCCGGTCAGAGAGTAGTTACCAATACTACATTCCTTCTTCATTTGGTGGGGGGAGGAGGGGGGGGGGAGAGATGGTGGAGGCTGTCTTGCTAACAGCCCAAGGTCCTGTGTAACTATTCCATCTGGGGGCCAAGATGTATGAGACATGAAATACTCTCAGATTTCAAGAATGTACTAGCCCCACTTATAAAAAAAGCTGGTGCTAACAGGTGTGAATACTGCAGAACTATCAATTTAATAAGTCGTGGTTGCAAAATACTGACATGAATTATTTATAGAAGAATGGAAAAACTGGTAGGGAAGATGACCTTGGCAAAGACCTGTTTATGTCTCGCAGAAATGTAGGAACACATAAGCCAATACTGATCCTACAGCTAATCTTACAGATAGGTTCAAGAAAGGCATACCTACATTTACAGCATCGGTAGACTTAGAGAAAGATTTTGGCAGTTTTTACTGGGATACACTCTTTGAAATTCTAAAGGCAGCAGGGATAAAATTCAGGGTGCAGAAGGTATGTACAGCTTGTATAGAAACCAGACTGCTGTTATAGAGTTGAAGCACATGAAAGGGAAGCAATAGTTAAAAAGGGAATGAGACACAGTGGTAGTGTGTCCCCCATGTTATTTAATATGCAAATTTACTGAGCAATAAAGGAAACAAAACAAAAATTTGGAGAATGAGTTAAAAGTTCAGGGAGAAGAAATAAAAACTTTGAGGCTGTGCTGAGGGAATTTTATTGGGGAAAGAGAAAATAAAAGTAGTTGATGAGTTTTGCTATTTAGACTGCAAAACAATTGATGATGGCTGAATTAGAGAGAATATAACATCAAATATAAATTTAAGTGCTAGGAAGTCTTTTATGAAAGTATTTTTCTGGAGTGTAGCCTTATACAGAGATGGCGCATAGATGCAAAGTAGTTCGGACAAGTTAATAGAAACTTTTGAAATGTGGTGTTACGGAAGCATGCTGAAGATTGGATTGGAAGACTGCTTACCTAATGGGTTGTTCAGAACCAAATTGTGGCAAAAATAAACTTGACCAAAGGACAGGGCCAATTGACAGGGCACTTTATAAGGCATTGAAGAATTATCAATTAAGTATTGGAAGGAACTGTGGGGGCTAACAATTGTAGAGGAGGAGGACGAGGGGGGGGGGGGGTTGGCAAGGGATGAATACAGAAGCATGTTCAGATGGATGAAGGTTGCATAGTTATTCGGAGATGAATAAGTTTGCACGGATTAGATTAGCATGGAGTGCTGACTCTATTTAGTCTTCGTATTGAAGACTACAATGGCAACACAATCTAAGGAGAACTAGTGGAATGAGGATTTTCGTATATTTACTCTGTCACTTTGGGGTCGGTTGCGTAAAGTAATTGCTCTCCTGGTGCTTCGACTGGAATTTCTTTGAGGCAAGTTTGTTACACCAGCCCTGCAATTAAAATCTTACAGCGTTATTTTTATGAAATAATTTCTACTGCTTCAGTCAATTCTTAAGCCCGGTCCACACGCAACGATCTGTCTGCGCAGACATCGGCGCAGATGTCTGTACATGCAAAAGATCGCTGCAAATGTGGTGTGTTCACACGACACAAACCCCAATCTACTACTCGTCCGCCATCTGTCGGTGTAGAAAAGAAATATCAGTGGCAACTGGCAAGCGACTACGCTCCCCGTAAACGTCAAAAATTTAATTCAGTTATTTTGAATTATAGAAATGGAGAAAGTTCTGTTGTGGTCTGTGTTCGCAACTTGTGTTGGAAAAAACATTCAGACCAACCGCAGGAAACAGAAAAAGCTGTCAAAATGGTGTAGACAGTGGCTGCTAAAGCGAAAGCAGTTTTCTCACGTAACTTTACTGCGAGATTTGCTGGGCGAACCTAACGACTGGCGAAAGTATTTGCGGATGGATGTCGAAACTTATAATTATCTCTTAAAGCTTATAACACCCTCATATTATCAGAACAAATACTTGTATGAGAAGGGCAATTTCTCCTCACGAACGGCTGGCCAAGCAGATCAAAATACCATAACGTTGGCTGGTATACTTGATCTACTCCTACAACAGATCTTCTAGATTTCTGAACTTTGGATAACTCTTTTCGATAAACAGTTCGCAACGAATTTTTTTAAAATATATATTACTGTTTCTCTGTTTGCCGAGGCGTCAACTGCCCGCAATTTTTCAATTAGAACATTGTATGCTGCTCTCTTTTTGTCTCGGTCACTGCATTCTTTACTTTTAATCTTCCACAAACATGGGTGGTTTCTATATATTTCAATGAATTCACTTACAAACTCTCGAGAACACTAAAGAGTTGGGGGACTGATGACCTTAGCTGTTTAGTTCCCCTTAAACATCCCAACAACCACCACCACTACTAAAGAGTATCAGCCATTTTAATGCCCTGTGCGCACAAATACAAACACTAGACTGAGCAAACAGCTGTTTCGCGCCAGATTTGCGGCGATCTCCTCTTCACACGCTCCAAATTGTCTGCGCAGATGTGGTTTGAACCCACAGATTTGAGAGGTTTCGCTCAAACCTCCAACTCCAACTTGCAGGTTTGCACACACATCAGGTTGGTGCAAATCTTCTGTCCACACGCAACGATCTGTCTGCGCAGATGTGATGTGCGCAGTCAGATCGTTGCGTGTGGACGGGCCTTTACTCATATATAAATTAGTATAACTGCCATCATCAGGCGCAACTAGTTACAAGTGCACTACGCGGGATGTGATTAGGTTGATTTGCTTTGCGTGCCAGTGAAGTTATGTGTCGAAATACAATCATTTCTGTTGGATATTTAGATGTCTGACACACACACACACACACACACACACACACAGAGAGAGAGAGAGAGAGAGAGCACAGCGACAAACACATTCCAGGTTAGCACTTTCTCATACAGAATACATATGTTTACGGCATTCCAACACCGTGTGCGTGTGGCGTGTTGCTTTGCATTCCGATAACGTTAAGTTTGCGATATACATCTATCGATAGCTGCAGGTAAATATCGATATCTAATAGTAATCGATTGGAATTATTGAAACACGTGAAGTGCTGCCGGTAATTTGCCGTGTGTATGGTAATGTATACGACTGAAGAGTAATCTGGAACAGCTTAGGATAACAAACGAGGCCGATAAGAACTCTACCATGTAATATGGTCTTTGATCTTGGAGTTATCGTCGCCTGATTACAAAGTACAGTGCATGTGCATGCGTAGCAGAAGGTTTATTATTTATACTGTTTCTTACAACTGAAATCAGCTCAAGAAAAATGGGAAGGTAAAAACAGAGACTTTACGCTGACAGGCCTGAAATGTCAAATTCGATCAGTACTAACATAAAACTTCATCATGTAGTCTAAGAAAATTTTTTGAATATGGATTTCAAAAGCAGTGATTTGTCATTGTCATATAGAATCAAATTCGGGAAAAGAGTACCCTTTATTTTTCCAGATAAAAAATAACGGCACAATCAAGTGCGGCGACGTTTTGACATCTTAGATTCCATTGACTGCTAGACTGATAACTCTAGAGCAGTGTGTGTCTAACTGTTGTAGATTAGTTAGTTTCATGTTACTTGGCTCGTTTACCACAGTAGGTTGTAATGACGTGGAATAAATTGTTTTACATTCACGCCACAAACTAATTGGTACATATGGTTACATTCTGAAGATATCTAAGTTTTCTCCTCATTTTTTTTCCCCATAAAGATAGACAGATGCTATGAGTTAGTAAGTCCGGCACAGTACCTTTTACAAATTACAGTAGTAGAAATTCTTCTATGAAATAGTTGTCAAGGAGAAATTTCTCAGTTTGTTTCCAAATTTTACTTTGCTGTCTGTCAGACATTTCTTATACTGTAACTGGGTAAGTGACCAAAACTTTTTGTTACAGCAATGTTCACCCCTTTGTGCTAAAGAGAACCTTAATGTGGAGTATTGAATGTCATTTTCCCTTCAGATATTGTAATGATGTACATCATTGTTCCTTTTGAACTGTAGTGGATTATTTAAAACTATCTTCATGAGGGACTAAATATACTGTGAAGCAGTAGTCAGAATGCCCAACTCTTTAAACAGATGTCTGCAAGATGATCATGGGTGAGCATGTTTTCGTGCAATGACTTTCTTTCTTAAAGATGAGTTACCCCATAATGTTGTTCCATATGACATTACTGAATGAAAATACGTAAAATGCATATGTCAGCTCACTGATTTCTCTCCCCCCAAGATTTGCAATGCTTCTAAGTGTGAATATGGCTGATCTACATTGTGTTAGAAGTTCCAGAATGTGCTATTTTCCAGTTTAAATTCTGATCAAGAGATTTGAAGTTTCCACCCTATTTGTTATTTCCTTCCCATGTGCCACACTTATCACTGGTGTTGTACCCCAAGATGTGCAAACTGAATATGATGTCTCTTTTTAAAATTGAGGGTGAGACCATACACAGAAAACCAGTCAATGATACGTTTAAGAACTTTGTTTGCCATTCTTCTGTTTCAGTATGTATGATTGGCCTGATTACAATACTGGTGTCACCTGCAAAAAGAACTAATTCTGCTTGTTGTATATTAGATGTAAGATCATTTACATATATAAGGAATAATAATAGACCTAAGAATGAGTCTTTGAGAACTCCATGTGTGATTTTTCCCCAGTTAGAATTATGTCCCCAGACTGTATTGGTTGAATTACTATGTACAACTTTCTCCATTATTCTGGTTGGATACGACATCCATTTGTTGACTATACCATCTGTCCCATAAAACTTCAGTTTAATTAGGAGAATACCTGTTGTTCACACAGTCAAATGCTTTAAGCAGCTCGCAGAAAACAGACTGGTGCTGTGTTAGTATTTAATGCTTGTAAAATCTGTTGAGTGAACATTTAAAATGTTATCAGTAGAGTAATGCTTGTGGAACCCAAACTGTGATTTGCTGAGGATGTTATTGTTGCTAACATAATATACTATTCTAGAATACATCATCTCAAAAATTTTGCAAAATGACAGCAGTGGAAGAGGTCAGTAGTTATTGACATCTTTTACCTTTCTCAAAGAGTGGTTTAACAATGGTATATTTGTCTCTGGAAAAACACCTTGATGTAGTGGTGTATGACACATTTCAGATAAGACTGGGCTGCTATATGGGAACAAACATTTAGTACCCCATTGGAAAAACCATCGAAACAAGATGAGCTTTTATTTTTGAAACTGTGTATAATTTTCATTTGCGAAGAAGTTGCTGATATATGTATATGATTTAATTTTAAGAGAGTTACTTTTTCAATATACTGCTGTGATTATTCTCTTAAACTGTTTGTCCCTATGCTTTCTGCTATATTTAAGAAATGATTATAAAGTACATTTGCTACCTGTGACTCATCATTTATAGCCCTTCAGTTCAGTAGTGGCATTATCCTGTTCTGTGGCTGGTTGTCCTGTCTGTCATTTTGCTACATTCCATATAGCCTTAAGTCTGTCACTGAAATTACAGGTTCCTGATGTGTATATTCCTTTTTTGATACTCTTTCTTAATAACTTTGAGTAATTTTATACCATGCAGCTGCTGCAGGATCCCTGCTTGTTCTTGCCAAAAGATAAACTTCCCTTTCCTTTCACAAAATACTTCAATCCTTCTAGTATCCATGGTTTCATACAAGGCTGATAAGTGTCCTTTATTATTACCCTATGCGGATTGATATTTTCGGATAATGATATGAATTTATCATGGAATATATTAAATTTTGTTAGCATTTGGTTCATTGTAAATTTCATCCCAAGCCGTCTCTGTAAACTATTCTTAAAAACATTTGTCCTGGAGTCATTAATTATTCTGACTTCAACTGAGGTGTATCCATACTGTAAGGCACTATGTTAGTTATCCTAACTAGCTGTGCATCATGATCAGAGAGAGCATTTGTTACTGGGTAAATAGTTATTAATTACTGAAAGCAAATTGCAGGCTCCAAATAAGGTTCCAGATTATTTTTCCTATCAAAATCATTTAGAAAATTTAAATCAAGTACTATTAACTGCTTGATGCTGTCTGACAGACAGACAACAGACAGACAGACAGACAGTCAGTAAAGTAAGGAATCCAGATTTCTCATAAACACTTCAAAATTTTTCAGTGGGGATCTATATACAGTTACAATTAAAAGTGAACTATTTTTTTTTATTTCTGCCGAGTATTAACTGAGTTAAAGCTGCTTATTATTGGGAGTAAGCTAATATTATTAACAAGAAATGACAGTAAGGTGTGTATATATATATATATATATATATATATATATATATATATATATATATATATATATATATATATATATATATATATAGAAAGAAAGTGATGAGACTTACCAAACAAAAGCGCTGGCAGGTCGATAGACACACAAACATATTCACAAAATTCTAGCTTTCGCAACAAACGGTTGCTTCGGCAGGAAAGAGGGAAGGAGAGGGAAAGATGAAAGGAAGTGGGTTTTAAGGGAGAGGGTAAGGAGTCATTCCAATCCCGGGAGCGGAAAGACTTACCTTAGGGGGAAAAAAGGACGGGTATACACTCACACACACACACATCCATCTGCATATACACAGACACAAGCAGACATTTTTTCCACGTGGAATGTTTAGTATATTTTCCCTCTGTTCAGAGGGAAACATTCCACGTGGAAAAATATATCTAAAAAGAAAGATGATGAGACTTACCAAACAAAAGCGCTGGCAGGTCGATAGACACACAAACAAACACAAATATACACACAAAATTCAAGCTTTCGCAACAAACTGTTGCCTCATCAGGAGGCAACAGTTTGTTGCGAAAGCTTGAATTTTGTGTGTATATTTGTGTTTGTTTGTGTGTCTATCGACCTGCCAGCGCTTTTGTTTGGTAAGTCTCATCATCTTTCTTTATATATATATATATATATATATATATATATATATATATATATATATATATATATATTTTGAGAGGCCAATGTCAAAATACCCAGACTCGTGAACAGGGGTCGTCAAGAGGTTCGTGAACTTACACCACTTATTGCCTGAACCACTCATTTCTGAGCCAAAAATATCCATTTACAATGGGAAGAGTTACCCCAAAACACATCATACGGCTTAAGCGAATGAAAATAAGCAAAGTAGATTAATTTTTGTGTCGGACGATCACTTACTTCAGATAACGTTCAAATAGTAAAAATGGCAGCATTAAGTCTTTGAACAAGATCCTGAATGTGGGCTTTCCATGACAGTTTACTATCTATCTGAACACCTAGAAATTTGAACTGTTCAGTTTCACTATTCATATGCCCATTCTGTGAAATTAAAACTTCAGGTTTTGTTGAATTTTGTGTTAGGAACTATAAAAACTGAGTCTTATTGTGATTTAACGTTAGTATATTTTCTACAAGCCATGAACTTAGGTCATGTATTGCACTATTTGAAACAGAGCCGATGTTGCACACAACATCCTTTACTACCAAGCTAGTGTCATTGGCAAACAGAAATATTTTAGCGTTATCCGTAATACTAGAGGGCATATCATTTGTATAAATAAGGAACAGGAGTGGCCCCAACAGTGATCCCTGGGGTACCCTCCACTTGACTGTACCCCACTCAGACCCCACATCACAGCCATTCTCAACATTGTGAATAATGACCTTTTGTTGTGTGTCTGCTAAAGTAAGGGGTGAACCAATTGTGAGCTACTCACGGTCCAACTTCTGAAGCAGTATTTTGTGATCAACACAATCAAACGTCTTAGTTTATGTTTAACTTATGTAATCCTGTGGTTATGTGGTGCTCGGATGGGCAAAGGGTGGCTGTCTTTTCAGAGCACTAAAATTTTCCAGACATATAAGAAGCTCTTCTGCCATATTACTCAGTCCTGTAATACTTTGATGAAATGAGCTAACCTTACTTTTCTGTGCATTCTAAAACATTTTGTGGGGCTCTTCTATTGTTTTCACTTCTTTCAAAACAGAAACCTAATGTATGATAGTCTTTAATTGATGAACTTTTCAGAGGAAACAGTCCTACCCTGTGAATTAAGTACAATGTTTATGTACAGCTTTGATGATCAAGCGGTTACCAGATAAGTCTTCAATTGTGTTTGCTTTATAAACAGATTTGTTTGGTAATTATCTGTATTTTAGAACTCTAGTTCAAGACACAGAATAACCATATTCATTGTCCTTAAAAACTTTTTGTTTTTTATTCATTATTTGTAATTTTCTTTGCCACAAATTTTATGTATTAAACATCACTAGCTGTACTCATAGTTGAATTAACGGAAGCTTCCAAAATTAGAATTTGGAAATTATAACATTTATGTTAATGAATTCCTTCAGTGATTAGTACTACTATACAAATTGGCATAATAGTTATGAAATTTAAGAGAGAATCACCTGTGATAGCCATTACCTAATCATTTAGAATGAAAATATGGTTAACAGATGTTAGGCAGCAAAGATGTCTCTTCCCTTTTTTCTATGTATATCCCTGTATATCTCTGTTCAAAAGCAACTAGTATAAAGGACACTGAACAATGCGATGCATAGTTTAAGATTGCTACTAGACTTGTATTCAGTAGAAATGGAGTTCAAATTTTCCTCCATACACAAATATTTGGGTTTACCGTAGCTTTTCTGAATTTCCTCAAGGCAAATCCTAGGAGGCATCCCTTGAAAAGGATTTGACGTGATTCCTCTCTGTGTATTATTGAAGTTGGTACTGCATTTATAAGAACTTTTTTTAAGTTTAATCTTGCACTATGGTATTGCAGCCATGCTAGCTGACTATTACTGAAGGAATTCTGCACAGGGTAGTAACAAATTGAAGTAGTGAATCAGATAGTGAACCACGAGAGAAAATATTCCTGTCTATGGTGTCCCAGAATGTGACTTCTCTGGAAAATGAAATAAGTTCAGTTATGGCAGCCCAATTTCTTCCTAAAATAGAACATATACAGAAAAAAAAAACGTTTCACTATCAAATGCTCGTGATTGCTAGTACAATACAGTTGTTTTAGCTATGAATGAAAAAATGATTAGTGTCCCCTTTTCTGCCTTCTCCCCTCCCCTGCCCCTGCTGTCTTTTGAGTAAGATTTAAACTTCATGTTCTGTCAAGCATAAACATAGAAAAATATTACAAATGCCAGCAAATGTTTAACATGAGTGTCAGAGCCTATTCAGTATTGCTACATCAGTGCCTGAGTATTGCTCACACTAACCTCTTGGGAATGTGATACGTTATGTGCTCAAATGTCCCCAGGCACCTGTTGCTGTACATTCCAAAGACGTTGTTCTAGTCTTGAGTCTGAAGGCTAGTTTGATGCAGGTGTCCATATTAGCCTACTCTATCTTTTGCGAGCTGCTTCATCTCTGAATAACTACTGCAACCTATATCTTTCTGGATCATCGTTTTGTATACATATTTTGGTCTCCCTCTATGATTTTTACCACCCAAATTTCCCTCCAACCCCCCCCCCCCCCCCCCACTCCGAGGGCACTTGCTACTCTTTGGCAAGATCGTGTTTGGCTACTACAGGCCCCAGCCTTTCAGCAGCATTTCCCTTCTGTGCTGCATGTCTGTCCTCTTGCTGTTCTTTTTCCCTTCCCTTGGCAGCATGTTTGGGATATTTTCAGGAATGTGTTCTGCGTTTTCAGTAGCCTGACATCAGAACAGTTCCACCACTGTTTTTCCATTCTTTTTTTCTTTCTTCATTCCCATTCTCCTATCCTTCCACCACTTCAGTGTTTGAGGTTTCTGTTTTTCTTCTTCCTCCCTGTGCACTCCTGAAGGCCAGCCCACACATCTGACACATAACATGTGATTTGATAATGCATAATTCCCAGCACTGTGTTGACAGCTTGTTTGCCCATACCCCCTGGTACAGGCCAGGCCCAGGGAGGGGTGACTGCCTGAGCTGTTACCTTCCCAAATTGCCAGGTGGTTCATCTGTCATGTATTCGGGACGTGTGACCTGAGGTGTGAACAACCACCTAAGGCGGGTGTGCGCCCCTCAGGAGGCCACCAGTTGGAAGGAGCACACCGTCGGAGATGGTGGCAAACATGAGGGATTTTCTCACAATGAGCCAATCATCGACTTCTCAATCTATGTCTACTAAATGTAAACGGAATGAGGCTAATGATTCAAAGATCAAAGCAGGCTATGAAGTTATCAGTCTGGCCATACATTCTGGACCCGATGCACTGCTACCATTGTCATCGTTACAACCACACTCAAATGTCCTGTCGGCATCTGGCCAAATGAGTAACCTGTGGTAGGGATGCTCACAAGGGTGATTGTCTACCTCCTTTTCCCCACTGTATCACTTGCAATGGTGACCGTGCAGCCTCTTCCCGAGATTGTCCTGTGTATCTTGATGAGTCGCCTGTACAGGAGATTTGGGTGAAGCAAAAAGTGTCTTATCCTGTCTCTTGCAAATTGTCGGCTAGTCATAAACCTTTTGGTTTTCCATCTTGCACCTACAGCACCATTCTTGCTACATCTCACTCCAGGAAGGATATGGCCATGCAGATATGCTACCTTAAATTCAGCACCACAGTTGTAAATTCACCCCATGTCATGGTAGCATCCCATCTCCTTCTCCTCCAGCTGTGCAAAAAGCCACCAAATTTTCGTCTCATTGTGAAATCACCTGCTACACAACCAGCAGACTGGAAAGGGCAGAAGGAATACTTCTGCGAAGATTTTTTACGTCCCTCCAGCCAACATACATCTGAATCATCATCTGCCAACTGCAAAGGCTCCAAGAAATCAGACAATGGCAAACGATCTCTTCCTTCAGAGACTTGGAGAGCCTTTTCAATGGTGTCACAGTGTGATACCCTCACCCAGCCAACCTCAGTGTTGCTGGTGCACACCACCAACCGTTTTTCTACCCTGGATGCAGCAGACTGACTGAGGGAGAATGCCGACACCTCTGTAGATCTCATAGAGCAGGATACTCCAGCCTCTGCACCCTGTAGCAGCGAGTCTTCGTAGGGTGGCACTAGGCAGCCTCCGAGGTGATACCTCTTCATTTTTTCCGTCCTCCACTTTCCCTGTCGTGACTCTCCTCTAATGGAAAATACACAGCTTTAGATCCAACAAGGAGGAATTACTGCTGCTCTTGGAATTGCAGGAAACAAAATTGCATGCTCACGACCCCTTTGACCTCTTGCATTTTGTTGCTGTACTCTTTGAGCTTCCTCCCAACGACATAATTCCATCTCGTGGGGGAGTCACACCACTCATCTAGTATGACATTCACAGTCAAACCATCTGCCTGAAAACCCAGCCGCAAAACTTAGCAGTCCACATTTTCTTTCCTCGCTTCACCTTTTCCCTTTGTACCGTTTACATTCCTCCTTCATTTGGTGTCACCAGGGCAGACTTCCTCCAGCTTATTGGGAACTCCCTCACCCATGTTTGCTGCTTGATGACTTTAATGTGCCCCATTCTCTTTGGGACTCTGCCAGAATGTGTCAGAGAAGTGCCCTCTTGGCTGACCATCTCGCAACTCAACCTCATCTGCCTTAACACTGGAGCACCCTCATTCCATTCAGACTCTACGCACACCTATTTACATTTGGACCTCTCGTTCTGCACTGCCCAGCTTGCACATCATCTTGAGTGGTCCATTCTCTCTGACATGTACTTCAGTGACCATTTCCCTTGTGCTATCCATTTGCTAACCCCTACCCCACTTTTGTGCAAACCCAAAAGGCAACTTTCTAAGGCTGACTGGAGGCTTTACTCCTCCCTGGTGAAGTTTGATGAACTTTTCCTCAGTTGTGATGACCAGGTAGGATTCCTTACAAACTTTATCTGTAGCGCCACAGAATTTTCCATTCCCCCTTTACCACGCCATGTCCCAGTCCCTAGGTCCCCCCTCCCGGGGTTTAGAATAGGCCCAAGGTATCCCTGCCTGTCGTAAGAGGTGACTAAAAGGAGTCTCACACTTTTTGGCCCCTTACATGGTGCATGAGTTATCCTTAGTGTCCTTAGATTCGATCTCCTGAACCTCTTGTCATGGCTTTGCATCTCCACCAGCAATTAAACTATTTGGGCGAGGACACTTTTCGGGGTATGTAATCTTCTTCCGTTGTCTCCTGTCCTCTTTTGCCCCCATGACAATAATGGATTTCTCTGCGCCCAATATCCAACAAGGTTGCCAGTCCGTTGTGGTGAGGCCGTCATGTACCCATTTGGTGGTAGCCCCCTGACAAGAAGACAGGGATTGCACTGCTGGTGTCTGAGCGGTAAACTCCCCACGTGCTGAGGAGTAGATGCCTGTCTTCCTGGGGCATCAGGACTCCCAGCAATGGCCATCGTGCCAGGTGCCCTGTGCTGTGACTGGGTAGCACCCATGGGGAGAGCCCCTGATCGGAGTGGGTGGCGTCAGGGTGGATGACCCGCAATGATCCGGACTAAGGCATCTCTTGTTGGTGACCATATGGCACTAGCAATCTCTAAGAAGGGCAAGATCAAGTATAATGCTGACAGATATGACCCTAAATCATTTCCCTCCCTTCCTACACCATGGGAGGAACATAGGGCTACAGAAAGAAGAGAGCCATAGGCCTATTCGCCTCGGTATTTAGTCTGTAACATAATGGACGGGACTCCTTTCTACCTACAAAGCCTCAATTTTTTGTTTAACATCTTGAGGATAAGTTTGGGGAAGTGTCAGTGTTGTCCAAAATGAAAAGCAGTGGAGTCTTGATTCAGACAGCATCGCCAGCCCAATCCTGGGTGTTACTCACTTGTAACTGGCTGGGTGATGTTCCTGTTTATCACTCACCATAAAAGCCTCAACATGGTCAAGGGGATTATTTTCCATCGCGACCTCCTCTTGCAGTATGATGACAAGCTCCATGCCAATCTAGAATTACAGGGTGTTCATTTCATCCGGTGCATTTACAGGGGACCCAAAGACAACAGTGTTGCTACCAGTGCCTTCCTCTTGGCCTTTGAGGGTGATTCATTGCCTGAAAAGTTCATTGTGACGGTTTACTGCTGTGACGTTAGACCATACGTTCCTCCCCCATACAGTGCTTTAAGTGCTGGAAATTCGGCCATGGGTTTTCCCCGCTGCATTTCCAGTGCCACATGTTGAGACTGCAGACATCCACTGCATCCAGATACTCCATGTGCGCCTCCTCCCACTTGTATCAATTGTGGAGAGCAGCACTCCCCCTGCTTGCCAGACTAAACAGTACTCCAACAGGAGTGGAAAATCATGAAGTATAAGACCTTGGACCGGTTAACTTACCAAGAGGCTAAGCATAAATTTGAACAATTACATTCTGTTTGGTCAATGTCCACATATGCTGCAGCTACATTACCATCACTGTCACAAGTACCAGTTGTGCCCCACTCTGTACCACGAACAGTGGGCTCTCTGGGCCTCCAGAATACACCCGTCCCCTTGGTGGTAGGCCCCCTGGGTGGTAGGGGCAAAATCTCCTTCCGTTGCTCCCAAAGTACCTACTTCGGGAGCAGGACCCTCCCCCCCCAAACCCAGGGGACATTGGCCCCCTCCCTCAGCCGGAGAAGCAACAGCCTTCTCCAGCTCCTCTCGTGCAGAAACAGTTGCTTGGGACCGTATCTCCCAAAGTCTCCACTAATGCCACAATGGACACTGGCTAGTGGCTAAAGGAGCCAAAAGCTGGTGGATGAAGAGCTTCATGGTCTTTCTCCATGCCTGAATCTACTTTGTAGAAGTCCTCCCAGCAATACCCTAAAGAGATGCGAGAGGGCAAGCAAACAAAGAAGTCTGTTAAGAAAAAGGACCCTCCAGTGGCCCCAACACCAACACTCCCTACCAATTCTGCACTTGAGGATGAGGTGGAGATCTTAGTGTCCCCTGAGGACCTGGATTCACAGATGCCTCATCCACAATAGGAATGGATACAAATACTCAATCGGTAGCAGCAGCTGACCCTGAAGCGTAACGTGTGTCCTTGGGTGCTTCATGCCTTCCCAGCCTCACGATAACGTCATCCTCCAGCAGAATTGCTGCGATTTTTTTCCACCACCTGGCTGAGCTAAGGCAACTGCTTTCTGCATCACCCTCCAGCAAACCTGGTTCCCGGCAATACAGGCCCCTGCCCTCCACGGCTGTAGGGGATATTACAAGAACCGTAGCGACTATAATAGTGTCAGGTGGAGTATGTGTCTGTCCTGAACTCAGTATTTAGTGAACCTGGGCCCCTTCTAACCCCTCTTGAAGCTGTGACTGTCAGGATGAGGATGATGTGGACAGTAACTGCCTGCAACATATATTTTCCTCCAGATGGTGCAGTGCCCTGAACACATTGGCTGCACTGATTCATCAACTCCCTAAACCTTTCCTACTTTTGGGAGAGTTTAATGCACATAACACCTTGTGGGGTGGCACCGTGCTTACGGGCCGAGGTAGAGATGTTGAAACTTTCCTGTCACAACTCGACCTCTGCCTCTTAAATACTGGGGCCATCACGCATTTCAGTGTGGCTTATGGCATTTACTCAGCCATTGATCTATCCCTCTGCAGCCCAGGACTTCTCCCATCTGTCTACTGGAGAGCCCACAATGACTTATGTGGTAGTGAACACTTTCCAATCTTCCTGTCAGTCCCTCAGCGCCTTTACCACCGAACGTCTACCAAGATGGGCTTTAAACAAGGCAGACTGGGAAGCTTTCACCTCTGCTGTCACCGCTGAATCTCCCCCACATGGTACCATCAATGTGGTAGTTGAGCAGGTCACTAGAATGATCTGCAGTGGAAAACGTGACCCCTTGTTCTTTAGGGTGCCCCCGGCGAAAGTCAGTACCTTGGTGGTCGCCGGAAACCGCTGAGGCCATTAAAGAGCATTGATGAGCTCTACAGCGACGTAAGTGGCACCCTTCTTTAGAGCACCTAATAGCTTTTAAACGACTCCGTGCCCATGTTTGCGAGCTTATAAAAAGACGGAAGCAGGAATGTTGGGAGAGCTACATCTTGACCGTTGGGTGCCATACGTCACCTTCTCAAGTCTGGATGAAGATCAGACGTGTTTGTGGGTACCAGACCCCAACAGGTGTCACTGGCATTAACATCAATGGCGTGTTATCTATTGATGCAAATGCAATTGCCGAGCACTGTGCTTGAGCCTCCACGTCGGAGAATTATCCCCCAGCATTTTGTACCCTCATACGGTGGGTGGAAAGGAAATCCCTCTGTCATTGAACGTCACAGTGAACCCTATAATGCTCCATTTACAGAGTGGGAGCTCCTCAGTGTGCTTGCACATTGCCCCGACACAGCTCCTGGGCCAGATCCGATCCACAGTCATATGATCAAACATTTCTCATCCGACTAAAAGCGACATCTCCTCGTCGTCTTAAACCAGATCTGGTGCGATGGCGTCTTTCCACTGCAATGATGAGAGAGCACCATCATTCCAGTGCTCAAACGTGGCAAATACCTGCTTGATGTGGATAGCTATCGGACCATCAGCCTCACCAACGTTCTTTGTAAGCTGTTAGAATGTATGGTAAGTCGGTGGTTGTGTTGGGTCCTGGAGTCATGTGGCCTATTGGCTCCATGCCAGGGCGGTTTCCGCCAGGGTCGCTCTACCAGTGATAATCTAGTTTCCCTTGAGTCTGCCATCCAAACAGCCTTTACCAGACGCCAACACCTGGTTGCCATCTTTTTTTATTTACGTTACAATATGACCTGGCAAAATCATATCCTTGCCACATTATATGAGTGGGGTCTGGGGCCCGCTCCCGATTTTTTTATCCAAAATTTCCTATCGATCAGTACTTTCCATGTCCAAGTTGGTACCTCCCATAGTTCCCCCCATATCTAGGAGAATGGGGTCCCACAGGGCTGTGTATTGAGTGTATCTCTATTTTTAGTGGCCAGTAACAGTCTAGCAGCAGCTGTCGGGCCGTCTGTCTCACCTTCTGTGTATGCAAATGACTTCTGCATTTTGTGCTGCTCCTCCAGTACTGGTATTGCTGAGCAGCACCTGAGCAAGGTGCGGTCGTGGGCTTCCAGTTTTCAGTCTTGAAGTTGTGCGCCATGCACTTCTGTTGACATCGTACCGTTCATCTGGAACCAGAACTATACCTTAATGACAATCCACTCACTGTAGTGGAGACATATTGATTCTTAGGACTGGTTTTCGACGCCCCGATAGACGTGGTTTCCTCATCTTCGTCAGCTGAGGTGGAAGT
Organism: Schistocerca nitens; assembly: GCF_023898315.1. NCBI lineage: Eukaryota > Metazoa > Arthropoda > Insecta > Orthoptera > Acrididae > Schistocerca > Schistocerca nitens. The sequence goes on from NC_064618.1 coordinate 720,785,619, forward strand.
GCTGGCAGCACCTCAATGCCCTCCGCTGCCTGAGCAACACGAACTGGGGTGCAGATCACTCTACGCTGCTGCAGCTCTACAGAGCCGTTGTTCAGTCCTGCCTTGACTATGGGAGTCTGGTTTATGGTTTGGCGGCCCCCTCAGCATTGTTTACTCAACCCAGTGCACTACTATGGTATTTGACTGACAACGGGAGCTTTTAGGATGATTCCGGTGAACAGTGTCCTGGTGGGGGCCGTAATCCCCCCATTGCAGGTTAGGTGTGCACAACTGCTCACCAGTTATGTTGCACACGTTTGTAGTTCTCCTGAGAATCTGAATTACCATCTCCTTTTCACACCCATGACGGTTCATCTCCCACATCGGAGACCCAGTTCAGGGCTTAAGATTGTGGTTAGTGTCTGATCTCATCTGTCTGAAGTGGAGTCCTTGCCTTTACCATGTATACTTGAGGTCCATTCATGTACATGTCCATGGTATACACCTAGGCCGAAGCTTCACCTGGACCTTTCACATGATCCTAAGGACTCAGTTAACCCCGCGGCTCTCCGCTGTCACTTGCTCTCGATTCTTGACTTGTACTGGGACCATGAAGTGGTTTACACCGGCGGCTCGATGGCTAATGGTCACGCTGGCTTCGCGTATGTTCATGGAGGACATATTAAACAGCACTCCTTGCCCGATGGCTGCAGTGTTTTCCCTTCAGAGCTGGCAGCCATTTCTCGTGCTCTGGAGTGCATCTACTCATGCCCTGGCGAGTTGTTTCTTTTCTGTACTGACTCCTTGAGCAGCCTCCAAGCTATTGAACAGTGCTACTCCTGCCATCCTTTGGCAGTGACCATCCAGGAGTCAATCTATGCCCTGGAACAGTCCAGTCGTTCCATGGTGTTCGTGTGGACCCCAGACCACGTTGGAATCTAAGGAAAAGGAACTTGCTGACAGGCTGGCCAAACAGGCTACACGGAAACCGCTTCTGGAGATCGGCATCCCCGTAACTGACCTGCGATAATTATTACGCCGCAAAGTTTTTTAGCTTTGGGAGACGGAATGGAATAATCTCAGTACGCACAACAAACTGTGTGTCATTAAGGAGATTACAAATGTGTGGAAGTCCTCCATGCAGGCCTCTCTCAGGGACTGTGGTTCTCTGCCGGCTCCACATTGGCCATATGTGGCTAATACATGGCTACCTCCTCTGTCACGAGGACCCATCTCGGTGTCACTGTGGCTCACATATAACTGTCGTGCACATCTTGGTGGACTGCCCACTTTTAGCCCCTCTGTGGCGGACTTTTAACCTTCCCAGCACCTTACCTTCAGTGTTGATTGATAATGTCTCAACAGCAGATTTGGTTTTAAGTTTTATTCGTGAGGGTTTTTTTTATTGTACCATCTGAGGGTGGGCATTTAGCCTTCTCTCAGAGGCTGCCACCCTCCCTTCATTTTAACTGTGTCACACTTTCTTTGCATTTGTTTGTCTTGGTGGTCATCTTTTCCCCACATGTTCATCTTACCTTGTATTTTTGGGGTGGACATTTTAATGTGTTGCAGACTGGCTGGCTCATCTTTTATTATTGTGATCACCCAGCCCAGACCATCTGCTCTATGGCTTTAATACCTTATTCTACTTTTCCTTGTGGTGTATGTTTTCCCATTTTTTGTTCATTCCATTTGTTTTCTTAGGTGTGGTTCCCCATTCCTTTTCCCCCTTTTACTTTCTCAAATGTACTGAAGGTGTTTTTGTACATTGAGCCTGCTTGTGTCAAGGAAAAAATGGACTGATGACCCTGTAGTTTGGTGCCTTTAGACCCCAAACCAACCAACCAATCACTTGGTGCACTGAGGTGTGGCACGACGCAGTTCGTGCATGGAGACGTGCTCTCCGCGTTTTTAATCGTGGGCCTACGATGGTGAATTGTATTTGTTACAAACAGTTGCGTGCACAGTGTTGTCGCATTTTTGGGATAGCAAAAAAGCTAGCTGTAGTTCATTTACTAATTCTTTTAACAGTTCCACTTCCTCTTCCGTTGTGTGGGCCAACCTCCAACGGCGCTCTGAAACCAAGGTCCACACCCCAATTTCTGGCCTGACTATAGTCATTGATGTCATAGTGGACCCTATTGATATCTTCAACACCTTGGGCCACTATTTTATGGAGTTTTCGAGCCCCACTCTATATCACCCTTCCTTCCTCCATCAGAAACAAGTGGAGGAAACTTGGGTGACATCCTTCTATTTTCAGAATTGTGAGTGCTACAATGCCGCTTTTACTATGAGGGTGCTAGACCATGCTCTGACCTCATTCCGACCCTCTGCTCCAGGGCCAAACAATGTTAACATTCAGATGTTGCAGACCTTTGTCTTGCGAGCAAGCACTTTCCCCTTCATACATACAATTGCATCTGGGCAGAGGGCACATTTCCCACATGTTGACATGAAGCCACTGTCATACCCGTACCTAAGTCTGGTAAGGACACACACATTCCTTCTAGCTACCACCCATTTCTCTCAACAGCTGTGTTTGCAAGGTGATGGAACGTATAATTTATGCCTGCCTGGTAAGGTGGCTCGAGTCTTACAATTTACTAACCACTGCACAATGTGGATTTCGAGCATGCCGTTTTGCAGTTGACCGTCTCTTCACTTTGTCAACCCAGTTCACGAATGGTTCTATGCAGAAATACCAGACTGTCCATATTTTTTGATTGGAGAAAGCCTAAGACACCTGCTGGAGGTCTGGTATCCTCTGTACTCTCTACACATGGGACTTCTGAGGCTGCCTGCTCCGTTACCTTCAGGAATTCTTAAAAGACAGAGTTTTCAAGGTCCGTGTGGGTTCAGCCCTGGTGGACACCTTCATCCAGGAAAACGGTATGCCTCAGAGTTCCGTCCTGAGCATAGTCGTCTTTGCTATTGTCATTAGTGCTATTATGGCCTGTCTCCTGCCAGGCATCTCCAGCTCCCTTTTCATTGACGATTTTGCCATCTATTGCAGTTCTCCTCAGACTTGTCTCCTCGAGTGGCATCTTCGGCATTGTCTCAATAATTTTTACTCGTCGAGCATGAACAATGGCTTTCGCTTTTCCACAGAGAAAACCGTTTTCTGAATTTCTGGCAGTGCAGTTGGTTCCTTCCACTGTCTTTACATCTTGGGCCTGTTGCTCTTCTGTTTGCTGAAACTACGAATTTCCTGGAGCTCGTGCTTGATAGAAAACTTCCTTGGTCCTCCTATGTGTCTTACCTGGCCGCCCGCTGTACCTGGTCCCTTAGTGTCCTACATGTCCTCAGTGGCACTTCCTAGGGAGTGGATCGGACCACCCTCCTCCATTAGTACTGATCCCTTGTCCATTCAAAACTAGACTATGGGTGTTTAGTTCATGCATCTGCATGTTTGTCCATCTTATGCCGTCCCAATACAATCCACCATCGTGGCATCCGTTTGGCTGCTGGCGCATTTTACAATAGCCTGGTTGAGAGTCTGTTTTCAGAAGCCGCTGAACTACCGCTGTCATACTGATGTGATGTTCTCCTCAGTGGACATGTGTGCCGTTTGTCTGCCATGCCTTGCCATCCATCCCATGCCTCCTTCTTCGATTACCCTCTGACTGCCTCTATGGGGCATGCCCCTCCTCTCTGTTATCTCCTGGAATTCACTTTTGGCTCTTGCTCCAGCAGCTTAACTTCTCTCTATGTGCCACTTTCCTGATGGGTTTGAATTCTTCACCACATTGGCTTCATATGGCAGCTCATGTTCACCTTGGCGTTCATTCACTTCCTAAGGACACTACTCCAGGCTTGCTCTATTGCCTTAAGTTTCTCGCTCAACCTTCATATGGAACTTCACGATAGTACCTTTGTGTGCACTGATGGCTTTTGGACTGACCGTGGTGTCATGTTGCCTTCATCATTGGCACTGACGATTTTCAGTATCAGTTTCTGGAAAACTGCTCAGTGTTTACAGCAGAGCTCTTTGCCCTGTGTCAAGCCACACAATACATCTGGCATCTCAGGCTTTTCATCTGTGTTATTTGCTCTGACTGTGTGTCCTTCAGAGTCTCTGTGTGCTGTAGGCTGTCCATCCCGTAATGCATTGGGTCCTGGAAAGCTTTAATTTGCTCACTCTTTATGGAGCCCCTGTGATGTTTATGTGGGGTCCCTGGTCAAGTCAGTCTGAAGGGAAATGAGGCTGTTGACACTGCTGCCAAGGCTGCTGTCCTCGTACTTCAGCCTGCTAGTTCTTCCATTCTGTCTGATGACCTCTGTCTTGCTGTCTGTCAGTAGGTGGTGTCAGTTTGGCATCACCATTAGTGTTCCCTTCATGGGAAGAAGCTTTGGGGAATTAAACCTCTCCCAGTGGCTTGACCAATCCCCTCTTGGCCTTTTCACCGCGAGGAGAACATATCAGCTATATTGCATATTGGGCACTTTTATTTTAGCCATAGCCATTTAAGTGGTGATCCCCCACCATTTCGTGCTAATTGTCATCAACATTTGACAGTTTGGCATTTCCTGACAAAATGCTCCTTTTTTTTAACCACTTACATTCTAATTTGTATTTGCCATCTGAGTTATTGGCTGTCTTAGCGAACGATGTGTGGGCTATTGACTGCATATTACTTTTCATCCGTCTTAGCAGTATGGCAAAGGACATATAATTTTTAGTTCAGGACCTCTGTTGTCTCCACCTCTGTTGACCTTTCTCCACCATGTTTTTAGCTGCCTTTCTTTGTGTCGATTGGGCTTAGTGTGTAGTCACTTTTAACTTTTTTCCATCTTTGTGTTCTACAGTTCTGACATGGGCCAATACTAAATTGGTGATCCCATGGTGTCTCAGAATGCGTAATATCAACAAATACCTTCTTTTGGCCACGTTTTGCCACAAATTCCTTTTCTCCCCAATTCTATTCAGTACTTCCTAATTAGTTATGTGATTGACCAATCTAATCTTCAGCATTCTTCTGTAGCAATACATTTTGAAACCTTCTATTCTCTATCTAAACTGTTTATTGTCCATGTTTCACTTCCATACATGGCTTCATTCTAAACATATACATTCAGAAAAGACTTCATAACACTTAAATCTGTATTTGATGTTAACAAATTTCAGTTCTTCAGGAATGCTTTTCTTGCCATTGCAAGTGTATATTTTGTATTCTGTCTACTACTATCATCATCAGTTATTTTGCTGCCCAAGTAGTAAAACTGATCTCAGTCCAATTCCATTAGTATCCAATTCCATTATTTTGAACTTTAATTCCTACCCCAGTTTTTCTTTGGTTTCCTTTACTGCTTGTTCAATGTACAGATTGAATAGCATCGGTGATAGGCTATAACTCTCTCTCACTCCCTTCTCAACCAACCATTGCTTCCCTATCATGCCCCCGACTCTTATAACTGCAGTCAGTTTTCTGTACAAGTTATAAATAGTATTTTGCTCCCTGTATTTTAACCTTCAGAATTTCAAATAGAATATTCCAGTCAACATTGTCATAAGGTTTCTCTAAGTCCTCAAATGCTATAAATGTAGGTTTGTCTTTCATTAACCTATCTTCTAAGATAAGTCGTAGGGTCGGTATTGCCTCATGTGTTAGGTTGGTATTGCCTCATGTGTTCCTAAATGTCTCTGGAATCCAAACTGTTCTTCCCAAAGGTCAGATTCTACCAGTTTTTCCATTCTTCTGCAAAGAATTCGTATTAATATTTTGCAACCATGACTTCTTAAACTGATAATTCAAGAAGTTTCACACTTTTCAGCGACTGCTTTCTTTGGAATTATAACATTCTTCTGGAAGTCTGAGGGCATTTTGCTTGTCATGTACAGCTTGCACACCAGATGGAACAGTTATGTCATGACTGCCTCTCCCAAGATCTCAGTAGTTCTGATGGAATAGAGCCTTTCAGACCTCTATCAAATTATTTTCACTGCATCATATCCCCAACTTAATCTTCATTTCCATCCACTTCCCTTTCCATAGTGTTACCTTCATGTTCATCTCCCTTGTATAGACCCTCTGTATAGTCCTTCCACCTTTCAGCTTTCCCTTCTTTGCTTAGGACTGGTTTTCCATCTGAGCTCTTGATATTCATGCAGCTGCTTCTCTTTTCCCCAAAGGCTTCTTTAATTTTCCTGTAGCCAGTATCTATTTTTCCCTTGTGAAATATGCTTCTAAATCATTTCATTTGTCCTTTAGCCATTCCTGCTTAACAATTTTGCACTTCCTGCCACTCATTTTTTAAACATTTGTATTCCCATTCACTTCCCTCATTTGTTAAGGTTTTATATTTTTTCCTTTCATCAATTAAATTCAATACTTCATGTGTCAACCATGGATTTCCACTAGGCCTTGTCTTTTTACGTATTTGATCCTCTATTGCCTTCCAAACATACCAGCCCTGTAAACAATGGCTTGTAGAAATTATCTTCCATTCTTCCTGAACCATAGTGAGTAGCTGCCTGATTTTTGCAGAAAGTAATCCAAATGCATTATTGTTTCCCTAAGATTTTCGGTGGGGTTCCATAATGAGGAACATCTTGCTTTGTGGACAGAAGTATTATTATACTGACACCAAAAGGATATAATCGAAACTGTTGTTACAATTAGAAAAGTGTCATGTAAAATGTTTTCTTGAACACAACAGGAGGAATAGCCTTAGATAACTGTGCAGCCTTCATTTCAACTCCCTGTTGCCACAATGTGCTCAGATAAACACGTTTTACTGGGTACTGCATAAAAATTTGTGTGTGTACTACATGCGAAAATAACAAAGAAAATTTCGCTGCCTCACAAACCAACTGCGGTGTCATTTTATCCCTATGTACCCCATCAATTTGTTGTTACTGTTTTTGATAGCTTATGGCTGCAACACATTGCACACTGGAAAAGACAATCATGATGCTTCTCAACAGATCATTGTTACATCTGTTCCCAAGTTGAAAGCAGACAAGTTACCATGTGTTGACAGGGATATATGATGATTGATTGCTGAAGTATGCGTTAGTTTTTGGCAGTCTCTAGGAGTTATTTTCTCAGTTTTTTGCAGTCAGCTGTGCTGTTTCCCTTCTGTGATTGCTAAAAAAAAAAAAAAAAAAAAAAAAAAACCATAACTAACAATGGACCTTGGTGAGTGTTATTCCTGAGTCATATCTGGTGGAATCCTTTTATGTGCCTGTATTTTGAGATTTAATGATTCTTACACATTCACTGGAAATATTGCAAATCGATGCTATCCATGATTGGATCTGTGTAAAGGAAGGAGTTGTATGTTTGGCAGATTCTGCTCTACTCAAGAGGTTTTTAAGCATTGCATTAGTATGCTATTCCATTCTTCTTTTAAGAAAGCTTTATGATCTTGACCCAGTTGTATTGTTTCATTTATGCAGCACACCTTCGTAGTGTCAAGCAATGGAAACTCCAAGTTGGAATATCAACAATGTAGGAAAGGATACTGTTATTTCCATATAGATGACACATTTTTATGTTGCAGACAGGCACGGTTAAGACACTTATACATAATCTTTTGGCCACAACCTGTGGCCAGAAGCTAATGTGTAAGTGTCATTCAGTTGTGCCTGTCTGCGACTTACTGTGTCATCTTTGTGTTAAGTATTAATCTGTTTTTTCCTACATTGTTGATACACCTTCTTAATGCAACAAACATGTTTGATATGATCTGGATCTGGTGAATATGCATGCCTTTCCATCAAATCGTTGTTCTTTCTTCAGTGCTGCTATGACTGTTAGCAGTCCTCTTCATTTAAAAAGATGGTTGAGGTCCACTGTAGCGCAAAGCAGGAAGGGGTTATTCCACTATTAGGCAAAAGATATTCATTGCACAAAACTTGCTGTAAGCATAACATCTGTTGTAAAAAAGCTTCACAGTACAATTGGCATCTTTTAGACTTCCCAAAACACTTTATCCTGCTTATCAACTTGGTGGAGGGAATTTGGGGGAGGGAGAGGAGGGTGAAGGAGAACACTGGGGTGCTGCATTCTCCTGCCAAATGTGTAGGCCGTCATTTGGGTGGTGTAACAAATCAGATGGTTTCAAATTTTCTGCCATCAGATCTATGTATAGTTCACATAAGAGACTCAACAGCAGATATAACAAAACTGTTTTATCTTGCATAAGTATTTGGCTTGTTAGGGATAAAACTGAATTCTTGAAGTGTACATGAGTAGCAAGAGGGATTCATTGCTCATTGGATTCATATTCTTTGGTGCACTTGTTATCATTATATACTGTATGTCAGTACAATGAACTTTTAATGTGGCCAGTGACAAGTTGCAGTCCTCACACCCATGCCATACTGGTGTGAGACGAATGGGTACTAGGGATTCCTGTGTAGTAGTTGACTTCTGTTGTAACATTTTTGTAAGAGGTCTTACCTACTGGTTGATATGTAGCTTTTAGTGATATGTCGAAAAGTGGAATTTTGTTTAGTTTAGTTTTTGCACATTTCATGGATGATATTCACAACTCACTGTAACGTGGACCATGTTTGTAGGTTTAAAAATAAGATACATTTTCTCTGTGAAAACATACCTACCTATTGCCGATTAACACGTTTCAGAATCAATCTGCAACAAAGTTTCAAAACATTCTGGAACTTTGTGCACAAAATTTTTGTATGCCTACCTTCGAAATACCCTCCTCCACAATTGAAACACTGCTCCCAACTCTTTCCCCTTCCGTAAGCAGTCATGATATGCCTCTTGCTGGTCTTGCGAAGTGCCATCTGCAAATTTTCTTTTATCTGTTGTTCCAAATCTTCACCCTTTCAATGAGGTTTTCAAGTTTGGAAATTAAAAAAGTCCATAGGGGCCAGGTCTGGAGAGCATGGAGGATGAAAGAGCACAGTGATTTAATTTTTTGTGCAATAGTCACGCCCAACAGTGATGAATGTGCAGATGTGTTATCGTGATGCAACAGCTATGAAATCTCCCTTCCCATTTCAGGCCAGTTCACTCTCATATTTTCTTGCAGGTGTTGCAACACGTCCTGCTAGTACCATCGATTAACAGTTTTTCCTTGTGCCATGAATTCATGATGAACTAATCCTTCAAAGTCAAAGAAAACTATCAGCATGGCTTTGACATTTGACCTGACGTGACAGGCTTTTTTTGGTCTTGGAAAACTTTTTCTGGCCCATTGTAAGATTGAACCTTGGTCTCAACATCATATCTATAGACCTACATCTCATCACCAGTTAAGATTCTCTTAAGGAACATCTCTTTCTCATTTGCGCAATTCAGAAGCTTTTCAGCAGATTGTGTGGCAAAGATCTTTTTGGTCTTGACTCATGCGCCATGGGATGAACTTGGTGGAACACGATGGATTCCAAGAGGCTGTGTCAGGATTTCATGACATGATCCAGTTGAAATGATACATTCCTCTGCAATCTCTTGGACAGTCAATCTTTGATTGGTACGCACAATTTTGTTGATATTCCTGAACATGGGTCATTTTTAACTTCGGTGTGGCCTTTTTAAACCGTGTGAACCATTTGTAACACTGAGTATGGCTTAAGCACTCATCACCATAGGCTTCATGCATCATTTGGTGTGTCTCTGGAAAGGTTTTCTTGAGTTTCACGCAAAATTTAATGCAGATGCGTTGCTCTTCTAACTCTGCCATCTCGAAATATGGTAACTGTGCATCACAGAGTTCTGCTCAATACAGCAATTACAACAATGAAACTTCCTGCAGTTACACATTAAATACAGGCATGTGCATGGGTGCCAGCCACATTTTGCTCCAATACACCATTGGTGTGAAATTGGGAATGTTCCAAAATCTTTTGAACAGGCCTCATAAATGTAATTGGAGCTATTGGTAGTAAGCCTAATTGTTTATGCAGTTCCCTACATGAAGTGTATCCTTGCAGCACACTTCTGTGTTATAAATAAAATGTTTCTGTGTAAAGAATTGTCCCCAGAAAATTAAGCCATATGTGAATGGAAGTCTGCAAAGTAAGCTTATTTTCTGATGTTTTCATCACCAAAATTAACAAGGCACGTTGCTGCCCAGCATTGAATCACAGAATTATTTTGTACAGCACTGTGGCACACCTGTTCATTTCTATAATCTGTATTATCTGATAGTAATTCAGCAGTTTTACTTGACTTTGGCGGCAGTGGTTTTACCTGAATGAAGGTGTTCATGGTAGACATTTGACATAGTTGCATGTCCAAAGGTTAAGTTTAATTTAGTTTAGATTTTCACCTGTTACATGGATGGTGCACGAGACATCTTGTCATGATGTAAAATGTTTCAGTGCGTTCACAAATAAGGTACTTTTTCTCCCTGAAAATGCGGCTACTTGTTGGCCTTTTATGTAACTGCATTCATGCCTGTATGACTTCACAGATAGTGAGACACACTTCATACGGAACATTTCTTATGCGTCCAGCCTCATTGGTCTACCCACAACAGAGATTTTGTTTAACTATTCAACTTCTCAAGAAGTGTTTGAAATACCACATGATGGTAAATCAGATGGTCATAACAACTGCACAACTAGGATTTGTTTTGACATGGAATGTAGTGGAATAACTTTTACTGATTTGGTTGTTATGAATTTTAATGTTGTTTACTGATTTTTGTATTTCTTTGGTGAACGGGAAGAACTAGAAGTGCTGACAGATTGACTTGTAGCGAAGCATGAGGTAACTCAACACTTAGAACAAAGATATTGATTGCATAGAAGTGAGTAGTAAGAATAATATGTGGTGTTCACCTGAAGAAAGACATTCGGGGCCATTGATATGCTTCAGACAAAGTAATGCTTGCTTGGGTAGAGTCATGGTTCCATTGGCAATGACAAACGTTTTACCATGAAGGCACTGACTGTCTTGTCCCTCAGTGGGATAAGTACACTGAAGCGCAAAACCGATATAGGCATGCGTATTCAAACACGAGATGTGTAAACAGACAGGTTACGGCACTGCAGTTGGCAATGCCTATATAAGACAGCATGTGTGTGGCACAGTTGTTAGATTGGTTACTGCTGCTACAATGGCAGATTATCAAGATTTAAGTGAGTTTGAACATGTTATAGTTGGCACGTGAGCAATGGGGCTCAACATTTCTGAGGTAGTGATGAAGTGGGGATTTTCCCATATGACCATTTGACAAGTGTACTGTGAATATCAGGAATCTCGTAAAATATCTAATCATCAACATAGAGGCTTTGTAACAGTGTGGGGCATGTGAAGTTGGAGTGATACGGGACCACTGATATGTCTAGATAAGACTCTGACGGGTGACACATATGTAAACATCGTGTCTGATCACCTGCCTCCATTCATGTCTATTGTGCATTTCAATGGACTTGGGCAATTCCAACAGGACAATGACACCCCACAAATGCAGAATTGCTGCAGAGTGGCTCCAGGAACATTATTGAGTGTATCTGGGATGCCTTGCAACGTGCTGTTCAGAAGAGATTTTATTTTATTTTATTTACACGTCAAGTTCCATAGGACCAAATTGAGGAGCAAATCTCCAAGGTCATGGAACTTGTTAGTACATGAAATTACAACATAAAAGTAATAACAGATAAAAATAAATGTTTATGAACCCAAAAAAAGTCAGTCCATAAGTTTAAGTAAACGCAATCAACAATACAACAAGAATCACCTTAATTTTTCAGGGAGCTCCTCGACAGACTAGGAGTAGTGACCCATGAGGAAACTCTTCAGTTTCGATTTGAAAGCACATGGATTACTGCTAAGATTTTTGAATTCGATTGGTAGCTTATTGAAAATGGATGCAGCAATATAGTGCACATCTTTTTGTACAAGAGTTAAGGAAGTCCGATCCAAATGCGGGTTTGATTTCTGCCAAGTGTTAACTGAGTGAAAGCTGCTTATTCTTGGAAATAAGCTAGTATTGTTAACAAAAATTGACAGTAAGGAATATATATATTAAAAACAAAGATTCCATGACTTACCAAACGGGAAAGCGCTGGTAGATAGACATAATAAAAAAAAACACACACACACACACAAAATTTCAAGCTTTCGCAGCCAACGGTTGCTTCGTCAGGAAAGAGGGAAGGAGAGGGAAAGACGAAAGGATGTGGGTTTTAAGGGAGAGGGTAAGGAGTCATTCCAATCCCGGGAGCGGAAAGACTTACCTTAGGGGGAAAAAAGGACAGGAATGTTTCCTGAAAGTTTGGCCGTACCTTTTTGTAACACCCGTGTGCGCGCGCGCGCGCGCACACACACACACACACACACACACACACACACACACACACACACACACACACACACATACAGGGTGTTACAAAAAGGTACGGCCAAACTTTCAGGAAACATTCCTCACACACAAATAAAGAAAAAATGTTATGTGGACATGTGTCCGGAAACGCTTAATTTCCATGTTAGAGCTCATTTTAGTTTCGTCAGTATGTACTGTACTTCCTAGATTCACCGCCAGTTGACCCAATTGATGGAAGGTAATGTTGAGTTCGGTGCTTGTGTTGACATGTGACTCATTGCTCTACAGTACTAGCATCAAGCACATCAGTACGTAGCATCAACAGGTTAGTGTTCATCACGAACATGGTTTTGCAGTCAATGCAGTGTTTACAAATGCGGAGTTGGCAGATGCCCATTTGATGTATGGATTAGCACGGGGCAATAGCCGTGGCGTGGTACATTTGTATCGAGACAGATTTCCAGAACAGAGGTGTCCCGACAAGAAGACGTTAGAAGCAATTGATCGGCGTCTTAGGGAGCACGGAACATGCCAGCCTATGACTCGCGACTGGGGAAGACCTAGAAGGACGAGGACACCTGCAATGGACGAGGCAATTCTTCGTGCAGTTGACAATAACCTTAATGTCAGTGTCAGAGAATTGCTGCTGTACAAGGTAACGTTGACCACGTCGCTGTATGGAGAGTGCTACGGGAGAACCAGTTGTTTCCGTACCATGTACAGCGTGTGCAGGCACTATCGGCAGCTGATTGGCCTCCACGGGTACACTTCTGCGAATGTTTCATCCAACAATGTGTCAATCCTCATTTCAGTGCAAATGTTCTCTTTACGGATGAGGCTTCGTTCCAACGTGATCAAATTGTAAATTTTCACAATCAACATGTGTGGCCTGACGAGAATCCGCACGCAATTGTGCAATCACGTCATCAACACAGATTTTCTGTGAACGTTTGGGCAGGCATTGTTGGTGATGTCTTGATTGGGCCCCATGTTCTTCCACCTACGCTCAATGCAACACATTATCATGATTTCATACAGGATACTCTACCTGTGCTGCTAGAACATGTGCCTTTACAAGTACGACACGACATGTGGTTCATGCACGATGGAGCTCCTGCACATTTCAGTCGAAGTGTTCATACGCTTCTCAATAACAGATTCGATGACCGATGGATTGGTAGAAGTGGACCAATTCTGTTGCCTCCATGCTCTCCCGACCTCAACCCTCTTGACTTTCATTTAAGGGGGCATTTGAAAGCTCTTGTCTACGCAACCCCGGTACCAAGTGTAGAGACTCTTCGTGCTCGTATTGAGGACGGCTGTGATACAATACGCCATTCTCCAGGGCTGCATCAGCGCATCAGGGATTCCATGCGACTGAGGGTGGCTGCATGTATCCTCGCTAACGGAGGACATTTTGAACATTTCCTGTAACAAAGTGTTTGAAGTCTCGCTGGTACGTTCTGCTGCTGTGTGTTTCCATTCCATGTTTAATGTGATTTGAGGAGAAGTAATAAAATGAGCTCTAACATGGAAAGTAAGCGTTTCCGGACACATGTCCACATAACATCTTTTCTTTATTTGTGTGTGAGGAATGTTTCCTGAAAGTTTGGCCGTACCTTTTTGTAACACCCTGTATACAGACACAAGCAGACATTAAGTCTTTGAACAAGATCCTGAATGTGGGCTTTCCACAACAGCTTACTATCTATCTGAACACCTAGAAATTTGAACTGTTCAGTTTCACTAATCATATGCCCATCCTGTGAAATTAAAACGTCAGGTTTTGTTGAATTGTGTGTTAGAAACTGTAAAAACTGAGTCTTACTGTGATTTAGCGTTAGTTTATTTTCTACAAGCCATGAACTTAGGTCATGTATTGCGCTATTTGAAACCGAGCCAATATTGCACACAACATCCTTTACTACCAAGCTAGTGTCATCAGCAAGCAGGAATATTTTAGCGTTACACATAATACTAGAGGGCATATCATTTATATAAATAAGGAACAGGAGTGGCCCCAACACTGATCCCTGGGGCACCCCCCACTTGACGTACCCCACTCAGACCCCACATCGTAGCCATTCTCAACATTGTGATTAATGACCTTTTGCTGTCTGTTGCTAAAGTAAGAGGTGAACCAATTGTGAGCTACTCCCTGTATTCCATAATGGTCCAACTTCTGGAGCAATATTTTGTGATCAACGCAATCATATGCCTTAGTTAAATATAAAAATATGACTAGCATTCAAAACCTTTTGTTTAACCCATCCAGTACCTCACAGAGAAAAGAGAATATAGCATTTTCAGTTGTTAAACAGCTTATAAAGCCGAACCGTACATTTGATAGTAAATTGTGTGATATAAAATGATCAATTATCCTTACATACTCAGCCTTTTCATTAACTTTAGCAAACACTGATGGCCTAGAAATAGGTCTAAAATTATCTACATTATCCCTTTCTCTGTTTTTATAAAGCAGCTTTACTACTGAGTTCTTTAATCGTGCAGGAAACTGACCATTCCTAAAGGAAAAATTACAAATATGGCTAAATATAGCGCTAACAGCTGCAGCGCAATACTTTAATATTCTGCTAGGCACGACATCTTAACCATGAGTGTCTTTAGTCTTCAGTGATTTAATTATTGACTCAATCTCCCTCTTGTCTGTATCAGAGAAGTATTTCAGACACCAGTTTTGGAAAGGCATTTGTCAAGACAGTTATGATTCCCTATAGAAACTAAATTTTTATTTAATTCACCAGAAATGTTCAGAAAATGATTAAGTATTATACATATAGCTGCTTCATCAGTAACAGAAATATTTTTACTGCGAACTGACTTTATATTGTCGACCTTGCGCTGCTGACCAGACACTTCCTTCACAACTGACCATATGGTTTTAATTTTATCCTGTGAATTAGCTATTCTATTTGCATACCACACACTCTTTGCCTTCCACATAACATTTTTTAAGCACCTTACAATACTGTTTCTAATGGGCTACTGTAGCTTGATTGTGATTACTTGTAACATTTTGATATAATTCCCGCTTTGCTCTACATGATATCCTTATCCCCCTCGTCAGCCACCCAGGCTGCCTATTACAGCTAGTACCATGTTTAGAACGTTCTAATGGAAAGCAACCCTCAAAGAGCATGAGAAATGTGTTAAGGAAAGTATTATATTTATCATCTATGTCATTGGCACTATAAACATCCTGCCACTCTTGTTCCTTGATAAGGTTTGAAAAACTCTATTGCTGTCGGATTAACTTTCCTACATAGTTCGTAATTAAATTTGATATTTGTTTGAGTACTAAAGTCTTTTAGTGTTAAAACTTGTGCATCATAGTCTGAAAGGCCATTCAGCCTTTTACTAACAGAATGCCCATCTAGTAAAGAAGAATGAATAAAAATATTGGCTATGGCTGTGCTACTGTTCTCCTGTACCCTAGTTGGGAAAAAACACTGTCTGCATCAGATCATATGAATTTGTGAGATCTACCAACATCCTTTTTCTTGCACCATCATATACAAAATTTATATTGAAGTCACCACATATAACTAATTTCTGGTACTTCCTACAAAGTGAATCAAGAACCCTCTCTAGCTTGAGCAGAAATGCTCTGAAGCCAGAGTTAGGGGACCTATAAACAACAACAATTAGAAGTTTAGTTTCACTAAATTCAACTACCCCTGCACAAAAATTCAAATATCTGTTCAGTGCAGTGCCATGATATGTCTGTGAACTCGAATGTAATCTCCTTCCCCTTGTATTCTTATGGATTTATGGACAAACCTGCAGGATTCATGGTGTTAGTTCCCTCCAGCACTACTTCAGACAGTAGTAGAGTCCATGCCACGTCTTGCGGCACTTCTGCATGCTCGTGGGGTCCCTACATGATATTAGGCATGTGTACCAGTTTGTTTGGCTCTTCAGTGTATATTAACAGCTATAGTGATTATTTTTGAAATACTAAAAAGTTATCTACTTTTTCCGCATTTCTCGTTTTCTTTTGACTGATCCTTGAATATTGAACTTATTTCTTGGCATTTATTGAATTGCTGTCCATATAAAAATCAGTTTTCAGACATTGTCATGGATGTAGTTTGCATATACACTGAGAGACAAGGTTGTGCTAACTGTACTTTTCTTACCACTGAAATATAAATGCATACATTGGCATACAAAGTGGTGATCCAAAATTATCAGTTTTTGTTACAAAAACAAACTTATGGCTGTATACATTAACAGTTTTACCAGGAGGCTTTACATTTGAAATCTTCTATTGAATAATAGCATTTATCTATTAGTAAATGCTCCAGTTTATTCTTTAAGGTATTTGATTTAGCTACCTTAAGATCAGATGGTAGTCTTGTGTAAAAAATTGTTGCTATTGTGTGTGGTCTACAGTCTGCAGCCTTTTTATTACTTTTAATTTTGTAAAAGTTTGCAGTTACCTGTCTGTCGTAGTTATGTACATTACTGCTCATTAGGTTATGTTCTGGATTTAGTTTCACTTACACGACTGCCTGTAGGATGTACACAGAGTAGGTGGTATAAGTATTTTAAATTTTCTGAAAATTTCTCTACAAGGCTCTCTGGTTTGCCTTAGATACCACAGTTATTGCTGTCCCCCCCTCCCCCTCTTTTTTAGTCTAAAAAGCCTGTTGAAGCTATGTAGACTGCTGATGGCCCAACTGTATCAGTACCATGCTGAAGATACAGATGAATCAGACCTGAATATATTTGCCGTAGGGTATCACAGTCCATGCATGCTGACACCAGTTTCAGTAAATAAACTTTTATAATGTCTGTCTTACAAATATGATATGTGTGCTTTTTCTATGACAGGTGTTTGTTATAATACCCAAAAATGTGTGGGGCTCGTCAAAAGTAGCATTGCATAGTGAATTCATATTCAGGAGTGGTGGATTTCTAATCTCCATCTAGCTGTTCTCCTTCAAATTGTTCATAGTCATACTATCTGTAATGGCCTTGACTTCAATGAGGCAGTAAACATTAAATCTCACTTCTTTTCTAGTTGCATTCTTTGAGAATAAATGTTGTTTATAGGAAAATTAATATTTTGATGTCGCTACTTTACTAATGAAACAGTACCTGTACTAAGAGTGACATGTTTTAAAATGAAGATTCACATAATTGAATAATTTAATTGAATAATTTTTTTTAATTCCTTGTTTACAAACATAAATAATTTTTTTTGTCCATTTACAGTGGGGATCAGAACATGGCTCATATGAAACATGTGAACAACCTAGTGAAGTTAAGGAGTCTCTTTAAAAATCTGAAATATGTTCCTGAGCCTATTCAGGGATATGTCGTCCCATCTGATGATGCCCATCAGGTGTGTATCTTGCAAGAGCTTACTAATGACATTGTACTATTAGATACATCTGTGAAAAATAGACATAGGGGCAAAGATAGAGAGATTCAGTGGTTGAAAGGAAGATGTGTTAATGCTGATAAGTAATGAAACTGTAAGTTGGGTACTAAGAGTACAGTTTGTTGATTGGAACTTACTGATAAAAAAGAAATGGTTACTTAGCAAGCCAAGGAATGCAAAAAGGAACACTAAAATCTTAACTGAGCAAAATTTCTGTTTATGAATGAAATGCAGCCACGACAACCCTTCTAAAGGCTCTTTAATAATGAACAAATAGAAATTTCATTTTTATGATAACTAACCCCATTGAGTTTACTTCATGGTAATGTATGGAATGGTGAATGGTTTAACAGAGTATCTAAACATGATAGGGGAAATGCTAGTATTGTTGAAAAGTAAAATGAAAATACAAAAACATGCCAAAGTTAAGTTTTTAGGAATGTCTTGAAGGAATCTTGATAGTGTAAACCATATCCTATAAAGGAAAATGTGGAGCAAAAAGAAGTAGGGAGAAAGAGGAGACTGTAAATTGAGGAAGCTGGAGAGAGATTATTTTTCATAAATAACTCTAATAACTCGTGTGATAATGATAAGTAGTAATAGTGGAAGAAGTAAAGATAACAATTCATCATAAAGTTGAGACATGGAGTCACTGACAAGCTCATAAATAAAACAGAATGTTACTAGCTTTTAGACAAAATCTTCTTCAGAGGACTACTGCTAGCCCCTGCCTCACACCCACCTCTGCCCTCATCCCATGACTTTAACCTCTCTTATCTTGCATTCACACCTCCTATACAGTCTCCCTCTTCCTGTATTCTGTCTTCCCCTTCCAAACCATCCTCTTCATTACTGTGTGCTATGCATAACTCCCTTGTCTTTGCACCAGAACTAACTCACCAGTGCCACATTCCAATACTTTGCAATTGGTGTCCCTCCCTCCCGGGCACTAGTCACCCTTGCCGAATTCTCCCCTCCCCACTACTCACCTCCTTTCTCGATTCCTGCTCCTTCTGACTCAATCTCCCACCCCAGTCGAGCTGCAGTGCCAGCACTTTGTAGTCACCTGAGGCGATGCAGCTGTGTGTGTGTGTGTGTGATTTTCTGTTAGTTCTGATAAAGTATTTGTTCATAAGCTGGTAAGATTCTTGGTCTTCATGTGCCCAACACTAAGGCAAAGCCACAAATATATAACAAGTTGTTACCTTTTCTTCTTTCATAATTTAAATAAATCATGTTATGTAAAAGGTAAGGAAAGTCTTTAACTATGTTACTGAATTTATTTCTTTGATTTAAATGTTTCCATCGATGTTAATGTTTCGTACAATTTGTAGGCTTCAAGGAAGAAGTTGTGGGGTTATTTATATAGAATTGCAGCTAATCCTTTGAACAAGAAAGAAAGGAAGTGATGACTTTTTCTTGAGAAGCTGTGGGCAGCTAGATTTGTACGGCACAAGCCACTATATGGCATATTGTAAAAGTTAACCACTGTCAGTATTATTTGCCATTCCTATTCTTTGTTATGATCAGAAGAGAAATTAAGAGCCACTTTTTTAATGTCATCAGTTTTTTGACTGGTTTGAGGCTGGCTTCCATGTTTTCTAATAATATGCTAATCTTTTTGTCTTTAACTACTACTAGAGTTAAGTGAAATTAGCAAATAAACTTAGCATTTTGAAATTCAAATTTATCATTTACGTTGCTTCCCCCCTCTCCCCTGATCTGTATATAATTCCAGAGATGGTGTATTTATCTGGCAAAATATTTACCAAAAAATTATAGCTTTACTCGGATTTAAAAAAATCTAGTTCAGTAATTATGACAAATAAGAGTAAAGAATACAGCAGATGACAGAAAGAAACAACCATTCCAAAGTTGAAGCGACTGACATATGTTTGCCACACTCTTAACAAACATTTCTGTGTTTAGTGTGGGGGTGTTATATTTATGACTTGTTAGGGAATGGAGCGAATGAAAGTGAACCGAAAAATTAGTAAGCATCAAATAAAAAAATTCTACAGTACTATACTTTCACACTTGACACCTAGGTGTGTATATGTGTGGATGGATATGTGTGTGTGTGTGTGTGTGTGTGCGCGAGTGTATACCCGTCCTTTTTTCCCCGTAAGGTAAGTCTTTCCGCTCCCGGGATTGGAATGACTCCTTACCCTCTCCCTTAAAACCCACATCCTTTCGTCTTTCCCTCTCCTTCCCTCTTTCCTGATGAGGCAACAGTTTGTTGCGAAAGCTTGAATTTTGTGTGTATGTTTGTGTGTCTATCGACGTGCCAGCGCTTTCGTTTGGTAAGTCACATCATCTTTGTTTTTAGATATATTTTTCCCACGTGGAATGTTTCCCTCTATTAATTTATTTCCACGTGAGAAAGGGTTCCACGACCGTGGTACTTGATCGTCGGGAGTATGTGGCTGAGGGACTGCGTCAGCTTTATAATACGTACACATACAAAGTTTGCCAAGGTAACCCCATTCCCGATGTCCAGGCGGAGCTTCAAGGAATCCTCAGAACCTTAGGCCCCCTGCAAAACCTTTCACCTGACTCCATCAACCTCCTGACCCCACCGACACCCCGCACCCCTACCTTCTACCTTCTTCCTAAAATCCACCAACCCAATCATCCCGGCCGCCCAATTGTAGCTGGTTACCAAGCCCCCACAGAACGGATCTCTGCCTACGTAGATCAACACCTTCAACCCATTACATGCAGTCTCCCATCCTTCATCAAAGACACCAACCACTTTCTCGAACACCCGGAATCCTTACCCAATCTGTTACCCCCGGAAACCATCCTTGTAACCATTGATGCCACTTCCTTATACACAAATATTCCGCACGTCCAGGGCCTCGCTGCGATGGAGCACTTCCTTTCACGCCGATCACCTGCCACCCTACCTAAAACCTCTTTCCTCATCACCTTAGCCAGCTTCATCCTGACCCACAACTTCTTCACTTTTGAAGGCCAGACATACCAACAATTAAAGGGAACAGCCATGGGTACCAGGATGGCCCCCTCGTACGCCAACCTATTCATGGGTCGCTTAGAGGAAGCCTTCTTGGTTACCCAGGCCTGCCAACCCAAAGTTTGGTACAGATTTATTGATGACATCTTCATGATCTGGACTCACAGTGAAGAAGAACTTCAGAATTTCCTCTCCAACCTCAACTCCTTTGGTTCCATCAGATTCACCTGGTCCTACTCCAAATTCCATGCCACTTTCCTTGACGTTGACCTCCACCTGTCCAATGGCCAGCTTCACACGTCCGTCCACATCAAACCCACCAACAAGCAACAGTACCTGCATTATGACAGCTGCCACCCATTCCACATCAAACGTCCCTTCCCTACAGCCTAGGTCTTCGTGGCAAACGAATCTGCTCCAGTCCGGAATCCCTGAACCATTACACCAACAACCTGACAACAGCTTTCGCATCTCGCAACTACCCTCCCGACCTGGTACAGAAGTAAATAACCAGAGCCACTTCCTCATCCCCTCGAACCCAGAATCCCCCACAGAAGAACCACAAAAGTGCCCCACTTGTGACAGGATACTTTCCGGGACTGGACCAGACTCTGAATGTGGCTCTCCAGCAGGGATACGACTTCCTCAAATCCTGCCCTGAAATGAGATCCATCCTTCATGAAATCCTCCCCACTCCACCAAGAGTGTCTTTCCGCCGTCCACCTAACCTTCGTAACCTCTTAGTTCATCCCTATGAAATCCCTAAACCACCTTCCCTACCCTCTGGCTCCTATCCTTGTAACCGCCCCCGGTGTTAAACCTGTCCCATGCACCCTCCCACCACCACCTACTCCAGTCCTGTAACCCGGAAGGTGTATACGATCAAAGGCAGAGCCACATGTGAAAGCACCCACGTGATTTACCAACTGACCTGCCTACACTGTGATGCATTCTATGTGGGAATGACCAGCAACAAACTGTCCATTCGCATGAATGGACACAGGCAGACAGTGTTTGTTGGTAATGAGGATCACCCTGTGGCTAAACATGCCTTGGTGCACGGCCAGCACATCTTGGCACAGTGTTACACCATCCGGGTACTTCCCACCAACACCAACCTATCCGAACTCCGGAGATGGGAACTTTCTCTTCAATATACCCTCTCTTCCCGTTACCCACCAGGCCTCAATCTCCGCTAATTTCAAGTTGCCGCCACTCATACCTCACCTGTCATTCATCATCAACTTTGCCTCTTCACTTCCGCCTCGACTGACATCTCTGCCCAAACTCTTTGTCTTTAAATATGTCTGCTTGTGTCTGTAAATGTGTGGATGGATATGTGTGTGTGTGCGAGTGTATACCCGTCCTTTTTTTCCCCCTAAGGTAAGTCTTTCCGCTCCCGGGATTGGAATGACTCCTTACCCTCTCCCTTAAAACCCACACCCTTTCGTCTTTCCCTCTCCTTCCCTCTTTCCTGACAAGGCAACAGTTTGTTGCGAAAGCTTGAATTTTGTGTGTATGTTTGTGTTTGTGTGTTTGTCGACCTGCCAGCACTTTCATTTGGTAAGTCACATCATCTTTGTTTTTAGATATATTTTTCCTACGTGGAATGTTTCTCTCTCTCTCTCTCTCTCTCTCTCTCTCTCTCTCTCTCTCTCTCTCTATATATATATATATATATATATATATATATATATATATATATATATATATAAAACAAAGATGATGTGACTTACCAAATGAAAGTGCTGGCAGGTCGACAGACACACAAACGAACACAAACATACACACAAAATTCAAGCTTTCGCAACAAACTGTTGCCACATCAGGAAAGAGGGAAGGAGAAAATATGTCTGCTTGTGTCTGTATATGTGTGGATGGATATGTGTGTGTGTGCGCGAGTGTATACCTGTCCTTTTTTCCCCCTAAGGTAAGTCTTTCCGCTCCCGGGATTGGAATGACTCCTTACCCTCTCCCTTAAAACCCACATCCTTTCGTCTTTCCCTCTCCTTCCCTCTTTCCTGATGTGGCAACAGTTTGTTGCGAAAGCTTGAATTTTGTGTGTATGTTTGTGTTCGTTTGTGTGTCTGTCGACCTGCCAGCACTTTCATTTGGTAAGTCACATCATCTTTGTTTTTAGATATATTTTTCCTACGTGGAATGTTTCCCTATATATATATATATATATATATATATATAGGGAAACATTCCGCGTGGGAAAAAATATATCTAAAAACAAAGATGATGTGACTTACCAAACGAAAGCGCTGGCAGGTCGATAGACACACAAACATACACACAAAATTCAAGCTTTCGCAACAAACTGTTGCCTCATCAGACATATTCATGGGTCGCTTAGAGGAAGCCTTCTTGGTTACCCAGGCCTGCCAACCCAAAGTTTGGTACAGATTTATTGATGACATCTTCATGATCTGGACTCACAGTGAAGAAGAACTCCAGAATTTCCTCTCCAACCTCAACTCCTTTGGTTCCATCTGATTCACCTGGTTCTACTCCAAATCCCATGCCACTTTCCTTGACGTTGACCTCGACCTCCACCTGTCCAATGGCCAGCTTCACACATCCGTCCACATCAAACCCACCAACAAGCAACAGTACCTCCATTATAGGCCTGGCCAGACAGAATGCGGCCTGGCCGTCTGGCCTGTGGCCTTGAACCGCAGCGGGCAGGCCACACTGTTGAATCGCTCGTTATTGTATGGTGGCGGTCACACAGAGTGCGGCTCTGACGCATCGGCACGCGGCCTGCCGCACCGGTCGCCGCCGGGTTGTCACAGATTACAGATTCGCCGCAAGCCGGAGCGGCTGCTTGCCTCCGTTGGCGCACTCAACCGCTCTGTGGTCACACTGGAAGCAGCGGCGTGAGGCGGTTTTTGTCTTGCAGCTCGTTGGGCATGCATCATGGACACAGAAAGACTTACAGAGGAGGTGAGACAGGACAACTTTTTGTATGATACACGCGATCCTGATTTGGAGGTAGAATAATTTTGCCCTCAATATACTCTTGATAGAAAGCTGAATTCTCAGAAATAGTGTTGTCACTGTGACGTCCATAATTTCAAATATCAACTACTGTAAACTCGTAGTATGGATCAACGATCGCCAGGAGAACCAGCGAAAAGAATTGTTTGTAACAGAAGAACTGGGATCCACTATCCTTCGGGCATTTTAACCTGATATGCTTTCCGTCTATGCTTCCAAGGCAGTTCAGAAACCCCCAAAGTTCTAGAAATCCTTTTCAGATTCCTTCCACATCTCTGTTGTAGGAGTGGGTAAATACTTGGGTTGTAGAACAGTCCATATTGCCTGGCACACTTGTTTCACAATTTCTGAGACTGTTGAACGTCCTAACCGAAAAGAAAAAGCTATGGTCTGGTGACTTGCCTGTAGTCAATTGCCGATAGAAAGAATAGATGAGTTAACGATCAAAGATATGTTTCCAGAATGAGATTTCCACTCTGCAGCGGAGTGTGCGTGCCCGACCGAGACTCGAACTCGGTCCCGAGTTCGAGTCTCGGTCGGGCACACAGTTTTAATCTGCCAGGAAGTTTCAAAGATATGTTTGTTTAAATTCAATGACAATGGTATGAATACAATGAAACAAAACAATCTATTAAGTAGAAAGTTCTCTCTAGCGGGACATACGGAACTAGATGTAACTATCGTTTGCTGTATTCGTAAACACTGCAGATAAATTTATCACTCCACTCGTAACTACGTTGTGGGATAGCATTTTCTTCCGCCGAATCTTTCATATGATACAGCAAAACTGAAATGGAATAAATTATAAGACTTCTGTTTGAAGCACAAAAAGGCAAAAAAAATGGTAAAACTTACCGCAAACAAATGGCTAGTCTGTGCCCTGTATCAACTGGCTTTCTCCAGTTCGTTGTGCACTTCTCGGTGCTACCTTTTTATCAGGCGATGCAGTTCCTCGAAACATTCTCGCGACATGCGAAAATATTTGAAGAACCTATCTTCGTCAGACTCTAGATCAATACACAGATGATAGTTTTCTCCTAAGCTTTCTCTCTTGCTATTAATGTCGTGCACCCAACACCTCCTCTTCTTGGTGCAATTTCGTATGGCTAGTGCGAGCTACTCATTTCTGCACTTAAAAAAAAAAAAATAATAATAATAACTCGCACAAAGATAACGTGTCCCGCGTGAAGCTTCCAAATCGTCTAACGCCAAGACAATCTCACTATGCATGCAAGCTTAATAATGGGGTTCGGCCCTTTCCACAGTGTAACAGCTGACACATCAAGAGTCGATGCGGCCGGCCGTTGCCTGTGTGGCGTCCCTGGCTGCTGACTGGCCCGGCCTCCCGCTGCGCCGTCCGTCTCAGCGGCAGGCCGGATTCTGTCTGGCCAGGCCTTATGACAGCTGCCACCCATTCCACATCAAACGGTCCCTTCCCTACAGCCTAGGTCTTCGTGGCAAACGAATCTGCTCCAGTCCAGAATCCCTGAACCATTACACCAATAACCTGAAAACAGCTTTCGCATCCCGCAACTACCCTCCCGACCTGGTACAGAAGCAAATAACCAGAGCCACTTCCTCATCTCCTCAAACCCAGAACCTTCCACAGAAGAACCCCAAAAGTGCCCCACTTGTGACAGGATACTTTCCGGGACTGGATCAGACTCTGAATGTGGCTCTCCAGCAGGGATACGACTTCCTCAAATCCTGCCCTGAAATGAGATCCATCCTTCATGAAATCCTCCCCACTCCACCAAGAGTGTCTTTCCGCCGTCCACCTAACCTTCGTAACCTCTTAGTTCATCCCTATGAAATCCCCAAACCACCTTCCCTACCCTCTGGCTCCTACCCTTGTAACTGCCCCCGGTGTAAAACCTGTCCCATGCACCCTCCCACCACCACCTACTCCAGTCCTGTAACCCGGATGGTGTACACGATCAAAGGCAGAGCCACGTGTGAAAGCACCCACATGATTTACCAACTGATCTGCCTACACTGTGAAGCTTTCTATGTGGGAATAACCAGTAACAAACTGTCCATTCGCATGAATGGACACAGGCAGACAGTGTTTGTTGGTAATGAGGATCACCCTGTGGCTAAACATGCCTTGGTGCACGGCCAGCACATCTTGGCACAGTGTTACACCGTCCGGGTTATCTGGATACTTCCCAGTAACACCAACCTGTCAGAACTCCGGAGATGGGAACTTGCCCTTCAGTATATCCTCTCTTCCCGTTATCCACCAGACCTCAATCTCCGCTAATTTCAAGTTGCCGCCACTCATACCTCACCTGTCATTCAACAACATCTTTGCCTCTGCACTTCCGCCTCGACTGACATCTCTGCCCAAACTCTTTGTCTTCGAATATATCTGCTTGTGTCTGTATATGTGTGGATGGATATGTGTGTGTGTGCGCGAGTGTATACCCGTCCTTTTTTCCCCGTAAGGTAAGTCTTTCCGCTCCTGGGATTGGAATGACTCCTTACCCTCTCCCTTAAAACCCACATCCTTTCGTCTTTCCCTCTCCTTCCCTCTTTCCTGATGAAGCAACCGTTGGTTGCGAAAGCTAGAATTTTGTGTGTATGTTTGTGTTTGTTTGTGTGTCTATAGACCTGCCAGCACTTTCGTTTGGTAAGTCACATCATCTTTGTTTTTAGATATATATATATGAATTCTAAATTGAAGTGTTCAGTTAATCAGTTAAATAGAATGGTAATGCATATATAAAGACCAAAAATCTCCTTAAATATTACACTTATTACTAATTAAAATGACTCTTTTTGCACACAGTTACATGATCAGATATATTACTTTGGCCATTCTCTCACCTCTTCATTTCATACCCAATCAGGCCACTTTAACTAAACTCTATTCGAACAGGCTATGAAGGCCCAATGTTACCAACCGAGTGCCGTGCCATCCTCAGCCCACAGGTGTCACTGGATCTGGATGTTGAGAGGCATGTGGGCATCACACTGCTCTTCCGGTCATTGTCAGTTTTTGTGACTGGAGCCGCTACTTTCCAATTAAGTAGCTCTTCACACGGCCTAAGAAGGGCTGAATGCACCCTGCTTTGCCAACAGCACTCTGCAGACCGGATGGTCACATTCCAAGTGCTAACCCAGCCTGACAGCACTCAACTTCAGTGATCTGAATGGATCCGGTGTTATTACTGTGGCAAGGCCATTGACCTACCTGCCACTTAATTTTTACTGTTCTCCAGTAATGCCACATTTCATTTTTCTAGTTTCTTCTCTGCATTTATGATGGTTCATGTTTCACTTCCATATACTGCTATACTCTAGACACACACTTTCAAGAATTCCTTCCTTATTTTCTTATCATTATCTGATACAGATAGGGCTCTTTTGCTGAGGAAAGCATTCTCCATCTCTATCTATATCTATTTCTGATAGCTTCTTTGCTTCTTGCTATTCTTGACTGAAATGAACTTGTCAGTCCGCTGCAGAATGAAAATTTCATTCTGGAAACATCGCCGAGGCTGTGGCTAAGGCATGTCTCTGCAATATCCTTTCTTCTAGAAGTGCAAGACCCACAAGTTTTGCTGGAGGGTGTCTGGGAAGTTTGGAAGGTAGGACTTGGTACAGTGGAAGTAAAACTATAAGGACATGTCATATGTTTGGGGAGGGCAGTTGGTAGAGCACTTGCCCGCAAAAGGCAAAGTTCTCAAGTGCAGGTGTCAGTCCGGCAAACAGTTTTGATCTGCCAGGAAGTTTCATATCAAAATAGGAGAACACGGTAGGCTTGGTATCAGGTATTGCTTTATGTAAGTGAAGAACCTAAAGATGTAAGAAATGACCACCAGAAATCATCTTGTTAAAGGTATGGTATGGTTATGTTGTTCCAGCTTTGTGATACATTTATCTCACTTTTCTTCCTGTATGTGTTGTGGTAAGTGTTAATCCAGTTGGCTGGGGTGACAGCTACTGTAAAATAGGCATTTCAGGAGCAGGCTGGTAAGCAGCTCTGTGTTTAGTCACATCTTCAGGGTGCATACCAAGTGAGGTCTTGCATGTTGGTATTCAGTGTTATGTTGTGTGCTATGTGTGGTGGTATTCATTGTGTGACATGATACCTTATGCTGATGCATCCTAGGGAAGAATTGGTAGACTCATATAACGATATAGCACCCCATCAGTATAGAATCAGTGAGTAAAATGAAAAGAGTGTTGTTAGCTCAGTTACAGGAGATCTAGTCCGCACAATGGCAGTGTACAACACATACCATCGCTACAAGGACGAGAAGAAAATTTGTCCATTTGTAAGTGAAAGGTCATTTTTTAAGTCTAAATGCAAGCATTTTTAAGGTTATGCACTTTTTCTGGTAAATAGAATACACTCCTGAAATAATATTCTGTAAGGTCTGCAAAATACCTACCTAGGTTGTTGTTGCCTCTTCATGGGACTCAGAATTTGAATCTAGCCACACGGTTTTAAAAGTTGAAATTAGTGTGTCAGATATAGTGATTTGTTTGGATGTTCAAAAAATGTTTCAGATCCATTGGTCTTCACTTCATTCAAATACTTTTGAGGGCAGGTGTCTTTTTCTGTGATAATTTATTTTCTTTTGTGAGCTGCACTATTCTTTTTTTCTTCCCCCCCCCCCTCCCTCCCTCTCCCATCCCCCCACCCAGTTGCTGCTCAACACTGCCAGATGTCATTGAAGGGCTCAGCGGAAGAAAGTGCTGATGTACAGCTAAATTCAAAGACAAGAACATAAATACAATAAGACAAAGCAATTTATATAGTAGATAGCATATTTTAGATGGACATACAGTAATACTCATCGTCATGTGGTACATTTGAAAACATGAGATAACATGATCAGACTAGTTTGATTGCCTGTTGGTTTCTGTCTTGGGTTCTTTGGCTGACATTTGTTTGACAGTTTTTCTGATGTTTCGCCATTGCTAGTGGTGGACTGGAGTAGAGTTCTGTAGCTGTCATGCCAACATCTGAGAGCTCTTCCTTGTTCATTACTGCTGTGGTTCTCCCTTTGCTGCCTGCAATGTTCTTTCATTGCAGGATCCATTTAGGTTGAGACATTCCTCTTTATTTTTTGAAGCATTGTCATTTTTATGGGTTTCTGTGACTTATCTGAACAAGCACGTATTGTAGCTCTTCTTCACAGCAGGTACTTCCATGTTGACACATTTTTATATTTGGTCGGTATCACACAGTGTGTGCTCTGCCACAGTTGATTTTTCCACCTGTCTCAACTTGCAATGTCATTATGTTTGGTGATCCTGGTGTGGATCGATCATTCAATCATTCCCAAGTATACTTTTCCAGATGTACAGGGTATGCAGTATATTTCTGATGATGTTTCAAGTGGGTCCATTGTGTCCTGTGCTGATCTGACACACTCTTTGAACTTCTTGGTTGGTTTGTAAATAATCTTTATGCCATGTTTGTCCAGTATATGACTGATTCTTTCCATCACCCAGGGGATGTGTGACAGAAAGGTCGTACCCAATGTTCTTCTTGCGGTGTGTCACTTCTCAGAGTGTTACATTTTGTGACAGTTCTTATGCAACTGATGTAGAACGCATTACTCCTTAGAACATGTTCCAGGTGTTGCATCTCTTGTATGAGGTGCTGCAGCTCAAGCATATGCCTTAGGAGCAAATTAATCATTCCTTTTCTGGCTCAGTTGGTGATGTGACAGTTTGTAGGGCTATTGATTTAGGTTTGTCAGATTTTGATACACATGTCCCAGGCTCTCACTGTTTTCCACACCCAACACATCTAGAAAGGGAGCTGTTAGTCCTTTCATACCTCCATTGTAAATTTTATATTGCTGTGGAGACTGTCTTACGAAGTAACTGAGCTGTTCCTCCCCAGGTGCCAAACTCACTCCCGGTCAGCTTTGATGATGTTTCTTTGCTGGTGTAGTGGCAGACATCAACACACATCCTCAGCTGATTTGGTCACTTGAGCTGTCAAGATTTCTTGTACTGGCTGCCAGCAGTGTTATGACTGAATTTGTCTTTGCTGCAGTTTGATGTTCTGACTGTTTTGTTCCAACAAAATTTTCACTTATTTACCAATCAAGCTTTGGTGATACACCCACCTCTGTAACGATTCTACTTATCTCATTTCATTGTATGTTTGGATTGTTCTGCAAGTGCAATGGTGATCTGGTTTACTTTAAATAAAATATTGTTCATGATACACCAGAATAAAATATTTCGTATCTCTACCCGGATGAATTATGAGTGCTTCATATTCAGTTTGGAAGGCTATCAACTAGTCTTGTGATATGTCATCTATGGGAATTGAATATACCTATTGAGTTGTCTTACAACTTGATTGTCATTCAGACAGTGAGCATCTCTGGAATCGAAGGGTAGACATCACGAATGTGACCTCTGCTGAGATGGAGGAAACAGTTGTGCGAAAGTCAGGAAGTAATATCATCTCCTTTGACAGGACATGGCTTGTGGGCTGTGGTGACTAGAATCGAGTAGTGAACTGTGGTAAAACATCCCTGGTTGAATTAGACTTTTATTCGTGTTAGATACAGTGGTGTAGTCGCTGCTGAGGGTTAGGGTAGCAACCCAAGGATGACTTAGTGAACTGCAGAGTCCAGTGAGCCATGGTCATAAAGTATGTCTGGGCAGCAGTGCACAAGCTGCATCATTTGCTGTAGCCGGAAGAACTGGTGATGCTGTCAAAGACTGCACACCAATGCATGATAGTCCCGACCAGGCTGCAGGCCTGCCTTGTGCAGGAGAGGACGGTACTCAGATGTTTGCCCACGTCATGCTAGGTGTCAAAGGGATGTGCCACTCTGGGTGTTGGTCAACAACAAGGTGGTAGATGAGGACTGGAAGACAACTACTACTACCAGTCCAGATCTAAACACACACTCCACCAGGGAGGTGGATGTCCTCAGGAGGAAATCACCCAGTAGGTGATTTGGCAGTGTGAAGATACCCGATAGTCTGCATGAAATCCTCTGTTCAAGCGGATGCCTGTTGCTTCTGGAGTCTAAGTGCGGAGTAGGTGACTGGCTGCGTCGTCATGTACTGCAAACGTAAATGATGTTCAAAGCAGAGTTATTCTGGCACTGATAGCCTACCTCAGCATGATGTGCTCACTTGGAGACCATCTGAGAAAATCTGAGCAAGCTGAGCAAAACTGAGACTGAGTGTCAGATTTGGGGGATGTTAATGAGTCTCCTGGTCAGTACCCCTCCCACAGCAGCAGTCCCACACAGGTGGGCAGCAATTCATTGTTGCCAGCAGTCGCCATTGTCTGTTGACTTCATTTGCTCTGCTAGTTGTGTTCAGTCAGCGTCTGAAGGCACGTAGGCAGAGGTGTAATATTACACAACTTCACTCTTCAGTGGCCAGTTGCTTTCTTAATAAGTCTTTTTACTTCTTACTGTGTGGTCACCACAGTGATGTTGTTTTGGTGCATTGATGCCAGAAGGTTCAGTGCCCCAAACTAGGACATTGCTTAAAAGTCCTCCATTTGGTGCCGTCTTGCATTAGAAGGGAAGGTGTCATAATGTTTATGCAGTTATTCCAAGTTCATTATTTTGTGCCATAGCAAAGGAAAGGGTCAGTACATCTGTAGTTCTCTTAAGCTACATGCACATCCTGGTGGTGCAAATTGTGAGCACTTCAGTAAATGAGCTGGGTGATGACCAGCATTGCCAGTCCTGTGTTCCTGTAAATTCTGAGTGTGCTTCAACAACCAATCTTCTGTGTAGCAGTGGAGTGATGTGTGTCTTAGGAATCGAGGATTTTTGTTTTATATACCAGATAGAAAGGATAGGGGAAACCTGTACAAAAATCTGCAACTGCAGCATACACAGCATATTGGTGGGATTTATGATGTGATGCTAACCAGTTGTTAAGTTATATTCTCTGTGCCACTTGCCATGTCAGAGTTGTGCTACATCACTTTCCTAGAATAAACTTTCATTTCCATAGCTGCTTATGAAAATGGATGATTGTAGTGTTATGTATGTACAGGAATGCTATTAATGGTAGATATGCTGAAGTTTATTAATTTCTTCAGAAATTGCACACATTTGGCGGAGGTGGTACATGACATCAAGCTTGATACATTCAAAAACTGGACATGCATTCCAGCTACATAGTAGAGGTGGAATTACAGAATGTTCTCAGTTGTAGCAATGTTATTTCTCATACAGAGGCTAGATACTCACAGACATAAAGGAACTGCACGAAGAGTGGGAAAACAGTTTGTTAGATGATTTAATAAAAGAGCGATTGCCGAGTTGGAGAGGACAGCCACATTTATACCATTCTTCCGCTCTCCCACTTCCATAGTAACAGTCATAATTAAGCCTCTTCTTGACGTTATGCCCGTTATTGTTCTTTACAAATTGTAAATTGTCTACAGCTCTGAAAGCATTAAATTAAGAGTGCATCTAAAGGTTTCGATTGTGTAGCTATGTAAAATGCCTGACTTTTAGCAAAGTTTCTTGTAAATATAAAACAAAGATTTTTCCTTCTTGCAAGATTCTAATCTGTATAAAGTTTTTTTATTTAAAAGCTTTTTACATGCAAATGAGAAAGTGACACATGTGCTACTGTTAAAATGACATTTTTCACTTTTGTGTTTTTTCGTTGGTAAATGGCGAATGTGAATAAGTACCTTTGTTCTGTTGTGCACAATTCATACTTCTACAATGTGTATTTGCATTTTTTGAGCTTTTGATTCTGAATAGCTTGTCATTTGTCATTCAGGAGCATGTGGTACCCTTCCACTTTCTTAACCCAACTTCCAGAAATGAATGAATTGTCCTGAAAGTGTGGTGTTGATCTTAGCTTTGATTCATATAAGCCATTAGTGTAGTATATACAATGAATCTTTTTGTCCTTGATTTTAAGGCTGATACATGTTTAACTCTTTATTACAGAGTGAATACCTTGCAGAATGTGATAAAAGAAGAGCATTTATATCAGGGTTTACTGGATCTGCTGGGACTGCTGTTATTACTGAAACACAGGCTTGTTTGTGGACAGATGGACGTTATTTTCTTCAAGCAACAAAGCAAATGGATGATAACTGGACACTTATGAAGGAAGGTATGCTACAGTGACATGTCACATTGCTGAAAATAGCATAAGCATGATGCTAACAATTTGGGTGGTGACTGCCATTTGATGATATAACATTAAATAATCACAACCATCATGTACACAATTAGATGGTAGATTACAGGTGAACTGCTACGCTTTACTTGAGGCATAGGTGGGATGTTAAGATTATTGAATTAGCCAAGATATCCTGAGAGTAATTTGTTTATACGCAATGTTTACTGGATAACTGGACAATATGAACACATTAAAAAATTGCTTGTTTGGCATATGGAGCACGTTGATAAAGATTCCTCTACTGTTGTATTGATTTTGAATAAAATGCAAGCACTTTTCTGTTTGATTTAGAGATCACAACCAGTTTTGCTCTCAAAGGCCATTATCCAGTGGTATGTGCCAGGATGTGAAATTGTCCTTGGGGTGGGGAGGGGGGCTGAAACCAGTCATGGTTTTTAAAACAAAAATTGCAACTGGTGCTGGCATTTTATTCAGAATCATTCAAATATTCAATGTTCAGATATGAAGTTAGTGTAAGAGATTCACATTGTGATGGGATTATTAATAATTGGCAGTAATTAGAAAGCTTTACCTGTCCCAGCAGAACAATGCCTTGATTGACTTAGTGGAAAATGTTACAGCAGAACGATACAAGAAACCGCAGTACGGGGGCCAGTTAGGTGTTTTTGCGTAAGACACTGTAAGCCAGGGCTGGCCAGAAATTCTGCACGCGTGGGGTGCTTCTTCACATGTGCAACTTCTGGGTCACAGCGTGCACGCCGCAGCCGTCAGCGCTCATGTAGTGCATGTTTCTACGCACAGATGTTGCTTTATCTACTTGTTGGGATACTCTGTACTGGTGCATTCTAGTGCTCTTTCCACAGCTTGCAGGCCAACCATGGGAAGGTATTTCGCGTATGAAGCATTTAAAATACTGTCAATCTACTCATTGAGACATTTACTTTTATGTTAGCAGTTTAACCCAGTAAGACAAGTAATACAGTTAACAACCGTGGGTTTTTATTAAGGCAGCTTGACTGACAGCACGAAAATACACACAATGTTTTTGATCTAGTATTTAAGAAAGAGAGCACTTAGCGACTTCCAACGAGCCTTATTCATGATTTCAAATAACATTAAACTAATGCAAGGTTTCCTATAACTAATCCTTGGTGCCCTCAGTTACACCCACACAATTTCTGTCTCACTGACCTCTGAACAGAATGATAATCGCAGACCCCCCAATGATCACCTGTTATTTCAATACCATTATTGCTATATCTTTCATCAGTTCCATCTGAAATCTGCATAATAGCCGACAATTAGATGAATGTTATATTTCATCGACTTCAGCTGAGCGTAGCCCTTCACACATAAAAAAAAAACCCTAAATGTAAGTATACAATGGAACAATCGGTTTAATGACCAATTTTCCTGATAATAATGTAACATGGAGCAGAATGAGGCAATAATTCAGTTAGTAAACAATAATTTTTAATTATGAAAGGAATAAATCCAAACACATTTATCACTGGTCATGAGAAATGATTGATAATTGAAAGATTAAGGAAAGGCAAACCTACGTTTCTAGCATTTGTAGACTTAGAGAAAGCTTTTGACAATGTACATTGGAATACTCTCTTTCAAATTCTGCAGGTGGCAGGGGTAAAATACCAAGAGCGAAAGGTTATTTACAATTTGTACCGAAAGCAGATGGCAGTTATAAGAGTCGAGGGGTATGAAAGGGAAGCAGTGGTTTGGAAGGGAGTAAGACAGGGTTGTAGCCTATTTCCCGATGTTATTCAATCTGTATATTGAGCAAGCAATAAAGGAAACAAAAGAAAAGTTCAGAGTAGGTATTAAAATCCATGAAGAAGAAATAAAAACTTTGAGGTTCGCCGATGACATTGAAATTCTGTCAGAGACAGCAAAGGACTTGGAAGAGCTGTTGAACGGAATGGACAGTGTCTTGAAAGGAGGATATAAGATGAACATCAACAAAAGCAAAACGAGGATAATGGAATGTAGTCGAATTAAGTCGGGTAATGCTGCGGTAATTAGATTAGAAAATGAGACACTTAAAGTAGTAAAGGAGTTTTGCTATTTAGGGAGTAAAATAACTGATGATGGTCGAAGTAGAGAGGATATAAAATGTAGACTGGCAATGGCAAGGAAAGCGTTTCTGAAGAAGAAAAATTTGTTGACATCGAGTATAGATTTAAATGTCAGGAAGTCGTTTCTGAAAGTATTTGTATGGAGTGTAGCCATGTATGGAAGTGAAATGTGGACGATAAATAGCTTAGACAAGAAGAGAATAGAAGCTTTCGAAATGTGGTGCTACAGAAGAATGCTGAAGATTAGATGGGTTGATCACATAACTAATGAGGAGGTATTGAATAGAATTGGAGAGAAGAGGAGCTTGTGGCACAACTTGACCAGAAGAAGAGATCGGTTGGTAGGACACATTCTGAGACATCAAGGGATCACCAATTTAGTATTGGAGGGCAGCGTGGAGGGTAAAAATCGTAGAGGGAGACCAAGAGATGAATACACTAAGCAGATTCAGAAGGATGTAGGCTGCAGTAGGTACTGGGAGATGAAGAAGCTTGCACAGGATAGAGTAGCATGGAGAGCTGCATCAAACCAGTCTCAAGACTGAAGACCACAACAACAACAACAATATCAGGCACAAAAGCACTGCTCATTGACAAATGCAAGGAGTTGCGAAGATTTTAATCACTTATGCTTGATCTAAACCTTGATTTATTCATTTTCATCACCGAGAAAAAACACTCTCAAACATATGTCGACCCGAACATGGACATAACTCTCGCGGCTTCTCGGTGCAGGTGTGGAAATTCTTGTTGTGAATAATTTTCGTAGAATTCTTTTGTACTTTGCACTGCAAAGAACTTGTCCTTCAGTCTTGTATTGCACTGTAGGTCGATCAGTTCCATCTGTAGATCATTCAGAGCATCTTCAACTGATGACGAGAACAGTCGAGCAAAGAGGCGAATGACAGGAGACAAACTCGTAACATCTGCAAATCATGCTTGAAATTGTTCTTTAATTTTTACAATTATTGACACGTATTCTTAAAATCTAGCACTTTGATGGACCAGTCAGTCGGGAAATGTGCAGTGTTTTGTGTCAATAGCTGGCTCTCCCAAAGTGCAAGCTTCCTTTCAAAGGCATTTACTTTTTCCAACATGTCAGAAATTAAATTATTTTCACCTTGCAAACTGACGTTCAGGCTGTTCATATGAGACATAATGTCCACGAGAAATGCAAGGTTTGATACCCAATAAGGGCCTTCCAACATAGGTTCATTTTTCCCTTATCATGTAAGAATGTTACTATGACCAAACATAATCAAAAAATATTCTCAGCATTTTACCTCGACTGAGCCAGCATACTTCGGTATAGTAAGGTATGTCGCTGTACTCTGCTCCTAATTCCTCCAAGAACCGCCGAAACTGGCGATGCGTAAGCCCATGTGTCTTCAGATAGTTTACAGTACGCACAACAATGTGCATGAAGTTTGCTAACATTACTGATTTTGCACAAAGCGCCTCTCGATGCAGAATGCAGTGAATTCCATACAACGTTTCGTCTGTGCGTCCTAGCTTTTTGCGCATCCATGCTATGAGTCCTCTCTGATGGCCTTGCATTGATGGTGCTCCATCTGTGGTCACTGAGACTAACCAATTCCAGTCCATACCGACACCATCAATCGCTTGCTCGACAGCTTGGATTAAGTCTGCACCTGTAGTAGTCTCTTTCAAAGGTACTAAGTCCAAAACGTCCTCTGTTACACAAAGTGTGTTATCGACACCTCGTATGTGTATCACAACATGGGCTGTATCTGTGAGATCTGTTGCTTCATGGAGCACAACAGAGAAAGCAACAAAGTCTTTAGCCTTATTTATTAGCTGCCCGTGCACATCGCCGGCCTTAGCACTGATACGTCTTGTCACTGTTTGTTTGGATAGACTGATTTCTTGAAACCTGCTAATGTTCGTGGGACACAAAAGTTCTGCAGCATCAATCAGAAAACCTTTCATAAACTCCCCTTTGGAAAAGGGTTTCCCAGATTGTGCAATTCTTAATGCAATTTTAAAACTTGCTTGCAGTGAAGATTTAGTGTGGTTGTCATTTTGGAAAATTGAAAACATTACATTGTACAGCATACAGTAAAATATACATAAATGTAACACAAGAAAATAAGAGTTCAAGAAGTATCAGTTACTTTGACTTACAGTAAAACCAAGTTGTCTCATCCATTTTCTTAAGGACATTTAATTTTGCTTACCATTCTTCACTGTCGAGTACACTACAGTCATCTTTGTGATACATATTGTAGTGTCTTTCAATTGAAAACTTATGCTGGCTGCCTATTATTTGGCAGCACAGCAAACACTGAGTTTTTGCCAATGGCTACAAAAAAGAATTGCAGTTCCCAGTCATTTTTAAACAACTGAGGACATAGACCTCCTGTTCTTTGCTACAGTACCTGCCATTTCTCAGTACCTCTGTTAAGGTTATGGTCACCAAGGGTGAAAGAGACTGGGTATGTTGCACTCTTGCTTGTACCACATAAAAAGGGGAGTGGAGCTGCCGCCGTTCATTTAGGACACATGTCTAATAACAGATGTCGCTATCGTTCGCTGTCACACACGTGCGCACATGTGCAGCACTTCCCCACGTCTGCACACTGTGCAGCGTTTGGCCGGCCCTGCCATAAGCGGATTATACTGATATCACAGAAATCATATCTGTAAGGTGAAATTGCTACATCTCCATGGCACAGTCGGGGCTGTGAAGCTGCCGACAGAACGAAAAGGCTGGGGCAGTGATGTCACGGTTGTCCAATGGCCACGCCTTGTCTCTCAGTTCTGATGTGACTTAGGAGAGAAGTGCTAAGAAGTGCTACTGTTTCAGAAACAATGATGGACTGAGTTCATATAAATACTACCCACTTTAGACAGGCAGTATCAGTTTCTGCCAGGAGGAGCCTTCATCAGTTTAAACGTGCGCTGAGTTCATTGCCTCCCTGAGGAGGAGGGAGGGGTAAGAAGAAGAATAGAAAATCAAAAGCACTCTCACAAATCTCAAGTGAAAATCCGTATGCATTAAGGTCATGGAAATAGGGGAGTATACTAGGATGTTCTATTTTTAACTGTATTTGTGCTGTTATGATGATAAATGATATCAGATGATGTTACTAGAGTCTTGTGAATATTCAGGAGTATAGTTGAGGGTGTGGGATGTGGATGATGCACTTGGAGGGAAGGGGAGAGAGTAATTAAATGCAGATGAGGGATGGTAAAGTGCTGCATGTGGGAACATACAGGGATTAGGTGAAGAGAGGGTGGGGCAGTTTGGTGCAATCAGGTGGTTAGATGGGGGGGGGGGGGGACCAAAAGGGTTGATGTAAACAGATGTGGATGCATTGGCTGTGCATGCTGTGTAGTGCTGGAGTGGGAACAGGGAAGGAGATAGTTGAGTGAAGGACAGTGATTAAGGAAGGCTGAGGCAAGGAGGGTTATGGAAATGTGAGGTTTATTGCAGGAAGAGTTCCCGGCTGGACAATTCAGAAAAGCTAGTGTTGGTAGGAAGGATCCATATGGCAAAGGCTGTGAAACAATCATTGAAGTGAATACCATGTTGGGCCGCATGTTCAGCAATTAGGTGGTCCAGGTGTTTCTTGGGCGCAGCTTGTCAGTGAGGGTACTTGCGGGCAGAAATATTGTTGATTGTCATGCCCATGTTCAGCATAGCACATTGATTGCAGCTTAGCTGATAATCACGTGACTGCTTTCACAGGTATCCCTGCCATTAATGGGGTAGGTGATGCTTGTGACTGGACTGGTCTTGGTGGTGGTGGTGGTGGTGGTGGTGGTGGTGGTGGTGGTGGGAGGATGCATGGGACAGATCTTGCATCTGGGTTTACTACAGGGATATGGGCCATGAGGCAAGGGGTTGGGAGCAGGGGCTGAGCAGGGATGGATGGGGGTATACATTGTGGGGGTTTGGTTGGTGGCAGAATACCACTGGGGGAGGGGGGCAGGGAAGGATAGTGAGTAGGGTATTCCTCATTTTAGGGGATGACACGAGGTAGTCGAAACCCTGACTGAGAATGATTCAGTTGCTCCAGTCCGGGGTAGTATTGAGTCATGAAGGGAATGCTACTCTGTGCCGAGACAGTAGGGCTTTGGAAGGTGGTTGGCGAGTGGAGAGATAAGGCACAGGAGATCTGTTTCTGTAGACATTTAGGAAGATAATTTCAGTCTGTGAAGGCCTCGTGATTCCCTTGGTATATTTTAGAGAGGGTCTTCTTGTCACTACATACGCTGTAGCCATGGGTGGTTAGGCTTTGTGGAAGGGCTTCTTGGTACAGAATGGGTGGCAACTGTCAAAGTAAAAATACTGCTGGTGGTTCGTAGTTTTGATCTGGACAGAGGTACTGATGTAGCTGTCTTTAAGGTGGTCAACACCAATAAAGGTGGCCTTTTGGGTTGAGGAGGATCAGCTGAAGTGAATTGGGGGGGGGAGGGGGAGAGAGAATGTGTTGAGGTTCTGGAGTAATGTGGATTGGGTGTCCTCACCCTCAGTCCAGATCACGAAGATATTAGTGAATCTGAACCAGCTAAGCAGTTTGGGATTCTGGGTGGCTAGGAAGGACTCCTCTAGATGGCCCATGAAAAGGTTGGCATAGGATGGTGCCATGCAGGCACCCATTTCCACACCTGGATTTGTTTGTAGGTGATGTCTTCAAAGGAGATGTAATTGCGGGTGAAGATGTAGTCAGTCTTGGTGACCAGGAAGGAGGTTGAACACTACCTTTGCCAATGCCCGACGGATTCCATACCTACAATCTCCCTTCTGGTCACCATTCCATACCAAAAAGTCTCCATCATACAGCCTAGCCACCCACGGCCATATGATCTCCCATGCCTTATCTCTCCACTCACCCACCACCCCTTAAAATCCGACCATCCAGCCACAGTGGGGCATGTCCCTCATGACTCAGTATCACTGTGGAGTGGAGCAACTGAATCACATTCTCTGTCAGGGTTTTGATTACCTCTCGTCGTGCCCTGAAATTAGGAATGTCCTACTCCCTATCCTTCCTACCTATCCCACAGTTGTATACCACCACCCACCAAATCTACACAATATCCTCATCCATCTCTACGCAGCACCTTCTTCCAACTCCATGTCTCATATATCCTCCAGCACTATCTACTCCAGTCTGGGCACAAGCATCACCTATCCCATCAATGGGAGTGCTATCTGTGAAAGTAGTCATGTGATTTACAAGCTAAGCTGCAACCACTGTGCTGCGTTCTGCGTGGCATGACAACCAACAAGCGGTCTGTCTGCATGAATGGTCACTAACTAACAATGACCAAGAAACAGCTGGATCACCCAGTCGCTGAGCACGCTGTGCAACACAGTGTTTTTTTTTTTTTTATTTCAATGACTGCTTCACAGCCTGTGTCATCTGAATCCTTCCTGCCAACACCGGTGTTTCTGAATTGCAGACGTGGGAACACTCCTTGCGATATCCTACATTCCCGTAACCCTCCTGGCCTCAACTTTTGTTAGGCACTCTCCTTCACCCACCTATCCCCTTCCATGTTTCCACTTCAGCACTACACCGCCTCCTGTTCCACCAATGCACTTAGCCTTTTCACTTCTTTCCTTTTCTGCTCCCCTCCCCTCACCTCCACCACCACCACCATCCTTCTAATCTCCCAACCGTACCCAGAGTTGTCTGCCCTCCTCATCCCTGTATGCTCCCACAAGCAGCTCTTTACCATCCTCCACCCCCACCCTACTACACCTCCCCCACCCCAGCCTACTACTTACCCACACCACCAGGAACCCAGATTGCTTCTCCCATGATGCGCTGTTGCTCACAGTCTGGCCTTGACTCTGTGTGTGTGTGTGTGTGTGTGTGTGTGTGTGTGTGTTCATATGTTGTCTAGTTCAGAATGTCTTTTTGCCGAAAGCTTGCTTGTTTAGCAGTCTTTTTGTTCTGCCTGTCTGTGACTTAACATCTTCACTATATGATGAGTAGCAGTGTATCCTTTTCATTGCACTGTCGTAACCTTAAAAATCAGAAGAGTAACTGAAAACTTTAGAAATAATGAAACCGGTAGGGAACCAGAAGGCTGGGATTTGAAGAGTACCAATTGGAATACACTTATTGCTGAAATAGCTTCTTTCAGTCTAGACCATTTACCTGCAAGCATAGATCTCCATGTGTGTGCTTTTACTGAGCTCCTGCCATGGGCACAGGCAAATGACATCCTGAAAAGGCGATATAGAACTAGTCCTAAGACACCTGCGAGTAGGGAACTGACAGAGTTGCGCAGAAAAGTACATAATGCAAGGAGGAATTATCAGCACTCAGTAGGGAGTGGCGAAAGAGGTAGAAGGCTAAATAAATACGGACATCTGGAATAAACATATAGAGACAAAATTCAAGACACTAGGAAGGAGAACTGGAAGCAGTTTCCGAATGAACAAGTGTAGTAAGACTTGTGGGGTCTGCCAAACAACCTTCTGACAAATTAAAGGCCTCCACCATTCTGCCCTCCCTTCTGAAGAATGACGGAACAGTAACAAATGGCTGGAAGAACTCGGGCAAATATTAACTGAATGCCCTTTTTCCAGATGACTCCAAATACAGACAAGACCCATCAATCAATGCACCATGACCAGATGAACGATAAATATACTAACCATGATGTCCTCTTCCCGTTTGCTCAGGAAGGAGTAGCAATAGTGATAGCCGTGCTTAAATGTGGTAAGGCACCAGGTTGAGGTGGTATCTGTTAAGAGATACAAAAAGTAGCCCCAGTCATAGTGCCATTCTTAACACATATGTTGAACAAGGCATTGAGATAGGGTAGGGTACCAAAGACTTATAAATCTGCATGTATAGTTATCGTAAAGAAGGCCTCAATAAAGATCCATCAGAAATGAAGAGCTGTACATCTATATGTCCAGTAAATACATTAGCAAAAGCTCAAGAGCAGCTACTCTGCAAATGTCTTCAAGAACACAGAGCACTTCAGGTTCTCGGCACATTTCAGTTTGGTTTCCATAGAGATAGATCGACAGATGACACCCTTAACCAATGTTTTCATATCATAAGCAGGGAAACAATAAATACTGTGCTGCAATTATCTAGATCTACATAGATACTCAACAAGCTACCGTACGCTGCATAACGGAGGGAACCCTGTACCACTACTAGTCATTCCCTTTCCTTTTCCACATACAAATAGAGCGAGGGAAAAATGACTCTATATGCCTCCATATGAGCCCTAATTTCTTGTATCTTATCTTTCTGGTCCTTACACACAGTGTATGTTGGTGGCAGTAGAATTGTTCAGCAATCAGCTTCAAATGCTGGTTCTCTTAACTTTCTCATCTGTGTTTCTCAAAAAGAACATTGCATTGCCTCCAGGGATTCCCAGTTGAGTTCCCGGAGGCATCTTCATAACACTTATGTGTTTTTCGAACCTACCAGTAATGAATCTAGCAGACCGTCCTGAATTGGTTCAATGTCTTCCTTCGATGTGACCTGTATGATTCCCAAACACTCTAGCAGTACTCAGGAAGAGGTTGCTCCAGTGTCCTATACGTGGTTTCCTTTACAGGTGAACTACTCTTACCTAAAATTCTCCAAATAAAGCAAAGTCGACCAACAGTTCTTACGTGTTTGTTCCATCTCATATCGCTTTGCAGTGTTACGCCCAGATATTTAAACAACTTTACTGTGTCAAGCAGGATGCTAGCAATACTGTATCTGACAGATTTTATCTTCCTATTCGTACGCACTAACTTACATTTTTCCACATTTAGGGCTAGCTGCCATTCATCGCACCAACTGGAAATTTTGTCTGCCATCTTGTATCTTCCTACAGTCACTCAATGTCAACACCTTACCATGCACTATGGCATTGTCAGCAAACAACAGCAGATTGCTGCCTACCCTGCCCACCAGATCATTTATGTATAGAACAACAGCATACTATCACACTGTCATGGGGCACTCCTGATGATACCCTTCCCTCTGATGATCTCACCATCAAGGACAACATACTGGGTTCTGTTACTTAAGGAGTCTTTGAGCCGTTCACACATCTGTGAGCTTATTCCATATACCATACCTTTAACAGCCTGCAATGGGGCACCATGTCAGATGCTTTCTGGAAATCTAGAAATATGCAATATGTCTATCCCCCTTCATCCGCAGTTCGCAGTGTATCATGTGAGAAAAGGGCAAGCTGAGTTTCACACAAGCGATGTTTTCATTGGCATTGCAGGTGCATTCAACAATTTATGGTGGCCTGTGATTTTAAATTGCCTAAGAAGTTTTCAGGTCCCAAAATTGTGGATTACTGTAAGGGTTGCACAGTTGAATGACCTGCTTGGCAGCAGAAGCTAATAAAAAAGATTGCAAAGGGCTGTCCACAAGGCTTGATATGTGGGCAGACGTTTGGTACCTAATAATCCAGCCACTGCTGGAAATGCTGGATTGGACTGATGAAACAAATTGAGTTGTGATGTGTGCTGATGACATCTTGGTGGGGATCTCTGGAGAATACAGATGTAAGTTCAAAGAAAATGCAAATCATTTGAAAGATGCAGGAACAACAGATTAACAATAGCTACAAATAAAATTACATATGTGCTATTTAAGGGCAAATTATCGCTGAAGAGGAATCCAGCCTTTAGGTTAAATAACAGCCAATTACTAGATGCACTGCATTCAGATATTCGGAACTTTTCCTTGATGGGAGAAGAAACTCCTCCATTCATGTAGATACAGTATGCCTAAAGGCTACTGAAATTGTGCACAGAATTGCCAGTGCTGGAACTGCCAATAAAGCTCTGGAGGCTGTCAAATTGTACCACAGTACAATACTGATTGTCATTGTGAACTT
Organism: Schistocerca nitens; assembly: GCF_023898315.1. Taxonomy (NCBI): domain Eukaryota; kingdom Metazoa; phylum Arthropoda; class Insecta; order Orthoptera; family Acrididae; genus Schistocerca; species Schistocerca nitens. The sequence continues at coordinate 720,829,300 of NC_064618.1, forward strand.
AGTCTTGGGCTCAGTGGCTCCACCTTGTATGACACAGCCACCCAAAGACATACACATTGAGGGGTCCTCCTAATGATGATAGAACATAGTACTACACTGGAAGAGGCTCTTCTCATTCTGGGAATATGTCCTGCTGACATCACACTACAATATCTTGCTGCAGCATATTGGTTGTGGTGAGATAACCTACGAGGGTGGTTTTAAAAGTTCTCGAAATCACAATGAGAGGTCAGTGCTAGCGCAACGAGTTGTTCACGTGATATTCATTGGACTGTTGCCTCTAAACACATGCCACGTCAGTGCTCTTGGGAGAGAGTTGTGGCGGTGACGTGGCTCTGTTGTTCCCACGTAGTGATTTGTGAAGAGGGAAAAAAAATCAAGATTTGAGCAGTGATTAAGTACTTCATAAAGAAAGGTATGAAAGCAAAGGACATTCATGCCAATTTCCAGAATATATTGGGGGACTCTGCTCCTTAATATTCAGCTGTGGCCAAGTGAACAAATGAATTTAAATTTGGTCAGGAGAGCTTAGATGATGATCCATGCAATGGTTGGCCAGATGTGTCACTACTCCAGAAATCATTACAGAAGTGCACAGAATGGTCATGGAGGATCACCAATTGAAAGTGCATTAAATTGCTGATGCTTGCCAGATGTCATCTGAAAGGGTATATCCCATTTTAACTGAAGAATTAGAAATGAAAAAAATTACCTGCAGGATGGGTGCTGCGACTCTTGACGCCGACCCATACATATGTGCCATCGGCATGGCAAAATTACACAAACTAAGGTATGAATATTGTTGCCACACTGACCTTATTCACTTGATATGGCTCTGTCAGACTTCCACCTCTTCCCAGAACTGAAAATTTTTCTTGATGGATGAAGATTCACTTCAAACGAAGAATTGATAGCCGGAGTTGACAACTATTTTGCAGGCATGGAGAAAACTCATTTTCGAGATTGGATCAAGGCCCTGGAACGTCATTTGGCCAAGTGCATTAATCTACAAGGAGACTACATTGAAAAATGAAAGAAGTTTCAATGATGTAAGTACTTTTTTCTATTCCATTCCAAGAACTTTTCAAACCACCCTCGTAGATGAAGTACAAGTAATTACAGGTTCCAGAATAACTAACAAGTTAGCTCTCCAAAACTGGAAATTCATGAATTGCAGTGGGATTGGTACAGTGGAAATACAGGACACTGGGTATAGTCTCCTTCCAAACATCAGAGAGGGACTACAAATGAACTATATTGTTCCCAACAGAGGTATGGTTCACTTTGACAGGACACAGCCCTCACCCCCAATACGTACATTAGAGGAGGAAAGGGACTGTCAACATTTTGTGACTGTGGTGTTTCGCAAACCGCTGAGCATATGATGTTCACATGCACAATCCAAGTGGAAGCTAGGAGACATGAACCCCTCAAGGTGAAATGATGCATCTAATTGGGAATGCTGGCACATTCCAGATACTGAACATAGTTACAAACAATATATCTAGGAATGAGCTAAACAAGTTCAGAATAACTATTAAAAACCTAAATATGTGTATGACAAACATCGATGGAGGAGAGGAGGCGAGAGAGGAGAGTATGTGAATGACGATGAGGTATGAAAGGGTAGCAGTAGTGCCGATGATGATGAAGAGAAAAACACTGTAAGGTCAGTAAAGTGTTGGGTGGTGCCTGTTAACAAAAGCACATTTGATTTAATTTGGTTTTAATATAAATACAATAGTTATTAACAATGTAGGAAAAGAGAGATTGCTACTTACCATAAAGATGACATGTTAAGTTGTAAACAGGCACAATTAAGACATTTGCACATAAGATTTTGGTCAGAGCCTTCATCAGAAAAAGAGAAACGCACACCATTCATTCACACGACGACACCTTTTTCTGACACAGACTGAGGCTGAAAGCTTAAGTGTAAGTTTCTTAATTGTGCCTGTCTGCAACTTAATGTGTCAGCTTTACAGTAAGTAGCAATCCATCTTTTCTGCATTGTTGATATTCCTACCTTGTGTTTCCATTGCTGCATTAGTTAATAATAATAATAATAATAATGTAATTTACAGATAATTGTGACTCATTGATTTTTCTGAGTTGCTAAACAACTGGGTGATTAATTTTTATTACAAAATTTTCAATGGTTCGCATTAGATGAAGAGATATAGGACAGCGAGAGAATGAACAGGTGGCTGAAGTGTAGGTTATTTTCCCACTCAGCACAGGTAAAACTTGAATATGCGCTGAGTTAGCTGCAACCTGATGGTTAGCAAGGTCTGTGTCAGTCTGACTAGAAATGGGGTCAACAAGCTGCTGTCACTACCAGACACTGTCTGCTTGAGCTGCGGGTTTGCTGTCTGCACTAAGTCTGAATGCTGCTGGCTGTGTGTCTTCCAATTGGTGGGCCACCTGCTGACTACTGTAATCCACTGCTGGCCACCTGTACTGGGGGTCCATAGTTTGTTCCTGGGGCAGCTAACCAACCAGCCATCATTACCTATAGGGGAAAATTGTTGCTGTCTTTCATCACCTTTGCAGGCACACTTTGCCACCGTGAGCTGCTGCAATCTGTCCTGGGGCCCACAGTTGTATTCTTCTTGTTGTGATGTACTCCACACTGAACTGCACATTTGTATCAATCGGCATGGCTGGTTACTCCAGATGCTGCATACTGCCCCGCATCGGGACCTGAGTCAGCACAATACTGCTCAAGTGCGACCTGTGTCAGCTTTATATTGCTGAAGTGCTGACGATGTTGCCTCACATGACGACCACACTCTGCCCAGGGTCATGTCTCCTGCGGGCTGTAATGAGAGGCCACTTGCTGATCCCAACATGCTTCACTGACTGAGTCCAGTGCGGGCATTGGGGGTGTGTCTGTTTTCTATGCAGTATAAGTAGATCAAATAATTGTGGGACAATTCAGAAGTAAAAAAAAAAGAGAAAAGAAAAAACTGCATTGTTTCAATCCATACATCCAGTTCGTGTACTGTGCTTGCAGTGATCATATTCCCAGTTTGTTACTTCTTTCAAATGTGTGTGGCAGGTGTGTCTTCTAAGCCACCAAGCACATTTTCTCTGGTGGTGAGACAAGTATTTACAATTTTGTTTTTGCAATTTGTATATATATATAGTTGCTGCAGACAAATATTGCCCATCGCATATTTCCCAAAACACCCTCTGTTAACTGATAATGTTGATTTGTTTCTCATTACAAACAAAATCTTGTCTAAACTGGAATTTTATATGCTTATTTGATAAAGCAGTTGGCTGTCACTCTTATGGTGAATTATCGATGGAAGTCTGCATCCTCTCCATCTTGGCGCTAGCAGTACATAAAGCTTTCATTTGCTATCTTTTGTAATTTTGCGTTGACATGGTCACATGAGTGAAGGAGTGGTCTGAAGAGAATGTAATATTGCTGATAAAAGAATATTGGTATCATTGTTGCTTTTGGGGTTCAAGAGATCCATAGCACAAACTCTGAAGGAAAATAAATATAATTTGTAGAAATTGCTGGCGCACTCAATGGTCCAACTGGGAATGTGAGCAACATGATATATTCATTACATGCTTGCATTAAGTGGGAACGGAGTCGATAAGCTCAAACATTGTATTTTTTTTATTAAAAAGGAGAAGCACAATAAATATCCTTGATAGTAAGAATGTATGAATAAAAATGGTTTACCTGGGATGATGGTGTCTGCCTTCTAACAAACTGTATAGCAGATTTTATCAGGTCATATGTATATTTCACATTTCATTTATCATTTTTTATTGGCATTATCTTTCTTGCATGTACATTAGTAAAATCATATGAGGAGCTGTATTTGTATAGGGTGACACCATCTACAAATTGTAAAAATAACATTGCAAATATCTGCTGAAATAATAGAGAAAATGCGCTTGACACCCTTCACATTCTGGATGTCTGAAAAGTAACTAGGTATTGAAAAAGGCAAATAAATTCTACATTTAGAATGCTGATTTATTGAAATTAATATCATGCATGTATTGTTGTATAAGAATGTGGATGCATACTTTAAACTTCAATGTAGGTGTGTGTGATGTTAACCAATCGTCTCAAACAGCTGGGTATAGAATCCACAGTCCTTTGTATGAAGTTGCTTGGCATATTGTGGATAATGTCCCAAATCCATGCTTTCAGTTCTTCCAGTGTGTGTGGTTTCCTTCGGTACATCATTTTGCTCAGCCATCAAAAGAAGTTGCATGGTGTCAGGTCTAGTTTTCTTCAGGCCACTTATGAGGTCCTAGCTTCCCAGGCAATGTCCTGGAAACTTTTCATCCAACAATGCACACACAATATTTGCAAAGTGATGTGGTGCACTGCCTTGTACTAACATGTGTTCATTGTTATCCCACGCAGATACTGAGGGCCAAACATAATTTTTAAGCATCTGCTGGTAGTGTTCTGCGTTCATTGCATCAAGCGGGATAAATGACACAATAACATTTGTTGCAGTCATACCTTCCTGCTCACACCACCAGTGATTCCACTGTTTCCCTAGTGTCCCACAGGTCCTCACCCTGCACTGCTCTGGACAGCTGCTGGCCCTGGCCACCCCCAGCTGGTCACCAACTGTTTTGTTCAGTACTTTCAGAGAAGCTCTTTTGGAAGTTTTATTCCAAGCTCCCACCATGACGGCCTGACTGTCCTCCATGAACGATGACCCATTGCATCTCGTGTCTGCTGCATCCACCCTGGTGCTGCCAGACTCATTCCTGGTGGGGCCCTAATTTTTTACAGGGAGAGGAGTGTAGTATATGCACAGATGGGTCACTTTTGGGTGAGACCGCATCTTCTCCACTGTACTACCACAATACTGTTCTGCCCAATGATAGCAGTTATGTTGAATGACAAAATCTCCCGCATGGAATATGGCCTTCTCACTCCAGAGGATGTTATTAAATAATTTGAGTCCAGTCTTCATGCCAATCCAGCATTGCCTCCCTATACTCCATTGTGCAATCAGTCTTCACATGTCAGCTGTTGCATGTGGTGAAGTTTACAAATTCAATAATTATGTTCTTGCTTGAACAGTCCACGGGTGTACTGCCACTCCATAGTGTCCAATGGGCACAATATTTCGGTAATCAGACATGTCGCCGTCGTCAGGTGCGCTGATGAACTGAGCTCCTGATGGTGGGCACCCGTCTTAAATCCCCTCCCCTCACGAGGCGTTCTCTCCACAGTCTGCACCCGTGCGTCAGCGGTCGGTGAGACGCTGGCATCGGCGTCTGTGGTGGCGTCGGTGTAATTGCCTCATCTGCCCTAGTCGCCCATTTGTTTCCTTTGCTGAGCATCTTTTTAATTAGACTCAGTGCAGGTTCCCATGCCCTGCTGAGGTTGTAGCTGCAATCTCAGTTGAATCCGTCCCTGGTACGAATTTTGATAGCCTCTCTAATGACACTGCCCAGTATTTAGATGTCTGTGCCAGGACCCTGGTATGTTGGTAGTCCATTTCGTGATTTTCGGACAAACAGTGCAATGCAATCACCGACTTGTTGGGGTACCCAAGTCGAGTGTGCCTCGGATGTTCTCAGCAACAATCTTCGATGGTGCGCACTGTCTGTCTTCGCTCATTGACACAGTATGTGGTAAATGCCGACCTTCCGCAAACCGAGATCGTCTTTGACACTTCCCAATAATGCTCGCTGTTTCATTTGGTGGGCAAAAGACAGTTCCTACTCAGTGTTTCCTCAATATTTGTCCTATTTTCCCCGACAGTGCGCCAGTATACAGTGTATAGGCACTGGCTGTCTCTTTCTCTGTGACTTCTTCGTCTCCACATGCTGTACTGTAGAGGTGGGATGGAGAGCGCGTCTTATCTGCCATTCTGCCTACTCGTTTTTCAGGAATACAGTTTTGAGTTGTTCCAGCTCTTGGGGCAGACTCTCTGCATCAGAGGTGGTGCACGCTCTGTTCACCAGTGTTTTTAGCACCCCATTCCTCTGCGCAGGGTGGTGGCAGCTATCCGCTTGCAAATACAGGTTGGTATGCGTTTTCTTCCTGTACACCCCGTGGCCCAGGCTGCCATCCACTCTTCTTTTGACCATGATGTCCAGGAATGGTAATCTTCCTTCTGCTTCAGAAGGACCCGTAGATGCAAGATAGTCCATGATAGCAGTGCCACTGTAGTTGCTATGTGCGCTGTGTGTGAATGGTCGTAGTGGTCTCTGGTGCTGCCTGCTAGCATTCAGCCTTTAAACATAATATTTGTAATGACAGCACCACTTCCAAATGTACGATATACTAGTGAGGCACATAAAATCTCTATGGAGGAGGAGCACCTGTGGGCCCAGGATCGGTAACCCACAGGTCGCAGGTGTCATGCCAGAACAGGCATGGTTGAGTATGCAGGTGCTCAGCACTGCATATGCTACACATTATGCAGTTTTTTCTTTCTTTTCCTTCAAGCATTAAATACAGTGTGTATATGTAATTTTGCTTGAATCAAGCTAGTTCTATTAGTATTTACAAATTAAAATGAAAACTAAGTTAATCTGTTCTAGGAATACCAACAACACCAGCACAAGGGGCATGGCTGTCAAAGGCACTGCCAGCAGGATCTCGTGTGGGAGTTGATCCCAAACTTATATCCTACAGTGCATGGAAACCACTTCAGACGCAGCTAGAGGCAGCAGGTCACAGTCTTGTGCCTGTTGCCACCAATTTGATTGATCTCATCTGGGACGACCGACCAGCTCCACCTAAAGGCACTGTGGAACCTTTACCACTTGTGTACACAGGTAACAGCACTCTGCAGACACAGTAAACAACCAACAGTACTTGTGAGATACAGATTTGTTTTCTAATGATTAACAGATATTATTGTTTGTAGGAATTCAGATTTGCAACAGTAGAAAATGACAAAAGCTACCATGGGAAATACCTACAGCAAAAAGCATTAATAACTGAATGACAGAATGATTTTTTTTTTTAAGCGTTGGAAGAAGAGGTGGCCAGGATCAGAGAAAAGAAGAAAAATTTGAGGGGAAAGGGGAGGGGGTTGTTTGAGAACATCATCTAAAGATCCATATCAACTATGTATTTACTAGTGGAACCTAGCAGAACTTGTCTTGCTTATGTATATTTATGCAGGGTGGCCAGAAGCAGCCTGAAAAGCTTGTAAGCTTGTAAGGTTGTTGCAGGGGAGGTTGTTCTGAGAAATAATTAAGAAAAAATTTGGTGCATTGTGCTGTTTCCAAGTTATTTATCATTGAAGTTAGCCAATTGGGTAATTGTGTCTGCAAATTCAAGCACAAGCATGTGCTAAAATGCAGTAACGAACAGACATCTGTAGGTTTGTGCACTTGTTCAAATGATCGTTCCCAGTTAAAATTTGCCTTTTTCGGAAGTGGTAAATTTAAGCTATGTGAGCAGAAGCTATGTTTGTGTACTTTGAGGAAACCAAACGAAGAACGCAGTTGGTGACAGTGTTCCTGGCAGGCTGCTTAAATTTGCTCATGTGATGAATTGATTGGCTAACTTCAATGCTAAATAACAAGGGAACAGCATAACATATCTTCTCTATAAAAGTCATTGTGGATTTCGCACATAGAGATCTTGCAGAATTCAGCTCACTTTGTTCCTTCATGAGATACGTTGCACTGTAGATGATGACACTCACTTTGATGCCATATTCCTTGACTTCAGGAAGGCCTGTGACACTATCACTCTCCTACTGTTAAGTGAAAAAAATACAAGCTTACCAATTATTGGACCAGATTTGTGACAGGATTAGAGGCTTCCTTGCAGACAGAACTAAACACATTGCTCTAAATGAGCAAAATTGTCTGATGTAAAGGTAATTAATGTCTTATCCCAAGGAAGTTTGATAGGACCGTTACTTTTTACAATGTACAGAAAGCATCAGAAGCACTGTAAAACTGTTCACAGATGATACGGTTGTCTGTAAAAGAGTAACAATGCCAGAAGACAGTATCAATTTTTAGAATAACCTACAGAAGATTGATGAATGATGCAGGCTCTGGCAGTTGACCATGAATGTTAATAAATGTAAAATATTGTGCATACATAGGAAAAGAAATCCACTATTGTACAACTTACAACTACACTTTTGATGACAAACTGCTGGAAACAATATCTGCCATAAAATATCTAGGAGTAACTATCCAGAGCAGCGTTATGTGGAATGACCACATTAAACAAATACTAAGAAATGCAGTTCCAGACTGAGATTCAGAGGAAGAATCTTAAGGAAATGGAACTCATCCATTAAAGAAGTGGCTTACAAGGTGCTTATTTGGTCAGTTCTTGATTATTGTTCATCAATCTGGGACTCTTACCAGGAAGAACTGATAGAAGAGAGAGAGAAGATCCAATGAAGACTTGACACTTTTTGTCACAGGATCATTTAGTGGGTGCGAGAGCATTATTGAGATGCTCAACAAACTCCAGAGGCAGGCGCTACGAGAGAGGCATTGTGCATCAAGGAGAGGTTTATTATTGAAAATTCAAGAGAATGCTTTCCAGGAAGAATCGGACGACATATTACTTTTTCAGAGATGTATCTTGCAAAATGACCATAATGAGAAAATTTGAGAAATTAGAGCTAATACAGAAGCTTACCAACAATCATTCTTCCCATGCACCATTCTCCAGTGGTACAGGAAGGTGGGATCAGTTAGTGGTACCAGAAGTATCCTCCACCAGACACTGTCATGTGCCTTGCGGATGTAGGTGTAACATTTACAAGCTTTTCTTTTTAAATTTTCTTTTTATTTTATATGCTGCCATTTACAAATGACCTGCCATCTTGTTTCTGAGACAGGTCATATTTTCCCAATATGAAATTTTACATGTATGGAATGTGAAACTTATCTGATACTTCTTACTTTTTAATAATGAGCAATAATATTGCAACTTTAAATACTTGTAGACTTAATTAAGAAATGAAAATCTTAAAATTAATGGTTTATTTATTTGGAAGAATACGAAGGTAGGAGTTAAATTATTTTCACTTGTCTTCAGCTCAGTGTATCTTCCTTTGTACCACCATTAATTATGATTCTTGTTCCGTACAGGTTTAATAAGAGGGTTGTACCAAAAGTAAGTTTCCCATATTTTTTACAAATAGAAACATTCTTTATTGTTATTAATTTATACGTCGTTGAAAAGCTTCTTTTTTTTTTTTAATACGCACTTTTGAAGACGGTGCTCCAGCTTTTGTATTCCTAAGTCGAAGTCTCCTGCCAACCCGTTGAGGAAGTGTGTGACCTCTGCTTGGACTTCGGCGCTCTTGAAGCGTTTGCCACCTAAGTGTTCCTTTAGCTTCGGGAAGAGGTGATAATCTCTGGGGGCTAAGTCTGGGCTGTACGGGGGATGGGGCATAACAGTCCACCCAAATTTCTTCAAAAGCTCCTGTGTTTGACAAGCGGTGTGGGGTTGAGCGTTGTTGCGAAGAAGCACTACTCCCTCCCGTCAGTCATCCTCTGGTGATTCTGAATTGCTTGCCGGAGTTTGGTCAATGTTTCGCAATATCTGTCTGAGTTTATTCATCCCAGGTCGCGTGAAATCGATAAGGAGTACTCCCTTCCGATCCCAAAACACAGTCACTATAACCTTTCCTGCTGACTGCATTTGTCTGAATTTCTTTGGTGGCGGTGAACTGGAGTGACGCCACTGATGATATTGTTGTTTTGTGTCAGGGGTGTAATGGAACACCCACTTGTCATCTCCCGTGACAGTAGAGTCCAATAACTTCTCCTTGTTGCCTCCCTCGTCACATTGTTGAAGAAACTTGCGAGCACAGTCAAGACGTTGCTCCTTGTGTGCGCCATTTAGCATCCGGGGGACCCAGCGATCAACACCTTGCGATAACCCAACATTTCTGTTAAAAAGTTCTTTCAATTGTGCCATGGGAAACTTCAGGAATGTGTTCAACAAGTTCACGGACAGTGACCCTCCGATCTTTGAGCAGCTCACTGTTGATCCTCTGGACAATCACATCCGAAACCAGTAGTCTTCCACTCCATTCATCATCGTGAACTTCCATGTGACCCTCAGCAAAAGCCCTGCACCATTTGCGGATGTGCTGAGCGGACATGCTCTCATCACCATAAACCTTAGTCAGTTGCCAATGAATCTCCACGAGCGGTAACTTCACTGTGTGGAGAAACCTGATTACTGCTCAAACCTCGCACTTGGCAGGAGCAGTGATCAACGCTTCCATCTTGGTGGCTGACAAGCCAACATTGAGTGACATAGCGAATCACGGACGGGCGGGCTTGAGAGTGGGGGAACCACTGCACACATCACTGTCATCGGATTTAGCCTAGCGCCTTCCCTCGAGGCTGTAGCTCATTGGGTACCTTACTTTTGGTACAAACCTTGTAATTACACATGCATGACAAATTTCGCTGTAGAGTAGTGCTTCTTCTGGAATGAGACTGTCCCAAAAATGTTTTTGGTATTTAATGACAAAGTAATGTTAACAACAAAAAGATCCTTAAAACTATCCAAAATGAGTCCTAATACCCGATAGCATTGCTCAAGTGAATGTCTGACAAAAATCACAATGCTGTTTAGATGTGCAAGTGGAAATTAGATCATCATATCACAACATTATCCAAAGGATCTGCAGCCGTATCCTTACAAATTCTCAGTTGTGCATGAATTACAGCTTTCATACCAAAATGTGCATGTTCAGTTCTGCTGATAGTTTCTGAAAGAATTGATTTCAGAGTATTTGAGCCAGTTTTTATTTCTTCAGTGAAGGTGTAGTTCAATCTATCTGGATGTGTGATCTTGGGTAACACAAATCATTATGCATCAGAAAATAATCATTATGTCAAATAACCTTAATATAATGTTAAGATTCTTAGTGTTTGGTGTACTATTTCTGGGTCAGTTTCATCGTAAACACCCTTTAGAAAGATATTAAAAGAAAAGAAGAAACAAACAATGACAAGGAATGTAATCGTCTGTGCTTAAAAATCAGAGTGATCGAAATAATTTACAAGTGACAGCCCTGTCACTGCAGAAGTGTTATTTATTGTTTAGACTAATACCTTTCTTCAGTTTGCCACTTTCAGTGATGAAAGTTATACAGAAATTCTGATAAGCACATTTGTCACTCATGTACAGCAACCCCACCATGTGACTGTTCAGTCAAGAGGTTGGTACCCTCTTACGGGAGGGGGGAGGGGGGGGGGGGGCTAAACTCGAAATCCTTGTTGCTATCAGTAATATTTTCAGTTAGAAAATTATCAGTTTTTTGTAATTAACAACCCAGTTTCATTTATCATTTACGTCTACATGTTACGTCTGTTACTCACACTTCAGTACTTGACAGAGGGTTCTCCAAATCACTTAAGACTTTTTCAGTAATGCTCCACTGATACCACACCAAAAAATACACACTTAAATCTTTTTGTGCAAGCTCTGATTTCTCTTAGTTTATTATGGTGGTCATTTCTCCCTATGAAGGTGGGAGTTAACAAAATATTTTCTCATTTGGAGGGAAAAGAGGTGATTGAAATTTCATGAAAATATCTCATTGCAACAAGAAATGTTTTTGTTTTAATGATTACAACCCCAACTGCATATCATATTCATTACACACTTGCTTTTTTTCCAATAAAATAAAATGAGCTGTTCTATGAACTTTCTGATGTTTCCAACAATGGAAAATCACAGATGGAACGTAACAATATTATGAGAACCCCCCCCCCCCCCCAACACACAAACTGGCAGTGTGGTTTCAGTTGACTGAGACACAGTCGTGTGTGTGAGTTGCGTTTGCATTTGCTGATGAAGGCCTTAATGGCCAAAAGCTATGATAGTGAGTCTTTTTGTTGAGCCTGTCTGCAACTCAGCATCTTTGCTATGTGGTGAGTGGCAGCTTTCCTTCTCATAATATTGTTTTGATGTTGTCCATAATTCCTATACAGTAAGGATCCAATAGTGCACAGCAGAACTTCAGAAGACAACAGACGTGCAAGGTAGGTAGTCCTTTTAGTAGATCTGAACATCTTAAATGTTCTGTTAATGAAATGCAATCATTTGTTTACTTTCTCCACAACATGTGATTGTTCCAGTTTAACTTGTTAGTAATTGTTGTCCCTACCTGCTTAGCTGAAATGACAGCCTTTAGATTTGTGTTTTCCTTGTAACAGAAAATATCCAGATTCCTTTTAATACTTATGTGGATGACCTCTCACTTTTTACTGTTTAGAGTCAATTGCTACTTTTTGCATCGAACAGATATCTTGTCCAAATAATTTTGCAATTCAAGGGCCAAGGGGAAGAACAATCAGTCCATTTTTCCACCATGGTAACTGTAGCTAATGACAGACAGTAGGCAAATGTGATATGATTGAGGCATGGAAGATCATAGTCCCCGAGTTGTAACAGGGAAACGATTGGGGCTAATGATGAAGAATTATCAGTCTGTGCGCCAGAAGGCAAGGAAGATCGAGGTCCATTTGCTCCCCTCCATGCAGATCACACTATTCTTTAAAGGATATGTCAACAGGGTACTTATCTGAAGGGCTAGTTCAAGCCAAACTACAATTTACAATGATTCTAACAAGGAGCACATTATTGTTTTGACAACTTTCCAGGACACTTTTGATGGTAACTTCAATAGGGCATTTGCCTTAAATGACTAAGTCATTTTATGTTCCTAACATGCTTTTTTTCCTCTTGAATTTCTTTATAAAAATGGAAATGAAATTCAAATAATTTGAACGCTCGCTAAAGCACTCCATTAGTCATGTGATGTCACTGGCTTGCTAGCTTGCTGCTCCTTCTGTGATAATGCTAATTCAGAGTTATGTCTTGTTTTGTCCAGAAAATGGGTTGCATGTCATGTGCAGTACCACACTGTAAAAATACATCTACAAAAACTCCTGAAAAGCTGTTTTTGGATGTTCCAGAGAATGAGTAGATACATGAAATGTGGTTGCACTGTACCAGCAAATTGCCACCACATCAACACACAAGTTCACTAACTTAATTAAAAATGTGTTTCACTGTGAAGTTAACATTAACTTATCTTCGAGATATGGTCTTCCACTGTTACAATGAAGGATAGTGTCATTTAACAAAATTAAAACTCCTAGTTATAATTGTCCTTTTACATAACTGCACCTCAATTATTTGGTTGCTCTGTTGTTAGAGTGGTAAAGCATTGAATTTCATAAGACGATGTTCCTAGATCACTGGTTCGAATCTAACCCGAAAGAACAGTTTAACTTCTTTGTAGAACAACTCAACAGTCCTCTCATATGAAAACCAAATAACAATTATAAAACTTTGCCACACCGATCAGAAACAGAATATTACTGTGTTTTCCTTGCTGTTTACATGCACTTAAATTTGCAATTGCTGTTTACACATGTCACCTTCAAAAAGATGTTTTCTAGTTAATGTGACCACACACTTTTTACTTTATTAGAAACTGTGTTATCTCCTTGCTGTCTAGGTAGAATCCTTATTGAAACTGTTGCAGTTTCATCATCTGACATAAAGGTGAAGTAAGTCTGCTTCAGACGCTAACTTTAGTTTAGGCTCACAAACATCAGAGCTGTTACATTTGTGTCACCTGCATTTTGTACACACTTTATATCTTTCTGTATAACTTCATCATCCTATGTTTTGTTGTACTGTGGACGTATGGTTATATCTTCACCACTAGCAATGCTTTCCAAAAAAGTGACCTGTATGTTCACAAAGTAAACGCATTTATCCTCTGTTGTCCATTTCTCAGATTAAAACTAATGATAGCTGTATATAATATATCCCGCAACCGGAACAACTGCTACAATCAGTTCTTGCTAACGCTATTTCCGTATTTCATGTAGAACTTTAAGAAATATTTGACTCTTCCAGGATTCGAACATATGCCCTCTTTTACTACAGTCAAATGCACTGTCCTTAGCGGTGTGGAACGCCTGATATATTCTGTGTCACTGCTGAGTGCCTTCTACACAGCACAGAAAATCAGCACTATGTTTTACCAAGACTAATTTTTTTGTGCTTTGAGTTGTAGCTCGTGACTGATAGCCAAGGATCTAGTTACAACATACAGACCCATTTGCAAAAGTTTTAAAATTAGTTAATTTTAAGCGAGTTTAATGATTTTACAGGGAGCAGGGAAAAGAATGTCCGACATAGCACATATCACCACTCTAAATGGGTGGAGCATAAACACACAAACTTTCGCAGGGCTTCCACTATCAGCATTCACAAAATTCCTTCCTGTTGTTAACTTAAAAGTTTTAATTGCATTTTCCATCACTAAATAGCTAAGCTGTTCGCATTAAAAGCATGTAAATAGCTCGTAACTTTGGCTAATGCTCCTATAAGGTAAGTACAGCTTCGTATAACTCCTACTCTGTGACGTCACCAGAGCATCAGCCAATAACAGAGCGTTTTCAATCATGTGACCAGATCTTGATATTTAGTGATTTTTTTAAGCTTTAATTAAAAAAAAAATATTTTGTGAGAATATTGACCATAAATGCTATTTAAATGTTATAATCAGTCAAACTAACAACAATCCCAACCATACTTGTAACATAGAAAAATAGCTACTTCTTTTGAATATCCTTGAAAAGACGTGTACGAAGTTTTATTCAGTCAAAAGAAATGGTAATAAAGAATCCCGAAAACATGAAGAAATTGAGGCAATTACTGTTGATTTTCAAAAATCTGCCTACTCGTTACATAACCACATTTTACTTTTAATATTGTTGTCAGCGCTTTCATATCTTTCAATACACACATATTTAACAACAAAAATAATCAATTTTTGACAATATAGTGTAACTGACTAGATAAAAACTCTACTCACCAAGCAGTGGCAAGAGAGCACACACATTAAAAACAGGTTTTACTTGTGCAAGCTTTTGAAGCCAGTAGCTCCTTCTTCGGGCACGTGGATTTAAGGGGAAGGAAGAAGAGTGAAGGAGAAGGACTGGAAAGGTTTAGGAAAAGGGGGAGAGTTTGGAAAAGTCACCTAGAACCCAGGGTCAGGGGAGAGTTGCCAGATGGGATGAGAAGGAAAGTCTTGCCTTCTCATCACATTCGGTAAGTCTCCCCTGGGTGATTTTTCTGAACTTACCGCCTTTCCCTAAACCTCTCCAGTCATTTTCCTTCACTGCTTTTCCTTCCTCTTCAACCCTCCTACCAGGAGGAGGAGCCACTAGCTCCAAAAGCCTTGCATACATAAAACCTTCTTTTGATTTTTGTTTGATAAAACCTTCTTTTAAAACACATGTATTGTCAGACTCAACCTCAGTATTTTACAAGTGTGATGAAAGTGTCACCCGGAAAGGGCAGATGATATTTGCACTATGCTTAGACACTTCTTTGAGAATATTGGCAGCCCAACAGTAAACTTCATTCTTTTCTGCAACTCGTGTATGTATGCCAGAACAGGAAACTCATGGTGATGTGTTTTCTTCACTACACAGCTCATTCATGAAATGAAATGATTTGCAACTGTAAAAGTAGTTTTCCCTATACAAGACATATAGAGGGAGACAAGGATGTGAATCTTGTCAGTGCAAAATCTTACACCTTCATTGGGAAAAATGACCAGCATAATAAAATAAGAAAATCGGGGGCTTGCATGGAAAGGTTAAGTGTTCATTTCTCCAGTGTGCTATTTGAGTGGGGTGTTACAGAAATAGTCGGAAGAGGTTCGGAAAACCCTCTGCCAAGCAATTAAGTGTGGGTTGCATAGTAATCATGTAGATGTAGGTGAGTCTGGGTTGTTAATTACAGAAAACTGACAGTTTCCTAACTGAAAATATTACTGATGGCAATGACAATTTCTAGGAAGTCAGTCTCTCTCTCTCTCTCCCCTCTCCCCCCCCCTAACCCCTCTCCCCCTCTCTCTCCCTCTCTCTCCCCCCTCTCTCCCCCCTCTCTCCCCCCTCTCTCCCCCCTCTCCCCCCCCCTCTCTCTCCCCCCCTCTCTCCCCCCTCTCTCCCCCCTCTCTCCCCCCTCTCTCCCCCCCTCTCTCCCCCCCTCTCTCCCCCCCTCTCTCCCCCCCTCTCTCCCCCCCTCTCTCCCCCCCTCTCTCCCCCCCTCTCTCCCCCCTCTCTCCCCCCCTCTCTCCCCCCCTCTCTCCCCTCTCCCCCCTCTCTCCCCCCTCTCTCCCCCCCTCTCTCCCCCCTCTCTCCCCCCCTCTCCTCCCCCTCTCTCCCCCCTCTCCCCCTCTCTCCCCCCTCTCTCCCCCCTCTCTCCCCCCTCTCTCCCCCTCTCCCCCCTCTCTCCCCCCTCTCCCCCCTATCTCCCCCCTATCTCCCCCCTCTCCCCCCTATCTCCCCCCTATCTCCCCCCTCTCTCCCCCCTCTCCCCCCTATCTCCCCCCCCCCCTCTCCCCCCTCTCCCCCCTCTCCCCTCTCTCTCCCCCCTCTCTCCCCCCTCTCTCCCCCCTCTCTCCCCCCCTCTCTCCCCCCTCTCTCCCCCCCTCTCTCCCCCCTCTCTCCCCCCCTCTCTCCCCCCCTCTCTCCCCCCTCTCTCCCCCCTCTCTCCCCCCTCTCTCCCCCCTCTCTCCCCCTCTCTCTCCCCCTCCCCCCTCTCTCTCCCCCTCCCCCCTCTCTCTCCCCCTCCCCCCTCTCTCTCCCCCTCCCCCCTCTCTCTCCCCCTCCCCCCCTCTCTCTCCCCCTCCCCCTCTCTCTCCCCCTCCCCCCTCTCTCTCCCCCTCCCCCTCTCTCTCCCCCTCCCCCCTCTCTCTCCCCCTCCCCCCTCTCTCTCCCCCTCCCCCTCCCTCTCTCCCCCTCCCCCTCCCTCTCTCCCCCTCCCCCTCCCTCTCTCCCCCTCCCCCTCCCTCTCTCCCCCTCCCCCTCCCTCTCTCCCTCTCCCCCTCCCCTCCCCCTCCCCCTCTCTCCCCCCTCTCCCCCCTCCCTCCCTCTCTCCCCCTCCGTCCCTCTCTCCCCCTCCGTCCCTCCCTCCCTCCCTCCCCCCGTCCGTCCCTCCCTCCCTCCCCCCCCGTCCGTCCCTCCCATCACTGAAAGCTTCAGACTGAAGACAGGTATTAGTCTAAACAATAAATAATACTTCTGCAGTGATGGGGGCTATCGGTTGTAAACTGTTTCTATCACTCTGATTTTTAAGCATGGAGGATTACATCCCTTATCAATGTTTGTTGCTTCCTTTCTTTTAATAACTTTCCACAGGGTGTTTAAAATGAAACTTACTCAGAAATGATACACCAAACACTACTAATCTTAACATTATACTCTGGTTATTTGGCATAATTATGATTATTTTCTGATGCACAATGTTTTGTGTTACTGAAGTTTATGTTCCCGGACAGGTTGAACCACACTTTCATTGAAGAAATAAAAACTGTCCCAAATACTCATTCAGAAACTATTAGGAAAACTGAATACGCACAGGTTGGTATGAAAGTTGTAATTCATGCACAACAGTAAATTTTTAACAATACGCCTGCAGATTCTTTGGATAATGTTCTTACATTATGTACTAATTTCTACCCGACGCCTAGAGGGAAGTCACCAGAAATAGCAGACTCAAACCACCACCTCTCACTGTCATCAATTGTGCTACAGACATTGAATTTGAATCTTGGAGAGACTTTTTATCTGGGCTTTATGTTAAATGCCCTATGCTAGCATGGCTAGTTAGTACTTTAAAGTTTGACCAAAAGGAGGCAAAATTCGCGCTTCACAAGGAAAACTACTTTGGAAGCTATTGGAAAACTGTTTTTGTTGGGAATTGAGGCACAGTAAATAAGAAATAAAGAATGTCTTAACAAACAAATTGACCCAAACCTACTGAGAGGACTTTACAATGGAAAACTGCCCCTTAAGGTAAGTCTTTCCGCTCCCAGGATTGGAATGACTCCTTACCCTCTCCCTTAAAACCCACATCCTTTCGTCTTTCCCTCTTTCCTGATGAGGCAACAGTTTGTTGCGAAAGCTTGAATTGTTTGTGTTAGTTTGTGTGTGTATCGACCTGCCAGCGCTTCGTTTGGTAAGTCACATCATCTTTGTTTTTAGATATATAATATAATTGGATAGATAATAAAATCTACCCACAAAGCTGAGACAGGAGAACTGACAAATAAAAAGGTTTAACTTGCGCCAGCTTTCGGAGCTAGTGGCTCCTCTGTCCGGCAGAAGAGTTGGAAGGGAAAGTAGTGGGTGAAGGAAAAGCAATAGAGAGGTTGAGGAAAAGGAGTATAGTTCAGAAAAGTCACAGAGAATACCGGGTCAGGGGAGACTTACCGGATGGGATGAGAAGGAAAAATTGATGTATGTAGATTTTGAACAGCAGAGGCCTATAACACTTCCCCAGCGAACTCCAGACACCACCTTTTTTACTCAGTGACTTTCTGTTAGATAGTATGAACTTTGATCTTTGTGACAGGAAATCACAAATCCAACTGCACAACTGTGACAGTACTCCATAAGCTTGTTATAGGATTAGGAGCCGCTTGTGAGGGATAGTGTCAAAAGCATTCTGGAACAATATTTTCTGAATCTGTGCTGACTGTATCAGTATATCATTATCTTAGAGCGAATTCGTAATGTTTGAACACAATATATGTTATAAAATCTGTCAGCAAATAGACGTCAGTGATATGGATCCTTAATTCAATGGATTACTTTTGTTTCATTTGTTGTTATGTATTTGTATGATCTGTGCAACTTTTCAGTCCTTAAGTACAGGTTTTTCTTTGAGCAAGTGGTTGTGTGTGGTTTCTGAATATGGAGATATTACATCAGCGTATTCTGAAAGGAACCAAGTGGTATACAACCTGTTCCAGAAGACTTGCCTTTATTAAATTATATAAGTTGCTTTGCTGCACTGAGGGTATCTACTTGTTCATGGTGAAGGAATTTCGGAAAACGGTGTTTAGTAATGCTGCTTCAGTGGCACTGTAGTTGGGAATGTTACCATTGCAATTGCACAGTGAAGGTATTGTCTTACCACTGGTGTACTTTACTTACAACCAGAATGTCTTTAGATTTTCTGCCAGGTTTAGATACACCGTTTCATTGTGGAGGCTATTAAAAGCATGTCACATTGAAGCTGGCACTAACTTTTGAGTTTCTGTAAAAGTCGCCAATTTTTGAGTGACTTGACCTGCTTGATCATATTGGGCTGCTAAGAGAATGAATAAAATGGAGGCACTGTATCAGAATGAACAGAACCAGATCTCTTGGCATTCCATTAAATTTGAAAATTACAGTAAAACAATTACAGATTAAATGTCACATGGGCAGTAGAGACACCAACAAAATTTATTGCTGGACTCATTGCAGTAAAAAGAACTAGATACAGAGTGCTAAGCATTAGTAGTTTTATTATACTTTTTACTGTTCTGCTGAAACCATATGCTTGCTTTTACTGCCCCCCCCCCCCTCCTCCTGTCCCCTCTCCTTCACTCCCGTACCCTGCCTGTCTTGCTCCACCCTCTCCGCCCCATTCTCCCTCCTCCCTCCCTCCCTCCCTCCCTCTCTCTCATGAATGTTAACTTTGCGGTCTTCATTTTGTTACTTCATCTAACTCTACATGGCTACTCTGCAAATCACACTTAAGTACCTAGCAGACGGTTCATCGAACCACCTTCACCCCATTCTGTTATTTCACTCTAGAATAGCACACGGAGGAAAAGAACACTTATAACTTTCTTTGTGAACTCTGATTTCCCTTATTTTATTATTATGATCATTTCTCCCTGTGTAGGCCAGTGTCAACAAAATACTTTTGGATTCGGAGGAGAAAGTTGGTGATTGAAGTTCCGTGGGAAGAGGCCCCCCCCCCCCCAGCCCCGTTGTTTTAATGATGCAAACTGCAAATACAGGGTGTTTCAAAGTGCAAATGCAGGTTTAAAGGCATTGTAACATTTATTGTGTTCAACTTACAATTGTGAATAATTCACCAAATGAAAGAGCAACTCAGAATTTTGTTTGTATACCTGTGTGCAATGGGAAGAGTATGAAATGACAAAGAGTGACTGAAAAACATGTTGAACAAATGCCAGTCTTTCACACTTAGCCCCAAGAAATATCCCCGCGGGGAGTTAACGGGCCTTTCTTTTTCGGTTAACTGATGTTTCTTATCTTGATGTGCTACAGCTATGGCCCATGCCTCAGTGGGAAGAAGCTGAACAACACATCTTTATTTGGGAGCAAGATGGTGCGCCGCCTCACTGGCATAACTCAATACGCGACTGGTTAAATTTTGTTGTATCCGACTGGTGGATTGGGTGCAAGGGGCCAGTTGATACAGCATTTTATGCATGACCACATTCACACACGATCTGATGCGATCATATGTATGTGTCTCCGATACCAGCTAATCTACCCGACTTTAGAAACAGTGTTATTGCGAGAGCTACTCCTGACAAATTGCTCAAGGTTTCGGAACAACTCGCATATTGACTCAATGTGTGATCAGTGTTCACACTGAATAATTGTAAGAAAAACTGTTTATGTTTCTCTTTCATTTGATGTATTATTTATAATTGTAAGGGAATGTAATATGTGCTACAAAGCCCTAAAACCCGTATATTCATTTTGAAACACCCTGTACTGTATTGTGTGCGTGACACTCTCCCCCCTATTTCTCAATAATACTAAACGTGCTGCTCTTCTTGAACTTTCTTGATGGACTCCATTACCCCTATCCGGCAAGGATCCACACACGCAGCAGTACTGCGAAAGAGGACAGACAAGCGTAGTGCATGCAGTCTCTTTAGAAGATCTCTTCAGTCTTGTAAGAGTTCCTCCAAAAAATGCAGTCTTTGATTCGCCTTCCTCACATTTTCTGTTTCTTTCCAGTTTAAGTTGTTCACAATTGTAATTTTAGGTATTTAGTTGAATTTATGGCCTTTAAATTTGATTGATTTATCATGTAACTGAAGTTTAACAGATTCTTTTTAGCACTCATGTGGATGACCTCTCACTTTCATTATCTAGGGTCAATTACCAATTTTCACACTATACAGATATCTTGTCTTAATTTTTTTTGCAATTGGTTTTGATCTTTTGATGACTCTACTAGACAATAAACAACAGCATCATCTTGCATTCAGAGCCACTTTCTCCATCTTTCTCATATCTCCAATTACCTACCCATCCCATACATCTGACTCCTGTCAAGTTTCTGCATACCCTTTCTAACTCCCTTCCCCCCTCCGCCCTCCCTTCCTCTATTGTCAGACTGAAGAAATACATATAAACAGTCATTGTTGCTGCAGCTACAGGCAAGTGCAGTTTCTTGAGTGCTCTCGCGCGTGTGTGTGTGTGTGTGTGTGTGTGTGTGTGTGTGGGGTGGGGTGGGGTGGGGTGGGCGGGGCGGGGCGGGGGGGGGGGAAGTGTGCTTGTGTGCAAGAGGGGGAGAGGGGGAGAGAGAGAGAGAGAGAGAGAGAGAGAGAGAGAGAGAGAGAGAGAGAGAGAGAGAGTGTACTTACACTAAAAAAGAACCATAGCCGTAAGTCTAGTTAGGAATGTGAGCTACGCGTCTATCCATCACACATTCATCAACTATAAGGGAACTGTCGCCCTTGCTTATTTTTCCGTATTTTTACTTTTTGAACTGTTTAAGTAGTACAGTTACAGAGGGGTTATCCGGACTCCTTCCATTATTTTTATAGATAGCAATTTTTGAATGTCACAAGTTGATTTCTCATTCACCTCAACAATGTAATAATGTTACTGATTGTGATATTTTCTTAATGCCCCATCCTTTGTTTCCATTATAATTAATAAACCAGCCTCTAATTTTTTCAGGGAAGACATCAAAAACAAAGGTGGAGGAAGTGCGAACAATGCTAGCAGAGAAAGGTGCTACGTTATTAGTTGTGACAGCCCTAGATGAAGTAGCATGTAAGTAATAATGGTCAGATATATTAATGCATTTTTATGAAACAATGAAATGATTATTTTAAGTTAATTTTGTAGGGAAGTTCTGCTGGAATGTGTATAATGTAGGAACAGTGGAGGCTATTTCTGCATGCCTGTCAATGACTCAATGTTTTTTTCTTTTTGCTGGCTGATCTCCTTTACTCAAGAGTAGAAAAAAATGTTTCTGGCAACTGATACAAAAAAATTGCGAATAGCATCTCAAAATTAAAATAAAAATTCAAAATTTAATTGTAAGTATCTAGGAAAATTGTAGCTTCTTATTTGTTCCCTTTTTTAAATTTATTTTCATCACTAATAGTTTGTTTCCTGATATGCTTTCTTTGGCAATGTGTGGTTTCTTAAGTTTTGTCAGCACAATGATTTTTTCAGGTATATCTTCCTTCATTGTGATTTTTTTTGGAGTATGTTTGCAATAACTAGCTGAAAGATCTTGGAAAGTGACAGAATCCTTTCTTTTTCTCATTCATTTCCTCTTTCCCAGTTTCTCCAATAAGATTGCTGTATTTCCCTCCTTTTCCTGTTTCCCCATTGGCTCATAAATCTGATCTTCATATTTTATTGCTTTCTAAATTTCCTCACGTAGAGCCTATAATTAATCAGCTCGCCATGTCAGTTGGAAATCTGTAGATTGGTGTTCACCACTATATTTTTATATCAAGAATTTTTTGCGTGTTGCTCAAGGGAGTTCATTGTATTACCAATTTCCTACTTATAAACCATGCCAACAACTAGTACACTATGCCATGAGGAAAGGAAGATTAGGTGAACATCCTGTCGATCATGTGGTTACCAAAGGCAGAGCTCAAGTGTGGTGGGACAAGGATTGGTGAGGAAATTCAGTGGAACTGTCCTGGCATTTGTCTTGATAGATTTAGGAAATCCTAGAAGTGGCTGAGTTTGGAAGGCTGGATGGAGACTTGAATTCTGTTCCTCAAAAAATTGATTAAAGTCCCATAACCACTGTGCCTACTTACTTGGCACCTTGTATTTTGTTGTGGTAGTTATTGTATTTCCTAAAAGAAGTAGTTATTTCACCTCATTAATATATACTAAGCTTAACTTCAGCCTGTGAAAATCCTCCTCCACATTTTTTCCGATATCTGTCTTCCCCCACATTTTTTACCTTGTGCAGGTCCTGCTGGTACCTTGGAAGTTATTTCCTGATGTCTTTACAGACATCCCATAATCCGGTCCCTTCTTCTTGTCAATGTTTTCCATGTGTTCCTTTCCTCAGCGATTCTGCGAAGAACCTCCTCATTCCTTACCTTACCCGTCCACTTTATTTTCAACATTCCTCTGTAGAACCATATCTCAATGCTTCAGTTCTCTTCCGTTTGTTTTCCCACAGTCCATGTTTCACTACTACACAATTCTGTGCTCCAAACATACATTCTCACAAATTTCTTCCTCAAATTAAGGCCTATGTTTGGTACTAGTACACTTTTTTGACCAGGAATGCCCTTTTTGACAGTGCTAGATTGCTTTGTCATTGCTTCATTCATCTTGTGTTATTTTGTTGCCTACGTAGCAGAATTTCTCAGCTTCGTCTACTTTGTGAGTCCCAATTCTGATAAATTTCTCGCTGTTCTCATTTCTGATTTTGAAATCTGTGTGGCCATGATGTAATCTAACTGGAATTTTTTCACACTGGTTTCTCCTGACCTTTTCCAAATATTCCTCCTCCTCTTGTGACTATTGAACACAGTATTCAGTTTTTATGTGATGTAAAGGCTTTTAAAATTCCACTTTATTTTGTGGAATGTAGTTTCTATTCACTGTTCTCTTGAAAACTCATTCTTAAGCAGTTTACATCCAAAATTCTCAGTTGTGCGATAGTTTGTGAACGTATTTTTGCATTGGATTCAAAATGAAATGCCATAGTGTTCTATTTAATACAATTATTTCATTATCTTCTGATGCCTAGCTCATAGATTGTTGTGCAGGTATCCACCTGTAGGAGAGTTTTCAATCTTAAGGGACAAAAGTGTACCTTGAAATTGTGTGTGCTTCTCTCCTTTCTTATCTACAAGATCTTGGCAGATGACTTTAGACTCCAATTGCTTTTACATGTGTTTTTTATTATAAATCTTAGCAATGATAAAGATCAAGCCATAGATATTAAGATAAACAACAAAAAACCTTGGTGACCTCTTTTTATCTATTCTTCCCCTTGTGTCTTGTTAATGTTGTAAATCTTCAGATGTACAACCAATGATTTTTGTGCTACCAAAATGTTGCAGCTGTCCTGAAAGGTAGTCTCTATACACCATGGCTCATGACACAAAAAGTGGCACACCTGTCCAGCTTTGTAGGCACCTAGCATTTATAATGGTAGATTTTTAATGTACACAATGCAGTGTGGGATTTCAATTCGGTCAAGTGCCAGGGAGGGAAAAATATACGTAGAACCACCAAGACCAAATCCTGGACTTACAGATTGTAGTGTGACATCCACTCAGAGGATAATAATTACTGATTCTTGTTATAATGTATGTGGACTTCAAAATCATAATCTTAAGTAATATCATTTAGCACAAATGCTAAACAACATGCCCAGCTGTGTGCATATTAAACAATGTTGCCATCACTTGCCAGCATATTTATTTAGCTTTCCCTCATCTTTGTGCTACAAAAGTCACTCATTTTATTCCTTCTTCGAAAATCCTGAATGATGAAAGTTTCTGCTTGGTCAAGTGAAGAATTATGTATAGTGTAACTAAAGATGTGGGAGATTTTGTTATAAACATTAATGCAGTTCCTAAAAGGTACAGCAATCTAGCTTGCAGTGAGGGAGGAAGCAGTACATCAAAATATTCTTGTCAATGCACTCTATAACTGTTTTAATTTAGAGTACTTTCAGTCCTCTTAACTCTTAGTGTTTTGGGAAGCAATCTCTCTTGTAAAGCATTGCCAGTGTGAAGTCTTTATCACTACCCCGGTTTAGTATGACACTGTGTACTAGTTCCCATGGCTTTTGGGGTTCTCTATTGCAGTAAGCATTTGTCAAATAATGTGCAATCTGACCTTACAATGCTTGCAATATGCCATATTGTATGGAGTCAAGCCCAGCAATCTTTTAACTGTCTCACAGCCCCCTCAGAGGAGGGCATTTTTGAAAAAAGAATGAGAGAGAAAGGGGGGGGAATGAGAATGAGGGAGAGGGAGAGACTGCATTCTCAAGAAGTATATAAGCAGCATATTCTTAGGAAGAGATCATGATCTCCCAATAGTCTGTGTTGTCAGATTCATAGCCTTGAAGTCAACTGAGAGTGATCCGTAGGTACAAAAACAACTTCATAATCTTTCCTTTGCTACTTCCCTGTCATCTCCTCCTTTCTTCTATGGAATTTCCCTTTTCTGTATTCATTTTGGTGGCAGATTTTCTGTCTTTTTTAGCTTTGACAATGCTCCCATCTCATCAAATGTGAGATGTAACCTACTTCAACACAATTAATCTTCAGTCTTGTGATTTCTTTCATCAGCTTTCCAAGTATTCAGTTTGATTAAATTATATTTCAGTACAGACTGTGCAAGGGCTGACAGACATATTGCTTTCAAAATAATGTTCTCTCACTTTTCCAATTTTTTAAGTTCTTGCTTCACAGTAAATGGAAGTATAGGAAATTGTGAAAAATAATTATTTTTAGGAAAAGATGAGTGCCTAAATACAGGATTATTACAAATGATTGAAGCGATTTCACAGCTCTACAATAACTTTATTATTTGAGATATTTTCACAATGCTTTGCACACACATACAAAAACTCAAAATTTTTTTAGGCATTCACAAATGTTCGATATGTGCCCCTTTAGTGATTCGGCAGACATCAAGCCGATAATAAAGTTCCTCCCACACTCGGCGCAGCATGTCCACATCAATGAGTTCGAAAGCATTGTTGATGCGAGCTCGCAGTTCTGGCACGTTTCTTGGTAGAGGAGGTTTAAACACTGAATCTTTCACATAACCCCACAGAAAGAAATCGCATGGGGTTAAGTCGGGAGAGCGTGGAGTCCATGACATGAATTGCTGATCATGATCTCCACCACGACCGATCCATCGGTTTTCCAATCTCCTGTTTAAGAAATGCCGAACATCATGATGGAAGTACGGTGGAGCACCATCCGGTTGAAAGATGAAGTCGGCGCTGTCGGTCTCCAGTTGTGGCATGAGCCAATTTTCCAGCATGTCCGCGGGCTACGCGTGAAACTTGCACGCACGCGTTCAACCGTTTCTTCGCTCACTGCAGGCCGACCTGCTGATTTCCCCTTACAGAGGCATCCAGAAGCTTTAAACTGCACATACCATCGCCGAATGGAGTTAGCAGTTGGTGGATCTTTGTTGAAGTTCATCCTGAAGTGTCGTTGCACTGTTATGACTGACTGATGTGAGTGCATTTCAAGCACGACATACGCTTTCTCGGCTCCTGTCACCATTTTGTCTCACTGCGCTCTCGATCGGTCTGGCGGCAGAAACCTGAAGTGCGGCTTCAGCCGAACAAAACTTTGAGTTTTTCTACGTATCTGTAGTGTCTCGTGACCATATGTCAATGAATGGAGCTACAGTGAATTTATGAAATCGCTTCAATCATTTATAATAGCCCTGTATTTATTTCCATTTTTAGATTTCACTTTTTTTAGGTGTCCATCATAATTATGTAATGTTAGTGCCTAGTAACATTTTGCAGCATTGAGTAAGTCATCAACATTCACATCCATGTTTCTGTTCTTTTTGACAGGGCTGTTAAATCTTCGTGGCTCAGATATTGCGTATAATCCAGTGTTCTTCTCGTATGCTCTTGTCACGATGCACAGTGTGCACCTCTTCATGGATGAATGTAAGCTGACACCATCTGTGCGGCAACATTTTAACCAGGAAGATCTGTGCATCACGATCCACCCGTATGAAAAAATACAGGATGTACTTACTGAGCAGGTACTTATCATTTATTGTGCTTTGTTAGAGTGTATCATTAAGTGCAACAGATTGATAATTGCTTTCCTGTGGGCAGAGGAGTGGTACTGACAGGTTCTCCTATTGCTGAGTGTCGTTCCTACACATTGCCTCATATCAACTGACCAACCATCATCTATATGGAACCATAAGTTAAGTTGGAGTGCCTGCTTTCATAAATACTGTGTTTTTTGTCCAACAAAATGTTTCACCTGTTGTGTGTTCCGGAAATTCCCTTTTATGCTGCTTTTCATTCTAGAGAACAGGAAGGTCATATGGGTCTGTATCATGTGAGTGGCCTAAATGTGAAGTTCCTGACCTAAAGTAGTTCCAGATGGGCTGGCATAGCTTTTGATCATCACAGTGCATGCCACAATTTTTAGACGATTCCCTTCATGTTGAAATACAAACCACCATTATTTTCATGTTGATCCTCACTTGTTTTGTTTTCCTCTGTAATGATGGTGAAGCTTTTTTCCACAACTTCACTTTTGCTTCGCTTCAAAGTCATATGTGTAATGCCACATTCCATCGCCTGTATGAATTTGTAATATTTGTGTGCTGTTCTGATAAGTGCGTAATTGCGAAATACTGAACACAACTCCTGTTCTGGTATTGTACATGAGAATAAGTGTAAAGCCTGAAACTGGTTGTATGTAAATGGACAGTGAAATACTGTAGTTTTGACAGCTGTGGTGCAGTCAATCAAATATTTGTTGCCCAGATAACAGCATTTATGAAAACAAACATTTTAATTTAACTATTGCTGTGGAGTGAAAGATAGTTGGTCAATTATCTCAGAATGGTGTGTATTAGAAGCAAAGGAGAAATTCACTCTCCCCACCGTGCTTAACCTTGTAAATTGGTAATTTTAGCTGAATAAATACAAAGCATTTGATTTATTCTCCAGTGAAACTGGATCAAATATTTCAGAAAGGCAAATAGTGGGATTTATGTCTAGCCAGGCAAACAGTTTTAAAGAAAAGAATATTTACAACTTGTTTTCCCTGCAGGACAGGTAACCCATTTTCTTGTTGAATGACTTAGCATTAATTTTGTATGGTCTCCTTTGTTAAATGAATAATTACAAACAAAGTATTTACAGCACATTTTTGTATAACTGAAAGAGTAATTCTAAAACTGTGATATAGTTAATTTGTTCTGTCATTATTATTTGCATTATTTTTAGGAAAAAGGTTTATTTAGTAGCTATAAACAATATGATAGAATGTTAATCACTGTAAAGATGACCCATTGAGTTGCAGACAGGCACAATGAAAAAACTGTTACACATTATTGCTTTCAGCTAAAGCCCTCTTCAGAAAAGTAAACACACACACACACACACACACACAAACAAGTGTACCTTATGCACATGACTGCTACTGCCAGCAGCCCTTTACTTGCTCTCCCCTCCCCTCCCCTCCCCTCCCCTCCCCTCCCCTCCCCTCCCCTCCCCTCCCCTGTTTTTCCTGCACCCCACTCTCCAGCACCACTCCTGGCAGTTTTGTCACGCCGCCATGTAGCCCTGCATGCCCCACCATATATCCCCCCCCCCCCCCAAACTATTCCCACAACAGTCGCATTGCGATCAGAGCTGCCAGTGGTAGTGGACATGTGTGCATGAGGTGTGCGTGCGTGTGTGCGTGCGTGCGTGCGTGCGTGCGTGCGTGCGCGCACGCGCGCGCACGCTGGACATGTGTGCACGAGGTGTGCTTCTTTGGCCAAAAGCTATACTGTGTAACAGTCTTTTTGTTGTGCCTGTCTGCTACTCAACGAGTCATCTTTACAATGAGTAGCAGTCAATACTTTTTGTAATATTATTGATGTTATAATTAGTAGCTTTACTTTACTGAATAATTGTGTTAGATGTGGGAACAGACTGTTACTTTACAGAGGAAAACTTGACTGACATACATGCCACTAAAAATTATGCACAATTGTACATCAGATATCGCACTTTCTCTCTCTATCTCTATCTATTTATTTGTGTGGAGTTGTGGTGTGGCAGTGGGGAGTAACGGTTTCAGCTTGGGCGGATGAGGGGAGTAAAAAGAGTGGTAATAACAGTGACAGAGATATAATCAAAGATAGTGATGGAGTAGTGAGAAATGTGAAGTTAGAAAGAGAGGAGGAAGATGCATTGTATAGAACAAAGCTAGTTTGAGGAGAATGGGAAGGAATAGTGATACGTAGAGGACAGGAACTATTGGAGACAGAGCCTAGGATGATTGCATGTGCGTATAATGTCTTTGAGGGACAGCCCCCACATATGCAATTACAAATGTTGTTGTGATAAGAATGAAGGTGAAATAGCCTTTGAAACAGTTGTTACTGACAGTTTTGTACTGAGGTACATGCTCCATACTTGTCAGTGTATAGTTTGTGGTGACTGTTCATTTGTGTGGACTGTTGGTGCCTTGGAGTACCAACATAGAAAACTGCCCAGCATATGCAGCAGAATTAACAAACCACACGGCTTCTTTAAAAAACAGCTCTGCTTCTAATGGGACACAGCATGCTGTAGAAACAGTTCTGTAATAAGAGAAGAAAGCAGCTGCAGGCAACAGGTATTCTACCCAGATTTTTCAAAGGGGTATGACCCTTGGAGCTATGGTTTGTGTAGGAATAGTGGTATAAGGATGATACTCTGCAGTGTTGTGCCGTCAGTATTTTTTGGCTCTACTGAGTAAAATAGTGACAATGCCACAGCTTTTGCAGAAGGCCATGGAAGCCGGAAAGTGAAGAACCAACCAAAACAGCACTACATCAGATGCAGCAATGCCACCAGTTGATGTACACATAGTGGCTGAGCAAGGGACCAGCAACTTGATATTGTCAATACAGCAGAAAGACAGAGCGACTACAGTGTGAACAGGCTTGTTACTACGCCTCCAAGCTAAGGGCTCGTTTTGGTGTACATGGTCAGAAGCAGTGTTTCAGCAAAATGAGTACCCATCATTTTTAGCCAAAGATATATCAGTCTGCAAAGGGATGTCATTCTGGCAATACCATCTATGAGGGGAGGTCTTCTATGGGCAACAAGGTGACACGATTTTGTGAGCAGCCACTATGAGACTTGGCCTCCTCCAACAATGGGCCTACTGCTGGTTCTAAGTCCACCACGATGGCCCTGGCACATTCTAACTGGTAGGCGACCATCGGGCTCACTCCAGACCAAGCCAGTGCAACCGCTTAACCACCTATCTCTGGGTGGGAATACTGATGCTGTACAGCCCCACTTGCAAGGGCAGACATCACTGCTGAGGACTGTCTTCCATTACAAGAATCGTGTCAAGTTATCACACCTTTGGCAGACCATGCTTGAGCTGCACACCCGTTCCCAGATGGTAGATGTGCTGCTGCGGACTCCACACATCAGCTGTCCTGCCGAGCTGTTCGTGTCAAACAGACCACTGGCCACCTGTTTCATCAGCTCTGCCACACCTGCCATCATCAGCACACTCCCAAGACAGCGATTCCGCCAGTCATCCTGACAACAACCCACCACCTCAACTCAATCGTGTCACTGTAGAGGTTATCCACCTGAAGCCTCTAAAGCAGGGATAAAATATTTTTAATTTTAGGCTGTGGTTTGGTTGTTCCAGCTGTGGATCTTGCTGAGAGGAATGTGGAAGTGCTCTTTTGGTATGATCAGTGGGTGCTTGAGTTGCATTATGAACATATGGCAGAGATGGGGAGGGTAGTGTGTTCTAGAGGACTGCAGGCCTGTACCCAATTTGCCTGGTGTCACTTAAGAGTTGAGGCAGAGCTTGGCGGAAGTTGAAGATGACTGACCCTATCTGGCCTAATGATAAACAAGCTACACAGCTTGCATAGTCACACAAAACTCGTGCGGAATGCACATAGGCTGCAGAGTTGCAGTGTGCGCAGGCTGTATAATCTTTAAGCCTTGCACTGTGTTGCGAAGTAGCTAACTATCATCTTTTCTTAGCCATTTGGAAAGGGCCTTTAACTGTTGAGCCTAAATCGGCAAGTTCTTGCCCATATGAAGGTGAGTGAGGCACTGTCGGTGGTTTTAATATGTACAGAGATTTTCATTGACGTGGGAGGACTACTGCACCGTACCCACATCTGGCTTCTGCAGTGATGAAGACCATAAGTTCATAATAGCTGACACAGGTAGTGCACCACAACTTGTAAATATCAAGTGGATGTTACAATAAACCACCAGTAGCTGCTGAATTATTAACACTTTGTTTCCAATTTCAGTCAATGTAGTCATCAACTGCCAATTTGTTTAACAATGGAGAAATGCATGAGACTACCTGATTCTGTACATACAGTGTGTGCTGTGCATACTACACAAATTGCCATCTACTTACATAAGACGTCATTACAAAAATATAACAGTAAAGGAAAGTCTTGGATGGTGCAATATGTAAAATAAGGAAAGGCAGCCTCTCATCTATAATGGATTGATCCATAAAGCACAGAAACACACAACGGAAAAGTATTCACACTAGATTCCAAGCACTAGCTCTTTTTCTAGCAGTAGTACACATTCATACACAGACATCCAAACAGTCTTGCTATGGCCACAGGAGAGTGTGTTTGGGTGTCTGTGTGGTTATGTGTGAATGTGTGTACTGTTGCTGTTGTGGTCTTCAGTCCGAAGACTGCTTTGATGCAGCTCTCCATGCTGCTCTATCCTGTGCAAGCCACTTCATTTCCAAATAAGTACTGCAACCTACATACTTCTGAATCTGCTTACTGTATTCATCTCTTGATCTCCCTCTACATTTTTTTACCCCTCCCTCACTTGCCTCCAATACAAAACAGGTCTTTCCTTGATGTCTCAGCACGTGTCCTATTCAACCGATCCCTTCTTTTGGTCAAGATGTGCCACAAATTTCTTGTCGTTCCAATTCTGTTCAGTACCTCCTCATTAGTTACATGATCTCTACCCATCTAATCTTCAAAATTCTTCTGTAGCACCATATTTCAAAAGCTTCTATTGTGTTTCTGTCTATCATCCATGTTTCTCTTCCGCATGTGTCTACAATCCATACATATACTTTCAGAAAAGACTTCCTAATACTTAAATCTGTATTCGATGTTATCAAATTTCTGTTCTTCAGAAAGGCTTTTCTTGCCATTGCCAGTCTACATTTTATATCCTCTCTACTTCGGCCATCATCAGTTGTTTTGTTGCTGCCCAAATAGCAAAACTCACATACTACTTTACGTGTCTCATTTCCTAATCTAATTCCCTTAGTGTCACCTGATTTAATTCGACTGCATTGCATTAGCCTTGTTTTGCTTTTGTTGATGTTAATCTTGTATAAAGATAAAGATAATGTCCATTCCGTTATCTACCCTCCTAAGTCCTTTGCTGTCTCTGACAGAATTACAGCGTCATCAGAAAACCTCAAAGTTTTTATTTATTTTCCCTGAACTTTAATTTTTCTTTGATTTCCTTTACTGTTTGTTCAATGTACAGGATGAATAGCAGATTTTCCATTCATCTGTAAAGAATTTGTATTAGTATCATGCAGCCATGACTTATTAAACTGATAGTTAAAGAAGTTTGACACTTGTCAGCAACTGCTTTTCTTGAACTTGGAATTATAACATTATTCTGGATGTCGGAGGGTATTTTGCTTGTCTCATACATCTTGCCCACCACGTGGAAGAGTTTTGTCATGACTGGCTCTCCCAAGAGCATCAGTAGTTCTGATGGAATGGAGCCTTGTTTTGACTTAGATCTTAGAGAGCCCCATCAAATTCTTCTCACAGGATCATATCTCCCATTTCATCTCCATCTACATCCACTTACCTTTCTATAATATTGTCTTCAAGTTTATCTCCCTTGTATGGACCCTCTGTGTACTCCTTCCACCTTTCAGCTTTCCCTTCTTTGCTTAGGACTGGTGGGGGGTGAAAAAGGAGGGAAGTAGAAGAGGGAAAAAAATTCTGTGGATGTGATGGTGGAATAGAATGTTGTGTAGTGCTGGAGTGGGAGCAGTGGAAGGGGATAGGAAAGTGAAGGACTTTTATTAACGAAGGTTGAGGCCAGAGGGTTACGAGAATGTTGGATATCACATTCTCCACTAGGGTTTTGCTACCTCTCGTCGTGCCTTGAAATTAGGAATATCGCACCAACTATCCTCTCACCAGCCACCCCCTGAGCCAGTGCAATATCCTCATCCAGCTCTTTTCCAAACCTGCTTCCACCTCCTTGTCTCGTGCCTTACATCCCTGTTATAGACCTAGATGCAAGATCTGTCCCATACGTCCTCCCACCACAAACTACCCCAGTCCAGTCACAAGCATCACCTATCCAATCAGAAGCAGTCATGTGATCTACAAGCTAAATTACAACCACTGTGTTGCATTCTATGTGGGCAGGACAACCAACTAGATTTCTGATTGCATGAATGACCACCAATAAACTCTGGTCAAGAGACAGCTGGACCACCCAGTTACTGAGCATACTACCCAATAAGATATTCTTCAGTTCAATGACTTCTTCACAGCCTGCACCATCTAGATCCTTCCTACCAACACAGGAGGAAACTTTCCCTGCAGTAAAGTCTGTGTTCCCACTTCACCATTATATAGCTTTCCGTTCCACCAAAGCACCTGCTGGTTGTCTCCTTTCTTCTTCCTCTCCTCTAATTCTCTCCTTCCAAACCACCCCCCCCCCCCCCCCAACATTTCCACTGCATCTTGCTGTCCTATCTTTTCCTCCACCATGTCCCTGCATGCTCCTACAAACAGCACTTTACCGTCCTCCACCCCTACACCCCCCCCCCCCCCCCAGACTCCTTAACCTTACCACTCCATCAGTGGCAAGAGACAGTAGACTGTGTGTGTGCGTGCGAGCATACGTGCGTGCACACACAGCCTAGGAGGCGGCCTTTTGGCCAAAAGCTCAAGTGTTTAGCAGTCTCTTTGTTGTACTTGACTGAGACTCAACATGTTTATATAACAGGGATTATAGATTCTATGTGCAAGTTATGGATGCTTTGTGTTTTATGCATGATTATTTATCATATGTCAAGGTAGTGTGTATACACACTCTGTGCTTGAGTGTCGAAAATTAGTTATCCCCCGTAGAATCGTGTATAACCTGTACATAAATCAACAACCTAAATCATCCCTTCATTTATTCAGTATGCACCATTTGTTTATGCTTCTATAAAGATGGGTTTTTGTACTACAGTAACATGTGTAACACATTGGTGTATGCCAGTGATTATATAGTTGTTCCTTACAGTGACAGGTAATGCTGTACAAATACTTCATCCACATATGTTTCATGAGTAGGTACAAAAGAAATTGTGTGCTGTGTCAGGAACGTGTGTAAGATATTCAACAGTAAGTAAGATAGTTGATGGATTCCCACAGTTAAAGTTTCATAATTGATGAAATAGTATTACCAATATTAAATAGATTATAACAACATTTTATGGATGACAGGCATGATATTTTGTGGTATTACTTGCACCAGGTATATTGTGCTTGCTTTAAAATAGTTGAATCTTCCATAAAATGTATGTCTGGAGCAAGCCATTTTAGGGATGATTGTAAATCAAAATAGGGTATCAAATTGTGTGAAATTTAGTGCTATAGAAAGATGTTAAAAAAGGTGAGCTACTTGAAGAGATTTGGAAGAGTAGGGAAAAAAGTGATCTATGTGAAGCCCATATCTAAACAAGTTAATTTAACATTTGTTATAAAAATCCAGGAAATTCACAAATGGTTAATTGAGTACTAGGTAGGTTATGTGTGTAAACACGGTAGGGAGAAATAGGAACTGGCATCAAACTATTCTAAAGACTGAAAACGAAAACAAGGTCTTGTGCCCCTTGAGTGATGCAGTAACTAATAACAGGGGCTTGAAGCTGAGAGGATGGACTCATACTTAGAAACTTATACTTAGAAATTTCAACAGAGAACACATTAAGAAATGTATGATATGTTGTGTGTCAGAATATTTTGTAATAGTTACATAACAGAGCACAGGAATCCTCTGGGATTCACAGATTTTGAGAACTTTTGACTCAGTTTTCATAAAATCTATACAAAGATCTCTTTAGAAACAAGGCTGTTTTGGTTCACCAAAAAATATACATAGTCTACTTTAAACATCATCAGCTTAGTGAGTACCTGACTGATGAAAGCAGTCAGTCAAGGAGATTCCATGTGCCCAAAACTTTCTTCAGCAGCCATAGAGGATGGTTTCTGGTCCGTAAACTGTGAAAAAGAAATATATGTTAAATGAATATACCTGAACAACCTTCATTTTGCTGACATCATAGAACTGTTTGCTCTTGTTGTTGGTAAAATTAAAAAGTGATTTAAAGGATGTGAAATTAGGCTTGAAAATTGATGTTCATAAGGCTAAGAAAATGTAAATTGAAAACAGAATTGTAAAAATTAATGACAAAGTCATTAAACAAGTTGATGAGGTTTTTGATAGGACATTTGAAGATAACTGGACATACAGCAGAAGAAATTAGCAGAAGAGTAAATGTGGCCTTGAAGTGTTTGTGGTAAACTAAATAGTTCTCAAAAACAAACTTCTGTTATGTCCGAAATGGACAAATGGCAGTGTTACATGGTCTTGCAGTGCAAAAAACTGAGAATCTCTCAGTGAGAAATGGAGAGATAGATGTTTAGAATTAAAAGGAGAAACAGGAATCCAAATATATTGATAAGAGAATGAGCTGAAATGGAAGACTCACTTGTCATGACTATAACTCTTCAACCTGGTGTGCAAGATGTATGAGACAGGGGAAATACCCTTACACTTCAAGAAGAATATAACAATTCAAATTCCAAAGAAAGCATGTGCTAACAGGTGTGTGAATTACTGAACTATCAGGTTAATAAGTCATGGTTGCAAAATATGAACACGAATTCTATACAGACGAGTGGAAAAGCTGTTAGAAGCTGACCTCAGGGGAAGATCAGTTTGGATTCCGTAGAAAAGTAGGAACACAGGAGGCAATACTGACCCTACAATTTGTCTTAGAAGAGATGTTAAGGAAAGGCAAACCTACATTTATAGCTTTTATAGACTTAGAGAAAGCTTTTGACAATGTCGGCTGGAATACTCTTTCAACTTATGAAGGGGCAGGGGTAAAATGTAGGGAGCGAAAGGCTATTTACAATTTGTACAGGAACCAGATGGCAATTAAAAGAGTTGAGGGGCACAGAAGGGAAGCAGTGGTTGAGAACAGAGTGAGACAGGGTTGTAGCCTATCCCTGATGTTATTAGATCTGTATATTGAGCTAGTAGTAAAGGAAACAAACAAACAAAAAAACATTTGGAGTAGGAACTAAAATCCAGGGAGAAGAAATAAAAATGTTGAGTTTTGCTGATGACATTGTAATTCTGTAAGACAGTGAAGGACTTGGATGAGGAGTTGAACGGAATGTACAGTGTCCTGAAAGGAGGATATAAGACGAACAGCAACAAAAGCAAAATGAGGATAATGGGATGTAGTTGAATTAAATCAGGTGATGCTGAGTTTAGGAAATGAGACAATTAAGGTAGTAGATGAGTTTTGCTATTTGGCCAATAAAATAACTGATGATGATTGAAGTAGAGAGGATGTAAAATGTAGACTGGTGAAGGCAAGGAAAGTGTCAGGAAGGCTTTCCTGAAAGTACTTGTTTGGAGTGTAGCCATGTATGGAAGTGAAACATGGACGATAAATAATTAAGACAAGAAGAGAAATGAAATGTGGTTGCTACAGAAGAATGCTGAAGATTAGGTGGGTAGATCACATAACTAATGATGAGGTACTGAATAGAATTGGGGAGAAGAGGAATTTGCGGCACAATTATTAGAAGAAGGGATTGGTTGGTAGGACACATTGTGAAGCATCAAGGGGTCACCAATTTAGTATTGGAGGGAAGCATGCAGGGTAAAAATCATAGAGGAAGACCAAGAGATGAATATACTAAGCAGCTTCAGAAGGATGTAGGTTGTGGTACTTACTCAGAGATGAAGAGGCTTGTGCAGGATAGAGTAGCATGGAGAGTTGCATCATACCAGTCTTTGGACTGAAGACCACAACAAACAACAAAATGTAATGAAAGTGAGGTGGATGGGATGTATAGCCAGGCAGGCAGGTGGACAATCTGCCAATGAAGTACTCCATAGGATTGCAAGAGTTAAGAAATGATAGAGGAGCCAACATACTGGAAAATGACTAACTGATATTAGAAAACGTGGTGAATGTATATGACTTAATACAGTGATTCAGCAAGTCTGATGGAGGCCTTTATTTAACAGTAAATGACAAATGGGTGGTACAATGACTGATGAAGATGGGATTGATAAACTGGGAAATAAATGATGCAGTATGGTTCATCCAAGGAGGAGGCAGGGAGGGGGAGGGGCAGCAAAAATTTTTGATAAAAATAAATGTGTTCATTAAAATTAATTTTATAGTGTGTTTAAGATATTAATTATTAATGACTTCAGTTATCAGTAATGAGGTTTTTTCGTAAAATATTTAGTGATCATTAAGTGGTTCTTTTTCAGATTTCAGAGCAGGAGGGAAAGGTCTGGATAAGTGCTGGTGCAAGTTATGCTCTCACATCTCTTATTCCTGATAAGAAACGTGTATCAGAAGCAACACCAATTGCACTCATGAAAGCTATCAAGAATAATGTTGAAATACAAGGTACTTCCATACTGTATTTAGTCTGCACATTACCTGTGTGCTTGCAGTTTTATAATATTGTGTTTGAAATAGTATAGCTTCAGGAATTATTGTCTAGTTGTCTACTCGGACAAAGAGAAAGTATATAGAATTAATGAGATGATAAATATTTATGCAAACTGCTTCAAACCTGTCCTGTGGAACAATTGCAGTTGTGGTTGGAGGAGACACACACACACACACACACACCTCACTTATTATGCATAAACCAAGAAACTGAATGAAGCTCTTACTGCACTAATTATACATCATCATCAAGAATGACTTTCATAGATAGCCTGCTGCCAATCTGACATGGCTGAAATCTATGCCATGCACTCCTCCAATCACAACACATAACTTGGTGTGAATCTCTTCACCATTTATTCATGCCATTTGACAAAGCTGTATGTATTATTTGGAAACATTTGTATACATAACTCGGTCTCTGTTTACGCACCAAAAATAATGTATGCATAGCAGTTTTGGTTTGGCCACTTAACTATCAACAGGCTGGTTTGGTTTCTGAGACTTCAGGTAAAAATAAAGGAAACAATTCAGTGATGTTGCACAACTACGTTATTATTACTACTATACACATAATAGACCATTTGTGGATAATGTGAAGCATCTACAGTTCTTCCTGCAGTTTTTCCATTAGACCTTCATTTTCTTGCTCATGGCTTTCTTTCTTTCATCTGTCCACTTTGCACCAGTCTTTTTGGCTTTTGTCTGTGGCTGGACTTCCCACTTGTCTATTTTGCTTCTGTAGATGTTATAGTCTGCAGTGTCCTGAATGGTGAATTGAGCATCAGTAAGGTCTCTTTGTACTTGTTCGGCCCATGATGTACCTTTAAGATTTTCAGTGGCTGTGAGTATCTGGTGTGAGTGTCTGTACTCAAGGAGTCGGTGTATGTGTCCATAGAATTTAAGGCATCTTTTTCTAATGTCAGCAGCAATATTTGAAATTTACTCTGTAGTTTTGTTGGTTTGCAGTCTATATCCAGCTTCAATTTTTCGTGGTCCAAAGATTTTCCTAATGATCTTCTCGTTCTTTTTGTAGATTTTGTAGTAGCATCTTATTATGGAGTGACAAGGTTTCTGCTGTGTATAGCACCTCAGATTTAATGACAGAGCTGTAGTGCCTGATTTTTGCATGCATGGACATGCACTTTTTTGTTGTAAAGTTGGTGTGTTTGACCATAGGCTCTCTTGAGTGGTTTTTTTTTTTCCTAATCCAATGGGTTCCAAAATTTCCCCCAGGTATTGAAAATGTGGAACTCTGTTTATCTGTCCATATTTTGTGGTGAGATTCTGTATGTTTAAGTGTGTGCACATAAATTCCGTTTTCTCCAAAGAAATTTGCAAGCCAACCTTCTCAGCGCATTCCTTTAGTATTTCTATTTGATATAGTGCATGTTGTTCATTGTCTGTCAAAACTGCAAGGTCATCAGCAAAGGTTAGGCAGGTGACTTCAGTTTTCCTTCAAATCTTCACTGGTTTCCATAGGCCACAGTTTCTAAG
Source organism: Schistocerca nitens (assembly GCF_023898315.1). NCBI lineage: Eukaryota > Metazoa > Arthropoda > Insecta > Orthoptera > Acrididae > Schistocerca > Schistocerca nitens. The sequence goes on from NC_064618.1 coordinate 720,868,374, forward strand.
CTCACTTTCCCATTCCCTTATGACCTTGTCCAAAATGATATTGAACAGAATTGGAGATAGTCCATCTCCTTGTCTTACACCAGTTTGGATCTCAAAACATTCTGAGATTTCCCCCATGAATTTTACTTTAGAGGTTGTGTTGGAGAGTTTCAGTTTAATGAGCTTACATGTTTTCTGCTCAAGTCAGAGTTCTATTAGAGTGCTAATGAGCTTACATGTTTTCTGCTCAAGTCAGAGTTCTATTAGAGTGCTGACAAGGGATTTATGGTATGGTCAACTGATTCATACTCGTACTTTATTTGGTGGTGTTAGTCCATCATTGTACACTCTAAGAAAGGGAAGAAAAATGCTGCACCATGAAGGAGTTATGCAAATTGTTAACAAATTGATATTCATACAGGTATTGACGGAAAATGCAAAACTGTTAGTTTTGATGGCAAGTGGATAAAAGTGTGATGCCACAGTGCAGTCTCACCACACAGCTAGCAAGTACAGTAAATATGTCATTACCAGGGCACAGAGTGTTTGTGAATTTCATTCTATGTGTTCAGTTGCACAGTAAGTGTGCCTTACAGATAGGGTGTGTTGACAATATAAGCAGATGTTGGCATTTGTAGTAGAGGATGTGTAGTTGGGATCAAAGAAACCAGTTGGAGTAATTGGTGAATCAGTACATTTGAATAGCAGTGATGCCACTATTCAGTGATGTTCGCCGGAATGGGTGAACCATATCTGAACACAGCCTCAAGAAGGAAATGGTCAACCTGGTGAGATGACAACATTAGGACTGAGCAATAGTCAGAGAGGCACTCAAACCCCAGATTCATAATTATCATCAATCTGACATACAACTGATGCTTCATTGACCACAAGGACCATCAGTAGACAGCTCACGGAAAGGGGGTCTGAGCTCACAGTGCCCCTTGCACTGACTACATTGACCCCTGTACACCAACAAACCTGTTTTTGGTGTGGGGCATATTCAGCCAGGAGTCCCATTGACAGGAGTCCAATCCACTTCAAACTGAGTCCTGGTAATGGTAGGGTACCAACCTGTCACCTGCCATGTGGCCTGATAATCAGAAGTGATGATCTGAGGTGTTATTAATTTCATAGCAGGATCCCTTTGGTTGGTATCAGTGGCACCCTTACAATACAGCAGTCCTTTGATATTTTACACCCCTTTTTGTTACCCTTCATGGCAAACCATCCTGGGCTTGCATTTCAGAAAGCTGACACCCACCCACTTACAGAGTGAGTTTGATGCTTGTCTTCATGCTTGCCAAACACTACAATGGTCAGCAAGGTCACCCTATCTCCCTCCAGTTGAGAATGTGTGGAGCATTATAGGCAGGGCTCTCCAACCAGCTCAGGATTTTGATGATCTAACTTGCTAACTAGATAGAATCTGGCATGATATCCATCAAGAAAACATTTGACAACTCTTATCAGTGCCAAGCTGAATAACTGCTTGCATAAGGACCAGAGGTTGACAAGTATGTTATTGACTCCCCACATTGTGAAGCTCTTTCTCTTGAATGAATCTTCCTATTTGTCTGCAATTGTGATAATTTGTTTGCAATTGTGATCATTTGTTTGCTTATATATGTACATTGCATCTACAGATTTCCATCCCATTCAGATAATTCTCTCTCTCTCTCTCTCTCTCTCTCTCTCTCTCTCTCCCCCTCCCCCTCCCCCTCCCCCTCCCCCTCCCCCCCTCCCCCCACCTCCACCTCCCCTCTCTGGTGTGGTGCTGCTTTTTGTGTACTTAACTGAATATTTTGTTGTTCATGTGCTGTCTCGCTGGGTTCTGCAGTACAGCTGATACTTAAACATGAGTTGTCTTCTGGAAATTTGTTGTTGTTGTTGTTGTTGTTGATTATGATGATGATGATGATGATGATGATGATGATGATGATGATGATCATGATCATGATGATGATGATGATGATGATGATCTTGATCATGATTTCCACATTTTCTAACATGAACTGTTCCACCGTTTACGATAAACTCTTCTGCTCCAACAAACATGTGAGTAAAGAGAGTAAAACAAGAAACTGTGTACTGCTCGCAGTAAAATCCTCAAAATATTTTTATTTTTCAAGCAAATATGAATGGATTTGTGAGAATTTTCTAAATAAAATCATCTCAAAATGAATATTTGCATATGTAGTTCATGTTTTATTGCTGTACCACATGTTTCAGTGTGCAAATTAGCACACAAATTCAGAGGTTAATGTGAAATAGAGTAATTATGCTTGCTAAGAAGATACAGAGTTCTCATTACAGAAGTGTAATGGCTGATCACAATAGCAAAAGGTTTTATTATTACAAACATTGGCTTTGAGTAATTGCTTTCACCTCTGATACTGGTTGAAGAACAATAATTAACATTCTTTTATTTGTAGAATACTCTCATACTAATTTAGTGCATGCAGAATAATCTTAGCATTAGTTTATAATCATGATACCTTTTGATTAACATGTGTTATTTTATCTTATTTTTATGTCTGAAATATTTGTAGTTTTCTTCCTTCTGCACTCAGAGTGTAAGAATGATTCAGACATTTAAATTGGGAGATGCGATTACCATATTGATGATGATGGTGGTGATGATTCACAATACATCTACAAGGAAAAATCTACACTGTGCATATTTATGAACATGAACTAATGAAACATTAAAAAAAATTAATAGCAAAAAATGAGTCCTTTCAAAGGAGTAAAATACTGTTGTGTTTGACGTTATTTGGTACTTAGAAAGAAAAGCTAGCTAACGACTCAATGCTCTGCTCTGAGGTTGCTCTTTTTACCGAACAAGTCCATGTTAGCTAATCCGCAACACTTGCAATGTTGTGATATGAAGATTATTGGCAGAAATTGTTAGAAGCCAGTTGGAGGCAGTGCAGGAACTTGAAGCAGTGTACATATCTCAGTCCAGTGATCAGCTGTTAGAATCTTTCAGAAAGTAGTTGGATTGCTACAGGGCTTTTAATTACTGAATTTGGAGTGTGTTTCGCAGGTCAAAGCAAGGTTTGTGACCCTCATATTGACCAGTGTTAAAGTTGTGGTAGTGCAAAGAACTAATTTGGGTCCACTAATGTTTACAGTTAAATTGACAGAGCATTACATCACTTAGTTTGTCTCGCACATCAAATATCACCAAGAGTGTGTGGCTCTGGCTGTGATCATATGTGTGATTTTGTGCAATGCTATGGAAATTCCAAAGAATGGATACAAGGAATATTTCATGATTGTTGCACTTAAGAAAGTTTTGCAAGAAGAAAACAGTATGAAGACAAGTGCTGCAGACATCTGGAAACTGTCAACAAAAGAAGAAACAAGGGAATGAGATACCCAGGAAACATTTTAACGTCAAGAATGGACTTTTTCATGTTTATGTGGGAGACGAAAGCCGAAAGTATATTTCATATATGACACATTCAGGGCAGTTACACTACAAAAAAGTCTGCAGTGTCCCAGCACACATTTTTTTCGATGTGAACTCATCAGTCTTTTGCATGAGGGAGAACATCACACTGTTAAGTGAACTGAAGAGGAAATGAAACAAAATTGTTGTATACCTTATTGACTGACAAACTGATAACCATAAGGGTACTAGGACTATGAAAATGTGCCAGAATTTACACAACTCTAGCCAATTCATTCACCAGACATACTGTTAGCGGATGAACAAGGACAACGTTATTTCTATATACACAGGAAAACATTCTGTGGACATGGGCAGATAAACAAAAAACAAAAATAAAAAAATAATCAGGTTTCAAACACAGGGCACAAAAGTGTAAAGCACTGATGCTAGCCACCACGCGGCCACTATGTATGAAGCAGTTACTCACTCAGAGGATGTAAAATGCCACAAAAACTTTGACCATTGTATTCTCAGAAACACTCAAGTATCTACATATAAGCCGAGACATGTGTCTGCTTATTTTGTCTCCTCTCCCACTGAGCAAAGTTTCGGGAAATTGGGTTATGGCACCTGCTGTGTTCTCCTCATTGGTTAAGCTGAGCATGTTTGTGTTTTATACTGTTTGCTTGTGAATGACAAATAAGGGCATAAACAATCAGTCTTTCCTTCTTATCCCACATAGTAGTTCTCCTCTGATCTGGACTTCTGAATGACTTTTCCGAATGCTACCATTTTCCGTAAACCTCACCAGTACTTTCCTTCACACCTCTTTCTTCCCCTTCAACTTTTCTACCAGGAGGAGGAGCCACTGGCTGTGAAACCTTGCACACTTTAACACCTTTTATATGTGTGTTTTCTTGCCACCACTTGGAGAGCAGATGTTTTCATCTATTCAATTACATTATACAGCAGAGATGCTGAGTCGCAGATAAGCACATCAGAGAGACTATGCCTATCTGTGACTCAGCATATGGTGAGTTGCAGCTATCCATTTCATAATGTTGCTACCTTCCATCCTGGATTTTCCATTGTTGAATTACATTATATTTTTAAATAAATAGTGTGGCACTCATTTAAAATTTTTGCAAAATATTATGTTAAAAATGAATTAAGGAATACTGTTCATTTTGCACTACATCTAGAACAACCGTGAACCTCTTCAATAAACAGGGTGGGAATCATCTCCAGCCTTGATAGGACTGAGATTTGTTCCACACCAGGCTATGTATACGAGGGGAGACCCAAAAGAAACCAGACTCCGAGGGCGCTGCCACTCATTGACGCAGTGAAGGGTTCTCACGCTAGATGGTGCTAGTAGAGACCTTCATGAAACAGCTGTGCAGACGGCGTCAGTGTAGAGCTGAAGGTGCAAGTGTGGTATTGTGTTTCTCTAACTGTTGGTGGGTTACCTCTGCGAAGTTGTTATGACAACTTTAAAAGAACAAAGAGTGTGTGTGAAATTTTGTTTCCTGCTTTAAAAAACTGCAACAGAGACACAAAATGCTTCAGGAAGCTTTCCAGGAGGACGCTATGAGCTGCACACAGGTTTTCGAGTGGTTTGGGCACTTTAAACGTGGTGAGATGTATGTTGAAGACCAAGCTCGTTCTGGACGCCCTTAGACATCACAAAATGAAGAGAACATTGAAAAGGTCCACCAAAAGATCAACGTGGATAGTCTCCAAACGATCGACCAAATTTCAGCAGAGACAGGAATCGGTTGGAGCTCGTGTCAGCGGATTTTGAGTGAGGATTTGTACACGAGGCATGTTGCTGCTAAATTTGTTCCGCGCCTACTCACACAGGAGCAAAAAACCATCCGCATGAATGTGTCAGGACTTGAAAACAGAGATTACATGTGATCCAAACTTCTTGAACAAAGTCATTACAGGGGATGAGAGTTGGTGTTACGGGTATGACCCAGAAACCAAGCAAGCGTCAAGCCAGTGGAGGACTCCCAACTCTCCCAGACCAAAAAAAGGCAAGGCAAGTGAGGTCAAATGTGAAGACAATGATCATTGACTTTTTTGATGTTTGTGGAATTGTGCATCGGGCATTCGTACCCCCTGGCCAGATTGTTAACCAGCAATTTTACTTGGATGTTTTAAGGCGTCTGCAAGAGGATATGAGGAGGAAACGCCCGGAACTTTGGTGATCAGGTGGCTGGTTTCTGCATCATGACAACGCTGCAGCACACACGGCCTTATGAGTGACCCACTATTTGGCATCTCAGAGGTGGTCTGTCGTTCCCCACGCTCCGTATTCACCGGACCTAGCTCCGTGCGACTTTTTCCTATTTCCATGAATGAAAAAAACGCTAAAAGGGAGCATTATGACGATGTGGAGGCGGCAAAAACAGCTTTGCAAAGGGCACTGGACAATATCAAACTTTAAGAGTTCCAAACATGCTTCCAACAGTGGGAAAAGAGACTAGACAAGTTCATCGCATGTAATGGAGAGTATTTTGAAGGTGACTGAAGTAAATTTGTAAAAAGGTTCATCAATAAATTTTTTATGACAACAATCCGGTGTCTTTTGGGTCCCCCCTCGTATATCACAAATGGCTTCACTGCTCACTCATTTATAGCAGAGTGAACAGTGGTCTGGAATGTCAGTGGTTCAGGAACAGCTAAGAAAATGTATGACTAATGCATCATTAGGAGCTCCATGTAAATGTAAAGAGGCAGCTAGCAATCCACAACTCAGATACTGGGTATGGATCTAGTCTTATAGTTACATGTGGTTAACTTAATTCTCTAATGGTGAGTAGGATCAATATCTTCACATACATAGGACTCGTAGAACTTCACATTGTACACTCAACATCTAACCTGGGTCACACAAAAGCTTTATAAAACTGGGTTATGTATGTTCGATCTGCTCCTCAAGAACAGTGACTAAGCCAATTCAAGTTGCTTTGTGGCTTGAGGGACCTAGTTTTTAAATCCATTAATGTGGAAAAGGAACAGCAAATTGCAAACCATCCACAAATTAATGTAGGGAAAACAGTTCTGATACCCACAAACTCTGTTACAACCAAAGAGCCAAATTCTAACAAAGTACAAAACAGTAGAACAATCCAATGTAATTCTTGTCATCTCCAAGAACATACAAAAATTACTTTATTGATATACAGCTTATCTAAAGTGTCACTAGTTTCGTCAGCAGGAAAACCTTACAATCCCCCCTCTAAATCCCATATTTGGCTATCCTGACAATCATCAGTATCAAAATTTTCCTGAGGAATAAACATGAAAATACAATATAAGAATTAAGAATTGATATAAGAATGAAATACACTGATATGAGAATTTAAAGAGATAGTAACTCATGAAAATACGATACACACATACATTATATAATAAATGTATGACACTTATTGTGAAACGCAGTTGTAATTTTACAATTAATATAACACACTTGTATCCCCTAACTTGATAAGAAGCATTCATATAGTAATCATCTACGGACATGAGTAGATAAATGAAAAAAATAAAATATAAGCATTTATCAGGTTTCGAACATGGGGGTGCAAAAGTGAGAGGCCATGATGCTAGCCACTGTATCTCCAGCTGAGCTGAGTTTATCGACCTCTAAAAGACCTCTAAATTACGTCAAAAACTTGGATGATCGTTTTCTCAGAAATCATCGTGTATCTACAGATGAGCAAAACATGTGTTTGTTTATTTCGACTCCCCTTCACACTGAACAAAGTTCCTGGGAAATATGGTTATGGCACCTGTTGTGTTTTTCTCATAAGAACAAAAGTAAACGACTACAGATGTTAAATTAATTAATTTACCATTGGTTTCAAGCTGACGTGGTAGAAGTGGCAGTGTTATAATGAGTCAATCTGAAAGTGGCAGCTATGGAATCCTGGGAGATAAGCAGAGCAAGAAACTGACAAGTTATTGCATATACTACAAAACCACATACCAATGTGGACCAAGAAACATATATTTTCAATGTAATGTGGCTGCTTGACAAATAAGGCATATGGGATCAATTTGAGGAGGCAAACTTTGAAATTTTTGTTATGGAAAAGTAGACTGTCTCAGACTTTTCTGAGAATTTATGATACTCACTCCAGTGGCCAAGGCAGAACTAACAGTTAGTCTTGCTGTGGCTATGGGAGTGTGCATTTGGGTGGTTGTGTGTGCGTGTGCGTGTACTATTGCTGGAAAAAGAGGTAGTGCTAGAAAGCTAGTGTGAATGCTGTTTTCTGTTGTGTGTTACTGTGCTCCATGGATGAAATTGATTGATTGTACCAAAGGTAGTGTAAAACATGCACTGTAGGTGGTAGTTAGGTTTCTTGTAGAAGTTATATGTTGATGGAATGGTACTTTGGATGTTCCATGAGGAGAGAAAGCTTTGTAAATTAACATTATCCATATTCTCCGTTAAATGTGCCCAGTTAGTGAAGAGAGAACTGTCCAAACATCATCTGAAAAAATGTATTGAAAATAATGTTAGCTAAATCTATTGTTTGTCATAGTGCTTTAAGTTTGTATGGTTGATGAGCCTGTTTGATTCTGATTTTGAGATGCTGCTTGTGCAGGTATGATTAATGCTCACATAAGAGATGCTGCAGCACTTTGTTGCTATTTTGCATGGCTGGAGAAAGAGGTAGTGAAGGGCACAGTATCTGAAGTGTCTGGAGCTAGCAGACTTGAAGAATTTAGAAGGTATGTCACACTAGCAGAAGATTTTTTATTTTTTTTTATTTTTTTTATATATATATATAATATGTGAATATAATTACTATATATCTATTTTTCAGGGAACAAGAGAATTTTGTTGGCCCAAGTTTTGAAACAATTTCATCGTCTGGTCCAAATGGAGCCATTATTCACTATGCACCTTCACCAGAAAGCGACAGACTCTTAACTGTTGATGAACTGTACCTGTGTGATTCTGGTGGACAGTACAAGTGAGGTTAATCTTCAGCTTCATTATAGATCAACTTTTTATAGAATTGTTTTACTTGCCAGGAAGTTTCATGATGATCATGTGACAAAAATAATTGTTTTCTGACTCTTTGTCTTTGAAAACTGTATACTTAAAATTCTTTTCATTCTCGTCCTGTTCTTGCTTCTCTTTTGAGTGATCAAATTCAAGTATTACTACAGAATTAAGTCACAGTATAGTCACTTAAATATCATTAAATTTTTATTTTCCATACTAATGTTGGTTTTATTTGATAAAACTTTATTTTGGCTTTATCATGTGTGTAATTTAACAAGTGGGAGATGCTGTAATAGTGTTTTCTTTGGTGATATTTGTGTACAGAAAATATGTTACATGCGTAGATATATGAACAGTTTTCCATAAGAAAACAATTAACACTGATAGCTTGAAATGTTGTAGTTTGTCTCAAACAAAGCACAATAATGAGGCAGTAGTAAGAAAAGAAAGAGAGAATTTTTAATATACGAATTAGATATATTGCTGAAAGAAAGAAGAAATAAATTAAACGAAATCAAAGTAGGTTTTTAAACTACCGTATTTACTCAAATCTAAGCCACACTTTTTTTTCCGGTTTTTGTAATCCAAAAAACCGCCTGCGGCTTAGAATCGAGTGCAAAGTAAGCGGAAGTTCTGAAAAATGTTGGTAGGTGCCGCCACAACTAACTTCTGATGTCGAATATATGTAACGCTGTACAGGCATACTTTGCAGGCACAAAGATAAATGCTGGCGCCAAAACGTCTGCGTCAGTAAATAAATTAAAAAAAAAAGGTGGAAGACAAGCTTTTTTCTCTGCCCCGAGTTTCGACCACTGCATTTTCATACATTATCCAATGAAGTAAATACAAATTCCGTATCGTTCATCTTTGAATGTAGCAGCCTTTCAATGTACTACGAAAATCCGACTGGCAAGACTGTTTGGGATGGTTGTCAATATGGCCAACTCTACTTGTCAATATGGCCAACTCTACGTTCTGAATTTTTTCCTACCTGTGGGAAGAGATGGTTGCTTATAGGAACTTTCATGAATTGTGAATCACATGCAGTATTCTCTTCACAATAAGAATAATACGAATGTAAAAATTTTTCCATGTATTCCTTCGTGTTTTGTGCTATCTCATTTAAATCCTGTCTGCCTAATAAACTACAAAACTAGAGTGAGGCAACAGCAAACGCGGAAGAATATCATATCATGTCATTTTTATATTCGTATTATTCTTATGCTGAATAGTGATAGTCAGAAATGAAGCACGGTAACTGACTAGATTTTTAAATCTAAGGTGACTCTAATTTCTGTGCAGAATGTAATGTACTAAAGAGGCATCTGCAAAGATTTTCAAACGGAGAAAAATTTTCGCTAAACTTTCGTTCAGATCATCTATCATACGCAGTCTATTATTTGGTTCTTGTTGATCATTATCAAAGAAAGCAGCAGTGTAAGTAACAACAAATAGCAGTCTCTTGTCATTGTTTTGCTAATGAGATGAAAAAGCAAAAACGAAATGAGACAAAAGCAAGCCATGCTGCGAACGGCGACAGGTCGTAAACACTTATCATAATGCGACAAACAATGCACGACACAGTACAATAATGCATTTTGAGCTTAGAGTGACGGAAACACCTATAACAAAGAGAATGGCACTTATCAGATCAAAGAAAAATAAGCAATCAATTCAAACCAGACGACGCACGTGAAAAAGGAAGCGTACCCGTATAAATATGGACGGAGTGCCTGACGCATAGCAATGACTACCTGGTGAAGCTTAAATGCTAAGCTTACCACACGAACCAAACTACTGTAGCTGTATCGTCATTCATTCGACTTAAATTGTCTCATATTACAATGGACCAACTTTCTTTGGGTTTTGAGGTGCGGTCTAAAACGTTTATCTCCCCTTGAATTTTGAGTCTCAAATTTCAGGTGCAGCTTAGATTTGGGAAAATTTTTTTTCTTGATTTCGAGTCTCATTTTTCAGGTGCGGCTTAGATTCGAGTAAATACGGTAGTCAGTCATATGGGAAAAAGATAAGGACTGTTTGAAAATTTGAAGAGATGTAGATTCTGCAGAACAAGATTCCAGCTATGGAATTTTCTCACTATAGTGAAATAAACCTCTTCAGGGACATACTTTGAAATTCCAGAGCATATCAATTAACAGGGTGCTGTGTGTTGTAAAGATATGCCATATCTACCTCTCAGTTTGTTCTTACCACAATTTTCATGGCAAACGTAGCAATGTAGAATTCTGATATTCAGTAAATTTACTATTGTATGTTATCTTAAAGCTGCCAGATAGTAGCTATGGATAAGAGAAAGGAGGCCCAGTTTCGTTTTTGGTACAGGTGCTTCCAAAACCCAGTGGAACTTTGGTGCACGAAGTCTACAGAAAGCCCACTCACAGAGACAGATGTTTTCACAGAAATTCCAATCACCATCCTAGGTAGAAAAGGAAAGTGACCAAAACATTGATGGACTGGCTTAAAAGAATCTGTGAGCCACTTTCCTTGGCGGATGAACTTGATCTTTCAAGAATAGATAGCATCAGTAGAGCACTCAGATGACATGGTATTGTCACACTGGTTGAACCAACAAGAAAGTGTACAAATATTTGAACATTGCAAAGAAATTATACCTGTCACTTGCCACAGCAGGAGTATATAAGATTGCATGCAATCAAGTGTACATAAAAACCACCAAAAGAAGCATTAACATCCACCTTAAAGAAAATGAGCAGTTGTTATCCAGGCAACAAACACAAATCAGCAGTAGCAGATCATGCAATAGGATCGGGAACCACCAAAAATTCATTTCTCAGATGCTATGGTTTTATCAAGATCCAATCATTACAATGCTAAGATGCAAAGAGGAGCCATAGAAGTTCAAAAGAACAGAAGTAACTTCAACAAAAAAAAAATAGTAATATTGAAATTAAAAAGGTGATGGGCCTTAGTGTTAAATGAAGAAAACAGTGCCAACTCTTCTGCACTACAAGCTCCATATAACATCAGAGTGACTGCGATCTGAGGCAGTGATTTGATAATGTCGCACGAACTGACATTTGCTTGGGTACTTGCAAACAGTTCGGCATGCTGAGCTTGTAACAGCTTTGTGAGTTGCAATTTAAGATTAAAGAGGACCACTTACCATTAAGCGAAAGTGTTGAGTTGTCGATAGGCACCCACACATAAAAGAAATAAAACTTGCTAACTTTCAGTGTTATCCTTTGATGAGCTCATCTATGTGCCTATTGACAAATCAATGCTTCCACTTTTCAGTGAGTGGTCTCCTTTAATCCTAAATCATTTACGTTTTACAGGATCTTTCCTACAACAAATTATCAAATATAGTAAAACTTGCTCAAAATCGAATCATGTGGGGCTAAAATAATTTTCCAGATTGGACAGGTTTCGGGATTACATACAACTTACTAGGCTACATAAAATTTTCAGGTATCATGCACAAAAATAAAACTTATAATTGTGTACGTATTCACACTCTTGCACAGTAGATGTTCATTTACTGTACACTGTACAGTAGAACACTAAACTATTACACTAACTGATAAATAATACAGAATTTCTACATTTTTACTCTAAATTTGTTTGTCATACGTATATACATATTATTACTGCATTTGTTTGCTTTGAATTTCACATTTTTTGCCACATGTCAAGGAAGGAAACCTGTTTGAATTTCCTGTTCAAAATTATTTTTTCTGCACACTATTTTGAAAGTTCCAACAACTTGGGAAAATTTGTGTGTGCTGCAAATTGCATAACATTCTTTATGCATAGCTTCTTCAGGCCTATTAATTTTTCTAAGGGCATCATGTTGCTCCTCTTTTTCTTCCTTTGTTTCTTCTTGATCATCTTCTGTGTTGCAGATTTTGATTAAATCTGTAGCTGAAGTAAAAGTGGACTGAGATGAAAGAAAGTCATCACTTCAAATATAATCATTTGCGCTACATGAAATGTTTTGTATTTTAATAATTCAGCAATTGCCGCTGCATTTTCTTGAGTTTCGATGGCCATCAGAAACGTCTTGTTCTTGACCTCCAAACCCCACTTTGCTGAAGCACTTGGTAACAGTTTTGGACTTTATTTCCCATACTGACAAGCCAATCCACTTTACTGCATCCAAGACGGAAACTGACTATGCAATTGCACTTTTAGCTTCTTCAACACTGAGAATAAGAGACTGCTTCAATATGTGCTTCTAATGTGACTTGGATGTGTAAATAACCCCTTGGTCCATGGGAGGTTGGTTGAACGGGGCAGGAATCCAGTTGGTTTCACATTTGATAACTTCACTTTCGGATTGTAGGTCGCATTGTCTAGGAAAACTTGGTAATTTCGTATTTTTGTTTTGACATTGAAAGAGCTCGGCCATTCTTCCACAAGACCACTCACCATCCATGTCTGTTTATTGCTCCACCATGTGACTAGAAGCTAACTGTCATGTTTTTGAAACAACATGGTTTTGCCGCCTTTCTGATCACCGGTGGCTTCTCCATTTCCCATAACATGTTTCCACACGGCACTACAGTGAGTCTTTCCTTGCACATTCTTCCGCCAGTGCAATTTCTACCTTGAATAGCTAGAGATTTTGAAGGCAGTGTGCAATAAAACAGTCTTGTTTCATTGGCACTGAACACGTCTTTTGGGTCATAATTCGCATTTAATTTATACAGTATTGTCTTCCATCCTCTTGTTACACTTTCCGGAACATCCATAGCTTGATCAGAAGTGAAAGTTGACTCTAGCAAGTATGTTGTTGTTGTCTGCCTCACTATAGAAATTATGGTTTGCATTTTACTTTTTCACACAGCTTCTGTTTCCACCAAGCAACTGTTAATAATAACATTACACAGTGGCTTCATAGCGGTTACCAGTTTTCAGTCACAAAGTTGTGCGTCATGCACTTCGGTCAGCCTCATACCGTTCACCCGGACCCAGAACTTCATATTCTTCATGATCTACTCACTGTAGTGGAGACATATTGATTCTTAGGACCGGTTTTTGACACTTGATTGATTTGGCTTCCTCATTTTTGTCAGCTTAAGCCGAAGTGCTGGCAGCCCGTCAATGCCCTCTGTTGCCTGAGCAACACAAATTGGGGTGCAGATAGCTCTATGCTGCTGCGGCTGTACAGAGCCCTTGTCCAATCCCAAATTGACTATGGGAGTGTGGTTTGTGGTTCGGCAGTGCCCCCAGTGTTGCATTTACTGTACCCTGTGCACCACTGCGGGGTTCGACTAGTGACAAGAGCTTTTACAAGGAGTCCGGTGACCAGTGTACTGCTGGAGGCTGGGGTCCCTCCATTTTAAATCAGATGTGCACAACTGCTTGCCAGTTACGTAGCACTCATTCATAGTTCTCCTGAGCATCCGAATTACCGTCTCCTTTTCCCCAGCTGTCCATCTCCCGCATCAGCGGCCCAGGTCAGGGCTAATGATTGCGGTTCGCATGCGGTCCCTTCTGTGCGAGCTGGAGTCCTTCTCTTCACCACCTCGACTTGTGGTCCATTCGTGTACACCTCAGCCGCAGCTTCGTCTGGACCTTTCACATGGTCCTAAGGACTCCGTTAACCCTGTGGCTCTCCGCTGTCACTTCCTCTCGATTCTTCACGTGTTCCGGGGCTCTGAAGTGATTTACACCGATGGCTGATGGTCACGTTGGCTTTGTTCACGGCGGCCATATTGAACAGCATTCCTTAACCAATGGATGCAGTGTATTCACTGCAGAGCTGGTGGCCATTTCTGGTGCACTTCAGTATCTCTGTTCGTGCCCTGGGGAGTCTTTCCTTTTTATGTACTGACTCCTTGAGCAGCCTGAAAACTATCGACCAGTGCTACCCTCGTCATCCTTTGGTAGTGTCCATCCAGGAATCCATCAATACCCTGGAACGGTCCAGTCATTAAGTGGTGTTCGTCTGGACCCCTGGTCATATCGGAATCCCAGGAAATTAACTTGCTGACAGGCTGGCCAAACAGGATACATGGAAAGCACTTCTGGAGATGGGCATTCCCGCAACTGACCTGCGTTCGTTATTACGCTGCAAGGTTTTTCAGCTCTGGGAGGTGGAATGGCAAAATCTCAGTACACACAACAAACTGTGAGCCATTAGGTGGCGCAGTGGTTAGCACACTGGACTCGCATTCGGGAGGACGACGGTTCAATCCTGTCTCCGGCCATCCTGATTTAGGTTTTCTGTGATTTCCCTAAATCGTTTCAGGCAAATGCCGGGATGGTTCCTTTGAAAGGGCACGGCCGATTTCCTTCCCAATCCTTCCCTACCCCGAGCTTGCGCTCTGTCTCTAATGACCTCGTTGTCGACGGGACGTTAAACACTAACCACCACCACCACCATTAAGGGGACCATGAATGTGTGGAAGTCCTCGATGAGGGCCTCTTGCAGGGGCTCCGTGGTTCTCTTCCGGCTCCGCATTGCTTGTATCTGGGTGACCCACAGCTGCCTCCTGCACTCTGAAGACCTGCCTGAGTGTCGGTGTAGTGCCCTGTTGACAGTGGCCCATATTCTTCTGCTCTTGCCTTCTTTGGCTGCCCTGCGACTTCATCTTCGGTTGTCAGACTCTTTATCATTGATTTTAGCAGACAACACCTCATAGCTGGTTTGGTTTTACATTTCATCCGTGAGGGTGGGTTTTATCATTCAATCTGAGCTTTAGTGCACACCCTTTGTCCCTCTATGTCCTCCACCCCATTGCTTTTGGGGTGGAGGTTTTAATGTGTTGCAGGGTGGCTGGCTGGCTTTTCTTTTTTATTTTTGTGGTCGGCCAGCCACTGTAATCTGCTTCCTTGTTTTACTCTCTTCTAACTGTTTCTTGCATTTCTCTGTTTTCTGGTCCTTTTGTTCCTTTTAGTGTTAGATGCCTTTCCTTTGTTCTTGTGGCCTTTCCTTTCTTTCTGTTTTGTGTTATACGTCTTGTCTGTTTTACTCTCACACTTGTGACATTGTTTTATTAGGAACAAGGGGCCAATGACCTAGTAGTTTGGTCCCTTCCCCCCTCTTTTAAACCAACAAACCAACCAACATCCTTAGCTTCCCCACACACTGCATCCCACATGAGGAGGTGCCTAGCTTTTAAACTGTCCCACCACTCTGTGGATACCTTAAACTCCACAGTTCCAAGCTCTTTAGCGACTTTTGGAGCCTCACACTGCAATATGCGTCCAGACAAAGTTAAGTTTCTTGCTTGTACTCTTACTAACCATTCCCATACTATCTTGTTAATTTCCTATCTTCTTTGCCTTTCTTTTGATTTGCCTGTTTTCTTTAATCCATTCATCCTGTGTCTTATCCTTTTTCCAAAAGTCTCATAAATTTTTTTTTTCATCGCATTTGATGTGCACCATTATTTCACGCTCAGAGTGTTTGTCGTTCTCATTCGGCTTGATTACCTTAACCTTTTTATTTAGTGTTACCAACATGTACTTTTTATTCAACATCATTTTCTCACTTAAAAGTGTAGATGTAAAAATTTAGAAGAGGAAAACTTTTTAAGATCTGGCACACTAAAACAATCCCAGAAAACTGGAAGATTGCCTTAATTCGCCCACTTCATAAAATTGGGGAGTAGATGCTTATCAACAATTACAGAGTAATTTTGTTTCCACCCTTAGAATACAAAATCTTATTGAAAGCCACTCTGAATAAATTAAATCCTTCGTTAAATAAACAAATTGGAAAGTATTAAGCATGATTTACAATTAGCAAAAAATTAGATATATGAAAATATCAAAGATTGGTTTTAAAGGCATATGATTCAATAGACAGACTCTCTCCTCGAAACCGTGAAGGAATTTGCAGTAGATGGGAAAACTCTGGAAATAACTAAACACTATTTTACACACCCAGTATTTAAAATTAAATTTCTTTTGACAACATCCAGTCCATTCCAGATTGCATCAGGAATCAAGCAAGGGGACTTTTTGTCACCTTTATTATTAAATTGTGTTCTGGAAAGGTTATAAATGAATGGAAAATAGGGGAAGAAAAACAGAATGTGAATAACTAAATAAAGTGTGGCAGATAGAAAGATACAATAAATTGCTTGGCTTTGACAGACAGTCTGTAATAATAGATGGGACCTAGAGAATGCAAAGCAAGTACTAGAACTACTGAAGAAAAAGACAGCTGAAGAGGCAGGTCTGCAAATATCTTTTGAAAAGACTGAATATGTGGTCAGTGAAAGTAATTCAGCAAGAATTTTAAAAACAAAGTATGACAACATAAACAAAACAGTCAGCTTTAAATATCTGGGTAAAAATATAAAGATAAAAAGTGAAAAAAGCAATTAAAATCTGCATTGAGAAAATGAAAGAGTGTACATGAAAATGAGAAATCTGTATATTAAAAATGTCTTCCTGAAGATGTTAAATTAAGGCGTAATGAACCATGGACCTTGCTGTTGGTGGGGAGGCTTGTGTGCCTCAGCGATACAGATAGCCATAGCGTAGGTGCAACAACAACGGAGGGTAACTGTTGAGAGGCCAGACAAACGCTTGGTTCCTGAAAAGGGGCAGCAGCCTTTTCAGTAGTTGCAGGGGCAACAGTCTGGATGATTGACTGATCTGGTCTTGTAACACTAACTGAAACGGCCTTGCTATACTGGTACTGCGAATGGTTGATAGCAAGGGGAAACTACAGCCGTAATTTTTCCTGAGGGCATGCAACTTTACTGTACGGTTAATGATGATGGCGTCCTCTTGGGTAAAATATTCCGGAGGTAAAATAGTCACCCATTCGGATCTCCGGGCGGGGACTACTCAAGAGGACGTCGTTATCAGGAGAAAGAAAACTGGCGTTCTACGGATCGGAATGTGGAATGTCAGGTCCCTTAATCGGGCAGGTAGGTTAGAAAATTTAAAAAGGGAAATGGATAAGTTAAAGTTAGATATAGTGGGAATTAGTGAAGTTCGGTGGCAGGAGGAACAAGACTTTTGGTCAGGCGAATACAGGGCTATAATTAAAAAGTCAAATGGCGGTAATGCAGGAGTAGGTTTAATAATGAATAAAAAAAATAGGAATGCGGGTGAGCTACTACAAACAGCATAGTGAACGCATTATTGTGGCCAAGATAGACACGAAGCCCACGCCTACTACAGTAGTACAAGTTTATATGCCAACGAGCTCTGCAGAAGATGAAGAAATTGAAGAAATGTATGATGAAATAAAAGAAATTATTCAGATAGTGAAGGGAGGCGAAAATTTAATAGTCGTGGGTGACTGGAATTCGGTAGTAGGAAAAGGGAGAGAAGGAAACGTAGTAGGTGAATATGGATTGGGGGTAAGAAATGAAAGAGGAAGCTGGCTGGTAGAACTTTGTGCAGAGCATAACTTAATCATAACTTAATGGTTCAAGAATCATGAAAGAAGGTTGTATACATGGAAGAACCCTGGGTAAGACAGAGATTTAGGAACCAGGTTTTAAATTGTAAGACATTTCCAGGGGCAGATGTGGACTCTGACCACAATCTATTGGTTATGAACTGTAGATTAAAACTGAAGAAACTGCAAAAAGGTGGGAATTTAAGGAGATGGGACCTGGATAAACTAACTAAACCAGAGGTTGTACAGAGTTTCAGGGAGAGCGTAAGGGAACAAATGGCAGGAATTGGGGAAAGAAATACAGTAGAAGAAGAATGGGTAGCTTTGAGGGATGAAGTAGTGAAGGCAGCAGAGGTTCAAGTAGGTAAAAAGACGAGGGCTAATAGAAATCATTGGGTAACAGAAGAAATATTGAATTTAATGGCTGAAAGGAGAAAATATAAAAATGCAGTAAATGAAGCAGGCAAAAAGGAATACAAACGCCTCAAAAATGAGATCGACAGGAAGTGCAAAATGGCTAAGCATGGATGGCTAGAGGATAAATGTAAGGATGTAGAGGCTTATCTCACTAGGGGTAAGATAGATACTGCCTACAGGAAAATTAAGGAGACCTTTGGAGGAAAGAGAACCACTTGTATGAATATCAAGAGCTCAGATGGCAACCCAGTTCTAAGCAAAGAAGGGAAAGCAGAAAGGTGGAAGGAGTATATAGAGGGTCTATACAAGGGCGATGTACTTGAGGACAATAGTATGGAAATGGAAGAGGATGTAGATGAAGATGAAATGGGAGATATGATACTGTGTGAAGAGTTCGACAGATCACTGAAAGACCGGAGTCAAAACAAGGCGCCCGGAGTAGACAACATTCCATTAGAACTACTGACGGCCTTGGGAGAGCCAGTTCTGACAAAACTCTACCATCTGGTGAGCAAGATGTATGAGACAGGCGAAATACCCTCAGACTTCAAGAAGAATATAATACTCCCAATCCCAAAGAAAGCAGGTGTTGACACATGTGAAAATTACCAAACTATCAGTTTAATAAGTCACAGCTGCAAAATACTAACGCGAATTCTTTACAAACGAATGGAAAAACTAGTAGAAGCCGACCTTGGGGAAGATCAGTTTGCATTCCATAGAAATATTGGAACACGTGAGGCAATACTGATCCTACGGCTTATCTTAAAAGCTAGATTAAGGAAAGGCAAATCTACGTTTCTAGCATTTGTAGAATTAGAGAAAGCTTTTGACAATGTTGACTGGAATACTCTCTTTCAAATTCTGAAGGTGGCAGGGGTAAAATATAGGGAGCGAAAGGCTATTTACAATTTGTATAGAAACCAAATGGCTGTTATAAGAGTTGAGGGACATGAAAGGGAAGCAGTGGTTGGGAAGGGAGTGAGGCAGGGTTGTAGCCTCTCCCCGATGTTATTCAATCTGTATATTGAGCAAGCAGTGAAGGAAACAAAAGAAAAATTCGGTGTAGGTATTAAAATCCATGGAGAAGAAATAAAAACTTTGAGGTTTGCCGATGACATTATAATTCTGTCAGAGACAGCAAAGGACTTGGAAGAGCAGTTGAACGGAATGGACAGTGTCTTGAAGGGAGGATATAAGATGAACATCAACAAAAGCAAAACGAGGATAATGGAATGTATTCGAATTAAGTCGGGTGATGTTGAGGGTATTAGATTAGGAAATGAGACACTTAAAGTAGTAAAGGAGTTTTGCTATTTGGGGAGCAAAATAACTGATGATGGTCGAAGTAGAGAGGATATAAAATGTAGACTGGCAATGGGAAGGAAAGCGTTTCTGAAGAATAGAAATTTGTTAACATCGAGTATTGATTTAAGTGTTAGGAAGTCGTTTCTGAAAGTATTTTTATCGAGTGTAACCATGTATGGAAGTGAAACATGGACGATAAATAGTGTAGACAAGAAGAGAATAGAAGCTTTCGAAATATGGTGCTACAGAAGAATGCTGAAGATTACGTGGGTAGATCACATAAGTAATGAGGAGGTGTTGAATATGATTGGGGAGAAGAGAAGTTTGTGGCACAACTTGACTGGAAGAAGGGATCGGTTGGTAGGACATGTTCTGAGGCATCAAGGGATCACCAATTTAGTATTGGAGGGCAGCGTGGAGGGTAAAAATCGTAGAGGGAGACCAAGAGATGAATACACCAAGCAGATTCAGAAGTATGTAGATTGCAGTAGGTACTGGGAGATGAAGAAGCTTGCACAGGATAGAGTAGCATGGAGAGCTGCATCAAACAAGTCTCAGGACTGAAGACCACAACAACAGCAACAGTTGTAAAACCAGAAGTCCCCCGAGTCAGAGGGGTTGCTTTTATCTCGATGCAGAATGGCATCGAAGAGTTAGACAAGAAAGAAGAACCTTGCAAAAAATATTAACTCCAGTCGAGAACAAAAATGACAGTTTGAGGTCAAGTATGGAAATACACTTGTTCTTCCCTAAAATAACACATGAGATTGGTGCAACACATGTTACACTCCATGGACATCTAGAGAAAATGAAGAAAGATTAACAAAGGAGATCCACACGTTCATCTACATGATGTAAACAAAGGGAATGGATGGGAAGGCAAGACAAAAAAGGACTTAGAAAAAATGCAGATTGCACAGGACACAAAGAAAAACAGAAAAACTGGAGCAAAGTGGTCAGATGAGGTGAAAACACCTCATTCCGTGAAAATGAAAGTTTTGTAGAAGGATGAAGGAACAAAGAAATATTTATCTTGATGTGGTCCTTAGTTAGCCTGAAACAAAATAAATAAGAAAAAGAATGCAGAAATGTAAATAGAAATTACTTACTGAACATCTTCATTCTTATAAATGAGTCCTACTATTGTATACATAAATCTTTTAGAATATACACCTTGACAGATTACGAAGGTAATTCAAAGAGGGCACTATAAAATCGGAACAAGACTGATACTTAGGTTGAAATAGTATCACCAGAAGAGAGATGGCATTTTAGTGACTTAATGGTTTTTATGATCTCTTTGACAGTTGATTGGAAAACTGATATTGCTGGTAGAGCATGCATTGTTCGTCTAAGTGAATGAAATGGATTTGCTTTCATTTTGTCTCCCTGTGTTTTGAATTGCTGTCAGCAAGAATTCGTTGAGTGTAGTGGGCAATGATTTAAGGAAACTGCATATCATTTGCCTTTCCAGGTTTATTTTTTTTATTCCTAATAAAATACCAAACTGGCCTTGTTTTTGTCATGACATTTTGTCTGTTTGATGACACAGTGAAGAATTTTGCAGTACTGCCTGTAGGACATTTTTAAGCCTTGATTAGTTAGTCACTGGCATTAAATAAAGCTCTCTCTTCTTGACAAAAGATACTTTGAACCCCCTTTTTCTTGGCTTCTACTGTAATTTTCCCTGTCCCATAGTAAAGCATTCATAATGCTGTAAGAATATTTTTAGGAAAGAATTAATTGTTGCATCTATTGTGTGCCCTTCATCATATTCTTTCTATTTTTCATCCTGTAAATTCTCTGAGTAGTGTGTACCATTTAAGAGTATGTACAATGTTACTTTCCCATTCTTAATTCAATCTGGTTGATGGCATTATTGCTGTAATTTGACCATCGTGATCTGATAAACCATTCATATGAGGCCCACATCTATTTCATGAAAAACAGTGTGATTTAGAAATAAATTATCAATTGCTGTTGTAGCATGGTCTCCTATCCTTGTTGGAAATGTTTCTGTGGGGATCAAACCAAAGCTTTACACCATTTACCGATGTTGCTGTTATCATCATGTTAGTCATTTGACCAGAATTCTGTCTTCTTCCCATTTCATTTCACTTATCCCTCCTGAATCTAACCTTGTCCTGTTCATTTTCTCTTCTGATTCTTAGTTTTCCCTTACGTCATTGTCTCCTAACATTCCACACTCTAATTCATACCTTATGCGATCTCTTCCTGATAACTTCATAGGCTGTCCTCACCCAGAGATCAAAGTGAGGAGCTAGTAGAATTCTTCAGAATTTGTTGCTCATTCTTCCACCATTAGAGGCAGTTTGAATTTTAATTCAAAATCTAGGCAGTGGTTAAGGTTGAACCTAGGACCTTTGGATTGGTTGTTAAAGATGCTACCCTTAATGGATAGCCTTAAGCCCTGTGTCTATAAAGTAAGTCCCATAACTTGTGACCAGAAATTTTGCTGTTGCCGGATTGCCATTGTCACAAATTCTGATTATATGACAGATTATGCCTTCTCTGTGAGAAAATATTTAACTGCTGCTTTCAAAGAACTCAGTTTGGGTGGTTATGGTGTAATGCAATTAACTAAAACTAGCTTTGGATTACATAATAAGAGTCAGCAACATAATGATACATTTTTATGTATTTATTTGCATTTCTTTTTTCAGGGACGGTACTACTGATGTTACTAGAACAATTCATTTTGGAACCCCTACTCAGTTTGAAAAGGAATGTTTTACTCGTGTTTTCAAGGGACAGTTTTTCATGGGGACAAGTGTGTTCCCAACTAAAATAAAGGTAATTAAAACGTCAGTAAAATATCAGTTAAAATAATATAATGGTCAGGAGAAAATTCAGTGATCTTTCCACCATGCATGGTCCACAGTGTACTTTTGTAAAGATGTATACTCTTGATTGCTGAGAATTTCAAAATATACATAATGATTCATGTGCACAGTAACCTGAATGAGTATATCCATTTCATGGTATGAAAAAAAAATAATAAAAAAAAATCACATAACCGTTTCCATCCTGAACTAGACCCTCCACACAGTGCAGGTCAAGTGCCACAACATACAATAGTGCATTCATTACATTGCATCATTTGAAACAGGACAAAATTGCAACTCATCAGACCACACTACATGCCCTCAGTCAGCTACATCCTTCTCCTGTGCTGTTTGGCCCATTGAAGATGTTTTGTTTTATGTGTCACTGTGAGCAATGGCCTTTTGCAAAGTACCTAACTCCAAATGTCCATTGCATGCAGTGCCATTTGAAATGTTCACTCAGAGACTGGTGGACATGCGGCTGTATTTACTGATGGCCAGCAGTTCCTGGTAGATTGGAAATCAATTGTCATGGAAAAGACATGAAACTGGTCCCTGTTGTAAGAGTTTTTTTTTATGCTCACTTTTCTTACACCATGTGTGGTAACCATTCGTTGTAGGCACATTGGACAGTCCAAATTAATATGCTAATAAATTGAACAACTTCATTTGTGTTGTGGTCATGGTCATGTTCAAACACTAAGGCTCTATTTTTGCCATTCTGTCACGTCTCCATGTTGAAGCATCTTTCTGCCTTAACCATACAGCTGGCTGGTACACGCATGCATTTAGTTAGCAGCGGAGGGTGGCATGACTGCCTGGTATCAATTTTACACCATCTGCAGCACTCTAAAGTGACTTGTGTGTTCTTTTAAGGGGGTGACTCATATTTTGTGTGGTGGGCTTATATCGGTGATTACTGGAGTGGGACATGCTGAGTGGACGACAAAACAGGTGTTGCACTTGTCTTTACGTGTATATGATCCAAGAGACAAGAGATATGATGTAGGGGCTGCATAAGAATATTTCAGTATTTTGGAGAGAATATTCCCTTATTTCACTGAATAATGATAAGCAGTTTAACCATAGTATAAGCAGTTAAACCGTAGTATACAGTGTGGTCCAGATGGTCTATCCTGGGTTGGTTGTGTGTGAGGAGGGGTTTATCCCATGGATCTGACTTGCATGTGTGGCATGGGTATTGACATCATAGAAGTGTACAACACCAGAGAACTGTTAGTGGAATATATAAGAGTGACTGTGAAGGGTTTTTTAGACACTGTCAGAGTGAAGGAATTGTTGGCGTTGGTAGGCTTGATGCATATTGTGGAGCCATCAGAGAGGTGGAGGTCATGACCAAGTGAAATGGAAGGGAGAGAAGCTGTTGGGGCTGAGGAGTAGTAAGTACAATGTTATGTAGATTGTAGGAGGGAATGGAAGGGAAAAGGGAAAAAGGGCGGGGGGGAGGGGAGGGGAGGGTAGGAAGAGCTGTTGATATCAACTGCATCAAGACTGTATGCAGGCAGAATCAGCATTGACGAGTGAAAACGAATGCCAGACCAGGACTCGAGCCAGGGACCTCCCGCTACTAGGCAGTTGTGTTAACCAATGCGCCACATGGATGCAGCTAAACGCAATGTTTATCACAGTTGCACAGACTGTCTTGGCACACTTCTCATCCAACCCGCATTTCCACCTAGCGTCACCTATCCACAGTCCCTATCAATGTCCTTCATGCTCATTAATTTGAGTTTCACGCAGGAGGTAGACATAATTGTGCATCCGCTCTGAAGCTAATGGATTAATTGCCCATCGAGGTGAATCAATTATATTAACGTGTAGTGTCTGTTCTTTTGCACACAACAGTAGATATGGGATATTGCTTGTGTAGGTCAGCTGTCATTTGTGTTGCAGATCCAAAGAGTACTCTGATACACAGTATATTCTGGATTGGAAATGGCGGAATGTGGAATTCAGGTACCTGTCTGTGCTGGTGAGATTTATTAACACAGTGTGCTCATTTGTCCCATCTCATGATCTATACTGTTCAGTAAGCACAAAGGAACCACACGATTCTTCTCGATTTTTGTCAGAAATTGTATGTTGGGATTCTGTTGAAGCATGGCAATGGCTTCTCTTCATACGAGGTGCATTCAAGTTCTAAGGCCTCCGATGTTTTTTCTAATTAACTACTCACCCGAAATCGATGAAACTGGCATTACTTCTCGACGTAATCGCCCTGCAGACATACACATTTTTCACAACGCTGACGCCATGATTCCATGGCAGCGGCGAAGGCTTCTTTAGGAGTCTGTTTTGACCACTGGAAAATCGCTGAGGCAATAGCAGCACGGCTGGTGAATGTGCGGCCACGGAGAGTGTCTTTCATTGTTGGAAAAAGCCAAAAGTCACTAGGAGCCAGGTCAGGTGAGTAGGGAGCATGAGGAATCACTTCAAAGTTGTTATCACGAAGAAACTGTTGCGTAACGTTAGCTCGATGTGCGGGTGCGTTGTCTTGGTGAAACAGCACACGCGCAGCCCTTCCCGGACGTTTTTGTTGCAGTGCAGGAAGGAATTTGTTCTTCAAAACATTTTCGTAGGATGCACCTGTTACCGTAGTGCCCTTTGGAATGCAATGGGTAAGGATTACGGCCTCACTGTCCCAGAACATGGACACCATCATTTTTTCAGCACTCGCGGTTACCCGAAATTTTTTGGTGGCGGTGAATCTGTGTGCTTCCATTGAGCTGACTGGCGCTTTGTTTCTGGATTGAAAAATGGCATCCACGTCTCATCCATTGTCACAACCGACGAAAAGAAAGTCCCATTCATGCTGTCGTTGCATGTCAACATTGCTTGGCAACATGCCACACAGGCAGCCATGTGGTCGTCCGTCAGCATTCGTGGCACCCACCTGGATGACACTTTTCGCATTTTCAGGTCGTCATGCAGGATTGTGTGCACAGAACCCACAAAAATGCCAACTCTGGAGGCGATCTGTTCAACAGTCATTCGGTGATCCCCCAAAACAATTCTCTCCACTTTCTCGATCATGTCGTCATACCGGCTTGTGCGAGCCCGAGGTTGTTTCGGTTTGTTGTCACACGATGTTCTGCCTTCATTAAACTGTCGCACCCACGAACGCACTTTCGACATATCCATAACTCCATCAACACATGTCTCCTTCAACTGTCGATGAATTTCAATTGGTTTCACACCACGCAAATTCAGAAAACGAATGGTTGCACACTGTTCAAGTAAGGAAAACGTCGCCATTTTAACTATTTAAAACAGTTCTCATTCTCGCCGCTGGCAGTAAAATTCCATCTGCCGTACGGTGCTGCCATCTCTGGGACGTATTGACAATGAACGCGGCCTCATTTTAAAAAAATGCGCATGTTTCTATCTCTTTCCAGTCCAGAGAAAAAAAAATCGGAGGCCTGAGAACTTCAATGCACCTCGTATGTTACTGCGAAGAGGTGTGATAATTGGGATGACTGTTGAAACTCATAATACTTCTGTGAGTCTCCTGGTAAAATGTACATTAACACTTTTAGTAGAGGCTATTATGCTGTGCTGCACTTTTCTACATTTTTACTTTTAGTGGAGTTTTTAAAACTGTGCTGCATTTTTGTAAAACTTTAATTTTCTACATGTACATACGTATTCCGCAAGCCATCATAAAACGCATAACAGAAGGTACTCCATACCATTACTAGTCAATTTCCTTTCCTGTTACACTCACACATAGTGCAAGGGAAAAATGACTGTCCTTATGCCTCTGTATGAGTCCTAATTTCTTATATCTTTGTGGTCCTTACACAAAATATATATTTGAAGCAGTAGAATCATTCTGCAGTCAGCTTCAAATGATGGTTCTCTAAATTTTCTCATTAGTGTTCCTTGAAATGAACATCACCGTTTTGTCCAGGCAATCCCTTTTCAATTCCTGAAGCATCTCCAGAAGATGTTTGAATCTATTGGTAACAGAGCTAGCAGCCCACCTCTGAATTGCTTCATTGTCTTCTTTTAATCCAATCTGGTGCAGATCCCAAACATTCAAGCAGTACTCAAGAATATGTCTCACTAGTGTCCTGTATGCAGCCTCCTTTACAGATGAACCACACTTTCCCAAAATTCTCCCAATAAACTGAAGTCAGCCATTCACGTTCCCTACCAGAATCCTCACATACAAATTACATTTCATAACTCTGTGCAATGTTATGCTCTAGTATTTAGACAATGAGATTGTGTCAAGCGGGACACTACTAATGCTGTGCCAAAAGGGTTTGTATCCTACTCATTCACATTAACTTATATTTTTCTGCTTTTAGAGCTAGCTGCCATTCACCAGACAAACTAGAACTTTTGTCTTAGTCATCTCTTATCCTCTTACAGTCACACAATGATGACACCTTCCCATACATCACAGCATTATCAGCAAATAACCGAACAATCGCAGATTGCTGATGACCCTCTCTGGCGGTCGTTTCACATTTCCTTGTGGCAGTGCCTGACGATACCCTTGTCTCTGATGGACAATTACTGCCAAGAAACGCACTTGACATACTGGGTTCTATTACTTAAGAAGTCTTTGAGGCACTCATATATCTGGGAACCTATTCCATATGCCCGTACCCTCATCAAGTCTGCAGTGGGGCACAGTGACAAATGCTTTTCAGAAATACAGGATATGGAATCTGCTTGTTGCTATTCAGCTATAATTCACTGTACATCATAAGAAAAAGGCAAGCTGAGTTTCACTTGAGTGATACTTTCTGAAACTGTGATGATTCTTGGACATAAGCTTCTCGGTCGTAAGGAAATGTATTACATTGGAACTCTGAACATGTTCAAGAATTCTACAGCAAACCAATTTAAATGACTTGTCTTTTTCCAGACATTTGGGACTTCATCTTGGGCAAGAGATTCACTATAAAAGCAAGCCAAGTAAGGGCCAATACTGTAGAGTACTCTTTGTGAAACCGAATTGGGATTTCAGCTGGACCTGGTGATTTGTTTTCAACTCTTTCAGTTGTTTGACTATGGCAGGGATGCTTATTATTATGTCATCTGTATGGGAGTCTACTTGATGGTCAAATGACAAGTATGTTTGTGAGGGTCTCCTGCATGAGTGATTTCTTAAACACAAAGTTTAAAACTTCGTCCTTTGTTTTTCTACCTTCAACTGCCCCAACAGACTGGTCAACGAATGGCTGGATGGAAGCCTTAGATTCTCTTAGTGATCTTACATAAAACCAGAATTTTCTCGGGTTCTCAGCTAGATCTTGTGTTAAGGTATGAGGTGGTAGTAATTCTATGCTTCTTGCATAGATCTTTTCACAAATGCACTAAACTTTGCATGTAGTCAGTTGTGTGTTCTCTTTTGGACTGTGATTTACAGTCTGTGTAAACTTTTCCCATGATTCCTCTGTGCTTATCTTACTGCAACTAAGTAATGTCAGTTCATTGTCTGAGTGAGTGCTCGCAACTGATTACCTGCTCTTTCTTGCAGAAACTCCCTCCTAGCCTTCTTGGCTGATTTATTAACTTTTTGCCACCATATTCACTATGTCATGATCACTAATCCCCACCTGTTTACTGACACTGCCGATAAGGTATGGCCTGTTTGTAGCTACAAGATCATTGCATGTGAGCTACTGAATTAGCGGCTTAAGACTGTTTTCGGAAAAGTGTTCAGAAGTACTTTGCAAGACTGTCTTTGTGTACACCCTCCAATGAATCCACAGATGTCCCAGTCTACATTTGGTAGGTTAAAGTAGTCCTCAACTAAAGTGCGCGTCATTTATATTGGCGGCCGAGTTTAGGTTCGTTCTGCGCATCTGACGTCACAAAACACAGTCAGCCAATGAACAGAGAACGACGTTGCCAGAGCTCGACTGCAGTGCAGAGCACGGACGAGTGTCTTCAGTTCTAGAAACGTTGAGTCATAAATAAAGTAATTGAACGAAAGCAATGTCTTGATAGCAGACTTTCTTTTATAGAAAGTTTGGAAAAAGCATTCTTTATACCAATTGCTTCATATTCTATTAATTAATTAAACCAAACAAGCAATAAGACTCCTAATTCAGGCGATAGCGAGGAAAGGTGTTTGTATCAATCTCACGAACCGCTTTTTCGCAATAAAGAACAGCGGCAATTGTTTATTTCCTATTGTACTTCGACGAAGCGTGAGTAATTCATAGTCATACCAACAGTGTTTGCCAGTATTTTGCGTGACGTGTTATAGCCCTCACAGCGTAGGGTAGTTTAATGAGCCGCCATAGCGTAACGGTTAAGGTGTTGGGCTGCTATGCGTAAGATTGTGAGTTCAAATCTTGTGCGGTGCTTTATATTTTCATTATTTGAAAACAATATCGAAGTGCCTTATTTCACGAATTATATTCGTTTGAATGCAATTTTTTGAAATTTCTAGTGCTTTGTCTCTTCATTAACCCTTTCACTGCTGCAGACACGTGCTCCCCGCATTCCGCGCTGTGCGCGATTTTGTCATCACTGCACTGCTCGCCTGTGCAGACACATTGTGTTCCCACTGCTTTGACACACTTATAATTAGATTTCACAAAAACTATTTGGCCCAAAAATTTGATTTTTACACTTCTTCTTGACTGGTACCTTCCCTCCATAAATGACTTAATTTTGTTTCGATGTTCAACGCAGTTATTACGCAGCATTAAATGTAGTAAACCATTGCACGAAATTTTGAAGAGTTTGCAGAGGTAGAAGTCCGTAGCGTATACTTTCCGTATGGTTGATTTTAGTTGCCACAATGTTGAGAATGAAATGTGGACAAGATACCTAAATTTCATATAAAATTTACTGTATAACAATATCTCATTTAATTTAAGTACCACATAGGTGTCGTATGTAATATTGAGAAATATTCCATCTTTCGCGACTGTAATAAAAGTTTTATTTACACCGGACGCGTTTGGCTTTATTTTAAAGCACTTCAGTCAATGAAAGGTATGGCACATACACAATGGTACGCATGTTCTCTTTCTTGTTTTTGTTCCACAGTCACAGTTTTACCAATGGTACTGAAATACTTCTGCAACTGTAATAAGTGACTTATTTAGACCAGACGCGTTTCTCTCTTTTGAAGCATCTTCAGTGGATAGTATTTTGTCTCCTCCATTGCCAAGTCACCTTTCGTAGTTTTGTGCTGCGGTAAAACAATATTCAACGTTTGTGTTGGCTGATCAGTGTTTTAGCAAATAAATGTTTGTGTGTGCCACACACAAAAATTATATTTCACATAGCTCAGAGCACTTCACTGATAGACGGTATATTCAAGTCCTAATGTTTTTGTAAGTCCACAGTTTTGTTTAATGTATTTTGTCTACTTCCTTTTGATTGATTGAAGTGCTTTAAAATAAAGCCAAACGTGCTCAGTGTAAATAAAACTTTTGTTACAGTCGCGAAAGACGGAATATTTCTCAATATTACATACGACACCTATGTGGTATTTAAATGAGATATTGTTATACAGTAAATTTTATATGAAATTGTGGCAACTAAAATCGACCATACGGAAAGTATACTCTATGGACTTTTACCTCTGCAAACTCTTCAAAATTTCGTGCAATGGTTTACTATATTTAATGGGGCATAATAACTGCGTTGAACATCGAAACAAAATTAAGTCATTTATGGGGGGAAAGTATCAGTCAAGAAAATGTATAAAAATCTAATTTTTGGGCCAAATAGTTTTTGTGGAATCGAATGATAAGAGTGTCAAAGCAGTCGGAACACGATGTGTCTGCACAGGCGAGCAGTGCAGTCACAAAATCGCGCACAGCGCGGAATGCAGGGAGCACGTCTTTGAAGCAGCGGAAGGGTTAATGCGGCCATGGTGGCTTTCATTCATGAACTGCGCGCTCCCCCCTAAACGTAAGCTTGCGAACTATGCTATACTATGGCGCTGCTTCTATTGGCGCGTGTGTCGTGTGCAACTGGCAACGCAGCAATCTCCCGCGTCTGGGCGGGCATGCGCGAGCCGCCAAGATAAAAGAATTCAACTATAGTATTGCATGATCTCAGTATTTATGTAGACTTTGAGTGACTCTGTAACTGTCACAGTGGAATTGGGTTGCCAGTAAAAACATCCAACAATCAACATAGTTTCGCCTAGGCGTGTTATACACGACCCAATAACATCACTGTCACACTCAAATTTGACCTCAATAGTGACAATATTTTTGTTGATTGCATTGAACACTTCCCCCTTCTGTGGCATCTAATCTGCCTTTCCAATATATACATTCCATGATTCCCTAGATATTTAAGAGCTTTTCTACTTCAGTTTCAGCCAGCTCTTGGTCCCAAGAGTAATTTAAGCTTGAGAACTTTCCTGGAGTACAGTAAACTCAGGAACTTTGGTACAAATACTTCAGCAATTTACTGATAAAATTTTTATATTCAGTCTCTTTACTCTGAGTGCGGTCTCGCTTCGCTACCTGCTTATCAACCAGCGAGTGTTCATTAGAGCAACTCAAACTACCGCCTAACCAAGAAGCAGCCCATTTGCACTCCATAAGTAGTCTACTCCCTGTGTAGCTGCTTCGTTTGCGTAGCGCATCCCTGACCTGTCTAAGGAGTCCAACAAATCCCCACCCAATAACGCAGGTCCATAAATCTGCAGCCAAGACTGTCAGAGTCGACAATGTCTTTGGTTGAGGCCTTCCACTCGGCTCCAGATAAAGGATCCCAACCAACTCTGGGAACACTTTGAGTATGGCATGACAGTGTTACATTGCAGTAATAAAGACAGTCAAAGAAATATTTGTCAATTAAGTATGTGAACTTGTACATGAACCTCATCCTCACTATCCAGTCATGACAAGCAAGTAATTGTGTTACATGCTTCCACTCATAATGTGACAACCGTAAGAATTATATTGAAGTGTTAGCATACCACAGATCACACCCAAGAAAGTGCATGCAAAAGTAGCTGTAACCTGTGTTTTTCATACTAGATCATTACATGGCCATACAATATAAGCAAGCTTTTGGTGAATCTAAACCAGTTTGATACTGATGAAGTTGATTTGTGCTAATAGCAATATTTATTTCACTCTTTAGGGAAACTGCTTGGATACATTAGCGAGAAAATATCTGTGGGATGTTGGATTAGACTATTTACATGGAACAGGTCACGGTATTGGGTCATTTCTCAATGTTCATGAGGGACCCATGGGCATCTCTTGGCGAATTTATCCTGAAGATCCAGGCTTGCAAGAGGGAATGTTTCTATCGAATGGTAAGTAGCTTGGATACCTCTTGCCTCTTACTTATTGATGTATATTTTGCTGCCTCTCCAGCAATAAAAAACTATGCTACGTCATGTTACATTAGTTTTAAGTAATGAGGGAAAAATTTGAAATGAAAGGATGTTGTTGCAATAATTTCCAGGGCCTTATTGTGTCAAATCACAGATAAAAATTACAAGTGAACTAAAAAGTATTTTGTTGTTGAAGAGTACTGCTGCTACAAACAAAAGCACTTCTTAATCCATAAGGATAACAAAAGTTCAAAGACAATGTAAACACAATGTATATGGTATGGTGTTCCTGTGAAAGGAAAAATGGCAACAGCATAGGCCATATCCATTGCCAGCACGGTCCCCTGTAAAAAGATGTTACTTTCCTGGTTGGCCCTTGTGGGAGAAAGGGTGAGGGGGTGGCAGAAGAGACAGTGACGACTAGAGGGACTTGCAGACCTCGTCGATGATATAGTATGGGGAAGTCCAATGTCCAGTAGTGCTGAGGGCTCATTGAAGCAAAATTTTCGCAATAACTGCATGACTAGCAGAGTGGATGTCCAACTGGATGTCATCTTCGGTGATGACTCTGGGCACAGTGGGATCAGACAGCCTGCCAAACTCAGCACTTAATCAGTCAGAAAATAGCATTGGCAAAGTAGCCTGTAGATAAAGTAACTGTAAGGACTTCTTGGCATAAAGTGGACAAGGCCAGAATTGTTATGTGGTGTTGGGCTGTTGAGGATGCTGATGCTGTGACTCAGTCCTCTCTCATAGTACTATTGTTTGTGAGGGCTGTAATTTGGTGAGTCCATTACTGTATGGTAAAAATTTCCATCTCTCTTAGTTGCTTGATATACTGCTCATCATCTTTGTTACTAGATATCACAAGTGTTCTGTATAGAATCTGAATCAGCGGTAATTGGTATTGGGGACTTCGAATCGTGTCTCATTTTGAAAGGGTGGTCACAGTATTCAAGACTATCTATTATGGATTACCTTTGCTGGGCTTTGCGTGTCCACCAGGGTAGTGTAGAGTTAACGAACCTTTGAAAATCAGCAGGCTGAAGATATTTGAAGACAAACTTGTCAGGGGGATATTTGCAGCTGCCATTTTGACAAATAGTTAAAACAACACTTAGTCTCCTGTGGCTTATGTCAACAGCTCCGGTTCCTGTTTGGGGTAGCTAGTGCTCTGGCAGTATTTCAGCATTATCTCAAACAGATTACAGGGAAAATTCCAGACTACCTAGACAGTTAATTTTCACGTTATATTAAAAGCAGAAACCTCTTGTTTCATTTGAAACATTACAGACAAATGGGTTACAACTGAAATTGAAAAGTGCCTTTTACTTCAGCTGCTAGTGACATCTTAGACCAGGCATTTTCAAACTTGGTCGTGCCTCCCAGGGGTGTTGCAGCTTTGCAGTAGTTTCAGTAGTTTCGTAAAAATAATAATTTAGTTTATTTGCTTTCAGAACCATATGTGCACCAGTAGTGATATCTAATTGGCTGGCAAGCAAGTGTTGTTACTATGATAGTGTGGTAGATGGCAGTCCAATTGTACTATATGATCCATTTTATTCCGTAACAATCAGTTTGAAGATTATTTTCATGTATGCAGATAGTTTTTAGTAATTGTCACTTGTCTTTTGTGATTTGTGTTTCTCTGTCAGCATGAACAAATTTTTCAATTTAAGTACAAAATATGTTTTTCAAATGTATTGTGCAGTTCTAAAGACAGGAATAGATAAAAAATGCTGGAAGTATGATGACAGCTACTTGAATTTGGCTTTTAAATGTACTACTGTATGAAATGAGAAATGACCGCAGTATGTCATTTGTATCAAAGTCTGCTTTCTGATAACATGAAACTACATTTGGAATCAAATCATGGTAGTTTGACACACAGATTGTGAGACTGCTTTTCCCACAACTTAAAACAACTTTCAGTAAACAACCTACAATTCCCACAAAGGCTGTGTTTTCATCTCATAAAATTGTTTACCGTGTAACAAAGCACCAGAAACCTCACACCATACCAAAAAACCTTATTTTACCAGCTTCTATGGAAAGGGTATTTACTAGATAACAGAGTCAAATGCTGAACTACCAGCAAATGTGCCTTTATCAGACAACACTGTTAGTCATCAAATACTCAATATGGCTGATGTCATTAATGGATCAGATGGTTAAAACTGCAGACAACTACAGCAATTCACAACTAATTTATTAAATGCTGTTCATACATAACTACAGATTTCATGAAGACCTTCTTTGCTGCAGGAAAATAACTCTTGGAACAAAAGCAAAAACTTTGAAATACTACACTCTTTTATGAAAGGAAAAACATGAATTGGAAAATTGTGTGTACATGTGTACAGGTGGGTCATAGTATAGCTGGCCGTTACGTCAGACTACCAGTTATCAAAGTTGGCAACATCATTAAGATTCTGCCACTAGAGTTGAGATGTTTGCAAGGAATGTATGTTGATAAGCAGCTTGAACATATTTCCCTAATGTATGACAATAACGCTCACTGACTTTCACGTGATAGTGTCTCGAAAAGAGTGTATGAACTCAGGAACGAACTTTAGTGGTACTTTGTTAATGAGAAACATTCAAAGTTCTAAGAAGTTCATAGACAGTGATTGTTTGGAGTATGCCATACCTTTGTGACGTTGTTGAAAAACGTAATTCATTGAATGCATTCGTTCAATGTAATGAGACCAACAGTCTGCTACTGTCGGGCAAGATTTCAGCCTTCAGAAAGAAACTAATATTGTGAAAGAAAAAGCTGGATGATAAGGGTACACATTACATTTACCATGCCCTTAACACAGTTTTAGAAAACACTGACTTTCAGTTGAGTGAAGTAGTTCAGTCTGTGTTCATGAATCATTTAAGTAAATCCAGTGATTCCTTCCCGAAGTACTTTCCAGAACAAGTTGATCAACACAGCTATACAAAAGGATTTGTTCAGTACAGAACTTTTATCAAGACTTGCCGCTGAAGGACAAGAACAATTTATCAATATTTTTTCAGACTCCACATTGAAATTGAAGTAAGTTTGTATCACTACTAGAGTTTTGGAGCTTGAAACAGGAATATCCATTTGATAGTTTGTAACATCCTAGTTATTTGAGAGAGATTTGTCAGCATTGGCAGTCAACAACACAAAATAGAGATCATGAGTGGATGAGGAGAAACAGATGTGAGTTGCAATTTCCAATCTTGTTCAGATATTAGAATAACTGATGGGGAAGAACCAAGCTCATCCTTACCACTGATTTTGTAACAAGAATAAGATGTAATAACATTAAAAGTTGATTAAAATGTGTTATGTCAATAGTTAAAAAAAAGAAATAACTAGTCTTTTCGTTTTTTTGACCTAAGTTTCACCCCCATGAACCATGGACCTAGCCGTTGGTGGGGAGGCTTGCGTGCCTCAGCAATACAGATGGCCGTACCGTAGGTGCAACCACAACGGAGGGGTATCTGTTGAGAGGCCTTATCAGTAGTTGCAGGGGCAACAGTCTGGATGATTGACTGATCTGGCCTTGTGGCCTTGTAACATTAACCAAAACGGCCTTGCTGTGCTGGTACTGCGAACGGCTCAAAGCAAGGGAAAACTACAGCCGTAATTTTTCCCGAGGACATGCAGCTTTACTGTATGATTAAATGATGATGGCGTCCTCTTGGGTAAAATATTCCGGAGGTAAAATAGTCCCCCATTCGGATCTCCGGGCGGGGACTACTCAAGAGGACGTCGTTATCAGGAGAAAGAAAACTGGCGTTCTACGAATCGGAGCATGGAATGTCAGATCCCTTAATCAGGCAGGTAGGTTAGAAAATTTGAAAAGGGAAATGGATAGGTTGAAGTTAGATATAGTGGGAATTAGTGAAGTTCGGTGGCAGGAGGAACAAGACTTTTGGTCAGGTGATTACAGGGTTATAAATACAAAATCAAATAGGGGTAATGCAGGAGTAGGTTTAATAATGAATAAAAAAAATAGGAGTGCGGGTTAGCTACTACAAACAGCATAGTGAACGCATTATTGTGGCCAAGATAGACACAAAGCCCATGCCTACTACAGTAGTACAAGTTTACATGCCAACTAGCTCTGCAGATGATGAAGAAATAGATGAAATGTATGACGAGATAAAAGAAATTATTCAGGTAGTGAAGGGGGACGAAAATTTAATAGTCATGGGTGACTGGAATTCGTCAGTAGGAAAAGGGAGAGAAGAAAACATAGTAGGTGAATATGGATTGGGGGGAAAAAATGAAAGAGGAAGCTGCCTTGTAGAATTTTGCACAGAGCATAACTTAATCATAGCTAACACTTGGTTCAAGAATCATAAAAGAAGGTTGTAT
This sequence comes from Schistocerca nitens, assembly GCF_023898315.1. Classification (NCBI taxonomy): domain Eukaryota; kingdom Metazoa; phylum Arthropoda; class Insecta; order Orthoptera; family Acrididae; genus Schistocerca; species Schistocerca nitens. The sequence continues at coordinate 720,904,360 of NC_064618.1, forward strand.
ACCTGGAAGAATCCTGGAGATACTAAAAGGTACCAGATAGATTTTATAATGGTAAGACATTTATTTAGGAACCAGGTTCTAAATTGTAAGACATTTCCAGAGGCAGATGTGGATTCTGACCACAATCTATTGGTGATGAACTGCAGATTGAAACTGAAGAAACTGCAAAAAGGTGGGAATTTAAGGAGATGGGACCTGGATAAACTGAAAGAACCAGAGGTTGTAGAGAGTTTCAGGGAACAATTGACAGGAATGGGGGAAAGAAATACAGTAGAAGAAGAATGGGTAGCTCTGAGGGATGAAGTAGTGAAGGCAGCACACGATAAAGTACGTAAAAATACGAGGGCTAATAGAAATCCTTGGGTAACAGAAGAAATATTGAATTTAATTGATGAAAGGAGAAAATATAAAAATGCAGTAAATGAAGCAGGCAAAAGGGAATACAGACGTCTCAAAAATGATACTGCCTACAGGAAAATTAAAGAGACCTTTGGAGAGAAGAGAACCACTTGTATGAATATCAAGAGCTCAGATGGCAACCCAGTTCTAAGCAAAGAAGGGAAGGCAGGAAGGTGGAAGGAGTATATAGAGGATTTATACAAGGGCGATGTACTTGAGGACAATATTATGGAAATGGAAGAGGATGTAGATGAAGACAAAATGGGAGATAAGATACTGCATGAAGAGTTTGACAGAGCACTGAAAGACCTGAGTCAAAACAAGGCCCCGGGAGTAGACAACATCCATTAGAACTACTGATGGCCTTGGGAGAGCCAGTCATGACAAAACTCTACCATCTGATGAGCAAGATGTATGAGACAGGCGAAATACCCTCAGACTTCAAGAAGAATATAATATTCCAATACCAAAGAAAGCAGGTGTTGACAGATGTGAGAATTACCGAACTATCAGTTTAATAAGTCACAGCTACAAAATACTTACGCGAATTCTTTACAGGCGAATGGAAAAACTGGTAGAAGCGGACCTCGGGGAAGATCAGTTTGGATTCCGTAGAAATGTTGGAACACGTGAGGCAATACTAACCTTACGACTTATCTTAGAAGAAAGATTAAGAAAAGGCAAACCTACATTTCTAGCATTTGTAGACTTAGAGAAAGCGTTTGACAATGTCGACTGGAATACTCTCTTTCGAATTCTGAAGGTGGCAGGGGTAAAATACAGGGAGCGAAAGGCTATTTACAATTTGTACAGAAACCAGATGGCAGTTACAAAAGTTGAGGGGTATGAAAGGGAAGCAGTGGTTGGGAAAGGAGTGAGACAGGGTTGTAGCCTCTCCCTGATGTTATTCAATCTGTATATTGAGCAAGCAGTAAAGGAAACAAAAGAAAAATTCGGAGTAGGTATTAAAATTCATGAAGAAGAAGTAAAAACTTTGACGTTCGCCGATGACATTGTAATTCTGTCAGAGACAGCAAAGGACTTGGAAGAGCAGTTGAACGGAATGGACAGTGTCTTGAAAGGAGGATATAAGATGAACATCAACAAAAGCAAAACGAGGATAATGGAATGTAGTCGGGTGATGCTGAGGGAATTAGGTTAGGAAATGAGACACTTAAAGTAGTAAATGAGTTTTGCTATTTAGGGAGTAAAATAACTGATGATGGTCGAAGTAGAGAGGATATAAAATGTAGACTGGCAATGAAAGAGTTTCTCAAGAAGAGAAATTTGTTAACATCGAGTATAGATTTAAGTGTTAGGAAGTCATTTCTAAAAGTATTCGTATGGAGTGTAGCCATGTATGGAAGTGAAACATGGACGACAACTAGTTTGGACAAGAAGAGAATAGAAGCTTTCGAAATGTGGTGCTACAGAAGAATGCTGAAGGTTAGGTGGGTAGACCACGTAACTAATGAGGAGGTATTGAATAGGATTGGGGAGAAGAGAAGTTTGTGGCACAACTTGACAAGAAGAAGGGATCGGTTGGTAGGACATATTTTGAGGCATCAAGGGATCACAAATGTAGCATTGGAGGGCAGCGTGGAGGGTAAAAATCGTAGTTGGAGACCAAGAGATGAATACACTAAGCAGATTCAGAAGGATGTAGGTTGCAGTAGGTACTGGGAGATGAAGAAGCTTGCACAGGATAGTGTAGCATGGAGAGCTGCATCAAACCAGTCTCAGGACTGAAGACCACAACAACAACAACCTAAGTTTATTTACCCCACATTTGGGAGTATGCTGTCAAGTGCAAAAGGAGCCACAGGTGTTTATAGTTAGGTCAAGGGAGCTGTTAACTCAAAAAGTTTGAAAACCTCTTTCTGAAAGAAAAGTGACATATTACCCATGGACACCCATCTCTATATGATGAAAATTTTTCATTGTGTTACAATCAGAAAGAACTGCAGGTGTAGACTCATACCATTATGGTAAATTTACTTAAGAATGCAGTAACAGTGACCACACCTGTAAACGGATTGTACTGAAAAGAGATGCCATTTTCATGGTCCCAGAAATGAAGGGATTAAAGTGACAATTGTTGCAATCATCTTACCTCTTCCATATTGTGCCAAAAAAGCCATCAGTAGTCCCTATGGCCGTTTTATAATTTGATAGTGGGGTAGTACGATCCAGTAAGGAGGCAGACAGTTTGGAGCCCCCAACTATGTTTGCCTCAAAGAGGCTGACCAGAGCTCTTTGCTGATCCACTATTATTAATGTGATTGGATACATGACCAGTTTATATTGTGCTTCAGCTGTGAACAAACTGTTAACCTGAAGGTCATCTGCACCAAAACCCATCAGTGGAGTGATACTGTGAGAAAGTGTAATTTTCTGAATTGATGAGTCACTGATGCTCTTGTAATTACTAAGAACTTAATTGAATGGCTTTGAATACACAAGGTGATAAACAGATGGTTTGTCTTGTCACAGTGTCTTCCCTAATGTTGATGACTTTGTACAGCCTCGTTTACGTGTTTTCTGCTCTTGTTAGGACATACGTGAGATGGCCCAGCCTGCAACACTTCACACAACGTACATTATGAGTCCAATATTCACTTATTCTGTGTGTGACAAGTGATGTGTACAGAATTCTGCCCTTGATATGAAATGTGAAACCTTTTGAAAGAAGGAAGATTGGGTTTAATGTCCCATCGATATTAAGAAAGCCTTTTGAAGAGAACCTGCCATGCAGTTACGTTGACACACAGTTTTAATTTGGGCTACATATCCAGAGTTATTCGTTTCACAATATGCTTTTTAAATAACTTCATGCATGTGAACTTGTTCCAGAATGTCATTTAGCTGAAGACTGAGAAGCTTTAGTGCTTCTCAGCAAACTTATTTATTTGGAGGTACACAACATAAAACTATGTCTAATCATAATGTCTTCACGTGATATGACACATCCTGGATTTTCTCAAACAAATTTTGTATTTTTTGCTGTGCCCTGTTCTCCCCCCCCCCCCCCCCCCCCCCCACACTTGTGACTTAGATTTGTTCTTGAAGGTTTCATAGATGTCAATACTGTGCAGTTATCTTCTGCAGACCTGTAGTCTCAGCTTTGCAGTTAAGGAGAAAATGGAATCAGGTGTCATAAATGAAAAAGCTGGCCATCCATCTCAACAGTACCCTGGATTTACTTAAGGTTCTTGCTCCATAATTATCAACTTCATGCACACTGCAGTGTAAGCCATAATACAGGGTGATTCAAAAAGAATACTTTAACTTTAGGAATTTAAAACTCTGCAACGACAAAAGGCAGAGCTAAGCACTATCTGTCGGCGAATTAAGGGAGCTATAAAGTTTCATTTAGTTGTACATTTGTTCACTTGAGGCGCTGTTGACTAGGCGTCAGTGTCAGTTGATGCTAAGATGGCGACCGCTCAACAGAAAGCTTTTTGTGTTATTGAGTACGGCAGAAGTGAATCGACGACAGTTGTTCAGCGTGCATTTCGAACGAAGTATGGTGTTAAACCTCCTGATAGGTGGTGTATTAAACGTTGGTATAAACAGTTTACAGAGAATGGGTGTTTGTGCAAAGGGAAAAGTTCTGGACGGCCGAGAATGAGTGATGAAAATGTAGCACGCATCCAGCAAGCATTTGTTCGCAGCCCAGGAAAATCGACTCGCAGAGCTAGCAGAGAGCTGCAAATTCCACAATCAACTGTATGGAGAGTCCTACGAAAAAGGTTAGTTATGAACGTCAACTACCCGAGGCGATGGATCGGCCGCCAGGCAGCCCGTGACAGAGCACTTCATCACTGGCCTCCAAGAAGCCCTGATCTTACCCCCTGCGATTTTTTCTTATGGGGGTATGTTAAGGATATGGTGTTCCGGCCACCTCTCCCAGCCACCATTGATGATTTGAAACGAGAAATAACAGCAGCTATCCAAACTGTTACGCCTGATATGCTACAGAGAGTGTGGAACGAGTTGGAGTATCGGGTTGATATTGCTCGTGTGTTTGGAGGGGCCCCATATTGAACATCTCTGAACTTGTTTTTGAGTGAAAAAAAACCTTTTTAAATACTCTTTGTAATGATGTATAACAGAAGGTTATATTATGTTTCTTTCATTAAATACACATTTTTAAAGTTGTGGTATTCTTTTTGAATCACCCTGTATTGTGCACACCATAACATCACTACAGTTTACATAATAAACCTGAATTTTAAATTTATGTACCAACACTGAGCTATAAATTTTCAAAAGGTAAGGACCTTTTATAAATATGTAAATTTCCAAGCAAAGTGTTTCATCAGGTTATGGATCAGTTCATATTTATGAATAGCTTAGATGGCTTTTCGGCGTTTACACAAGCGTGTTCATTGTTGAAGTGAATGAAGTATTATCTACAGTTAAATTGCTCCACAATCTATTATTTTTAGGTCTTTACATATCACAAACATTGTTGCCTCCCCTCCCCCTGGGGGACTTCCCACTCTTTGGCGGGTTCATGCTTGGCTACCATGGGGCCCCAGCCTTTGCAGCATTTTTCCCCTTCCGTGCTGCATGTCTATCCTCTTGCTATTCTTTTTCCCCCCCTCTTGGGGAGCATGTCTGGGGTGTTATTGGGAATGGTCCACATTGTCTCTCGCAGACATAAGAACAGTCTCACCACTCCTACTCATTCCCTTTTCCTTTCTTTGTTTCCCTTCTCCTCTCGTTCCTCCGCTACAGTATTTGAGGTTCCACCTCCAGGGGGTCCACAACTCTTCTGTGGATGCATGGCGAGCACGGGACCCTGAGCTAGTGCAGCTCTTTTTCCTTTCCAGGCTGCATACCTTCCTTTTTCCTCATCCTTCCCCATCCCCCATCCCTCAGCGAGGGCCCCCATGAGGGAGGAGCGCATCATCGGAGACGCCAGTAATCATGGGGGATACTTTCGCAATGGTTTCCTCTACGCCTACAACTTCTGCCCACAAGAGAAAGCTAGATGAGTCTCAGCCACGGACAATTCTTCATTCAGTGCCAAGGTTCCTAGTTGTTTCTCGGTCTGACATACGTCAAAACTTCTCCACAGTCAACCCTTTCATTATTCAGAAAGGTATTGACACAATTGCAGGTCCTGTAAAGTCTTGTTCCCGATTATGAATTGGCACCTTGTTGGTAGAAACAGTCAGTGCCCTCCAGGCACAAAAATTGCTGCAAACTATGCTGCTACACACTTTCCTTGTCCGGGTGGAAGCACACCGCTCTTTAAATTCATCACACGGGGTGGTTTATACACGGTCAATAGACGGATTGTCCAGCGAGGACTTTCAAAACTACCTGTCTGACCAGGGCATAAAGGCTGTACATAGAGTCGTGGAAAGGGTTGACAAGGACTTGGTACCGACCCATACTATCTTCCTGACGTTTGACAGAGTTCAACTTCCATCAAACATTAAAGTGGAATATGAGATAATTTCAGTTTGCCCTTACATCCCCAACCCTATGCGTTGCTATCAGTGTCAACGGTTTAATAATACCAGCCAGTCGTGTTCCAATCCAGCCAAATGCGTTACATGTGACAGGGATGCCCATGAGGGTGAGTGTCCACCTCCATCCCCTCATTGCATCAACTGTATGGGCGACCACGCTGCTTCCTGAGAGTGCCCTATTTTCAAAGCTGAACGAATTATTCAGGAAATCCGAGTGAAGGAAAAGGTGTCTACATTTGCTGCTTGAAGTTGTTCGCCAGTCGAAAGCCCACTGTGCCCCCAGCAGGTAAATGTAGCACTGTCCTTGCATCTCCTCAGCCTACTGAGGAGGTAGCCACGCATACTTGCAATCTCACCTTTAGTGCCACAGTCACCGGATCGCCCGTTCAACCTCCCGACTATCACCAGCTCACTCTAAGGCTCACCCTTCATCGGCTCCTGCTAAATCAATGGCCCCAAAATCGGATGCCCAGACTTTCAAAAAAGAGCCGACTCATGAAAATTTTTTACATACTCTGACTTCACAACCATCCAATCCTCCATCTCAACGTCCTACTTCCAAGAAGGCTCTTAAGAAACAGTTCCTCTCCTCTGCCATGGCGTGTCTCATCTACAGCACCACCCAGCGGTAACTGCCCTCGGCCATCTTCCATGTCACCAAGATGCACTGCTGGCAGCCAATCAACTAGCCGATCGCTGGCAGCAGGAGCTGCCCCTGAACAACCTATAGATCAGGATCTTCTGCCTTTGGCTGAATGCCATACCATGCTGTCGGCTGCTGGCTCTCAGCAGTTGTTGAGTTGACAGCAACAATGTTGAGATTCTTCCCTTTTCTGTCCACCCTATGTGACTTATCCATTGGAATATCCATGGAATTCGGGCCAGTCGGGATGAATTGTCAATCCTCGTATGATCCTACACCCCGGTCATCTTCTGTCTTCAGGAAACAAACCTACGTCCCCATGATCGCTTTTTCCCCCATTTCCAATCAGTCCGGTTTGATCTCCCTTCTGTTGCTGGCACTCCGGCACACAGGGGACTTACGATTCTTCTCCATAATACTGTCTATTATCACTCAATCCCCTTAAACATACCCTTCCAAGCTGTCACTGTCCGTCTTTCCCTTTCTGGATACACCATCTCTCTTTGTACCGTATACATTCCATCATCCACACACATGGAAAGAGCCGATCTCCTTCATCTCCTTGGTCAGCTCCTGCCCCCCTATTTGCTGGTTGGGGACTTCACTGCCCACCACTCACTTTGGAGATCTCCATGTCCTTGTCCGCGAGGCTCTCTATTATTGACCTCTTCCACCAAGCAGATCTTGTTTGCCTCAACACTGGGGAACATACATTTTTGTCTGCCTCCACATCAAATTTCATTTGGACCTTTCAGTCGGTACTGTTCAGCTAGCTCAACGCTTTGAATGGTTCGCTGTTGCTGATACCCACTCGAGTGTCCATTTTCCATGTGTCCTTTGATTACAGCCACAACTGCCACCTGTGCACCCAAGACACTGGAAGTTTTCCCAAGCTGATTGGACACTTTTCTCCTGTCTAGCAACATTTGATGACAGTCACTTTCACTGCACTGACGGTCAGGTCACTCTACTTATGGAAGTTATTCTTACAGCTGCGGAATGTTCAATAACTCATACCTCCCTTTGCCCCGGTGTCGCCCCCCCCCCCCCCCCCCCAGTTCCTTGGTGCGACAAGGCGTGCCGTGATGCAATACGCGAGCAGAGACTGCTCTTCACGTTTTCGGCCACCATCCTACGCTGGCCAACTGTATCTGCTGTAAGCAGTTATGTGTGTGATGCCGTCGCATCATCCGTGATAGCAAGAAGGCAAGCTGGGACTTCTTTACCAGCTCCTTTAACACCTTCACTCCCTCATTGGTAGTTTGGAGTCGAATTCGACAGTTATCCGGCATGTCTAGTTTCTCCCTGATCTCTGGGCTCACTGTTGCACATGATACATTAGTGGACCCCGTCGCAATTTCTAACTCATTGGGTCAACACTCTGCTGAGATTTCGAGCTCTTCAAATTACCTGCCAGCCTTTCTCCCGAAGAAACAAGCAGTGGAAGTGCATCCTCTTGCTTTCTCCTCAAAATAGCGAAAGCTATAATACTGTTTTCTCTTTGCGGGAACTCCAACATGCACTCTTCCTCTTGCTCTTCTGCCCCAGGACCGGATGGCATCCACGTCCAAATGTTGCTGCATTTATCATACCATAGTCTGCATTATCTCCTTCGCCTTTATAATCGAATTTGCACCGACAGTACCTTTCCCAAAAGATGGCAGGCAGCTATCATCATTCCTGTTCTGAAACCTGGAAAGGACAAACATCTCCCCTCTAGCTATCACCCCATATCTCTCACAAGTAGTGTATGTAAGGTTTTGGAGCATATGGTGAATTGCCGTTTAGCCTGTTGGCTGGAGTCCCAAAATCTTTTAACACCTGCCCAGTGCGGTTTCCAAAAACATCATTTTGCAGTTTGACCACCTTGTTGCTCTCTCCACTTATATCATGAACAATTTTCTCCGGAAACGCCAAACAGTAGCAATATTTTTTGATCTGGAGAGAGCATACGATACCTGTTGGAGGACAGGCATCCTCCGCACACTGTTCTCTTGGGGCTTTCGAGGTCGGCTGCCCCTTTTTCTTCACGAATTTATGGCAGAGCGCACATTTAGAGTGCGGGTGAACACTACTCTCTCCCGTACTTTCTCCCAAGAAAATGGGGTGCCACAGGGCTCCATGCTAAGTGTTGTACTCCTTGCCGTCGCTATAAATCCAATTATGGATTGTCTCCTTCCCAATGTCTTGGGCTCCCTCTTTGTCGACAATTTTGCGATCTACTACAGCTCTCAATGGACCTGCCTTCTTGAATGTTGTCTTTAAGGATGTCTTGATGGCCTCCACTCATGGAGCATCGAAACTAACTTCCAATTTTTCTCCCAGTAAGACAGTCTGTGTAAATTTTTGGCATCATACGGAGTTTCCTCTGCCTTCCCTACATCTAGGCCCTGTCGACCTTCTGTTCGCTGACGTCGCAATAAATTCTTGGGACTTACGTTTGGCAGAAAACTGTGCTGGTCTTCCCAGGCTGTCCAATACATCCGTCACCATAAGCGGCTACAGTATATTATATGCTCAGATTCTCTCAGCTCTCTCCTCATCCTCCAAGCTCTTTATCCTGTCCACCCTCTTGTCTACCGGATTCAGGACTGCCTCCACTTGTGGGAGGCATGCACGAGATAGACCCTGCAGTCGCACTATATCAATGCCCATCAGCAGCTGAAGGTGTTAATATATAATTCTAATTGCCTCCACTTTCTCGACTGGGGGGGGGGGGGGGGGGTCTGTGGCATTCCTCTGGATCCCAAGGCACGTTGGTATCCGCGAAAACCAGGTAGCCAATATAGCGGCCAAGGCTGCAGTCTCTCTTCCTCGGCCCACTGTTTGGATGGTTCCCTTAGCCAATCTGCGGTGTGTTTTATGTTGTCATGTTACTCTTTTATGGCACGCACATTGGTCTATAATTCCAATTATGAGACAGGAATCCCCTTCCCTGTGCTTTGACCTCTTCCTCCTGACCTCGTCATCGAGAGGAGGTAATTTTAACTAGACTTGGGATAGGGCACTGTCTTTTTAGCCATTGACATCTTTTAAGTGATGATCCTCCCCTGCTTTGTACCCACTGCTTTCAACCATGGACGGTGAGACACCTTTTACTTAGTGCCCCTATTTTAATCCGCCACGCGCCCGTTTACAGCTGTCGCCTGATTTATCTTCCCTTTTGGCAGATGACACACGCTTATCAATGTCAGTGAGATGACATCGCTCATTTGAAGTTCTTTTTTGAGGAAAACAACTCCCCCTTCAGTGGTAGTTTTTTAAGATTTCCTTCTGTTTTTAGTTTCCCTCCTTTTTGAGTTTCACTCCCATTGCTGCTGAGTTCCCATTCAGTTTTTTATCCTTCCCTAAGCCACAGAATGGATGCTTATGACCATAGCAGTTTTGCGCCAAAAAAAAAAGTTCTTCTTTTTCTTCTTCCCATCCCCTGTGTGCTCCTGACGGCTGGCCCACACGTCTGACGTGTTACAGGTGTCTGGGTAAAGCATAATTCTCCGGGTCGACCGGTAGAGTTCGCACATACTCCCTGGTGCAGGCCAGGCCCAGGGAGCTGCTACCTTCCCAAATTGCCAATTGGCCCCTCTCTCAGGTATTTAGGAGATGTGACCTGAGGTGTGAACAATCACCTAAGGTGGGTGTGCCCCCTTGTGAAGGAGGCCCCCAGTTGCATAGAGCGTACCACTGGAGATGCTGGATATCATGGGGGATTTTTCCGCAATGAGCCAATCATCTTCACAGTCAACATCTACGAAACATAAACGGAATGAGGCTAACAATTCAGAGACAATTCCAGCTGCATTACGGTTCCTTGTGGTTTCACGTACTGAAGACGATCAATCCTTTATAATAGTAAATCTGTTTATTATTCAGAAAGGTGTTGATTCCATTGCCAGCCTTGTGAAATCCTGCTCTCATTTATTGAAAGGCACTTTGCTTTTGGAGACTACTTGTAATTCTAAAGTACAACAATTGCTTGCCGCCTCACTTCTCCATGGCTATCCTGTTCGTATCAAGGCCCATAGAACTCTGAATTCTTACTGTGCTGTTATTTACACTAGGCTGCTCAACAGTCTGACCGAGGCCGAAATCCAATCTTACCTCTCTGATCAGGGTGTCATTACCATCCATCGGGCGATGGAAAAGGTAGATTCCTCCTTAGTGAAAGGTAGATTCCTCCTTAGTGCCCACCCGCACTCCTTTTCTCACCTTTGATAGTGTGGTGCTTCCGTCCAAGATCAAAGCATGCTATGAAGTTTTCACAGTCCGACCGTACATTGCAAATCCAATGCACTGCTACCAGTGTCATCATTTCAACCACACTAGAACGTCTTGTCGACACCCAGCCAAATGTGTAACCTGTGGTAGGGATGTGCATGAGGGTGATTGTCCGCCTCCTTCTCCCTGCTGTATCAACTGCAATGGCGGCCATGCCACCTTGTCTCAAGATTGTCCCATGTATCTTAAAGAGTGGGCTGTCCAGGAGATCTGTGTAAATGAAAAAGTGCCCCACCCAGTCGCTGCATTCTCCCATCTGGCACTTACAGTTCTGTTCTTGTTACCTCTTGCTCTATGGCCGCGCAGACATGCGACCTCAAATTCAGCTCTGAGGTTGTGAAATCACCCAGTGTGAAGGTAGCATTGCCACCTCCCCCCATCCAGCTGTGCAAAAAACCATCAAACTTTCACCTCAAATGGTGAAGCCACAACCGGTAGTACTCCCGTGAAGACTTCCTACGTCCCTCTAGCCAACTAACACCTGAGTATTCCTCTGCTAACCGGAAAGGTTTGAAGAAGTCCAACAAAGGCAAACAGTCTTCTCCTTCGCTGTCTTGAAGATTCTCTTAGACAGTGTTGCCACGTGGTACCTAATCCCGGCCGGCCTCCATGTCGCCAGTGTGCACCACCAACTGTTTTTCTGTGTTGGTCTCCACAGACTGACAGTACAAGCAAGCCAATGCTTCTGTGGACCTCATGGAGCAGGATCCTCGTGCTTCTGTGCCCTGTAGCAGCGAGTCTTCACAGGCTGTTAACTCGGCAACCTCCGAGGTGCCCCCCCCCCCCCCCCCTTTCATTTCTTCCTCATCATGACACTCCTCCAATGGAATGTTCATGACCTTCAGTCACACAAAGAGGATTTACGACTGCTTTTAGAGTTGCAGCATATCCTTGTACTGTGCCTTCAGGAAATAAAATTGTGTTCTCGTGGCCGTTTTGAGCTTTCACATTTCTTCCCAGTTCATTGTGACCTTCCTCCTGAGGTCGGCATTCCATCTCATGGGAGCATCATGCTGCTCATAGGGGATGACATTCATAGTCAACCCATCTCCCTAGCTACCCATCTTCAAGCTGTTGCAGTTTGCCTTTTCCTTCCTCACCTGACTCTTTCCCACTGTACCATATATGTCCCTCCGTCGTTCGATGTCATTCAGCTTATTGGGCAGCTACCTCTCCTCCATTTCTGCTACTCAGTGACATTAATGCGCATCATTCCCTTTGGGGTTCTCCCAGAACCTGTCAGCGAGGTGCCCTCTTGGCTGAGTTTCTTAACACAACCCCTTCTGCCTTAACACTGGAGCACCCACATTCCTTTCCAACTCCTCGCACACCTTTTCTCATTTGGACATATCTTTCTGCACTGCCCAGTGTGCGCATCGTCTTGAGCCTGAAGCCTGCTCAAGTGAATGTTTCCCATGTGCTATCCATTTGCTGACTCCTACCCCACCTGTGTGCACACCCAAATGGCAGCTTACTAAGGCTGACTGGCAGCTTTACTCCTCCGTGGTGACCTTTGAAGAACAAGATTCCCCAGTTGTGATTACCAGGTGGAATATCTCACAAACGCTGTCCTTACTGCTGCAGAACTTTCCATTCCTCGCACTTCCTGTTTATCGCGCTGTGTCCCAGTCCCTTGGTGGACTAAGGCATGCTGCGATGCAATTTGCACGCGGAGACATGCTCTCCCCATTTTTAACTGTCATCCTACAGTGGCAAACTGCATTCATTATAAACAGATGTGTGCAAAGTGTCATCACGTTCTTCGGGATAGCAAAAAAGCTAGCTGGATTTCATTCACTACTTCTTTTAACAGTTCCACCCCATCCTCTGTCGTGTGGGCCAACCTCCGATGGCTCTCTGGGACAAAGATCCATTTGCCAATTTCTGGCCTGACAGTAGCAGACGATGTCGTCATCGACCCTATTGCTATCTCCAACACATTGGGCCACCATTTTGCAGAAATTTCGAGCTCTTCCCACTATCATCCTGCCTCCCTCCATCGGAAATGAACTGAGGAGGCTCAGGTGATACCTTTCTCTTCTCAGAATCGTGAGTGCTACACTGCCGCCTTTACTATGAGGGAGCTAGATCATGCTCTCAGTTCATCCCGATCCTCCACCCCAGGGCCAGATGCTGTCCACATTCAGATGTTGCAACACCTTTTTCTTGCAGGAAGAACTTTCTGCTTAATACATACAACCATATCTGGGCAGAGGACACATTTCCCAGACGTTGGTGTGAAGCTACTGTCATACCCATACCTAAGCCCGGTAAGGACAAAATCCTTTCTTCTAGCTACTGCCCCGTCTCTCTCACCAGCTGCGTTTTCAAGGTGATCGGACATATGATACATGCTCGGCTGGTATGGTGGCTCAAGTCTCACAATTTACTAATGACTGCACAATGTGGATTTAGAGTGTGGCATTCTGCAGCTGAGCATCTCGTTACTTTGTCCGCCCTTGTCATGAATGGCTTTCTGTGGAAATCCCAGACTGTGGCCATGTTTTTCAATTTGGAGAAGGCCTACAACACCTGCTGGAGAACTGGTATCCTCCATACTCTACACACATGGCACTTTCATAGTCACCTGCCCTGTTTCCTTCAGGAATTTTTAAAAGACTGAGTTTTTTAGGTACGTGTGGGTTTTGCCTTTTTGGGCACCTTTTTTCAGGAAACCGTTGTGCCTCAGAGTTCCGTCCTGAGTTCCATCCTGAGTGTCGTCCTCTTTGCTGTCACCATTAACCCTATAATGACCTGTCTCACGCCGGGCATCTCTGGCTCCCTTTTCATCGACAATTTTGTCATCTATTGCAGTTCTCTATAGACCTGTCTCTCAGAGCAGCAATTTCAGTGATGTCTTGATTGTCTTTACTCCTGGAACATCGACAGTGGCTTTCATTTTTCCACTGACAAAACTGTCTGTATCAATTTGTGGCAGCGCAATTGGTTTCTCCCACCGTCTTTGCATGTTGGGCCTGTTGCTCTTCCGTTCGTTGAAACTATGAAAATCTTGGAGCTCATGCTAGATAGGAAAATCTCTTGGTCATCCCATGTGTTGTACCTGGCAGCTGTTGTATGCGGTCCCTCAATGTCCTGTGTGTCCTCAATGGTACTTCCTGGGGTGCAGATCGAACCACACTCCTCCGTCTGTACTGGCCCCTTATCTGTTCAAAACTAGACTATTGACGATTTGTTTGTGTGTCTGCACATCCCTCTCTCGTATGCCATCTCTTATGCCATCTCAACACTACCCACCATCGTGGCATCCGTTGGCCACTGGTGCCTTTTACACTAGCCCAGTTGAGAGTCTGTGTGCTGAAGCTGCTGAACTACCCCTGTCCTACCGCTGTGGCTTTCTCCTCAGCAGGTATGTATGCCATTTGTCTGCCAAGCGTGGCAACCCATCCTGTGCCGCCTCCTTCGAGGATGCCTTTCATCGCCAGTATGGGTTGCATCCCTCTTCTCTATTACCTCCTGGAGTCCACTTTCATCACTTGCTCCAGCAGCTTAACTTCACACTACCTGCAACTTTCCTGGTGGGTGTGAACCCTTCACCACCTTCGCTTCGTGAAGTGGCCTGTGTTAACCTTCTGTCACTTGCTCACTCTTGGTGGAGCAACTGTGATGTTTATGTGGTTCCTGGTCATGTCGCTCTACCAGGAAATGAGGCTGCTGATGCTGCTGCAAAGACTGCAGCCCTTGTACCTCAGCCCACTAGTTCCTATATTCCCTCCAGTGATCTGTGTTTCCGTATGTCAGAAGGTGGTGTCCTTTGGCATCGTCATTGGTCCTCCCTTCCTGGTAATAAGCTCCGGATTATTAAACCTCTCCCAGCGGCTTGGACGATCCCCTCTCGGCCCTCCCACCGGGAGGAAATCATTTTAACTAGGTTGCGTATTGGGCACTGCCTTTTTAGCCATCGTCATTTGATAAGTGGCGCTGCCCCACCACTTTTTCACATTGTACCCAAGTTTTAACTGTCTGCCGCATTCCTGGCAGAATGCCCATTTTTTAACAGCTTACGTTCGCACTTGGTCTTGCCGTCTGAGTTACCGGTCATTGTAGCAAATGATGCACAGGCTGTTGACCGCATTTTACTTTTTATAGTGCAAAACTTGACAGACAGTGTTGTACTATCTGATTCAGTATAGAAGTATCCATTACACAGTCTGAAATGTTATAGGCCTTGAACTCAGTAGCCAGCTAAATGTAGGATTGATTGCCTTTCTTAGTTTTCAGAAAAATGCAGCACACAGCTATTACATGTGATTTTTGCTCAAAACAGTGAGGCAGCTTCCCTTTGAGTATAATCCAGTTAAGTAATATCTTGAAGGGAAAAATGACCTTTTCAGCAGGATACTTCAAATACTGATCAGATTAAAAAAAAATGGTTTCACACTAAGATGTTTGCGTTAATTCCATAAAAACTGATGGAAATAATTCAGTCAATGAGTTTGGGCTGAGAGTGAGCTGTGGTGATCTCCTGGACCAGCAATTATTTGAAGCTCTCCATCTCTCACCATAAGTGTTAAGACTGCTACAGCGTCTGCTGAATCAGCAAGATGATGGAATGTGTCAATAACTGTTCCACAATTTTGCATCTACCGTTGTCCTGAAACATGATAAAATCACAGTTTGTATTGCCTATATTGTGGTGTATATGTTTGTCATCAATGCATTGGTTCTGTGAAGTGCCTTGTGGCACCATGGTGATAGTTAATGTCCTATTAACAACTGTAACACAGGGGACCATTAAATGACATTTATTCCTAAATGTTGAGGTTACAAGTTCACATGAGTTCATTTCTACCTTTTTCTAGTTGCCATGTCTTGCAACATTAATTTAATAGGCTTTGTTCAACTACAAAGTTTAATAAATATTATACAAAAATAAATTTTGAAATGACTTAAAAATAGCCTGCTCCTTAGTGGACTTGTTGATATTGACTGTAATAGTTAACTGTGAGAGAAACAAAGGTTCACAGATACAATATACAGGGTGCATATGGCTTGTGTCCCTGTACAAGGGAAAATGACAGCTGAATGTTGCATCCATTCCTTGTCTGCATGTTCTACTCCGAAAGATGGCATCACATATCTGGTTGGCACTTGGACGGTAGAAGGGATGGTGGTGATGAGTTGGACGTGTTCTGGGGTGTGTTGCAGAAAAGTTTGATGTATGGTATTGGAAAGGGCTCATGAAAGGTTGCTCCACTAATAGAGTGAAGCTCTGTCCGGGTATTGTAGATAGTGACAACTTACGGCATTAGTGATAACGTAGGGCATGATGAGCTCATGAAGACTGCTATGCTGACTACGTAATCACTGAGAAGGTGCATTAGCAAGGTACCTCATAAGATGAAGTACCAATGTATACTTCTTAGGACAAAGTGGATATGGCTGTCATTGCTACGAACCTCTGTGGCTGATAGGGGGCACTGGCATTCTGTCCTTCACACATAGTGCTGCCATTGGTAAAAGCTGTAATTCAAGAGTTAATTACTGTGTGGTCAGAATTTCTGTCTCTGCTGTGTGCTAGGTGTCGTGCTTGAATTGGGTACTAAAAGTGTGCCATGTACCTCCCATAAATACCACACTCCTAGTAGGGGGTAGCTGATAAGGTATAATGCTCTAATGTATCACTGAGGATAATGTGGTTGGATATTGTTAATTTCCTTTTCCAAGATCTAATCCTGGCATCTGCATTACATTATATGGAGATTAAGTAGGAAAGTCACTTAAAATATTATACACCCATACAGGATGAGAATGCTTATTGGTAGGGAGAATTTATTTCTATAAAATGATTTTCAGTCCCAGTCTGTGATGCTGTGTCTTCCTTGGGCAAGGATTCTTAGTCATATAGGTACGTGTGCTCCTCAAATATTTTCAGTTTTGCCTGACATTACCTCTCACTTTGCTCGATGAAACCTCAGATTCTAAGCAAGTATGATAGATTCCTACTTACAGTAGATATGTCCCTTAGAGTTTGCAGACAGGCTTTCCTAATATTGTCACCCCTTTTTAATGAGATGGATGCTGCCAATTTTCTTTCCATTTCAATTTTGCTAAACATATGTTAGGAGAGGCTTTTATGAGTTGTGATTAATTCCATGAGTTCATCATGAACATGTTTCAGATGTAATGCTTAACAGCCTGAAAAACAGAGTGCCCTGTGAAGTACTGGGGTAGAGAGTAACAATTTAGTCTCAAAGGGGTACATGAATGTAATTGAAACATAACTTTGATGTAACTGACTGCAAATGGTACCAGCAAACAGGGTTGAAGTAGTCATATAGTCTTCATCAGCAATGTGAAATGTGAAAAAGTGATAGGCATACAATAGAAAGCAAAAAATTAGCTTTAGATGTTAGAATTTGCTACTCACCATATAGTGGAAATGTCGGGTCACATACAGGCACAACAAAAAGACTGTTGTTCCTGTCTTAGACTCGGCATTTCTACTACATGGTGAGTAGCAATCTCTCCTTTCCATAATACTGTCTTTATTCCATATTGGATTTGCTATTGTTTGATTTAGCTTTACTCATCAGATCTTCAGGTTATCCGGTTTGTACTTGGATTTGGGATCTTTCTTTCTTTCTCCATTGTTGGGTGCATTCACTTTTAGGACATTAGGGATGTATAGTGCGTTCTGTCCTGTCATATTTTTACTCTCACATTTGTGAAACCTATGTTTCTGTATGATGTACAGTTGCCTATTAATTCTAGCAGAAAAAATGTTTCAGGTTTGAAGGGAAGTTACTTCTGAAATATATAATACTGATTGTCATCCAAGAACAGTCTAGTTGTTTCATGAATTCTTTGTTGCCTGGAATAAATAGCTGTTAGCACCAGTACAATAACTGTGTTAAAATGATTCTTGTAGCTTGAAAATAAAGTATCGAGTTCTACGTTTCAATTTCTACGTTTCAATTTCTACGTTTCAATTTCTACGTTTCAATTTCTATGTTAGTTTATATTCTATATAATAGAGGGAAACATTCCACGTGGGAAAAATATATCTAAAAACAAAGATGCTGTGACTTACCAAACGAAGCGCTGGCAGGTCGATAGACACACAAAATTCAAGCTTTCGCAACAAACTGTTGCCTCATCAGGAAAGAGGGAAGGAGAGGGAAAGACGAAAGGATGTGGGTTTTAAGGGAGAGGGTAAGGAGTCATTTCAATCCCGGGAGCGGAAAGACTTACCTTAGGGGGAAAAAAGGACAGGTATACACTCGCGCGCGCACACACACACACACACACACACACACACACACACACACACACATCCATCCACACATATACAGACACAAGCAGACATATTGCTTGTGTCTGTATATGTGTGGATGGATATGTGTGTGTGTGCGAGTGTATACCTGTCCTTTTTTCCCCCTAAGGTAAGTCTTTCCGCTCCCGGGATTGGAATAACTCCTTACCCTCTCCCTTAAAACCCACATCCTTTCGTCTTTCCCTCTCCTTCCCTCTTTCCTGATGAGGCAACAGTTTGTTGCGAAAGCTTGAATTTTGTGTGTTTCTTTGTGTTAGTTTGTGTGTCTATCGACCTGCCAGCGCTTCGTTTGGTAAGTCACAGCATCTTTGTTTTTAGATATATTAGTTTATATTCTGTTGTATTCAGTGTTACATTTGTGGTTGTTAATTGTACCTCTTTGTATTGTTTCTTCCACTAGAACCAGGTTTCTATGAAGATGGAAAATTTGGAATTCGCTTGGAGAATATTTGCAGAATAGTTCCAGCAAATGTGCCATATAAATTTAAAGATCACAAATTCCTCACATTTGAAACAGTAACTTTAGTCCCAATACAGACGAAAATGCTGGTACGTGAAATGCTGACTGATAAAGAGGTAGGTCGCTATTATTAAAACTTTAAGACGAAAGGTTTAATATGTTAATAAGTACATTTTATTCGGCTTGCCTGTTCACCCTTTCAGGTAACTGGAGTGTTGTTCAGCAGAAGCGTGCAGTTAAACTATTTTGTCAGATAAATAATCTTAAACCTTGTAGAAACATTTTAAGGATATCAGGAGTCTTACACTCACTTCCTAATGGATTTCCTCCTTAATGATTTTTGTTGCTGTTAATAAATAAAGATGAATATCAATTGTACTGTGATGTACACAATCACATTACAAGAGAGACAAATTTTCACGTTAACTTCCCCTTCTTATCCAGAGTTCAGAATGGAGTTACATACTCTTGTGTTAAGATACTCAGCTAGCTCCCTTGTAATATAAAACAAAAAATCTTATTAGCCACTCTTTCTACAAATTTTCTCAATATCTAGAATCACGGATTGAAAAGTTGTGTTAGCTACATGGCAATATTATAAGTAGAATTGTCAGTATGTATAGAGGTAAAATATTTTCTTTGGTAAATACCACTTTAATCAAGTAAATATTAAGCCACTAATAGCAGGAAAACAGAAGCTGTAAAGTAAAACTGAAGATGCAGAAGCTTTTTTCAAAATAGATTTCTTACTAATGTACTCAATTAAATTTATGTGGGATAAGTGTGAATAGCATTAAGCACTTTAGTGATAGTTTATTATTAATACTGTTTATATATAAAGTTTCTACGATGTCTACCCCTAATGTTAATGTACTGTGACTCCGTCCACATCCTGGAAGGTTAATCTTCTTGATAGAGTCTACAGAAAACAGTGGATGGATGGATGGAGATGTAAAATGAGATCCATACCCAGCAAGAACCTGCACATAAATTGCAGAAGACCAATACTTCTTACAGTAAAGATATGACTTAATGAGTTTGAAATCGAGAAAAGTTTTAGGTATTTTTCTGAAGAAAGTGATTTATGCTCTGCTTCTGCATTTCTTATTAAAGCATTTTTATATTTCTTATGTTCAGCAAGTTTCTTTATTGTGTGTGCCTGCATCTGAAATTGCTTGAAGAAAATTTTCACATATTTTGACAATGTAGAGTATGAAAATGTTCTGACAATTGAAAATTTATGGCATTTTGGGACTTGAAACCAGATTTCCTGATTTCTGCAAGCAGTTGCTTTAACTGTTAGGCTATCTGAACGTGATTCCAGGCTAGCCTCAAACTTTCATTAGCGTGATTCCAGGCTAGCCTCAAACTTTCATTATCACTAATGTTCCTACCTATGATTTGCTGACATTACTACCAGTGGTCATCCCACCGGATATATGCTAATAGCAACTTTGGGAGCACATATGTAATGAATATGTTGTGATGAAATATGGGTTCAAGTCTTGGTCTGGCACAAATTTTCAATTGTCACAGCACATCGATTAAATTTCACATTTCGCATTCCTGAACTGTTCTCTACAGTACACTCTAGGGCCAAAAAACACAATGGTGCACCACAAAGGAAACTGATTGGGATGGAAAATGGTAGAAATGATGTACATGAAACAGACAAACAAAGGATTACAATTTCAGTAAAATTTTATGATTTATTCAACCCAGAACTTCACAAATTGAGCAACTCTATAATGCATTGGTCAATGTCTGGCTCTTATGCAAGCAATTATTTGACGTGGCATTGATTGATAGGTTTTGAATGTTGTCCTGATGGATACTGTGCAAACTTCTGTCCAATTGGTGCATCAAAATTGCAAGCTGGTTGGTGAGGGGTGCCCATAATGCTCCAAATGTTCTCAGTTGGGGGAGAGATCTGGTGACCTTTGTGGCCGAGGTAAGGTTTGGCAAGCATGAAAACAAACAGTAGAAACTCTCACCATGTGTGGGTGAGCATTATCTTGCTGAAATGTAAGCTAGCCATGGAGGGCAACAAAACAGGGCATAGAATATTGTCAACATAATGCTGTGCTGTATGGGTGCTGCAGATAACAACCAAAGGGGTCCTACTATGAAAAGATCCTGCAACATGGGCCATCACTCCTAGTAGTCAAGCTGTATGGCAGGTGACAGTCAAGTTGCTGTCTGGGTTGTCTCCAGATACATCTTCAGCCTGGAATCTCGTTTACTTGAGTAGAATTGTCTTAAGTGATGAGTTCCACTTCGAATTGAGCCTCGATCACCAGCAAAGTTGTTTCTGGAGATGTCTCAGACAGTCATGAGATGCCAACCCGACTGTTGTCTGCCATATGGAGTGACAACCATGTGTGATGGTCTGGGCTGCCTTTTCATTTCGTAGCAGGAGGTCTTTGGTTGTCATCCACAGGGCCCTTACAGCACAGTGGTATGTCAACAATATTTCACAACCAGTTTTTTTTACCTTCATTGCCAGTCATCGTGGGCTTACATTTTAGTAAGATAATGCCGTCCCACACAAGGTGAGAGTTTCTACTGCTTGCCTTCGTGTTTGACAAACACTATCTTGGCCAGCAAGGTCACAAGATCTCTCCCCAGTTGAGAACATTTGGAGCTTTATGGTCAGGGCCATCCAACCAGCTCAAACTTTTGGACAGAATTAGGCACGATATCTGTCAGTAGTATATCCAACAACTGTGTTAATCAATGCCCAGCTGAATAGCTGCTTGCATAAGGACCAGAGATGGACCAAAGTGTTGTTGTTTTGCTCAGTTTCTGTAGCTCTTTCTCTTGAATAAATCGTCAAATTTTTCTGAAATTGTAATCATTTGTTTCTTTGAGCATGTACCTGTTGTCAACCAATTTCCACCCAATTAGGATAATTCCTACATGGTGTGTCATTTTCTTTGTCTTAGATTGTATTTCATGTCATTGCATCTTTACTGATTTCATCCCTATCAGTCAGTATATTTAATTACCTGTATTTAGTTCAAGTATAAGTTATGCCATTGGGCAATTAATTTACATGAAATATGGAGAGAAGTAATAGAAGTTTTTCTAAGCAGTAGCCACATAAGAAAATAATTTTTTACAAGATTAGTTTACACTTCCTGTGAAAAATTATTTAAACACACAGGAATCTATAGGCAATGGAAATGTATATGGAATATGTCTAATTTTATAAGGAATATTTATTTTTAAATTTGTCCTAGGTGGCCTACCTAAATGACTACCATAAGCAGTGTCGTGAAAAGGTTGGTCCCCTGTTGAAGAAGATGGGTCACCACGAAGCATGGGAATGGCTTTGTCGTGAAACAGAACCAATTGTTTGATTGGTACAAATTTTGTCTTCCATTTCAATTAATTTTGTCTTGAGCCAAAGGGTTACAGTTCAGATATGGTGGCATTATCTCATTTGGTTGTATCGCTGTCTAGAAGTATCACGCATTTATAAATGTTAAAATGTGTGATCATTTCTCTTGCATTTATATTAACGAAAAGTATGTTTGGTATAATTTTACTGGCAAAGGCAATTTGAAAGTGTATTTTATTCATACATTATTTAACTTTGGAAATTCCAAAGAACTTAAAATGTAATATATGCCATTCATTTTCTGTTTACAGCTCGTATTTGGGAATATTCTTGTAATTTTTAATAAGAGTGTTCTTTTTAAAAATGATACATATCATATTTTCAGCAAAAATAAATGATTTGACTGTGCCATATATTGAGTAAAGCTGTATGATGAATGGATATTGAGTCTTTAACTGTGATTATGATGGGTGCAGAAACAAAATTAATGTGCATTTTGAAACAGTAACAGACTGATTACTGGTACATAGTTTGCAATTTTGTACTTAACAATTAACACACAAAAACAATTGTACATATCAGTAAAATTTTAGAAGTTGTTTTATATGTAGAGTCTGTACCATATTATATTCTTTCATAATAAATATTTCAGTTTACAAAATATAATCTTTGTTAATTTATTTCTACATTTAAAACTTTACCAGTTGAAAAAAATCCAAGTCAATATAAGGTACGTAATGATGGTCGTATCTTCATGTTATTGAAAAACTAAGAAATTGAAAAAAAAATATTAATGAAATTGAAACTTTTGGTATCTCACATATTGTTCCAAATAGTGTGCAGAATATACCAAGGGGAAGAAGGCAATCATAGGATGAGCTGGAAGCTAGTACTGTATTAAACATTACATATAAATGATCTAAGAAACAACTATAATGAATAAAAGAACATTAAATGTGTAGCAACTCCCTAAACCTGTGTTATGAATTAAATAGTTAAACAAGAACGAGCATGGATAAAGCTATGTATTTCTCTTTAATAATTTAACGTTTTGGACGACTTGAAGTGGTGTAGTATGTGTGCAAACTTCAACTTCTTTAACAATATGACTTACTTGAGACGGTCGGTCGACTTTCCTAGCTGGTTAGCCTGCTGCTGCAAACTCCCTTTCTCTTCTTCTCTGTAGTATATTACTGGGAACAGAAATTTCTCAAGACTCTTTCTACTTATAGAAATAAGTAGATGTACGCAGTTTCTTTTGCTTCACTAAATGATGTATATTTAAAGATCAGACTTTTACAAATCTCACTCTTCACATGAATAAATACTGTCGAGTAAGTCTCCTTGCGTGTCCAAACGTTAGAAACACAGTTACATATAAAACAGTTGGCTTGCTAAAGCACTCCGTCTGCAGGCCACAAGTGGCCCATCGGGACCATCCGACCACCGTGTCATCCTCAGATGAAGATGTGGATAGGAGGGGCGTGTGTTCAGCACACCGCTCTCCCAGTCGTTATGATGTTTTCTTTGACCGGAGCCACTACTATTCGGTCGAGTAGCTCCTCAATTGGCATCACGAGGCTGAGTGCACCCCCTTGGCTTGCTAACCACGACTCTGTTATACAGAAATCATACACCTGTCTTGCCTCTAGCAAGTTCACGTTAAAAGTTACCAAAAATCTTTTTCCAGTCAATTGTTCCTTCATCACTAACAATAGTCACAGTTACAAAACAGCACCGAATAACATAGAAGTTCCTTAGCTCTGCCGTGCGCTTTCATTTTTCCATGGACCGACCGACAAGTACTTGCTGATGCCGTTAGACCGCCATGGCTACAGTCTTCTCACGATAAACTTCAAACATGCACACACTCACAGACAGGTGACACGCAGTAGATAGGGTTACTTTCTCCCACTCACATCTAAAATATCGTGTGTTCGAGACAGTGGAAGGCCGAGTGGTTCTAGAATTTACGCCGAAATTCTCCAAGTACTACATATCCCCCTTCAAATTGAACACGCGATATTTTATACAATCATTAGGTACATTAATATCACACACAATAAAAATCCACATTTCAACAGTATACATTTCTTTTCAGTCGTAAATTTCAGTTGTTTGACGCATGAGTAATTTACTTTCTGTTCTCACCTTTTGTGCTACTTTTCCTAAGTGTGCACTAATTGTAGTATTTTTGTGTAGTTTGGAGGAACTCTGGGCAAAATGAAAGTGTTTTTTTGACACTTGTAAACTTCCATAAAACGTAATAATGCTAGTTGTGCATAGAATTCAAACTTATCAGAATAATCCCTATAAAATGTGTGGCTTCTGTCACGATACTGTCCTCTTCTCCCAGGACCAGTACCTATACCTATACCTTGCATGTGGGTTGACCTTTGAGAGCACTTCTCCTTTCCATTCTGGTATATATATGAACTATGATGATTCTACATTGAGTGTACATAAGAAGGAGGCATAAGTAATGAAAGAGAATGCAAGCAAGATTGGAGTTAATCATGATGCTTATTTAAGAAAAGTCAGTGTAGCAAATACTCTGATAAATTGATGAACAAGAGGATAGTGAGACTTGAATTATAGGTAGACCTAGTATATACTAAGGGTACAGTAGTTGAGAAGTAGAGGACTCCAGGGATTAAATGATGTATTATAAAAGTGAATGTGAAGTGTAAAATAGATTCGTAGCTTTACCAGAAAATACTTAATTATAGTATACATAGAAATGTATACTAGGGTCATGAACCATGAGGCCTACTCAGAAAGGATAAAGGGGGGGGGGGGGGGGGGTCGTACCCGGCATTTGCTAAGTAAATAGGGCAGGCGTACCTACATGGAGATAGGATGGCCTGTGGCCTGAAAAATAGGAATGTTTTACAAAGGGGTGTACCTACCAGAACAGAAAGGGGAAGTTCTCTCAAAGGTCAACCCACATGCAAGATACAGGTACTGATCCTAGGAGAAGCGGACAGTATCGTGACAGTAGTTGTATGTTTCCCTGTGTACACACATTCTTTCCCCTACAATATCTGGCAGTTCTCACATCACCACAGGTTTCTAGTCTGTAATTTTAATGTTTGTGTATAAATGTAATGTTGTGTGTATGCAGATGTGTGTATGCAGATGTGTGTTCATGTAGTGTGATTCTTCGGCCTTCTTGTCGGAAGATAAGATGTAGGTTATTGGAACTACGGAAAGGAGGAAGGACTTCTGCAATAGAAGTATGTGAATATGGAAAGAGGGAAAAAATAGATAGGTCCTCTAATGGGAAGTAAGAAAGGAAATAAATAGAAATGGTTAAGATAGAAGAAGAGAAAGAAGATAGTCCCAAAGACAGGAAACCCTTCCAAACCCCTGTTCCCCAGGATCCCTACCTCACAGGTATTTAAGTGAGAGTCCCCAAAGGAAATCTTAGCAACCTTATGGAAATGGCAAATGGTGAAGAATCAGTCACACTTGTTTGCGAGGGCTGCCTGAAAGGTGTGATGTGTGTCTTGTGTTAGCCAAGACATATTGGTTGGTGTAAACCATGCTTTACAATACCCACCCCTTTCAAAATTGATACAAACCACCACATCTCATAAAAGGTATAAAATATTCTAGCACAATTTAGAAAATTATACCGGTATAATAGTCGTTTAGTTAGTCACATTATATTTTTCGCAAACATAATATTCTTATTCCATTTATTTCGTCTAAATTGGTATTTGTTTTATTGTCATATCCAGTTTTCCAAGTAAAGATTACAGGACAGTTTAACATTTTCAAAATAGATGACAAAATAGTTTGTTTTGCAAGGAGTTTGGTGCAGAAAAACTATTTTGGAAGATACACTGAAAACAACTCAGGATCAGACGGTCGTCACTCTGCCCATTAACTCAGAATGTTAACATCCCTGGGGGATATATGATGCTGCCCGGGTCCCATGGATCTTGTGCACTGGCAAACCAGTAATTCTCTATACATCTGTTTTGAAAGTCTCTCCACGGCAAAACAATCACCACTTCACTAGTCAATACCACGTTAGGTGAATTTATTCTATATCCTACTCTATCCTGAATAAGTTTGAATTCTTCCCCAAGTCATCTATAACCTTGCTGGTATCATTAATTTTGGAAGAAGCAATAGTCGAAATGTTTCCAGAGGTTATTCCCTCGGTAACTTCTCGATATATAATTTGTTCAAATGGTTCCTCCAAACTACATACATTTATAATATCAGAGCTTGCTATCTTCTCTTTGAAGCTTCTTTCTACACTGTCTACTCATGTACTTAAACCTGTAGTTTGCGATTGAATCACAGGCATTAATTCGTTATGCTTATCAACGCTCTTTTTAAAGTATACCATCCCTGCTTTACAGCATTAAACTCAGCATTACCTACATCCTCCAATGATCCTAACTTTTCATTAATCTCTAATTATACACTATTACATTTCTCCTCAATATTAAATTGTAATCTTTTTGTCAGCTTCTGAAAAATATCCTTTTTTTGACTGAAGTCAGTAAATGTTTGATTTACATGAACGTTTAAAGAATCAGTCAATTCCTTCTTTAAATCTAATTTCAAATTTTCTGCTTTACTATTTAGGGTGTCAAATATAGTCTTTAAAACATGCTTTCACGTAGATTACTAATTTCTTTGCTCTGTGTGTCAACTTTGGCATTTAACAACCTAGATTTGTTGCTTGACTATTCAAGGTTTCACTCTGGTTATTTAGAACTTCACTCTGAGCATTTAAACTAGAATTTCTTTCCCTAGAGTTTCATTCTGAGCATTTGACTGCTGACTCGGGTCATCTAACTTAGTATTCAAAGTTTTACTTTGATCATCTAATCGAGAACTCATTACGCCTAATTCTTCACTTAGTCACTTTTAATTGAGTTTTAATTAGATTTACTAACTCAGGCCAGTCAGGTCCTTCTTTTGTAACTCTCATAGCCATGACTAGTTCTGAAGTTTCCCCAACTTGCTGTCGTTATTCATATTTTTACCTGCTTTGGACCTTGTGAGCATTTAAAAATTAACTTTAAGTATAACTACACTAATATAGGTCATGCATCAGTTTATACCACATTGTATTCAAACAATAAAGTTCTGTTTTACACTCATCTGGCGTATAATTTGGGCTGTGTCAATGTGCGGATCGGTAATCAGCACCAGTGAACAGCAACTGGTGCCAGCGACGTCAGATGTTGGTTTCCGCATCTGCGTCCCCTCGATGTTTGTGAGAGCTATCCACTTCCCGCACCAGATCTTCTTAGTCAAAGTGGTCTTGGCATATTTGGTCCTAGAGAAACACACTGGCATCTTCTTCACTATTTCTCAATTCAAATTTTTTCTCTTTTGAATACTCAGGCATATCTCGAAGTCTCAGAGCAAATTCTTTATCATGTTTGATTTAGTTGCTATGGCAACATACAACATCCAATTTTTCTCATTTTTGGCCTTAGAATTCCTGTTTCTCGAGTCCTTTTTCACTGGTCGCCATGTCCTAACATTTTGGACGACTTCTCTGCAGTATATTCTGGGAACAGTAATTTCTCAAGACTCTTTCTGCTTATAGAAATAAGTAGACATACACAGTTTCTTTTGCTTCACTTAATGACGTATATTTAAACAACAAACTTTTACAAATCTCACTCTCCACATGAATAAATAGTGTTAAGTAAGTCTCCTCTCATGTCCAAATGTTAGAAACACAGTTACATATACAACAGAGTTGGCTTGCTAACCATGACTCTGTTATACAGAAATCATACACCTCTCTTGCCTCTGGCAAGTTCACATTAAAAGTCACTAAAAATCTTCTTCCACTCAACTGTTCTTTCATCACTAATAATAGTACAGTTACAAAACAGCATGGAATAACACAGAAGTTCATTGGTTCTGCCGTGCGCTTTCATTACGACTTCCATGGACCGACCGACAAGTACTTGTCGGTGCCGTTCGACCGCTGTGTCTACAGTCTTCTCACGATAAATTTCGAACCTGCACACACCGACAGGTGATGCGCAGTAGATAGGGTTCCTTTTTCCCCACTCACATCTAAAATATCGTGTGTTTGAGACAGTGGAAGGCCGAGTGGCTCTAGAATTTACACTAAACTACAATAATTTATTAAGGGTACATTTAAATATAGTTTTGTTGACTGTCAGATATTTGCTTCAACTGTATATGTAGGTAATCATTTTACAATCATGTCATCAATGTTTCTAAAGGTAGTGGGAAATATAGCAGAAGCAGAAGATGGTGTACAGTTTCCCTTTGAAAACTACTTATTGAAAAGAAGAGGAATAAAAAACTGGCAAGTACTCATCTCTTCAGCAAATAGTAATTTATCCTTGTATAGGTACCTGAATTTTCCGTCACCATTGTGCACCCCCTTGGGCTTGTAGTCATGATAGGAAAACATTGTGGGCTTGCAATTAATGTATGGCATTCATGTTTCAAAAAAGAAACCATACGGTTCTTTCCTCATGGGGATTACATGGTGAGGATTTCCAGGGGAATGAGAGAAGATAACTTCAGTAGTCCCAGACCCACATCAGAAGAGAAGAGAAAATGCCAAAGTAAAGGAACCACAGCTTGTACTGTCTGCTCAAGGTGCCAGTCCAGGAAAAGGGGCGGGGGGGTGGGAGGGAGAGAGAGAGAGTGTTTTTCAGTTGCGGCTACGAGAGCAATTGATTACCCAAGCAGATGGTTCTGTGACATGATTTGATTGGCAAGCCAACTTTGCTGATGATGATTCAGCCTATACTGGCATGAAGTGGTATATTGTTGTTGCTGAAAGGTGACCAACAGATGAAAAAGTCAGCCTCTTTGTAAAATTTAAATAATAAAAATTACATTTGGGGCCTGGAGGCACCATGTACACCTCTCCTCTCCCTGAAAGAATTCACCATGTGTGAATTCAGAAATCTCAGTAGGGCCTTAAATCTAGTGGTAACTATTTGATTTTCATTTAACAATTCAGTATTATAATTTCATTTACAATTCAGATCTTGAAATGTGAGTAGAGTTAGTACATCATCACGCAGTGACTGAAGTTGGCAACACATGACAGTGATGGTGGCTCCGTTACCGAGATAACTGACGTGGGTTTCAAAGAAAGCTTTAAGGGCTTCAAACAATCAAAATAACTCGTATGATGAGGATTAGAACACACAATAAATACAGGTTTACAGGTCGATTTCTATGATGAATAAAGGAACTGAATGATTGACTTCTGTTATTGGAGGAGGTAATGGGTGCAGTGTAATTCATAATAGAATAGGGGCCACATGACACTGAAAAGCCTCCTTATCAGACAGAGTTTGTTTATTTATTTA
Source organism: Schistocerca nitens (assembly GCF_023898315.1). NCBI lineage: Eukaryota > Metazoa > Arthropoda > Insecta > Orthoptera > Acrididae > Schistocerca > Schistocerca nitens. The sequence continues at coordinate 720,933,606 of NC_064618.1, forward strand.
TTTATTAATAAGACATGTACATTGTGTCCCTTGTCCTTACAGTGACTGGGTAACTACCAGGCTGGTACCAATTGGTTGCCACCCTGACAATAAGACTGATTGTAGTGATGGAAAAGAATTTTGAAGTGCAGCAGTTAATCTAACTGTAATCAGGGAAGACTGATGCAATGAAAGTAAAATTTATTTCAAGTTTGCTAGCACCACTAATTACATCCTCTAAGTGATGTTGTAAATATTAAATTGATCACAGAAAAGTTTTATATGGAAAATACCTTAATGTGTGGAAAGCACCTAGCACCTAGTCATATACTTGATTAAATCTTTCTAAGCAATTAGGATGACAAATGAAATTTAATACATTTGCCTAACACAAGTACAGAACAACAACTACAAAACATGACACTTCGCACTAAGTTGATGTGCCTTATAAACAAATAATAAATAGTTTACTGAAAGGTGATGCTTCGACCCAAATTTTTGTGATCTCAAAACATGAGTAATTAGGTTCAATTAAATTGAATAGAAATATTGTAAACATAATTCATGACAATAAAACATCAAATGAACAAATACGTGTAATAATGAAAGACTGTTGTTTGAAACAATCGTAGAAGTAAGCAGTTTTAATTAAAGAAAACAATACTTGGTGGGTTTACATTTTGTGACAGTAGAAAAATAACTGTCATCAACTTTTGCACTGAAACTTGGCCAAAACACTTCACCATTGGAGTGGCTATATGTATTCTACTACATAACTTGCCCATGAAACAGCAATATATAGTCATGCTCCATATCAGAATAGCAAGTCACTGCAGGAACAGTTACTTAAGTAAAATATTGCACTGGCTGAATGCCAAAATAGGGGCAGTTCTCTATATAGTGGTTGTTGCCACTCGTGTGCCATAAATTAATACAAGGACGTGAACAAATCAGCGTTCTCTGTATCATCTAGAACCGTTGAGACAGGATGTATATTGAGAGAGAACACAAATTTCAGAATGAATATCAGGAATGATTTGATAGTGGCATTCAAAGTTTGTTCCAATTGTGCAGAGAACCAAAAGTGAGGTCTCAGGATATCACAACGGAATGTTTTGAATAATAGTCTGCTATTATGTAGCATTATTTGGTATGTGTGTAGAGTGAAATTCTGATTGGAACCAAAAAGTGAAACCAGAATGATGTACAGTGTAGTGTATAACTAGCTGATTCTTATATGATGGAATGAATGGTGCGTTAATACAACTATCAGTTGGGCATCAGTCGAATTTGTTATACATGAGACAAATTGTCTTCAGGATATTCAGAGGAGAAATGTAGTCTACAAAAGATGCTGAATTGCCGCCCATGCCTACATGGAGACTGGGTGATTGGAGTGGTGCTGGGTAGCACGTATTCAATGGCAGTTGAACAATAGGTGGTTCAGTTCAGTGGAGAATGGGTCTTACTTCTGCATATTCCTTGAAAACAACACAGCAGCCTTGTCCACAGTCATGGCTTGTGATCTGCACTTTTGTAATGTAAGTTTTCAAATTTCTTAAACTTTGAATGTAACTTAGCTACACCAGACAACGATGAAATCTATGTACTGACAGTGTCTCAAAATAACAAAATAATGCAAGCATATGACTAAACCATTCAATACTAGGAGCAGACAATAAAATATATAGGAATAAATAAGAGCAAAACTAGGCTGAAAAGGGCGTATTGATTAATTTTGGCCCCCCAGGGGGTCCACGACTCTTTTGTGGATACGTGCGTAGCGAGCACGGTACCCCGAGCTAATGTGGCCTTCCTTCCTTTCCGGGCTGCATACCTTCCTTTTCCGCATCCTTCCCCATCCCCCATCTTCCCCCCCCCCCCCCCCCCACCTCTGGCTTTTTCCTTCCCTTTCTCCCCCTCGGGGAGTATGGTTTGTGCCTACGTCCGGAGACGGACGCTCGAAACTGTAACAAATTCTTTGCTTTCTCCGCTTGCAAGTCTTCATCCTTCCTCTGTCCTTCTCTTTTCCTTACCTCTTCTCTTTGCCCTTTTCTCCACTGCGGCATTTGAGACCTCTCTTCTTTCCTTTCCGTTTCTCTTTTTTCCTCCCTGTGCGTGTCTGAAGGCCAACCCACGCATTTCCATGCGCAGCCGGTGACGGGGGTAACGCGTAATTCCCCACCCCAGGTAGACAGGTAGGACACGTACGTACCCCCTGGTAACGGCCAGGCCCAGGGAGGGGTGATTACCCGAGCTGATACCTTCCGAAAATGCCGATTGGTCCCTCCGTCCGTTTGTCGGGAGGTGTGACCTGAGGTGTGAACAATCACCTAAGGCGGGAGTGCCCTCAGAGAGGGCCCTCACAAGGAAGGAGCGCGCCATCGGAGACGCCGGTAATCATGGGGGATACTTTCGCAATGGTTTCCTCATCTTCTACTATGTCGGCTCACAAGTGTAAGTTCAATGAGTCTCAGCCACAGACAGTCCTTCCATCGTTGCCACAGTTCCTTGTTGTTTCTCGGTCTGACGAAGGTCGCGACTTCTCCACGGTCAACCCCTTCATTATTCAGAAAGGTGTCGACGCAATTGCAGGTCCTGTAAAGTCTTGTTCCAGATTACGAAATGGCACCTTGGTGATAGAAACAGTCAGTGCCCTCCAGGCACAAAAATTGCTGCGTACTTCACTGCTACACACCTTCCCTGTCCGGGTGGAACTGCACCGTACTTTAAATTCATCACGTGGGGTTGTTTATATTCGCTCCCTCGACGGATTGTCCGACGAGGAAATTCAACACTACCTGTCTGACCAGGGCGTAACGGCAGTTCATAGAGTCATGAAAAGGGTTGACACGAACATCATTCCAACCCGTACTGTCTTCTTGACATTTGACAAAGTTTAACTCCCATCGAAAATCACTGCAGGCTATGAGATAATTTCCGCTCACCCTTACATCCCAAACCCTACGCGTTGCTGTCGGTGTCAGCGGTTCAATCACACCAGCCAGTCCTGTTCCAATCCGGCCAAATGTGTTATGTGTGGCAAGGATGCCCATGAGGGTGCTTGTCCACCTCCATCTCCTCATTGCATCAACTGTATGGGTGACCACGCTGCTTCCTCTCGAGATTGCCCCATTTTTAAAGATGAAAAGCTCATTCAGGAAATCAGAGTGAAGGAAAAGGTGTTGACCTTTGCTGCTCGAAAATTATTCGCCAGTCGACAGCCCACCGTGCCTCACACAGGAAAATGCAGCACTGTCCTTGTCTCTCCTCGGCCAACAAAGGAGGCGGCCACGCAGACTTGTGACCTTACCTTTAGTGCCACGGTCATCAGATCGGCCAGCGCAAAGATCGCCCGTTCAACCTCCCCACTTTCGCCTGCCCACTCTATGGCTCACCCTTCATCGGGTTCTGCTAAATCTCGAGCCCAAAAGTCAGACACCAAGACTTCGAAAAAAGAGCATACTCGTGAAGATTTTTTACATATCCCAACTTCACAACCATCGGTTCCTCCTTCATCTAAACATCATGTTTCCAAGAAGGCTAGTAAGAAACCCAGTTCATCTCCTTCTCCGCCAAGGCGTGTCTCATCTACAGCACCACCTGGCGGTAATCGCCCTCGGCCGTCTTCTGTGTTGCCGAGGCGCACTGCTGGTGGCCGATCAACCGGCCGATCATTGGTGGCAGGAGCTGCTCCTGAACAACCTATGGGTCAGGATCTTCTGCCTTTGGCTGACTGCCATTCCATGCTGTCGGTCGCAAGCTCTGAGCAGTCGCTGAGTTGACGGCAACCTTGGTCACATTCCTCCATTTTCTGTTCACCCTATGTCCATTATCCACTGGAATATCCACGGCCTTCGAGCAAATCGGAATGAATTGTCGATCCTCTTATGATCCTACTCGCCGGTCATCTTCTGTCTTCAGGAAACAAAGCTGTGTCCCCATGACCGCTTTGTTCTCCCCCATTTTCAGTCTGTCCGATTTGATCTCCCCTCTGTTGAAGGCACTCCAGCACATGGAGGACTCATGATTCTTCTCCATGATACTCTCCATTATCACCCAATCCCCTTAAATGACTTCCTTCCAAGCTGTCACTGTCCGTCTTTCCCTTTCTGGATATAACTTTTCTCTTTGTACTGTATACATTCCATCGTCCACACTAATGGCACGAGCTGATCTCTTTCGTCTTCTTGGTCAGCTTCCACCCCCCTATTTGCTGGTTGGGGACTTCAATGCCCACCACCCACTTTGGGGATCTCCACATCCTTGTCCACGTGGCTCACTATTGCTAGACGTCTTCCACGAAGCGGATCTAGTTTGCCTCAACACTGGGGTCCCTACATTTTTGTCTGCCTCCACGACAAATTTCTCTCATTTGGACCTTTCGGTCGGTACTGTTCCGCTAGCTCAGCGCTTCGAATGGTTTGCCCTTGATGATACACACTCGAGTGACCACTTTCCATGTGTCCTTAGACTGCAGCCTCAACTGCCATATATGCGCTCGTGACGCTGGAAGTTTGCCCAAGCCGATTGGACACTTTTTTCGTCTCTAGCGACATTCGATGACCGTCACTTTCCTAGCGTCGACGATGAGGTCACACATATTACAGACGTTATTCTTACAACTGCGGAACGTTCAATACCACGCACCTCCGCATTGCCCCAGCGCCCCCCAGTTCCTTGGTGGAACGAGGCATGCTGTGACGCAATACGTGAGCGTCGACGTGCTCTTCGCGTTTTCCGCCACCATCCTACTTTGGCCAACTGTATCCGCTATAAGCAGTTCCGTGTGTGATGCCGTCGCGTCATCCACGATAGCAAGAAGGCAAGCTGGAAATTCTTTACTAGCTCATTTAACAACTTCACTCCCTCCTTGGAAGTTTGGAGTCGGATTCGACGGTTATCTGGCGCGCCTAGTTTCTCCCCGGTCTCTGGGCTCACTGTCGTGCATGATACGTTAGTGGACCCCGTCGCAATTTCTAACTCATTGGGTCAACACTTTGCTGAGATTTTGGGCTCTTCAAATTACCCGCCAGCGTTTCTCCCGAAGAAACGTGCAGCGGAAGTGCAACCTCTTGCTTTCTCCTCTCAAAATCGCGAAAGCTATAATACTGTTTTCTCCATGCGGGAACTCCAACATGCACTCTCTTCTTCTCGCTCCTCCGCCCCAGGACCGGATGGTATCCACATCCAAATGTTGCTGCATTTATCAACCCATAGTCTGCGTTACCTCCTTCGCCTTTATAATCGAATTTGGACCGACAGTACTTTTCCCAGATGATGGCGGGAAGCTATCATCGTTCCTGTTCCGAAACCTGGAAAGGACGAACATCTCCCCTCTAGCTATCGCCCCATTTCTCTCACAAGCAGTGTATGTAAGGTTTTGGAGCGTATGGTGAATTGCCGTTTAGCTTGGTGGCTGTAGTCCCGCAGTCTTTTAAAACCTGCCCAATGCAGTTTCCGAATGCATCGTTCTGCAGTTGACCATCTTGTTGCTCTCTCCACTTATATCATGAACAATTTTCTCCGGAAACGCCAAACAGTAGCAATATTTTTTGATCTGGAGAGAGCATACGATACCTGTTGGAGGACAGGCATCCTCCGCACACTGTTCTCTTGGGGCTTTCGAGGTCGGCTGCCCCTTTTTCTTCGCGAATTTATGGCAGAGCGCACATTTAGAGTGCGGGTGAACACTACTCTCTCCCGTACTTTCTCCCAAGAAAACGGGGTACCCTAGGGCTCCTTGCTAAGTGTTGTACTGTTTGCCATTGCCATAAATCCAATTATGGATTGTCTCCTTCCTGATGTCTCGGGCTCCCCCTTTGTGGATAATTTTGCGATCTACTACAGCTCTCAACAGACCAGCCTTCTTGAACGACGTCTTCAAGGATGTCTCGATCGCCTCCACTCTTGGAGCATCAAAACCGGCTTCCCTTTTTCTCCCAGTAAGACCGTTTGTGTTAATTTTTGGTTATGTAAGGAGTTTCTTCCACCCTCCTTACATCTAGGACCTGTCAACCTTCCGTTTTCAGACGTCACTAAATTCTTGGGTCTTATGTTTGACAGAAAACTGTGCTGGTCCTCCCACATTTCCTATCTTTCGGCTCGCTGTCTCCTCTGCTCGGCCGTCTATTCTTCGGTGTCTTGACTCTATCCACTACCGTGGATTACCTTTAGTGTCTGGTGCTTTTTACACCAGCCCTATGGAAAGCCTTTATGCTGAGACTGCTGAACCTCCGCTGTCCAATTGGCGAGCAGTCCTTCTGAGTCGTTATGCTAGCCATCTGTCTTCCCTGCCTGCTAATCCAGCCCATGATATTTTTTCGACGCCTCCTTGGATGTAGGGTATGCAGGCCGCCCTTCCTCCCCACTACCACCGGGAGTCCGCTTCCGTCAACTGCTCCATTCTCTTTCCTTCCGCTTTCCTAAAACCTTCTTGACAACTTGGGGTACAGCACCGCCTTGGCTCCGTCCCCGGATCTGCCTGCTCTGTGACCTTTGTCAGTTTGCCAAGGATGGTACCCCTTCACATGTTTATAGTCGGACATTTGCTGCTCTATGTGCACAAATGAAGGAAGCCATATTTATTTACACTGATGGCTCGAAAACATCGTTAGGTGTAGGGAATGCCTATATTGTTGGCGACACCCCAAATCGATTTCGGCTTCCCGACCAGTGTTCGGTGTATACTGCGGAGCTTTACGCTGTTTTCCAGGCTGTCCAATACATCCGCCGCCATCAGCGGATACAGTATGTTATCTGTTCAGATTCTCTCAGCTCTCTACTCAGTCTCCAAGCTCTCTATCCTGTCCACCCTCTGGTCCACCGGATTCAGGACTGTCTGCGCTTGCTCCACCTGGGGGGCGTCTCGGTGACGTTCCTCTGGCTCCCAGGACACGTTGGTATCTGTGGAAATGTGGCGGCCGATATAACGGCCAAGGCTGCAGTCTCTCTTCTTCGGCCAGCTATTCGATCGATTCCCTTCACTGATCTACGGAGCGTTTTATGTCGTCGTGTTGTTCTTTTATGGTATGCACATTGGTCAACACTTCCCCATAATAAATTGCGGGACGTGAAAGCTCTTCCCTGTGCTTGGACCTCTTCCTCCCGAACGCGTCGTCGTGAGGAGGTAATTTTAACTAGACTTCGGATAGGGCACTGTCTTTTTAGCCATCGACATCTTTTAAGCGGCGATCCTCCCCCACTCTGTCCCCACTGCTCTCAGCTGTGGACGGTAAGACACCTTTTAATTGAGTGCCCCTATTTTACTCCGTTACGCGCCTGTCTACAGCTGTCGCCTGATATATCGTCCATTTTAGCAGATGACACGCGCTCGGCCAATCGTGTTCTCGAGTTTATTAGTGCCAGTGAAATGACGTCAGTCATTTGAAGCTTTTTTTGGGGACAACCAACCTCTTTCTGTAGTGGATTTTTAAGCTTTCCTTCTGCTTTTAGTTTCTCCAATTTTTTGAGTTCCGTTCCCATTGCTGCTGGTTTCCATTTTCGTTTTTTACTGTTTCCTAAGTCACGGACCGGGCGCTAATGACCATAGCAGTTTTGCGCCCAAAAAAAAAAGATTAATTTTGCAATAACAGGGGTGTGTAACATACAAATCCAAAAGTAGTGATGCATGAGTAGGACAGGCGCCTGCTAGTCATGTGAAACTGACGTATAACAACCACATTACAGCACAGAATGGTGCGCAGCAGAGAAAAGACAACAGCTGTATGGCTGGCATCATTTAGCAGAGGCCAGATGTCCACAACAGTAGCCTATTGCTCATAGCAACAATCCATTGTGGAAGTAGTTCTGCCCAGGCAGCAGTAATATCAAACTAACATGCTTGAAAACCTATAAGGCACAGACGCAACTTTACAAACATGGCAAAAGCGCAACACTTAAGCAAAATATTCTAAGATTTAAATTGTATGGAGAGGCAGAACATGAAGATAGTGATGGGAACTTGCTGGTCGCGGTTTAACAGTTTTAGTGCTCATTGGCTTTTGTGGCAAATGGTTCTTTCCAAGTTCCACTGGATACTCAACAGGCTACCTTTATACTTGGCGATGTGATTAAAATGAACTATAATCATCCGATCTGGGAACTGCAGTTCGGCATTGAAAGGTGACATGAAATGCAACATCTGAAATGGTCCATCCCAGATGCAAGTAAATTTCTTAGTTCTGCCCAGTTTCCTGGCAGTTTGTTGTAACATCATGTAACCTTCTAGTTGATAAAGCAGCATCCTAGCATTCTTGTGATTGTGGATCTGTAGCTCCATGTCACAGCTACATTGTTCTTTAATCTTTTAGCCATGTGCTTCACATTTCTGGAATTTATTGCCGCTGGCAACTTCTTGATCTTGATTGGGGAGTGTGTTTTGCAGCCATAAACAGCCTCAAAGGAAGTAGTAAGATTATTTTAACAACTATTTTTGAATGTGTTCAACCCTGCCATTACCCTTGGGTGAAATGGCATAGTTCTCTACTTCATTATTTTAAGCAAATGACTACCTGTATTATAAGACTGAACATAGGGTTTGTCCCTTGGTCTTTTATAAAAGCCTCTAGACTTCCAAATGATAGTATAAAGTGAGTGATGAATGCTTTCACAACTGTCTCAGTGGTTATGTCTTCAATTGTGTCATAATAAGATAGTGAGAGAAATGTTCAATGATAGATGAAAGACCTTGGCTTAATTTGGGCCATTATGGGGAACGATCTAATGATATCAAGTGCTACGATTTCAAAAAGTCCTACTGTCCAGGCAAAGTCTGTAGAGTTGTATTTGGTCTTAACCCTTGTGCTCTCTTAATGCACATGAGACAATTTTGAATGTATTCTTCTACATGTTTCTTTTGTTACGTCAACCTATAATGGCCTGTCATGCACCCTTGCACAGCATTTTTCCCATTATGACACACACTGTATGCTATCGTGACAGTGGTGCACTACTGTCCATTTTTTCAAGAGGTGTTTTCTTATATAAAACAGTCTCTTTTAATAAAATCTGGGGACATAGCCTATTTCTTACACCCAGCATCGAATTCTTATGCCTTTTTTTTAATTCCTCAGTAAGCATATCGCCTACTTACAGGATCTTAATTTTCCTACCTGTTGTTGTTGTTGTTGTTGTTGTTGTCTTCAGTCCTTAGACTGGTCTGATGCAGCTCTCCATGCTACTCTATCCTGTGCAAGCTTCTTCATCTCCCAGTACTTACTGCAACCTACATCCTTCTGAATCTGTTTAGTGTATTCATCTCTTGGTCTCCCTCTAAAATTTTTACCCTCCACGCTGCCCTCCAATGCTAAATTTGTGATCCCTTGATGCCTCAGAACATGTCCTACCAACCGGTCCCTTCTTCTTGTCAAGTTGTGCCCCAAACTCCTCTTCTCCCCAATTCTATTCAATACCTCCTCATTAGTTATGTGATCTACCCATCTAATCTTCAGCATTCTTCTGTAGCACCACATTTTGAAAGCTTCTATTCTCTTCTTGTCCAAACTATTTATAGTCCATGTTTCACTTCCATACATGGCTACACTCCATACAAATACTTTCAGAAACGACTTCCTGACACTTAAATCCATACTCGATGTTAACAAATTTCTCTTCTTCAGAAACGCTTTCCTTGCCATTGCCAGTCTACATTTTATATCCTCTCTACTTCGACCATCATCAGTTATTTTGCTCCCCAAATAGCCAAAAGTCCTTTACTACTTTAAGTGTCTCATTTCCTAATCTAATTCCCTCAGCATCACCCGACTTAGTTCGACTACATTTCATTATCCTTGTTTTGCTTTTGTTGATGTTCATCTTATATCCTCCTTTCAAGACACTATCCATTCTGTTCAACTGCTCTTCCAAGTCCTTTGCTATCTCTTCTTACATTATTTTTCTATTAATTTTGAACACTCACGTGCAATATGCACACTTCATAAAGTGCTCATCATTAATTAGCTGGTTTCCTGCAAAATAAGATAAAGGAAGTGTATGTGTTCAAACACGTTTACTCAATAAAAAAACTCCTTTTTGTTAGTTGAAAGGCTTAAAACTATCTCATGCTCTTCTATGACAAAGTTAGTGTTGTTCAACATTGTTAATTTATATTCCAATGTCCCAGTTGACATCACACTCGATATCATAGAATGAAACCTACTGTATCATAAAAAAATAACAGCGCAGGAAACCACCGAGATGATGATGCTTGTACGTATAAGCTCAAGTACAAATATTTTGAATTTAATGGGAAGATTTATGAGCAACCATATGGCCCGGCCATGGATTGCGCGCTTGCTGGGCTCATGGCCAACATTTTTATCAATTCAAAAGAAATCAGTTTCTTCAACAGCGTTATGGATGTTAAACATAACATTACATTCTATGCACAATATGTTCACAATTTGTTGTTTGTGGTAGATGGGTCCCATAAGGAGCTGGAGAAGTTACATACTCATTTCAATTCGATGCATTAAAAATGAAATTCACAATGGAACTAGAGAGATTAATTACTTGGGTTTGACTTTATTGGTTGTCAATGATGGGATAGAGTTTAATATTTAATGAAAGTCTACATTTACAGATTACATCATTCCCAATGGGTTGTCACATCCGTGGGTGCAGAAAATGGCTTTTTTCAATTTGAGCACACAGGACAGTAAATTTACCTCTTACCCAGGCTAACTTTCAAAAAGAATTGTGTACCCTAAAAGAGATTGCTGGTAATAATGGTTCTAACCCCAACATATTTGATGATATAATTGAGCGCAAAATGAGAAAGAGAGTTTCTACATTGACGCAGTCCATGAGCAACAGGGATGAACATAAGATATTTATAGCTATTCCATTTCTAGGTAACATATTGTATGCTCCAAAAACAATAGCATAAAACGGAATCTTGTATGTTTTAGCAATGTTGTTGTAGTGGTCTTCAGTCCTGAGATTGGTTTGATGCAGCTCTCCATGCTACTCTATCCTGTGCAAGCTTCTTCATCTCCCAGTACCTACTGCAACCTACATCCTTCTGAATCTGCTTGGTGTATTCATCTCTTGGTCTCCCCCTACGATTTTTACCCTCCACGCTGCCCTCCAATACTAAATTGGTGATCCCTTGATGCCTCAGAACATGTCCTACCAACCGATCCCTTCTTCTGGTCAAGTTGTGCCACAAACTTCTCTTCTCCCCAATCCTATTCAGTACCTCCTCATTAGTTATGTGATCTACCCATCTAATCTTCAGCATTCTTCTGTAGCACCACATTTTGAAAGCTTCTATTCTCTTCTTGTCCAAACTATTTACCGTCCATGTTTCACTTCCATACATGGCTACACTCCATACAAATACTTTCAGAAAAGACTTCCTGACACTTAAATCTATACTCGATGTTAACAAATTTCTCTTCTTCAGAAACGCTTTCCTTGCCATTGCCAGTCTACATTTTATATCCTCTCTACTTCGACCATCATCAGTTATTTTGCTCCCCAAATAGCAAAACTCCTTTACTACTTTAAGTGTCTCATTTCCTAATCTAATATCCTCAGCATCACCCGACTTAATTCGACTACATTCCATTATCCTCGTTTTGCTTTTGTTGATGTTCATCTTATATCCTCCCTTCAAGACACTGTCCATTCCGTTCAACTGCTCTTCCAAGTCCTTTGCTGTCTCTGACAGAATTATAATCTCATCGGCAAACCTCAAAGTTTTTATTTCTTCTCCATGGATTTTAATACCTACCCCAAATTTTTCTTTTGTTTCCTTTACTGCTTGCTCAATATACAGATTGAATAACATCGGGGAGAGGCTACAACCCTGTCTTACTCCCTTCCCAACCACTGCTTCCCTTTCATATCCCTCGACTCTTGTAACTGCCATCTGGTTTCTGTACAAATTGTAAATAGCCTTTCGCTCCCTGTATTTTACCCCTGCCACCTTTAGAATTTGAAAGAGAGTATTCCAGTCAACATTGTCAAAAGCTTTCTCTAAGTCTACAAATGCTAGAAACATAGGTTTGCCTTTCCTTAATCTTTCTTCTAAGATAAGTCGTAAGGTCAGTATTGCCTCACGTGTTCCAGTATTTCTACGGAATCCAAACTGATCTTCCCCGAGGTCGGCATCTACTAGTTTTTCCATTCGTCTGTAAAGAATTCGCAGTATTTTGCAGCTGTGGCTTATTAAACTGATTGTTCGGTAATTCTCACATCTGTCAACACCTGCTTTCTTTGGTATTGGAATATTATATTCTTCTTGAAGTCTGAGGGTATTTCGCCTGTTTCATACATCTTGCTCACCAGATGGTAGAGTTTTGTCAGGACTGGCTCTCCCAAGGCCGTCAGTAGTTCCAATGGAATGTTGTCTACTCCGGGGGCCTTGTTTCGACTCAGGTCTTTCAGTGCTCTGTCAAACTCTTCACGCAGTATCGTATCTCCCATTTCATCTTCATCTACATCCTCTTCCATTTCCATACTATTGTCCTCAAGTACATCGCCCTTGTATAGACCCTCTATATACTCCTTCCACCTTTCTGCTTTCCCTTCTTTGCTTAGAACTGGGTTTCCATCTGAGCTCTTGATGTTCATACAAGTGGTTCTCTTATCTCCAAAGGTTTCTTTAATTTTCCTGTAGGCAGTATCTATCTTACCCCTAGTGAGAAAAGCCTCTACATCCTTACATTTGTCCTCTAGCCACCCCTGCTTAGCCATTTTGCACTTCCTGTCGATCTCATTTTTGAGACGTTTGTATTCCTTTTTGCCTGCTTCATTTACTGCATTTTTATATTTTCTCCTTTCATCAATTAAATTCAATATTTCTTCTGTTACCCAAGGATTTCTACTAGCCCTCATCTTTTTACCTATTTGATCCTCTGCTGCCTTCACTACTTCATCCCTCAAAGCTACCCATTCCTCTTCTACTGTATTTCTTTCCCCCATTCCTGTCAATTGTTCCCTTATGCTCTCCCTGAAACTCGGTACAACCTCTGGTTCTTTCAGTTTATCCAGGTCCCATCTCCTTAAATTCCCACCTTTTTGCAGTTTCTTCAGTTTTAATCTACAGGTCATAACCAATAGATTGTGGTCAGAGTCCACATCTGCCCCTGGAAATGTCTTACAATTTAAAACCTGGTTCCTAAATCTCTGTCTTACCATTATATAATCTATCTGATACCCTTTAGTATCTCCAGGGTTCTTCCATGTATACAACCTTCTATCATGATTCTTAAACCAAATGTTAGCTATGATTAAGTTGTGCTCTGCGCAAAATTCTACCAGGCGGCTTCCTCTTTCATTTCTTAGCCGCAATCCATATTCACCTACTACGTTTCCTTCTCTCCCTTTTCCTACACTTGAATTCCAGTCACCCATGACTATTAAATTTTCGTCTCCCTTCACTATCTGAATAATTTCTTTTATTTCATCATACATTTCTTCAATTTCTTCGTCATCTGCAGAGCTAGTTGGCATATAAACTTGTACTACTGTAGTAGGTGTGGGCTTCGTATCTATCTTGGCCACAATAATCCGTTCACTATGCTGTTTGTAGTAGCTTACCCGCATTCCTATTTTCCTATTCATTATTAAACCTACTCCTGCATTACCCCTATTTGACTTTGTGTTGATAACCCTGTAGTCACCTGACCAGAAGTCTTGTTCCTCCTGCCACCGAACTTCACTAATTCCCACTATATCTAACTTTAACCTATCCATTTCCCTTTTTAAATTTTCTAACCTACCTGCCTGTTTAAGGGATCTGACAATAACAATTATAATAAGCTATTGCAATTGGGAGTTTATAAACCAAAATGTACTGATTGCCTGGCATATTACATAGTGCAGTAAGGTAGATCTATATCCATAAGATATAAAGAACATATGCCGTTGGGGATGGGTACAAATAAGAATGGGTCAACGTTTGCTGAACACAACATTGAGGAAGGACATACGCCAAACCTGTTAATGACACTGAGCTATTGTGTAAAGAAGCCAAGAGTATGAAATTAGATTTACTGGAGGAGGTGCAGATATATAAGCACAAAATGTGTGACAATAGGCATTTACTGAATGATCAGTGTTATTTGAAAAGTTCCAGCATCCTTGACGGTTTTCAGCCCGTATTGGACATAGGAGATGGGCACTAGTGGTGACTCGATTGTACCATATTATTATATGATTATCTGAGATAAACTTCTGTTTTAGGACAATACTCCAGTAGGAAATTGTCATAAAGAGCTATGAGCTGTTATTATGTTAACAGTAGTTTGTGTTGAGACAGTTATGTTAATGTGCCTTTCACTGTCTTGTGCCATGTTACCGCACTTATGCACTAGACTGCTATTCGTAGAACTATCGTAAATCATTTAGTAGTGTGGCTATGTTCAATGACTAAGGTCGGCTGGTAGAATTAGCCCTATAAGCTGTTAGAGCATATAATGTAAACTGGAGTTATATTTGCATATAATAGCCACATTTCTGAATGATGCTTTAAATAGTGATGCAAACTTTGTTGTATGAATATGTTAATGTTTGACCACTTTAATGATTGTATGCAACAGCATTTTAACTGTTGGACAGTCATATTAATAAGTATATGGTGCTTCAATTTCACTTGTAGGCTTGTTATTAATATTTTATCATAGATATCAACTAGTTTCCTGATAAATGGTGCGATGTAGCTCACTGTGGTGAGGGCCACCAATGGCATGTAGGGTATAGCACATTGTTGACTGTGCGCATAGTATAACAGATGTAGTGGCGGAGGACATACGGTGCCATATGTAATTTTACTTATGATCGAAACAGACTTATGTCTGTTGAAGTTATTTTCTTTTATTGAACTTGACACAGCCGCTGGTGTAAGACGTTTTTCATTTTTAAAAGCTTATGTAAGTAATATGTTATCATATATGTAATTTTTGAAGTTAATGTATAGATTGTATTCCTGGTCTAGGCATTATGTTGATCACTTTTTAGGATTTCTGAAGAAGGCTATATTATTATAGCAGAAACCATGGTCAAGGTTTAAAATAAACGTGATTAGTGCAACTGTGGGCTATTTTTCATTCAAGACACTTGCTATTTATGTTGTATATCAATGACTTTGCAGACAATATTAATAGTAAATTCCAACATTTAACAGATGAAGGAGTTATCTGTAATGAAGCACTGCCTGAAAGAAGCTGCATAAATATTCAGTCAGATTTGATAAGATTTTAAAGTGGTGCAAAGATTGTGTGACAAAACAAGCTTGGATATTTTTTACTTCCCCTCTTGTTTTGCCATGTGCCTCCTTAAAATTCATTTTTTCACTTTTAACTAATTACCATTAACATACGTGAATATAATCTGCATTTTCAGAAAAGAGAAAGGTCGGCCCTCAGTTTCAAAGAATATAACACCGGATCTAATTTTGTGCTTAGTTTTATGTGTGTAATTGATTTTCTAATTTATTTTGACTATTCTTAGTCAGTATCGTTTATTATAGAGCAAAATCAGTAATTGTTTCATAACTTAAATTCTGTTGTTGACGTATAAACAAACATAAATTCTGTACCAATTGTAAACATCTGGAAGACAAAATGCTAGTGATTTTAAAGTATCTGTTTGGCTCTATTTGAAAACATGTTAGCGAAGACAGCCCGTAATTAATTCCAAAGTAATTAACAGTTTTGTCAAAAGTTTTGTTTGCATAACTATATTTGCTAATTTCACTATTTAAACAAATAATTCCGCCTAAATCTTGTAGTAGAAGAAACTGTTAAAAAGACACAATTTTTCAATGTATTCAGTTAATTTAATGAGTTAAGTTTTAATTGTAATTTCTGTAAATTAAACTTCAAACAATGTACAGTTTCCGCACCTATTATTGTTATGATATACACTCCTGGAAATGGAAAAAAGAACACATTGACACCGGTGTGTCAGACCCACCATACTTGCTCCGGACACTGCGAGAGGGCTGTACAAGCAATGATCACACGCACGGCACAGCGGACACACCAGGAACCGCGGTGTTGGCCGTCGAATGGCGCTAGCTGCGCAGCATTTGTGCACCGCCGCCGTCAGTGTCAGCCAGTTTGCCGTGGCATACGGAGCTCCATCGCAGTCTTTAACACTGGTAGCATGCCGCGACAGCGTGGACGTGAACCGTATGTGCAGTTGACGGACTTTGAGCGAGGGCATATAGTGGGCATGCGGGAGGCCGGGTGGACGTACCGCCGAATTGCTCAACACGTGGGGCGTGAGGTCTCCACAGTACATCGATGTTGTCGCCAGTGGTCGGCGGAAGGTGCACGTGCCCGTCGACCTGGGACCGGACCGCAGCGACGCACGGATGCACGCCAAGACCGTAGGATCCTACGCAGTGCCGTAGGGGACCGCACCGCCACTTACCAGCAAATTAGGGACACTGTTGCTCCTGGGGTATCGGCGAGGACCATTCGCAACCGTCTCCATGAAGCTGGGCTACGGTCCCGCACACCGTTAGGCCGTCTTCCGCTCACGCCCCAACATCGTGCAGCCCGCCTCCAGTGGTGTCGCGACAGGCGTGAATGGAGGGACGAATGGAGACGTGTCGTCTTCAACGATGAGAGTCGCTTCTGCCTTGGTGCCAATGATGGTCGTATGCGTGTTTGGCGCCGTGCAGGTGAGCGCCACAATCAGGACTGCATACGACCGAGGCACACAGGGCCAACACCCGGCATCATGGTGTGGGGAGCGATCTCCTACACTGGCCGTACACCACTGGTGATCGTCGAGGGGACACTGAATAGTGCACGGTACATCCAAACCGTCATCGAACCCATCATTCTACCATTCCTAGACCGGCAAGGGAACTTGCTGTTCCAACAGGACAATGCACGTCCGCATGTATCCCGTGCCACCCAACGTGCTCTAGAAGGTATAAGTCAACTACCCTGGCCAGCAAGATCTCCGGATCTGTCCCCCATTGAGCATGTTTGGGACTGGATGAAGCGTCGTCTCACGCGGTCTGCACGTCCAGCACGAACGCTGGTCCAACTGAGGCGCCAGGTGGAAATGGCATGACAAGCCGTTCCACAGGACTACATCCAGCATCTCTACGATCGTCTCCATGGGAGAATAGCAGCCTGCATTGCTGCGAAAGGTGGATACTAGTGCCGACATTGTGCATGCTCTGTTGCCTGTGTCTATGTGCCTGTGGTTCTGTCATGTGATGTATCTGACCCCAGGAATGTGTCAATAAAGTTTCCCCTTCCTGGGACAATGAATTCACGGTGTTCTTATTTCAATTTCCAGGAGTGTATAAGGGCCTGATTTTTGGTCATGAGTCAGTCAGTCCACAGCCGAGTTTGAGATGATGAACCTGTGTTGGTTAGAATGACAACAATGCATCAACTTAACAGTGTAATAAGTGTCACACAAATGTGCCATGTGTTAAGACAGTGACAGTGTCTGATCGAAACATACTTTTCTATTCTTCAAGAACTGTGAACTTTGTGGTTAGGCTTTTACTTCTCGTAGATGTTCAACAGTAAACTATTGTAGCAGCAGGTGGATGTTTCACCTCCTAACTATTAATGAGGCTTATAGGAAGTTAGAACAATAGTGCACTGGCCATGTACAGGGTGCGTCAAAAAAATGCATACACACTTTGAAGCAACATAGAAAATTTATTTCCCATTCTACAATGTTAAATTTCTGGAAATGGAAATCTTAAAGTCCAAACAGAAAAATAAATGTACTTTGCAAATGTGATTAATGTTCAAACTGGTGGCCTTCAGCATCAATACATTTCTGAGTACGAGTCACCACTGATTCCGTACATCGTACCAAAGTGTCCAATGAGATTTCTACGCACACCGCCTGAATCTCATTCCAAAGTGTGTCCAGGTTACGTGGTTTACGTTTGTACACCTCATCTTTTACTGTGCCCCATAAGAAGAAATCCAGCGGCAGAAAACTCGATTGGTCCCCTGCGTCCTATCCACTGGCCTGGCACATTGTGATCCAGGTATGCTCGTACGTCCCTATGATAGTGCGGCGGTGCGCCATCTTGCTGGAAATAAAACTCATCATTACCGTATAATGCACAAATGGCAGGGAATATGGAGTCAGCAAGCACTGTTAGGTACGTTTTTCCAGTAACAGTACCTTCAAAGCGGAAAGACCCAATGAGTCCCCTTGCAGACAAACCACACCACACATTTACACGAGGCAAATTCACAGCCTTTTCAACTGTAATGTGAGGATTATCTTCAGCCCAGTACACACAATTGTGCCTATTGACAGCTCCATTGGGTTTGAACTGGGCGTCATCCGACCAAATTATGCTACCCATAAATCCTGGTTCGCGTCTCACCATCTCCTGAACCCATTCACAAAATTCTAACCTTCGATCTGGATCGTCGTCACTTAGCTGTTGCACCAACCTTGGAATATACACACGAAACTAGCCTTTCTTCAGAATGCATAGCACACTACTAGCACTTACATTACTCTCACGTGCCACTTGCCTTGAAGATTTTTGAGGCGAACGCTGAAACAGTTCCAAGACTGAAATTGTGGAATCATCACTTGTAGCTATACAAGGTCGCCCTGATTGACCTTTATGCACATCACACACTGTTCCATGAATTTCGAATTTGTCTTGTAGACATATAATTGTTAACCTTGAAGGTGGTTCTGTACCATACTCACTTCTCCACTGTCTTCAAACCACAGCTACACTCTCAAACTTCCAGTACCACTTAATTATCTGCTTCTGCGCTTCAAAGCTCAAACGCACATCCGCCATGTTGCAGTTACTTCCTTGCCATTGCTGCCACCTGTTGAAGAAACATAACATTACTTTCTCACAGATACTTAACCTTGTAGAACAGGACATAAATTGTCTATGACAGTTCAAAGTGTGTATCATTTTTTTGACGCACCCTGTATAACTGTGTATTATGGGGGGAGGGGGGGGGGGACATAAAAGTGAAAGTAAAAGACTGTGAAACACAACTGTGCATCTGTTGGCTACATCATTTACAGAAGACAGTCCTGCTTGTCCACCCCCTACTTTTTCAGTCAGCACGTTGACACTGAGGACAACAAACAAAGAAACAAAGTAGGCAAACCGCTACAGTTGCTTTAAATGGTCAGAAATGTAAAATTGTGCTTTTCACAAAATGAAAAAATGTAATATCCTATGACTATAGCATCAATGAGTCACTGTAGGAATCAGCCAACTCATACAAATACCTGGG
Organism: Schistocerca nitens; assembly: GCF_023898315.1. Lineage (NCBI taxonomy): Eukaryota > Metazoa > Arthropoda > Insecta > Orthoptera > Acrididae > Schistocerca > Schistocerca nitens. The sequence goes on from NC_064618.1 coordinate 720,952,808, forward strand.
TGTAACACTTTGTAGGGATACGAAATGAAATGATCACATTGGTTAAGTCATGGGTAAAGGAATGGCAGCATGAATGGTCACAGGTTTGTTTGATCTGTGGGTGAGTGTCACAGAGATACTGAAGTAACTGAACTGGAAGACTCTTGAAGATGGATGTAAACTATCCAAAGAAAGTCTACTAACAAAGTTTCAAGAATCAGTTTTAAATGACAACTCTAGGAATACACTACAGTTCCCTATGTATTGTTTTGTATTGTTTACATAGGGATCATGAGGATAGGGCTAGAATAATTACTGCACACACAGAGGCATTCAAACAATCTTTCTTCCTGTGCTTCATACATGAGTGGAATGGCAAGAAACCCTAGTAACTGGTACAGTGAGGTGTACCCTCTGCCAATCACCTCACGGTGGTCTTTAGAGTGTAGATGTTGATGTAAATGTAGATAGTTTGTGGCAATACGTGTATTAAAATATATAGAGATGTGAGGCACTTGGTATTAGGTTGTATACTAATATGTGGTACTGTAATATTCAGTTGATATACCTGGTTTGTCCCATTACAATTGTTATGAAAAATTAGGAAAGGGTCCATCATGTTAGAGAAGGAAGTATGTGAGGTGCATTTAACAGCTATCTATGTGGTAAATTCTCCAAGTTAATGTCTGAGAGATGGTGTCAAGGCAGAGATACTAACTCTACTACACAGGAATCTACATCTACATGATTACTCTGCAATTCACATTTAAGTGCTTGGCAGAGGGTTCATCGAACCACAATCATACTATCTCTCTACCATTCCACTCCCGAACAGCGCGCGGGAAAAACGAACACCTAAACCTTTCTGTTCAAGCTCTGATTTCTCTTATTTTATTTTGATGATCATTCCTACCTATGTAGGTTGGGCTCAACTAAATATTTTTGCATTCGGAAGAGAAAGTTAGTGACTGAAATTTCGTAAATAGATCTTGCCGCAACAAAAACGTCTTTGCTTTAATGACTTCCATCCCAACTCGCGTATCATATCTGCCACATTCTCTCCCGTATTACGTGATAATACAAAACAGACTGTCCTTTTTTGCACCCTTTCGATGTCCTCCGTCAATCCCACCTGGTAAGGATCCCACACTGCGCAGCAATATTCTAACAGAGGACGAACGAGTGTAGTGTAAGCTGTCTCTTTAGTGGACTTGTTGCATCTTCTAAGTGTCCTGCCAATGAAACGCAACCTATGGCTCGCCTTCCCCACAATATTATCAATGTGGTCTTTCCAACTGAAGTTGTTCGTAATTTTAACACCCAGGTACTTAGTTGAATTGACAGCCTTGAGAACTGTACTATTTATCGAGTAATCGAATTCCAACGGATTCTTTTTGGAACTCATGTGGATCACCTCACACTTTTCGTTATTTAGCGTCAACTGCCACCTGCCACACCATACAGCAATCTTTTCTAAATCGCTTTGCAACTGATACTGGTCTTCAGATGACCTTACTAGACGGTAAATTACAGCATCGTCTGCGAACAACCTAAGAGAACTGCTCAGATTGTCACGCGTGTCATTTATATACACTCCTGGAAATTGAAATAAGAACACCGTGAATTCATTGTCCCAGGAAGGGGAAACTTTATTGACACATTCCTGGGGTCAGATACATCACATGATCACACTGACAGAACCACAGGCACATAGACACAGGCAACACAGCATGCACAATGTCGGCACTAGTACAGTGTATATCCACCTTTCGCAGCAATGCAGGCTGCTATTCTCCCATGGAGACGGTCGTAGAGATGCTGGATGTAGTCCTGTGGAACGGCTTGCCATGCCATTTCCACCTGGCGCCTCAGTTGGACCAGCGTTCGTGCTGGACGTGCAGACCGCGTGAGACGACGTTTCATCCAGTCCCAAACATGCTCAATGGGGGACAGATCCGGAGATCTTGCTGGCCAGGGTAGTTGACTTACACCTTCTAGAGCACGTTGGGTGGCACGGGATACATGCGGACGTGCATTGTCCTGTTGGAACAGCACGTTCCCTTGCCGGTCTAGGAATGGTAGAACGATGGGTTCGATGACGGTTTGGATGTACCGTGCACTATTCAGTGTCCCCTCGACGATCACCAGTGGTGTACGGCCAGTGTAGGAGATCGCTCCCCACACCATGATGCCGGGTGTTGGCCCTGTGTGCCTCGGTCGTATGCAGTCCTGATTGTGGCGCTCACCTGCACGGCACCAAACACGCATACGACCATCATTGGCACCAAGGCAGAAGCGACTCTCATCGCTGAAGACGACACGTCTCCATTCGTCCCTCCATTCACGCCTGTCGCGACACCACTGGAGGCGGGCTGCATGATGTTGGGGCATGAGCGGAAGACGGCCTAACGGTGTGCGGGACCGTAGCCCAGCTTCATGGAGACGGTTGCGAATGGTCCTCGCCGATACCCCAGGAGCAACAGTGTCCCTAATTTGCTGGGAAGTGGCGGTGCGGTCCCCTACGGCACTGCGTAGGATCCTACGGTCTTGGCGTGCATCCGTGCGTCGCTGCGGTCCGGTCCCAGGTCGACGGGCACGTGCACCTTCCGCCGACCACTGGCGACAACATCGATGTACTGTGGAGACCTCATGCCCCACGTGTTGAGCAATTCGGCGGTATGTCCACCCGGCCTCCCGCATGCCAACTATACGCCCTCGCTCAAAGTCCGTCAACTGCACATACGGTTCACGTCCACGCTGTCGCGGCATGCTACCAGTGTTAAAGACTGCGATGGAGCTCCGTATGCCACGGCAAACTGGCTGACACTGACGGCGGCGGTGCACAAATGCTGCGCAGCTAGCGCCATTCGACGGCCAACACCGCGGTTCCTGGTGTGTCCGCTGTGCCGTGCGTGTGATCATTGCTTGTACAGCCCTCTCGCAGTGTCCGGAGCAAGTATGGTGGGTCTGACACACCGGTGTCAATGTGTTCTTTTTTCCATTTCCAGGAGTGTAGATCAGGAACAGCAGAGGTCCCAGGACGCTTCCCTGGGGAACACCTGATATCACTTCAGTTTTACTCGATGATTTGCCGTCTATTACTACGAACTGCGACCTTCCTGACAGGAAATCACGAATCCAGTCGCACAACTGAGACGATACCCCATAGGCCCGCAGCTTGATTAGAAGTCGCTTGTGAGGAACGGTGTCAAAAGCTTTCCGGAAATCTAGAAATACAGAATCAACTTGAGATCCCCTGTCGATAGCGGCCATTACTTCGTGCAAATAAAGAGCTAGCTGTGTTGCACAAGAACGATGCTTGCTGAAACCATGCTGATTACGTATCAATAGATCGTTCCCTTCGAGGTGATTCATAATGTTTGAATACAGTATATGCTCCAAAACCTTACTGCAAACCGACGTCAATGATATAGGTCTGTAGTTAGATGGATTATTCCTACTACCCTTCTTAAACACTGGTGCGACCTGCGCAATTTTCCAATCTGTAGGTACAGATCTATCGGTGAGCGAGCAGTTGTATATGAGTGCTAAGTAGGGAGCTATTGTATCAGCGTAATCTGAAAGGAACCTAATCGGTATACAATCTGGACCTGAAGACTTGCCCGTATCAAGCGATTTGAGTTGCTTCGTAACCCCTAAGGTATCTACTTCTAAGAAACTCATGCTAGCAGCTGTTCGTGTTTCAAATTCTGGAATATTCCATTCATCTTCCCTGGTGAAGGAATTTCGGAAAACTGCGTTCAATAACTCCGCTTTAGCGGCACAGTCGTCGGTAACAGTACCATCGGCACTGCGCAGCGAAGGTATTGACTGCATCTTGCCGCTTGTGTACTTTACATACGACCAGAATTTCTTCAGATTTTCTACCAAATTTTGAGACAATGTTTCGTTGTGGAACCTATTAAAGGCATCTCGCATTGAAGTCCGTGCCAAATTTCACGCGTCTGTAAATTTTAGCCAATCTTAAGGATTTCACGTTCTTCTGAACTTCGCATGCTTTTTCCGTTGCCTCTGCAACAGCGTTCGGACCTGTTTTGTGTACCATGGGGGATCAGTTCCATCTCTTACCAATTTATGAGGTATGAATCTCTCAATTGCTGTTGCTACTATATCTTTGAATTTGAGCCACATCTCGTCTACATTTGCATAGTCAGTTCAGAAGGAATGGATATTTCCTCTTACGAAGGCTTCTAGTGACACTTTATCCGCTTTTTTAAATAAAATTATTGTGTGTTTGTTACTGGTGGATTTGGAAGAAACGGTATTGAGCCTAGCTACAATGACCTTGTGATCACTAATCTCTGTATGAGTCATGATGCTCTCTATTAGCTCTGGATTGTTTGTGGCTAAGATGTCAAGTGTGTTTTCGCAACCATTTACAATTTGCGTGGGTTCGTGGACTAACTGCTCGAAATAATTTTCGGAGAAAGCATTTAGGACAATCTCGGAAGATGTTTTCTGCCTACCACCGGTTTTGAACAAGTATTTTTGCCAACATATCGAGGGAAGGTTGAAGTCCCCATCAACTATAACCGTATGAGTGGGGTATTTATTTGTTACGACACTCAAATTTTGTCTGTTGTACCAAGAGGAATACTGGGTAAAATCAGCAAAGATGCATCTAAAACCATTGCGACCATACCGTGTGAAGCAGAACTGGCTGCCGATAAAATGAGTGTTCTGATGAAACAACTGCCTAGAATATCACAGTTTGAGCACATCTCCCTCGGACTTACATTCTTATGATACTGTACAGATTCTTCTACGTGTTGTTTATTACGAATATTTCCCTATAGCCTACGGTTATTTTTCTTAGAATTTCAACTAACTAACTCACTGGGAACCCTATTCTCTTGACAACCAGATATGTTGTAGACTCGTCCCACCACTGCAGGAATGTGATAGCATTATGTCCAGTAATGGCCAACTATTGGATACAACTGCAAGAATCTATACTGGAAAATCTATCTCCAAGATCTTTCATTTCATGACCATATATCAGTATTTTAAACATAGCTGCACAACAGCAACGGTTCCACGTAATAAAATTATAAACAGCTGACCAGTTGCAATGGATAAAGAATTCTTTACCTAGGTTTCAACAAATTTAAATTTGTCTTCTTCAGAAGGTGGCCTAAGGACAATGAACATCATAGCTTACATTAGAAAGGTATGAACTTAAGTCAAGAATAGATTTTACCATAAATTAAAGAGCTCTTGCATTACAGAAATATGAGAACGACGACTGGTACTTACAATTTTACATTATTAAGGACTAATGTACCATCGCCGTTTTTACAAATGTTGGTATAGATCCATTTGTCAAAATTAAAATATAGCCCTAGAAATAGGGTTTGTCACGTAAATATAAATTAGTACATGGATCTTGCAGAGCTCACAACCGACTGAGTATAATCGGCCAGCGTAGTTACTCTGCGACCAGGGCAGGTGGCGCTCATGGCACGAACCATGTGCCAATTGGCGTACAAAAGCAACGTGTAAATTATCAGTATTAATAACGTCCTTAGATAAAGTAACAATAAAAAGAAGGAAAGCGTTTAACACTCCCGTTGTAACAGTATGGGAGCCTTGGTACAATTAATGTAGCTATACATCAAAAAGGCAGGTGGCGCTTACGCCGAGAGAGTTACGCACAGTGGCATATACAGCCAAAATATAAAAATTACATTACTATATTAGTGAAGCCCACAAACGGTATATATGTCAGAACTTTAAAATTGACAATAATTGCTCTTAAGACAGAATTACGAACCCTGGTCCACAATCCAGTTAATACACATTCGCAGGGAACCAACGTTTTAGAGCCAGACAAAATCATATAAGGGCTGATGTAGTGGCAGCCATACATCGTGAGAAAACCACATTACATAAAGGGTTGTGAGCTTAAAGCATTGAAAGTGCATCATAGCTTCCTGAGAAAATAGACCACTAAGGTTACCAGCATTAATGTTATACCATAAACAGTACAGGTTTAAAGCCTTCGAAAAATTGTCTACAAGCAAGGTTCAACTGGTCATTCAGTATATTACTGTCCTTGAGCTCTAGATGTTTAAAAATTTGTAACTCTTCCCACAGATCTAGTCTACGCCCTTTGACTTCTCTGTGTAGGATAACAGTGTCTTCTAACTGTTTAGGCGTATGGCCGGCTATCAAGAGGTGTTCAGCAAAAGTAGAGCTGTGTATATTCACTCCTTTTTTACCTAATAGGTGTTCTTTATATCTTGTTTTCACAGCTCTGCCTGTTTGACCAATATAATATGAAGGACAGTTATTACAGGTTGGTTTGTAAACACCTGAATTGGAAAACCAATCGCTGGCAATCTCTACTGAATGTACAAGATTTCTTTTTAAACTGTTATCTGTAGAGAAGGAGACATTACAGTTATATTTTTTCCTTAGAAGACGTTTAATCCTATACGATATATTACCCAAGAAAGGAATGGAAATAAATTTTTTAGCTTCTTTGCTATCAGTGGCGAGGTTGTTGCTCAAAGTCGAACAGTTTTGGGAAGTTTTCTTACTGAAGAAGTAATCAATCATATTCTGATTGTACCCATTATTAGCCGCAATTGCTTTGATGACATTCAATTCCTTTTGTTGATCGGCAGGTGATAAAGGAGTAGTTACCATACGGTGAACGGCAGAATGAAAAAACGCCAGTTTATGAGCTTTTGGATGAGTTGAGTCAGCAGGGATGACATTATCTGAATACGTTTCCTTACGGAAGATATTGAAATTGAAGGAACTATTCTGTATAGAAATTGTTAAATCGAGGAAGTTAAGTTCACCTTTTTCATTCTGAAGTGCTTTTGTGAAGGAAATCTTTTCATGTAAACCATTGAAATACAATTATTTCACGTTCAATTGGAAAATGTATGTGCAACCAGATGGTTTAGCAATGGGTAGCCCCCTCGCCGGTATTTTAGCAGATGTTTTTATCAACGCCCTGGAAATAACGTTTTTCAATTCAAGTTCAGAATTACGTCACAAAATCCGCTATTATGCACGTTATGTTGACGACATTATCAAACAGCTGGACCACCTCGCTGCTGAGCATGCCACCTAACACGATGTTCTTCATTTCAATGACTGCCGTACAGCTTGTGCCATCTGGATCCTTCCCACTAACACCTCCTGGCCTCAATCTTCATTAGTCGTTGTCCTTACACATCAAACACCTTCCCTATTCCCATTCCAGCACTACACAGCCCTCTTCTTCACCAATGCACCCTCAGTCTTTTTACATCTCTCCTTTTCCACTACCTGCCTCCCTCCCCCACCCCAGCCCTCTGTCTAACCTCCTGGCTGCACCTAGCTGTCCTACCTTCTCTCAACCTCACTCCTGTACACTCCCAAAAGCAGTACTTTAACATCCCCCGCCCCTACCCTTCTATCCCTCTCCCTCCCCATCCTAGTGACCTCTTTAGCCCCACCATCCAGTTACCTCTCCCATCATGTGCTGCTGTTCACAGTCTGGCCTCAGCAGCTAGATACTGTGGTCATGTATGTGTGAGTTACATTTGCATGAGTGTGTGTGAATGTTGTCTATTTTTGATGAACGCCATGTTGGCCAAAAGTACATTTTCTGAAAATCTTTTTGTTGTGCCTATCTGTGATTCAGCATCTCCGCTATATGAGGTCTGTTCAAAAAATTCCGAACTTTAACCACAAAATTTTTCTACGCTTACCTTTTACTTATTGTGCATGGTCTCCTTGAAATACTCTTCTCGACAATTGTACACCACCCCCTATGCCATTTCCACTTCCAGAATCAGTCTTGTTGGATTGCGTGAAGCACCATCTGCAAATTTTCTTTTAGCTCATCTATCATTGCAAATATTTGTCCTTTCAACAGGATTTTCAACTTTGGAAATAAAGAAAGGTACACAGGGGCCAGGTCTCTCACTCCTGTGATCCAAAAGCTCTTCACAGATTGCAAAGCAAAGGTCTTTCTGGTCTTGACTCATGAACCGTGGGATGAACTTGATGGCAACACGATGCATTCCAAGATGTTGTGTCAGGAGTTCATGACCTGATCCAACTGAAATCTCTCAGACAGTCACAATTTCATTGTCATTCCTGACACAAGCATCATCGCTGGACATTGATGGGCATTCTGAACAACCATCTTAAACTTCTGTCCAGCCATTTTTAAACCATGTGAACCATTCACAACACTGATTATGGCGTAAGCACTCATCACCATAGGCTCTCTGCATCATTTCGTGTGTCTCTGTAAACGTTTTCTTGAGTTTCATGCAAAATTTAATGCATATGTTGCACCTCTAATTCTGCCAACATAAAATTCGCAAACTGTGTAACATTGCGTTCTACTCAATACAGCATTGAACAATGACACACATACAACAATGAAACTTCCATCAGTTACACATTAAACACAGGTGTGTGTGCAGGGAGGCCATCTGCATTTCACTCTTACACACCATTGGTGCGAAATTATGAATTTTATGGAATTTTTTGAATAGACCTTGCATGGTGAGTAACAACTATTCTTTTCACAATATTGCTGTATTCCATCCTGGATTTTCCATTGTTTGTTGTATAGCGTTATAAGACCCCACATGGCACTACTACTTACCTAACTTCCGAGTTAAAGTGCATTTGTTGATGATTGACTTATGCTGTCATGCAATGAAAACTGCATAAAACTTCAATGTAATAGCACACTGTACACTAGTAATACTCATTTGTGTGGGCAAGAAAAGAGTGTTGCCATGCCTTCAACAACCCACATTGAACTACCTTTCAAAGTCACATAAACACAGTACTGTCTCTGTGCTAGAGTAATAACTTCATTTTTCAGTATTAAATGTTTGTCATCTTCTGCTGACAGTGCCAGCTTAATCAGTCACGCAGCAGCAACTTCACGGCACTTGGCCCCTACATCAATGTGCTACAGCAAAATTGTAATAAAATGCCCCTGTTGCAGTGAAACTGTAACAAATTACCCCATGTTAAAACAAAAACTTTAATAAAATGCTCCATGTCAAAGCAAAATTGTAACACACTGCCCCTATATTAAAGTGAAATTATAACAAAATGCTCCATACACTGCTGTATGCATTATGGAGTTCCTGCCCAATCTTTTTGTTGCATTTAGCTGATGAAGTTTTCCCTTGAATAATGCATGCTGTGCTAAGACTTGATGCAATGTCATCAGTATATACTTGTAGTAAATTTGCTGCAACTGTCCCCTATTTGCTTTGTTCAAATTCTAATATTATAGTTTATTAACAGCTCCATAATGTTAGTAGACACACTGAAAGATAAAGAACCAAATCTGTTCCTTGAGTCTGTGAAGGAAGTGATGAGACTGTATCAGCCCTATGTGAATATATCTCTAGCTACTTTCTCGACAGTTATTGCAAAATATCATGATGCACAATTGTTCTGTTCTTGTTTGTGACATTAGAAAAATATCTGCAGCATAATATTAAGAAGAGGGGTACCAGTAGCTGGAGGGGCAGGCAGGCCAGATGATTGACTGATCTGGCCTTGCAACATCAACTAACTGATCTTGCTGTGCTGGTACTGCAAATGGCTGGAAGCAAGGGAAAACTACAACTGTTATTTTTCCTAAGGGCCTGCAGCTCTACTGTACGGTTAAATGTGATGGCATCCTGTTTGGTAAAATATTCCAGTCCCCCACTGGGGTCTCTGGGTGGGGACTACTCAGGAGTGTATCATCATTAGGAAGAACAAAACTGGCAGTCTGCGGGTTGGAGCATGGAAGGTTAGTTCCCTTTATTCAGAAAGTAGGCCAGAGACTTTAAGTGAGAAGTGAAGTATGGTGGAAGGACAAACAGGACTCTTGGTCAGTTGAGTACAGGGTTATCAATACAAAATCAAATAGGGGTAACGCAGGATTAGATCTAATAATGAATAACAAAATAGGAACAGCATAGTGAATTGATTATATAGACACAAAGCCAACACCACCACAGCTGAACAAGTTTGTATGCCAATAGGCTACACAGATGATGAAGAGGCTGAAGAAATGTGTGATGAGATAAAAGATATTATTCAGTTAGTTAAGTTACAGGAAAATTTAATTGTGATGAGTGACTGGAATTCAATTATAGGAAAAGAAAGTGAAGGGAAAATAGAAGCTGAATATGGTCTGGGGAATGGGAATGAAAGAGGATTTGCACAGACAATAATTAAATTATTGCCAACACTTAGCCTGGGAATCACCAAAGAAAGTTGTACACGCAGAAGAGACCTGGAGACACTGGATGTTTCAAATTGAATATGTAATGGTAACACAGAGATTTTGGAACCAGATTTTAAGTCAGAAGGCATTTACAGAGACCGATGTGGACTCCAGCCATAATTTATTGGTTATGAACAGTAGATTGAAACTGATGAAATTGCAAAAAGGTATAACACTAAGGAGATGGGATTTGGATATGTTGAAAGAACCAGAGGCTGTTGAGAGGGAGGGAGCATCAGGCAACGGCTGACTGAAATAGGGGAAAGGAATACAGTAGAAGATGAATGGATAGCTTTGAGAGATGAAATAGTGAATGCAGCAGAGTATTAAATAGGTAAAAAGAGAAGGCGTAGTTGAAATCCTTAGATATCACAGCATATACTGAATCTGACTGATGAAAGGAGAAAATAGTATAATCCAGCAGCTGAAGCAGGTGCAACAGTACTCACATATCTAGAAAATGAGATTGACAGAAATGCAGAATGGCTAAGCAGGACTGACTAAACGAATGACCCCTATACATAGAGGGAAAATAGATACCACCTATAGGAAAGCTGAAGACACATTTGGAGAAAGGAAAAGCAGTTGTATGAATATCAAGAGCTTACATGGAAAACCAATACTAAGAAAAGACAGGAAAGGTGAAAGGAGTATATAGAAGGGATATACAAGAGAAATGTACTTGAAGGCAATATTATAGAAAGAGTAGAAGACATAGATGAATTTGAGACAGGAGACATGAAACTGAGAGAGGAATTTGAGAGGGCACTGAAAGACCTATCTCAAAACAAGGCCCCTGGAATAGACCGCATTCTTCAGAACTACTGATATCATTTGGAGAGCCAGCCATAACAAAACTATTACACCAGGTATGCAAGATGCATGAGACAGATGAAGAAGAATGTAATAATTACAATTCCAAAGAAAGCAAGTGCTGACAGGTGTGAATATTACTGAACTAAAGTTTAGTAAATTTGGAAATTTGTGGTAAGGTCTTACGGGACCAAACTACTGAGGTCATCAGTCCCTAAGCTTACACACTACTTAATCTAACTTAAACTAACTTATGCTAAGGGCAATACATGCCCGAGGGAGCACTCGAACCTCCGACGTGGGCAGCCACGCAGACCGTGACAAGGCACCTGAGACCACGCAGCTACCCCGCATGCCCTAAAGTTTAATGAGTCATTGATGCTAAATACTAACATGAATTATTTAAAGAAGTATGGAAAACCTGGTAGAAGCTGGCCTCAGGAGTGATCAGATTGGATCCCAGAGATATGTAGAAACACACAAGACAATACTGACCCTTTGACTTATTTTAGAATGTAGGTTAAGGAAAGGCATGTTTGAAGGTAGCAGGAGCAAAATACATGAGATGTTATGTGCCAATGGCCTTGCCACAGTGGTAACACCAGTTTCCATCAGATCACTGAAGTTAAGTACTGTTGGGCTTGGCTAATGCTTGGATGGGTGACTGTTTTGGTCTGCTAAGCATTGTTGGTGAGGGTGCACTCAGCCCTTTGAGGCCAATTGAGGAGCTACTTGATTGGGAACTAGCAGCCCCAGTCATGCAAGCTGGGAGAGCAGATGGAGAAAGGTTTGTAGCCTATCGCCGATGTATGCTGAGCAAGCAGCAAAGGAAACCAAAGAAAAAACTGGAGAAGGAATTTAAGTTCAGGGAGAAGAAATAAAAACTTTGAAGTTTGCTAATGACATTGCAGTTCTGTCAAAGACAGCAAAGGACTTGGAAGAGCAACTGGATGTAACAGTGTTTTGAAAGGAGTAAAAAAGATAAACATAAAAAAAAGCAAAACAATGGCAAGAAAAGTCTTTCTGAAGAAGAGAAATTTGTTAACATCAAATATAGACTTAAGTATTAGGAAGTATTTTCTGAAGATATTTGTCTGGAGTGCAACCCTGTAAGGAAGTGGAATGTAGACAATAAACAGTCCAAACAAGAAGAGAACAGAAGCTTTTGAAATGTAATATGATGTGCTTCACATAAAATATTTAAATTCTGAATGTCATCCAAAATATTTATGAGTAGACTTCATAAAATAAAAATCCTTCTGATCTCACATAACTCTAATTTGTTGGAAATAATTATTTAAAGTCCAACTGCAATTGGAATATTTCGAAATCTCACAAACTAGCAGACTTGTAGAGTTTCTCCAAGACCACATGTGCAGCCATTTCACTGCTCATCTCCCAGCAGTTGCCACAAGCTTGGCCAGCAAGGATTTCTCACACAAGTGCCTTTGTTGAAGGAACTGTAGCTGGTTTCATCAGAAATGATTTAGAAATACTGTGGAAACATCCTATGTCTATACCATGCTTACAGATGCATCTCCAGCAGACTGATGCAACTATTCCTTATCACTCTGAGCTGCTTTTGTTAGAAGTGATTTAGAAACCTTGTGGAAATGTCTGATGTCATACGCACAACACAAAACACACAGTGATGCAGGAATCCTTTTATGTAAGTGGTCTGTGACATGGCACTGTAAATGTTGTTTGCGGAGTTTAAAACCAGGTGAATAACTGTGTTTGGTTCGTCAATGTATGGGTTCAATGATAGGGAGAGCAGATTTGACACAAAAATTCACTGACTTTGACACACAATTCCGTCAATTCATTCTCTGATTTTGACACTAAATTCAATGACTGTGACAAAATTCACTAATTTCAACACAGAGTCTGTCAAACAAAGAACTGAACTACACCATTTTTCTGTCCCATCTGGCATGCTTCAAGCAACTCATACAAACAGTTAGCCTTTCATTGCAAGTTATTTGAAGAATCACTTAAAGTAATTAACAACTGCAAATTTTGACTAAATGCTAGATTGTTTTCTCTTCGAAGGAAGGGCAATTTGAGTTTAGTGTACCATCTACATCAAAATCATTGGAGACAAAATGCTAACTCACACTGATGAGTGTATTAATCTGCAGCAGTCTTGTTAATGGAGCCACATTGACAACACAACCAAATTTGTCTTATCAGAATATGTCTGGGATGCTACTGGATGTCTGCAATTTACAGGAATTATGCAAACATGTTACACCACTTACCTTTGCAAACTTAGAAGGAGAATCCACAGTAGCATCAATCAGCTAGTATGCTTAATGTACTGATAATCCTATGCCGTCATGTTGAGCACATTTAAGTCATGAAGGCAGTAGTTCTACACACTGAGTCAGATTTTTCCACAAAAAAGCAGCATCCATTTATTTTTTACAGACCTCACTATAAAATTTTTTCAGCCTTATGTAAGGTTTACATGTCCAAGGTTCCATTCAACAACATGTATGGCAATTACTCTCACATCTATAATGTTTGGATATGATGACAGTTAGCTGCTAATGGGTGGTTATGTTTCCAGAGATGGATGAAATTTCCAGAAATAGTTTTGGGCCATGTGGAAAGAGACTTTGTGTTTCAAGAACATGCATCACTGGTGGCTCTGTGTTCAGATGTCAAGGTTTTCTGTGAGAAAAACATCTCTCCATGGATTTGTACCACTGATCTGCATGTCTTCAGTGGTGCTTCCAAATAGACATATGTGGCATCAATTATTTTCAGTCACAAATCCATGACACTTATTTCTGTTCATCCACATGGTCCAGTCACATTAATGTGACCAACTGTCAGCAGCCTGAATAATCACCTTTTGCAGCACAGACAGGTAGGAAGACTGCCAGTGAGATTCTAGAGAGAACGGAGAGGGATGTAAAGCCATGCTGACTCTAGTACCAGGGCCAGCTGCACTAGGTTTCTTGGTTGAGGATCCAAGGTGCGAACAGTCCCATCAAGGTGGTCCCATTGTCCTGTTGGTATATGCCATCATGCTGAGGAAAAAAGAAACTTCTTGTAGGGTTGGACATGGTACCAAAGGATAGATGGATACTTGTGTTGATCCAGTGTGCCTTCAAGAATGACAAGATCATCCAGGTGATGCCATGAAAACGTTCCCCAGACCATAATGCACTCTCCTCTCGCCTGGACCCTTTCACGATTCTTGCAAGGCCATACATGCCAAAGGGCATCTGCCTAATGGACCATATAACATGTGATTCATCTGCAAAGACCATCTGTCACCACTCAGTGGGCATCCACTTGCGGTATTGGTGTGCAAATTCCAGCCTTTGTTGCCATTTTCCATCAGTTAGTATGGGTGCAAAAACCAGGCACCTGCTGTGGAGGCCCTTATGCAGCAACATTTGCTGAATGGTCATTGAGGAGACACTGTTAGTAGCCCTTGGTTCGTCTGGGTCATCAGTTACTCATCAGTTGCACATCACCCGGAAACATGTCCACAGCCATCATTAACCCCTATCATCTATGGCCTGTGGTGTACCACAGTTGCCTCAGTGCAGGTTTCAGATGGGACCATTTTGCCATGCTCAGTGGCATGTGAATAGTTTACAAACTTAACTGTTACGTAAGTGCTTCCATCCTTCACCCAAAATCCAATGATCATGTCCATATAGACATCAGATAAATTGCTCCATTTCTACATTATGACAATGACTACACTGTTTTCCACGTCCCCAACATACTTTGCATATCCAACACTACTAGCACTGTCACATGCCATCTGTGTGTGGTTATTGCCCGTTGACATTGAACATAGGCAGTGGTCAAATTAATGTGACTGAACTATGTAGTATGTAGCAGGACAATACTTCACCATACAGAGGGTACTCTGCCATGACTAAAACTATTTACATCACTCGTAGGTAAGGGAAACATTCCACGTGGAAAAATATATCTAAAAAGAAAGATGATGAGACTTACCAAACAAAGGCGCTGGCAGGTCGATAGACACACAAACAAACACAAATATACACACAAAATTCAAGCTTTCGCAACAAACTGTTGCCTCATCAGGAAAGAGGGGAAGGAGAGGGAAAGACGAAAGGATGCTGGTTTTAAGGGAGAGGATAAGGAGTCATTCCAATCCCGGGAGCGGAAAGACTTACCTTAGGGGGAAAAAAGGACAGGTATACACTCGCACACACACACATATCCATCCACACATACAGACACAAGCAGACATATTTAAAGACTCCTTATCCTCTCCCTTAAAACCCACATCCTTTCGTCTTTCCCTCTCCTTACCCTCTTTCCTGATGAGGCAACAGTTTGTTGCGAAAGCTTGAATTTTGTGTGTATATTTGTGTTTGTTTGTGTGTCTATCGACCTGCCAGTGCCGAGGGAAACATTCCACGTGGAAAAAATATATCTAAAAAGAAAGATGATGAGACTTACCAAACAAAAGCGCTGGCAGGTCGATAGACACACAAACAAACACAAATATACACACAAAATTCAAGCTTTCGCAACAAACTGTTGCCTCATCAGGAAAGAGGGAAGGAGAGGGAAAGACGAAAGGATGTGGGTTTTAAGGGAGAGGGTAAGGAGTCATTCCAATCCCGGGAGCGGAAAGACTTACCTTAGGGGGAAAAAAGGACAGGTATACAATCGCGCACACACACACATATCCATCCACACATACAGACACAAGCAGACATATTTAAAGACAAAGAGTTTGGGCAGAGATGTCAGTCGAGGTGGAAGAGTAGAGGCAAAGAAGTTGTTGAGAGACAGGTGAGGTATGAGTGGCGGCAACTGGAAATTAGCGGAGATTGGTTTGTTTGGTAAGTCTCATCATCTTTCTTATATATATATATATATATATATATATATATATATATATATATATATATATATATATATATATATATATATATATATAACACATTCTCAGCTGTTTCACTGAAAGAATTTCATTTGATTTTATTTTGTATACAATGTATTAAATTTCAGACTAAAATGTATAAAAAGAAATTAATTTGTTGCACTCCCTGTGTATGGTTAAAATTATTCTTCTTTTAGAAATATTTGAAATTACGAAATTTCTGGCACACTTAAAATTCCTAGAATTAATTGCAAAATCTAACGCTAATTATTAAACTTATTTCTGGATTCATTTATAAAATAATGTTATATCTTGGTGATCATTCTTATTTTTTCAAGAAAGTTTGTAAACTCTTTTGCTTTGTAAACTCTTTGGAATAGTGTGAGAATCTCAGAATGTAAGTAGTGGTGGGCATGCCACTGATGGAATCAGAAGTGTTTTTGATTGTCACTAATAATGTAATTTGTGATGTGATAGAAGTGGAAATTGTAAAGACGGTGTGATATTGAAAAATGTGACAAAGAATAAAATTCAAGAATAATATAAGCAAATCTTCATCAGTTATTTAGCCATCAGGAACACACAATGTTATAAATCAAAATTTCAGCCATGAGAATGTACCCCTAGACACAATAACTGCAGCCAACAACAACTAGAGAAAATGAAGATTAGTAAAAAGTTTTTCTTTTGTATACCTTATGCCTCACAAAGTTTTCAAAACTTGTACAGAGACAGAAAAGTTTAATAGTGATGTGTGGGAGGGTAAGATTACAAGTGTGGGTGTCAGCCATGATCTGTTGACTGATAACGAGGTTTTGTCTGTTACAGAAGAAGAGAGGGCAATTATTTGTGTATTTGCAGTTATTATGTACATAAACTTCAGTCACTCGACAAAAGAAGACCTGAGAGATGCCCAACAAATTTGGATCAACAGTGACGAGATAATATCAACAATGATGGACTGGATGAATTGAAAGAGGATTTTACAACTACAACGAGGGACATCAATAAGAAAAAAAGATAAGTACAAACTATTTGTGAAATACTCGTGTGATTGTTAGGAAAATGAATAGAGATGAGGGTAGTAGTGATGAAGTTGTGGCATCAATAGTTTGGATTGATCATGAAACTTAATATCTGTGAACTCTAAGTGCTCTGTCGAGCCTCCATCTTAACTTTACTGTATTAAGTTCTTTGTTATACTTCATTCTGTATGGACACAGTGTCAAGTGTAAATGTATATGAGCTACGAAATATATGGGAATTTAGTTTTCTATATCCCGATTACTGATCCCTTTCCCATAGTGGCGACCCTGCAGTTCGTTCATGTTTCGCATCTTCCGCACCAGTGTTTATGCAACAGGTTATATGCACTAAGCAGTGACCATGCCAAACAATGCCTTGTTCGAAGATGTGGAAGCACAACTCCACTCACTGAGTTTTGTTGTTTCTTCGCCAACGGTGTATTCATCGTTTACGCACAGTGATTCACGTTCTCAACTAACGCCGTGTGCTAACCTCATGAGTTCTCAATGGTCGACAACTATGCCGTTAGAGTGAAGAATGGACTCAGGCTTCACGTCACTGGATTATGCCCATTCGACAGTGAAATGTGAACTGAACAATATTTCGAATTGTGTCTCTTTAAATCGAGTGTTTCACGAACAAAGTGATCTCCATTCGAACTTGTGTTTAGCCACCCACCGGCATGCTACATCAGTTACTGCCAGGCTGTGTGCAATACCACCATTACTACAAACTGTTCCGGATCCATTCCACACACATGGTGCTCCAGTTGTGTCTAATTTACATGCACCATTCAGTGTTTCGCATAACATGGACCCCTTACCTCACTTCAGTGGCCCGCCACATGCACTACAGGCATGTTATGCATTGGATAGTTCTCAACCCCCCCCCCCACCCTCCCCCTCACTTGCGGGGGTCCCTGTTTCCAGTAGATCAACCGCCTGCATCTCCGACAGCCCTGCCTGTTTCTCTGCACTGGTCTCTCACCCTGTTCTGGAAGTGGGTCATTTTCATCCAGCACTCATCACTAATGGCCTAGTTGCTGGGCCCCCCTCGTGTGCTGTCCATCCGCCCGTTTCCACTGTACCATCCGTGCCCGCCGTGCAGTGTTTTCATGACACACACTCAATTATGCCAGTTGCCGCTACTACGGATTCACTTGCTTGGTTTAAATCCGGGCCTACTGTGCCGGCCTCTGTCCTAACCTCAGTTCAGCTGCTACCCCAGGAGACACCAAAGCTGCCATCGTCATCCCCTCCTGTCCGCCTGCCGAAGCTACTGCCCTTATATGAGGACAACCCGGCACTGTGGTTCGCACTTGTTGAGCATCTGTTCGAGTTACATCCTGTGTCTGACAGCAACTCAAAGTTTCTCTGCCTCGTCACACACCTCCATGACCACTTGGATTTGATTTGTGACTTGCTCCTTTCGCCACTGCCTGTACCAAAATACGAGTTTGCAAAGAAGACTATAGGGAACGACTTGCCTGCTCACCACAAGAGTTAATAATCAAGATTCTCTACAAGGAGCACCTGGGGGAATGCAACCCCTCATAACTCTGGCACTGCCTTCGATTGCTCATGAATGAGCATACTATGCCTTATACCATGCTATGGGCTGCATGGTCAGCCAAACTACCTACCGATCTATGGATCCATCTGTTACCACACTCGTTTGAGTCCACTGGCTCCTCCCTACGCATCGCTGACCAGTTGTATTCACTGCTGTGGCAACATCAGCCAGTTCATTTCACACTGTTCATTGGCACAGCTGCCGCCGCATACCAACCTTTGGTCAGCAGAGGCAGGGCTCGCTCCGCTGTCACCTTGTCTACTTCTCCTGGCAGTGTCGGCTCACTCTCTCTGCTGTCCGAGCACTCCAGGATCGGCCACACACCTTACGTACCGGTCTATTTACTGCAACAAATCGACAAGGACAAGGCACCCCCGCTGTCGCAGTTGCCACCTCCTCCTCACCCTGCTCACCCTTTCTGCTGGTACCACAAAGTGTTCATCAGCGATGCCAAGAAGTGCAGGTTGCCATGCCAACACCTAAATGCCGACCGCAGGAACTAAGGTATGCCGAGTGCTGTGGGGAACCTAACAGGTGTCCTCTTAGATTACACTCCGTTCACTTGTCCAGCCAGCCGAGTGGTCGTCTCTGTGTGACTGACATTGCATCAGGTCTAGCTTTTCTGGTCGACACTGGTGCTGACGTGTCAATCATACCTATTTTGATGGCTCCACCCGCTTCTTCACAGACAAAGTCACTTCTATGAGCTGTCAACACGTCGACGTTACCTACCTCAGGCTCAGTAAAGGTTATGGTGACCCCATCTCCGTCTCTACGTTTTCCGTGGACGTTCTACATTGCCAACATCGATGAACCAATCCTCAGTATGGATTTTTTATCTCATTACGAACTATCTTCGAACATCATACAGGATTCAGTGCTCCACCATACTATAAAGCCTCACATACTGTGCACCCGCACCTATGTCCAACACTCTGTTTCCATCGCAACATATGATATCATACGTGAGTGCTTCACCCTCGCAGGCAACATTGTGACCTGCATTACCAATCTGCTGTCAGAATAGGATTCGACAACACAACTCCGCCAGGACAACGAGAAGCTGAAACAATGCATCGCATCCACTTACAGCAAGCTCGTCACGGCTCGTACCTTGCTTCTGCAACTGCAGCCCATGGCGCCGCCACCTAAACAAGATTGCTCGGCCAAGCCTAGCTCGAATTCTCACCATTCTCACCAGGTGAGTACACAAACTTTACTCGCATGTGACGTTCCAACCCCCCCATCGTGCTCGCCTCATTCAGGGCCGTGTGTTTCAAACAGTGCTACTAATGACAGTCATGCATGCATTGTGGCCACGTCCACCTTTCAGACAGCTATCGCACGTGTTGATAAACATTACCCCTCTCTCACTCACCGGCCACATGGCCCAGCGGCCATTGTGGCGCCACGTGCGATGTCAGCACTGCTCTCGCCCGTGCCGATTGTCCAGTGCTAGGTTAACAGCAGACAGTTGCTGCCCGTACCCCTTCACTCGGCGCTGTGTGCGCGTTCACCCCCTCCACACAAGTGCATGCAGCGCTCCCGTAAGAGATATGTGACTTTTGTCCTACCTTTCCCCACTCGCACTAATGGCTAGCAACAGTTAGCCATCCGTTACCCAAACTGGAAGAAGAAGAAACTTTCATTAAAGAAAAATTTAACCTCGCACCACCAAATAAAGTAGGTCCATTAATAATAACAAATTGAGTAGTTTTACCAACTCCTCTTATTTCGTTCTTTTTACCCTTTGCAGAAGATGCCGGAGCACCAAGAGTGCCGTCCACATTGACAAGTGATTTGTAAATCAGCATTCGCCGACGACAACGAAAACAACGTTTACGCATCATTGTAACAAGCAGTGCCTCAGTGGCTATTCACTCAAGCCGAGTGACACAATGCGACAATCTTCCAAAGAAGAAGGACCACTAGCCTTCACCCATAAGTGAACGCTGGAATCAGAATTTATCTTACAACATCTACAACAAGACAAAGACAAACTCCCGTGTGGAAAAAGGTAGGAACCCTCACTAGCAATAATAATCTCAGAAACAGGTATAGTACAGTAAGCTAAGATTTCCCGAGTTTCAAAGGATTCCAAACCGGCTCTTCCTGCATTGTTACAAGCAACGAAAGCAACAGTTAGCCATCCGTTACCCAAACTGGAAGAAGAAGAAACTTTCATTAAAGAAAAATTTAACCTCGCACCACAAAATAAAGTAGGTCCATTAATAAGAACAAATTGAGTAGTTTTACCAACTCCTCTTATTTCGTTCTTTTTACCCTTCGCAGAAGATGTCGGAGCACCAAGAGTGCCATCCACATTGACAAGTGATTTGTAATCACACCCTACTCATCCGAAGACTTGGCGCCAGGACGTTAACCAATCTTGTGTGCAGGCTATCAAGTCTCTGCCGCTCCCAGCTACTTACAAAGAGCTACACCATTTCCTCGGCACGATCCGTTACTATTGTCACCATCTGCCATCCGCCGTCGCTGTTCAGGCACTCCTGACGGACGCGCTATCAGGCAAACAAACTTCTGGTATCAAACCTATCTCTTGGACTGCTCCAATGCTAGAGGCCTTCAAGGCTCTGAAGACTTCTTTAGCTCACGCTGTGACACTCGCCCACCCCGGCCCCTCAGCTGTGTTATTCATCACTACGGATGCCAGTGACAGCACGGTGGGGGCAGTGTTGCAACAGTGCAAGGGCGAGATGGTTTCTCCCCTTCATTTCTTCTCCAAGAAACTATCTACGGTTCAGAGAAAATATTCTGCATTTGACAGAGAGCTCCTTGCTGTTCACAAGGCAATCAAACATTTCCGCCCCGACGTCAAGGAACATTCGTTTTTTGTCCTCACCGATCACAAACCACTGGCAGAAGCATTCTGCAACCCACCTGAGGACCCACCCCCTCAACGTTATCACCACTTTGACCTGGTTTCTCAATTCACAACGGATGTCCGTTACATCAAGAGTGCAGATAACGTCACTGCAGATTTCTCCTCGTGGATCAGTGCTGTTTCCCACATTGTTGATCTTTCTGATCTGGCCCCCCTCTAATCTTTATTTATTTATTTATTGTTCTGTGGGACCAAATTAAGGAGAGGTCTCCATGGTCATGGAACAAGTCAATACATAAAATTATAACACGATATTAGAAACAGATAAAATGAAATATAAAAAACCATATTCAGGTGACAAGTAAGTTTAAACAAAGAAAATCAACAATGTAACACTGGAATTTGCTTCATTTTTTAGATCTTCCAGGAGCTCCTCGACAGAATAGAAGGAGTGAGCCATGAGGAAACTCTTCAGTTTAGACTTAAAAGAGTTTGGGCTACTGCTAAGATTTTTGAGTTCTTGTGGTAGCTTATTGAAAATGGATGCAGCAGAATACTGCACTCCTTTCTGCACAAGAGTCAAGGAAGTGCATTCCACATGCAGATTGGATTTCTGCCTAGTATTAACTGAGTGAAAGCTGCTAACTCTTGGGAATAGGCTAATATTGCTAACAACAAACGACATTAAAGAAAATATATACTGTGAGGGAAATGTCAGAATTCCCAGACAATTGAAGATTGTGACGAAGATTCTCAAGCTCTCCTACGAGACCCACAAACATCACTTGTTTTCACAAAGGCTAAATTTCCTTGCGTTTCCGACGAGATGTGGTGTGATTCTTCGACCAGCATATTGATCTGACGGGCCTCTTCCTCCTTCGGAGGGCCATAGATATATCTTATCAACTATCGATTGTTTGTCTCGCTGGGTCCCTCTCCCTAACATTACTGCCGAGACGGTAGCCAAGGCTTTCATTGGCTTGCGGATCACTCGTTTCAGGTGCCTGACCACTATTGCTACTGATCAGGATCAACAGTTTGAATCCTCCCTTTTCACCATCCTCTGCAATATCTGTGGTATTAAAAAAATACACACTACTGCCTATCACCCACTGAGCAATGGGTTGGTGGAGAGATGGTACCGCACCCTCGAGACGGCCCTTCGATGCCACGATTGTCTCTGGTTGGAAGCTCTCCCGTGGGTGCTACTTGATCTACGCTCGACCTTTAACCTGACCTACAGGGGACTATATCCAAATTTGTTTTCAGAGAATCCGGTCCTACTAGGGGAACTTATTGTTCCCCAGGTTAGTGAGGATCTTCCCCCCCTCACCAGATTTCATTAGCCGGATGCGCACGCATTTTCAACAAACGTGTTTGAACCTGCCCATCAGTCACTCACTGCCCAAGACTTATGTTCCCACCGCACTCTCTGACTGCTCCCACGTCATGCTGCGTGATGATGCGGTTAGGCAGCCTCTTCAACCTCCTTATCTTGGCCCCTTAGCTTTACTTTAGTCAGTTCTTTGTTATACTTCATTCTGTATGGAGGCAATGTCAAGTGTAAATATATACGAGCTACGACATACATTTGAATTAAGTTTTCTATATCACGATTACCGATCCCATTCCCATAAAGTGAAAACTAGGACACGGCCTAGACATGTTTGAACCAAGTGAAAGTGTAGTCAGCAAATAAACATTTAAAACTGAGGTTATGCAGTTGATTTTGGCAAAATTGAGTGCAGTTAATGAGCAATTAACAGAAATAAAAATAGATAACAATAGCAAATTTAGTGCAGTCAATGATCAGTTAATGGAAATACAAACCAAAAACAATGATAAAATGGACAGAGTACAATACCAAATAGACCAACTTAGAGACCAGGTTTTGGAGCTAAAAAATAGGTTGTCAGATGGATGTGTGAATGAAAAAGTCGCTGTATTAGAAAATAAATTTATTGTTTTGGAAGAAGTTAGTTGCACAATCTGCAAATCAGGAGAAGAATGTTAATGATGTCAGAGTTCAACAGAAGGCCATAGAGGAAAAAATGGAACAGAACTGTAGTAGTTTAGATCAAAAAATTTTAAATGTTGGAAACAGTATGCGAACTAATTTAAACGTTTTTGCTCAAAAAATTTCAGTAGCTCAGGAAAATTGCTTTCACAACAATCTGTATTCAAACAATGGTATTGTGTGGTCCAACATTCCAATCAAAAGTTTTCCATCAGACAATTTACATCCAGTGGATTTTCTACGCCACTGTAGAGATAGTTTTGTGTCGGGCATGAGTGATGGTCAAAAGATTAAATTTATTAAAAGATGTCTTGAAGGTGAATCTCTGTTTTGGATAAATCTAAATTTAAGTCAATGGGAAACATATCAAAGTTTCAAAAAAAGTTTTTTAAATAAATTTTGATCAGAAGCTGAACAAGGAAGAATTAGAAGTGAATTTCTGAATGGTCCAAATTATAGGAATAGGGATGATACCCTGAAAGAGTTTTGTAAGAATCAACTTAGGAAACTAACACATCTTGACAAACCATTTGACGAAATGACATTGACTGATGCTCTAAAAAGGAGATTACCAGAGAGATAGCAGTGGGATTTAGTACACAGACCTGACGATTTCCTTGAACAATTTTTATGATATGTTGATGGGCTAGACAGGGCAGTAGAAGAAGCATGTACCATAACAATCATAATGATAGAGATCACAGTGGTAACAACTACAGAAACAGAGATAGTGGTAGCTTCTATCGGGGTCAAAATGGTAATAGAGACAGAAACTTTGAACATCAGCAGAACAGGAATAACAGGGATAACTATGGGCAACTTAGTAGGAAAAATAATCATAGAGGCAACTATTCAGGAAATGGCGGTCTGCCTGAATGAAGGTCCACAGTTTTGTGGCAAGGAAACACAGCAAGTACAGGACCCCCAATTTACAGTTGTATTTATACAAGAACAACAATATTAATAATGTGGCACAGGTATCTGAAGCTGGACTGATTTCTTGTTTGTGTTTTGATCAAAATTTTTGGAATACTGTGTTTAATTACAATGATATAGATACTATCATAAATCAGAATGTGAGAGTAATGAGAATGTTGATGTAGTGTGAACTAATGATTCTTCTCTTGGTCAGAAAACAGTGTTATTGATGTATGTAAAACAGGTGATGACTGTATTGGATCTACATCAGATGTTTTTTTGATGTAGATGTGAATGGGAGCAGTGAAATGACTGAGGTTGGTAAGTCTGACACTGGTAGCTTATTGCAAACGAATAAACGTAGGTGAGGTGTGTGACAAATGATGGTGATGAGACTCGTGTTGTTAATGATGTTGTTGATGAAGTAATTTTGAAAGAATATGATGTTGTTGTTGATGATGATGAGTATCAGGTATTTGTGGAGTTTAAAAATAATGAAATTTCAGAGTTATTTGTGAATACAGGTAAGGTAAGTGATGTTTATGATGATGTAAGTGAGAGTCATGGAATACCAGTCCAGTCAAAGCAGTTTTTCATTAATGTCATGCAGAGTAATGATCCAAACAGTAAAAGTGAGTTATCTGTAAGCCTAGAGAATAAAGGTGAAAACTTTTTGAAATTTTTTTGGGACCAAATTGATGACAATGTAGATAAATGTGCATTCTGGAATAAGTTAGCTGTGGATAGTCCAAATTTGTATCCAAATTGGTGGAATGAAGTGAAAGAAGATCTAAGTAGGTTATGTAATTTTGACAGTAATAGATTTTGTGTTCCTTCTGTAATAAATGATGTTAGTTGTGCTATGGAACCCATTCAGTGTATTCAATCTTTACCTGATGACATGAGTAATCAAAGAAATCGTATGACATTAGTAAAGTTGTTAAACCCTGTAAAAACAGTGTGGAGGTAGCATTTGATGAAATTGAAAGTGATCTTTTGCATGAAGTGTCTAATAACAGAGATGATGATTCAGATTTTGGATGTCCATACATTAAGATTAAGATTATAATTGATCAGTGGGAAGGGAACTGTTTGACTGATACAGGCAGCCCAATTTGTTGTATATCTGAACAATTTAGGGTCAAGATCAAATATAGTGAGAATTTTGTGGAAATGCCCATTTTAGGTGTAAAGATAAGAGGAGCTACAGGTAAGTAAAGCAAATTGGTAAAACCTCAGGTACTTTTAACATTCAAATAGAAGGCAAAACCTTTGAACACGGATGCTTTGTGATCCCTAGTCTGGAAGAAAATATAATTCTCAGTATAGGTTGGGTAGTGAAAGTTGAGGCTTGTTTTGGATGGAATTCTAAAGAATTGTTTGTGATATGATGTGATGATTTGGGTTGAGGGAGTGCTCGACATCATGGTCATCAGTGCCCTGACGAAAAGTCAGCATCCAAATCTCATAGGTGGGGACGAAGGCTGCCCCCCCCCCCCCCCCCCCAACCATGCAGAGCAGTTTATAATGTATTAAAGTCTGCCACCCTTTCCCACCAATTTAGGGATGAGGCCTTACAGTTCACAAAATTTCACCTCCCGTGTCACACTGGTATTAGTATCTGTGAGGATAGTGGGTAGATCTCCAGAGAGACTGAGGGTTGCTCTAATATCAGTATAGAGGACACACATAGCTACAACATGATGAACTGAAAGTGGCATGCCACAAACGTCACAGAGTGGTGGATCCTCCTGCTGGAGGAGGAAGCGATGTGTTAAAGGGTCATGCCCAATGCGCAGTCTGGTTAGCAGAACCTCCTTCCAGTGGCGAGGTTGACATGAAGTCTGCCAAACCTTTGTGGTTGATTTGAGTGACCGCAGTTTGTTGTCTGTCACCTGCAATCATTCAGTCTCCCACTGATGCATGATGCATCTGTCAAATATGAGATGATAGCATGCAGCAGGATGGGACATTGATGGACAGCACTATCCCAACATGCTTCCTTGGTGGCATTGTCGGCCCTGTTGTTGCCCTGTATCCCACTGCGGCCAGTTACCCAGCAGAAGATCACCTCCTCGCCATGGTGTTGGAGCCACTGTAAGGAGTCATGGACGAGCTGAATCAGTGGGTCTACTGGATAGATTTGGTGAAGTGCTTGCAGTGCACTAAGAGTATCAGAACAGACAAGAAACCTTGTACGGTGATGTCTGTGAACCCTCTCCAGTGCCATCACAGTGCCATAATTTGTAAATTGTTCTGGAAGATGCACTTTAAAAACCCTATCAGGGAAAACAGCAGAACGATTGAGAACATTCTCCTCTGTATCAATAATGATAAAACTGTGGTACATACTTAAAGTAGAAGAAAACAAAGTTGTAAAAACAAAATTTGGAGTAAAAATTTACTTGTATATTGTCAAGCTGAAAATCACTTTGGGCCTCAGAAGACACCAAGGCGGCAATGCATTCCATCCCTGGGTGTGTATTTTGATGCCTGAGAGATCCAGATCCTTGAACACGTATACCAAATGGCTTGGTCACTAGGGGCTGATTCCTGAACAGTCGTTCAGAGGTGGGTTGGACCACTGAACTAAATGCCAATGACTGAAGTGATGCTGAAACTTTCAGAGCCTGTCAAGCCAAAAGGATACATCACCAAATCCAGAATGTTGGTTCACCAGCCTATGCACACAGACTCGGAACTGGGCTGGTCCAAAAGGCTCCAGTTGATATCCGAATGCCCCCATGGTGGATAGCATCTAACATCCTGAAGTAGTAAGGATGGGCTGATCCTACACCACGCTGCCATAATCTAAGTGTGATCAAACAAATGCCCTACAAAACTGCAGGAGGTGGGACCTATCAGCTCACCATGTTTTTCCGCTAAGGCATTTCAAAATATTCAGTGAGTAGAAGCCCTTTGTTTGTAGGTCTTTCAGGTGTTGGAGCCAAGTTAATTTTGAGTCCAATAATAAACCCAAAAAGCGCACAGTGTCTTGAAAATGTAAAATATTCTCCCCCACTGTGAGCACTGGTTGGTTAAAACTCTGATAAGCTTGGTTAAAATTGACACATGTAGTCTTCTCTGGTGAGAGCCGAAAACCATTTGTCCAGGACCAGGTTTCCAGTCTCTTAATGGTCAGCTGTAGCTGCCTCATTGTTGTTTTAAGATCAGAGGAAGAGTAGCAGATTGCAAAGTCATCCACAAACATAGAGCATTTGACAGGGCTCCTGACTGCAGACGAAATGCCATTGATAGTGATGGCAAATAATGTGACACTGAGGACACTGCCCTGGGGCACCCCATTCTCCTGAACATAGGAATCAGACATGGCTTCGCC
Source organism: Schistocerca nitens (assembly GCF_023898315.1). Classification (NCBI taxonomy): domain Eukaryota; kingdom Metazoa; phylum Arthropoda; class Insecta; order Orthoptera; family Acrididae; genus Schistocerca; species Schistocerca nitens. The sequence continues at coordinate 720,980,485 of NC_064618.1, forward strand.
AACGCAACAATGAAAGTGCCGGTGCTTGAGAAAGGATTAGATCAAAAGCGGCAGGCGTCCACTTAGTCTCCATTCATGAAGTTGGCGAAGGATGTTATATCTCCAAGTAGTGTCACATGCATTTTTGAGGTCAAAAAACACACAAAACAAATGGTTTCGGTGTAAGGACTCCCGTATCACCATCTCCAGTAGAATTGTTGTCAAGGGTGGAATGGTACCACCTGAAACTGTAATGGCAGCAACTCAGGTGACCTCAGGATTCGAGCAGCCAGACGAGGTGGCAGTTTACCAAGCGTTCAAGAGTATTACCCATACAACTGGTAAGGGCGACACTCCGATAACTGTTAGGGGTGCTACGGTCCTTGCCTGGTTTCCAGAATGGAATTAATATTGCTTCCTTTCAAGTCGTGGGGTACTGTCCATCAAACCACATCTGATTGAAACAAGAGAGAAGATGTCTTTTCGCTTCAGGGCAAAGATGATGAAGCATGGCATAATCGATCTCATCAGGTTCTGGAGCAGCGCCTCTGGCTGCAGCAAAACTGATTCCAGTTCCCACATGGAGAACAGAAGGTTATAGACTTCTCATTATGTGAGAAGAAACTGAGCTTCCTCATCTCTGCAGTCCTATGGAACACCTTAAAAGTGGAAGCTTGTCTGGATGATGTAGTAATAGTAAAGAAGTGTTCAGCTAAAACCTGAGCCATGTCTTCTGGCGTGTCCACCAAGACCCCATTATTTGACAAGGCCATAAGGGGATGTGTACTAACCTTGCCTGAAATCTGTCTTATTGATTCCCAAACTTGCGCAGTGGAAGTGGGATGATTAAAGAAGGACGTTGCGAATTCCCTCCAGGAAGTCCTCTTCTGTTCTTTTATCACTCATCTCGCATGTGCTCTCGCAGACCTGAAGGCATGAAGGTTGTCTGTAGTTGGACAGTGTTTGAAGTTCCACAAAGCTGTTCATCTGGCCCTGATTGCCAATTGACAGTTGTCATTCCACCAAGGTACAGGCTCTCATCTGAGGTGGCTACTAGACCTGGGGATGAACTCTGCGGCAGCCCATTGGATCTCACAAGTGATATGAGTCACCGCCTCCTGTGCACAATCCTTTTGTTCAAAAATAGCCTGTTGACTGTACTGTAACCCATTTGCCCTTTGTATCATCCATCTACGTGGTCTCCTGTTGGCCACTGTCCTAGTTGGCATATGGATCCACCCTGGGAAGTGGGTACTAGAATGTAAATCTGGGGCCACTTCCCACTGAACTGAGTCGGCAATAGCTGGAGAACAAAAGTAAAGCTCAATGGCTGAAAAATACCCTTTAGCTGTGGAAAAGTGGGTCATCTGACCCATGTTCAAAAGGCAGATATTCTCAGAATGGTCGAGTCGCTCAATCTTCCAACCCTGGAACAAATGGTAGCTGAGCCCCACAGCACATTGCGTGCATTGAAATCCCCCACAAGGAGGAATTTGCGTGGGAGTGCCCAGAAGAGTTCTGCCAGTGCGTCTGCATCCAAAGCATCATTAAGGGGCAAGTACAAAGAACACACTGTGATATTGAAGGGTGTGAGAACTTTCACAGCAATGGTCATGGTAAGAGGGACAGAAGAGGATTAGCATCCATCATCAAGGAAAATAACCACTCCACCTTTCACCCTGTCTCCAGTAGTATCGCCCTTCCTGTATGTGACGTAGCCCTGTAATGCAGGGGTTTTGGTGACTTTAAGATATGTTTCTTGTAAGCAGATGCGGAAAGGTTTCTCCCACACCAGTAGCTGCAATTCTTCCAAATGTGGGTGATATCCATTCAAATTCCACTGCATAACAGAATTCCCTGTGGAAGCCATTTGTTAGCAATGGCTCTTCTTACCTCTCTCTGTCGGAGATGGTGATTTACTGGGGAGGTCAGGGGGACATTAGCCAATTCCTTGATCTCAAGTTCCTACAATTGGAAGTCCATATCCTCAAGAGCATAGTCCCCATCTGAAATGGAGAGAGCTCACTGATCCAAAGGTTTAACTATGACTTTCTTGGACTTGGAACTATTTTTTGAAGGACGCTTTTCTTTACTGACAGGAGGAGGTGGTTGCCTGGGTTGCTGGGATGGCTTAGTTGGCTTCTGATGTTGGGTAGTGGTATGTGGCTTAGGTAGTAAGTCTATTGCTGACAGCTTCTGATCAACATCAGTTTCAAGTGGAGCATTTCCCCCACAGGTACATCGACAACTGCATGTGCTCGAACTTGACTCTGTGGTCAGAGTTTGTGTGGAGGCATCACACTTAACGATTGGTGTCTTAAGGGCTGATACAAAAGAAGTAGCAAAAACTGGTGGTTGCATAGCTTTGAAAGCTTTTTTAGCTTCACCATAGGGTATGCGTCTCTCTACTTTCAACTCCTAAATTTTCCTTTCCTCGTTGTAAACCTCACACTTTCTGCTCCAGACTGGGTGATCTCCAGAGCAGTTTACACATTTCGGAAGATGTGTACAAGAATTGCCTGACTTGTGAGCTGAGCCTCCACAATTGCCACACGTAGCCTTCCCATTACATCCCATAGTGGTATGGCCAAATCTTCGACATTTGTAGCACTGCATTGGGTTAGGAAGAAATGAGCCAACCTTAAGACGGATATAGCCTGCAAGGATATGTTCAAGTAATTCTGGAGTACTACAAGTTAGAATAAATGTTGCCAATTTTTCCAATTTGCCATTGACTCTCTTCATTTAATTCTGCACTTCCATGACACCCATATTTTTCCATTCTTCACGTAACTCTGCAGGGTCCACTTCCATTATATAGGAGCATGTAATCACACCCTTACTAAAGTTAAGGGTGTTATGCAACTCAGTCTCAACTGGGTATTCACCTAAGGCCTTACATCCCAGAAGCTTAGATATTTGGTTGGAATTAGCAGTTTCAACTAAAAGTGTTTCATTATGAAGTTGTTTGACAGTTTTCAGAGACCCAGCAATACCTTCTAATGCCTTGTGAATATAGAAAGGGGAGATCTTCTCAAAGGTTCCCCCTGTTACAATTAAAGTGTTAGGGCACACGAATGCCCTGTTACTATGATTCTCAGACTTCTTTTCGGGAGGACTGACCAACCGAGTTCTCTTTGAGGAGTCAGTGTAGGTACTGCCTGACAGTACACCCCTCCTGACAGGAGGAGTAGTTTGATGAGACGGTTCCATTGGAATCACATGAGACACAATGGAAGCAACCATCGACCCAGGTAGAGCCCTGCATGCCTGAGCAAGCCTTATACAACTGTGGGCGGAGGTGCCCAAGAGGTTGCCCGCTAGAGACTGTTTTACCTCAACAGCCATTCACCAAATCAGCATGTAGCACACCCGAGGTTGGCTTTTTTTTATAGAGGTGTGTACAGTCCAGGAGGTGAAGCCAAGAATGCCATTCTCTGAAACATACAACATTCCACCGCTACAACACACGGTGGTCGTTGAAGCATGCCCAGAGTTTACGGTGACAGAGGGCTGGTGGCACTTACCAGTACCCAGCTGAGGGACCATGGGGTCACCAAGCCTGTACTCAGCAAATGATTGCTGAGCCCCTGAGGGGAAATAATCTAAAAGTAATACAAAAAACTAATTTCTGTATTTTAAACTGTGGGAAAAATTGTAACTATTTGCAAAACATTGTGACGCAAGGTGAGTACCGGGTGTTTGATGAAGATATAGATTTTTATGAGACTGAGTATCAGGATTTTGAAAGTGTAGTAGATTCTAAAGTACGGGAAGCTACGACTCTTAATGACATACAAGAGGAACAACTTATGATTTGTTATTGAAGTTTAGAAATGTGTTTAATGAAAAACCAGGGAAAATGAAAGACTATCAGTACTTACCTTACCCTAAAGATCATCAATCTTTCTTTCTCAAGCCATATAATATACCATTTTCAAAAAGGAAAGATGTAGAGAAAGAAATTCAGAAAATGGAAACATGGGGTGTAATTGAGAGACGTAGGAGTGATTACAATAATCCTTTAGTTGTGGTAAGTAAGAGAAATGATGGAATGAGAATTGTTTTGGACTCTAGACAGCTTAATAAATTTCTTATCAGAGAGAATGACCATCCTGAGAACATGGACGAGCTGTTATACAAATTTGATAATGTAAAGCACATGAGTAGTTTCGATTTTACTTCTGGATTTCATCAGATCCCACTTGAAATTAATTCTAAAAAGTATGTAGCATTTTTGTATAAGAGCTCTGGGTTCTGTCGTAGGAAGTGAAGTGAGTTCAAAAGTAATTGCATATGTTGATGACATTCTGGTCACTGGAAAGACTTAGGAATAACATTTGGGTCTTTTAAGAGATGTGTTTTCAAAATTAGAATCAGGAGGCATGACTTTGAAAATAGGTAACTGTAAATCTGGTGTAGAAGAAGTTAAATTTTTGGGACATGTTATATCAGAAAAACGAATTGTACCCAATAGAGAAACCTGATGCTATTGCTAATTTTCCTACTCCTCACAACAAAAAACAGCTTAAATAATTTTTTGGGTTAATTGGATTTTATAGAAAATTTTGTAGCAGCCAAACTTTGAATGCTCCATGGTTGTGTGAACTTTTGAAGACGACTGGGGCTGGAATCAGGAGTGTCAGGATGCTTTCGATGAGATCAAAGGACAGTTGTGTCAAAGTCAGATATTGTTCAGACCAGATTTGTCTCTTCCTTTTTGTATTATGACAAACAGTAGTGATGTTGGTTTGGGTGGAGGTTGAAGTTGATGGTGTTATTGAACATAGATCTCTCGCATTTGCTAGTAGAGTATTGCAGAAACATGAAAAGACATACACTGTAATTGAGAAGTTTTTCAGGTGTATAAGCTATACCATAAGAGAATTACTCATAGGCCTTGTTTTTACAGCAGTTCAATTATGAAATCAGATTCATTAAGGGCACAGACAATGTAGTTGCTGATGCTTTGTCTAGGCTACCTTTAGGAAGTGAATCATCTAACAACTTTGAAGAAGGAGAAAAAGAGTTTAAACTTATGTACTAGAGAGGTGTGAAAGAGGAAAAAGTGATCTTGAATATTTGCAAAGACATCCATAGGTATCAAAATCATGATCAAAACTGGAAATTGGTTAAAAGCATGTTGGGTAAGAAAGGAGGAGAAAAGACAGAACAGTATTATAAGGTATTTTATTCAGGAGACATAAGACTGACTCAGAGGATTGGAAATTATGTTTGCCGGAACAGTGTATTGATACTTTAATTACTTACACACATGAAAGTCTTAGTCATTGTGGGTCAAGCAAATGCACACAAAAGATTCAGGAAAACATCTCTTTTTATAACATAAGAAGAAGAATCAAGAAGAAGATTGCCAACTGTGACAAAAAAACAAGTAGAGGCTAAATGCAAAACATACTGCCTGATAGTAACCTAGATCTTGTGTCTGTGTTTGTTTATGGACCCTTACCTAACGCTAAGAATGGTGGTTGATGCATTTTCGAAGTTCATAAAGTTGTTTTCCATAAAGAAAACTACCAGTAAGCAAATCATCTCCAAGTTTGAAAACACATATTTTCCTCGGGTGGGTATTCCTACAGAAAGATATATGAGAGAGATTGGAAGACTGTTTAGAACATACTGTAATAAGAACCATTGCAGTTGGATAGATTATGTCAGTGATTTTGAGGATCGTATGAAGAGCTTACAACATTCTTCGACTGGTTTTTCACCATTTGAGATCATGTTTAATCACAGACCAGCTAAGTTTATTTCTGAAAAAGTTGAGCTTCCACTATGTAAAATTCGGTCACCACAAGAGAGGGAAGAGTGTGTTAGGAGGATGATGATAAAACAGGGGGATAGGAGAAAGCAGAGACATGATGGTAAAGGTAGATTTTCTAAATCTGAAGTAGATCTTATGATGGTGAAAGCCAAAGAGAAATCTAAGTGTTGATATCTGAGATAAAGAAATTTTTTGATATTTATATTGGTCTATTCAAAATTCTTGAAAATCCACATCCTAATGCATACAGACTTGAGTATCCAAAATCTAAGAAGTTGTTTGGATTATGCAATATCACTGAACTGAGAGCATATAGACATGATCCATAAATATCCAATTTTTGTTTGTTTGTTGTTTTTTCATTGTCATGAATTTAGTACGTAAGATGATGTGATTTCTAGAGTTTTATCTTATCTATTGACTGAGTTTAAATCTATCTGTAGATTTTTAAGACCATATAATTGTGTTTTGTTTGTCATTAATTTAGTATGTGAGATGATGTAATTCCTAAAGTTCTGTCTTATCTATTGACTATGTTAAAATATATGATACACTATATAGTTGTGTTGTGTGATAGAGTTGTGCTTTAGAATTTGATACATGTATGAGATGAGACTAAATGAGTAGATCTTTTTACAGTTTTGAAATGGGACAATATTCATAATTTGTACCGCAAAGAAAAAAATTAGGAATAGTATCTGAGCATATCCGTGTGTAATACCTTCATAGTCCATTTTTTTATTCCATTTAACTCTGTTTCCTAATGTTTCATATGTGAACACTTTTTAATTGCACATAAATCCCAAATAATCGCCTTTGATAAACGACTAAGGAGAGCATATCTTGTGTCATGTGAAGAAGGTACTGAAATGCATATTTAGTACACAAAACAATGTTTCAGGATTTTATGTGATTGCTAGACAGGAAGTTACCTATCCGTTGGAGGGTGTGACGAGAACCCTAAGGAGGAAGCTGAAAAATGTTGGCGGGTGCACTCCTCACACTGCTGTATGGCTGTACTCTGCTGGACCTATCAACTTGCGAGAGATCTTGGGTGCCAGGTAACGTACTCGAGCATCTGTCGACTGGATCTGTGTTGTGATTGATATTTGAGAATTGTTAGCCAAGACTGCTAAAAACATAGTTTTTCAGCATAAATGCACTTTTTTTCAAGTAGGGGGACTGACTTTCCAATACATTATTTAACTTTAAATAATATGTATTTTTTTTAATCATTAGTAAATGAATCTTCTAGGTCTTTGTGTATGCAGGTTAGTTGGTATGGACAACTGGCAAATAGTGTGGAAGACATTCACTAGTATGGACAATATAACAAGATGCATGCTTGTCTGCTTTCATGCTCTGATTTTGGTTCTCAAGCTACTGGATTGTGTCTTCATTCAAAGCTAACTATGACTGTTTGCATGTATTTATCCTGAATATTGCAATACTGTATCTGATTGGAACTTGAGTTGTGAACAGACTTATGCTTATTGATATGATTATGAGCTTTATTCATTTTGTTGCGTCAAAATTTTTTGATGGTTTATACCTGGTGTGGTTTGGATTCATGGGTCGGTCCCCACATCATAAACTCAGGCCCTAATATTTTTCCATTATTTTGTTTTTTTATGAGTCAACATATCCTTGAATATTCTGGTTTATGTGACTGATTGATTTTGTATTATATTCCTACTAATGATTGAGTATATTCTTCTGGTCTGTACCCATCGTTGTGAGTTTTTCAACTGGGCCCACTCATCGTAGACTTAAGCTCTGAACTTTTTCTCTTCTCTTCTGAAGGTTTGATAAAATGGTTCAAATGGCTCTGAGCACTATGGGACTCAACATCTTAGGTCATAAGTCCCCTAGAACTTAGAACTAATTAAACCTAACTAACCTAAGGACATCACACACACCCATGCCCGAGGCAGGATTCGAACCTGCGACCGTAGCAGTCCCGCGGTTCCTGACTGCAGCGCCAGAACCGCTAGACCACCGCGGCCGGCGAAGGTTTGATAGTATGGATGTTAAATTACAATTTATAATTATAGTAATTTACATTGTCTCTCTATTTATTTCTGTAGTTTAGTGGTGTAATGTTGTAGTTCTGACCTTGTATTATTTGCCTTGTGACAATACGTTCCACCGATCTGAAAATCTGAATATATCTCAATATCTATATCTATAGATTATGATTTGTATAGTAGATATTTTTCTTATACTTTCTGTAATAATAGAAATAATCAATACCATTTATACTATCGATTCTTGTATAGGTGAACATTCTCAGATGTTTGACTGAAAGAATTTCATTTGATTTTGTATACGATTTATTAAATTTCAGACTAAAATTTATAAAAAGAAATAAATTTGTTACACTCTGTGTGTATGGTTAAAATTCTTCTTCTTTTAGAAATACTTGAAATTACAAAATTTCTGGCACACTTAAAATTTCTATTATTAATTGCACAATCTAACACTAATTATTAAATTTATTTCTGGATTTGTTTATAAAATAATGTTATATCTTGGTGATCATTCTTCTTTTGTCAAGAAAGTTTGTAAACTCTTTTGCTTTGTAAACTCTTTGGAATAGTGTAAGTACCACAGAATGTAAGTAGTGGTGGGCATGCCTCTGATGGAATCAGACGTGTTTTTCATTGTGTCACTAATAATGTTATTTGTGGTGTGATAGAACTGGAAATTGTAAAGACGGTGTGGTATTGAAAAATGTGACAAAGAATAAAATTCAAGAATAGTACGGGCAAATCTTCATCAGTTATTTAGTCAACAGGAACCCACAATGTTATAAATCAAAATTTCAGTCACAAGAATGTACCCCTAGATGCAATAACTGCAGCCAACAACAAGAAGAGAAAATGGAGGTAAGTAAAAAGTAATTCACTGACTGAAGTCACAAACAGCACCTTTCTATCTCATTGCTTCCACTGTCCTAAGCAAGACAATCTCACTGATCTACCCACATGACTATCTGTAAAGTACCTTTGTTCATATTCCTTACAGTGAGAGGTATCTTCATGGCTCAAAGGTTCTCATGATGTTCAACCTCAGAAGACAGCACCATTCTTGAGACTTTCAGAGATGCAAAAGGTACGTCATCAAGTGCTTGTCGTAAGCTCTATGGAAGTGGTCTTCGACTTCACAATGTACAGCTCTTATTGGAAAATACTACTCATTACAGGGTGGATTCTACGATTTGTGACAAATTTGAGATGTTGCCCTATCATCAGCAATGACTTATCAAGGACTGATGTGCAACATTCTTTCATTATCATGTCCAAAAAGATAGATGAAAATTAAATCTTGTGTGTTCATGAAAGAGTCCCGGAAGTTTAACATATGTCTCTCCCATGTAAGCTTCTTAAGAACACCATTGTCCATCAAACATAAGTCCCACATGAAGTCGATCAATTTGATTATGAAAAACGTTTGTAGTTTCAGGAGTGGACTTTACAAGCCATTTATTCACCACGGAAGCGTGCTCTGTCAACAAATGCTATGTTGCTCTCTACGAGTACTGGCAATTTTCAGTCCCATCAAAGCTTACCTGTAGCAAAATCTGTGTTAGTTAAATATGTGGCATGCCTTGACCGCACTGACACTACAGTTGGTATCTCAAAAACTGGCGGTCGAGTTTCAGCTGGTTCTGTGCATCTACGTCACGTATTCTCTGCCAGCCAATGAGCATTCCATAGTGTTCTCAGCTCTCTGCTGTGAATGTCGTAGCCAATGTGGGCATTAAATGTGATTGTAGCATGTTATTTAGAGGATTTTTATTCCATTTATTGCAAACTGTCATGACTGATGGTGGTGGTAAGTGCTAAATTCTGCAAAAATAAGTGAGAGACGTAATTTGAAGTATACAGGGTTTCTTCAAGCACAGTACACATGTATGCACTTATACGTAATTCAACACTTTTTTCTGAAAGAAGGTAGGTTTTATTCAGGATTCCAATACGCCATATTATTGCCTATTCCTTTGGCTACAAAACCTGTTTTTCAACATAATCTCCACCAATGCGACGACTTTACGCCATCTTACTGGGAGGACCTGGCTGGTTACCACACTAGCAGTCGACGTTGGAGCCATCGTCTTGCTGCTACAATAACCTCTTACTGTCCACTTACAGCTTCCCGTGGAGTGCATTCTTCATTGGGCCAAACAGATGGAAATCGGAAAGTACAAGATCCAGGCTATAGGGTCGATAATGAAGAACAGGCCAATGAAGTTTTGTGAGTTCCTCTTGTGTGCACAGACTTGTGTGAGGCTTGTATTGTCATAGAGAAGGAGATGTTCATCTGCATTTTTGTGGTGGTGGACAAGCTGAAGTCGTTTCTTCAGTTTCATGACCGTAGCATGAGACACTTCAGAGTTGATCATTGTAATATGTTCATGAAATCGTGAGTGATCGACTAGGATATTGCGAGCTGCATGCACGATAGGTGCACGATAGATGCTTACAGTAGAGTACAATACCAGTGGAGTCAAGGTCGCACGAGAGTATCCAGATCGTTTTGCTAGTGACAGCGAGACTTTTCTCGACTCTGTATTGATGACGGTGAAACACGGATTTACTACGATACTCCAGAGAAAATGTGACAATAAATGCAGTGACGCCTCTTCAAAAAAAGTAAAAACTTAGCAGTCAGCTCAAAAAATCATGACAGCCGTTTTCTGGAACAGAAAAGAAGTTCTGCTCGTCAAGTTCTTGCCGAGAGCCGAAACAATTAACTCTGCGTGATACTGTGACACCCTCAAGAAATTATGTAGTACCACACAGAACAAATGCCGTGGAATGCTGACAAAGGGAGTCTGCCGCCTTTTGTGGCAAAGCTAGCTGCACTGTACTCGAGCAACTCAAGAGCTGTTGACCCCATTTTCTTGGGATTTTAATCCACCGCTCTCACAGTTCCAATCTCACGCCTAGCAACTAAAATTTATTTCCTAAATTGAAGGAAAGTGTGCATGGAAAACAGCTTTCCGACGATGTGGAGGTGAAATCGAAATGGAGAAGTGGTTTAAGGAATTGGTGGGGAACGTTGGCAAAATGCATTGAAGTAAACGATGATTATGTGGAAAAATTATGTTATACCTCCGCTACTGTTCCTGTATGTTTCATTGAAATATCTACATCTACATTTATACTCCGCAAGCCACGAAACGGTGTGTGGCGGAGGGCACTTTACGTTCCACTGTCATTACCTCCCTTTTCTGTTCCAGTCGCGTATGGTTCGCAGGAAGAACGACTGTCTGTGAAAGCCTCCGTGCGCGCTCGAATCTCTCTAATTTTATATTCGTGATCTCCTCGGGAGGTATAAGCAGGGGGAAACCTCATCCAGAAACGCACCCTCTCGAAACCTGGCGAGCAAGCTACACCGCGATGCAGAGCGCCTCTCTTGCAGAGTCTGCCACTTGAGTTTGCTAAACGTCTCCGTAACGCTATCACAGTTACCAAATAACCCTGTGACAAAACGCGCCGCTCTTCTTTGGATCTTCTCTATCTCCTCCGTCAACCCGATCTGGTACGGATCCCACACTGATGAGCAATACTCAAGTATAGGTCAAACGAGTGTTTTGTAAGCCACCTCCTTTGTTGATGGACTACATTTTCTAAGGACTCTCCCAATGAATCTCAACCTGGTACCCGCCTTACCAACAATTAATTTTATATGATCATTCCACTTCAAATCGTTCCGCACGCATACTCCCAGATATTTTACAGAAGTAACTGCTACCAGTGTTTGTTCCGCTATCATATAATCGTACAATAAAGGATCCTTCTTTCTATGTATTCGCAAAACATTACATTTGTCTATGTTAAAGGTCAGTTGCCACTCCCTGCACCAAGTGCCTATCCGCTGCAGATCTTCCTGCATTTCACTATAATTTTCTAATGCTGCAACTTCTCTGTATACTACAGCATCATCCGCGAAAAGCCGCATGGAACTTCCGACACTATCTACTAGGTCATTTATATATATTGTGAAAAGCAATGGTCTCATAACACTCCCCTGTGGCACGCCAGAGGTTACTTTAACGTCTGTAGACGTCTCTCCATTGATAACAGCATACTGTGTTATGTATGTATTTGTGTAGCCTTACTTCCTGGTTATCCCTCGTAGACTATTGTGCAGAAGGATTTTATGAAGGCAAGTGCGGGATCTCAATTATGTACACTAATATATAAGTTCTGAAAAGTTACTGATAAGGAACACTATGTGATCAAAAGTATCCGGACGCCTGTCTGAAAACGACTTACAAGTTTGTGGCACGCTCCATCGGTAATGCTGGAATTCAATATGGTGTTGGCCCTTAATCAAGGTCCTTAGCCTTGATTACAGCTTACACTGTCGTAGGCATACGTTCAATCAGATACTGGAAGGTTTCTTGGGGAATGCAGCCCGTTCTTCACGGAGCGTACACTGAGGTCAGGTATCGGAGTGGGTCGGTGAGGCCTGGCACGAATTTGGCGTTCCAAAACATCCCAAAGGTGTTCTATAGGATTCAGGTCATGAATCTGTGCTGGCCAATCCATTACAGGAATGTTATTGTCGTGTAACTACTCCACCACAGGCCGTGCATTATGAACAGGTGCTCGATCATGTTGAAAGATACAATCGCCATCCCCGAATTGCTCTCACAGTGGGAAGGGAAGCAAGAAGATGGTTAAAACATCAATGTAGATCTGTGCTGTGATAGTGCCACGCGAAAGATCAAGGGGTGCAAGCCCCCTGCATGAAAAACACGACCACTCTATAACACCATCGCCTCCGAATTTTACTGTTAGCATTACACACGCTGGCCGATGACGTTCACTGGGCATTCCCCATACCCACACCCTGCCATCGGATCGCCACATTGTATACCGTGATTCGTAACTCCACACGTTTTTCCGCCAAGCGAGGCGTCGTTTGACATTTACCTGCGTGATGTGTGGTTTATGAGCAGCCGCTCGACCATGAAATCCAAGTTTTCTCACCTCCCACTTACCTGTCATAGTAGTTGCAGTGGATACTGATGCAATTTGGAATTCCTGTGTGATGGTCTGGATAGATGTATGCCTATTACACATGATGACCCTCTTGAACTGTCAGCAGTCTCTGTCAGTCAACAGACAGCGTCGGCCTGTATGCTTTTGTGCTGTATGTGTCCCTTCACGTTCCACTTCATTATCATATCGGAAACAGTGGACCAAGGAATGTTTAGGAATGTGGAAATATCGCAGACGTATGACACAAGTGACACCCAATCACCTGACCACGTTCGAAGGGCATGAGTCTATAGAGCGCCCCATCCTGCTCTCTCACGATGTCTAATAACCTTTGAGGTCGCTGATATGAAGTACCTGGCAGTAGGTGGCAGCACAATGCACCTAATATGAAAAACGTATGTTTTTTGGCGTGTCTGGATACTTTTCATCACATGTACATTCTGAACATCTTTTGAAGTCCATGTGTTCTAATAAATTATAGGTATGGCCAGTGAGGTATCTTTTACTTTGTTTCAGATTATCTGGGGCTTTTTCAGTTTCCTGCCTGATGTCTACCAGCAATGTGTTATAACCTTTGGCATTAGAATACAAAATTCCATTCTGAATACCAGATTGGATACATTGTTTATTGAAAAGTTTCCTCTCGAAGATTGTGATAGTTAACTGTACAGTTTACTTTTAATTCACTGCTGTTACGAGTCACACATTCCATTAGGAAGAAAATATATTAACACACCTATATAAGAAATCCCTTTGACCCTAAAGATATTATTGTCGGATGATTAGATTACATTAGATCTTCTTGTGGACTGAAATGGACAGTTGATATGGAGTGAGTGCAGTAATTGATTTGTAAGTTACCTGTGATACAAAAATTTGTCTTTGTACTGATCGTTATGACTTACATTCTTTGGTGATGATTATTGTATTTATACTCTATTGTATGCACTGTATCATTGTTCTATGTGTAATGAGTAAATTTAGTAAAGCGATGAGTGTAACAAATGGAGGTAGAGCTCCCTTACTGAATGATATGGAGCATTCTATTCATTCAGGTGCAGAACAAAATGGATTCCACCACAACCACTGCTGTGAAGACAATATACCAGGACCCACTGTCTGCCAGCAACACAATGCTGCAGATAATTGCTCCGAGTCTCAGCATGGGCTCAAGAAATGGCAACAAGAACTATACTATAAAAATTCCGCCTTTCTAGTCTACCAGGGCACAACTTTGGCTGACACAGGTAGCGGCCATTTTTCGATTACATGGACTCATATCTGACATGGAATGGTTAACACTGTTTATTTCACAGCTGCCGTTAAATGCGATTGAACAACTGGATGATGTTTTACACCGACAGTCTCATGGTATGTTTAAGGACTATGTGCTAATGCCAGAATCATGGTTTTGAAACAATTATTGAGAGTGAAGAATGTTCCAGCGATTCTCCATCTCAAGTGCTTCACTCATTATGTGCAATGACGGGTAACGAAATGCAATCAGAAGAACTGGCTTCAAAGACTGCTACAAAGTGTGAGGACTGTTCTTTATGCTATTACGGATCTCTTCCTGGATGAAGTGGGATGCAAAGTGGATGTGGTCATGACTCCATATATTGATAACATCGCCTGTACCAGTGTGAATGAGGTCATGGTGGGAGGCCCCAGAATGCAAATGTGAATGCAGCTGCAGCAGGGAGCCCTGACATATGCATTGTGGCAACAAAGACACAAGGTCCACAGACAGAGCCAAAAATGGGACAGTTCATGAAAGAATTAGCCAGACTAAATGCTAGGCTGAAGAGGCGTACCAATAACGATGGTTTTTGAAGCAAGAACAACCAGCAACGTGGAAAATTGTGTTGGTACCAGAGGCGTTTTAATGATGCAGGGAGCAATCCACAAGCCCCTTACATAAATGGAAGTGACAAGTGCCAGTAGGTGTGGGCCTAAAATACAGAAAAAATGTGACAGTATCAACTGTTACACACTCCACTCGATTATTTATCAAAGACAGAAAGTCACTTTTCCTGGTAGACACTGGTTCAGAAATCAGTGTATATCCAAAAATGCCGAATGAATGTTTGAAAAATGAAGATATTCTATTTTCTCACTGCTGACAACAATTCTACAATCAGAACGTACAAGCATAAAGCACTAACTCCGAAACACGATAACAACATTGACCCTACATGGACTTCTGTCATTGGTAAAGTGACTGGGTAGTTTTAAGACTTGATTTCCTCTGATATTTTTCGATTGTTCCAGGTTTAGTGCACCGATACTTAGAGCAAAACACCTCTTTCCCAGACTCACTACCACAATGGACTACAAGACTCAATCTCTGTCAGTCACGCAACAAATTCCAGCATAATCACATCTTCAGTGTTGGTTGTGCAGGAGTTGAGATGTCAATGCAGTGCGTACCCAAGTGTGCTACGTGGAAAGACACAAAATACTTATTCGCACAAACAATCGAGCATTCGGAATTGAAAGAGACCTGAAAGGTACTTCAAAAACAAATTTTTGTGACCCAAGAACTGTGTTCTGCAGAAAGGCCGACTGCTAGTGAATTACAAAATGAAAATGTTATACTGCCAAAGAAAATTTCAGTACTGTTAAAAGTGTTGGACTGGATACGTGAACAGTTACAGAACTTATGCTGCACTGCTGTGGCGTCAGATGATGGCTGAGCTTCTACTACACACTCCCATTATCCTCTGGTATTTACTGTACATTGGGCAACGATCTTGGTCAACAACTGCTGCTGGAACTTCCTGCACTGATAGATCGGGTGGTGGCCAGTCATTCCAATCAACATTATACTAGAACAACACGAGGTCAGCATGTAGCTTTAAGACCTTGAGCGCTTTCCTTGTGATAAATTATCTGCAGTTGCAGTGTAATTCGATAACATGATCACTGAAGAAGCTGTATCAAGATCGTATAGCGCATAAGTGACTCTATTGCAACTGATAAAGAACAAAAACTTAATATAATTTGTGGTGTGATAGAACTGGAAATTGTAAAGACGGTGTGGTATTGAAAAATGTGACAAAGAATAAAATTCAAGAATAATATAGGCAAATATTCATCAGTTATTTAGTCATCAGGAACCCACAATGTTATAAATCAAAATTTCAGTCACAAGAATGTACCCCTAGATGCAATAACTGCAGCCAACAACTAGAAGAGAAAATGGAGATAAGTAAAAAGTAATTCGCTGATTTAAGTCACAAACAGCACCTTTCTATCTCATTGCTTTCACTGTCCTAAGCAAGACAATCTCGCTGATCTACCCACATGACTATCTGTAAAGTGCCTTTGTTCATATTCCTTACAGTGAGAGGTATCT
Organism: Schistocerca nitens; assembly: GCF_023898315.1. Taxonomy (NCBI): domain Eukaryota; kingdom Metazoa; phylum Arthropoda; class Insecta; order Orthoptera; family Acrididae; genus Schistocerca; species Schistocerca nitens. Next base: position 720,996,623 of record NC_064618.1, read on the forward strand.
TCATGGCTCAAATGTCCTCATGATGTTCAACCTCAGAAGACATCACCATTCTTGAGACTTTCAGAGATGCAAAAGGTACAACATCAAGTGCTTCTCATAAGCACTATGGAAGCGGTCTTTGACTTCACAATGTACAGCTCTTATTAGAAAATACTACTCATTACAGGGTGGATTCTACGATTTGTAACAAATTTGAGATGTAGCAATATCATCAGCAATGACTTATCAAGGACTGATGTGCAACATTCTTTCATTATCATGTCCAAAAAGATAGATGAAAATTAAATCTTGTGTGTTCGTGAAAGAGTCCTGGAAGTTTAACATATGTCTCTCCCATGTAAGCTTCTTAAGAACACCATTGGCCATCAAACAGAAGTCCCACATGAAGTCGATCAATTTGATTATGAAAACCGTTTGTAGTTTCAGGAGTGGACTTGACAAGCCATTTATTCATCACGGAAGTGTGCCCTGTCAACAAATGCTATGTTGCTCTCTACGAGTACTGACCATTTTCTGCCCCATCAAAGCTTACCTGCAGCAAAATCTGTGTTAGTTAAAATATGTGGTATGCCATGACCACACTGACACTATAGTTGGAATCCCAAAAACTGGCGGTCGAGTTTCAGCTTGTTCTGTGCATCTACGTTTAATGAAATTAAAAAAATATTAATTACCTTCTTTTTAAAAAAATTTGCTTTTAATTGTTATTTTATCTTTCTTTCTTTCTGTACGTACGAACTTTGTTGTAGAACCCCTTATTTACGTGTGGTAATAAAAATTCATTTAGACAGAATTAAGTACATTTAAAATTACGTGAACTTAGTCAACCCTCTCATGCTGATAAAGTCATATTAACTGATTAAGAATATTTAGTTGGGAATTAAATCCTTTACATATTTCGGCCTTGGCACACATTTTCTAAATGCAGTGGGTTTTTTTTCTTAAATATTTACTGAATTCCTTCCCGGCGTTAGCTATGGAACATAAGACTGTCTCTATTAGCAGAAAATGGTTAAATATTGCCAAGCCGACGTTTAATTATCATTGATAAAACACACTTCACTATACATTTAAGTTATTTGAAAGAACCAACAAATCGTTAAACTTCAGCGTTAACTATCCGCCTATGAATGCACAAATGTGAAACTAGTAAATAATTCCGTCAGTCTCAGGATCGCTGTAAAAGAGAAAACATTTTCTTAATTCACTGCTAATCTTTATCTGCTCCCGATTTACGGGTTTGGTTAATTTTTCCTTAGCGGAACAATTTTTTTAAATGTGCCGCCGCTGCAAATCGTTCGGTCGCGGCACAGCCCAGCAACACCAGCGATTATTGCTAAAAATGCTGAAAATTCTTTAAAGAAATATTATAGATGACATGGGCAAGCTAATTTACATTAGTAATACACACTTTTAATAAATTATAATGTATTTAGACCACAACAATAATTCAACTTACATTAGTTTGTAATTTCTCCTCTAATGGCGGCTAAATCTAGATACAGACAGAAGAAGTCTACCCGTTCATAAAATGCTACGTCACAGGTTCCACTCACTCTCAGCTCTCCAGAAAGACGACAAACAATACACACTACGTGGTGCTTTTTATACTACTGCTGACCATTAACATCTCTTTGTAATCTTACAACATTATTTTCCTCTGTGGCTGAGTTTTACATTTTTGTTATCGCAGATATTGACACATTTCGCAATTACATTTTCAGTATAGAAATATTACAATCATAAATACATCGAGAATATTACTACAGAAAATATTACAATAATAACGAATGTCCTTTACACAAAATTAAATAATACTTTTTGTTAAATAATTACAGTATATACAAATTGCTTCATAGCGGCGTATATAGTACAATTAAATTTTAGTTTATTAATAGTGTGAATGTTGCCAGGAAACGTTACATACGTCACGTATTCTCTGACAACCAATGAGCATTCCATAGTGTTCTCAGCTCTCTGCTGTGAATGTCGTATCCATTGTGAGCAGTAAATGTGATTGTAGCATGTTATTTAGTGGATTTTTATTCCGTTTGTTGCGATCTGTCATGGCTGATGGTGGTGGTAAGTGCTAAATTCTGCAAAAATAAGTGAGAGACGAAATTTGCAGTATACAGGATTCCTTCAAGCACAGAACACATGTATGCACTTAGCGCAACCATTGCTTGGAACTGTCAAAAATGCAATCCCTGCCTGTATCTCAAGCTGCACAAACCATCATTGTTCATGGATCAGATTGCAGTCTGGTCGCTTCGGTCCCTAGAACAGTGGCACCTTTAACATCAAATGTGTGACTGACATTTGTGAAAACTGTGATGCTGCATTTATTAATAGCTAGTGCAGATGATAGCTACTTTGTGCCCACATTCCTAACTGCTTCATTGAGTGCTGTAGACATATCATCGAAAATTGCTGAGTATCTTCTGGAAGAGTGGTTAGAGTCTGCTCTCCTGCAGCCAACATAAGATGCTGCTGGTCCCATGACATGTATAAGATGGCTGAGTGCAAAGTGCTTGGCTAAAGGATCACATACTGCCAAACTGGATTCTACAGAATGGCAACAGGCTTTTCAGTAGTTGCAGGGGCAACAGTCTGGATGATTGACTGATCTGGCCTTGTAACACTAACCAAAATGAGCTTGCTGTGCAGGTACAGTGAAAGTTTGAAAGCAAGGGGAAACTCGTAATTTTTCCCGAGGGCATGCATTTTTACTGTATGGTTAAATGACGATGACGTCCTCTTGGGTAAAATATTCTGGAGGTAAAATAGTCCCCCAATCGGATCTCCAGGCGGAAACTACTCAGGAGGACATTGTTATCAGGAGAAAGAAAACTGGCGTTCTACGGATCAGAACTTGGACTGTCAGATCTTTTAATCGGGCAGGTAGGTTAGAAAATTTAAAAAGGGAAATAGATAGGTTAAAGTTAGATATAGTGGGAATTAGTGAAGTTCGGTGGCAGAAGGAACAAGACTGCTGGTCAGGTGAATACGGTGTTATAAATACAAAATCAAATAATGATAATGCAGGAGTAGGTTTAATAATGAATAAAAAAATAGGAGTGCGAGTAAGCTACTACGAACAGCATAGTGAACCCATTATTGAAGCCATGATAGACACAAGGCCCACATCTACCACAGTAGTACAAGTTTATTTGCCATGCAGTTCCACACATGACGAAGAGATTGATGAAATGTATGATGTGATAAAAGAAGTTGTTCAGATAGTGAAGGGAGACGAAATTTTAATAGTCATGGGTGACTGGAATTAGATAGTAGGAAAAGGAAGAGAAGCAAACGTGGTAGGTGAATATGGAATGGGGGTAAGGAATGAAAGAGGAAGCCCCTTGGTAGAATTTTGCACAGAGCATAACTTAATCATTGCTAACACTGTCTGCAGCTCGTGGTCTTGCGGTAGCGTTCTCGCTTCCCGCGCACAGGGTCCAGGGTTCGATTCCCGGCGGCGTCAGGGATTTTCTCTACCTCGAGATGACTGGGTGTTGTGTGTCTTTCATCATCATTTCATCCTCATTCACTCGCAACACTTAGTATAAGAATCATGAAAGAAAGCTATATTCACAGAAGGGGCCTGGAGAAACTGGAAGGTTTCAGATAGATTATATAATGGTAAGACAGAGATTTAGGAACCAGGTTTTAAATTGTAAGACATTTCCAGAGGCAGATATGGTCTCTGACCAAAATTTATGGGTTATTATCACTGATGGAACTGCAAAAAGGTGGAAATTTAAGGAGATGGGACCTGGATAAACAGAAAGAACCAGAGGTTGTAGAGAGTTTCAGGGAGAGCATTAGGGAACGATTGACAAGAACAGGGGAAACAAATACAGTAGAAGAAGAATAAATAGTTTAGACAAGAAGAGAATAGAAGCTTTCGAAGTATGGTGCTACAGAAGAATGCTGAAGATTAGTAGGGTAGATCAGATGGTTCAAATGGTTCTGAGCACTATGGGACTTAACATCTGAGGTCATCAGTCCCCTAGAACTTAGAACAACTTAAACCTAACTAACCTAAGGACATCATACTCATCCACGCCCAAGGCAGGATTCGAACCTGTGACCGTACCAGTCGCACGGTTCCGGACCGAAGCGCCTAGAACCGCTCGATCACCGAGGTCGGCAGATGGGTAGGTCACATAACTAATGAGGAGGTACTGAATAGAATTGGAGAGAAGAGAAATTTGTGGCACAAATTTACTAGAAGAATGACTCAGTTGGTAGGACATGATCTGAGGATTCAAGGGATTACCAATTTAGTATTGGAGGGCAGCATGGAAGGTAAAAATCATTGAGGGAGACCAAGAGATGAATACACTAAGCAGATTCAGAGGGATGTAGGTTGCAGTAGGCACTGGGAGATGAAGAAGTTTGCACAGGATACAGTAGCATGGAGAGCTGCAGCAAACCAGTCTCTGGACTGAAGACAAGAACAACAACAACAACAATGACAATGTATCCAATAGCAGGAGAGTTATGTGGACACCCAAAGCAACATTCACATATTGTAAACTAAAAAAAGCATTTGTAAATGCTATATTGTTGGTACATCCTGTTCAGAACGCGAAAATCTCCTGTGGGTTGATGGAAGACACAGGGTGCTGGACGTGGTGTTTCAACAATATGGCTCAGTGAACTGACAAACTTAATCTTCTTTTCCGAAAAACCTGCTGGTGCAGCAGAAAAAAGGGAGCGCGTTTGACAGGGAACTCCTGGCCATATATTTAGCTATCAGACATCACTGCCCATTCCTAGAGGGACAAGTATTTACGATTATCAGAGATCATAAACCTCTGACTCCAGTATTACAACATGTTTGTGTCCTCAACTCCCCAATGTCAAATTCGCCAAGTAGAATTCATTGTTCAGTTTTTCAGAGACATACAACACATCGCAGGGCATGATAAAGTGGTGGATGACTGCTAGTAGCGCAGCTGTGTGGCATTTTGCATAGTTATCTGGGTTGAAAAATCAGCAGAGCAAGAAATAGAGAGCTCCGTTTAGCAGTGTCAGGCTGATCTCACATCGATAGGATTCCGCCTTGAGCACCTGCCACTGTATGACACAATATAAGGGCTTGGCGTCAAACTTCAAGAAACGAGATACGTCCATTTATTCCAGTAAAGAGGCTTCAGTTACTGTGCAACACTTTTCTCAACCTAGCACACTCTGGGATAACAGCGACTGCTAAGTTAGTATCAGACAGGGTTGTTTGGCTGGAAACACAGAAAGAATGCTGTCGATGGACTCTATGTTACACGCAATGTGAAGATTGTTAAAGTTCTCGACACAACTTCGCTCCAGTGGGTGATTTCCCCACTCCTTCAGAGAGATTCTCACATTTTCATTTAGATTTTATATGTCCCATTCCCCCTTCAGAAGGCCTCCGTTTTCTAGCTGCCATGGTAGATAGACTCACTAGGTGGCCTACAGCAGTACCAGTACCGGATATTTCAGCAGTTTCTGTCGCCAGAATCTTGATCTCTACTTGGTTCCTCACCTTTGGCATTCCTCCAATTATTACCTTGGACAGGAGTAGGTAGTTTAAATGCCAAATGTTCTAGCAGCTCTTGAGATTACGTAGGGGCAAACACATAAGACTGTAAGCTACTATCCTGCCAGTAGTGAGATGGTACAGTCTTTGCCCCATACCCTGAATGTGGCTTTAGCCTCCCATGTGGAATCTTGCACAACAGCACTGCTGTTGATACTTCTAGGACTCCACACAGTAATTATAGAAGACAGGATTTACTCAGCTCATTTAGTCTGTAGAAGCAACTGAAAATACTGGCCAAATTTTTCTCGCCCTCTTCCCCTTCCGTTCGATTCCCAGACAGGTTGAGGATTTTCTGTGCCCTGGGACTGGGTGTTTGTGTTGTCCTCATCATTTCATTATCATGCATGGAAGTGACTTGATTGGATTGTGTAAAGATTGAGACTTTGTACGAGTGCAGTTCAGCACCACACAAACCAAACATCATCATCGTCTCCCCCTTCCACTCTGTCATTTTGGGAACATGCCATATTATAACACACCCTGCAGTCTCATATGCAACTCGTCATATTTATGGGTCTGTCGCGACATGGAGACAAACCAATTTTCTTCCAGAAAGACTTGTTCAAATACGAGAATGTATGGATAACAGACGATGCCACTAGACCACCTCTTTCCCCTCCACATATGGGACCCTTTATGGTCACTGGCAGGGATGACAAAACATCTACAGTTGAAAAGAATGTTGAATAATACTTAGTGTCAATTAATTGCCTTAAGCCGGCATACTCCAAAACATATCTGGATGAACCATGCACTCCACGCATGAAATATCTGACAAAGGAAGGAACATTTGTTTCCCTGAACAGACTGTAAAGCCGATTGCTTTTGTACAGGCTGGTATACAAACCCTTTGTCGACACCCTATGATCTGTGGGGGCCCCAGGTTTTGAAATTCAGTCTAGTTGATGGACCTGAGAGACCATGTGAGTGTATATGCCACACACATGAAATGATGAGCTATAGCTCTCCTAAAAAGGAGGAGGGGGTGGCCGACTTACATGAACAATCGATATGGAGTGAGTGCAAGCTTTGATTCGTGACTTAGTTGTGTTATAAAAACGAATTTCATCTTTGTACTGATCAGTATGACTTATATTCTTAGGTCATTTGGTGATGACTACTGTGCTGATACTCTATTGTGTGTGTGTTGTATAATTATTTTATGTATAGCAAATAAAAGCTATAATGTGTTGACTGCTGTCATAATCGCGGGTGTAACAACTGGTGGTAGAGTTCCCCTAAAATCTGTACTGGGATAGATAACCATGTAGTACACGAATAATACACTCTGATGTAAGATAAGTCAGTGTAAAGCAAGTAACATTATATGATTTAAATTTATATTAAGTACACTATGATTACATTAAAAGTGCATAAAATTATATTATACAGAATGTGTATAGTATAAGTAGATAGAGAATATATCTTAAAAGGAGAAGGAACATATTACACTGAATAGGTAGACTGAAATTTGTGTTACACTAACATTTGCATGGTGGGTCACTAAGGTACCTAAGGGATTAGCAACGTTTATGTTTTACAGCGCCAACATACAGATACGATTTAACGTACTTCCTGAAGGAACTCGTGCAGGCTACAGAAGCAGTTATTGTTCTATTACACCTTCACAGCTGACCTGAACTTTCACACGTCATTTACTGATTTACTTTTTGTGGGAAGCTTATTATAAATAATTTTCCCATAATGGCCGGCTACTTTTTTATTTAAGTTGGCATTCAATAGCTGTATATGAACTTTTTTTGCCTTGTGTTATGGGACTGAAAATTTTAATTTTTTGGAAAGGACTAGTATTGTCCACTGCATATTTTTTCACAAACTATTATCTCATACACATGAGGAGGTTTTTCAGCTATTTAAAGAGTGACCTAAAGTTTTTGTTCCATTTTAACCTCCAATTATTGTTATTAACCTTTTTTGTAGTCTCAAGAGTGTTTGGCTGAGAGAAGAGAAAATAATTCCATATTTCAGTTGTGTATAGGCTATATAGAGGCAAAGTATAAAGTTTCTCGACAATTGTTGTTGCAACACCCTTCTAAAATTCTCATTAAATAGCATGCAATGCTTAGCTTCTTATTTTATTTTTCTACATGTATCCCCATTTTACATTGTTTTAGAGATGCAAATCCAAGATCCTTATGGCCATTTGACACTGACCATTACATCAAGCCGTGTCATATTCTGCAATGCATTTCAAATGATGGAATCGACACTGACCATTGCATCTCATCATATCACAGCACCATAAAGGTTTATCGGGAAGAAAGTTTTGATGACTAACGTCATTGTTCATTGCTGATCACGTGACACCCAAGCTGATTTCCTTCTGACACACAGTCGTGCTCTGATCCTCCATACTTCGTTTCATCATGCTTTTTGTGTCTGTTATCAGTCAATGAATATGGAGCTTGCCATAGGTGGGAATGATAGCGTGCATCAGCGACAGAGACAGCCATATGTTAGGTGCAACCACAATGGAGAAGTATTTGTTAAGAGTCCAAACAAACATGTGGTTCCTGAAGAGGGCAGCAATCTTTTCAGTAGCTGCAGGGGCAACAGTCTGAATGACAGACTGACCTGGCCTTGTAACATCAACCAAGATGGCCTTGCTGTGCTGGTACTGCAAATGGCTGAAAGCAAGGGGAAACTACAGCCAAAATTTCTCTCGAGGGCATGCAGCTTTACTGTATTCAAACAGGTAACTGATGGTGGCGTCCTTTTGTGTAAAATATTCCTTAGGTAAATAGTCCCCCATTTGGATTTCCAGAGGGTACTACTCAGGAGGATGTCGTCATCAGAAGAAAAAACCTGGCACTCTACGGATCATAGCATAGAATGTTATATCCCTTAATCAGGCAGGTAGGTTAGAAAATTTAGAAACAAATTAAGTTAGATATAGTGGGAATTAGTGAAGTTTGGTGGCAAGAGGAACAGGACTTCTGGTCATGTGAATACAGGGGGACTGCACGAGTGGATTTAATAATGAATAAGAAAGTAGGAATTTGGGTAAGCTACTATGAACAGCATAGTGAATGCTTTATCATAGTCAAGATAGACACAAAGCCCATGCTTACAACAGTAGTACAAGTTTATACGCCATTTAGTTATGATGATGACGAAGAGTGAAGAAATATATGACAAGATAAAATAAATCATTGAGATGGTTAAAGGAGACAAAAATTTATTGGTGATGGGGGACTGAAATTCAACAGTAGGAAAATGAAGAGAAGGAAAAATAGAAGGTGCATATGGACTTGGGGAGAGGAATGAAAGAGGAAGCTGCCTGGTAGAATTTCGCTCAAAGCATAATTTAATCATTGCTTACACTTGATTTAAGAACCATAAAAGAAGGTTGCAGGTGTGGAAGAGACCTGGAAACACCAGAAGGGTTCAGATTAGTTACATAAAGATAAGACAGAGATTTAGGAACCACATTTTAAAATGTAAGACATTGTGAGGGAGAGATGTGGACTCTGACTACAATTTATTGGTCATGAACTGTAGATTAAAACTGAAGAAATTGGAAAAAGGTAGGAAATTAAGGAGGTGGGACTGGGATAAGTGGAAAGAACCAGAAGTTGCTAAGAGTTTCAGAGGGTGCATTAGACAATGGTTGACTAGAGCAAGGGAAAGGAATATAGTAGAAGAAGAATGGGTAGTTTTAAGAGATGAAACAGTAAAGGCAGACGAGGATCACGTAGGTAAAAAGATGAGGCCCAATATAAAATCCTTGGATAACACAAGAGATACTGAATTTAAGTGATGAAAGGAGAAATTTAAAAATGGAGAGAATGAAGCAGGCAAAATAGAATACAACTGTTTAAAAAATGTGATAGACAGGAAAGACAAAATTGCTAAGCAGGAATGACTAGAGGATAAATGTAAGAATTTAGAAGCATATTTCACTAAGGGAAAGATAGAAATTCTCTGCAGGAAAATTAAAGAGGCTTTTGGGCAAAAGAGAAGCAGATGTGTGAATATCAAGAGCTCAGATGGAAAACCAGTCCAAAGCAAAGAAGTGAAAACTGAAAGGTGGAACAGTATATACAGGATCTATAAAAGGGAGATCAATTTGAAGGCAATATTATAGAAAGGCAAGTGGACATAGATGAAGATGAGATGGAAGATATGATACTGCAAGACCATTTTGGCACAGCTCTGAAAGATCTAAGTTGAAACTAGGCCCTGGGTGTAGATCATATTCATCGTAAGTACTGATGGCACTGGGAGAGGCAGCTGTGACAAAACTCTTCCATCTGATGTTCAAGATATATGAGACAGGCTAAATACTCTCAGACTTCTAGAAGAATGTAGTAATTCCATTCCAGAGAAAGCAGTTGCTGAGAGGTGTGAAAATTACCAAACTTTTAGTGTAATAACTGAAGGTTGCAAAATTATAAAATGAATTCTTTACAGGAGAATGGAAAAACTGGCAGAAGCCGACCTTGGGGAAGATCAGTTTGAATTTCAAATAAATGTAGGAACACACGAGGCAATATTAGCCTACAACTTATCTTAGAAGACAAGTTAAGGAAAGATGGTTCAAAATGGTTCAAATGGCTCTGAGCACTATGGAACTTAACGTCTGAGGTCATCAGTCCCCTAGAACTTAGAACTACTTAAACCTAACCAACCTAAGTACATCACACACATCCATGCTCAAGGAAGGATTCGAATCTGCGACTGTAGCAGTTGCGCAGTTCCGGACTGAGGCACCTAGCACCGCTTGGCCACCATGGCTAGCCTAAGGAAAGACAAACCTATTTTTGTAGCATTTGTAGATTTAGAGAAAGCTTTTGACAACGTTGAGTTGAATACTCTCTTTGAAATTCTGAAAGTAGTAGTGGTAAAATACAATGAGCGAAGGACGATTTACGACTTGTACAAAACACAGATAGCAATTGTAAGAGTTGCAGGGCATGAAAGCAAAGCAGTGGTTAACAAGGGAATGAGATGGGATTGTAGCCTCTCCCCAACGTTATTCAATCTATACATTGAACAAGTAGTAAAGGAAACCAAAGAACTATGTGGAGTAGTAATTAAAGTACAGGGAGAAGGAATAAAAATTTGAGGCCTTCCGATGACATTGAAATCCTGTCAAAGACAGCAAAGTACACGTAAGAGCAGGTGGACAGTGTCTTGTAAGAGCACATTAGATGAACATCGACAAAAGGGAAACAAGGATAATTGTGTGTAGTCAAGTAAAATCAGGTGATGCTAAGGGAGTTAAATTATAAACAATACACTAAAAGTAGAAGATGATCAGGTAATGCTAAGGGAGGTAGACTATGAACAATACACTAAAAGTAGTAGATGAACTGGGCAGCAAAATAACTGATGATGGCCAAAGTAAGGAGGATTTAAAATGTAGACTGGCAATGGTAAGAAAAGAATTTCTGAAGAAGAATTTTGTTAACATCAAATATAAATTTAAATGTTGGGAAGCCTTTTCCAAAGGTAATTGTATGGAATGTAGCCATGTATGGAAGTGAAATATGGATGATAACAGTTTAAACAAACAGAGAATAGAAGTCTTTTTACTGTGCCACTACAGAAGAATATTGAAGATTAGATGGGTCGATCACACAACTAATGACAAGTTACTGAATAGAACTGGGGAGACAATAAATTTGTGACACAACTTAATCAAAAGACGGGATCGGTTGATAGGACACATTCTGAAACACCAAGGGATCACCAATTTAGCACTGGGGGAAAATGTGAGGGGTAAAAATCGTAGACAGAGACCAAGAAATGAATACAGTAACCAAATTGAGAAGGGTGTAGTCTGCAGCAGTTATTCAGCTTGCACAGGAAAGTATGCATCAAACCAGTCTTTGCCCTGATGACCACAGAAACAACAGTCACCATTCTATATCTTCGTTATTTATTGTAAACTATTCCGTTTCGGTATTTCTTTTATTAAACTATACAATATTGTAATGGCTGACGAAAGGTTTAATGAAGCAGTGAGGTAGCAGCCTATAGTGTACAACATGAACAAATACTCAAACTCTGTTACTAAAGAAACATCGTGGAACACATAAAGAAAGTATGAGGTCTGATTCCTAAACTTCTTAGACCACCTCATTATATGAAGACTGGTATTTAATATTTTACAATGAAATGGATTGCAATATGACTGCAACCTGAAGTGAAAAACGTACTGTGGGTAGAATCAGATTGATTAGTACTTGAGATGTATTTGTATGTTGTGGGGTATTTGTAATGTTTGCTAAAGGAATTGATTGAAACGTTCAGCACTGAACAGTGCCAAAATGCTTTCTTTGTGAAATACACATCAAGTAATGTAATGGAGTTTTTTGTTTAAAAATGTAATTGTGACAGGATTACATATTGTTAACTAGATATGGGGATTCTGTGAGAAAACTTTTGCAAGGATCAGTGGTCAATACTTGTATGATTTCACTAGCTAACCCAAGTACAAATAAGGTACTTGAATTATTAAAAGTCAAATACAAAATGTAAAGTAAATCTAAAAATATCAGAGGGAAAGGTAATGAGGGAGATATACCTATTTCACAAAAATCTGCACTGGATTGTCAACTAAATGTAACCTTAAACAAAGCATTTTTTTTCACAGGATGTGAAATTCAAGGTCCCTTTAGTAATTCGTGGTGCAGTTTGATATAGGATATGAAAAGACTGGTGCTTCGATAGTCTAAAATATTTATAGAATGCATATTCTTATTCTTCAAGCTCCTTGTAGTGTGTGTGAGTTTCTTCTTTTGTACCATGTAATGACACCATTTTGAGACCCATGTACATTTTCGTATTGTTTCACACTTATGTCTTCCTTCTCTAATAAACAAGCTATCCCGGCAAGCTGCAAACAATATGTGTTCGATAAATGTCATTTTAGTGCAAATGTGGAATCCAGCAGCTACATGCGTTAGTTATTATGTTGTGTATGTGCACTTACCTCGTAGAAACAGCTGAGAATCACCTTGCAAAGATCGCATCTCCCACAAGAAAACAGCTGAAGACATCCCTGCAAGTTTCGATCATGTGATTTGAACTGAATTGTCATGGCGGACAGTCTGGATACACCCTAACAAGGTGGTCCATGTAGTGACAGTGCCGTGACTGTCAGTGCCAATTGGCCTTTATCAGATATCTGAATTTGAACTGTTTACTCAAATTTTTCACATTATAGAAGTTTAGTACTTCTGTCTTACTTGTATTTATTGCGAATTTGTTGTGACTGAACCAGTACTGAAAATTGTTACCCAATTATAGACTTCTTAAGGCTTTCCATTTCTTTCCCATTAACTGTCACCAGACTGAATCGTGCTCTTATAGAATTTGTTCAGGTCATCAACATACAATAGAAATAGAAGAGGTCATTGTGCTGAGCCTTGCGGCACTCTATATTCAAAGTCTTCATAGGTTGAATAATGTTAAGTTGTTGAAACTGTGGTGACATACTTCAACAATTGGTTTCATCTGATTACTCCTGATTTCATGCAGTTGTTGAATCTTCCTTTAATTCCCGTGATAACTTTCTTGATGTTGTCAGGCTTAAGCTATAGTTTATTAGATCTATGAAATCATAAACATTAGACAGATCGAAACATATTCCATTGATGTTCCATGTAGTCTTTGAAGCATTTTATTTAATCATAAATTTCTGTATCAGTTGATCAGCCCTTCCTGAAACCATGTTGTGTTGTAGATAATATTCTGCGCTTTTCGAGAAAATCTACTTCTCTTCTCCAAAAATTTTTCTACGATATTTCAGAATATAGATAGTAGAGCATTGGGCCAGAAATTAGCCACTTTGGTCTTTTTAGTTTTCTTGAATTGTCCAGTTTGAAAAGAACCGTTAAAAAGATGAGCTAATAATGCAGCAATCAGATGTCGACTTTTTTAACTTTGTCAACTGAATACAGTAAATTGACTGGACTGCTCCCTAGTTTAAATACTTTTATTTTATCTACAGTACCATGAAAGATTATGGGAAAAGACAGCACAAAGTAAGTATTAATTTTGGTTAAGTCTGCAACGATTCTTTTAAAATTAAAGTTTCTTTGTTTGTCGTAGTATCAACTGCTCTTATATACTCTATTAAAGAACAATAAGCAACCACTTTCTTATCTCGATTGGTTTGATCCTTGGTCCTAACTTTCCACATTCATGCTTGACTCCCATTATTTCAATAAACTCAATAATGGGCACCCTGAAGCACTGACGCAAATCAACCATTGTAGGTTTTATTGTGTATGCGAGAATGAGAACACCTTTACTAAACCATAGCTGACTCAAACGCGTTTTGTACGCCCGGTTTGCGGCAGTCTTCTGTCCACACTCCACGATTAGTTTGTGCACATGTGAGCAATTTTGCTCAACTCTCCAAATTTCGCGTTTGTACTCAACGTATTTGTGTGCAAACCTCCTGTCCCCACGCTATAGCTCTGTCTATGCAAATGTTAAGGTACGTTTACACTGGGATACATGTATCGTGACATGTATGAGCGACACGTCAATTTGACATGTCGTGATACATCACCTCATACAAAAATTGACGGAACTTCTATGCGGACACTCGAGCTCATACATGTCGCGTATACATTTTGTATATCACTTTTTGGCCATATACGCGACATGTATGAGCGACATTTGAAGAACTCGCGCATGCGCAGTACTATCATTTCCTCTCGTCTTGTCGCCTGCCGCTTATTTTGACAATTAGCGCATGCGTAGTACCAGGCTTTTTGGCGGCTGTTTGAGTTTTGGAGGTGCCGACTGTCGTCTGTTGTGTAGGTATTTGTGTATTGTGTCGTGTGTTGTGCCCGCGTGTAATACTTTAAAATTTGCCATGACTTCTTGGTCAAAACAAAATACACTGCATTTTATAGAGGCAGTGCACAGGCATCCCTGTATATGGGATGTAAAACTAGGAGACTATAAGAACACTCAGAAAAGGTACGACGAGTGGGAGGAAATTGCTAAGGCATTTAATGTGTCAAGGAAGGAATGTGAGGACAAGTGGCATAATTTAAAAAGCCAATGTAGTCGCGAGTTAGCGAAAAGGAAGAGCAGCAAAGGTACTGGAAGTGCCACTCTACATGGTATGCTTTTGAATGTATGCAGTTCATAAGAGACAATTACAAACCACTCTCTCATAGGAGCACACATGATGTAGTACCAGTAAGTAAATTTGTTATATCATTTTATTAATCATATATCTGGCAACATTTTTTCGTGCTAATGCTTTACATAATGTGAGTATTTACAATTATTTACAATTTCACTGAAAAACACGATTCTCCATACTTCTATGGTTTGAAGTCCTGAATACTGCAGAAGAATAGAGCATATTACTTTATGTCATCATTTAACAATGATGTGGAACTTATTTTCCATACTGCCATGGGATGGAGCCCTGAATACTGCAGAAGTATTCAGCATATTCTCTTCTGTTGTCATTCAGCAATGAAGTTCTTCGGCCAGTTCTGGGCAGTGACTCCAGCACAGTAGGGGTGTCCCTCCAGGACCCAGGTATTACGTTGCCATCATCTCCCTCTCTGTTGTATGTTCCTGCTGGACAATACCTTTGAAGTTTTCTGTTTTGAAGAAAATTATGTAAATAAACACAGGCTAGTGCCACTACTGTAGCCTTTTCCTGACTGAGAAGCATTTGCTTCCTCAGCACTCTGTAAACAGCACTTATAATCCCAAATACATTTTCTATTACTCTTCTTGCTCTGCATGCTCTGTAGTTAAAAATACGTTGCCAACTATTTTTTTCATGCAGACCTGGAAATATTTTCATAATATTTTCCTCTATGCCAAAGGCTTCGTCAGCGACGAAAACATATGGAACAGGCTTGCTCCTGCCAGGAAGAGGAGTTGATGGTGGTATATTTAGAGTTTTGGTTTCTAACATTTTGTAAAATGTGGTGTCTTTAAGAACACCACCATCTGAAATCCTCCCCTGTGTGCCAACATCAGCGTAAATTATTCTATAATTAGCATCAGCAATTGCTAGCAAAACAATGCTGAAGCGCTCTTTATAATTAAAATAAACTGTTCCACTGTTGGGTGGTGCCACAATGTCAATGTGCCTCCCAACCATAGCTCCCAAACACCTGGGGAAATTCCATTTTTCTTCATATTCTTTGGCAATTTTCAGTCATTCCTCTTCTGTAGCAGCAAGCTGGAAAGTTGTTACTTTTTTAATTTAATTTACGCATGGACACTCAAACAATTCTCAGTACATTAAGATACTTTGATTATAATGTATGTATAACATATAGCTCACTTTGCCTTACAAATATGTTATGTATTTTTTTGTCATGGAAGCCCCAGCCACAGAAGGAGATGGTGAAGGAGAAGGAGACGGAAGCATTAGTTTCCCTTTCGATCTAACAGAAATGGAGGAGGTGACATTTGCCACGCCCCCACAAGACACTGTGGAAGTGGAAACAACTCCAATCATCTCTGTGCCTCCACATGAAAGTGGATCTGCAACCGGGTCACCCTGTACCACTCCAAGTCCGAGTGGAAGTGGTAGATCAAGTGCACTGAAGAGAGCCAGGAGAGACCTGGATGAAGACCGAGGTCTTTTACAGACCTTAAGAAAAGTTGGCGACAATTTAGCAGGCAGAAAAAGGGACCAGTTTACCCACTTGGATGACTTTGTCGCCAATAAGCTCAGATTTCTTTATGAAAATGGCCATACTAGAATTATGGCAAGACTTGAGAACGGAATATACAGATGTTTGAAGGAAGCAAACGATGAACTAATAGATGCGAATGCAACATAATTTATGGATTCTTTAAAAACATGTATAAATGTTGAAATATGCATGTCATGTGCTGTCAAGTACTACTTAATAAAACTAAATACAAATTAATATTGTTGAATATCTTTGCTGTGCAGAAAGTGTCCTCAGAAATTATGATATTGTATTACTGAGTAAAGCATGTCAGTCGTTCCAAAGAACTAAAAGCTAACCCATTTCAGCAAAACTTGAGAAATTTATTGTGCAAAATGTATGTGCCGTTAAAATTTTAGTTCCTATTCCATCAGCCTCACGTGGTTATGTTGACAACATCAACGACGCGGTAGAAAATTTGTGCTGCTGTTCCTCGTTGACAGTTTTCCTCGTCCGCTCGTTAAAAGTAATTGCCTTCGTAAAACGAAGATTTCATTACAAAACATATGCATTGTCGCGCGATTGCTAAAGCCAACGTCTCACACACGATTGTCGGCATTAGCATCCGTTGTAAACACTATCACGCGAGGTTGCCGGAATAATAGCAAAAAATTGATATACGTGCCAGATGCATGAAAAAATGATATAATGTATTACATACTCTGATATATATAAAACTTTTACCTTTACTTCTTGGGATAAAACTTGCACAATGGCCTCGCAAACACGAAGAATAATGTTGCATATGACACTTTTTGATATTCTATGCAGATACATTAACGTCGAAAAGGAATCCCCAGTGGCCAAAAAACGGAGTGTTACTGACAACTGATCCTGTGGTGGAATCGCTTTCCGAAAGTTTGTTTTGGTTTTGGACACAAGAGGAGCCACAAGAGATAACAAACCGCGGAAATCCTCCATACTCATCCTCACATAATTTCTAAAATATGCGCCATCCTATAGCGTTAATTCCTGAACGAGCATTGCGTAAGCTGCGTGAGTAGCGCGTTTGCGAAGAAATTCTCTCTGTCACCATCTACGCTTCCTCCGCCTTTTCTTCCCATCATCTTCCAAAAGAGCAAGTGTACCAGCACATAAAAATGTGAAATCTTCCAAATCGTCGTCGGAAGCCATCGCACAGTGATACAAATCAACCAGTGTAAACGCACGCTCATACATGTATGAGGTTGATACTTGTCAACTCATACAAGTCGCGATACATGTCACAAAGTCGCATACACATGTATCTCATACATGTGCCGATACAAATTGCAGTGTAAACGCACCTTTATGTGCACAAACTTTGTGCATGGAATGTTGGTGTTGTAGTACTCTACCAAAGATCGTAAGCGGTCCAAGTAGCGTTTTGCATTCTCTTTGATTTTCTATCTTTTAGTTCCTTGCCTCCGGAGGTGTGGGTCTGTTCTAGTTGAGAAAATGGGTACGTATTGTGTATGTTTTATTTTTATATTGTTTCACAACGCAAACGTATTTTGTATCAATTCTGATGGACGTGGAAAATATTTTCATGCTTGACTTTAGGAAAACAGATGTAATTGTTGCACTGGTTCAACCACGTGGCTGTATTTGTTGGAGTTGTTTGTTTCTGATTTCGTGTATATAATTTAAGATTTAT
Organism: Schistocerca nitens; assembly: GCF_023898315.1. Classification (NCBI taxonomy): domain Eukaryota; kingdom Metazoa; phylum Arthropoda; class Insecta; order Orthoptera; family Acrididae; genus Schistocerca; species Schistocerca nitens. The sequence goes on from NC_064618.1 coordinate 721,014,546, forward strand.
CGTGCAGGTAAACCTCGCGGTCTTCGTACTGCTCGCAAGCACGTAAATCACAGGCGAGAACAGAGGTGGGCAGATAACGATTATAAGAAAGCTCATCTTGGTACTAGATGGAAGGCCAACCCATTTGGTGGTGCGTCCCACGCGAAAGGAATTGTCTTGGAAAAAGTGTAAGTACAAGTGATGTTTATTTAACTAAAATAGTTTATCATATTTATCTCGTCTTGTTCCCGTAAATGATGGCTTATTCTCACTTTATTGAGAAATAGCTACCGTGGGTTGGAGAAACTGCTGAGTGCACGAGAAGTGTCCTATAAATGAACGTGGTGAGCTGTAGCTTATTTTCGGTATATTATGTGAAAAATGCTCATCCATGATTTTTGAGCGATTCATTTCGGTGGATTTTAATATTAAAATCCATATGAGCATATGTTGTAGGTGCTGGATGGCCCCTGCATCTTGGCATCTGAAGTTGATAAATAGTCTTGTGAGAGAACGTTGAGCACTGTAAAACATTTGCCGCGCAGAGGGATTATGTTGGCATGCTACAGTGTATGCTTAAATTCTGCCCACAGTGTCTTGGTATGGAATCTAAGGATTGCATGTAAAGTGTATTTAACAAGGACAGGGTGATTGTGAGAGAAAAGGGAAGTTTGTGTAGTTACGTGACAACAACCAGTAAATGTTTGCAGTTCAAACTAGCATTTTGATTGACTTGAGCAGCAGATCATTGCATTACTGGCTACTTTCCACTTCCCTATGTGTAGTGCTTTCCTTGCAAGACTGGAGATTTCTAGAAGACATGCAACAAAAGTAAGCATAGTGTGGTTGCATGATGCCAAACTGCCTACCATTCTACTCTTAAATGTCAGTTATTTAATTTTAAGTACAGGATCCATTATTGGAAACAAGCTGACCATCTCCACCAAAACCCATGACTTCGGGGATTGTCCGGCATCACCCTTTAGCTCCAAAATGTTTTCTCATTTTGGGTTGTGTAGAAATATTTGAAATTTATTTTTGTCTTGAATTAGTTTTATTGATTTGATACGTCAGTGAACTTTCATATGGCAGTTAAGTTTTCCAGCTCACCAACGTTTCCATGCTACATAGGGTGAGATCCCAAATACAGAGTATTGATAGATCTTGAAATTATTTCCTCTAGCATGAACCATTCAGACTGACAACCTGTTGGTATATTAAGACAGTGGGAGTACATTAATCACACAGGGAATTATTGGCTGATTTCAGATTTCACCAATCTCAGCAAGTAAAAGTATTTCTGCATTTAATTTGTTGGAAAAACTGCACAGTGTGTACTGAAGAGGTTTTTGTAAAAACCGAGCGAGGTGGCGCAGTGGTTAGACACTGGACTCGCATTCGGGAGGACGTCGGTTCAATCCCGCGTCCGGCCATCCTGATTTAGGTTTTCCGTGATTTCCCTAAATCACTCCAGGCAAATGCCGGGATGGTTCCTCCCAAAGGGCACGGCCGATTTCCTTCCCCATCCTTTCCCAATCCGATGAGACCGATGACCACGCTGTCTTGGTCTCCTTCCCCAAACCAACCAACCAAGAGGTTTTTGTTGTGTGCTGTTATTGGTAGCACTTGTCTTGGCGATTGAAGGCAAATGAACATTAACCATGAGTCAATTGGATGTGGTTAGCTCATCATATTGCTTATTCGTAATTTACCGTGATTGGCAAGTTAATTTAGTTGGTAGTTTGTCTCGTTCTCAGCGATTTAAGCAGATCTATTGGGTCTCAACCAAACTACAACCTTTCAAATTGTGACCTAACTTGGGAGAAAAAAATTCAGGTATTTGTGGTAACCAAGATTATAAGATGGAGTGATTCCCATTGGTTACTTTACCATATCATCTGAGAACAATAACAAACCGGCAGGAGCAGAACTCAACAGACAAGTTGAGGTACACTTCAAATGTACTTGGGCTAATTTGTCATTAAGTAAGATTTCAATTAATCACACACATTTTAACAATGAACTTGTCACACTTGTACAGTTGCATTAAACAAATTTGGCAGTGACTGGTGATGGAAGTCATTAAACTTCCTTTGATTTTGTAACTTTGGTTAAGTTTCTTAGGCAAATGGTATTTACTAATGTGCGTATAGTAATTATGGTTTATTCAGTGCTTGATATCCCAGTAAGGCTTAAAAACTTTTTAATGATTGCTCTCATTATCCTCACTAATAGACTGTTGCTATAATTAAAGTTAACAAGACTACGATAATATGACAGGTCTAATTATTACTGACACAAACATAACCAATAGACAACACGTAAGCTGGCTCCACTTAAATGTTCAGTTTACCATACTCGACTATCTGTCTTCCACAGGCACCACTTGTGATGCACGACTCATTTTGTAACTTAGTGGAATATCACAAAGTACTGTGCACCAGAGACTTCAATAAATGTATGTTAGCTGTTCCAGCAATATGTTAGAACTCGAGATGTAGCATCTTTGTTCCAGCAATATGTTAGAACTCGAGATGTAGCATCTTGCCTTGTGGGAATTGCAAACTTGCTGTCCTTCAAATTTTTCTGTTTTTGCAAATTTTTATGGAAATATTTTTTTATAGTGGTGTGGAAGCTAAGCAGCCCAACTCTGCCATTCGAAAGTGTGTAAGAGTACAACTTATTAAGAATGGAAAGAAGATTACAGCATTTGTTCCTCGAGATGGTTGCTTGAACTACATTGAGGAGAACGATGAAGTGTTGGTAGCTGGTTTTGGCCGTAAAGGTCATGCTGTTGGTGACATTCCTGGTAAGTTGGAGTTAATCATTTGTTGGTCTTAAAAATTGTTGTGGCTGAAATGTCTGAAAGTTTTCACTTAACTATAAGGGGCCATTAGATAAGACAGATGGGAAAGAATAAACCGTTTAATTTAAAAATAATTACAATAACTGTTAATTTTTCCCACTCTGTGGGCCCACACATATTTTGCCAAGGTTGTTTAGAGTTCCCTACAGAAGTTTTGCTGGTAAATCCTTGCATGTCCTCCATACAAATCTGATCTCAGCCCTTGCGATATTCATATTTTTGGAGCTGTTTCGGAAGATGTGCCCTTCAATTTGCATTGGTCAAAAAGGTGAACACCAGGGTGCAGTCACGAGTCCGTGGGCAACTGCAAACATTTTCTATGAAGTTGGCGACCATCTTGTCTCAGTGCGATAAATGTGTTAACAGTTAAGGTGATCACTTTTGAAAGTATGAACAGTTTAAAAAAGTCAATTCTGGATTAGGTATTTTGTGTATTGTAAATTTATTAAAAGTACATAACTTCCATTCTGTCAGTGTACTAATTCTGTAAATATTAGCAGTTCCGGTTTACTGTAATGTATTCACCTATTTTGACAATATCCTGACAAATGATCAGGGTAGTCAATATTCTATTCAGATGTTTTATAATATACTTTTGGACATTTCCGCGTCCAGAAGAATCATTTCACTTTTGGATCTAAATGAAAACTGAATCTACAGGAAATTTGTTAGGTGCAAATTCTCATATTGATTTCCTTCAGTTTTATTCAAAAAATACTGTGTAGCTTTGAATAGACCACTTAGCTCTGCTGATAAAAATAAAGTTGGCATGGTGGTACACTTTAGTGTATTTATGTATCTACTTAATTTTGTCATAAATTTAAAAATGATGTATTGTTTTCTTTTATTACAGGTGTTCGATTCAAGGTTGTGAAAGTTGCCAACGTGTCACTTCTGGCCTTGTATAAAGAAAAGAAAGAAAGACCTAGATCATAGATTGTAATGTTATCCAATAAAATGAATTTCTAAAACGTTTTTGGTTTCATCCAGAACATTAATGTAGTTATGTCCTATCTTTCCCTCCATTTCAGCTCTTTTGTTTGAGAAATACCTGTCCACATGTAGAGGGAAGCACATGTCTGCTTATTAGGTGCCTTTTATGCACTGATACTTGAATCTGCAGTGAGAAAACTTATAAGATGCAGACATATTACAAATTTTAGCTGCTGGCAGAAGTTTTATTTCTCAAATTGTAGTTTAGGCACTGAATTTCCCCCTTTGAGAAAAAACTTTAATTTGCACCTATTGGTGGTATAGTGGAGCATTACTTCTAACACAGTATGAAACTTCCTGGCAGATTAAAACTGTATGCTGGACCGAGACTCGAACTCGGGACCTTTGCCTTTTGCGGGCAAGTGCTGTACCATCTGAGCTACCCAAGCACAACTCACGACCTGTCCTCACATCTTCAATTCTGCCCGTACCCCATCTCCTATCTTCCAAACTTGAAGTTGAGGACAGGTCTTGACTCGTGCTTGGGTAACTGAGATGGTAGAGCACTTGCCTGCGAAAGGCAAAGGTCCCGAGTTAGTCTCGGTCTGGCTCAGTTTCAATCTGCCAGGAAGTTTCATATGAGTGCACACTCTGCTGCAGAGTGAAAATCTCATTCAGTTCTAACACATTTTATAACTGATTTATTCAGAGAACTAATTAGTTCCAATGCAATTTGGATACGGCATACATTGGTGTTAACAATGTTGATAGATTTTGTGAAAAGACTAACATTTCAGGAAAGCTAGGGTGTGTTGTCCAACAAAATCATTACAGTTCGCTGTGTATGTATATATGATGGAAAGTAGGGCCAATACTGCATTTAACTGTGCTTTGTGTCAGTTCAACACTTGCTGTTGTATTGACAGGCATATAGTGTTAGTTTTTGTATTTTTCTCCTTATTTCTGAAACAAGTCGTAGTTCTTAAAGATTTGACACAAATATAACTTCATACTTGCTACAAATAATATGAAGCATTCTAGGACCCTCTTTCTGTTTGTAGCCTGATCAGCTGTGTAATTGCAAAAAAAAAAGGCTATCTGATACCACATTGTTAAATTACTGTCAGTAAGACGGATTGCCTTGCTGTAATGTGCCTCACACAGTAATAGGTTGTTCTTCATAGATTTCCTTGGACCTCATCCTTTGAAACCTACTTTGCTTGTACCTGTAATTGTTGGAACTGGAAAATTTAGCATCTATTTTTGGCGCATATCTAATTTTTTTGTAGGTAATTAGGTGTACATATTTAATACTTTGTATTATGTGCCAGAAGATGAAGCCATAGTACTTTAGAAATTGACTAAAAGAAAGTGGCGATTGGCAAGCATTTTCACTGGAGTGTTTGCGTTTGCAGTAAATTCAACAGTTTTCCAAAATTGTTTGCATGTTTTCGTGTTTTGGCTCAAAGCTGCAACAAATGATTGTTTCTGTAGAGGAGGAGGAGTAGTAGTTTTTTCCTGACCAGTGCTTCTCTGATTTAAGGTGTCCCTCCACATTAATTGTTTTTTCTCACTCAGTTTGATAGTTACATAATCTGCAGAATATTGACTTTGATATTTTGTGGACATTTATAGCTTTGCAACTTACTTGACAATGCTACAGATAGAACCAATGAGGTACTTCGTGTAGAAGTAGAATCAAAAATTAACTGTTTGCAAGTTAAGGGAAGAATTCCAAAGTGGTTGAGATATGTTGACCGGTTTTGTTTTCCTGTAGCTTGCTACAGTGCAGTGTGTTGGCATTTTGAACTGGCAGTCAGCTGCCAGTGTAAACAAACTCTGCCGGAGATGAGATGAGCTATGTGGGGAAACAAGCCCTACAGCCTCCTCACTGGGAAGCGGTGTACTCCCATGTTTCTGTGAAAACAGAACTGGCAGTCATGGGAATTGCCAATCCCTTCTGGTGTTGAGGTTCACAATTAGTCTCTAAATTCATTTCAAAGCAGGAAGAGAATGAGAATATAACCAAAACTATTTGGTAACTAGAATGAGATTTTCACTCTGCAGCGGAGTGTGCGCTGATATGAAACTTCCTGGCAGATTAAAACTGTGTGCCCGACCGAGACTCGAACTCGGGACCTTTGCCTTTCGCGGGCAAGTGCTCTACCATCTGAGCTGCCGAAGCACGACTCACGCCCGGTCCTCACAGCCTTACTTCTGCCAGTATCTCGTCTCCTACCTTCCAAACTTTACAGAAGCTCTCCTCGCAGGAGACGAGTGTTCAGAAGAAGGAAGTTCTACTGTTAGTAACAGCTGTGAGTATGTTGCATGACAGCCATGTTTATGGATTACTCGTGAGTTAACTCTCCTGTGGGAGTATGATAATGCTATATTTTCGATGTGTGAATTTTATTTTGTAATGATCCTTTTGGTAAAGATGTTACGCTACGAATGTTTTATCCTTACGTATAGAGAGGCTACTGAGGTTTATAACACTGTGGTAATTGTAACAGGAAACAGGAGGGTGTTATTTAATCAGATAAAATTTGGATGTCAACATTGCAGCATGAGAATGATGATTGATTACTTTCAATTGAGAATGTTGGCATTACCAGAGATAATCTTGTAGCTGACATCGCGTGGACTGTGGTGCCCTCTACAGTGCCCAAATACTCGGTGCTCCCTTGAGTTTCACTTGCTGTTAGCCACTTTACCTCTGAAGGTGTCTCCCGCAGTCAGAGAGAAAATGTTAAGCAAGTTTTATACATCAACCACAGCCATTTTAAGTGATGTCAGTAACAGCCATGAAAGCTTATATTCCAGGGGAGCCAGTAAATTAAAAATAGCTTATAACTTTGCCATTTCATATTGCTTTCTGAAATCCATTTGAAGTGAAGAGTGAGTGAGTAGAGAATGTTTAAGGGAAAACACTGTAGCCTATTTCTTCTGAAACTTTTGTAGGATGAATTTGCCTTCTATGCCTAATATTTTATCAAGGAAATGGAGAGCCATGTGCCACTGCTTGCTTTTACTGAAATGTAGTTTTGGTGAAAGTGATATAGAAGGCCCCTGATTATCATTTATGGATATTTCTCAACAAATTTAAAACGATACCAGCTTATGCTTACAAACTAATATGTTAGTACACAGTGGAAACTTCTGAATTGAATTTAAGGTATTTTACAGAGAAAGAAGAAAAGTTTTCTTTTTATTTAAACTGATGTTCGCCACATACCAAGGCAGCATCTCTGCAGTGATGAATATTTTTGTTAGTGAACTGGTTTAGTACAGTGGTTGTTACAAATGGTTAGATTTGGAGCTGACGGTATTGGAAATACTGATAAACAAATTAATATAAAAATATGCAAGAAATTGCAGTGATCGGTTAAAAGCATCACAAGGAACCCCTTGAGTGTGAGATTGCAAGTTGAGGCATTAGACTCATTTGAAAGTGTTGTGAGAACAATTAAGACCGAGAAAATGCTAGCTGTGTCGTACATCAGGAGGGCGAAAGAAAATGTCTGGGAGGTGCAAAGATCTCTTCTGAGGGATAGTTGTATTATGCTTCACAAAATGGTCATCTTCAATGTTTATAATATGTTAAAACAAACCATTAACTTGCAGCATGAACACCAAATGAAGAACGATGTGTCACAGTGATCACAAAGGTTCATACCACCAATATCAAAGGTGATCTTGGGAGTTACTGTGCAGGACATTAAGCTAAGTATCCACTCAAAGAATGCATATAGTCATATATGTGTAACTGGGTGATGAGAATTGATGAAATATGAAATAGTTTGTCTTGGAGCTTAATGTGAAACTGCCTATCCTTTAAGGCATATCTGTAGATAGTGTGATAATGATTTATAGGCTTGGAAAAAAAAAACATCCGAATGTTGAACTTTTCTGGAGGTTCCAGGTGGTATGAATTGCAATGTCACACACTTTTCAGGAGGGATAGTTTCCTCTACAGGAATGTGATTTTTATATTCAGATCAGGAATGGTGCTAAAGAAAATTATTTTGACCAGCTATTGGCCCAATGCAGTGCTCCTACCATAGTCACTAGTTCTCTTATGCCCATTTTCCCACTCTTTCATGCTGTGACGTAAATATTCTTTACTGCCTTTGCAATATCATGCACATGAGAAAGAATCGCAGGGGTCAGAGCAGCTCCAACTTCTTGCAGCACAATAAATAGCTTTCCAGCCAATTTACCATTCAGATTAACAGTTGGCATAATTGTACATAATGCTGTTAAGGCAGCTAGTTGATCTTGTTAAAACTCTCTTGGTACCTTTAATTTTCAGGATTCCTTTCATTTGCATTTCCTCTTGAAATCAGGATTGGCCAAAGTTGAAAAAAAAAATAAAATAAAAAAATTCATTACTGAGTGATGGGATAAGTTTGTACCATCTACAAATTCTTGATGGATCATACCTATCACCATCCCAAAATTCACAAAATACTTTGCTGATCATCCTTAGACCAATACTCCTCCAAAAATAATTTTGTTAACTCTTCACATCAATTACATGAGCCTGCAACTTCAACTGCCCAACAATGAAAACCTGCTTCCAATAAACACCTTATGAAAGACTTCTTATCACTCTAGTTTTCAGGAAAATCGGTAAACTCCAATAATATAAAAGAAGTTGATTCAAAATTGCTAAACTTTTCACAACTAATAAAAGAATCTCATTTAGATGCAGTACAAACACTGACATTTTGAACTTCACTTTCTTTTTAATTTAACTTAGAATCTAAATTTTCATTGACCTCATCCCTTTTCTTTCCACTAGTAATCGCACTTCTTTTCAATGTTTCTTTCTACTGTTCCTATTTTATTGTCTAGATATGTCTCTGTTTGTATAATTTGAGCTTCCACATTGTCCTTACTTTTAGAACAAGATTTTTTGGATGCTACCAGAGATTTCTGACAGTAACCAGCATCAGCTTCCATCTTCATTTTATAATTCTACTGCTTTCAGCTTCACAGCCTTTGCTAGAAGTCTTTATTTTTACATCTATCATTTAGTTGCCTTTCATAATTTGTTTTCAGAAGCAGTTTTTCACTTATTTGTTTGTCCAAATCTGATGTTAAATTAGTATAATATTTATAATGTTTCAGTTCTGGTTTAAAACTACCCATGTCTTTTTTAATGCTACTGCTGTTTTTGTTTATTTCTTCTCTTAAACCATTAATGTCAGTCCACCTTTTGTCTACTTTTGAATGTAAGTTTTTCATAAACTACTTCATTATCGACTGAAAATTGTCCTTTTTCTGACATTTCCCGAATGTTGGTACTCTCCTCACACAACTCCTGTTTAATGTTGTTAATTTGTTTCAACAACTCCAAACTCTCTGCTTCCCCATCACACTACAGAGAGCAGTGGATGAAACCCTTGACATTTTGTCCATAAAAATTCCTCCAATTTTACCCCACTCTCATCTCAAGTTCACTTTTAGCAGCTACTTTATGTTAACTTACAAATTTTAGTTTCTCATTTGTATCTTTTTAAGCACAATACCACCAGGCTCACTCCCACTGTTTACTACCCGTGTCTCACTGTCAAATACACTGATTTTTCTTTCCTTGTCACTCGTTTTGGCAAACAGTTACTCACATTCACTGACAAAACACTTTACCTTCATATTGTTACAGTGCCAGTCATTAATACTGTTGAAATCTGGTATTGTTGCATCTTGTAGCTGCCATCTGCTTACCGCTTCTGCCCACAAATCCCATGCCAGCTAGGTTCTAGTTCTGTGACAGACTGGTTTGTCTATTGCTGGGCTTTGTGCTGATTGGCTGCTGCTCAAGATGATGGTGTTGTCAGGCAGTCTTGTCCTACCATTGGTTGAAGTCCTCTCTGTAATGGTCTCCACTTCTTGCCTTATTTCATTCAACATAATTTGAGTTATCCCAAAATTTGTCCATACACTTTCTTGTTTGCAGTCTGTACATAATTTTAGTCCCTTCGTCCCACATAAAATATACTTCATTGTTCAACAGTCACTTCACCACTGTAAATTAGTAGTACACTGTCCCCACCAGTGCAAATTCTTTTTAATTGTTCCAGTGTTTTATCAGTCCTCATGCACACGAGTTCTCATTGTGCCAGGTGGAGTCAGTTCCTATAAGGCACCAAATGTAGCATCACTGATCTGATTCTTGTAGTCTCTCCACGGAAAAAAAAGTCTGCTCTCCTTGAAGCTGAAAGTTTGAATGAGTGTAGGATAGTGTTTGCTGAAGAAAGTGCATGGCACTACAATTTGAACTGCAGAACTGGACTAAAAGAGACATTTATTATCACAGTTTTGAACGTGTCTGTTATTCAGCAACTGTATATTTGCTTCAATATAATATTAAACAGCCAACTGGTTGCACACAAATCTTGTTATGTGCACGTTGACCTAGGTTTCGACACCTGCTACGGGTGTCTTCATCGGAATGAACAGTTGTTAAATTGTAAAATTACATTACTAAAAAGCAATAGTCAGAATTTGGAGCTGCTCCTAACCCTGACTATTGGTTTTTAGCAGTGTAGTTTTATGATTTGGAAACTGTTTATTCTGATGAAGATACCCCTAGTAGGTGTCGAAACCTAGGTCAATGTACCTAATGCTTTTGTGCAACCAGTTGGCTGTTTAATCTTATATTAAAACACATTTATTCCTTGCAAAGTTCAATTATTAGTGATGATGGTCAGTTACTCTACTACAAAAAACTATTGGCACATAGAACCAGACGAGCACCTACATTTGACTACCATCAGTTCAGTGATGAAGTTAATTGTTCCATTTTAGGCACGAAACACTGTTCATATTTAGATGAAAGTTATAGTTGACACTTAGCACTGTCCTGTAGTAATTATCAAAGGAAAATACACTGTGATACTTCAATTAAGTCCATAATGAGAATCACCATGTCCAAAAACATCTTGTTCCAATGACAAAGTCATTACAACTTCTTGAAAATTACAACACAATTCAATGAAAATGTTCATTTATCTGATATACGGAAACCACTTGAAAGTTGTTAAACATTAGCCTTATTGAGTTTCGCATATATCGGTGCGCATATTTTTCTTTACACAACTGGCATACTAGAAGTGTTAGTCAAAACTGGGAGTGGACCTGACATAAGTCTTACATGTGAGCTTTCAAACCACAATTTTGGGTGATGCTGACTACTTAAAGATGGATGTAAGAATAGTCTATTCTTTCACAAACTACATCATGCTTTGAGAATCGGCTAGGCTGGATTTTACTGTTTGGATGAACTACCAGAAGTAACATAATTTGGCTTATAGAAGATGTTGCTGGCTAGAAATATAAATACAGGACACAATTATACTTTAGCAATGTGGTTTTCCTTATTTATATTAAGAGTGCATATTGCAAATTAGGTCAATTATATGAAATCATTAATTAGTGAGTTAAGTAAACAGTGCTCCATGTCATTTTGTTTAGAAAAATTAAAGTAACAAAGAAATCTAGTCAACCTTTGGAATCAAACAGTAGCTATAACAAGATCATAGTGAAAAATGGCATTAGTCTAGATGAAGCTGAACATACGTACAAATTAGACTTGGAACTGCAAAGTGAAACAATTAAAGGTCTTCAAAAACAGTTACATGATCAAAATGAGTGCCTATTGAGTATTGGCGTGAGTGATGATCAGTTGGTGTCATCAGATTTGAATGAAATGAATTTTGAAAATGACGAGTCTGATTTTGTGTTCCAACAAAATTCCAGAAACATGACTATATCTTACTTTGAAATAAATGCTAGCCTTAGTTGAAAATGGCAACAACAGTGAAAGTAAATTTCCAAAAAAAGTACATGTTGTTGATAATAATTATACAAGTGTATGATCTAAAAGTGCTAAGAATCTTGAGCAGAGGAATAAAACAATTGTAATGGCAGATGGTTGTGGATTTGCTCCTCTTGTTATTGAACAGCCCATGATAAATGTAAATGCCTTCATAAAGCCTGACACGCCTATGTCTGAAATATATAACCATGCACAGTCCACAGATGTAATAAGTTTGTCCTCAGGAGATTGATGTGCTTTGTGGTAGGACAAACAATGTAAACAAAAAAGAATTACAAAGCAAAACTGAAATTTAAAAAAAAGTGCTAAGGACAGCTGACACAACTGTTTTTGTGCTGAATATCTGATGCCAATATGACTTATTGTGGTTGTGGGTGAACAAGGAAATTACTGCTGCCAATGAACAAACATCAATGTAATGTGAGCACTTCAAAAATGCAATAATCCTTAATGTCCGGAATATTGTTCACTGGTTCCACAGTTCACATGGATTACACCTAAATAGCCCAGGAAAAAACCTGCTCATTAAAAATACAAACCATATCAACAACAGGAATCAGGTACCCAAAACTGAAATCACATCCAACTGGCACTCCCAAAGTACAGCTAACATAACACAGACAACTCAATCATCAATAACACTAACAGAACAAACACCTCATCTGACGTGCATTAGGAAGGAAATACTGTTTTTTTATGGTGAGTCACCCAAGAGAGGTGCAGACTAAGTTATCTGATACATTTCACTTGGGGCAACCAGGTGATGGTAATCAGGAATTTTGTTTCCAACCAGCCAGAAAAACTGACACAAAACGACAAGGCAGAAAGTGTGTTTTCCTTGCATATTAATGTACAGTCACTTAAAAATAAACTTACAGAACTGGAATTCTGGTTGGAAGAATTAAATTGTGATGCTTTGCTAGTACGAGTGTTGTAAGGTTCCCATATTTTTTACAAACAGAAAACATTGTTTATTGTTATTAATTTATACATCCTTGAAAAGGTTACACTTTTGTTTGTTTTTCAACATAGTCTCCATTTTTTTCGACACTTTTGAAGACGGTGCTCCAGCTTTTGTATTTCTAAGTCGAAGAAGTCTTCCGCCAACCCATTGAGAAACCGTGTGACATCTGTTCGGACTTCATCATTGCTCTTGAAGCGTTTGCCACCTAAGTGTTCCTGTAGCTTGGGTAAGAGGTGATAATCTCTGGGGGCTAAGTCCAGGCTGTACGGGGGATGGGGCATAACAGTCCACCCAAATTTCTTCAAAGGTCCTGTGTTTGACGAGCGATGTGAGGTCGATTGTTGTCGTGAAGAAGCACTACTCCCTCTTCAGTCTCCTGTTTGGTGACTGGATTGCCTGTTGGAGTTTGGTCAATGTTTCACTATATCTGTCTGAGTTTATTGTCCTCCCAGGTTGCATGAAAGCAATGAGAAGTACCGCCCTTCCGATCCCAAAACACAGTTGCCATAGCCTTTACTGCCGACTGCATTTGTTTGAATTTCTTTGGTGGCACTGAACCGGAGTGATGCCACTGATGAGACTGTCGTTTCTTTTACGGGGGTGTAATGAAACACCCACGTTTCATCTCCTGTGATGATAGAATCCAACAACTTCTCCTTGCCCCCCCCCCCTCCCTCCCCATTGTTGAAGAAAGCTGCGAGCACAGTCAAGGCGTTGCTCCTTGTGTCCGTCATTCAGCATCCGGCAGGCCCAGCGGGCACACACCTTGCGATAACCCAACGTTTCGGTTAAAGTTCTATAACTGTGCTGTGGGAAGCTGCAGGAATGCGTTCAACAGTTTCATGGTCAGTGACACCCTCCGATCTTTGAGCAGCTCACTGCTGATCTTCTGGACATTCCCATCCGAAACCGGTGAACCTCCACTCTGTTCTTCATTATGAACTTCCGTGTGACCCTCAGCAAAAGCCTTGCACCATTGGCAGACGTGCTGAATGGACATGCACTCTTCACCATAAACCTCAGTCAGTTGTCGATGAATCTCTACGGGCAATAACTTCCTTGCATGGAGAAACCGGATTACTGCTCAAACCTCACACTTGGCGGGAGTGGTGATCAACACTTGCATCTCTGATGGCTGCCAAGCCAACACTGAGCGACATAGCAAATTGCGGACGGGCGGCTCAAGAGTGGAGGTACCACTGTACACTGCACTGGCATCAGATTTAGCCTAGCACCTTCCCTCAAGGCTGTAGCTCATTGGGAACCTTACTTTTGCTACAACCCTCATATATGAACACAGGCTGATTCATAGCGAACTTGATTTAAATGTAGCTTATCAATACCAATTAGCAACAAGTTACAGTAGAACAAATTTGAAACATGGTGGTGTTTCAGTCTTTATCAAAGAAACAATTTAGCATGTGAAGTGATAGATGTAAGTTGTTAATGTATAGGAGCAGTTTTTGAACTTTCAGCAATATTGATACTAAGCCAGAACTAATAGCTGTATCAGTACATCACTCCCCTAGTAATAACAAAAAATTAGGGTTCAGATGTCTAGTCATTCCACTGTAAAAGCAGTTGAGGCCATCATCACAAAAATATATTATTCTTTTGAGAGTAAGCATTTGATACTGTCTCCCACGGTATACTTACCAAAAAAGCTCCAGTACTGAGGAGTCGGAGAGAATGATTTTCACCTTACTGAGTCATACCAAAGCAACAGAGAGCTCATGATAACCATAAAAAACCAAAGATCAGATTCATTACATCTACATCTATACTCTGCAAACCACCATGTGGTGCACGGCAGACGTTATGTCCTATTGTACCAGTTATTAGGGTTTCTTCCTGTACATTTGCGTAAGGAGGACGGGAGGAATGATTTATTGAATGCCGCTATGCATACAGTAATTATTCTAATCTTATCCTCACGATCCCTGTGTGAGCGATATGTAGGGGGTTGTAGTGTATTACTAAAGTAATTATTTATAACTAGTTCTAACGACTTCCTTGAGATAGTTTACGTTTAGCTTCAAGAGTCTTCTAGTTCAGTTCCTTCATTATCTCTGTGACACTCTCCCAAGGGTTAAACAAACCTGTAACCATTTGTGCTGCCCCTTCTCTATATACTTTCAATATCTGCAGTTAGTCCTATTTGGTATGGGTCCCACAAACTTGAGCAATATTCTGGAAGTGGTCACCCGAGTGATTTGTAACCAATCTCAATGCACTTTCCCAGTATCCTACCAATAAACTGAAGTTTGCCACCTGACTTACTTACAACTGAACCTATGTGATCATTCCATTTCATATCCCTACAAAGTGTTACAACCAGGTATTTGTGACTCACTGATATTATGGTCAAAGGGTACTACATTTTTTCGTTCTGTGAAGTGCACAATTTTACATTTATGAACACTTAAGGCAAGTTGCCAGTCTCTGCACAACTTTGAAATCTTATCAAGATCTGACTTAATATTTCTGGAGATTCATGTGTCTCCTATGAAAATTATGAAATAATTAAACCATTCGGTTTCTACATAGATCAGAAACTCAGCTCGGCGAGACACACCGAAAAATTATGCTCCAAACTGTCTCGAGTGATTTATCTGTTGTAAAAACTGAGGAATAACATAAGAAAAACCCTCTTAGTGTGTGCATAGTTTGCATTTTTCCACTCGCACCTTATCTGTGGAACTCTTCTATGCAGTAACTTTCTCAGCTCTAAAAAAGTTTGTTTGTGGGGAAAAAGGCTATTAGGTATATAGTAGCACTTACTCCAGGAGAATCTTGTAAAGATAACTTCAAAGAACTTAGTATTATGACAGTCCTGAGCCTCTATATGTATAGTTGCCTTCTCACTGTTAAAGAAAATTTAAGTAATTTTAACTTTAGGATGTCTGTACATGAACACAGTACAAGAACTGGACTATCAAGTGATATAACCTACAGTAGGCTCCCTAAGGTGCACAACAGCTACAGGTATCTAAGTATAAGACGTTTCAACAGACTTCCAAAAGCTGCCCATTCTGTTCCCCACAGTACGTTCAAAACTGTTTTACCAGAGAGGTTTAAGAAGAAAGCATACTACTCCATAAAAAAGTGTAGGAATCATACTCAAGTGACAAAGTTCTCACTCATTAGTGTCATACTAAGTTGTCACAAATCATTGGTTAAAATGTTCTGCATATTTAATTTTCATGTTATAAGTAACAGTGTGTCACTGATGTAAATACCATGAAATTTTATATACCTCATACCTCTTAGCTTTATATTTAAATGTTTACACCAGTAACATGTAAAATATTTTAAAATAAATAAACTCTACTAATTATATTTTCAAATTATGAGTGCCCTAATGAAAACTAATTACATCAGTGTAAACAGAACAACCAAAATCATAATCTGGACAATAAATTCAAGTGAAATAAAGTCTAAATAAGGTTCTGAAGTTTAACATGAGATTCTCCAGAGTTACGTATTCCACTATCATTGTCTTAGGCCAATAAAAGATCCTTGTGAAAGTAGAAAACATATTTTAGATAATTTATAGGTAGTGAATACAGAACTGTGCTTGCTGTATGTTGATACATGCAGAAATGATGAATGAAGTGTGGTCACAGGACATGGGCAAAGCTCGACGACGTTTGAGCACCTCTGCCTGCTGTGAGGGGGTCACTTATGCTTTGGTAGTGTGAGTTGGTGGAGAGAAAGGGGCACTTTCTACAATGTCAGTGCCCAAGAAAACAACTGAAACGTTTTAAGTCTGATGTGGAACTTGACTTGATGTGCTCTTTGAGGTGATGTCATAAGATTCACTCCATATATGTTGCTCTAGTTAATGTGAGATCTGTTCACCCAGCTGCACAATGGTTTATTTGAGCAACAAAATACAAACACATTTACATCATTTTGTAGTAAGTTGACACAATTGCGAGCCCTCTTACAGCATCTGATCCTCTACATATGGCGAAGAAGTCCATGATATAATTAATGGAACTGAGTAGCAGGTCTACAGCTTCATGAAAATAAACAAGGTGACTATCAAGATTGAATAAGGTAACATCTGTTATGAACAGCATTGGGATGATAGACCAGTTAAGAAGTAAGAACTTAGTAATAACACATACAAGTGAATCCCACATTGTCTCACTTCATTTGGCACCCTAAGTGAAAAACGTGGATGAGAGGCTAAAATTTGAGAGCATCAACAGAAAATAAGAAGAAATTTTATGAAATAATTGAAAAATAAACAATGTTATCACATAAGTCAAAGAATCATTATGGTGACAAAATGGAAGATTTTGGCATGCTGTTTGGGAGCCTACAAATGCAGCTGCTACTTCCGACAGCATTGGCAGCAGTCAAACACTGCAATGCCAGTGCAGTTATGCATCACTGTGCTGCACTGAGACATCATGACACACATGCAAAACATTTTCCTAAGACTGTGTAATGGTGTAATCATGTTTATTATGATAGGGAAGTACTGTTGAGTGTCATGATGTTTAGTTATCTGTATGCCAGTCACTACTTGAAGTATGAGTAACAATATTTTAGCAGAAATATTAGAGAAATTAAAAAAAAAAAAAAAAATAGACAAAATGTTGAACAATATGACAACATGTAAAACTAGAGTAGATAAGTTAGGTGTGACACACAACAGTATTACACTCCAATCTCAAGAAGAGAAAGTGCTGCAATTAGATGATATAGCAGCTAAAGTCAATAAAATTTCTAAAATAGAGGAATCCTTAACCAACTTACCAAAAGCGTTTGAAACAAAAATAATTAAGCACTGTGATTAGATCCAGGAAGAAATGGAGGAACAATTTAAAGACATAAATAATAAGATGAAGCAACTAGAGGAATCATCAATTAATAATTAATAATTTTCAACTATTAATAATAAAATCCCAGATACACAAAGCAGGGTAGAAATACTAGAACTAAATAAAAAACTTGTTGAAATTGCTGGAAATCCAGCAGGCATTAATAGAACAAAGAGTGCAAGAGAAAGTAGACACTACTAGTGCTACCATTAGTTCAATTGATGATGCTGTTGACCACCATTATGAATTTCAAAAATTAAGGAGCAGTTAGAAAATACCAAGCAGGAACTTAGAAACAAGCTGACTGCATCTAACATTGGGTTATCTATTGTGATGACAAGCGAATTGCAAATCAGTAGTGGAATGGATTGGTCAAAACAATTTCCAAAACTTAGCCAGATGGTGGCATTGATCTTACATATTTGGGCGTTCCCTTGATCTCTGTCAAAGAAGTGGGAGGAGTCTAAGAAACTAGATGTTGCACTCAGTTATCCAGCAGGAAATGCCGCAAGCCGGGGAACAGCCCCTCCAGTATCATAGTCAAGTACTCATGAGGAAGTGAATCTTGAGTGGGGACTTGTATGGGATTCTGTCTTTTGGGAACTATCTTCTTTACTTCTTCAATCTTAAAACACTCATTGCTGTATTTTTCTTTGCAATCTTCCCCAATAGGAGTACTGGTTCTATCTTCCCTGATTTGATATCCACATGTTTCTAGTGCAGAAAACCTTCCTGTAGCCTTTTTCTAATTTTTTATTTATTGTTATTTCATCCTCCTCTGCCCATATGTGTGGGGGTTGGGCTGTCAGCGGTATTAAACTCCGCTCTTCAGCCAAGAGCATTCTTAAAAATATAACAAAGATGAGAAAAAAATATGAGGCTATTTTTCATTTTTAAATTAAAAAGATTAGAGGAGGACAGCAAAAAAGATAAAAAATATATACAGTTCAAAAAATAGTTGCATTGTGGCATATTCTTCTATAAAAAGCAGCGGAGCACTGCACTTCCACTTAAAATTTGAAGGATCTGCACTCAGTGAGAAGTATTGTGAGAGGAAAGAATATGTTACATAGGGTTGAGAGGTGTGGGTAAAAAGATAGATAGGGGTCTGTTATGTAGGAAAACTATAGAGATGATGGGTAGGAGTTGAGGTGAACATTAAAAACACGTAGTAGGAAAGACAGTCAGTGAGGGATAGTGTTATGTATGGATAGGGTACTGGTTTTAAGAGGAAAGGAGTGGGGTAGATGTATAGAGAGGGAAAAGGAGAGATGAGCCCTGATGTGGGGTGGGAGAGATGGGAAGAGTTGAAGTTGATAGGAGGGATAAATACCAGGGCGGACCTGGCAGATCTCATGATCTGGGAGGGGGAGTTGGTTGAAGTTGCACTGGGATGGGATATGGAGTGTATGTAGGGGTAAGGACAGAGGAACGTGTTAGTAAGGACTCGGCAGGACTTAGTGATCAGAGGGGAGGTAATGGGTTTATTGGAATCTAGTTTGTGGATAATGTAAGAAATACAGAGTCATTTGATGTGTGTGAGAAGGGTTGAGAAGGGGAAGGTAAACAGATGCGGAAAGTGAGGTGGTGTACATGGTACGAGAACTTGGAGGGACTTACAGACCTCTGGTGGGGCAGAGATTCATGCAACATTTGCATAGCAGAGGGTGGGTCTGATCAGGGTTTTGTAGATGTGGAGAACAGTGGATGGTTGTAATTCCCAAGTTTGGCCTGTTAGTAGTTTTAGTCTATTATGGGCTTTCTGTTGGGCAGTTTGTAGCTGGGGTTTCCATTTTAGTTGCCATTCACAGTTAGTCAGAGATATTTTAGTGTTAGTTAACTGGATAGGACAATTGTAAATGGTAAGGTGGAAGTCATGGAGGTAAAAGGTATGGGCGGTTCATCGTATAATTATTGCTTTGGTTTCGAAGAGATTGATCTTGAGGAGGCAGTGGTTATACCAGGAGGTAAACTGATCAAAGCATATTTGGAGGGATCATTGGGACTTCTAGACTATAGGGTAGAAGGTGAGGAAAGCAGCATCATCAGCATACTGGAGGAGGTGCACTGGTGGAGGTGGTATGGGCATATACGCAGTGTACAGGAGATAAAGGAAAGAAGAGAGGGCAGTGGGATGGAAGGTATGGAAATTGGTATTGTTAATAGTGCCAAAGGATTGGTGAGTAGATAGGAAAGATGCAATAAGACAAACATTGTTAACTGGAAGTGGATATGTTTGGAGTTTGAAAAGGAGACCAGAATGCCATACATGGTCATAGGCTTTCTCTAGGACAAGGGAGACAAGAAGAGTGGATGTACAGGAGTTTAGTTGGTGGAACAGAAGATGGGTAAGGTGCAGCAGCTGGTCATCAGAGGAGAAACTGGGATGAAACCATACTGTTTAACAGGACGAAGATGGTAGTGGTTTGGATGATGATGGATGCACTGGGAGAGGATGGATTTGAAGACTTTGCTGAATGTTGAGGTGAGGCAGATGGGGTGGTAGGAGGAGGTAGGTATCAGTAGGGGCTTTACGCTGTTTGAAGAAATGTAGGATTTTGGAGCTTTTCCACAGTTCATGATAGTAACTGTGGAGAGGATATTGGTATAAAGGGTTGAAAGGGTAACAAGGAAGGAGAGGGGCATTCTTTAAGGTGTCAATAGGTGATGGGGGGATGTCTGTGGAGATGTGTTGCATTTTCAGTGAACTACTTGTTTTGAGTCATGTACTGTGAATGGTGTATTTTGTTCTGTTAGTGGTATGTTGTTCAACTACTCAAAACTTGGAGCCAGGGGTGGAACAACAGCATTAATATGTTTGTGGATGGTAGGGTACAGGGAGTAATCAAAATGAGGGTCATCAGGGATGGAGAAGATGTTGGAGAGGTAGGATGCAAAGTGGTCAGCTTTACTTTGGTTGTCAGGTGATGGATGGTTGTTGTGGAGGAGTAGGTAGTGAGGCATAGGATTATTGGCCAGTGAGTTTATGAATGATTTCCAGTTTTTGGAAGCGTTTATAGCGAGTGCAGTGCTGAGTCTGGTGCATTTTTTTTGCATTTAATAAATTCCTGATGTGTCTATGGATTTGTGCTGGTGACATGTGAGTGTATCCTGGTCACTAGTTAACAGGAAGAAGCAGTACATACGACAAGATTCTTGAAGGAGGAGTAGGGCTTATGGGGGAGTGTGGGATGGTGAGTATATAAGGTCTTGGTAGGAGTGTGGGTGCAAATAGGAAGGAAGTGGAATGAGGAATATCATCAGGTTGTTGTAAGGTTATAGGTGGCTTCCAGTCTGTGTTTCTATGGGCTACTGGCAGGCATTCCAGTAGGCATGGGAGTAGTCTTGGCTAACTCTTGGATGGAAACTGGGATGGGGTGCATGGAGATGAGGTTGTTTGTAGGAGATGGAGAGATGCACAAGTAGGTGGTCACTTGCAACTGGATTGAGGACTTTTGTAGTGAGGTGGCTAAGGAGGTTGGCATATGTTAGGATGACATCTGGGGTAGTGTTGCTTGCAGGGTGAGTGTGGTGTGGGATGGGAACAATGTCACCTTGCAGGGAATCGGTAAACTGACACCATTGCTAGAGTTCTGTGGGGAATTTGTTATGGATGTTTAGGTCAGTGCCAATAATATAAGTGGAAAAGGTATGGTCGATGTGGGCGAGGACGTCATAGGGGTGGGGTGATTATGTTGGATGTGGATGGTGGCACAGTCAATGGTTAAGTTTAGAAAAAGAGGATAACGATAAGGTGTTCATTGGTAGTATCGTATAAGGGTTGTGACCAAACAGGGACGTTCTTGTGGTGGCCAATTACAGCTCTGCCTCTGGCCAAGGGAAGGCAGATAACTGTGTGGTGGATGGTGTGATAGAGCTGGAGAAATGTTTCATTACAGATAAAGGTATAGAAGTTATGTTGCAACATGGTATCTATTGAAAGAAGTTTACAGGTGAGTAGGGTGTGAATGTTGCGGTACAGATTTTGTAATGCTGTCACACCATTATACTGAAGTAAGTGTGTTATGTGTGTGCAGAGTGGGCAATGGGCAGTAAGTGAGATTTGTTGAATAGTGTATTACGTCTCCATGCTCATCATCAAATATGTGGTGTGAAGGAAGCCTGCTTACTTGGTTTGCCAGACACACATTCAAACAAATCGTTTTAATGAATTTTATTACAAAATGAACAGTTACAATACTTAACTTTCACAATTACACAGATGTGTCGCAAGCAAAGGGTGACATATGAAATAATGAATCTTCTTCAGTACAAACAATCTCAAGTCTGTGCTATATTAGAGATTTCAAGCGAAGTAACTAGTGTTGATGCTTCTCTCCAAGTCGCTAGTCTTGAAGTACTATTGAACTGGGCTTCACCATCGTGGCGCTCCACATAAGGGCCGCTGCTGTTGCACTGTCATCCTGGAGAGGGCTCGGTCAGCGTGTGATTGGCTGACGTCTTCTCACAGCCATCACTTCTTCATCATTCCGGACTGGCATGCTGGCACTTGACTTTATGCCATAACATCCCTCCCCCCTTCCAAAGTGACAGACCATCAACGTATAAGGTGCATGACAGTGGGAGGGGGGGCAGGAGCGTGGATGCTGTGATGGACCGAAAGCTGTGGCTGAAGGGGACGTCAGACTTCTGATCATACCCTGCCATCCAGCCTGCACTCTGGTGGAAACATCCCCCGGAAAATGCCCAGAAGGGTATGCGTCCACCTCTGGAGGCCCATACAATGATGTCAAAGGTGTCGGCTGCTGCGGCGTGGGCGGGTCCAGTTCCATCGGTAGGATGAGAGGATGCAAGGGCTCCATCTCCATGAGGTTGTCCCATGGTGTTGTGATGACACCCACCGGTGGCTGCTATGGACACGCAGTCTTCGGAGTTCATGAATCTGGGGGAGGAGGTACAGAAAGATCACAGTGCACTTATGACAGTGGCGAATTTGATTGTGACGTCGGGACTGCAATCCGCCTGTGCCTGAAATGAGATACATGAATGCGCCAAGTTGACAAAGGATCTCACCTTGCCCCCACCTTGGCAGCCACTAAAAACACAATATCATATGGCGTGAAGTGATACTTGTGGCCTTTCTTTGGCGCCAGATGCTAAGGAGGGTGGAGCAGTGTCTGATGGCAGTGGCCGTGAAGAAATGCCACCAGCAATGATCCATCTCATGGATGAGAATGATAGGAGGCAAGAAACAATTGCAATGCTTGATCCCTGGTGTGTGCGGTGTGAAGTTTGCCCATCTGCTGCTTGAAGGTTCTAACAAAATGTTTCACTTCACCATTTGATTGTGGATGGAACAGTGGAATAGTGAGATGCTATATGGCATTTACAGAATGTTTCAAATTCATTTGACGTGAACTAAGGGCCATTGTCCAGCACTATGATTTCAGCAAACCCTCAAGGAGAAAACAGAGGACAATGCCTGAACTGTGCAATGTGATGTTGTTGAGTTCATTGGCACAGCAACAGGAAACTTGCTATAAGAGTCTACCACAATCAACCAATGAATGTTCCAAAAAGAGCCCACAAAGTCTATGTGCACACGTTGCCATGGCAGTTGTGACTTAGGTCAAGCAAAGAATTTTTGTGGCAGAATAGAATGATTTTCCGCACATGCATGACACTGTCACATTATCTGTTCTATTTGGGTGCCCATGCCCTGCCAAGTACAGTGTCGATGTGCTAACTGTTTTGTATGAACAATCCCCCAGTGTCCTAGGTGAAGTAACAGCAAATTTCTTTTTGCAAAGCTTTGGGGATCAACACACGTGACTGTCCACTGTCATTTTGATAAAGAATCACACCTTGGCGTATAGCGATGCTATGCTGATGTGCAAAGTATCAGCACTTTACAGAGTTCTTTATGCTATGGAATAAGTGAGGCCAAGATTTGCAAATGTATTTTAGCAAAATGTGCAAATCTGATTCATCCTGTGTGGTCTGTGCAGTTTTCCTGTAGTTCAGAAGAAAGGATTGAAGCAATTCAGAATTGTGAGCATTGATTTGACAACAAGATGCAGCAGAAGCATCAGAGTCTGTAGCAGGGCCAATTGGGAGACATGAGAGAGTGTCCACATTACCATGTTGAGCTGTCAGATGACACACAATCTTGTACTGGTATCAAGACAACAACAAAGCCCATCTTCGCAGTTTTGGGGCATATCATACAGGAACCAGCTTCAGCAGATGAAACAAGGTCTGCAATGGCTTGTGATCCATCACTAAGTAGAATTTTCTGCTATTTTTGTATGGCAGAAAATTTGTTGACACAATATACAACAGCCTATGCCTCTTTCTCTATTCGTGAATAATTACACTGTGCCTTGGGCAACACTTTTGATGTGAAAGCAATAGGTCTGTCTTAATCACCAAATCTGTGTGAAAGCACTGCACTGATTCCATAAGAGGAAGCATCAACTTCCACTACATCTGGTTTGTTAAGATAAGAGTGAACCAAGCATCGATCACTGAGCAATGCATCTTTAAGTCTTCGAAAAGTTTCTTGGCTCTTGTCTGTACAAACAAAGGGGACATTCTTGCAATCCAATGGAGCTGCAATATGTGCAGCATTCAGTATGGACTGAATATAATAGTACATTTTCCCTAAGACTGACTGCAATTCTGTGATACTGTGAGGAACTGGCAGGGCACATATAGCTAACAAACGTGACTGAAGAGGATGTTCACCTTGACTTTTATGACATGACCAAGATACTGCAACTCAGGTTTAAAAAAAATCAAACTTGTCCAGTCTACAATTTAGTCCGGCATCAGATAATACACGAACCAAATCATGCAAAGTTGCAATGTGTTCTTCAGATGTATGACCTGCTATGACAATATCATCCAAATGGTTTGAACAGTTTGATACTTGAGCAGTCAGCTGTTCCAAGTACCGTTGGAAAATGGCGGGAGCAGAAGCACTGCCAAAAGGCAAACACAAATATTTAAGCAAGCTCAAAGGAGTGTTCACAACACACATGGTTTGAGATTATTCACCTTGTGGTATTTGAAGATATGTGTCGCACAAATCAATTTTTGAAAAGTGGCGACCAGTGCCTAATCTGTCCATGAGTTATCAATCACAGTTTGTGAGTTGACTACAGAGGCGAATGTGACCTGAAGGTTTGGCGAGCAAAACCAGCGGACATGTATGGGCGCAATAGCTCTGCTATCCTGCAATTCTCTAAGTTCAGCACTCACTTTGTCCCGTAATGCAATGGGAACATGTCTGGCCCAGCCAGTTTTTTGGCTGAGCATTGTCTTTCATAGTAATATGTACAACAAAACTGTTAGCCTTGCCTAAACCTTCAGAAAAGAGTTCAGGGAATTCTTTCAGAAAGCTAGCTACACTGTCTTTGGTATTAAAAGCAGTCACTGACACCACATTGTCCTGAATTTTAAAGCCAAACAAATCAAACGAATCAGGGCCAAATATGTTCTCACAATTGTGTGATTGTAGCACAATGAAAGTCACAGTTAGCGTATATAAGTGATACATGGCAAGCAAAGTACATTTTCTGAGAACAGGAATGTCTTGTCCATTATAAGCCATCACGTGCGTGCTAGTTTTAGACAGGTGTTGGAAGCCTAACAGTTAACGTGTTTTACAATTCATCAATGTAACAGAGGCACCTGTGTTCAACTGAAATATCCCTCGTTTTCCACTAATATGCAAATGAACAAAAAGTTTGTTGGACTGGCATAGCACCGAAGAAACTGTTTGCTTGCTAGTTTTGCTAATATCTGCAGCAGGTTTTGAATGCACTGCACTGATTACATGGATCTTGTGACTAGATTTTTGTGAGTGGCCAGAATTCTTATGTTTGTTCCATTGCAAACATATGAATTGTACGTGACGATTCTTGCCACAAGCATAACACTGTGATTGTCTGGACAGGTAATCTTGGCATTTGTGCCATGAATAGCACCGAGGGCATAACTTAATTCTGTTCACCTATTTAGAGAACTGTTTATGCAGCATGGTGTGTGCTGGCTGTTGCTGCCTAATGGGCTGATCGTGAGGAAGGGATGACTCTACACGACAAATTTGTGGCCACTCAAATTTATTGGGCGCTACGGCACCCGAATCATACTGATCTAGTATTTGCACTACTTGTTGAAATGATGGATCTGACTGTTTCAAAATCTGTTTTCTAAGTCTGACGTTAGTTACACTGTACACAATCGCACCACGCAACATTTCATCTGAAGATAAGCATCACAAGCACATTTGAATTTGCATGTCATCATGCCCTGCAAATCTATTACTCACTTGTGATAAGTTTGTTCTGACCTTTTTTTGCAATGAAAGAATTGGTACCTAACTGCCACCACATTCACTTGTTGGTCATCACAGTTAGAGAACCTATAACCTAATCATATGAAAGTTCACACGGCGTGGCATTAGGGAACAATTTCTGAATGAGGCGAAAAACTGCATTTCCTACCGTTGACAAAAAATAATTTAGTTTCACAGTACCTGGTACTTTGTGAGCAATGCTGGATGGGAGAGGTGGGCTGCTCATTTTGGAATAGGCAAATGCAAAGAACAGAAAAGGCAAGCAATAAAAATATGCACACAAGCAAAGAAAATTTCTGCAACCGCCACTTGGAAACTCTGAATAGCGAAAACACTATAAAAGACAATGTTAAACTTGTAAACAGACCCCTGCAAAGAAAAGACAAGGTAAAATTAAGGAGCCTGAAAAATGCAAAAGCCCATGACAAATCAAAATTGTGGCAGCCCAGCTCTCGGTTGTCACGTTGGTGTACGGTGCCCTACACATCGTCAAATATGTGGTGTCTAGGAAGCCTGCTTACTCGGTTCACTACACAAACATTCAGACAAATCGTTTTAATGAGTTTTATTACAAAATGAACAGTTACAATACTTTTGAAATTACACAGATGTGTCGCACAAGCAAAGGGCGACATATGAAATAATGACTCTTCTTCAGTGTAAACAGTGGAGATTTCATGCAAAGTCACTAGCGTTTCCGCTTTTATACAAGTTGCTAGTCTTGAAGCTGCTATTGAATTGGGTGTCACCAGTCAGTTGTGGCACTTGTGTCCTCTCCACATAGGGGCTGCTGCTGCTGTGTTGTCGTCCTGGCGAGGAGTCGGTCAGTGCGCGATTGGCTGACGTCTTCTGACAGCCATCTCTTCTCTATCATTCCCAACTGGCATGCCGACACTTGACTTTAAGTCATAACAGGGTGTGTGACGTTGGAATGGGTCAATATTTTGGAGGGAATTGTTGGGATGAATGGGGGTATCAACGGGACAGATTGAGTAGCGAGTTCAGTTTTGGTTGGTTGAGGCCTAGCTTTGCATTTTGTGGAATGGGTGGGGTGGGAATCATCGCAGGTATTACGGGTATGAGGGTAAGCAATGTTAGAGCACTGTTAAAGGAAATTGGAGTCTTTGCAATGTGGACAAGTGGGTGGGCTTTTACAATCTGCAGTTAGCTGGTCATTGTAGTGACGACAATTTTGACAGTGGTAGGACTGGGGATGGGACTTGGAAGATGCGACCTTGTGCTAGTTGTGATATATCAGGGCTCCCTCATTAAGGAGGTCTGTAATGGAGGTGGACTCAGTAAAGACATGGGCAAGGCTAGTGGGGCCATTATCATTGTTGATCTGAAGGGCTTTCTGAACTTCTAAATTTGGCTTGTTGTTCAGTTTGGATACCACTTCCTCATCCATGATCTCAAGGTCATGCAGTGGAAGGATGGAAGAGAGGTTGGGGTTGTTTGACATGTGATATTGTGGTAAGGATGTTAAGGAGGCTTTGAGACCAAAGATAATGTGATGAATTTTGGGGAGAAGATTACTTTGGAAGCTGGGGTTCAGGGACGTAAGTCATACAGAGTCTTTCTAGGAATGATTTGTAGGATGTGGAGACTGGGTAGGTATTTTTTTTTTATTTTAAGGATGAGGAATTTGGGATTGAGGAACTCTGGATCTGGGTTGGAGAGGATGAAGCTGTAGATGGTAGGGGAAGATGATGGGGAGGGGAAAGGAGTTGTGTCCATATGGAGAGTGTCGTTGGCATCACTTTGTGGTTTTTTCGGTGTGTGCATGGGACTGACAGTATTTCGACATTTTGTTGGATTTTAAATGGCTGTTGGAGGATAGGATGGTTGTGGGGTGGAGTGTGGTGGGGTGTGGTGTTGTTGAGGGTCTACCTGAGAGTTATGCAGATCCTTCAGCATGGCAGGCGTTAGGTGGTGTGGTGAAGCTTGATGAAGTGATGTCATCTGAGGCAACTGGAGCTGAGCTGGCAGTTATGTATGCAGCAGTGGTGGACATGGTGGCTGATAAGTCAAGGCTGAAAGAAAAAAGATGGGGGAGCTGGGGACAGAGAGAGATGCATGTGTTACTGCTGTGGTCGGAGAGGATACTGTTGGTAAGGGAGGATAGTTGTAGGGGGGTGACGATGCCAGCAGGAGAAGGATAGGTGTAGATGCCAGATGTTGCGGGGTGATCCAAGACAACAGACAGTGATGATCAGCATTGATTGGGTGAGCGGCCACCGAAACAACACTGGGACGATGGTGACAAGCTGTAGTGAAGTTGTGAATGACCAGAATGTCTCCAGTGCTACAGTGATGGAACATATGTGAATAGAATAGTAAAAGCATACTTGTTAGTAATGTCAACTGAACAGGGGAACAAAGAGGGAGACAGATAACATGAATAGTGAAAAACTGATGTTTGAACAAGTATGTAGGAACACAAATACAGGATATTCTGGCAGTTTCCGGCAACTAGAGGGAGCAGTGTGGTGCTGGTGTGCCAGACTCCCACTCCCACTTTATTACTGAGCTTACATGGAGTTGCTTCACCAATCTTCTTTTCAGGATAGCCGGCTGCGATTGTCTGCCCAACTTCTTCTCCAAAGATAAGATGCTGTTTTGGAGGAATTTTTATACTCTTAAAATAACGCCGTACACTCAGGACACTTTTAAACCAATCTCACTATATTTTCACTTCCACAAACAGGACACCATATAAATGATTCATTTTTTGTGAGCCCAACAATTACCAGTCCAACAGATACTCTTACATACTTTATAACAAATACAATCTAGAAAGCTCTAGCAAGTCCGCCATCCAGACTTCACGAAAGTAAGTGAATAAGTAAGTGTCTTTTCTTTTCTTTAACAACATTCAATTGTTCTCAATAGTGACTGATGTAGCACCATCACGGAGTATGTCGCGTTTGCTCCTTGTGCTGGGAGTGTAACTTCTGAGGTGAGTGCTGCGACTACCTGCCCGCACCGATAAACCGTCCAATACACACCATTCCTGCACACACATAATCGTGGCGCAGTATACACAGTTCCACTTTCACACACTCATCTTTAAAATAACGCGTGTTTGAGATGGTGGAAATACGAGTGTCTCTAGAATTTACCCCGAAATTCTCGAGGCACTACATATTCGTATCCCTCTCCTTAGCTCGGACGCACGATATTTTGTACATGTTTATTATGTACATCACTATCGTATTCATATAACATTAATTTATAGTTCAATCAGTTTGCATGACATTCCTTTCAACAGTCATGTACTTAATCTATAGCTCTCCTTTTTTCCGTTTTACTACCATTATAAAAGTTGATCCTTTTGATCAATGTTGGAGCCAGCTCTTTCAAAATCTAAAATTCATTAGGACAAGAATATTTCCGTTTTCTGCTCCCTTTTCCAGTCGTAAATTCCTAGTGTGCATGACCCACATAACAATGCGAGTGGAAAAGAGAATTCAAACTTACTAGAATAATCTCTACAAAATGTGTGACTTTTGTCATGATACTGCCCTTTTCCTTTTAGACACAGTAGCTATACCTTACATATGGGTTGATACTATGAATGCACTCCCTCCTTCTGTTTTGGTAGGTACGCCCCTTTAAACAAATTCCTAATATTTTATGGTACAGGTCAATCCCCTTCTTGGTGCCCTTGACCACACAGTATAGGTCAGCCCTTCTTGGATCTGCCTGCCTGCCCTTTTCTGTCCAATCAATGCTGGATGCTGTAACTTACCAAATGAAAGCATTGGTATGTTGATAGAGACACTAACAAACACACACACAAATTTCAAGCTTTCACAATCCACGGTCGCTTCATCAGGAAAGAGGGAAGGAGAGGGAGAGACAAAGGATGTGGGTTTTAAGGGAGAGGGTAAGGAGTCATTCCAATCCCGGGAGCAGAAAGACTTACCTTAGGGGGAAAAAGGGACAGGTATGATACCTGTCCCTTTTTCCCCCTAAGGTAAGTCTTTCCGCTTCCGGGATTGGAATGATACCTGTCCCTTTTTCCCCCGGGATTGGAATGACTCCTTACCCTCTCCCTTAAAACCCACATCCTTTTGTCTCTCCCTCTCATTCCCTCTTTCCTGATGAAGCAACAGTGGGTTGTGAAAGCTTGAAATTTGTGTTTGTGTTTGTTAGTGTCTCTATCAACATACCAATGCTTTCGTTTGGTAAGTTACAGCATCTTTGTTTTTAGATATATTTTTCCCACGTGGAATGTTTCCCTCTATTTTATATCCTACTTGTCCCACTATCCTACAATTCGTCAGAATAGTTGTTAGACTGACATCAAATCCGAATATATTTCTGTACACTTAGGTATACGATGTAGCATAATGAACCACAATGTATACCATCATAACAACCATGAATACTCTTAGTTCTTACATATATAAATATGTACCTGTACATACCTGTATGTGATGTCGAACCTTTACCTCACATAACCATGTGCGCATACCCATCATTATGTGCACAATTTTCCCCCTCTAACACATGACAGTTCTCACATTGTCTTTTCTGTTTGTGTCTTTAGTGAGGTCCAGATGGTGGACTTGCTAGAGCTTTCTAGATTGTATTTGTTATAAAGTATGTAAGACCAGTAATTGTTGGGCTTCCAAAAAATGATCATTTATATGATATCTTCTCCCCCCATGAACCATGGACCTTGCCGTTGGTGGGGAGGCTTGCGTGCCTCAGCGATACAGATAGCCGTACTGTAGGTACAACCACAACGGAGGGGTATCTGTTGAGAGGCCAGACAAACATGTGGTTCCTGAAGAGGGGCAGCAGCCTTTTCAGTAGTTGCAAGGGCAACAGTCTGGATGATTGACTGATCTGGCCTTGTAACAATAACCAAAACGGCCTTGCTGTGCTGGTACTGCGAACGGCTGAAAGCAAGGGGAAACTACGGCCGTAATTTTTCCCGAGGGCATGCAGCTTTACTGTATGATTAAATGATGACGGTGTCCTATTGGGTAAAATATTCTGGAGGTAAAATAGTCCCCCATTCAGATCTCCGGGCGGGGACTACTCAAGAGGATGTCGTTATCAGGAGAAAGAAAACTGGCGTTCTACGGATCGGAGCGTGGAATGTCAGATCCCTTAATCGGGCAGGTAGGTTAGAAAATTTTAAAAGGGAAATGGATAGGTTAAAGTTAGATATAGTGGGAATTAGTGAAGTTCGGTGGCAGGAGGAACAAGGTCACAAGGTGACCACAGGGTTATAAACACAAAATCAAATAGGGGTAATGCAGGAGTAGGTTTAATAGCCCGCATCTCGTGGTCGTGCGGTAGCGTTCTCGCTTCCCACGCCCGGGTTCCCGGGTTCGATTCCCGGCGGGGTCAGGGATTTTCTCTGCCTCGTGATGGCTGGGTGTTGTGTACTGTCCTTAGGTTAGTTAGGTTTAAGTAGTTCTAAGTTCTAGGGGACTTATGACCACAGCAGTTGAGTCCCATAGTGCTCAGAGCCATTTGAACCATTTTTTAGGTTTAATAATGAATAGGAAAAAAGGGTCGCGGGTAAGCTACTACGAACAGCTTAGTGAATGCATTATAGTGGCCAAGATAGATACGAAGCCCACACCTACTACAGTAGTACAAGTTTATATGCCAACTAGCTCTGCAGATGACGAAGAAATTGAAGAAATGTATGATGAAATAAAAGAAATTATTCAGATAGTGAAGGGAGACGAAAATTTAATAGTCATGGGTGACTGGAACTCGAGTGTAGGAAAACGGAGAGAAGGAAACGTAGTAGGTGAATATGGATTGGGGCTAAGAAATGAAAGAGGAAGCCGCCTGGTAGAATTTTGCACAGAGCACAACTTAATCATAGCTAACACTTGGTTTAAGAATCATGATAGAAGGTTGTATACATGGAAGAACCCTGGAGATACTAAAAGGTATCAGATAGATTATATAATGGTAAGACAGAGATTTAGGAACCAGGTTTTAAATTGTAAGACATTTCCAGGGGCAGATGTGGACTCTGACCACAATCTATTGGTTATGAACTGTAGATTAAAACTGAAGAAACTGCAAAAAGGTGGGAATTTAAGGAGATGGGACCTGGATAAACTGAAAGAACCTAAGGTTGTACAGAGTTTCAGGGAGAGCATAAGGGAACAATTGACAGGAATGGGGGAAAGAAATACAGTAGCAGAAGAATGGGTAGCTTTGAGGGATGAATTAGTGAAGGCAGCAGAGAATCAAGTAGGTAAAAAGACGAGGGCTAGTAGAAATCCTTGGGTAACAGAAGAAATATTGAATTTAATTGATGAAAGGAGGAAATATAAAAATGCAGTAAATGAAGCAGGCAAAAAGGAATACAAACGTCTCAAAAATGAGATCAACAGGAAGTGCAAAATGGCTAAGCAGGGATGGCTAGAGGACAAATGTAAGGATGTAGAGGCTTGTCTCACTAGGGGTAAGATAGATACTGCCTACAGGAAAATTAAAGAGGCCTTTGGAGAGAAGAGAACCACTTGTATGAATATCAAGAGCTCAGATGGCAACCCAGTTCTAAGCAAAGAAGGGAAGGCAGAAAGGTGGAAGGAGTATATGGAGGGTCTATACAAGGCCGATGTACTTGAGGACAATATTATGGAAATGGAAGAGGATGTAGATGAAGATGAAATGGGAGATACGATACTGCGTGAAGAGTTTGACAGAGCACTGAAAGACCTGAGTCGAAACAAGGCCCCTGGAGTAGACAACATTCCATTGGAACTACTGACGGCCTTGGGAGAGCCAGTCCTGACAAAACTCTACCATCTGGTGAGCAAGATGTATGAAACAGGCGAAATACCCTCAGACTTCAAGAAGAATATAATAATTCCAATCCCAAAGAAAGCAGGTGTTGACAGATGTGAAAATTACTGAACAATCAGTTTAATAAGTCACAGCTGCAAAATACTAACACGAATTCTTTACAGATGAATGGAAAAACTAGTAGAAGCCGACCTCAGGGAAGATCAGTTTGGATTCCGTAGAAATACTGGAACACGTGAGGCAATACTGACCTTACGACTTATCTTAGAAGAAAGATTAAGGAAAGGCAAACCTACGTTTCTAGCATTTGTAGACTTAGAGAAAGCTTTTGACAATGTTGACTGGAATACTCTCTTTCAAATTCTAAAGGTGGCAGGGGTAAAATACAGGGAGCGAAAGGCTATTTGCATTTTGTACAGAAACCAGATGGCAGTTATAAGAGTCGAGGGACATGAAAGGGAAGAAGTGGTTGGGAAGGGAGTGAGACAGGGTTGTAGCCTCTCCCCAATATTATTCAATCTCTATATTGAGCAAGCAGTAAAGGAAACAAAAAAAAAAATTCGGAGTAGGTATTAAAATCCACGGAGAAGGAATAAAAACTTTGAGGTTCGCCGATGACATTGTAATTCTGTCAGACACAGCAAAGTACTTGGAAGAGCAGTTGAACGGAAGTTGAAAGGAGGATATAATATGAACATCAACAAAAGCAAAACAAGGATAATGGAATGTAGTCGAATTAAATCGGGTGATGTTAAGGGTATTAGATTAGGAAATGAGACACTTAAAGTAGTAAAGGAGTTTTGCTATTTGGGGAGCAAAATAACTGATGATGGTGGAAGTAGAGAGGATATAAAATGTAGACTGGCAATGGCAAGGAAAGTGTTTCTGAAGAAGAGAAATTTGTTAACATCGAGTATAGATTTAAGTGTCAGGAAGTCATTTCTGAAAGTATTTGTATGGAGTGTAGCCATGTATGGAAGTGAAACATGGACGGTAAATAGTTTGGACAAGAAGAGAATAGAAGCTTTCGAAATGTGGTGCTACAGAAGAATGCTGAAGATTAGATGGGTAGATCACATAACTAATGAGGAGGTACTGAATAGGATTGGGGAGAAGAGGAGTTTGTGGCACAACTTGACCAGAAGAAGGGATCGGTTGGTAGGACATGTTCTGAGGCATCAAGGGATCACCAATTTAGTATTGGAGGGCAGCGTGGAGGGTAAAAATCGTAGGGGGAGACCAAGAGATGAATACACTAAGCAGATTCAGAAGGATGTAGGTTGCAGTAGGTACTGGGAGATGAAGAAGCTTGCACAGGATAGAGTAGCATGGAGAGCTGCATCAAACCAATCTCAGGACTGAAGACCACAACAACAACAACAACATATGATATCTTATTTGTGGAAGTGAATACATAGTGAGATTGGTTTAAAAGTATCCTGAGTGTACAGAGTTATTTTAAGAGTATAAAAATTCCTCCAAAACAGCATCTTATCTTCAGAGAAGAAGTTAGGCAGACAATCGCAGCTGGCTATCCTGATGGTTAGGCAAAAA
Organism: Schistocerca nitens; assembly: GCF_023898315.1. Classification (NCBI taxonomy): domain Eukaryota; kingdom Metazoa; phylum Arthropoda; class Insecta; order Orthoptera; family Acrididae; genus Schistocerca; species Schistocerca nitens. The sequence goes on from NC_064618.1 coordinate 721,048,635, forward strand.
AAATGACCTAACAACCCATGGAGACTGCATTGGCTGCTGTCGACACTACAATCAAGACCCCAGGACAAGTCACGAAGACCAGCAATAACCTGGAATAACCAAGGAGGATGTCATAAAATGTTCCCAGCAGGTATAATTATTTTTCTGTTGCCATCCATGAATACCTCTGCACACAGGTTCATATGGAAAACTGGTGAAGAGATTATGTTCAAGGACTACTTTTGGCAAAAATAAAACCTATCATCGAATTCGAGAGCCTTGATGATTAGAGCGGAGCATGACATCCACTCACCTTTACATTCAGACTAGAGCTGAGCATACTGTCAATTCACTTTCACATCAAGACTAGAGCAGAGCATGCATTTGACTTATATATTACGAGGCATTACCAAATGCTTCAGTCTAGATTCGATATAACAACAAATCGATCAAAGTGATTACATAACTGGGGATCCTAGCACCTGTAAAACAAGTAAGACTGCGTATAATGACAAGATCACTTACTGCTACCTCCACAAGAAGCAGTATGACCTTCATATCATGTCAGTGATTTGCTGCAACTCTTGCTTGTATGCCATGCCAAGATGAGTATGCTGAAGTAGTAAACTATATGGACAGTATACGAGGATGAGAACAGGATACAGGATAGTGTAATACTTGAAGGGAATTCGGTGATGGAAAACGAATATGGAAGTAACACCGAACCCAGCTCGGGATCCGACGGTCGTCACTCTGCCCGTTAACACACAATGTTAACATCCCTGGGGAACAAACGTGACTCCGCCCAGACCCCATGGATCTGATATTAACCTCATTTGAGCAAGTGCATACCAGTACTTCTCATTATATTTTGTGTGAAAGTCTCCCCACAGCAAAACAATTACCCTTTCACTAGGAAGCATGACATTAAGTAAAGTTATTCTATGTTCTAATCTGTCCTGGACAAGTTTGAATTCTTTCCATGAGTCATCTCTAACATTGTTATTATCATTAAGTTTGGAAAAAACAGCAGTTGAAACATTTCCAGATATTATACTCTCAGTAACTTCTCAGTCTATCAACTCCTCAACCTGTTCGTCCAGACCGCTTATATTTATGGTGTCTGAGGTTTCTAGCTTTTCCTTGAAATTTCTCTCCTCATCATTTACTCGAGTGTTGACTCCTGCAGTTTGTGATTGGACAAAAGGCATCAGCTTATCCTGTCTTTCCATGCTATCATTTAAGGTGTGTAGTCTTTGTTTCACTGTATCGAAGGTAACATTACACACATTTTGAAATGATCCTAATTTTTCATTAAATTCAGACTCTATATTGTTACACTTGTCTTCAATATCAAATTCTAATTTTTGGGTCAACTGCTGAAATTGATCATCTTACTTTTGGTTAAAGTCCAGGAACATTTGATTTATTTGTACAGTTAAAGAATTACTTAATTAATTCTTTAAATCTACTGATTTTCCACTTTATCATTTAACACCTCAAATTTAGAATTTAAAACTTCACCCTGTGCTTCTAGTTTTTCACTTAAATTTGTACTTATTTCATTTCTCAAGTAGTCAATTTGAGCAGTTGCAGCTACACTTTGTTTCTCTATTTTTTCCCTTAATGAAGCATTTTTAGCATTTAGTTCTTGTCTTAAAGAAGCTGAATCTCCACCTAATTTTTCACTTAAAGAGGAAATTTGAGCAGTTATTAAATTTGATAATTTAGTCCAATCTGGGATCTCTCTACTAATTCTTATGGCCATGCCCGGTTCAGAAGTTTCTGTAGGTTGTTGTTCCTGCTCCATATCTTTATTATTTTTGGACCTTGTGATCATTAAAAAAATCACCTCTGTGAATAATGGCCACACTACTTTACATTCAAACAGTTATTGTCTTTAGCTCACCTGGCATAGAGTCGGTGAGGTGTAGAATTGGCACTGGTGAATAGCATGAGCGCTGGTAGTGCTGAACACTGGTCGTGGCATCGGTGTGCGCGAAGCCAGCAACTCAAATGGCAGCCAGTAACAGTGGCAAGTTACTGTATCAGTGTCGGCACTGGCTGGTTACTGCGTCGATGTCGGCTGGTTACTGCATGTGTGAGGATTGCTTCCTTCCTACACCCAAATCTTCTTAATCGAATCCTACAAACAAATTTCTCCATCTTGTTATTAAGGGTTGCTATGGCAGCTCTCAACTTCTTCTTGTCTTAATCTACTCCAAAAAGTTCTTCCTTTTTGAGTCCTGTCATGGTCGCCACATTCTGGCAACTAGAGGGAGCAATGTGGTGCTTGTGTGCCAGACTCCCACTCCCGCTTTATTATTGAGCTTACGTGGAGTTGCTTCGCTGATCTTCTTTTCGGGATAGCCGGCTGCAATTGTCTGCCCAACTTCTTCTCCAAAGATAAGATGCTGTTTTGGAGGAATTTTTTATACTCTTAAAATAACTCTGTACACTCAGGATACTTTTAAACCAATCTCACTATATTTTCACTTCCACAAACAAGACACTGTATAAATGATTCACTTTTTTGTAAGCCCAACAATTACTGGTCTGACAGATACTCTTGCATACTTTATAACAAATACAATCTAGAAAGCTCTAGCAAGTCCACCATCTAGACATCATGTAAGTAAGTGAATAAGTAAGTGTCTTTTCTTTTCTTTAACAACATTCAACTGTTCTCAATAATGACTGACGTAGCACCATCACAGAGTACGTTGCATTTGTTCCTTGTGCTGGGCGTGTAACTTCTGAGGCGAGTGCTGTGACTACCAGCCCAGGCTGATCAACCGTCTGATACACGCCAGGCCTGCACACACATAATCATGGCACCCTAGACACAGTTCCACGTTCACACACTCATCTTAAAAATAACGCATGTTCGAGACGGTGAAAATACGTGTGTGTCTAGAATTTACCCCAAAATTCTCAAGGTACTACAATGTTGAAATACGGATGCAATTATGGATGGCATTAAATTATCAGCAAGAGTGTGCTTATCAGCTGTCTTAACAAATGAGGTCATCTATGGGAAGAGAGTGCTCCTGTATACAAGATTTAAGTAGATGTAAGGAAAAGGTGAGAATTACTAATTTCTTGTGTGTTTTCTGATACAGTAAAATATCTTAAGTGCATTTAAGTAAAGGTTTTATACCTGATGATTATTAAAAGGAATTAAAAAAGAAATTAACTAACTAAGAAATATTCTTAAAGAGATTTAGTAAGTTAGGCTTTCATATATATGCAGATGGTATTGCTAAAGAAATGTAGAGAACCAAAGATAATGACCACTAGATTTCTACCTAATTTTTAAAACTAAGTGGTTTATAATCATGTTAATAATACTGAGCGGTACAAAATATTGTAATCCAGTAAGAACACATAGGTTCTAAATGAACAAAGTTTGCCGGCCGAAGTGGTCGTGCGGTTAAAGGCGCTGCAGTCTGGAACCGCGAGACCGCTACGGTCGCAGGTTCGAATCCTGCCTCGGGCATGGATGTTTGTGATGTCCTTAGGTTAGTTAGGTTTAACTAGTTCTAAGTTCTAGGGGACTAATGACCTCAGCAGTTGAGTCCCATAGTGCTCAGAGCCATTTGAACCATTTTTTGAACAAAGTTTAATAAAGCAAAAGGCTAGGATGAAATATGTTAGTAATGTAAACCATATGGTGCTGCAAAGTGCATAATGACAAAGAAAGTGTTAGTAAACTAATGTTCATAATAGCTCGGTAGAGTCAACAGGCTATGGAGAAACTTCACCTGGAGACTTTATAAGAATAAGGGCTTTAAATTGTGCACATAGTTTCAAAGATTTAAGATGACATGGACGTAATTTTATGGTGTTGGAGAGTAAAGGATAGGCAGACCAATAGAAAGAGGATGGTCTAATGTGTGATCAGGTGCATCCAGATCATTTTAGATTAGATTCGGTTTTCGTTCCATAGATCCAAAAAATGAGATAATTCTTGTGGGTGTGGAACATGTCAGAAACTACAACATAAAAACATAAAAAAATTTGAATGTAATACTTACTACCCTGATCATTTGTCAGGGGATATTTGAAATAGGTTAATACAAGGCAGTAAAATGGAACAGCTAATATTTACAGAATTAACACACTGTCAGAATGAAACACTGTTAAGCACTATTAATAAATTTATCATACACAAAATACCTAATATTGACTGTTGTGACCTAGTATTGTCAAAACTGAAATCTAATAGATATTTTTACTTAAGCTGGCTTAACAGTCTCTGATAAGATATTCATCTATGGAGTAGAAGGAGTTGCCTATCAAAAAGTCTTTCAAACTCTGTTTAAACCATGCTTTACCTGAAACCAAGTTTTTAATGGTTGCTGGCAATTTATTGAAAATGTGTGTTCCTGAATATTGGACCCCTTTTTGGACCAAGGTAAGTGATTTTAGGTCTTTATGTAGATTGCTCTTATTCCTAGTATTGATACATTGTATTGAGCTATTGGTTGGAAATAGAGATGTATTACTTGCAAAAAATTTCATTAAGGAATAAATATACCGAGAAGCAGTGGTTAGAATACAAAGTTCCTTGAACAGGTTTCTACAATATGTTCTTGAATTTACACCACACATAATTCTTATCACATGCTTTTGCACCCTAAAAACTTTTGCTCGGTTTGGTGAGTTGCCCCAGAATATGATCCCAAGTGACATAATAGGACGAAAGTAAGCAAAGTATGTAAGTTTTTCTATATTTATATCTCCTACATCTGACACCATCTCACAGAAAATACAGGCTTGTTTGGGTGCTTAAGCAATTCTGTGGTATGCCCTTCCCAACTGAATTTATTATTGAGTTGTAATCCCAGAAATTTAACACTGTCAACCTCTTCGATCTGCATGTCTTCATATGTTATACTCATGATGGAAGGAAATCCCTTACATGTTGTGAACTGCATATAGTGGGTCTTCTCAAAATTTAATGACAGTGAATTTGCTTTAAAGCACTTATTAATGTCAGTGAAAATTTGATTAGCAGCTATTTCTAAATCTGTACTTGACTTGCTACTTATTGCAATGTTTTTATCATCTGCAAACAAAATGAACTTACCATCTGGCAATGTAACAGATGAGAGGTCATTAAAGTACACAAGAAAAAGCAATAGACCCAAGATGGAACCTTGAGGAACACCACATGTAGTTAATTCTGTCAGATGAAGACTGACTGCTTACTGCACAGGTATTTTGAAACGACACCCTTTGTTTCCTGTTAGATAGATAAGACTCAAACCATTTTGCAGCATTGCCGGTGACACCACAATATTCTAATTTACTTAAGAGAATGCTGGGGTTCAAACAGTCAAAGGCTTTTTATAGGTCACAGAATATGCCAGTAGTCTCTAATTTATTATCTAACGAATTAAGTACATTCTCACTGTACACGTAAATAGCTTTCTCTATATCAGAGCCCTTAAGAAATCCAAACTGTGTCTCGGACAATATATTATTTGCAGTCAGATGCTTAAGGAGAGGCTTGAACACAACCTTTTCAAATATTTATGAGAAAGCTGGCAAAGGTGAAATTGGTTGATAGTTTTATGGCATCTCTTTATCCCCCTTCTTGTAAAGAGGCTTAACTTCAGCATATTTTAGCCAGTCTGGAAATGTTCCACTGATAAGAGATTGATTACACAAATAACTTAAGATAGAACTAAACTCACATGAGCACTCTTTGATTAACTTTGTTGAAATGTTATCATACCCACTGGAATACTTAGTTTTTGAGGATTTTTATGATGGATGCTACTTCTTTGGGAGACGTGAGTGTGATTTCCATTTTACTGAAGTTATTTTTATAGACTGGTCTTGGATACTCCATTGCACTGTTCACCAAACCTGATAACCCCAAGCTGTCAGCAACAGAAATGAAGTACTTGTTCCAGAGGTTTGCAACACTACATGTACTTGTTACCAATGTCTCATTTATTTTTAGAGCTATCTGCTCCTCTTCCTTTTTGGCCCCACCTGTCTCTGTCTTCACTATATCCCATACAGTTTTTATTTTGTTACTTGATGTAATTATCTTTTTCTCATAATAAAGCTGTTTCGATTTCTCGATTACTCGGTTCAATATTTTGCAGTCTTCGTTGTAATACATTATAATTCTAACATCAGAGCTGTTCCTAGATAGTACATACAGTCTCCTTTTTCTCCTGCATGATATCTTTATGCCTTGTGTAATCCACAGTTTATTTTTTGACTTCTGTGTTATTTGAGTTACCTTCAGGGGAAAACAATTTTAAAAAGTGGAGGAAACTTTATTAATGAATGCTTTGTATTTTCTATTTGAGTCAGAAGTATTGTAAATGCCTATCCAGTTCGTATCTTTGAGCAATTTCCTGAATTTCTCAATTTTTGATTTATTTGTTACCCTCCTGTACTCAGATTTAATAGATTTTTTTATCCTGACATGTTTCAACATTTAGCACAAGATGCTGCATATCTTGATCAGATAGCCCATTTACTATTGGTTTTGTGATGTGACTTTTTTCCCTAGATACGTCTACAAAGATATTATCAATAGCAGTCTCAGAGCATTTACATATCCTAATAGCAAAGTTCACAGTAGGAACTAAATTGAATGATAGTGTTACTGACTGCAATAATTGTTCACTGACAGAGCTTTTCAATAAATCCACATAAAATCCCCAGCAACGACTATTTTCTTGTTTTTTACCATGAGATGGGACAGCAGAGCTTCCAGATTTTTTATGATGAGGTTAAAATTTCCTGTATATACCTACTATTATAAAGGACTTATTATGAAATACTAATTCTGTTGCACAATCTTCTAAGTGCTGCTCTTACAAATTTTATTAATATCAATGTTTTTGAAATCAAATCAGTTTCTGACAAATATGGCAACTCCTCCTTTCTCCATATTTTCTCTGCAGAAATAAGAAGCTAACTTGAATCCTGTAACATTTAACATATCTGTACCAGTGGTCACATGATGTTCAGAGAGGCAGATTATATCAACTGGTTTGCTCAACTTTAATTCTTTAACACAAATAAACAACTCATTAAGCTTAACCCTTAGTCCTTGGATATTCTGATACAATAGTGATAACTGATTTTGTGCAATGGCTGAATTACAACTGGATGAACCTAATTTTCCTGCCAGTTTTTGAGTATCTCTAATTTCAATCAGAGACTGTCTGTATGAGTTGTGTACATTAAAATTTGCTTTCTGGCTGCCTGTTTTATCAATGTGAATGTCATTTTCAGGCTGTCTCTGAACATCTTTTGTTTCTGCCCTCCCTACCCTAAAAAAACTGCTGATCTGTCACCTGTAACCAGTGGTACTTTACCACTCATCACAGTGCCCACCTTAAGTTATTTGCTATTAGCCCAGACAGTTTTCCCTTCCCTTTTCTGTTGAGGTGAAGGCCATGCCTAGTATAGTCCCACCTGCGGATAGAATCAACAGGAACCACACTGATATGAAACCCCATATCTGATCCAAGCAGCAGTTCCACCTCTAAATTAACTCTCCTAACAGAAGAGTTTAAATGAGGCTGGTCATGGCGCCTCAGAACAGACACAAGCCCAACACCAGTACGTCTTGTTGCTGAAGCTATCTTTACCAGGTCACTTTCAGTTGAATAATTAGGGTTCCTATCTATGCTGTTGCCTCTACATCCTCTATCACCTGACCCAGACTTGCACTAGGTTTAAAGAAGCTTGTGACCTGGTAACATGACCCTAGTTTATCCTGCAACAGTTGGCCAACTACCATGTGAACTACCTAACAACAAAACTTCCTTCTTCTTCACAGCTTTTTGTGACTTCTTACTTTTCAAACACTTTTTGAAAGTTTGTAGTGTCCTGTCTACTCCTACATCTATTTGTGGTTCATCAGTTTCCAACTGTGACAACAGAACAAACCTGTTCTCCACATTCACAACCACATTCTCTGAGAACATTCTATTCCTATTTCTTTTATAACCTGTTGTCACTTCCCACCCCTCTTTTCCCTTCTCCCCCCTTAACCTTTCCAGATCTTGTTTCAATTTATCTAGTTGTGCCTGAAGGGCAGCAATCTTCTCCCCCTGTTCCACTATTGTCCTGTCTCTACAGGAAATCCTACACAACCAATGAGTCTTGTTTATTTCCCCAATTCCCACACCGCTACAGTCACCCACATGAAAGAAACTGCAACAACCCTCACACCACACCCCATAACTAACAATCCTACAGCAAGTCATACACTTCTCACACATGGCAAACAAATTTTAGCTTTAGCCTGAGTTAAAACAAGAATAACTTCATAGACTACTCAATTAATATATTAAATTTCTTAGAAAGTTTGGGCCTAAAGGTTGGATACTAATTCACAACTTTTGAAGAAACAAAGACAATATAACCTGCATTGCTTATGTGATGAAACAAAAAGTAAACAAAGAACTGAGCCTGAGGAATGGCCTGTAATGTATTATGATGGTGGAATAGTGAAAGGATAGATGAACCCAGAGGAAGGGATGACCTATATCTGGGTCAGGTGCATCCATGTAAGACATGACCTAAGCCATTCTTTAATGCAGAGTTGTAAGGAAAGGGCATCCACATCACAAAGACAACAATGTATGCACACATTATCTGACTGAAGGTAACGTGTGAATGCAGTTCTTACAAAGGTATGAACTTGTAATGTGACTGTTAGTCGTGCTAATAAAGTATTCTCCAAAGTAGTCAAAAGTGAATGGACTTAACATGAACAATGATTAATTCTTTGAATCTTCATGTCTGCACATGTTGATTTATGAGCAATGATCAATTCTTTGAATCTTCATCTCTGCACATGTTGGTTTATGACAAATCTGAGATTGAAGAAAGCAGTAGATAGCAAAATGTCAGTATGTAACTCCTTATGGTAAATAAAAACATGTTCCTGTTTCTACCTAAATACATTTGAGAACCTAGTAATGTTATGTACCATGGTTTAAAGCTGATTACCTTTGAGCAAAATAAATGAAAACATGTTTTAGCCTGATGCAAAAGGACAAATAGCTTCCATGGATTATTTTTACATGTCAGACAAATCTCAGATTGACTAAATACCTAGTAGCAAGTCAAACTTAAGTACGTTAAGAAGGAATTAACTTGTAAATGAGACTCCTTATTCTTTAACTAAGTTAGTGTGAGTACATGCTAAATATTTATACAGAATGGAAAAACAAACCAAATTGATTGTGAGTAAAAATTACTGAGCTTTGAAACATGCTCAACCATGTGATATAGTGTAAAATGAAGCTTGTTCTTTTTGAAGTTGAAGTTGAAGAATGAGATAATCTTTGACAAAACCTGTAGATTAGAAAAAGACTGTAATTAATTGTGTAAATTGAGTTTCATGACATCTTTTGTCTAAGTGGGGGAATCTGAAGTGAACATGAGAGTATCTGGAATAATATATTCCACTATTATCCTCTTAGGCTGATGAAAGATGCTTGTGAAAGTAGAAAATGTATTTCACATAGTTTGTAGATAGCATAAATGCAACTGTGAATGTTTTATATTGATATGTGCAGAGATAATGAACAAAGTGTGGACACTAGACATGGGGAAAGCACTATGAAAATTGTGTGCCTCCACCTGCTGTGAAGGGGTCACTTATGCTATGGTGCTATAGATTGGCAGTGTTTTTGGTGGCATAGAAAAAGGGGCACTGTCTATAATGTCAACACCCAAGAAAACAATCTGATATGCAACTTGCCTTGGTGCATTCTTTGAGGTGACATCATAAGATGTTGCTTGATTTGAGATTTGCTCACCTAACTGTGTAATAGTTTTTTTTGGAAAAAAAAACTTTGGGAGACTTCTTTCAAAGGTAGTTAATTCATTTTGTAGCGAGTTGATGTAGTTGTGAGCTCTCTTACAGCTCTCAGTCCTCTGCATATGGTGAAAAAGTCTGCACAATGTAATTAGTGGAACTGAATAGCAGGTCAACAGTGTCATCAAGGTGATCATCAAGCCTGAATAGGATAACTTTCATTATGAATAGCATTGAAGTGACAGATCAAATGAGAAGTGAAACCTTAGTTACAATCCTAAATAAGGGAATCCCACATTGTCCCATTTCAGTCTTAAGATTTTCATGTGTTACATGCCAAGAGACAAATGTTTGAAAATAAGTTAAAATATAGCAAGAAAATTTGGTTATGTATGGGAATGGAAACAGTTTGTCATTGCATCTGGAATGACCCCTTCACCCCATGTCTGCAGATTCTCTTGTTGGGGCAGGAGCTAATCCAGTCACACTCGGGTTTAAACTAGTTGATTTATTTCTTGGGTTCACCAAACTTGGGAGATCCAATAACCCACATCCAACAGGCCATGGGTGGGTGTCAATCCATAGTTCTTGCCTTTGACTAGCAAGGCTCAGTGTAGCCCAAGAGTGTAGCAGCTTTGTGAGGTAGGCATTCCCAGCCAGTGGTGGAGCTACCTCAGTAGTTGACTCCACAGACTTGTACGGCTATGCCGCATGCAGGAGATGCTGCTTGCCCCAGGAGCAGCAGTGATGAAAGCTATGGCATCTGGGGAGTGAACCCAGGTCTCCAATATCTAACTTGGAGACAACAGATGGTAAGTGGACTGATGGCTTGAAGAGTGCTAGTTTGACTCTCTGCCCGTTGAAGCTAATGCTACACCATATGGTGTATGGTCCTATAGAAGATAAACAATGATGATTGCACCAGCAGACAATGGTAGAGTGATGATACTTCTCCAGGCCATGTGGAACCACTCCACAGTTGTTGCTGATTTGAAGCCTTTTGCTGGCTGGGCTGGCTGGTACTTTTTTTACATTCCAGGGCCACGAGTACTGACATGCAAATGTCCTAGGCATCACACAACTCATCTGTTGCAATGTTGCAGAAGCGTCATGAATCTAACAAAACCACTGCTTGCTGACAGTTGATGGTACCAATCTACTGATGTCAGCTATAATTGCAAAATGTGGCACCAGTATCAATGTGGTTATTAACAGTGGTGGTATGTGCAGCCAGTGCCACTACATTTCTTTTCTCTTTGAAGAATTTGGCCCCCAAATTCTGTGCTGTTGTCGAATTTGTAACTGTCTGGATAATGACTGTTTACTTCACAGACAGTTCATACTGGACACATTTTCAGTTTTTATTGAATCTTGAGTTCCTTATTTTCACTGACCACAGCTCCACATTATAGTCTATACAGACAGGCAAGTCTCCTGTGCTTGTGAGTACTGTTGAATTACATACTTCACTTGGGCATATCGAACTGTTATATATTTATGAAGACTGCTTTGGTTTTTTCCAAGTTTTTGTGCCATTTCTCCATGGGCATTGACAGTGTTGGTATAGGCCTGTAGGTGGAAGGATAGATGGTGGGATTTGGATGACTCTATGCTTGTGGCATTGTAGACAATGCTTATGGTCAAGACTAAGAAGTGGCTGAAGTACAAGTTCCTAATGTAAGGAATAGATGCTGATACTCTGTTGGATGTACTGGGGTGCCTTTGAATGGATAAATTCACTTCACATGCACATCAGGAGCTGTAACTTCACACTGACTGAGGATGTCACCTCAACTACCCAATGTACTGCATAATGAATTTCTTGTTTTTATCCTTATAAGCATAAGGGCTGGTTAATATTACTCATTATCTGATACAGAACATAGGTAGTTTAGTTTGCTCATTTTGTGTGCTTTTTTGCTGCTGTAGGGCTTAGGTATTTGCTGCCCTTATCTGATGCCTCCCATCTCCCAAGTTTTTTGTAAAACCACAGATGGCTGATACATGTTCTCCAGGGGTACCCTACATTACTCAAAAGGGGAAGGAATTTCTGCCCACAGACAACCTCACAGGGTGACAGTCCTGTCTTTTCATGCCTCTTTGAGGTGTCTGTTGCTACTATATATTGTAGCAAAGCATCTCAGTTTGTGGCCCAGCGGTTCTAAGCGCTACAATCTGGAACCGCGTGACCGCTACAGTCGCAGGTTTGAATCCTGCCTCGGGCATGGATATGTGTGCTGTCCTTAGGTTAGTTAGGTTTAAGTAGTTCTAAGTTCTAGGGGACTGATGACCTCAGAAGTTAAGTCCCATAGTGCTCAGAGCCATTTGAGCCATCCCAGTTTGTATGGTAATGGTTATAAAGTCGCTCAATATTTTACTCATGATGTTGTGCAACCACTCTGTTGTTCCATTAGCTTGTTGGTTGTACTGTGGCAGAACATTCTCTCTAACAAAGATGTCTTCCCTGCTGACCAATGTGAGGTAATTACTTATATGTCAATTATTAAAAAAAATTGTGTCTTTTCTACTCATATTGTGTGCATGAATTTATGCCAGTGCAGGTCAGTGTTTTTCTACTGATGGGGTGGTACAGATCATTTCTACACTTTTACTTTAAGCTGATGCCCAGGACAAGACACTGACTGCATTGTCAAGAAACCCATTGCACATTATTTGGATGAGTATGTAAGGAATTTACAATGCATCATTTATTATATGTGTTTGAATTCCACAATGTTATGTTCTAACCCTTATTGCCGGTTGCCCTTCGTTCATAATTTGCAGTATATCATGTGAGAAAAGGCCAAGCTGCATTTCACGTAAGCAATGCTTTTTAAAATCATGCTGATCTGTGAACATAAGCTTTTCAACCTCAAGGAAATTTATTATGTTCAAACTGAGAATGTGTTCAAGGACTCAGCAGCAAACCAATGTTAGGAATATTGGTCTGTAATTTTTTGGGTCCTTTCTTTTACCCTTGTTATATACAGGAGTTACTGTCCTTTTTTACAGTCACTTCGCGCTTTGTGCTGGGTGAGAAATTCACTATAAATTCAAGCTAAATAGTGGGTCAATTTCATAAAGTACTCTTTGTAAAACCAAATTGGAATTCCATTCAGACCTGGCAGCTTATTTGTTTTCAGCTCTTTCAGTTGTTTCTCTATGCCAGGGATGTTTATTACTATGTTGTCTATACAGGAGTTTGTTTGATGGTCGAATGATCGTATGTTTGTATGATTCTCATGCATGAACATTTTCTTAAAATTTAAAACTTTGGCTTTCATTTTGCTATCTTCAACTGCCACACCATCTGGTCAACAAGTGACTGGATGGAAGCCTTAGACCTACTTAGCAATTTTACACATGACCAGAATTTTCTTATTTTCACTGTTTTGCTAAGGTACGAGGGTGATAGTTGTATGCTTCAAACATATTTTATCATAGATGCATTAATCTCTCATAACCTTTGCTTGTGTCAATTGGGCATTTTCTTTTGAACCAAGAGAGGAACTGCTTTTGCTTCCTCAGCATTTTCCGAATTTCACTGTTAAACCACATTGGGTCTTTTCCATCCATGATCCACTTGAAACTTCCTAGCAGATTAAAACTGTGTGCCGGACTGAGACCCGAACTCAGGACCTTTGCCTTTCATGGGCGAGTGCTCTACCATCTGAGCTACCCAAGCACGACTCACGACTGGTCCTCACAGCTTTAATTCTGCAAGTACCTTGTCTCCTATCTTCTGTGTGGGTAGCTCAGATGGTAGAGCACTTGCCCACAAAAGGCAAAGGTCCTGAGTTTGAGTCTCAGTCCTGCACACAGTTTTAATCTGCCAGGAAGTTTCATATCAGTGCACACTCCGCTGCAGAGTGAATATTTCATTCTGGCATAATCCACTTATTTACTATATATTTAAATTTTGCCCATATTTTCTCTATGTCCATCTTACTGGAACTAAATGACATCAATTCATTGTCTGAGTGAGATGCTAATAACTGCGTATCTGTTGTTTCTAGCAGAAACATTCTCCTAGTCTTCTTGACTGATTTATTAACTTTTGTAACCATAATCACTATGATGGCATCACGATCACTTATCCCTGTCTCTATACTGATGCTGTCGATAAGGTTTGGCCCGTTTTTAGCTACAAGGTCTAGGATATTTCCATTGCATGTGGGTTGCCAAACCAGTTGCTCAAGACAGTTTTCAGAAAATGTGTTCAAAAGTACTTCACAAGACTGTCTGTCTATACCTCTTGCAATGAATCCAATGTATTCTCAGTAGGTTAAAGTCATCCCTACAGGTATTGTGCTACTGGCCACAGATTTTCTGTGAATGACTCTAGAACTTCCACAGTGGAATTGGGTGGCCAATAAAGACATCCAACTATTAACTTGGTTTCACCTAGACCTGTTATAAGCAACCAGATAGCTTCACTGTCACACTCAGCTTCAAACTCAATACAGACAATATTTTTCTCAGCTACAATGAACACTCCCCCTCCTATGGCATCTATTCTGTCTTTCCAATACATGTTCCATGACCTGCTAGTGATGAGGTAGTAATGGAATGTAAATGGAGAGGAATATTTATTTTATCAACTTAGCAAAGTGCTATGGACATTGGAATACTGTGTCTTTGGCGAGTTTCTCCATGATTTTGCTTTTAACTAATACCAGAGATAAGATTTAGAAGAATTTAAATTATGAAGATTCTCTCTGTTCTCATCAATGATGTGAAAAATCCGTAACAAAATAATAATTAACTGGGATCTTAATATTCAGATTAAACTGTTTTAAAGAGAGAAATATGAGAATTTACATCATTTTGTAGCTGTGCCATTTGCCCCAATGTCATTCAAGTTATAAAGTACACTCCTGGAAATTGAAATAAGAACACCGTGAATTCATTGTCCCAGGAAGGGGAAACTTTATTGACACATTCCTGGGGTCAGATACATCACATGATCACACTGACAGAACCACAGGCACATAGACACAGGCAACAGAGCATGCACAATGTCGGCACTAGTACAGTGTATATCCACCTTTCGCAGCAATGCAGGCTGCTATTCTCCCATGGAGACGATCGTAGAGATGCTGGATGTAGTCCTGTGGAACGGCTTGCCATGCCATTTCCACCTGGTGCCTCAGTTGGACCAGCGTTCGTGCTGGACGTGCAGACCGCGTGAGACGACGCTTCATCCAGTCCCAAACATGCTCAATGGGGGACAGATCCGGAGATCTTGCTGGCCAGGGTAGTTGACTCACACCTTCTAGAGCACGTTGGGTGGCACTGGATACATGCGGACGTGCATTGTCCTTTTGGAACAGCAAGTTCCCTTGCCGGTCTAGCAATGGTAGAACGATGGGTTCGATGACGGTTTGGATGTACCGTGCACTATTCAGTGTCCCCTCGATGATCACCAGTGGTGTACGGCCAGTGTAGGAGATCACTCCCCACACCATGATGCCGGGTGTTGGCCCTGTGTGCCTCGGTCGTATGCAGTCCTGATTGTGGCGCTCACCTGCACGGCGCCAAACACGCATACGACCATCATTGGCACCAAGGCAGAAGCGACTCTCATCGCTGAAGACGACACGTCTCCATTCGTCCCTCCATTCACGCCTGTCGCGACACCACTGGAGGCGGGCTGCACGATGTTGGGGTGTGAGCGGAAGACGGCCTAACGGTGTGCGGGACCGTAGCCCAGCTTCATGGAGATGGTTGCGAATGGTCCTCGCCGATACCCCAGGAGCAACAGTGTCCCTAATTTGCTGGGAAGTGGCGGTGCGGTCCCCTATGGCACTGCGTAGGATCCTACGGTCTTGGCGTGCATCCGTGCGTCGCTGCGGTCCGGTCCCAGGTCGACGGGCACGTGCACCTTCCGCCGACCACTGGCGACAACATCGATGTACTGTGGAGACCTCACGCCCCACGTGTTGAGCAATTCGGCGGTACGTCCACCCGGCCTCCCGCATGCCCACTATACGCCCTCGCTCAAAGTCCGTCAACTGCACATACGGTTCACGTCCACGCTGACGCGGCATGCTACCAGTGTTAAAGTCTGCCACGGCAAACTGGCTGACACTGACGGCGGTGGTGCACAAATGCTGCGCAGCTAGCGCCATTCGACGGCCAACACCGTGGTTCCTGGTGTGTCCGCTGTGCCGTGCGTGTGATCATTGCTTGTACAGCCCTCTCGCAGTGTCCAGAGCAAGTATGGTGGGTCTGACACACTGGTGTCAATGTGTTCTTTTTTCCATTTCCAGGAGTGTATAAGCCTCGCCTACCAAGTGATGAAAGGAATATTAATTAAATCTTATATTTGAGCACTGCAGGATAGTGCACTTGTCCATAACTTCCGAATTCACGGGAGCCAGCCTAATTGTTTCATCAGTTCAGATATAAAATTAGTTTCCTGTTTAGTTAGCAGGATTTATGGTGTCCCAAATTTCAAAATCCAATGGTTAACCAATGTCTGAACCACTTTCTCTGCTTGCTGATTTCATACATCTACATCTACATCTATACTCCGCGAGCCACCTTACGGTGTGTGGCGGAGGGTACTTATTGTACCACTATCTGATCCCCCCTTCCCTGTTCCATTCACGAATTGTGCGTGGGAAGAACGACTGCTTGTAAGTCTCCGTATTTGCTCTAATTTCTCGGATCTTTTCGTTGTGATCATTACGCGAGATATATGTGGGCGGTAGTAATATGTTGCCCATCTCTTCCCGGAATGTGCTCTCTCGTAATTTCGATAATAAACCTCTCCGTATTGCGTAACGCCTTTCTTGAAGTGTCCGCCACTGGAGCTTGTTCAGCATCTCCGTAACGCTCTCGCGCTGACTAAATATCCCCATGACGAATCGCGCTGCTTTTCGCTGGATCATGTCTATCTCTTCTATTAATCCAACCTGGTAAGGGTCCCATACTGATGAGCAATACTCAAGAATCGGACGAACAAGCGTTTTGTAAGCTACTTCTTTCGTCGATGAGTCACATTTTCTTAGAATTCTTCCTATGAATCTCAACCTGGCGCCTGCTTTTCCCACTATTTGTTTTATGTGATCATTCCACTTCAGATCGCTCCGGATAGTAACTCCTAAGTATTTTACGGTCGTTACCGCTTCCAATGATTTACCACCTATGGCATAATCGTACTGGAATGGATTTCTGCCCCTATGTATGCGCATTATATTACATTTATCTACGTTTAGGGAAAGCTGCCAGCTGTCGCACCATTCATTAATCCTCTGCAGGTCTTCCTGGAGTACGTACGAGTCTTCTGATGTTGCTACTTTCTTGTAGACAACCGTGTCATCTGCAAATAGCCTCACGGAGCTACCGATGTTGTCAACTAAGTCATTTATGTATATTGTAAACAATAAAGGTCCTATCACGCTTCCTTGCGGTACTCCCGAAATTACCTCTACATCTGCAGATTTTGAACCGTTAAGAATGACATGTTGTGTTCTTTCTTCTAGGAAATCCTGAATCCAATCACAAACCTGGTCATAGAGCAATTATGTAACATTAGAAATGATTAGTGAATTAAAACATACGAATTCCACACTTGATGTTTGTGTGATGGATCCATAAATACCCGTATCAGTCATTTGAAATGGTTGGCAGACCTTCGAAGCAGCAGCCTGGTTACAACTGTCCACTACTACAGAGGTAGATGAGAATTGCTTTGGTCTGTTGGGATGGCCTAGCTACTCTCCACTGGGGCATTGTGAGTTTGATTGATAGGTAAGGCAGGCAAGTCTATTGAAGGTGAGCGCAGCCATAGAGGCAGATTACAGTCAAACTCTTTATTATTACATCAAGCTGGAGCAGACAAAAGTGATTGCCCTTGTCTGATCCTGAAATTCCTCTGCACTGTGGTATTCCATCCACACTATGACAATGGAAACAAAATTGGCTGACCAGCAATTACCTACACCTGATCAAATTTTTAGTACTTCTGATAATTACCTTCATCAAATCAAATTGTTAGCACTTCTGACAGAAAAACTCCAAATGGGAAATAAATACACCTAATTATTGGATTTCATGTCTTCCGTCCTCAGGGAGAAATAAGGCAACCACTGGGGAAGGTTGGAAAGGAGAGGCATGTCACTGAGACTGTTCCGAGAAAGTCCCATATGTTGTGAAGATTGTCTTCTTGGTGGAATCTATAGAGCACAATGCATGAATTGAATCATGCAGTGTATGATGCTACTACTCATTATCTACATCTAAATTTATACTCCGCAAGCCACCTTGCAGTGTTAGTATAGGGTACTTCATGTATCACTGTCATTTTCTCCATTTCCTGTTCCTAATGATGCAAGGGAAGAATGACTGTTGTTAGCTTCCATTTGAGTTCAGATATCTCTAGTTGCACCTTCATTGCCTTTTCATGAGATATATACAGGAATTAGCAAAATGTTAGTTGACTCCTGAGAAACACAGGCTCTCAGAATTTTAACTGTAAACCACATCACTATACACAACACCTTTCTTGTAGAATATGCCTTAGGATACATAATGCCTCATTTGAAGTATCTGGAGTTCCCTGAGCATCTCCATTATACTTTTGTGCTTACTAAATAAATTTGACAAAAATGTGCTGATCTTTTGTGTATCTTTGCTATATTTCCTTTATCAGTCTTATCTGGGAAATGTACCAGACTGACAAGCAATATTAAAGTATCAGTCACATGAGGGTTTTGCAAGCCATATCCTGCTTTGGTACACTACACATCCTCAGCATTCTGCTGATGAATGTCTGTCTGGAATCTATCTACCCATTAGTAGTTTTATGGGTTAATTTAATTCCTAATTGTATCATCTGCATAATCCCAAATATTTGATATGACTGATTCCAGTGAGAATAACTTAACATCACAATAATGGATCTGTGGTATTGCAAGTACGGATGATATATCTCCGGCATCGCAAGTTCTTTGACTCTGAACCTAATGTCCCACACCATCTTGGTTATTCAGTTCACTGTATGATTTGTTGTAGTGTAGACGTCTGTATGAAATATACCAAGTCTTGTAGCAATGAGCGTGTTTCCATGGGCTGCAACCCAACAGAAATCCCACCATGGTGATCCTGACATGACTTGAGCACACAATCCCACAGTGGTGACACTGAGTAAGAATTTGCACACCATTTCTTCATATTGCAAGTATTTTCATGTCTACCACACCGGCTTTGTTTAATCCTTCATTCGTTTGGCACAGCCATGTATCCTGCTGCACAGTATGTGGATATTGAAGCTCTGCACCTACAATGGGACATTTTGTTTCTTCACCACCACCTGGATTCTACAACACATTTCCTGCAGTTTCGTCACCTCAACACTTTCACCACTCGACAGTGCAACATGTGACTGCAGACTCTCTAGTGAGTGTGTATCGACATATGCATTTCAAAAATGATAATGAAGAGGGCAAAGTTCCTGCATTTCATCATGCTGACATGGATTCTGCATTTTGTGCACAAACCATATATCAGACGCTGGCTGCCTGGGCAACTGTTACAACAGTGCCGTGTGCAACCTTGCCTTAGTTAGGACAGACCATGTGTACCAATTGTGCTCCTGCAACACCCGAGTGCTTTACTGCTTCATTGGTTTATGAAATTGACAATACCCAGTGTGCATCACGAACATTTCCAGTCCAGTTTCCGCTTCCAGTGACCATTTGGCTCCTCAGCGTACTTTACAGGCCCCCACCTGATGTGAACAATGTCCCGCGTAGTGATACTAACTGTGGTTTTTGCCCCTCCAAACATGTCCCAGCACGTCAACAGCCCAGTGGGAACATTTTATTGTGCTGCTCTGTGCACGTCTGCTCTTCCACCCCCTCCCCGCCACCACAAGTAAACTTGCAGGGGGTTTTGGCTGCAGCTATTCACCCACTCACTTTTCAAGTGGCACCAGCCATTCCTTCTGTGTCAGACTTTCACGCTGCGAATGTTGCATCCGACAGTTCTACAACATCATTTCCTCATGCTTTGGTGCCGTTCTCATCAGCTCCAACAGACTGCTCGCTCACACCCTACGCAGTGCCATCTGCATCGGTCCAGCACCCATGTCATACGAGTGATAAGAGGGAGTCAGATACAGAACTAGCTGAGCCTTCGTCACCACCAGCAGACTACTTACCAACCCTACCCCCACTATCCGAGGACAACCCAGCAATGTGGTTTGCACTGGTGGAGAACTTGTTCAAACTGTACCGTGTCACTGATGACAATTCAAAATTCTTGTGCCTTATGACTCAACTTCTCCCCCCATGAACCATAGACCTTGCCGTTGGTGGGGAGGCTTGCGTACCTCAACGATGCAGATAGCCGTATCGTACGTGCAACCACAACGGAGGGGTATCTGTTGAGAGGCCAGACAAACGTGTGGTTCCTGAAGAGGGGCAGCAGCCTTTTCAATAGTTGCAGGGGCAACAGTCTGGATGATTGACTGATCTGGCCTTGTAACACTAACCAAAACGGCCTTGCTGTTGTGGTACTGCGAACGGCTGAAAGCAAGGGGAAACTACAGCCGTAATTTTTCCCGAGGGCATGCAGCTTTACTGTATGGTTAAATGATGATGCCGTCCTCTTGGTTAAAATATTCCGGCCGGGGACTACTCAAGAGGACGTCATTATCACGAGAAAGAAAACTGGCATTCCACAGATCGGAGCGTGGAATGTCAGATCCCTTAATTGGGCAGGTATGTTAGAAAATTTAAAAAGGGAAATGGATAGGTTAAAGTTAGATATAGTGGGAATTAGTGAAGTTTGGTGGCAGGAGGAACAAGACTTCTGGTCAGGTGAATACAGCGTTATAAATACAAAATCAAGTAGGGGTAATGCAGGAGTAGGTTTACTAATGAATAAAAAAAATAGGAGTGCGGGTAAGCTACTACAAATAGCATAGTGAACATATTATAGTGGCCAAGATAGACACGAAGTCCATGCCTACTACAGTAGTTCAAGTTTATATGCCAACTAGCTCTGCAGATGACGAAGAAATTGAAGAAATGTATGATGAGATAAAAGAAATTATTCAGGTAGTGAAGGGAGATGAAAATTTAATAGTCATGGGTGACTGGAATTCGACAGTAGGAAAAGGGAGAGAAGGAAACGTAGTAGGTGAATATGGATTGGGGCTAAGAAATGAAGGAGGAAGCCGTCTGTTAGAATTTTGCACAGAGCATAACTTAATCATAGCTAACACTTGGTTCAAGAATCATAAAAGAAGGTTGTATACATGGAAGAATCCTGGAGATAGTAAAAGGTATCAGATAGATTATATAATGGTAAGACAGAGATTTAGGAACCAGGCTTTAAATTGTAGGACATTTCCAGGGGCAGATGTGGACTCTGACCACAATCTATTGGTTATGAACTGTAGATTAAAACTGAAGAAATTGCAAAAAAGGTGGGAATTTAAGGAGATGGGACCTGGATAAACTGACTAAACCAGAGGTTGTACAGAGTCTCAGGGAGAGCATAAGGGAACAATTGACAGGAATGGGGGAAAGAAATACAGTAGAAGGCGAATGGGTAGCTCTGAGAGATGAAGTAGTGAAGGCAGCAGAGGATCAAGTAGGTAAAAAGACGAGGGCTAGTAGAAATCCTTGGGTAACAGAGGAAATATTGAATTTAATTGATGAAAGAAGAAAATATAAAAATGCAGTAAATGAAGCAGGCAAAAAGGAATACAATCGTCTCAAAAATGAGATCGACAGGAAGGGCAAAATGGCTAAGCAGGCATGGCTAGAGGACAAATGTAAGGATGTAGAGGCTTATCTCACTAGGGGTAAGATAGATACTGCCTACAGGAAAATTAAAGAGACCTTTGGAGAAAAGAGAGCCACTTGTATGAATATCAAGAGCTCAGATGGAAACCCAGTTCTAAGCAAAGAGGGGAAAGCAGAAAGGTGGAAGGAGTATATAGAGGGACTATACAAGGGCAATGTACTTGAGGACAATATTATGGAAATGGAAGAGGATGTAGCTGAAGATGAAATGGGAGATACGATACTGCGTGAAGAGTTTGACAGAGCACTGAAAGACCTGAGTTGAAACAAGGCCCCGGGAGTAGACAACATTCCATTGGAACTACTGATAGCCTTGGGAGAGCCAGTCCTGACAAAACTCTACCATATGGTGATCAAGATGTATGAGACAGGCAAAATACCCTCAGACTTCAAGAACAATATACTAATTCCAATCCCAAAGAAAGCAGTTGTTGACAGATGTGAAAATTACCAAACTATCAGTTTAATAAGTCACAGCTGCAAAATACTAACGCGAATTATTTACAGACGAATGGAAAAACTGGTAGAAGCCGACCTCGGGGAAGATCAGTTTGGATTCCGTAGAAATGTTGGAACACGTGAGACAATACTGACCTTACAACTTATCTTAGAAGAAAGATTAAGGAAAGGCAAACCCACGTTTCTAGCATTTGTAGACTTAGAGAAAGCTTTTGAAAATGTTGACTGGAATACTCTCTTTCAAATTCTAAAAGTGGCAGGGGTAAAATACTGGGAGCGAAAGGCTATTTACAATTTGTACAAAAACCAGATGGCAGGGGCATGAAGGGGAAGCAGTGGTTGGGAAGGGAGTGAGACAGGGTTGTAGCCTCTCCCCGATGTTATTCAATCTGTGTATTGAGCAAGCAGTAAAGGAAACAAAAGAAAAATTTGGAGTAGGTATTAAAATTCATGGAGAAGAAATAAAAACTTTGAGGTTCGCCGATGACATTGTAATTCTGTCAGAGATGGCAAAGGACTTGGAAGAGCAGTTGAACAGAATGGATAGTGTCTTGACAGGAGGATATAAGATGAACATCAACAAAAGCAAAATGAGGATAATGGAATGTAGTCGAATTAAGTCGGGTGATGCCGAGGGAATTAGATTAGGAAATGAGACACTTAAAGTAGTAAAGGAGTTTTGCTATTTGGGGAGCAAAATAACTGATGATGGTCAAAGTAGAGAGGATATAAAATGTAGACTGGCAATGGCAAGGAAAGTGTTTCTGAAGAAGAGAAATTTGTTAACATCGAGTATAGATTTAAATGTCAGGAAGTCGTTCCTGAAAGTATTTGTATGGAGTGTAGCCATGTATGGAAGTGAAACATGGACGGTAAATAGTTTGGACAAGAAGAGAATAGAAGCTTTCGAAATGTGGTGCTACAGAAGAATGTTGAAGATCAGTTGGGTAGATCACGTAACTAATGAGGAGGTATTGAATAGGATTGGAGAGAAGAGAAGTTTGTGGCACAACTTGACTAGAAGAAGGAATTGGTTGGTAGGACATGTCCTGATGCATCAAGGGCTCACAAATTTAGCATTGGAGGGCAGCGTGGAGGGTAAAAATCGTAGAGGGAGACCAAGAGATGAATATACTAAGCAGATTCAGAAGGATGTAGGTTGCAGTAGGTACTGGGAGATGAAGGAGCTTGCACAGGATAGAGTAGCATGGAGAGCTGCATCAAACCAGTATCAGGACTGAAGACCACTACAAACAATGACTCAACTGTAGGGGCACACAGATCTCGCGTCCATCGGCCGTCGTAATTTAATTGCAGAAATTGATTGGTAATGGTGACTGTTGCCAACTTACGTGATGGGCTTTAATCAAAATGATATTTCATTCAATTTTGATTTACAATTAAATGCTTTTGTGAAGTTCTCTTTTTTTAGCAATATTAAACTTGAGCGGAAATTATTTTTGACGTTAGTGAACGTTAGACTCACTGAATCTTAAAGCATGAACATATAGGTTGAACAATGGAATAAACTTTTCATATTAATTTCCTCAGCTAGTCAGTTCACTTTAAAGCAAAAAATGTTTTGTTATTAATTACAATTGTGGCCCACACACGTACGAGAGTATTTCTTCTTAGCTCCATTAACCATTGTAGTCGGAGTCCTGGCTCTGGCTCTTGGCTGTGGTACTGAAAATAAGAATCTTAAAGCTATGTATTTTCTGCAACGTCGGGCAGCTGTGGAGAAAAATGTATATTATGTTAATAGTGGGCGAGTTTTTCACTTTGGCTAATTTTTATAAGTTAATATCACCACATAATGGCGTTGTTGGCTGCATTGGCCGCTACGATTATTGCACTGTAAATTACTCGAATGCAGGTTAATTCAAGGAAGGTGGGCATGAAATCGGGATCACCTCTTACAAATTAATAGTGCACAATAATATTAAATCAATATATTATTTGCTTAATTAGTACAAATATGCTTACATTTGCCAGCACTCGCAAGATGTCCATCTACATGCAACCAAGACAAGAGAAGAAGTGAAGACGACTAAAAAATTAACAAAAGAGCATATCTTGTTGTCTCTTTAGATCATTTTGTTATATTTCTTTGCCCTCGAAACTTATACAGAGAAATTATTATAATATGGGTACATGAGAAAAATGTATGTTATTCAATTTTTAAATGTCTCTTCTTTATAAATACTGTTTTTTAAGTCTTTTCGTATTATTTCACTGGGGACGCTATAGACTTCAAAGCTATTTATTGATTTTGATAATCTGTGGTAAGGCATGTATATGTGTTTGATGCTTCTTGTATTACAACAATGTACATTTTCTCTAAGTTTCACATCTTGTGGGTTCTTCTTTGTATATATTAAGACATTGTATATATAGAGGTTTATTACTGTCATAATTTTTTGTTCAGTAAATAAGGGTTTGCAGTGAGCCTTATGTCGAGAATTTGTAATTATCCTAATGGCTTTCTTCTGGAATAATAGGATGTCATGTATATGACTACAATTACCCCACAAGATAATGCCATAGGATATTATCCTTTGGAAAAATACAAAATAAGATGATCTGACGTATGTGTCAGGTACACAATTTCTGAGTTGTCTTAATAAATAAATTACTCTAGTTAGCTTACTACTAACATAGTTTACATGTTGGCCCCTGGATAACTTTTCGTCTAAATAAACTCCCAGGAATTTAACAGAAACAGGGTCATTAGATTGTGGCTTGTCTCTTAGAGTGAAGATTATCTGTTGAGTTTTATTTTCATTTAGCAAGAAATCATTTGCTCTGAACCAATATGCTGCATGAGTGAGTGAATTTTCAGCACAAGTTTTAAGATCTTTAAGATTGTCGCTGCTGTGTAGAAAAGTTGTATCATCTGCATGCAATACAATGGTGGATTTAATAAACAAGGGGAGGTCATTGATCATTATCAGAAACAGGAAGGGGCCCAGTACAGATCCCTGAATCACACCTACTTTAACATTTTCTATATTTGACATTTCCGTACCAACACAAACTACCTTTTTATGGTTACTGAGACAAGCTTTTAATAGTCTGAGGCTGTTTCCTTTGATGTCATAGAATTCTAGTTTCTCTAGTAGCAGTGTGTACTCAACACAGTCGAAGGCCTTGCTTAGGTCACAAAATGAGACCTGAGCAAAGCCCTTGTCCTCAAAAACTTTGAGAATGTAACTGACTACCGTGTCAATTGTATCAATGGTCAACAGGTTCTTCCTAAACCCTTATTGTGTAACATTAATTATTCCTAGGTTCACAAAGTGAAATGATAATTCTTGGTACATGATGCATTCTATTACCTTGGAGAATGCAATAGCCCTGTAGCTAGATGGAGAGTCTTTATCTCGCTTTTTGTATACTGGGATGATCCTAGACAGTTTTAATTCATCAGGAATATATCCCTCAAGTAAGCACTTGTTTACGCAATGGATTAAAGGGTACAGAATGCAGTCACACGTTTTTTTAGCAGTTTGCATGATATGTTATATATATATCTAAGCTATCAGATGATTTCAGTTGTTTTATGGTGTCTTGTACAAATCTAGGCCATACTTCGGAGAAGATTAGCAAGCTTGTGTTTAGTGACTGTACACCCCAATTTTGAGAGAGTAACTCTGATGGACTAATGTCTGGTTTGATAATTGTATCTCCTATTTCTTTCACTGAATTAATAAAAAACTCATTGAGTTTTTGAGGTGGGATATTAATTTTGTCTTTTTTAGTATCTGTGGCAGCACTGTTAATTATTTTCCAAGCAGTTTTGCATTTATTGGTGGAATTACGTATGCTGTTGGCATTGTAGGTTTCTTTGGCGTGCAGGATGGCTTTTTTGTATTCATTGCTGCATTCCACATAGGCTGATTTGGCATTGTCAGACTTCATACTATTGTATGTGTTGTACAGTAACAAAACTTGTTTTTTTTTTAGATCTGTCAGCTGTTTTGGAGTACCACACATTTTGTCTGTTTTGAGATCTGGATTTGTGGCTGCTGTCCATTTTTTTGATTTTCTTTATGGGATTACTGTGGTTAAATAGGGTCAAGAATGTGTTAAAAAAACTATCAAATATTATTTTGGCTGGCAGGTCATTACTTGATGTGTAATGTCCATCGACACTACAACGGCCAATGTTCATAGTTAAAAATGTTATGTATAAAAACTTTGTACACAAATATACGAGGGCGGTTCAGAAAGTAACCTCCGATTGGTCACAGTGCGGGTTGTGGGGGGAGTAGCGACGCCATCTGTGCGTTCACGCACTCAACAGGTCAGTCGGCATCAAGCCGTGGTCGAGTGAACGTCGTACCTGCACTAGTTTAGTTTTTGTGGCAGTTTGAAATGTGTGCTGCAATAGAAAACCCCGCCAAATGTGAAGTGCGTGCTGTCATAAGGTTTTTTACAGCCAAAGGATATTCTGCAGCAGCTATTCATCGTGAGCTTTGTGCCGTGTACGGACCAAGAGTTATGAGTGAAGGAGTTGTCCGTGAATGGGTACGTTTATTTAAAAGTGGACGAGAAAACGTTCATGATGAAGAGAGGAGTGGTAGACCATCATTGGTGACTGACGAACTCGTTCAGACAGTTGATGCAAAAGTTCGTGAAAATCGACGTTTCTCAATGTCGGAGTTGTCTACTGGTTTTCCACAGATTTCTAAGAGTCTCTTGTATGAGATAGTGACAGCAAGATTGGGTTACCATAAGTTCTGTGCGCGATGGGTGCCCAAAATTCTTACCGACCACCACAAAACTCAAAGAATGGCCTCTGCATTAGACTTTCTGTCACGTTATGAGGACGAAGGAGAACCATTGTTAAACAGAATCGTGACTGGTGACGAAACCTGGATTAAGTACATGAACCCTGAGACAAAAGAACAATCAAAGATGTGGGCACATTCAAATTCGCCTACCAAACCAAGAAAAGCCTCGCAAGATTTTTCTGCCAGAAAACTGATGGCAACGGTGTTTTGGGATGCCAAAGGGGTGTTGTTGGTTGAATTCATGGAATGTGGTATGACCATTAATCAAGACGTGTACTGTGAAACAATAAAAAAGTTACGACGGGCTATACAGAACAAACGCCGTGGTATGCTGACTTCCAGTATCGTTTTTTTGCACGATAACGCCCGTCCTCACTCTGCTCGCAGAACAACGGCCCTTCTTGAGTCCTTCAAGTGGGACGTTATCAACCATCCACCTTACAGCCCAGACCTGGCGCCAAGTGGTTATCACCTCTTCATGCATTTGAAGAAATGGCTCGGGTCACAGCGGTTTGATGACGACGAAGAGCTCAAAGATGCGGTCACAGGCTGGCTCCAGGCACAAGTGGGTGATTTTTATGCAGAAGGAATTTCAAAGCTTGTGAAGAGATACGATAAGTGCCTCAATCGCTATGGAGACTGTGTAGAAAAATAGTGCAAAGATGTAGTTGTAAGATGTATATATTAAAATATTTTTATTTAACTTGGTGTATTTTTTTAAATCAACCGGAGGTTACTTTCTGAACGGCCCTCGTATTTACTATAACTTTGTAACAATATGATGTTTGCAAAAGCCATCATTTGATGACTACATACAAAATGAAATATAAATAAATAAATGTTGTATCTGTACCTCTTTGCTGAAGAAGGCTGTGGCCAAAAGCTATATTGAGTGTCTTTTAATTGTGCCTGTCTGCACCTTGACATATCTTCTTTATGGTAAGTAAGTAATCTGTCTTTTCCTACATTGTTGATATTCCTACTGTACTGTTTCTCCTGAGTGGACTTATCTTTCCTTTGTCTTTCACTTATCTTATCTGCTTGGATTCAGACCTAAGGGGACGTTCTTGTGGAAAACTCATCTTGCTGTAGCAGCTTATAATGTAAGTTGTACTTAAAACCTGAAAAATATAATGGTTATTTTGTCAAAAGAATTTGTGTATGTGGTCAGTCAAATGGTAGTCTGATACCTGGATTGTCTTAAGTAGATATGGGCCTTAACAAAGAATTTTCAATTTTCATTGTTAGGTGCCATATTAGAAAATCTTTAACATTTTTCTTTCAGCTCATCTACAAGATGTGCCGTCGGTTAGGACAATTAACTTTATTTCAGATCCCATGAGACCGGAGGCAGCTACTAATAATTTAACAATTTTACTTACAGAGTTTCTTTATATAACAAGATAATATCCCAGGCAGGAAAGGTCTGGTCACAGAATTCCAGTTCCATTATAGGATTTCATTTATAGATGCTACTCTTGTTATCTTTTATTGGGGAATCAAGACGAAACCACGATGTTAAGTTACATATTACAGTAGTGTATATCCAACAGACTTGGCAAATATTCTCTGGTGCAATAAACACATGACTTCTCATGAGCCTGGAATAATATCTGTAGTGTTGGGTAAATAAGAAAAGGACAATTATTTATCAATGATTACGTAACTACCCTGAGAACTGAGCTAGTTTACTGAGTGCTTATACACGTCGGGATAAACTAAACAACATATTACACTGTTAATAATATTCCTACATTAGTTATTTCTCTTTTATGCTGAGCCATTGCATTAATGTGTGTGGCCACAGAGAGCATCCCAGGGTGCCCCAGAGAGCTACAACACCAAGAAGAATCACTTCTGGCAAGATCAATGTGAAGTTTTTTTTAGTAGATAAGGATTAAGGATAAGGAAGGAAAAAAGAAAAAAAAGCACTCCATCTTCAGGCCATGAGTGGCCTACCGGGACCATCCGATCGCCGTGTCATCCTCAGAGGAGGATGCGGATAGGAGGGGCATGGGGTCAGCACTCCACTCTCCCGGTCGTTATGATGGTATTCTTGACCGAAGCCGCTACTATTTGATTGAGTAGCTCCTCAATTGGCATCATGAGGCTGAGTGCACCCCGAAAAATGGCAACAGCACATGGCAGCTGGATGGTCACCCACCCAAGTGCTGGCCACGCCCAACAGTGCTTAACTTCGGTGATCTCACGGGAACCGGTGTATCCACTGCGGCAAGGCCGTTGCTTTAAGGAAGGGAACTTTATTTAATTTCTATAACAATGAGTCAGATCACCAACGAGTGCGATCTTTTTACAGTTGTCAACACCTTTCACCCACACTGAGACAGATTCCAATTAATTTATTTTACGATGATTCCAGGTCCTGCGAACCAAAGGCCCACAAATCTGAAACGTCCGATAAGTGATGACATCACATGAATTGAAATTATCTAGCCCTTTTACTTTATCAACTTTTGGTCCACATACAAGAGCAACGGTGACCCAGCCGTTACCGTGTTCATTCGTATCCTTGCTAGCGAGAATGAAGTTCAAAACTCAACCACAAAACACACCAACTACCAACAGTACCTGCATTTTAACAGCTGTCATCCCTTTTACACCAAAAAATCCCTCCCATATAGCCTGGATACTTGGGGATGGTGTATCTGCAGTGACAAAAAGTTCCTTGTTCAGTATGCTGAGGTCTCACCAATGCCTTCACAGACAGGAATTATCTCCCGAACCTGGTCCACAAACAGATCTCCCATGCCATTTCCCCTCACAGCCCCAATACTCCCACCTCCCCCAAAAATGAGCCACAAGGGAGTGTCCCCTTTGTCACCCAGTACAACACACAGGACAGGAACAACTGAACCACATCCTTCACCAGGG
Organism: Schistocerca nitens; assembly: GCF_023898315.1. Lineage (NCBI taxonomy): Eukaryota > Metazoa > Arthropoda > Insecta > Orthoptera > Acrididae > Schistocerca > Schistocerca nitens. The sequence goes on from NC_064618.1 coordinate 721,078,394, forward strand.
CTTTGATTACCTATCATCATGCCCTGAAATGGAGGACATCCTACCTGAGATACTTCCCACCCCTCCTAAAGTGGTGTTCTGTCAACCACCCAACCTCCACAACTTCCTAGTCCATCTCTGTGCCAGTCCCAAACCCAACCCCTTGCCACAAGGATCATATCCCCTTGGAAGATCCAGGTGCAAAACCTGCCCAATCCACCTATCCAGCACTTCCTATTCCAGTCCTGTCACAGGTTTATCCTACCCCGTCAGGGGCTGAGCCACCTGTGAAAGCAGCCATGTAATTTTCCAGCTCTGCTGCAACCATTGCATGAATTTTTATATTGGTATGACTACCAACCAGCTGTCCAGCAGGATAAACAGCCACTGCCAAACTGTGGTGAAGAGCAAAGTAGACCACCTTCTGGCACAACATGCAGCTGAACATAACATGCTTGATTTCAATGGTTGTTTCACTACCTGAGCCATCTGGATCCTTCCCTCCACCACCAGCTTTTCAGCACTGTGCAGATGGGAGTTATCCTTACAACACATTCTCTGCTCCCGTCTTAAAGACTATCTCATTGAAAAAGAGTTTTACAGTGTTGCAGAATACTTATGCCATTAAATTTGTATATATTCTTACTTGTTATCAGTGATGTAAAAATGTAAGCTAAAGGTGTAGAAAAATAAGTGATAAAGAATGTTAACACTTTGATATGTCCTATATTACACATACATTTATGGTACAGGATCAAATAAAATTCAATTCAATTCAATTCTGCTCCTGTAATTTTCCTGGCCTCAACCTATGGTAACATACTCTCCCCACATCCTCCAGCCAACAATTTCCATCCCCTCTGTCCTGTCATCTGCTCCCCATTCTCGTCCACTACCCTGTTTATTTGCAGCCCTCTGCCAACACATCTGCCCATCTTTCCCCACTTATCTCCTTTTTTCCCCACCTCCCTGCCCCACAATGTCCTGATGCTGCACCTGTTGGTAGTCTGTCCACCAGACAGCGTTTCTCTCTCTCTCTCTCTCTCTCTCTCTCTCTCTCTCTCTCTCTCTCTCTCTCTCTCCCCCCCCCCTACCTGTACACCACAATCCCTTCCTCTGCCCCTTCCCCACCTCCTTCAGATTGCTGCTTCAATCCTAGGTGATGTTGCGTTCCGGTCCGAGATGCTGGAGTTGGCGGTTGTGTGTGTCTGAGGTGTGCTTATTTGTGTTTGTGTGTGTGTTTGAGTGAGTGTGTGTGTGCTCCTCTTTGCGTCAAAGACTGGGGCTGAAAGCTATGTGTGTCTTTTGACTGTGCCTGTCTGCAACTTGATATGTCTTCATTACGGCAAGTAGCGATCTATCTTTTCCTACATTGTTGGCATTCCTACCTGGAGTTGCCATTGTTTGATAAATGAATAAAACATTGTTCTAATTCTTTGGCAGTGTTTCAGGTTTCTTTTCTGAAGATGTCCTTTGACATCTCAAACAATACAAGAAAGTTATTGAGAGTTTACTAACTGATTTCTGATAAGGAGACAAGTTTCCTTATTTTGAATAAAGGAGCACTAAGCTTCACAAATGCTGTTGATTTTCTAGGAAGTATTTAAGTGCTCTAAGAAGCAAATTCTACTTTCTTCTTTGTCAGTAAATACAATGAAGTTAATGTTATTTTTAATTTTGGTACTTTGGAAGACTGAACAGCATGTCAATAATGTAATTAGGTAAGTATAAATTTTGCTGTTGAAAATTTCAATTGTTCAGCCATTTAATATGTAATGCACACTCATTGTACCCTTTTGAAATATGAATTCACTTTGAATAATTAACATAAACTTACTTTAACTATGATGGTAATGTAGTTCACAAAATGTAGTTCTTCAAAACAGAATATTAAGAGTGGTGCATGTTTTTATTTGTTTCACATTCCTGAAGAATAATGTGAGTCTGGTTTTCATTCACAAGAGTGCAGTGCATAATCTTTACTTTTTGATAATTTTATTTTTGATTCTCACCAGTAAAATACTGTAATCATTTTGAGAAAACAAATAACATGGAGACAAGCAATTGGAATAAACTATTTGTGCCTTTATAGCAGTAAGTGACACACTAACATCAATCACAGAAAATCATACAGATGGCTTTGTTGTTCCTTCTAAACAGTGTTTAGCTTTTTGTTCTGTGGTTTCCTGTTTTATGGAGAGCTTTTCACTTTCATCCCTTGGACACAGAGTTAATTTCACAGATTTCTGATATTCAGAATGAAAGGCTTTTGGTATTAGTTGGTTGAAAGCTTCTTCAAAAAGATATCTTGAAGTAGACAGTTCCTCTGCACACTGTTGTATTATGCATAGCTTCTCGACTCGCAACTGTTCCACTTGTTCCTTTAACTGCTGTATTTCATTCTCCAGATGAATAGTTTTTGTAAAAATAGTTTCTTGATATTCATTGCTGAAAAAAATAGTAATATGTAGGGATTGTAACAAGACAGATGGGAAACAGGTAATGTCTTGAAACCATTTCTAATTCTAGATTTGACAAACTGTCAAGTTTAAGAGCTCGCTTATTTACTGGGGTCAATGTAGTATTATGAAATAGAAATATTTCTTAAAAATTTAGGTATATGTCTTTGCTATAGCTTATGTGGGTTTTGCAGGCCAATTTGAAGTGGTTTCCCAAGGTGATAAATGAAAAGTGTCCTGTTTCAAACTGTTAGTCTCCACTTTCTCTACACCACTGTGGTACATTGTAAACAATTATCATTTACATCCCGTATACAGGGACACTATCTCTGTAAGGGAAGGGAGAAATGTTTGGTGAAGTAAGAGAAGTATGTCTGAGGACAGAGGTGCATGAGGTAATTTCGATGAGGATGAAATACTGATATTTTTGAGACTTTCTCCAATGTTGTGCAGAAGGAAACCTGCCTTATTTGTAGTAGCTTGATAAATAATTAAATAGGAAATTAATAAAAATGTAAAGAGCACCTAAGTTTGTATGGTTAAAATAATGGAGATTTAAGAGACAAAAGAAATATGACATATGTGTTGTAGGGAAGTTTAAAATTTCTAAGTACTCAGAATGTAATACCACCTAGATTGTTTTTAAAACAAAACTGTCAAACTATAGTGCAGCCAGAATCAATTGTGTTCTCATAAATATATTTACTGTGAGATCATTTGTCTAAATGGGGGAATTTGTGATGTTACATGACAGTCCAGAGGAATAATGCATACCCTAAGTATTCTTACTGATGAATGATACTCATGGGTGAAAACTATAAAATAGTTAACATACAGGAGGGACAAATACTGTGTGGATTTGTTATTTTATTTTGCATCTGGAGAATCACGCAGAGGGATGACGTGTGTCTTCAATATGATTGTAGTCACTTTGTGAGAGAAAGTTTCTGGATGGATATTGTTATAGAAGCTCCTAGAACTGCTGGCCTACTTGTGAGAAGCATGAAGCCCTCGGAGAATACATATACTCTTGGCAGTAGTTTACTCATACAAAATGTCATTCTGAATCTATTACTTTTTGGATGTAGAGATTTTGTGTTGGACATTCTGATTTGATGTTTGGTGTTATCCAAAGGATTCTGTATATGTTTGTGGACAATATATGGATTATATATACGAAAGGTGTTGATGTAATAATATAAGAAAAGAAAAAGTAATAATATTAAATTTCCTTACAGCAATAATCAAGCATGGAGCAGACCAAGTCTTCCATTGCCACATTGAAGGCCACAGTTGAGTAACTGAGAGCCAAAGAAGAACAATATTAAACCTTCATTAATCAATTCATGTTGAACCCAAATGAGATGCTACATGCCTCATCTGGTCCTCACTACACAGGAAGTTTCGTACTAGTTCAGACATTCCTCTTCCACAACACCAAATAGGACTTTTTTGGTCTTTTTGAGCCTATGATTACCATTAACACTGGCTTGTACTTTTTTCCATATCCTGTCAAAGTGCTCTTTAATTCCTTGGATTGTTAACACATTTTTATCCAGTTGCCAGAGCAGTGAAGCTGTTGGTGATATCTGAAGTGAAGCTAGTAGAGACTTCCAGCTTCTCTTGAACCACTTGCCCTATCTGGATGGTCTGATTATAGTCCAGTCATTTACCCTATTCCTAAATTTACTGTTAACAACTGCAGCCCTCAACTGTTCTCATTCTGCTTGTGCTACTGTCAGATCAGGTCTGAATTTTAAGATCAGCTGCTTTTCCTCCATAACCATGGAGCAAACTGTATCTGTAATCTGCAAACCACTATAAATTGCATGGCAGTGAGTACTCCATGTTGTAAAAACCTATTATGGTTTCTTTGCATTCAATTTGCATATGTAGAGTGGGAAAAATGATTCCTTAAATGCCTCTGTGCATGCTGCAATTAGTCTATGTCTTCACAGTCCCTAATAGAGCAATACTTAGGGCTTTTGTTGATACTCTTACATTCCTCAATTGAAGCTATTGAAACTCTTTAAATGGGCTTTCACAGGTTAGGTGGCATCAATCAAACATCTGCCAGCCCAGATTTTTCAGCATTTCTGTGATGCTCTCCCATCGTCAGACAAATCTGTAACCTTTCATACACTGTTCCTTGCATACTTTCAATGTCCCTTGTTGGTTCTTTTTGGTATGGGTCCCATACACTGGAGCAATATCACAGGATGGAGTGCATGAATTTTTAAGGAATTTCCTTTGTAAACTGATGGTATTTTCCCAGTTTCCTACAAATGAGACATAGTTTATCATGTGCTTTATCTATAACTGAGCTCATGTAATTATCCCATTTTACATCCCTATCAATTTTTATGTCTAGTTTTTGGTATGGTTGACTGATCACTGACATTATAATCGTAGGACACTACATAATTTTCATTTTGTAAAATGCATAATTTTACATTTTTGAACATTTAAAGCCCAGTATTTGGAGCAATTTGAAATGTTATCAAGAAATGATTCAACATTTGTGCAGCTTTTATCAGATAGCACTAATTATAGATGACTGCATCACCTCTGAAATGTTTGAGGTTACTATTAATATATCTGTCAGGTCATCAATATACAAAATGAATAGAAAGAATTCTAACAAACTTCCCTGGAACACACATGAAGTTTCTTCTAAACCTGTCAATGACTGTCCATGCAGAACAACACGCTATGTCCACACTAACAATAAATACACAATCCAGTCACAAACTTTGCTTGATACCGCATATGACCAAACTTCATTAATAAACGTTGTTGTGGTATTGAGTCAAATACTATTTGGAATTGAAGAAACATTACTGTCTGACTGAATTCTACAGCTACATGTATATTCTCCACAGGCCACCATATATTGCATGGCAGAAGGTGTCTTGCACAATTCTTAGACATTTCCTCTCCTTCCCCTGGTGGGACTGCTGGGCATCAATGCCATATGGCCATTTCATTTCATTTCATTTTTTCACTGAGTCCAATAATAGCTAGTTTCAATGACAATAATATTATATACTGTTGATAATAAGAACACAGTTCACAAAAATATTCATTAATTTTACATATTGAATTTAGTCAACAGTAATTAAATATTAAAGTTCATGAGTTTCATGGCTTACAGTGTGTGTATTCCCATGTGCAGAATTTACGTAATGTAAATGTGAGTCAATAATGAGAGCATGTCTGGCATAGGTATTACTTGCTAACTGTCAAACTGATGACTGTTTTGTGTGACATCCGACTACTTACAGTCTGGTGCAAGGATAAACTGTTATTTTGAAAGCTACATTATGCTTTGAAAAGTGGTTAGGTTGAAATTTACTGTTTCTGATGACCTACAAGAACCAACAGAATTTTGTATTACAAAAAATGTTGCTGGTTACAAATTTATAAAAATACATCAGCACTATTTCTCTTCTGCATTGTGAATCCCCTGGTTTACATGAAATTATAAATTAGTGCATTAATTAATCAATGCTGTAGATCAGATGGTACAGAAAAATCAAGGTAATGAAAGTAAGTAGTCGAAGTCCAGAACTAATGATGGCGTTGACAAAACTAGTGAAGGAAAATGGTACTGGCTGAGAATTTCTAGTTTAATTATTTCAGAAGATAATAAGTTAGAGGAAAGTCAGAATGCTCAACTTCCAAACTTTGTAGGACACTTTATGTAAATAGAAGTAGTAACTCATGGAGTTTTGCATGTAGCAAACTATTGTGATAAATTCAATTAACTGTCACTTTTAATTAACAATGCCCTAACACAAAATAATTACACAAATGGAAATGGAATCCGAATAATAAATTCCAGTGAAATTTGGTGTGAACAAGAACTTGAGATTCCCAAATAAGTGTCACATATCAGTAAGTAAATGTATTGGAAATAGGATAAAAATTAGTGAAAAACAATTTGCTTATTTGTGGGCATAGAAAAACGAAACAGATGGGGAGAATCCACCTGCTTTGTCACAAGCTGGCATTTCTCCAACAGTTCCTATGCTTACTATATTCATTATACTGGTGTGGGATTCTAGAAATCCTAAACAATTCCAGTTTTAACCTGTATGCCCCTGCCACTGCCTCAGCTGTAACACAAAGATATAGTGGGGGCATGTCCAACAAGGTCTCCAACCCAACAGCAGGAGTGCTGCTAATTGCATTCATTATGACTAGGCAGGCCAGTTTCTGTACTTTCTTTAGCTCCTTAGCAGCCACCTTCTGTTCTAGTTTATTCCACCACACTGTAGCTCCAAAATTATCATAAGTCTTAACCCAGAGATGTAGATCCAATGAATGTTCTTGGGAGTAAGACCCTAGTTTCTTCCACAGACCCTAATGGTGTAGATAGAGCATCTTTTGCACCTCTAGCTACTTCACCACCACCTCTGTTGGTAGAATTTTGGCGAAGAGCTAAGATTTCAGTATGTATCCTAGATATGATTCATCATGAGTGGTGCTCCAACAGTTTTCCTAGGACTAACCCTAAGATACTGTTTCCTACTTCCGTTTTGCACAGTGTTCAGAATGCATTGGGGCAGTGTTCTAAAAGTACTTGCAAGTTTGCCAAGTATTACTTATGATGTTACTATGACTAAACTGACTGCATATCCTTGGCAAAGTTTATCATTAGCTTTTAGCTCTTTATGAGTCCTTTCACCATTATCTTCCACAGTAGTGAGGTTAAGATCCCACTTTGTCGACACCCTCTAGTGGTGATGATAGTTTTCACATCCAAGATGATGGGTTCTACCTATATTCACTCAGGATGGTATTCATCCACCTGTGTATCGTGGTCTTGGTGCCATGACTTCTGCAGCTTTAATTGTGTATTTGAAGGTCATGTTGCTGAAAAGCCCTCAATATACAGGATTTAAGCACTTACTTGAACAAAATATATTTTTGGCGCCAAGTAATTTTCCCTTGTCATTGTCTAATGACAAAATTAAAAAAAAAAGGATGAATATGGTGTTCATGTGATCTCTGGCAGTCTTGTAGAGTGGATGCAAATTGAAAAGTGAGCTTGCATTTTTAACTGATAGAAGCAATAAGCATAAAGTAGTTGTTATATTAGTGTTGTCTACATAATTCAGAAACCAATTTTTAAATTATATAATCTGTCTGAAGTTACAGTAGCAGCTAATATTGTGAGGGACTTATAAATTAGAAGACTTTTCCTCAGATGTAAATGAAAACATAAGAGAATGCCTCAGATGTAAATGAAAACTTAAGAGAATGCCTCAGCCTGCTATTACATGTTTCCTAATCGCACTATCATTACTGGAGGCTTAAATCATCCAACTATTGGTTGTAAAAATTACTTTTTGTAAGTGCTGACCATGACAAGACATCCTTGAAAACAGTACTAAAATTAAACATTTAATTCACTGCATGTTGGTGAACTGCAGCCAAATTTAGAAGAAAAGTTGACCAAGTGTACCTGGTGGAGCAGTTTCATGATGGGAGGGGCACTCCCAGGTACACAAACAATGCACAGGAATTTGTAAAGAAACAGCAACTCTGCACTACAGGTGCAACACTTTAAGATGAGATTATAGATATGTAGAAGCTAAATGAAAGACTTCTGTCTGTCAGAAGAGCATTACATGATGACTTCAATTATTACCATAGTAGAGCCTTATTGAAAGATCTCTTACAAAACCCAAATAAATTCTAGTCATATGTAAAGGGCATCAATGGCACCAAAGTTCATCTTCAGACATCTGAGGATGAGACAGGAACTGAAATTGTTGGTAGGAAAGCAAAAGCAAAATTTCTGAAGTCCATTTTCATATGTTACTTTACAAATGAACAGACAGAAGTACTGCCCAGGGTAATCCTTGTACTACTATAAAGACTAGTGATATACATAGTAACCATGAAAAGATTGTTAGAAATATTCAGCTTTTGTACACAGTTCTTCATCAGAGGAAGAAAATTCATATACACACACACACACACACACATACACACACACACACACACACACACACACACACACACACACACACACATACACATGAAGAAACAAACTACTGTTGTCTCCAGACAATAAGAACTGATCAGCTTTCAAACAAAGTCTTAGCATCTATATATGACATTAGCCATATGTGGGTGGGTTCCACTTGCTTGAATGTGTTCGTCTCTGCCAGTCCTTGAACACATTCTTTGCCAGGTTCTTGAGAATCATCTCACTTCCCTTGAGCATTGCTTCAGAGTTCTCAAATCGAAAGCCCTGAAGCTTTGCATTTAGTGACTGCGGGGGAGGGGGGGGGGGGGGGGGGGAAGATCAAAGGGAGCAAGATTGGGGCTATGTTGAATTCAGCCAGAAACTGCATAACTTGATTTGTGACATGAGGCCATGCAGTGCATGATGAAGTCGCTACCCAGTTCGAGAAAGTTCTGGTCATTTCCTTGCAATGTGCTTCCTCAGCTGCTGCAAAAGTAGTGTGATGGGGATTAGCATGCTGGTAAATTATTCCACGACAGTAAAAAATATGATCACCGTTTTCCCTGCAGATGGACCAACTTTTGTCTGATGGTTTTCCACTCTGTTCTGGCTCATTTTCCTTCAGGATCATAACACTGCAACCATGACTCACCATCGGTGAGAACTGATTCCAGAAATGTATCCCCTCCATCAGCAAAGATAGCTGCATATCATAGCTTGTCTCCATTTGTACAGCCTTTTGTTCAAGAGTCAACAGTAAGGGCACCCCATGGGCACAAACACGAGTCGTACAGAGATGATAATGCATAATCATAAAGAAACTGCCATATGGAACCAGAATGAAATTTTCACTCTGCAGCAGAGTGTGTGCTGATTTTGAAACTTCCTGGCAGATTAAAACTGTGTGCTGGACCGAGACTCAATCTCAGGACCTTTGCCTTTCGCGGGCAAATGCGCTACCAACTGAGCTACCCAAGCCTGACTCACGACCCGTCCTCACAATTTTACTTCTGCCATATGGAATTCTCAACAGTTCATTGAGGTTAGATGATTTTACCCACAAACCCTCATAGACAATCACATCAGCTGTATTGATGTTGACTTTAATCACTGCAGAAGCCAAAACACCAGGTCCACCTTGCTTAACACAGACAAGCTGACCTTCTTTGAAGTCCTTGAACTCCCTAAACACTGTTACATGAGGTAGTACGTCTTCACCATAAACTTGCTACAGATTTTCATGTTCCTGCGGCTGCATGGTTTAAATGAACATAGAATTTTATTACGCTGTACTGCTTCTCTCACATCACCTCCACTGTTTGGTATGTGAAATGCAAAGAGAGTCTGCAAAATAGAGCATTACTACCAACCTACCAATATGAAAGTGCTGTCACCTATGGACATTGTGCAAAAAACCTGTTCTTTTCAAATACTCATGGCTTGGATAGGACACTATTATGGAAACTACACAAAAAAAATCAATCTATCTTGGTTAATTAGCCCTCATAACATACAAGAAAATTATTGAAAATACATTTTTGTGTGTTGAAGATTCATCATAAGGCTCAGTAATAATACTCACATCAACAAACAGAACTACACTGCCTGACAAAGAAAAGTGTAGCACACAGAAGGATAGGTGGAAAAATACATGAAACTTCCTGGGTTCAGAGAATGCATGATGTTACTTCAGGGATTATAGTACTGAGTCAAATTTACAAATAACTTGATGATATGAGCCCACTGATCAGTATGAAGTTGCACCCCCTCTGGCCTGAATATATGCACTCATTCAATTGGAGAGTGTGTCATACAGAAATTTTACCCTCTCCTGAGGCAATCTGGTCTACAATTGTGGTAACTGGTCCTTGATATCTGGAATACTGGCACTGAGGTGGAGTTGAAATCCATGCTAGTCCTATCGCCTTCTACCAGGGATAGTTCTGGGGATCTTGCTGGCCATGGGAGTATATCAGTATCACATAGACAATACATGGAGGCATTTGCTGTGTGTAAATGAGCACTGTTCTGCTGCAAAATGGCACAACTTTACCGTTGCATGAGAGACAACACATGAGGGAACAGGAAGTCCATGATGTGGCATTGTGCTGTCATATATCCTTCAATTACTACCAGGTGTGGCCAGAAGTCATATCCGATGGCTCCCTGTACCGTACCACCAGGAGTAAAACTACTGTGACTTTCCAAAACATCGGAGACTGGGACCTCTCTCCAAGTTGCTGTGATGCTCACCTATGGTGGTGGCCCACAATATTGCAGAACTGTGATTTATTGCTGATCACAATGTAATGCCATTCATTAGCAGTCCATGCTTCTCAGCCATGCTAACAGTCCAAACATAGTGTCTGTGTTGTAGTGGAAATGGCAACCAATGTAGGAGATGGTAATTTCCTAGTCTACCTGCAGCTGGTCTCCAAACAATTTCGTGGGATGAGACAGAATATTGCAGGGGGTCCATTACTCTCGCTTGGATGGCAGGAGCAGGCATGAAGGGGTTACGGTGTTCTTGGTGCACAATATGGTCATCCTCCCATGTCGTGGTCAGACATGGTTGACCAGTACCTTGACAACAAATATGCCTGCCCTCACATCCCCATGCACTGCAACAACGCAACAATTACGCTCCTTTCAGAACTCTGTCAGGTGCTGGTAATGCCACCTCACATGAGCATGCAGAATCTCTATGTCCTTCACTCAGCATCTGACACTGTTCATGCACTTTATGTTCTGTATCAGGCCTTTTAAAAACACTAAACATGAACAACACTAATGCACTCTGTGGCTGTTCTATCTGTCACAAAGAATTCTAAGTCTACCCATTTACACATCTGCAGATGGTGTGTATGTACAAAGTTCCATTGACATTCAACCATGTGATATTCACTTCTTTTGTCAGGCAGAGTTCTTTGGATACTTGGATATATGATGGCAGATCATGGTACCCTTACGGAAATGGCAGCAATGGACAGGAAAGGACACCATGTGCACTCAGTGTGTATGCCTCGGGGCCTCATTCAACATGTTTAAGTGGCTATTCCAGCAGCCACTAAGGGAACAGGGTGCAACCAACTGCAGATTGTGGGACACATTGGAACATATGATGCTCGTCATCTGAGGTCACGCTTGGCTCATTACAGTGACTGGTAAAGAGGTCTGAAAAGACCAGCCTTATGTGTGGAGTTCCAAAGAAGCTCACAATTTGGAACATTATCCCCAGAGCTGATCATGGCTCTTTGGTTATGAGGTGAGTGGAGGGACTGCTAGGCTGTGACTTTCTCAACTTGCACCATTGGTTTGGGAACTGTAGGGCCTCCTAAATGCATCAGTGCACTACACACCAGAGGCTGCAACTAAGGTAGCAGACTGTGTGTGCGGTACACACAAGTGTTTTTTAGGTTAGGCAACTCTCCATTCAATCAAGATAATGATAGCTGTATGAAACTCAGAAGTATCAGTGTAAGATCAAATGAAATGCCCCCAAAGACGAGAGTATTAAAATCCTAATGGTTAACTGCTGAAGCATTCACAACAAACTGCCTAAGTTTGAAGTGGTCATAAAAAACAGTGAAGCTCATATAATATTATGCACAGAAAGCTGGTTGCAAACTGAAATCGACAGCAGTGAGATTTTTGGGGAAAATTTAAGTTATATCAAAAGGATAGCTAATGGGAATGGAGGTGGTGTATTCGTCACAGTACACAAGAAATTCTAAACTACCGAGATAGAAACTGAAGCTGCATGAGAGAACTGTTTTGGAAAGACTCTATCAGGGGTCAGCATAAAATGATAATTGGATCCTTCTACTGCCCACCAGACTCATCTTCTTATGTAGTGGAAAACTTTAAAGGAGCCTCACTTCACTTGTACGTAAGTTCCCCAATACATATTGTAATTATCTGTGGAGACTTCAATCATCCAACAATTTATTGGGCAAATAACAGTTTTGTTAGTCGTGGGTGTGATAAGACATCCTGTGAAACATTACTAAAAGCCTTCTCTTAAAACTGCCTACAACAGAGAGTTAGGAACCCCACCCATGATGGAAATATATTTGATCTAATGGCAACAAACAGACCTGACCTCCATGAGGATGTCCATATCAAAACTGGTATCAGTGACTATGATGCAATTGTGGCAACAATGATTACCAAAATACAAAGGATAGCTAAACTAAGTAGAAAGATATTTATATGTAAACTAGATAAAAAAATCAGTAATGTCATATCTCAATGAGAAACTTGAAATTTTCACACAGGTCAGGAGCACATAGAGGAACTGTGGTTCAGGTTTAGAAGAATAGTTAACCATGCACTTAACAGATATGAGGGTCATCCACAAAGTAAGTTCCATTTCTATTTCTATCCACGACAGTGCTATGATCGCAGTTCCGAGCCTGTGTGGCAGGTACTCTGACTCAAGGAGAAGACATGTACACCATTTTCAGATTGCTGCTGCCAACATGTGCTTTGTAGTGCTTCTTTATAATGTCAGTCATAATTGAAAATGCCGTCATGTGTGAAATCAGATCTGTGATTCGTTTTCTAAATGCAAAGAAAGTTAAACCAAAGGAAATTCATCGGTAAACCTGCGAGATTTACAGACAAGATGCTACAAATGATTCAATGATTGGAAGATGGGTCTGACTGTTCAATGAAGGATGATAATGCCTGACCTCACACGGCGAATGTGACCAAACAACTCTTGCGGGAAGTTCACTGGGATGCGTTTGATCATCCACCGTACAGCCTAGACCTTGCTCCTAGCAACTTTCATCTCTTTTTACACCTAAAATCTGTCCTTGGTGGTCAACACTTCAATGATGATGACGAACTGAAAGAACATGTTACCACATGGTTGAATACACAGGTGGGAACCTTCTATGAAGAAGGCATACAAAACCTTGTGCCATGTTATGACAAGTGCCTACAAAATTTCAGAAGCTATGTAGGAAAGTAGTTTAACAGTTATAGAGTTTTGTACAATAAATATTTTTTCTGTATCTGTACACATTTGTTATTTAACCAACGGAACTTACTTTGTGGACGACACTCGTATATACTCATAGAATGGTTCATAATCGGAGGGAACCTCCATAGCATACAATAACTCTAAAGAAACTGCTAAAGAAGTAGAGATTACTGCATAATAGGTGTAAAACAAAGCATAGGCCTGTAGACAGAGTGATGCTGAATGAAACACATTTTGCTGTCACAAGAGCAATGTCTGATGCCTTCAATGACTATTGTGACAGAATATTGTCAAATGATATTTCATAAAACCCAAAGAAATTCTGCTCATATGTAAGGGCTGTTAGTGTCACCAGAGTTAGTGTCTAGTGACTAGAGAATGAGATAGGAACTGAAACTGAGGAAAGTTTTTAGTGTCAGTCATGTTGAGAAACATCTGTAATAATTAAAATTGAATTAAGTTCCACAGCCCAATTGAATCTCTGTCAGATTCTATACTGAATTTGCAGCTGAGTCAGCACCTCTTCTCAACTGTAATCTATTGTAGATCCCTCGAACAAAAATCTATGCCAAGTACTTGGAAAAATGCACAGGTCTCACCTATCTACAAGAAGGGTAATAGAAGTGATCCATTGAACTCCAGTTCAATATCCTTGACATCAATTTGTAGTAGAACCTTAGAACATATTCTGAGCTCAAACATAATGAGATGTCTTGAACAAAATGGCATCCTTCAGTGCCAACTGTATGGATTCCGATAACTTCAGTCATGTGAAATCCAACTTGTACTTTTCTCACATGGCATACTGAAAGCTTTGGATGAAGGGAGTCAGGTAGATGCAGTATTTTTTGATTCCTGAAAAGCATCTGACTCAGTACCATGCCTACACTTACTGTCTAAAGTACAATCACATGGGGCATCAAGTGAAATTTGTGATTGAATTGAGGACCTTTTTGGTAAGATGGTCGCAGCATGTTATAAGGTTGCAGCATATTTTCTTGGATGGAGAGTCATCGTCAGATGTAGAAGTAACGTCAGGTGTGTCCCACGGACATGTGTTGGAACCCTTGCTGTTCACACTGTATATTAATGACCTAGCAGACTATATTAATAATAACCTGAGACTTTTTGCAGATGATGCACTTATCAGTAATGAAGAATCTCTGAAAGACACTGCATAAATATTCACTCAGATCTCGAGAACATTTCAGAGTGGTGCAGAGATTGGCAACTTGCTTTAAATGCTCAGAAATGTAAAATTGTGCTCTTCACAAAAGGAAAAGAACATACATCCTATGATTGTAATAGCAATGAATCACTGTTGTAATCAGCCAACTCACATAAATACCTGGTTATAAGACTTAGTAGAGATATGAAATGGAATGATCACATAGGTTCAGTCTTGCGTAAAGCATGTGATAGACTTTGGTTTATTAGTAGAATACTGGGGAAGTGCAATCAGTCTATAAAGGAGATGGCTTACAAATCACTCATGTGACCAGCTCTAGAATATTGCTAAAGTGCGTGGGACCTGTACCAAACAGGAACAACTGGGGATATTGAATATATACAGAGAAGGGCAACACAAATGGTCACAGATCTGTTGAATCCATAGGAGAGTGTCTCATAGATACTGAAGAAACCGAACTGGAAGACATTTGAAGATAGATGTAAACCATCCCAAGAAAGTCTATTAACGAAGTTTCAAGAACCGATGTAAAATGATGACTCTAGGAATATACTACAACCCCATTTGTATCACTCACATAGGGATCACGAGAATAAGATTAGAATAATTACATGCTCCATACATGAATGGAATGGGAAGAAACTCTTAACAGCTAGTGCAATGGTAAATACCCTCAGCCATACACTTCATGGTGGTTTGCAGAGTATAGATACACATGCAGATCATTTATATAAAATTTACCAGGTGTAAGCAGGACTCGCACTCTGTGGGTTCTGTAAAAACTTAGTCATGTGTGTAGATAGTTTATCCATCCTGGGAAACAAGAATCTCTACAGTTTTTGTCTGTTATATTGGTACTGGCAAGATATTAGTCCTGGGAATTCAATGACTTTCGTGTGATATAATTACAAATTAGAAATTTCCAGATCTTTTGGCTTTACTTCTTCTGTGAAACCTTGCTTCATGCCAAATTTAATGACTCTAAGTCAATAGGAACTCCACTATAGGTTTTGATGAGTGAGTTTGTGAGTACCAAAATACGTAGCATAAATGGCTGTATCTTTTAAATACACTGACTTACAAACTTAAACGTTTCACACTGCCAAGGAAAGATAGACCTTACTATGTGACATAAATTTCAACTGTATATGTCTATCTGTTCCTGAGAAAAAAAGGTTCAGAACAGTTGGACAGACAGATAGTCAGATAAAAAATGTCAAACAAATAATACAATTACAAATTAACAATATATTGATTTTTTCCCATTACTTGTTCTGTGAAACCTTGTTTCTTGCCAAATTTCATGCTTCTAGGTCAACATGAGTATGTTATAGGTTTTGATATGTGGGTTTGCGAGTATCAAAATATGGGATCTAAATGGTGGTATCTTTTGTTTGCATTGACTTAGAAGCTTAATTTTTTTACACTGCTGAGGGACCATAGATCTTAGTATGTGACATAATTTTGGACTCGGTATATCTAATGGTTCTTAAGTAAAAGGTTTTTAATGGTCAGACAGACAGACAGATGGACAACAAAGTGTTCCTATAAAATGAATGATAAGGGCTGGTGGGGTTGGGAAAATGGGGAGAGTTTGGAAAAGCTGACCAGAATCCAATGGCAGGGAAGTCTTACTGGATGGGATGAGAAGGAAAGGCCAATTATTGGGGACTGCATTGGATGAGATTTGAAAACCTGGGAGTTTAAAGGTGGAATATAGGGAAATAAGCATGATAGATCAACTCATGACCACAAGAACTAGCTACAAAGTTACAGTGTTCTCAGCCAGTCATCTAATTCACACTCCTATCCTGAATTGCATGTATTATGCAAGTGTCTCACTTTCTACTCTAAACCCACACATAATCATGCTGCTTTAGTGAAGGACCTATTTTCCTTCACACATAATGTCAACTGGAAATATCACTGTGCAACCCAATCACAAAACCTTCCAACAGGAAATCTGACTCTCCCTTGAATGTACAATTCCAATTTGACCTGCCACCACTAACTCAGCAACACTCCTTATAAGCCTTTCAAGATTTCGTAACATTCAGTATTGCTACACAACCCTTTCTCAGGTCCCTACAACATTACCCTAACCTGTCCTCTCCAGAATTCCAGGCTCTTCAGTCCGTAGAAACTGCTGACTCCATCATTATCCTCCCAGTGAAAAGCAATCTACTACTATGGTACTTGACCAATGGGAATATATAAGCAAGGTTCTACATCAACTGTTTGACACTTCTACGTACATCACCTATAGCTCCTTCCTTAAAACCTCAGACCCTCAAAGGGACTAATACCTCAATCCATAGAACTTGTTACCCCACCCAAACCACCTATCACTGCCTTTTACCTTCCTCCTGTCTGCCCCCAGTAGCTGAGTGGTCAGTCTGACAGAATGTCTACCTAATGGCCCGGGTTCAATTCCCGGCTGGGTCAGAGATTTTCTCCACTCAGGGACTGGGTGTTGTGTAGTCCTAATCATCATCATTTCATCCCCATCGATGTGCAAGTCGCCGAAGTGGCGTCAAATTGAAAGACTTGCACCTGGTGAACGGTCTACCCGTCGGCAGGCCCTAGGTCACATGACATTTACATTTACCTTCCTCCTAAAATCCACAAACCCAATGACCCTGGCCACCCCACAGTTGCTGGCTTTGAAGCATACAATGAACATATATCTGCCCACTCTGAGGGGCACACATTAGAGATAAAACAGTTCAGAGGCTTGGCCATGGGAACAATGATGGTTTCTTCCTATGCCAGCCTTTTCATGGGTCAGTTATAGGAGGCTTTCCTGGGATCCTTAAGCTTTCAGCCCATAGTATCATTTAGATACATTTGTAGAGTTTTGGTAGGTATTGAGTCCCATAAACCAACTTCTTACAGGTTAACGTCACAGTGCAAGTGTAAACACTCGACTCCTCCAACTCTCTGGTGAAGCAGACCCAAAGATCATAAATATAGCAAAGACATATACATAGGTATGCATGAAAGTACAGGTTATTACTGTACGATCGCTACACATTGATGACATCTTTGCCATATGGACTCAAGGTAGGCTGGCCTGTTAAAATTTTTGGAATCTCTAAATACATTCTGCCAACTAAATTTCACATGATCCTATTCTGTATCCCATGCCACTTTCCTTGATCTTGACTTCATCCTCGCCTAGGATCAGCTACACACTTCTCTTCACGTTAAATCTACTAACAAACAACAGTACTTACATTTCGACAGTTGTCATCCTTTCTGTATCAAAAGTTTCCTCCCATACAGCCTTGGAATTTGAGGCAAACATATTTGTTCAGGTGCAGGCTCTTTACACCAATACAATGCCATTCTCACCTCGGTCTTCACTGGATGTAATTATCCCACCAGCCTAGTTCAAAAGCAGATTTCCGAGGCTATCATATCCAGTTCTGGTACTGCTGACCCCTTCAAAATAACAGCTTAAGTATATATCTCTATTCACTCAGTGTTGTCCTGGTCTTGAATGTATTAATCAGCTAATTTGATAAGGCTATGACTTCTAAAATCATTCCCTGATATGAAGTGTATTCTGTCTAACATTTTGCCCACCACACCTAGAACAGCTTTATGATGGCCTCCCCCCCCCCCCCCCCACCCCCAATCTCCACAGTATCCTGGTCAGACACACTCCTTCTGCACCCTTTTCCCTCCTATTCCTGTGACCAGCCACCTGTAAGAATTTCCCATTCATCCTCCAACTGCCACCTATACCAGCCGTGTAACTAGCAAGACATACACTGTCACAGGGAGGCGACCTGTGAGTGACATGTCATGTACCAGGTGTTATAAACACTGTTTGGCCTTTTATGTTGGTAATACTTCCACCATGTTATTAGTTATGATGAACAGACATAGACAGAGGGTATATAACGGTAACACATAATATCCTGTTGCTGAGCATGCTTTACGACACGACAGTCATGACGTTGGTGCCTGTTTCACCACACATGCCATCTGGATTCTTCCCCCACGCAACAGTTTATCAGAATTCCACAGGTGGGAAGTGGCATTACAATACATCCTTGGCTCTTGCCGCACACCTGGCTTTAATTTACGTTAATATCTTTGCCTTCAGCACTTCTTCTCAGTAACTGTTCTTTTCTTCACCCACTTTTAGTTTTCTGTATCTTTTGTGCTCTGACTTGTCTACTTTTCCCAACCTTCCACCTCTACCACATAAAATACACTTAGCTTTCTGCTCTTATTAACTCTTGAATGATGTTTTGTAAGTAATCTCTGTCTTGCTTATTATCCTATATTCCAACTTTAAGCTCTCGGGTTTTCAAATCTTGTCTGGTGCAGTCCCCAACAATCAACAATCATGCCTTCCTTCTCATTCTGTGTCATTGAGTATTCCTCTGTCTCTTTGTAACTTGATCCAAACAACCTAAAATTTCTCTTGCTTAGGGTGGCAGTTAATGACTTTTCATAAAATGGTGGGGACCGTGTTTGACAAATTTTCTGTTACAATCCTGGTGTCATCTGTAAAACATGATAAATTTGTACTCAACACTGCTCACAGCTGCAGGTAGATTATTAGCATAAATCAGAAACAATAAAGGACCAAGGATAGAAACCTGATGGATTCTGATGAATAATGCCCTAGTCTGATGCTTCCACTACTCCCAATTTGCAGTTCACCTCTTTCAAAATTAGTTTAGCGTCCTGTTAGTAAGACAGGATTTTAGCATATTACTTAATGGGGCCATGATGTCCTATTACAAGGCTTTACCTAATATTAGTTGATGGACCACATAATCAAAGGTTTTAGTCAGATCACAGAAAACACCGGAGATGAACTGTTGTCACTTACGAACTCATAAGATATCCTTCACAATGTGAATTCATTTGATCAGTTGATATATTCTCTTGAAAACCAAATTGTCTTTTATTTAAAGTATTGAAGTGCCCCTGGTGTTTGACAGTCCTAACATGCAACACATCTTTGGCTATTTTTGGGAACACTGTAAGAAATGAAAACAATCTGTAATTTTTACATCTGATACATCCCCCTTTTTGGAAGGTGTTTAACAGTGACATATTTCATCATCGGTACATTGCTAAGTTAAGAATATTGCTCAATATTCTACATCATCAGAGTAGAGTTTCGGTAACTTGCTTGAGATATTGTCAAACCCAGATGAAAGTTTATTTTTTAATGTGACACTGGCACTCTTAAGATCTCCGGTGTTACAGGAAATAACACCACTTTATCAAAAGTAGTATGTGATGAGTGGGTGAATCAGGCAGGTCTTGCATCTGAGTCTTCCATAGGGATATGACTACTGTGGCAAGGGGTTTGGGGTGGCCATGGTCCCTATAACTGCTGCCAAGCCCCCCCCCCCCCCCAATCCTGCACATTCTCCCACACACTGACTGCACCTTTAGAGGTGCTAGCTACCCCTCCCCAACCTCTCCACTTACTTCCTGTTTCTTTCTGCCACTACTCACCCCACCTAACACAATCTCTCAGCTCAATTTACTTGCCAATATGCAATCCCGGCATCATGTGTTCAGCTGGCACAATGTAGCTGGATAGTTGTGTGTGTGTGTGTGTGTGTGTGTGTGTGTGTGTGTGTGTGTGTGTGTGTGTGTGTGAGGGGGAGGGGGTGAGAGGAGGTTAAGGACAATATAGGAAGGCCTGCCTCACTTTTATAACACTGGCCTTCTCCCTGCAGCTTCACCTGCATATGCATTTGACACGTACATTATGAAAAGGATAGACTTCTACTCAGCATATAGTGGAAATGTTGAATCATAGACAGGTTCTGTTTGTGACTCATCTTCACTGTATGGCGAGTAGTAATCTATTCTTTTCATTATATTGTCATTATTCTATCCTGAATTTTCCATAGTTTGGTAAATATACTGCACACATCTTCTCCCCCCCCCCCCTCTGTTCATATCCTCCTCCTCCTCTCTGTGCCTATCTTCTCCTATCCCCTCTTTTCTTTTCCACCTGCCCACTACCCCCCTCCCCTTACCTTTCACCTAACTTTTCCTGCATCTCCCCCCCCCCCCTCTCACCTCTCTTTCTGTCCATCTCCTCCTCCCCTCTCTGTGCACATCTCCCGCTCCTCCTCTCAGTGTCTGTACCCTCCTTCCCCTTCTCTCTGACTGCCTCCTCTGCTCCCTTCTACCTCCATCTACTCCACGCTCTCTTTGTCCATCTCCTCTGCCCCCCTCTCTTCTCCTCTCTGCTCTCATTATCCATCTCATTCTCTCCTCCCTCTCCATCCCCTCCTCAATCTTCTTTCTGTCCATCACCTCCTCCCCCCCTCCACCCCCACCCCGCCGTCACTCTCTCTCTCTCTCTCTCTCTCGTTCTCTCTCACCTTCTCCCTCTTCTCTGTATGACTGTCTCCTCTTCCCACCTGTTTTTTGTAACCTCTCATGCTCCACCACCCCCTCCCCCCTCACTATCCACGTGCTCACCCATCTATCTTTGTTCAGCTGTGCCCATCTATATGTGTAGCCCTGCAAAGCATGCCTGTACACACACCACATACCTATTGTGCAGGATAGCCTACAATCAGGAGTAGAAAATAATTTTTGCCTGTATCTCTGCTCCTATGGGAACTAGGAAGTTCTAACCTCACAGTGCTGATTCTCATACAGCAAGCAGTATGTGAACCAGTTGCAGTCAAAATCAATCTAGTGGTATAGGAGGAGATACTGGACATATACTCTTACAGACATATATTTATATACAGGGTGGTCCATTGATCATGACCGGGCCAAAAATCTCATGAAATAACGTCAAACAAAAAAACTACAAAGAACACAACTTGTCTAGCTTGAAGGGGGAAACCAGATGGCACTATGGTTGGCCCGCTAGATGGCGCTGCCATAGGTCAAATGGATATCAACTCTGTTTTTTAAAAATGGGAACCCAGATTTTTTATTACATATTTGTGTAGTATGTAAAGAAATCTGAATGTTTTAGTTGGACCACTTCTTTCACTTTGTGATAGATGGTGCTGTAATAGTCACAAACATATGGCTCACAATTTTAGATGAACAGTTGGTAACAGGTAGGTTTTTTAAATTAAAAATACAGAACGTATGTATGTCTGAACATTTTATTTCAGTTGTTCCAATGTGATACATGTACCTTTGTGAACTTATCATTTCTGAGAATGCATGCTGTTATAGTGTGATTGCCTATAAATACCACATTAATGCAATAAATGCTCAAAATGATGTCCGTCAACTCAATGCATTTGGCAATATGTGTAACGACATTTCTCTCAACAGCGAGTAGTTCGCTTTCTGTAATGTTTGCACAAGCATTGACAATGCGCTGATGCATGTTGTCAGGCATTGTCGGTGGATCACAATAGCAAATATCCTTCAACTTTCCCCACAGAAAGAAATCTGGGGACGTCAGATCCGGTGAACGTGTGTGCCATGGTATGGTGCTTCGATGACGAATCCACCTGTCATGAAATATGCTATTCAGTACCGCTTCAACCGCATGCGAGCTATGTGCTGGACATCCATCAAGTTGTAAGTACATTGCCATTCTGTCATCTTGTAGTAACATCGGAAGGACATTTCGTAGGAAATCAGCATACATTGCACCATTGAGATTGCCATCGATAAAATGGGGGCCAGTTATCCTTCCTCCGATAATTCTGCATCATACATTAACCCGCCAAGGTCACTGATGTTCCACTTGTTGCAGCTATCGTGGATTTTCCATTGCCCAACAGTGCATATTATGCCGGTTTACGTTACCACTGTTGATGAATGATGCTTTGTCGCTAAATAGAACTCGTGCAAAAAATCTGTCATCGTCCCATAATTTCTCTTGTGCCCAGTGGCAGAACTGTACACGATGTTCAAATTCATCACCATGCAATTCCTGGTGCATAGAAATATGGTACGGGTGGAATCGATGTTGATGTAGCATTCTCAACACCGACTTTTTTGAGATTCCCGATTCTCGTGCAATTTGTCTGCTACTGATGTGAGGATTAGCCATGACAGCAGCTAAAACACATACTTGGGCATCATCATTTGTTGCAGGTCGTGGTGGACATTGCACATTTGGCTGAACACTTACTGTTTCCTTAAATAATGTAACTATCCGGCGAACGTCCGGACACTTGGATGATGACATGCAGGATACCTAGCAGCATACATAGCACAAGCCCGTTGGGCATTTTGATCACAAAAGCCATACATCAACACGATATAGACCTTTTCTGCAATTGGTAAATGGTCCATTTTAACACGGGTAATGTATCACGTAGCAAATACCGTCTGCACTGGCAGAATGTTACATAATGCCATGTACTTAAACATTTGTGACTATACAGTGCCATCTATCACAAAGCGAAAAAAGTGGTCCAACTAAAACATTCATATTTCTTTATGTACTACATGAATATGTAAAAAAAAATGGGGGCTCCTATTTTAAAAAACGCAGCTGACATCCGTTTGACCTGTGGCAGTGCCATCTAGTGGGCCAACCATAGCGCCATCTGGTTTCCCCCTTCAAGCTAGATGAGTTTCATTCTTTGTAGTTTTTTCGTTTGATGTTTATTTCATGAGATATTTGGCCCGGTCACTACCAATGGGCCACCCTGTATATATTCCTGCAGCTTCACCCAGGTTAGCATTTGAGACTGATATGCTGCACACACTTCCTCCACCCCCCTCTCATTGTCTACCTCTTCATCTCCCCTCTTCTTAGTCCACCTCGTCTTCCCACCTCTATCTGCCCATCTCTTCCACATCACTCTCTCTGTCCATCTCCTCCTACTCACTCTCTTTGTCCATTTCCTCTGCCCCCTTTATCTGTTATCTGACCATATATTCCTCCTCCCACCTCTGTCCTTTCCTCCTCCACCACTCTCTGCCCATCTCCTCCTTCACAAATGGTTCAAATGGCTCTGAGCACTTTGGGACTTAACTTCCGAGGTCATCAGTCCCCTAGAACTTAGAACTACTTAAGCCTAACTAACCTAAGGACATCACACACATCCATGCCCGAGGCAGGATTCGAACCTGCGACCGTAGCGGTCGCGCGGTTCCAGACTGTAGTGCCTAGAACCGCTCTGTCACCCCGGCCGGCTCCTCCTTCACTTATCTCTGCCCATCTCATGCGCTCCCCTCTGCACATCTCCTCTTCCCCCTCTTGCTGTATGTTCCCTTCTTGCCCCTCTCCATCCATCTCCTCTGCCCCCTCTATGTCCGTCTCCTCCTCCTCCAAACACTCTTGGGCCATCTCCTCTCTCTCTCTCTCTCTCTCTCTCTCTCCCCTTCCTCTCCCCTCCATCTTCTCCTCCTTACTCTCTCCGTCCATCTCATCTACCCCTCCCTCTCTATTCATTCCATCCTCATCCCTCTATCTGTCCATCACATTCTCCTGCCCCTCTCTCTGTTCATCCCCTCTTCCCCCTTTCCCTGTCAGTCTAATCCTCACATATTTTTCTGTATCCACCTCATCCTCTCTCAGTAGCCATTTCCTCTCTGCTCTACCATGCCCATTCACACATGTGACTCTGCAAGGCTTCCTGATTCTAACCTCACAACACACATGTTGTGCACGGCAGCATACATGTCAGGGGTAGAAAACCCTTTTATTCCCATATCTCTGCTTCCATGAAAGTAGGACTTTCTAACCCCACAGTGCTGATTGTCATAGGGTAGTGTGGATATTAAATTTGGTTTAGGAGAATATGCTAAACATATACACATACATCCTGATTTATATGTATAAAGAAGGAAGGATTGCATATCCTGTTGATTTTGTTGCCTGATTGATCAATTTCATCGCTTTAGCTTTTTCAGTCACCTTGTTTAGAATCTTACAATTCATGTTGTAGAAGTTCTTTTGTTTAGTAGCGTTATTTTAAAATCTGCATTCATTGTATTGTTCTCGTTTCCTTCTACAGGACATTTTGATGCCAAAACTGATCCATGGCTCTCATGTAATTATTTGTTGTGTAGTTTGTAGATTCTTCTTGAGAATTTATTTTGAAGCAAAAATGCAATTTCATTACTTTCTTTCTTTCATTCTTTTCGTTGCTGCTGCACTCAGGATTTTGCATATGTATATTATTTCAAGTGTGTGATAAAATGCCCTTTCTGTTGCTGCAGTTGCCATTTATCAGAGGTAAAGTTGGATGTACCAGTTGTCTGTGTGTTGTATAAGCTATGTTCTGTGTATGACTGTATTTTAATTTTTTGTGTATAATATTTTTTTCAGATAGAAGGTGGGAACAGTCCAGCATTTGCCTAAATGAGTATGGAAACCACCTGAAAATCACACTCAGGCTGTCTGGTGGACCAACCATGTTCAGTAATTTACCATATGGGTTTGATCCTGGTGTGGCTGAGCTTCCTGTCTCATAACCTAGTGTGTTGTGCATTATGTTATATGAGCAGGCATATGCAGTTTCATCACTAAACATATTACATTTAGATATTGGTATCAGGTTCTTAATAAATAGGTGCCCAATCAACTTCCTGAGGGTAGAGTTTAAACTTCTGAATTGTAACATCATTTGTGAGTCTGCTTGTTCACCAGTAGCGTCCCACAGCATCTGAGATATGCTGTGGGTAGTGACTCAACATTTACCCATCCTGGTCAGAAAGGCAACTTTTGACCTGTACAACAGAAATGTTGTCAGTTTTGTCACTGTCTACAAAGATGTTGTCAATTAGTGTTCTGGAACTGGCAGTGATTCTGGCAGAGAAATTAACTACCACTACTAGGTTAAAAGAACACATCAGGTGTTAAAGATCAGCATAATGATGTGGGCCTGTTAGAAAATTTATGTTAAAATGACGAAGAACTACTCTATTCATTGGTTTTGATTAAAAGATGCATCAGCAGATGATCTATTTCATACAGTACAAGAGTTTCCAGAAGGGACTTTACAAATGGCCACAATTATTACAGTGGAAAAAGTCCACCATTTCAATTGCACATGGCTCAAAGTGTTGCTCTGGGCATTATTCCTGATGTCAAGTGCTGTGAAAGGGCACAAAAATTTCTAGTCCTCCTTCCCTCATATCATTTCTATAGGTTACGCTGCTGGAGTATAGTTTGAAATCTGGAGAGAGCTGGTGGTGTAAATGACAAAGTGCTCTTTGAAACATACAACATCAGCATCAGCATCATTTATCCCTTTTGAGTCCTCCAAGAAAAGAGAAATTTGATCTACTTTACTTGAGAGTCATTTTAGACTTTGGTGGAAAACTTTCACTCCTTTGATATTTTGTGAGAATGCATATGTTCGCCCAAAAATGATCTGAAGGCTTCAAAACAAATGGCTTATTGTTAACTGTTTCATTTAGGGTATTTCGAGCCTGTAAAT
The DNA here is from genome assembly GCF_023898315.1 of Schistocerca nitens. NCBI lineage: Eukaryota > Metazoa > Arthropoda > Insecta > Orthoptera > Acrididae > Schistocerca > Schistocerca nitens. The sequence continues at coordinate 721,104,363 of NC_064618.1, forward strand.
TATCAGGATCAGATTGCTGGAGCCATTCAAGGGGGGATATGTTTTGTTTGTGGTGATTTTTTTATTTTCTTCTTCCATAATCACTGCATTTATAAGGGTACATAGTGCTTTCTTTTCCTGAACTGTAGGTGCCTGCTCATGCATAGACACTAATTTTAAAAAAAGAAGAAGCTGAATGAACATCAAGAGCTCAGATGGAAACTCATTACTAAGCAGTGATAGGAAGGTGGAAGAGGAAATAGATGATGATGATGATGAAGTAAGCGATGTGATACTGTGAGAAGAATTTTGCAGAATACTGGAACATAATTCACCTGGGGTAGATCTCACTCCCTTCAAACTGTTAAGATTCTTGTGAGAACCATCTATGACAAAACTGTTTCAGTTGTTGTGGAGATCATACAAGACAGGAAAAATATTATCAATAATCAAGACAACTGTAATAATGCCACTATCAAAAAAAGCTACTGACATGTATTACTCGAAAATAAGTTTAATAAGTCATGGCTGCAAAATACAAACTTGAATCATTTACAGAATAATTTAATAACTGGTAGATGTTGATGATCAATTTCTAGCATATTCAGTTGCTGGAAAAGCTTCTGACAGTGCTGAGTGGAATATGTTAATTGAAATTCTGAAGTTACCAGGAATAAGAAAATAAGGTGTGCAAAAGGTCTATCTACAACTTCTACAGACATCAGAATGTAGTTGTAAGAGTCCAAGAATGTGAAGGGAGGCAGTAGTTAAGAAGGAAGTGAGAGAGGGATGCAGCCTTTCCTGATTGTTATCAGATCTGTACATGAAGTACATAAAGAAAACCAAGGTCAAATTTGGGAATGGAATTTTAAAGTCCATTAGACAAAAAATAACATTTGACATTTGTTGATGGCTTGTAATCCTGTTAAAGGCAACCTAGGATTTGTCAGATCTTGTCAACAGAAAGGGATAGTACCTAGAAAAGTGGTTAAAAGTTTAAAAGCAATAAAAACAGATCTAGGGTAAAATCGAGTGTAGTTATATTAAATCAAATCATGATCAGGAAATTAGATTAGGAAGTGAGACATGAAAAGGCGTACATGGATCATAGGCAGTGAAGACAAAAGACAAACAAACTTCTGAATCAAGCTGCTACAGAAGAATGCTAAAGATTCGATTAGTAGCTTAGTTAATGATGTTGTACTCAGTCAACCTGAAGAGAAAAGAATTTTTGGCACACCTTAAATAAAAGAAGTGATAGGTTCGTAGCTCACATTCTGGAACATCAAGGAAGAGTTAATCCGTTAATGTAGGGAAGTGTCAGGCATGAAAATTGTAGAGGGAGACTATGGTTGTACAACAAATTATGCTTAAGAGCAAAAAATTACCATCTCAAGATTATATTTGTAACACTGTGAAACAAAACTGTAAGATAACATGCAAAATTGACCTGATTCATATACAGTACATTCTCATAGGATCATATAAAATTATTATTATGCCTATGGAAGATTTCAGTGATTCACTTTTACAACTCTTTCCCATCATGAATGTGTAAGACACTTTAGCGTCTTAACATTCCGTCTCTCTCCCTACCTGTACACTGCTATCCCTTCCCCTACCCCACCCTCTTCAGATTGCTGCTTGAATCCCACATGATGTTGCATTCTGGCCCGAGATGCTGGCATTGGTGTCCGTGTCCGTGTGTGTGTGTGTGTGTGTGTGTTTTTACTGACAAAGGCCGTGGCCAAAAGCTGTATGCGAGTGTCTTTTAATCGTGTCTGTCTGCCACTTGACGTGTCTTCTTTACAGTAATTAGCAGTCTAGCTTTTCCTAGATTGTTGATATTCCTACCTGGAGTTTCCATTGTTTGATTAACATTTGAATGTTGGCAAGTAAGCAATTTAAGTAATGTGTGTCACCATATTGTCGCATACAAACCTTGTTCCAGCAAATGACAGTGCCATCCTGTAACTTGTCACTGTACCATCAATGAAGTAGTCATCATAGTCACATAGCTCTGCTTCTAGAGTGGCAGACACTTGTTGTTCCTCTCGAAGCTGATTTCGCACCTCCTCCAGTTCGCGTTCTGTTTCATCTAGCTTTTGCCCAAGAAACTCTATCATCTGAAACAGCACACATTCACTATTGTAATGTGGACATGATCATACAGTGCAGAAAGGCCCATTCAGATTAATGAAAAAGTTGAATTTCCAAATTACTAACTAGCAGGAGACGCTTAGAATACTGGAGAAGAGGTTCACCAACATCACTAACTTGGCAGATAAACACTTATTCTTGTCAGAAGGACAATACAATTCGTAGAAGAATATTGGACATATTCCACCACAGAAACTTAAATTGTTTTTGTTACTGTGCTGTTGTAAACATTACTAAACACAAAGCATGCAAGAACGGAGAGTTATCAAAAAGAAAGAAAAGAATAATATTTGAAAACAGAATGCACAAGTCCACTAGAGAGAGAGAGATGTGAAATACTAAAGCAAATACACATAAAATTTCATCACAAAGTTTCATGAGACTAGACTGGAAGCAGTTTTAATGAAGACAATAGCAGCAGAAGCAGTAGCAGCTGCAACAACAGAGAGGAACTTGAGAAAACTATCTAAAAACAAAGAATAAATACTGAGAGAATAAACAAGTGTGAACAATGGATACACTTTTTCCAAATAGAATTTTGTGAAGCAACGTGCAACATGCTTGGAAGGCAATGTGGCTGGCCTTTTTGCAGTGTAGTAGTTATACCTATAGCTCCAAAATTATGAAGGAGGAACACTTGACTGTGAATCTCATAGCTGCACCTGGAGAAGCAAAGGTAGAATTGGAGCAAGTGAGAGCGGTAGTTGGTAGTGATACAATTAGGAGTGGGTTAGAAGATAGAACTTCATGACCAGAACTGCCAAATCTCTCATGAAGTTTATGAGATATTGCAAGTCTGCTAGCTTTAGTCTAGATGTCTCGAACAGTTTTGGTGCTCTAGAAACTGTGGAAAAAAGTATCCACAATCAGACAACAGGGTAAACAGTGCATTTCGGGGGTAATAGTAAGCATGAAACAAAAAGACAGGGAATGTCCTTCTCCTAGGTATTATTAGTCATAGGAGGGGAAGGCCAAAATTTGTCCAAAAATTCCTGAGTAATGAATACCACGTAATTTCTATCTTTATGCCCAGTGCAAGACCCAGAGATGTCACCTGTGAGTTGTGCTTCCTGGGGAGATATTTTGACAAAGAACTTAATGTAGCATATTTTTTTCTTTTTGTTGGTGTGGTTGGGGGAGGGGGGGAGGGGTGGGAGGGGAGGCAGGTACAGATTGGACTACAATAACAACTACTTAGCTAAGAATGATGACAGTCACATAAATGAGAACACTGTTGCACTAATGTGAAGATTGTTTCACTCTCTGAGAGAAGCAACAAACTTTGGATGAAGCTTTCTGTGAAACATGTAAGTGCAGTTTTTCAGGATTCACACAAGAAGAAGGGGCAGTCACACATGGCTATGACCGATGTGTTGCCTCTCCTATGGCCACACCATGCATGGTATGGTCTACATCAGAATTTTATTAAGTAAGAGGTTAACTGGACAATTAATTTCCAGTAGAATTCAATGTAACTACTCATTCATTCTGTTCTCTAGATCCCATCAAATAAGGAGAATCTTCAGGGATGTGAAATGATTCAAGGTGCACAATACAAGAAGTCAAGTAAAGCACAGAAACATAATAAATACACTGTATTAACAATACACTAACTAAAAATAAATTACAACTAGTATTACTCATATCACAGTGACTATTGTAAGAATCACTTATAGTTACTTTAGCATAAGCATATTAAGAGAAAATGGCTGATTTGGGGGAAAAAAGATCACTGTTTCTTTACTTAAACTACTCAGATGCTGTTCAACTGTAATACTTCAAGCAAGGAATAAACAGTTTTGATAATTTGTGTTCCCAGGAACATGGTGGAGATAATCAATTTCATTCATTTCTAAATCAACTTCATAATTTTTGTAAAGGACTGATTGGAGTCAATACCTGATAAGTTATGGGCCCATAAGAGATTACTGAATTTTCCACACCCATAAAGCAGGAGAGTGTGTTTTATCTAGAGGGTAATGTACCTAGGAGCACACGATATTTCTTAGTTGATACTTCAGTCCAGTGACTGAGTTTATAATCTCACTTGAAGGAATGGACAGTAGAGACAGCCATAGGCAGTTTCAATAATTTTTGTTGTTGTTAGATACGAGGTTTTGTTTTTCATGGCATTTGCGAATATTTAATGTTTCACGCATTTAAGAGCTGTATAATAGATTAAAACTATTTGGAATAAATTGTTAATTCTTCATCTATCTACAGAATTTAATGGTGAGTAAAATGTTATACATTTTTAGAACTATTTGTATAACCCGATTTTCGTCGTACACTTTCTTGTACCTTGAAAAGTCTTTTACCATGGAATGTGTGATACGTGCAAATGTAATGAGTTCCTTTAATGTCTTAACAATTTTATCTTTCTTGAAAATGCAAATTTGTGTTACTGTCAAATAGCTTTGTCTTCAAAATGTATTGAACTTGATAATACTTATGCTTAATTTTACTAAGTTAACTGATTACTGGCATGTAGCAGGGTAGTGATGTAACAGATAGACTATTAAATACTGATTTTTTTTTTGAACAAACAATGGAAAATCCAGGATGGAATGTAACAATATTATCAGAAGGAAAGTTTTCACTCACCATATAGTGGAGATGATGAGTCGCAATAGGCACAACAAAAAGATTTTCATACTTAAAGCTTTTGGCCAATGGCCTTTGTCAACACACACACACACACACACACACACACACACACACACACACACACACACACACACACACTGCAGTGTGTGTGTGTACATGTGCCTATTGTTGACAAAGGCCATTGGCCAAAAGCTTTAAGTGTGAAAATCTTTTTGTTGTGCCTATTGTGACTCAGCACCTCCGCTGTATGGTGAGTGGCAACTTCCCTTCTCGGATTATTTTTTCTTGTAATTTCTGCAAGTGACTTCAGCACATAAAACATGAATGCCATAATTTAAAAACTGAATAAGAAAATATATTAAACTTTTATCAGAGGGATGGTTAGTGGTGAAAGTCTGATAAGTGTACCAACCATCTTTCAGAAACTGATAAATCAAGATCGATAGTGTCTACATGGTATGAATTATCATCGTTTGTTTTTCCTTTGAGACACCGTATTTTATGTGTGTTCGGCACATTGGTATTGTATTTCTGTTGAGAAATATTCAAGGTTTATTTGCTCAACTAACTGAATGTATCTAAGGTGCCGGTAGCTTTGAGTGGGCAACCACTGTTGAATTTTGAAAGGCCATCTTGTGTGGCTAATTACAACGATTGGAAATATATGGCTGAAATGTACCTAAACGTCAAGGACTATGGAGAACAATGGATAAATAAGACCAATCGATACTTCCTGTTGGCTTTGGCAAATGACATCATATCAAGCCATTATGGGAAATAGAGTCCCGCAAAGAACTTCTGACTGCCACACTAATTGCATTGCCTGACATACATCGCAAAAGCTCGGCTCCGCCCATGGCCACAGGAAAACAAAATGTCTTAACTTTTTTGTGTGCTGTATAGAGCTTGTATGTATTTAAACATGCAGTTAAGAATAGCTAAACTTGTCGAATAGTCACATGCTCCCTTTCAGAGGTGGTCACTGCTACACGTAGTGCCGGGTTCACACATGCAACTAACGTGACACCACAGCTTGTGGTTTTCTGTAGTGGTAGCGTCAGCTATGTTCATACAATACACCACAAATTCTACGTAGTTGCACAACTTTTATCACAACATCAACTGAAAACATATGTTATGTTATAGTGCAGGTTATGGCATTAGAGCTGTGACAAGAGTTAAATATGAGGAAGACGAAACCCAATTGTTTCGTGCAGGGGTAAATCATGGGCACAAACACATTTACAAAAGAAATAACATTCAAAGACAAAAATGCTGTCTGCTATGGCAAAGTAAACAACAACTGGCATGTAAATATCATTTTCAGACACACCACCCCTCGAAGAATCTTGATGTATTTGTTAATGCAGGCATTTCTAATAACTAATTTTTAGTTTAACAGCTGCCACGCCACACTCCTAGGCTATTTCCCATGTATAATCCACAATTAATACAGTGATTGGTCTCACAAATCACAAAGTTTATATGACTCGCTTTCTTTGGTAACTCATTAAATTTATTTATTTGTCATCCCAAAATCTTTCAAGATTATGGGATAGGCCTACATCATTGGTTTGCAAAACACAAGTTTTATTCTCGTAGTTATAGAACCTGTGGAAGTGTACCTGCCAACTGCTGTTTCGACATTTTTGTAATAAAATGAAAATACGCTGAAATTGAATAGAGCACAGCAGCAATTACTCTACAATAACTGTGTTCAAAATACAGCTACCAGGGAGCAGTGGTAAAAGGGAAGTGGTGTAACAAAGAACAATGAAGATGAATGTTTTATGGCATGACCAAAGTTGCATCTCTTAAGTTGCACAACTGAAAACTGGGAATTCACACATGCAACTGCAATGTAACTGCAGTATACAACTAGCTGTGGCAACACTTTTGTTGTGTGTATAGATCTGGCTTAAGAGATGTTGTGTCATGTACTGTGAGGCATGCCAAGCCCTTAGGTGCTACACAAACACAATTTCAAAATGGCGTGAAAATGTAAACAGCAAATGCAGCCTGTTAGAAATTTTTAATAATAAGTATTGAATCCAACAGAACAACCATGGGAGATGGAGGTTTTGGTGAGGATAAAGTAAATTCTAAAATAACAATTGCAAAATAATGATAGTAGAAAAATTGACAAAAAGGAACAACCTTGAGAAACATGATACAGCTTTAAGTTAAAACCAAAAAATAAGTTAAAACCAGAAAATTAGCAGAAACCAACTGCAACTCAATGTAAAAGACAAATATTGATACAGAAATCCAAAATCAGATGGCAGTACAAAATGCCAAAAGGTGATAGCAATAGACGTAGCCAAAAAATAATGAAAACAAACAAAAGGTGGTATCAACAACATCAATTGACCTGTATTGCTCAATTTAAAAGACTGATACCAATGCAGAAGCCCAAAAGTTTACACAACAGAAAGAACATTAACAATACAAAGAATCAAACTTCCCAAACATAAAATTTTTCATGAAAGAACTATCGATACTCATGAACAGAAATAACACCGATGAACAAAAAAAGTGGTTGAACATAGTAAAATAACGCAATTTAACAACCAATTAAAAAACCAAAATAATAAAAACACAAAACTAAACTTTCTAAAAAAAATGAACAAGGGCATACATGAAACAAACCCAAACCAAAGTTATCCCCTTTCCTGCTCAAAAAGACAGATTGTCAGTGACTCAAATTAACCTTACAAGACAGGGCCTATATATTTTCCCCACAAGCCCCGTAAAATACGTAACCTGATGAACACTCTTCTGCCAGCAGTATTCATCAAAATAAGTATGCATGACGGAATAGCTCCTTTGCCTCCTCCCAATAACAGACCTGAGAGGCCCCAATATTCTTAAATAGCATTGGTACAGTATGCAGTCTCATAGTCCTTAAATTCAATGTTGTGGTTCACAGGGTGATAGTGGCCCTTACTGCCCGACCCCTTATAGACTATTTGTCCCACATTGAGAATGATCACTGGAAATTTATGACAATCGCGAAATATATAGGAATGTTTGCCAACATCCTAAAAGTAATGACCACACCATAAATACAATATAACTGAGAGAACGACTACAGTTAATATAAGCAAGCATTGCCATTTAACACCTATATTCTTTTATAATTTCTGCTTCAACAATATTTTCAATCTGTTTCAAATATTGTTGGCAGGAAAAGAGAGATCAGACATAAAATTTTCCTTTGCATATATAATACGAGGGTGTGCTGGAATGTAATGCCTCCGGATTTTTTATTCTGATCTCAAAATCGGTTGAGGTATTACATGTCATGTACACTACTGGCCAATAAATTGCTGCAACAAGAAGAAATGCAGATGATAAACGGGTATTCATTGGACAAATATACTATAAATGACATGTGATTACATTTTCACGCAATTTGGGTGCATAGATCCTGAGAAATCAGTACCCAGAACAACCACCTCTGGCCATAATAACGGCCTTGATACGCCTGGGCATTGACTCGAACAGAGCTTGGATGGTATTTACAGGTACAGCTGCCCATGCAGCTTCAACACAATACCACATCGAGAGTAGTGACTGGCATATTGTGACGAGGCGGTTGCTTGGCCAACATTGACCAGACGTTTTCAACTGGTGAGAGATCTCGAGAATGTGCTGACCAGGGCAGCAGTCGAACATTTTCTGTATCCAGAAAGGCCTGTACAGAACGTGCAACATGCGGTCGTGCATTAGCCTGCTGAAATGTAGGGTTTCGCAGGGATTGAATGAAGGGTAGAGCCACGGGTCGTAAAACACCTGAAATGTAACGTCCACTGTTCAAAGCACCATCAATGCGAACAAGAGGTGACCGAGACGTGTAACCAATGGCACCCCATACCATCATGCTGGGTGATACACCAGTATGGCAATGACGAATACACGCTTCCAAAGTGTGTTCACCTGATGTCGCCAAACACGGATGCGACCATCATGATGCTGTAAACAGAACCTGGATTCATCATCCGAAAAAATGACGTTTTGCCATTCGTGCACCCAGGTTCGTCGTTGAGTACACCATCGCAGCCACTCCTGTCTGTGATGCAGCGTCTAGGGTAACCGCAGCCATGGTCTCCGAGCTGATAGTCCATGCTGCTGCAAACGTCGTCGAACTATTCGTGCAGATGGTCGTTCTCCCCATCTGTTGACCCAGGGATCGAGACGTGGCTGCACAGTCCGTTACAGCCATGCGGATAAGATGCCTTTCATCTCGACTGCTAGTTATACGAGGCCGTTGGGATCCAGCACGGCGTTCCATATTACCCTCCTGAACCCACCGATTCCATAGTCTGCTAACAGTCATTGGATCTCGACCAACGCGAGCAGCAATGTCGCGATACAATAAACCACAATGGCGATAGGCTACAATCCGACCTTTATCAACGTCGGAAACGTGATGGTACGCATTTCTCCTCCTTACACGAGGCATCACTACAACGTTTCACCAGGAAACGCCGGTCAACTGCTGTTTGTGTATGAGAAATCGGTTGGAAACTTTCCTAATGTCAGCACGTTGTAGGTGTCGCCGCCGGCGCCGACCTTGTGTGAATGCTCTGAAAAGCTAATCATTTGCATATCACAGCACCTTCTTCCTGTCGGTTAAATTTCGCGTCTGTAGCACGTCATCTTCGTGGTGTAGCAATTTTAATGTCCGGTAGTGTATATTACTCGATGGACATCCCAATTTTCTGATGCAAGTTGTAACCCTCCGCAGTCAGAGAGTTTTGAATTGTAGCGTGTAAGATGTTGACATGCAACATAATTCTGTCAGTGCATGAGAGACCTTCAGAAAACTGAAAGTAATTTGAAGAGTTCAGCCTCACATTCAGAATGACAGTTCCAGACTACACACGAGTGCTGCGACATCTGCAACAATGTGACGCCTTGGGTTTACTGTCATCTATCATACCCCATTGGTCCCGACTTGGTCCTATCTGAATTTCATCTGTTTCCAGAACTTAATGAACACCTTCGAGGACTTCACTGTAACTGTGATGAAGCGTTGTAAGCAGAGGTGAGATTGTAGCTCCACTAACAAAGTCGAACCGTCTACAGTGCCAATATAAACAAGATGGTCCCTCGTTGACAGAAATCTGTTCATCCCCAGGGTGACTGTGTTGATAAATAAATATGTAGACATGAAGAACAGAGATGTAGAATGTTAATGAAGTCCGTTTTATTTAAAAAGTTTTAAGAGCTTTCAAATACAAAATTCAGAGCCATTACTTTTCGGCTCATCCTAGAATTTTAACACGTGACTGCCGCAAGCATAGTTTCACCACAGGGATGAAGCTCTGCAGTTGATTCCGGCGGCTACAAGAGTCAGACATGCAGTTCTGCTGTGGCCACTAGTAGCCACAAGGCAGTCAACATGTTAAATTCCTGAGACTGAAGAAGATTTAGTCATTTGTTCTGTTTTTCCGTCGTTCCTTAGTTGTTTCAAAATTCGTAGAGGTGTGTTCCGTCTATGAACTAATTGAAGGCAGTTTGTTTATTGCCATACGCGTTTCGCTTCTTTTATTTGTGAAGCTTCTTTAGTGGCCAGTAAAACATCTCTCTTTTTATACATACATTAACTATATTGTAGTTACAATACGTTACTGTGTTACATTTTGTAATGTATTTTTTTATGTTGAATCAGTTCGCTGTTACAATTTCCGGCGCTGTTAGCTCATCTGTCTTGTCCTGGAGATGTGTTCATTGGTCTTCATGCTCCAGTTGGCCGATTTCCGGCGTTCTTTCACCCACGTTTGATTCAACACATCGCATACATCACTAGCACTTTACATTTTGTGTTGTGTTTTCGGCGTTTAGTGTTGCCAATTGTCGATGTGTGTGTGTGTGTGTGTGTGTGTGTGTGTGAGAGAGAGAGAGAGAGAGAGAGAGAGAGAGAGAGAGAACGAGGGGAGAGGACATTAATTATTTATTGTGGTTAAGTTTTGAATCTCTGTTTGTTGTTGTTTAAGTGGCCAACATGATCAGAGAGTTGTTTATATGGATTTGGTCATTGAGTACCTTCTTTTTCATTGCAATGGCTCTTTGTATGTGAAAGTTATCTTGTAATGTCAGGAGCCTTTTGTTGTGATTATTCACTCTAATAGCTGCCATGTCATGATCCATACTGGATGGTTCATGTCCATGTTTTATTAATTAAAAGAATTGCCTTCAATTAGTTGGATAGACGGAACACACCTCCACGAATGAAGAAGATATATTTATCTTGAGGAACAAAACTTATGTTGCATGTGGAAAGACGAGAAACGTTTTTTTTTAATTTTAACAAAAAGTAATATCCTTACATTCTTAACTGATAATATTGTGATAAAAACCCTGAAACTTACGTAACATGCCGAAAACAAAAGACATTTTTTGTGTTTCCCTTAATTTGAATATATCTGCATTATATAGAAAGATAGTATATTTACTATTAACAAATTATTTCTGAAAAAAATAAATGAAAAGGATCTGAAGAAAACTCATCTGACATAAATGTAGATCCTGCAGCTACATATTCCTCTATGGGTGAAGTTAAATCGTGCTTATTGCTATTGCCAACCACCCGAAATTCAACGTCAGCAGGATCCGTACTGGAAATAAAAGCACCATAAACCCAAAGACCAACAGCAATTCTTCTTGGGTTTGAAACCGATTGCCAATGACAAGCAGTGACGAGACGTGACGCTAATCTCTGGCTACGAGGGGTACACCATTCCTTGACATGCTGGACAATCCACTTTTGATATCCTACGTCATAGCTCCAGTCTGTAATTTTCTGAAAAGTCCCTACAAGCGCTGATTCCATACAGCCAACCAGCATGTAAGGACCCATTCACTGCCATGACTTATGTCAGAGGTGGAGGGCCACGTGACAATGTGACACCAGTCCTCATCATCTATAGCACCCCAGAGAGACTAGCTGAAAGCTGAATCACAGTTCTGATCAAAACTCGAGGAGCGAAAGGGCATTGCTCGTTATATAACAAATCATTGATCATGCAAGACGAGCGAGTGCAATGCTCTTTCTTTTCTCTGAATACTTAATAGAAGTGATCGTTGAATTTGCCCACTGTGCACAACGATAATGCCGTCACAGTGAGGACAACGAGCTCAGCTGTGCACCAGATTATATTTAGTGTTGGTGGTTTACCATGGTAAAATTGTCGGACAATGTCAAGGATCTCGGGGTCTAAGTCAAGTCTCAGGTTAACAGGTATTTTTCTGCTCTAATGGCTACAAAAATCTCAATAAAAATTAACAGAGAACTAAATCCTATAAAACTGAAATCAAATTACAAAATGACACCAACACTGTGGGCGGGATATCAAGACTATATGGAGAAAGTGCAACAAAATTTGCTCATCTGACAGCTCAAGAAATCAAAGTTAACAATGTAACAATATGGCACAAATTGTAACCAAATTAAACAACATAAGTTTTGCGGCAGTCTCAGCAAGTAACGAGCTGTGAGAATATGGACTGCACTACAGCAATTGCGACACTTACATTTACCCCAAAATCAGCAAACTTTGCGTCCATCGGCACGAGATGGTGGTAGGGAGACGAGTGACCCTCATGTGGGGTGGGAGATGGGGGGGGGGAGGAGGAGACGTGATCGAATGGGCATGAAACATATATCTCCCTCCACAACTCTGTACCCTTCTTTTTTTTTTTTAAAAAAAAAGAAATAAAGAAAAAACTCTCTATGGAGGGTATATAATATTTTATAGGTATCTGTTCTGTTGGACATGTCCAACGAAACAGACCCCACTCGTGATGACGCTGCTGGTGCGTACATGCATACGAAATAGAGAATGGGGAAAGAAAGGGAAGGGATTGGTGTGAATTCGTGACTTCCAGACGCACAGGGCATTGTCTTAATGCAATGGCGAAAGTTGAAAATTTGCGCTGGATCAAGACTCGAACCCGGATTTACTGCTTCTCATAAGTGATTGCCCTAACTGCTTCGGCCATCTGAACATGGCCCACGACTGACTCAAATTTTCAACTTATCTGGTGCTGCAATGCAGCATCCCTCATCCAGTAACCCCTACTAGCAAATTATTGATTCCTGCAGGAGTCCAGAAGATATTTGAATACCCACTCTGAAACAAATGTCAAACAGCCATCACGCTCTTACAGAAATATGTATATTTCTGTGGTGTCTGTTTGGATGGACATGTCCCAGTCGGTCGGGGACCATGTCTGGATGGTCGAAGCAATCAAACCTGCCTCGGAGGCAACACTAATGTGTTTACGACTTTGAGCACGTATAGAGACGTGGTGGCGCTGATGCAAACATGCCGTCTCCGCAGTGCCCTTGTTGCACTGGATTTAGACCACGCTTTTGATTGCGTCAAACATGGTTTTCTGTGTGCAGTTATGGAACACATTGGTATACCACGCATGACGACATCTGTTTTGCTTCGTTTGATCCGTGGGGTGGTAACGAGAATTATGGTAAACGGCTATTTGTCTGCCCCCGTCTGTATCAACAGGTCCGTCAGCCAGGGTTGTCCTCTTTCTGCAATGCTATTCGCCATTGCCCCCGAGCCAGCTCTTCACGGACTGCGGAGACTCTAGGAAGGTCTGTGACCTTTCGATATGGCGCATACGCCGATGATGTGATGTTCTTCGCATGGACTGGTGACGAAATACGAATGGCGCTTTCCTGGCTCCAACAGTATGGGGTGGTGGCAGGCCGTGTGATCAACCTCCGGAAATCACGCTACATGGAGGTGGGACACAGAGGTGGCCCCACGCACACTGTATCCACCGGTACCTGTTGGACATTTGTACCCTCGCTATCACGTATTAGGACGTTTCTCGTGGAGCACAGTTATATGTTGAGGGTTACACTGGAGACACGGTATCCGGCGGCAAAGATTTATTATAGTGTTCTCTAACGCTGGAATCCGGCTAAGGACATTGTACAACGCCACCCCACAGTCTACTGGACGCGGGTTTGGCGAACCATCCACGCGCCCTTCCTGCCCACTTTCGTGCGGTCGACGTGGTATGTGGTCGCTAACGAGAAATTTCTGACCCAACGAAGGCTACTTGCCGTTCACCTAACTGACGTCCCGATGTGCCCTCATTGTACAACGGTAGATAGGGACTAGAATGAACTGTGGCCCTGCCTGCAAGTGCTGGAAACTTATCCGCTAGATACTGGCTTTCCTCCTAACCCCCCCCATCCTCCCCCCCCCCCCCCCCCTATATTTCGATTGTGCTCCTGGACCTCTTTCATCCCGACGCTATTTGCCGATGACCCGGACGAATGTGGTCAATTGGACAAGGAATAGCGATACATTACATGTACCGCGACGGTGAAAAGAAAGTCCTCGATTTGTGGCAATACGTGATCGACAAGTTCCTGCTCTTAACGAACAACAATCCGGAACCTTTTTGCTAACTATTTGGGGTCGTCATTCATGGACCCACCGACCAGCTGAAGCGTGCCGGGTGTAAGAAGAAGTTGACTTGCAGACCTGATATTTCCACGATTCCCCTATGGTAACAGAAACAGCCTCTGACTGTGTGCAGCGGCCCTGAAGACTCCGACGGTTGATGACTGGTGATGCCCAATATAATGACGACCGCCTCTTACTTGCCGCCTTCTTCGATGAGGTGATCCCAGCAGGCAAGATGGCACTTTTTTGTTCACATTATCGCCTTAACTTTTGGCGTATGGCTCCTTTGTTTTTTGTTGTTTATTGTATTTTAAAAAATGTGATGGTGCGCTTCAGTGGTAGGACGAGGGAGACATCGTGGCCAGGCCTCGGAATTCGACCCCTGCCTGCCTTGCCTCCTCCAGCCTGCCACTGACTGTGCTCCTCAAACAAAAAATAAATAAATAAATAAGTAAAAACTAAAATAAAATAAAAAGTATCTTGTTAGGCGGCCCGGGTTCGATTCCCGGGTGATACATTTGTTTTTAATTTACTGTTCCGTTTCAAGAGGTAGAAGAAATGAAGTAATTATTTTTGCCATCATGCAAACCAAACTCTCCCCTTTTTTTCACGAAAAAAACTGTGTGAAAGAAAAGTGGTCTAGAACATGGATCAGCAATCTTGTGAAGCAAAAGAAAAAAAAATTGCAGTTGAGGCAACTACTCACGAGAAGCGGCAAATCCGGGTTCGAATTCCACTCTGGCACAAATTTTCAACTTTCGCCATTGCATTACCACAATTACCGTGTGTCCGGAAGTCACGAATTCCCATCCATCCCTTCCCTTATTTTTCCCCATTCTGTATTTCATGTATCTCTATACGGAGGGAACAACTCAATGCTACTGCCAGTATGACGGACGAGAATACGGCTTATTCTGTGAGAGAATTGCGGAACTCTGCAGAAACTTCCAACTCTTCGCATACAAAATGCACCTTGACAAGTAAGAGGTTGGCCGGCCGAGCTGGCCGAGCGGTTCTATACGCTACAGTCTGGAACCGTGCGACCGCCACGGTCGCAGGTTCGAATCCTGCCTCGGGCATGGATGTGTGTGATGTCCTTAGGTTAGTTAGGTTTAAGTAGTTCTAAGTTCTAGGGGACTGATGACCTCAGAAGTTAAGTCCCAAAGTGCTCGGAGCCATTTGAACCATTTGAAGTAAGAGGTTGGTACTGTGATGGGCAGTGTCCTGTCGATTGGTTGGCTTCTTTGCACCAACCTCAGTGGTGGAACGACTCAGTTCTACTAGATACACCAAATTTTGCAGTGAAAGCGATGGACCTCCCCATACTGGTCAGGCGGCATCTCGGTGTCTCATCCTTTGATGTCGAAACAGAATAAGCAAAAATGTTGTGCTCTGTTATTCTCTAGGGACGCCAGTGTTGGCACGGCGCCTTTCACCCTGGGCTAGTAGAGGTATCGGTTCTGCCGGTAAATGCACAAAGTGGGCTGCAACCTTACTTTAGAGAAAACAACCCTGCTCCCAGAGGACCTTCACCCTTCCTAATGAGATTCACTGACTGCCTCCTGCTGACAAAGAGGACACAGTAACCACACTGGAAGAATATCTTCAAACACTCTGTTGAAGATAATCACGAAATGGTATCAAAGATGAATCAGTATCGCCTTGTGATACGCGACAGTAATGCCACGCAGTGGGCTCTCAGTGTGTGAGCAACATTTTGCCGGTGAGCTCAGGGAGCAGCGCTGGACCTTTGACGGCGGCTGCGGGAGCGCGGCGAGCAGCTGGTGGCGCAGCGCCGCCGCCCGCTCGTGGCAGACGTCGAGGCTGGCGGCGAGGCGGGCCGCCTCGCGGTGGCAGCAGACCAGTGCGCCCTCGGCCGCCTCCAGCTTCAGGTCGGCCTCCTTCTGGCGGCGCTCCGCCCGCCGCAGCTGCTCCTCGTCGTCCTCGAACTGCTTCCGCCACTGCACCTCCATGTCCTCCAGCGCCTCCTTCAGCGCGTCCGAGAACGTGCGCTCCCGCTTGGCGAGCTGCGTAACCTGCTGGAGCGAGACCATTCGATGCAGAGTACGTGGCTTACAGGCTGGCGTATTTCTGTTCATTACGCTACTGCCGGGTTGCCTATATCTGGATCTGATTAACAAACTGATTGGCAGCAAGTAATTTACAGCTCAGCAACCAATCAGATAATGAGCTTAAGGTACAATTAAAGGTGTTAGCTACTAGAGGGCATTGGTCTACACTGAAGCGCCAAAGAAACTGGTGTCGGTATGCATATTCAAATACAGAGATAGGTAAACAGGCAAAATATGGCGCTGCGGTCGGCGACGCCTATGTAAGGCAACAAATATCTGGCACAATTGTTAGTTCGGTTGCTGCTGCTACAGTGGCAGGTGATTAAGATTTCTGTGAGTTTGAACGTGGTGCTATAGTTGGCGCACGAGCAATGGGACACAGCATCTCCAAGGTATCGATGAAGTGGGGATTTTCCCGTACAACCATTTCACGAGTGTACCTTGAATATCAGAAACCTGGTAAAACATTAAATCTGCGACATGGCAGCGGCTGGAAAAACATCCTGCATGAATGGGACCAACGACGACTGAAGAGAATCTTTCAAAGTGACAGAAGTACAACCATTCTGCAAATTTCTTCAGATTTCAATGCTGGGCCATCAATGAGTGTCAGCCTGTGAACCATTCAACGAAACATCTTCTTTTGGAGCTGAAGGCCCACTTGTGTACCCTTGATGACTGCACGACATGAAGCTTTATGCCTTCCCTGGGCCCATCAACACCAACATTGGACTGTTGATGACTGGAAACATGTTGCCTGGTAGGACGAGTTATGTTTCAAATTGTATCGAGCGGATGGACGTGTACGGGTATGGAGACAACCTCATGAATCCATGGGCCCCGCTACGGTCGCAGGTTCGAATCCTTCCTCGGGCATGGTTGTGTGTGATGTCCTTAGGTTAGTTAGGTTTAATTAGTTCTAAGTTCTAGGCGACTGATGACCTCAGAAGATAAGTCGGATAGTGCTCAGAGCCATTTGAACCATTTTGAACCATGGGCCCTGCATGTCAGTAAGGGACTGCTCGAGCTGATGGAGGCTCTGTAATGGTGTGGGAGGGGGGGGGGGAGGTGTGCAGTTGCTGTGATATGGGACCCCTGATACGTCTAGATATGAATCTGAACAGGTGACACTTAGGTAATCATCCTGCCTGATCACTTGCATCCATTTGTGTCCATTGTGTTGCCGGCCGCGGTGGCCATGCGGTTCTGGGCGCGTCAGTCAGGAACCGCGCGACTGCTACGGTCGCAGGTTCGAATCCTGCCTCGGGCGTGGATGTGTGTGATGTCCTTAGGTTAGTTAGGTATAACTAGTTCTAAGTTCTAGGGGACTGATGACCTCAGATGTTAAGTCCCATAGTGCTCAGAGCCATTTGAACCATTTTTTTGTGTCAATTGTGCATTCCAACGGACTTAGGCAATTGCAGCAGGACAATGCGACACTCCACACGTCCAGAATTGTTACAGAGTTGCTCCAGGAACACTCTTCTGAGTTTAAACACTTCCGCTGGTCACCAAACTCCCCATCAAACTGCCCAGTCATGAACGTTATTGAGCATATCTGGGATGCCTTACAATGTGCTGTTTAGAAGAGATCGCCATCCTTCGTATTCTTACGAATTTACGGACAGCCCTGCAGAATTCATGGTGTCAGTTCCATCCAGCACTACTTCAGACATTGGTCGAGTCTATGCCACATCGTGTTGCGGCACTTCTGTATGCTCGTTGGGACCCTACACGAAATTGGGCAGGTGTACCAGTTTCTTTGGCCCTTCAGTGTAAATAAACGGGGAAGTTTAAAATTTATGCCGGATTAGGATTTGACCAGTACGCCATCTGGACGTAGTGGTTACCACAGCCGCACAGACTACCATAGCACAGCTCCTGTCAGACCCAAATTCTCAACTCACCTACACACTACTGATGTAGTGACCGTGCTCATTATCCTCATTACTCGTGGCTCCTCGCCTATTCCCGTAGGAGTTCGAGCTCGGTGTGCTTCTACACCGAAGGGGTCATTGGCCATCCTCGCCTGAATTGTATCTGTCGTGTCTGTTCTTCTGGCTATGTCCACTGGCCGTCATAGCCTTAATGATATGTATGTGGTGTCAGTTCTTCCGGACATGTTCGGAAGAACAGGCGAGAACAGGCGCCACATCACATACATAGAATCTCTAAGCACGTCCGACATTACCAGAATGACACTATTCCAGGAAGTTGGATTGGAAGAAGAGGAACAGAAGATGAACTTCATCGCCGGTGGCCTCCAGGGTCTCCAGACCTCACACCTTGTGACTTTCATCTGTGGGGTTGCGTGAAAGACAGCGTTTTTATCGCCCAGATGCCTAACACTCTTGAAAGACTCCGACATCGCATTGTTGAAGCTGTGAATTCGATAACGAGAGACCAGCTGCTTCTTGTGTGGCAGGAAATGAGCCATCATTTGATATTTGTCGTGTCACACAAGGTGCACACATTGAATGCATAAAAATTTGAATTTTTCTCTTTGCATGAACGTTGCAATTGTGTTTCTATCTAGCAGTAAATGTTTGAAATCTGTTGCCTCTTTTTGAATAACCCTGTTTAATGATGTCGGTGGCGCTTTCCATTTTGTTCACAGTTGTCATCTACCTCACGTTCCTGCTGACATAGACAGTAGCAGAGACGATGCTTACAACCGGTAATGGAAGATAAAACACAGATAGTGAGACGGGAGAGATGGCTAACGGCTGTAGTTCTCCAACTACCCGCTTTACAGCGCTGCCGGTCTGTTAATAGCGAGCCTTGGTCACGAGTGAAACGTTGATCCCTCCATTGACTATTTAAACAAAAATTAGTTTTTAATACACCTTAATATTATATAAAATGCCAATACTTTTCCGTTTTTCCGTAAGTCAGATTATGAGTAGTTCCAGTAACTTACATTTCAAGGCTCTATAGTTCTAGCTACAAACCGTCATGTTGTTTCTCTTTATATCCTCGTCCATCATGTTTGATGACGCACTATGGCTGTCGCTCCCTGCCGATTGGGAGAGATGGCCACACCGTCTTTGGGATAGTTAGCCACCTCGTAAAACTTTATTTTTTAGTTTTAACGGGAATTCATTTTTTTACAGACACCAACTAAGTATGTACCCAAGACTGGTTCTACTAGAGACAGATGGGGAGAAGATCTTCAAATTGCTATAAAAAAAGTAAAAACTGATGATTATTCATTCAGAAAGGCTTATGAAGAGTTTAATATTTTAAGTAAAATCTTAAGAGCGAAAAAATAAAAACCGGTTTTGATTCAAAAACTGCAATGGGTCAAACCGCTTGCTGGGTTTACTCAATGAAGAACGGCTTGTCTGTCACATAAAAAAATCCAAAAAGAACTAAGCAGGAGGCTAAAGTGACTTTAGGCTCATCAGAGGGAATGCAGTACAAGGAAGACTTGAGTGATGATGTTTATGACACAGAGGAGGAGTGCATTGGTTATGGAGAGGATTACCTGAAAACAAAGGAAAAGAGCGATTGGATTCCATGCGTCAGGTACAACTGCTGACTACCCGAATCATACGTTGATGTGTGCCATCAATACGGTAGTGTCATTTGTCGCCTACCCCACGACCAGTGGAGCCATTTCTTTTCATAGCATGACTTCTTTGCTTGTCATTCATGGCGCTCTTACATGACAGTGGTACCTCGACGATATTCTATGCCTCGTTTTGTTGCCCTTCGTGGGAAACCATCCTGCGCTTATATTTCAGGAAGATAATGTCTGCCCATATAGGATGAGAGAGTTAGAGAACGTTCGGAGCATTATGGGCAATCCCCTAGAACCAGCTCGGGATTTTGAAGATCTAACGCGCCAATTGGACAGAATTTGATGTGATATCCCTTAGGAGGACATCCAACAACTGTAACAATCAATGCGAAGTCGAATAGCTGCTTGTATAGGGGCCAGAAGTGAACCAACGCGTTATTGACTTGCTCAGTTGGTGAAGCTCATTCTCTTGAATAAATCTTGAACATTTTCTGAAATTGTAATCAGTTGTTTGTACATGTACCTCACATCTACCGATTTCCCAATTTGGTTAATTCCTTCGTAGTGCTTTGTTGTTTTTTTTTCCCTTAGAGTGTACACTGACGGAAATGGAAAGTGTTAGACCATGCAGTACCAGACCGATATTTAGCAAACTTTGGGGGGATGTTCTACTTAGTGGATACTTCCATTCCATTCGGACCTGACGTCCATCAGCAACGTCAGTATGAAGTGTATTCCCCAGACGGTTGAATATACCCTTGTACTGATAGTAGCGTGCCATGTCTGAAACACTTACTGTATCAGTTCATGAGGACTATCAGCTAGAGGCTGATGTGAAAGTATACATATTTCCATCACATTCCAGAGATGTTCAACGGGTGACAAATTACGGGATTGAACAAGTCAATTAAAGGTCCATAGATTCCTCATGGCATTTGTGGTGTGAACTGCTGTGTGGGGTTTTGTATTGTCCTGTTGGAGCATGCGATTTGATACCCTTGCCTTGAAGGGTATTACAAGACAGTTTTTCATTTTTGACACATACTGGAAGCATCAGCTTCCCTTTAACAATCACCAAATCAGTTCTGCTATCACACACAATGCTAGTGCACACCATTACTTCAGGAACTGGAGAGGTATGGATCTCAAGAGCCGCTGCTTCGTGTTACCTGTCACTGCGTCATCTACGGACAGGATGGCGTCGACTGCAGCAAGCACAAATAAGACTTATCTCCGAACGCAACACAATTCCACTCCCACTGGACTCAATCTCTACGCTATGCAAGTCTCTGTTGTATCTAGTATGCTGTCAGTGGTAAACGACGCACGGCAGGTAGAGATCTCAATCCAGCTTCCAGTAATCCGCTCCCGATGGTTGGTGGTGGCGCTCCACCTGTAACCTTCCCCCAGATCGTAGCTGTCTCATAGTGAGAGCCAATAATGCAATTTTATGATGTTCTCGCGGTGTAGTCTTTCTGCAAGAACTCGTGCCTGTTCTTCTTTGCCTCACTGTTTGCTATATCAGCAGGTAGCCGGATATTGGAGCGCACATCTGAGCTCTAGAAGAACTGGAGAGATGGAAGAAGCTGCAAGACGGGAGAACCCCTTACGGAAGAGTAATTCACACTAACGATAGGCGAGTGAAATGCGACATAAAGACTGAAGACAAGACAACAGACCAGGACAAGGAAAATCAAACTAGATGACAACGAGGCGCTAAGCGAAACCTTCACCACAATGATGACAACAAGGCCAAGAGCAGTGACGAAACAAGTCCAAGATACGATCAAAGGGAGCAACCGGGAGGCGAATAAGGTAGTTATCAAGCAGTCGGAGATAGACCCGACAATATCAAGCGCGAGTACTGCACTGAACAGCTGTGCGCTGGGCGACCACCTATATATCGTCTGCGAGGAACGCTATTGACCGCCGTATTCACGAGACGAGATGCTAGCGCTCTCGCCATGCGATCACAGTGCGGGAGGCTGCGGTACCCCCTAAGGGCCATATAAGTCCATCTCCTCTGGCGAGCACTCAACCTCCGTGGCGCCCAATACCAGACTGTTGTCCTGAGGCTACAATATCATCACTCGTTCATCAATCATCTGCACGGCACCCAACTGTCTGTGCAATCTGTCTCATGTCCCTCATGCTAATGATTCGACGTTTCTCAAAGTCTGAAAGGTGCACGTTGTAAAAATGGATCAAATGGCTCTGAGCACTATGGGACTTAACTTCTGAGGTCATCAGTCCCCTAGAACTTAGAACTACTTAAACCAAACTAACCTAAGGACATCACACACATCCATGCCCGAGGCAGGATTCGAACCTCCGACCGTAGCGGTCGCGGGGTTCCAGACTGTATCGCCTAGAACCGCTCGGCCACTCTGGCCGGCTGCACATTGTAACACGCACTCGATCTCACAAGTAATTCTTGAGTGGAGGGCTGGAGAATTATCCCATTTACAATACCTTAACAACCACATACTTCAGCAACCAAATGAGGGGCCAGAACAGACAACCCACTTGGACCACTAGGGCGCCCACTAAATGCAGATATGCAAAGCTCTAGGATATACTTGTTGCACAGCGCTCTAAAACTATAATCATCAGCGCCTTTCGGCGTAAACGGATTTCTGTCCGCTAATAATGGACGATTTCGTAATCGCTGAAGAATAATCTCCATTGAGACCAACGCCAACTAGTACGGCCTTAACATAAAAATCGGCTTTAGTTCCCTTCAGTTCACAACTGCCATGAGGAACACCAAAGTCAACGTGCAGCCTCGCTAATAAACTCAAAAGCTGTTAGCCTGAGTTGCGCAGCAAAAATATCCGCATTAATATATAACAAACAAAATCTGCAGCAACATCAACCACTCCGAAAGCTTCCTGGATAATCTGTGCAGCACTTGAAACCCGCGAAAATTCAGTAAGCAAATCACAGCAATACAAACGAACTCAACAGCTGCCCAGCTGATCTGAGCAGCACCTAAAACCACTGATAACAACAACAAGAACTGCTAGAAGGCTAGCGAACACAATGGCTGCCCAGATGATGTGTGCAGCACTTAAACCCCACGAAAATTCAATCAACAACAGCAACAACTTAAGCGAATTCAACAGCTACCCAGCTGATCTGAGCTATATCAGCAGGTAGCCGGATATTGGAGCGCACATCGGAGCTCCAGAAGAACTGGAGAGATGGAAGAACCACTGATAAATTTAAACAGTCAACAGCTACAAAGGTAAAGAACACAATGGCTGTCTATCTGATCTGTGCAGCACTTAAAACCACATGAAAATTTAATCGTCAATTAAAACAACTGAAACGAATTCAACAGGTGCCCAGCTGATCTGAGCAGCACCTAAAACAACCGATAATAACAACAAGAACTGCTAGAACGTTAGCGACAAGAATGGCTGACCAGCTGACATGTGCAGCGTTTACAACCCACGAAAATTCATTCAACAACAGCAACAACTCAGGTGAATACAACAGCTGTCCAGGTGATCTGACACCCAAACCTCCAGATATCAGACACTCAGATCGGTACCAAACGTTGTATGTCGATAGAGCATCAACCAAAACTCCGATTTAGTTCATGCTGTGTGCTGTCGTCTAGTAGAACATGCGTAAACGGTAATTAAAAGTGGCGCCGGAATTGCGGAGCACAGGAAAAGCATAACTATGATTAACGCATACGTATAGCTTCGGTGGGGAAGTTTGTAGATCGTCGTACCAAGGGTCTTGGGCTCAAATCCCAATATGACTTTTTTTATTGTATTATGCGTGAAAGTGTTACATGGGACTATTAATACTACCACACGTGTGAGGCAGATGTTTCTTTATTCTACTGTTCCGATTGTTTAGGTTTATTCTGTGAAACTACAGACGCACTAACTGTTTCGTCACGAGTGATGTCTTTTCTGTTGCAGATGTCCGACAGAACACCACGCCTGTCTGCGAGGGTAATCCCAAAAGTAAGGTCTCCTATTTTTTATAAGTACATAGACCGGTTTATTTCTACAATAGTTTACATCAGTTTACAGCTTAAACATTTAGCTGTTTTTGGACATAGTCATCATTTCTGTCGATGTATTTTTGTAGACGCTGTGGCAGTTTTTGTGTGCCCATGTCATACCAGCTCGCCGCCAGCTCCGCGGCTTTGGCGAAGAAGGATGCCGCCACTGGCGTGGTTGTTGCTTGGTCTCAGGTGTAAACTGGTATGCCCAGGTTTCGTCACCCGTGACAATTGAGTCCAGAAAGTTGTCCTGTTCGGCTGCAAGGCGGTGAAGAAATGCGCGGGAACCATCAACTCGTTGCCGCATGTGGTCCTCAGTCAGCATGTGTGGCACCCACCCTGCGCACACCTTCCGGTATTTCAATGTTTCCGTTAAAATTCTGTGAGCGGTGCTTCGGGAAACCTCAGGAATCAACGTGCAGAGATCATCCAGGGTGATCCGCCGATCTTCACGCATGCGTTGCTCAACCTTCAACACTGTCTCCTGAGAAATTGATGGTCTCCCGCTCCTTTGTTTGTCGTGAATTTCGGTCCGACCAGCTGCAAACTCTCTACACCACTTACGAACATTTTTGACATCTATGCACGACACACCATACAGTTCCGTCAATTGGCGATGGATTTCATCGGCTCAGTGCCTTTTGCGTTCAAAAACCGAATAACTGCGCGCAATTCGCACTTGGCGGTAACATCCAACGGGAGCTCCATTCTCAACGGCTGCCAAGCCAAGACTGAGCGCCTCAGCGCGGCGTGCCCATTTTAACACACAGCGCGTGAAGCACTGTTCACAACAGTGTGACCAACTGCCACACAAACAGAGTTCTGTACTCATAAAAAAAATAGGAGACCTTACTTTTGGGATTACCCTCGTATACAAATGTACTCTATACGTTTGCTACTGTCAACTAACAAATCCAAAGCAGACTGCCAAAAGAACATTTCTACGACCACCGAAAAGACCGCTTACGTGTCAGGCAAATCTTCTGCCGCATAACACTTTCACACGTAAAAAAATTGTCATCAGCGGGGTCTGAATGCAGGACCTTAAATACGACTCACCCACGAGAGATCTGCAAAGCAGTTGTTCACAGATAAGCATTTCCTGTTCTCCGTAGTTCTGGTGTCACTTTTAATTTTGGTCTACGCTTGTTCTAATGAACGACAGCACACAGCACGAACTAAATCGGTGTTTTGATTGATACTCTGTCGACATACAACGTTTAATGCCGATCAGAGTGTCTGACATCTGATGGCTTCGGTGCGAGCAGCACCTAAAACCAATGATAAATTTAAACAACCAACTGCTACAAAGGTAAAGAACACAATGACTGCCTAGCTGATCTGTGCAGCACTTAAAATCTCATGACAATTTAATCAACAACTAAAACAACTGAAACGAATGAAACAGCTGCCCAGCTGACTTCTGCAGTACCTAAAACCACTGGGCAATTTAAGCAACAAAACTGCTAAAAAGCTAACGAACACCGTGGCTGCTCATCTGATCTAAAGCCACTCAAGAAAACCGTCAAGGAACTACCTTGCAAGTAAAGGAAGAGCCAGCACAACCTCGAGTTGCCCCAGAGCACAACGCACCGAAGCACACTTGCCAACAACCTTCAGCCTCGGTGCCGCCCCCGGAGCTCTACACTTTGCAAGAGGGCACTAGCTGCTTACCCTGCGCGCGACAGATCAAACCAGCGAGTCTTTCAAACTAAAGCTCTAGCTGACCCGAGTCGAAAGGCGAGAGAGACGTTCGGAGCAAGCGCCATACGATATAGCGTGCACGAGCTCTGGGCACGATGTGCTGCGGTATGCCCCTGAAATGTTCCAGTAACGTTAGACACATCCAATAGCCGTCAAGTACTCCCATCATTCCTCGTCTGTTGGAATGGATTTTTCCGTTCTGAAAATAAGCTCGCAAAAGGATGAAATTTTAATCAACGTACCCACAGTCATGTACACTCCTGGCCATTAAAATTGCCACACCACGAAGATGACGTGCTACAGACGCGAAATTAAACCGACAGGAAGAAGATGCTGTGATATGCAAATGATTAGCTTTTCAGAGGATTCACACAAGGTTGGCGCCAGTGGCGACACCTACAACGTGCTGACATGAGGAAAGTCTCCAATCGATTTCTCATACGCAAACAGCAGTTGATCGGCGTTGCCTGGTTCAAATGGCTCTGAGCACTATGGGACTCAACTGCTGTGGTCATAAGTCCCCTAGAACTTAGAACTAATTAAACCTAACTAACCTAAGGACATCACACACATCCATGCCCGAGGCAGGATTCGAACCTGCGACCGTAGCGGTCGTGCGGTTCCAGACTGTAGCGCCTTTAACCGCTCGGCCACTCCGGCCGGCTCGTTGCCTGGTGAAACGTTGTTGCGATGCCTCGTGTAAGGAGGAGAAATGCGTACCATCACGTTTCCGACTTTGATAAAGGTCGGATTGTAGCCTATCGCGACTGCGGTTTATCGTATCGCGACATTGCTGCTCGCGTTGGTCGAGATCCAATGACTGTTAGCAGAATATGGAATCGATGGGTTTAGGAGGGTAATACGGAACGCCGTGCTGGATCCCAACTTCCTCGTAGAACTATCAGTCGAGATGACATGCATCTTATCCGCGTGGCTGTAACGGATCGTGCAGCCACGTCTCGATCCGTGAGTCAACAGATGGGGAGAACAACCATCTGCACGAACAGTTCGACGACGTTTGCAGCAGCATGGACTATCAGCTCGGAGACCAAGGCTGCGTTTACCGTTGACGTGCATGACAGACAGGAGCGCCTACGATGGTGTACTCAACGACGAACCTGGGTGCACGAATGACAAAACGTCATTTTTTCGGATGAATCCAGGTTCTGTTTACAGCATCATGATGATCGCATCCGTGTTTGGCGACGTCGCGGTGAACGGACATTGAAAGCATGTATTCGTCATCGCCATACTGGTGTATCACCTGGCGTGATGCTATGGGGTGCCATTGGTTACACGTCTCGGTCACCTCTTGTTCGCATTGACGGCACTTTGAACAGTGGACGTTACATTTCAGATGTGTTACGACCCGTGGCTCTACGCTTCAGCCGGCCGGGGTGGCCGAGCGGTTCTAGGCGCTACAGTCTGGAACCGCGAGACCACTACGGCCGCAGGTTCGAATCCTGCCTCGGCGGTTCTAGGCGCTACAGTCTGGAACCGCGAGACCACTACGGCCGCAGGTTCGAATCCTGCCTCGGGCATGGATGTTTGTGAGTGTGTGATGTCCTTAGGTTAGTTAGCTTTAAGTAGTTCTAAGTTCTAGAGGACTGATGATCTTAGAAGTTAAGTCACATAGTGCTCAGAGTCATTTGAACCATCTACACTTCATTCGATCCCTGCAAAACCCTACATTTCAGCAGGATAATGCATGACCGCATGTTGCAGGTTCTGTACGGTCCTTTCTGGATACAGAAAATGTTCGACTGCTGCTCTGGCCAGCCCATTCTCCAGATCTCTCACCAATTGAAAAAGTCTGGTCAATGGTGACCGAGCAACTGGCTCGTCACAATACGCCAATCACTACTCTTGATGAACTGTGGCATCGTGTTGAAGCTGCATGGGCAGCTGTACCTGTACACGCCATCCAAGCTCTGTTTGACTCAATGCCCAGGCGTATCAAGGCCGTTATTACGGCCAGAGGTGGTTGTTCTGGGTACTGATTTCTCAGGATCTATGCACCCACATTGTGTGAAAACGGAGTCACATGTCAGTTCTAGTATCATATGTTTGTCAAATGAATACCCGTTTATCATCTGCATTTCTTCTTTGTATAGCAATTTTAATGGCCAGTAGTGTAAATACTGTAGTATCAGTAGAGTTCACTCAAGGTGATTGCGGTGTAACACTTTCCATTTTCGTCAGTATAAGTGCATAAGAGACAAGTATGAAAGCAGGCTACTCAGAGGTTGGCTTCGCGCAGCCGCCGAGCACCTACCGCCGCCACCCTGGAGTGCAGGTCGCGCACGTCCTCGCGCAGGACGGCGTAGTCGGCGGCCTGCCGCTTCCGGGTGGCCTCAGCCTCCTCGAGCAGCGCCCTCGCTTCCTGGAGCTCTGCCGTCACCGTCTGCAGGCGCTCCATCAACTCCTCGACCGTCGGCCCCTCTTCGCCGTCGCCGCCTTTCCCCTTCTTGGTACCTGGACTGCCCGCCTTCTTGGCGTCGCGCTTGACGGACAGGGCGGATGGCTGTGGGGGCGGTGGAGGCGGCCGTACCCTCTCTGCAGCTTCCGCCTCCAGCTGGGCGCGAGCCGCCTTTTCCGCTTGCAGTTCCTTCTCTAGCTCGGCCACACGCATCTACGGAGAGAGTGCTCCGGTGAGCCTGATTAAAAAACATTAAGAAAGCTGCAGAGCGTCGATATGGTTGTTGATGGCGCTTCTGCTTGTTCAAAAAGGTACACCCAAATAAATTATTATTTACAGTACTGAACATTAGATTAAAACTGAAGAAACTGCAAAAAGGTGGGAATTTAAGGACATGGGATCTGGATAAACTGACTAAACCAGAGGTTGTACAGAGTTTCAGGGAGAGCGTAAGGGAACAAATAGCAGGAATGGGGAAAAGAAATACAGTAGAAGAAGAATGGGTAGCTTTGAGGGATGAAATAGTGAAGGCAGCAGAGGATCAAGTAGGTAAAAAGACGAGGGCTGGTAGAAATCCTTGGGTAACAGAAGAAATATTGAATTTAATTGATGAAAGGAGAAAATATAAAAATGCAGTAAATGAAGCAGGCAAAAAGGAATACAAACGTCTCAAAAATGAGATCGACAGGAAGTGCAAAATGGCTAAGCAGGGATGGCTAGAGGATAAATGTAAGGATGTAGAGGCTTATCTCACTAGGGGTAAGATAGATACTGCCTATAGGAAAATTAAAGAGACCTTTGGAGAAAAGAGATCCACTTGCATGAATATCAAGAGCTCAGATGGAAACCCAGTTCTAAGCAAAGAAGGGAAAGCAGAAAGGTGGAGGGAGTATATAGAGGGTCTGTACAAGGGCGATGTACTTGAGGACAATATTATGGAAATGGAAGAGGATGTTGATGAAGATGAAATGGGAGATATGATACTGCGTGAAGAGTTTGACAGAACACTGAAAGACCTGAGTCGAAACAAGGCCCCGGGAGTAGACAACATTCCATTAGAACTACTGTCGGCCTTGGGAGAGCCAGTCCTGACAAAACTCTACCATCTGGTGAGCAAGGTGTACGAGACAGGTGAAATACCCTTAGACTTCAAGAAGAATATAATAATTACAATCCCAAAAAAAGCAGGTGTTGACAGATGTGAAAATTACCGAACTATCAGTTTAATAAGTCACAGCTGCAAAATACTAACGCGAATTCTTTACAGACGAATGGAAAAACTAGTAGAAGAGGACATAGGGGAAGATCAGTTTGGATTCCGTAGAAATATTGGAACACGTGAAGCAGTACTGACCCTACGACTTATCTTAGAAGCTAGATTAAGGAAAGGCAAACCTACGTTTCTAGCATTTGTAGACTTAGAGAAAGCTTTTGACAATGTTGACTGGAATACTCTCTTTCAAAGTCTGAAGGCGGTAGGGGTAAAATATAGGGAGCGAAAGGATATTTACAATTTGTATAGAAACCAAATGGCAGTTTAAGAGTTGAGGGGCATGAAAGGGAAGCAGTGGTTGGGAAGGCAGTGAGACAAGGTTGTAGCCTCTCCCTGATGTTGTTCAATCTGTGTATTGAGCAAACAGTGAAGGAAACAAAAGAAAAATTCAGAGTAGGTATTAAAATCCATGGAGAAGAAACAAAAACTTTGAGGTTCGCCGATGACATTGTAATTCTGTCAGAGACAGCAAAGGACTTGGAAGAGCAGTTGAACAGAATGGATAGTGTCTTGAAATGAGGATATAAGATGAACATCAACAAAAGCAAAACGAGGATAATGGAATGTAGTCGAATTAAATCGGGTGATGCTGAGGGTATTAGATTAGGAAATGAGACACTTAAAGTAGTAAAGAAGTTTTGCTATTTGGGGAGCAAAATAACTGATGATGGTCGAAGTAGAGAGGATATAAAATGTAGACTGGCAATGGGAAGGAAAGCGTTTCTGAAGAAGAGAAATTTGTTAACATCGAGTATAGATTTAAGTGTTAGGAAGTCGTTTCTGAAAGTATTTGTATGGAGTGTAGCCATGTATGGAAGTGAAACATGGACGATAAATAGTTTAGACAAGAAGAGAATAGAAGATTTCGAAATGTGGTGCTACAGAAGAATGCAGAAGATTAGTGGGTAGATCACATAACTAATGAGGAGGCGTTGAAGGGGATTGGGGAGAAGAGAAGATTGTGGCACAACTTGACTAGAAGAAGGGACCGGTTGGTAGGACATGTTCTGAGGCATCAAGGGATCACAAATTTATCATTGGAGGGCAGCATGGAGGGTAAAAATCGTAGAGGGAGAGCAAGAGATGAATACACCAAGCAGATTCAGAAGGATATAGGTTGCAGTAGGTACTGGGAGATGAAGAAGCTTGCACAGGATAGAGTAGCATGGAGAGCTGCATCAAACCAGTCTCAGGACTGAAGACCACAACAACAACAACAACAACAACAACAACTGAACATTAAAATTGCTACACCAAGAAGAAATGCAGATGATAAACGGTTATTCAGTGGACGGATATATTATACTAGAACTGACATGTGATTACATTTTCACGTAGTTTGGGTGCATATATCCTGAGAAATCAGTACCCAGAACAACCACCTCTGGCCGTAATAACGTCCTTGATACGCCTGGGCTTTGAGTGAAACAGAGCTTGGATGGCGTGTACAGGTACAGCTGCCCATGCAGCTTCAACACGATACCACAGTTCATCAAGACTAGTGACTGGCGTATTGTGACGAGCCAGTTGCTCGGCCAGCATTGACCAGGCGTTTTCAATTGGTGAGAGATCTCGAGAATGTGCTGACCAGGGCAGCAGTCGAACATTTTCTGTATCCAGAAAGGCCCGTACAGGACCTACAACATGCGGTCGTACATTATCCTGCTGAAATGTAGGGTTTCGCAGGGATCGAATGAAGGGTAGAGTCACGTGTCGTAATACATCTGAAATGTAACATCCACTGTTCAGACTGCCGTCAATGCGACCAAGAGGTGACCGAGACGTGTAACCCGTGGCACCCCATACTATCACCTCGGGTTATACGATAGTATGAGGATGACGAATACACGTTTCCAGTGTGCGTTCACCGCGATGTCGCCAAACACGGATGCGACCATCATGATGCTGTAAACAGAACCTGGATTCATCCGAAAAAATGGCGTTTTGCCATTCGTGCACCTAGGTTCGTCGTTGAGTACACCAACGCAGGCGCTCCTGTCTGTGATGCAGTGTGAAGGGTAACCGCAGCCTTGGTCTCCGAGCTGATAGTCCATGCTGCAGCAAACGTCGTCGAACAGTTCGTGCAGATGGTTGTTGGTCTTCCAAATGTCCCCATCTGTTGACTCACGGATCGAGGCGTGGCTGCGCGATCCGTTACGGCCATGCGGATAAGATGCCTGTCATCTCGACTGCCAGTTATACGAGGCCGTTGGGATACAGCAAGGCGTTCCGTATTACCCTCCTGAACCCACCGATTCCATATTCTGCTAACAGTCATTGGATCTCGACCAACGCGAGCAGCAATGTCGCGATACGATAAACCGCAATCGCGATAGGCTACAATCCGACCTTTATCAAAGTCGGAAACGTGATAGTACGCATTTCTGCTCCTTAGACGAGGCATCACAACAACGTTTCACCAGCCAACGTCGGTCAACTGCTGTTTTTGTATGAGAAATCGGTGAGAAACTTTCCTCATGTCAGCACGTTGTAGGTGTTGCCACCGGCGCCAACCTTGTGTGAATGCTCTGAAAAGCTAATCATTTGCATATCACAGCATATTCTTCCTGTCGGTTAAATTTCGCGTCTGTAGCGCGTCATCTTCGTGGTGTAGCAATTTTAATGACCAGTAGTGTATTTCAACGGACTTCGTTGTCAGGGCACCACTACACGGATACATCATTTTGTAGATAAGAGCGCTTCAGTCTTAAGTCCTTTGTTTATTAGCACGTTTTTTATCCTTTTGATGAATTTTAAATCAAGAGCGTTTCGTGTAAACCGCATCGCGTTAGTTTAGGTCATGGTTTCTTTTTTAAATAAATTATCGTTGTGTGTCATAGTTTAAAAATTTTAATAGCTACCATCTTGAACCATTTTACAACCATTAACGTGCTGCTTTTTCATGGACAATGTTGCCACTAATAATAGTGAATTAAGTCGGTTTTAACACATTAGAAAGGATCACTCAGCTCTCTCGTCAGCCCGGTCACCGTTCTACATGTCTTGTTATGCGCGGATGTTCGTGCACGCTCCACACGAACCTTCTCTCCGTGTCACTGTATGGTGTTTCCACAGTTCCGACTAGACACGCCGCCTGTTAGGACACATCCAGTGCGCACACTTAGGGAGGTAACTGCAGCCTTTGCCACCTGACTTTGCGGTGTGTTGCTTTTTGCTGATTGAGGTGTTAAGGTACGACACGATATTCAGCCTTTTTTCGCTTCATGTCAGTTTCTTGCTAAGCCTTAAAATAGTTTTATGTTGGAAATTTTTGAGGGATGAACCACAATCTAAGAGTGAATAACTAGGGGTTTACCAGTAAGTTTTTCAATGCGTTTTGGATAAATGAGGGACCGTGAGCTGCTTAAGATTACATAATCCCGTAGATGATCATATAGGTCGGTTTTTGATCACTTTTTGTCGGTATACGGGAACCCATTAGCTCACCAGATGCTGTTACACGTGGTGAGTGGAATTTAGTAGTGTTTTACCTAGCTGATAGTTTTTTACTAGGTATTTCTTATTTTTAGTTTTCGTCCTTTCTGGGTATTACGGAAGGGTATCACGGCAGCGTAAAACGGGAGCGTTCTACCTTATATTATGCTACTTTGTATTTGGCGTCCGCTACTTCCTCTATCCGAACATGACATTATTTTTGTATGTTCATCCCGTATATCTTTCGCTTTAGTTTCGTTTCACCGCGCGGGGTAGCCGCGCGGTCTAGGGCGCTTTGTCACGGTCCGCGCGGCTCCCCCGTCGGAGGTTCGAATTATCCCTCGGGCATGTGTGTGTGTGTGTGTTGTCCTTAGCGTAAGTTAGTTTAAGTTAGATTAAGTAGTGCGTAAGCTTAGGTATTGATGACCTCAGCAGTTTCGTCCCATAAGACCTTACCACAAATTACCAAAAATTTACGTTTTCTTGTCTTATATTACTTTTTGTCTGTTAACTTGTACAGACTGCACCTGATGATGCAGCTATAACGCTACGAAACCGGTCGTGCTGGTAAATAAAGGACTTACAGCTGAAGCAGTCTTATCTTCAAAATAATATTTATTTCATGAAATACACTCCTGTAAATTGAAATAAGAACACCGTGAATTCATTGTCCCAGGAAGGGGAAACTTTATTGACACATTCCTGGGGTCAGATACATCACATGATCACACTGACAGAATCACAGGCACATAGACACAGGCAACAGAGCATGCACAATGTCGGCACTAGTACAGTGTATATCCACCTTTCGCAGCAATGCAGGCTGCTATTCTCCCATGGAGACGATCGTAGAGATGCTGGATGTAGTCCTGTGGAACGGCTTGCCATGCCATTTCCACCTGGCGCCTCAGTTGGACCAGCGTTCGTGCTGGACGTGCAGACCGCGTGAGACGACGCTTCATCCAGTCCCAAACATGCTCAATGGGGGACAGATCCGGAGATCTTGCTGGCCAGTGTAGTTGACTTACACCTTCTAGAGCACGTTGGGTGGCACGGGATACATGCGGACGTGCATTGTCCTGTTGGAACAGCAAGTTCCCTTGCCGGTCTAGGAATGGTAGAACGATGGGTTCGATGACGGTTTGGATGTACCGTGCACTATTCAGTGTCCCCTCGACGATCACCAGTGGTGTACGGCCAGTGTAGGAGATCGCTCCCCACACCATGATGCCGGGTGTTGGCCCTGTGTGCCTCGGTCGTATGCAGTCCTGATTGTGGCGCTCACCTGCACGGCGCCAAACACGCATACGACAATCATTGGCACCAAGGCAGAAGCGACTCTCATCGCTGACGACGACACGTCTCCATTCGTCCCTCCATTCACGCCTGTCGCGACACCACTGGAGGCGGGCTGCACGATGTTGGGGCGTGAGCGGAAGACGGCCTAACGGTGTGCGGGACCGTAGCCCAGCTTCATGGAGACGGTTGCGAATGGTCCTCGCCGATACCCCAGGAGCAACAGTGTCCCTAATTTGCTGGGAAGTGGCGGTGCGGTCCCCTACGGCACTGCGTAGGATCCTACGGTCTTGGCGTGCATCCGTGCGTCGCTGCGGTCCGGTCCCAGGTCGACGGGCACGTGCACCTTCCGCCGACCACTGGCGACAACATCGATGTACTGTGGAGACCTCACGCCCCACGTGTTGAGCAATTCGGCGGTACGTCCACCCGGCCTCCCGCATGCCCACTATACGCCCTCGCTCAAAGTCCGTCAACTGCACATACGGTTCACGTCCACGCTGTCGCGGCATGCTACCAGTGTTAAAGACTGCGATGGAGCTCCGTATGCCACGGCAAACTGGCTGACACTGACGGCGGCGGTGCACAAATGCTGCGCAGCTAGCGCCATTCGACGGCCAACACCGCGGTTCCTGGTGTGTCCGCTGTGCCGTGCGTGTGATCATTGCTTGTACAGCCCTCTCGCACTGTCCGGAGCAAGTATGGTGGGTCTGACACACCGGTGTCAATGTGTTCTTTTTTCCATTTCCAGGAGTGTATAAATTGCATATGAGTGATCTACACTACTTGACAAAACAGGTGAAACACACAGAAAACATGTTCGCTCGTGTAAGTGATCGTTTTGAAGGATATGAGGATATCGTGTGCACGTGCGAGTCAGGTTTATCAGTCCCAGACAAAGTTTAAAAGGGGCCTCATTATCGCCGTCCATTTGGTCAGCTGGCTGAGTTGTGCAGCATCCAGATTTGCGGGGAATTCGTATGTGACAGTGGCCCTGTGTTGGACTGCCTGGGAATGTGAGGGTTCTGGCCGGCGGTGCCTGATCAACCACAATGGTGGATCGCCGAATTGTGCAGCAGACACATCGTTACCGCTTCACATCTGCGCGTGCCATCCGAGCGCAAGTAATGGATTCCCTACAACATTCTGTCTCATGCTGCATCACTAGTTGGAGACCTGCAGCAGCTGAGCTAGGGAACTACCGTCCGTTGCATAGGCTGCCGTTCATAACACAACAAAAACTGTAGCGTTTGGAGTGGTGCCATGACAGGAACCATGAACTGCTGATGAATGGCGTCTCAATGTGTTCAGCAATAAATCGCGGTTCTGGACTACCCTGGATGACCATTATTGACAAGTATGACGGCGAAGTGGCGACAGGCCCCATTCTTCCAACGTTTGGACACGCACAGAGGTGTTGCTACTGACGTCACAGTGTGGAGAGCCATCTTGTGTGAGTTCAGGTCGTCACGGATGGCAGTGACTGAGGGAACTCTAAATGCACAGTGATACGTCACGCACATCCTGCGTACTCATATGCTACCTCTCACGCCACAGTATCGCGGTAACATTTATTAACACGATAGTGTTCGTCCACACTCAACGCTTTTCTCTATGAACTGTCTGTGTCGTGATGACAGACTCCCATGCCCAGCATGAGCCCCGTATCCGTCTCCGACAGAACGTGTTTGGGGCCAGCGCGTAAGTCAATTCCTTACTAGTCCCAGTTTCCAGGATATGAGGGACCAGCTTGCCTCAGGAGTGGATAGTATAGTATATGGTAAGTGACTATGGACCAAACTGCCGAGGTCATCGGTCCCTAGGCATACACACTATTTAATCTAACTTAAACTAACTTACGCAAGCAGATCCAAGCCCGAAGGAGGACTCGAAGCTCCGACGGAGAGAGCCGCGCGAACCGTGTCAAGACGCCCCAGGCCAGGCGACTACCCCTCACGACAGGAGTGGATACGACGGCTTTATGACACTTTTGTCAACTGTATCAGTTCGTGCATCCATGTCAAATGTAGCGTCATACTGATAAGTGGGCTCCTACCGCTGAAGTGTCGGCATCGTAATCACTGAAATAACGCCACATACCCTCTCAATCCGAGAAGTTTCATTCCTTTTCTCTTCTCCTCGGTGCATCACTCGCCTGGGTGCTTCACTCTTTTGTAAGGCAGTATATATACACTGAAGAGCCAAAGAAACTGGTGCACCTGCCTAATATCGTGAAGGGCCCACGCAAGCACGCAGAAGTGCCGTTACACGACGTGGCATGGACTCGACTAGTGTCTGAAGTAGTGCTGGAGGGAAGTGGCACCATGAATCCTGCAGGACTGTCCATAAATCAGTAAGAGTACGAGGCGCTGGAGACCTCTTCTGAACAGATGTTGCAATAATGTTCATGTCTGGATACTTTGGTGGCCAGCGGAAGTGTTTAAACCCATAAGTGTGTTCCTGGAGCCACTCTGTAGAAATTCTGTATGTGTGGGGTGTTACATTGTCCTTCTGGATTTGCCCAAGCACTTCGGAATGCACAATGGACACGAATCGATGCAGGTGAACAGACAGGATGCTTACCTACGTGTCACCTGTCAGAGTCGTACCTGGATGAATTAGTGGTCCCACATCTTTCCAACTATACACGCTCCACACCATTACAGAGCCTCCACCAGCTTGAACAGTCCTCTGATGACATGCAGAATCCATGGATTCATGAGGTTGTCTCCATACTTGTACACGTCCATCCGTTCGATACAATCTGAAACGAGACTCGTCCTACAAGGCAACATGTCTCGTCATCAACAGTCCTGTGTCGGTGTTGACGGGCCCAGGCGAGGCGTCAAGCTTTGTATCGTGAGGTCATCAAGGGTACACAAGTGGGCCTTCGGTTCCGAAAGCCCATATCGATGATGTTTCGTTGAATGGTTCGCACGCTGACTCTTGTTGATGGCCCAGCATTGAAATCTGCAGGAATTTGCTGAAGGATTGCACTTCTGTCACGTTGAACGATTCTCTTCAGTCGTTATGATATGTATGAGCAGTATGACAGCAGAATGACAGCTAGCGATCTCGTGATGATTTGCTTATTTACGAGGGGGGAGTTGGCGCACGCCGGACGATGAGCGGCTTGGCGACAGGTACACGTTCTAGGGGAGAGGGTGCTTTTCGTCACCCCAGAAAATGGGCTGTAATTAGCTGGGAGTGGGAAAGACCTAGCCGTTTCGAACTCTGCGACCTTTCTAAACGTCAAGATGTGCTGGCTCTCAGAGAGACTGTAAAAAAGATGTAGAGACATTTTGTGTTGTTCACATTACTAGTGATATTTCACGAGGGAATAAAGACATTCAGTAGGCTAAAAAATTGGCCAGGTGCGAGTAGGACTCGGCGCAGAAGGTTCGGTACAAACTTAATTTTGTATATAGATATTTCATCCATACTAGGAATCGAGAATTTCGACGAGTTTTGCCTGTTATCGACAGCGATACTGGCACGATATTAGTCATGGGAATTCAAAGACTTTCGAGAATGTTTTCATTTTAAGTTTGAAGTAGGATAGTAAATGACAAAATAAATATTTTTTCCGTTTGATTTAATTACAAATTAACAATTTTCTAATTTTTTCTTTACTTGTACTATTAAACCTTGCTTCTTGTTAAATTTCATTTTTCTAGGTCTACGGGAAGAATCCCACGGGTTTTGATGAGGGAGTTTGCGTATATAAGACATAAATGGCCGTATGTTTTGATTGCATTGACTGAGGATCTTACATTTATTACACGGCCAAGGAACCATAGAACTTAGTTCCTCACATAAATTTCAAACCGATACGTCTACCCTTTCTTGATGAAAAAGGGACTAAACAGACGGACCGACAGACAGACAATTGTGATATAATAACAAATTCACAATTTTCGGATTTTTTCCTTTACTTCTACAGTGGAACCCTATTTCTTGCCAAATTTCATGGTTCTAGACCAATGAGTTTGCTGGTATCAAAATGTTAAGGAACCATAGACCACAGTATATAACAAATTTCAGCTAGCGCGTACCTGAGAAAAAGGGGTCTTAATAGTAAGTCAGACAGACAGACAGACAATCATATCAAATGAAAAAAAAGTGATGTGATATAATTACAAATACACAATTTTTTAATTGTTTCCGTTACTTTACTGTGAAACCTTTCTCCTTGTCAAATTTCATGATTCTGGACCAAAGAAAAGTACCCTGTAGGGTAATACTCCTAGGGTCTTGCAGGCAGGCAGCTGACCTCAGAGGTGCATGTAGGGGTTGCCTACTTGCAGGCGCCTTGGGGTACTTCGCAGGTTCTATCTGTAGAGGTACATTTTTAAAATTCTCAATAAATGTGGGCAGCTGCCACCGAGTGTTTTGCTGAGCTGGGGGGGGGGGGGGTGTTTGTCTTAGGGGGACCCTTTGTTGCTAAATTATCGCATGTGAAATGTTACGCCCCTCCGTTATCAGGCCATATGAAGGTGTGACACAGGAGCACTGGAAAAGCTTAATGACCCTTTGCTGCTTCAGATCACGCTCAGATTTCGTCGAATGGTTTTGAACGGTCCCTAGTGGTTCAAATGGCTCTGAGCACTATGGGACTTAACTGAGGTCATCAGTCTCCTTGAACTTAGAACTACTTAAACCTAACTAACCTAACCACATCACACACATCCATGCCCGAGGCAGGATTCGAACCTGCGACCTTAGCGGTCGCGCGGTTCCAGACTGTAGCGCCTAGAACCGCTCGGTCACTCCGGCCGGCTACGGTCCCTAGTGGTTCAAGTCTGTACACGAGAGCAAAAATTGCAGTCACAGTGTCCTCCAAAGGGGTGCTTTCATGCTCAGTGGGGATGCGGCCCCCAGTGTGTACAGAGAATGACTGAAACGTCTGAGGGTGTCAGCAGCATCAAAGGTCCATTGCTCATCACACTGAAAACTGTCGTTTTCTGTCGCGAAATGTATGGGAACCATCGTCACTGGTCTCACTGACGCCCTTTATGGCATCACTCTGAGACCTTTTCGTTTAAATTCTGAACGGCAATGCTTCGAAATGTTTACCTCGACAACCCATTAACAAACCGCGTGATTTCAGGGCGCCAAAAGAAGGCATGTGTGCAAGAAGGGCTGTCATGACCTTTCTATCGTGGGACACTTCCACGGTGGCGCTTGGCAGAATTGTGATGAAATTTGGTGTCAATGTGACATAATTAACCCATTTTAAAAGTCACACGAACTTCTGAGCTCTGACCTTTTTTCCGGATGTGTGGTCAGCTTGCTGTTTGAAACGTCGTCGAGTCAGAGGATTATGTCGCAGGGCGCCACGTTTTTACATCGCAACAGAGGAAGGTTGCAGGCACCCTAGAGCCAAATGTAAAACTCATATTTGGGAATGCGAGGCAAATACGGGGTTTAAAAAAATGATCCTTTAGTTCTGCTGCGCAGTGTATAAAATGATCCAATGGCTACAGCAGAAATATCATCTAGACATTCAGTGGCGCACAGACGCGATCGTTTGATGCGGACAGACAGAAATTTAGATTTTGACGTGAGAGATGGCGTCATAAACTATCATTGGCGCAGGTGCTTCAGTTAATTTTGATCTTACGGGGTGAGGCAGCATTCTATCCATCGCCACATCATGTGCAGACTTCCATCTACTTTCATGACATCATAACGAGGTATTTCTAACAATCACAGATTGATTATAGAGCGTAAAAGAATAATTCAAATGTGTACTCAACAGACAGTTGCTTGCCCCTAACGATGACAATCGTGGATATTGTTAAAATACGGCTCTAGTATTCGGTGTGGCGCCGGCCGGGGTGGCCGAGCGGTTCTAGGCGCTACAGTCTGGAACCGCGCGATCGCTACGGTCGCAGGTTCGAATCCTGCCTCGGGCATGGATGTGTGTGATGTCCTTAGGTTAGTTAGGTTTAAGTAGTTCTAAGTTCTAGGGGACTGATGACCACAGCAGTTGAGTCCCACAGTGCTCAGAGTCATTTGAACCATATTCGGTGTGGCACGTCCTTTCTTTGAGCAATGAGTATCAACTATTCTGACACTCTTTTGAATGACTTTCTCTTCATTGGATTTCTTCGTTGAGATATGATAAACATGAATAATCACTGCATTTGTCTCTGGCGAGAACTTGCCTGTAGCTGCAGGGTGATGTCTGCGTTACGCCGGCCAGCATGCGCCACGTTAACCGCGTACTCCTGGTCGCTGGCATCGCAAATCACCGACTCCAGGGCCCTGCAGTCAGAAAAACAACCTACTTACGACCTGCGTAGTGGAAACCTTACCGAGTAGTTACGGTTCATATCGCAAGCTCTCTGAGTTTCTCCAAGTATACTACTGGCCATTAAAATTGCTACACCAAGAAGAAATGCAGATGATAAACGGGTATTCATTGAACAAATATATTATACTAGAACTGACATGTGATTACATTTACACGTATTTTGGGTGCATATATCCTGAGAAATCAGTACCCAGAACAACCACCTCTGGCCGTAATAACGGCCTTCATACGCCTGGGCATTGAGTCAACCAGAGCTTGGATGGCATGTACAGGTACAGCTGCCCATGCAGCTTCAACACGATACCACAGTTCATCAATACTAGTGACTGGCGGATTGTGACGAGCCAGTTGCTCGGCCACCATTGACCAGACGATTTCAATCGGTGAGAGATCGGAAGAATGTGCTGGCCAGGGCAGCAGTCAAACATTTTCTGTATCAAGAAAGGCCCGTACAGGACCTGCGACATGCGGTCGTGTATTATCCTGCTAAAATGTAGGGTTTCGCAGGGATCGAATGAAGGGTAGAGCCACGGGTCGTAACACACCTGAAATGTAACGTCCACAGTTCAAAGTGACGTCAAAGCGACCAAGAGGTGACCGAGACGTGTAACCAGTGGCACCCCATATCATCAAGCCGGGTGATACGCCAGTAAGGTGATAACGAATACACGCTTCCAAAGTGCGTTTACCGCGATGTCGCCAAACACGGATGCGACCATCATGTTGCAGTAAACAGAACCTGGATTCATCCGAAAAAATGACGTTTTGCCATTCGTGCACCCAGGTTCGTCGTTGAGTACGCTCCTGTCTGTGGTGCAGCGTCAAGGGTAACCGCAGCCATGGTCTCCGAGCTGCTAGTCCATGCTGCAGCAAACGTCGTCGAACTGTTCGTGCAGATGGTTGTTGTCTTTCAAACGTCCCCAACTGTTGACTCAGGGATCGAGACGTGGGTGCACGATCCGTTACAGCCATGCGGATAAGATGCCTGTCATGTCGACTACGAGGAAGTTGGGGTCCAGCACGGCGTTCCGTATTACCCTCCTGAACCCACTGATTCCATATTCTGCTAACATCATTGGATCTCGACCAACGCGATCAGCGATGTCGCGATACGATAAACCGCAATGGCGATAGGCTACAATCCCACCTTTATCAAAGTCGGATACGTGATGGTACGCATTTCTACTCCTTACTCGAGGCATCACAACAACGTTTCACCAGGCAACGCCGGTCAACTGCTGTTTGTGTATAAGAAATCGGTTGTTGACTTTCCTCATGTCCGTACGTTGTAGGTGTCGCCACCGGCGCCAACCTTGTGTGAATGCTCTGAAAAGCTTATCATTTGCATATTACTGCATCTTATTCCTGCCGGTTAAATTTCGCGTCTGTAGCACGTCATCTTCGTGGTGTAGCAATTTTAATGGCCGGTAGTGTATTAAACGTTTAGAACTCTACATTTCGATATTATTAATAGCACATTACAATCATCTTGAGGTTGAAATTCTTTTCTTCCGTGTTTGCTTTAACAATACGTATGTTTTTGGATAGGGTCCGCCTTTAGCAAAACCAATTTTGTTTTTTATCCCAATCATGTGTCACTGCAGTTGCAGCATCTTCAGTGGGCTTTTATTTTTCATCTGTTAAAGATAAAGAATGTTCTTTGCTGTTTGTATACATGTAGCTATTAGTTTTTAAATCGTAATTACAGATATTTGATAAAACACATAAATTACGAATTCATACCTTTTTACTACATTGTGTGGTTTTTCTGATGTGTTGTATTTCTACAGTGACCGTTTTGTTCCACAGTTTGTCATCTGCAACAACTTATTCCTTAAAGTAGATAAATTGCTTAAGCCAAAATAGCGATTTGAAAACTTGTTATTTCTATGCCTGAAATTATTTAATTCTATGTGTGTGTGTGTGTGTGTGTGTGTGTGTGTGTGTCTGTTTACATAATGTTTCACTTACATTTTCCTTTTAATCATCTTCATCACTATCAGACACTATGTATTGAGTTGCCACTGTCACTGTCACTGTAATTGTTTCACTGCTTTCCCAGCTGTAAAAACAAAACTAATAATTGAAGAAAATTATCAGATGCAAAAAGCCATAGTGGAAGGCAAACAAGTGATTAATGAATACACAGCTCTCTACAACAATGGCACTTTGTTCTCTGCACTCAAAGAATTATTAGGCAAGACCAACCAATAGAGCTCTCACCCCACCCCCCACCATCCCAGCCCCTTCCCCCTCCCCACACACACAAAACAATTCTAAAATCTACTGTCACACACCCTCTCTCTCCCTCCTTTTCACACACACACACACACACAAAAAATCCTAAAAACTACTGTCACACATAAATAAATAAAATAAAATATATCCCTAAACCTACTTTCACCCTCACTCTCTCTCTCCCTTTTCACACATACAGACACACACACACACACACACACACACACACACACACACACACATACATACACACATACAAACACACGCGCGCACACACACACACACACACACACACACACAGAGAGAAGAATAAAAATCGCAGACACCTCTGAAAGATTCAGAACAACCGCCAGGAACACCTTCAAGTGTTCCACAGTCAGCCATCTTGTTTTTACACATTCACCTGTTCCACTGCCCGCCATGTTTGTTTTTACAGGCGGTAAAGCAGTGAAATAGTTACAGTGACAGTGACAGTGGCAACTCAATATATAGTGTCTGATAGTGATGAAGATGATTCAAAGGAAAATGTAAGTGAAACATTATGGAAATACACACACACACACACACACACACACACACACACACACACACAGAATTAAATAATTTCAGGCACAGAAATAACAAGTTGTCAAGTCGTAATTTTGGATAAACAATTTATCTACTTTAAGGCATAAGTGGTTGCAGATGACAAACTGTGGAACAAAACGGTCGCTGTAGAAACACAACAGATCAGAAAAACCACACATGCGGTAAAAAGGTATGAATTCGTAATTTATGTGTTTTTTCAAATATCTGTAATTACGATTTAATAACTAATTGCTTCATGTATACAAACAGCAAAGAACATTCTTTATCATTAACATATGAAAAATAAAAGCCCACTGAAGATGCTGCAACTGCAGTGAAACGTGTTTGGGTTAAAAAACAAAATTGTGTTTTGCTAAAGGCGGACCCTGTCCAAAAAAATACGTATAGTACATTACATTTTATTTTGAAAACAGCTGCATGATAGAAGAGGGAGCATCTACGCTACGCGATCAAAGCTGTTCAGACTGCCCATGTAACGCGGAATAGACCACTAGATGTCAGGAGTAGAAATGGAGACGGGGAGTACCGTGTTGTAAGTAGAGAAGCAGTAACGGCAGAATGGGTTCGAACACGAGAACTAAGTGACTTCGAACGAGGATTAGTCGTCTGAATAAAAAATCCACCAGGGACATTCCAACCCTTCTAAAGCTGCCTCGAAGGAACTACCACAGCTAAACCAAGACCAGGAAGACCTCTTGTACTGACGTAGAGGGACCGTTGAACATTACGGAGAGTGGTTGTAAAAAGTCGCATGAAAGTAGTAGAAGGAATCACTCGTGAGTTCCTTAGTGCTACCAGCAATGCACCTAGCACAACGACTGTACTTATGGACTTAAAAATAATGGGGTACAATGATCGAGCAGCTCCCCATAGGTCACTCATTTCTGTAGTCGTTACTAAGCGACGCTTGAGGTGGTATAAAGAGCGACACCATTGGACACTGGATGACTGGAAACGAATGATTTGGAGTAATGAATAACGCTATATCCGGCGGCAATCCCATGGAGGATTTGGGTTTGGCGAATGCTTGGAGAACGTTACCTAACATCATGTGTAATAGCAGTAGTGCAGTGTGGAGGAGGCGGTGTTACGAATAGGTGATTTTTTGTGGTTTGGTTGTGGTTCCCTTATTGCGCTTAAGAAAAGGCTATTGCAGAAGGATACGAACACATTTAACAGCACTGTGTACTGTGTACAGTAGAGAGACAGTTCGGAGATGTCGGTTGTATCAGCATAATACTGCATCCTGTCACGAAGCATTATATGAGGTGCGACAATAAAGTAATGAGACTGATGCGAAAAAAAATGTTGCTTACCGTTTTAGTCAAGTTAATGTTGTCTCCTTCAAAGTAGTTCCCTTCTCATTGCACACACTTTTTCCAGCGCT
The DNA here is from genome assembly GCF_023898315.1 of Schistocerca nitens. Classification (NCBI taxonomy): domain Eukaryota; kingdom Metazoa; phylum Arthropoda; class Insecta; order Orthoptera; family Acrididae; genus Schistocerca; species Schistocerca nitens. Next base: position 721,148,833 of record NC_064618.1, read on the forward strand.
TCTGCCATTGATGGTAACATTTCTGGAACTCATCTTCTGTAATATCCTCCAAGACCCTCGTCACAGCTTTTTGGACATCTTGTGTTGCTTGAAAATGGTGTCCCTCGACCGCCGTATTGACTCTTGGAAATAGAAAAAGGTCGCACCGAACGATATCTGGTGAATAAGGTGGCTGTGATAGTACTGAAATGTGTTTTGAGGTTAAAAATAGCTGCACTGACAGAACAGTATGGGATGGCGCATTATCGTGATGCAGAATCCAAGTATCAGCAATGTTGGCACGGACACAAGGGGTGCTCTTTTACGAAGTCTTTCTAAAATTTCTTTGTAGTAATATCGGTTAACTGTTTGTCCAGGAGGCACCCACTCTTTATGCACACAAGCATGCATTTCACTTTTGACTTTGAAATGCGAGCTTTTTTTGGTCTGGGTGATCTCTTTGAGCACCATGGCGAACTTTGGCGTTTTGTCTCTGGATCGTACTGAAAAAACCAACTTTCATCACCAGTGATAACACGGCTCAACCATTCTGGATTGATTTCCGTTTTCTCTGACAGATCGGCTGCACATTTTTCCGTGTTTCTCGCTGTTGTGGTGTGAGATTTTTGGGGACCATTTTGCACAAATCTTTGTCATACCAAGATCTTCAGTTATTATTAGACGAATCATTTCTCAATTGATGTTCAGTTCTTCTGCAATCATTTTTACGGATAATCTTCGATCAGATGGTACGAGTTCACGCACCCTAGCCAAGTAGACATCCGTCCGTGAGGTGGATGGTCGTCCACTGGAGTCTTCATCTTCAACATTCGTTCTGCCTTCACTAAACATTTTATGCCAACGGAAAACTTGAGCTCTTGACATAACCTCCTCTCCAAAAGCCTTCTGAAGTTTACCGTAAGTCGTCGTCGTGTTTTCAGCCAATTTAATGCAAAAAGAAATGGTATACCGTCGCGCAATATTATGCGGTTGCATTTCCGTGACGAGAGACACAAACACATGTTAACTTGTTACAGCACAACTCACGACTGAGCAGTTACATCGATGTGCCGCTTGGACTAGAAGCAGCTTATAGACCAAGGTCAAAGATATTGTGCCTACGCAAGCCTGCAGGGTTGTCACATCTTGCAAAGGAAATCAGTCTCATTACTTTATTGTCGCATGTGTGAGATAATGGTTTGTTGAGAATATCATTCCTGAAATGGACTGGCCTGGCGAGTGTCCCGACGTGAAACCAATGTAACACCTTTGGGATGAGCTAGAGCGCCGACTTTGCTCCAGAACCCAGTGTCCAACGTCACTATCTTCTCTGGTTTCAGCTCTTGAGGACGACTGGTTGGTCACTCCTCCACAGACATCAAGATACCTCATTAAAAGTGTCCCAAACACAGTTAACGCCATCATACGCTGAGGTAACAAAAGTCGTAGAATACCTCCTAATATCGTGTCAGACCTCCTTTTGCCTGGTGTAGTGTAGCAACTCGACGTGACATGGTCTCAACAAGTTGTTGGAAGTCCCCTGCAGAAATACTGACCCAAGCTGCGTCTAAAGCCGTCCAGAATTTCGAAAGTATTGCCGGTGCAGTATTTTGTTCACGAATGCCCTCTCCATTGTGTTCCACAGATGTTCTATGGGATATATGTCGGGCGATCTGGGTGGCCAAATAATTCGCTCGAATACCCAGAATGATCTTCAAATCTGTCGCGAACAACTGTGGCCTGTCATCGTTGTTTGGGACTGTGAAGTCCATGAATGGCTGAAAATGATCTCCACGTAGCCGAACGTTAGCATTTCCAGTCAATGATCGGTTCAGTTAGACCAGAGAACCCAGACTATTCCATGTAAACACAACCCACACCATTATGGAGCCACCACTAGTTTGCGCAGTGCCTTGTTGACATCTTGGTCCATGGCTTCGTGGAGTCTGCGCCATACTCGAATCCTACCATCAGCTTTTGCCAACTGAAAACGGGACTTGTCTGACCAGTGCAAGGTTTTCCAGTCGTCTAGGATCCAACCGATATGGTCACGAGACCAGGAAAAGTGCTGCAGGCAATGTCGTGCTGCTGGCAAAGTCACACATGTCGGTCGTCTGCTGCAATAGCCCATTAACGGCAAATCTCGCCGCACTGTCCTAACGGATACTGACGTCATACGTCCCACATTGATTTCTGCGGTTATTTCACCCAGTGTTGCTTGTCTGTTAGCACTGACAACTCTACGCAAACGCCGCTGCTCTCGGCTGTTAAGTGAAGGCCGTCGGCCTCTGCGTTGTCCATGGTGAGAGGTAATGTCTGAAATGTGGTGTTGTCGGCACACTCTTTACACAGTGGATAGTGGAATACTGCATTCCCTAACGATTTCCGAAATGGAATGTCCCTTGCGTCTAGCTGCAACTACAATTCCGCGTTCAAAAGCTGTTAGTTCCCGTTTGCGACCATAATCACGTCGGAAACATTTTCACATGAATCATCCGAATACAAATGACAGCTCCGCCAATGCACCACCCTTTTATACCTTGTGTACGCGTTACTACCGCCATTTGTGTATGTGTATATCGCTATACCATGACTTTTCTCACCTCAATGTAAAGGGGAAGGGTGGACACACTTCATATTTATCAACACTGATATGTGTCTGATACGTTTGATCAAATAGTGTACAGTACCGAGCTACACTGGAGAAGTGGCCAAGGACAGCTTACTTGTGCGCCAGGGCGTAGTCGCGCTCCAGCTCGGTTTGGCGCTTGGTTGCTCGTTCCAGCTGGCCGTCGGCCTCCTCCAGCTGCTGGCGATACGTGTTGGCCATGTCCAGAGCCTTCTGAACCCTGTCGGTCAGCCTGTTCTTCTCTTCCCGCAGACGGCGCACCTCGGTCTTCAAAGATACCACGTCTGAGTCTTCACCTCGTTCCTGAATCTCCTGCAAGTAATTCATGTTGTCAGTTGTACTCGTCGCCGTAGAGATTTTTAGGAACATAGCATTGGCTGTGTTGGACTAAGGTTTGTAGCGGAATGGGTCTTGGTCTTGATGGAAGATACTAATTGCCAGAAAATAAAGAAAAAGAAACAGGAGCCGCTGCTAGAAATGTACAGAGTGTTCAGCACAGAGGTTACAGACTTTCAAGAGAGATAGAGTACACCTGGATTATGAAAAATTACATACCAACGCATGGTTGAAAACACGTTCCTGGCGCAGTAGTGACGGCACAAAACGCAAGAAAGATAGGACACGAACAATGTGAGGAAACATATTTATCATGCTTAGTACAGCAGAAATCGTGACAATTGCGGCACTTAGCTTTATCGCCTTTTTTATGTAATGGAGAGATTATTTCCATGCTTCAATCCTTAGGTATCTCTTTCTTTATCCATATTTCCTTTATTAATTCATTAATAAAGGAAATATTCTCTTTCCCCAAACTTTAATAATTCGACCTCTATACCATCTTCTCCTGCTGCTTCATTATTCTTTAAGTTTTTAACTGCATTCTTCGCTTCCTCTTAGTCTGGTTGGTTGGTTGTTTTGGGGAAGGAGACCAGACAGCGAGGTCATCGGTCTCATCGGATTAGGGAAGGATGGGGAAGGAAGTCGGCCGTGCCCTTTGAAAGGAACCATCCCGGCATTTGCCTGGAGCGATTTAGGGAAATCACGGAAAACCTAAATCAGGATGGCCGGACGCGGGATTGAACCGTCGTCCTCCCGAATGCGAGTCCAGTGTCTAACCACTGCGCCACATCGCTCGGTCTTAGTCTGGTGGTTCGACTTCCTGCTCCTCTACTTCTTATTCTAATTCCAGTTCCAAGTTCAGTTCCTCCTTTTCCTCATTCGAAGTTTCCTTTCCGTTCCCTCCTACCTTTCCATGAAGTAACTCAGCAAAATACTCCTTCCGTCTGCCGGCCACTGTGGCCGAGCGGTTCTAGGCGCTTCAGTCTGGAACCACGCGACCGCTACGGTCGCAGGTTCGAATCCTGCCTCGGGCATGGATGTGTGTGATGTCCTTATGTTAGTTAGGTTTAAGTAGTTCTAAGTTCTCCGGGCTGATGACCTCAGATGTTAAGTCCCATAGTGCTCAGAGGCATTTGAACCATTTTGAACTCCTGCCGTCTTCTCGTAGCTTCGCTTTTAACTTCATCATTTTCCATCTTTATATCAGATCTTTTTATTGGGACAAGTGCTAGAGAAATTTTATGAATATGACAAGCAACTACATCAGTTGTACATTGATTTTGAACAAGCATACGACAGCATAGACAGGAATAAAATTCTCCAAAGTATGAAGGCTTTTAGAATCCCACTGAAACTAGGGAATCTGATCGAAATGACCTTGAAGGCAACAGTATGCATGGTCAGAATAAAGAAAGAGTTGTCGGGAAAGTTCCATGTGTGGAGTGGGCTGCAGCAGGGAGATGTGATCTCTGCGTTACTCTGCAACTTCCCACTAGAGAAGATAATTCGGCAAATGCCAACAAAGCCAGGAGGAACGATATTTAACCAGCAGGTCCAAGTAGGACATACGTTGATGACGTAGCATTAATTGCAAGGAATATCAAAACCTTGAAGGATAATTTTGGAAGGAGCAGCTTGGAAGTTAAGACTGGTAGTTAATGTGGATAAAACAAAGTATAGAAAAGTTTAACTACCTAGGTTCGAAAATAACAGAAGATAATAGGGCAGCAGCAGAAATTCAGGAAAGGATAGCATGTGGAAACCGATGTTACTATTCCCTGCAGAATCTATTCAAGTCCAGAAATGTTAGTAGGATCACAAAAATCCAAACATTGTTCACTATATTAAGACCTACAGTAGTGCATGAATCGGAAGACTGGGTGATTACCACAAAGGAGGAAGGCTGGTTTTTGAGATGGGAAAGGAAGATTTTGAGGAAGATGTCTGGGGCGTTGAAAGAGGAAGGAAACTGGAGAATAAGGACAAATGCAGAACTACAGACACTTTATGGATAATTGACTATTGTAGTTAAAACCAAGCAAGAATAAGATTGACTAGACATTTAAAAAGAATGCCAGAAATTGGAAGTGTTAAGAAAGTGTTTATAGGAATGCTTGAAGGCAGAAGGAGAAGAGGAAGACTCAAGAAAAAGTGGCTTGAAGATATGGAAGAGGATCTCAAAGCAATGGACGTCAGAGGTTGGAGAAGGAAGGCGATGGATAGAGAAGAAGAGAGGCAAGTTACAAAGGAGGCCAAGGATCTACAACGAATATAGCGCCGACCAGTACGTAAGTAAGTACCGGGTGATCAAAACGTCAGTATAAATTTGAAAACTTAATAAACCACGGAATAATGTAGATAGAGAGGTAAAAATTGACACACATGCTTGGAATGACATGGGGTTTCATTAGAACAAAAAAAAAAAAACAAAGTTAACAAAATGTCCGACAGATGGCGCTGGACAGCAAAACGTCAGTGACTGCGCATGACAATCGTGTATAAAAGGAGCTGTAATGAGAGAGAGTATCAGATGCGCCAGCAGTCGCAGCATGTTGACGTTACCTGACAAGGCGCTTTTAGTGAAGCTGTATTATCAGAATGGGGAATGTGCTAGTACAGCGTTATGATCCTATCGCCATAGGAAGGGGATTCGAGCGGGTAAAGCTGTGGCGAGAATGATTTCGAAGTTCGAAGTCACGGATTGTTTAGACGATAGACCCGTAGTGGCCGACCGAGTACAAGGCGTAATGTTGCTGAGAAAGTTCAGGAAGAAATGAAGACTGTAGCGGGTTTATCTATGCACGGGGAAGTCAGCGCACGGGCATTCCATACACTACTGTTTGGTTGGCACCGAGGCGTACCCTCCGATGCTATCCATACAAAATCCATCGGCATCATGAACTATTACCTGGCGATTTAGTGAAGCGGAGGGCATTTGCGGTGTGGGCGTTTCAAAAGATGGCGGAAGGTGACCATTGGTTGAGTAACGTGTTGTGGACCGACGAAGCTCATTTCACGCTCCGAGGGTCTGTCAACGCCCACAACTGCAGAATTTGGGCTACCGAAAATCCTAGAACTGTCGTGGAAACTCCATTGCACGACGAAAAAGTCACAGTATGGGTTGGATTTACCACATCTGCCGTTATCGGGCCTTTTTTCTTCGAGGAAATGCGTGGTTCTGGTTTTGTAACTGCTACCGTGACGGGTGAGAGGTATGCCGGTATGTTACAAAATCGCATCATCCCCAGCCTGGCTGATAAACACCTGCTGGAACGTACGATGTTTATGCAGGATGGCGCTCCACCCCATATTGGTTCAAATGGCTCTGAGCACTATGGGACTTAACTTCTGAGGTCATCAGTCCCCTAGAACTTAGAAGTACTTAAACCTAACTAACCTAAGGACATCACACACATCCATGCCCGAGGCAGGATTCGAACCTGCGACCGCAATGGTCGCGCGGTTCCAGCACCCCATATTGCTAGTCGCGTGAAAGATCTCTTGCGCGCGTCGTTTGGTGATGATCGTGTGCTCAGCCGCCACTTTCGTCATGCTTGGCCTCCCAAGTCCCCAGACCTCAGTCCGTGCGATTATTGGCTTTGGGGTTACCTGAAGTCGCAAGTGTATCGTGATCGACCGACAACTCTAGGGATGCTGAAAGACAACATCCGACGCCAATGTCTCACCATAACTCCGGACATGCTTTACAGTGCTGTTCACAACATTATTCCTCGACGACAGCTATTGTTGAGGAATTATGGTGGACATATTGAGCATTTCCTGTAAAGAACATCATCTTTGCTTTGTCTTACTTTGTTATGCTAATTATTGCTATTCTGATCAGACATCTGTCGGACATTTTTTGAACTTTTGCATTTTTTTTTGGTTCTAATAAAACTCCATGTTATTCTAAGCATGTGTGTCAATTTGTTCCTCTCTATCTACATTATTCCGTGATTTATCCAGTTTTCAAATTTTTACTGACTTTTTGATCACCCAGTAAGTACAGTGGAAACCAACAAATAAAAACAAAAACAGTCAATGATCTTCATCAAAGGAGGTGTTCGAAATTACAAGTCTGGACTGTGACACAGGTCTCACATCTTTGGCGCATGGAAGATCTAATGTTCTGGACAATAATGGGTCGTCCTGGGATACCCCAGCAGATGCCACCAGGAGTGCAACAATTTCCTTAGCACTATTAATGGGAGTTTCGTACACCAGTGTCTTTACGTATCACCGTAGGAAGTAGTCAAGGCAAGTGAGGCCTGGCGATCTCGCAGGCCAACGCACTGGACCACTCTGTCTGATCCAATATTTGCGATACGTTGCATTTAGGTGGGGCAACAGCCTTGCCACAGTGGATACTCCGGTTCCCGTGAGATCACCGAAGTTAAGCGCTGTCGGGCGTGGCCGGCACTTGTATGGGTGACCATCCAGCCGCCATGCGCTGTTGCCATTTTTCGGGGTGCACTCAGCCTCGTGATGCGAATTGAGGAGACTGAATAGTAGCGGCTCCGGTCAAAGAAAACCATCATAACGACCGGGAGAGCGGTGTGCTGACCACACGCCCCTCCTATCCGCATCCTCAGCTTGAGGATGACACGGCGGTCGGATGGTCCCGACAGACCACTTGTGGCCTGAAGACGGAGTGCATTTAGGTGGCCACGCACATCAAGGCTGTAAAGTGAGGCCCGTCATGCTGAAACAGTGTGGTATAACGCATCACAGTGGGTACGTATGCCTCGTCCAATAGCTGCGGCAATACTTGCTCAAGAAAGATGAGATAGGCTGCACTTTAAAGTTGGGGCAACAAGTACGGTGCGACGAAATGGTCTCCGATGATGCCGGACCACACATTGAATGAAAACTATCTTAAGGATGCACGGATGTTTGTTGCGTATGAGATCTCCTCCGACCAGACATGGGTGTTATGTGCGTTGAACATTCCCTCGCTCATGAAAACCGCTCCGTCGGCGAACAAAGTGGTGACTGGGAAACGGGTATTTGTTGTGTGCATGGGTGAATGCCACCGTGCAGAGGCCCCTCTTGGAGCAAAGTCGTCTTCGTCTTCGTGGTGCGTCTAGCACTGGTGAATGGAGCCATCGTGGAGGATCCGCCAGATGCTGCTGTGAGAAATTCCGACATGACTGTCTATTCCCGCTTACTCGCACCGGCGAACGCTCTGTAACAGCCCCAGCACAGTGTCCTCGTTGGCTACAGTTGTTACTGGACGCTCACGTTATTGTCTCCCCTCGCTGAAAGATCCCCTTTCGGACAATCTCCAGTGCGAGTGTGCAAAGAAGGTGAGACAGGGAGTTTGCCTCGTGCGGTAATGTTGGGCAAACAACCGCTGTGTGTCTCACCTAGTGGAATTAGCGGCCCCATATGCTACGTGCATATCAGCGAGCCCCGTGTTCGTGTGACGTGCCATCCTACTTCCGCTCTGTCGGCCGGCGGAATGAAGCTTCACAGTGAGCGCCGACCATAACGATCACGCATATTCTGCGTCATCTGACGTTGCGGTGTTCATAGTGCCGTCTACCGCGTATTCCAACCAAAGCCTTCCCAGCATTTCAGCTGTACTAACGAAGAGAACAGGACAAATGTTATAACCCGATTTTTCAGAAACTTCGCTCAGTGGAAGAGGGGTCAAAGTAGGCAACAAGTGTCTCGTCTTATCCGCAGGTATTCGACCGTTTCCGAGAAAACGACGGTCAAAGTTTTCTAGATGCTTTATGTATCTTTTAGCGAGTAAAGAGTTCACTGAAGCTGTGGAGCAGTTACTAGCGTCACGGCTTTACAGTTTCGCCTCTTTGTTCGACAACCGATTATTATTTTAATTTCTTTTTCATTTATCTACCCATGTACGTTACAATTACACACGAATGTTTCCAATGTATATTGAAATAATGTTCTTATTCGTCTAGTAACTGTACACTATGTGATCAAAAGTATTCGGGCACCTGGCTGCAAATGACTTACAAGTTCGTGGCGCCCTCCATCGGGAATGTTGGAATTCAATATGGTGTTGGCTCACCCTTGGCCTTGATTACAGCTTCCACTCTCGCAGGCATACGTTCAATCAGATGCTGGAAGGTTTATTGGGGAATGGCAGCCCATTCTACACGGAGTGCTGCGCCGAGGAAAGATATCGATGTCGGTCGGTGAGGCCTGGCACCAAGTCGCTGTTCTAAAACATCCCAAAGGTGTTCTGTAGGGTTCAGGTCAGGACGCTGTGCAGGCCAGTCCAATACAGGGATGTTATTGTCGTGTAACGACTCCGCCACAGGCCGTGCATTATGAACAGGTGCTCGATTGTCTTTAAAGATGCAATCGCCATCCCCGAATTTCTCTTCAACAGTGCGAAGCAAGTGTGTGCTTAAAACATCAATGTAGACCTGTGCTGTGATAGTGCCACGCAAAACAACAAGGGGTGCAAGCCCCCTCCATGAAAAACACTACACCATAACACCACCGCCTCCTATTGGCACTACACACGCTGGCACATGACGTTCACCGGGCATTCGCCATACCCACACCCTGCCATTGGATCGCCACATTGTGTACCGTAATTCGTCACTCCACACAACGTATTTCCACTGTTCAACCGTCCAATGTTTACGCTCCTTACACCAAGCGAGGCGTCGTTTGTCATTTACCGGCGTGACGTGTGGCTTAGGCGCAGCCGCTCGACCATGAAATCCAAATTTTCTCACCTCCCGCCTAACTGTCATAGTACTTGCAGTGGATCCTGATGCAGTTTGGAAATCCTGTGTGATGGTCTGGATGGATGTCTGCCTATTACAGATTACGACCCTTTTTAACTGTCGGCGGTCTCTGTCAGTCAATAGGCGAGGACGGCCTGTACGATTTTGTGCTGTACGTGGCCCTTCAAGTTTCCACTTCACTGTCACATCGAAAACAGTGGACCTAGGGATGTTTACGTGTGTGGAAATCTCGCGTACAGACCTATGTCAGAAGAGACACCCAATCACCTGACCACGTTCGAAGCCTGTGAGTTCCACGGAGCGCCCCATTCTGCTCTCTCACAATGTCCAATGACTACTGAGGTCGCTGATATGGGGTACCTGGCATTAGGTAGCAGCACAATGCACCTAATATGAAAAACGTATGTTTTGGGGGGTGTTCAAATGGTTCAAATGGCTCTGAGCACTATGGGACTTAATATCTGAGGTCATCAGTCCCCTAGAACTTAGAACTACTTAAACCTGACTAACCTAAAGACATCACAACACATCCATGCCCGAGGCAGGATTCGAACCTGCGACGGTAACGGTCGCGCGGTTCCGGACTGAAGCGCCTAGAACCGCTCGGCCACCGCGGCCGGCTTTTGGGGTGTCTGGATAGTTTTGATCACAAAGTGTATGTCTGGTGAATGAATTTTGAAAAAATAAATGAATAAGATAATTTTTGAAATTGTTTTCCGTGAAATTCTTGTGGTGTACCATGATTCATATTCAGCTGCAAGCGCCAGTTTTCGGTAAATTGATCCATTATGCGTGGTTTGCCGCGAAATTATTTCCAACGCGTGAAATCATCAGCAGTATTAACGACGTTTCTTTCCCGAGTGAGATTCGCCTGAAGAAATGTCGCTGTCAGAAATCTGCCTTCGAGCGATGTTCGAGGGTTCGGAATTTGCATGTTTCGAATGTTTCTACGATCGATGTCAACCAAGGGAATTCACCAAGTCTTCGTGAAGAATAAAAATAAAATATAAGAATTAAGATAAGAATTAATTAAAATTTAAAAAGAGTTTGACCCCTTCAAATATCATAAACATATATATAATAAATAAATAGCACTTACTGTGAAACCCAGCTGGAATTTTACAATTAATATGACGCTCTCGTATCCATTAACTTGATAAGAAACATTTTCGTAGGAACCTTCGACGGACTTGAGTAGGTAAATGAACAAAAAGTAAACAAATAAAAATATTAATCGAGTTTCGAGCGCGGGGCGCTTAATTGAGAGCCCGCGAAGCAGTCACTGTGCCATTATATCCGGCAACAAGCTCATACAGTACCTCGAATACGTTTACCTTTGTTTTACAGAAAGGATCAAGTATCTACGGATAAGTCAAGACACGTGTTCACTTACTTTGACTCCTCTTCACTGAGCGAAGTTTCCGCGAAATCGCGTTCTCCTCGTAAGAATAATGAACTGTTTTCTCACTCTGGTCGTGTGTCCTACCTTTCTTGTGTTTTGTGTCGTGATTTTCCGTCGGCTAGGTTTACTCTCTCTCTCTCTCTATCTCTCCTCAAAGTTTGGAACCACCTTGCTAAACACCCTGCACATCTATGCGAGACGTAAAATAAGCTCATCGGACAGGATATTAGTCCAACGTTAAAAGAACACAGTGGTCACTTTGGAGGCTGTAGTTGCAGAACTGGCAGCAGGCGCTCATGCAGCCCTCCGCCACTGACGCAGGTCATGGCAGTGAAGTGGAGTGAAAGTGTCAGTCCATTTTACGGAATCAACGCAGTGAAAGGAGTGGACGTGGAGACGCGACAGAACGGCTGAAAGGACTTACCGTGTCTAGATGTGCCGAAGACCACTCCTTGAATGAAGTTGTCCAATTTGCTGCTGCAACGACGTGAACTGCCTAAGGCGTCTACAAGGAATGGTGTACCACTCGCAGATATGTAACAATGCGTAAGAACAGTGGTCGGAAAAAAATGACAATCTGTTTCAAACCCGACAGTGACTGCTGCTGTCAGCAATTGCAGGTCCATATCAACCATATTCCGAGCGAACGTTGTGAAGGGAACTACATGCAATAGACATATTGAGTCGGGTACCCCGCAAATGGCCATTCCTCACAGCGGCGCATGAAGCATCGCGTCTTCAGTGGGCAGATAACTCAGCAACTGTGGGCAGATAACTCAGCAACTGTGTAGTAGCTGTCTGGATGATTTACGGCGTCGACTGCACCAACGTTCTAATGAGGCGTTGTGTGAAGAGTGCCATTCCGGCCGATTCTGTGATGTTTTGACGTTGTTTCTCTTACCGAGGCTTGGGACCACTCGTTCAGATTACTGTGGACGTGAACTAGAATTTTCGAAAATTCTTGATGACCAATTGTTACCTTTCTTAGGTGCAACCATTCCTGCTTTGCTGAATCGTAGGACAACTGCCGATCTGTCCGTAAAAAAACTATCGAGAACAGTCTCAGCTGTAGGTTCACCTACCATTTATTTTTAAAGGCAACGGCCTTGCCTCAGTGGTTACAGCGGTTCCCGTGAGATCACCGAAGTTAAGCGCTGTCGGGTGTTGTCGGCACTTGGAGGGGTGACCATCCAGGCCGCCATGCGCTGTTGCCATTTTTCGGGGTGCACTCAGCCTCGTGATGTCAATTGAGGAGCTACTCGACCGAATAGTAGCGGATTCGGTCAAGAATACCATCTTACGACTGGGAGAGCGGTGTGCTGACCCCACGCCCCTCCTATCCGTATCCTCCACCGAGGATGACACGGCGGTCGGATGGTCCTGGTAGGCCACTCGTGGCCTGAAGACGGAGTGCTTTCCAATTATTTTAAAAGCTACCGGTTTCAGAAATATAATACGCCATCATCAGACATAGAGATGCTGTCGTGTGCTAATGTTGCATGTGCATAAACTGGTGCACAGATTGGTTATTTTCCCATACGATATCCATATGTCTGTCAATGGAAAATTCAGCTGCGATCAACGATAGAGAGCCTGATGATGTAAATTATATCTCTGAAACTGGCAGCCTGAAAGTAAATTGATACAGTCACATCGATTAAATATCTAGGCGTAATGTTGCAAAGCGATGTGAACTAGAATGAGCACGTCAGGTTGGTAGAAAGGAAGGCAAATGCTCGACTTCATGTTATTGGGAGAATTCTGGGAAAGCGTAGCACATCTGCAAAGCAGGCGGCGTGTACAACACTAGTGCAACCCATTCTTGATCAGTGTTCGAATATTTGGAATCCCGACCAGTTCGCATTAAAGGAAGACGTCGAACCAGTTCATAGGCGTGCTGCTACATTTGTTACCGGTAGATTCGATCAGAACGCAGGTATTACGGAGATGCTTCGTGAAATGAAATTGGGAATCCCTGGAGGGAACACTGCAGGCTTTAAAAAAATGATGTGACCCTCAACTACGTACCCTTAGACTCAGAGTTGAAATATTAAAAGTTTTCACTGGTTTCGTTGTGTAGGGGATGGGATACGTGGTTGACGCATTACAGGTCAAATACTGCTGAGTCTACAGTACACAATATGAATATACGTACACATGAATCGAATGGTCGAAGGTTCCTATCACTCGGCAATTGCAAATTTTGAATGTAACATAGAAATTTATAAATGAAAGATTGCAATTAAATAAATAAAATCTGCAGGTACAATTCGTTTAAGGACTTTAAATGATGAGTAAGATAGCAGAAGTACCTTTAAGAATGCCGTTTATTACTGCAAAACACTTATTGGTGTCGATGGTCCAGCAATTAAATAAAATATAAGTTGAATAACAGGGAAACAATAGATTCCTAGTTCACATAATTAGTTATGAACAACAATATAGCTCACGAGATATTCTCTTCTAAACGCATACGTCTTCACTGCAGAAGCCATGGAAATCTCACAAGTGCACACGACCACGTGCAAACTGCTCAACACTCTCCTGTGACCGTCCATTGCGCCTTCCTGTCCAGCACTCTCCCGTGTCCTCTGCGACCCAATGCTCCCCCCCCCCCCCTCATACAGTCTCTCCATTGACTTCGGTAGTCGCCTACCGTAGTTACGAGCACTGTGATTGGCTAGAGCGCTACCGCCATGTCTCCAAGCCAACGCACACTCACAAACATGTTGAAACACATACGAAATACTGGATTTACATTTAAATAACTTGAAATTAAATAAATATTCCTATGGCTGGACCTTAAACACCCTCTAACACACATTATTAAATACGTAAACAAATTAAATAAACATATATCAATGGAACAGAAACAAGAGTAGGCCAGTAGCCTAATGTCTCTGTGCTTTCAAAAACACAATAAATATTTGACCAATTTCTTCACGAATAGTATAGATCTGATATAAGCAAAGATATAGACGAATAAATAGATTTATAAGCATGCTGCTACCGTTTTTTCGTGTAACTGTGGAGTACTTATGGCCTGACGTGATCAATAGTAATTGGCCACTTTGACCTCCAATAACTCATGCACTATTCAAGTTACATGCCTGTAATTCTTACCAATTTTGGTTTACACTAATAGATTTCTAAAGACATATCGATTGAAAAAATCGGACGAACCGTTTAGGTTTTGGAAATTCGTTGCTGGGTGTTACTTGTATAATTTACAGTCAGATACAAACTTTAAACTAATAAAGATATTGAAAATCTGATTACACCATCAGAATCGTCATGCACATAATGGTAATGTACATAATTTCTTTTTGAGGTATCATGATTCCTCTGGCTGTTATTAATTTCTACATGAACTGTGAAATGTCTGCCATTATGGTTTCACAAAGTCCGCCATCTTTGGGACTCCCGACATACAAATTTCCTTTATTGACACAAAGCCAATTCCTGCGTCAACATGGAATTCCCAGCCACGCGGTTGGTCTGGAGCACGCGCTGGTGCTATCCCTCTTGCTCCAGCTAATGTTTGGCACCACGCGGTTGCTGACGAGCCCCGGCTTGCCGAGCAGCCTGTGCGCCCACGTCAATTCCGAACATACAATATTTTCAGGGCGACACAATTCGTCCATTACCTCACAAGACGACACTGTCTGCAAGAGGCACTATTGTGGAAATTTTGAGAACAGGCATTCGAGGTCGACTGCAGATCGATGGTACTGCCGCCAAGGTACAAAAATGGCTCTGAGCACCATGGGACTTAACATCTTAGGTCATCAGTCCCCTAGAACTTAGAACTACTTAAACCTAACTAACCTAAGGACATCACACACATCCATGCCCGAGGCAGGATTCGAACCTGCGACCGTAGCAGTCCCGCGGTTGTGGACTGAAGCGCCTAGAACCGCACGGCCACCGCCAAGGTACATTTCGTGTAAGGACCACGAGGGAAGATACAAGAAATTAGGGGTCGTACGGAGGCTTTTAGACAGTAATTTTTTCCTGACTGTATTTGCGAGTGAAAAGGGGAAGGAAATGACTAGTAGTGGTATGTGGTATCCCTCCGTCGTGCACCGTACGGTGGTTTGCACAATATGTATGTACACTAAAGCGCCAAAGAAACTGGTACAGGCATGCGTATTCAAATAAAAAGATATGTAAACAGGGAGAATACGGCGCTGTGGTCGGCAACGCCTATCTATGACAACAAGTGTCTGCCGCAGATTTTAAATCGGCTACTGCTGCTACAATGGCAGGTTATCATGAGTTTCAACGTGGTGCTTTACCTGGTGTATGAGCGATGGGACACAGCATCTCCAAGGTAGCGATGAAGTGGGGATTTTACCATATGACCATTTCATGAGTGTACCGTGAACATCAGGAATTCGATGATACATCAGATCTCTGACATCAGTGCGAAAGGAAAAAGATCCTGCAAGAATGGGACCAACAACAACTGAAGAGAATTGAA
Organism: Schistocerca nitens; assembly: GCF_023898315.1. NCBI lineage: Eukaryota > Metazoa > Arthropoda > Insecta > Orthoptera > Acrididae > Schistocerca > Schistocerca nitens. The sequence goes on from NC_064618.1 coordinate 721,164,396, forward strand.
AACGTGACAGAAGTGCAAGAAACCCTTCCGCAAGTTGCTGCAGATTTCAATGCTGGACCACCAACAAGTGTCAGCGTGCGAACCATTCAACGAAACATCATCGATATGAGCTTTTGGAGCCGAAGGCCCACTCGTGTACCCTTCATGACTGCACGACACAAAGCTTTACGCCTCGCCTGGGCCCGTCGACACCGACATTGGACTGTTGATGACTGGAGACATTTTGCCTGGTTGGACGAGTCTCGTTTCAGATTGTATCGAGCGGTTGGACGTGTCCGGGTATGGAGACAACCTCATGAATCTACGGACCCTGCATGTCAGCAGGCGACTGTTCAAGCTGGTGGAGGCTCTGTAACGGTGTGGGGCGTGTGCAGTTGGAGTGATGGGACCCCTGGTACGTCTAGATACGATTCTGACAGGTGACACATACATAAGCATCCTGTCTAATTACCTACATCCATTCATGTCCATTGTGCAGTCCGATGGCCTTGGGCAATTGCAGCAGGACAATGCGACACCACACGCCCTGAACTGCTACAGAGTGGCTCCAGGAACACTCATCCGATTTTAAGTACTTCCGCTGGCTGCCAAATTCCCCAGACATGAGCATTATTGAGCATATCTGTGGTGCCTTGCACTGTGCTGTTCGGAGGAGATCTGCACCCCTTACGGATTTATGGACAGCCCTGCAGGATTCATGGTGTCAGTTCCGTCCAGCACTACTTCAGACATTAGGAGAGTCCATGCCACGTCGTGTTGCGGCACTTCTGCATGCTCACGGGGGCCCTACACGATATTAGGAAGGTGTACCAGTTTCTTTGCCTCTTCAGTGTATATGTAGTTACGAAGAAATCCGTTGGTGTGTGGGTATCAGATCCAAAACAGCGGAACTTCGCACCGTAATGTCCAATATAACCGATCCAACGGTTTGGAAGATGTCAGATGCAAATGTGTGAACCTCCAGACATCAATGTGGTGATGCTCCATCTTGCTGAAATATGTAATCCGTGGTATCCATTTCACGCTGTGGCGTTCGTCATTGCTCAAGTATTTCCAGTTAATGTTTGTTGAAACAGCTCAGTGATGAAATACTGAAGTTTCTTTTATAATGTTGGTGCACAATTTTGTAGCGTTTTTCCATAAATTTAACAATAGCAGAGACTTTATTCGTCAATAGTTTATTCTCCTTCACTATTTACAACTCTCTGCCAAGACTAGGATAACTTTTCCACTCCTCGACTGTAGAAATCATTCGATTTTGATGCGAAGAATTCATCCATCCATGATCGGAGCGCATTTTCATCCGGAAGGAAGGCTGTTCGAGAGAGAGCAGACAAGGTGAAACTTTGAGGGCGCAAGATCAGTTGAACATGGTGGGTGCTGAATGACTTCGCAACCCTAATCGTGTATGGTGCCTTTTGTGAGTCTCGCAGTATGCGGACGAGAATATCGTGGAGTAACATCGCTTCACGCAGTCTCCCTGGTCGCTGTTCTTGGACTGTGTCTGCAATAAGTCTCAGTTGTTGACAATAAATGTCAGCAGTTTCGGTTATACCTCAGGGAAGTAGTTCGTAGTACACCACAACTTCACTGTTCTATCAGATGCGCGCAGGTTGTTGTACGAGAAGTTGCTGCTATGTTTGGGCTCAAGCATTCCTTTCTTTTCCGTATGTTAGCATAAATATACCATTTCTCGTCACCAGTAAGGATACAGGGTAGGAATTGTCGGCGTTTTCCTCGAGGCAATTGATGACGAGCGAGCAGAGATGCACATATGGCCACAAGCTGATATGTGTGATTTTGGGTCAGAGCATGCAATACCCTTACACCCGATTTTCTTAACCTTTCCCATTGCCTGGAAATGTCGCACGATGGTGGAATGGTCACATTTAACAGTTCTAGAGTACACTGATGTGTGTCATTGTGGATAATGCGTTTCACCATCTTCAAAAAACCCAGAAAGTCTTCCTGAACATGATGAGTCACAAATGTTAAAACGATCCTCCTTAAAACGAGAAAACCATTTTCTTGCATTGCTCTGACCAACTCTGTCCAATGGCATGGTACAAATGTTTCTGGCTGCCTGCGCTGCTGTCATCCGTCTACTGAACTCAGACAAAGAATACGTTGGAAATGTTCCGATTTCTCCTCTTGGCCCCTATTTTCTAGCATCCATAGCTCCGCTCGCTACCCCCAAAAAAGATTTGTGGTAAGGTCTTACGGAAACAAACTGCTGAGGTCATCCGTCCCTGAGCCTACACACTACTTAATTTACACTACTGGCCATTAAAATAGCTACAACACGAAAATGACGTGCTACAGACGCGAAATTTAACCGAAAGGAAGAATATGCTGTGATATGCAAATGATTAGCTTTTCAGAGCATTCACACAAGGTTGGCGCCGGTGGCGACACCTACAACGTGCTGACATGAGGAAAGTTTCCAACAGATTTCTCATAAACAAACAGCAGTTGACCGGCGTTGCCTGGTGAAACGTTGTTGTGATGTCTCGTGTAAGGAGGAGAAATGCGTACCATCTCGTTTCCGACTTTGATAAAGGTCAGATTGTAGCCTATCGCCATTGCGGTTTATCGTATCGCGACATTGCTGTTCGCGTTGGTCGAGATCCAATGATGTTAGCAGAATATGGAATCGGTGGGTCCAGGAGGGTAATACCGAACGCCGTGCTGGATCCCAACTTCCTCGTATAACTAGCAGTATAACATGACAGGCATCATATCCGCATGGCTGTAACGGATAGTGCAGCCACGTCTCGATCCCTGAATCAACAGATGGGGACGTTTGCAAGACAACAACCATCTGCACGAACAGTTCGACGACGTTTGCAGCAGTATGGACTATCAGCTCGGAGACCATGGCTGCGGTTACCCTTGACGCTGCATCACAGACACGAGCGCCACCGATGGTGTACTCAATGACGAACCTGGGTGCACGAATGGCAAAACGTTATTTTTTCGGATGAATCCAGGTTCTGTTTACAGCATCATGATGGTCGCATTCGTGTTTGGCGACATCGCGGTGAACGCACATTGGAAGCGTGTATTCGTCATCGCCATACTGGCGTATCACCCGGCCTGACGGTATGGAGTGCCATTGGTTACACGTCTCTGTCACCTCTTGTTCGCATTGACGGCACTTTGAACAGTGGACGTTACATTTCAGATATGTTACGACCCGTGGCTCTACTCTTCTCATTCGATCGCTGCGAAACATTACATTTCAGCAGGATAATCTACGACCGCATGTTGCAGGTCCTGTACGGGCCTTTCTAGACACAGAAAATGTTCGTCTGCTGCCCGGGTCAGCACATTCTCCAGATCGCTCACCAACTGAAAACATCTGGTCAATGGTGGCCGAGCAACTGGATCGTCACAACACGCCAGTCGCTACTGTTGATGAACTGTGGTATCGTGTTGAAGCTGCATGGGCAGCTGTACCTGTACACGCCATCCAAGCTCTGTTTGACTCAATGCCCAGGCGTATCAAGGCCGTTACTACTGATTTCTCAGGATCTATGTACCCAAATTGCGTGAAAATGTGATCACATGTCAGTTCTAGTATAATATATTTGCCCAATGAATACCCGTTTATCATCTGCGCTTCTTCTTGGTGTAGCAATTTTAATGGCCAGTAGTGTGACTTAAACTAACTTACGCTATGGACAACACAAACACCCATGCCGGAGGGAGAACTCGAACCTCCGACGGGGGTTGAGCCGCGTGGACTGTGACAAGGCGCCTCATAACGCCCGGCTACCCCGTGCGGCTCCACTACTTCCAAATGACAGCATGTAAATACAAATGGCAGCAGCGAACTATAAATACAAAACTAAACAGAAATGTGCCCCACGCCATGAAGGCCCAAAGGTACCGACTGGCCGCCGTGTCATCCTCAGCCCACAGCCGTCACTGGATACAGATGTGGAGGGCTGTGCGGTTAGCAAAACGCTCTCCCAGCCGCGTGTCAGTTTACGAGACCGGAGCCGCTACTTCTCAGTCATGTAGCTCCTCTGTTTGCCTCGCAAAGACCGAGTGCATCCCGCTTGCTAACAGCGGTCGCAGACCGGATGGTCACCCATCCAAGTGCTTGCCCAGCCCGGCAGCGCTTAAGTTCGGTGATCTGACGGGAACAGGTGTAACCACTGCGGCAAGGCCGTTGGCCATAAATAAAAAATGCCAATCGGTAAATAAACTCATATCGACCGGAATGCCAACGTGCAAAAGAAAAACGCTACGCATTTATGCACCAACCTAATACGTTTTCTGTAAATGTTAGTCCGCAGCTCGTGGTCGTGCGGTAGCGTTCTCGCTTCCCACGCCCGGGTTCCCGGGTTCGATTCCCGGCGGGGTCAGGGATTTTCTCTGCCTCGTGATGACTGGGTGTTGTGTGCTGTCCTTAGGTTAGTTAGGTTTAAGTAGTTCTAAGTTCTAGGGGACTAATGACCATAGATGTTAAGTCCCATAGTGCTCAGAGGCATTTGATTTGTAAATGTTATCGCCGTATCGCTGTGCATTAAACTGATTTTGAAATGTCCTGAACACAACATCGTGAGTGGCGTGTGCTGCGTACCTGTAGCGTGTGCTGGAGGGCGTCCACCTGGTCCCTCAGAGAGACGATGGCGGCGGCTGCCAGGTCGGACTCCGGGCCCAGACCGGCGGCGGCGGCGGCGCCGGGCAGCAGGTACCGGAAGTGGCGCCACTGTTTCTGGCGGTAGCTCTCCTGCAGCGCCTGCAGCTGCGCCTCCACCTCTGCCAGACGTCCTTCCGCCCTCGCCGTCGCCGTCTGTCACGGGCATCACAGCAGCACAGCGATGGCATTGCTCAATTTGTAATGCAAAGAGTAGAAGTGAAATCACAAATGAACCACCACAAGGTGCACTACCGTTTCTCACGTCCGAGGGCTAAGCGTGACGTTTCAATTATGAACCCAGAAAAAAATCAAACGGGTTCCATTAAACATTGTGATGATGTGTGCTGTGAGAATGGGACTGTTTACTCACTCACAGAAGCGGCGGCGCCACATACGCGCAGCAGGCAGCCGAGCACACCAAAGCGTACCCGTGACAAGACCTCCTTCGCTGCATCACTTTACGGGGTCTCTGTTGCGGAATAAAGCTGCCCGCACCGTGACAGTAACCAAGTCTACATACTTGCAATGTTATAAATGTTCCTGACAGCTGCGCTTGCATATCAGTAGTTTTGTTGTGATGAGTGACGGCTAGTAAGGAAGCTACTGTAATCTCTTAGGCTTTCTGGGCGATTCGTTTTCATCTCGTTGAGTTCGGGTGCTCTGACGGTGGTCCGCATCTTCCCAACAACGTATTTCGAGGCCCTAAGTTGACGTCTTCATCAGGTATTCCCTGAGACTGTCGTAGGGAACACGTGATAAAGACGTCGAGTCACAGCGTCGAAATATCGTGTGTTGGTAAGACGTGGACCACCGGAAGAACACCCGATCTCAACGAGACGTTCTTGCAATAACATCAGCTGCGGTCCTGTGTCTGCCTGTTCGGCTAAGCATAACTCGTGATGTGAGTCCCACTCCGCACTTCCCTAGCTGTCCCAACGCACGATACACCGGTAAATGCAGCGTCGCTGCCGAGCTGTGCGTACAAAGGGGCATGAGCAGGAGCATGCGTCTATGCATCGTGCCACCGAAGTAGCTGTACATTATTCACAGTGCACATTATCCAACAAACAGAGTGGAAGTACAGATTACTGACTGAATCAGTCAGTTAAAGAATGTTCACAAATATGATAAAGATCAAAAGTTAAAGAGTAAATAACTCTGAACCACCCGGCTAACCGTGCGGTCTAACGCGCTGCTTCCCGAGCGGGAAGGCGTGCCGATTCCCGACACGGATCCGCCCGGCGGATTAGTGTCGAGGTCCGGTGTGTCGGCCAGTCTGTGGATGGTTTTTAAGGCGGTTTTCCATCTACATCGGCGAATGCGGTCTGGTTCCCCTTATTCCTCCTCAGTTACACTGAGTTGGCGATTGCTGGGCAAACACCGTTTCCACGTACGCGTACACCACAAATACTCTACCACTCAAACATTTGGGGTTGCGATCTGAAGTTTTCCAGGCGTATTTCCAATTTGAACAGCTCTCGAGTATCCGACCGGGTAGGGTCGCAATTTCTCCACAATATTTCGGCAGACGTACACGCTGCCATCTTCAGGTGGTTCTTGACGAATGCTGTGCTGCTCCTCTCTGCGCCCTATATATAGTAGCCGTTACCTCCTCCATCGTTCCTCTCCTGGTGTCTTCGGTGCGGCCGGCGCGGCGGCTACTGGAGGTGGTGGGGGAAGCGGCGCCTAAGTCTGAACTGGGGTCTGCAGTCTCCCTGCTGCCGCCGTCGGGGGGTGGGGGTGGGGGGGCGGTCCTCGATCTCTGGAACCGCATCTTTCTCTCCAGGCTGAGTGCAGGGTTCCAAGGATGACTAAGTTGAAGGCCGCTGTCTTTATTAATTAGATCGTGCTGTAGTCGGATTTCGCTGGCCTCTTCAGTAACGCAGTCCCAGAAGTGGGAGGATTGACAGAGTATTTTTGTTTTTTCATAGTCCATAGTATGGCCAGTCTTTATACAATGGTCAGCCATGGTTGGTTTAGTGGCCTGGCGTAATTCGGTATGGCGCTTGTGTTGGCGGCACCTCTTTTCTACAGTGCGGACTGTCTCCCCAATGTATGATTTTCCGCACTGACAGGGAATTTGATAAACGCCTGGTTTTCGAAGGCCTACGTCATCTTTCACTCAACCAGTAGAGTCAAGGTTTTTGCAGGGGGTCGGAATACACATTTCACAGTGTGTTTCCCCAGGATTCTACCGACTTTTCTTGAGGTGTTTCCGACAAACGGAATGCACGCCAATGACTTGTGTTCTTCTGTTTCTTCTCCTTTTTCTCTTGGCGCAGTCTGTCTGAGTGCGTGTCTTATGCTTCTGGTTGTACCCATTTTTCCGAAATGTTGTCTCGAGGTGCTGCAGTTCTGCTGGAAGGCTTTCATGATCGCAGATCGGTCGTGCCCTGTGAACAAGTGTGCGCAAAACGCCTTCACGCTGGGGTTTGTGGTGGCAACTGAAGGCATTGAGGTACAAATCGGTGTGTGTGGGTTTTCTGTATAGACTGTGTCCCAGCTTGCCGTCAGGTTTCCGTTTCAGCAGGACGTCAAGAAACGGTAGGGCACCTCCATCGTGAACTGTATGTTGGGGTGCAGCGAGTTGAAGTGTGCGAGAAATTCATTTAAGCTGTCCCGTCCTTGTGGCCAAACAACGAAAGTGTCATCCACGTAGCGGAAGAAACAAGTTGGTTTTTGTTCGGCTTGTTCTAGTGCCTTCTCCTCGAAATTCTCCATAAAAAAGTTGTCTACGACCGGTGAAAGTGGACATCCCATGGCGACGCCATCTGTCTATTCAACCTTGACTCTACTTGGTTCAGTGAAAGATGACGTAGGCCTTCGAAAACCAGGCGTTTATCAAATTCCCTGTCAGTGCGGAAAATCATACATTGGGGAGACAGTCCGCACTGTAGAAGAGAGGTGCCGCGAACACAAGCGCCATACCGAATTACGCCAAGCCACTAAATCAGCAGTGATTTCCCTAAATCGCTCCAGGTAAATGCCGGGATTGTTCCTTTCAAAGGGCACGGCCGACTTCCTTCCCCATCCTTCCCTAATCCGATGAGACCGATGACCTCGCTGTCTGGTCTCCTTCCCCACAACAACCAACCAACTAAATCAGCAGTGGCTGACCCTTGTATAAAGACTGGCCATACTATGGACTATGAAAAAACAAAAATACTCTGTCAATCCTCCCACTTCTGGGACTGCGTTACTAAAGAGGCCATCGAAATCCGACTACAGGACGATCTAATTAATAAAGACAGCGGCCTTCAACTTAGTCATCCTTGGAACCCTGCACTCAGCCTGGAGAGAAAGTTGCGTCCCAGAGATCGAGGACCGCCCCCGACGGCGGCATCAGGGAGACTGCAGACCCCAGTTCAGACCCAGGCGCCACTTCCCCCACCACCTCCAGTAGCCGCCGCGCCGGCCGCACCGAAGACACCAGGAGAGGAACGGTGGAGGAGGTAACGGCTACTATATATAGGGCGCAGAGAGGAGCAGCACAGCATTCGTCAGGAACCACCTGAAGATGGCAGCGTGCACGCCTGCCGAAATATTGTGGAGAAATTGCGACGCTACCCGGTCGGATATCCGAGAACTGTTCAATTTTGGTTTGCACTCGTCTGGTATGAGATGTCCCGGGGGGGTCCACTGGGGGCCGAACCGCACAATAACCCTTGGTTCGGTATGGGGCGGCGGTGGGGCGGGTGAGCTGCTGCGCCCTGTTGTGGGATTATGAGCCACTGAGGCGTTACGGCGGGACGAAGCCTATCTGTCGTTTCTAGGTCCCCAGATTAATACAATACAATACAAACAACTCTTTCCAAGGGTAAATAATTTTCCAAAATTCGTGTAATATTCTTCAAATTTTTCGAATGTCGCCTATGTCCTTCCTCACGGGTCAAGCTGTCTCCATACCAAATTTCGTCGAAATCGGTTCAGCGGCTTAGTCAAGAGAACGTAAGAAACAAAGTTATTTTCGCATTTGTAATAATAGTATGGATAAACTTTCAGTTACGTTACCGGTATCTTTTCTTTTCCGTGATGAGCATTTGGTGAAATAAAGCCTACAAGGTGTCCCAAGTCATGCTCAAGTTACCTGTGAAAACCCTACGAAAGAGATTACCGTGTTAAAACAGACAAACAGACAACTACAGCGATTTTAGGTAAAGCTTCAGTCTTGATATCTTTTTTCTCGGTGATGGGATTTTGGTGAAATAAAATCTATACGGCGCTCCAAGCGATGCTCAAATTAACCTTCAAAAATTCCATGATAATTCGTCTAGTAGTTCTGGGGAGGCGTGTTCGAAGAGACAGACAGTCGCGACAGTTTTAGACATTTAGTGCTTGTATAGATGCGCTGACTACCTTCTTGTTGACAAGCTAGGTTGCGAAGGTGGGTTATGTTTGTTGTTTGACTCGATTTCTCATAGCAATAAGACTGACTTGGGCTTTATTTCCAGACTTAACAATGTATCTCAGTGCTCATTCAGTGGATTATTGTAACCAGCCAGAAGATTGTATTGTGCACGGAACTCTCAATCTGTACCGAACTAGTAACCAGTGTTTTCGTTCAAGTAAAAGGATTGGAAACAAATTTCCTACAGTGCTTATTCACACTTCAATGCGAAACATTTTATCCCAACGATGGATAACTTGGCACGAACCTTGGGTGTAGAAGCTGTAACTATTCTATTCTGTCGCTTGCGCCTTTGTCCCGCATTGTGCGTGGGGTTGGCGTGGTTAATTCGGGGTTGGGATGTTAATGTGAAGGGGTGGCCGGATGCCCTTCCTGCCGCCACCCCACGACGGAATCAGAGTACCCCATCTGTCTGCGTCCAGTGTAAATCATGGAAAAGTGCGGATGTGTTTCAAATGTCTGTGAGTCGTGTAACTGAGGCGAGACGTGGAGACCAGCCCGGTATTCACCTAGAGGGATGTGGATAACCGCCTAAAAACCACATCCAGGCTGGCCGGCACACTGGCCCTCGTCGTTAATCCGGCGGGCGGATTCGATCTGGGGCCGGCGCGCCTACCCGAGTCCAGGAGGCTTGTAGAAGCTGTAACGCCCCCTATTAATTTTAATGTTTATTTTCGGAACTCGGACGAATGAAATGGGTGGCGACTACACCCAGATACGAAGACGGATACTGAACTTATACCGCGTTTCTGAGCCGACCCTGTGCTTACAGGGATCTGTTAGTACTAGACTGATAAAATTCACTTAACTGAAGCACAGTTTATTTATTTCTGAAACACGTATTAGGTACCTACCCAGTTTCACACCTTGAGCTACGCTACAGATCAGTTTGTCGCCACAGCTAGTTTTTTTCCAGTCACATTTGTTGGCTTCGCTAATTCACGGCCAAACCGTCACATCCTAACCCAGTCTAGACCTCGGGCTACGCTACAGATCAATCCACCACAATTACATTTTGCTTCTACGCACATTCGTTGCCTTCGCCATTTCCTAACCCAGTCTAGACCTCGGGCTACGCTACAGATCAATCCACCACAATTACATTTTGCTTCTACTCACATTCGTTGCCTTCGCCATTTAACAACCAAACTGTCACATTTAAACCTAATGTAGACATCGGGCTACACTACAGATCAACGCATCGCAGCTACATCAATTCTGCAAGTTCCTACACTTACCGAAAGTGGCACTACTTTTGCCGGTCTGCATGTAAGAAGTGCTACTATAGCTCCCAGCTAAAATTGTTAATTCTCCTTTGTTCTATAGTAATACTTAAGTCTAGCCAAGCATCTGAAATGTGGCGCTACGTAATAATGCTGAAGACTAGATGGGTAGATCGGGTAAGTAATGAAGAGCTGCGGAATCGAAACAGAGAGAAAAGAAATTTATGGCAAATCTTAAGCTAAAACACAAGGTCGGTTTATAGGACGATTCTGAGGGCTCAAGGAAAAATAGATTCGGGAAGGGAAAGATGTGTGGACAGTAAGAGTCTCCAAGTGGATATAGGCTGCAGTAGTTACGCAGATTTGAAAAAACTACGTAAGAGAGACTAGCGTGAAGAGGTGCATCCAGCCAGTGGTTTTACTGAAGATCAAAAGCCTGGTCCTAGACTCCGAACGTTATGTTACGCCATTAAATATTATGACGAGTCTTTTACTCTGCTGCAGGCCCGCAGCCCACCCCCACGAGCCTACGACCAAACAGTGTGCTAGACAGTGGCGTACCTGGTCCTCAGCAGCGTCCGCCTTGTCTGCAGCTCCCCCTGATGCCTTCGTCTTGCCGTCCTCTAATGGTTTCTTCCGCAGTTGATTGTTGTCGGTGACTTTTGCATCCTTTTGAGACCGACACTTTTTGATGGATTGGGTGGACTTACTTTTTGGCTTTGAAATCGCTTGAGATTCTGATTTGCACTCACAAGTACTTTCTCTGTCCATTTTGACCCGTGTGTTATACCTCTGGGATGCCTCAGTGGAATGGACTTTGTTATTGTTACGCGTTACCATGGATTCTGCTGTTGGTTTTCATCTGTCTGAATCCGTTACCATGTCACCAAGAAAATGACTTTTCTGCGTACACATAATCACTCGCAGCTGATACGCAGAACGTTTAGCAGACGAAATTTATCTCAGTTACATGTGCAGATCGCTATTTCTGCTGTTGAAATACACATTTTATCCCAAAAATACAAGTGACAATGCTACAGTGCGCTCGAAAAACTTGAGGAATTCAATTTCGGACAGCAATTTTTTTTGTTCAAATATGTAAATCACTGGAAAAATGCTATTTGGTCAAATTCTCGTTCGGTTTCTTTATGAAATAACTCATAAAATAACGATTTTCCTTTATTTACAGGGTGTTTCAAAAATGACCGGTATATTTGAAACGGCAATAAAAACTAAACGAGCAGCGATAGAAATACACCGTTTGTTGCAATATGCTTGGGACAACAGTACATTTTCAGGCGGACAAACTTTCGAAATTACAGTAGTTACAATTTTCAACAACAGATGGCGCTGCAAGTGATGTGAAAGATATAGACGACAACGCAGTCTGTGGGTGCGCCATTCTGTACGTCGTCTTTCTGCTGTAAGCGTGTGCTGTTCACAACGTGCAAGTGTGCTGTGGACAACATGGTTTATTCCTTAGAACAGAGGATTTTTCTGGTGTTGGAATTCCACCGCCTAGAACACAGTGTTGTTGCAACAAGACGAAGTTTTCAACGGAGGTTTAATGTAACCAAAGGACCGAAAAGCGATACAATAAAGGATCTGTTTGAAAAATTTCAACGGACTGGGAACGTGACGGATGAACGTGCTGGAAAGGTAGGGCGACCGCGTACGGCAACCACAGAGGGCAACGCGCAGCTAGTGCAGCAGGTGATCCAACAGCGGCCTCGGGTTTCCGTTCGCCGTGTTGCAGCTGCGGTCCAAATGACGCCAACGTCCACGTATCGTCTCATGTGCCAGAGTTTACACCTCTATCCATACAAAATTCAAACGCGGCAACCCCTCAGCGCCGCTACCATTGCTGCACGAGAGACATTCGCTAACGATATAGTGCACAGGATTGATGACGGCGATATGCATGTGGGCAGCATTTGGTTTACTGACGAAGCTTATTTTTACCTGGACGGTTTCGTCAATAAACAGAACTGGCGCATATGGGGAACCGAAAAGCCCCATGTTGCAGTCCCATCGTCCCTGCATCCTCAAAAAGTACTGGTCTGGGCCGCCATTTCTTCCAAAGGAATCATTGGCCCATTTTTCAGATCCGAAACGATTACTGCATCACGCTATCTGGACATTCTTCGTGAATTTGTGGCGGTACAAACTGCCTTAGACGACACTGCGAACACCTCGTGGTTTATGCAAGATGGTGCCCGGCCACATCGCACGGCCGACGTCTTTAATTTCCTGAATGAATATTTCGATGATCGTGTGATTGCTTTGGGCTATCCGAAACATACAGGAGGCGGCGTGGATTGGCCTCCCTATTCGCCAGACATGAATCCCTGTGACTTCTTTCTGTGGGGACACTTGAAAGACCAGGTGTACCGCCAGAATCCAGAAACAATTGAACAGCTGAAGCAGTACATCTCATCTGCATGTGAAGCCATCCCGCCAGACACGTTGTCAAAGGTTTCGGGTAATTTCATTCAGAGACTACGCCATATTATTGCTACGCATGGTGGATATGTGGAAAATATCGTTCTATAGAGTTTCCCAGACCGCAGCGCCATCTGTTGTTGACAATTGTAACTACTGTAATTTCGAAAGTTTGTCTGCCTGAAAATGTACTGTTGTCCCAAGCATATTGCAACAAACGGTGTATTTCTATCGCTGCTCGTTTAGTTTGTATTGCCGTTTCAAATATACCGGTCATTTTTGAAACACCCTGTACATTTTATGCTACGTGTTTCTGGAACTGATTCCGATTTTAAAATGCCACTTGCAAGTTCCGTGCGAAATATAAGCAATGAGGAAATTCCAGAATCAGATTTTCACTCTGCAGCGGAGTGTGCGCTGATATGAAACTTCCTGGCAGATTAAAACTGTGTGCCGGACCGAGACTCGAACTCGGGACCTTTGCCTTTCGCGGGCAAGTGCTCTACCAACTTTTTTTTTTAATCTCATTTGTTCGCTTTTGTTCGTTGTATCTGCTCGGGGCGGACGTCGTAAGACATCCGTTTAAGTTCGTTGTTGATCGTTTAACTCAGTTTTTTTTTAATTTTTTTTTTATTACAGAGGGCTGCTAACCCTCTGACCGAACACGCTGAGCTACCGTGCCGGCGACCAACTGAGCTACCCAAGCACGACTCACGCCCCCTCCTCACAACCTCACTTCTGCCAGTACCTCGTCTCCTACCTTCCAAAGTTTACAGAAGCTCTCCTGCGAACCTTGGAAACATCCCACAGGCTGTGGCTAAGCCATATCTTCGCAATATCCTTTCTTTCAGGAGTGCTAGTTTCCAAGGTTCGCAGAAGAGCTTCTGTAAATTTTGGAAGGTAGGAGGCTGTGAGGACGGGGCGCGAGTCGTGCTTGGGTAGCTTAGTTGGATCGGTGAGAGAGCCAGTTAGCCTCTGTAATAAAAAACTGAGTTGAAGGATCAACCACCGAACTTGAAGAGGATGTATTGCGACGTCCGCAACGACCAAACACAACGATCAACAACGAACAAAATGCCAAAAAAAAATAAAAAAAATGGTAGAGCAGTTGCCCGCGAAAGACAAAGGTCCCGAGTTCGAGTCTCGGTCTAGCACAAAGTTTTAATCTGCCAGGAAGTTTCAAAGAGGAAGTTGTGTCGGTAGTCGAAACAGTTATTTTATAAACGAACCAGTTGTTTTTACAGAAGTGAGATTTTACCAACAATTTCTAATGGTAATAAATGAAAAGAACCAGTTTGCTTTTGTTCTACAATATTACCTTTATTGCTAACCGGTATTCGGCTTACAAGGCCATCTTCAGACATGCCGAAAACCTGTTAGCAATAAAAGTAATATTGTAGAAAAAAATCAAACTGGTGCTTTTCATTTATTATAATGTTGTTCTACCAAGAACCGACGGAAGATTCTGTTAATTTCTAATGGACTTATTGTTGGTTTAGACATAAAAAAATGGCTCTGAGCACTATAGGACTTAACATCTGAGGTCATCAGTCCCCTAGAACTTAGAACTACTTAAACCTAACTAACCTAAGGACGTTACACACATCCATGCCCGAGGCAGGATTCGAACCTGCGACCGTAGCGGTCGCGCGGTTACAGACTGTAGCGCCTAGAACCGCTCGGCCACACAGGCCGGCAGGTTTAGACATAAATTATCTTTTTAATGCGTGCTTTGTGTGAGAAACAAAATACTGTCTCTTCGGTATCGGCGTTAATTGTAACATTACGTGTTTTAATAGTCCTTTCATTGCTAAATGTGGAGGACACTGCAGGTCTTGATGTTGCACCAGATTTACAAGATATTTTTGAAGAGAGCATACTGAAAGTGAAATTCTTCCCTTGCGTTTCACTATGCAAAAAATTGGCTGAGGAACGTACGCATCCTACCACTACTATTTCCTGTTTCGTTTTGTAGTGGTCGGGATTTTTTTGTTTAATAGGTTAATCGTTATATTTGAATTATTGTATGTGATGCTATGCGGAAATACTCAGCTGGTACTGGTACATACTGCTGAATATCGTTTAACTGTAACTATAACTTGTGTAGCAATATTTGTATGTAATGGCTTTGAGCTGTCCTGTTTAGATGCGTTCGAATTTGTTTTAGTTATGTACTAAACCGACTGTGATAGTTTACCGTACCCCCGTTCAGCATGCTTTCTGAGAATATGATATGGTTTATGTAAACTGAAGGTGGAGGAGGAGAAAGAAAAAGAAAGGAACAATTCATGTCAGCTGCATCGGGGCTTTACGCGGAATCAGCGGCGACGAGTGAAATGTGTACCGGACCTGGATTCGAACTCAGCGTCATTTCCTTTTTCTTTTTTTTTAAGTTACTTTAATACCACCGAGAATAGCGGGAAACCTGCGTCGCGAGGAGGAGGGCCCAGCAAGACGTCGGACTCATGGAGACTATCGACGTATAGTTTTTCCGAGAAGAATATTCCGATGACCGGAGAATATATCGGTTCTAAGAGTGTAAGGGGTGGGGATCAACTCTTCATGACAGGAACACCCCAGCTCTGGAGTGGGTTAGGGAAGACACTGCAAAGGAAATTGGAGAAAAATCGTCTTCATTTTGGGTTGGGGACAATTGCACAACATCATTCATTAAGGAACTGCCGTAATCAAGGATACTTTTCTCGCCATCAGCAAACAAGTAGTAAGCTACGTGTCCACAAATCCACTTCACGGATTTCGTTTTCGCTTGGTGGAAGTATCCCGCATCCGGAAAGAGGAGCAGTTGAGTAGGTGTCTGATAAGTAGTCTTACGGGTAATTAGGGACAACTTCTGTCGCACCAATCACCGGACATCTCTTCCCGATTTGCACAAAACATCACAGGCGACATACAACGGGGCGTCTGCGAGGTGAATCCAGAGCAGGCGCGACCGGCATACTTCTTTCCCAACTGGCAGTAAGGTACGATGCAGATTGGACGCCAGTGTCAAGTTAAGGAGCGCACATCGATCGCCAAACGGCACACCCGTCGACGTGGGGATGCTTCCTCTCAACCACATTTGGTGGCCTGTGCTGCTGAAGGAAACCTTCGCGGATGTCAAAGTGCGTTCGCATTATCACAGTATGGACGTAGCTCAGTTCGAGCTAAAAATGGAGGGAGTAAAAGAAGGGTTGCAGGACGTCCGAAAGTGGGATAGGTGCAGCGAGAGAGAGAGAGAGAGAGAGAGAGAGAGAGAGAGAGTGGCGCAAGGGCCTCCAGCGATAGGCTAGTACGGCGCGTATGACAACGGCGCTACAACGACGTGCGAGAGCCAATGGAAAAGGCTATCGCTCTGTCAGGAACATGATACAGATACAAACTACCACTGCACCACGGGAGGGCGGGAGGGTGAGGGTCTCGTACCTTATCTTGAAGAGCAATCCGTGGCAAACAAGTGAACCCAATGCCGCTAGCATGCGGCGGGCCACGAATGGCGAATAGGAAGTGTCTGTGCCAAGTGGAGCATACGCGGCGCCAATTATACATTTACATATTGCGTCCGTTGTAGAAGATCGAGTGCTCGTAAACGTTGTTCTAAGAGCCCAATATGTAGCTGGGATAGTAGGTGCCGCCAGTTGAGGACAATCGTGTGCCGCAGATCACTTGCGAAGTCGAGTAACATCTACACACAATGGAGCAGCGCTTTCTGCAGGAATGCCCGCAGCTATAGCCATGGCGCTCGATTTTCGGACGTTCACCTGGACACAGTGTTTATCGCAAATGTGCGTACTGCCTCTGCGCGCTCCTCGGCCGACCCACATTCCCACCTAGGGCCACCTATCCGCAGTCCCTGTCCGTGTCCTCCATGCTCGCTACTTTGAGCTTCCCGCAGGAGGTCGGATGTAATTGTGTATCCGCACTGAAGGTGGTGGATTTATTGCCGATCGAGGCGAATCAGTTGTATAAATACGCGGTGTCTGTTCTGGACATTTCCGAGATGCAGACACCAAATATTTATACGGGGTGGTCCATTGATAGTGACCGGGCCAAATATCTCACGAAATAAGCATCAAACGAAAAAACTACAAAGAACGAAACTCGTCTAGCTTGAAGGGGGAAACCAGATGGCGATATGGTTGGCCCGCTACATGGTGCTGCCATAGGTCAAACGGATATCAACTGCGTTTCTTTAAAATAAGAATCCCTATTTTTATTACATATTCCTGTAGTACGCAAAGAAAAGTGAATGTTTTAGTCGGGCCACTTTTCTCGCTTTGTGATAGATGGCGCTGTAATAGTCACAAACGTATAAGTACGTGGTATCACGTAACATTCCGTCAGTGTGGACGGTATTTGCTTCGTGATACATTACCCGTGTTAAAATGGAACGTTCACCAATTGCGGAAAAGGTCGATATCGTGTTGATGTATGGCTATTCTGATCAAAATGCCCAACTGCCGTGTGCTATATACGCTGCTCGGTATCCTGGACGACGTCATCCTAGTGTCCGGACGGTTCGCCGGATAGTTATGTTATTTAAGGAAACAGGAAGTGTTCAGCCACATGTGAAACGTCAACCACGACCTGCAACAAATTATGTGCCCAAGTACGTGTTTTAGCTGCTGTCGCGGCTAATCCGCACATCAGTAGCAGGCAAATTGCGCGAGAATCGGTAATCTCAAAAACGTCGGTGTTGAGAATGCTACATCAACATCGATCGCACCCGTACCATATTTCTATGCACCAGGAATTGCATGGCAACGATTCTGAACGTCGTGTACAGTTCTACCACTGGGCACAAGAGAAATTACGGGACGATTACAGATTTTTTGCACGCGTTCTATTTAGCGACGAAGCTTCATTCACCAACAGGGGTAACGTAAACCAGCATAATATGCACTACTGGACAACGGGAAATCCACGATGGCTGCGACAAGTCGAACATCAGCGACCTTGGCGGGTTAATTTATGGTGCGGCATTATGGGAAGAAGAATAATTGGCTCCCATTTTATCGATGTCAATCTAAATGGTGCAATGTATGCTGATTTCCTACGTAATTTTCTACCGATGTTAATACAAGATGTTTCACTGCATGACACAATGGCCATGTACTTCCAACATGATGGATGTCCGGAACATCGCGTGCGGTTGAGGCGGTATTGAATAGCGTATTTCATGATGGGTGGATTGGTCGTCGAAGCGCCATATCATGGTCTGCACGTTAACCGGATCTGACGTCCCCGAATTTCTTTCTGTGGGGAAAGTTGAAGGACATTTTCTATCGTGATTCACCGACAACGCCTGACAACATGCGTCAGCGCATCGTCAATGCTCGTGCGAACATTACGGAAGGCGAACTACTCGCTGTTGAGAGGAATGTCGTTACACGTATTACAACATGCATTGAGTTGACGGACATCATTTCGAGCATTTATTGCATTAATGTGGTATTTACAGGTAATCACGCTGTAGCCGCATGCGTTCTCAGAAATGATAAGTTCACAAAGGTACATGTATCACATTGGAACAACCGAAATAAAATGTTCAAACGTACCTACGTTCTGTATTTTAATTTAAAAAACCAACCTTTTACCAACTGTTCGTCTAAAGTTGTGAGCCATATGGTTGTGACTATTACAGCGTCATCTATCACAATGCGAAAAAAGTGGTCCAATTAAAACATTCATATTTCTTTACGTACAACACGGATATGTAGTAAAAAGTGGGGGTTCGTACTGAAAAAACACAGTTGATATCCGTTTGAACTATGGCAGCGCCATCTAGCGGGCTAGCCAAGCTAGACAAGTTTTGTTCTTTGTAGTTTTTTGTTTGACGCTTATTTCGTGAGATATTTGGCCCGGTCACGATCAATGGACCACCCTGTATAGTTGGTTATGTGATTTGCATGAAATGTATTGTAAGATTCACACTGTAGCTTAACTTAGTTACTGCAGTCATCACTTGAGCTGTATAGCTTATGTGTATTTTCCGGTCTACCTTCGAATTATTGACAATAAATACATATTTTTTGTTCGTACTGTGTATCTTTGTCTACACTACAGCTGTAGAAGTCTTTTTACAATACTCGAGTCGATATCTTTCCGAGAAATGCTTCTCTTATTGATATTTGTTTGATGATAATTGTTATAATTCCAATTTTTCCCAGTGTAGTAAAATATCGTATTAAAACAGAATTGTTTATGTTAAAACATATCGCCAATCGCATGTCACCACATTCGTCATGTTGTTTATGGCAATTGTTCAAAAATGGTTCAAATGGCTCTGAGCACTATGGGACTTAACTTCTGAGGTCATCGGTCCCCTAGATCTTAGAACTACTTAAACCTAACTAAACTAAGGACATCACACACATCCATGCCCGAGGCAGGATTCGAAACTGCGACCGTAGTGGTCGCGCGGTTGCAGACTGAAGCTCCTAGAACCGCTCGGCCACTATGGTCGGCAATGGCAAGTGTCACATAGTCTCTATATCACTGGTCAAAGCCGATGAGCAGTATCGGAATTTCCCCTATATCGCTCAATTACCAGTATCGGAATTTCCCCTATATCGCTCAATTACGAACAGAAATCTATGTTTAAAGAAGCATATGAAAATTATTGAAAAAAGAGCTATTTAAAATTATGAAACATTTCATTAAAGATTTTGTAACTAGAATGAGAGATTCATAAAATATAACAAGATTCATTAACGTTTAATACTAAACTGAACTCCGTCCGAACAGGCCATAAAGGCCGAACGGTACCGACCGGTCGTCGTGTCCTTCTCAGCCCACAGGTGTCATTGGATGCTGATATGGAGGGGCATGTTGTCAGCACACCGCTCTCCCCGCCGTATGTCAGTTTACGAGACCGGAGCCGCTACTTCTCAGTCAAGTATCTCCTCAATTTGCCTCACAAGGGCTGAGTGCACCCGGCTTGCCAGCAGCACCCGGCAGACCGGATGGTCACCCATCCAAATGCTAGGCCAGCCCGACAGCGCTTAAATTCGGTGATCTGACGGGAACCAGTGTTACCACTGCGGCAAGGCCGTTGGCTTTAACATTTAATGGCGTATGGTTATTCGAACAAATACGTTTATCATCGCTTTTCCTAAAAGCGTCTTTCAGTTTTTGGAACTGATTTAGCGTCAAACTGTAGTAATTTTGAAGTTGAACAAATGTTTCTAATGGCCACCTGGACAGCTGCGCGCGTTAAACGGCCACCTTCTGCACGGAGCGCTGTGCCTGCTTCGGATCGAATCCGCGTGCCGCCCGGCCTCGTTGTGGTTTTTAGGAAGTTTCCCACATCCCCATAGGTGAATGCCCATCTGACACTGAAGTCCCGCCTCAGTTACACGATTCCCAAACATTTAGAAAACTTTCGATCACTTTCACATGAATCACACTACTCACAGACATTAAGAGGTACACATATTCCGCCACAGGGAAAGGGAGCAAGGGTAGAGACAGGATTGGCATCCTGACAGCCCTTACATTAACCATGATAAATACGTTAATAACCATGTCGACCCTGCGTTGAAGCGGGACAAAGGCACAAGAAAAAGGAAGAACAAATGTTTCTAATCTTGCTGGGAATTTTATTACCTAGTCTGTCGCGATGTGAATTTGTCTATGTTGTTAAGTTAACTACGTTTTTTTATCACAATCAAGTCCTCTATGGCAAGAATATGAATCATAAATTAGTTACAAAAGGAAGTTTTCTGTAAAGCCATTTCATTTTTCTTAGTAGTTCTCCTGCATCGTATTTCAGTATTAAAGTGCCTCATTTTGAATTTGCCTCAAGCAGAAGATGACTCAAATTTTCATGTCCACTATTTTTTCGTAATATACATAAATCATTTGGGGCTAAACAAGATTTCTTTTTAAGGCTGGGCTATAGTTGTAGGTCCTCTGATAAACACTCGCCAGTCAAAAGGCAGAGCGAAATGGATTGCGTACGAGGTAGAGACACTTTAATATCAAGATTTTAAAACAAAATTGCCGAAGGATTCTAACAAAGTCCCTAAATTCACTGTTCTCCTGCAAAGCTTCTGCGCACAAATTATATTCGGAACCGAGAACTGGACGAAAACCTAAGTAGAAAGATTCGAAATATTTAACGAGGATTGGAACATACATAGAAAAAGTTGGACATCAAAGTATGGGGAGTGTTCGTCGCAATCGACAAATATATATATATATATATATATATATATATATATATATATATATATATATATATATATATATATATATATTAAGTTGAGTGGAATCGAGTTAGAGTATGCCTGCGAAGTTAATATGGAAGCGAGAAACCGCTCTAGGTGAACTTAAATTATTCATCGGATGTCTTTACCGTCCACCCGATTCCGTAACAATTTTAGAATCATTCAAAGAACGTCACGGCCAGTAGAGTGGAAGTACCCTTGTCATGCAGTATTAGTTGAAGATGACTTTAAGACTGGGACGGAGAGATTTTACGGACAGACAGTCTTGTGAAGAAGTTCTGAGTGCATTCTCCGAAAACTAGTGAGGCAACTCGCACGCAATGGAAACATTTTTACTCTCGTAGCTACAAACATGGCTGACTTAATCAACGGTGTCAGTATGAAGACAGGGATTAGTGTTCCTGTTGTCATCATAGACACTATGGTTACTAAGGTTCGTGTAGTAGTAATAGTAGTAGTACTAGTTCAACATTAAAGAAAGCTGATCCTTTCATTGTATATTTATTTATTCAACCTGATCTGATTAGGGCTACTAGGTCCTCTCTTAAGTCGAAGCAAGGTTTTACTCATACAGTACTTTTTTAAATCATATTTACCTAAGAAATAATAATTTTAAAATGAAAAATACTATAAAAGTATTTTCAGTATCCGAAGTGGCAATGTGAGTAATTAATAATGACTATGAATTAATAAAGTTAACATCGGCAGTACTTGTACTATTGCAACTGCTGCCTCTAGTACTGATACCGATACTGGTAATAATAATAATAATAATAATAATAATAATAATAATGACCAAAATAATGATGATGAGAATGGCAGATATAAGACGAATTTATAAATCTAAGGACATCACACACATCCATGCCCGAGGCAGGATTCGAACCTGCGACCGTAGCGGTCGCTCGGCTCCAGACTGCAGCGCCTAGAACCGCACGGCCACTCCGGCCGGCTATCTGTTTGGAAAGAAGGTGCTACAATGATAACGAGTGCGTACAGGGACAATGACAATCATTATTTTTGCTTTAGTAGATATATCGTTAACTGTCTTCAGAAGCTGGAGATGTTATTCAGTTCTCTAATATAATATGGGTGGTTATTCCAGAGTCTGAATCCTGCTATTGTGAAGGACTTCGAGACAGTGGCTGAGGAATGGACTGGAACAGAAAGGATTTTGCTGTGATGGGAACCGGTGTTTCTGCCCTGGTGTTCAGACAAGAGCGTTAAGGTCCAGGAAAGGTATGAGGGACACTGTTCGTTGATAAGACACTAGAGAAGACAAAAAATGGTTCAAATGGCTCTGAGCACTATGGGACTTAACATCTGAGGTCATCAGTTCCCTAGAACTTAGAACTACTTAAACCTAACTAACCTAAGGACATCACACACATCCATGCCCGAGGCAGGATTCGAACCAGTGACCGTAGCGGTCGCGCGGTTCCAGACTGAAGAGCCTAGAACCGCTCGGCCACACAGGCCGGCCAGTAGAGAAGACAGAAAGTATGGAAATCTCAGCACTTGTCTGCACACAGCCAGGATAGCTATGCATAGGATGGTGAAATATTATCAAAGAGTCGAACATCACAGATATAACGAACACAGGCATTCATCACCAGTTCCAGGCGCCATTAGTTGTCCTGCGAGAGGCTTTGCAGGATAACACCGCTGTAATCAATAATTGTAAATATAAGTGTAAGTACAAGTGTGTTTTTCAGTTTTAGAGGGGAGAGATTTTTATATTTTTGTAGGACATGGAGATATACTGATGCCTTCTTGCACAGGGCAGTTACTTCCCAGTCCAATTTAGATTTTCATCTATTATCACTGTTAGATTCTTTGCTGAAGGACAGAAATTAATACTTGTCCCATTTAAGATTAGAGTTCGTAGGGATTCACGATATTTTGGGCTGAGGAGTCTAGAATACCAAACGGTACCGCTTGGGTTTTGGATGGGTTGAGCTATAACCCTATATCCTGCGCCGATTTTGATAGATCACACAGGTCGGTCTGGGGATTCTCGATAGCTGTTGGTTTTGCATTTAGATACCACTGAAGGACATCAGCGTACACGTAGTGTTTGCAGTAGGACAAAACGGATAACACATCATTGACATACAATGAAAAGTGTATAGGATGTAACACCATACCCTTGAGGGCGCCTGATACTGCCTGCCTCCATTGTGACTTTATTATGCCGGACACGACGCATTGCTGGCGAGACGTCAGGTATGAGGGAAATCTTTTCACTGCACTGCGAGAAATGTAGGCTGCTACGTTTGGCAAGTAAAACATCGAAGTCGACACTATCAAAGGATTTGCTGAATTCGAAGAAGCACATGGTAGTCACTTCTTGTTTATCCACGACGCGTTCCAGTCCATCTGTTACCTTTATTAAGGCAGGGTTTATTAAGACCCTGTTGGTATCCATAATAGGTAGTTTGTTAGCTAGTTGTGTACAATATATTCTAAGGCCTTGGACAGCACAGCATGAATGCTAATAGATCGGTGCTGCGGTAACGTCCTTTTTAGGTAGTGGTTGGAAGAGCAGATAAGCACTTCTTTGAATCCTATTTTGACAATGGGCTAATGCCATTTAGTTCCAGTATAATGGATGTGGAGGAACTGTAGGCAAAATTTTAACTGATTGTGAATGGTAGTCTGGAGAAGTAAGTGCCAAGGAAGTGGATTAATGAGGGAAAAGACTCATCTTGGTTTAATAACAAAATTCGAAAATGCTAAGAAAACGTGAATTGTGGCACTTCAAAAAAGAGCGCCTAAATATTGATAGACAAAAGTGCGTCTTACAGGCGTAAGCTCGATGCACGAAACATACAATTTCCACCGTCATACGTTAGCGAAAGACATTGGCGAGAATCCGAGAAAATTCTGGGACGATGTAAAATCACTAAGCTGGCAGAAAACTTCTATTCAGTCGCTCGTAGTCCAGATTGTTGTATCAGTAGAGGACAGCGAAGGGAAAGCTTAGGTTTTAAAC
The DNA here is from genome assembly GCF_023898315.1 of Schistocerca nitens. Taxonomy (NCBI): domain Eukaryota; kingdom Metazoa; phylum Arthropoda; class Insecta; order Orthoptera; family Acrididae; genus Schistocerca; species Schistocerca nitens. The sequence continues at coordinate 721,188,343 of NC_064618.1, forward strand.
CTCGCAACTGAAAGAATGAAAACATGTCGCTGGGTTCCGATGGATGGTACTCCACAGCATTGACCCCATACTTATCTTGGATTTATCTTGAATCTCTACCCAGCTCAATGTCCTAAGTTCTTTGAGAAAACCACAGGTGACGCCCGTATCAGACCCTCAAAATTACAGAGAAATATCCTCAACATTCTCCTTGAGAGAGAAAAACTTATAGCCACAGATTAACACCGTTAACTCAGCTTTCCGTTTTCTCACATGATATCTTGTGAACCGTGGGTGAAGGGCAACAGGAAGATTCCGTATTCCTAGATTTCCGCAAAGCGTTTGCTTAGGGGTACACTGCAAACTGTTAACGAGGTTCAGAGCGTAAGGAACAGGTCCTCAGATATGTGAGCCACCCGGGAACCTTTTAAATAACTGATATACCCCTTTGTTATGGACGGCAAACGTTCGTCAGAGACAAGGGTATCGTCAAATGTGCCCCAGGGAAATATGATAGTACCGCTCTTGCTATTGTGATCTTCAGTCCGAAGACTGGTTTGATGCAGCTCTCCATGCTACTCTATCCTGTGCAAGTCTCTTCATCTCCCAGTACCTACTGCAACCTACATCCTTCTGAATCTGTTTAGTGTATTCATCTCTTGGTCTCCCTCTACGATTTATACCCTCCGCACTGCACCCCAATACTGAATTGGTGATCCCTTGATGCCTCAGAATATGTCTCACCAACCGATCTCTTCTTCTAGTCAAGTTGTGCCACAAATTTCTCTTCTCCCCAATTATATTCAATACCTCCTCATTAGTTATGTGATCTACCCATCTAATCTTCAGCATTCTTCTGTAGCACCACATTTCGAAAGCTAAAAGCTTCTATTCTCTTTTTGTCTAAACTGTTTATTGTCCACGTTTCAGTTCCATACATGGCTACACTCCATACAAATATTTTCAGAAAAGACTTTCTGACACTTAAATCTATACTCGATGTTAACAAATTTTTCTTCTTCAGAAACGCTTTCCTTGCTCTTGCCACTCTACATTTTATATCCTCTCTACTTCGACCATCATCAGTTATTTTGCTCCCCATATAGCAAAACTCATTTACTTCTTTAAGCGTCTCATTTCCTAATCTAATTCCCGCAGCATCACCCGATTTAATTCGACTACATTCCATTATCCTCGTTTTGCTTTTGTTGATGTTCATCTTATATCCTCCTTTCAAGACACTGTCCATTCCGTTCAGCTGCTCTTCCAGGTCATTTGCTGTCTCTGACAGAATTACAATGTTATCGGCGAAACTCAAAGTTTTAATTTCTTCTTCATGGATTTTAATTCCTACACCGAATTTTTCTTTTATTTCCTTTACTGCTTGCTCAACATACAGATTGAATAACATCGGGGATAGGCTACAACCCTAACTCGCTCCCTTCCCAACCACCGCTTCCCTTTCATGCCCCTCGACTCTTATAACTGCCAACTGGTTTCTGTGCAAATTGTAAATAGCCTTTCGCTCCCTGTATTTTACCCCTGCCACCTTTACAATTTGAAAGAGAGTGTTCCAGTCAACATTGTCAAAAGCTTTCTCTAAGTCTACAAATGCTAGAAACGTAGGTTTGCCTTTCCTTAATCTATTTTCTAAGATAAATCGTAGGGTCAGTATTGCCTCACGCGTTCCAACATTTCTACGGAATCCAAACTGATCTTCCCCGAGGTCGGCTTCTACCAGTTTTTCCATTCGTCTGTAAAGAATTCGCGTTAGTATTTTGCAGCCGTGGCTTATTAAACTGATTGTTAGGTAATTTTCACACCTGTCAACCCCTGCTTCTTTTGGGATTGGAATTATTATATTCTTTTTGAAGTCTGAGGGTATTTCACCTGTCTCATACATCTTGCTTTCCAGATGGTAGAGTTTTGTCAGGACTGGCTCTCCCAAGGCTGTCAGTACTTCTAATGGAATTCTCTTGAAATACGGCAGAACGCCATTATTCTCTATACAGGATAGTCAGAAACAGTCTGAACACTTGTAAGGAGTCCGCAGCTCGTGGTCGTGCGGTAGCGTTCTCGCTTCCCACCCCCGGGTTCCCGGGCTCGATTCCCGGCGGGGTCAGGGATTTTCTCTGCCTCGTAATGACTGGGTGTTGTGTGCTGTCCTTAGGTTAGTTAGGTGTAAGTGGTTCTAGGGGACTGATGACCATAGATGTTAAGTCCCATAGTGCTCAGAGCCATTCGAACCATTTTGAACTTGTAAGGGTGCTGAAGTATAGGTTATGCTAAGAAATAACTGTTAAGGAAAAAATTGGATACATTGCGCAGTTTCCGAGTTAATTAGCACTATAGTTACCCAATCAGGCCGTTGGGCGCAAATTCAAGGGGTCCACCAGAGTGTGTCGCCAAACGTGTCCTTCGTTTGATTTCCTAAAGCCGAGCAAGAGAGCGATACAAAAATTGGACATGGGACGATGATAAGGATCGAGCTAAAGGCTGAGGAGTCTCTTGCGCCATCATGTACGCTATGAGGACATCTGACACTGATCGTATCTGGTGGCAGCTTGAATTTGCGCGCGCAACAGCCTGATTTGCTATCTTCAGTGCTAAATAAATCTGAAACGGGGCAACGTATAGAACTTGTTAACAATTATTTCTCAGGACAACCAACCGTGCAACGCTCTTACAAGCTTTTCAGATTGCTTGTTGCCATCTTGTACACATAAACACTCTGAGGAAATGGCGAGCAACAATCGGCGACTGTTTGTTGATGACGCTGTAGTGTAAGGGAAAGTGTCTTCGTTGAGTTACTGTAAGTTGAGACATGATGACTTAGAATTTCTGTGTAGTGTGATGAATGGCAGCTTGCTCTGAATGTAGAAAATTATAAGTTAACGCAGATGAGTAGGAAAAATAATCCCTGTATTTTTGGATACAGTATTAGTGGTGTACTGCTTGATCAATCACGTCGATATGAAATGGAATGAGTACGTAAGGATGGTAGTAGGTAAGGCGAATGGTCGACTTCGGTTTATTGAGAAGAAGACGTTCTTTTTGCGAAAAAACTATTGAGAAACTTTAGGCAACCGTATGTTTTTGGATAGGGTCCGCCTTTAGCAAAACACAATTTTCTTTTTTAACCCAAACATGTTTCACTGCAGTTGCAGCATCTTCAGTGGGCTTTCATTTTTCATCTGTTAAAGATAAAGAGTGTTCTTTGCTGTTTGTATACATGTAGCTATTAGTTTTTAAATCGTAATGACAGATATTTGAAAAAACGCATAAATTACGAATTCATACCTTTTTACTACTTGGTGTGGTTTTTCTGATGTGTTGTATTTCTACAGTGACCGTTTTGTTCCACAGTTTGTCATCTGTAACCGCCTATACCTTAAAGTAGATAAATTGTTTAAGCCAAAATTACGATTAGAAAACTTGTTATTTCTATGCCTGAAATTATTTAATTCTATTACACACACACACACACACACACACACACACACACACACACAGGGAGAGAGAGAGAAAAGACTATAATCACAGACACCTCTGAAAGATTCAGAACAACCGCCAGGAACACCTTCAACTGTTCCACTGTCAGCCATCTTGTTTTTACACCTTCAACTGTTCCACTGCCCACCATATTTGTTTTTACAGGCGGTAAAGCAGTGAAACAGTTACAGTGACAGTGACAGTGGCAACTCAATATATAGTGTTTGATAGTGATGAAGATGATTCAAAGGAAAATGTAAGTGAAACATTATGTAAACACACACACACACACACACACACACACACACACACACACACACACACGAATTAAATAATTTCAGGCATAGAAATAACAAGTTTTCAAATCGTAATTTTGGCTTAAACAATTTATCTACTTTAAGGTAGAAGACAAACTGTGGAAAAAACGGTCACTGTAGAAATGCAACACATCATAAAAAGCACACATGCGGTAAAAAGGTATGAATTCGTAATTTATGCGTTTTTTCAAATATCTGTCATTACGATTGAAAAACTAATAGCTACATGTATAAAAACAGCAAAGAACACTCTTTATCTTTAACAGATGTAAAATAAAAGCCCACTGAAGATACCGCAACTGCAGTGAAACATGTTTGGGTTAAAAAACAAAATTGTGTTTTGCTAAAGGCGGATCCTATCCAAAAAAAATGCATATTGTTAAAGCAAACACGGAAGAAAAGAGCTTCAACCCCTCCTTGATTATTAAGGCAACCGGCATTTTCAACAGATTGCAGGACGATACAACTGCCACCAACATTCATGAGAAATGCGAAGACAAGAGAAATCAAGGTTCTTACAGAAGCATATTACGAGTAGATTAGACAAAGGAATGACTGGTAGACCATTGCTGTGCAGGGGCCTACCATATGGCGACTTGTGAAGTATGTCCTCTGTATGGGTATAGATGTAGAGCGATAGCTAACTTAAAGTGAACCATATAAATATTATTTTTGTTATTATTATATTCGTTATACGTAATAATTAGTTTTATTTCTGGATTCTTCCGTACTTCTTGGTAGAGAAACTCCATTTTTAGGGCTGAATAACAAGTACACTGCTTTCGCTCTATTGATTTTTAATTCAAACTAATTTTCCGCTGACTGAGCCATCTTCAGGAAACAAATGATTAACGTCTGGAAAGTACACTACTTCTGAGGTAACGAAACATTATAAGCAAAGATCCAATCCATAGACATAGAGTGTTGTGCATTAGACTAGCTTCTTATCATTGAAATCACACTTGCCCAATGGATAGTATTAAAAACAATAAATAATTAAACTACACAATAGTACAGGTTAAATGGTTAAAACGCTAAAGTTTATGAGGTCTTGACACTGGTTGAGGAATTGCTATACGTTGCACTCTACATTTATGTTGTGCAACAAACAGTTTTTTTTAACATTGTAAATTAAACTTTAGGCAATGTACAATATTATACACAATAATTGAGATACCCAATCTTACAGTATTATGGGTTATATATGGTTATGATGTCATAGTTTGCGAGGTCATAGCTTTGGTTGAGAACTGTCTAACTGGGTGGTAGTAACTTATGTTGTATAACAACTTGGTAAATTACATTTTGTACCATGGGCAATATTAAACACTGTACATGGTTAAAATACGCAATATTACAGTATTACAGTTTATACTGTTGCAGTCTGCGGGGTTATACTGCTACAATATTGTCCATTACCTAAAGTTTAATTAACAATTAAAAAAACATGATTGTTGCAAAAAAAAATGGTTCAAATGGCTCTGAGCACTATGGGACTTAACATCTATGGTCATCAGTCTCCTAGAACTTAGAACTACTTAAACCTAACTAACCCAAGGACATCACACAACACCCAGTCATCACGAGGCAGAGAAAATCCCTGACCCCGCCGGGAATCGAACCCGGGAACCCGGGCGTGGGAAGCGAGAACGCTACCGTACGACCACGAGCTGCGGACGTGATTGTTGCACAACATAAATGAAGAGTGCTCAGTTTAACAATTTCTCAGACATAGTCAAGACCTCACGAACTTTAGCATTTTCATCATTTAACATTTAATATTATATTGTTTAATTATTTATTGTGCTTAATATTGTCCTTTGGGTAAAGTGTAATTTCAACGTTAAGAAACAAATTTGATGCACAACACTCTTCGCAAGTGGATTATGTCCTTGCTTATAACGTGCTGCTTTCAGACGCTAGTCAGTTATTTCCTGAATATGGGTCAGCATGCTGAAAACTAGCTTGAAATTAAAACAAGTAGAACAATACATGTTATTCAACCTTAAATAATAATTGGTTGTTCTGTGTAGTCGCTCTGAGATCGTCTGCCAGCGGTATAAAGGTCTCATGGAATGAAATAGAAAATAAATAATGAAACAGATTAATTTAGCTCTAGACGTCATAAACATCATTGCAGTGGATTAACACGTGTCTGCGAGAGACGTGCGTCAGTCTCTTCCGTTAGCTCAAACGATATTGAGGCCTAGGGCATAATACGAGTAACAGATAAGCCTGCCAGCAAGCTCAAGACACTCAGTAGTGAGAGACGAAGTTCAGTAATAACGGACGAGCGTGCTACTAACAGAGGACGTTGTGTAACAATAATTATTCCCGGTGGAAGTTACGCATGGAGGGTGTCGACTTCCGCCAGGCAGCTGGACTGCCGGCAACATTGTTTCACTTTGCCCCTCTCCCGACCCCCTTCCTTCCCTTCATTCTACGTTACCCTCCTTCCTTCCCCGAGCTACCCCACAAGCTAAAGTTAAGCACGGCCACCTTGAATTCGCACTAATTTCGCCGAGAGGTGTCCGCGCTACACCAGTTCCCCCAAACCCAACTTGACTTCAAGAATCTCATTTGCATCGGTAATGAGTTAAGACTTTAACCAGAGAGAGAAATCCGCACGTCTACGGTTTACGAAAATTGTTTTAAAACTGCCTCTAAAATTACCATAATTTTACGGAAACGACTTTGCCACCGCCCTCATCTCTTATGCAATAATTCCGCTAGCGGCGGGTTGGTTGGTTGCTCGTCTTTCCCCTAGGGGGCAAGAGAGAGCTTCATGCGGCAGCCATTTGCATGCCGCAGCGGGAACAGCTGAAGATCGGGCTGCGCATGTTGATGAGCAGCAACTACTGGAGATGCAGTTGTTATTTGTGTTGCATGGCACATCCACTTACACAGCTCTGTTCGTTCAGCCCCAGTCACTCGGCTAAAGTGAAAATAACATTTTACATTTCCATCTGCAAAAGGAAGAACAACGGTATTTCAAATACTGTTACATATACACATACAGACAGTTTTTCATTATTGACCTAAAGACATGGTGAGGTTAGACTTTCGCTACTAATAAGCGAAATGGTCAGTTACGGAATACTTTTTTTTAGGTTATGGTATCTTATTGGTTTATGAAGCTAATGAGAATCTCGAAAGCCACTAAAAATATTTAATATTGTCTGTAGATGTATGCGAGATGTATTTTGGTTGAGATTTTTTAAATGACTCCATACAACAAAGCCAACATTACAAAAGATTAAGCAAAATAGTCGTCTTTATCAGTCACTTTATTTTCTTCCACTGGACCATCGGTTTATACAGGTGCTTCGTTAACTGGATTTGGCCAGTTGTCTGCCGTAGCCTACTCTTCATTTCGAAGATTTCACAACAACATGCACACTTCATATACACACATTTGTACTATTGAATACTTTATAGAAACATAAAACAGCAGTGGGAAAAATGTATATATATATATAATAATTTACAGTGTACTTTTTGCTGGAACATCGAAATAAAGCGTTAGGTGGACTACTGGCCGCATCTAGAAGAAGTACACACTGAAGTACTTGCAGAGGAGGCTGTAAGCTCTGGAAACGCACCACGGAAGAAAATAAATGGTGAATGACACGGATAATTGTTTTAATTTGTATTTTGTGTCACAAACAGTCGCAGTTATCGAATCACAGTCCAGCACTGACGGGGTTAAAGGCAACATTGCCACACAGTGTTGTATGTACAGCACCGGCCAGTGTGGCCGAGCGGTTCTAGGCGCTCATGCCTCGGGCTTGGATGTGTGTGATGTCCTTAGGTTAGTTAGGCTTAAGTAGTCCTAAGTTCTAGGGGACTGATGACATCAGATGTTAAGTCCTATAGTGCTCAGAGCTATTTGAACCATTTTGTATGTACAGCTGTGGTTCCCACGCCTTTAGGAATACATGGAACCATGCTGTGAAGAAGAGTTCCACGGCACACTGAATGATTACACGTCATCATGATATGATGTCATGTACAAACCTCCCCCCCCCCCCCCCCCCGCTCTCTCCCGAGCCTTTAAAGACTCGATTTCCCGTAAATAAAAGAGCTTCAACATTTGATTGCGTAACGAGTGAGTTCTGGTACTAAATATCTCATATTGAGCATGTAAGAGAGAAAATCACACGTCTGAAAGTATTTTTAAAGTTTGTTGGAACTCCCTGCGCTCTCGTTATCAAACACTGGAGAGTATAAGCTGAATAATTTTAAGCAAAAGTTGGTTTTTCATGCATCTCAATGTTTATGACGTCATATCTCCTGTGCTATGTGTTGGACAATGATATGATTTTGTATGTATATTCAGTGACATATGTGGATGCTTTCTGCAAACCATGTTGCGTAGAGTGAGTAGCAAAGAAGTAATATATTAAAAGGCCATGACTGATTTTGAAGTTTCACTTCATCAACAGCGCTAGTGTAGTGATCTATAAACTTCTGTTCCTTCATTACTTCATGGAGTGTGTCAGTGAGAAAAAGTTTCGTAAAGGTTTGAAATTATGTGTAAAGTTTGTTGGAAGTCATAGTCTGGTTAATCCGCGCACGATAGTTAACATGGCATGAATACATACACGCAGTTTCTAACTGTAGTACTTGTCTTACTGTGTTAAACCTTTAACAAAAGATAACATCCATTAATAAATAAATTATATCATTTTAAATGTTTACATTCGGTCACTAATTGTATGAAATACTGGAAAACTTTCGTTGCCCCTGAAAGGGGTTAGATAGGCAACCTGAAACTGGGATCTCGAATCTTGAACCGCATTTTCTGTTTAGTAATATACCATGTGGTTATAATTTAAGTGCAGATACACCGGGAGGTCCAGTGTGGGGTGTAATTATTGTACGGCAGCAAAACTTGGTAGATTTGCTAATGTGTTAAGATGGAACCGATTTATGCTGGAAAAAAGTTAGTTCCAATTTTGGCCACAAGGTGCAAATCTGGCGCTGTACAGCATCTTGTCGATGTCTCTAGTGCTCATATTGCATAAATTGTGTAAGTGGAAGTCAATAGTAATATCAACATTATGCCTTTCTCAGTTGTTTGATTTTTTTGCCCAGGACCAGTTCCTAATTCATTAGATATGGGAACATTTCTGTACATCTTTCTTGCATTCACAATGGCTGATTTGCATCTGGTGGTCAAAACTGGAACTAATTTTTTCTAGTGTAAATCGGTTCCGCATCAATGCATCAGAATATCTACCCAGTTTCCCTGCCATACTGTAATTACAGCCCACAATGAACCTCTGTGAGTAGCTGCACTTTAATTATAACCATACGAGAGACTACGTTTTTGATCCTCTCAGTTGTCAGGCTGCCGTCGGCTAAATCATTGTTCGTTCAACGTAAAGCGGATACAGGCTGCGTTTGAGCAAGTGCATAATACACGAAGTCCACATTCGCAGTTAATTTGATTCACTTCCGAGGTAAACTGTTCCTCATCGTTCTGCAGCACACTTTGAGTACAGAAAATTATTGTTTCGCTTGTAACTGTTTCAAATGGCAATTAGTGGAATAAATGAGTACCGCGATGTGCGAGATGTTTGTCATCAACTTGAAATCAGCTTGATACCGTTCGTTGATGTCATAGCAGTGCTCATTGAAAATGAACAAGCACTGAGTCGCTTGCTTAATGAAAGGTAAAGTGTGGTGGTTGCTGTTCAGTATCACAGGGCTGGCCACGCCGTGCCACA